>NC_082637.1:65746543-68541543 GCF_030936135.1 Gavia stellata
CCTCTGGACTGGCCTTTGTCCTGAAAGGTAAATGTTGGTGAAAAGGCTTCTACAAAATGCTGTTTAAATCCACAACACTGCAAGCTGCCCATTGTGAGAAATGCTTTCCTCTTCAGAGTGTGGAGAATATGATTCTCCTTAGTAACATAGTTAACATCATCGACAAATAATTTATTTTTCATGCATTTACTTAAAACTTAGGCCAACAGAAAAGCTTTTCACAGTGAGCTGTAGAAATGTCATTGTGAAAGCGCTTCAGAAAATGGTTCGTCTTACAACAAACATCTGAAGATATGGACCAAGAGCTAGAGAACTTTTCTTGGTGGGCAAATCTCCCTTAGAACGGGCTTTAACTTTTCAGAACGTTACCTTCATTATGATCATGTTGTTCATTTGTCAGACTACTAAATTAGACCTGCTGTCATTTTACGTCACCCAGTAGGTTTTTGGGTCTTTCTGGAATATGGTCTCACGTTTACTGATTCAGGACAGAAATTGACTTGTGTACATGTGTCAAACACTTAGTGCAATGGAATACTAGTCTGATCATCATCTGAACGTGCTCTGAAAAACCAAACTATAAATAGTAATAAACTTCAGATAAGTGGCTGGCCAGCAGGCTGAAAAGGCAAGAAAGCAGATTATTTCAAAGGCTATGATAAGAAACGTATCCTAATCTGCTATTTTTATGCTACCACGGTATACCATTCTCCCTTATTCAGTGAAATCCCCAGCAGGCGCACAGGCAAATCCTGTGTTTACTTCCGGAACGGGTAGTCGCAGCAGCACAAGGAGCAATGGGAGGGAGAGGTCATAGCTAGGGCAAATTCCTACTGATTTCTAATAGCATGTGCTTCCTTATGCCACAATTTCGAGCAGCTACAGCCAGGTCTCTTGAGAATCGTAACTACTTATTGTTTTTCCACCTCTCTTGTATCTCTTTATCTTGCATGAGGCAGATTAGCTCTAGAGTTTCATACAGTGAGTTGCTCTCCCTTTCTTGGAGGCAGATGGTGCGTAAGCCAAAGTTTCTTTCTTTGCTAGCAGTGTAGCAGGTGTTCAGCCACAGGGGCCAGGGAGGAGCTATAGCTACAAAAGCACCGCAGCTGCTGCTTGAAATGCTCTCAGCATACCTCTGAGCTGTCCAGGCTCACACTGCTAGGGCAGATACTCTCCCTACTTTTTTCCTGTGGAGACAGTCGTGATTGCAGCACTTCAAGCACAGAGATGCAGCTCATAGTCAAATGCATACGTTCACTTTGTTACCTCAAGGAACCAAGGGACTGCAAATAGTATATGACTACTGCTGCTGTTTCATTTTCTTGAAGTTGTTTTGATGTGGCGTGTTTATGATTTCTTCAACAGAGGTGCTTTAGGAAATACTGAATAAGAAAATATAAACAAAGAGTTGCTAGCTCTTATCTTTCTTCTATTTTGAGTCTTCTTGAATGAGATGCACTGTAAGATTAATTTGCTTTCAACATTAGTTGCTTTTAGTGTTACAACTCTCCACCTGACACACCAATGAATCATAGAATCACAGAATGGCTTGGGTTGAATGACCATCTAGTTCCAACCCCCCTGCCATGGGCAGGGACATCTTTCACTAGATCAGGTTGCTCAAAGTCCTGTCCAACCTGACCTTGAACATGTCCAGGGATGGGACATCCACAACGTCTCTGCGCAACCTGTTTTTACCCATCATAAAAAATGTCTTCCTTATGTCCAATCGAAATCTACCCTCTTTCAGTTTAAAACCATTGCCCCTTGTCCTGTCTTCACGGGCCCTGGTAAAAAGTCTCCATCTTTCTTATATGCAAGCCCCCTTTCTATATTGAAAGGCCACAATAAGGTCTCCCCAGAGCCTTTTCTTCTCCAGGCTGAACAACCCCAACTCTCTCAGCATTTTGTCATAGGAGAGGTATTCCAGCCCTCTGACCATTTTCATGGCCCTCCTCTGGACCTGATCCAACAGGTCCATGTCTTTTTTATGTTGGGGGCCCCAGAGCTGGATGCAGTACTCCAGGTGGGGTCTCACCAGAGCAGAGCAGAGGGGCAGAATCACCTCCCTTGCCCTGCTGACCACGCTTCTTTTGATGCAGCCCAGGATACAATCAGCTTTCTGGGCTGCAAGCACACATTGCTAGCTCATGTCCAATTTTTCATCCAACTGCATCCCCAAGTCCTTCTTCTCTGCTCTTAATCCCTTCATCCCCCAATCTGTATTGATACTGGGGACTGTCCCAACCCCGGTGCAGGACTTTGTACTTGGCCTTGTTGAACTTCTTGAGGTTTGCATGGGCCCACTCCTCAAGGCTGTCAATGTCTCTCTGGATGGCATTTCTTCCCTCTACAGTATCAACTGCACCGCTCAGCTTGGTGGCATCTGCAAACTTGCTGAGAGCGCACTCAATCCCACTGTCTATGTCATTGATGAAGATATTAAATAGTCCCAGGGACACCACTTGTTACTGCTTTCCACTTGGACACTGAGCCACTGACTATAACTCTTTGGATGCAGCTATCCAGCCAATTCCTTCTCCATCGAACAGTCCATCTGTCAAACCCAAATCTCTCCAAGTTAGAGGTAAGAATGGTGTGGGGGATCATATCAAAGGCCTTACAGAATTCCAGGTAGATGACATCCATAGCTCTTCCCTTGTCCACTGATGCAGTTATTCCATTGTAGAAGGGTACTAGATTAGTCAGGTGGAAATTTATTTGAAGGCAGACTCTACAAATTGGATTAAAGAAATTTTTAAGGTTTCTCTCTTTTTATGAAGAGGTTACTGTGTGTACCACAGGGACATTTAAAATTGTTTTTATTTAGACTGTCACACAGCTGGACATTCTTTGATTTAATTCAAACTCCTTAGAATATTAAATTATAATGATTCTCATCCTTTAGATTTTAGGTAATATGCCAGGGAAACTAAAGGTGACTGAATATACAAAAATATTACCAAGAACTATTGTCTTTCAAAAAGCCATAATCAGTGTGATACGTCATATGATTATGTAAAGTATACCATTTGCAACAGCTAATATTAGTTCAGCACACCCATTTTCCTTATATTGGTCAAACTCATATCAACTTGTATTTAGCTATTCATGATCACAGTTTGTAGGATACAATTTTACGGCCCTTGAAATGGAAAAGGGTATAATCAGGACACAGCAATGACAGAAATCGTAACTAAAAATTGTATCCAAACACCAGGAAAATTTTGTTACTAAAATAAGCAGTACAAACAATATCAAAACATAAAATGCACAGATTCAGCTATTTACCAGCATGTACCGGCTTTCCTAAATATCTGTTTAACACTCACAAACAGTTGCAGTTTGACAGCAGCTTGTGACAGCCTCTAGTACGATTTCTGTCCAAGAGGAGTGAGAAAGGGCTTGGCAAGGCAGTTCCTTTGATATTAATGAGAGGGCAGAACTTGGGCAGAACTAGGCCCAAATGAGGAGAAGAGAAAGCTGTTAAACACTGCAGGTCAAATATAAGCAGGAAATTAAGAGGACTAAAAAACAATTTGAAGAGCACCTTGCAAAAGATGCTCCAACCGGTAGTAAAAGGGTCTTTATGTACATCAAAAGAAAGAAGGTAGTTATGAAACTGGTGAGATTGCTTAATGACAGAAGTCTAAAAGGGGGCGGGGGTCAAGGATGGCAAAGCTAGCACAGAGAAGCTCAAAAAGTTGTCTGCCCGAGGCTGCAGTTGGGGATGCTGGGGATTCATAACCCCACACCTGCTTCACACTGGGGAGGCCAGAGGAACTGTATCAACTTGAAGTGACTTTACAGGAAATATGAGCCCGAATAGGAAAGTGAAATACAGGGTGTATACGCTTGTCACTTGGAAGTGGAGAAAGTCCCCTGAAACAGGTGATATTGAGCCAAAAGTGATGAAGGACCTTGGCTATGAAACTGCAGAACTACTGGTCATGGTGTACAACCCATCCTTACGGTTGGGAGCTGGTCACCAAAGCATGTCCATCAACTCAGGGCACGCCAGAGCCCACCTTGAGGAGAGACCTGAGAGACTGATGTCAGTCACTGCAAAGCTGAAGCATTTATGCTAAAGCTCACTGAGCTCATGGACAAACACAGGCTGACAGGGAAGAATGTATCTTCTGTGAGGGGAAACCACCTCACAGACTGCTGCGTGAGGGTCCCAATAAACATGTAGAGAAAGGGGATACATCCCACGTTTTCCTTCAGCGTCCACCGTTGGCTGCACGTGGGCATGTAGAGCTTTCTGCCAGAGCAAGCGGCCTTTCTAGCCTGTCCCTCCTACATCTGACACACATTACTCTCCCTCCACAGCCGAGCCGAGCCAGGCCACCCCTCAGGAAGGACCTCAGTGTTGCTGCAAGCACTCGAGCGCTGCTTCGGGCTGTCACCGCCCGGCGACTTCGCCCTGCCAACGCAACGCAACCCATCCCACGCCGTCCATCTACCGGCCTCCGCGCGGGGAAAGGAGCCCGGCGCTGCCGCCAAGGCCGCGGAAGCAGCACGCGACCCCGGGGGCGGCTGGTGACCGGTAACGGCCGCCCCGCCCCGCCCCCCGCCGCGCCCGCCCAGCCGCGGCCCGCCCCCCGTGGCAGGTGTGCGCCACAGGGAGGGGGGCGGAGGCGCTCCCGCCTTCGCGCATGCGCACCGCCGCTGCTGCGGCCGGGATTTCCTCGGCTGCGCCTGCGTGCTTTTCTCTCCCCTCGGGCAAGATGGCGGCGGGGAGATCAGTCCGGGGAAGCCAGTGAGGGGGGTGGCTGGGGAGCCGGGCTGGGGGGGAGAGGGCCCCGGCGCCGCGGCTGAGGTGCGCCTGAGGGAGGCGGCTGCCGGGCGGGGGCTGGGCCCTCGCGGGAGCTGGGGAGGAGGCCGGGGCTGCCCCGGAGCCCGCCGCGGGGATGAGCTGGGGAGACGGGGCAGGGGCCGGCCCTCGACGGTGAGGAGGGGGAGCGGCTGCCCCCGTATGCTTGCCCGCCGGCTGCCTCTGCACGCCTCCCCGGGGAGGAGGCGCAGCTCTCGCCTCCGCGGGTCCGCGCCGGTGGCGGCAGCGGCGGGAGTCGCCGGAGGAGTCGCGGCCGCGCTGCCGGGCGGGGAGAGCAAGGCAGACAGGTGAGTGCCCGTCGGGCGGAGCGCGGGCCGCCGTGGACCCTGCCCCCTTCACCGGGCCCTTCGTCCCCACTTTCTCGGGCAGCACCGGCTAGTGGCAGTCCCGGGCGGGTTTGAACCGGGCATCCGTCTGGTTAAGGCTTGTGTGCTCCTCTCCCTGAAGGCGCCCGCCCCTGCCCCTCGTCCCCGGCGGCCCTGCCGTCTGGCGCGGGGGTCGCCGCGCCGGGACAGGGCTGGGTGCCGTCGGTGCTGCCCCCCACGCGGAAGGAGCCTGATCTAGGGGCTGTTGGTCAAAGCCAGTAGTGGCTTTTTATTTGTAGTAGTATAATGCGATTTGACTTAATGGTTTTGTTTGCAAAACCTGCCAGGAAGTATTCAGATATTCGATAGCTAAAATACCACTGGAATATGAAGGCAATAGGGTCAAGGCCCAGCGACTAGGGCTTTGGAAGAGCTCAGCTGGTGTATTCTATGAAAAGATACTTGAAGTCCTTGACGTGCAAAAACCTTCCTCTGTTAGATGAGTCTTTAACTTCAAAACTAAGTAGGGTTTATTTTTTCTGTAACATATCCTTCCTGACCTCTTGTAATGAGGGGTGGATCTGTACAGGTGCCTGTGACTACAGCCTCAGTTTCTGAAGTCATTCTAGCCTCAGTGGCCATTCATAGCTTCAGAATTGATTGAATGTAAAGTAAATAGTACAGATTTCTGTAAATGTCAGCTTCATTGTGTAACTGCGGAGTAATGGAGAAGTGAAGATGCGAGTGCACTAAACTACATAACTGACTTGTTTGTTGCTGCCCTGCCTCCCCTCCCCAGCTGTAAACAATATGGTGGTAGTGACCTGTAAAACTAGGAGGACAAACCTTTTGGTAAAGCTGTCATAGAAACTTCTAACTTTCTGAAAAATAAAATAAGGTTCTGCAGAAACTGTTTCATGTACTTGCTTGTATCAACTATTGATTGAACAAGAGGATATTTTCATATGTACTAGTGGAGAGACACAGATTTGAAAGCTTTGCTTCAGGAGTACTGCTAAGGTTTTTGGTCAGATAAAGCTATGGCAAGAGTTAAGTAAGATTAGGTGACTAGTTGAAATGCAGAGAAACTGAACCTTTTTCCTATTCAGGTGCTGTAATCTTACATTTTTAAACTGAGTTTGAAAAAAAATGTGTGCCAGATGGGTTCATCCAATCCTAAACACTCAAGAAATATTAGTCTTGAAGTAAATGTCATGAGATCATTGTTATGCTTCAGCTTCAACTTCCTCAGTATGTTTTTTTTCCTTTAGTTATGGTGAAGGCTATTTATAGAATAGTTCTGCCCAGTGAGGAAGGCCTTGCAAGTACTTTCTCTCCTTGGATGCTTTAGGTTTAAAAAAAAATTTGGTAAAAGATATTTATACTTAGTGGTATAAAGGAAAAAAACCCTAAACTGTAGAAATCCAAATAGTGATATAGTTGATGAAATATTTTTTATTTGTAAATAATGCAATAGGAAATGCTACTGAGTATAAGAACATGTCTTACCATGTGTCTTATTTCCATGCAATGAAATACATGCTCAAGTATGTCAGCTTTTCATAACCTAGGCATCTGTTGCACAAAATGTTCGTTGAGTAACTAACATCACAACTACAGTTTCCTTAGAATGCCCAATGAACACCATCAACAATGTGCTGTACTGCTGTATGCAGAAGGTTTCTGATACTTTCTTTTGTTCTGTATTAGTGCTAAACTAATAGCTGTTGGCCCCGGTGAACACCTACATTTTGTATGTACAGTACCTTGTGTATGCTTTCAAAAATATGTGTGTGTTTGTGTGTGTATATCTATTTACTTTCAGTGAAGACTTCTTGATTATTTCTAGAATCTTCTTATATCTAGATGATCTCTAGAGTAAGGGAGTTATATCCTTCTATGATTGTATTTAAAACTAAACAGCATAGTTAACAATAAAACTTCCTTAGTCCTGTAATGATCAAGAAAGAAAATTTTGATTTGGCTAACTTTATTTTGGCTAGACTCTGAAAATTCTTTCTTTGAATAAAAGCAAAATAGTTTGGTTTGGTTTATAGTAGTTAACTTTTCTTGTTTGTTTCAGGCAGCTCAGTAACAACAAACAATTATCACACAGGTATTCAGTATATGCTTTTAGAAATATTTTCTGGTAGCAAGTTGTTCTGAAATAGCATGAGTGTCAAGTGAAAGCATAGCACTGATTTAGGATAGTGTGCATCTTGTTTCCACTTTCAAACATAGCATTATACAGTAGAAATCCATTAATTCTGTGACCTTCTCTCACACTGTCTGAAACTCAGCGTAAGAATCCTTTTTTTTTGTTGTGGTTTTGCCTCATGTATTCTCCTTTGAGTTGTCTCGGTTTAATTTGGACAATAGAAAGCAACGCATCTTTTTCTTTTCTTTGTGTCAAGTTACCATGTTTTCACAGTATGATATTTAGTAACTCATAGGATAGTGATGGAATAAGCAATGGTTTAATGGACTGAAATTATGTAGGTAACCAGCTTGATGAATAAAACATACACTGCTAACTTTTCATGTTTTAATGAGAGTATCAATATTATGAATGTTGAAAGAAAAAAAAGTCTATAGAGATTATTTTATGAGATCAGCTTTCAATGAAGTCTTCTCCACTGTAAGTTTAAAAATGCAATATGACTGTACTAAATGAATATATATGGACTCAGCTAGGAAATGGAATCCAGTAGTTGTCACTGATCTTTAAATGGATCTTCTAGTTGTTTGCTGTTCAAGTTCATATTATTTTCATCATCCATTTATTACCAGTATTAGCAAAGCAGAACCACTTTTACTGTATAGTCTTAGCTTTGACTCCTCCAGATTCACATACCCAACTTCTAATGTTTTGGTATTTAATACCCTGCACTGTTGGGATTTTGATCCTAATTAACTTGAATTATGTCTACAAGTATGACTTTGTTAAAACAGTGTTAAAATAACCTGTAATAGTGATTTCAATGGCAAGTCATGCTGTGCTGTTGTAGAACTTGGGGGTTTGGGTGATTGCCAGTTTTAGCTGAAAGTTTGCATCTTGTTGCATCAGTTGTAGCTGGACAATAAAGCTACTAGGCAGTAAGCATTTTCTCAAAATGTTGGACATCTATATTCATCAGGGATGGTACGTTTTAGTGAAGGTTATGGGACAGCTAGGTAATTGGCAAAAAGGTTGAAAAGAATAATACTTGTTTGGTTTTATCATCTCCACGTGCTACTATAACAGTACCGCTGATACTGCTTGCTGGTCATGGTCACAAGGCTAGTATATGCTAATTTGAATTGACTGCCAAAGATTAATTGCGTTCCATGAGTATGTTAATTTGTGTCTTTATTAGAGGATGATTGCTTTAATGTTAGTCATTGCTAGTGGAAATGAGAAATTTTAAAAACATGAATGCTTTTTGAGATCAGAGAGAATTCATTTTGCCGTTACTTCCATGTGGATTTTCAGAAGGTGAGAAATAAAATTCAGTAGACAAGAATATGTTTTAAAGTAGCAAATACAGTTGTACTGGAGCACAAGCGGTTTGATTTTGCTACGGGAATGGTAAACTAAAACGTTGAAGCTTGAAGATCAGTAGCATTTTGAGGTGTCTTTCATAAGCGTAGTGTTGTTCTTCAGGTGTGCATTTTAACCACAAATTGATAGAATATTAATCTCCAGTAGAAGAGACCTTCCTCACATAGACTTTATAGTTCAAAATAAAAAGAATTTAGGCTTGTGTGAAATAATATAATGATGCTTCTCTTAATGCTGTGATTTTTTTTTGAAGATATAAACTTTTTATTCTTACTGTGTAGTAGAACTCTGGTGACACAGTAGGCATTACTTAAGGCTTAGCTTTTCATGCATAGATTACATTCTTTGAGTGAAAATTTTGTATTTTTTCTGGAAATAAGGTATCAATAAAAAGCTTTCTTATTTGTGCAGTTAATGGTGTGAGTGTTGGTTGCTTTAAATAGATTCTGAAAGGTGCTGAGTTTCACAAAACTGAATTTGGCTGTTAGCAGATCGGCCTTTTTGTAGTAACTGGCATGTAGAGGGAACTGGAAGGAAACTAGGACTTCTCATTGTTGTTTGACAAGAGTGCAAAGAAATAATGAAAGCATAAATTGTGTGAGTTGGCTCTCCCTTTATTAAAGGAAAAAGGTTCTCAGGATCACATGAGCTTTTTCTCCTCTCTGAAACCCCTGCTATGGAGATCCCACGTTGCTGCTGTTCTTCCATTTAAAGGGCTTCAGCTAAGAATCTCTTTAGAACTAAGCAATAATTTTTCTTACATAATAGTGTTAAAATTCCAATTTAACACACGAATTTTATACAGAAATTTACTTATATTTCTCAAACATGCCTTCTTTGTCTCATTGTTCTTTCACTTTAAGCTAATTAAGTCATATACTGAAGTTTTATGACTTGGTTGTGCTTTGCTATTTCTTGGAGTAAAATTTCCACTTTTTTGACATACTACAAATTGAAATTCAGTTGATCAATGAGAAGCATTTCCCTTAAGCCCCCTCTGGCTTGTTTTGTTACAGGCTCTACTGGAGTTTGCGTTTAGAGATGGCAAACATCCTGTTTAGGTAGTGGGGTGACTTCTGTCTAACAAAATTATTTGAATGCCTGAGTAAGCATGTCAGGATAGAGCTTACAGCTGTCACTGTGCAGGCTGAAGTGGATTCCTGCTTCTTATTTTGGTGCGTCTCCTGATGTGTGATTTGTTTGGTTATTGTGGGTTTTTGTTGTTGATGTTGGTGGTTTTTTTTGTTATACAGGAGTATTGTTCTTAACTGATTTTTGGGTATATGGAAAGGTAAGTGTTAGTGTGAATAAAAATATGATGTAGACAGAGGCTCTGGTTATATAAACAAGAAATGGGGTTCAAACATGGTGGTGAAAATCCAATGTATTATAATATTAAATGTATCCCTATAGCTTTGGAGGAAATTACCCATCAGATTGTCCTTGCAAGATATTTTTTTTTTTGGACAAAAGTCCTGTAAACGTCATTGGTCACAGACTTTATATTCAGGTATACACAGCAGAACAGATCTGAGTCCATGTTGCTACTTGTTATCCATGGAGGAAAAGGGTAATCTTCAGAGTGATAGGAGCAAAGTGTTACTACATCAGAATTGTTACAAGGAGTCTGTCCAGCCTAGTAGTTTTAAGTGATGTGGCTTTGTATTGTAATTATTTCCTAGAAATTGAGAGGTGTTAATAAAAACAAAGAAATATGGCAGATAGTGTGCAGGCATTTTTGCTGTTGCAAAGAGTGTTTCTTGTTTTGGGTTTTTATAACCAATAGTTTTTCATAACTAGTCATTGTAATAAATTTGTGGCCTTCTCTGCTAGGATAGAGTTGATAGAGTTCATTCTTCTTTACGATTCAATAATTACAGTGATGGTTCTCCTGTTTGTTATAGGTAGCTGTTATTGCACTGTGGGTGTAAAGTTCCTGCTTAAATTTCTTTTCTTGTAGCTGATCTCTGTTCTCAGAAATGATAGGTTTGCCAGGCTTGTGGAGTTTGATGTGAGTAATGTTGCTTTTCATCCAGTTGTGCTTGGATTTAGAGAATATAAGAAAAGGTGTTGATGTTAGAAGAGTAGTTATGTTGTAATTAAGAGAAACAAAGGAGTATGCTGTAGAGCAAGTTAAAATTAAGGTGAGTATATACTGTACCTATATGTCAGTGCTTTTGTTTGTGGGGAGGAGTAGGGGAAGGTTTAGTTATTCCTTGGAGCATAGAAGGTGAAACTTATACAGTCCATTAAGAAGCAGTAGTATATACAATTGTAAGAGGACTACATATTGAAATGGCTCTTTTCACATGTATGTGGGTTCTTTAAGGAATAGGATAATCTTTTTTTTCATAGATCATATGTACTATTTTTTATGTACAAACTACTTATGTGCCAAACATAAATTCTAGGAAGTTCTACTGTGTAGTTAACATTAATGTACTTTTCTTTGGGTATGTGTGAGAGCATATGAAGGATGTCTTGGGAAATAAATTTACCATGTTTATACCTACTCAGTGGCATTAGAATTTAGTAGTTCAGAGATTAGACTCTTTCAGTTCCTAATTTTTTTAGAAGCGTTATTTCAGATGTGATAAGAGTACTGTCCTGGAATGTAGTAACTCTAGGAATTAAGCTTTTCATGGGGCTGTGGTATAAGAATTTGAGCAGATATGTTCATGTTGTACAAGAAGCAGTCATGCTATTTGTTATCCTAATAGATGCTTTAATGGTCAAGGCTGCTTCTAGTAGTGTGATACAACAACAGCTTTTATTTTTATTTGAGTGATAATGGAAACATTGAAACATTTAATTATTGATAATTCAAACATTTAAAATGGTCTAGATTTTAAAAAATCTGGAGTAAAAATTGCCTAACCTATCTTTGATTTATTTTAATAACGCAATCCATTCCTTGCTGGCTTGAACCATCTGAAAAGAGAATGTTGGGAGGTGCAAAAAGTTTTTTTAACTGCAGCAGTGTTAACTGTTGCCAACTGAAGTGACAATTACCTCCATTGCTTTGTGTATGTATAACATCCTTTGGAATAGGCTAAGATTCATCAAACTGTGAAATAAGACATTCCTTTTGAAAATGGAGCAAAGTAGTTTGATGAAACAAGTTCATAATCTTACTAAGTTGTATTTTGTGTGTACAGTACTGAATAAAAATACTGAGTTCCTCAGTTGTTCCTCTTGGAGGCAGATTATAGTAGTGCTGTCTTTATAGATTTAAATTCAGATGTCAGTCTTGCAAAGAATTTCCACTTTGCCTCAAGTTGCTGACATCTTAGTGTAATACTGCTGCTGTCTATTTGTCTTGGTTTGTGCTACTCAGATTGAATGTCGTTTTTCTGTGGTTTCCTGTTCTCAAAACACCATTCTAATATTGGATGCATTGTGAAAATACAATTGAAAATATTTTTTCTTGTTCCAAAGTCTTTTGGTACTCATATTGGTCTTAACGGTTGGTCACGTTGGTCTTCACTATTCAGTAAAAATTAAATGCAGTTTAACTAAACTCTGGAATTCTAGAAGCTTGTTCTTAAGACCAGCAATTTAGCATGCCTTCATTTGTGAACTTTTTCGTGCAATTAAATGCTGACTTCTAGTTCCCAAAGCTTTGAAATGTTGTCAGAAGTCTGTTTAATGCCTTGTAAGGGCCTAAGGAAGTGGGTGACCTTCACACTACTCTTGACTACTTAGCTGCAGGAAAAGTATTTTTTACTAGTGCCTCGTTTGAAATTTTAGTATCACTTTGCAACCTGCTTATTTCAGTGAAAATGCTGGCTATTTTATCATTTTGCTATTCGGTAAAAGTTTCAAATAGATAGGTAGGTACTTCATTTTCATGACAAAGAGAAACCAGCTTCCATTCGGAAAGAGAAGTTTATCAGTCCTGCTCTAGTGTCCTTCCATTATAGTGTCCTATAATGCTTGCCCCAAGGAAGGATTGTCTCTTTTCCTCACGTTTAGGAGTTCTTTCAGTAGAAAATTCCCATTAATGATGTGCAAAGCATATAGGTCATAAAGGGCTAAGTAGCTGTGGTTCTTCTACTGTAGTAGAAGAGATACAAGACCAAAGTTGTTTTGAACCCAGAACTTTTTTTTTTTGCTTGGGTTTGGGTTTTTATGGGTTTTGGGTTTTGTTGGTTGTTTTTTTTAGAATTCAGCTATGTTTTTTTAGCGAGGGGGTGAAAAAAAGATGTAGGTATTTGAATTAGACATTCCACAAAGGAAACACTGTACATGCCTTCAACAATGGGATTTCTGGGTCTCACTGAGACTGTTTGCAACTTCTGTATTTTCTGCTCAGAAAGATCTACAACCAAGATCTCTACTTGTTCTTAGCTGTTGCCCACAGAACTTGCGATCCAAGGGCTCATGAAAAGTCTCCTTGATTACTCTGTATTAGTCATTAAAGACTTGGATGTGGAATGAAGTTTGGGTAAAATTGTTGGCTGTCAGCAGGTGCTATACACCAGGATCTAGACCAACCAAAAAAAATGCTGGTTATGTTAGAATTTACTTACTTTTGTCATCAAAAAAACTTCTTGTCAGCAGTTTTGGAGTAAAAGCTTTGGTGCCAGTAACCTTGACACTGTAATTGGCACCTATCGCTGCCGAGAAGACAGCATCAGCAGGCAATGCTGAGATACGTGACATTCCGAGGTTAGCATAATCTAATATATGACCACATTCCTTCCACATTGTGGCTTTTTAACACAAAGCTGAGTTGATTTTTTTTATAATACAATGTAACAAAAAATTTGTTTACAGACTTTTATCAATACCAGGATTAAGCACAACTCTGAATACTTCCCAATTCCCTTTTATATCTATTTCTTTAATCTATGTTGCTACTAGTCTTCCTCCTCCCCTCTATTTCAGCAGAATGACTCTATTGGGATTTTGTTCCCTGGTATTCAAATTGTTCAACTACAAGCCTTTCATTGTATAGGACTCTAATTTTAGCCCACTCTAGTGGAGTGGTGACTCAAACTTGTGTAGAATTCCTATTTCCACATGAGCAGGCAAAAAACCCCACAGAGTTGTACCATTTGCTCTAGCATTTTTCTGCATTTTTTTTATTTTGTTGTTATTTCAAGGGAAACCAGAGATCTAAATTAGAAATACAAGCTGGAAAAGGGCATTAGCTCATGTGATTTTTCTTCTTTGGTTCCAAATATAGGTTATTTGTTTATATGTATTGTTATGTATGTTCGTTACTTTTAAAATTCTGTATAGACTCAGGGTAGAAATGTCAACATAGAATAATGGTACTTAATTCACATGTTTAAGTCTCTAAATATGGTTCAGAATGAGCTCCAGAAAGGTTTAAGATTGGGACTAGGCTTGGAATCAATGAAACAGCATAAATTCGATAAGACCTTTTTTTTTCACTTGGATCTCATTATAATTGCATCCGGGCTACCAGGAAGCACAGAGTATGCCTGAGTACCAGTTCATACACAAATGTGGTCATTATATTTTTGACTTAAAATATCCTTGCTAGTTTAACGTGTGTACACTGTCAATCTGTGTCCTTGCATTGAGTTAGACTCACTCCACTGTTGTATTAATATGTGCCAGTGCAATCAAGTAGCCAGAATATTATGAGACTTCCTTGTTAGCTAATATAAGACTAATGGGATGTTTGAATTGGCATGGAATTAGGTCTCTGACAAAAGGTTTAGATGCCAGTCCAAGTGATGGCTTGCTAATTAAATGTCTAAATGTCATTGTTAAGACCTTGAGAACTAGACTTGATTCATAAAGCTTTTTCCAAAAAATGTTTCAAGTGCTGGAAGCTGAAAAGAATTAATTGAATGGAGAAAGAGAGCTTGTCTTCCCCTAAACCCAGTGGATTTGTGTATTGCTTTATTTGCATGAAAAAGTAGTTGTCTTTACACGACTGTCTTTATACTGTTCTAAATCTTTCCCTCAATTTTACTTGTGAGCAAGTTGTCCAGATCTTGGTTTTTTTCAAGTAAAATAGTGCCTTGAATGATGTAAAGGTACTGAAGAGTCCATGTGACAGTCTAGTATGCATGCATCTAGGAAGAACTGAAACTAGTTGTAATGACAAAGCCTGGTTGTAATTCACTGTTTTGTATTTTAGAAGTCTCAGGTGTGTTAGAATGTTTTAACTTGTTCGGACAATAATGGGAAAATGTCTGCTTTCGACATACTGAGGTTACCATGGCTAAGTTTTATATTTGGTCTTTGCCAGTATATTAATTCTTGCTTTTAAAGTTAACTGCTCTGAATATAGGTAGCGTAGGAATGCATGATTTTTTCTTTACGTGCTCTCAGTGTTTTTTGCTTGAAAATTTTCTGACTTGTGACTTATAAGTGATAGAGTTCTTTACAAAGCTAAATAATTGTTTGTGTGGGCAGTTTGCTGTTTGAAGGAGAACTGTCTATTTTATTCTATTCATGTTCTCTTAAGTTTATTGCACCATTTGTAAACATGGATGGATAGTGTTTTTCATCATTCTTGCCTCTGTTCTGCATTTCCCACGTTGTCATGTAATTACATTGCAGGAGTCTCTACGAAGTCCTGTAAGCATCAGAATTGCTTTGTGTTGGGCAAACCTCAAATCCATAGAAAGGCACGATTCCTATACTGAAGCAATGACACTGCTCATAGCCTGACGTGTAGAACATTGCTGGGCATTTGGACTGGGGAGTAAGGTTTTCATGAAGCTCACTACTAACACTTGCCAACATTTACTCTTTGGGAAAGGAAAGGTAATAAACAGTAAATAAAAGAACATCAGGACAGTATCAGCCACGTGTAGACTAGAAAGCCCCTGCTCTTGTAGCTCACTTTTCTTTCAGTTAAGTCATGCTATACAGCCTTTCATGGAAGTGCTTGGACTTGATGGAGTGGTCATGCACTATCACATGACTGAAGCATAGCTGTACCCTTCTGTGTGATGAGTGTACATCTGAGCACACAAGAACAATTCCAGTCAAGTCACTCATCCAGATGACTTTAGTCAGATACATGTTTGATCAAATGATGAATGAGTACCATGATGTGAATGTCATATGAAACTTCCAAGTGATAAGACATGTCTGGTCACACGACAGGGCAAAAAATTCAGGGAAAGTGGAAAAAGTAAGAAGTGAGACTAAGGAACAATTAATCCATAATCATAAATAAGTAAGTTTCAATTACTACCAATTGTGGTTCTGGAGAAGGACTGTGGGTTTCTCTTCATGTGACAGAAGGGATTTTGCCAATGGCATGGGATCTCTTCCATTGTTTCTTCCTTGTTGGAACAAGTAATACCTGCTGTGAAGATTTCTGTTTCTTGGTTTCTCAGCTTATCTTGATTTGCAGGCACTAAGTTTGCCTGCAAGACTACTTTATTTGGAATTTTTGTTTGTGTAGAAACTGTCTAACATCTGCCAGACTTCACTCGGGATCACTCAATGCCAGGCAAACTTTAGACTTGAATGGTTTGAGTTTTAACATTAAAACAATAGAAATTATTTCTAGTAAAGGATTCAGTACTTGATTAAAAATACGAAGTTATAAAAGAGTAATGGATTAATAGAATGCAAATCTGTGCTGAGGAGAAAGATCTGTGTCAAATACGGTTTTCTCTAAATCTCAGCTAGCTGGGGCTGGTGTTCTAGCTGACTTGTCTTGGGGATCTTTGAAAATACATCTTTTCATTTAAGACTGAAGTAGTGGGCTTATGTGTTAGAAAAAAAGTGTTCTTCTAGTACACTCAGCGGTGGAGAGCTTTTTTAAATATGGTTGTGATTATTTAAAATTTTTCCTTTCCGATGTCTATAGAGATTGGAGTCTGAGATGCAAAATGTATATGTTTTTCCTCTCAGAATTGTACCACTAGCCTGAGTGTTTCAAGAGAGTTGCAATGTTATACACTTTAATCATGCAATTGTATCATACAGTTCTAAGATTTAATGCTTGCAGCTTAGGTATTTTGATTGTCTAAGCTGACTAGCTGGTGGCCCTGGATCCAAGCTAGGGAAGGGAAGCTGGCACTCAAATATGCACTCTCTCTAGATCAAAAAATTTAAGAACACTCCTGTTTCTTCAGTTTTGATGAACTTAAATGCATTTTTCTGCTCTGTTACTCCACTGATGCTTTACTTGTTCTGGGCATGGCTATCAGCCCTTTTCTTCTTCAATTGCTTTTTCCCAGTACTTTCCTAAAGTAACTTTGGTAGTGGTAAATTTTTAGTAGTAGCTGTCTCAGATGCTGGTTTTGTTACTTTGAAGTTGCATGCTGATTTCCAAGATGAAGAATGGCCCAAAGAAAGGCCAGCTTTGTGTTGACTCCTAAAAGTGTGGATCATTGAGCACTGTTGCTCCATGTGTAGAGCTTAGTACTGGAAGCAGCTTACCTGGAGATGCAATGAATATTTCAATTTTGCGTTCTTTTTCTACTGAGCAGGTAGATCATTTCCAAAAAGTATTCATCCTTCTTGAATACTGGACAGGGCAGACTGAGGCACCTAACCCTAGCTTATACTTGAATTTTTGTTTCTTACTGATTATTCAGTAAGCTGAATCTTCATCATCAGGAGAAAATATCCTGAGATATTATAGACTTGTCAGATTTTTATAAAAACAACCCCACCAATGGAAGCAAAAAGTCTTTTTTCAACCTCACTAGCGTTACAGAAATTAAGATTTGAAGATGCTGTTCATTCAAAACCCCAAAAGAAAAACATAGCTCCTAGCACCCACCCCACCAACACCATAAAACATAGGATATTGAAATGAAGCTGTGGGTTTTTAACTTTCAGGCAACACACTAAACTGTGTGTCAAAAGAGGAGAAAAAAAAATATTTAGTATGCCACCAATGCCTAGAGGCTTGTGTAACAGCAAATTCCCTAAGGGAGTGAGACCCATATCTTCCAAGGAAGCATTTTTATGGTGAATAAATAAGCTGAAGAGCGGAAGAACGTTTCCAAAACAAAAGCTAACACAAAAATCTGATGTGAATCATTAGGCTTGATGATTAATATGGCTGTGAGCAGGAAAACTGTGTGCTGACCAGGTACCTGTGGGGGTTGTGCTACCTGGGAGCACAAGTCCATTCTGCGTGAGTGCTGCTTCCCGCAGTAGCTCATCTCTGCACGCACAGGAATCAGTTAATGGTAAAGTTTTGCATTGGTCCTGAGAAAAGAGCTGGAGGACTTCCTTTCCTAACCTTAACAAGCAATCAGCTAAATCTCAGTAGTGTGACAGTTTATTGTAATTGTTGCAACACATTATGGGCGTACGCATATTGTGAGGAATTAAATTCTTGCAGGATTAAATGAATTGTGAACTTTCATGCATTTCAAGCTCAGAATGGATCCCAGCACTGTTCAGTTACGACCCTTATATTAGAAGCTGCAGAACACTAAAAGTCAGTATTTCTTGAAGAAATATCTTGTCTCACATTGTGGGCTCAGTTCCTACTGAGCTTTTGTGATTTGATTAACCACACCAATGTTACGAAATTCAGTTCCAGTTTATCTGATTTCCAGCTGATGCATCTCTTTAAACTTGTGACGAACTTGAAAGTATTTTCAATATACAGTAATAAGAACAGCCTACTTTTTTGCTAAACCAGCTAAGTTGTGCTCCTTAAACCATACCGTGCAAATCTTCCTTAACAAACTGAGCTGGGTTTTGTGGTCCTTCTTTGAACTCTTTAGTAATTATTGTTAGGTACTGAAATGTGGAATTTTTTGAGGCTTTTTAAGGAAGATACATGTATCCTCAGATTCCTTGTCAACACTTTATCTTGTAGAGGACAGTTTCTAGATCGATTTGATGTGATTGTCATGCTCTAGCTAAGAGCCTCTGAGACTCAGGCCTTAATTCTGGTGTTTAAAAGATTGTAATTCTGGTGTTTAAAAGATTGTAATTCTGGTGTTTAAAAGATTGTAATTCTGGTGTTTAAAAGATTGTAATTCTGGTGTTTAAAAGATTGTAATTCTGGTGTGAGAACTCACAGCCACGACTTAGCAACATCTTTGTGTTTCTAGATCTTGTCACAGCCTTTCTTAATGTAGTGGGAGTTAAGAAACTTGCCTATAGCTAACTTTTTCTTTCTTAGCAGACTTGGAGAATGGTGATGGTTAACATACCTTTTTGTAAAAGGTCTTTGCTTACAGGATTCCACAAAAATTGACCTTCCCTCCTTTTCAATATCCTGGGCAAAAAACATCTTGATGACCTTTAGCTAAATAGATTTTTAACTGATTTATTACTACTGAAATGTCAGAATGCTTACAAGAAATCAACTCTTGCATTAAGAACATCTGGTTCAAACCAAACAAAGGGAAGACTGAAAAGAAGATTGTGAAGAAAAAGGTAAATATTCCACTGAGGCGGTAGAGCTTCCATTTGTCAGAGTCGTGTGGAGTTCTGGGATGCTCCTGGGCTCACTATGAAGCTTATATAACCACGTAGCATCCATTTTTTTAGCAGTGACCTCTGTCAACCACAGTGTAATGAGAAGCTGAATCTGATCAGTCATTTGCCTGTGCAGTCATCCATTTGTCATGTGCAGATGTGAGTACTAAAACTTCTTATAGCTGATGCTAAATATTAAGAATAAGCAAAATAGGGCTTTGTAACTCAGGCCACTGTAAGTATTCTAGGTATGTGCTCCATTTCTTCTACTGGGTCTGAACCTTAATCAGTCTCTGAGCAGCAGATGGATGCACAGTCCTGGGTAAAAAGGTACATCAGAGCTAAGAGCTGTGTGACAGCTAAGGACAAACTATTCTAAGACGAAGTGCTTTGATTACAAAAGATAGCTCTAGTGGAGACCAGGCAGATCCAGAGCCTGGCACTCTCCAAGAAACATTGGAAAACATCAAATTCTTGGTCTTTCTCTAAACATTTAATATTTTTCTATTCCGTTGCCCAGATAGGGAAAAGAGGAGAAATCTGTATTAATAAACAAAGTCCTCTAGGAAGAGCTTTTCCTCTGAAAAAAATTTCCCCAGAGAATCCCTGAGGTATGCTAGACAAGGGCTTTTATATGGAAGATGTTCAGCACTGCACATGTTCCACCTTCAATACAGTTAACAGATGACTGAAACAATTAAAGATGGGTTAGAAGGTGCGATTAAAGGTTTCCAAAAGTGCTGAATAAGCCTTTAGTTTGATGGAGGTTTGGAATGAGTGGGTAGGCACATGCATGGATCAGTGGAGTAAATGAAACTGCACTTGGAAGTCAAGTCTTTAGTTTATCTCATCAATGTGAACTCACTTTCTGCACATTACCAACAAATGAGAAGTTTTCTACCTCATATCTTTAAAATCAGCGTTCCAAATTTCTGTAAAAGTCTACTGCTTTAGTGGATTGGATGAGCACCATCCATTTCTATGTTCTGCCTTTTTAGCTTTTTTATCTTTTATGTTGTTGCAACAGAGCTTTTTGGATAGGATTTCTTTTCCATTTAAAAAACAGAAATCTGTGAAAATTAATGCACAATGTTAATATTGGGTAAGATGAAGATATCTGCAGTTAGTTGGGGAAAGCAAGAGCTGAGGCAGGTATGTATTGAACTTCTCTGTTGCCTTTCATCTGAGGTATTGCACAACATTGCTCTGACTTGCTACCTACTGATGTCCTACAGGTGAGGCCCAGATTAAGTAACAACTCAGTTTGTTGGTATTTGAACAGAAATATTTCTGATAAAGACTTGTACTCTAAAGTCCATTAGAAGTGAGGCCTAGCAACTGTCATGCTTTGCCATAGTATTAAGAGGAGGTGGAAAAGAAAGTTAATAAAAGGAAGGCTGAAAATATAATATGCAGCTGGTTACAAGGGAAAGAAAACACAAGGCATGGCTGAAGAAGAAGTGGTAATTACAGCACACAGATACAGTAAACTACCTAACAAGCCTGAAGGAGCTGCTGCAGAGGAAACTGATACAATACCGGGGTACTGTGATGCTTTTAGAGGGTGAGGAAACCATAGTTAATGTGACAAAGTTATGTCGGGTGGGGTTTATTACATAGCTGAGATAGAATGGGTAAATGGATGGTGAAGTTTACTGGGTTAATGGTTTGCTATGCAAACTCTTTTCATTATTGTGGTACTGTTTTTAGAACATATGTGACTGATATTACAGATTGGGCCATGGCACCATAGTAAATCTAACAGATACAAGGAAGGAAGCAGTCCTTCTCCTTGAATCTTCATTTCACTAAGTTGCAGCAACAAACCTGCATGAAGATGGAAAAAGTAAGAGGGAGGAAAGCAGGAGTGGGAGATGCCCCAGAGAGCACAGTACTTGTGAACAAAACTAGGGAATTGGCAAACAATAAAGAGCATTGGATAGTAAAGGATTTAAAGAGCAGGTGATAGCGTTCTGTACATCTGACTTATTTACAAAATAATTAAACAGCATGCATTTTTCTGCTCTTCTTATTTAGCTCATGTTACATGACTTTCCGGTAGTTAATAGACGCCTGTGAAAGATAGATCTTTTCATTGCTTGTGGAAAAATCTTCTTAAGTTCAGGAACTTGTAGCATAACCTTCTGGGAAAAAAAAAGTGGAATTTTAGTACATTAATAGAAAATCTTAAAAGAGCAACTTGATTTCTGATTCTTTGTTCTCAGTCCGGAAAATTCCTGTTTATTTTTCTAGGATAAGTGTCAGAGTTGAGTGCATGTGTTCTGGATGATGCATTAGGAACAGTGACAGTTCTTTTCTCCATTCTTTCTGCATCTTCATGAGAAAGGTGGTCCTTTAGTTTCTTGATCCTCAGGAAACCTCTTTTTCTAGTGATCTCTCTAATGCTCGTAGTTGGAAGTCATCTGTATGCAGAGGTAATATGCAAGATTTCTGAGAGAATCCTGATGGACAAAGTAGGAATACAGCTTTTCAAGGTCAAAACACTGATACTAATGCTGGTAGGAGCAGGTTATGAGTGTTCCCAATGTGCGTATGTACAAACTATCACTGATCCTCGTTGCATGGTAAGGACAAGGCTCAGAAGAACAACACATAGTCTGTGTGTGGTAGTGAGAGAAGTGAAAGCAACTTCACAATTTCCAAGGAAACGAGAAGCATAGAGCATGTTCAGTTTCATTGATTTTTAAAGTAAAGTTGAAAGGCAGGAGGCGGTCTTTGGTTATAGAAGCTGCTAAAATATTTTATCAAGTCCTGTGTTAAGATGAAATTTGAATCTATGTAAAACAGGTGTGAACTGTTGTCAGTTTATTTTGTTAATAAAATCTGCTTATACCACCTTTCTAAAAGGTGTGTCCTGATGTACGTTGATGTGTAAGACTTGTATTAGTAAGTGAAGTTCTGAAGGCAAGATCTCTTAAGTTGGCAACACTACGTTTCACATTTGTGAGTAATACCAACCATAGAGCCTGGCAACAGAGACAGAGAATTTAATTTATTATCCAGCCCACTCACTATGCCCAGGTAGGTAGTACTGTGCATGTACAATGACAACAAAATATCGATTGCTTTAAATATATTAAATAGTGAAAAGCTTCTAGGGGGAAGGGTACTGCTGCAGGGGGTGAGATTGTGAAGGCACAGAGAACTGTCCCATTTATGAGCCAGTTATCTAAAACCAGAAAACCTCTTGCATTTTCTGTTGTAATAGTCTTGAATTCATGAAGCAAATAAATATTTTGGGGAACGTCCTTTATGTTTTTAAAAATGTGGATCTTAATCTGCTGAGAGCTTCTATTTAGCACTACTTAGTAGTGGGGGGAAACAGGTTTATGACAATTTTATTTGGTCTCAAACTGGATTTCTATAAATGCAGTAAGAAGTTGGGAAATACTTAGTGCATGTATTATATGAAATATTCTGTGAAAAAATTGCCAGTTACTTTTCTGGAGCAAAATTCCCATTTGGCTGTTTGAAACTGCTGTGCTGGGTAGACTGCAGGGGTCTTCTCCAAAATAATAGAAGCAATTGCAATTTGAATACTGAAATTGAGCTGATATTTTTTCAATACTAAAATTTTGTGTCCCTGCAGAGATTTAATTCTTTTAATAGATTTTAAAGGGTTTTTTTATGTAGTACAGAGCAGGTATTGCTAGATCTCTCTTGGTATCTTTCAAAGTATGAAAAAGCCATCTTTTTCTTTCTGCCAGATAGTTTTTTTTGGTTAGTTATTTTCTAAGTCTAAAGAAGACTTTTTCTCTATATGATTCCTTTCTGTGTTTT
Organism: Gavia stellata; assembly: GCF_030936135.1. Taxonomy (NCBI): domain Eukaryota; kingdom Metazoa; phylum Chordata; class Aves; order Gaviiformes; family Gaviidae; genus Gavia; species Gavia stellata. Next base: position 65,769,426 of record NC_082637.1, read on the forward strand.
TTTTTTTCCTGAGAGCCTGACTTTTTTTATTCAAGTACTATTTCATTGGTATCAGTTCTATTAGCAGAATCCAGTACTGCACATAGAAAGAAGATTTTTTTTAAAAAAAAAGTATGTGTGTCAATACTGTTCACCTGTTTGGTTATATATCAATGTTTTAACACCACTGGAATATACAGTATGAGAAGGGTTATCTTATTGCTAATAACATGCTGTTTATTAAACTGAATTTCACTGAATACTGGATTTTGCTTCAGAGGTCAGTGCATGTGATGCAGACACAAAACATAAGCTGCCATTTTTGTGAAATCATAACAGGATGGGCATTACTACGAGCAAGGAAGGGAAAGCTTCCTGCCTCCTGCTCAGCTGTCATCTTGGCAGGAATGTATTGGAGAATTTGTGCTGCTGCTGCTTATGTTGTGCTTGTTCTGAGAATAAATATGGGACTTGAGGCTATAGAGCAGTGAATCTAACATCACTCATCAGCACTGAATTTACTCAAACTTACGCAGCCTGTGACTACAAGGCTCAGAAAGGACTAACCAGTACCAAGACTAACAAGAATCTTTTCACAGAGCGATAACTGCAGTTACTCAGAGTTGCAGAAAATGCAGTATGTGTGTAAACAAATGGAATACATTATGTAGCCTTCAATCTTTGATAGTCCCATTTTGCATTCTAGAAAATGAAGTGTATTTCTCAAACTTAGTTTTTAACTTAGAAGTATGCAGTTTAGCTTTACGGTACATAGGATTTCAGTTTCTCTGGCATTTTCTTTGGCATTGGTTCTCTGGTATTGTCTTTGCACACTTAAAGCAGTCATTCCAGACTGCATTGCATTTACAACTTCTGAACATGATTGAAAACCATTACTGGACCAACCTGATGGGTATATAGGCTACAACTCATACTGCAACAACTTGCCAACTGATAACATCAGTGTTGAGCTATGTCGATGCTCATTTGAGTATACACTTATGCTAATGTAAATAATTTTATGAAGGAGAGAGCTGCACCATAAGGACTGGGAGCATTTTGGTTTGCTTTTCTGAGAGGAGGAACAGTGGTGTGTATTAGTAAGATACAAAGTAGGATGGCTTTAGATCTAATGCCTAGCTAGGTTCTAAACCTTAAGCCTGTTAAGAGTAATGTGATAATTTGTTGCAGCTGAGGGAGAATGAACTCAGTCTCTGTAGTACATCAAGTCTAAAATGAAAATTAGTAGATCAAAACCCAGAAGGATATCAACTATTGCTGTAATCAATAGAAGCTTTGTAGCAAAACATGAAACAGCCTTGAATACTGGCCCACTTAACTTCTTGTTTAAAATGGTTTACCATAACTGCTTAAGTGACAGGACCTCTGTAGTTAGCCATACTGATGAAGTCAAAGAGGATTTTGTGTGATACTGTGCTGAAGGTAGCAGATGACATAATGTTACACACGTCCTTAATCATGAAGACATTTGATGAGAGGTTATCTGGTAAAGAGCATCTTCCTGAGAGTGGTGTATTGCTTGCAATGACTCTGGAAAAATGAGCCATGAGAACACAGCTGAAATTAAGTAGTAGTATTTAAGTATCTGTGGTGCATTTGCTCACATACATACACAGGCCCATAGTGCCTTTAATTTCCTCTGGTCCCAACCACGAGGTTATCGTGAACCTGCTTCTTTCGTACAAATCAAAGAAATGATTACAGGAAGAATGAAATTTCCTCAGGCATGTGAGGATGTATGTTCTTAATGAGCTATCTATCCTTATGTCCACTTGTATAAGTATATAACTCCATAATTTATGTGAAGTGCCACAGGGAAGGGCATTCATTTGCTGTAGTTGAGAAACCGTTGCACTTTTCCAGATGTCTTCTATTAGGCAGTATTCTGTTGAGATGGACTGCACTGCCCATAGATTTGTTCTTGAATGCTTCTTCTAGATGATTAAAAAGACTTAAAATTGTGCTGTTTCTACAAAACTGCCTTTTATATTAGAGCTGGATTTTTTTAAACATCATTCCCATAGTACCTGTTATCTATATAAACTTTAAAAATACAGCTTACAAACTCAAACAGCTGAAATACGGCTTAATTTCTGCTGTCTCTTGTATTTAGTAGTGTGCTTCTGTGGGGTTTTAAGTTGTCTTCATGAATACTTTGTTACATCTTTATCCTTGGAGAGAGATCAGTTCTGCAAGGAGATTGTAAAATAGTTTCATGAATTGATTTGTTTATTCATCTGTCTTTTGGATTTTTTTCCAACCCATCACTAAACTGGTACTTACTGTTCTAATTTGGTATAGCTTAAATGTAAACATACTTGATCTGTTACTAAACTACAAAGTAGTAGTGACAACTTTATATCTGAAAAGCACATGAAAACAGTATTTTATTGAACTGCAAATAAATCCGAGATACCCTTGAAGGATATGCTTATGATTGCCTTTTTAATAAGCAGTGTCTCTGTATTTTTTAAAAAAATCACATGAACTGTACTAGCTTTAATTTTGGTATGTGCAGAACCTTGTTTCATTTTTATAGAAAGGCAAAGTATTTTCCTTTATATAAATGCAAAAGATTGTAGTCTTAGCTGGTGTTTAGTCCTTGTGTCCTTTTACTGAAAGGAGAACAAGTGGTAATCATCACAGCTGAAGTGATGCAGATGCTGGTGAGCTAATCTCTGCAGTGTGCGTGTGAACTCTCTTGCCTGTGGCTGTACGAAGTGAGTATTGACGCTCAAATATAGATCTGAGGGTGCTTTTGCATTGGGAAGAAGGTCCTGCCTGCCTTCTCAGTGGTTTAAAACCTACCCAGCAGCTGCCATGTAAGCCTGTGTGCATTAGCAGAAACCAGTCTGTACTTTACGTAACGTGTGCGTAGTAGGTGGTAGCAGATTTTGGACGGCGCAGGCCTTCAGCGGTGTGCGCTGGCGGGGACGGCCGCAGCGCTGTCCTGCGGAGAGGACGGCGGCCTCGCACGGAGCTCGCCTGAGCTCGCCTTGCCTCCTTCCCATTAACTTCCCGGCGGAGGCGTGCCCCGCTTCCCGGCTCCCAGCCCCGGGCCCCGCCTGCCCGGGGAGGCTGCGGGAGAGCGCTCGGCCCCTCCGCGCTGTGGTGGGGCGCGGGGCAGCCCGCCGCAGTGACAGCGCCCCGGCGCTGCTGGCAGGCCGCCCCTCCCGCCCCGGGGTGGTCCCGGTGCCGAGGGCCGCAGTCCTCGGCCTGGCCGCTGGCGCGGCTCCGGGCGGGGGCGCAGCTGTTCCCCGTGGAGGGGGCGGGCGCGTCGTCCGGGGCGCGCCGCCCCATTGGCTGCGCCGCCGCGCCGGGCGGCACGTGACCGGCGGGGCAGTATTGGCCGCGGCGCTGGCGCAGCCGGTGGGCGCGGGCGGGGCCGGCCGGGCCGGGCCGGGCGCTGGCGGCGGGATGGAGGCGCAGCGGCCGCGGGCATGGGGTGAGTGCGGCGGCGGCACCCCGGGGCCGCAGCACCCGGGCGGCAGCGGTGGGCGAGGCGGGGCGGCTCCCTGCGCCTGTGACAGGGAGGTGGCGGCGCCGCCGGGAGGGGAGAAGAAAGCGGCTTTTGTGGCTAAAAAAAAAAAAAAACCGGGCTGCGGGAAAAGGGCTGCCGGCGCGGGGAGGAAGGAAACCCGCATACGGGCAGCGGGGGGCCACTGCGGGCGGGCCCGAGCCCCCGCCCGCCCCACCGGCGAGGGGCACAAAGCCGCCGCCGAGTCCCAGCGCGGCCGTGCGCCCCTCAGCGCGGGCTCCGGGGCTGGGCGGGCAGGGCTGTCGGGGCGGGCAGCCCCTGCCCGGTGTGCGGAGGTGCCCCTCGGGGGGGGGTGGGGGGGGGCGAGGCGCTGCCCGCGGGTGGCACCGGCCCGGCTTTGTTAGCGCCGGGGGGGCGGCGGTGCCTCCGCTGCCGCAGCGCGTCCCCCTCGCCGTGAAGGGCGAGCCGCGCGGGGACGGGAGGCCGGGCGGGCGCGGGTGGGCGGCCGGCGGCGAGCCGCGCCGAGCGGGCCTGGAGAGGAGCGCTCTGGTGGGAGCGCTGCGTGTTCCGTGCGCCCTGGGATCCGCTGACTTCTTCCGAATTTATTTAACATCACAAAGAGATGCTTGGGTCCGAGACTTAACCTGAATGCTGCGGGAAATCTTAATAAATTATGTATGAAGCAGTGGGTCCTTTCTTTCCCTTTGTCAGATACGCAGCTTTCATTCTAGTAATTAGGTCATTGCCAGCAGAACGCTCCTTGCTTTTGCAAAAATCTGTGGCGATTTTTGGAAGACACGTATGCTGCCAAATTATTTCATCCTATTCACTCTTTGGGTCAAGATTTAAAATCCTTACTGTTGACTTACATGGAGGACCCTGTAAGGGTACCCTATGAGCTGTAAGGGGCATTTTTCATTTGATAGGATTTTCTTCAGGGGATCAGCAGAGCCCGGTTTTGACTTGATTTGGATAGTCATACACTGAAAGATGCCTTTTAAAGGCGTAGCAAGAAACACATAGCTTCTTAGTTTGCATAGAAGTCTTTTCAGTAAATTACTGTGCGTACATGAATAATAGAATATAGATCAATTCCAGTTTTTAAATACTTCCCCCCCCCTGCTGTTTGGTCTGTTGAAAGTGCTCCTTAATATTCTTTCTACTCTGGTTTTACTATTTAGTCAATTTTTCTGTTACTTCTAATGCAGTTAATAGATTTTTGAATATTTTCTCAAAATTACAGTTCTTCAAAAATAAACGTAAGCATATGTACTGAGAGTAGTTTCCTGGAACCAAACTACTCCGTATTTTTCAGGAGACTTGAAGTAACTGGTGAAATATTTTTTCCTCCTTTTCAGTTCTGTTAAATACAATGATGCGCAAAAAAGGTTTGATGAAGACAAGTCTAACTTACTGAGTTTAAATTTCTGCTTTATAGTAAACATCCCCTCGAAACATTTTCCATATATACCATTATTTTTTAGAATTGTAGATTTCCTTTTTCTCGGTAAGAGAGGTTTTGGATGATGTTAGATTTTCAAATATCAGTTGAGGACTTACCATTTGGAGTAATTGGTTTCAAAAGGTAAATTGGTGATACTGGATGTTTCTCTTGTAACATATTGAATGTTCATTACAGTTGCCTAAACACTAGAAGATACAGTAAGTGCGGAGGTGCTTTCACCGCTTTTTTCTGAAAGAGGGTGACAAAAGCACGGTAGTGATTATGATGATTATTATGGTGATGCTTTTCCTGTACCTTTTTAAGTCTTGAAAAGAAACGGTCTTAGTATTCTTTTGTGTAACAAGTCGAGTAGTTCCTGGAAGAAATAGTCACACTCTTAAAAATGGCAGCTTGAATAAAAGATCACTTTTAAGTATAATTTTTTAAATTATTTGAGTGTAGACTTTCCTAAACATCATCCCTCAAATGCTATCGTGATACTTGCCAAACATTTGTGCAAAGTACTTGGTTATGGTAAATATTCTGATACATGTTGTCATAGTACACTATTAGTATATCATCAACATGGAATAATACAGCATAAGTTGAAAATGTGTATGGCTCAAATCGGTTCTTCAGGTCTCTAAATTCTTATACTGGATTTCAGTGTGTCTTAATTCAGTTGGTAAAATGTTTATGTTGAGGAAACATGATTAATTATTTTTTCATCAGTGTAATAAAATCCTATTTAAAATAGGCTATACTACTAACGATATGCTGTGACAGTAAGTTATTGTAAGTGAAGACCAAGTCTCCAGTAGTGGTTTTCCAAAATTCGTGCAGGACCTGTGTGAACAGATTCTGATATATTTCCTGCAAGACAGATGGTCTTCTGTTCCCTACAAGTACTGAAGGGAATGCTGAAGATGACCCTAGTAGGTCACCCAATATGAGGAAATATTTATTATAATATAATTTTTCTTAATTAAAGCTGACTCATTTCATTGTAATGGGTTTGGGTTTAATTTGTGTTTTCAGTTAAAATAAAAAAATTAAAACCTGTCTCAGACTTCTTATTAGTTTAAACTTTCTAGAATTCCATCCTTAAAAGATTAAGAGAAATAAAATTAAACAGGAGTAAGTCATATGCAGTGAGGGCATACACAATTAGCCATGAATAGCAAAGTTGATCATCATGAAGAATGAGTGTTCAGGCTTGTGAATCATCACTGGTCCAATATAAGCTATGATTCAAATGATGTCTGGACTGCTTTGTGTTCAATATAGTATTTAAATGCAAATCGTGTTTCATATTTTCACAGTTGTATTCTGAATGCAGCATGACTAACCAGCTAAGGAACTTCCCAACCCAGAATTGTGAAGGAAGAAATGGGGCTTTTTTCTTGGCAGTGTAATAAAAACGGAACTTGACTGCTCATAGCCTGAAATGTATGACTTGTGGATTTCACTCTTTTTTCTATTAATAGGAATGTTTTTTTGGTTGTTACCATTCTTTAGTAAAATCCTAAACATGGGGTCATTCCTGTTTCTCACGCACACACTTGACCCCATCATACTTGACCTGTAATGAGGAAGGCAAGCCAAGAGTTCAGACCATCATCTTCTCTTTCGTTCTCCTCCTGGTCTTTTAAGGAATGTGGAGAACATGGATCACTTGTTTTTTTGAACCTTCATCAGCCAAGTTATCTTTTGGTTAGGAAGAACAGGTGATGCTTCTGCTTATGATCGTTGGTGAGTATAGGCCAAGTATTGAACTTAAGGAAGTATCCCAAAATATAACAATGGATTGAAAGCTCTTGCCAAGTTATGAATTCGTTTATGAAAGAACGAAACAAAAAAAACCTCTCTACCCTACCCCCTGGTCGAAAGGATTTAGGGAGGTCAGGTATAGTAACACTTCAGTATTTTAATCAGCTCTCCACAAAGACAACCTTCCTGCAGAAGTGGATAGAAAAACTAAAAAGAAAATCACCTCAATGCAGCTGAGGGTTAGAGAAAATCGTGTGGCCTCCTTTTAAAGGGACTAACCCTTTCCCACTTTGTATTAGGATAACTGATAATAGTAATGGCTTTCCATCTGTCCCTTGGTTTTTTTCTACACGGCTGAAAAAAACAGAAATTCAGAGGGTGTCTAATGTAGAGATTATAATTCGGTATAATTTGTTGTCAATTTCTTTCAGTGTCAGCTTTTTCAAATTTATTAAAAGGGCTAGTGTTACATAACTTGCAATTCACTTTCTGATATCGAAGCCTGTGTGGCTAAAATAAACTGATGAAGAGCAATTTTACATGATGGCTGTTTTCTACTCCTTCCTGCATCCCTCTGACCTGAGCATGCTAATGCAGAACAAATGAGAACATGAACAGAAGGTACCAGATCTGCTGTTCCACTCACGGGCAATTCTCATTCTGTACTGAGTATTTTCTTAACTTTACTTAACCACACCCAGAGCCTTACAGTACTTTCAGACTCCTCATCATACTTGTGTGCCCACATAGCCCAGATGAGGAAAAACCAAACCAAACACCCTCCGTTCTAGCTGCTACTGACTGGAAGTTTTGGGGTTTGTTCTTAAATGTAGGTGGTGATAGGAGGATTAAATATGCAGGCAACAAAAGTAATTTTAATAAAGCATGGGCTTATCACCAGGTGGAAATAACAATTGTTCAGTGTGATGCTAGAGAAGGTAGAAATACAATTTTTCTGCTCTATCTGGAAAGAATCAGGGTAATGGGCTTTTACAGTGAGTAGGAGAGTATTAAACAATACCTGTGAAGGATAAACATTTTTAAATCAGCAAGCCTGGAATGCTTGCCCAAAACTGAAGTGGATAAGACAATTCCTGACCCACTGATACTCATTTTTGATAAGTTCTTAAGCACAGCACTTAGAGTGCTGATATTTTGCCAAAGTTGAAAAAGGACAAGCAGAAGAATTTTTACATATAAACCATTTAACCTGAAGACGAGCTTCAAACAAAATAGTGGATAATCCAATACAGGATTCAGTCAACAGAGAAATTGAGTTAATGCAAATTGGCATGGTTTGATATGTTCAAAATAAGAACAGCCAAAAAGCCCTCACTTTATTTTTTTGAGTGTATTGATAAAGGTAACTATATGAAAATGGTCCATTTAAGGCTGAAGTTGGTAAGAGGGGCTGGCTTACCTTAGAACAGCTGTGCTGGAGTTTTGCCCCTGTCTGTCAGCCTTGTCCCTCTTTTGGAAATAGCCGTGTAGCAGCTGCTGAACCATTGTGGTTAATGGCCCAGCATAGTAAGTTAAACCGACACCTATTTCAGATTACCTTGGCAGTCAGGCAGTAATCTGCAGTGGTTTAGGCAGCTGCCACTTGAGCAGCTGAGCCCTTCTCTCTTCCCTGGGTGGGAACCTTGCGGAGATGGGTAGGGCAGACAGCTGGGGCAGGCACCAGTGCAGCCATCCCAGCACTAGCACTAACTGCTTCCAAGTCAGAATCCCTAGACTTAGTGCTTCAGAAAATCTGGTTTTAAATGTATTTAAAATAAACTAATTAGAAAATCTTGTGACAGTATGACTATTTTTTTCCCTGTATTCAGTGTGATATGCCCTTGAAGAAACAATTCTCCATTAGTCACATGGGAACGAATGACAAAAATTGACAGAATGGTAAAGAATAATAAGGACAAGATACTGCGCCCTGCACTGAATAGTTGCATGAAGTTTGTGGTTGTAGAAGGAAATCAGAGTTGATGGTCCTTTCCAACCTTACTAAATGGTAATCTAGATATTTGTGAACTTTAGAACCAATGATTACAAGTTGTTATATTAAGAAGATGAACTACATTGTGAAAAATTTTCAGTTACAGAGTGCAGGAGCAAATCTGCTTACTGGTGGTGGTAGCAGAATGCTGAATTCTGTTTGCTTATTGGAGAGTTGAACATCTGATTTGCTACTCTCAACAGTTTGTAATCCAAAATCAATTATGTGAACAGGAGCCTTGGTTGACATCGGTGTTTTTTGGATTGGACCTCATTGAAGAAAGTAGTTTTGCCTTTCTTCACTGATTTTGATGTCTGAAGTAGCCGTACAACTTTCTTGCTAACAAAAACCAGAAAAAAATCACCCTCAGGCAGGTACTGTGGGTGACAGAATAATTATTCTGTTGAAGTTTTCTAAAATTGAAACAAATAGTTCATAGTTACCTAAAAATGTTATCTAGCTTTACATACAGACAGTACCAGGTCTCTGTCTCTATTATTGAAAAAACAGATGGTAGGGTTTTACATCTTACATTATTCTTAGCCTCTGTTCTGAAAAGACTAAGACTAATTTGTTCTACAAAAGCTGCTTTATAAAAATAGGATGCTCTGGTAATGATGATAGCTTTTATGGATGAAAAAATAGTAACAGGAGTCTGAAATATTTTCATAAGGAGATTTAATATATCACAAATTGTTGGGGTTCTTAAGTAGAACCTCCTTAGGGCATGTTGAGTATATATGCTTATTGATTTCAAAGAAGAAAAAAAGGCTCTGATCAATAAAAAAATTCAAGTTTTCAGAGAGTATTGGGGTTTTTGCATACCTCTTGGGATTTGAGACTAGAAAGAGTATATCTATGTTCCTGTTTTCTGGGCAGTTGTTACTGGTATAGTTTTTTAATGTAGAAAAAGACATGTCTAAATCTTAGCAGTACATTAGCATAAATTTAGGTTTCTCATTAATTTTGATTTGATATGTAAGAGAGTTATATCCAACTTGAAATTCTTCTTTGATGTGTAAATTCAAGCAAACTGCTGATTCAGTAAAGCGTGAAATTTCTTGTCATAGTTTCACCTTACTTTGATAGGGGATGGAGTATAAATCTCTTAATGATGAGAAATATGGGTCAGGGAAGTAGGAGACCTAGATTTTAAGTGCCTCTTACAATGAGGGAGTTAAATGTCAAAGTTTCTGTATTGCAAGAGGGTTATTTGTTCAAGTAAATCTAGAGAAAGGGGCATCTCCATCCCTCCCTTTGAATGATGACCACTCTGTGAAGAGAAACAGAGTGCAACAGGGATCTTGACTGAAGCATAACAACTTTGCAAAGGTGGGTTGTGTTGCATGCGTCATGCATTTTCCCTGGGGCTGGGTAAAATGTGAAATGTGTATTGGAGCCCAGAGTTCTTCCTCTTCCCTGCCCCTCCACTCCCCCCTGTAGTGGTTTCGTGCCTGGGGGGGGTGGGGGGGTGGAGAGCCATTTCTTCTTGATTCAGCTGATTCTGGCCCCAGTAATCTTCAATATGTTTGTGTGTGTGTGTGTGCAGTGGTACAGCTCCAGGCCAGTGGGCCCCATGTAAACTATTCCTTGCTTTCCTTTGGACTGGTTACTGGTTAATGCTAGTGTGACTGAGGTGATACATGGCTGTGAACCCTGTGTGGCCGAGAGGGTCCAGAGTTTGACTCTTTTGCCAAGGCAAGTGTTTTGACCACTGGGAAGTTACAAGAAGGGGATGCAGCAATACAGTCAATTTCTATTGATGCCACCGATCTTGTGTTTAAAAATAAAGTCCTTTTTTTGTAGTCAAATAATTTGGAGCATAAACCTAAGGATTAGTTTTGGGACCTGAACTCTGATCTGATGTATCTAGTTTGAGGCTAAAAACCTGTTTCCAGAAGAGAGGTAGATCTTAATTTTGAGGGCGTTAGCTCAATATACATGGAACAGCTTGTGTGGAGCCTTGTGATTTCACTCTAAAAACTAAGTGCCTGAGAGGTGTCACAGTGTTCAGCACCAGAAAGCCTAAGCTGCTTCATCGTCACGCATTACCTGTGTCTGTTTCCCCCATTTTAAAATTAAGTGATGGTGCCTTTTGTGAAATGGCCTTGGCTTTTTGTTATTTCAGGAGAAGCAAACACAAACAGCTTGGAGATATGAAACTAAGTACAGTATTCTTCTGTATTGAGGTTTAGTAATTTAAGACTGGATTTCTGAACCTCTAAGTCCAGTTCCTTCCTGTGCAGTGAGCTAGGCAAGGATGTTGCTGAATTTACAACTTCTAATGGATGTTGCCAGCCTACGTTGATAAATGACCGATTTATACCTGTTTGTTCCGCGTCAGTATTGTGTTGTAACATAAATACTTTTCTCCCTCTTGAGTGGTTTCCCCTCCCTAATAATAAAGTGTAGCTGTGTCGTTCCAGCCTTTGTTGTGCTGAGGCAGCAAAGCCTTGCTCTTCAAGTCTCTTCTTATATGAGACCCCCTCTAGTCCCTTGATCAATTAGCGTCGTTCTCTGCACCCAGTTGAATTCACTTTTCTTACCCATGTCTTTGTAAAATGACTTGATAACTCCAGGGATCATGTTTGCTTTCCTTGTGTCAGTGTCGTGTTGGCAGTGCCCAGGTGCCCTGCAGGCTGGCTGCCGAGAGGCTTGAGTTGCTTCTCCCCACTCACTGCTTGCTTCCAGGTGATGAGGTTCCTACATGAGTGATCTTACACTGTTACGCTATTTAATTCCACTCTGTTTCTACTGCTCCATTTCTCAGTTCATCACATTTCTTGTGTATTATGTGTAGTCCTCTGACCTTGTGAAGCCTCTTGAATTTAAGGGAGCAAGTTCTGATGCCACTTCTTGTGCCAGGATCAATAATGAAATATTTAAAAATACCTGTCACAGACTAGTTTTGGGGGAACTTCGCTAACAACCTGCCTCCAGCCCAGCAATTTGGCTTTCAGCACTGCCCAGTGTCATCTTGTCTTAGAGCTTCTCCTTATCCCTGTATAGTTTTTCTGCTCATATCTATTTTAACTGTGGGTGGTTTTACATGTGGCACTGCATCAAATACTTTGGTGCAGTTGGGCTAAGTGAGATCCATTATTTCTAAAAAGTAGTTTACTGTTCTCCTCAAATACATGGTAGTCCTTCCTTCACAGGCAGGAAAAAGGGGAATTATCTTGGAAGGCCAGAGGGGTAGGTACACATCTGCGTGCCCCCAAGAAGTCCAGATGCCTCAGCCAGTGGGGCAGCAGGTATTGCTGAAAGCAGATGCCAAGGTGGCTCGCAGCGTATTGCTATCATGAGACTGGCTGCCTTCAGTCCAGTTTTCGAAGTGGGTGTACTGACTGCAAACACACTTTGCCCAAACTCGCCACGCTCCGAAGATATGATGTACGCTTTTTTTTCTTTTCCCCTCTAGGAGGTTCTCTTTAAAATTCATGCCCTGTCCTGAGGTGTCGATGTGAGTGCCCTGGTAGTGGAGAGCAGCTGCCAGGCACTGCTGCAATTCCTGATGGTGGAGGCGCTTTTCAGGCAAGCGCCTCAGTGGCAAGCAGATCTGCAGTCAGGCAGCACAGCTCCTGCCGGATGATGCCAAACTGGCAGGAGTGAGTTTCTGCCTGTGGCAGTGTCGCTTATTGCCCATTTGGGTATCTATTTAACAAAAAAATGAAGATGTTTTGGATTACCCAGCTTGTGGTAATGAGCTAACTCAATTTTTTTTATCTGAAAACCCACAGTTTGACATTTGAGTAAATCAGGAACTGACTCCTAGTCTAAGGCATAATGCTGTCTCTTAGTGGTGATGTCCTACTTCCATGTTATGGAAATAAAATACACAAAAGGAAACTTAGGAACTTAGATCAGGAGGGTGAGGAGACAAAGCAAATCTCCCCTTCAGAAACTGGATCCTTAGTCATTTAATGTAAGTACATTTAAGCTTATTTTGCATTTAAAATATCAGCGCTATGCAGTTGCTGTCTTCCTGCTGTAGCTTCTCCCCTTGTTCAGTTTTCTTCATTTTCTTCATCGTGTGTATGCATCTTGTTAATGTGGCTAATTGTTTTAACTTCCATATTCATGAGTGAGTGTTCCTTAGTCTGGATAGAAAATGGAAAAGCTTGGTATTTTTATCATTATCTGTTCTTTCATACTAATAATGAATTAAAATAATGGGAGAAAAAGATTTTCTAGCTAGAATGAAAATGCATGTCAAATACATCATACACAGCAGCTTCTATAAATTAAATGTAAATGAATAAATGTGTGATATACTTGAGTTGAAATCAACAGATTCTGTCAATATTACAAGACAATATTAATTTATGACAAGTAATGTGAAAATATTTCCACTTCTATTTGCCTTTCCTTGGGCTTGGGCTTGTGCAGAATTGTCTATGCAGTGTGTGTTCTGAAAAGAAATGTGAACTACAACTGATGATTTTATTAATAAGAATGAAAACTGTTACTTACTAAATAAAAGCATTCATGAAATGGAACAGAAGCAGTCTACCCTTTTTGATTTTATTTTTTTTTTAACAACTCTCTTTGACAGCTCTCCACCTTTTCGGTGAAACAGCCTGATGATAAAAGCACAGAATTCAGAGAATAGAGTAGAAGTTTCAGATGGCCTTCATTTCTCTAAAAATTAGGTCTCCAAGTAAAGCATGACCAAATCTTGAAAAAGAAATTTATTTGGGTTTTTTTTTTCCTTCAGCTTGTTGATAGTGTCATGGAGATCACAATTCCATAAGTGGCAGGCTTCTTCCTTCTCCTGTCTTTGATGATGACAGGTGCTTAGGGCGTGAAGACTTGCTTCTTGAAAAGGAAAGAAACCAGTCATACCAAATGCACTACAGCTTTTGTTACTGTTTCTGTCTTCAGTGGTATATATTCTTTACGTTTCATTGAGTTTAAATTTAGAAAGATTAAAACACAATTTTCAAAATTTGTATTGGGGAACTAAAACCTCTGTGAATAATTTTACCTATTTTTTAGTAGGCTGGATAATTCAATTAAGATTCATCTGGAAGACCAAAGTTGATTACATAAAGAGTTACACAAGCAGTAAGGTCGAAGGCTTAGTGAGAGGATACACAGAAAATGCTGAATAAGAGCTTTTAATTGTTTCATCTTTTCTAAAGTACTGCAGCAACGATGAAAAGAAATGTTATTCCGTAAACTTTTTATATTTTTTCGTTGAGTTAAAGGCCGCATACTTAGGAAATTCCTGCGATGACATTGGAAGGGTAACTTGTGTATATATATGAAGTGCTAGGGTTCCTTTTATTCTCTTGAATGGCTGATGAATAAGAAATTGATAGCTTCAACTGTAAAGAGCTTCAAACGTGGTTAGTCATGTTTTAGCTAAATGACATTTTTAGATGAACAACTTCGATGGTTTTTGGTTTGGAAAGTGGGAAACAATTTGAATTTTATAATTTAAATTGGAGCATTTGATTCTGTCTCCTTGGTAAAGGCTGAATAATTGTGATGGTGTTCTAGGACTCTGTTACAATATTACCCAAAATAATATGGGATATCTTGACATCAAGAATAGCCTTTTGTCTTTTTTTTCTACTGTGCAATACCGCCACTTCTTGTGTTGGAGTTTTGTAAGTATATTTGTTTTAATCTTAATGCCTTGGAGGGTATTTTTACAAAAGACTTGATTACTAATACATTTGACACTTTTTTCTGTTTAAATTCCTCAGTATTTACTGTTTGCCTTTCATACAATATCTCTTCTAGTGGGTGCTATTCCTAGGAATTTTGAAGATCTGTGACTATCTTTTGTTTCATAAAATAAACAGGCAGTCAGCATCTTTTAGGTATGGTTGATGGTGCTTGTTGTCTATCCAAAAATGATTAAATATGGTCTATTACCCACACAGTTTCTCAGTGTTAGAATTGACATGCGAATTGTAAGGATGTTTTTGTATGATGCTATGAGTTTCTTTCATGTATTCTGTCTTCCCCTAATACCTAATGCAATTGTTAATGAACTTCTTTCATTTGCTTAATCATGTGTATCAAATAGAAGCCCACTGAAAAAGGTCTTTGAACTGGCATTAGTTCTAGGCATTAATAGTTCGGTTTAGGGGATTTAAATTAAACGTGTAGAAAGTTGAGTGGTAAATGGGAAAGAGACATAATTTTATGGTTAGATGAATTCGGGGGTTTTTTTCCTAAAATGTTTAAATTTAATATTTTCTCCTTACTTTTTTTAGGGCTGAGGGTAGCCCAGGATGGCCGCAGCTTCATATGATCAGTTGTTAAAGCAAGTTGAGGCATTAAAGATGGAGAACTCCAACCTTCGGCAAGAGCTAGAGGATAACTCAAACCACCTAACAAAACTGGAAACCGAGGCATCTAATATGAAGGTATTGCAAGTTCTGTGCCTGTGTGCATCAGTGTTTCTGTTACTGCCTTCTGTGTCATGGACTGGTAGTTGCTCAACAAGTTCTGTGTCCTTTTAGAATCCTACAGAGGTCCTTTTCCAGGCTGTGTAAGGGAGACGTTTCAAATCTATTTATTGAAGAATTGGGTTTTTTTAATTTGAAAATTGAAATATTTCAAAACAGTTTTTTAGAAACAGCTTTGACTTTTCATAGCTTCTTTCCTGGTGTGTCATGATAACCACTACCATTTTAGCACTGCTGTACTTACCAGCAGGAAGTCTAGTCTGCTGACATAATTTGACAAAGCAAGTATTGTTCAGCTCTTGAAAACATGGGAGAGACTGGAGGTTTTCAGCGTTTTAAAGTAACTTTAAAAATTTTTGGGTTTACTACAGTTATGATATTTAACATCCCAAAAGGAAAAGTTCATTTTAAAATAAGACCACAAGTTCTACAGCCTCTCCCAAAGCCTAAATTTATATTTAATGATTTCACCCAGATCTGTCCATCTGGTGTTTATTGGCTAGGTGTAGGCCTTCAGAGCCACCTATCCAAGAGGAAACACTAGGCTCAGCTGGAATTTAGATGGATTTTGATCAGTAGGAGGATACATACACAGCTGTATCCATGTGATCCATGACACTGAACAAGGCAGAATTTCACAAGTGTTACAGCTGCATTCATGTACTGCTCTTCCTAAGCTGACAAATCCTGGTGCTTTTTGCTAACAGCTAGCAAAACCAGACTGCTTTTGGTACCTCAGTTAATATGGCTTGGAAATTGTTGGTATCTCTGCATATACTCCTGTATAGGGTAGGCACATTCTGAATATTAAACTGCATCTGTATGTCCATCTCCTTACCTTCCGATCTTCGTATCACAGACTTACTGTTCCTTTGTAACTGATCTTTTTTTTTTAAATATGGTAATCTGATGAATATAGCAATTAAAAATACTTTGAACTGAACTTTCTTTCCCTCCAGTATGTAGGTTATGACCTACATACAGTTGTGTATATTCACTGTAAAAAGAAAAATTTTCTTGTGTTCTGAAGCACTGTCACTAGTTATAACACTTGAAAGAAGCACAAATCTTTCAGATGCATTTAATCCTTGCATTGTAGTGTAAAATTAAAGTGGCTCTGCTACCTAAATTGAAATGGAATTATAGCCCTTTAGACAAGCTACTTGAAACAGTGGTTGGCATTAGCAGCTGTGGAAAAAAAAAATAATCTTTTGTTTGATGAGTTATGTATATGAAAGCTAGTTCTGTCATTTATACTGTTTTTCTTAAGATAATGTTATAACAAATTTGTCAGTTAACTCCCCTTCCCTCCCTGTCGTTGCAGTCTAAAATATGGAAGGGAAGAATAGGAGAGATGATCTTCCTCATAGTTTGAAAAAGGAAGAGCAAAAATGTCTTTTTTCCCTTCTTTGTCCCCATACAATTCTTGTTCTTTTTCTTCCCCCTCCCCCCCTTTTTTTTTTTTTTTTTTAGCTTTTGTGCAGATAATTAAATTTCCACTGACCTAGAGACAGACTAGCTGTGTAAGCTGGTCTCCAGGGCATTAATTTGGGATGTGGAACAGCTTTCTGTCCTTACTTCAAACCTGGCAGACCACTAAACAGAAAGTGGCTCTATCGTACTCCACAAAGGGGTGCTTATGAGCATATTCAGAGTAGATATCACATTTTCTCTCTCCTGAATGCCATTCTAGATCTGAGGAATTTATCCTAAAAGAACTCCAACTCAAGTATCAAACTCAATATGTTTCTTATCATTTGGGGGGATGGGTGGGGAGAATATTGTTCAGATTAACTTGATTTTTTTAATCCATATTTTATGAAGAAATCCTAATCAACTGTGTTCCTCAGGAGTGCTTGTTCCTGCACCTGAACCAAGAAGCTGTTTCTTTTCCTTGTTTGTTTCAGATGTGTTTGAAAGGGGTCAAAATCTAGCTTTGATTTGACTTGAACCTGGAGGATAGTATGGGAATGATCTTGGTGTCTGATCGGAGTCTGTGCGTGAAGTTTGATGGGGATTATTGCAGTATTCTCTTTAGTCAGGAGATAATTTTAGTTTTGCAGGCTTTTGGAGAAAGTATGTAGTGGCTTTGTTCCACTGAAAGAAACTGCACAGTTTGTGTGGTTCCAGTGCCATAATTAGGGATAATTACAAGAAAAGTAATTAGAAGAACCAGAGCAGTGGAGATTGAAAACCCTTTGGCTACCATATAAGCCATTAAAACTCCAAATATTTTGGAAAAAAACGATCCTTTGGGAGCATGAGTGTCACAGAGCCCTAGCAGCCCCTCCTACCAAGTAAAATCCCAAGTATTAGTGGGAGAAGGGGAGCAGCAGTGGGGAAAACAAGCTGTGGTTCTGTGGCAAACATCACTGTTCTTGCACCATGAATTTTGATCTGTGGGCTAGTGCAGAAACATCTCACAGTGATTCTTTGGACTGTTAATGTGTTTGCTTGTGTTTCATCTTTTGCATTATAGTCTTTAATCGGTTGTGAAAGGCAGTAGTTAGGACAGGCATTTTAAAGACAATATTGTCCCTTTAAAGAAAGTGATTTTGGAAGTAGTAGTATTAAAATGTTGTGTAAGTGTGCCTCATCTTTATAATCGCTCCATTTCAGAAATGTAAAGTAATCATACTGGAATTAAAAGCTTAATGTGAGCTCATCTTGCACATGTATTTATTATAAACTACTACTGACCTATATAAGAATAATGTCTGAATACTTCATGTTTAAAGCTAAATTTCATATTTAAAAGTGAAAACTGTACATCTGCTGACCAGAAAACAAAATGATGGGTAAACGAAGGTAAATGTGATAATGGGGGTGCCAAAATGATTACTAAAACAGTGTCCACTTTGTTTTTTAATTTGGTTGTCCTAGGGATTAACTGTTCAAACAAAAGAAATCCCTCAGAGTATTATGACTAACTTGGGAAATTCAGTTGTTACTATTGGCTTACTGTCAGATGAAATATAGCAGTTTGGTATGATAAAATGCTTTCCCTAAATAAATAAATATGCTGTTTGGTCAATGAAATAATGATGTTGGCCCATAAATGAAGAAAAAAGGTTTCAGTGTCTAGATGTAGATAGCAACAGTAACTGCATAAAACACAGGCTAGGGACAAATTTAGATAAAAATGAACATAGTTTTATTTTAATTCAAAACCCGTAAAATTAATGAAGAGACAAAAAGCAACCCAACATTAGCTATATTGCTTTGTGCATGTAAATGTAGGCGACTTTTTGTGAGAAAAAGACCTCAATTTTTTGAGATATACGTTGCAAACAAAGACTCTCCTGCTTGGTTCATGTAAAAGACAAGTATTTTTCTGTTAATCATGGCATTTTTTTTTTTATGTCATCGCTAATTCATATCAGCATTTTTCCCCATGTAAAATCTGGGAGGAAATAGGTATATATAATATCAAGTAATCAAGAAGTAGCCAAAGAATAGCATCATGCTTGATTTCCACACTCACTCTCTCAGTGTTTGGATTTTACAGTAAACGAGTAATGCGTGTTATCTTGTGTAAGAATGCTATCTTTATAATATGTGGTGCTCTGTGGGCAAAAAGTTCTCTCTTTCATCTTTATATAGTACATTAGAAATTATATTCTGCATGTGATTTTCCAGCTTATTTAATGTCCTCTGCATTGTATCCACACGTATCAATAATAAAATAGGAAGACTGTCAGTAAAACTGGCTCAGATTTCTTGAGTTTGAGAAATGTTTCGATCAGCTAAACATACACTGTAAAGAAACAAGGCAGTGGTTAAACTCTTATTCTCAGAAAATCATGAGCTGCTTATTCTTGGGGGTTTTTTTACAGTTTTTTGGTTTGTAGAGGGTGTTTTTTGGCAGATCATTGTCCTCATATAAAGGTTTCAGTTTTAATAATTTTCTGTGGGTTTTTTGGTTGTTGGTTGGTTTGTTTGTCTTAAGGAATTCAGGTTTAAAAGACAAAGTCCTAGGGAGCTAGTTAGTATGATGTCCAGTGCAGGTCCAAAGAGTGGTCTATTTTTGACGTAGATGGCGTTTGTGGGTTTATTACACTAATTAGACAACAGGGTAATAAACGTGATGCTATTATGTTGGATTAGAATGGATTTTGACTAAATAAAAAAGCAAGTGCTAAGGTATTTTGAGGATTTTGATTTTCAATGTGTTTGTACAATGTTAAGCTAAGATAATTTAATGTGGTTGCAAAAGACATTTTACGCCTATAGAATGTAATATTCCAGATTTATTGCAGTGTTGTGCATACTTGGTGAGGTTGATTAATTTATACTCAGATTAGCAGAATTAAAGGTAAAAAGTGTGCTAAAGAAGATGCCATAGTGCCTGTTTTTAGTCTTGTTTCTGTCATGATGGATTTGTGAGAATATGAGAAAGCGTGTATCTTATTATAACTGAGTGTGATTTTATAATTAAATAAAATGCAACTTAATCATATCTGCAAATATAACTCACTATAATATATTTTATGACTATTTAAAGGGATGAATATACAAGTCCTTAGCTGGAATAGCAGATTGACGAGCAAGTCAGCAACTTAACAGTTACAGTAGCTTGTTTCTTTCATTAAAAAGAAGGAACCTGAAAAAATTACTGCTTCCAGCTTGAGTTTGTTAGCATATGTTTGTTTATAAAAACAGAAGATTGATGTTCAGAATGTTCCAGGAACTAACTGGCTTGCAATGTTTTGATGCTCTGTTACACTTTTTGGACATGAACTCTTTGTCAGCCTTGTATGGAAGTAGTATTTTGTGATCTGTAAGCCCTAAGAGTTAAAAAAAGAGAGTGCTGATCCTTTACAATCAGGTATACCAATGGCTGAAGTTCAGAAATTTACACTTGTAGTGACGTAAGATTTCAGATACTATTGGTACCCTTTATCCCCCTTGCCTAAATTTTAAGGTTTGCTTTAAAATGGCTGCTGAGGGATTCTCTCTTTTGGAATGTGTGGCTACTTCTATCAGATGTCTCCTTGATTAGGAAAGCAGGTGATCACATTTTCTTTTAACTCACCAAACACCATTTTATGGTCATACAATCTGCTTAGTCACCATTTCTTCATATTTAACCTTGAAAACCTACTTTATTCTGATCAGCTGTCTCTGATCATCAGTGTTTAATGATCCTCATTGTAAAGCACAGAAGGTGCTAGGAGATATTTTTGTAACTGGCACAAGAATTTTCAGTTCAGCGTATCATGGTAAGCCATGTGCTTGCAAATTTAGAATTTTAAGCCTAACGTGTTCAGAGAGACCTCTGATACATACAGCTTAACAATTTTGTCATGTGCTATATATATATATGTAGTGTGTATCTATCTGTATATGAGGTTCGTCAAGTAGATGGTAGATAAATACATTTAACGGATACCCATGTTTGTAATCCCATCTTCAGAAATCTAACAACAGTTTTTCTTACAAGATACCAGAAACTACACATTTTGTTGGGAATACTTACTGTGTCAGATAACAGGACTTTTCCGTCTGTCTCCAAAAGGAGAGTGTTTTTAGCTTCATCTGGCCTTTTCCCTTTGGAGAAAAGATTTTTATTTGGCATCACACACAGTAGAATGTTTCACCAAGGCATACAGAAGTAAAAAAATAATTGAAAAAATATGTTAAGCTATGAAAGCAAAGCATTCAGTACACAGAAGAGGAACACTTATGTTAAAATAGATATATTTGATCTGGAATTGCTGTTAGTGAATAGGCTACACATACTAAGCAAACAGCAGTATAACTTGAGAAGTTTGTATTTGAATCTTGAGTATAGTGTGATAGGCATTTCTTTGTACATTAGAGTTACACATCAGAGTATTAGCATCATTTCCAGAACTGTCACTGGAAATCTCATTTCCAAGTGATCTGAGTTACCTGGTGTGTTGTTATTTCTGATAAGAGGTCAAATCAGATATAATATAGTAGATTATAGTTGCTTCATGAACCAAAACGAATGCTTGATACCTCCGTGGTAATTGCTCATACAGAGCTTAGGAATATTTCCCTAGTATGCAGAGAACATCTCAGTGGCCCTGTTCTTGTATTTAAGTGTCAACAATAAAACTTTTAGAACAAAGGGATAAAACAGATACAGTGAAATGTCAGAAATAAATTACATTCACCCAAGCGTTCAAAAGCAGCTTGAGTATGAAATTGCTGAACTCTAAGGTGTAACCTGTCCACCCCCTCCTCTTCAGCAGTTGGGAAGATTGTGGTATGACCCCTTTGGCTTTAAAGAAAGAGCAGACTACAGCCTAAGAAAGAGGGGAAGTCATTTACTGGGATGATTGTGAGATCTGGCTACTTAAAATTGTAGTCATGCAAATTATTTCCCTTCTGTCAAAAGTCTTCATCAGTTTGTGAGCCGGTAATTTCTTGTTTGTTCATGGATCCTGAAGTTCTTCTATGGTAGGTTCCCTCCTTGCAGCAATTCAGCAAGTATGGCTTCTTAGTCAAAGCTTCTTTTCTTTGTAATCTGCACTATGTCAACCTGACTGCTTAAGAGAGATGTTTTGTTAGTTAGGTACCCCCTAGCATGAGATTCTTTGCCAGTGTGTTTCCACTTGCTTCCTTAAGTATCTTCCTTTATTTGTTGTCTGTGAAATGTAGTGATACATTGTCAAATTATAGAATTCAAACTGAAGCAAGTTCAGTGATCTTTTTTTTTTTCAGCTCTTCCACCAGACAGACATCTGCATTGCTTTCAAATATGTGTGTATGCCTGTAATTTTCCTTCAAGATCCTTTACGTGTTTAAGACCTTCTGGTTATAACAACCACTTGTGATCGTCAAAGATCAAGATCAGTATTCTGTGTTTAAAATGGCCTCAGCATGCAAGTTATAGAAGGCGGCAGGTGTGATGCCACTTTTCAAGCTTCCTTAAGTGGCATGATTGAATAGGATGGGACTCTTCAGGTGGAGGGAGAGGGATGGGATGGGAAGAAGGTTGTTGAGCTCTAAAAGACCATAAATAGCATGAGAAAAGTCAATAGGGAATAGTTAGTTTCCCTCAGTACCAGATCTAAGGGACATCAAGTAACATTATCAGATAGCAAGTGTAAAAAAAAAAACCAAAAAGGTTTGTTTCTCATCGTAAGTCTTTGCCATGGGAGGATTTGGATGCCAAACAAATTGATCAGGAGATAGTACCACTGGAGATGTGGTTTCAGGAAGTCTGCAAGTCAAGGCCAGCTGGAAGCTGGAGAGAGGACATATAAGAGAAATGAACAGCGGGTATTGTTTTGTTTGCGTACCCTCACTAGGTTGCTGCTGTTGGAGGTGTGATGTTGGTGTGGATGGGCATTTGGTCTGTCTCAGTGTGAAGGACTGCATTTGCTCTTGGTTCTCGGTTTGTTTTTTTTTTTTCCCCAGCTGGGTTATGCTCCTTTAAGAAAGGGGGAGGAGGATGAGGACGGATTTCCCCTCCCTTCTAGAGCTCCTGAGCATTGTGAAGGAGAGGGGCCTTCAGAGGGCTGGGGGTGGGGGGAGGCACTGGAGTGGGATGAAGAAGGGAAGGTAACAGCAGCAGCCTGGGAGCTCATGGCTGAAGAAGAAATCCGAAGAGCCTGTGGTAGAGTAGGAAATTGAGACCTCTGCCTGGCCAGTGATGCAGAGCCCTTTCTTGGACCAGGTAGCACACTGCAGTTCACATCTGCCTTGCAAGGGTACAGTAGGCAGTGGGGGGTTGTACTGAGACTCAGGAATAGCAATTGAAGTGTCTCTTCAGGTAACTTTTTTTTTTCCATTCAAATAGTTAATATTTTTAATTAAAAGGTTAGCTAATTATCCTGGTTTATAGTTGAGCTTTTTGTTGTGTTTAAAAACTTTTCAGTCATCTTTGGGAGCTCAACAGAAAGTATTAATGAGAAGGTCTAAACAGATCCACCACAAAGCTCTGGCCATGTGGAAAGTAGCATGGTCCCCAGTACATTAGTTTTTATGTTCCTGGAGAACACTTTAGCAAATAATTTCAGGAAAGCATTTTTGGTGAAAATTTGTGCTTACGTCAATTGGGACTAAAATGTGTGGTAATTTAACTTCAAAAATTCTGTAAGAGGTGGCATTAGGATAACTTTGTCACATTAAAACGTGGTAGGTTTTGGGTGGTAGGTTTTGGGTTTGGTCGTTTTGTGGGAGTTTTTTTAGGAAACCAGAGTTGTTAGATTGTTATGTAAAGGTCCAGAGAACTTGAATAATTTAAGTTGCCAGTACGATCCCATAGTTTTCTTACAATTTATGAAGCAGTTGCAAAGCATCATGATCATCCTGTGATGTCAATACTATGCTGCTATGAGGTTGCGGACACATTACCATATTTTACTGTATCCTTTGGTGATGGCATTTGGTTTTTTCGCATTATTCTGGTTCTACCTGTGCATGCCTGGCTTACGGCTTTTTGGAGAAGAATCCTGTTTATCTGGATACAGATGGTAGTGGAAGAAACTTCTTTTTTTTGCTTGCTACTAGCAGCAGTTGAACATAAATTTTCCCTCCTTAATTAGCCTGTGTGTCACCAGCTGATGAGAACCTTCTAGTGTGCTCTTCATTTGCTCATTGCCATGCAAATAGTGTACCTCAGAAAGTGGTGCCTGTGTTGAATCTGCCCTTGACTTGGCATTGTTTCCAGGCATCTTCCAGCCAACTCTAATGAGTCAAATTTGTTTTGTCTGACTGATTTTTCAGTGTTCTGGCTGATGTGGCCAAAGTTAAGGGAGTTCTTTTATACTTTGTACTTCTGGCTCTTGGGAGTTATTTGTATGGTCCTGTGCACTTCACTGACTTAACAGAGCTTGTTTTTCTTCTCTAACTTCCATTTTTTAAAGCTTGTTTTGACACATGCTCAGTCTGGCACACAGTGGAGGCTTTGTCTTGATTTCTTTGATACTTCACTGAATTTTGTTGTGGCCCAGCTTTAGGGGAGCTTTAAGCAGGAACATAAATTACAGCAGACAATAAAGGGAAATGTAGAAGGAACTAGAAGTGTTTTGAAGAACAGCTCAAGATGCAGTAGCAAACGAGGATTTTGTGTAATAAATTACCTGCTTTTGAGAAGGAAGCTATGGGAGGGAACCAATGAATCAAAAGCATAAATTAAAGGAATTTCTGTGAAATTCTTGTTTGTCTCAGTTTTCAATGGTGGGGATGTTGCAAGTAATCTGACCCCCAGATCTGTTCTTTGCTTGTAGCGCTAACAAACCTTGTGATTGTATAAATTACTACTTTTTATAGTTTATTTCAATAGAGTTTATTTTTACTTTTTTTTCCTCTTTAGATGAAACAAAATACCAAAAAAAGACTTAAAATGCATTTTATCTGGGTTTACACATACAAACATTAAGGAAATGCCAGCTTTAAGGTAGACAATGCCACCCTGATTTTGTCAGCTCTTTTGTACACCCTATGATACAATTTTACCTATTCTACAAAAAAAACCCTTCCAAAGTTAGCATGCTCAATGCTTACAGTAAGGAATAAAATAGATGCTTGTATAAAACAGTGTTATTTTCTAATTTACCTCTGCAAATGAAGTCTTTAAACACAGTTTTTCATGTGTATAATGATTTGTAGAGAGTCAGGTATTTCTCTTGAAAGTTGCTTCTTGACAGAAACGCAGTCTGCAGGAAAAAAAATGAACTTTTCCAGAAAATGTATTTTATTAAAAATAATTTTTTTTACAGTATTAAAACAGAACTAAAACTCCATTGTCTTCTGTCAGCTGGATTTCTTAGCCAAACCATGTCTCCTTGAATGAGCTGTGGTTTCACTATGAGTGGGTTGCATATGTCATGGAAGTTGCACGACTGTAGTCACTGTCAGAAACACTGTCTGCAGACAGCTGAGCTAGTAGGAGAGAATTCAGAGAGAGCTGTGAGATACAGATCTCACATAGCACTGTGGCATCCTGGACACAGACAGTGCTCAAAATCCAATTACATTCAGTACAACCTACCAAAATATTTTTATTCAATACTAATGTATATTTTACTTTCAGTGCAACTGAGTTATGTTTTGTATTCTGAAATAAGACGGGTTTAAAAAATTCACTACAAGCTAACTGTCTTTGTTGTGCACCGTAATGAATCAGCTAGCTGTAGAAATTTCACATTATACCTGTAACTTTGAAAATATAATAGTAGCATAGGCTCTGATACTTCGAAAGTCAGGTCCTCTTCCAAATGGTTGGCTATATAGGCATTTGCACACCAGATATGAATATAGCCCTGCTCTTGTTGAAAGCCTGTTTTAGTTTCATATTCATCCCATTCTGCACAACAGATGTGATAAAAATGGACAGAACATGGTGACACCTTGTTTTGTTCTTTGAGTAGCCATGCTAGATTTCTACTTTTTTCCTCAAGTCTTCATATTTGCTTTATTTAACTGCCTGTATGAATAGTCTTACTGTACATGATAATAGCTAGCTAGTCTAGTTTGAGAGCGAAAGGAGCTGCATATAGTCTTAACACACAAAGGCTGTTCACCCAAAGAATTCTTAGGGGCAAGTTGGCAGAGAACTAACTCTACTTTTGCTGCCTAGTAGTCTTCCATTGACATGGGCAATGACTCTTTTGAGGCTAAATTTCTAAAGATTTTACTTTTGACTCATGAAAATACTATTTTTCAATGTTTTTCAACAAATACATTGTTTGATTAACAAGTAGGGAGAAAAGCCATTGATTCAGCAGTAACATTCCTTGCCTGTATAAATATTTGTGGAATAGGTGCTAAATTCTGAGCTTCTATAACTTCTGCTGTGGGAATTTATCCAGTATTTTCTTTTCAGTATATGCTTGGTTTCCATTTAATTTCAATACTTCCTTTCCCAACGTGTAAGCACTTGAACTTTTTAAGTCTTTCAAGGGAGAATTGTAATCATGGTTAGCATAGGAAACATCATAAGCTTTTTTCTTCTTTTTTTTTTTTTTTCCTAATGTGAGCTTTCATCTTCCTTCTCGAATTAGTTCCGTTACTGTCAGTTGGATTTTGCAAATGCAGAATGTTTTTATGGTGCCGCACACACCTATGCCTTTCAGGAGGCAAGAGGTGGTGTCAGTCTTACGGCACATAAAGGCGACTGTCACATCAGGATTGTGACACAGGGTGAAAGAATACTGGTAGTACAGTAGATATGCGAGGGATAGAGCAATGGATAGATCCTCTAAAAATGCTGCTAAAAATAAAAGTAATTTTGAAGATGTGTTGGTCACTTGATAAATTCTAGTGTGTGAGTGGAAGAAACTCCCATAAGCTGAACTGATTTTTACAAATGGAATCAACTGATGAATTCTGGGAAATACTTCTCTTCAGTGACTGCACAACTAATGCAGTTAGACATTTGCAAATAACTCTCTTCAGGTTCATGTGAATTAAAAATGTGGTTATAAAAGTCATTTAGCATCTTACAAAACACAGACTTTTAAAATACCAGTGAATTTATTTAAGTAGTAAAGAAGCAGCAGTGGCCTTATGTTGTGTTTGATTTATGTCTTTTTAAGTTTATTGGTATGATTTCACAATAAGTAATATTTTCAGCATTATCTTTGCAAGTCTAAAGATTCTACCATAATCCAAATCAGTTGGAAAATTGCATAAAAGCTTTTTTTTAGAATTTAGGTGAAATGGAGCTGGTGAGATAGATTATATATAGAGAGAGACAGAGAGTTACTGACATTACTTCAGACAGCATTCTTTCTGAGCATAAAATCAGATAACATTAGTTGATCTGACAGTGGGCTTGCACTAAAAACTTAGTAGACTTCAGTATGTGGTTACAGCAAGTGACAGCTCTTGAACATGGTAGTACCAAGCGAGTATTTTTCTTTTGGAAAGTGACATTGTTTGAAATAGAAATGAACAACATCATTTCACATAACAAATGCTTTCCACTTTCCACATGGTTAGAATTTGAGTTGCTCCAGTGTTTCACCTCAGTCAGCAGTGCTGTCATCATTGCTGTTGTCATTTGGACCTGGTTAC
Source organism: Gavia stellata (assembly GCF_030936135.1). Taxonomy (NCBI): domain Eukaryota; kingdom Metazoa; phylum Chordata; class Aves; order Gaviiformes; family Gaviidae; genus Gavia; species Gavia stellata. The sequence goes on from NC_082637.1 coordinate 65,796,533, forward strand.
AGGGTTGAGCAACCAGAGCTTGGCACTTCAGGCAATTAGAAGGGCTCCCATGAAGCTTGATTAAGTAGCAGTGTAATTCGCCAAAATGTATAGGAGTAAAGGGCCTCTTCTGTAGCTCTCACTTGGCCCCTGTGAGGTCGTACCATGTGTGATGGTATCAAGGCACTGTCAAGTTTGTATAGTTATGAGGGGCCATGTAAGATCTTGAACTTAAGTTTATGCTATCTATAAATGCATAGAAAATGGTATTCTGGTGTCCGTCCCCTGTCCCCCACAGTTTTGACATCTAATGTTTTTGTTGAATTTGAGTGATGGATGTGCTTTTACTATATGTTACCTTTTTTCTGCCCTTTTAAACCAGTATTAATTGAAACTGTACAACACTGGGTTGAACTTAAAAACCACTTTCAGTTTAGAGTGCAAGTGTATGTTAAGTTTTCAGCATATTGGGTTAAAAACATGAGTACAAATGCTGTCAGGAATATTCTCATTTAAAAATACTGCTTATTTGGTTAAAAATAATAGTTCTGAGTCATTCAGTGTGCATTATTGCTATCCTATATGATGCTAAGATAGATGTTCAATTACTGTCTGAAATTATAAACACGTCCTGTATTTGTGCAGTTAAACCTGTTTTTATGCTCAAATGTTGTAAATATAGTGGTAACCAAGGTAAGCAAAACCTAAAAAACCTAAACTGACGGATAATTTAATTTGGGTTTTGTTTACAAACATTGAAAGAAACACAAAGTGAAGTCTGTGTGTGTATGCATATATGTAGATGACAGGAATGTCTTTCCACACAGGCCCAAGTGTAGTATTAGCTAAAAAGGAGGAAGAGGTCTGAAGAGTGTCTTACTGAAAATCGATTGATGGAATAGCTTTTGTTGGAAGTCTTTTTAAATGTAGACTCATGCTTACCTTTGAAAGATACAGTAAATTTCAGAACATTTTGTTGGCTTGCTATTCCAGCTGATACTGGCCTGTGAGTATATCTGGCATGCTGCTGCCAGCCAATTCATGTATTTAATTTTGATGATTATTTTCATACATTTAGGCATTCACTGAACACACAAAACTTTTAGAAAAGTGAATACAAGTAATAAAGCTCATTCTCTTTAAAAGGGGGGCAAGGGAAGCAAGTAGCGTTTACAGAAGACCAAACATATCTGATTTGTTTGAATTATCATCAGTGCTCCTTTTCCTGCCAAAGGAGGGGTATATGTCTAAACCAGAATGTCTTTTTACCTATACCATCTTTTGAAATATTTCTAAATATGAATATTAATATTTATACTTACAGTCCTTAAAATTTGAATATACTTTTAAATCTTAAATCATTGGGATTTGAAATTTGGCATTGTTATTGGTGTTCCGTTGTGGGTCCATTCTTTATTAGCAGCTTGAGTAAATTCACAGCCCATAAGCAATTTTATTTATAATCCTTACCACTTAGCTGGGTGCATGTACTGTTAGTTAAGGTGCTTTTCTTCTCTGTAGTTTTCCAGTTACTTGCTGTCGGGTCTGATCTTTTTTTTATTTAATTATCCATGAAGTAGTTGTAAGGTCAGGACTATATTCATAGAGTCCAAACAAAAAGAAAATAAATTGACATTGTTTCTCTCCTTCACAGTCCAGAGACTGTGAAGACAGAAACCTTTTTTAAATGATGATGAGTCATAGGGACAGCTCCATTTCCAAAAGCATGCTTTTGTACTTCTCCAGTAGGACAAGATAAACTAGGTTATATTTAAGTGACCATTAAAATAATTTGACTTACATTCTTTAAAAGAACAGAAAAAAACTTGCAGCCTTCCTTATAGATACACTTATGTTTGTATGTTTTATCAGTAAGTCACTGCTGAGTCAGTAAAGAATTTGCTTAGAATAATGCTATAAACTATTACTAATATATTTATTCAACTTGCATAACTAAACAGAATATTAATTTAGTTAAATTTATTCCGGTTTATTTGTGGAGAAGATTTTACACTATTTAGCAGACATGGTATCAAAAGCACTATAAAATTATTGTGGAAAAGTACTATTTCAAAGCACTGTATTAATCTTGGAGAAAAAATGGGAGAACTGCACATATACAGCATTAATGTTGAGTCCTGGAGTTATAGCAAGTGAATAAACAAAAATTAGCATTATCATAGATAACTTGCCGTGTTTCCTCCAAATGGGTTATTGCAGAAAACTTCTCTGTTCCTTTATTCAAGTAAAATTATAAATTCTCCAATTTGTCATTTTAGCACACTATCTCATTTTCCACCAGTACCTGGCCCAGGGGCTGCATCTCCCTCTCTAACCTTTGCTTCGGCATCTTAGATTTCAAAGTGTGCTGTGATTGAGTTTGAAATTGATGTCATAGCCTCATAATGGCATTGTTACCTTAGCAATGGTACTACAGAAAAGAAATGTAGAAAAATACAGAAAAGAACTCTTTACCTACTAACTTGAAAAAAATGCATGTGCTGTTGACGAAAAGGGGATAATTTAAAATCTGAAAGTTACAACCTGAATTAATGAATTGTAGCAGAGAAATTGAGAAAGGTGATCCAGTATGCTAATGTTTAACTCTTGCCAATATTCAGAAAGAGCAGTCCCCAGCTGCTTGGGTACCTCAGTCATGTGATTTGGTAGCACAGGAAAAGGTGATAGTATTTCCACCTAGCTGTTCATATTGGCTTTTGAAGCTGGAAGACTCATTATGTAGGGAAGTATCCTGAACGTATGATTTCTGAAATAGCAGAACTGCCACACAGAGGGGTGAGAAAGACACTTCTAAGAAGGGAGCAGGAGGAGAGGTTGGAAGTTTGAGTTGGGTTTTTTCCCTGCACCAAGGTGCTGTTCTCAGAGGAAAGGGATTCATTAGTTAGTTCTAAATTTATCTGAGTTGACAGGCCTTTCAGAAGCCTGCAAAACTCCCAAGACTACTCCACATACCCACATTGCCCTTTTAGGCTTTTAAGCTAAGACTGCTGTCTGCAAATGTTATCTGTCCTTACTTCAGATAATGTAGGAGGAGTCCTTTGAAAAACACCAGATTACTTGTTTGTCTGACTTTGCTGACAAGGCAGATGTTATGTATAGAGATGGCTGGGCCATATGGCTAATGAGGATGCCCTTGAATGTACTTAAAAGCACAAGCGCGGCGGAGATTTCTCTCTGAGAGTAGTGATTTTATCACACCAGACCTGATCCTAAAGGCTATGCCAGCTTTAACAGGTAATGCAGTAAGAGCAGATTACAGATCTGTAATACAGATGAATTATGTTGAGGACCCAGCATGCATACTGTATACGTTTTAGGGGATTTTGGTTTTGGCCTAGCTCCAGCCTGGTCCCATGGAGTGAATGCCTGTTGGCAGTCTTGAGTGTAACTGCTGGCTTGGTTTGTTCACAAAGGAATTCAGTTCATGCTCCGAGATCACCCGACGATGTGAACCGAAGTACAGCTGGTGGGGCAGATGGGGGAGTCTGGTGTCGGCCTGATGCAAACTAAAACGCGAATGCAGACGTACACCTTGACTCCCATCAGTCAGGCAATGTGCAAATTGGGAAGTTTGGCCTCAACTCCACTTGCAGAATTATTTCCACAAAACAGTGTAAAGATAATTAGTGTGTCTGTATTCCAGTATTCCTCTTCCTAGAGTATTGGTATCTAATTACACGGTGGGTGGCTACAGTGACTGTGCTGCTACTCTTTGCTGTGAGTCTAGTGCTTGGACATTATTTCCCTGGAACCCTGTGCAGTTCTTTACTCAAAATCCTTTTACTTCTTTTTTTTAACAAGGAACAACACTGAATCCAGAAAAGCTCAGTAGTGTCTCTGTTTAAAGAATATCTTGACTTTTTGTAGATGCTGTTTCATTTCCTTTGAAAAGAGCAAAATGCATTTAAAAGGTACCTTCTGTACAAGTTGCAAGAACCATTAATGTCGACAGTAAGGTTTGCTAAGCTCTTAAAAGAGTAAAACAGTGATATGGAGGTTTTTTAAATTGTCTAAAACTCATTAGTCTTCAGGTCTGAACAGAAGTATGATTCTGGGTGTAGAGTGTATCTATGAAAAGTATGGAGTGCCTTTCGTTATTCAGAATTATTTTTATTTCCTGACTATTGCTGCTTGTAAAAATATTTTCTATGCCACAGTATGAAAAGTGGTATTTTAAATTCCAGTAAAAGCGTTTTGCCTTGTGGCTGGTCTTTTCAATTTTTTTGCTATTGATGTATCTGCCATTATGATACAGAAAAGGCTTTCACTAACTTGTGTTTAATTTTCTACCTGAATTTAGGCCACTGAGCATTAGGGACCCGGGGGCTTACAGGCCCCTTTTAGTCTAGTAGTCATTGTTTACTATGAATCTTTTTGAGCGTTAGAAGTGTGTTTCTTCAGCTGTACAATTTTATCATACCTAGTTTCAATAGCACATGGCAATGTTCTTGGCTTTGATGCTTAAGCTGCATGAAGGAGTCCTAAGTCTCTTTCTTGTAGGTGTAGTGGTAGTGGTAATAAGCCAAATAATATGACACCATGAAGGAATCTTAAGTCTTTTCCTCACAGGTGTGGTGGTGGTAGCAGTAGTAATAGTAAGAATAGTATGACTCTCATTGCTGGTTTACAGTGGTGCTAAGGCCCTGCAGAAAATAAATCCTGGGGATTGCTTCTGCTCTAGTATCTTTGAGGATTAAAAAATGTGGTATTCAAGATACTTTTGTAACTTTTAGTTTTGTATCCAAATTTTATTTTTACAAGACTAACTTTAGGTGCACAGATGGCGAAATTTAACTAATTTCTGTGTGCTTCCATTTCTCCATCTGTATGTTCAAGAAAACTGGTATTCACTTTGAGAAGGACTTTTAAATAAGCCAGTAGATTGGACTCTCAGAGAGGATGAGTTATTTAGGATACACTTTACATTGTGACAGTGCTTGGGGAAATACTGTAGAATATATTTGATGGCAATTAAAGTTATGACACTTGATCACTGCTCACATTAAATGTAGTTTACATCGGTGTCTCAGTAGCTGTTAACATAAATGTGCACTTGAGGGCAGGATAAGATGTATTTACCTTGTGGTTTATTATTGTAAGGATTTCTTAATTAAGCTTGATTTCTTGCAGGAGGTGCTGAAACAGCTACAAGGAAGTATTGAAGATGAGGCGATGGTGTCTTCTGGACAAATGGACTTACTGGAACGACTTAAAGGTAAATCTAGAATTATGTTTTAAGTAAGTTCATTTGTTTCTCAGTTGTTTTTTCTTTGGGATAAAATTTTCTAACTCAGATGCTTCATCTTTCCAGTGCAGACTTTGATGGTTAGGCATAGTCTCAGTTCCTGTTATTTTTGCTAAGCGTTTTAAGACACATTCTCAAAAAAACTACGTTCCTATGCTGCTTTTGTGTTTTTGCTACTGGTACCTTAGGACTTCATATTAATTGTTTCTGATACAACTTGCATTTCGTTCAGTTCTTCAGAAAAAATACGTTTCTTAAATTTAATGATGGATCAGTTCCACCAATTTTCTAAACTTGTTTGCATGCCCTGCCCTCTCCATGTCACATTACTGGAATTGTATCTGTCATGCTGCAAATTACAGAATCACAGAATCAGTACAGTTGGAAAAGACCTGTAAGGTCATCAAGTCCAACCATCAACTAACACCACCATGCCCATTAAACCATGTCCCACAATGTCACGTCCACATGTTCCTTGAACACCTAAATTGAAGCCCCCTTCCCTAGAGCATCAGCTGCAATGTGTGCCGTCCCATTATATGGGATGTGCAAAGCAGGCCCAGACCACTGACTCCCTGTATAAATCCATTAACCCTACCACTGAACTAGAAATACCATAGGGGATGTCTACATTTAAGGGCCCTGTCATGAACAGAGTTGTCATCGTTTGCAGGTTGTCTGAGAAAGAAGCTGTTAGGAAGTGGGTCACGAGCAATTCATGTCACATTTATGCAAAACTCTGCCCATTTCTTAAGTCCTCTGGGAAAGAGGCAGGCAGGCTCATGTGGGGATACTGTTATGATTGTTCAGGATTGCAGTTTGACCATCTGCTTGCATGACTGGTATTTTCCAAGTGTACCATTAAGATTGGTTTTGTTTACATTATGTTCTTCTGTGGATTCCAATACAAAATGTTTCCATCAAAAAATCATGGATTTGTTCAGGAAATAAGATATTAAGATAGAAACGATCTTTTAAGTTTGTGCTGCTGAACTTCAACTCTGAAAATGTTTGCTTTTCATTATCCAGAACTGAACTTGGAAAGTACCAGCTTCCCTGGAGTGAAGTTAAGGCCAAAGGTATCTGTGCGTTCGTATGGGAGCCGGGAAGGGTCTGTGTCAAGCCGTTCAGGAGAGTGCAGTCCTGTTCCCATGGGATCATTTCCAAGAAGAGGATTTATGAATGGAAGCAGAGAAAGCACTGGTTATTTAGAAGAGCTAGAAAAAGAGAGGTAAGTTTCTTTGTTTATTCATCTAGTAGGGATTGACTTCTAATTTTAACATGAAAGTTTACTGACACACCTAGTATTTAGCTGTCATACATATGGTTTTGATCACTGATATATTTATCTTGACAGGTAAGGAAAACAGGAATCTACATTATATTTAGATGCACACAAAAAAAATATAAAAAATCTTAGAACACATCATATTGTTTCTATTGTTTCTTCATATATGCATTTGACTGTTACTCTTTGGCTGAGGGTTATTTTATTATTATCAGCAGATTGTCAGCATCTGAAATATATTTAGAGAGAGGGAATGGAGAATCCCAAACACCTCTGTATCTCCTCACCACTATTGATAGTGGTGAAACTGTAACAATATGACAGCGCAATCTCTTTCTCGTTTCTGCAAATGGTTATATCTACCGTATCTGGTTGATCAGTTATTTAATATCAGCAGGCATTTACCTAGTGATTCTGCTTTCTCAGCAAGTATGTCAGCTAAGCAAAAATATTTTCCCTTCTGATGTTTTGTGTTGACAAAATAATGAAATTCCTTTTCCTGGAAGGTAGTGGTAACAATTTATTAGGAAGAACATACTTTCAGGGCATAATACAGATTTGTAACACTTTATCAATCACTTACAAAAGAAATGCAAAGTAAGAGACATACAGCTGTTTCCACTGAAGACATCTTTATTTCTTAAAATGAACCTCACTGAAATCCCAGATGTTTTCAGGGGCCTGTCTGTAAGACAGGATTTCCTAAAGTATTGGTCATTGACAACTACTTAATGGACACTATGTCAAGCTGGGGGCTGCAAAACCAAATAAATAGCAACACAGTATTTTTATGCCTAGTAGTCGTTAACAAGCAAAAAAATCCACTTTGGAATCATAATATAAAACTTTGGTGGGTAATAAGTGGTTTGTGGGCAGCTCTTCAGCAATCCCTCCTCTGAAGAGCCTTTCCTGGTGTTCAGTAAAATTTTTGCAGTCAAGAGCTGAAAGAGTGCACTTTTCCTCCAAGGTACTCTGTCTAGGTTCCTTGGTTTTGGTCCTGTCAGTAGAATGATAATAGCTTCCCATGGGCCTGTATTTAGCGTCTTCTAGCAGCCACTCTATTTTTCTTTTTCCTAGTCAGGATCACTAATCATATTTGTTCCATCGCATAAAACCTAGATTCCTGAGGAGCTGTATAAGAATATTTAGGAATTTGGGAATCTTTCCACTTGCTCATCCCAGTCTTCAAGAATCTAATACGTCTACCATTTTCCATCTTGACAAAACAGTGTACTTGTTTGTATTCTCCCAGTGCTGTTTTTTACCACATGTGATACTAAAAATCTTAAAGTGTAGTTAAGACTTTCAGTTTTCAAGTGAACTCCAGGTCACTTGGAACAAGGACTACTAACTTATAGCAGCTGGAGTTCTTCAAGGTGGTCTGACTTATGATCTGTGATCCTTTCCCACTCTCATGGATTCTAAGGTGGTAGTTCTTTGGGCATTTTTCTCAGCGATAAAGATAGTCTAGGCAGTGAACTGGTCTTTGTTCCAAATAATGCTGAAAAAAAGGGGTAAGGATATTTTCATTTCAGATGAGCTTAGGCAGTGTTACTGTTGCAGCTGATGGAGTAAAGATTTGTGCTGTGGAGAAGATGCTCTGTAGAGGCATGGCCAGATCACATTTGGCTTCATTATTAGTGAAATAATGGATAATCCGAACTGCCCTATTCTCTATGCTGTTTCAGGGGACATGTAAGAACTTGTAGGGCATTGATGTGAACCCTGGGTAGCCAAATGAATCAGAACTTGGGGTGTAGGACCATGCATCTGAAATCACTACAGTTTCAGAAAGAAAATTAACTTATTTTCCTATGCTTTGTGTATGAACTTGTTTGGCATACTTACTAAGTTTCTGTGTTTCTAAACATTTATATAAACATGTGTTATTTGCTAATAGAAATTTTTTTGGCACTTAAACAGACTTTCAAAGAACTCATGGAATTTGACAAGCCTCAAAATAGTAAAATGATTTAGACGAAAGTAACATTTTTTGGAAACCTGCAGCAGACATTCATTTCCACTCAGTATCTTAACACACTGGCGCAGTATATGCTGCTCATGGGCAACAGTGCTTGGGTGAGGACTAAATCATGTATCAAATGTGTGTGAACTTGGCAAATTCACGAGGTGTTGATTAATAAACTAATTCACTAGATGTTTATTAAAGTAAACAAGTAAGAAACAAGAAGAAATTGCTAAAATTTGTTTTGTATTGAAAAAATTATTTGGCTTGGCTAAAAGTGATGTTCTGAGGGGAAGAAAATTAATCAGTTGATTCACTTACCAGAATGAAGATTAAATTGTGTGCCTGCTTCTCATTTGCTTAGCTCTCCTCTAATTTCAAAGTCAAAAAAAGAAAAGAGAAAAAAAGTGGGGGGTGTATGTTTTTAGGTTACCAATTTAGAATATTCTATTCATTAAATACCTCCTGCTTTCTCTCTGGCTATTTCCAGGTGCGTTTGGTAAGACACTATCAACAACAAAACTTTTCAGAATATACTGCAGGTTACTTTTTGTGTTGGTTTGCCTTTTGCAATTTAGTAAATTTAATAATCTCACCTTTGTAAATTCTGTAATTTACCACTGAAGATGACAATCTTATAATGAATTTTTTATGAAAATGTTTGTATGCCTTGTTTATTCCTTCTGCTTTATGCCACTTCTTTTTTATTTTCTTAATGTTGATTTTGAGCATTTTTTTCTCTCTTGACTTCTTCCTCCCCCTACTCTTATCTCCCTTTGGCTGACTGTATGACTTACCTAAGTCATTAGGGCATCTATCAGCAGTGTTTCTTTTGCAAGATTTTATTTTATCACCTACCAATTGAAGTGAAAGTATTACTGATAATTGTAATTTACATAAGGCGAGTAGCATATAGTTTGTTTCCGTTCTCCCTTTTAACTGGGAATAACATTGACATAATAATGCAGAAAAGATTTCCAAAAGAAGAAACCAATTTTCTGCATTCATTCAGCTTCATCTATTGTTGGGACTTTCAAAAATACCACATTAGAGAGGTCTTTTGAAATACCCACCCTTCAGAAAAGCAGTTCAAATTAGAAACTTTTTGTTAACTCATAAAAATAGTGTGAAGTTCCAAAAGCTTGCTTCATTTGCCTTTCTGCATTCTCACTGAACTTGACAGTGTGTGACAGAGAACAGAATTTTCTCTGATACTGTGAAAGTCCTGATATAAACAATTTTGGGGTATAAAAAGGTGGAATGACTGCACTGGGTTTTTCCATCTATTCTCTTTCGTGATCAGTAACAGCTCTTCTACCTTAAATGGTCTCCTAACCTCAAGAAGTTCCAGAATGCTAAGAAGGAGCTATACTTCTGGTTGGTACAGTATCTGATAGTAGTGTTAGGTGCGGGGAGCAGCTTATCAGACACATCTACAGAGACTTGCTGCTTATTTTCAAGGAAATGGAAGTGCAACCTGCTGTAACTGTACCAACCCTTGAAGCTTTGTGCTGAGACGCCTTAAAGACATTGTTAAAACCTGAATTCTCATGGAGTGGTGATACCAAACTAGTAATACCAAATAAAGCATTACTCAGAAGCAAAGATGATGCTATTAAATTAGAGGAGTTGCCCTCAGGTCATGCATTATGTTGTTTATGGAGCACTGATGCTTCCTAAGTTCTTTACTTGCTTCTAGCATCCGTTGTGCATGTCAAAACAGATTGAATGACACAGTGTCTCACAAACTGAATGCCCTACATTTTACAAGAGGAATTTAATAACATGTTCTTTTAGCTGAAAGTAATCCCTCTGGTTTCTGCTACCAGTTCTTTGACATCCAGAGGCAGAATTAGTCAGTCCTTTCACATTCATAAATCCTTCTATGGTAAAAATACTTTTTCTAGGATTGCATTAATTATGCTTTTGCAAATTTGATTTCACAAACTGGACATAACTGGTGCATGGGCACCCAAGGTGGTAAAAAGGGGAGCCATGCAGAATGCCTGTGTGCACAGAGACCCAGGATGTGTGTTAAGAGGATGGGCAGGTGGGAGGTTGAAAAAATCCTTTCCTCACAGGCTTTCCCCAAGCGCAATCTATCAGCTTTTCCTTCAGTCTGTCTAAAGAACTTAAGGAATTCCTGCCAGCCCCATCCTTGTGGCTGAAGAATTAGTTTTCCTGTAATCCTGATAAAGTTACCTGCAATAGTATGGTAATTGTTGTTTGTTGCTTCTTTTCAGTGATTTTGTTTGTAAACCTGTCTGATATAAAAGCTGCCCAGTAAATGACTTAATGTGTAGTCTTGACATTCTTAAAACGGTTCTGTTTCAACATAACTGTTGAATCAAACTTGGAAATCTATGTCATTCTGTTCATGTTTAAAAACATTTAGCACTCTTAGATATGTGTAGTTTTTCAGGCTCTTGCAGTTGTAGTGAGGGATCGTGTCAATTTTAATTTTCCATTTGAATACTGGTCAGGTCACTTGCATTGGGTATGGCGTATAAACGTTAAGTCATCGAAACTAGTTTGAAACATTTTTAAAGCAGGAAATAAGTCAAACAGATCCTTTAAAATAGATATTTTTAAATTTTTTCTTCTACATGAAGTTCTGTCATGTGGAAGCTTGATTATTTTCACCTCAAGTCATAACTGGGATGCATTATCAAAATAGTCAAGGGAAATTTGTATTTTTGTGCTATGCTGTGGTTTTGTTCCTTAACGACTTGCAGTAATTATCCATAATGTGTTTGTGTGCTTTATAAAGGTTCATATTGCTCTTGCTCAGAAAGACCACAACCTGTGTTTAGAGAGAGGGATGCAGAAGGAATGGGAAGTAATACTGGGCAAACTTGTATGCAGCTTTCTGTCCTCTGGCTAAGTGTTGGTTTTAGCATTTCCGTTTAATGTTAATGAGCAATATTAAAATGTCAGAAGGAAGAAGAGTGCTCGCAGAAAGCCTTTATAAGAAACTAATAAACTTTTATTAAAAAAAAAAAACACCACAGAAAAACAAGAGTGGCTTTTCTCTATATCCCTAATAGCCAGATTTTGCCTGAAAATTTTAATACCTATTTTGAAAAGTGTTGTAACAATGAATGGTATATAACTATATTGATAAAATGTAGAATTTGCAACTATATAAATGTATTTCATGAAGGATTGATTAAAATAGTACGTAAAATTTCTAATAGATTTTTTTCTTATCTTTCCATATACTACTCAGGTATGCACTTATGATACCCATTTAAAATGTCTATAACATGTGATGGAAAATACTCTCCTGAAGTATATTTAATATTCATAGAAATAGCTTGATTTTGTGTGCTTTACCCATAGTTTTTGTATGGGTGACAAAGTTACTAAGGAGACACTGCAAAGGTGGGTAAGATAATTTAGTTCAGTAATGCATATGCTCCTGTAACTTCCAGGCCTTCTCTTAAATGTAGTTTGACGCATTGTACAAAGCATATTGTCTAAAAGAAGCAGGGTACAAGTTAGCACACAACTAATAACTGCTTTTTGGTTTCACAGAATGCCTTTTAGCTTTGGATTTCAAAGTGGTTTTGTAGAGAAATGTAGGTATTTTCCTCTTTTATAGTTGTGGACCTGATACACAAGAAGCTAGTACTTGCTTAGCACAGAGGAGTGGACAGGTTGTTTAGCTGGGGCCAGGGAACTGCACCCACCTTCTCAAGTGTCATCTTAGTGTCCTCTTCAAACCTTGTTTCTCATGTAACCTTTTTTTATGGGTCTCAATGCTTATTTCTGTACCTACATATGGTAATGAGGTCTTAATAGTGAGACATTTCCCACTTCTGTTTTTAATAGATCTCTTTTGCTTGCGGAGCTTGAGAAGGAAGAGAAAGAAAAGGACTGGTATTATGCCCAGCTTCAGAACCTGACTAAAAGGATTGATAGTCTCCCCCTTACTGAAAATGTGAGTATCTTCAGTATTGTTGCTCCAAGCTTTTCCCTTGGCATCTCCAAGCTATTTATAGTCAAGTCACAATTATCTGGGATAATGAAGATGTCTGATAGCCCAGATAATAAAGGTTTTCCTGTTGCCAGATCTCAACAGCTTGGATAGGTTTGCAGTGCATTCCTTCACACATACAGTGTTGGGAAGACCCGGCTGCCCATCTTCACAAAGTCATACCTGATCAGGAATCAGTCAGTCTCCTGGAAATGGAAATAAACAATGGAAACACTTCTATGACTGGGGTGAAGCAGCTGGTGAAGCAGCAGATCTAACACTGAGTCATGGCTGAGCTTATCAGAACACCAGAAGCAAGGGGAGGTAGTCTTAAAAGGATCTCAAGGAAGTGCAGCCCATTCCCAAAGGCACTGTCAGCTGTATCTGTGTCACTTTATTGTAGCTTTTAAGATTGTCTCCCCAGTTTCATAGGCAATCAATTAACTTAGCTCTTCTTATGATTAGAATATCTTACTTAACATCTACTCTAAATCTCTTTAGTGGTAATTTATATCCATTACTACTTCCTTCAGCCACAATAGAATGACAGATCCCATTCTTTTTTAGTAGCATTTTATGTATTTATAGATGATTGTCTCTTTTTATCTCTCTGAATTGACCTTGGTGAAGTCTTCTGGGAGGAAGTAGCCATCACAGAAACATGGTGGGATGACTCGCATGACTGGAGTGCTGGCAATGGATGGCTATAAGCTCTTCAGAAAGGATAGGCAAGGAAGGAGAGGCGGTGGGGTGGCTCTGTGTGTTAGGGAGTGTTTTGATTGTATAGAGCTCAATGATTGTGATGACAAGGTTGAGTGCTTATGGGTAAGGGTGAGGGGGAAGGCAAACAAGGCAGATATCCTACTGGGTGTCTGTTATAGACCACCCAACCAGGACGAAGAAGCCAATGAAGTGTTCTACAAGCGACTGGCAGAAGTCTCACAGTCACAAGCCCTTGTTCTTGTGGGGGACTTCAACTTACTGGATGTATACTGGAAATATACCACAGCAGAGAGGAAACAGTCCTGGAGGTTCCTGGAGTGTGTGGAAGATAACTTCCTGATGCAGCTGGTAAGGAAGCCTACCAGGGGAGGTGCCCCGCTTGACCTGCTGTTTACAGACAGAGAAGGACTGGTGGGAGAAGTGATGGTCGGAGGCCGTCTTGGGCTTAGCGGCCATGAAATGGTAGAATTCTCAATTCTTGGCCAAGTAAGAAGGGGGGGGTCAGCAAAACCACTACCATGGACTTCCAGAGGGCAGACTTTGGCCTATTCAGGACACTGGTTGAGAGGGTCCCTCGGGAGATGGTTCTGAAGGGCAAAGGGGTCCAGGAAGGCTGGACCTTCTTCAAGAAAGAAATCTTAAAGGCGCGGGAGCAGGCAGTCCCCATGTGCCCTAAGAAGAGCCAGCGGGGAAGACAACCAGCCTGGCTGAACAAGGAGCTTTTGCTGGGACTAAGGAAAAAAAGGAGAGTTTAACACCTTTGGAAGAAGGGGCAGGCAACTGAAGAAGAGTACAAGGACCTGGTTAGATCATGCAGAGAGGTAATTAGAAAGGCAAAAGCCCAGCTAGACCTCAATCTGGCCACAGTCATAAGGGATAACAAAAAATGTTTTTACAGATATATTAACAACAAAAAAAGAGCCAAGGAGAATCTCCATCCTTTACTGGATGAAGGAGGGAACATGTCAGGAAGGATCAGGAAGAGGCTGAGGTACTTAACGCCTTCTTTGCCTCAGTCTTTAATAGCCAAATCAGGTATCCTCAGGGTATTCAGCTCCCTGAGCTGGAAGACAGGGATGGAGAGCAAAATAAACTCCCCATGATCCAGGAGGAAGCAGTTAATGACCTGCTATGCCACCTGGACACTCACAAGTCTATGGGGCCTGATGGGATCCACCCAAGGGTGCTGAGGGAGCTGGTGGAAGAACTTGCCAAGCCACTCTCCATCATTTATCAACAGTCCTGGTTAACAGGGGAGGTCCCAGATGACTGGAGGCTTGCCAACGTGACGCCCATCTACAAGAAGGGCCGGAAGGAGGATCCAGGGAACTACAGGCCTGTCAGCCTGACCTTAGTACCTGGGAAGATTATGGAGGGGGTCATCTTGAGGGCGCTCACAGGGCACGTGCAGGACAACCAAGGGATCAGCCCCAGCCAGCACGGGTTCATGAAAGGCAGGTGCTGCTTGACCAACCTGATCTCCTTCTATGACCAGGTGACCCGCCTAGTGGGTGAGGGAAAGGCTGTGGATGTTGTCTACCTGGACTTTAGTAAAGCCTTCGACACTGTCTCCCACAGCATCCTCCTGGAGAAGCTGGCCGCTTGTGGCTTAGACTGGTGCACTCTTTGCTGGGTGAAAAACTGTCTGGAGAGCTGAGCCCAGAGAGTCGTGGTGAACGGAACAAAATCCAGCTGGCGGCCGGTCACGAGTGGAGTCCCCCAGGGCTCAGTTTTGGGACCGGTCTTGTTTAATATCTGTATTGATGATCTGGATGAGGGGATTGAGTGCACCCTCGGCAAGTTTGCAGATGACACCAGGTTGGGCGTGAGTGTTGATCTGCTTGAGGGTCGGAAGGCTCTGCAGAGGGATCTGGGCAGGCTGGATCCATGGGCTGAGGCCAATTGGATGAAGTTCAACAAGGCCAAGTGCTAGGTCCTGCACTTTGGTCACAACAACCCCATGCAACGCTACAGGCTTGGGGAAGAGTGGCTGGAAAGCTGCCCCGCAGAAAAGGACCTGGGGGTGTTGATTGACAGCCGGCTGAATATGAGCCAGCAGTGTGCCCAGGTGGCCAAGAAGGCCAACGGCATCCTGGCCTGTATCAGAAATAGTGTGGCCAGCAGGAGCAGGGAGGTGATCATGCCTCTGTACTCGGCTCTGGTGAGGCCGCACCTCGAATACTGTGTTCAGTTTTGGGCCCCTCACTACAAGAAGGACATTGAGGTGCTGGAGTGTGTCCAGAGAAGGGCAACGAAGCTGGTGAGGGCTCTGGAGCACAAGTCTGATGAGGAGCGGCTGAGGGAACTGGACCTGTTTAGCCTGGAGAAGAGGAGGCTGAGGGGAGACCTCTCTACAACTACCTGAAAGGGGGTTGCAGAGAGGTGGGTGTTGGTCTCTTCTCCCAAGTGACTAGTGACAGGACAAGAGGCAATGACCTCAAGGTGCACCAGGGGAGGTTTAGGCTGGATCTTAGGAAAAATTTCTTTCCTGAGAGAGTGGTGAGAGACTGGAATAAGCTGCCCAGGGAAGTGGTGGAGTTACCATCCCTGGAGGTGTTCAAGGAACATGTGGACGAGGCATTGTAGGACATAGTTTAATGGGCATGGTGGTGTTTGTTGATGGTTGGACTTGATGATCTTATAGGTCTTTTCCAACCTTGGTGATCCTGTGTGACTGCTCTTGGAGGCTCATTTATTTGCAAGCTGAGTAGTTGTCCAAAACCCGTGAAGTGCTTTGTTCCTGCCTTGAAAAAATCTGTCAGTTGGGATGTCTTCCCTGTGTTGTTGTTCATGAATTGAACACTTGTGCTTTTTTCACAGAATAGTTAAAAATAGGGTGGACAGCAGTAGTATGAATACCATCACTATGTGCAGTAGTTTGATACTTCTGAATATTTTTAAAAATACTAATTCAGATGGCATGCATAACAATTTTGTTGGTATGCTGACATACATTAGTAGCCAGATGTTCCAGGCTTGTAATGAATGATACTGTCTCAATGTTTATATGTTATATTTAATCATTTGACAAAACTTGCAGGTAGTCTGTTGATTGAACGACATTGTATGTTCTTGTTTTTAATAATGCATCCATTTAAATCTGTTACTGTGCTTTGTTTATCAAGTTTAGTGTGGAAATGTATTTGTTCTGCTTTTGTTCAGAGAAATACATAGTTTACGTAAACGTAGCTTACTAAAATGCCTTCTCTGTACTTCAATTTCAGTTCTCCTTGCAAACAGATATGACCAGAAGGCAGCTGGAGTATGAGGCAAGGCAAATCAGAGCTGCAATGGAAGAACAACTAGGTACTTGTCAGGACATGGAGAAGCGAGCACAGGTATAGTTTGCCTTTCATTATTAGAAACAATGGAAAAACTTCTCCTGCATTTTGTTTAGATTTTTAGTAGTTGTATCTTTAAAGTGTGTGTAAACACAGGGATACCTTAGAACATTCAGTTAGCCTTTCAAATATAAAAATAGGAATCAGAACATAGGAAATAACTACTCTGCAAAAAGTGCCCTCCTCTGCCTGTTTAAAAGAAGACTTGTGAGTAGACAGAAGTAGACAATTTCTTCAAAAGAAAATATATTTGTGTGATTATTTGCTTATAATTTATTACCATTTTAGCTTCAAACAAACATATATTTGCAACTGCTTTATTTTGCATCTGTCATGCTGGATTTTTTTGTGCTTTTAAGTTTAGAATAAAATCCAGCTACTGTTGTTAAACTTCCTTAACCAGAAACCGTGTATCAAGGAATAATCTTTGAAAACAAGGTATTCAGGTAAAATGTAAATCACATACTTACCTGGAAGTTGTTTGCTCTCACCAAGAATTGTTTTGCATTCATGATGAGGACATGTACAATTCTGTATGCAAATCATGTAACACATTTGGAAGTATAACTCAGAATGTAATTGTGTGGAATCTGTCAATGGAATAACTGGTTGCTCACTGGTTATAAAAACTATTCCCCCACAGTAGTAGAGCAACAATTTGAATTATTTATTAGCATTTATTTCCAGAGTTGCTAAATAACCAGCTTGGTAAGATAATCTGTTTTTTTTATGGTGGATGTTACAAAAATAGGTCCTTTCAATAAAAATAGTCTCTTTAGGCTCAATTTTTCTTGCCAGGTGTACTCAAGAGAAAATTTTGCTACATAAGAAACATTTCTGATTAATTTTGTTTGTAATTAGAAAATCTGCTTTAAATTTTAAAGTGAGTAATTTAGTAAGACTTTGCAAAAAAATCATATAGTTATAAGTATTTAGCAAAACAGATAACCTGCAATTGTCAGGTATGTACATAAAGGCTGTGTAGGGATTTGTCTATATAGACGTACTTAGACCCAAGTTTATTCAGCTTCGATAATAATTGGTTCTGATCTGGAAGCCATATGGCTGTGTTATCGAGGTTTATCAGCAGTGGTGATGCCCTGCACAAATTCAGCTGTGCAGCTTGTGTCAGCCAGTCCTGAGTGAAGGCAGAGCAGACTCAGGATTGTCTGCGGGTGTCTGGTTAGCCCTGTTGCAGAGGAAAGTGTTACGGCATTGACACCAGAACTTCTGGGAAAGTTCTTTTGCTGCTAAAAAGTTTAAGCTGGATTAAGGTGAAGTAAGAAAAATAGGTAGGGTGGGCTGCTGGCGAACTTCTAAATGCAGAGAATAAATTAATTTTTTCGGAGAAACAATTTGACTGTAGTTATATCACTATGAAACGAATGAAGTTGTCCCTAAAGTAGCTTCTTCCCTGCTTGTTCTTTTTTAATTTCGTGCGAGGAAAAAATGCTACCAAGATGATGTTGAAATATTTTATGGTTTTCTGAATTAATGTTTGCTCATGGGTTTATCACAACTGTTTTATTCTCTCTATATATGTATAACACTTAGATACTGACAGAAATTCCAGTGTCTATTGTGATTATATAAAGATTATAAAATAGGAAGTAACTACTTCTGCATGTGCTTCTTGTGAATTTGACTGGTAGTTCCCCTTGATTTCATTTCACCAAGGACAGGTGCCAAAACTATGTATTTGTACACCAAAGAACTTCTGAAGTTCTGGATTATTTCACTGTGATGTTTAAATGTGCAAACTGCACCATTCATATTTGGCAAGTATAGTGAACTTTCTAGTTTTTCAAGTTTCTTTCTGCTCTGCGTTTTCTTTCCACCCTAACTAATTGTGACACAATACAACACAAAATGTAGATTGAAGGGAGAGAACGGTTCAGCTATATAAAGGCTGGCATTGCAGACGTCTCTGTATTAAGAGTCCCAAAGATTTATTCTGTGAGATCGCTGATAACCTACTGTTGCTCAGGTAATTGATTCACTGGCCACCCTTTCTTGTGGACCTTAAAATAATGGCCTTCTCTCTCTTTCATCTGTCGTGATTGGGCTTTGTTTCCTTTAACCTCCTCTTTCTGAAGCAAGTTAGCTCACAGCAACTCCCTGTTTATGTTACCTTTTACGAAGATTGTATACAAGCATGTGCCCAACAGTTATTAAGAAGGATGCATTAGAAGACTGTTAGCAATTTATTTTTGCTTGTTTAATTATTTACAGTAACTTGTACTATACTCTGAAGTTTATAACTTCACATGGTAGTTCTAACTTGAAAAAAACAAAAAAGCATACTTATTCATGTTTTATTTTGACTATTCAAATATTGTAGACTATATACTTAGTAATAAGTAGAAGCAAGCTTTAATTTCTGTAAAATATAAAAATTCTTATTCCAAGACTGAAATCACGTCCACATAGAATTTATTTTTTCTTCATGCCAGAACAAGAAGAATCTCTGGTGTTTTTTAGGTTGATTGTTACTTAAAATCTCACAAGAAATGCTCATTCTCATAAGAATTTATCCCAAGATCCTTAAAAGTTTGCTAAAACAGCAGACCACTAAAGATACAAGAAAATTTGGATCCTGGAGTCTCCGATTTCAGTACTGTTATGCAATGGTCTTGTTTGTAAATGTAGACCAATCCATTACTACTTTTGTCTATTATGTATATTTTACTTGGGGGGGGGGGGGATTAAAAATCAACCTTTTAAAAACAAAATATTCCTTATTTTTACTTTCTAGAAAGTGACTATTTTATTATAACTGTGAATATGAAGGATTTTTTTTTCTTAGAAGTCTTACTGGAGCTGTTAAGTTACTTTATCCACCAATTTTATGTTAATAAAGGTGATGAGTAAATACAACAGAATGAATGGGAAAATACTATGAATAAATAAGAATAAAAAGTGATGTTTCTTATATAGGTTCTGAAGTTAAAACCATTCCTGGTGCTTGTTTGATTGTGTACCTCTGGTATTGCGTGTTTACTGTTAGGTTGTATGCCTTTGTGGCAAGAAATGTATTCTTTTTTCTGCTTGTTCTGTTTTGTACAAAATATGCTCCTGGTTAATGCAACCTCTCAATTTCCCTGTAATACAGATAATGAATTATCAGAAAGAAGAATGGTCTGATGTTTAAATCTCTGGACTAAAATTGGGAAGGTTGGATTGAATTCCTGTCCCTTTTGAGGACTCTGTCAGTGATGCTGGGCAAATCATGCAGTATTTAATTTTTTTTCATTGGCACAAAAATATTTCCCCATGTTTCGGTGTGTCTATACAGATATTCAGATTCTTTTGATGCCCTTTATGGAATAAATTGCTGGTTACATAGAAAGAAACTCAATTTATGGGAAATTCAAGTCATTCTTAAAGACAATGAGAGACATACTCTGTCAGTCATGCATTACTTCAGCAATGCAAAGTTATTTCTAGGAATATATTTTTATTATCTTTCTAATACTTAAGAATTTCTTGAGCCAGGAGCAAAGGGGGCGGTGAATTAATCTGCCTCATGTGCTGAAGCTTCTGTGTGTGCAGCTTTGAAATTTTTATTGGCATTTTTTCTGATACTTTACAAATGCAAATCAAATTTATAGTTTAATGTTTGTAGCCTTGTATCTCTACTAAATGTTGACATTTATGATGCTATTCCCATAGCTGCTTATGATGCGTGTTCCAGGAATTCATTCTACTTTGTGATTACATTTTCTTCTATATTTCTAAAATTTCTAGATAACACTGTGTTTCTATTCCATGTCTATCTTTTGTCATTAGCACCTTCTAAAAGTTCATCTTATTTCCATTTTCAGGTTATAAAGATGTTAAATAAGATTGGTTATAATGCTGATCCTTGCAGTGTCTGCTAGATGCACAAAGCCTTTCCTTTTTTTAGTATACCATTTTAAATGTTAATCAGGTGAAAGAATCAGGATTTTTCATTCAACTATGTGTCCATTTTATTAAGTTATCCATCACAAAAAAAACCTGTTTAATCGGTTCGGCGTTCTGTTCACATCCTGATACTATTGGGCTAATTATTTTCTGCCCAGTTTTAAAGTCAAATAATGTCAATTTATTAAATTATCAAGCTCATACAGGGATATATAACTTTATACACTTACTGTTTCACAGAATCATAATGCATCCTGTGCTTCACAATACAACTTGTATGGAGTATACGTATCCTGTAATGTTTGGGTTTTTTAACATTCCCTTTACTAACTGCAGAATGGTTGCAGTGGGAAATGAGTAGCAATATGGCTGTAAAAAAACTCTGATTCAGAGATGTCTATAAAATCCCAGACAAACCAAAGAAGCAGTGTGTAGTTTTCTTCGTGCTTAGCCCATAAATTCTTTGAGATTTGTAGGAGCAGAAAAATATTCAGAGGCTGTGCATAAGCAAAACTCCCAGATCATTATAGTAACTGAATATAATGGAAGTCATTCAGGATTTCATACCTTCAAGGTACTCTACAAATACGAATCTCTCTCAAATCTCTGCAAGGCAAGTAGATTTCTAACATTTGAAGTCAAATAATCTGCTAAAGATCTGCACAAAATGTCAGTTTCAGAAACAGGAAAATTGTGCAAGTTAACTGGAGCATTTTTCTACACCTGAATGTGTACTGTGTGATGACCTGTTGTATCCAAATGAGTACGTGTTTTGTTAAAAACCCAGCTACTCGCTATGTTTTGAATGTTTGCAATCATTCCTGTGTTTTATTATGAAGAACATATGAATTAGAAAATGAATGAAGTAGTTTTGTTTTGCATTCAGCTGTATTTGCAAAAGAACTCTTTATATTGTCGTTCTATACAGTAAGTAAAAGGAGTTTTTGAACAAAATCAAATATGAAAATACATTCATTTCAGGTGAGGGTGGCGAGAATTCAACAAATAGAGAAGGACATTCTTCGTATACGACAGCTCCTGCAATCACAAGCAGCTGAAGCAGAGGTTAGTGAGTGATTACTTGCCTTCTTTTGATTATGGTATGTATCTTTTTCTTAAAAAACCAAACAACTATTTTAATAAAGTTGTAGGCAGGATTATTTGCATCAGGTAGTAATGTCACAGTTAATCAACTGGTCAATATACGTAGGCTGTTACTTGCTGTCTTACCAGTGAACCAAAGGTGCAATACTTGGATTAGTCTTTGTGTTACTATTGAACTTTAATCACTAATGATGTTATCAATTGAAAGTTTAATTTGAAATTTCAGTAAAAATGCCAAAGTGCAACGTATTTTAAAGGCTGAGTCTTGGTTTTAGCGAGTAAGTATAACCGACAGTTGTTCATGCATTTCTAAAAATGAATCTCTGATAAGCACCTTCGTGATTTTCTTATCTTTTGAGAGAGCTAAGATTACAAAAAGGGTGAATACAGCTTCTGTCAGACTTCATTATAGAAGCCTGGCATTTTTTTAGTGTTTAAGTATTGGGTTCTATATTAAGTAGTACAGGATAATGTTTCCTGTAAATTACAAAATTCATAGTAGTAATTGCTATTAGCAAAAACTGCTCTCACAGTGGCAATTCATCTATAAGGTCAAGTCCATTTCTTGTACTGGTAAATTAAATACAAATTTTATGTTGCACCTGAATATTTTATGGTTTGTCTTCCCCCAAAAGAACTACTGTGAAAGCTCAGAGCACCATTTGTATTACTAAGGGAAATATATTTTTCCATTTTGAAAAATAACGGTTTTGTAATTCTAGGATTTCAGGGAAAATCTGGTTTTGTAAGTGAGGTGGACAGTAGTGTGTATAATTGAAGTTGTCTGGTCTTTTGACATGTTAGCCAATCCAGGTTTTTCTACACATTGATGAGATCTCCTCTGAGCCTTCTCTTCTCCAGGCTGAATAGTCACAGCTCTCTCAGCCTCTCTGCTTATGAGAAACGTTCCAGACCCTTAAGTGCCTTTTGTAGCCCTGCACAGGACGGGCTCCAGTAAGCCCATACCTTTCTTGTACTGGGGAGGCCGGAACTGGACACAGTTCTCCAGATACAGCATCATCAGTGCTAAGTAGAGGAAGGATCACCTCCCTCAGCCTGCTGGCAAAACACTTCTTAATGCAGCCCAGAATACTGTCAGACTCTTTGCCACAACGGTCCGTTGCTGGCCCATGTTTAATTTGGTGTCTACCATGACCCCCAGGTCCTTTTCTGCCAAGCTGCTTTCCAGCTGAGCAGCCCCCAGCACATGCTGGTGCCTGGGGTTGTTTCCTCCCAGGTGCAGGACTTTGGACTTCTCCTTGTTGGACTGCATGAGGTTTCTGTCAGCCCATTTCTCCAGCCTGTGCAGGTCCCTCTGGATGGCAGCACGACCCTCTGGTGTATCAGCCCCTCCTCCCAGTTTGCTGTCATCTGCATACTTGGTGAGGGTGCACTGTGTCCCAGCATCCAGGTCATTAATGAAGATGTTGAGCAGTTCTGGTCCTGTTATTGACCTCTGGGGTACATCACTAGTGACTTGTCTCCAACTGTACTTCGTGCTACTGATCACAACCCTCCGGTGCCCAGCTGTTCCGCCAGTTTTCAATCCACGTCACTGTCCACTTATCTAACCCATACATTGTTAGCTTGTCTATGCTGATGTTATGGGAGACAGTGTTTGAAGGCTTACTAATGTGGATGTAAATAACAGCAGGTGCTCTTCCCGCACCCACCAAGCTAGTCATCTCATTGTTGAAGAGTCAAGCATGACTTGCCCTTTGTAAAACCCTGCTGACTGCTCCCAGTCACCTTCTTGTCTTTCGTGTTTGGGAATGCTTTCCAGGAGGAGGATTTCCTCTATCACCTTTAATCGCCAGGGACTGAGGTGAGGCTGACCAGCCTGTACTTCCCTGGATTTTCCTTCTCTCTATTCTTGAAGATAGGAGTGACATTTGCTCTCCTCCAGTCTTAAGGAACCTCTCCCTGCTGCCATGACCATTCAAGAGTGGCCTCGCAATGACATCATCCCTCTCCCTCAGCACTTGTGGGCACAACCCATGAGTCCATTAGGAGTTATGTATGTCCATTTTGTTTAAGCTCTCCCTAACCTGGTCTTCCCCACCAAGGGTGAGTCTTCCTTGCTCCAGACTTTCTTTCTTGTCTCAGGGGCCTGGATTCCTGAAGGGTGGTTTTACTGGTAAAGGCTGAGGGAAAGAAGGCATTGGGTACCTTGGCCTTTTCTGTGTCCTGTGTCATCAGGTCCCCTTCCCCATTCAGCAGAAGACCCACATTTTCTCTAGTTTTCCTTTTGCTGTTTGGGTACTTGTGGAGTCCGTCCTTGTTGCCCCTCACATCCCTGCACAATTGGACAGCAACTCTTTACTCCTTGGTCACCTGATCCCGCTTCTGCCTCTTGTACTCTTCCTTTTCATGCCCAGGTTCAGTTAGGAGCTTCTTGCTCAACCATACAAGCCTCCTGTGCTTTGTTTCCTACTTGTTGGGATGGACCTTTCTTGAGCTTGGAGGAGGTGATCCTTGAGTATCAGCCAGCTATCTTCGACCCTCTTCTCTTCAGGGGTGTATCCCATGGGATTCTTCCAAGCAGATACCTGAAAAGGTTGAAATCTGCTCTCCGGCAATGCAGGGCTGTGGTCCTGGTTTTTGCCCTTCTCCCTCCTCTTACTCCAGTAAAAAAAAAACACTGTATTTTGGACTCATTTAAGCTCAAGGACTCAAACAGCATTGAGATGCAACTACAGAATTAAAGAAGTTTTTCTTCATTCCTTTCACCATATTACTTGGCTGCTGAATGTGTGGAAATTCTAATATATCGAGATTTTGTTGTGGTGTGCCTTATCCATGAAGTGTCTGCATGGCTGGTTGTGTAGTTACATGTTTTAGGACAGAGTCACCAGGGTGCTGGTAGTAAAGGAGGCAGTCGCTACACATTATTAATACTTCATTGTTTTTTTAATAATTTCCAAAGGATGGCCATTTCCTATGGAAAACAGCTGGATCTAGTTCTGTAATTGCCTGGTGGCAAGGACGAAGGTAGTAGCAGTCAAACTGCAGAGTCCATATAACTGAAAAATATAAATGTGAAGCATTTATTATATTTTTATACTGTGCCTGATATAGTGATAGATAAATTGAATGTGCTCCTTTTGTTTATAAAGATACAGTATCTTTATAAAGATACAGTAACTGTCTACTGATATAGTTGGCCCCTGTGGTGATGCCAGTCATTGTAGAATCCAAGTGTAATATATCTTGTAGAATAAGACCAAATATAATACTGCACCATAAAAATAGCTTTTGGAAATCAATGAGCAGAGAAAATTTTGGCTCACATTTTAGCACATTTTTAAGGTTTGGCAAATTACTAAGTGTTGTAAATGCTATTAGAAGAAGTTGAAGTAATTCACCTGCAGGTGATGATACCTTTAAATTTCTTGAGACTTCTGTTAGAAATTTTGCAAGATTTTCATAAGAAGTTTGAAGTCCACTGTAGATTTAGACCCCTCCAAAGAGTTTTTGGCAGTCAGGTACAAATCTGAAATTATGTAAGAGAAAAAAGCAAATTCTTGGCATGTGTTTAATACAGGGTTTTCAGTTTGTTATAGTGGTACAGTTCTTTCTGTCATAATATCTGTCATTTGAAATACGTGAAGCATTTCCGTTGGGCAATGTTGCTGTAGATAAAATGTGGAGGATTTATTCTGTACAGAGATTATGTGCAGCAGGCTTTAAAGTGAGATGGACAGGAGTTCTCTCAAGGATCTGACTCACTAGAATTTCTTTTTTCTGTGACTGAACTGTAGCAAAATTGTTTTAATCTTATGGCTTCTTATTTTTGTTTGTTGCATTGTTCTTTGTCTTACCCTCTTACTTATACGTGTGTATATATATTGTGTTTAGTATGGAATAATGGCAAAATAAACATTTTCTGGATTCTAGAAAATAATAGTATCTGTAGTTTTCAATACACAGAAATACTAGTAAATACAGGTAAATTTATAATTGACAAGTGATAGTGATTGTTGACTTCAGAAGCACTTAGAAAATAGTGGCAAACAAGATGGAGGGGAGTGGCTCTATCTTCCTGTAATAGGCACATACAGTCTTGCACCATTTTGCTGCAACAGCAGACAAGCATAGTCCGTTAAAGTGACTTTTGTAGTGTGATGCCAGAATTCAGAAATGGCAGAGGGCTGTAAACCCAGCTTAGGCCTTTTCAAAAATCATGCTTCAAAATAGGTGGTGCTGTTTAGCCCAGGGGACCTGTGTGCCATTCTCTACCTTCTGTACCTCATGTAGAGGTTACAGAGTCTGCTGCTCTTTATGTGCTCTGGTTCTTTGCTGATGTGGTTGGTAGTTTATATATTTTCATCCACAGGTCCTACCTTCAGTGTTAAAAGGTAATGCGAAGAGGGCACATACTTGCAGTGGTTATGCTGTGTTTATAACCACTAATCCACAGTCTGTCAGATGAATACTAATTTATTTACAGTAATGCTATATATATATCTAAAAATACATTTTAGTCATCCATATTTGTGTGGATACATATTATTTATATATTTTATATAATATGCATATATAATAAATGTATGTTTGTGTTTATATAAAGTATATTAATACACCTATAATAATTATATATTTATATAAACAATCAGTTTTCAATAAATACCTGCTATTTGCTGCCTGTATTTATTGTTAACTCCTTTGGGCCAGTCTGAATGAAGAGAACAGCTTCTCACTTCAAATTACTTCAGTAGCTGAAGTGGTAAAAACTCTTCACTGTGAACTTACAGATTTAACATACAAGCCTAGCTGATGACTTACGTGACAGTAATGTCTGTGCATGTTTGTGCATGTTGTGAGTAGATGCTGCATTTAAAGTTAGATAAGCCCTGCTAGTAACTGCTAAAAAATTCCTTATAAAAGAATTTGGGTGTTACGTTGACTACTTTTTGTAATGGTGTGTTTTTGAGGGCGCTAGGGGGGAACAGGAAGCCACATGTTTCATAAATAGCATGTGGCAAACAAAATGTGTGGGAATGGCAGGAGAAGGAGAGAGAATGCTGAGGAGAGCAGAAACTTTTCAGAAAATGAATTATCTCTGTGGTTGTGCTCTAGATGCATCAGAACTATTTAACAGATACATTATCATCACCACCCCAAAAAAACTGCCCCAAATCCAGGAGTGTTCTTGGAAGAATAGCATTACTCCCCCTCAGGTGACCCAGTGGGTTAGAGCCTGGCTAATGAACAGTTCAGCTTTTCACCTCTAGGTATGTCGAATACTACTTGCTTCATGGGATTGAAAATTACTGTCACCTAATGACTGGAAAATTCTGTCCTGAGTTATGCTGGCGGCTTAGATCTAGACTTTTGTCAAACTCATCATTACACTTTATTCAAGATTGAAAGTACTGTGAGACAGGGATTCAGCATATAATACATTATACTGTATTCAGTACATAGTACAGCAAGGCCTGACCTTGACTGGGCCCCACTCTTGTATTGGGAACCGAAATTTCTTTAGTCATTGAATGAACATCAATAACAATGTCATTTCATACACAGTGACAGAGATGGTGAATTTAAAATTATAGGTCAGATTTAAAAGAATAGTAACACTGTGTCTCCTAAAATATTTTGTGAGTTTTGCTTTGTGGGTTACTCATTTTCCGTAACTGAACAAATAATGTTAAGAATAATGTTACCATCATTGTTTTCAGTTTTCTCATGTTACTACTTTGTCTAATACTACTGTGTTCTTTGACATATCTTATTCCTGTAGTTAAACCGCATAGGTTTCATTTTTTAAGTTTATCCCTGAATTATCACTTTACATGTATTTAGTTAGTTACTGGTTTCTGAAATTCCGTTCAACATTAAATATTTTCTGGGTTTAAGACTCTAATGTCTTTATAGGAACAAAATAGAGCTAGTATGCCAGTGATACGGTATGAGTTTGATCACCAGGTAATTAAAGAAGACTTGAGGTATGTACATTGAAGAGAAGTATGTTTCTGCTAAAAGTTAAAGAGAAATTTCCATAAAGCAAGATGAGGCAGACTATGCTATCATAGGCAGTACTGCTCAAGAACACTGCGGAGCTGCATAGAAACTGAATTTAATATACCAAGTTGTAGTTAAATTAATTGAGAGGGATAGAAGAGTTGTCTGTTAAGGTAGTAGCCTCTGAGTCTGAAAAATGAGATTTGGCATCAAAACTAATACTACGAGAATAATCGTGCTTCAGAGGTCGGTGATACCTTTTCAGCGTCAGACTTCAGGCCACTTCCAAGGGCAGGATTATTTATGTCTTTCTGAAAATCTGAAACATTTTAAACACATTAGTGGATAATGTTGGATACTTCACACACTTCATAACTGCTCAGTTATTCTATTTGCTTTATTAAGAAACTGTATTTAAAGGACTGTTTTTTGTGTTGATCTCATAATCCCTGTCAGTGGCAGGGACACCAGTTTAATTTTCATGTGGTTGAATAGAGAACTGCATCTCCTGAAGGAACTAAACATGTCTGTACCAGCTTGCCAGGTCAGTTGAATTTATTTTAATAAAATATGATTAGGTGGATCATTATCAGGTTATATAAATTTTATTTGCATTGAAGTGGTTATTCCTGCATTGTTTGTCCTTAAAATTTAGAAGGATCCTATATCCTTCCATTCACACAGAAATTATTCGTCTTTGAATATGAAGCTTAATTGAACCATGCTAACTGTAGTCTCCAGTAAATGCACAAATCACATGACAGTGCAGAGAAGACAGTTGTTTGCTCCAATTCTGTTACATTTCTGATAGCGATGTGAGCACAGCTGGTGGAAAATGGTGTTTCTATGTCTCACAGCAAATCCTTTGTCTTGCAGGGCTATAATCCTCAGAGGACATGCTTCGCTTTCATCTTGCAGTTTTTCGAAGACACTTAGTCTCAGCTGTTAATTATTGAGGCTAAGGGTTATGAAATACAAAGTACTGTTCAGTGGCTTTCTGAGGATGCAGCATTGATGCATTCACGATTTAGAGAGCTTTGAATGGCAAAGTGTACTTCATTTTCTGTATGTAATTTCATAAACTCTTATATTAACAGAGAGCACCTCAAAGCAAGCATGATGCAGGTTCCCATGATACAGAGAGGCAGAATGAAGGTCAAGGAGCAGCAGAAATCAGCATGGCAGCTAGCAGTACTGGTCAGGTAAATTGATTATTTTGTTTGTTGATAGCATAATTAAATACTTGAGATGTGCAATGCTTATGTATTGGTATATACCTTATGGTGTTTGTATGCCTGCTCATTTTAAAAAGATACATGTTTTTCTTCTTACCATCTATTTGTGAGAAATTTCTTGTGTTTATTGGCAGGAAATGTTTTAATAAGATGAAGTATAAATATTCGATAATGCAGGGAGCACTTTCCTTTTGTGTAAATGATTAATGAGCCTAATGCTATGACAGAGATAAGAATGACTACAGAAAATGTATTTTATTGTAGGTGAACTGTAATATTAGAAGTATTATTTAATTATGGAAAATTGTTCAAATTTTCACTTTAGAAATTATCACTGAAATATCAGTGATTTTTTTAAAAAAGGAGAACCAAATGGCAGATTTATCATTAATGTTTCCTTAATACTGTTTTAGATAAAGCTTTGAAAAAGTAGTGTCAATGAGGTAATCTCCTGGAAGTGGGCTGAAGAGTAATTGAAATGCTTCTAAATAAGCTTTCATTGCTGTTCCTTTTATTAGTGAAATACATTAGTGGAATATTTTGAAGGGTACATTAAATTCTTTGTCTTTTAAAACAAATATTTATCAAAATTTATGACTTCTTTCTTTGGCTAAAAATAATTTGATTTATTTACCATGTGCTAATGATCATTCCCTTTGTGATTTCCAACTGTAACTGAGACATTCCCACTAGTAATTTGGGTTCTTAAAACTTCACACTATAAATTTAATAGTTGAATTGATATGCAAAATATTTTTGCTACTCCAGGAAAGTAGAATTATTTAAATCCTTCTGTACAACAAGATTTATCAGGAAGAATTGTGGTTTGGCTATAATATTTCACTTGATTAAAGATTAAGTACAGCCCATAATTTTGCTTTTGAAATATGTTTGATCACCATTCGGAATTAAGTTCTATCAGCCATATCTGAGCAATTGCTTGAGGCTCTGACTCTAATTCGTATGACAGCTTTATTGTTTGGGAAAAAAATAGTTCAGTGCTCCTTTGGGGGTAAAAGCGTTATGTATTTAAATAATTGATGCATTGTGGCTGTATCATCCATCTTCAGTGTATGAATCAGGAGTCATTCTGGACAACAGATATTTTACAGTGAAGGAAGGAAGAGGGATTGTCACGTCTTGGCAGACTTAAGCAAGTGGGAGATTTCATTCATACTTCATTTGAGGTCTTATGTTGAGGATTCGTGTGATTTTGAACTTCGCCTCATACAAATGTATAAAACATAGCATATTCATTCCTCCTGGAGGTGGATAGATCCAGGGCGCTGAATCTGTGTTAAAAGAGACATCTGGGGATTATTTACTTTCAGTGCAAGTCCAGACTGAGGAAGGGAGGTTGAATGGATTGGGTATAACATTTATTTCTGATAAACCAGCTCAATATACTTTGAGCAATCACTAGTAAATTGAGTGCAAAAAAAGTTTTAACCAAATCATTTAGTTCTAATTGGTTTTGTAGTGGTATAATCAGTGTTAACTGAAACACTGCCAATTGAATCCAGGATTTTTCCGGATTCAGTTATGTCCTTTTCTGCACCACCTTTCAGCTGTCTTCTCTTTTCCATTACACTTGCTATCCTGCTGCTGAAGTAAATTTTTTTTCATACCTTTTTTTTGCAAGTTCTATAAAGTTACTCAATGAGATTGTCTTATTTTGTTAAGAAAATATGTGACAAAATAGGGAAAATTACCTAACTGACAGAGTAAATAGCAAGCATAGTAAAACAATGAGTGGAAGACAGTAAAGTATAAAAGGAGAAAACCAGATGAAGTAGACAGATTTTTGAAAGAGAAGGTTCTACACAAGAAGGGTGCACGGAGCATCTCCTTGTCATTTCCCGTTTTCTCAGATGAATGGCTGCGCACCTTACAGTGGTTCTTTCACGTCAGTCTTTAGGAGCCAGTAAGAAACATATTTACACTTCACTTGGGCATCCTGGCATCCTCAAAGTAGCAAGGTCATATGATGGCTCTGACGGAAATAGTTGATTCAGTTTTGGGGAAACGATAGGAAAACTTATGCTACTTCTGTCTACACCATGGTGAATTTTAATAGGTAGTGTTCCAAACTTAAGTCTTTTATACCTTGTTGGATAAAATGTTCATACTGAAAAAAAATTTTCATTCTAAGCTTTAAGATTTTTAATTTTTCCTATACTCAACAGAGAAAATACGGGCTTGTTTACATAGGAAATAGATATTAGAATGAAATGTGTGGATTTAAATCATTCTAGTTATACTCTTTTAGCATAATACTTACTCTGGAACATGCATGAAATGTTCTGGATTCAAATGGGAGAGTGAAGTGAGTGTAATAATGTGTGTTTAAACATTGCAGTATAACTAAAATTTTTTTCTGTCTAGACAAACACGACATGAAGTTATTCCTACATTTTACTAATAGTCACTTCCAACTTCAAATTTAAGATTCTGAACTGTATGAACAGCAAATACTCGGAGACTAATAGCCTTCTTTTTTTATGGTGCACCTAGAAAAGACATAGAAATAATTTCTAAGTGTCTTTCATACAGTTTTTTTCAGTGTGTTATATACTTTTATTGAAAAAAAATTATACTCATTGATCCAGGTAGCTTATTTGCAAAACAGCATTTTCAAGCTAATAAGCTAAAATCTGTTCATGAAATTTTGTAGAGGATCAACAAAAGACTGGTGACTACCTCAGTAAAACAGTGTTCTGCTACTAAAAGTGTTCACTCTTCAAATGTGTTTTTAAGGTCCCCAAAGTGAACAGGAAGGGAGGGACATAGTAAGGGAAACTTCACAGATAGGAAGCAGAGAAGTAGAAAGAAAGCAACAACAAAGGGGGAAAAAAGGCAAAGAGTGCATGGATAAAAGATGGTAAAAAAAGGAAAAATGTAAATACACAAAATGGATTAAAAGAGGACAGAGATGTTAGTAACAGGCAGGAGCATGCTATTTACGATAATTTGTAGGAAAATTACAGCAAATAGTGTCAGCATTATTTTATAGCTTTTCATTAAAAAATTAAATAGATTCATCCCCTCAGAATTTGCTTTTGATGTGGTCAAATTCAAAGAGGGTTACTCCTTACCTGGATGAATCTCTTTTTTACTTGTCAGTTCTTGCATACATAATTGCGTTCTGAGGAAGTACAGACTTACTCCTATGCACTACATAATCTGACATAAAAGTTGAGGCTGGTTCTTTTTCTCTGTAAAAATTATAATTGTTTGATGCAAAGTCCACTTCTCCTTCTTGGTGAAAATAGTAATTATAAAATAGTTCAATTGAAAATACAACTCTATTGAGACTTAATTTCAGGAAAAGTGATTAATAAAACCCAGTTTAACAGTGACCTCTGAGTTGTGTCAGGGCAGAGGGGACCTAACTTAACAAAAGTAAGTTGACAGTTCATTACTATCAATATGATTTCATGATCCAGTGCTGAAACTGAGTTATGCGATAGTTGTTTTTTCACTCAGACATTGGTTTATACTGAATTGTTGTTTAAATTTGTAGGGTTCTGCTGCTCGAATGGATCACGAGACAGCCAGTGTTATAAGCTCTAGTAATAATTATGCTGTTCCTCGCAGACTGACAAGTCATCTGGGTACCAAGGTAACCGAAGATTACAAACCACAGGTCGCTAATGCTACATTTTTACTAATACAATAACCTCATTGTTTCTACCAGTAGTACTAATGTTAGCTGAATGATCTATCCACACGCAGTAATTTTATGGAGTTAAAATTCTAGAATATTTTTTCAACTTTTAAAACATATGCACAGAAATCCTTTTTTATATTTGTTGATGATCAGTTAAGAGTTGTTACAGTAAGGAAAAAATGATTGCTAGAAATTACTAAAATATCTAAAAAGCTTGTGATGTTGATTTATAATCCATGATGAAAACTAACCCTTTTAAGAGCAGTTCTTCGAATACTTTTCCAGAGTCCAAATCCACAAAACAGATACAATTGCTAAGAAATTAAAGGGACCAAAAAAAAAATTATGTAAGCCCTTCACAGTGATAAAATACCTGTTCACAAAAGACTGTGCTCAAAGTATATGTGCAGCATGAAAAGTGAGGGGAAGAAAAGGTCAAATCTGTAACACAAAATTGAGTTAATGAACCACTGGAGTTTATACAGCCTCTGGAATCAGCAGCAATATAGATACTACAGGTGTGCTGAGCACGGTCTTCTGGAAAGCAGGGCCTGTTAGCTTGACATAGTATTAATTACTTTGGGCCTTAAAACATCGTTACCATGTTGTAATTTTGGTCCTGCACTGTATGCATATACCAAGTGGAGGTGACATCAGCTAGTCTGTCTGTCTGCAAGTGTTCATTGCAAATTGTAGAACTCCCAAAAGCTGCAGACAACGAGAGAGGCCTGAAGGTAGGGAAAGGGTCTGAGTGCGGAAGGATACAGGCAAAGAAATAGGTTGAACTGAGTGTGCTGTGGGGTAGGAAGAACTTAACGTTAATGCATGAGAAGATGGGAAGGTGGTAGAGATTCTAAATAGAGGAATGCATTTACAGATGCAGAAAGAGATGTGCCTGTGGGCAGTGTGTGTATACAGAGAGAAACAGACAGACAAATATTTTCTTAGTTTTTCCTATACTGTATTTACCACAACCTGGAAACTGGATTTTGGTGTCGTCTTCAGCTTTATTCTCTGACAAAAACTTTACCTTCCAAATCTAAATAACACTGGATTAAAGCTGCCACTTGAAATATCTGTCAAGAGGCATGTATAAAGCAGATTAAATTCACTCTCCTTTAAGAACCCAAGTGGTTTATTTTAATACTATATTTGATTTTTCCCAGACCAAGAAGATGGTATTTCCAAACTGGCATGCTAGGCTGTCGTAAAATTGTCTTGAAGACTATTTCAATAGATTTTGCATGTGATCATACAGTTTCACAGATTCTAAGATTTCCATTGCTTCAGCAATTCTATAGTATTTAGAGAAGTACATGTTAACGGACTTGCTGCTTGGTCTACCCACTGCTATCCAGTTTTTTGATAACTCAGTATTTGTCCTCATCTGCAGGCACACTAGAATTGTCTCTGAAGAAACCAAGTAAAATCATTCATTGGTCTGATAACCAGTGTAAATATCTAGTTATTAGTAGAAAACTTTGTTTAACAGTCCAAAGTCTCATTTCTTTCTTAATTGGTGTATTCTAAAGAAACACACATGCTGCCACTTCACAATTTCCTTTGATAGCTTCTTTATGCTTTGAATATTCCTGTTTATCTTGGCTTTAGGAGTTTGGAGTTCCTAGACAGTATCTGAAATCATCCTTTACATCCTGTTATTCTACTAAAAGTTCGCTAGAAGATCCATATTTCTTGATCTAAAGCTATTATTGAAGAAAACAGAATGGGAAAGACAAACCAAATAGTGCATTGACCACTGTGTTACACGACAGCCAAGGGATTCCTTCAACAATTGCTATTTTTTATGAGAAATTTGGTCACTCCAAGTTAAATACGTAATGCTGGGTTTTCATGGCTTGATTTAATTTGACAAATGCTCGGTATGCTACATATATTAGATGAGCGTTTGTTTGCTTTACGGGTTTTGCTCCTGTAAACTTGAAAAAGTGTTAATTTAACTATTTGGTTTTGCATTTGCTGTAAATAATCTGGTCCATATGCAAGTCAGTCGTCATAACAAAAGATGATTAGTTAATTTGAAATAGCTGTAAAGAAAAACTTTAAAATACATGGGTGTCAGGGGTTTTTAGCACAATGTAAATTAAAAATTCATGTAATCATTCTTACCCTTTGTCTAGAATAATTGTATTTAATGCCACATAACAGTTTTTCACTGAATACCATCTTTACATGAATGTGTGATTCATACAGACTGTATTTTTTGAGGCAGAATTAATTTTCAATCCATTTTAGATTTCTCAAACTGAAACACTTTCATTAGTATGTTTGTTTAATCTTTTTGTACAATGGAAATGTAGAAGTTTTTGCCATTGGTCTTTTAGATTAATACAACTACATACAGCTACCACCCACTTCTAGCCATTTATCCATTAAGTGAAATTTATTAAGATTATGAATGCTGAAGTAGTAATAGTACTTAATTATTTCTAAATAGCTCAAATTTTTGCGCCATTAAATAAGGTTTTTTTGCTCTTGTGTATCACTCAAATTTAATTTTAATTTAATTTAATGTGTATTTTTTAAATGTAACTGTATTTTTAAAATCATTTGACCTGCAGGTGGAAATGGTGTATTCATTATTATCAATGCTTGGTACTCATGATAAAGATGACATGTCAAGAACATTGCTAGCAATGTCAAGCTCCCAGGACAGCTGCATAGCCATGCGTCAGTCTGGATGTCTTCCTCTCCTCATCCAGCTTTTACATGGCAACGATAAAGACTCTGTCTTGTTAGGAAACTCTCGTGGTAGTAAAGAGGCCCGTGCCAGAGCCAGTGCAGCACTGCATAACATCATTCACTCCCAGCCTGATGATAAGCGAGGCAGACGGGAAATCCGTGTGCTCCATCTTTTGGAGCAGATCCGTGCTTACTGTGAAACGTGTTGGGAATGGCAGGAAGCACATGAACAAGGCATGGACCAAGACAAAAACCCAAGTAGGTTCTGCAAGCGGGATAAAAATGTTTCAAGGATATATTGAAAACAGTGAATTTACAGAAAGTACAACTTTAATCTGACTTCTTCTTGAATGTATGTGAGTTTTCTTACATATGTGTGTGTATATGTCTTTTTTTTAAAGTTGAGGTAGTGTTAGGAAATGGTATCTATTACAGATATGATACCCTATTTATAAACTTGTTATTTAAATCATAGACCTTGGTGTGCTTTCCAGATAATAACACTAGTGTTCCATATTTATAATCTGTGAGTTAATACTGAATATGTACTCATTCTGTTTTACGTTGTAATGGATAATGAAAGATATCTAAATAAATAATCCCAAATTGCTTTTCATGCAGATGTATTCAGGAGATAACACTTTTTCTTTAGGAGAGGGACAGAGAGCACAAATTAAATAATCTCAATCTATTCAATATAATACGAACTGTTATTTATAATGTTGTATGCAAGAAGTATTTTAGTATTAAAAAACGGGAGAAGTGACAATGTAAGTGAATAGGATTTTTCTCAGGGAACAGTTAGAAAAAAGATTTAACCTTCTGGATTTCTTAGCTCCTTTTCCGAATTGAGGTTTTTTTGTAAATACAGGTTGTAGATATCTATGACAGAAGTACTGCTGAAATCAGTGGGTTGTGTCATGGGTGTTGGAGTTTACCGCAGGAACCATTTAGCAGGAGTGGGGCTCTGAACAAGATGTACCAATACCATTTGTGCATTAGCCAGAATCTAGCTCACAAACTTAAGAACTTAAAAACCTCTCGGTTATGAAACAAAGGGTTTAATTAACCATTCATAAGGACGTAACACCCAAAGAAACAGCTTCACGTTAGGTGCCGTATTATTTAATGCCACCAGAATATTTAACCTTATTGATTTGTTCACTAAGATTATTAATTTTTACAAGTAATAAGATAATTTTTTTGTACTGGAAGTCGTATTTCTTATTTAATATATTCAGGATTCTCCCTAATTTCTTTTTCAGCATCAAATATATTTCTAGTAGACACATTGTTAGTAACATTCTTAACTAATTGTCTGTTTATGAATTACTGGGAAGATACAAATCCTGAACAAAACTACAACTGATTTATCTTAAGATTAGATTTGCTTTGGAAAACTTATGATCTAGACAAAATCACCTAGGAAATACTAATTGTTACCTATTTCTGGATCAGTGCCTGCTCCAGTGGATCATCAGATCTGTCCTGCAGTGTGTGTTTTGATGAAACTTTCATTTGATGAAGAACACAGGCATGCAATGAATGAGCTTGGTAAGAACAAATGTATTTCTCTGACGTCCTTTGAGAAGCTTGCTGGAAACGCTGACGCTCCTTGTGTACCTCACTGGATATATGGCTTTTTTCACTACTAGTTTAAACAAATCATCAGTTCATTTGTGTCAGTTGTTGCCCTCTAAGTGATGAATGCAGTTTAAATTAAGCAGACCATTTCCCAGTGGATACATTATGTCAGTTACTCTTTTTTTTCCGGCATGAATTGTGAATTTTGGGAGAGTAGTATTATTATGGAAATATTTGCAATTTTAGAAGTATTGGACTTAAAATGGAGACTACTTTCTGGGTGGAGGTTTTTTGGTTGGTTGTTTGTTGTGGGTTTTTTTGTCATGAGTTGGTTCCTGTTTAACAGCCTGAATTTTTTTTAGCCCATGCTCAGTACATTATATGCGTGCAGTTTTTCCTTAATTTGCCACTTTTCATTATCGATGAAAATATTCTGTGTATTTTTCTCAGAAAATAACATTCAGTGATAATAATTAAATCAGTAATTTTCAGATTTACTAAATAGTCTTTTATGTAACAGGTGTGAGTTCATCAGTCAAGCATGATTTTGGCTGGGTGGAATTAAAAGATGAGTGTGCTTCTTACTTCCTCATAATTCCTCCTGTTCCCAGTTTCCCCTGAAATCTCAATGTCATGCTATCATACCTTTCAGCTGCTACTAA
Source organism: Gavia stellata (assembly GCF_030936135.1). NCBI lineage: Eukaryota > Metazoa > Chordata > Aves > Gaviiformes > Gaviidae > Gavia > Gavia stellata. The sequence goes on from NC_082637.1 coordinate 65,833,906, forward strand.
GTACAGGATTCAAGATCCAGAGTCAGTAATTAACAATTTATTTACTTTTCTGAGCCTTCTGGTTTTCAGATGTTTTGAGATTTGTGCCATACATATAAATGCAATTTGCTCCTTGGTATATATGTACTGTACTCGTGATATTAAGAGTATAGATATTATTTATTTTCTTATTTGTTTTTAAAGGAGGTTTGCAGGCCATTGCTGAACTGTTGCAAGTGGATTGTGAGATGTATGGACTTACAAATGATCACTACAGCGTTACCTTAAGGAGATATGCTGGAATGGCTCTGACAAACTTGACTTTTGGAGATGTGGCAAACAAGGTAAGAGTACCATTTTAAACATACAGTAATTTCAGTTCATAGCTATGTTTGAATTGTAGTTCTCAAGACAGGTGATGAAAATCTCCAGGATAGGATAGGATATTGAGTTTGAGCTCAAGACAGTTCAAAATACTTCTGTCATTCCATCCTCTTCCTGACAGAGAGCACCACAAACTGAACGTTGTATCATGCAAGTATAGTATCAACTCTCCTATTAAATTAAATTACTTTCAATTTATCACTGAAAGTAAGGATTTTATCCATTGGCTTAATTTTTTTGTGAGCATTAGATTAGTATAGCACATAATGATTATGGACCAACGATTACGGATAGTGACTGATTTTTCTGAGGATGTTGAACTAAAAATTGAGTCGAATGTTGTAAAGTTGTCAAGTTATTTAACAAAACTATTACTGTCTGAAATTTTGCAAACCTCTTCAGGATGGAGCTTGCTTTTAAATACTTGGAGCATAGCTGGCTCATAATGGGCACTACTTCAAATTATTATAAGAGAAAATAGGTTCCCTAATTTTTGACAAGGACCTTGCTTTCAAAAGATAGAAAGTTTCAATAACTTATTGCCCCAGAGTTTGCTAAGCTATGGATCTTAAAATAACCTCATATTGAGAAGACTTTTATCTTTCTGCTCTAGAGGAAGACATTTTAGGACTGAATGGAAATAACAGGCTTCATATATATCTCGCTTTTTGTCCCAAGTTTTAAGACAAGAGTAAAGCATAAATCCTTGCCGCAAATTAATTGCTTCACAAAATATTGGCTATTTACATCATCCGATCAGTAACCAACCACTACAGGGCTGCAGATATTGGGTTTATAGCATATACTAAACTACTCAGCTATGTAAATATACATGCTCTCCAGCTGACAAGTAGTACAGTTCTAATACATACTTTGGTTTTGAATAATTTTTAATGGTGCTTTGTCACCAACAATTTCCAATGTAAGCCTTACCATTTTACAATTGCTATTGTATTCTTAAAAAGTTGTTCTTCAAATGTCAGAAACATCATTATATTTGTCAGTTTTAAATACTTATATTTTTCATACTATGTTTATTTGAAAGAAAAAAATATGATTGTGAGACTCAGTAGACAGCAGGTAACAACGTGCTGCCAGGTCACAGGTCATTTTTGTCCGGGGCATAGTAAAGAAGGCTTCTAATGTAGTAATGTGAAAAATACAAAATTTAGCGCAATTTTACCCCATAGCTATTGTCCAGAATAGAATCTGATAGTTATACTTAACTTTTTAGTAGTTTTAAACCAAACGCTTATTGTTGGCAACATATTTTACTAAGCTTTTATTGAACCATGATTAGCTTAAAATATCACAACATTGTGCAGAAGCAAGCCACCTAACCTGTCACTTAAAACTATTAATTTTCTTTTTTCTTCTGAATCCTAACAGGCTACCTTATGTTCTATGAAGGGCTGCATGAGAGCTCTTGTAGCCCAACTGAAATCTGAAAGTGAAGACTTACAGCAGGTAACGTCCTTTTGAGATGAAATATTTCTTTAGCTTGGACATTTCCATCACTTTGCATCCCATGAATTTCATTGCATTGTACTGTATTAAAATACTGTATTTCTGCTCTCCTTTCCTAATACTTACCTTCCTTCTACACATTTGGCCTCACCACCAGTTATTTTTATACTTGAATTCTGTCATCTTCATGAAGTTTCTAGTGTGCTGTCCAGAGACAGCCTTCTCTTTTTTAAATTAGGCTCTTTCTTTGAAATATGCTTCATTCATCCCAGGCTGATTTATTTTTTTTAATGTAATTGTTGTTCTTATGTTGTCTTGTCTGCCTTAACTTTGATGAAAAGTTTGTACGTGTACTCATTCCATGAATTATGAAGTACAACTTTTTTCTTATAAAAATGCTTAACTGTGAGTCACATTATGTTTTTTTACCAAAGCACATATAACATATGGGCTATAAAACTCAATTTTATGACCCTGATCTGTTAGTGGAAGTCCAGTTTTAAAGGTAAATTTGAGCAATCTTAGATTCTCTAATTTAGTTTACTAGTGATGGTGCTAATGGAGTGGGATTACCAGGAGGGTTAATACAGTACTGTGGCTCTTCCTTCAGTTGCAGCAAGTAAATAATAGGGGAATAATAGCAGAGGAAGCTGTATTTCGAAGGAGAATCTGCATTTGACTTAACAAGGTTATTCTCTTAGTACATACATAACTACTCTTAACACCAGCACCTCCCAAAGAAGCTTTCTAAGTATGAGCGAAGTGTTCGGTGTGACACCTGAGTATCTCTCCCAATGGCTCCTGTTATGTAAAGAAAACAGCCTGAAAATAAAGTCTTTAGGAAGTGTTTAGGGTGATCCTGAGAGATGAGAGTGCAGAACTGTTCTTCATTGGTATGGAACTTGTTTAAAATTATTAAATACTAAATTATAATCCATTTTAATGAGTAGATACTGTAAACAAACTGGAACAGCTTTTGGAAAGGAAAACCCTGTTTTCCTTGCAGTTTGAGTGAATCATCAGATAAAAGAACAATTTTAAGTAAAATTGACTTTTATCTCTTAAAACACTGTTCACTAGAGGAGGAGCTAGCTAGTTACAACGGAGAAAATAATTAGAATTACAATAGAGGTTATTGGGTAAACTCTCTGATTTGGTATTAGGGCAGATATTAAGTATATTTAGTGTTCTTGAAAAGGAAGTCACGGACACATAGGCTCTCCGGCCCTGGCACATAGACTCCCATACACACGCACACACAGAGCAGGAATTCCCTCACTCGGGAAAAGTTAGAAATGGAATTTAATAATAATATGGAACACTCTGTGCTCATCAGCCAAAGGGCATGGCCAGACAAGCATATCACCCAGCTGACTGTTCAGATGCAACTACGCCCTTCTGTCTCCTTATCCCTATGTTTTCCCACTCTTGTACTTCCCCGAATCACCTAGATCCATCCTTTTTCCTGCCTTTGGAACCTTTGGATTCTCACATCCCACAATAAGTCTTCTACGATCCCATAAAGTGTCCCACATTCCTAGGCCAGGACTTCTGGACTGACCTGTCTCAGTCCACAAGGTGCAGAGAGCTGTTGCCATTGACTTCGCTGAATGGGTGTCACACCTGGGCCATGAGGCTGAGGGTCCCTGGGAGAGCCCTGGAAGAGCCTGGACAGGGTGCCCCATCCTCTGAGCCCTTAGTTTGGGTTCTCGCCTGCCTTTGGGCCCCTGCACTCCTCTGGGCATGTTGAGATGGACCTCTGACAGACTGATGGTGGGCCGTGGTGGGCCTGGGAGCAGCCAGGGCAGGGTATTACTGACTCTCCAATCTGCCACTGCCTCATGTGCTCCCTTGTGGGTGTGAGCAGGGGGCAGTATTCATCACATAATCTAACAAGTTTATGCACTCTGTGACAATGAGAACATCCATAGGTAAAAGTTTTCAATCAGGTATCTTTCATAAGTGATAAGTGATATACATGCTTACTGCGGCCTGTAAATGGATTGAGTTTAATATGTAATGACTGTCCACTATAGTGATAGTCTCAGTCTAACTGCTGCCAAGGACAAGGACATAGGCTGAATGGCTACTCATCTTCTATAGATAACTATTCTGATTGTAAAAGACACAGTGTATTTTTAAAAGACTTTAGAGAGCTTTATAAACGTTAATCAAAAGTAATCAAACCATTTGAGAGACAGGCAGGTGTTATTGTTCTATTTTACAAGCAGAGAAGCTGAGAAAAAGATGATATAAATCTCTCCCGAGATTACGTTAGTCTAGTGCAGACATCAAGGTAGAGCACAAATCTGAATTTTTGGACCAATTTTTCAACCAGTGTGGAAAGCAGGGAATCTGATTTCTAATCTTTGTTTTAGGTACCCGCACTCAAAAGCCAGTATCTTTGATCGAACTTCATACTGAAATGTTAGAACAGTCTAGCAGGCAACACAACAAAAAGCAGATTTTAGCAAAGGGCTAGTTCAGTAGCTGAACATGACCACTGTTAATTAATCCATAGCATTCCAGAAATCCAGGAGGAAAATCTGATAACCTGCTGAAGAAGTAGCTATAATGAGATACATTATTTTTCTTTCGCGTTTTGCAGGTCATTGCAAGCGTGTTGAGGAACTTGTCCTGGCGAGCAGATGTAAACAGTAAAAAGACTCTAAGAGAAGTTGGAAGTGTGAAAGCATTGATGGAATGTGCTTTAGAAGTTAAGAAGGTATCCTGTATAAATGATTGAGATAATTTTTTGACAGATTGCATTTATTTTACAGAAAACACAAATACTGTTGCCCTCTTTGATAAAAGCAGTTGGTCATATATTTGGGGTGTTTTAGGTAACTTGCTTTGAAGAAGAGCATTGCTTTGATTCAACATGGCAGCAGGCCTCAATGTAGCAATGACATCTGAAAACTAGTAGTATTTCTGTAATTTTATTTATGAGGGTTGACAGCTTTTACTCTTCAGTTTCATGAGCTATGCTGTTGCAATAGCCTTTTTTATAATTTTCCAATTTAATAAAACCTCTTTTGAGTTAATGAATAGGTAACTACCACTTCTGTAATTTTCTAGATATATTTTTGGTATCCAGACAGTATAATATTCCATCCCAGATTCCCCTGCCAGTTTGTCTTCAAGCCATTTTTACCATTATGGAAGCTAACAAGTATTGTGGTACATATTTCTGAAAACTCTGGGGCAAGCAATACCAAATCCATAGCTGAAGGAAGGAGAGAAGTGAACAAAAGTATTTACGTGTGCGCTGCTGCCTGCATCTAGCTTACCAACCCAGAAAGCAGAAATTGGAACATACATAACTCCTTGCAGCTAACTTACATGTTTCTGAGAGCTTGTGATCAATAGTTGAAAACTTCTCTAATTCTGCCATTTTGTTATTTTCTTAGGAATCCACCCTAAAAAGTGTTCTGAGTGCCTTATGGAATTTGTCAGCACACTGTACTGAGAACAAAGCTGATATATGTGCTGTTGACGGTGCTCTTGCGTTTCTAGTTGGCACACTGACATATCGGAGCCAAACAAACACTTTAGCCATCATAGAAAGTGGAGGAGGAATATTAAGAAATGTTTCTAGCTTAATTGCTACTAACGAGGACCATAGGTGGGTATACTTTTTCTGAAAATCTTTAGGAGTTCCACATGCATATTTAGTAGACAGTTTCTATGACTGAGTCTTAATATGAATGCATGGATTAAGTATAGTAATTAAGTACAGTTAATTTTTAATGCATTTAATAAGGCAGGTATTTCACTTATGTAACAGGAATATGCAAACAGATTAATACCCGCTGCATGTTAACAATGAACTGTACTAAAAGCTAACTATTTATATTTGTAATAGGATTTCATCACATTCAAATGAAAGCTAGAGGAAATATGAGATAAATTTGCACTTCAGAATTTGTGATTATCCTTTCTAAGGGCAAAACTTGCCTCTAGCATAATAGGGTTTTTTTTGCTTTGTCTCTTACCCTGTTGAAATGCCACTTACTGACGTTTGTTTTCAATTACTCAACACCAGGCAAATCTTGCGAGAGAACAGCTGCTTACAAACCTTGTTACAACACTTGAAGTCACACAGTTTGACAATAGTCAGTAATGCATGTGGGACCCTGTGGAATCTTTCCGCACGAAATGCGAAGGATCAGGAGGCGCTGTGGGACATGGGAGCAGTCAGCATGCTGAAAAATCTCATTCACTCAAAACACAAAATGATAGCCATGGGTAGTGCTGCAGCTCTAAGAAACCTCATGGCAAACAGGCCAGCAAAATACAAGGATGCCAACATTATGTCTCCAGGATCAAGTCTACCATCTCTTCATGTCAGAAAACAAAAGGCACTGGAAGCAGAATTAGATGCTCAGCATTTATCAGAGACTTTTGACAACATTGATAATTTAAGCCCAAAAGCATCTCACCGTAATAAGCAGAGACATAAGCAAAATATATACGGTGAGTATGTCTTGGACTCCAGTCGGCATGATGATGGTATATGCAGATCAGAGAGTTTTAATGCAGGTAATATGACTGTACTTTCACCATATTTAAATACTACAGTATTGCCTGGCTCCTCCTCTTCCAGTAGAGGAAACATAGAAAATTCTCGATCTGAGAAAGACAGAAGTCTTGATAGGGATCGAGCAGTAGGTTTAAATACCTATCATCCAGCTGCAGAGAATACTGGGAACTCCTCTAAGAGAATAGGAATGCAGATTTCGACGGCTGCAGCTCAGATTGCCAAAGTTATGGAAGAAGTTACAAGCATGCATATTCCACAAGATGACAGAAGTTCTGGTTCCACTTCTGAAATGCACTGTTTGACAGAAGACAGAAATGCCCCGAGGAGATCAGCCACTGTCCATACTCACTCAAATACGTACTTTCCTAAATCTGAGAATTCAAACAGGACATGTCCTGTGCCTTATACAAAAATGGAATACAAGAGAGCTTCAAATGATAGTTTAAATAGCGTCAGCAGCAGTGACGGCTATGGTAAAAGAGGCCAAATGAAACCTTCCATTGAATCTTACTCCGAAGATGATGAAAGTAAATTTTGTAGTTATGGTCAATATCCAGCTGACTTGGCACATAAGATTCATAGTGCAAATCATATGGATGACAATGATGGAGAGCTAGACACGCCTATTAATTACAGTCTTAAATATTCAGATGAACAGTTAAATTCTGGAAGGCAAAGTCCCTCTCAGAATGAAAGATGGGCAAGGCCTAAGCATATAATAGACGATGAAATGAAACAAAATGAACAAAGGCAGTCAAGGAGCCAAAACGCAACCTACCCCATGTACACTGAAAGTGGAGATGATAAACATATGAAATATCAGTCACCTTTTGGACAGCAAGAGTGTGTTTCTTCCTTTAGATCAAGAGGATCCAATGGTTCAGATCAGAACAGAGTAGGCTCAACACTTGGAATGAATCAGCAAGTAAACCAGTCCTTATGCCAGGTTGATTATGATGATGATGATAAGCCAACCAACTATAGTGAACGTTATTCTGAGGAGGAACAACACGAAGAAGAAGATAGACCAACTAATTATAGCATAAAGTACAATGAAGAGGAACATCATGTCGATCAGCCTATTGATTATAGTTTAAAATACTCAACGGAAGTTCCTCCTTCTTCTCAGAAGCCATCTTTTACTTTTTCAAAGACTTCTTCAGTGCAAAGCACTAAAACTGACCATATTTCCTCAAGTAGTGGGAACACGTCAGCCCCCTCAGCTGGTTCCAAGAGACAGAATCAGCTTCACCCGAATTCTGCGCAGAACAGAGGTGGTCATGCACAAAAGACTGCCTCCTGTAAAACTCCCTCTATTAATCAGGAAACTATACAAACTTACTGTGTGGAAGATACCCCAATATGTTTTTCAAGGTGTAGCTCTTTGTCATCTTTATCATCAGCTGAAGATGAAATAGGACGTGATCAATCCACACGTGTGCCAGATGCTAATAGCACACTACAGATAGCAGAACTAAAGGAAAACAGTGGGGCTCTGTCTACAGAAGGTGCAGTAAGTGAAATCACATCAACATCACAACACATCAGAACAAAACCCAGTAGACTTCAGACTTCTAGTTTGTCTCCTTCTGATTCCTCTAGACATAAAGCTGTTGAATTTTCTTCAGGTGCCAAATCTCCCTCAAAGAGTGGGGCACAGACTCCTAAAAGCCCACCAGAACATTATGTGCAGGAAACACCACTCATGTTCAGCAGATGTACTTCTGTAAGTTCCCTGGATAGTTTTGAAAGCCGTTCAATTGCTAGTTCAGTTCAAAGTGAGCCTTGCAGTGGAATGGTAAGTGGTATTATAAGTCCCAGTGACCTTCCAGACAGCCCGGGACAAACAATGCCTCCAAGCAGAAGTAAAACGCCACCGCCTGCTCAAGCAGTTCAAGTAAAAAGAGATGTAGCTAAAGGTAAAGTACCTAGTGCGGAAAAGAGAGAGCCTGGTCCTAGACAAGCAGCTGTAAATGCAGCTGTTCAAAGAGTTCAGGTACTGCCAGATGCTGATACACTATTACATTTTGCCACAGAAAGCACACCAGATGGGTTCTCTTGCTCTTCTAGCCTGAGTGCTTTAAGTCTTGATGAGCCGTTTATACAGAAAGATGTAGAGTTAAGAATAATGCCTCCAGTTCATGAAAATGAACATGGAAATGAAGCAGAACCTGAACAATCAGATGATGCAAAGGATAATGAAGAGAAGAAAGCGGAGAAGCCTTCTGAAGTAGAAAAAGACATTCTGGATGATTATGATGATGATGATGATATTGAAATACTGGAAGCATGTATTATTTCTGCAATGCCAACAAAGTCTTCACGTAAAGCCAAAAAACCTTCTCAAGCATCTGCTCCAAAAATACCTCCTCCTGTAGCCAGAAAGCCCAGCCAGTTGCCTGTTTACAAACTTTTGCCTTCACAAAGCAGATTGCAAGCCCAAAAGCATGTGAGTTTTACACCAGGAGATGATATGCCACGGGTATATTGTGTTGAGGGAACACCAATAAATTTTTCAACAGCTACATCTCTGAGTGATCTCACAATAGAATCGCCCCCGAGTGAGTTGGCCAATGTAAACAGTGTGGGTACGGGAGCAGAGTCAGGGGAATTTGAAAAGCGAGACACCATTCCTACAGAAGGTAGAAGTACCGATGACTCTCAGAGAGCAAAAAGCTCAACTGTGACTCCCCCAGGCCTGGATGATGACAAAACAGAAGAGGGTGATATTCTGGCTGAGTGCATTAACTCAGCTATGCCAAAAGGAAAAAGTCACAAACCTTTCAGAGTGAAGAAGATAATGGATCAAATTCAACAAGCATCTTCATCTCTAAGTAATAAAACCCAGCCAGAAGGTGAGAAAAAGAAGCCAACATCACCAGTAAAGCCTGTTCCCCAAAATAATGAATACAGAGCACGTATAAGAAAAACCACAGAGCCTAAAAGCAGTATTAATAATGAAAGAACCTACCCAGAGAACAGAGACGCAAAGAAACAGAATCTTAAAAATAATTCAAGAGATTTTAATGACAAATTGCCAAATAATGAAGAGCGTGTAAGAGGAAGCTTTGCATTTGATTCCCCTCATCATTACACACCTATTGAGGGAACTCCTTATTGTTTTTCACGGAATGATTCCCTAAGTTCTTTAGATTTTGATGATGATGATGTTGACCTTTCAAGAGAGAAGGCAGAATTAAGAAAAGGAAAAGAAGCAAAGGAAACAGAAACTAAAGATTGCACTAATCCAGAACAGTCTTCAAATCAGCAACCAAATAACAGGACGCAAGTTTGTCAAAAACACCCAACAGGCAGAAGCCAGCCTAAAACTTTCTCTCAGTCAAGTAAAGATATTCCAGACCGAGGAGCAGCTACAGATGAGAAAATGCAGAATTTTGCTATTGAAAACACACCTGTTTGCTTTTCTCGCAATTCATCTCTTAGTTCCCTCAGTGATATTGATCAAGAAAACAATAACAACAAAGAAGGGGAACCTGCAAAACGACCCGAGGCTCCTGATTCACAGATAGAACCAAACAGACCGCAGACTTCTGGTTATGCACCTAAATCATTTCATGTTGAAGATACTCCTGTATGTTTCTCTAGAAACAGCTCTCTGAGTTCTCTTAGCATTGACTCAGAAGATGATCTTTTGCAGGAATGCATTAGTTCTGCTATGCCAAAAAAGAAAAAACCCTCAAGAATAAAGAGTGAAAGTGAAAAAAATAATTCCAGAAATACAGGTGGTATACTGGCAGAAGATTTAACACTGGATTTGAGAGAGATACAGAGGCCGGATTCAGAACATGGTTTCTCACCTGATTCAGAGAACTTTGATTGGAAAGCTATACAGGAAGGTGCAAATTCTATAGTTAGTAGCTTGCATCAAGCTGCGGCTGCTGCATCGCTGTCTAGACAAGCTTCATCAGACTCTGATTCTATCCTTTCATTAAAATCCGGTATTTCTCTAGGGTCACCATTTCATCTTACTCCAGACCAAGAAGAAAAACCTTTCACTAGTAATAAAGGTCCAAGAATTCTTAAGCCAGGAGAGAAGAGTACACTGGAGTCTAAAAAAGTAGAATCTGAAAGTAGGGGAATCAAAGGAGGAAAGAAAGTGTATAAAAGTATAATTACAGGAAAAGCTCGCTCCAATTCAGAAGTTTCAAGCCAGTTGAAGCAACAACAACAAACAAGTGTGCCTTCAATTTCACGTGGTAGAACCATGATCCATATTCCAGGAGTTCGAAATAGTTCTTCAAGTACTAGTCCTGTTTCCAAAAAAGGTCCTCCACTCAAAAACATGAACTCCAAGAGTCCCAGTGAAGGCCAAAGTTTGACTAGTTCTCCAAGAGGAGTCAAGTCATCAGTGAAACCTGAGCCAGCTCCTGTAACTAGGCAACCCTCAGGCTTGAACCAGAGTGGATCAAGTAAAGGACCTTCTAGATCAGGATCTAGAGACTCCACTCCTTCTAGACCTCAACAGCAGCCGTTAAGTAGGCCTCTGCAATCTCCCGGACGAAACTCCATTTCCCCAGGAAGAAATGGTATAAGTCCTCCCAACAAACTGTCTCAGTTGCCAAGGACATCATCTCCTAGCACAGCTTCAACTAAATCTTCAAGTTCAGGTAGAATGTCATATACATCACCAGGCAGGCAGATGAGCCAGCAAAACCTTACAAAGCAAACAGCCTTACCTAAGAGTACCAGTAGCATTCCACGAAGTGAGTCTGCTTCAAAAGGGTTAAACCAAGCACTCAGCAGTGGTGGATCAAACAAAAAGACTGAAATATCCAGAATGTCATCCACAAAATCTAGCGGAAGTGAATCTGACAGATCCGAGAGACCTGTTCTTGTTCGTCAGTCAACTTTTATTAAAGAAGCTCCAAGCCCAACTCTAAGACGGAAATTAGAAGAGTCAGCTTCATTTGAATCTCTGTCTCCTTCCAGGCCAGATTCTCCCACAAGGTCCCAACTACAGACCCCAGTTTTAAGTCCATCTCTTCCTGATATGTCTTTATCCACTCATTCAACCGCCCAGACTAGTGGTTGGAGAAAATTACCCCCTAATCTGAGCCCTTCTGTAGAATATGATGGGAGACCAGCAAAACGTCATGATATAGCTCGTTCTCATTCTGAGAGTCCATCTAGATTGCCAATCAATAGATCAGGAACATGGAAGCGTGAGCATAGTAAGCATTCCTCGTCACTTCCTCGTGTAAGTACCTGGCGAAGAACTGGAAGTTCCTCCTCAATTCTGTCAGCTTCCTCAGAATCCAGTGAAAAGGCAAAAAGTGAAGACGAAAAGCAACATGGAGGTTCTCTTTCTGGACACAAGCAAAGTAAAGAAAGCCAAGCACCAGCAAAAGGTACTTGGAGAAAAATAAAAGAAAATGAAATTCCTCAGATAATGAATGATCCTCAGCATTCTTCCTCAGGTGCCACAAATGGCTCTGATTCCAAAACTCTCATCTATCAGATGGCACCAGCTGTCTCTAAGACAGAGGATGTGTGGGTGAGGATAGAGGACTGCCCAATTAATAATCCTCGATCTGGAAGGTCACCCACTGGAAATACTCCCCCTGTTATTGACAGTGTTTCAGAGAAAGGGGGTGTAAATGGTAAAGATTCTAAAGAGATTCAAGAAAAACAAACCCCAGGGAATGGAGGTGTTCCTGTTCGTACCATCGGGTTAGAAAACCGTCTGAACTCTTTCTTTCAGATAGATGGTCCAGACAAGAAAGGCACTGAAACAAAGTCTCTGCAGAATAATCCTGTTTCTGCACCAGAAAATAATGAAAGTACTGTAAGTGAGCGTACACCATTCAGTTCCAGTAGCTCAAGCAAACATAGCTCTCCCATTGGTGCTGTTGCAGCAAGAGTGACTCCTTTCAACTACAATCCAAGCCGCAGGAAGAGTAGTGTGGACAATAGTTCTGCTCGGCCATCACAAATACCAACACCAGTAAATAACAGCACGAAGAAACGTGACTCAAAGTCTGAAAATCCAGACTCCAGTGGAACTCAGAGTCCTAAACGTCACTCTGGCTCTTACCTGGTAACTTCCGTTTAAGTGCAACAAAAAATAAATAAAACTGATGTATTATATACAGCAGCTATTCAGAAACTTCGTTTCAAATGAAACTTTAAAAAAATTGGGGATTGATTTTTTTGTTGTTGTTGTTGTTTTTATTTGTTGTAAATAGCTTTGATTCTTGTTAGAGGGTCCTTGTTCTGGAAGCCATATTTGATAGTATACTTTGTCTTCACTGGTAATATTTTGGAGGAATACCTGATTGACAGTTTGGAATAAAATTGCTAATGCAAGTATATTTGTACAGTATGTTTAACGTGTATTTAATTAGCATCCCATCCCATAATCCTTTAAATATTGCTTGTCATTGAAATCATGGAACATTACAGATAGGGATGATATAGTCATACTACTTTATCAATCATTTCTAGATTACAGACTGACTAAACTACATCAGGGAAGAATTGGTATTATTTCTGCAAAAAAAGTATACTCAGTTTTAGTATTTGTGAGTCCATCTAACCCAATAATTAATCATGTGGCTGTGAAATTCACAGTAATATGGTTTCTGCTGAACAAGCTTTCCCAGCCTGCTTTTCTGCATGAATGGAACTGATGGTTCATTTTCTGAAGTAATGATTAACATTTCTGTGGTCACATAATGTGCATAGATAGTTATGGTGTAACAATTTACACTTTCTTTGTGCTCTAAAAAAAAGAAAAGGAAAACTGTGTAACTGTACAACCTTGAACAAAATTATTTTACCTGAATTAGATTTTATCTTAAAGTAGGTAGAATTTTTTTGCTATGCTGTAACTTGTTGTATATTCTGGTATTTGAGGTGAGATGGCTGCTCTTTTATTAATGAGACATGGGTAATGTCTCAACAGAGACTAAAATGAACATTTCAGAATAAATTATTACTATATGTAAATTGTGTGTGTTACTTCTGCATTACATAAAAATACAGTATTTTATTTTGAGATGTCACCATACAATGTGTTGTATAATGCGCTTACACTTAAGGCCTGATCCAGCAGAATCTTGCACCCCCAATATTCGTTCTTCCTTATCACCAACAAATGGCTGTTGTAGGATGCTTATAACAGTTGCAGGATCAGGCCCTAGGTCTTCCGTAATATATTTGTAATTGAGACAGTTTCACACATCTCAGGTGCGTAACAAGGCTAAAGGCAGGGTATTTCCAGTAGCCAAGCAGTACGATTATTTTCATGACTGCAAACCTGAAATAATATTGTATGTATAAAAATAATATTTGTGAAACAAAAGATTTTTTTAATTGGGGGAAATAATGTAGAATGTGAAATAGCAACTATAAGGTGAAATTTTAATTCTATTTGAAATCTTCATGCATTTTTTAAAATTTATTTTTTAAAAATTATGAAGGGGAAAATACCGCAAGAATCCCATGGCAGCAAGAAATTTGTTATCATAGTAGAAAAACAATTTTATACACAAACCGAGACGTTTGCTGCCTCAAGTCTTTTTGATGCGAATATGGTTTGTGCTAGAACAATGCCAGAAAGACAGATTTGTGCTTTAAAAATATAAATGTGTTCTGAATTTAGATGAGAATTGGTTTGAAGTAGAAACATGAGAGAACAGAACATTAACCATTCTGTGCACGATTGAACAAACCATGAAATGGTATGTCAGTTTTGTTGTATCTCAACTGGACTATTCTAAAGTTAGCATTCTAAATAATTGATATTCAGGATTCAAAATGCCCTGATTTCAGAAAGCCCTGAAATAGAACAATTTACCTTTATTGTAGCTTTAATGCAGTTGCAGAGTGTATCGCATCTGTAGCTTTTGTACTTCATCGGATATTGAAATAAATTCTTACCTTGAATTCACCATAAGACATGCCCTGTTTATGAACAGAATTGAGATACTACTGGCAGGCAGAAGTCAATTTAGATAAAGTTAAAAGCCAATACCAAAAATACCTGTTTGGCAGAAGTGTTCTCTTACTTGCTCTTTCATTCTTTGCTTCCTGTCAGATTTACTCAGAGACATGCCATGTTTCTATATCATCTGGTGAATCTGTTAACAAGCAGTGCTCCTCGTGTTAGCATTTGAAATATTTTGCATATAGTATCTTTACAAAACTTTTAATATGAATATTAGTGTCCTTTTAAAGATGAAATAGAGACAGAGATTATGTGATGTGTTCAAAGTCAGGACTTCCTATGGGAGGGGAATACAGAACTCTGTCCTTGAGTTTAAAATGGAAGACAAATTTTCTTATAAATGATGTGATACTTCTTTTGTGGTGGGCATTTAACTACTAATATGAAGATACACCACGTAATCCAGGATAGTTGTTTAACCACACGTTTTACATCTGTGTTCCTACCTTTAAGAATTTAAAGGTAAACTCAATCCCAGTAAAGATACTCTGATTTCAGTTTTATAACTGAGGGAGTCAGAAGAAGATGAGGTGAAACAATAAATAATTGTATGCGTATCAAACACCAGAATGTCTTTGAAAATTGTAGTGGCTTCTCTAGATAGTCTTGGAGGTACTTCATGATCATTATAATTGGGAAGTTTCTCTTAATATCCTCGTAACTAACCTATATTTGTAGCAAAGACAGATGAGAGAAACTTTCCAACTATAAGGGTAGTGATACACTAAAATATGCTTCCCATGGGAGTTGTTAAATTTCCATTATAGAAGTTTTAAGAGGTTTATGAAACATCTCATAGGGATGAACTAGAGTATATTTCATATTGCTTGTGTGCAGAGATGGTGATGCTTAGGTGATCTTTTGAAATCCCTTCCAGATCTACATTTCTCTGATTCTTTATTGAAAATACTTAGTATCTACTAAGAGCCTTTTAGAATATTTAAGGACATCCATGATGTTTGATTTATGTTAGGGATGAAGATACAAAGTTATATTCTAAGCTTAACGATAAAAACAGATCCCAGAAATATAAAACAAAAAAAAAGAAAAATAGTAGTAATAAGTATATTTGGTCTTGGATTTTGTTAATGATATCTAGATTCATGATAGTCAGATTTGATTTATGCTGCTTAAGATTTACTCTTGTTCCTTGGTTTTATTTTTATGAAGTTGCCACAGCAGGTAAGAGGACATTATTTATGTGAATGCAAAACAAAGAAAAGCAAGGAGTTAGGGAAACCAAGACTCATTTTACTGTTCTTCTGCAATGCACTGCCTTTCTACAGATCTTGGTAGAACTTTTGTGATTTGTGCTCAGACCTTTAGTTGTCCTTGAATTAGCTTACCATATCCAGAACATATCAAACTTGTACTTAAAAATCAGTTTAGTACTGAAAATACACTTACAAAGCTCTTTTCAGACTAACTTACAGCTTTGTCCTCTTGATGTGAACAGCAGAAACATGACCTGTCCACAAATTCTAATTAGTTACTTCTTAAAATGTACATTCATTTTAGGTTTTTGCAGTGTGTCACAGTTAGGATTATTGCTCAATTTCTGTGAAAGCTCTTCTGACTAAATATTGCAAACTTTAAAGGGGAACTAATTTATATTTTTCATGTGCAGTTCTCTGTCAGAGTATTTTCCCCTGAAAGCTTAAAGATAATTCTCAAAATTCTGTCAGAGATAGCAGCTTAAAAATTGAAAGCCTTGCCAGGATTTCTTGGATGAGATTGGAATATCGTTTCAAGCAGGATTTGGCTGCAGAATACGAGTGTAGTTTATGCTATAAACAGTAAGCAACAGTATTCTTCAACATAGAGTCGTGTCTTTGATGGCTTTGGGAAGTTAGTTGCTGCGTCTTGGGTAAAGTGGAAGGGGGGAAAAAAGGGACAGTTTCGGAGACTCAGCCATATTGTCCCAGGGATGTGCTTTCATATCTTCCCCAGTAAACTGCATAAGCCACACAGGAGAGAGAACATTTTGTCCACGTATTCATGAGGTTTTATTTTGAAAGTATACCAGTAGACCATGAAACTGCAAAACTTTAGTCTGATAATATGACAGCTGAATTCTTTGGTGGTCTCTTTGGAGTACTTCCTAACTGCCCATCTCCCCATCCCGATTAACAGAAATCGATATTACCAAGAAGATAACAGTGTATCAGCTTCTTCATTCTTCTTAAGGATAAAGATCCATATTCTTTCTAGAATCAACAGCATGCACTGTTGAAGGAATTTTTCTTCTCCCTTCCATGCTCCTGGCTGTGAATCCTGGAACTCATCTGACCTTTCAGTGGACCAGCTAACCTCTTACCTAGCAGAACTGATGGGGGTAGTGAGATTATTGCTGCATTTAGTAAGATGAATTTGCTCGGTGAAGAGCTGGACAAGTGCTGCCTGAGCTAGCAGAAAAGAAAATAAACATCTAGGGCTAGTAGAAAGAGGTTGGGATAGTTTCCTTTATGGGTGGTCAGTGGGTTGGTTCAAGCCATTACAGGCAATTTTAAGCTGGTATGTCAAGTTTCAGAGCTGTTTTTCTGCCTTTTCGAGATGGCAAAAGCAAATTAAAGTTGGGATTTTTTTTTTACTCTTTATTGTTCACTCTGAACTTCTGCCTAATGGCCCGTAGAGCTTTGCATTTAAATACATTATGTTTGGGTAAGTCCTTTACCCTGGAAATTCTGATAACTAACTTAAGAAGTATTACATCAGTCTATAGTTCGTGCTTGCGGAAAAGAAGTATTTCTTCATCAACAATACCCAAAGAACAATTTTTTTTTTACTATATGTAAACTTCTAGGTGACGATTTTTAAATTTGCAATATTAAATTCAATGCAGTAAATCCTTCCAGTAGAAAGATTTATTGCAACTAGTTGTTTCCTGGAAGAGGCTTGAAGAGGGAGAGAATATATCCCTTCCCTAACGAAGACAATACTACTTGTAGGGATCTGGAAAATGTTTAGGTGGACTCTTCCAAGTTTTTCTATTCTCTTGTTACTAGATGCCTCCCAAACTGTCTTTTCTCATCTCGCTTTCATTAAATAGTATGAACAGCCATAAGAGACTTCCACCTAAACATAACTTCATGTGTCTACTGTAATGCCTTGCAAAGTCTCTTCTACCTGTCTTGACAGCTTTGTTGGTGATGAGAGATGTGTGATTTGGATGAAGCTGCGAATCAGAAGTGAAATGTCAGTTAATAAGAAGCATGACTTCCTCAAGATGCTTAAAACTTTGAGGACCTTCTTAATACCAAATTACCTAAATGTATTCACTCTCTGGTTCCACAGCCATCTCCTTTGCACTTTTAAGTATACCCAGAAGAGATGCCCACACTTTTTTATTTTCATTTCAAATGACAAATAGAAATATCATTCCTGCTTCATAGTTTCCTATATGCAGAATAACAGATTGTATCTGTAAATGTGTTTATAGAGAATGTTAATGTAGTTAAGGTTGAGTTTTTAGTCAGAATGGAAAATTAATTGGTTATGTGTTGTGTTTGGTTACATATTGGAAGTGCAAGGGAATTTGGTGTGGTGCTGAAGAGCTTGAAGAGTTCACAACGGTAATTAATGTAGGTGTCAATGAATTTGTGATGCCAAGATGAAGATAAAGTATGTTTTTAATACATAGGTTTTCTGCTGTCAACTTTCAGTTTACCAGATGTGCTGTTTACTTAGTCTAAGACTGGGTAATGCCTCCATAGCATAGTTTTGCAAATACATTTTGTAGGAAATCTCCACACAGTTACAGGTTTATGTATTTATGAATGTCTGCCACTTCAAGATTTCAGGAAATTATTCTAATTTTGCTGTTTGTGAAAGCAACCTTTGCTTGAGTGGCTGTCGATTTGCAATTAGGATATCAGGAAGATGTAGAGGGAGCTTGTTCACTCAGTAAAATGAACTTCCATGCAGACCTCAAGCCATACAGACAAACAGAGGTGGGATTTAACATGCATAAAGCTTGTGCTGGTTCTCTGCAAGTAATTAAATTGTCATCCTCTGAGATCAGATGCATTTTCGCACCTGTAAATGTTGTTTCTCTTGAACAAACTTGGCCCACAATTATCTTTCCTTCAGTTTTGTTGTTTGCTTCTGCCTGAGATGCATTACTGTTTATATCCTAACTCTGTAATTAACTCTTTCTTCAACTATTCTAATGTATTTTGTTTCACAGTATACTAATTCTGAATTTAGTCTTGCTATGCATAATTTATTACTTGCAGTGTTATATAAAATGTCCTCCTGATTGCACCTTGTCAGAGTGGAATTGTTTTCTTGGCTACTACTGAAAGTTAGGTGTCTGTTTGCTGTATTAGAAATACGATTTCATTTTAAAAGATTCAGCATATCAGAACAAATGCTCCAAAAAAAACATGCAGTTTCGTTTTGGTGGTAGTCACATTTCAGATAAAACAAGAAGTGGAAAAAAGAAGCTCAGAGACATGTGGTTCAGCAGTAGAGCTCTCTTGTTCTCTTCCATGTTTCATTTTAGAACAAACTGCACAAAACAGAATCTAGTTCCAACACAGTGTAATTACATAATCTCTGTGTTACTTACAAGAGGTTTGCAGGAAGGCTTATTTCATTATGACTTGTAAGCACAGCAGAGACTTGATTAATTCCAAAGTCTGTCTTTTCCATAATGAATGCATTCTTTAGTCCCTGATTAAAGACTATTAAGGGATGTAGATTGATTAATTCCCAACACACACACACAAATATGTATTTATATATACATGCATATTTTGCATTCTTGTGTTCACTTTAGGTTTTGACATAGTTAGAAGTATTTAAACTAAAAAAAAGGCACTGTTGCTGAGTTACTAAGATACTTCAGTTTCTAATATTTGTAGTGCGCTGTTCATAGTTGAGAAGATGAGTTCGAATTTCAGGACTGATTAGCTGGTACCTTATTTTTGAAGTGTTCTAGAGAAAGATGCACTTAAATCTTGATTTATATGCAGAAAAGGAAATCCCTTGCTAGTAATTTAAACATTTTTATTCAGAATAAAGAAAAAGCATTATTACTCTCACCTGCAGTTTAAAGTCAGTAGGGATCATGAAAACAAGGAGATTTTGAGTGATTACATTTAATACAAATGAAGGTAGATTATGCCTAATTCTGTCCCTTCTTCCAACAATGCTCTGTACAAAAAGCATATTGTTTGGGGCAGGGGGGAAGGGCAGTTTCAATACACCTTAAGACAGAATTCAGATTTGCTAGTGCATCTTACCTAGATTACTGGTAAGGTCTGTGATGGCACACATTTAGAGTGGAAGTAGCTATGGAAGAGCAGGAAGGGAGGTGTAAAAACTAAGCCATAATACAAATGGTGAGAAAAACCCCATTTTTTAATCTTTTATTATTATTCCATTGTGTGATGAAAGGGAGTTAGCACCCTTTTTTCTTACTGTAATTGAGCAATTGAACAACCGTGATGGACTATTTGACACTTCGAAGTGTTTTAAGTCATTTGGAATTCTTATAAACAGAAGCCCCCTAGCTTAAGTGAAAGTTACAAATTCAGTGCAAATACTGTATTATCGTGTCACACACAGATGATTGATGGTTCCTTTTGATCTTACAAACTGACTGTGCACAGCTGTGACTTTACTTCAGCCGTTCTGCAAAGCTAAAAAAGAAGGCCAAAGAATGAATGGGTGTAAAACTGATGTCTGTACTTGAGACATAGTCTTTGCAAATACGAAGGAATAAGAGATGGGTAGAAATCCCTATTTTTCTATTTCCATTTTGTCAGTTCTCCTGTTGCCAGCTAAATAGGGATTTGGATAGAATCTTAGCAACGTGGTGCCCAACAGTATCCCCCGTATCTCAGTGAAGTACAGTATATATTGTCTGCTCTACTGTCTAAATTAATTTATCTAAGTCAAGGCTTGGGGCTAGGTGACATAATCCAAAAGATTTTTAGCTCTGAACAGCATACAAGTCAGAACAACTGTTTCAAGGCCACTTTGTGATTGTCAGCTGTTCTTGTGGTGCAGCACTTACACAGATTGAAACAAGTAAGCCTAACGTGTCTCTAGAACATCCCACATGCCTTAAAAAGGCATGAGCATCTTGGGGATGTTCATGCCTTTTTGAGGATATACAGGCTACTGATACTGTTTATAGGCCTCTACCATGGAGAAGAACAAACGTGATGCTTCTGCTCATTAGTACAGTTGAGTAGCTGTTGTCTCTGTGGGATAGGCATGAGGTAGTGCCTCTCCAGAAAACATATGTAAAAGACAGGATTTTGGATTGTTAAGACTGACAGAACTGGGGTAGTCTATGGATTTAAAATAACCACTTCTTTTGGGAAAATGGTGTATACAGTCTTTTAAAAGTGCCATATACAAAGAATGGTATGGTTAATTCTGCATGTTGAAGTTTCATGGTAAGTAAGTAAGTTTTATGAAACTAAATGAAGGACAGCATTATTTTCTCTCTTCTCTATGCTGTTTAAAGTTCTGTGCTGGGCAGACCTAGTTCACACCTGTCTATTACTTCCACCTTAACAGTCACATTTTATGAAGTATGATTCCATTTTGAACAGTTTCTTTTTTTGCCAGCACCCTGTATTTTATTTTAAAAGATTTTTTTTTGAATCCTTGCTTATAAAGAGAGGAGAAAATCCTCAGCTTGCCCCCTTCCCTTCAATGTTAATCGGACCAACCAAGATTTCACTTTACGTCCTCTCTCTTTGTTCTGCATTTTATCTGCAGTCCACTACTGAGCTGTTCCACCAATCTAGCTGAAATTATACCTCCTCCCAAATGACTTTACTAGTCCAATTATTATAAAGGCATTTCTAGCATGTTTAGACTATGCAGTGTAACATCAGCTTAGAGAAAACTGAACATGTAAGCTAGGTCTGAATAAGCTGGCATCTGCACATGACACTTCCAGTAAAACACAGAGGAACTGTGTCACCTCAAACCATCGACACTTTCTTTGGCTCCCACTTCTAATCAGGGCATCTCTGTTTATCCCGGGTGAAATGTACCAGCCTATATCACAACTGCTGTGAATTTCTGTTTCACACTTGTACAGGGCTCTTGTTGCTGTGTTGTTTTGTTTGGGGTTATTTTGCTATTTTTCTTCCCCAGACACTCTTAACAGTGAAAATAGAGCCTGATTAAGGACACCTGACTTGCTGCTGACAGTGTATGCAGTGAGGGAATTCTCTGCTTGAGATGCTTGTAGTGCAGTGCTCATTCCCTGCCACTTCCCCTTCCACTGCAGTTACAGCAAAAGGAATAACCTCACCAAGTTATACACAGCTTTCAGAGACCAGTATCCCTGCTACTAAAGGCATTATTGGCAATCTTGAAATATTGCTGCAGACATACACAAGTCCTATCCTCACCCGCAATTACACCTTCTCTTCATATTGCTTTGAAGTGTTTAAAAGCTGTCAGATTTTGATTGCTTCATCACTCAATTTCTGATGTCAGGGACAGCAGATACTTTGGAAGCGCATGCAGCTACAACGTGCCTGAGCTGGTGTGCTTTGTGACCTACTTCTGTCTCTGAATTCCTCAGGCTAGAAATATGCAGAATTCAAGTTTGAAATGTATTTCTTGTGGCACTAGAACAAATGCAGTGACTGTATGCCATACACTCTATCAAGTCATTCTACAGTGATGATGGAGATTAAATTGACATGTCTGTACCCAGTGCTTCATTTTAGGCATGTTAGTTTCAAGGTATTGTGAATTCTAGCACCAAGAAATGAGATTGGTTATGTAGTAATAGCATCTGCAGAAAAGAAGACAGGCTTCCCCTGTTGTGGTCAGTCATGTATGCCACATGATCGAATTTGTAACTCCACAAACTCAATTTCCAAATATTTTTTAATTATTTTTCCCATCTGAAAAGGATGTGGAAAATAATTTTTGTCATTGTCACAAATACTGACACAGGCTATGTAGCTTTGGTTCTGTTACAGTAAGTTTAAATATTCTAATAATTTGGTATTAAAAAGCTGTATGAATTCAAAGGAAAAAAATAATGTGCATTTGTCAAATATAACAGCATTAAACACATACACAAAAGCTTTCGCAGTGTCCTGATTTAAGTGGACTGACTGAGGCCAATCTTAATTTGCAACAGTGGTACTGTGCCACTCACAAACTGCAGCTGTGTTCGATGCCTTCTTTAATGTAATGTCAGAGCAGCACTTCCTAAGCTGATGTTCAATGGTAGCTCATTATACACCATAAACGGCTTTACAAAGTAACTGCGACACTAAAAACATTGCAGAAGTCTAAGGGGGGGGAAACAGTGTGAAGAAGTACATTTTAATATTTGCTCATTAAGTTTTAGCCTATATTTTATTTAATTGTATACGAAGCTGTGGTAATATCAAATAAGTATTTCTTAGCATTTTTTCCTAAAAGCATTAGATTGTTCTTCAATTTAAACTCTGCTAGAGCATTGTCCTTTAGAAAGAGATATATGTTTATACCCTTTTGGTGGGTTCGAGCCTATGTGTCGTGGAAAGAAAGGGCTACGCATATTATTTGACAAAACCAAACAGCAATAAGCTTGATTTGTAACTTGTTTTAGTGATGACCATGTTTCATGCAATGGTCAGATCATAAGTATGCCCTACATACTGCATGCCTGCATGGAAACACAATGAATATAATGAAATCTAGTCAGTCCACAGTTCACATTGTACATAGTGTCACGGAGGATTAAATAGTGTAAACAGTTGTTGAAAGCTTTTTTAGCTTTAAAACCTTCTTCTCCCCAGTCACAGGGACAGGGACCACAGCCCAGTGTTTGGGAAGCACAACCCCACCACTGAGGGATCCAATTGCCATGAAGGGGCATGCAGGTGAGGCCAAGGCTACAAAGGCTGTTGACCTGCCCACCTCCCTCCTTCCCTCCCCTACAGCCTACCTCTGTCTTGCTGAATGAGGTGACAACAGTTGACAGAACAAGCTTCTGACACTGTGACTGATGTGCAGATTAAGCATTGAAAACCTGGATGACAGGACAACTCCCAAGATAATGGCGCCTCTTAACACTTTTTAGGTGATGGGGATCTCAATGGAAAATCATTTAATAGACAGACAAGTATGTGCACGCAATGGAGGTTTAGAAGAAAAACACAGTGCAAAGAAAGAACAACGTAAGAAATCCATTACCAAGCTAGTGTTAAGATGAGAATATTCTGTTCTGTTAAGCAACAAAAAATGTCTACATAATTATTTGTAATAGATTACTTCTTAGAGAGGGACATTTAACTCCGCATCAGCCAGCTTGATGGTAATCCAGAGATCACCCTGCCTTTAGCGCTGGACAGCTATTGCATCAAAAGCTTCCTTTGTAACTTGACACACCTCATCTACATAACCATTTTTTTTTAGCTGAGGAGCTTGTTGAGTCATGTTCGTGAGGCGCTGCCAAATTGTTGCCTTGCTACCAGACAGCTGCAGTCACATTTTAGAAAGCTACTACTTCTGAGGCCACACAGTTGTACTGTTCATACTTCTGTTCTGTAATGCTTTGTACAGTGTATTCACTTCTGACATGATGACAGCAAAGACAGAAGACAACAAAACTGCCCATCATTCAAAAGACTGAATAGTCCAAATTACTCAATGGGTGCCAAATGCCACGTCAATTCTTTCTGAAGCTTCTCCTTAACTCTTAAGTCTTCCTAGTTTTCATGAACTGTACTTGCAGTTCTTCCCTGGGAATACCACTGTCTTGCACCAGGTCTCAGCACCCTCCTCTTCCATATTTCATCGCAGGGAGCTGGATGCTTTAGTGAAGCAGAAAAAAAATACAAGAACACGGATAAACATTGAATAAATACCTTCAGTTCTTTGTCCTGGTACGTAGCTCCTGCGTGAAGTTTAACGGGTGAGTGTAACTGCACAAAATGTACCCTATGAAATTCACAGAGTGACTGAATGGTTGAGTTTGGCAGGAGTCTCTAGAGATCATCTGGTCCAACCCCCTGCTTAAGCAGGGCGACCTAGAGCCAGTTGCCCAGGACCATGTCCAGATGGGTTTTGAACATCTCCAAGGATGCAAACTTCTCAACCTCTCTGGGCAACCTGTGCCAATGCTCAGTCACCCTCACAGTGAAAAATTATTTCCTGATGTTCAGAGGGAACCTGCCTCTGGTCCTGTCACTGGGCACCACTGAAAAGAGCCTGGTTCTGTCCTCTTTGCACCCTCCCTGCAGGTATTTATATACATTGATGAGATCCCCCAAGCCTTCTCTTCTCCAGGCTGAACAGTCCCAGCTCTTTCCTCCTAGGAGAGATGCTCCCCCAGTCCCTTTATTACCTTGGTGGCCCTTGGCTGGACTGTCTCCAGTGGGTCCATGTCTCTCTTGTACTGGGGAGCCCAGCACTGGATACAGCACTCCAGGTGTGGCCTCACCAGTGCTGAGTAGAGAGGAACGATCACCTCCCTCAACCTGCTGGCAACACTTGTTCTACTGCAGCCCAGGATGCCATTGGCCTTTGCTGGAAGGACATGTTGCTGGCTCATGTTCAACTTGGTGTCCACCAGGACCCCCAGGGCCTTTCCTGCGAAGCTGCTTTCCAGGTGGGCAGCCCCCGGCATGTACTGGTGCCTGGGGTTGTTCCTACCCAGGTGCAGGACTTTGCACTTTCCCTTGTTGAACTGCATGAGGTTCCTGTCAGCCCATTTCTCCAGCCTGTCTGTTGTAAAATCACTGAATTTAGTTGTAAGTAGAAATAGAATGTTAGAATATTGGTGTGTTTTGAGACTCGTAACTATAGGAAAGTCACCAGGTAGTCACTGTTTTGTATTAAGAAACTCATCACAACAAAATGGAACACTGAAGAATCAAATAGAGAAGTTTTGTTTGAGTCCTATAACTATGGGGACCTGATATGCACCAGTGATGCTGCTTGAAAATCCCCTTACCCTTCCCATCTTGATTTGAATATCAAGAACACCAATCAATAGATATTAACAGAAATAACCATTGATTATTTTGGGTATGGATATTGATAGGATTGTATAATCAAGAGACTAATCAATGAAAATTTAAAACCCATTATATATTTTGTGATAAATAATTTGTGCAGTGGTAACTAGGTATGATTTATCTATGATTTGATTATGAACTTATTATTAAACAATGTAGCTTTGTCGATAAGGAGGGTATACCTGTCAAGAGAATGATAAGTTGTAGGCCTGGTTAGTAAACTGAGAAAATCTTCTGGAGGTTCCAAGATTAAAGGGGAATGGAATTTTGAAACTAAGCTGAGCATGCGCAAAGATTGGGTTCAACTAACGGACACCATGAGGAAGACTACGGACGACCACCAATGAACCTGAAGGCGCATGCGTTCTGAACATTTACATATATTAATGAGTTCTCGGAAATCGTATGGATATGTTAATTGTTTCTCGGAAATATGATGACTATGTATACTTTGATTGTACATAACTTTTGTAGCGGAGTAACTAGGCACGCACGCTAGGTGGAGCGATCCCCTGTGCGTCCAGCGCTGCAGTAGAGAAGTGCCTGCTTTCCAAACTAAAGTCTTAGAAAGTTCTTGGTTTCGCCGACTTACGGTAACGTGTCCAGGTCCCTCTGGGTGGCAGCACGACCCTCTGATGTACCGGTCACTTCTCCCAGTTTGGCGTACGCTCTGCCCCATCATCCAGCTCATTAATACAGATGTTAAACAGGACTGGAGCCAGTATTGATCCCTGGGGCACACTGCTAGTTACTGCCTCCACCTAGACTTTGTACCACGCTCTGGGCTCATCTTTTATTAGCGCCTGTACTCCGTTTAGGGTACGTACCGTCACTGCTCCACTCCTACTAACAGTAAAATTGCATGCTTCGCAGGCGTGACAGGCAGAGCTGGCTGCAGCTGCCAGACCTCCCACCGTTTTCTCTCTGCTAAGGACTGCACAAGGCATTGAGCTGCGCTCTCCAGCGCGCAGTGTCATCTTCCGGTCACTTGTGATTTACGAGACGTAAGTTAACCCGTCAGCCTGAACTGAATCGTGGCTTGTTCCGTGCACTTCACCCTCCCGGTGGTTTCCCTGAGTTGGTACACGCGGCCCGGCCAGGCAGTACGGCCTACGCCCCCCGACCGGCGGTGAGCTACCACAGGGACTTCTCGGTACTGCATCACTCTTGCATAGCGTCTCCGGTGTTGACCGAAGAGCTTCTGGCTTCACAGACCGGGCCGCCGCCAAGGCCGCTCCGCAACTAGGCTTGCCCGAGCCCCTCCGCCCGCGGCCGCTCCGCCGCCGGCCGCCGCGGCCTCCCTCCCCGCCCCATTCTCCGCCGCAAAGGCGCATGCGCGGCGGAGGCTGCGCGCGCGGTTCAGGGACGCTGACATGTCGTCTCCTCACAGGGTTATGTGCTTTAGAGACAGCACCACCGCCCAATGAGATCCCTGGACCCGGAGGGCGGAGGCGGGACTTCCTGGGGAAGGGGGAGAGGGGTGAGGCGACTGTGGAGCGGCGGTGGTAGCCGCGCCGGTGCTGCCGTTATCATGGCTGCTGCTGCCACTGCCACGTCTCCGGCTGATAAGGAGAGGTAACGCGGGCCGTGCCCTCCGCGGTCCGAGGCGGCGGCATGCCCCGCTGCCGCCCTCATGTTGGACGCTGCCGGCACCCTTCCTTGGGGTGGGCCGCGGCCGGGGGCGCGATAGGGCCGCAGCTGCCGGTGAGGGGGCAGGCGGCTGCGTGAGATCCCGGCGCCGGGCTGGCGGCCCAGGTGGCGAAGGGACGTGCCGGCTCGGGACGGCGGGAGGTGGGTCGGGCCTGCAGCTGTAATAACGTTTCCGAGTATGTGCGATGTTACTGCAATAACACGTCACAGAACATGGCCGCACGCTGTATTTGATGTATGAGTTTCTCCCGAACGGTCCTTGTAGCGGTGAATTGGGGTCGGTTCCCAGAAGCAGCAGTCAAGTTTGCAGTCTGCACGTGCAGTCTGCAGTGCAGCAAGGCGAGGAACCGGCAGTGTCGCCTGCCTCCGTGACTCAGGCAGCAGAGGTTTGTCTTGTACCAGGGAAGGTTATTACAATGCATATGTTGAAGTGGCAGGTTGAGATTTGGCACTTTCTGATTCTGGAGTGCTTGAAGCTGTACTATCCTGTCATTTTTTCAACGTATCCTATTATTTAAAGCTCAGTAAAGGTAAACTGAGAAAGAGATGGTGGTGGTCAGTATAGGATGTTGACGTTTGTGAATGTCAGTAATGAGACTGAAAACTTCCTTTGCAGAACTCTGCCACTTATGCAGAAATACTAGTTGGCTCTTAAAGAGGACTGTAGCTAATAGGGGAAAAGACCAGTGAAAAGGTATTTAGGAGGAGAAGAGTAATGAGTTGAGATGACTGAGGGTAGTTTTAGAGGCAGCAAGAAATGTTTCCTGGGAGGCAGTAAGAATCAGTGATCCTTGTCAGTCTCCAACTAACTGAACGTTAGTCTGCCCCAGATTATTTGCTGACTTTTTGCTTCCCTATTTTCTTATGTGGTCATAGCTTCTCATTCAAATGTAGGCATTCTTTAGCCTCTCTCTGTAAGCCTCAACTAGTTGTTTTTTTATTGTCTAACAAGAAGTATAATTGAGGTTCTGTCACTCTTGTTTTCTGTATGTGCTTGACAGGTTTAAATCTACTGAAAAATCTTAAGCAAGTTCCTAGCCATAGCTTTTAGGAGGCTTTATATTACCCATATCTGGGTTGTTGTATGTGTGAATAGGGGGGGAAAAAATGGCAAATCCATAGTGAAAAAAAACCCTGTTTCTTGCTTCTATCAAGAACTTAGTGAGCAGTTAGTGTACTACAACCTTTTCAGGAACCCTTCTTTAATTCTTTTCAGGGAAATATGTATGTTTACTTCTAGGTCTCAGGTGTATAACAACGGGTCAAAATGTTCTTGTTCAACCTTTTTTTCTCAAGATAGATAACACCATCCTTTGTATACACTGTGCCCCAAAAAGTGGTGTCATGCAAGGAACATTTCAGCCAAATGGTCGTGCAATGTCCTGGATAACTCAAAATGGGGTTTTGCAACATCTTACTAATTGCTCTACGGTAAATAAATGGTTGTTCTAAGCTGCTGTGGGTACTTCTGTGTTGTAGCCATGAGACTTATTTTTGTTTTTACTGGGAAAATAGTGCATAAACAATTAAGGAGTTGCTATTACTTACTTAAACTCACTGTTTTCTCTTTTTAGATTCATCTGCATTTATCCAGCATATTTGAATAACAAGAAGACAATAGCAGAAGGAAGAAGGATACCTATAGACAAAGTAATTTTGTGGGTGGCAGGGAAATATGATGATTTGTTTTTCTATGCAGTAGTATGTAGAGAGATGGAAAATAAACCTCAAAGCTGTTGATCTTTCCTATCCCCCATGGCAAGTAGCTCAACTGGAAATTACAGTGTATTTGAAGATAAGCTAGTGTCAACATGTGCATTTGGTAGAAAAGCACTGGGTTTAAGTGTTGACTTTCATGTGAGCAGCACCTTTGGCAAGCAGGTGAAGTAATGAGAAACTTAATGCACTCAGCCTCCTACATTAGTAGTTTGCCAAATTTGAGAGCGTTGCAGAAAAGAAAAGCTAGCTAATGACTTTTTTGGTGACTGACTATATATGCCTATATTCTGTGCCTTGTCCCCTTTGCTGCTGTCAGAGATAGAACTTACAATGCATGAGGCACATAGACTTGGTAGTTGCTGTTGCTTTTTATCTGTCCAGAAATAGTTTTTGATCATCTCACTCTTTTTTAATATTTTTAAAAAGCAGTGCTGGGAATATAAAGGGCTTTTCTCACTGTTTAGGGTGGTGGGGTTTTTTTCTAACAATAGTTAAAAATGAAATCTTTCTTGAGCATGAAAGTTGCCGATCAAAGATCTATCTATGGGAGGAATCTGCTACCCTGTGCCTAGAAAGTTTCTATTGTTTTCTCCTTCAGTCCTTGCTGTAAGTTTGCTGTTGCTGATTCATGGCTTTTGGGGGTTTTTGTAAATATAATAAATGTTACTTCACTTCAATCACTTTTCCTAAGCAATTCTTTTACTTGCTCCCCTGTACTAATTAATTGTCTCATCTGTTTCCTGTTTTACTGAACTCTTGACTACTTTTTTTCTTTCTTTTTTTATTTTTTATGTTTTCTAGACTGTAAGAGCACTGACAGATGACTTTTACAGTAGATCTGTCATTATTTGAAGTACCTTCTCTTTCCCCATCTGCTTTTTCTAGTTATAGAATATAGGGTGGGGAACTGCTAACTATTGCTGTGTAGGTAGTTCATTATTGAAAAATAATTAACTGTAATACATTGTTTCAATAGGCTGTTGAAAATCCCACGTCTACAGAAATCCAAGATGTATGTGCAGCAGTTGGATTCAATGTGCTATTAGAGGTAATTTAAAAAAAAACCCCACAAAAAAACCCCACAAACTCAGTATGTATCTCTGTTCTTCTTTCATTATATCTTTTCTTACAGACAGGATGAATTACACTTGAGAAGGTTTTGTTACCAACCAAGATATGTGCTTGCTTTGATTGATAACTGGCCATAATGATGAAGTAAATGTTGGAAAACTGTATGCAAGGCAGGAATCACCCAGATCTCTGAGCCAATGCCACTTTTAAGCTTATAAAAAGATTACATTTATTGAACTATCCTTCTGAGAAGACTATCCCAGATGCTTAAAAGTGTGTCAGAATAAAAGCTAATTTTGCAAGCTGCAACTCTGCAAATTAAGCTTTTAAAAAGGTGTAATTTTAATGCAAGGTCATTACCTTTTGGAATGAGTGTCCTATAGGAATAGGATTCTGATGCCTGAAATCTTCAGAGTCCTTTGGAGTTATGTTTTAGCCAGTGAATGTTAATTTTTTTTACTGCAATGTCTGCTTGCTTTTTAAATAGTTTAAGTTGGTTACTTTTTTCTTAGGGAATGAGTCTGGGTTTCTAGAGAGGTAACTTTTTGCAGTTCGTTTTCTGAAGTAATTGTTCATTTAAAGTACTGTTGAATTTTCTAAGAAGAATTTAGGTCCTCATCCGGGAGTGTGACTGGTATCCAAAAACCAGCACTTTGCTTTTCAGAAGACGTTGATTATATTCCTGTTAGTGCACACCAGCCTGTGAAATAGCCAGTACCAATAAGAAACTTGTAACATTTTAACAAAAATGAAGGCTACGAGTATCCAAAAGTAGTGGGCCTCAGTCTGTGAGTTAGGACTTACTGTCTCTAGGTTTCCAGAAGGGTTTGTGACACTGGAGATGAAACAAAAACCTCTGTCACTGCCGTCCAGACTGGTGGGGAAGTAGAACAGTCCCTGTAGCAGGTTAATTGCTAAATTGTTCACTACCAGTAGCTGGTTGCAGCAGTGCTTTGGAAAAAGTTATGCTATAGCTTTGGATACTACTGCAGTGGCTAAATGGTGGGTGACACTGTTGGAGAGCTATGGTTATGGTTTACGTCTGTTCAGAATAACAGGCTGCAATGACTTAGATCAGTTGCCTGACAAATTTTGCAGGAAGTTATTCCAGTACTTATTATAATAAGTTTCTCCTTTTGTATGACAGAAAAATAAGATGTATCCTAGAGAGTGGAACAGAGACGTGCAGTACAGAGGTAGAGTACGAATCCAGCTCAAACAAGATGATGGCAATCCATGTTTACCTCAGTTTCCAACACGTAAGTAGAAGACCTGTGTTAGGCATTTTATCTGTTAATAAAACAGAAATACTTTGTTTATATTTAGTTTTACTATTGTAAATTTGACAACTTTACATTAAATCTCCTTGCCTGTATAAGTCAATCAAATCAAGTTGGTGTGTGAGCATTGAGTGGAGTTTGTGAAATGCTGTGGTCTTTGATCCTGCTGTTTCTTTGGCGGTTGTGGGGAGTGTTGTGTGATTGCTATGTTGAACAAAGCAGCTATTCAGTTTTGGCTTACTGATTTGTTGACAGTAAAAAAAAAAAAAAGCATTTGGTATTAAAATGGCTGAATTCCACCGTTTTCTTAGGTCACACACATCAGCTAGGTGATAAAATATGATGCTGAGTTCAGCTGAGTTTTCTGCTGGCCATTTTCATAAATGAATAATGGAGCAGCTCCCTTTAACTAATTAACAGGAATAGATCAACTGGAATGACAAGTAATTTAGTCTTTTGCGTTTTTCCTGAAAATTAATTGTGTGTAAAACTGTGTAAAAGGGAAGCAAATATATATCTGAAGAAGTATATATCTTAAGGAAAGAGCAAGAATAATACTGAATCTAGAGTAGCATAAGAGTGCTGTTGGTCAGAAGGAGATGATTTGAAACCATATTCCTGCTGGAAGACAGCAGTGCCTTTCTAAAAATGCTTGTAGGTTTTGCCTGGTCATTCTGTCCCAGGTTTTTTAGGCCATTAAGAGGTGAAGGGAAAGAGTAACAGGAACGATGTAGATACATTGGAGATTGTCAGGTTATGTGCTTGTTCCAGTCTGCTGTGACCTTTATCAGTCCTGTACTTTTTTAAAATTTAAAGGGAAAAAAAAAAAAGTTGAGTTTTTCACAAACTTCTAGCTACACAGGGGAAGGAAGCAGAACTCCTAGGCTTTATATCTAGTTTAACAGAAATCTAAAGTGGGGCTGAAGTTTCTAACTTTGAAAATTATGCAAATGTTCTTAACATAGTAGGCATGCATTGATCTCTCCCCATATTACTAGGTAAATCAGTGATGCTGTACGCTGCAGAAACCATTCCCAAACTGAAAACAAGAACCCAAAAGATGGGAGGTAGCGATCAAAGTCTTCAGCAAGGAGAAGGAGGCAAGAAAGGTAAAGGAAAGAAAAAGAAATGAGCTCACATCTGGAATAATTGTTACATCACATAATTGTACTTACAACAAATGTGGATGGACACATTACTTGCTGCAACTTCGAAGTGAGAGATACAAGCAAGAAATAAACAGGTGAAGCTGAATAGAACTGCCTGCTTTTCTCAGAACTGGAATGCATGTAGCTGCCTCGCATCTGTGTAACAATAAATCTGCCTTCACACACAACCTGCAAGTCTGAAGCTAGCATCTACTTTTAAAAGTGGAATAATATAAGCAGTTGGGGTGGATGGGAGAATTATTCTTTCCAGCAGAAATATGCAGCTATTAATAAATAAATATTCTTATGCAGACTAGATATCTGAAAACTGGTTGCCTTAGTAAACCATTTAGCTATGCTAGTGATAGTCTTAATTCTGGAGAGTCTTCATCACTAACAGAAAAATGTAAATCAATGAAGTTATGGCTCTGTAAACTTCCCTTGCTAATAATCTTTCACAACTGTCAAGTGTACTAATAAAGGTGACAAGTTAATTTAAAAAATGTAATTTGATAGAATACTTTTTCCAAAAGTGTTTATTTTTCCTCCACAGCCTGTTGTAAAGAAGTCAGTGACATAAATTGTAATGATAATATTGTAAAGTTTTAAGATAATTTGAAAAACATACTCCCTTTTGTGGCTTGTATAACATGGGATACTATATTATCCTGTTTTGGGTTGTTGTTTGAGAGCTTAGGAGACATAGCTTTATTTTCTACCTGTCATACTATTTCAGATGTCTGAGGCTTGCAATATCTGGTAACTTAAAATATTTTTTTTAATGTGGTCTACAGGCAGGTGTTCAAGGAACATGTGGACGTGGCACTTCGGGACATGATTTAGTGTGTGTGGTTGTGTTGTGTTGGTGGTTGGACTTGATGATCTTAAGGTCTTTTCCAACCATAATGATTCTGTGACAGGGACAGAAAGTTATTTGGAGAAGATGAATTGGTCAGAACAGCTGTCCAGTAGCAAGGCTCCTTCAAAGTGATTAAGAAATGTACTTTGCAAGGTAAATGAGGGATAGTTTGGTATAAGGAGACTGAAAAAGAAGCAGCAGTACCTGTTTTGAGTTTAAAAACAAAAATCCTGTGTGAGTTTTCGAATCTTTACTGCATGAAAACAAAATCAGTTGAATGCTTTCACAGGTGACTGCTGGAAGCAAGTTATCAGATTATTTTTGATAAATGTTTCATGTGGCAATATTCTCTTTAGGGTTAGTCTTGTCTATCAGGTATGCTATTTTATGGCATCACCTTTTTTCCATTTTAGAGATAAAGAGCATTCGAAATATATCTGAACACTTAATGACTATTCTAAAGTAATGAAACTTGGTGAAGTTCCTGATAATATACCTGCTCAAGTTACTTGTGCTTGTAGTCTGAGTTTTCTTATGTTCTTATATTTCTTATTCTGCTCAAGTGCATCTTTTTCAAATAGATGGTGAGTTACCAGTGCCCCTTGAAGTTAATGCTGATAGGTACCAATAGTGCAACTGCCTAGAGCCCCCGACTTGTGAATGGTTTGAAGTCAATTGTATTTCCTGTCTGTAATACTTTGTAAGTGTGGTTCTTGTGTTGCATTGTTTAATGAAGGAGGATGTGTTCTCATTCTCACTGCAGTTGTACCAAATCCAAAAGCTACCCTGACAAAATTCCTCAGGCCAAGCCCTGTACCAGTGTGGGAATAGCAGTATGTAGGCTCTCTAGAATGTGTCGACCGTGGTCGTATACAAATGCCTTCAGTTTTTTCTGCTGATGTAACAGTTCACACAAACTACCTTTGGACTGTCTGGCCTTGAAAACACACCTGAATTTTGAGAAGTTAGTTAAATGATATCTGTGAGTTGATGGAATGATGTTCCTCCCATCAGGGAGGAACAGCAGGAACAGGTGCCATCTGAAAGGTTTTCTTGTTACAGAAAAGAACTGGATGTGGTCAGAGGTTGTTAGTTACAGCCACTCTATAGAGTTAGGGATGTGCTACAGGTTAGTTGCAACATGGGGAAAAATACCAAGTAAGGTATGCAAGCAAGAGTGGAAGATAACACTTGCAATATAAAAGACCGTAACTGCCCACAGACTGTGGGACTCAAGTTATTCCTGGCTTTTCCCGAGTTCTGAGGGACTTTATTTGAAGTGAGAGCTCTGTGCAAATTCATTGATAGAAGATAACTCCATGACGTTAAGTGGAGGGGAATGACACCAGCCAAGTCTTGGTCATGTTATGCCTAAGTATCATAAGCCAGAGCTTTAGACCACAGACAGCTGACAAATGTGGAGGTTCAGTCTCATGGGTTATCTGTTTACAGTGGTCAGAAATTAAATATCTTAAGAACTTGTCTGTGCTATGGTATGTATCTTGAGAATTGCTTACCAAAATTTCCCAATCAAAGAACCCAAATCAGTATTTAGACTGAGAAAGATTTCTGAAAAGAGTAATATTGAGCTCAAATATATAAAACTGTGATTTAATCAAATTAACAAAGAAAGCTTTTTGGTTATTTTCGGTGAACCTGACTTTTTCTAAGCCAATTGTGCACTGCTGGGAAGTCAGATTATTACAGCCATTAGGGAGTTGAAGTTTGATTCCTCCAACCCCTGCCTGCTTATCCCCCATTTCTAAGTTCAGCATTTTGCTTTTTTTGATTTCTGTCTGGCTTTAGAGTAATTACACTATGTGAGCAGTATTTATTCTTAAATTGGGCATCAGAAAGTTAAACACAACTCCCCCTTTCCTGCCAAGGTTAAGCTTATAAAGCAGACTTTCATTTCTGTATTTCCTGGTTTTTAATAGACTGGGTTCCTTAGGGGATTAAAAAAATATGTGTCAAGATAGTAAGTCAGTCAGGTTCTTCTACAGGTCTTTCCCCCTTCTTCAACACCCTTCCCCTCTCCCCTTCAACCCCTCAGTTCCTGGGAATAGGCAGGATGGTTAGAGGCTGTTGTGGGGCTGGGAGTGGAGACAAGGCTGCTGTGGAAATACAGAAATACTGTAACTGTTGGTCTTAATACTATCAATAAAAAGTCTTTTTTTTGAGGGAAAAACTGGGTGACAATGGATATCTTTATTTCACCTGTCTCACTTCTACAGTTTTCTGTGAGAATTTGCTTAAGCAGTGGAGTTACTGACACGAGACTGTGGTTTCCTGTAGGTGGCAATATTAACAAAAAGACATGCATCACTGAGGGGGATCAAAGACGTGAGGAATATGGGCATTGAGATAGTGTCCCTCCAGAAGATACTAGTCTAGCTAATTAAAAGTATATATGTGCTATTTTCCTATACTGTTTTTTGGGTACCTAGACAAAGAGTAAACATTTGAAATGGACGTGTGATCTCAGAATCCTTGTAACAACCCCTATAATGATTTCTGTGTCAGCAAGGGATGGGAACATTAACACTGGGCATTAAACAGATCTGCAGGCACAGGCAAACAACAAAGAAATGACTAAAAATGAGAATTCAGCACTGTTGTGAGATAGGTGCTTTATTCTTTCAGATGTATGGAAGAGAGCATGTAGCTGCTGTAGCAAAAGCAC
This sequence comes from Gavia stellata, assembly GCF_030936135.1. Classification (NCBI taxonomy): domain Eukaryota; kingdom Metazoa; phylum Chordata; class Aves; order Gaviiformes; family Gaviidae; genus Gavia; species Gavia stellata. The sequence goes on from NC_082637.1 coordinate 65,869,655, forward strand.
AACCACCTTTACTCAGTTCTTAATGTAAAGAAAGTACATTTCAAAAGGTTATTTTGAAAGGTGTTTTAACTTGGGAAGTGACAATAATGTATGACCATATGTAGTTCTCCACCTTCAGCCATGAAGTACATTTCTCAAAGACCAGGTCTGCACCAAATAGCTGTTTTTAAAACACTTGCCTGTGTGTATCTCCTGTTCTTGTGTGCACAAGCCTTTTAGCCAGAACTCCCTTTTCGGCTAGCATATACATCTGGGACATTCATATGTGCTGTACTGAGAGCATGAAAGATGGTGTGGCTCCCTTTTTTCCTTCTCCAGCTGTAGCTGCAGATGTAGCTGTGTTGGAGTGGCATGACATGGCATGGAATGAGACTAGACTAGACTAGACCAGAATAGGTTTCAATTGGAAGGGACCTAAAATGATTATCTAGTCCAACTGCCTGACCTCTTCAGGGCTGACCAAAAGTTACAGCATAGTATTAAGGGCATTGTCCAAATGCCTTTTAAACACTGACAGGCTTGGGACACTGGCCACCTCTCCAGAAAGCCTGTTCCAGTATTTGAACCCCCTGTCGGTAAAGAAACACTTCCTAATGTCCAGTCTGATCCTTCTCTGACATAGCTTTGAGCCATTCCCGTGAGTCCTCTCACTGGAAACCAGCTATTTAGCTTCTTTCTGTTACAGCCTGGCCTTTCCAAAGAGGTTTTGTTTTTTCCCCTAAATAAAGACAAGACAATACCAATACACTCTTCATCCATTGCATAATAACTTTTGAGCCTGTCGAGTCATTTGGTTGACATGATAAAACATAAGTTCCCATAAGTCATGAAGCTAAAAGTGGTCAAATTAGGACCTAAGACAATGGTAATGCATGATCAAGTGAAGAAACTTTCTATGTCGCCGATGGAACAAGGAAAGGCAAGGAAACTGAGTGTGTTTCCTTTCTGTTTGGCAGTTTGCTCCAACCAAACTGCATTTAACATGCTGGGTGTTCACTCAGCACACATGCAGCTGCAGATCAGGTATAGATTTAGATCTGGTAAAATAGCTATGAAATGAGCTCCCTTTTGCTTAAGTAAGTCCCTGAAAAGCTGGGCAATTGAATGTACTGTAGTGGCTGATGTAAGGGAGATCGGGGAGAACTGACAATCTTTGGTAGTATGGGGCCTGGGAGAGAGCAGGGGACACTCCAGGTAGGAACTGAGTAGCCTGCACTGTAGTGCTATTTCTTGTGGAACAGTATGTGTGTGTCTTCTGCCACCACCCCACCCTCCCCAACCGCCCACCCCGGGTTTGAGGGGGGTTTGGGTATGGGGTTTTTGTTTTGTGGGTGGGTTGTTTGGGGTTTTTTTTTTTTTTTTTTTTTTTTTTTTTTTTCCCAGCTAGCAGAACTTAAGACACGGCTAATTGAAGGCTTTAAGAATACTCCCCCCTGCAAAGATGCAATAATACAAAATGGTAGGTATATTTGTGGAATGCCATAGCTGCAGCAAAGATGTCAACTACATGTCCTTCCAAAAGATGCTAAATTCAAGAAAGTTCATCTTCCATTATTTTTACTTGACTAGTTCATGTGGTCACCTGAGAATTTTTTGCTCCAGAATATCTTAATGTTCTATGTACCAGTAGAAAATCTATTCTTCAGAAAATTATGTCAACGTGGTTGTACAACGAATCCCTTAGCGGTCCTAGGTTGTTATTCCTCAAGTACTGTTGCATTCAATCACACTGGATGTTTAAGTAAGTTCGTTCTCTGGAAAGACAAGACTGATGTTCACTGTATTTGCATGATTGCCAAATGTGCAGTTTACAGGAAATACTGACAGTCCCTCATGACCTACAAGAATTTGTGATTTCATTTCTGTTCTTCCTCCTTCACATAAGGAAGTTATTGTTGGTTGAGTTTGAAATGGGGGTGGGAGGTGACTAAGCACTTAGTTGTAGTATTTGTGTGTTGATTCTCAGACTATTTAAACACAGTTAAGAAGACCAGAACGCAAACTCAAGACACTTTCTTAAATTGGTCAAATTAAAAAAAGTTGTGAGGGTTTGACCTGACAAGTATTAGTCACATCTTCCACTACTTACAATAGTTTCTATTCTTTGTTAACTATCTTGCTTTGGTTTGAAGAATTCAGTTCATTTTAGTATCGCTAGTAGTGGTATCATTGTGGGGTTTTTTAAACATTTTTCTCAACTTTTTTTCCTTTTTGCAGAGTTTGGAAATGTGTAGGATAAAGCAGAAAAGATCCTACTTATAGTGGTAGCAGAAAGAGCAGTAAGAACTGTGAGGTTAACCCCCCCACACCTGCCAATAACAATGCAGCATTATTTGTTGAGGTCATTTCTGGAACACTGGAAAATCAATGGGCAAGGAAAAAACTTGGAAATCCCTCTACATTTCTAAAGAACACTAAACCTTGATGATTCCTTAGCTAAGCAAGGCTATGACGTCTGGAAGGCTGTGCTGTGTCGGCAGCCACTTGTAGCTCTAGAAGAGCTTGGTTGCACCCTGAAATCCAGTCATGAAGCAGAAGTACTTCCTTCAGGCTTTTAGGGATGTTTCTACTAGTTCGACGGTAATGAAGTTTGGATAAAAAAAGTGACTATCCACTGAAGACCTGCTGCTGCCTTGAAGTAATTGGGTTGCCAGTATAGAGGTATAGGGTTCTTAAGAAATACTGAGGCATCACACCAGTCCTCTAAGAATCTCTTTATTTGTGTCCGTTTTTATTTAGCACATTACAGCTTCAGCACAGACATGGAGTAGATGTGTGTATCAACATTTGCACGTAAGTGTTACGAAGACGACTTTGAGAAGAGCACTGATCTATGGGGCCAGACCAGTGGAGTGACTTGCAGGAAATTCAGTCATTTCTACTTGCATCAAGGCAAACAACAAGATCAAGTTCTGTTAACAACAGATGGTAGTTCTAGTTCAAGTAGAAATCTAACAAAGGAGCCCTGAATTTAGCTGCTGGTCAAGAAATACCAAGCTGTAAAGACAAGAAGCTGATTTAAAGGCTAACTGTTACATTCTAAGAGAGATGTAATGGAGTGTTTTAACACTGACCTAGAAATGTTTTATCCCCATTAATAACAGTGGAAGAACTGTTGAGTAGTATGAGAAATGAAAAGTAAGTTCTGTCTCTACTACAAACCTCGTTAGGCTTGGAAAGATTTATCAGCAGCTTTTAGGGAAGTTATGCAGTTCTTTGTACCTAAATCAAATAGCCTATTAAGTATCTTTATTTTTATTTATTACTTATTATTTCAAGAGGTGAAACTAAATTACACTGGCCACATGACTGCTATATACACAGCTGACTGTTTAAAACACAGCACTAGGATTTAGTATGGCTTACAGAAAAGTTCAGTGGGTTTAAGACAGAGGAAGGTAAGACAAGAAATTAACCCACTTAAATGGCGAGTCACTTCAAATGTTTTACTCACATCTACAATTTTCCTGTAAACTTTACCCTCTTCAGCACACCCACTGATAACAAAAAGTTGTCACGGAATGATTAGCTGTGATATTTTACACCTTCTCCTTCAAATGACAAACTGCATGCTGTCCCACAGGAAATGATGCACAGTGGGTCTCATACTTCCCTATCCAAGTTGACAGCCGTTAAGGGCTGCGTTTTCCATCTTAAAGCTTAAAATGCTTTCTCTTGAGACACTTTTACGTCTCTTCTTTTAAAATATATCTCTCAAATTTAAAACTGACCTGCTGAGTTGGACTGTTATGTTTCATTCTTTTGCAGTTCTTGCATCTGAAAATTTACAGTGAATGTTTATATACCAACTTGTTGCAGACAGCCAAAAGTCTTCAAAAGTCTATTTTAAGATTTATTCTTTTGAATTTAAGAATATGGACCAGAAATCACTTTTTATCATATCAAAAGCTTAAGCTTACCTCCCGTGTGTTCTCTGAGTTAAGAACTGTCATAGCATTACTGTAGGCTTCAAAGAAACATCAGCATGGAGATGAGAACAGGGAATTTCAGTAATTCATGCTAATTTGTTGAAAATACTGTGGTATGAAAGAGTAAATACAGATTTAGATCTAAAAAAAAAAATATATTCTTTTCCACTGATTGCAAAGAGCCTTTATTCTCTGAACAACATCGGTTGCATTCTTACTGATTGGTCAGGAATATATCACTTGATGACAACAGCATCTCTATTCAGGAAGTTTCAGTGCTCATTAAAGGTTGTTCTTAGCACAGTCAAAAGAGATTGCAGATTTTTATGAGCAGAAAAAGCTCATGGAAAGTTGTAGTCCATTCCACTAATGATGTAGTTCTGGGAACTGACACCCAAGGCAGTTAATATTTTAACAGGACTTTAGGGAAAAGTGTTTGTAATGGTATCGCTCCACTCGAAAGGTAGTTTGTGCTTTTGAGTGTGATCTTAAAAGGCACTCCATTAACAATTTTAGATGACAACTTTATTTAGCCAGAAGAGGCAAGGAGTTGTACTTTAGTCATCTCGTGCTGGTTTTGTGCAATTTAATGCATCCATTTCTGGCAAATTACTTCACACTAACATAAGCTTGATCACTTGAATAAAGTTACTCTTTCCAATATTAGTTATCTATTCGTTTAAGAATACACACAAATATTGTACCAAATATTGTGTTTCAATGAAACATGCAACACTGAATAATGTCTATCATCAGGTGCCTAGAACAGGTAATTTCATAATTTACAACTTTATTGGTGGGGAATACATCTGTTATGCCAGCTCTCATGATAATTCCCTGTATATTCAAGAAGATCCGTTTAGACCAGTACTTTCCTTACACAACAGCTTCATGGTACCAGATGCACCACAGTCAAAGTGTTAAGAGTAATTACATACACGAAGAGACAACTAAAGTGCAGAGCCTGTGGGATATATACTTTTCATTTACGATACTGTAGAAAGAAATTACTGAAAGACTTCTTCTGCATGAAGATGAATAAAATACTTTCATTAAGCTTCAGGTGCTGCCCACTGCATTGCTTTTAAATAATAATGCTTACTTTCTATACAGACACAGCAAAGTAGTAAGCAAACTTAGAACACATTCCTCTAATATATCAAAATGTTTCCAAGGCAATATTTTTAAAATTATACCACAGTTCCCAGTAACATCAAGCTTCACAAAGGAGGTGGTAGGGAAGCTTTATCCAGTTAGTAGTTTAAGTGCTCTTCTTTTCTTCACCCAGTAAGTTCACTGTTGCTTTCTTGGCTGCAGTAAAATAAAAGCAAGTTTAATCTTAGAGGCGTACAGATTAAGTGGCTTATTCAGTGTTCTTGAGCTGCATAAAAAAAATAATTTTCCTTTTAGGTCACAAAAGAAAATCATAGCTCTTGTATACACATATGCACAAACATAGTGACAAAACTAATCATAGAAAGATTTTAAAAAATAAACCATAAGCAAGGAGCAGCACAATAAACAGCACAGACTGACTTACGACTATTATAACAATAAAATAGAGCTGCTCACAGTGTTTAGGACATAGAGGTTTACAGCAAGAGATCTACTACCAAGCTGATGAAATAGGGCTGGAATAACGCTAATGTGTGTGTGTGTACATGCACATGCGTGTGCATGATTTCTTAAAAAATAAATGTATGTGGAAGTCTTTGGATGTAAAAATAGGAAAAAGAAAGAATAAGTGATGGAATGAGGACAGAAAAAGCCCATGTGCAACATGGAAGAACATTATTTAAGATACCTGTCTAATAATAATGATTCAGGAAGGGTCATACAGCAAAATTTCCAAGTGTAGTTGAGAAATGCAGATCATTTAAATACCAACAGGAAAACTACTGAAGTTGGTAAGAGGAAATGAGAGTGCATGCATTGCTTGGGGGAAAAGAGACTTAAGGTGCTTTGAAATACCTTATAAGTAAATTTCCTTTCAGATGAAATTTAAATAAACCTTTATTTTAGCTACTTAATACATTTCCTTCTCTTATTCATAAACCTACCATCAGACATTTTAGAGTACAAGGGTCCACTACAGAACGCAAGGAAATAAAAGCAAAAATTAAGCAATCTACAGGCTGTAATAAGATTTATTCTAACCAAATAAAAACCTAAGTAATTTCTTTAAGAGTGGACGCAGAATCCTTTGATCTCCAGAGGAAGGGAAAGTACAAAAACTTAGAAGGCGCGAAAACGTCATTTCACATATTGCTGTTTATTGGACTTAAAGGATTTGCTTTACCGCACAATTGGCAGCCCTTCTATACTACCAGGTATTTGAGACAATATTTTAGGAGACACAAGAATACACTTAAACAGTAACTGTATTTATGGAAGCTATCTTGTGAGGATGTTTGGACCTGCCGAGAGAGAACATTTATAACGATACGTACAGAGGGAAAACACACAAACTAATTTGCCGTTTCTTCCACTCATACAGCTTGCACTCATTCTAGCGTAACTGCACTCCTTGAAAGTAAAATCTATTGCAATCCTCTCTTCCTGGCATCTTCACCCAAATTTAACTTCTCCATTATAATTCACATAGTCTTCTTACAACCTTTTTTTCCCAAAAAATGATGACTATTAACTGTAATACTAGAGTTGCCCAGGGAAATTCCGCCTACTTTATGTGATTAGTGAATGGTCCTTTCCTCACCTTCCTTAGTGATGGTGTCTGCAGTCTCTGCAGCCTTATCTTTCAGGTCTTTAACAACACTGTCAAGCTGAGCTTCGTGCTTCAGGAAGAAAGGCCGGATAATTCGATGATAGAGAAACTCTGCCCCATTGGAAGGACTTGGAGCCATGCACCACAACAGGAAGCCACACTACAAGGAACAAAAACATCTGCGTAAGTAGAAGAAATGAGCAGGAGCCAAGGTGTAGCATGCCCTCCTAACTCTGCCACAGACTTGAGCATATTTAAAACGGTACATCATCCCCTTCATTTTGTATGGTCACAGTCCAATAAGTATGCACATCCGTATAGTTACATACAGCACATCTCTATATTGGAATAATTTCATGGATACCGATAGGATAAAGGAGGAGGGCTGTAGCAGTAAAACTAATCTGGTAACAGGTCTATCAAGATTGCACGTACTTTTCTTTTTAAGGTAGAAGTTCAAAATCTGATTATACAGAACGCTAGCCTCTCTGGCTACTTCTAAATTCTGTGGCACAGGCCTGACTGAAGGTCTAGGTCCCTAAATCACTTAAATCCACCCAAAACATATCCCTGTCCTCTTGGCCTTCCTGCTTTGAAAATGGAAGAATGGAACTGTGTGCATTCCAGAGCTAAAGTGACAGGGAGAAAAGATATATCTAAACTACACATGGTACACGGACAAGGGTAACGCTTTTGGATTGCACAGCTTAGGTACAGCTTTTACAGCACAATCTGCTCTCTGGGGGGAAAAAAACCAACAACGAACACCACAGTGTGTGGGGTAATATTTCTGTATCTTACAAAGGGGATTGGAAAGACAGCTATTACATGTATTACAAATATCTGTCTTTACTATGGGAGCAACTTTATTTGGCTTCAATTCCACTGTCATATACAACACAAAGATAGCTATGTAAAACAAGATCAAAACATTTAAGGGACAGGAAATGCCAGCTTGAGCTCTGAAAGTATATGTAAGATTTTACAGGTTAAAACTGCAACAAAATTAAGCAAATTTTCTCAGCAATTGTACAGTTCTTTTTAGACACAAATAGTAAAATAATATTCTCTCCAGAAAATGAAGGCAGAACAGCTTTTTGCAGACCACCTTTTCTTAAAATACAAAAGAAAACCACTCCAGCCTCAGCCAGAATGTGATTTTTTTTGATGTTAGACATGATTAGATGTCTGAGGATTTCCACACATTTTTGGGAGGAGAGGAAGAGCGCGAGAAACACAATGACAACAACAACAAAAACTCAACTCTTCCTCCTGAAACCCCCCCACCACACAATTAGCTAAGTTAGGCACCAAAAATCTAACTAATCATTTAAACTACAGTAAAACCATAAGCAACGTAAAAGTCTGCATTTAAATACAGTAGCACTTATTAAAATAGCTTAGATTTCAGAAGTTTTCCAGTTTTCATAGCAGTATCTACAGCAGTCGAAGAGATGTTTCAATGCACGTGCTAGAGCTTCTGAAAGTAATTTTAAAAATGTAAGCAAAGTTTCTTATTTTTTTATGAGGTTTCCAGTACACTCCATAGTGCAAAAGCATTTCCTAGAAACTAGTTCAATCACAGTATCCTTTCAGAATTCCACTGTGCCTAGCCAGACATTTCTGCCTCCTCTCCTTCCCCTCATACTTTTGATTGCCCACTGTAAAATTGCAAAGACAGAACCACATCCAAGTATTTGTTTCGGTATTACATAAGAAACTCTGAAGTAAAAATTTGACCATTACAAGGTGATTTAAGTCTATAGAGGTTGTCTTAAAATAAAGACTCTCATTTGAGTTTAACAAAAAAAAAAAAAAAGAGAGACTAAAATCCCTTTTCAATTATGAAAACCACATAGTCTTCTTCAGGCAAGCCTTCCAAATATTTTGGAATATCTCCCCTCTAGTCTTCCTCAGATAAGGGATATTGAGATTGCATGTTCTGTAGGTTCTGCTCTTCATACGTGTAAAATTTTGGTATTGTCTTCACTTGTGCACAACACTGTAAAACTGATCCTCCGACACACATCAGTTGAAGAAAACACCTACTGTTTTTGGAGGAACCTACTGTTTTTTTCTTTAAAGCCACTTCTCATTCTCCTCGCCCTAGAGAAAATTTATGCTATATTTGGAGCTGGAGAGGTATCCTGACAGGCTGTCTGTTAGAAAAGGATCACTGATTCCTGGGGATAACAACTGCCTTCTACAGAAGATTTTGGCAAACTGATTTACCACCCTTTTAGGTAAGCTTTCTTCTTTAAACTATTTGATTGTGGTGTCAGGACAGAGTGACTTAATGTTTGCCCAGAAGAAAAAGAAAGGTTTTTCGAAGTAAAGTGTCCACCAGTGAGAATGCCTACCAGGAATATTGCAATGAATTAGAATAAATAATTCGTGCAATAAAATTTGGCACTAGTAAGTAGCAACTGATGCAGTATCATTAAGCACAGAGAAAATAAAGTAAAAAAGTGATGGAATATCAGTTTTCAAAAGCTTCTATTATTTGGAACTCAATATAACAGAAAGAATAAATGGTACTATCTTATGTTGTTATCTTTCATTAAAAGCTAAGACGTATATTGATCTTATTTCCTGTTAAAGAACACCTGGCCAATTACTGATAGTTATTTTACTTGTCTCAATATACAAAGACGTTACTTAGTTCTCCCTTGTTTTAGGAAATCCCTCAGCTGTAAGTCCAACTTCCTCTGAAACTAAAAGAAATTGAAATTTCCCTTTTCTTCCCTAAGAAAAAAATTAGCCATTAGATTTTACAGCTTTATCCCAGTGTAGTCAAGAAAAAAATCAAATCTTTTACAGTTATAGATTTGTTCTCAAATGCCTATTACTTTTGAAATGTACTGAAACAGATGTTTATATACATTTTCTAGAGGACACATACCAAATTTGCAAATCTCAGTCTTTTCAAAGCTTGAGAATGTCAGACTGCTAACTTAAGTTTATTTTTCCCTTGTTCCTCATGAAACTGAACTAACAAAGACTATTAAAAAGAAAGTGGCTTGTAAAAAGGTCCAGAAAGCTCAGAGTGATACAATTGTTAACTGGAAAAAAAAAAACTATATTCTTTGTGACCCTCCAAGAGCAGCCAGGGGAGGGAACGGAATTCGTGCAATAGAATGACTTCCTTAGGCAGCCACCTGAGCTGGGTCTAACCCACTTGGATCTGGTGCTAGCAGCTGTTCTTGCCCTGGCAGCATGAAACTGGATACAGCTGGGTTTGCCACTACAGCAGAGGAAGTGACTGCAGCTGAGAACACAGCAAGCCAGCCCATGGCCGGTTCCAAGCTTCTACAGACAGAAGACTATCAAAACCCAAGACGCGTCTCATATTACCGCAAATATGAACACACTCCTAATGGACAACTGCAGTCATTACAGAATCACAGAATGACAGGAGTTGGAAGGGACCTCTGGAGACCACCTACTCCAAACCCCCATCACAGCAGGTTCACCTGGAGCAGGTTGCACAGGAATGCATCCAGGCAAGTTTTGAGTATCTCCAGAGCAGGAGACTCCACAGCCTCTCTGGGCAGCCTGTTCCAGCGCTCTGCCACCCTCAAAGGAAAGAAGTTCCTCCTCATGTTTAGATGGAACTTCCTATGATCAAGTTTGTGCTCGTTACCTCTCCCTCCTGTCACTGGGCACCACTGGAAAAATCACAGAATCACTAAGGTTGGAAAAGACCTGTAAGATCATCAAGTCCAACCATCAACCAACAAACACCACCATGCCCATTAAACCATGTCCCACAATGCCTCATCCACACGTTCCTGGAACACCTCCAGCGATGGTGACTCCACCACTTCCCTGGGCAGATTATTCCAGTGTCTCACCACTCTCTCAGTAAAGACATTTTTCCTAATATCCAGCCTGAACCTCCCCTGGTGCAACTTGAGGCCATTTCCTCTTGTCCTGTCACTAGTCACCTGGGAGAAGGGACCAACACCCACCTCTCTGCAACCCCCTTTCAGGTAATTGTAGAGAGCGATAAGGTCTCCCCTCAGCCTCCTCTTCTCCAGACTGAACAACCCCAGTTCCCTCAGCCGCTCCTCATCAGACTTGTGCTCCAGACCCCTCACCAGCTTCGTTGCCCTTCTCTGGACACACTGCAGCACCTCAATGTCCTTCTTGTAGTGAGGGGCCCAAAACTGAACGCAGGATTCGAGGTGCGGCCTCACCAGTGCCGAGTACAGGGGCACGATCACCTCCCTGCTCCTGCTGGCCACACTGTTTCTGATACAGGCCAGGATGCCCTTGGCCTTCTTGGCCACCTGGGCACACTGCTGGCTCATCTTCAGCCGGGTGTCAATCAACACCCCCAGGTCCTTTTCTGCAGGGGAGCTTTCCAGCCACTCGTTCCCAAGCCTGTAGCGTTACATGGGGTTGTTGTGACCCAAGTGCAGGACCCGGAACTTGGCCTTGTTGAACCTCATACAATTGGCCTCAGCCCATCGATGCAGCCTGTCCAGATCCCTCTGCAGAGCCTTCCTACCCTCAGGCAGATCAACACTCCCGCCCAACTTGGTGTCATCTGCAAACTTGCTGAGGGTGCACTTGATGCCCTCATCCAGATCACTGATAAATATTAAACAAGACCGTCCCCAAAACTGAGCCCTGGGGAACACTGCTTGTGACCGACTGCCAACTGGACTTGACTCCATTCACGACGACTCTCTGGGCTCGGCCGTCCAGCCAGTTTTTAACCCAGCGAAGAGTGCACCTGTCTAAGCCACGATTTGCCAGCTTCTCCAGGAGAATACTATGGGAGACAGCGTTGATGGCTTTACTGAAGTCCAGGTAGACAACGTTGACAGCCTTTCCCTCATCCACTAGGCGGGTCACCTGGTCAGACTGGCCCCATCCTCCTGGCACCCACCCCTTAAGCGTTTATAAGCATTGATAAGATCCCCCCTCAGTCTTCTCCAGACTAAAAAGACCCAAGTCCCTCAGCCTTTCCTCATAAGAAAGATGTTCCAGTCCCCTAACCATCTTTGTAGCCCTTTGCTGTACCCTTTCCAGCCGTTCCCTGTCCTTCTTGAACCAGGGAGCCCAGAACTGGACACAGTTCTCCAGATGCAGCCTCACCAGGGCAGAGTAGAGGAGGAAGATAACCTCCCTTGACCTGCTTGTTGCACTCTTCTTGGTGCACCCCAGGATGCCATTGGCCTTCTTGGCCACAAGGGCACTGTGGGCTCATGGTCATCCTGTTGTCCCCCAGGACTCCCAGGTCCCTTTCCAGCAGCTCAGCCCCTAACCTGTACTGACGCATGGGGTTATTCCGCCCCAGGTGCAGTACCCTACACTTGCCTTTGTTGAATTTCATAAGGTTCCTCTCTGCCCAACTCTCCAGCCTGCCCAGGTCACGCTGAATGGCAGCGCAGCCTTCCGCTGTGTCCGCCACTCCTCCCAGTTTTGTGTCATCAGCAAACTTGCTGAGGGCACGCTCTATCCCTTCATCCAGGTCATTGATGAATATAATGAACAGGACTGGACCCAGTACTGACCCCTGGAGAACACCACTTGTTACAGACCTCCAACTGGACTCTGTGCCACTAATCACAACCCTCTGAGCTCTATCTATCAGCCAGTTTTCAATCCACCCCACTGCCCATTCATCTAACCCACACTTCCTAAGCTTGCCTATGAGGACGATGTGGGAGACAGTGTCAAAAGCCTTGCTGAAGTCAAGGTAAACAACATCCACCGCCCTTCCCTCATCTATCCATCCAGTCATGCCATCACAGAAGGCTATCAGATTGGTCAGACATGACTTCCCCTTGCTGAATCCATGCTGACTACTTCTGATAATTTTCCTCCAGATGCTTTGAGATGACACCCAGAACGAGCTGTTCCATCATCTTTGCAGGCATGGAGGTGAGGCTGACTGGCCTGTAGTTTCCTGGGTCTTCCTTCTTGCCCTTTTTGAAGACTGGAGTGACACTGGCTTTCCTCCAGTCCTCAGGACCTTTCAAAGATGATGGGGAGTGGCCCAGCAATGACTTCTGCCAGCTTGCTCAGCACTCGTGGGTGCAAAAAAAAAAAGCAAATAAATAAAAAGTAGGCATTACAAAAAAAACCACAAACCCCTAGAAATCTCAAAACAGTTTTCAACTGGAGAACCAAAGTATATGCAAATATCATAACATCTTCAAAGGAGTTCTTCAGCATGCCTTTCTCCAACCTTTAAAACTCCTAGTGTGCTGAAAACTTTGAGGTGACAGAGCCTAGGCTCCGGACTTAGGGGAATATGGCAGCAGCTATAACCAGTGTCTCAGCCCTGCATATCAAGGTATATAGAAATATTGCGCAGCTAAAACTCAATCTGGAGTGGAAGCTACAAGCTGTATCAAATAACTGTGACTATACAAATTTAACATGTTTGGAAAATGAAAGCTAGCTTGAAATTTGCATGAATGACATATCTGGGCTTGTATTTCATAACATCATAAAAGACATGGAGACATCACAAACCACAATACAAGAGCTTTTAGTCATGGATGGACTGAAAGTTAGAAGCTGCCTGCTTCTTCCTTTTCCCCACATGTAGTAACTTCAATCCTTCCACCCAATCAGCAATACTTTCTGATTCTCAGCCAATACGTTCTGTCTGCCTTTGCATCACAAAAGTAACCCTCTCCTACTGCTCATTACTGAGAGTAAATACTTGACTTCTTTGTGCCTTCAGCAGCTATCATAGAAAGCCTGCATTTACCATAACTGCTTCCTTGTGTTTGTTTTTGCTGAACTGAGAAAAGTACCCACCTTACTGTTGATGCCACCACTACATGTAAATGTAGCAGTTCTGATAACAGTTATTACCAGAGCCATCTGTGGTTGGTCTTTATTTGCTAGGTCAACCTGAATTTCAGTTGCAAGCTCTTCAGAAAGAGTGCTGTGCTGGCATGAAGAAATCACTGCCACATCTTTCACCACCGAGAAGTTAGAAAAGATGCTCTGAAAATATACTGTATGAATTCAGAACCGCAAGTATACATCACTGCAGACAATGGGTAAAGTCATAATCCTGCTAAATGGGGGAAGTTGAGGATGTGAAATAACTGTATAAGTGGTTAAGAACATATTCTTCCAGTGCCAAAAGCAACCCTTTTGGATCCTATTCAGATCAGATGAACTTGCACTTTGATCATTATTTGGCTTGGTCTTAATATATTAAAACAGTAAAGCTTTCACATATATGTTACACATGCTAAACTTCAAAATCAGCAGATTCTTCCTAAAAACTCTGCAAAACCCTTAAGCTTAAAATAGAAAACGTATTTTTTGTTTTTATTAAGGGAAAAAAATAAAGGAGAAGAGAGAATTAACTTTGTAAGACAGGTCAGGATATTTTCAGTTTGAAGCAGTAGTTCAAATATGTACTTTTTCTTAGGGAGCTACAGAAATAAGTGTCCATATGATTGCACAGTTGATGCCTGTTGAAGATTCAAAAGGAACAATGCAGAAGTGTAACCGAGCTGTCCAAGTCAATTTTTAGAAGTCTTTAAAATATGGTATTTCCTGGAAAAAGCATTTGGCAACATTAGACCTTACCATTAAAATTTTACATGATCCCACCACAATAGCTGGGCAAGCAAATCCTTTCAAGAACTTTGGTGGGGCTAAACCAGGCTAACAAAGCAAAAGGAATAAAACAGCCCACCGAAACAGAAAACAGGTCACAGTTCTTTAAGCTAAACAACTGACTTTCCAGCAAGCTAGAATGTCTTCTACCCAACAGCACACATGGTAATTGGCTATCTCCTAGAAAAATTTAACATGTTAAAGTTGGTTGACAATACACTTACACCTTAGTTGACAAACAAAGCTTGGAACACATTAATCAAATCATTGTTGGTAGTCAAACCACGCTAACAAATACACATTAGCAACAAACTCTTCTGATACCTGCCATTTCCTTTCAGGAAAGTAGGCTTAATTAAAACTGAAGTCTGTATGATTCAAACTATTCTTATACTGCAATTTCCTTCTTTGCTCCCAATAGCACAGATGTTAATACTTTCTTTTGCTGCTGCCTTTGTGATTTTACTCTCCACTTTTGCTAATACACTTAAAGCAAAAATAGACCCACTCTGTAGGGTTTACCATGTGCTGTCATTTTGCCCAAATTTACCCGACATCAGGACAAAGAACTGTCTTTCCACAGTACAGCCACATTGTCTCTTTTTTCCTAAAACATGGCAGACCTTTCCCTGACACCCATCCCAACTTCCTCTCTCGCCTCACAAAACCATCAGCTGTAAACAGATCACTTTTGTAGTTCTAAATTGCATGTAACCAGCATCTAAAAATAAGGTGTGACCCAGGAATTATTCTAAGGGAATCTGTTGTCATCTATCCATTCCTGAAGACATTAAATCAGTTATATCAAAGGTCTCATTTTAGGAGAGCGGTCACATGAACTAACATACCTTTAGCATGTAGTAGAAAGGGAACCAGGACAGAAAAATATCAGAGAAGAATTCCACTATGCTGAAAACACCATATACAACCCAGTAAGTCAGCCACTGTGTGTCATCATCTTTGTTGGGACTTTCAATGGCCTTGATTCTGTAAGGAAAACAAAACAAGTGAATAGATCAGTAGCATCAGTCTCATTTATAATGGTGAAGTTTTTTATGATTCAGATTTGTTGTTACATGTGAATCCTCGTAATTCAATTACTCTACACGCTCTACACAAGAGAACTAAGTAGTATCTATCATACAGACAATGTGCCCAAGATCTTTAAACGGCAAAGCTTTTCCCTACATGTCAGACTTCAAAAAGAAAAGATACTCAAGCTATTTCAAGCTCTATGATTACAAAAAACCCAAACAAAAACCGTAAGCATCCTGACCTTGTTCATGAGATACAGGAAGACGGGGGATAATCTTTGGCCAGCTCCAGCTGTGGATGCATTCTGGTAATCCTGACCAGAAGATTATTGTACATCGCAGCAGCATTAGTGATCCACATAACAGTTAACCTGAGTAAGCCCAGGCCTGTGCTGCAGGTACAGCCTGGCTTTCAAGCCTGTGCTGTGCTGCACAAATTCCCTGGTCACAGGATAAACTCAGCCACCTCACTGAAACAGAGGATCCCATAGGCAGTTCCCACTGGGTACCAGTGATTACACTACCTGCATGGCCTTGCCTGCATCTACCAGTAAACGTCCCTTTTTGACAGCAGGAAAAATGAATAGAGTTGTCTTGAAAGAAAAATCCTACAGCAGCTTAAATTATCAAAATGGGGTAACCTTGTCTACAGATGAGGCGGGCACAGTGTGCTGTGTGTGGATCAGAGGCCCGTTCACTGCTGCACAACTTGGCGTTCCCAGCATCTACAGGGATGTAAGATTGTCTATACTATTCTCTGTTTCTTTATAGTGTTAGCTCTAATAAACAACATTTTAAATGAGGCTTTATAGAACCTGAATGCCTTTCATACTGGGATCATAATGGACCAGCATCTCCTGGTGCAAACAGCATCTAGATAAAAATTTTAAATCTAGTTCAGGATTTTGAAGTGAATCTCAAATATCTGTAATCATAATGTACATGTGCTAGATTCCTCTTTGAAAAGGTAAACCTTAAGATTTGCTCTAACAACCAACAAGCACTTGGTCTACAGAAGCAGAATAGATCCAGTACCCCCCGCCCTGCACAGTGAGGTCTACATATCTGCACCGCCAATTGTTTTGCTCTATAAATCCATTCCTGCGGGACTTGCAAATTCTGACTTAGACTATGGTATTAAGAACAGGGTGGAGCAACCTCTAGTAAAGTCTTGAGCTTACTGCATAATTACTAATTGGACTTTTGTTCTCCAACTGCTAGGACAATGTACTTTAAGTTTATACAGTTCTAAAAACAGGAAGCTGAAAGAAAGACGCACATGTGCTTCCTTCAGTAACAGTAGTGAAGTGGAGACTCTGGACTTGCTAAGTTCCAGATTAGCACTGTAAGAAGTTTTAGAAGGAAGTGCTAGCAACTGTAAGCCTGATAATGTAAAGCTTAAGAGTATTAAAAAGCATTTGTCCTCTCAACTCATGCCATAGGATTAAAATCTGTAGACTCAGTTTAGTGAATTTAGTTTTAATTCTTCTATAACTTATTCCCTTAATATCAGCTACATTGTTGCTGAAGCAGCATCTGTGGGATGTATCGAAGGTGCAAAGTTTTCTTTTAGTCCATAAAAAAGTTTGAGAGTTAGGGAGGTTTACAAAATAGAAACCAGATAGATGGCTGGCTGCAAGTACATTTCCTGGTTTGTGAATTGAGAAACATTTGGACTCCGTCACTTCCTAGTTCTGTAAATTAAAGAAAAAAAATAAAGAAAAAGAAAAAAAAAATCAATCATGTGACATGCCTTATGTTTTAGCAAAAGCACTGGCAAACCCACCACACGCAGAGAGAATTGGAGTAGCTACCAGATTGCATTACTTTGAAACGCAATACAAGGATCTGATACTCTAATTTATGCATTATTTCCATTAGAGCTCGTGGCTGGCCAGCAGTGTCCTGCAGCGGGGAGAGCAACAGCTCTTGCCCTACCCCATCATGCACAAGAAGGTGCCGTTATTGAGGCACTGCATCAGCACAACTCGAAGAACAGGTTTTCCACACGTGGACAGCAGCAGGTCTGCTTACCGCTGTTCCTAACAACAGGGTGGTAGGAAACAGTAGTCCAGGCAGTCTGTTCAAAGGCAGTGCCAACTTCAACTGCTTCTGCCCTCCCACTACAAACCAAATTTTTTATATGCCCCCACCTCTCAGGTATTCTAATACTGGTGGGTGAGGGGGCCCTACAAAAAAAAAAAAAAACAAACCCAAACACCAAGGGAGGTAATGGAGAGGGCTACTGATCTATTTTCAAGGCATGAAACTGTACTTCTGTAGGGAAAGAAAAAGTACAAGTGAGTAGTAGGAAAGTTAGAGTGGTGGATAAATGGAGGACAGAAAGGAACTAATTGCGAAGTTTCTCAGTGTTAAGGAAAACTTGCTGTAGGGGTTCATCGTGTGAATTTGTCTGCTTCTGCTGACAGCTTCTCCGTTAGAGGCATACAGGAGAAGGCTTATTTTACCACAATAAGCACATTTGTGAGTGGTTTTGCTGCAAAGCATTCTCTGTCTTGCTGTTTTCCAGTCATTGTCTGAAGCCATCCACGGATTTAAGGAAGCATTGTTTAATTTTTTTTTTATCATCATTAAAGTCATCTTAGTTATCATGAAAATCAGTTTTCATAAAAAAACCCACTTAGAATCTCAAATTTTGTGGCAAAGGGCAGATGGCATATCACTATCTCAATGAGGAATGCTCTATTATCTTTTCTCCTGTAAAACCCGATGGCCTTTGAGAGTTCCTAAATGCAGTGCCATGGGTGTGCTCCCTTTGAACGTTCACCATCTGCTGCTGCAGTTCCTGAAGGTGATGTCTTGAAGTGAATAGAGGAACAAGACACTTTCATGGTCACACAGTCACAAGCAGTAGTACTACAAGTAGTCAAAACCCCATTTGATTTAACCAGCTGATAGGCAGCATTAAATCCACATGTGGTGTTTTCTTACACACTGTAGGAAAAAGCATATTCCCCTCCTTCTATAATGGTCTGATCTAGGTAGGCACCGTGGGACAAGCTCAGGTGGCAGACCCCTACCACACCCACTAAGGTAACAGCCGCATCAGCTCTGAAGGAAGGACACAAACTGCATCTGTTAGCAATGACTTCAGTCCCAATCCCATTTAATGGGAGGGAAGGAAGGAAAAAAGCAGGATATAGCAGGGCTATCCATGAATTAAAGTTTTAACTGAAGGCAAGGAAAGGCATCTATTTTATAAATATTCTGCTTCTGAATGGGAAAAATGTCCCTCAGCTGATACTGACAGCGGAAATCCAGTCTAACATGTCCCTGTTAAATAAAAGGGCAAAAGTAATCTCCATCCTTTGCTACTTACACACTATTTCAATAGAAGTCACAGAAAATACTTCTTATCCAAGAACAAGTACAGTAAGTTATATAGAGTATCTGAACAGATAGGTTTTTTTATCCATTTGTAGCTACACACTTTTCAAGATGAGAATCCCACCCTAATTAGACTTCTTAAGTTATTCTGTAAGTTATTAGATACTATCCTGGTGTAATGCTCTGCACAATTAACCTTAAGAGATCATCATACATGTTACTTCAAGCCAAGAACATTTTATTCTTCTCTGTGTTAAGTCATGAATCAATCAGTCTGATATTCAAAATGCAATCTCCATCAATAAATGAAAAGGTAGAGATCAAGAGGCACTGCTACTACAGCCAACTTTAGGATAGCCTTCTTGTAACAGTTATTTATATGTTGCAAGAGCAAGTAAGTCAGTCTCATCAGCACACAACATTAAGACTCCTAACAAAGGAAGGAGCATCCGAAGTCTATAGTTTCAAATTTAAAAAGAGATACTGTCAGGTTTTTGTAAGTTTTTTTCTAATACTGATTTGACTAAATTCCGTGTTAGTTACATGTAGTGGTTACACACCGCAAAGGATTGTATATGGTGCTTGCACACTAACTGTAGAGGACTTCAAATAAAGCCTCAACCAACTATTTACAGTAGTTCTGCAGGTCGGAGGTAAGAGCAGTCACTAGGAACAGCTTCCAGTAGACTGGCTGGTAAACATCACAGCTCAGTTATTTTAAAAACAGATGCCGGTCCAGCAGCAAAAATGGCCTGTCATGGGCCAGCATTGCAACTTGGGCAGACAGATGAGGAACCAAGTAAAAACTTCATCTTTAGCCAGATCTGTCCCCTGATAACCCTGCTAACTGGTGATGCTAACGGCGAAGAGCAGAGGCTGCCATGCTCTAGAGTAGCCCAGGGCTTATATCAGCTATGTAGCTACAGTATCAGAGTACCAGCTCAATTTTGACTGCGTGCATCCTGGAATCAGTCAAACTGAACTCTAGAACAAGTGTGGTTACTTTATCCTGTTACCTGATAGTACAGATACTGGTCTAATTTTAGTAAGTTGCCAAGCTGAGTTCTTTTGCTTAAAGCACCTGACTCATTTGGCAAAAAAAAAAAAATCAGCTCTTTTCCAAGAAGAGACTGTTACACACTCCTGAATTAGCTCTGGCATAACAAATCATTGTTAGAGTTAATTCATACATACAGTATTCACAAAATAAGCATATTATAAGCACACAAGTTACGAGTTTGGGTGGGTTGGTTTTTTTTTTTGAGCTGAGTCCGGATGTGGAAGCCACAAATAAAGAAAGAAATGCCAAAGTTTATTGCTCGTCTCATGTGAAGTGATCACTCAAATCTCTGCAATTTACAAGGTGTACCTGATGACTCTTGTATAAATAAAGTTACAAGTTTAAGACAAAAGATTAGCCTCCATTAAGCCCAGTGTTCACATTGTAGTTAGGGAAGACTGGACCATTTTGTGCATCCTTCCTTCAGTTTTCTAACCAGTGCTATACAAAACTACTAGGCAGGCGTATCTGTGACCCTCTTAGTCAAGCATAATTCTTCTTTTCCCCTGTTTAACTTAAAAAAAAAACCCACCACAACCTGAAATTACCTATACTTCTAGAGCTTATACTTACTGGTCTGCCCCAGTTCTTTACAGCAGGTCATGTGGATTCAGAAAGAATTTACTTCTAGCTATCTATCCAGGTACTATCCAGATACTTCTTTCTATCTATCTATCCATCCTCTGGGACCAACACTCCACTGCATCACAGACTTCCTCAGTTTGGTGCCTCCCTGTCATCCTCATTTCAGACCCACCTTGGCAGGCTGCCTCTGTGACATCTGGCATCATTTCAGTGAAACAAGTACCTGTGTATTTGTATTTGCATTATCATTTTGCCTTCTACATTTTCATCCATCCATTAAAAGCCTTCTGTCTTCCATCTTTCTTCCTCTTTACTGACTCCAATAGCAGAGTCGTGCGCTTGCAGATCTGAAAACATCCTCCTGCCAAATGCACTTACACAACTGCTGCAGTGTTAAGTCTACCATCTCCCCTCTCTCAAAATTTTGTGTATCCAGAAGATGGCAGCAGACAAATTCATGAAGGATAGCAAGGGGAGCTCATTGTCCGTGCAGGGACAGATATTATTAGAAGAAATCAGCAAACAACATGACAGTAGTACAAGGGTTCTACCTTCATTTCTTCGAAGGAAATGGAGACTGAGGCAACAAAAGGAGCACATGCCATTTTGCTCACCAGTGAAGTGAGTCCTACAGACTACATGTTAACTCAGCACAAAGCTAAACTCCTGCAAAAAAGCGGCAATCCTCTCATTTCATTGCTCTCTGCTCATTCTTGGCCTGCTCTCCTCCGGAACGAGTATTTGTAGGGCCACACGATGAGTCAGTTACCCAGTTCTGACTCAGGTTGAAACCAGCTTCCCCCAAACGCACACCCACACAGGTTTTTTCGCTGGGATTCACGTGCGTCAGTGCCTCACCCCAGCCTGCTGAACCACTTGGTTACTGCTTGTTCTGCCACACAGGCCAAGCAATGCGGGTGGTGCTGTGCAGCAGGAGCTCCAGCAGGCTTCAGCTCTCCGCTTCTGGAGAAGCCGTCCATGCACTCTCCCTGGAAGGGGGATTTCCTCCACTTCCACCCTTAACACAGGCAAGGAAAGTCACTGCGGGCTTCAGCGAGGCTCACCTGTGTATGCAGTCTCAGGCTAAGCTTTACCAGCTTCACTGTTAGCTGTACTTGTCCACATTAGCAGTTAAAACCTGTACTGCTACACTGCCTGCTAGAGTCCAAAAGCCCCATTTTGGAAACATCTAAACCCAGCTTATATTATAGAAGTCTTTCAGGTTGTCTTTCCTGAAGGTGTTGACAAGAAAGAGAAGTAGTGTGCAGTGAGGGAGGTTCAGGAAAAGCTACATTTTACCTGCGTAGTGCAGACACACCACGTCCCACCAGAGGAAGCAACTTTCCAAGGATCCACGACACAATGCTTCTCCACTTGTGACAGCCAGTTTTGTTAGACGGAAAAAAACTGCTGCACATGCTTTGGTTGCCCCTCCACAGCTGTTACCGTTTAGGGCCCAGGCACAGAGATCAAACAGTGACTGTTTGATCTGGAGAAGAACCGGGCCTCCCCCACATGCTTACAACAATACAGAAAGAACGAACGTTAAATTTGCCTGAGAACCTGTGCTGCACTGTGGAGACTGTATTTCAAGTGTAAGTTTGTTACAGCTCTATACTGTTTTTCAGTTCTATTTACTACAATATTGTAAAAAGAATTACTGTATGACCTTAATTTATACAAATCTACAGTAAAGCATGAAATCATGGTGCAACGTTTTCAGACTTGTCTCACTTGGTGAAATGTTGCTGTTTCAAGGTAATCACTACGTAAGGAATTTTTAAACTACAAGAAAATCCCACAGTTTAAATTATTGAATGTAATTAAAAAATTGACTCATCAGGGAGCAGGAAAGTTTTAGGCTGAGGACCAACTTCTGGGTTGAGGCTGGTTTGCAGACACCTGAAGAATCTCCTTTATGAGTACAGTGCTAGTTGCTAAGCTGTGTAGCAACAAAATTTTGTTATTTTTCTTTTTAAAAAAATTTAAGTTTTATCTAGTATTCACAGACCCTCACACGAAAGTCTGCATTTCTTTTCCTAACAGCTGAAGACAGCTTCATTATCCTCACCTAAAACTTGTATATCTTGCTCATTGTATGGTTAGTAACAAGGAGGCTTCCTTCCTTTTGGGATAGCAAGAAGTTGCCAGCTCTCCTGTGTCAGATAGTCCCATAGCTCTGAAGAAAGACTTTTAAAACGTAACTAGAGTACATCACCACAACAAAACAAACAGGAAAACAAGAAAGGCAACTAACAATAATCCACATTTTTTTTAATATCACTTTTTGACTCTAGCTCACTTTTTCAGCATTTAGGATCGGCAATGCTGCATATTAAATGCTAGAAGCATTGTGACTCACCAGCAGGAAGGGTAGTTTTAAGATATATTCCAGCAAACCCCACTGATCTAAGTCTAACTATTCCTTTAACCTCTGTAGGCCTACATCAACCAAGTTGCTAGAGGTCAATACAGTAAGAGAGGAGTGCGTGCAAGGTGCAGTACTGCAGCGCATTTTGGCTAAGAAGGTCTGGTAAAATGCCTTCCTTTATGCCTCAAACATACCCGCAGTCCCTAAAAATAGTATCTACATCAATTATAAACTGGAAATCTTTCAATGACTTCAATTCAGATTGTGGATCCATCTGCATAACAAAGACCTTTATCTTTTTAACCTAAATTTAAGATATGGAATATAAATTCAAATTTTCCTACAGTTATCATAATATTAGACTCTCTCTTACACCTAAGCACTTCCTATCTCTAGGAAGGAAAGCACATAATTTGTCCGACCAACAGATAAGATAGCTTTTATTTTAAACATGGCACTCTAAAACCTAAAAGACAAAAAGCAAGTATGTTTGGAGGAACCAATTTGGCAGAACATACACAAAAAAAGTCAAAATACACTTTTTAGTGTCTGAAGCCCCATGGAAAGAGTATTAGCTGGGAGAGGAAACAGTGTAAGTGCAGACAGATCTGGAAACTCTCTGCTTGTATTTATACTGAGCATTGTGAATCTGGTTAGATAGACGAGCTCTCTCATATCACTTTTATAAAGCAGTGGCAGAGCATTACTTTTGAACATTAGTGTATCATACAGTGTTTTCCATGAAGGAAAAAAAGTAAGCGTTCTCCTCAAAACTTGTTAAGAGAAAGCAAACTTGCTGCCCTAGCTCTCAACAAATACATTTTGCATTTTCTAAACAACTGCGACCAAAGAAAAGCTGAGTTCCTCTTTTAGAGGTATGGAAGAGGCAAAGGAACTAGGAGACAGGCTCAAGACACCATGACAATATTCAAATTAAGACTTGAGTTGCGTGTTTATACTTCTCTACAATCAATCTAAATTGTTTCCTGTTTGTAAAATGCCACAAGCAGCACCTACATAATAAAAACAGCTAAAGCAAAGAGCATAAACTTAACCAAAGCAGAGAGAGGCATGATTGTACTATACTGCTTTTCTCCCTTGAAGTCACCAGTAATAAGTTCAGACATTTCACTGCCCAAAGCTATTTTCATCTTTGCAATTTTTAAACCAAACATGACAGCACTTCTGCAATTTCCAATCCTTTGCACGCATTTCTTAGTCATCAAAGGCTCCCTTCTGCTTGCACTCTCTCTAATTTTTTTGAGGCAGTCAACCACCACTGGCTATGGGTGGAGCTACATTTAAACAGGCTAGCTCTGGAAAATTTAGAGGAGCAGTGAAAATACTAGCAATGTTATTTATATACTGCCAACACTCACTTCTTCCATCTACTAGTCTGAATACTGCCTAGTGCAGTTAAAGCTCACTAAAAGTATAAGAAGTTGCTTCTATCATCTGTGGTAAAGTTTTCAATGCTGGTCTGCTGCAAACACAAAAGCCTGCAAAAAAAATATTAGATTTCAACTCAAATTATATTATTCTATTTCATCACATAGCACTTAACAGAATTTTAGTGAGTAAGACTAGGGTTTTACAACAAACTTTAATCCAGATTGTCTGACTTACTGGGAAACAGCCAGGTAATGTTTACTTGGAAAACTACTGCTTAATTTTGCCTACATTAAGAGCCTCATGTGGGCCCTTGCTGCTGACATGGCATAGAAGACTTGGAAGTTTGGGAAGATTTTGTATCGCTAGAGAAGAAAGTCCTCTCTGTATAAAACCACTACAGACTTGCACAAAAGGAAAGCTGAACATGAACAAGGGGGAAAGAGAAGGCAAACAGCTGTGCCTGCCTGAAACTGTAAGAGGCATTAACTAGGCAGTTGCCCCCTCCCCTTGCATTGGCTTTGAGCCTTGGCCGAGGCCAGCACCGCAGTGATGCAGGCAGCAGTGCAGCTGCAGCTGTACCACTTCACGCCGTCAGCTAGGCACATCCCATCTGCCAGGTCTAACCCAGCGGCCACAGCCTCCAGCATTTCACTGAAATTCACACCTGCTGCACAGCACACACTGACAAGGTAAACGAACGAAAATAAACTACAGAATTATACAAAGCCTGACAGGCAGATACCTGCAACATCTGTGAAACTGTCCTGGTTTCATGTGTGAACAGACCAAAACCTGAGCTGAGCATCCTCCTCTGGGTTTGTTTTTTTTCCAGTGTATTTTCTTTCACAGAAACACAGAGATGAACAGTAACTACCGTGACCAAGGTAACCCAGAACTATAATCCTAGTAAACCAGATTTGGAATGTGCCTAGTGGGTCATTCACCTGGTATCCTGTTTGCCATTTTAAACAACTGTAAGGATAGGAGGTGATCCCCCTGGCAGAACACAGACATCCATCCCACTCCTTCATGAGTGTCTTTTCTGCTGAACAAAAGCCTGATCCAGTACTTCCTTGTTTTTCACTTTAAACAATTCAGTCAACAACAATGCAGAAATGATACACTGATCTACTTCACAACAGAACAAAGTAAGTTAACTGGGGAAAACCAATTTGCTTTTCTCTTTCAGTACGTTTCCAAGACATTTCAGGCTTGGATCCATTGTTAACACACCTGCGTAAACATCAAACTCCCTGGACAATACCTTCCGTTTACAGCTCCTGACCTCCTCCAGAAGCCACAGCTTTTACAGCAAAAGCCATTTGAGGGTGTTTGCAGCTGATGAAAACAGCTGAAATCTGTTTTCTGCCGAATGCTAGGAAGCAAATCTCACTACCGTTAGTTCATGTAAGACAGCTGAAGAGCCTGCTTTCAAGGGGGACAAACCAAATAGAAGAGAGGAATAAACAAATCACCCTGGCTAGTGGTCTTTATGCTTTATGAGCACCGGGAGAGCACTTGGCAGCACCCTGACTGCAGTACAGGATCCAGAGCAGCAAAAATGAAAGCAGAAATCACTCCAGCAATTCAGCTTTATCTTCTCACAGCTTAGCCCTGCATTTGGGTAGAGATCCTACAGTAGATATGGAGAGAAGCATGGTAGCACCAAAGCAAAAAGAAACCCATATGGTGGAAGAAGTGTAACCACCAAAAAGTATTTTTGCCCTTTTTCATGGTCAGGCAGCCCACGCTTGACTCCAAACTGAAAGCCATCTCAGGAGATAGCACAGATGTCCCAGTGTGTTGCTATCAGACTGATCCCATAACATTGTACTGGCTATCAAGGGCAACACTGCCTATCCTGAGTTCACACGCTCACTCCCAAAAAAGGGGAAACTAAATGGGGCCATGAAAATGCGTGCACTAGTGCATGCAATCCCATGTCTCCTCTGCACCCACACTGCTGGCTCTGCAGGCTTGCAGGCAGAGTAATGCATGTCAGAAAATGCTAAATACCAGCACTGTACCTGGGAAGGAAGGGAGGGGATTGAGCCCACCTCTGCTGTCAGGAGGCTGTTTCATGAGCTGGAACCTGTCTGCAGGCTGCCACTGAAAGACACTGGCATGCAGCAAACCACATGCGTTTTAAATTAGATTTTCACCCAAGATTACAGTTTTCTCCTAAAAATGTTTCAGCATTAAAAAGACAGCTAAAGGGAAAGCATTAAATGAGCATGAATTGGAAAAAAACAGAACTGGCATTGTATCCATGTGCATGTTATTCACCATGGTTTTTTGTTTAAGTAAAATCTGTAGCCAATGCCAACGATGTATGCACCCATGACTAACAAAACAAAACACACCACGGTACTAATATCCGGGAGGTAACTTTTCACATTAAGATACATTTAAAACCACCTTCTAACACTAAAAAGGGTAGACATCCTACAAAAAGATTTTAAAATTTTTCCAGAATTGGAAAAGAAAACCCCATTATTGGTATTTGATTTACTATTGTCTTGCCTCCAGAGTTCTAAGAGCTTTTATTATCAATTTATTCACCATAGTTGCATAACAGCAGTTTTAAAATATAATCCCAAACCAGTTTTAAAACAAATTTTAAAGTTTAAATAGGATTTTAGAAGTAATTATGTAAATTTAAGAAGTACCCAAGTCAGACACGAAATGCTACAGAAACGTAATTCCTACACAACTATTTTAAGGTTTTGAAGCTTTGTTGGCTGATATTTTCACTTTCAGATTTTCATGAAAAAATATCTTTTAACTAATCTTTTCACTAAAAACTACCTTGTAGAAAATAAAACTGAAGCTTCTCCAGAATTCTTGGCCTATAATCTCCTAAATTAGTGCTCACTGGATACTGCATTTACGAAAGTGTGGCTTAGTTTTAAGGATCACAACTGTAAGATGTTTCAAGAGAGTCTACAACTAAGTCAATCTCCCACATCTCTGAAAAAACAAAAGGGAATGAACCTATTTTGTACTGTCCAGGAACTAGTTACAGACAGTATCTTTTTAAAAGTTGCTGACTGTATTTAAAGCAGAGTTACATAAAAGGCAAGCACTGTGTTTCAACGCTATAGCAGTATAGCTGGGAAGGAATTCTATTTTATGGAATGTATCAGGCTACACAGAAGGTTTTATTTAGCGCATTTCTTAAGTCTTTTGGAACGTACTCCACCATGGTATTACCTAACAGGAAATCCATTTTGGCCTAATAACAATATAATGCCCCTGAAATATACCAAGTATTCTTAAAAACAAAACATCTAAGGAGGCTTTCCTTTGAAAAATGAAGTATTTTTAAGTCTTTTACACCCAAGAGGAGCTACAGTGTCCTCCTCTCCACCTTCTCATCAGCTAGGTGGTTTTGGAGTCAACAGCACTCCTTAACGCATCTCTGTCTTTGGCCTGTTATATTACCTAGTGCTTCGCATCAAACACACGCTGACATTGCACCAGTGCCTTCCTGCGTATCTGGGAGTGTCACGTATCAGTGTGAGTTTTAGCATGTACCATTACAACAGCGCTTCTCCCTCCTGTTACTAGCAGCAGGTAAGACACAGCAATCCAGCTTCTCGCTGACAAAGCTGGGAACCCAAAGCCGAAAAGTAACACGCTACAGGAACCGGCTTTCAAGTGTGGAAATTACCCAGCGCCTCCCATCTATAATTTATTACACAGCATTTGCCAGACGGAAGAAACCTCGTTCTTCACTTGCGCCCATACACGCCAAGGTGAAGGGGCGGGCGGGAAAACCCCCCTGCGGAGCGCGGTCCTGGAGGGCCGCCGTGACAGGCTGCGCACCAGCGCAGCGCTGCGATTTTGCAACGGTGTTCTCCCCCCCGCGGGTAACACGTGTCCCCATCGTGGCAAGAGGAGCAAAAGCCGCGACACTCACGAGACGTAGGCGGGGTAGCCGAAGCCGATGACGTTGCAGAGCAGGGACGCGCCGTAGCCCACCACCAGGTACACGGCCACCGCCCCGACGATGGCTGCGCGGGGAGAGAGCAGAGAGCCGTTAGCGCGGGCGGCCCCTCACCCCGCGGCGCTGGAGGGCGACGTGTCCCCGCCCGCCCCCGCGCTCACCGCGGCGGCCCAGCGCCGCCGAGGGAGGACGAGAGGGAAGGGCGCGGCCGCTGCGCCCGCAGCCGCGGGTGCCGCCGCGGGCCGTTCCGCCGCCGCCGCCCTCCAGCCGCCGTCCCAGGCGCCCCCCGGCCCCCAGCGCCTGAGGGGACCCAGGGCGGGGGCGGCAGCTGGAGCTCACCGGTGGCGATGTAGGTGCGGCTGACGCCGGTCTTGCTTTCGATCCGCTCGAGCACTGCGGTCATACAGTTCTTTTCGTGCAGGAACCGGTCAAACCTCTGCCTCATCGCCGCGGTCATGGTGACGCTGCCGCGGGCGCCCGCTCCTCAGCCTCCACAGCCCAGAGCGCACGGCGGCCGAGCGGCAGGCTCCGCCTCTGGCGCCGCCCGCCCGCCCACAGCCGCGGGGGCAGGCGGCCCCGCGTGCGGCCCCAGCGCCGCCGCACCCGGCCAGCGGGAAGCGGCGGAGGGGGGGGGGCGCGCCGCTCCGGCGGGGGGAGGCGGCCGTAGGCAGTGGGGAGCCATCTTCCGCTGGCCCTCGGAACCGTGCCTGCGCCGCGAAATGGAGGCCGGGGGGCGCCGCCTGGCCTGGGCAAGGGCCTCCGCCGTGTTTCGGGGGAGTCCCGGACGCAGGCCGTGCTGCCGCACAGGGGGAGAGCGTGAATCGGGCTCTCCGTGCGGCCTCCTGCCGTCCTCGCCCAGCGAGCAGGCTGCGGCCATGTCCCTGCCGAGGCGCCGGCACGGAGTTGTAAGCTTAGAGGGGCGGCCTGGGACATCCCTGCAAGGCAGGTGCTCCCTGTTTAATGAGCAGGTAGTGAATCCCCTGTGCAAACAAAGCTAGGCAGGGCCCACACATAGCCAGCTCCAGGACCCTGAAGTTGCTCAAAAGGTTTTTGTTGGGTTTTTTTTTTTTTTCAAATGCAGTATGTGTTATCACTGATTTCAGATGTGATGAGCAGAAGTCAGAAACAGATGGTAGGCTTTGACATGATGTAGAGGAAGGCTTATGACAACGTCATTGCACAGCTACCCAAAAGGTGTGTCAATAGACCAAGGGCAGTGCCTCCTAACCGTAACTGTACCCTAGAATTTATGGTATGCACAATGTTCTTGCCAACTAAATACAATTTATTGGTTGTGATGCAGTCCTGGAAACTTCCTTGGCTGGGCTGACCCTTCCCAGCAACTCCTCTGCATCTGACTCAGCATTACAACTCGTAATGTAGACTCTCTATGCCTTCTTCAATTCTGTGTCACCCCTAAGCATGCCAGAAAATACAAATCCCTCTTGTAAAGATTTTTTTTGTGTGCCTTATCTTCACCTAAGACAAATTTAAATGTAAATAGCACATTGTGCTTTCAAGCTGTCATTGCTTTGGGGGAAAGTATCTTGCAAAGAATTTTAAAAAAGCATGTTTAACTGATGAAATACCTTTTCTTCTTTCAAGTAGCTGCCTTATTAAAGGCGGAGGTGAGGAGACAAGGGAGTATAATACCTAGTCCATAACCCCGGTTAAAGATTTGTCCGGTAATTTCAACTTTTTTTTTGTGATGAACGGTTTCATCTTGTTTAATGGAATCATAAAATACAGTTAAAAGGGATCTCTGGAGGTTATGTAATCCAGTCTTCTGCTCAAAGCAGAGCTAATGCCAAAGCTAGACAATGGTGCTCAGGGTTTGGACCACTGGGGTCTCAAAATCTTCATGGATGGAAATTCTGCAGCTTCCTTAGACAGCCTTGGACAGCTCTTGCTGTGCTTAAGAGCAGTAACAGAGAAGGTTTTTTTCTTCATGTTTGAAATTGAAATTTCCTTTGATGTCACGTGTGACTGTTTCATCTTGTCCTTTGCCCTGGTCCTCTGTACTTCTGAGGAGGGTCTAGTTCTCTTTAACCTCCAAACAGATAGCTGAAGCTAGCAATCCAATGTCTCCACTTAGCCTTCACTTCTGAGAACAAGCACAACGATCCCAGATGCCTGAGCCTCCTCCTATGCCGTGTGTTCCAGCCCCCTTCCTTTCCTTTTCTTTCTTTGCCGTATCTATCTGATGTGCCTTGGATTTTACAGAGAAGGTAGGGGACTGTTGGGACAGGCATTACATAGAATGAAGGGATGCTGGTGCTTTTACATTAATAACAACTAGTAACAGTGCCAGATATCCTTAAGAAATGGTCCTTAACAAGATGTGTGAGAGATTTAATTCTCAGCTACAGACAGAACAAAATTCTATACCTGAATTTAAAATACAGCAATATTAAAAATGTTTGAAACTTCACTGAGATTCCCTTTTTTGTAAGTATAAAGACACTGCTGTGTAGCAATTCCCCATCCTAATAAGAATACTTTGCTATTCTGATATGCCTAAGGGTTAAAAGTGGCATAAGGTAAGCATCACCAGAGGCTGCAGAAAGCAGCATGACTCTTGTTTTGCTTATTGGTATGCTGGGATTTGGGGAAATTATTGGACCTGTTAAGTTCTAAATGAGCAATTCTCAAACTGAAAAGGGATCTGTGGGCTCAGATCACATTTTGCAAAAAGCCCCATGGAAACTTACTCTGGTCTTTGCGGTTTTGTTTTCTCTCCTGTGCTCTCTGTCCATACACTTAAGGTCCCTCTAAAAATTCTGGGTTTTTTTCATCATACCTGTAAGACTGAAGGACTGAGGAGGAGAGCAGATAAGACACAAAACTATTATAGAAAAGGGAATCTAATAAAAATGTTAAAACCAACTGAATTCCAGCTGAGTTTTCATAATAATTCTCTGTTTGCATTTTTGTTCTTTTATTCAAAACCATACTTTGAAATGTGGCATTAATTATCTTCCCCAGTTGCCTCCAGTTGATCTGTGCTAGACAAACGTTTTCAGTGTCCTACAATGTGCTGAGTAAATTACTTTTAGCAGTAACGTGCATAAATGTTTTCTTTATGATGCTTTAATTGTTATGGAGCAAGAGAAAAATGGGTTGTTAGAAGAAACAAACTGGAAAGGAAAATAGAAACAAAGGCAGGGTACTGTACTAGAAAATACTAATGCTCTTCCAACACAATACGGAGAACACACAATATTAGGTAGTGCTCCTTCTTGTTCCCAGAAAAGCCTGAAACTAAGAACAAGGAAGGAATACTGTGACCTGGAGGAGCTAGCCTAGAGAGGGAGGTTAAAGGAGTATTGTGTGACCTGCTCAAGGAGCTTCTGCTGGACATGAGGAAAAGCAGAATGCAGCAGGACTGTCCCGTGGAGGACCAGGAGATGAGTGCCTCCCCAGCTTGCAAGTTTTAAAAGTAGTGGTGTCCTAGGTACCAGAACCAAAGCACATGCAGTAGTAGCCAGTTTGTCAAGGCTACTCTGCCTCTAGCTGTAGATTATCACGAAATACCACAGCTGACATCTAAAGTCACAGGCTATAGGACACACCTGGGCTGGGAAAGGAATTGCACCCTTAGACGACATACAGACTGGCAGGCTGCATGTTCTGCCCGCTGAGGGCTGCACTCTGAAAGGAACTGAAAGAAAACAGCATGTAACAGGGTTATTTCCGTTCTATTGTCCTCCAGTCTTCATCTTCCCTTTTTGTACCCTAATTTTTTGTCTATCTTTATTTTCCACTTAATGCAAATTAGTATCTTTGCTTCTCCACTATGATGTTTTAAGGCGTTTAGTCTGATTTTAGGATCAGAATGGCCAAGGGACTAGATGGGCTTGCTGATTTCTTTATCTGTCTTCCACACTGTGTTTTTTCACCCTGAGCTGTGGTCCACTCCATCCAGAGTTAAAGGTTAGCCTCTGGCTTTAGAACAGGTGCATACTTTCTCCAACAATCTGCTTAACTTGGCATTTGTGTGGATGATCATGCCCAAAGGATGTGTAGTTGTGTTACCTGGATCAGCTAGTTAAGCCTGTTTGACTTCAGTGTTGCCTTAAGTAAACCATGCAGCCATGCCCTATGGCATGCACTATGCTTTACTGCATGCTTGTCCTGTATGTCTAACAATGTACATGTTATTGCTATTACATTAATGATTACCTGCAAAGTCTTATATCAGAAAAGTATTTGAGTATAGTATTGTAATGTTAGGAAAAGCCTAATGCAGATTTTTTGGTGCAGGCTTACCACAGCTCTCTATACATAAAGTAACGATGTGATCACTGACTTTTCTTTTTCCGCAGGTTTCCTACCTCCTCTGCACGGTTCAGAGAATCTCACCAGGGTTTAGTTACCATGCTTCATCCAAATCTTGTGCTTAATGCATCTTATTAATTATTGTAATTTCTTGTGCATCAGTACATATGTGGCCTTTTCTATTGTTACAGGACATCTTGAAAAATAAGTGTTAAAAGCAAGTAAGAACGTCTTGGGAAACAAAGTAAGAACGTCTTGGGAAGAATGTAAAGAAGATACTTCATAACAACTGCACCTGGCGTTTAGACATATTAAGAGATAAAGACTGTCTTCAGTAACTCTCTGCTAACAAGCAATAACGATTAACACAAGGACAAATCTTAGAAAAATAGAATGGACTGCCAAAATAGTGCCCTAGAGTTAACTTGTCTCATTATAATCTCATTATAATGCTAAAGAACACACCTCCTAGCTAGAAAAGCCCCCACCCAATTAAGCCCCCTACTCTCTGAGCATGCGTGGTGAATTAAAAGAGAACTGTAACTTTAAGATGAAGTAAGAAAAATACTAACCAATAGTTAATTAAGGGGCAGAACCAGTAGGCGTAACTAACTTTGTTAATTGTTCAAATACCTGTCATGATTTTAACCTGGTGTGCATGTTAGGAGGAGAAATCCTGCATGCACCTGATGCTGCAATAAACCAACGTCAGCTTTCTAAACTATCATTTGGTTTGGAAAGTTTTCTTCGTTACAAGAATGGTAACAGAATTTGGTGACCCAGATGGGACCTGCTCTCCGGAATCTCAACAGACAAGAGGAATCGTGAGGACTCCAGCACGCACCGGAGTATTTTCGGGAAGGCCCTCCGATTCCCTGGCCGGGTGAGTTTCTGTGATAGCTCTCTGGGAGACTAATGACATTGGTATTTGATATTAATATTGGTATTGGTTACTTGCAAATAAGTCGTATCTGAATTTAGTATGCATTGTTAAGTTGCTGGTATTGATATTGGGAGTGCACTACTGTATAATTTTGTGTAATCTGTATGCTACTACGGGGACGCCCGGAGTCCAGATTTTGGTTTGGCTTGGGCACACGTACGTGGTAATTTGACATAACGGGAGCTGGACAATCTACTGAAGGGGGAATTCTTAAGTGCTCTCCTCTGGGGTGTATACTAAGCCACTGGAGCAATTTTGAGGGTGATCCCCTTACTCGGAAAAAGCTGGTAGAATATTGGAATCATTGGTGGCCCTTGTATACTCTGGATGATCAGGAGAAACGGCCTAAGAATGGGAAGTATAAGCTACAATACTGTGTTGCAATTAATGCTGTTCTGTAGACGCGAAGAAAAATGGGATAAGATACCATATATGAATTTGTTCTTTGCGTTGCGGTATAATTATGATATACGTAAGGAGTGTGGCTTGATTGAAGGTGAAAGTGCTGTATTGGCTCTAGAGGCAAAAAATAAGAAAACTCCTAAGCGTTGTTGTTCAGCATGTAGCATTGGCAGGCGATGCAACAAATATAAAGAGAAATGGGAAGAAGAGCAACAGGAGGAGGAATTTGAGATAAGGATAGTTATTGGGAGAGGTAACGGGCAAAACACGGCCTGGACAATGTTAGAGAGCGGGATGAATGTGGATTTCTGCTGTTGTAATTGTGGTTTTGATCTTGGTGTGGGGAATTCTTCTTGTTGCTGTGAGTGAAGTTTGTAAAGATTGTGTGATGAATGTGGATTTTAATGATAATTCTTAAATCTGTGATAACAGATTTAAGAAGGGGAGAAGATTTCCCTGTAAAGCACAAGGGGCTGGAATATCCTTGGAGAAAGATCAGTGTGCTTTCTGTAAGCAGAAAGGACACTGGAAAAGGGAGTGTCCGCAGTTAAGAGGACAAGGCCTGGAGGAAATGCCAAAGCAGGCTGTTAACACGATGACATTAGATTCAGACTGAGGGAGACTGGGGGAAGATTCAGAAACCCTTCCCAACAGAACCCCTGGTTATAGTAAAGTTGGGGAATGAAAAAGTAAAATTTTTAGTAGATATGGGGGCTACTTATTCAGTATTGAATATATGCAAAGTTAATTTGAGTAATCAAAGCACATCAGTTATTGGTGCCACAGGACAGAAAGAACATCGGCCATTTTTCCAGCCTTTGAAGTTTAAAATTGGGGAAAGGGTGTTAACCCATCAATTTCTTTGTATCCCAGATTGCCCTGTGCCGCTATTAGGACGAGATGTATTACGTAAATTGAATGCACAAATTACTTTTTAAAAAGGAAAAATCCAAATCCATATTCCTGAAAATAAAGCTTTGGATCCTCAAGTTTTATGTTACAGGAGGAAGCTGAGGCACAGGAAATACCAGAAGAAGTTGAAAATGCTGTAACACCTCTAGTATGGGCTTCAGGAACACCAGGACAATCCCGAGCGGCAGAACCGGTAATCACCCAGTTGAAACCAGACGCCAGACCAGTAAGACAGAAACAGTATCCAATTAAATCAGAAGCAAGAAAAGGATTAGAACCATTAATAGAACAATTTGTAAATTTTGGATTATTAAAAGAATGACAATCAGAATACAACACTCTGATCTTACAAATTAAAGAGCCGCATTCAGAAGAGTATAGATTGGTCCAGGACTTAAGGGCTAAAAGTCAAATTGTACAGGATATTCACCTGGTAGTGGCAAACCTGTATACTCTCTTGACCACCCTGAAGGAAACGTACAAATGGTTTACTGTATTGGACTTGAAAGATGCGTTCTTTTGCCTCCCATTAGCAGCTGAGAGTCAGGAACTGTTTGCTTTTGAGTGGGAAAGCCCTAAGTCCGGTAGAAAAACTCAGTTGTGCTGGACAGTATTACCACAAGGATTTAAGAATAGCTCTATGATCTTTCAAAATCAGTTAGCCAAAGAATTAGAAGTCTGGCAAAAGACGCATAAAAATATCACCTTGCTGCAGTACGTAGATGACATACTGTTAGCAACAAGTGACAAGAAATATTCCATACAAATGACAATAGACCTCCTAAACTTTTTGGGGCTGGCAGGGTACAAGGTATCCCGGAAAAAGGCATAGATCGCCCAGCAGGAAGTAACATATTTGGGGTACACAATTTCCCAGGCCAGCGTAGTCTTGGAACTGAGAGAAAAGAGGCCATTTGTCAGATTCCCGAACCTAAATCTCAAAGCATTTCCCGGAATGGCCGGATGGTATTGCCTATGTATAATGAATTTTAGACTCACTGTCGAACCCCTGTATAAAGCTGTACAAGGGGAGGGAAACCTCCTTGTTTGGACTCAGGAGTGTAGAGATGCATTTATGAAATTGAAACAAGCTTTAATGAATGCTCCAGCCCTAGGCCTTCCGAATTTGGAAAAAACGTTTGAATTATTTGTGCATGAAAGACTGCATATTGCCTTAGGGGTATTGGCCCAGAGACTGGGATCATGGAGAAGACCAGTGGGGTATTTTTCAAAACGGCTAGACAATGTTAGCAAAGGATGGCCAGCATGTCTCCGAGCAGTGGCGGCTACAGTATTACTGATCCAAGAGGCCCGAAAATTGACGCTCAGGCAAAAACTAACTGTATTTGTGCCTCATGCAGTTACAGCAGTGCTAGAACAAAAAGGAGAACACTGGCTGTCATTGAGCCAGATGCTGAAACATCAAGCTGTTCTTCTAGAACAAGACGATGTGGAGCTGAAAGTAACCACGATCCTGAATCCAGCAACTTTCCTAACTACTGATCATGATTGAGAAGAATTAGCACACAACTGCTTGCAAACTGTGGAACAGACGTACTCCAGCAGACCAGACCTGAAAGACCTACCAATAGAAAATGCAGACTGTGACCTGTTCGTGGATGGTAGCAGCTTTATGCGTAACGGAACACGAAAATCAGGTTACACAATAGTAACTGGTAAGGAAGTAATTGAGGCCAAAGCTTTACCATCTAATACCTCAGCCCAGAAAGCAGAACTCATAGCCTTGCTGAGAGCATTAGAACTATCAAAAGGTAAAATTGTTAATACATGGACAGATTCAAAATTTGCCTTTGGAGTGGTTCATGCTCATTGAGCTATTTGGAAAGGAAGGGGACTCTTAATGTCTCAATGATCCCCAATCAAATACAAACCACGATCCAACAATTACTACAGGCAATTAATCAACCCCGATTAGTGGCAATTACGCATTGCAAGGCACATCAAACTGGAAATAGCCCAATGCATATAGGGAACCGCATGGCAGACAGAGCTGTGAGAGAAGCAGCTGAATGTGAAATATTGCTAGTTTTGCCAGAAAAGGTTCAGAGGTTGGGACCTAAGAGGCTGCAATATACACCAAAAGACAATCAATTGGCTAACCTACTGAAAGCAAACAAAAATCAAAAAGGATGGTGG
This sequence comes from Gavia stellata, assembly GCF_030936135.1. NCBI lineage: Eukaryota > Metazoa > Chordata > Aves > Gaviiformes > Gaviidae > Gavia > Gavia stellata. The sequence continues at coordinate 65,906,342 of NC_082637.1, forward strand.
GTGACTCCTTCACACCAAGTAATAGTTACACAAGAAGTCATACGTGAATTGGCTAATAAGAAACACCAAGAAACTCACTGGGGAATTGAAACAATGGTAGAAGCATTAAAAAAACAAGTGCTAAGTGTACGGATGTCTGGAACAGTCAAAAGCATAGTGAAGAAATGTGAATTATGCCTGAAGAACAATCCTCACTTACCCCGAAGACCTTTACCAGGGGTGACAAAAAGGGGTACCTGTAAATTTATCTTTACTAGAGGAATATGACAACATCACAGGAGCCTTTAAGCAAGCCAGTGTCTCTTATTACTTAGACAAAGACAATAAATGTAGACAGAAAAGGACCCCGATATTTGGACGGAGCCTTCCGCAGCAGTACAATTCGAGTGGGGACTCCCAAAGTTTCCTATTACCAGGGCTAATGGCTTTAGAAATCAAATATGAATAAAAAATCTAACTACTTCAAGAGGGGGGATTGATACCAGAGAATTAAGAAAAGAAACCAAAGTTGCTGAACCTAAACCATGATCATATACGAGCAATTACTGACCCTAACTGCATTGCTGAACTGATATAATGATAATACCAGAACTTCAGACTTAACTAATATCTGAATCACTGAAAAATTCCATATCGACTGTGTATAACTAATTTTTTTTCTTTGAAAGTATTACTAAGAATATTGATAGTAATACTATTAATGGCATTATTGCCTGAATATTGATAGTATTATTATATTATTATAGACATAATTAGGTTAAAATTGAAATAGTTAATATTCTATTTCTTTTTCTGGATTATAAGAGAACAAGATAGATTTAAGAATGTGTGATAAGGTTAATAATCTTCTAATTGATGAAATCTAAGTAAAAAGGTGAGACTTATGGAGATTATGAAACATATCCACAGGTCTCAAAGGGGGGAATGTTACAGGACATCTTGAATAATAAGTGTTAAAAGCAAGTAAGAACGTCTTGGGAAACAAAGTAAGAGTGTCTTGAGAAAAATGTAAAGAAGATACTTCATAACAACTGTACCTGGCGTTTAGACGTATTAAGAGATAAAGACTGTCTTCAGTAACTCTCTGCTAACAAGCAATAACGATTAACACAAGGACAAATCTTAGAAAAATAGAATGGACTGCCAAAATAGTGCCCTAGAGTTAACGTGTCTCATTATAATGCTAAAGAACACACCTCCTAGCTAGAAAAGCCCCCAACCCAGTTAAGCCCCCTAGTCTCTGAGCATGCATGGTGAATTAAAAGAGAACTATAACTTTAAGATGAAGTAAGAAAAATACTAACCAATAGTTAATTAAGGAGCAGAACCAGTAGGCGTAACTAACTTTGTTAATTGTTCAAACACCTGTCATGATTTTAACCTGGCGTGCATGTTAGGAGGAGAAATCCCCCATGCACGTGGCACTGCAATAAACCAATGCTGGCTTTCTAAACTATCATTTAGTTTAGACAGTTTTCTTCGTTACAATTTTCGGTAACACTATGGTGCTTCTAATTTATTAAAAAAAAATCACAAACACTGCCAGACTATTTTCAGAAGATCTTTTTGGTTATCTTTCCTTAACAACCCCGTAACTCAGACAAACATGGGTTTAAGCCTAAATTTTCATTAACTTTGTGTGGGTGATTTGCTATACCTAAACCTCGCTCCAAAATATTTTAACTGTTTATGTTTTTCAGCATGGATTATATAGTATTGGTTATATAGTGTATCCACCATCCACCTAAGATATAGGTCTGTGTGAGCTCTCCCACTCACCTTGTTCCCCATGTAACACAATAACTGAGCAGAGCAGGGGAGTAGTACTTGCATTGTCTTCTTGTAGCTTTTATGGAAATTTGGCCCAAAATACCACCTTGCAGCAACTGAGGGTGCTGAGCTCACATTGCTTACAAAAGTTAAGTCAGTGTTTTTCAGCCCCTTTCCCTGCTACCTCCATTAGCTAGCCTTTGTTGGAGATTTTAGTACAGAAACCGTTTATTGAAGGGCTGAGCAGAATTAATGCCTTTTTCTGATGACCTAGGCAAGCCTCAGACCAGCTCACTTAGTTGCAGACTCTTGAGGCTCTGCCTCAGTTCTAATTAACATAAGCTGCAAACACATGTTTATTGAGCTCTGGGTTTGGCTGGTTCTTGGCTTCTGAGAGTGTCCTCCTATTCAGTGCAATTCCATCCTCCACTTTGGTCAGCTTCTCCAAGCAAAACTTTCTCCACCCTGAAGTGTTGCTTTTCCTTTGCGTTCTAGCTCCTCTTCTAAGACTCCTTTCTGACTGCACAAATGGCTGACCCTTTTTTTATTTTTTGCTACCTTCTCTCCTTGTCCCAGTGCAAACAGACAACAAACATTATTTTCTGAATGTCTTATTGTTGCCTTTCAGACTGACTGCCAAGATTGACTGATACGCAAAGATTAAAACCCCATTTGACTACATTGCTGGGTGATTCTGCAGGTTGCTTGGAGCTATGAGGTGTTGCAGGTACTAGGTGAACTTCTCAATGCTATACCTGGCCCTCCTATTATCCTAATTGCCCTTGTGGCTTGACAAGAGGCATTGCCAACTTTGCCCTCAACACATCTGTGCATGCAAGTTCCCTGGAGGGGCCTACATGTAGATTTATCTCTGGGGAAATACTATAACCTGAATGTGTCAGCTTTAAATAACTTGCTTTGCATGAACTAATAGGTCAAAGAAGTGCATGTTATTTTAACAAAGGAATTAGAAAAGTGAGAAAAAAGAAATGACAATGATACACAGTTCCAAATCCTACTTATGAACATATTTTTTTTCTTACATTTCTATTCTGGCTAACCTAGAGTCTTTCAGGAATATCTCAAAAATGGAGCAAGCAGAAATGTTCAAGTGCGTCTCTTCTCGCTCTCCTGTCCTGGGTGCTTGGGAGCACTGTCTATAAACTTTCATTATATTCTTCAGTTAGTACATTTCTCCTGGCTTATTATCCAAGAGTGTTTCATAACTTAGCTAACACTTGACACATTTACTTTTTCACTGTATCAGAGTTTTTTTGCAGAAACCATGAATGGGCTAATAGTAGCATCAATGACACAAGATGTCAAAGTGCATTTTCTGAAACACTTTGTGTTCTCCTTATCAGTTGTAGGAGCTCCTAGTACCACATCTGCATGGTGGAAAAGGGGGGAAAAAAGAAAAAAAGAAAAAAAAAAAAAAAAAAAGATGTAGCAGAGCAGGGAAAAATGCTACCAGGAAGAGTACCCTGATAACCTGAAAGAGATGCAGATCATGTAACTTTTACAGAACCTCATATTGTTACAGAACACCTTGAAACACAAGGTCAAAAAAAGAAGTGAAAAGAACGGAAAGAATATAAAGAAGATATTTTGTAATGAATGCACCTGGTATTTAGACATATTAAAAACTGTCTCCACTAACTAAGGATTAACACAAGGACAAATTCTTGGAAAATGGAATAGAGTGCCAAAATAGTATCCTGAGGCTAACTTAGCTAATTAGAATAGAAAAATCCTAGCCCACTTTTATGTATATTATATGTAAATGAGTTAGAGCATGCACAAATGTGTGATATTGTTTGGAGTCAGCAATTTTTGCAACCAATTCTTATGGAGTATGCTAATTAATTGTGTGATATAAGCTGTGTGATTAAGACAAGGAGGCATGCTGGTTTGGACCGGCACCCATATCTGCACATTCACATAATAAAATACCTCAACTCTGTGTGTAAATTGGGCGATGCACATTGGGTAACGAACGCAAGTTTTGGGACAACAATACGTCTACCCCTTCTGGTAGAAACTGAACTCTCTGGAACCCTGAGCAATGCAATTTACCAATTTGCACGCAGACCCTCCCACCTGTCCCTCTGTCTAGCCATATAATAGTATTGTTAGTGCTAGATTTCCCTTCCTCTGCCAAAGTCCTCTGTAAGTCAGCATTGATGTGAGCCACCCATCATCTCAAATATCACAGCAATAAAGGTAGTGGGGCAAAAGTCATTGTCAAATACCACTGCCTGGAGTTTGCCGAAGAGAGGCACCAATATACGCAAATACGCTGCTTCTACTAAGATGGTGCTTTAAAGTCTTCTTATGATATTGCTCCTTCTATACCTGGTCAAATGCCCTTCCCCTGTGCTTCTGGAGCTGTCATGGAATCTCTTGTTCTTTAACTTTGGAGAGGAGGCAAAGGATACATGTCTCACTTTCTGTCCCCATTAAGAAAGGAGTTGTGAATGCACATACTTCTTGTGTCTTCAGAGTAACACCACGACGGTGTCTTTGTTAGCTCCTTTCTTTATCCAATGAGCCTGTAAGCACACTGAGTTAATACTGAAGTGCTTAATTTCATAGCACAAAGCCAAAATTTCTCTAGATTGTATTTCTCTTGTTTTTCTCTAGATTTTTTTTTTTTCTCTCTAGATCTTTTTCTTCTAAAAATACTGAAATTTGAACTGGGGAGTTGAGCTGGCTCAGTACAAGGCCTGGTGGAATGTCAGAGGTAGAGTGGCAGAGGGAAACATAAAATGCAACATCCTCTTTCTGGTGCTTTCAGCAAGTTATACTGTGTAAATTCACTACAATTAAGCTGCTCCAGGCTGGTGCAGCTGTCATCCCGTCATCCTGCCAACCATCCCTTCTTATCCCCTCTCCTTTGCTGATACTGACGTAGCCGTTCTTGCTAGTTCTGGCAGCTAAAGTAGAAAACTACTCACTGCTTTGTACATCATTTTTTCTACCGGTTCTGTACCCCGTAGCTGCCTGTGCAGAGGAGGATGGGACTGCAGCAGTGGCCACCTCAGTGAAATTGCCGTGGAAGTGCGGTCTGAGGGAGCGCAGGCACTTCGGCGAGGAAGGGGCGAGGAGGCGACGTGGCGAGAAACGCTTTAAATATTCACTAATTGAAATCAAAGGCGGCGGCTGCCGCCGGCCTGCAGCGGGTGAGGCAGCGCCGCCTCAGCAGCAGCGCCGCCTCAGCAGCAGCGCGGGGGAGCGCCGCGACGCCCTCTGCCGGCTGCAGCTGCCGTGGCTCCCCACGCGCGCCGGCGTGGGGAGGTGGCTTGGTACATCTTCCTCGTCCCCTCCTCTTCACTGCAGCTAAACACGTTTTCTGCACTTGGCTATTCACGGTGCGAGGCTGACATATCTCCAAGCACTACAATTCACGACGTCAGCCCAAAGCCCCGATGGTAACGAAAATGAATTCACAGAAATACGGTGCCAGAGGCTCCGTATTTCTCTCCAACGTCTCTGCGTTTCGAAATGCCCTCCCCCGCCCCCCGTCCGAAGTGAATGTAACGTGCGGATGAGACGGGTGAAGCAAAGCCTGCTCCAGAAGCAGCCGACTCCCGCACGCTCAACTGCGGGACCCGACGAGGAGCGGGAAACCCTGTAACGGACCGCGCGTCCGCGGCGCCCAGCGCGACCGAGGGCGACGGGGAGCTGCGACGCGGCGTGCCTCGGCGTCGGCAGCGCCCGGTTTCCGCCTGCCGCCGCTGCAGGCCGCGGACTCAGCGGGCCGGCAGCAATCGGCCGCCACCGGCGGCAGAGATGGCGACGCTACGGCTGGTGTGACGTGCTGTGACGTCGCGTGACGCTCCTCGCCGCGCCGGCCGGCGGCCTCCCTGCGCGCACGCGACGATGACGCCCCGCGTTGGCCGCAGCGCCCATTGGCTGCCCTCCGCGATCACCTGAGGGTTCCGTTCCCTCAGTAGCTCTCCAGCTGATTGGCTCGCCGCGTCAGGCCGCGCCGCCAGGCGGGGGGACTCCGCAGCCGTCGGCGCGAGGCGATTGGCGGAGGAAGCTGCCGCTCCCCCGCCTCCCCGCCCCGCTCCCCGCCGGGCGGGCACGAAGGAGTTCCGCCCCCGCCGCTGTACCGTGGTTCGGGTTTCGCCGCGTCGGGATGAGCCGCGTTTCCCCATGGAGACCAAACGGGCCGAGATCCCCAGCAGCGTCTTGGACGACCTGTGCAGGTAGCCGTGGGGCGGGGACGTTCCCGGGCCCGCCTCACGCCCACTAGCCCCAGACGGGCGGCGCCTTTCCCTTCCCCTTCCCCCGCGCGGCGGCGCCTCCGGCCTGTGGTGCCGCGCGCCGTCCCTTGCGGGGGGCGGCGTGGGCGCCCTCTCCCCGCCCTGCCCCCCTTTTTCGCCCCCGCCCGCTGCGAGGCGCGCGATCGGGCCGCTGGGCCGGCGTGGCGTGGGGCCCGGGTTGCTCGGAGCTGCCTGAAGCACTCCGTGGGCTGGCGGGACTCCGCGGGGGGAGCGGGGCGGCCCGGGGAAAGGGGCGGTGTTGCTAGTGCCGCAGCGGCCGGGAACAGGAAGGAAGGGGCTCGGTGCGGCTTCCCCCCGTGCCTGTGTGGGGCTGCACCCGCCCCCCTCTCTCACGCTTCGTGGCCCAAGGCGCTGCCCAGCCGATGGAAGCTGTTCTGGCGGGGCGGGAAGGGTGCCCGTCAGCTCTCCCATGCCGTCGGCACCGTCGTGGGGCTGATCGTCGAACCTGATGGAGGGCTAAACCGGCGGCGGGAGAGAAGCTGAGTGTAGAATAAGAGGCAGAACATGGTTTGTGGGTTTTTCTTACGGTGTTAAGCAGCTCGTGCTCTTTGGCCGGGGAGGGTAAAACTGTGTCGGCGGTGTTTGTGCAGGTGAAACGTTGATATGACGTGTGTAGTGATGAATTGATGCGATGCTTACTGTTCAGAAGTTTGGTTTCATCTAGAAGAGGTGGCAGAAGTCCCTTCTGCTGATTTACCTCTGCTGGAAGAGAATGTTCCAGTAGGACAGAAAAGGAAGAGCCAAAGGAATACCCTTCAGTCTGAAACTGTCGTCTCCCACTTGTCGGTCCTTTCAGAGTGAAATGGTTGGCTTTTCTTATCCTGAAGGCTACACGTATAAATTTTCATAAAACATGGCTTCTGTTTTCTTGGGGGGGTGAGGTGCTTTCTCACCTTCTGGTCTCAACCTCTGATCATCTGTGGTGTAGCCCTTCGGACTTTTAAATTCATCTGTCATCCCCAGAATTTGATGCCCCAAACCAGATGTGATATTTGACATGAAATAATCCTTCTGTCTTACCACCTTGAAAGGACCCCTTCTGAAGTGTTTATGTACGAGAGGGAAAAGTTACTAGAGATGAAGGATAGTCCACTTGCTGGAATTACTGTTTTCAAATGAGTGAGAAGTCTTAGAAGTGAGAATATCCCAGGAAGCTAGAAATGCTCCTCTCTGTAGTGTTTCGTCGTGTATCTAATGCAAGAGTCAGAGTTTGCAATAAACAAGTAAATTTTCAATTCTCTAAGCCTGGCCTCTGAAGCATGTTCATGTTTCCATTGTGTCTCCTTTGGGCTCCCTGCAGAGAGATGAGATTTGTCTTTTAGATGCCTGCTCACATATGAAGCGGGGTTTAAGACTTCTGAAGAAAATCCAGAGTGGAATCACAATGCTTACAAAACTGAAATAACCTATTAGTGTCACTCCTGCGGGGTGACTGATAGAAGGGCACATGAGTAATCAGATCTTACGTTGTTGTAGGGTCAGTCCCAATGTCTTACTGTGTTCCTCTGAGCTGCCGTCGTCTTCTGCCTTTGAAATGGTGTTTTGTCTCATAATTGTATGAATGTAGTCGTGTGGCTTTAATTTGAAAAAAAAAAAAAAAGCCATAGAATGCTAGATCAGGGGCTTGTAGTTACCATCTGCCTGGCTCTTCATCTTTTCCTGATTCATCTTGTTGACCTCCATTAGTGCTAACAGATCAGCCCTGCTTCAAATTATGTTGCCTTGCATGGACATGGACAGAACAGCTGAAAGGAGCGGAGTAGTCAGGCTTGCCTGTGGCAAAGAGAGAAAGGATTCTGGTGTGCACTGGAGGAGTGACAGGGCCTGACAGGCCTTGGCTCAAGGGAGAAGATGAACTATTAAATAAGTGGAAGATCGGTGGTGCTGCGCTTCAGGTGGTTGGCTATAAACGGGTTATTAAAATATCTGTTGCTTCCCACATACTTCAATCTATATATGATATTAGTGGAAATTTTGGTAGAAAGAGCCAAGCAATTTTTCATACTCGGTTATTGAGAAGATTCAAAACATTTTCTAGCACAACCTATATTTTGTATTTATTTTTCTTTTTATTTTTTAAAATTCTCTCAGCAAATAAAACTTTAGTACTAAATAATTATAATTTCTGTATAACAGGTTTGGAAAGTTACCGGACCCATGCAAATTGTCTCGTATCTTTTTACATGAACTGTAGCAGTGTGAGCTGGAAATCCAAATAACTGTTAGTGAATTTTTAGGAGGTGGCAAGCATTTGCATTGCTCTTACTAAACTAAACAATGAAATGAATTTTCTTTCAAGTCAGGCTTGCCCAGTAGTTTGAGATTTTGGCGTTTTTTAAAGTGGTTTTTTTTTTGTGTGTGTATTTGAAAACTAAAAAGCTAAGTTAAAGCTTAGATGTCCACAAAAGAGTACTATTGGTTTTATTTGTATCTTGAGAGTGCTAGAATATCTGTCAGACTCACACACTTTGTCTTTGGACAGGAATATTTTCCTTTGTGCTGAAGCAAAAGGTCTGGATTCTCTGCAGAAAACTCCTAGTTGTTAAAAGTTTGTGTACGCAGGAGATGCAGTCATCAGTACTTCTCGCTATATCTGCCATTTTACCTGCTTGATACATTTACTTAAGACAGAAGAAACACTGTGAGCTGGTGCTAATTCCATCAACATAATGCATTGCTGAATTAAAACGTGTTTGGATTTTATTTTAAGCTGAACCACTTTCTTTAGGTATCTCACAGGGCCTAGGCAGAGGCTCAAGGAGGTTCCACACAGAGGCTACTCAAGGAGGCTCACGTGTAGGTCCTCAGATCACTTGCAGCTGTTCCAACTAATTCAGCCAGTTAGTCTAAATAATAATTCCACTGTTTGAGGCAGCTACAGCTGTTTTAATGCCTGCAGGTAATTCTCATGGCTGTTGCTAGCTCTAAAGGCATACAAAGGTGCTTTAGCTGGTATCTTAATTTTGTATGTCTTGAGGGGATGGTGTGGTGGTTCTTTTTTTTTTTTTATTTGTTTCTGTTGAGCCTGATAGGTTAAAAAAACAAAGTACTGCTGTATTATTGTGAGTTAAAGCTTCCAAGTTTTTATGTACTGTGCAGGATGACTGGATTTCTTGTTGTAATAATCAATTTTGATCTTAAGTTGACAAATACTGTTCAATTGTGTAGTTAATTGGGCTAAGACTCCAAATTTTTATTGTCTTTAGTCACTTAGAGCGACTCAGTTTTGAGATACGCCAACTTCTAGGAGAGTCTGGATTATGTTCTTAGACTGGGTTTGGGGCTTGATGTTACTTTTACAAAGTTTCGCTTGCAGTATTTGCGTGATCATGTATTTTGCTGAGGGTAAAGTTTGGCTATTTAGTAGCAACTGTAGCATTCAGCATCAAATTCAGGTTTTAATTGGACAGAGGAAACTTAGTGTACCTATTTCTTCTGTGGGAGAAAAAAACCTCCAAACCCTGCAGGCTCAATGTGTACTTGTGGATGTTTTCTCTGATATTAGCCTTAGTGTTTCTCCATGCTGTGAGCAGTGAAATATATAATAATTTCATATAGGTTATAGCTAAGCTTAAATGTAGAATTTTTCATGCATGTTACAAAAAATTCTCTTGCATGTTGGCTTTATTAAATCAAGTACGTTGGGTGAAGGGCTCTGAGGCCCTGGGCTTTCTCTGTCTTGTGGAGCTCAACATATAAAGTTACCTGCTGTAATGGGTATGTTCAGAGTCAAATGTTCATAGCTGACTTCACAGAATCTAATACTGAAATACAGCACTGAAACCTGTTCTAGAGAATCAGTATAAGCTAGCTCTTGAAAACAAAACAAAAAAAACCCCACAACTTTTTCCAACACCATAAAATAACAAGTAAGCTTTTATATTCAGCTGTAGAGATCTGTGTGAGAATTGAGTATAAGTGATAATGGCGATGGTGATTATTGTTAAATGCTTTCATTGCAAACCCACTCTCCTAAGGATAACAAAAATAAGATTAAAAACACTAGTCTAATGCACTTTCATTTAACTTTTTTTCCCAAGCTGTCACAGTTTTTCCCTGCTGGTAAAGTAAATTGAGAGACTTCTACACTTAGAATTTGTATTCAGAGAGTAAAATGTTACACCTCCATTCTTATTCAGAGAAAAAATGTTACTTGCCACCATGTGAAAATAAGTTGAAAGCTAAAGCCACGTACATAATGTCCTCAAACATTTGTTGAGTTCCTAGGCTGTTTTAGAATCACACAATGCCAGGATACGATTTATTCTAGTTCTGGTAAGTTACTGTGTGTTTAAGCTTCAGCAGTAGGACTGCTCTGACCCATTCTGTTAAGTAACAAGTCACAGGTATCCATGTCATTTTTTCTGTCATGCTGTCTTGTGCTACTGAGTTGTTATTTACAGAATAAATAAGTGGAGGTACAGAGTCTTAATGTAGGTTTTGGGGCTTCTTGGTGCTCTCTTTCTCTGATAAGCAAGTGCTGTTAACCCACCGCAGTCCTGAAGTCAAAAGATGGTATAACATTGGCCAGCAGCCAGATGCCCATCCAGCCACTCACTCCCCCTCTTCAATAGGATGGGGGAGAAAAGAGGATGGAAAAGCTTGTGGCTCAGGATGAGACAGGAGGGTTGCTTACAATTACCGTCATGGGCAAAACAGACTCGACTTGGGGAAAACTAATTTAGTTTGTTGCCAATTAAAATAGATTTGGATAGAGAGAAACAAAGACAAAAAAATTTAAACGCCACCTTCCCCTACATCCCCATTTTTCCCAGGTTCAACTTCAATCCTTTATTCCTGCAGCGCGGGTGGATGGGGAATGGGGGTTGTGGTCAGTCCATAATGCTTCATCTCTGCTGCTCCTTCATCCTCGTGCTTTGCCCCTCTTTCAGCGTGGGGTCAATCCTATGGGCTGAAGTTCCTTCAGGAAATACCCATCTGCTCCGGCATGTGATCCTCCACCGGCTGCAGTGTGGACATCTGCTCTGCCATGGAGCACTTCCTCTCCCTCCTTCTTCTCTGACCTTGGTGTTTGCACTGCTGTTTCACGTTCTTTTTCTCTCTTCCTTTACCTGTTTGGCATTTTTGTCCTTTCTCAAATATACTTTCCTAGAGGCACCACCAAAACAAGAATTTTGGATATCAGGAAAAATTTCTTCACCAAAAGGGTTATCAAGCACTGGAACAGGCTGCTTGGGGAAGTGCTTGAGTCACCATTCCTTCAGGTATTTAAAAGGCTTCTAGACGTGGTGCTTAGGGGCACGGTTTAGTGTTGGACTTGGTAGTGCTAAGTTTACGGTTGGACTTGATGACCTTAAAGGTCTTTTCCAACCTAAATTGGAACCTAAAATGATTCTGTGATCTTGGCTGCTGGCTTCAGCTGTGCCCTGCGGTGGATCCATTGGAGCTAGTTGTGTCCGGCACAGGGCAGCCCCAGCCTCTTCTCCCCAGAGGCCACCCTGCAGCCCCCCTCTGCCAGCACCTGGGCACCTGCACCTAGTACAGCCTAGAGATGCCTGTTGTTAGCACTTCAGTCACTCTAAGTAACTTAGGAGTTTTGATTAGCAAGTAGTGTTCTAATTGGCTTTGCTTTTGTTACTCTAAGCCTAATGCTGGCATGTTCTTATTCCTCTTTGGTACTACTTCTACATATTGTATCTTCAGATTTATGTTCAGCTGCAGTGCTGGGGCAAGAAAACATCATCAAATAGTTATAAAATAAAATACTTTTATTTTTTTACCTTTAATCTACAGCAGCTTTGTATGTAAGGGCTATTTTCAGCAGTAATAGAGCCTTCAAAAAGAAAGGAGCAGTTGAAAGGTGGTATTGCCAATTGAAAATTGGCAAGTAGGAAAATATTGTTGTTTAAGTGAATAAGGTTATTTATGTCAGGGAGAGTGTCTGTTTCTTTAAGGATATCTGGTCAAGAACCTTTTTCAATGTGGAAATGGGATAATAAGAAAAGGAGGAAGCCATGAACAAAACGTACAGGGACACAAACCTGAGAGAGAAACAATAAGGGAGGCAGTGATGAGAACCAAACCTGGCCACAGATCGATGAGGGTGTGTGGGAATGTTCATTCCAGCAAGTTTAACTGAGTGGGAACCTGCTCCTGGGAAACTAAGGGAAAAAGGGGGAAATCAGAACCAAAGATATACAGACACAGACCTCAGAAAACAAAAGTGGAGACAATGACAAGAAACAAACCTGCCAATCACACTAATTGATGGGCTATCAAGAAACCATAGGCACAGCTTCCAGGAAGATCGGCCTGGCCTTTGCATCTGATAGGGCTGTAAATCAAGGGGGATCCCGTACACCGGCTGGGAGGGGTGCTGCAGGGGAGGGGGGGCGCGAAACCAGATGGACGACAACGCGGGGGTAGGCAGAAAGGGGTATAAGAGTGTCTGGTTCTGTGTAAAACTGGGCCGGTCAGTACGCTTGTCTGGCTGAGCCTTTTGCTTGATTGCCACAGTCTGTCCTGTCTTCTTACATCTTCTTATTAAATCTTTTCTTATTTTTCTCTCTGCGTAATCTCACTCTCTACCGCATGTACATGCGTGTTGCAGGGATGAAGTGCCAGCTACTGATGACAGCTGTGTGTGAGTGGACGGGGTGTCAGCTACTAGAGTGTGTGTGTCTGTGTGTCTTGGTACCAGCTACTTGCATAGGTGGCGGTCTCGGCTTCCAGCTTCTGGGGTGGGAACAGTGATGGTCCTGAAAACCAGGTACTGTAAGGGAAGTGTGTGAGTGAGGTGAGTGAGGGGCAAAGCGCCAGTGGCTGTAACGGGACCATGGGTTGCAGCCCATGTGCCTGGGGCTAGCTGCTGGGCTGGTGGCAGGGCAAGTGTCCTATCTTCCCCAAACCTGTTGTGCACGTGTGCTCACTAGCAAACTTCAAGCTGTGACCAGCTGTGTTAGGGATCTGTGTGTGTCCCTGGGATAGATGCTGGGCTTTGCTACTAGTCGAACCTGCCACAGGGAAAGTGGCAGCCATGTCCCTCAGCCTGGTCAGAGGCATTGGGGCACAGGGCTGGGCTCCAGTGGCCAGGCAGGAGGCAGTCCTTGGCCAGAGTGGCTGGGAGAAGCAACCACTTTTGACATCCTTTAACAATTTATACTTGTCAAATTTTAAGTAAAGATACCTTAAGTATTTCTGGTTCTGGCAACGATATTATGCGCTTTTTGAATTTAGTGGTACTCAGGAGTTGAATGTAAAAGATCTCTGTCAAATGATTTAAGTTCAATGGGGTGGATGACAAATTTCTAGAAAGAAAATTCTGTTTTTCTTGATCATACAAATAAATAAATAAGTAAAGCTTCTTCAGTGCTACTTACGTCTATGGGACTCTATATTTGTGTGTCAGTATCTGAGCTAAAGCATTAAGCAGACTTGAAAAATAAACCAATAGTCCATGTTCTATTTCAGACTGAGACGATTAATAGGATTGTATTGAATTTTAAAATCTACATAAATTAATAGTTTACTGTGGTTTTAAGTGAAAATGCATAGCCATGTTTAACTTGTGTCCAGAAAAAAATGCGTTGACATCTCTTATCAGATTTTATAGATGTTCTTTACTGGACATGTAAAAATGCTTTCATTCTTGTAATATAGCCATTTACTTAGGATGTCCTCACCCTCCTTGTTTTCACAACAGTTAATTTCCTGGGTTTATTGTAATTGATTTTTGTGAAAGAACATCATGATCCATTCTCCTTTATGACTTAAAAAGTTGTATTTTACTTTGATGTGAAAACCTTTTGCTGTGCAGACCAACAGGAAGATCTCGTGGTCTGTTGCTCTGTGCTAATGGATCAGGAATTCCACTGTTGCAATGCATTTCTGTTGTTAGATTTATTTAAATTGATAGATTTGGCTGATCTTACTTTTCTTTCTTTCCTGGCAGCCGATTTATTTTGCATATTCCAAGTGAAGAGAGAGACAATGCAATCAGAGTGTGTTTTCAGATTGAACTTGCCCATTGGTTTTACTTGGATTTCTACATGCAAAACACACCAGGATTACCTCAGTGTGGGATAAGAGACTTTGCTAAAGCTGATATCCTTTCTATTACTGTGATTGTTTTCTGTCTCAGTGGATAAAGCGCAAACTGAATATTGTTAACAAAATTTTGTACTTGCAGTAGGAAAATGTCACTTCGTGTGTTAGTGATTAGAAGTTAGTATTGCTAAGTATGTGATTTTATCTGTTCATTGCTTCCATAATTTTGTGACATCCACAAAAAAGGTATTTCTCAGACTGCTAAAGAACTATGGAAAACTAGTAATTTCTGATCTTTGAGGATTTTTCCTCACTGTTGCACTTTGGCAGACTAGGTGGGTTTCAGAGATGAGCTGTTGGAGCTCTTCATGATGTTTTGTCTCCTTAATTTAATCCCTTTCCAAGTAAATAGTGACATACATGTTAACATAGCTGAAGGTGGTATGTGTTCCCTGATGGAGAGTGATACATATTTGTTGGAAGTACTGACAGTTGCTCCTAGAAACAGTTCTGTTGGTAGGGAAGAGGATGCATTTTTACTGAATTCGTATGGTTGGCCTTTGTTTTTTCTTACTGCTTACAAGGGCTGCTAGAATGTACACTATCTAGTCCTTGCTGGAGAAAAACTTACGACTTTCATCCACCAAGTGTTTTAGTTTTAACCTTTTCCCACGTGTTCTTCATGTGGGATTGAAGTATTGCTTCTAACTTTCATGATAATATTATCTGGGGTTTCACTACCCAAAATACTTCATGATAATATTATCTGTGGTTTCACTACACAACATACTTCTCTGTTGGTTTGATAACAGAGATGTGCTTTGAAACACTACAGCTTTTATTTTAACAATAAACTGTAAAAATATGATAATTTTCTGTTGCTTGATATTATGCAGTTATTTTTTATTTATTTTAAGTATGTTTTTAATTATGAATGTATTTTCAGACCAACAGAATTCTTCTAGTAATTATAGGTAGTGCAGGAAAAAGACAATGTAATAGATGCTATTTGTTTATTACATCTGTCCTTCTCCAGCTCACATTTGCCAGAAATACTAGTTCTGCTGCAGTGTCATATTTTTGAGTACTCTGCTATGGAATATTTTTTTATTGGTAGTATGATTTTAGATGTAATCTGTAATATTAATACTTTTATTATGGACTTGCAGATTTGCTTTTTTAGTTTTATAGTTACAAAGGTTGTTCATGTTTGCACGGTGAGTTTTGGTAAAGTGTATTAGAATTTAGATCTCTGTAACTTGATGCCATTAAAAGTAATTTTTTTGCGTGGTAAATACTTAAGTACAAATTTTGTACTGTAGTCTAGGAATGATTGTGGGAAAAAATGATCTCCATTTACTTCAAGCAGGAGATGAAACTTTTTGTCTGTCTCACTTACTTAAAAATGAAAAAAAATCTTTAAGAATAATACATATTCAAAATAACTGTCATGTGGATACTTTTTCTACAAAATTAGGGGAGACCTTCCTTCAAACAAGCAGCCTCGTGCCACCTTTTTTCTTGTCTTTTTTTTTTAAATTGGTTTGTATTATAATTACCAAATTATTTGATGCTTTCTGACCTTTAGAGTTTAGTAATGGATTATTCATAATATTTTTTACTTCCAAGAGAATGTATCTTGAAAGCACTTAGGGAAGGGATTGTGGTTATTGTAAGTGTTGGGTGGGTGTCTTTTGTATGGCTGCATGTGATTTGAAACTGAATGCTTAAGTTTATCTTCCTTAACACGTCGCTGTACTCTTTAATCACTGCCCTTTTTTACTGCCTCAAGGTGAAGACGTACAAAAGGTTTTAGATGAGTGGAAAGAATACAAAATGGGAGTGCCAACCTATGGTGCAATTATTCTCGATGAGACACTTGAAAATGTAAGTAGGGAAATAGTTGTGAAGGGCTAGAGGGGAAGAGTGGCCTATGCTGGTAGAAGTAATCTTTTTGTGGTTTACATTTTTCATCTGGAGGAAAAAAAAAAAAAAGTGCTTCAGATTCACAGAGACCTGACAGTTACTTGACACTGTTGAGTGTGTACAGAAATATAATATGGGAGACAGTAAACACACTTCCACTTGCTTTCCTACTCAGTTTTGGGTTTTTTATGCTGAGTTGCATGATCCTGTAAAAAAATTTGCAGTTCTTGCCAGAACACAGAAAACCTATAATGGGTTCCTTCCTCCAGGTTAAAGTGTCTTTTGGAGAAGCAGGGGATGGTGAAAGGAAGACATTTAATAGAAATTGGTTAGAATAGTGTGTGTTTGACAGTTGCATTGCCTTGTATTTTGCAGGTTCTTTTGGTTCAGGGCTATTTAGCAAAGTCTGGTTGGGGATTTCCGAAAGGGAAAGTAAATAAAGAGGAGGCTCCTCATGACTGTGCTGCTAGAGAGGTAAGTTATGTTTCATTCCCTTAAATTTAAGCTAAAGAAGTGAAATTTTGCTGAGAGCAGGATATATGCATTAGATGAAAACACATTTTACTTAGGTCTCTTGTTATTGAAACCAAGTAAATAAATAGTCTATTCTTGCAGGAGTCTTCTGCTGTAGCTTTTAGTGCTTTTCTGAGTTCCAGAGTCATACTCAAGGGTGTGGTTATGTAATTTAAAATTACTGTTCGATGTTTCTAATTGTTTTGCACTAACTTGCTAAGTTAAGTGAGTACTATTTTTAAAGTTCTCTGCTGAACTATCAGTTTACTTTTAAGTATTATTTTTGGTGCTTGGGAAATCTTATGTACTTTGTGGTTTTTGGAATATTAATTTCAAAGGCCATCATAACAGTAAAAATGTAGAAGAGTGGGAGTTTAGCTTATGTCCACTGGGCTATGTAAAGAGGCTAAAGAGTTGAGTTGGAGGTTCTAGAAGATTATGTAAAAATTGTGAAGAACTTTACTTTTCTATTTTTCAGTGAGGCAGGAACAAGGATCAATGTATATGGCAAGTAAAATCTGAAAAATAATCTGTGGAATTTATTGCTGCTGGTGACCTAGATATATAGTGAAGCTGCATATTAAAAAAAGCCTGTAAAATAATGTATGGTATAAACTCAATGTTCATGTAACATAATACATTCAGAATTTTTGAGAGGGAGAATTAAGATGAGGGAAAGTAGTAAGATGCATTAGTTTTCTTCATGGTTGGACTGAATCAGTATCTGAGAAGTCATGGATTTTTATTTTTTTTAAATATACCTGCAAAAGATGCATGAATGAAAAATTCTGTATTTCTGATTCCCTGATGGTGCTTTCCATACACTCATATATTTAATATGGACTGGGAAAAGCAAAAAAAGTGTTAGATCTTAACATTGCACTGTTATGTGATGGACAAACATGAAATGCACTTTCGTGTGAGCAGTTACTGATCTCTGAGTGTAGAACATTATTTATGTAGTATCAAATGACTTGCCAAAGAGTGAAACACCCTGAGCTACAGATGCAGTGGGCTGTCATTGCAGAACTCATGGGCTGGGGAAAGATGAGCAGAGACTTAATAAGGTTAACCTGATTATTCAATGTATGTCTCTCTCCCTCTACCCCATAAATAGCTTGTTCAGTTAAACTTTTACTACTCAGGTGCTTCTAGGGTTGGTCTAAAGGACTGAACTGAAGTGAAAGAAGACCATAAAAATATATGGACCACAACAGAGTGGACAGGACAAACTAGGTGTAACTGCTTCAGGAAGGAGTGATGTGAAGTATGCCTTCCTCTTTATGTCAAATTATGCTAGTAAAAGCATTAAAGTGGGCGCAGTTATACTGGGAAAAAAATCTTTTGATTGTGTTTTTAATTTGGAGAATTGATTTAGATTACACTAATGAACAACAGTGTTGCTATGATCTTTTTCCATCAAGGTAGATTTTCATTGTAGATAAACTGGCAAATTCTTCAAGGCTTGCATGTGGTGTTTCTACAATGAATTCACTTAAATCATACGGAAAGATCATTTAGGAAGGGAAAACACGGATGTTAGTAGTAAGAGTAAGTATGGAGGAAAAGCGTACCTTCTCTTAATTGAGATGGTGTGTGGTGGGGTGGTTTTGCTTTTTTTTTTGTTTGTTTTTTTTTTCCCCCTAAACTCTGCTGTTCTTAAGGTAGTTAGATGGCAAGATGGCTTGCTTTTTATTTTGGTATAAGAGGAGTTGTATGTGCTAATTTGAAGACTACATGGTTAATTATTTGCTTTGTATTAAAAACTACTGTTGTTTTCATATTTGTGCTTAATTTCCTCTGCGTTTTCAAAAATGGACCTTACAACTATTTTTGCTGATACCAATATATACATTGGTATTTTGCATAACATATTTTGAGTATTTCCTGCTATTATTATTTTATGTGCAGTTATTTGGTTCTATTTTTCATTATACATACCCACAGGAGATGGGAGTTGAGAAGAGGTTTTACTGAAGATCCTGTCCCTCTTTTTAATTCTAAATCTGGTCTTTAAAAAATTTAACTGAGGACTTCTGCCTTTGTATTATTGGCAGCGGGGCTTAACAGCCCTGGGGTTAATATCCAGTTCTATGAGTGATTGTTCACATGCATGTTCCACTGTCTGGGCAGAAATATTTTGGACAGTGGTATTAATCCTGCATGTTTTCTGAGTACTTGTATTTCCTGTAGAGATTTTGAGGTCTAGGAAGTTTGTAAAAATGAGTATTTACTTAGCAAGCTTAAGAGGCATGATCTGATTTAAGCAGAATAGACCTGAATCTTTTTATATTATAAACCATGTATATTTGAGAATGTTGTCATTTGAGAATTTGAGAATGAGAAAGTAAATATTTCGAAGTAAGGCTTTTAGCAACTGATGTAGTGAAAGATGTCCCTGCCTAGGGCAGAGGGC
Organism: Gavia stellata; assembly: GCF_030936135.1. NCBI lineage: Eukaryota > Metazoa > Chordata > Aves > Gaviiformes > Gaviidae > Gavia > Gavia stellata. Next base: position 65,925,266 of record NC_082637.1, read on the forward strand.
TTGGATTAGGTGATCTTTGAAGGTCCCTTGCAACCCAAACCATCTATGATCCTTCAATGCAAGACCAAAAAATACGCAAAGAAAATGTTATTTTAAAATACCTTTGTCTTTCTAGGAATCTCCAGCAGGTGTAACCCTCCTATTTTTTCTTTAGAGTAGCCAACAATGCAGTTTTAAGTTCGTTTGTGAGTGTGAATGTGCAGTTTGAATTTCGTACTAAAAGTTTTGCTATCCTATTGCTGGGTTTTGTTATGAATGTAAAAATGACGATACGTATTGGAGTAAAAGGTTCATGAAGTAGAAGGATTGTTGAAAGAGAAGAAAAATAGAGGTGCAAGTAAACCTTGCTAGAATTTGAAGATGTATTTACTCCCCAAATAGTAGTTTTTGCTGTGAATAAGATTTCCATGCATCCAGCAGCATGGAGGAGCAGCTAGAGACTCCCCATCCATATTAATAAATTGCAACATGAAGGTGTAATAGAGTTGTTTCAACTTTTATTACAGGTCTGTCTGTCTTGGAGAAATGTGAAGCACATAGGATCTTAGATACTTTTTCTATTATTGAATATATATCTATGTGTAAAGGCTTGTTTTTCCCAGCAGTGGCCTGCTTTCATGAATAAATCTGAAAAACAGTCATTCCTTCCCTTGTGATGATAGGTTCTGAAAGGATAAATCCAAATACATACACTGATTTAATCTATATGCTTCCCAGGTGTTTGAAGAAACTGGGTTTGACATAAAAGATTATATCTGCAAAGAAGAATACATTGAGCTGCGAATTAATGATCAGTTAGCACGGCTGTACATCATTCCAGGAGTTCCCAAGAACACAAAATTCAACCCCAAAACTAGAAGGGAAATTCGGGTATGTGTTATCTTGTTTGAATCTATAGGAACCTTGTTGTGGAGCTTGATTTTTAAAACTAATGGTCTGTAAAATAATGAAACTACCAAGCATGATGAATACCTCAAATACTAGGTACAGATGGCATCTCTGCACTTTAGGGTCTTGCTAACTACTTGCAACTGTACTGCAAAGACTGATTCTTGACCATCTGTCTGACATCTCCATTCATCATGAAAACAACATTAGAGCATACTGTCAAACTGTAATTCTCCCCTTTTTTTCTCTTAGGTAGTGTATGTGTTAATCATTTCATGCTATTACTCATTATAGCTGCATATATAACTCTATATTCTGAAGATGTAATTGGTGATATACAAAAGCCTACATATCAGAAGGAGAAACTAAGGATTGTGTTCTCTCTTTCATGGCTAATACCATCCAGGCTTAGAGAATAGTGTATTTTAAGGAGGAGGTTGGGAAGGGGACACAAAATGGGAACTATTTTGGGTTGTTTGTGTACCATTAGGCTTTTAAAAGGTGTTGTGAAAAGGAGAAGCAAAGACTGAGGTAGCAGACTTGTTAGAAAGTTTGTTCCTGATATCCATAATCTTTGAAGTTTTAATATCTTTCTTGTATTGCAATTCAGTTTAAAACAGCTATCCGCATATTTTCATGCAGATGGTGCCGCTGAACAGGGCATCTGGCTTTCTAAATAGGAAAAGGTACTTTTAGTTGATTAGACGGGAGTCTCCTAATTTCTTGCATTAGAGAGTCTTATCCTTTACCCATGGTTGTTTTTTTTGTAACAAAACCTGAAACTTACTTTGCAAACTAAATCCCCTTCTTTCTGATAATTTTTGAACTTGTATTGGTGGTCTAGTTTTGATGACATTTTAAATAAAAATAGCAAGAATAGTAGTGGCTTGAAAGTTTTTTAAAGCCTCTGCCTTTATTTATGGCATTCAGTGTGCAGTGGTTTGGTTGTTCGGTTTTTGAAACCCTTATTCAGAATTTAGTTGCTGGATAATACCTTTCGTATTTTAGGTACCATATCTTGCAATGAGCATGAGCTGTACCACCTGTTACTCTGTAGTTGCAGTCAGAAGAATGACCCCATTGTTAATTGACCTTTTGTGAAAAACCCTGTTATGGTCTGTTAATTGAAGTCTTCCATTGTAATTTTTTAGCTAAGGGAAATAATTGTGGTTGATACATATTTGCAACATTCTGAAAGGCTACAGAAGTGGATATTTTGATTTTTTTTAATTTTTTAATTTTTTTTTTTTTTTTTTTTTTTAGAATATTGAGTGGTTTTCCATCGACAAATTACCATGCCACAGAAATGACATGACCCCAAAGTCCAAGCTGGGTCTGGCACCTAATAAATTTTTTATGGCAATTCCCTTCATCAGGTATGTCTGACATGAGGCAAATGCTATGCCAGTGCCTTTCGGACAACTTTAATTTCTTCAGATATGTTTTAGTAAGTAGATCTTGTTGCACTTCTCCTTGCTCACAGGCCCTTGAGGGAATGGATTTCTCAAAGGAATGGAGATTCCTCAGATAGCGACAATGGATTTTCATCTACAGGGAACACACCCTCTAAGCCCAACTTGGAAAAAGCTAGGTAAGAACCAGGTCAGTTTAACACCTTTATATCCTTTCTATAAAACATTGGTTGTACAAAGCTGCTTTTCCTTTCTCTTTCTCTGAGAATTTGTGTTTCAGTAATAGAATGGGTTAACAAAATAAAATTGCAGGCATATCTCATAGGACTGTAAATAGGATGAGAAGTTAATTAATGTCATGATACACTTTTTCTGGTACATGCTCGTATGTCAGAAGTGAGATAATTTCTTGAGTCCTATGTATGGGTATCCAAAAAACAGAAGCTAAAACAAGTAGAAAGCTTTCAGTGCTTCTAGTTCAATGCTTTTGGCACTTCCACAGAGAAAAAATAGCACTCTGTGAAGTAGAACTGTAAAGTACTATCAGAAGTAGCTAGCTAGATAAAACCTGTGGGGGTCAGTAGGGGAACAAGTGTTGCTGGCTTTTGATTCAGCTGAGCTAAAAGTGGTAGAATAAACTTTGAAGCCTGTAGTCCCAAAGAAAAGGCTATGCTCCAGTAATTCGAGTCAGGTCAGCACCAGCACTGACAACAACAGGACAAATGCTAATGTGGACCTAGCCTGCTGTCTATGCAGAACATAGGTTTCTTATCAGCAGGCTAGGCAAAGTTGGGTGAATGCAGTGAGCGTTATTACAGTTTCCACACTAGGTTACTTAAGCTTGTCTTCCAGGTTGTTCTCAAAAAGCAAAAAATTCTTTCATGTTTGTCTTCTGCTATCAATAGGTTTGAAATTGCATTGTAAACTTCATTTGTTTTCCTGCACTAGATCCAAACTTCGCTGTAGTCAGCAGATGTTTACAGATGGCTTTTCAGGAGAGCAGTGGGTGAAGCCAAAACAGCCACAGAAGCCATATAATCATCCTGAGATGTCTGAAGTTTTGAAAATAAAGGTAGGTTGTTTCTTAGGCAAACATATGCATCTGGGCTATTTAAAACAGATGTCTTTGTTCATAAGGGTTCCTCTCTGGAACGAAAATACTGAATTTTATCACCACAGCATGCAAAAATAAAAACAGGGAAAAAGGTACTAGGGATTCTCAGCTTTATCTGACATTAGAAGTGGTGGGTATCAGGTGGTGGCTGTGTTGTTTCAGGTATAGATAGAAATTACTACTCACGATTTTGGTGTCCTCCATGTACCATTTTGAAATATTTTTGGGTACCACTAGCATATATGCATCAGTGTATGGGAACTCCATGAACTGAATTTATTGTGTAATACAGTGTCTGTAATAGTGCAAGAGAGACTGAGTAACAGCTGATGACTCTTTGTAACTTGAGTGTATGTTTGGCTAATTTCAGTGTGCTTCAGTTTGTCTACAAAAGATACTGTTCACATATATTGAGGTCATTTGGAGGAAAGTTTTAACTACTAAGTAGGAAGTGTCAGTGCAATGATGTTCAATGCTGCCATTTAAACTCTTTGCTTTACTACGTTTTGAACTTAATGGCAGAGTCAGAGCTTGAGGAGCAACGGCAGAAAGCAGTATCAAGAAGCTTCCAGCCAAAAGAAGCGAACGAATGGAGTCCACAGTCAACCAGTTAAGCAAAACCATACCTTGGTAAGAAACATGCAGTGGCTGTCTTGTTAACAGGTTTCAGTAATGCTTAACAAACGTCCAGGCCACTGTCCTGCTGAAAGAAAGTAGGGTGCATATCTATCAAAAGTATATGTGATCAGAACATTTGGTATGTATTTGTAGAAGTAGGACATTTCTTACCTTGTATGCCTATACATTTATAGACAAGCATACTGAACTTCAAAGTTTGCATTTTGGAAGTGAGTCTTAATTTAACAGTTGAAAATTTGTCAGCTGTTTCAGTAGACAATCCTGCAGTTTTCCAGGTTCCTGTCAGGTAATAGCCTACTGTAGTGTGTCATAATAAGTCAGTGTATTACATGTCTTATTTATTCATGTATGATATATTGTTGTAAGCATAGAGTTTTGTTATACAACAATTAGACACAAAGCGGTAATGCATATGCTTATTATTTCCCTTCTGTCTAGCAAAAATGTTGAGATACAGACTTGAACACCAGAATCTGACATAGTTTTTTAATCGTACAGTAGAACTACAGCAGTTTGTGAATTCCAGTATGACATTCTTGGTTTCCTACCTTTTCTTTCAGGAACTAATTGTCTTTGTCCCCGCAGTTCTGCTGGATGGGAGAAGGCTCACTGAGATATCTCTGTTTTTTTCTTTAATATAATGTCTTTTTGACCCCCCCTTCTTTACGGCTCTCCGATTCTACTTTGTTGGCTTTTGTGCAGCAGTGAGCCCCAGTTCTCCATGCAGCTCAGCTGGCTTGCCCAAGCTTTAGTTTTTCTTGTTTACTGGCTATAAGCTGGATTCTTCCCATTCTGGCTTGTGGTTATTACCTTCTCTCTGTTTTTCATGTAAAAGTACAGAAACCATAAACTCTTGTCCTGTAAAATCGTCACTGTAGCAAGAAATGGTTAGTTGTGTTTGGGTCTGAGAGTAGAAGAATGAAAAGTCAAAGAATTGACTGACCAGAAAATTGGCTGTATAAAAAAACTGTAATGGGCATCTGTAGGATCTTCATGGAAACAAGTGGAACTGTTAATATTCCACAGTTACTTTGTAGACTCTTTACAGCCTTTGCTAAATACATCTGTGGTATGTCATTTGCATTTTCATGATTGCCAGTCTTTTGAAGTTTAAATATTTCATGTCCCAGTGATAATTTTCTAATACAATATTGGAACTCTTAATGTGCACAGAGTGCAAAGGGCCATACTTTTCTCTGTATTTGTGTACTTACAGCAGCATACCTGGGGCTAAAAATTAACTCTTCCCTGGAGAGTTCTAAGTCTGTGTCTCTAATGCATGATAATTTAATTGGCAGTAGCAGTGTGTTTGCAAATACATTCCCCTTGCTTTTTGGGACAAGCTGATTGAAGAACAGGTGTATGCATGTGCAACTTTGATTCCACACCATATGCAAGACATTTCCAGCTTAAAACGTTTAGAAAGCACTCAAAATTTTTCCCTAAAAGCCTGCATTTTAAAAATGGTTTGACTGTTAAAAGGTTACATGCTTCTGAAAGACTTGTGGACTTGAAGCATGCTTACTAGATAAAGTAACATGACAGAATTCATGCTGAGTTATAAGTAAAATAATTCACAAATCAGGAGGTGTGTCAAAGCAAATATGACCAGCATGCCTTTCAGCTGATGTTTAAGCTATACCCCTGAGAAATAGAATGCTATTTCTTTATGAAGTGTGTAATGTATGGTCATTCTTTTAACCAGAAATGTGAAAAAAGGCTTAATCCAAGAAGACTTCAAGATAACTTTGAAACAGGCAAGTGCAATCTGAATTTTCGTCCATTGTCACGCGCTACAGGCTGAAGGCACCTGAATAATGATGGTTGAGGGTTTTTCCCTATATGCTAACCTACCAAATGTTATAAAGCTGTATTTTTCTAAGGCAGTCTGAGGGTTTTTTTTATTTATTTGGTTAACTTCATGTTGGTTTTGCAATTCTTCTCCTTAATAATTAAGACTGTCAGATTATACCAGGTGGCTGAGAAAAAGTAACTGAAAGCTGGTTTAGGAGCCTCTGAGTCAACACAGTGCTGGTAGTTGAGTGTTGGTTCAAGGCTTTATGTCCTGCTAGTAATAAGCTGCAGTTGATACTGGACTACTCTGGAGAGGGCACACAGTTCTTTACTTAATGCTCAGAAAATAGGGCCATATTCCTTTCCTTCTTACTAAGAAGTTACTTGCAGAACAGCATCTGTGGGTAAAACTGGCTATTGAAAGTGTCCCCAGAGTGCCGTGACTTCTAAGATTTGTTCTAGCCCCTAGATGACTTGTAAATATGGCTGTTTGAGTTACCTTATTCTGTTTATGATCAGACATACAGATTTTGTTATAAATATATATTAATATACATTTGAGATATGGCTTTGTATTGTTGTTGATAGTCTTACTGATAACTGCATCTTTAAAAATTGTTTCATGCTTTTTTCTCTTTAAGCAGATGCAGCATATGAGATGTGTTGCTCCAGTGAAGACCCACTGCCAGAACAAGTAGAGGGACATTCTGTGGCATGCAATGGCCATTACAAATTTGCTTTCTCATCAAGAGCTTTCTTGAGTTTCAAGTTTGACCATGATGCCATAATGAAAAGTTTTGACCTCTGACAGCAAGCTTACTAGGAACAGAAATCAGACTTGCCTGTTGCAATTGAGGGGGTTTCTTATCCAGCCTTACTCTTTCTCAGGAGTTGTTTTATTTGTTTGTTTTTAAATGCAATGCAGGGACTGACTGGTGGTTTGGAAGGGTTTGTTCTCTTTGCAGTATGGGAGTGGCATAGTCAAGTGTTGCACTTTAAATGCAGTATAGCCTTTGTCCACAAAAGTACCTTTCCAGTGTTCAGTTCACTTGTTCCTAGCTGTGCATTAGAGGGCATTCTTTTTTCTTTTTTTTAACTTACTGTTTGTTTTTTAGAATGTCATTGACTTTTTTTTTTTTACACTGTTGAGTATACCAGCTTGCTAAACTTTTAACTGGTCTGATGTAAATTATTGGACTTGTTAGTCATTATTGTGTAGTACATTGCAATATTACGGCAGTGGCAATGAAACTGATTCTCAGAGGACTCCTCTGTCCTAGTGATTTTGAAACCAAGTTGCACATTTCAAACCTAGCCTCAGCCTGTCAGCCTTTCTCTATCCTGGTTGCTTGCCCAAAATACCTTCCCTCCTTCACACTGATAGTTTCTGTTGGCTGGCAATCAGTAGTACTTGGAGTGAAATCTATAGCATATTGATTTCTTGTACTTACTCTGCCTCTGCCTTCAGTAAGGATACACAAACTGGGTAGAATTTAGCCATTCAAAGTGTCAAGCTTCAACTCATATTTACTGTCCCCAGCTGGGTAAGAAGTTGCAAAGTTTTGTCTTACCCCAGTTGCAGCTGCTTTCAGAAAAGCTTAAACTTTGTGAGAGCTTACTTGTGTAGAATTTATACTGAATGTAAATAAGCCTCTGTAGATCTCGCTGAGGAGGAAGGCAGGTGCATGGATAATAGAGTCATTGTGTGACACTAAATGGCTTAATCAGGCTTGCAATAACTATTCTAAGGGTGTCCAATATTGTATTCTGTGCTGTTGTCCTCAGATCTCTTGTGTAGTGTATGCTCTGTATATATCCAGTAGTATTGAATTGCACTTGCAGTTAGCATTTAAATGATGTAGCCTCAGTTGTTTTCAGCTACACTTTCTTAGTAAAAATATCCAAGATTGGGGGGGGACAGATGACAGGGGGACAGACATGGACGACAAAAAACCAGTAAGAGTTGAGGTGCGGAACTGTTAAATCACCTTCATGATTCAAGCTAAGGGGTTTTGAACACGTGCTTTGCAGTTGAGAGAAATGCACTGAAATAAGTTGTCACAGCAGCTTGTGGTAGCAAGCATGTTGTCCTGGACTTAAAAATGGACTTTTCTCTAGAATAAAGGGGAGTAATTGTTAATTTCATAGGTTGAATGAACTATGCCCTTGTCTCATCACAGTGTATGCTAATGCACTGAGTCTTTATGCAACTCGTGTCATCCAAAACCAAAATCCTGGTCTTCCTTCAACCACCCTACTTCACCTACCCTACCTGATCTGTTACCTAACGCTTTTCCTCAGAAACAGCTTTAGAACTATCTCCTGGTTTATTTACCTGCATGGCACCACATGATTTGGGACTGTAGTGCTGTAATAATCTTGGCAATAGGAATGCTGGACTTCTGTATCAGTCAACAGGAGAAATAGACTGCAGCATTTCCTCCTTCTGGAGGACAAGAATCGTGAGGGCCTTGTCTTTCAAGACCAAATCGTGAAAGAGCTCAATCTAGCTTTGTGTCACTTCGGGTTTTGTTTGTTTGTTTGTTTAAAAAAAGAAAAAAAGTATCCAAAGGCTGTTCGAAAGAGTAAATGGCGAAGAACAGTAATTGAGAAGGTGGGATCATGCTGGAGGAGGTTATGTTACTCAGCTTCAGGTGAAAACTAATCTTTAGTTAGTTCTTTAGTGCAAGTAGTTGATTTCCCAGCAAAAGTGCCTTTACTCATGGTGAGGCAGAAGTTTGTATTCATATCCTGAGGCTGCTACTGCTGGTGGAGTTAAGAAGACTCTCCTAAGGCATGATTAAATATCAAGCTGTGGAAATCTTTATTAAGTAGACTTTTCAGATAAATTAGTTATATTTCGTCTAGTGCTATGTGAAATAAGGGGGATGTTGATGAAACGGTGAACGTAGAGCTTCTGTCAACTGTTTGGGAAATCATGTCCCAGACAAAGTCTTCAGAACAAAGCAAGTGTGTCCTTTGAATAGGAGATGCTGGCTGTTCTCTATATTCACTGGGTCATTTTTTTCTTAGGGAAGGGTTGGTTCAGTGTAAGAGAAATTGGTTGCTTCATTAAGAAACCCAAGGTGGGGCTTATACGTATGTCATGATTTTAGTAAATCTAGCCTTAATGTGAGTTGCAAATAAATGTGATAAATATGCAATAACTTCTTTGTAGAAAGGTACTGTTTCTTGTAGTAGCATTGCTTTCTCATTAAGGTTTCTGAAACAATGTTAAGTGTGGTGGCATGTGATCTACCTTATGGGTTCCATCATGCCCTGCACTGTGAACATATTGAATTGTTTACTATTGTTTATGTTCTTATTTCACCATCCTTTTACAATTAAGTATATTTCTAAGTTTAGAAGTACAGTTTACATTATCTTCTGTAAAACAGTGAAGAAGTAACAAGTGCGAGACAGAATTTAGTTCCGTGATTTTTTAATTTATGGGAGCTAGACACAGAGAAACAAGTAATTGTTTGCATGTCAGACTCGAGAGCTGATGTCAAGATACTTGAAAAACAAACATTGCTCAATTTGGGAATGCTTGCCTGTAAGGGGTTATTCAGATTATGAATGGTCATTCAGTGTTTTTGTAATTAAAGAACACATGGAATAAACAAATGTTTAACAAAAAAACTACAAATCTGTGGGTGCTGGGAATCTAGTACTAGTTTGCAGTTTCTAGTACTACATGAACTCCCTGCTTTAGTGTGAGATTTTTAGTATCTCTCCTTCATAGAACGCTTTAAACTTTGAACTCGGACTGAAGAGTGATCTGCCTAATTGAATGACTCATGTTCTGTGCTGAAATGCTATTAACTTGAACTCCTTGATGTACATGCTTGCTTTTTAAAGTAGCTGTGTCTTTTATAGTTTGAAGTCTGGAAACAGTGGTACTGGGAAGAGGGGAAATAGCTTTATTTATTGCACAATCAAAGTATTTTTTTAACACAATGTAAATTCTTTAGACCAAACTTGCATAGTTTCTAATAAAATTTTGGGCCTAGTCACTGTTCCAGGCTTCTGTGCTGTGCTCCAACCTTCCTGATTTAATTTGGTGACTTGAGAACAATGTTTACTGTGTTTTCCCTTCACCTACCTGTGGCTGTTATAAAAGTAACAGTTCCTTTTAAAAACAAGGCAGGCTTCGGGTCTGGCTATTCCTAACAGACTTGCTCTCAGATTGTAATTTCAGATAAAAAATAATTTTTTCCAACTTACTGTAGTAGAGTTGCTTTTGTTGATTTGCAGTTTCTAGCAGCTCTCATGTCATTCTGGTGTGAAGAGCAAGAGTCTCTATTAAGAATCCAAGCTCTAATATCCTGTGGTGCAAGATGGCACTGCTGCTCCATGGCTGACCGGCTGTCCAGTTGTTGGGTTAGTGGGCCATTTAATCCTCTGCTACCTGTTTTTTATGAATTCTGAGCAACAGAGGGGGTTTTTTGAGGTAAAATTAGGTGCCTTCATCTTTTAAATTAGGAGGTTATACTCCAATAATTTCGAGCTTCCTAACACACATTTGAGAACTGCTAGAATAGCCTCTCTTGTTGATTTTAAAATCAGTTTATTTACAGAAATTGTCTTGCACTGTAAATGTTAAATGATCTGGTGCTTATACATCACTTCGTAATTTCAGATTGTTTTTGTTATTACAATATTTCAGCTTTTGAAGCAACCAAAATTGTTAAAGATATAGTAAATTTCTACAAACTAACTGAAGGTGCTTTTACAGTAAATTAGGCTTGGAAATGTCACTACTCTTGCAAAATAGATTTTGTTCTTATGCATTTATAGCAATAGTGTAGTTCAAGAATGAAAGTAGGCTAAATGCTAGTATTTGCACTCTTCTTAATCCTGTACATAAGCACTGATAGATGCAGTAGGATTTGTGCTATGTGTGCATTTCACTGTTTCAAGTAGATTGTGAACTTACAAGGAAGACAACATACGTAGCAATTACATTGACCATATTCAAGATCATAAAAGAGGAAGTACTCTGGATTAGTAGTAGTACATTACAATTAAATACTTGGGTTTTAACTTGTCTTTTCATTGACTATGTTAGGTTAAGCTAGACTTAACTTTCTGTATAGATTCAGCTTTACAGAAACTCCACTCTTTAAATTGGTCTCAGCTCTGGGATACTTCTGGGAAGGAAGTAAAAGTGTCTTCAATTCCTCCTTCAATACTTGCAGGAAAAAAAAGCAAGCTTGCTTTCAAGTGATTATCAAAATTTCACAGGGTACGGAATGTTTAAATTTGAATAAGTCCACTATGAAATTTACTGAAAACACTGTTGAGTATTTTGTCATTGTTAAGTGTTTGTATTGTTGATCAGAAGAACTAGCTTACAGCTTCCATTATGGGTTACAATTCAGTGCCTTTATGAAAATGATTACAGTTCATGGAGCATTAATCATTTTAAAACAAGGCATTTATAGCTTTTTAAGGATATAGATCCTGCAAACTCTGCCACTGTGAGAAAAACTTACTTTGAAATTTCTTTTAAGCATGTTTGAGCAGAATTACTAAACTAGGGAGATGAACCATTTATATCTCACTGGTTGGGTACGTCTTTTTGTTATGCAGGAAGAGTATGCAAAACTGCATGATTAAGAGCTCTCAGCAAATACTTCTCAACCCTATACTTAAAACAGGATCCTTAAGTAAGTTTTTACTATGTCTGCATGGCACTGCAGTATGTGGAAGCTGTACTTCAGCCCTGAGAAGCGGTTTAGCTGGGTTTGCAAGGCATTTTAAAAAGCGAAACAGACTCCACAGAAGAAGGTGGGGTTTTGTTCCTTAATTTTGGCATAATGCTAGATTGTTGTGTATTCCAGGACCCAGGCTGACTCAGGTATTGCTACCCAAAGATAATACTTTTCTGTGCAGCATTGCATGCCTCGCAGAAAATAGGGAGCCAACATTTTTATTATATGGCTCATGTCTTCCTCCTGTTTGTTTAAAGCTCAAGAACTTGGATCTGTTTTCCGCACTTGCATGTAAGTGGCATATCAGTGCTAATAAAGTAGAAAGTACATATAGCTAATAGGGTTAAAACCATGTAAAGTTACAGATTTTATTAATTTTCCATTATGTTATCTTGCAGAAAGTTTGCATTAGTCAACTCTTCAATTTTAGTAAATAAAATCTGTAACTACCTGTAACATCTGTTGTACTGATGATTGTGATTTTATTTGTTAATCACCAATTCAGAAACTGAAGCACACCGTTTAAGAGGCTATGACTAAATTGACATTTTCTTCTATACTGTAATTTTTCTCTGTAAAATTAAATGACTTTTTATACATAAACTTACTGAAGTATGAATATAAGCATTGCTGATCAGTGTGAAAGGTAAAGCCTGTGCTGCTCATACAGGTTATCTTTCACTGTAGAATGTTTAAATGTTGCCTTAAGCCAATCCGCAGCACTAATTATATATAGTTCCAGGAAGAGAATTATTTTTTAAAGTCAATTGTAAAGGTAGATGAGGAGCCCATCAAACACAATGGAAAGCAAACCAAATTTTTTTTAACAAGTGTTAGATGTATTGGAGAAAAGAAGTATGTGAACTTCAGTCAGTGCTTTTAAAGTATTTATGAAATGGCAGGGGTTTTTTTGGTCCATATAACTTGTTATTAAAAGAACTGGATGTGTGGAAATGGTTTCATATGTGCCCTTCCATTTCTATAGTGTTCACTGAAGCTGTAGAGGGTTTGTGGCAAGCACTAATGTTCCTGAGCTCAGCTAAAACCCATGATCAGATCTCCAGTGAGTTCTTAACCAACCTATCATGTCCCTATTAAGGGGATTTTCCTGACAGTGTCATACCATCTCCCTGAATAATTTACCTTGGAGGACGTCTTTATGGTACCTTTAAGCAGACCCATTCAACTATAAGATCACAAGGTATGGTAAAGCAACCCCTGAGGCAAAGAAACAGCATTAGAAATTTATTCAGAATATAAGAACATTTGTAAAATAAGTATTATAAATGTCTCTGTATAAATAAATGCAGTTTTTACAATTCTATATCAAGTAAACACAAAATAGCTATTTTACAGCAGCTAGGAAGCTAAAAAGCAGCAACACATTTAAAGCTAATTCAGTAAGGTGAAAAGTTTTAAAATTACAATGTGTGGTACAGTATTAAAGGAGGAGAAAATCCTAATAAAACCAGTGACCTAAATGCAAACTTAGTCACATGTGCTTTGCAATAGCTAACAGTACATTCAAGCTGGTGAACATTTACACAACTAATTAGAAAAAAAAGGACTTTTTCTGAACACACTGAAATATGAAGTTTCATCTACTCTGGTGGACTTAGAAAATAAAAAAAACACCCTAAGATTAATTAATGAGTGAACAACTTAGGTTCTGTTGGCAAGAACCACCTATTTTTCTTGCTTTGCAAATGCATTATTTCTGCAACAAGTGTTAAGTGAGTTAGGTTGCGGTGACTGAATGTGATTTGCACGCTCAGCTATAGGCTGGTGTGCTAGTATTTCAAACAGTTGCATAAAAGGAGGAATTAGTTTTTTGGCATTTATTCTCAGGGTTGGTGCCATTTTAACAGGTATGCTGGAACTGCAGCTAACTGTTAACATTAGTCAGTTTCCACAATAAGAGTAAAACTTTAACCACTTCCCTAATGGCCTTTTCCAGTATGCCAACAGCTGAAGCAGTAGCTGCTTGCTTAGGCAAAATTAATGGTGGTCTGGCAAACTTAGAGCTACTGCTGAGGCTGTGTGATACCAGTCTTGCTTTTTCATCTATAAGCCCTATGGGAAGAAAGGGGGAGTGCCTTACATTTACTGATGGTTTATAATTTATTCTAAAACACTTTTAGAGCACAGTTAGCAGGGAAGATATGCAGTAAATGTAGTAAAACTATGTTCAGTTTATGCAGAATCAGCAAATCATTAGGCCTGAAAAAGGCACTGAGGGACCTGCAGCTTTTTATGCCTTTAAACCCAGGTGCATTTTATGATTTCATAATTTGTATCTTTCCTTTAAAGACAGTTTTCAATTCAAATGCTTTAAGCTTCACTGTATTATGTTTAATAGCTTCTCTAGCTACCAAGAAATAGAAAAAATAGAGCCTAAGAGGAAATAGAGTGCAGCAGTGGTTTCTAGTCACCTTAAGTGAAAGGTATTTCACATTTGAGAGGTCAGTTTGAGATGACCTCAAGTTACATGGGTGTTTCAGATGCAAGAAGACAAAACTGTAATTGCATTTTTGCCACAGTACACAGTGGATAATTTTCTTTGTATTTCTTCAGAAACAAGTGTGATCAGCTACCAGTGAAGCTTATGGCAAAACCCCACATTCCTGTTGGTGAGAAACTTGTTGGCCAAAAAAAGGGAACACCATAGATAGATAGATACTTTGCAAAACCGTAAAGACAGTAAGAAATCAATGTGCCTGCTCCCTCAGCAGACTGGTTTGCAAAAACTTCCATTTGCATTATGAAGTGCAATTATCTTGAGAAAGAGGACTGATCAAAACCAATTCCAAGGCATCACTATCTACAACTTAATTTTGAAATCAGCACTGTTTTAATTTGCTATTGCAATCAATCACATATGATGTTGGCTTTGTAGCTGATGTATCAGACTCTAGAGAAGTAGGAATCACTACCCTAAGAAAAGAAGAAAACAGCAGCTACAATAGTAAGAGATGTCATGAACACCAGCTGCTACAGTTTCAGATGTAACCAAGACTTAACAATAATGCCATATTCTGAAAACAAATTCCCACAATTTTTTTGTCTGCCTGGCCTAACCCAGGAGTAGACAAAAATGGTTCAAGTCCTCTAAAAATACTGCCTTAGTACTAGAAGTTGGAAGAATAAATGAGAGAAGTTTTCATAATTCTAAAAACACTAATAAAACTTGAGGTGCAACTCCACATACAAAATAAAAAGGATAGACAACTCCTGAAATCTGTTTCACTTGAAAACAGAGCCTGAAAAATACAAAGTAGAGGTCTAACACAGTAACAGGCTAACGAAGTTAATGGGGTCTAGTTTGGCATGTTAAAACAAACATGGAAGCTGTTTTACACAGTCAAAAGAGAAGCAAGTTCTGAATGAAACAGGTGCTATGGCAGAGTCCTGTATTTTGCTCCCTGGAGACATCAACCTGATCACCATGCTTTGCTTAATGTTCATTGCAATAATAGGCCAACATTTTCAATCAGTCAGTTTGACAATACAGTAACATGATGTGACTTAAACAAAAGAAGAGAATGTTAGCAGTAACAAAAACTAACTAACCTAAGAAGCTGTATGAAGACTTCACCATTCACATTCTGTTTGTGGCTGTATATCCATACACCTACACATTTAGTTTTGTGCCTATGAATTCAATATTAAACAGGTACATTCCTAGTAAGTACCTTTTTTGGTCAAAACAAGTATAAAAAGACGACATTCTACCTTTTGATCACAGAAAGCTGTAATAAGCACTATACACGTGACAAAAAATGGCCCAGCTTCTTACAGAAAACCTTGGCTATAATGTATTAACAAGAAAAACCAACTGTTTCACAAAGTAATTGCAAACACCATGCAATATAAATACCAGGAGGTCTCCTATAACTTCTTACCCAACCTTGGCACAGACTATCTATCTGGCATTGTGAAACTCAAAGCTGTTAGTCCTCTTACAAACTGTCTGAAACACACCATTATCATAGTTTTCAGAAATGCAGCTAGGGTTTCTTGGTTTTTTTTTCCCAAATCAACAGGAGTTTTCCTACCTGATCGGCACTGTGAGCAACAGTACTACAAGTACGGTGCAAAAAAAGCAAGCCAGCCTATCAGCTCCCCACTCTGCAGCTGCCTGTTTAGTTGATTTAAGCACAGCAGCAAGTTTTGAGGGTACAATACGCAGTTGTGTGCAGAGGGAGCGCAGGGATTGGGAAAACTCTCAAATTATCTCCAAACTGCCCAAATTAAAACCTCTTAACATGAATTATTTTGCTGTGTGACACTGTCACCCATGGGACATACATAAAATGGAAGAGAAGCTGTAAGAATATAGACATAATGACACAGACAATGTACATAATTATAACATGATAATTCAGGCACTGCCATTTTACATTATGAAACAGTCCTTAAGGTTAACACTTACATTATCCCCATGACACCTCTCTGGGATCCCAGAGAAGGTGCTTAAGTGTGTCAGCATTGACAGTCAGAGCTTTTAGCGTTTGAAGCTAACTGAAAGTCAGCCTCCAAAAGAAATAAATTTGTAATGGCACTAAGCATCTTTGAAAGAGATGCATTTAAAGTGAAGTTTCATTGGTGTGTGGTCTAGAGTTCTCTTCTTCTAGTAAAGCTATTCTTTGTTTGAGCATCCTCACTTGTGTTTCATGTCTCTCCACCATGGCCATCATTTGTGATTCCAGTTTCTTCAGCTTGTTTTGATGCTTTTTCTTTGCTTTTTCATAAGCTGCTACCAAATTGCTGTTAGAAATACAAGGCAATACAAGGTCATTCAAAAAGGCTTGGTCATAGCAAGTAAGTGCTACAAAAATCCACCCCCAAACCCCACCTTCAGGGAACTCCAAAGTTTGGGTACTGATCGTCTTCCTAAAAGGTACTAGGTGCTTTAAAACGCATTAGATCCAAACCTTATTGATCCAAACCCAGATCAATGCTAATATCTCTGTCTTTTCTCAGGCAAGTACACACCTTTACCAGTAAGCTGGTTACTGAAAACATTTTTAAACATGGGTCAAAGAGCCAGCTAGAGGTTGCTGATGACCTTGCAAAACACTGTTTATGAATCAGGATACCACAACATTAAACATGTAATGAATTACAATAACACTGCACAGCCAGAATCTGCTTACAAAATCCAGTATTGATTTTGCCTTTTTAATTTTAAAAAAAAGTTATATTCAGAGAATGGCATCTTGTGCTAATTTGTCAGCTGCTAATTATCTTCTGTGCTTCCACCTTGACCCAGTGGGAAAGCTTGAGATGGGTACTGCTCCTCACCACAAAGGCTTTCAAGTATACTTTATTAATGAAAACTACATTGTGAGTGATAGGTTCCTTGCAGGAAGGGCAGCTACAGTCCACCATATTCTCAGCCCATCCAAACACTCTGCCAGTAAAATGTACTGAGTGAGCAACAAAATTTAAGTTGTTATCGAAGCCAGTTTATTAATAAAGAGGCCGGAGCCAAAAAAAAGGAAGCATTTTGTTTAAAAACAAAATAACAGATTCATAAATCTGACTAAATGGAGGTTTTTATTTGTTTTAATAATAATGCATTCACTAGCAACTCTGTTAAGATTAACCTATTTCCCCCACTCTGTTCTTTTAGCTATGTCGTTTTCAGTGTCCTACATGGGAGGTTTATACCTCCCATGTCTTAACTATAACCTTAAAAGAGTCAACTCATATGAACACAAGGATCCAGAAACTGCTCATTAAGGTAGGGGAGGATTACAGTACATTACCAGAACACAGCAGGAAAAAAAAAAAAAAAAAAAATCAATGGTGCATCCATCTGCTGGTAGATCCTTTACCTGTTTGCCCTTTTAAGGTCATTAACAAATTCCGCAGACTGCTGATGTCTGATTTCACTGCTCTTCGTGAGTCTCTCCAAAGCACTCACTAACTCTTGCACTCTAGCTTTCAGTTTCTTCTCCCTGGATCAGGAGAAAAGGAGGGAGAAAACTGCTTTCTCAACAGAAAACACTTCAGCTTGCAAGTGCATGAATGGTTGTCTTGTGCTGGGTTGACAGGCTGAAAATATTTTCCTTACTACTACTTGGATAATACAGGAGGTAATTCTTACATTAAACTTTCCACATACTGATTTTTAGAACATTCACCATTTTAGAATATAGGATCAGAGATGCAGCAGACAAAAGAGAAAACAAACTTTTCTGGTGGATCATGGTCTCATATGTATCAAATCACACTAAGAAATAATCACAAAGATACAGAAATAAAAATTTAAGAATACCTGGCACATGCCACCTACTGTGTCTTGAATGAGATATAGATAGCAAAGAAAACTACCACGGGAAATCAAACATCATGGTAATCATACAGGAATTTTAATTAAAAATAGCATACCAGGATTGCTATTGAAGATAATTTACTGAACAAATTTCTTTTTACTTAGAAATTACTATAGAATCATAGAACAGTTTGGGTCAGAAGGGACCTTTAAAGGTCATCTAGTCCAACTGTCCTGCCATGGATAGGGACATCTTCAACTAGACCGGGTTGCTCAGAGCCGCATCCAACCTGACCTTGAATGTTTCCAGGGATGGGGCATCTACAACCTCTCTGGGCAACCTGTCCTCAGAACAATTCCATTGATTTCAGTTACTGCCTCAAATTTACTTCAGTAATTTGTAGTATAGTCTGTATTACAGCAGATCACTAGGTTTTTTTAGGAGCTAGCAAGTCCAGTCCGTGTGGCAGTGGGAAGCAGAAATACAGAAAAGGAGAGAACACAGGCGTTTTCTTCTATGAGGTACTCTCTCTTTTTAAAATAAGCCACAGTAACGAGGTTTAAAATGCCAATATAGTTACCATTACTTACCAGTTATGAACCAGAAAGTAGTTACATGAAGCGTACCAAAATGGAAGTAAGGTACCTTATAATACTTTTATGTTACAAACACCTCTACGAGGGAAAGAAAAAGTGGAAAAGGCAGAAGTTCTGGGGAGGAGTAAGCATTACAGCTTGGGGTTTAAGCTGGCTTTAAAAAGCACTTCCCAGCACAGGCGAGCATGTGGCATGAGGCAGGTGCTTCTTCCCAGGGAGCTCCCTGCTGCAGAGCCAAGGGCTGCCCACAGCCTGCTCCTACACAGACATGGGACTGTCCCACCTCCCGTGCAAGGGTGGTGATGTGGAGACTCGGAAGCTTTTCTCTGTGACCCATCCTCATAGCATAGACAGCCCAGACAGAAAAACATCAGATTTGAAAACAAAAAGAAGGGGGATAAGAATGAGATGGAGCTGGGCTAAACTGGGACAAAGTTAGATTTTGCACTGTCGAACATTACACTTGGGAACTTTGTATGTATGGAGACATTTGTCAGTGCTTTGCTGCCTAGAGCTGCTTTGCAGTGATTTGCCTTTCCCTCCTGTTTATGTTGCAGTGCTGGTAAGTGAGTAAATTGGATTTCATCTCGATAACAAGACTACCACTAGCTCACACATAAGCCCACTGAGCTCCATGAGAATGAATACCCTAGTTTGTGAAAGCTTCCCCAGCTCTGCACAGACCACAGGGATGCTCCTTGAAACCCAGCTGAGCAGCCTGCAGTTCCGAGGCTGGCCTGTCAACGGCAGCATTTTATAACCAGAGACAAGGACAGCACATGTGGCATGTTTCACTGTGCCTGGCTTCAGCAACAGAAGGGCTTTCACAAAGTCAGACGGGGAAATTTTCCAAGTTAGCAGTTTATCCCAACACACTGCAGACGCTGGTTTACTGGCCAAATTAAAAAGGACATAAGAGGGGCCTTGTTGATGAAGAATCATCAGTATTCTTTACGCGTCCTTTCGTTGAAGTAACATACTCTCAGTTTTCAAATTATGCAACCTTTTCCCCTAGCAATTAAAAGCTCACTGCCATCCACCCCAAATAGAAATTTTATTTTTTATATCCTATCTTAGCAGTCAGAAAGACTCAGCACAGTCTATGTCCAAAATCTGTATTCTGCAAAGAAAACAGGAACAAAAAAAAAAAAATCCCCATTTTTACTTGCAATAGAAGATAAATAAGAAAAGATCAGACCTGGCAGAGGGCAGACCCGTTATCTAATGTGTGTGTGGCACTACTGATATGACAGAACAGAGTAGGATAAACTTGGTGCTTGTCTGCCTTAAAGGACACCACAGCCAGAGGCTCTGGGGAAAGCTCAGTAGCACCGTGCCCAGCACTGTGACATACCGTGAACAGCAAGTCCAATGGAATAAACATTTGCAGTATCTGGATGGGGAGAGAAAACTAATTATCACATGAGGTTGATTTAACATTGCGTGCAAGAAAAGGCATAGCTGTGGAAACACTGCGCACAGTCCCTTGGGAAAGAACCCTGTAGAACCGCAGTTTACTGCAGCTGAAGTCCTTACTTAACATACCTGCTGTAACAAAAGCTGCGTGGAAAAGAAACACAGTGGAGAGACTTGGAGGAACTTGTCACGCATGGTAGTTTGGTTGGTACGGTGACTGTTACCTGATAACACTATTACATCATCTTTTGTCTGGTTTTGCACTCACACCTTTTAACTAGTCATGTTCAGTCCAAACTCAGCTAAACATCAAGAGGTACTTCTTTACGTTTGGCCTGTAACATCCTTGTCTTCCTGCTTGCCAAAGATACAGAGCCAGCAGAGTGGTAAGCACCCTCGGCCTCTACAGGCTAGTCAAAAAACTTTCACATGCTAGTTCTGAACCATCTAGCTAAATAAGTAACAGTGGGTAATCCTTCAGATCTATAGATGCCTCAAATTTACATTTATACCAGTACTCTTATACTCTTATATATATATGAGTATGCTCTTTTACATATACATATAAAAAAATATATTTTTTATATATATATACACACACACTCTTATACTCTTATATATACTTATACTCTTCCCTGAGCTGATGAGAGCCACACAGTTCTTTTGGCTTTTCTTGATGAATCTTACAAAAACAACACATAGGGATCTACTTTTACACTTACTGTTCCCGATTTAAAACATGCCTCTCTAAATACCTTCACTTCACTTCAAGACGCGTTTCGTAGAACAAGTAACACCCAAGTAGACAGACATAGTAGCAACAGTAAAGGCACAGTAAATACCTTGTTTTAACCTGGGAAATGGAGATGCATATACACTTGGTTAATGACTATCACATGCAAAAAACTTGTAAGATTTTCCCCGGAGTGCTGCACCTTCTATTTTAGTAGCAGATGAGAGACCTCAGAGCTGTGCCTTACTGGCTGGCCAGCAAACGCTCTCTCTCTCTTCGTAAAGATGCCACGCCTCATAATGCTAACTCTTCCCACTTCTCTCCATTTCTATCACTAATTACCTCAGTTTGGACAGAAAGAATTGTCTCTCCAAAACTGATTGCTTAGTTGGGCAGTGAACAGGTGTGATAATGAATCCTGAGGTGCTATTTGTGTTCCTTCAATGCGTTACAGGATTAGCTGTCTTTACGGGATTTCTAGCATCACTTCACTTTCCTGATTGCTATTATAAATCAGCAGAACATGGAGAATTAGCCACTACAGGCTTAGTAAGACAGAATATTTTAAAACAATAGTCCTAGTCATATGCAGCATTCTTCCAGGATGAAAATGTGTCAAAGCTGCGAACTAGGGATGGAACTGCATTTGATGCGACAACCCTACGAACATCCTCCCAACAGTGATCACCATATGGCTGCAGCACGGCCTTCTGCTGCCAGTATTCCAGAGTCTGAAGAGCAAACTTGCACGGAAGCTTACACGCCAAACTCACACTGCTGTTGTTCTCCGGGGCTGTAATACGGACCAGTATGGATCCTGAGAATGCATTTATGTCTGTATTTTGATGGGAAGAGGGAAGGAGAAGAAAGTATTTTTAGGAGAACACAATTTCTGTGAGCTCCCAAGTCACAAGTCAATTGGACCGCAGAAATCAGCACAGCTTCTGCTCCCAACAGTTCCTCTTCCCGGTGGATACTGTTGCTGGAGCTGTGGAAGACACAGCTGTGGCAGCATCTCATCCGCACAGAGAAAATGAGCATGTATTCCCAAAAGATGGAAGAAGCTTATGATGTGAGGGCAGGGCTCACTTCCAGTACAAGGGCTCTCTGCTGCGGGGCTCTCAAGGAGTCAGCTGGCGAAATCCCTTACTGCTCCCTTTACAAGGAATGGCTCAGAGTAAGTGTATTGGGAGACCTACAGCTTAGTCAAACATCCGCTAAAAACGCTATTTTCAGTGAAATGTCTAATATGCTGGTAAGAAAGACTTTTGTATTTTCACAATCAAAACACTCAGAGGGCAGTGGCTAAGTGGTTTTCAAGGGCTTTTTGTTTCAGACTTACAGGATGGTTTGAATAGGAAGGCAAGCGGACAGGGCCTCATGTTTTCTCCGGTTTCAAGGCTACCGCTGCAGAGCGGGGAATTCTGCCAGAGCCGTAAAGGAAACTATGTTAACATCGGGCACATTTCTGCAGTTTCTGTCAATTTGGCCTGCACACAATGACACCATGTTTGGCCCAGAATAATGTAAGTAAGGTCTTGCGCACCTTATATTTTCCCTCCTGTCTGGGCTTTTCCAGACTTGTTCAGGTTTCATATGCCAGAAGTCTTCCCAGGCGGATTTTCCTGCCCTTGCTCATTTCATTAAGAATTCCCCAGTGCTGCAAACAGGAAGCTGCTCTTCCCTGGCACGCAGAAAGTTGATTTTTCTGCCCCTGGCTTGGAGTGTACCCAGTTAACTCCCCCCTCTTGTGAAAGCACAAGCTATTGCCCCTCTGCCCCGGGGTCGAGAGCACCCACAGCTCTTGCCAAATCTGGATAAAAAAAGGAGTAATGAGCTCTCTCCAAATCAGGAGGTAAGAAAGTTTCTCACAGCCGGGCAGAGGAGTCAGCGGCCTTTGGGGGATGATTATCCTACATCTTGCCATCCCTAGGAACATCCTTTCACCCACCAGGGAGCACTGCCTGCTACAAGCAGACCCCTTCAAATTCTGGCTCCCCTCTCAGAGTGGCACCATTAGCTTCAGCTCAGCATCTGCCCCTGAGCTTCGCGCCCACAAAGCCCCGGCACAGCAGCTGGGCAGCCAGCCCAGGGGGACAGAGGCCGGAGGTTTGGGTACTGTAGGTACCCATGCAGGCTGGCCAGCCCCCCGGCATGTGGGGTTTGGGGAGGGGAGGGAGGAGAAGGGCCTCTGCAAGGCCCCTAGCTTTCTGCGTGGTCCTCGCTTTGAAGGGGAGGCACACACCTTCTGTCCCACACTTCGCTCCTATTCCCTTTCCTAATAGCCTCCTCTTGCTTTAAGCCTGGCATGTTCCCTCACTCCCCTCTCTGCCTTTTCCAGGTCCAGCTGAACAGGGTGACACAGGATTGTTTTTTCCAGGCATTTGACTCCTCTTCTCTCAGAAGATAACAGCCGGACATTTACAAGGAATGCAGATAAATTCTCTTTTCATCAGCAGTTTAAACTAATAGCCTAGGTCAGCCTGGCATGCAGAATCCCCAAGCCAGTTCGAATGCATGCCTGCGTCATTGGTCTGGGTTGGCCTGCTAAGGAAAGCAACTAATATATAACAGAACTTTTTAAAAGAGGCAACAAAACAACACTACGCAAATGCCAAGAGTCTTAAAATCACCCTCTTCAAATGTCACATCCTCCTGTCTCACCTCCTCAGGCATCAGTGGGCTTGAGAATACCCACGCTGCCTACTACCCGTGCCTCTTCTGACCACCGAGAAGACAGAGAGTGCTTTAAAAACTCTACTCTAGATACTGCATGGCTTTTTTGCTGACTGTCAGATGCTTAGAGCAGGTCTCAAAAAAACCAGATGGTACCACAGGCATGTGTTACGCCACCGGCAGTGGGGAGACAGGCCAGGTGTGGTCCTGGAAACAACAGACTGGCAGTGGAAAGGGAGAAGAGGCCTGGAGGGAGGCAGCAGCGTGCCCGCCGCACTCGCTGCTCAAACCTCCCACCCAGCTTTGCTAGCCCAGCCTGGAAGCTCTCCAGACCTGGAGCTATTTGGAGCTCCCTGTGAGGATTATATCCAAGTGCACAGCAGCTCAGCAGTTCAGATAACCACGCAGTGGCAAGGAGAATTACTTATTCCATGTCAAAAATAGAGAAAAAGAAAAATGACGGTTATTTGTGATGCATGTAGAAAACATAGCTACCCGAGGCGCTTCTGAGGAATCTGTCCCTTATATCACCATGAGTCATTTCTCTTCTTGTGAAAAGGTTTCTCCCAGTGGGGCTCTCTGGGGGGGATTTCCAGAGACAGGCCATGCCTCCTAAACCCCTGAGGCAGCCAAGGGAAACCACAGCAGGAGACTGCATAGTCATAAAAAAGACAGAGATCCCTGATATTTGCAATGACTGCAATCCATGCCAGCCTCTGGCTTTCAACTGTCTCAGAGTTGCATATCTCCCCATTTAACAGGCGCGATAATGAGAGAACAGAAGTAAGCAAATGTAACTAACAAAAAGCAGCTGACAGATGCACTGGAAAAACTCATCAGTAGCTCCTGAATACCAACCCCCACCTCCCTCTTCCCACTGTTACCCACTGTACGTTCATCCTGTACTTTGGCCAAACCGAAATTTTACTGATTCAATTCTTAAGAGCCATTTTAAATCTGAATCATCAGATTATGATGTGTTTTAGGTGCTTCTCTTTTCATTTCCAAGACTTAGCCTTACTGATGGTCAAGACAGGCCTGAATTTCAGAGATGCTTCTACCTACTCCTGGATACTGCGTGGCCCTTGAAAACACGCCAAGCTAAGATGTCGTTACATGAAGTTTAAAATAAAGGAAGGTGGCTTGATTTATCTCTCGTTGACCTTGTGTCAGGAAATAGTCACTGCCATGCCTTAGCACAGCCTTCTGTTGAAACGGTTGCTCTCTCAAAACAAGAAGTTTGGCACAACACAGGGTTGCGGTCTTCAGACAGGTGTAAGGACCTAAGACTGCAAAGAACATTACTGTGTCTCAATAGACACATGGAAGCTATTTCAATAGGATGAATTTTCTATATCCTACTTGAAATACCTGCTGTTTCCACTTCCAGAGAGGCAGGGCCATAGCTCTGTGCAAAATGTACTTTTTGTTAAAAGAACTATTTGCCAGTCCTACAGATTACCACCCTTTTTCCTCTCCATGGCGACTTCCCAAGTAGTAGCATCACTTACTAGATTATCTCTCAGTTCAGAAGTCATCAGACATGGTAAATATACAGCTTCTTTGTTGCGTTGCCAGATGGAAAGTCACCCTTTTGAGAGGAGATACTGGAACACATCTAGGCTGACACAATTCACGCACAGCCATCAGAAATCATAATTTTGTGCCATCTGATGACCCAGCTGAGGTCTGAATAGTCAGCCTAGTTACCAAGTGTTTTGTCAGCCATGGCCCTTACCTAGTATTGTCAGATCCTTCCTGCCCAAATATTTTAATGCTTATAAAGGATTCTCTAAATAAATACAGAATCTCTAAATAAATACAGAAAATACAACCCTATGCAGACAGAAAAGCTATCAGCAACTGGAAATGCAAGGAGAGACTGCAGGAGGACCTCAACAATCAAACATTTCTAGTAAGGCCTGGGGAAAAGAGGAAGTTGCAGTCTTGCCAGCTTGGCCATTTTTCACAGAATGAAAGAACTTAGCAGAAAAAATAAAAGATTAGCTGTACCACCATTATTATCACTCTGCTAAAGCAAGAGCATTTCCTACCTCGAATTCTTACTGCCTCCTTCCTGCCACCTCGAATGCTTTTATAACCTAGTATGTGCCTACTAAGTTATAAACTCCTAGAAGTCATCTACAGCGCTCCTGTCGCCTGCCACAGCAGAGCAGAACACACCAGCAAGGAAGATGTTATTCTAAGGTCTTCCTCAGAAACTGTGTAATGTGCCTGATTTTGGGGTATTCAGCCAGATCCCTCTCTCATAAAACTGGCCTCCGGCACAGTCATCGAGGTGTCAGTGCCAGGCCATGAGGCTGCTGGGAGTACATTTTTGCCCTCCCAAGAATAAAGTATTTCCTGCCAACAAGCTTGTTTATGGATGTGTCAAACTCAAGAAAAAACTCAAGAGGCTGCATGTCCATTGAAACATTCCATCATTCCATCAAGAAAGGAGAGTGGGGAAAACAAAACTGCTAAAGACTGGCAGAAAGTATTTATGCTTGGCTGGAACAGGATGTGTCTCTAAATTAGTGGCCTTAGCCTGCAGAACCAGAAATTTGGTAACCTAGATGTAACTTTTACAACATGGAACTTGCAGATAATTTACATTTCTACTAGTTAGCATAGCAGTCATGGAAAAGACAAGTGATTTCTATGGAAAGCCCGTAAGATGGGGTTTAATGCTGAACACTGCTACAGGAAACCCTGAGTCCTACTAGAACAAACAGGTTATGAAACAATAAACGAAGAATTGGTCCTGCCTTGAATTTTTGCTGATGGGCACTACCAATGACAACTCAGGGAGCTTCACAACACACTGCTGGATTCCAGATTGACGAGCAAATCCACATCTGCAGAGAGAAAACAGGCTACCTCTGTGGATGAGACTGTTCTGCTGCAAAGCCATTTGCAGACTATGAACAAATAAATGCTTCCAAACCACACCAAAATCCAAACCGTAACTGTGTCCTGCTGTTTTATTTGGGTTTCAGTCTATTTCAATTAACTCAGAAGAACCTGACCGTTCTGCAGCAACAGAAGGACAGAATGGGAAAGCAGCAGAGGGGGGAGCTGCCAGGGCTTTTGTCTCTGTGAAGACAAGATGGGGAGGGGGCAGCAAGCAGGGTTGCTGATTGGTATCACATTCTTTGACAAACAGAAAGGCTCAAAAGCAAATGGCTTTTTGCCCCTATCCTTGCAGCTGCTGTCACCTGCACCAGTGTCTACTGCCCAGAGTAACAACAGATAGGTCCAATTGCTGGATGTGTACACTAATTGCAACCAGCACTAAAATACTCCTCAACATTGGCATTTCAATATCGCCTCTAGACGACAGATTCAGTGTGCGATATTCACTTGTTTCACATCTCCCTCCTGCCCCTCAGCAAACACAGATACTGGGCAAAATATTTTTTATTTTAAATTCTGGTCCTACTTCTTTGGTGAGGAGGGTGCTAGGGGGAGCCACCAGGATCTCTCCTGGTTCACACACAGTGCCAGAACTTGTTTTTCCTTGCAAGCGGGAAGAGCATTGAGGGATCGGCACACACTAAGTGCAAACAGTTAAATCCACTTTGTCCCTGAAGATTTCACAGTCACTTCAGATCATTCTGCATTGTTGTAGCACTTGCAGAGAGGAAAATGCACTTGGATTATTTTTAAAACTCTTTTGTGTGTCCACGATGGTATGAATTTCATTGTGATATTTGAAGCTCCATTTATCGAGGATGGCAGTTAGGAACTGCTGTGGCTAAACAGGTTGCAGTAAGCTTTCTCCATGTGCCAGACAGACCTTCTACTGACTTTCATGAGACTAAGCATTCAGCCTGATTTGGCTGGCACACTGATTAGGGAGAAAAATACCCAGTCCACACAGCTCGCGGGAACTGTGCTTGAGCCCCACTGGCAGTAGCAATCACATTTAGTACAGCTGTATTTCCATTACACAGAGAGTCTTCACTCCCAAAATTTATGTACAGTCTAATCAGATTATTTTTCTCCCCCATTTCTGCCTGACAAACTGTACTTGCTAAGCCTCTGGCTGGAAATCCATGCTAATCAACTTAAGGCATAGTAGATAAAGCAAAGTTTTTTCTCTGTGTTGTCAGCAAACCACATTTCATGACTAGACTCATGCCTCTGCTAAGGTCACTGGCATCTTCTCAAAATCCAGGAGCAAGTAACAAGAACAGGAAAAAGCTGCAGCTTGAGTGAAGACAGAAAATGCCAGTGGAGCTGCTCACACCAGGACTGGAGTGTGGCGGGTATGGGGGAGGAAAATGGCTCTAATGCAATGTTTATGCAAATGACTTTCTTGATGGATTTTATCCGCCCACACACAAATGACAGTTTTGATTATTTTAACCACAGAATTTTGTTTCCTGCATCAAGCAAACTAAATACTCAGCAACTGCCAGACTATCAAGCAAATGGTATGAGATGTATTGATTCTGCAGTCGTGACGACCTTACATTTTTACATAATGCCTTTCAGCCTTAAGTGTCCCTAGGCACACTACAAGTTGCACCTATGAAAAAAGCACTTCAGGAATGAAACGCCACAGCTGCCTGAGAGGACATTTCACCATTAAAGAGGGTGCGAACACCAGAAAAGCAAAATACACTCTTCCCAGCCAAAATTCTTAGTAGTATTTTGGACAGGTTCTAAATATTATAACCAGATTAGGTATTAGATAGCCATGTCTTAGAAAAGGTGGAACAAGTACTGAAACAACTATTGAAACAGTGAATATCTTTGTCATGAAGTTTACCACATAGCTGTTGCAGTAAAAACTGCTGCACAAACAAGTATCTAGTTAATGTATAACTGTACTGAAAGCTTTGGCTTAAAACCTGGCTGTTGATAAAAGCAGTTTGTCAAGACATCAATTTTCTCTTTCGTTGGAAAGCTAATGCTTCACACAACAATGTCATTCATAATTGAACTGTGGCTCTACTTACACACTCAGGAGGCAAATGCAGCATCTGAGTCATCAAAATCACTGCAATTCCCACTCCTGTAACTCCCACCCAAGCTCTAATCTGCAACCAACCTTCTTAACCAAAGATCACACTTCAAATCATGCCTTCAATAAAGGTTTTCTGCATGCCCTTAAGCAAGTCATGTCACTGTTTTGTGTCTCATATTCTTGCCTGAATATGGACATTCCTGACATTTTGAGGGTTTCTTAGTTATACAGTTAACCTGAATTTTAGAGAACCTGAAGGAGAATGGAGCTGAGCACCATGTGAGGACTTTCATCGGCTGGAGAACAACAGCAAGAGAGGGAAAAGCTGGAATAACTTAGATTCTTTTCCTTCTCACAGGAAAAATCTCTGATCGCTTTTAAAACCACTTGAGGGTAAGAGCGAAGGCTCAGAACGAAACCTCGCCCTGGACCTACAGAACAAGTCATGTCTCTGATGAAGGAAGCTGCTTACCGCCTGAGCGCGTTTGTCAGTTCAGCAGTCAGTTCACTCTCGTTGTATGGTCTCAGCTCAGCTAGTGTTAACGGTGTTGTGGTGCCATCACTGCACTCCTGAGAAATGAGGAAAGGCCATCTGATTTGAAGTTACTTACCATCTTAATGGGAAAACTATGAAAACATCTTAGTTCACAGCTACTTTTAAAATGGAGGTGAAATAAACATCACAATGTCACAACATCATGGCGGTGTACCAACATACCAAGAAATGGACTAAAGGATTAACACTTCACAAATCCTTCTAAATGTTTCCTAAACCACCACAGCTCACTGATTTGCAGAATTCTGCTATAGTGTGCATAACTGCCGGTGCCTTATATTACTTTTGACACCACACCTGAAACAAAGCAGCACTGGATCAAACAATTCAGATGATGCTTTGCTGGAAACAAGTAAGACACACACAGTTACACACTAGCTCTGGATTTTGTTTTTAAACATATTACTCAGGTTTTCTGGGGACACAGCACTAAAGTAACAGGATTAAAATTCTTCTAGGTTATCACTATTTCTTCATGCAAATTATTAATGTAAATGCAGAAATCTGTTTATTTTGCATTATTTTAACGGGGGAAAAGTCTTTATTCTCAAATCATTACAAACTGACTTGGGAAAAAAGACTGTCATTACAATGCTCTAACTGCTTCACAGAAATGAGCTCTATTTTTTCATATTTTGTGTTTGGAGTAGAGGGAGGATGGTGTTTTGCTTAGTTTCCAGTGACTGGCAACAGGCAAGACACAACATGTTCAACCACAGTAGCTTGTTATGTTTGGCAAAAATGGCTTTGTTGTACTCCTCCCCAAAATTACTTTAGCCCAGGATTAACCGTAATTCAGCAAAGTCCTCATAAGTCACAGCACAGAAAGAACCACCTAACAACTGGAGAATAGAGAAAAGACATACATATAGGCAAAAGAGGAGAATGATTAACATGCTAAAGACTGCGATAGGGAGGGGAGGGGTACCATAAACCGTGTTTACACCGATTTTGGAAATTGTTTGACTCCTGACCTTGCCCAGTTTGTCTTTGCTTCCGCTGCTGGTTGAGCTGAGAGACCTCATTCTCTGCTCTTTTTGCTCTTCCACTTCAGACTTCAAGTGCTCAATATGGACAAGGTAGGCCTGCTCCTGGGCCTCTCGAGTGCTCAGTTTCAATTCCAATGCCTTCTTCTCCTTCTCTAGCAGGTAAAGCTGTGCCTTGAGCTCTGCCATCTCCTCCTGTTGAAGAAATATTATCAGCATCCTGCTTCATGGGACTACATACCTAAAGGAAGACGAGGTTAAACAAGGTTTTCATCCACTCCTATTACTTGAGTGTTCTTCCCATGAAGAACACTATCAGCATCCAGAAGGGTTTTTATAGTCACATAGTATATCTGTCAAAAGACCAGCACACCTTGAGACTAAGTGAGTATCATGAGCTCTGCCATTCCTTTATCAGCCTCAGAAATAAGCTCAGAGGCAACAGAGCAGCTAATGTGGTGCTGAAACTAAAGTATCAGGGATCTGAGAATGTTGCCACAGCTGTTGAAATTTCTTTGGTTCTACCTTGCCCTTCAGAGAGCATTGCCCTAAAAACAGGAGTGTCTGACTTTCTTGTCAAACAGCTCCACAAATGCCAGATTCCAGTTTCTTATTGATACATAAGAATTAGAGTCGGTTGATCTCAATGCAGTGGAATAGGTTTGAGGGACTACAACAGCAAACACAATCACATATTCCTGCCTCATATACCAGCCTCTGTGGTAGAATGAGTTAGTCAAAAAGGACGACTGGGTATGGCACCATCGGATGTCCATTTTTAATTTCTCTCCTCTAGATGGCCAGAATCCCAACTATACACAACAAAACTGCACTTCCGTATATTCTTCCATGAACATGATCCACAGAAGATGGACACTGGTACTTCATGGAAAGAATCTCAATTCTGAGAACTAGTTCTTGTATGTAATTCTTCTGCCACTCTGATATTTATGACAGGGCTGTCAACTATTGTAACGTGAGAACTGCTATTTGGGGACAGACCTCTGCTTTAACATCTGCTCTGACAGTGGCTGGGCAGAAGTGTAGTAACAAGGCACGAGTGCAGTGACCCTTCTTTCAGCACTTGCTCACAGCCTCCCATGAAAAGCAGCTGATGGGTATCCTGAACCAGAAAGCTCTTTGTGTTCAACAACAGTTCAGGCAAGTTTCTTCCACGAAATATCTAGTTATTTTCTGAACCCAGGAAAACCCAGTATCCACAAAACATTTAAAGAGATAGTCCTAAAACATAACTTACAGTATGTGTTAAAAAAACACCATCAAACAAACAGAAGACCGCTAAAACAAAAAAAAAACCAACCCAGAATCATGTTCTCACTGTTGAGCTTGTCATGCCCTAGGTCACCTCATGGGTGAACACCGAGTTCATGCAGCCATTTTCTGTATTACACAACAAGTCTGGTTGTTCACTGTGTAAACATCTCTGAAAGACAGAAGTTTCTTGTTGTGTGGCCAGCCTAGGAACTAATCAGTATTTTAAATTTTTTTTTTTTTTTAACAAAAAAACCATATTCTAGTCACAAAAATATCAGAGGTATCTTACCTTATCCCTCAAAAATATTGCTCTTTGTATTATACCCATTATTAACAAATATTATACAAACACAGATCTTGGGCCATATTTAGACTAATTTCTTCTGTAGAAGAGAATCTATGTTCCTACCAAAAATTTGTTGTCTGGATTAAGCGTAAGCAGTGCACACAGGTGTAGCACAGTTGCAACCAGTGTAATCACAGTAATCACAGGTAATCATTGGCTTATTCAGAATCACCAACCATAAAAAAATAAAATCCATATCCTAAAATCCCTCAGGCTTGGAAAGGTTTGTATGAGCTCTAAAACCATTCATTTATTCATCTACTTGTTTGTGAAATGAAGGCTAGAAGCACAACCAGTTTCATTCAATGTGGTTTACAGAAATTTAGCTGTTAGGAAAACTTACCATTAATTTCCTTACAGTAAAAATGTAAATAATACTGACAAATAAAGATGGGGAAATTTAGTTACAGGAGTTGAACTGGATTGTCTGGTATACTCAGGTGTATGCATTTAGCTTCTTAAGTCTCGATTTCTGAAGCCATTAATCTACTTAGCCTGCTTAGTGAGGGCTGAGAAGTAATTTGAGCAGAGTATTTTGGCACTTATGTGAATAGAAAATACTCTTGACAGAGGGGTATCTATGTGGGAGGGTAACGACAAGATCTTCCCAGGCTGGAAGCTGAAGTTAGGCAAATTCAGCCTAGAAATAAGAGACATTTATTTCCTAAAAGGTGAATTTAACCACTGCAGCAATGCATCTGTGGAACTGATTCTTCCCATCACTTAGAAGTTTTAACTTAAAGACTGGATGTTTGTTTGTACTACATATCCTACCTCAAAATAAATTTGAGGATCAATGATAAGCTCCTTTGTTTATGAAGACAGTAAGCTTAGATCATCATACATGAATTCACAAGTTTGCATCCTGTCCCAGAAGACATATCATGGACTCCAAAAGCACCCCCCATATGTTATTTTTCTCATGTCAAGACAATGTGACTTTGAAGTAGAGAAGCAAAGACAAAGCGGGGGGGAAAGTGGAAGAACTGTCAGCCAGTGTCTTACAGAGGCTCCCAGGGAAGGAACAGTAAGGAACGGAAAGGTTAAAGTTAAAAATTAAAACTACAGTTGTGGATTCTGGTATGGACACGTACAATCTGTGAGGCAGGGTGGCAACAGGAACATTTCATGTGGGAAAATGTAAGTAGCTCAGGTTTACTTAAAGAGTTAGTTAGTCTTTACATATGCAGTAATTTTTTCTATGAAAATATATTTTCTAAAGATAGCATCTAAATTTCATTTCAATGACAACATCATCTTTGTATATTTACTATCCCCTTTTTTCTTAATTACAGGATGCTGGTGAAACATTTTGCACTTTAACATACCTGCTTCTTCAGAGTGTGGCCCTAAAGCACAAGTGGCATTTACAAAATGAAACCCTGAAGAAGGAGGGAGCAAGTGGTCACTCCTCCAGTTGATTGCAGAAGACTTATACAACCCATGCAAATTCAGAAGCTTCAAGCACCAAATCTAGCAGTAATTTCATGACCAATTAATTGAATATTGAGGAGTATTTTGTACTTGCAGTCATACTGTAATTCTGAATTTGGGTGAAAACTTGAAGGAAAATTAAACAGTCCTGACTCAATGTAATCAGAAACACCACAGCATCCTGAAAATTAAAATTTGTGTTGGATGTGGTCACGTCAGAAGAATAAAACAGCAAGGTCTCTTATGTGGCAAAAAGGTCTAAAAGTCATAAAAAGGGACTCCTGGGGGATCACAGTACACAAGGCGGAATATACTAGCCTTCAGAAGTAAAACAATTATCAGAGCAGATAAATGCCATGCTCTAGTTAACTGTATTTTACTATATACATCTGTAAAAGCATGAAATGCTGTAACAAAGGTGGACAGCGGGATTCTTAACATCTTCCGCAGAGACTGTAGTCTCAAAGCACATTATGAGCAATACCACCTGTACACAAAAGAAGAAAAACTAGCAGTGTAGAAAGCTGAGACTTCTTATCTAGATTAAGTCCTTTGAAATGCAGAAAGGCTGTAAACCAAGAATTATTTACACCCATCAGAAGTAATCTCCTTGCTAACTGGGGCATGACAACAACTGACCTCAAAGCAAGACCACTGAATGATGACAAACCACAGACGAGAATATATTTGGAAACATGGTTAATTATTGCTTGAAGCAAAGAATTGGATTTTACGGAAGTACTGGCAGACCACTACATCTTACGCTCTGGTTCAGTAAAAAAAAAAACACAACAGGGCAACAGAGAAACCATCCTTAAAACATCTTTTTATGGATCATTTTCATCAATAATGAAGAACTAATGGTGTAAAGGCATTTTCAGAATATTATCAGCATAACACATAGATGCAAGAAGCAATATGACTGATGCGGTGATCAGTTTTTACTAGGAGTCATAAATGAAAGGTGCCAAAATACGCAGCAGAGATTCCAACACAGATACAAGTTTCAGGAAGACAGCAGTAGGTTGTAAGACCCAGCAATGAAGGAAATCCTTGAGTAGCTCAGTCAAGCCGTATCATCCTTGCTAAGAATGTGGAAGGGAGGGAACAAATTAAGAGCTGCTACATAATGATGTCCTCTGTTAATAAGGTAGCACATTCTCTTGGGACCAAAGCATGCGGAGTGTAGCTGTGCCTTTTGTAATGCTTTATGCATAGAAGAAAGGCAGGAGTTTTCAATTTCTGTAGCAGGAGAACGCTTACCAACAAATCCATTCGAAGCTTTGACAAACTTGAGTTTTCAGCATATCCCTTTCAGAAACCTAGGGATTTCCTGCAGCTGTGAATTCCAGCAAAGTAGAACAAATTATAATGAATAACAGTACTGCCAGTTTCTCTGTACCAGAAAGGACTGAAGGTGACTTCAGCCACCTATGTAAAATGTGTTCTATTCCAGTATGCACTGCCCACAAACCAACCAAGAAGAAAGATTTCTTCTTCTTCTTCTAGGGACAATTCCTGCAGTGAAAACCCAATGTGCTAGGTCCAGCCAAAAGTTATGAGTGGATACATGTCAAAAACAAGTTAAATGATCGTTCAGCAAACAAAAGGATTACCAGCACTGAAAACTGTGCCAGAAATTATGATATGCAACTGCTGGTGTTCCTGCTAGGTCAGGGAATGCAAAGGCACTAATCACAAGGGATAGCTCTGCAGTTTGCCTTTACCAATCAATTTAAATATAGAGGTAAGAATGTTGTAGAAGAGATTTCAGGGAAGATCTGGACACAAAAGAGGAGAAGGAAGTGTGATATCTGAAATATACATCTAATTATCTACAAATGTCTTCCAGTACATCTTGCATGCTTTAATTATGGGGAATATATGGCCACAATATAGTCAAACAACATAACTTTAAATCTTCTGACTGGTAGCTGGCAATCTTTTTTTCTGAACTGCAAATATTGAATGCGTTATTGCAAAATTATATTTGTCATCATGGAAAAGTAGCACCACTAAGAACGTAACTACAACTTCTAAGCTGCCAGTTAGCCAGCAGTAGCACACCTGAACAAAAATCTATAGCTTTACAAGCTTACAAAGCTATTAGGATTTGCTGTCCCACATGATACCATCATCTGACATATCTGGCATTAGTTGACTAAAATAGGACTTGCTAACACGCAGAAATTAGGCTTATTTAAACGGAACCAAAACCAGACAATTTCTAAATGCAGACACATGCTTGTATTGTCTTTTATGTGTTCCTGTGTTTTAGTTCACCTCTCTCAAAGTCAATACAGAAGCCAGATTTAAAATTATATAAGCTCTATACCTGACCAATAAAGGTCAGTTTTTCTAGATCACATCTTTGGAACTGGACATATAACTCTGGTCCCTCAGGTCTGGTTTTTCTCCAAAACCTCTGTTACTGCAAGTCATTACACACCACACTCTGCTCGGGCTCTGAACTGAGCCACAGATTGCAACACGGTGCCTAGAACAGCTCTGGACTTGTGACTGACTGTTGGAGAGCATCAGGGATGATAGCTTCTGACAAACCATTCCTCCTCCCACGGCTGTATTAAAAGGAGGTGAATTTGTTCTGCTTCAGTTCACAAATATTCAAGATGTACACTTGCAAGCTTGTAAGTAAAGTAATGAACTGTCTCTGGCAGTGCTGCATCATGCTTTGGTCACCCTCAAGCAACTCAGCTGCCGTATCTCTTAGAGAGAGCATCTGGTTTGCCAAGGAGAGTATTCCAAGTTTAGAGCCACGGATGAAGTCCTCGCCTAATCAAAACACACATAGCTCGTCACTGCTAATGCACTGCCTTCTGTCACTTTCTGACTACCAGATTTTCAGCCCTCATTATTTGTTTCAAACAAGTTACCCCTTATTACCCAGTGGTCACTACCAAAGCCTCCCATGTGTGTGACTGAGCATGTTTTGTAGCACAGGGGCATTGTCAGCAGTGCAGTTAGCCTGATGGATATAAATAAAATACCTTCATTGCCATAAGTTCCTGCATCAAGACTGCATTTTCCAGGTCTAGCCTCTGGCTGTCTCCACGAGGTTTAACGTCATAACTAAGGGGATCAATGTGGATGCTTTCCAGCTCCAGCATTGTCAGCTTCACTGCTGCCCTGTCATTTTTCAACTGCTGGATGTAATCCTTCAGCCGCTGCTCATCCTCCTTTGTAAATTCCGTATCACAACTGCTTGCAGTTGAGCTGGTAGTACTGGAAAGAGAAAGAACGGTATTAAAAAAAACATTTGGAACAAAATCTACATTTTTACACCAAACACTCTCCCAAAACTTCACCAACACATCTGAGTCTTACTTAAAAGTTCATAGAAAGGACACATGTAAAGCGAACTGGACGTTGCAATGTTCAGAAGATGCAGAGGGGTGTGACAAATTCAGAAATTAATTCTCTAAGCTGCATAAGAAAACTGAATCATGTGACAACTTCTCTGCAAAGCCAGATATTTAGTGACATGTAACCGAATTACTTTGTCTGGAATGGTGTCTTCTGAAACAAATATTTTTTTTTTAATTAAAAACAAACAAACAAACAAAGCTACTCAAGACTTCTTAGCAATACCCTAGCAGGGCAAGCTTCTCTCTGCTGGTCAGCCACCGAGTCTTCATCTGATTTGGGAAGAAGCATCTGCTAAGAATCAGCCCAGATCTCATTTATGTCTGCTGATGGCAGTACCAGTTATCTTCTCAGATATTTTTAATAGATACTTGTAGGAATCAACCTGAGCAAAATTCCACTGGCAGATGCCAGGTGGTAGCATCTTTCAATTCATGTTAAGGTGTATTCCTCAGTGTACTGACATTCCTTCAGGGCTGGAGGGGTTTAAAACCAAAGTTAGCAGGATTTTTAATAAGTAGTCATCATCAGACTTGGTGGAACTTCTCCTACCTACAGGCATCAAACAAATGACTGCCCATTAGTCTGCTCCACAAATGTTTACACAGAGATCGCAGAAAGGGAGAACTAATGTCTTAGAGCAAGGGTGGCTCAGTGCTGCCTACCCACCTACACGCATGCCAGTGCTGCAGGGGGCCAAGACTGATACAGCTGTAGCATTCCAGGGCTGAATATAGTTGCAATAACACTAAAAGGAAAATAAAATACCATGTTGTTTCTATAACCTCACTCAAAGCTGCCTGCTGTCTCCTGAGGTCCTGTAATCAGCTGCCGGGTGAGGGATAAGTCATCCATTAACTGTGCTTGTCTGGAATGCTAGATGATCTCAGTTATCAGCAGGGGAATAAATCACTTTCTGTATCAAATTGCACTGCTGCTCAACATTTTTGTAGGAAGAAAAAAAGCCCCACCCACTACTTGCTGTTAGAGTCAGGATGATGTTCTAAAATATATTATGCATGTGAAAAAGGGGAAGCCCATCAAGATAGGCTGGATTTTTTTCTTTTCTTTTTGTTCTACTTCAGCTAAAGCTACATTGATTTTTAAGTGCATCCAATACTTGCCAATCTTCCCGCAAATTCCAAGGACAGCCTTGGAGGAGACGGAGAATTGGCAAGTCTACAAAGACTTCTTAAAATCCTTCCCTCTCATGAAATATCCCGTTACAGTTCTTTACTACAGTTCTCTGTCAATTTCCCTTCCTTTTCTTAGGGATAATAGGTGCCACATTTACCACAAGTGTAAACTGGTCTTTGCTTTTGTTTTCATCCATTTCCCTCTGCAGCGAAGCTAAAAACACCCAGTACCTACACTACATAGAAACACCTTCAGGTTGAAACAAATTTTTGTTCATACTTAGTTCTTCATTAGAGAATCTCGAAACACTTAATAAATCTTGCTTTACTGAGTCTAAAGATACCTCTCTGAAGTAGATATTGATCTAAAAATCATGGGGATAGACAATGTGAGAAATACTTAATTCTGTACTGAAGTCATGTTGCAAGTTTCCTCAGCACCCAAAGACAGCAATTGCACAGCTTTTCTGGATTAAATATAAAACAGCTGTTGTTGGAGGACAGACAGCTTTTAAAGCCTACACAGGCTTCAAATCTTGGCACACAAAGAGCTCATCTCGGTTTTCGCTAGCAAAGGAGAGAAAACCTAGCTCTCCTGCTGGGAATGAAACCTGAGCAAAAATGCTGAAAGTCTATTGTTATGTTGTATTGGACCTCATACTCACTGGATATTCACAGATTTTGGCCCTTCAAGATCCACGGCTAAAGATCCATGGCTATGCACGTATATTTTAGGGGAGAGCAGTCCAAACTGAGGGAGGCAGTCTGGACTGTTGCCAGTGATACTCAGGCTGCTTTTACTTCAGTCCTGGCTGCCTGCCTGCCTGTCTGTCTGCAGCTGAGTTGGCTCCTCTGGTGAATTGCTAGCAAGCTGCTCTTCTTTTTGGGTTTTTTTTGGTTTTGTTTTTTTTTTTTTTAAAGAAGGTGAGGGGAGCTTAGTGAGGAAGCTGCCACAGCCAGCACACAAAGGGACAAGAACCTTCCCTCTCCCCCCAACAAGCAAGCCCCCACCCAGAAGACTGGATGCAGTATGGGTTGCAGAAAGCCAGGGTACAAAGCCCACTTTGGACTGTGTTAAAATAAGGCTGCATGATGAGGGATAGAAACAACACTGCAGCGTTTCTGAACTCCCACAGCACAGCTCTGCCAGGGTGTGTTCCCCCAAAAGCCCCACCATACAGCTCTCCACAGCCATAACGCTAGTCCATTGCTGCTCTACTTAAGGGCCCACAGCTGGTGAGCATATGATCCTGAATTTCAGATATTGCTCCCCCTTCTAACAGCAATCAGGACAAAGGAAAACAAACCAACAGACTGCATATGTAGTATAATGCATCCATCCAGAAACCACATGAAATTGTTACAAAAGATGGGCAGTTTCTCATCTCTCACGCATGTAGGTAAAGATAGAGAAAGGATCACAATTTCATCACACCTGGAGGGAATACAACATCAATCTGCTCATTCTAACTGCTGCTGTATTCAGAACAAGCCAAGAGAAATGTTCTTCCCGCTCACTTCATCCCTCAAGTCTTTTACGATGACATCAAAGTAATTTTCATATACAGCCTGTTGAAAAACACACAGGTTGGTATAGTATAATGTGTAGTTTTACTTACTGGCATGCGTGTGTGTGTATAAAATGCACTGGATGGAGATAAATGAGGCTGCTAACAGTGCCTCTGTGTGAGTAACTTCTGTACGCTACAAAATTTTGTCCATAAAACCCTGTATAAGCTTCAGTTCATCTGTTAAAAATCAAGTCAATAAATAAATCTGGAATTCAGCAACGGTACAGATAATACAGAGTTGATAGAACTAAAATAACACTGTCAAAACTGAATCCACAAAACTTGCTTAAATGTCTGCATGCCACCTTACACTTTAAAGAACTCATTTGATACACAACATACATCTTGTAGGTGAACATTGTGGCTTGAGATCTGAAACAGCACAATGCCAAAAGATAGTAACTTCCTGAGAAACTGAAAATACTCCAACCAGCCACAAGACAAACAACAGTATATTTGGCTAAAATCAGAACCTTTGGTGAAACTAGCCTGCTTCCTTGTGAGACTAGGTCAGTCCAGCAATGAAGTATTACATAGATAACATTAAGATATCTGTTGGGATATTTCTAAATGACTTATTTGCACACTTCAGCCAAGATAATCTTGTCTGTCAACTACTCATCTGAAATCTGAGGTGATTCTGATGAGAGGTGTAGTCCTACACTTGGCTGAGTTCAGATATTTTGTGATACTGCATTAATACTGAAAAGAATTCCCTTTGCATATAAGAAACCAGATCTTTCCCCTCATGAATCCAGATGTAAGGTTGGGCTTACTAGCACTGCAGGGAATAAAACCTGTCGTTTTCAGTCAGTCTTACAACTGGGGTCCTTCTCTTTTGTTTCCTTCTTTTTAAGGTGCAATCAGTCAAACCTTGTTGGCAATGTATGTTCTACAGTTAGCTTCTGTCCATTAAAATAATTACAACTTCCAACTACACTGCAGACCTATTTCTATTTTCAAAAAATGAATTGGCAACATTATTGCGCTGCTGCCAGCCAAATGAGTTGAGATGCTTGCTATTATTTTTATTCACTTCACCAGCAACAACCTCTTTGATGCTCTTTCATTGCATTTCTTTTCATTTCAGTTGCTCCCTTTTTTACAGTCTAACCACTTGTCACTAGTGCCTCACGAAGCATTTCTTCCTCAGTAATGTGTTCAGTGATTTGACATTCAGAATCTCATTTGAAATGCCAAAGCTAAAGATGGGTCAACAATTCCACTATAAATCCCTATTCTATAGGATTTCGAACAGCAGGGCAAATTACTCATTTGTCACAAGTCTCAGCAAAGGAGAGTTTTCATCATCCCACTACCTCTTTACTCAGTTTCAAAGGGAAAACGTCGCAATACGTTATCTGCAACTAAAAGCCTGCAATACTAAAACAGCTATGGCAAAATATCAGTCTTGCAGATTCAGAGTATGTTTGAACGACATAATGTAAAAATATTTTCATTTCAGTGCAGTGGTCCCCAAACAGTGGTTCACACAGCACTCACTAGTGATGTGGGCTCATTCTACTCCCCAGTTTTATAGGCTGCCAAGCTCTTTAAGACAAATAAAAAACATTTAGCCTGCAGGAACACCTAGAAATCCGCAGTCTGCTTTCCTATCTCTGCTTGGGTTGCTATTGTAATGGAAAAGGAAAGGAAATGGAAACCATCAACATCAAAGAATCATAGAGGGCTGGAGGTCTGCAGCAATGGGACGTCTGTCTGTCTAGAGCAGCCAGGAGCCAAGTGACAAGGGAGCACGCATGAATGGGTTGAGAGAGCTGGCAATGTAGGCAGGATAACTCCAAAAAGCAGGAGTAGGGTCCTGGAGAGAAACAAAAAGAATCCAGAATGATAGGGAGAGGAGCGTTAAAGACAAAATCTTCCGGTTTTTAAACCTGAGCTACCACATTTACTGATACAAACATAGAAAAGTGTGTGCCTTTTGAACAAACACAGATTTTCCATCTGTGGGCTGGCACAATGTCACGTGTCTGTAAGCTGAAGAGGGGATGCCTCTATTCTGAGACAGGGTCCACAGGATGGAGAAATCTGAAAACACCTCTACCACATATCACTTGAACACAACAGAAGGAAAGAAGAGAAGATTTGTATTTCATGAAGAAGCTAAAGTTTCAGAAATACTTTTACTGATATGTATGTTTCGACAAAGACAAATTACATTAGGCGTGGGGGGAGGGGAGAGGGACGACAATGTATAAGTGAAGATCAGATCAGGATGCCCATATGGCAAGCTCCTGACTTGCTGTGTGCCTTTCCGGCAAATGAGAGAAGCTTTTCTCTCTCATGTTCCACATATATCAAAGCAGATAATAATAGTTACCTTATTCAGTACAAAATCTTGCTCCATGCCAGAAAAAATTATCCTATAATGATAATGACTTAAGCTAAAACATCTCTCTTGCACACAGGAGCATTTACATTTGCATTTTCACATTTCATGACACAGTTTATGCTGATGAAATGTGAAAACCTGTGCCATTTTAATCGTACTCTGCTGAAACTTTATCTACTCAGCCAACACATTACATGCACACACACACACACACACTGCCAGCTGACCACCAAAAGATCATGGAAACAATGAACATGAAGGATTATTCCCCCCCCCCAAAACAGACACACCTCCCTCCCTTACCCTCCCCCTCAAAAAACCAAAAATGACATTCAACAAAGCATGGACTGTGGAAACGACATTCCTACCATTTCAGTGAAAGGCTATGAGAACAAACACTAAACCAGGAACACCACCCCCACCACCCCCACCAATTTCCCCCCTGTCAATACTGGAAACTATCTACATTGTTTTCAAGGAAAAAAAAATATGCCTTGACTACATACCAGGTATCTCACAAGAAAGAAAAACACTAAGGTAGTTATGAACAACCAAAAATGACCCTTTCAAATAACGGAATGGAAAACAAGCTCAGCCTCGGTAGAGGTGTTGCTACGTGTGGCCACTTACAACATGTTCACATGCAGGTGTAGATATGGCATAAGTGAATGCAGACTGCGGCAAGTCAAGTATTCGAAAGTTTTGTACAACTTCTTTCCAAGGCCAGTAAATATTTTTGGTCGAATGAGTGATCAATGTGTTACTAGCACAGATGCTGCCACATTAATTTCTGAATAAAGATACAGCTTTCTTGGACTGAAAGTGCAGCATACAGCTTCTTTGAATAAAACGTTAAAATTCACCTCACACTTGGACCCTGTTCCCTCAGGTTACCTTTTTGCTCAGTTTTTGGCTATTCCATGCTAGTCACATTGCAGGAAATAAGATCCTTTGAAGGAGGCATCAGCAAGAAGAGGAAATGATATAGTACTAAAATAAACTTCTGAAAGTGTCAAAAAAATGACAGCATTTGAATAAAGAACTGGCTCAAACTGAATTAAAATGAAGTTTTAGAGTGAATCTGAGAAACCAAAATAACTTTTAAAAAGAAAAATGTTCATCTATATTTACCCAGGATGCTTGCCAAATTTGTATCCATACACAAGCACACATACTCACTGCACAGAGTACAATTACAGTGCAGGCAGGCAGCGACTCAAAATGAAGCTGCTAGCAGATGTATTTAAACTGGAACACTTCTGCAATAATAGCTCATTTAAGTTTCATTATTTTATAGGTTGTCAGAAAAACTGCAATATCCAGCCCTTTCCTGGAAGAATCCACTCTGTCTGTCACAATGTTCATTTGCCACTCCACATGTGAAATAGCATGGAAAGGAAGAATTTGGAGGGGGGCAAAAGTGAATGAGAAAGGAGACGAAATGGTTTAAAACAAAATGGCCGGATTTGCAACATTTAGAAAACAATTCTTGAGCACTCCAAAACGCCGATGAAAGCACACTTCTGATCTCTCTCTGTACATCTGTGCTGTCTGCATACAATAGATATGAGTAAGAAGTGCATGATTTGAGTTCCAATAAAACAGCAAGAAAGTCACTGAAGTAAAACAAACATAATGGTTTTGCCCTTTACGAGGATCAAAGTTCAGAGTCACCCATTTGCAACAAATTTATACAAAACCCTTCTTAGCTGGAGTTGCTCAAAGTCTGAAGACAATTAGACCACTGAGGCATGGTGACTTATAAATCAAAGCAAAGAAGCCAGTGGACTGAGGTGAGGGAAGTAGTTCAGCAAATACAATACAGCATAACTTTTGGTTTGAAATCAAACGCTTGGG
The DNA here is from genome assembly GCF_030936135.1 of Gavia stellata. Lineage (NCBI taxonomy): Eukaryota > Metazoa > Chordata > Aves > Gaviiformes > Gaviidae > Gavia > Gavia stellata. The sequence goes on from NC_082637.1 coordinate 65,968,405, forward strand.
TATTAGAACAGATGAGCTGCAGTTACCTTGTGTGGCTGTTGGATGACAGGCTTTCCCAGGGCTGCACGCTACAGCCAGTGATCGCATAGGCTCCTCCGCAGCTCCCATCTAGTTTCATCAGCAAGGCTTTTGCTGCGTTCTCAGCTGTCTTCCTGCAGTCATGAGCTCTCTTAAGCATCTGGGTGATGTTTTCATCACCTGTCTGGTCCCCTAGTTTTCAAGCAAACAATCTGTTTCAGAGCTTTGAAAAGGGTGATAGAAATTAAGGCAAGAGTAGATATGCTTCTAAGCGCTCTCAGTTTATACCAAGACGATGACAATAAATTACTAACGTGTGATGTAAAAGCACCTTCGCTTCTGTGCGAGCATCAGCAGTAACTGGGCTACTGGACTGAATGCATCTCCCTCCCAGCCACAAGCTCCAGGTACTTGTTGCTCCGGGTACGTGTCTTAAGTGATGTTTTCTCTTAGCTAGCTTGTCTGTTTGCAAGGGCGTGCACTTTGCGTTAGGATTAGGTTAGGATGCTCAAATTAATAATACACTGGAAAAGCCTCAGACTAAATTACAACTCTTACTCCAATCAGTCCAGCGATGTTTCACAGTGTGGTCATTTCCAGTGCTTTTTCTCACAAGCACTTTTATTTGAAGCCTAATGGTTTGCCAGAACACCTTCTTACAGGTTACCTTTCCAGCTGGAAGAATTGCCTTACTGCTTAGAAGCAGCCTTCAGAGTTTACGGTCATGCATATTAAACCAAAAGAAACTAGCACTGGTGTTTATTAATTTGCTATACTTCCTAGTGGTTATGAAGCATCTATGCAGCTGGTAAGCCATCCCTTCAGTAGAGGCAGGACAGAAACCACCACCATCACTATTCTTACAGTCCTAATTCCAGCTGGAGTCAAGTCATTAAAGACAGGCACATTAGCAGCTACACTGAAAGTCTGAACAAAGCTACAATACATTCATACTCTACCAAATACAATGCAAAGATGTCAGAGTATAAAAAAAACCCAGTTTGCTCTATGTCAGATTTTCATTTAATCCTGATTCAAGTCAAAGACCGATTACCCATACTTCACACTGGCTAAGTGAAGCGCATGCACTAGAAATAGCATTAATGTGGAAGAAAGGAAGGGAGAATCTTCTGTTAAGAGCAGCTGGATTATGTTCAGCTCCAAGTGATGCAGAAGCAACTCCCATGAATTTTCAAACTCACAGATGTTGATATCAAACAAGACTGATCTTCAAACCGAAAATCTGCTATTTTATCTTGGTGTTTTAATCAAATTTCATGGTGAAGCAAAGGTACAGAAACCAAACACGACTTCCTCCAAGCTGTGTTATGTAATGGGAAATGAGCACTATTTCTACCACAGGGTTGTAACTGATAATACCATAATTAAGAGCTGTAGACAGACACCTATATAAAAACTAAACCAGCCTCTCTGTCATAAAATGCATGTGAGATGAAACTCTACTCAAACCCAAAGTATTTCTCCCTTCTACAATTTCTTTCTGCCACCTATGTGAATAGAAAACCCAAGACTAAATTAACTTTTGCTGGCCACTGATCTCTGCCAGCAGGGAAAGCTCCCTAGCACATTGTGGAAAGGGATGACCAGGGTCTGGAAGAAAGGTGGATGAAAATCTCAGACATCCACTCTAACGTTTAGTGTATGGCACACACTGCACAGGCCAAGACAGGTACACAAGGGCCTGCTTCTAGCACTGGGAGAGATACAAAATAAGGGGTATGGTTAGCAGCACCGCAATGGTGGGCTGAGAAAATCTAGTCATCTGAAACAAGAGGCTGAGCATGTCAGCCCTGTGGCTCTAAAGCCAGACGGTCACTCTGTCTCCAAAAGCCTCCTGTTTACATTTCAGTGATTCCTGAGAAGCTACTGCTGTAATACTGTCTCAACCAGGCACTTACACCTCAGCACAGCATGAAGAGCTAATTCTTCTCTCTCTGAAGGTTACCCCTCTTTCTACTTGAATTACTACGGCTACCTTCTCCTATCAGTAAAAGGAATGGGAACATAAAACCTGGATTAATGTTCATTGTATAAACGCCTTTCTATTAGAAAAGTGGAGCCAGCAGCAACGTCAAGCTCCAAACACTTCTGAACTGTACCTTACTCCATTACTTAGCGAGCAGCATATTAAAAAACAACACCACCTAACCACAAGATTAACTATCCACAAAGTAAGAAAAATCCGGAACTAATAACTAAGGCTAATACCCCCGACAACACAGTAAAACATAAGATAGAATGTTTGAAAATTTCAGAGCAAAGGTAAAATGTGGGGTGAAAAACTAGAGTCATTTTTTTGGTTTTTTTGGTAGCTACTCAATGCTACCTTTGTATTGTCTTAATCACAGTTTTTCAGACTATATTCAACTTCTAGGAGGGGGGTCAATGTTGTTGGTTCAGACAAAATCTGTACTTGCAGTTACCACAGCTGTGTGGCCCTAAGCCACATATGCTCATGCGTATTGTTCATTCTATACGGTTGCATGCCCGTAGCAGCCTCACCACTGCCAGAACAGGTATCCCTTGCGATAGCATATGTGGGTTAATTTAAGCATATGTGGGTTAATTTAAATTGCTGGTGAATTTTAAGATTTAATTCCAGTCTCTCTTTTTCTTTTCCCCTATTTTTGGGTGTGTAAAATGATTTCATTAGTTAAAAACAAGAAAAGACCAGAAAGCATTCTTAAGTGATGGGTCATGAGATGATTCACTGTTACAACTAACTCTAATGCTAACTGACATGCAAAAAAAAAAAAAAAAAAAAAAGCGATTCATTGACATCTTACCAACAGAACCAACACCTGCAGCTCTGAACTGCCCAAGAATAAGACTCTGCTCACTTTCTGCCAATGCCAACAGCAGCTCATATGCTTCTATGCACTGTTCACTGAAAGAGAAAAACCACAGAACACAAAATATATCTGCAATTTGGAGGGGAAGAATACCTGCAACAGCAATAAAAAAAATAGAGGCAGCTGATGGAACCGCACGATTCCCTACTCCTTGTCTAGCAGCGGGGATATTAAATGACGTAACACACATAGCTTCTATCACAAGCATTCAACAGTCTCTCCTTCCTTATGATGGTCCCAGGTTGGCCCCAGGTTGGCCTCAAGTAATGTTAAAACAGAAGAGAATGATGTGAAGTGAGCTCCAGAAGCATGTTTGAAACAGTTAGCCATACAAATGGTGGCTGACATGATCCCCTTGAGAAAATTTTTTTCAGGCCTTCTTACTATAGAAAATACAGTATTCTACACTTAACTACATAAGTACACTATACAAAATACAGTAAGAAGACAAGAAAAATACTTGTTGGTTTGTCCTGGCTGTAAGATTCTCCTCCTTACAACACAATAGCTTCTAAATACAGTTGTGAGTCACTCATTCCTGTTGCATTCTAATGTTTTTGAAAATATATACATTAATATACCTATTTGCAATTTACATTTCCTTGTAATTTGCTTAAGTAACAGAATACATTCTTTAAAAGGCACACAATTTGTCTTAAGACCAGAACTGCCTGTTCCAAATTAGTTGTAGTTGAAGGGGTTAAATGACACCATCTTTTTACATGTAGTTTAAAGCAAATTTAGATACTTCTAACCAAATACCAAGCAATTAATCCACAAGTCGAACTGATGTAATATGAAGTCACTTTGAATTATGCAGAGTATGATACTACTCTTTGGTCCACTGGTCTTGTGAAAAGGTGCCAGTCTAATACAGAGGACCTGTATCTTAAGACGGGATACAGCAGAGACAGTTCAAGCCTACACACAACCCCTAACTCAAATGTTAATTCAGTATTCATAAACGAAAATATAAATCTGTATATTTCTGTTAGATTGAGTTCACTACTGCTGGTGAACTAGGGTTGAAATACACTTGTATCAATAACTTCAGTTCTGTAGTTTGTCAAGTAGTTTAACCAAAGGGGCATTTTTTTCAGGGAGGAAACAAAAAGAAGCAGTAATACTATGGCACACCAACAATTTCACTCTCAAAGACTTCTACCAAGTCTCCCCCGCTCCCTCTTTTTCCTGGCTGAGGCACCCTCTGCATAGGTACATACCTGTACTGCAATGCAAGCCTGAGGGCTGTGGCATTGGACTCGTACTTCCCAACAAGCATGCTCATCCTCTCGGCATTGCTCTTGCACTCTTCCAGTGTTATGGTCAACAAATCATTCTGGGATTTCAAGTGCTCGATACGGCTGTAGAAAAGGAAGTAATTTGCAACCTTCAAGCTTAGCTTGTAGACACTGTCCTGAAACTCTAGAACAATCATAATTTAAAACAACAAATAACATTTGGTCTACACAAGTTTTTTAATGAAGATGGCAAAATCCATCAGCTCTGTGTCCCATGTCAAGAGCCAAGAGGATAGTAATTTCTCTTAGGACAGCCTCTTCTTCTCCTCTCCTTCCCATAAAATGTAATAACCCTGTGCAACAGCAGCAAGCTGTAACTTTATTTTGTAGCCACAAGACTGCGCAGGGCAGTTTCATATTAACCTTTTCCTTCATTTTTCTGCCTCTATTCCTCACTTCCTGCTGCCACATTTGCTTCTTGTTTTAAGTGGCATATTCATTAGTGTGGGTGCGTGTAAGGATCATGCAGCTGCATAAATGCCCCCTTTCTTTGGAATATCCAGAATAACCGTTTCACTCAAAGTAGTGTTTTGGTTGATTAGAGAGGTAACTTCCAAAACACGAACAAAGTTTCAATGAGGCAATGAAATCTCCAAAACTTCTGGCAATAGTCAAACAGCAGCTCATATCAGAACTTAGTTGTTAATATTCTTCCCAATGAGGTTAACTCTGAATCTGAAAATGAGCCTTCAGAAGTATCAGTATTACTGTTTATTCTCACTGCTGGTAACTGCACTACACATCAAGGTACTATGCCTAATTGTAAGAGTTGGACACACACTGAAAACAGGCAGGCAAATGATTTCAAAGTTTGGACAGACAGCTAATGAAGGAATCGGTGCCATCCAGAACTCAAAAATCACTGACCTCTTAACAAACACAAGAAGAAGGAGAAGGGCTAGTATACCATTTATTCAGAGATCAGAACAAAGCCCTGACTTTCCTAGCTGCTAGAACTCTCAGGTGCTTCACCTCCTATATATTCTTTGACACCTCCCATAAGGATACATGTTGTCAAAGCGTAATTATGCGGTGCAGAGAAAAAAGAAAAAAAAAAAAAAGACAAAAAAGACAAAAAGGATCACATTTTGCAGCACTACAAAAACATGAACTACAAATAAAAGAGATACTGTACTGATCAGACTAAATTTGAGATAGCCGTGGGGAAGAGAGAACTTGGAAGGAAACATGCTGACACACGATTCTCACGTTCCTGATCCACAGTTTTGATTTTATGTGCCAAAGAGGACACGAAGCATTGGTTTTGATAGAGCTTACTGAAGGATAACACCAGCACTATTATTTTAACTGCAACCAGAAAGCTGCAATCTTTCTTCTGCAGGCAGAAGTCTATCTACTGGTATATATGCCACACCACCATACATCAGTACATTAATTGATACAATTAATGGTATAATTCTGTTTCTTCAGGATGAAACAAAGCAAGCTAATTCCAGAATGAAGGAGAATAAGTTATGGGAATCCTTATTCCTAGCAGTGTTGCGTCTTATGAAAAAAGATGCCATATTTACTTGGTCAGCCATAGAGGACACTCTACAGTGCAAACTGTCACAGGTGAAGGTGCCATGCTGATCTAATAATGCACGGCCAAACTGTCATACTAATTGAAAGAATCCGTAGCACACAATTCAATCTCCTCTCCACCAACTACATCCCATGTTTATCTGCAGCTGCCACAGTTGAGCTGGGACCGAACTAATAAATGATCAAAAAAGGATAAAAAAGTAGGAACTTCAACAAAGCCAACAGCAGACAACACATTTGAGCATACCTAACTTTTCACCTTACCTATTTAATCTCTCTGTCTCCACTTCAAACTCTCGGATTTTACTTTCAGAGATAGCAGAGCCATGTGAATAGAGAGTCTGGAAGATTTCCTGGATGTTTGAGCAGTCTTGGAGGGAATGCGCCAAATGTTCAGCCACAGTACTAGACACCTGCACAGGGCAGTTAATAGATCATTGTGAACAGATAACCACTGGATTCCTCTTATGGGCAGTCTGCATTGAGAGCTGCATTTGCTCACATGCACTCACTTCAAGATATTCATTATTCAGTTTTTAAAATTAATTTTACATTGAATAGAACATTTACAAGTTTCCACTTTAAGAAGCTATTTTGATTTAAAATTCTACTAACCAAAGCGCGAAGCCCACTATTTCATCATACATTTAAAAAGCAGAATATGCAAGTTATTTACTTTCTTGAAAGCTTAGCAAAAGGTCAGAGCTAAGTTCATCAGTGAAACAAATATTAACACACAGTAACAGCAGCGTTATGGATTTACACTGGCATTACAAAGCAGAACCCAGTTCTCTGTTGATTGGAAGTTGTGAAACACAACTGAACAGTCTTTTCCTGAAGAGTAATATTTTGGAGGAATTGACTCAAAAATTATCCTTTTGAAATCACTCAGAGAATGATTTCTAGCCACCAGTTATGAGAAAATGAGATCCTAATACTGGGTGAAATATTCTCTGTTGAAATATTTTTCTCAAAATAACTTTTAAAGTGTTTTCAGTTAGCTCATATATTAATTCAGTAAGAAAATAATGCTGCTTTTAATGGAACATAGGTCTGTTCAGAAGGTATAATGTATGCATATAATTATTAGTCCTTACCCCTATGCTGCTGATTTCTGATCCTAAGACAGGTCTATCAGATGATGAAGACTCTGATCTTGTCTTTGATAACTTCACTCTTTCAGCAATCTGGAAGTCAGATTGTTGCACAGGTTACACAGGAACCCACACTCCACAAATATTACACAAAATGCATTTGTTCACTAGCTACACTTGCAAACCCAAAGTAAACTACTGTAAAATTGACACCTGCATTGTAACTGAGAGAATTACAATCAACAGTGCTTAATTCCTTTCTGCAGCTCAAGTTCATGGGGCTGCTTAGGACCCCAGAAAACTCTCAGGGGATTCTAGATATCTGCCAGTTAATCACATGCTTACACAGCGGCTGTGTAAAATGAAGCCTGCTTCTCCCAGATAATGAGAAGCGTTACTGCAACACGCAATAGCTCACCTTGGCTATGGGAATGTCATTGCTACTGCTGCTTGTGCTGAGCTCTCCCGTGCTGGGGTTAACGGGTCGATTGGCAGAAGTGAGACGACTTGGGCTGGATGGGCCTGCTGCCTGCACACTTTGCAAACGTGTTTGCAGTTCCCGGACCTACAATAAAACATAACGTTCCGGTTTTTCCACTCTTATGGTTTAAATAGTTTGGAGGCTTTCTCATTATCTAGCCAAGCCTAATTGCTTCTGGCTTGAGCATAGAAGTTGTATTTTGTCCTGTGGTGGCCGCGAAATTTTCATGTGGGGAGCAGATGAATGGAGGTTGTTTTAAAATTCCATTGTTGTCAGTTTTTTAAACTATTTGCTATGTGGAAATATGCCAGTGTAATACTGTAGAGTAATTACTCGAAGTTTTAGCTTGTTTTACATAACCCCTTCAGTGCAACTGTACTATATGTATAGAAATTATTCTCTCTGGGGTGAAGCTAATGCTCCAGCCCAAGATTATGATGCCTAAACAAATCAAAAGAGGATCCCGCTGTTAATGGAAAGCTCCAGTGTTGAAAAAATTCTTGACATAAATGCATCGCAGGATGACTTTGTCATATTTAAAGGTGAAAGAAATTAAAACATTAATCATGCTTTCAAAACTACAATTAAGTAAAGCTACCATATAGTGAGTAACGTACAGACAAGAAAATACCCCGAAAGTACCCGACGAACAGTCTGCAGAAGCTCTCTGTAAACATACACTGCAAACACTGCATGGTCCTCGTAACATATCAGATACTTGTACAACTGACGTCAAAAGATTTTCAGGACTAAAGGGCAAAAAAAAAAAAGTTTGCAGGAGCCAAACTATAGCTGAGCTAAAGATTATAGTATTTACCTTGGAATAATTCTTAACAGATGAAGAATAAATGGTCTGCTTAACACAACAGTTACGCCACAAGGTACAGTGACAGAACTCATTTTTCCCACAGAATCTCAAACAAAGACTGTGAGATGAGAGAAGGGGGAGGAAACCATCTGAAGAGGAAATTTCTCTGAACATAGAGTGTTTATTTAATATGCAAGTTTCTATGCCGATCTTGTTGGAACAGTCCATCTGCAAAACAGAACTGGTGACATTTTACCGGAAGTCCAGTGAAATAGAAGTTCAGTCCATTTGATACCCCCCTGTAGCATGAAATGCAACTCTAATTCCTACTCTCTAAAACAAAGTGGGATTTTATACTAAACACAATACATTTACACAACGAACTGATTAAGCAAGCTGAAATCCCTTCGTCAAAAAATATCAAAATTAAAGTTGCATTAAAGCTTAGGCTTTCTTCAGCTATAGGCTCACCAAATGCATGGTCAGTGTTTTAGCAATCTCTGCTTGAAGAGGCGGCAGTCAGCATGTTCTCTGCACAACATATACAGATCCCTTCAACCTACTGCACCGAGGAAAGAGTTCAAGCTGGAACTCTCTCCCGTCACCAAAGCAGTTATCTTATGCCTCCTATAATCCCTATAGTCTGCTTCTACTTCCCTGAAGAGTATCCCTGCCACTCCCTCAGTCGTATGCAAACTGAAGGTCAGGTTGCCTGAGGACTTACTGTCAAAATAACAGAATTTTTAGGTATGTGCAAATTACAAAAAAGAAAAAGACCCGTGTGTTTTACATAACAGAGCAGAACAATTGCATGTTACTGATAAAAAGCTGTAGGTGGCAACAATAAGGGCACTTAAAGGCTAATTGCACTCATAACTTCCCTGTTCAGTCATGGAGGAGTGCTACACCTTAAACAAAATGAATCCAAACAACTCCATTGGTCTCTCTGTTAAAAAAAAGATGAAGTACACAAAACCTCAAATCAAATCCCCAATGTTTAAAGTAACTTGCTGTCAAATGGATATGGGTGCTTGCCCCAGAATTATACATCTTAATTGTAATTACATCATGAAGTTAACTGAGCAGAGTGTATAAAGGGCACATTCATAGCGCGTATCTTCTACATATTTGCAGCTGAGGCCTCCTTTGCTCATACAGACATATATAATTTCAACATGGGTACAGCTGCACTAATGCAAACCTTAAGGACAGAAGTGCTCTACTGATGCAAACCAATCATTTCAGCCTGCTGATATGCATAAAACTGAAATAAACCATGTATGCGTGTTTCTGCTTGCAGATGTGGAATGCCAGTGCAGACAGGATTTGTACTGTGGCATTAACACTGGGGGGGGAAAAAGAAAAAGCAACCCCAAAACTTCATTAAATCAAAATCACATTTATTACTATTTCTTTTAACCCGGCTGTTCCAAACCAAATTCCTGAAGTGCTTAATTTGCAGCATTGTTTAAAAGCAAACAAACAGGAAAACCACTAGGGATGTATTCTTCACAAAATCATATCCCTGCCTCAATGTCTGACTTAAAAATTGCTAAAATACTCACCTATGCCCAAAAGCTAGTCCTGGAAGATTTCAGTCCAAAAGCAAGTTAACACTCTAAATTTAAGGGCAACCAGGAAACAGAGCATTAAGTTGCTTAAAATGCTAAGCATTCATTGACTCCAAAGTTTAAAGCCACCTTATGTAAAGACAATATTATATAAAACTTTAATGCAGATAGGTTTCCTTTAGTCTCTATTCTATTACTGAGCAGCAACTACTGGCCATGATTACAAAGTCAATTATTCTTAAGGACCTATAAAACAACATTAGCAACAGAAAGAAAAATTAATACAGCTAAGACCATAGCCAGGCAAAGCTTTGCTCAGGAAAGCATTTCTAAAAGAAAACTCAGAGCACAGCACAGTTACCAATCTATGCAAGTCACTGCTTTAATACTGTATCATAGGAGCAACCACAACTTAAATAAACTGTCTGCTTATTCATGCTTCTTGATGTATTTACTGATTCAGGCCTTCATTTGGGAAATCACATGCTGAATTAATTGCTATAAATAACTGCACCGACTTTAGCAACGCTGAGTACTGGATGGTAATTCTGAGAAGGATAACAGGGCAAGTTTGTCTGACCTGTAAATTCACCAGTCTCACAACTCACGCATTCATCGAGCCAGAATCTCATGACTGGGTTGCCCACCCACCAGACTGCCCAGAGACAGCTTAGGTAACTATTTTTGGTCCCTGAAACAACCACCATAAATACAGCAGTATGCACCATCTCCTCAGAAAGTAGTCATTCTACAGGAAAAAATAAAGGAAGACCAAAGAACAGGAATCGAGGGAAAAAAAAAAAAAAAGATTTCAGAAGAGCCAGTTTCTTCTCTGGATTGGTGAACGCAGGAGTTATGAAAAGACTAGTTTAAAAAGTGTGATTAAAAATTGTCTGACCACCTCTGCTCAATACTTCTACCAGTCTTAAGTGTCGTTAGCAATGTAATACAAATTATTCTGAAGGTTATTTTTATTAGCAGAATTAAGGTAATAGCAGTACTGCACATGAGACACAATAAACACTTGGAAACGGGAGAGAGAGGAAGGGTAGATCTTACAGGAAATGGATGACAAAATTGGCAAAATCCGATGGGTGAAGACAAGTAAAGAAACAAAACCAAGAAAGTTCCACTGAAAGACAGGAAAGTGTGGATTTGTGAGTTGGGGTGGAATAACAAGGAAGGATTTAAAGAAAGATTTCTTCAGCCCTTGCATCATTCTAAAGATGGAAACTTCCAGAAGGATATAAAAATTGCCATGAAGTCCTAAAACTCTAAATTGAGATGGAAAGTGGCCAACCGGCAGATCTAATTATATGATCAGAAAAAAGAAGAGGCAGTGAGAACAGAGGAAAAAAGGAGAAATCCAGGGAAACATCTGTGAAATCCACAACTAAAAAAAGGAAAGAGCAAGTATCTTCTAAACAGCTGGAGGAAGTCCAAAGAACTACAAAAGTAAAGAAGTGCTGGAACCTTGGAAAAAGCAGGGGCATTAAGTGAGACACAAGGCAACAGAGCCGTTAGACTTCAGAGCAATGGATAGCCTGGCTACCAAGATAAGTCAGGTGCAAACAGACGGTCTCAAGTTATTAATATAAACTTAAATGACTGGAAATTTTATTTATTAATATTTGATGTTTAGCAATATGAACCGATTGTTTAGCTGTGTTTCTATTTTTTCCTTTGAATGCTGAGAACTGGAGTAGCAAATAGGGAAAAATAAAGCATAATTTCTCATGGGTACCTTAAGTACTAAATAAAAAGACAGCAAGGGTAGAAGAGAAGAAGGGCTGACACACTACAGTAACGCTGGATTTATGAAAGACTTCAGAAGTGATTAACAGGCATCATGGACATGTTTGCAGAAAAACAAATAGAAAGGGTTATAGAAAATAGTTCGGTGGAATATGCTCATTATCAATAATCATGAATCTAAGAAATATGTTTTTACTCTTTGTATTTTACACATGCATACTCACAACTACATGATCCATTAACATATCCTAAATAAAAGCCCACAGCTACAAACTGCCTATTTTTGTCACCGATTTCCACATTTGAAGGACAAGTGCTGCTTTTGTACCTAAACCAATTTCAAATAAGGGGCATGCCTGTGATTCTTTTCTTTCTACCCTAACTTGTGACCTGTTTTATCATGCAGTGTCTTTGAACCCTTCAAATTATAACATTTTTCCTCAGCATTTTAACACAGCTTCAATTTTTTTTCACTGTTACACAGAGGAGGAAGATGAAGTACAACAAACCACAGGAAGTGAATATACCTCTCCTGCTTTCTAATCTATTCATGCATACTGCAAATCTGTGGAGGAGAAGACGGAAAATGAAATACCAGTGCGACAATTCAAGCTGCTCTGAGTGGGGAGGGCCCTTCCCAGCCTCAAGCACCCCTGATTATTTTCAGCCAGGTAATTTTCAGCTCCTCTTGAACCACGAGCACCAGGGCTAACATGGTCTGATTTCCTACCGGTTGTCTGCTGTGGTTGACTGAGTATGGTAAAGAAGTCTTTCCTGGTATTTGTAAGGGCCACCTCCTCAATGAATTCTCTGGAGCTGAATGAGCTTAGACCTGCACTCTTCAGTCCAAAGGAGGCATTTACAGAATCCCTCTCCTCTGCAAAGATGTCTACTTTCAAGAAACATGTAAGAACGTAACTGTCGCTAGGAGCACTACTCCTCTGGCAGGTCTGAAAATCAATCTGCAGTTTGAACAATTATTCTGAGGAACAGAGAAAGGGAACAACACACAGACACAATAAGCTATGGGAGAACAGGTATGCTACTAGGATTTATACATATGACTTTTTTAAGTAGCAGGAGAGGCTACAGTGCACTGGCTGATACAAATATGTCACTAGGCAAGTGGTCCTCTGCTTTCGACACCTTTCAGACAAAAGTCCCTCATGCAGTGCTCCATGCAGAAAGATCTGGGTGCTGCACCTCTATAAAGGATGAAAAGCAATGAAAACCAAGGACATAGCAGGACATGACATGGGAGGTGTAGAGTGGCTTCCCTAAAAGCTCCGAGCACAACTGAAATTGTTCTGGTCCAGGCTAGAACACAGCAGAAAGAAACACAGCGAGGGCAGTAAGCTTATCTCAGTTTTTTTCTCACTTAACTTCAGAATAATCACCGAGTATTTGCATACAAGCATGGAAACAGAAGCAAAGCTCTAGTTCGTTAACAGCTAAGTGGAGATACTGCTGCATAAGCAAATACCATGCAACTGAAGGAGGTGGAGAATGGAAATAGGTTTTGGCTGCTACCTCAGGTTTCTGGCGCACAACAAGAGACAAAGAGACAGAACAGTTCAAGGATAACTTTAAGCTATGCAAGCTGATAATAATCTCTAAAGGCCCATAACATATCAGTGTTCTCTAGCAATCTGGAACAATACCTTCTGATCCTAACACGAATGACGCCAAAACAAGGACAGCCGAGCAGCTCATGCCAGCTTTGTGTCATCTGAGAACAGTGTGGGCTCAAGAATGCCTGTGAGGCCAAGGATCTGACTCCTGCTGTGGTTTGGGTAGGTTCCAACTCCTCCCAAGAACAAGGTATTTTGGGAGAGCCCTCATGCTAAAATGAAGTTTCTTGGAGTGGGGGCAATCTGGGCAGCTGGAGGGATCGCGCATTAACGTGGCACTTTTCTACTCCTCTGCAGATTATGTTTTCTTGAAGGTCTTAAGTTGAAGATAGTGAAAATATTGTCTGGCTTTGTTCTGGTCAGTTTGGTGACTTCAGCTGAGTTTGGAGCAGATACAGAATAATCCTCACAACTAAAAGCATTTGATTAACTGAACAAATTGACATATGGCTTAGGCAGAGAACAGACTTAACAGACTTCCAGAGCTGGAACCGCCTTTTCACTTCAGACTTAGTTCTTCAGAACAGCCTTAGGGAAGCCTGAACACTGCCCACACCCACTGCTTCTTATGCCAATGGGCTGCTCGGGACTGTGCTGAGGCACTACTCATCTGGCAACTTTCATGGGCAGTAATTAAAAAACCCACAACTTTTACTTTGCAGCCATGATGGAGTTTATATGCTGTATCAGTGCCGCTCATCTGACTCCCCTGGTGGATACAAGAGATTTTGTGTAAGAACACAAATACTGCTTTTTCCACTACTATTTAAGCCTGTTACTACACACAGCAGTTGTAAATAGTGCTGACCTGATTACAACCTTATTCTCATGTAATAGTAATATTAATCCCATGAACTGGTACAGAAGTTCCCCAGCATCTTACCTGTATTACTAGATTCAGGATTATGGTCAGCTATGTGTAAGCAGTTTCTAGGGCATTGACAGGCCCAGACTTAAATAGATTTTATTTTTAATACAGCAATATCATACATAGGTAAAATAAACCTCTGAGTCATAAAATTAGCTGCTACATTGCAGGCACCCTACAGAAATTAGCGATTACCTCATTTACTAATGACCCATGAGAAACAAACTCCGTACACGTGTTGTTTCTTAGCTACTGTTCTAGAAAGCGGCTCAATCTGTTAACTGAGCACAGTAAATACCTAATTAAATTAAATCTCCAACAAGCCTGAGAAAAATGTATTGAAAGCACTCTGCCTGATTACAGACATGGGTCTAAAGTAACAGACCTATTGATCTGGTCAACTTCAAGCTTATTCGCTTCACCCAATTTAATTTAAGAAGAACAATAACTAAATTTTAGTTGGATGTCCTTTCCCACTCTCCAGGGAAATCATCTGAAGTGACTCTGAGTTCAGGTGGCATACAGAAAATATTTAATAGGTCAAAGAAAACATTTATTTTGTTGCAACTATGGACACAAAGTTACATTAAAAATGCAAATACAGTTTCCAGTGCAACAATTACATCGTGTTGTGGACAGGGTCACATGCCATGAACAAACTTCTGTGATGGGGGCAATAAACCAGTTGTTCTGCAAGTTCAGGATGACAGTAAAAACCTTATTTCAATAAAGTCCTCTATAGGAGCAAACTAAATCAAAACAACTGAAAAAAATCACCCTGCCAGCTGTGCCTGAATACAGAGGCTGCTTGACTTTGTTACGCTCTGTGCCAATCCAGCATTAACCCCTCATCTACTGGGCAAGACAACTACCTAATCTGTCCAAGAAGAATTTCCTTAATTAAAGAATGAATATTTAAACTGGCTTGCTGTACATGAAAGACAGCTCACAGTCTCTACAGAGCAATTCAAGACTTATCCTCTCCAGGGTCAGTGGTCTGAACACAATTCGGGTCAGTAACGTCCCACTGCTGCTACCATCTGACAATTGCTCTAGCTGCTTTCATGAAACAAGTTGATGACCTCAATTCCTTTTCCACCAGAGATGCTTCCGTAACAGAGAGACATCAGTAACACATGCAGCATCCCTGCTAACAGTTCCAACAGACAGGCCAGTAAGTACTAGATCAGCATGGTTAACACGGTATCCTTTCAGGATAACACAGGTCCTAGGCCCTGCCTATACTAAGGAAATTGTGAAATATTAAATAACATAGCCAGTACTTGTGTGGCTCCTCAAATGCTTGGTTCGCTGGGGATTCCAATATAGACTGACCAAGTCAGGCAGTATCCATGTATGCAGAACTAAACAGCGCTCTCCTCATCGTCTATTCCAACCCTCTGCTACTGCTGGCAGCCAGACAAAACAGTAACAATTCCGTGCAAAGATACTAAGGCTAGCTCTAGAATGAATGCAGCTCTATTAACTGGGCCAATTAAAAGCATGCTTTTTTGCTTTTCCTTAGATACAATCCTAAGGTAACGATCCTGGTTTTAATAGGTATCCCTGCATACTCATACATTTCGTTATACAAACATAACTTCAGCATTTTAAAGCTCCATTTTCAAACTAGTCAGTAGCCTTACTCCTTACTGTTTCTTCAGAACCACAATCCTCTTGTCTGTTAGACACCTCATAGTCTAACTTCTGGCCTAATATGGCCATGAGTTGTTTATATTAATCTGTTCTTGCTCCAGTTTTGTCCCTAAGTTTCAGCAGGCACGAGCTCCCATTCTTACTTGCTTTCTCTAGCATTTGTAAAGTGAAATCAAACTCAGATTTCGCTTTACCAAGTTGAACAGGACAATCTCTAAGTTACTTCTCCAAGTAAGCTGCTTGTTTCTCTGACCATCTTCTACATTTTTTTTGCCAATTTAAGTGGAACCTTTTCAAGTGTAAGAGATAAGCACTACGTAAAACGTTCCAGATCAGATCTCACCGCTCTCTACAGTCTTTTCAATCTCTACTGGAAATAACTTATCTGGTACATCGTAGGATTGAATTTGCTACCATGCATCAACGGCTCAGCCATGTTAATCCCTGAGAATACAAACACCAATACTTTTCCCTTTTCTGTTTTTTAACTGAGGAGCTCCTGTCTGTCAGCATAAGTTCTTCCTACCAATCTTTTAACCACCTTAACTTGCATTCCATACCTCTCAAAATTTAAATCTTTTTTGATTAATTCCATCCTCAAGGCCATCTATTTTTTTCTTGTTTGATATCCCAATATTGATCTGTATCATCTGTAGTGTCAATATCCGCATTTGTGTAAGCAAATTTCACAAGCACATGCTTCTACTCTCTGCCTGCTTGCCCCGCCACCCCTGTCCCCCCCACCCCAATCCTGCAATAATTCACCAGGTCCATAAATGCTACTTCTGTAGCTCAAGGGATAGTACTGCCTCTGTTTAAAAAGAAGTGCCACTACAAAGTCAGCCCAAAAACTTCAGGACTGAAAATGACTTACACTTACGGTATATAATAAAACTAAATTTTACAAAGGAAAAGTTGGAAGTGGTTTTGTTTTGTATGATAGCACATCACTATTCTTCCCTCATCACACATACATTTTTTTAGTGTTAAGAGAGGCTAGAGAGTTTTGCAAAGGTAATTTGTGGCTAAATATCTGAAGACTGGAAGTCTCACACAAGGCAGCTTCATGCTAAAATGATATATTCACTACAGAACAATGTTGTTTTAGTATCACAGTATTTACATAAAAGGTTGATCTGCTGCCAGCAGGCAAAGAGCAACACTTCCAATAATTTTACCAAGATGCAGTGGTCTCAACTGTCACTCAAACTGAACACAAACTTGAAACTGCCTGTTTTAAACACGAAATTATTTCATATCTAGCCAAAACTCTGCGGATTTTACAGGGACAAAGTTAACAAATTTTAAAAGTAACAGAGATTGAGGTCACGTTCTCTTGGATCTTTCACCTTTTTTGTGAACAAATTTCTAGGCTTTTGTACTTTGGACTCCACACAAAGCACAAGGCCTTTATCTGACCTTGCAGCATCATAAAATGTAGACAAGGAAGCAGGACGTGGCTGGGACTACTCATTGTTCAGTTCTGAGAATTATTACCCACTGACAGGAGTCCTGCTCTTTTTCTTTCTCCTAATCACAAATTGAATTTCCATCAAAACCGAAGAAATATTTGTTGTTTACAGGAAAAAAAGAGCCTCACAGGAAAATTCACTAAATGAACATCTGCTTTCTCTATAGACAAGTTACATATGCTTCCTTGGAGATGAGTATCAGGTTTTCTGTTGATACATGATTTCTGACATCAGGTTGTTGTACACCTTGGCTGTTCATCACACGCTCTTTTTCAATTATGTTCAGTTTTGTCATAGTTCTGTAATTTGTATAGCTCTGCTTTAAAAACAAAAAGCCCTACAGCCAGTACAGGAAGAGAGATTCAAGAGAAGCTTGTTTTGGTGACAAAATTATACAGGCTAGGAGGAACAAGAAGCCATCACCTATGCAGCAGCCTTACCCTTCTACGCAGTCTGTCCCTTTCTTCACGAATCGCGTTCATGGTGGCCTTGGTCCTGTTCAGCTCCTCCTCTTTGCTACACAGCATGGCCGTGAGGCTCTCATTCTCTTCCCGCAAGCCAGCTAGCTCCTTTTCCCATCGAGATCTCTCTTCAGATAGATTTGGATAAAGGTCACGTCCCAGTACACCTTCAATCTCTTCTACGGTCTGCAAAAACAGTCATCAAAAACCAGAAAGAAGCAGAGAAAGATGATTGAACAAGACCAATGGTACACAGGCCAGAAGTGTGTAATAGGCAACTATATATACTTACATGTACACACCCAGCCCCACACCACCATTAGTTTGCTTCTTCTGTTTGATAAGTAATATCAAACAAAATTATTGCTTATTTTCTTTGACAGTTTGAGCATTTTATTAAAATATTTCATACTGACCAATGCACCAAACAAAGCAGACGGATGTTTTATATGCAAATAAAACATATGTCACTTGTGAGTGACAGCAATCCCAGTAGTTTAATCTCAGAACACTTTAAAACAAATTGATGACTCCTTGTCATCGTACAAAA
This sequence comes from Gavia stellata, assembly GCF_030936135.1. NCBI lineage: Eukaryota > Metazoa > Chordata > Aves > Gaviiformes > Gaviidae > Gavia > Gavia stellata. The sequence continues at coordinate 65,986,489 of NC_082637.1, forward strand.
GGAAAAAAACCTATTTTTAACAACTCGTTCAAGATGCCTCTATGGAAGAAGCAGGGACAAGACTTCTGCAATCAGGTTCAGTTTATCATTTTAAATCCTAGTTCATGTCTCTCTTCCATAAAACTGCAATATGTTTAGAGTCACAAATATAAAACTCCATTGACAGAGTATCTACACTACAATTCTGCTTACATATTTGGTAGCAAGCTTAAATGAATTTTCTAAAAGAGCAATGCCTTGCAACATCTCTGTAAGATGAAAGAAGCGGCAGCTCTCCCTTACGTTAGTTTCACTTGGACCTACAGGTCTCAAACTATGACAAGGTAAGTTATTTCAACACAACATGAGGATGAGTTCAAGTTCTGAATAAGCATAGCACAGTTAATCTTACAACGTGAAGGAAAGCTCTGTAATGGCAGGAGCATTCTCTCTTGATGCCAGCTTTATTTTAAACAGTGCTTCTTTGTTGCTGTCTTCTCCTCTTCCTTCTTTACCAAAAATCCTCTCCTCTTTCATATACTTCCCCTGCTGTTTTCTCAACCCTCCAGTGCCAAGTTCTGCTGCCGCCTCCTTCCTCCTTATGCCCCATGCTCCTAGTGTGGTTATTTTTCCAACCCCTCCTTTTTCCAAGCCTCTTCTCCTCAGAACACTACTGGGGGTGATAAGCCTGGAGCAACACGGAAAGAGGAAGGACTGTCATGAGGAAGCAGCAGCACTGGCTCAACACCACAGAGGCATCTTCAGACAGCGAGGCTGCTGCTGTTTCTCCAGACCCCATTGCTACCATCTGCCCACAAAAGTACAAAGTTCAGGCAGTGACAGCATCAGCGTGGGTCTGACAGTTGTACTAAGGGCTGCCCTGTAGTCCTTGACAAAGCTGAAGGACCTTTCTGCTTGCTTCTATGCTGCTTCATTTTGACATGATCAATATCCTTTTGCTGACTAAACTATTACCACAATTTTCTGTTTGACGACCAACATGCCACCATCCTCCATGGTAAATAAAACATAAATACTGTACATGGATACATTTACGTGAACTACTGGGTTGTTTACTTTTCCTCAAAGCAGTCTTACAGAGCAGTTTTATCCAGCATGCTGCTGCACAGCAGATAAATTCAGGTATAATTTCACAGATTATAGGATTGAATTACGATGTAATGTTCCGAGCACAGGGCAGGATGTCGTTCATGGCAATTCCAGTCTTGCCTCCGACACTGCCATCAGTACTCTCTACCTTAGTTTCCTTACAAGAGGTGTCGTGTTACAGACATGATATCAGATGAAATCAGCAAGTATCAGGTTTAAAAGAAGCAAAAAGCAGCACTTTTTCACAAGGTGTAACTCAATAGTAGAATTTATTCCTACCATAATTTATGGAGGCCAAAAATTTAGGCAGGTTAAAAAACACATTAGATACAAACATGGAAGAAAATTCCACCCATGACTATTAAAGATATCATCACTGGCTCAAGAAATTCCTAAACCCACCTTGCTGTAGGCATCTTTGAAGGAAGGAGAAGGAGGATATACTATGCACGTCCTTTTTGATGCAGTCTTTCCATTGGCATCTGCCACTAGACACGGACTTTTGGTCTGACACAGTGCAGCTGTTCTAGTGTTCTAAATGGTTCATGTTTGGAAATATTTACATCTTTTTTTAATCGGTAGAGTTTTAGTGGTAGGTATCTGTTACGGAGAGTTATTGATTCTTCAAAATATACGAAGCATTAACCAGCCTACTCTGTGGAAATTTTCTTAAACAAAGGATAGTTTTATAACTGTTCAGTTTATCAGACAATCTGATAAATCTCATTTCAAGGTCTTTTCATTCTTTGTGGAACAGAAACAAAATTGAGCTAGCTAGGGTCACGTGATATGTATAAAAGAAGCAAAAAAAAAAAAAAAAATTTACCAGCAGCAGCATTAAAAGAAACGCAGTGAAATTTAACCATCAAAGCAGAAGGATTCAAAACATTTAAATGCATTAGTCCACCGGTGAAGAAAAAAGCCAACTATCAAACCAAAAGACAGTCAGAATTTTTCAGGTTTCCATTCACGATTCCACCTGTTTTAAAAATCTCTCAGTTCTCTGTCTGAGGAAGCAGGGAAGGAGAAAGGACCTGCAGCCGTGGGTTGAATTGTGGAGAGGGGCTCTATGTGTAGGTTTTGATATATTAAACACATTGGTGACACACTTCCCTAGCACCTAATCAGAGCATGTCAGAGAAATTCCTAGCTTCCTGAAAGGTTAATAACCTTTGCATGCTATCACTTGTCAAACACAAACAATCCCAGGCTCTACAGCCCAGGCAGTGCAGAAAAGCTTTCCCCAAAAATGGCTATATGCATGTAGAGATCACATGAAAATAAAAGGCCTGCATTTTGGACTAGGGAGAAGCTGCTGACAGTTACTTATCATTATAGAAGTTCAATTGTAGTTAATCTGAATTAACAGTAAATAATGGGGTTAAAATAAAAAGCTTGAGAATTAAGCCTATGGCAGCTATTTTGACATTCTGTTTAATCCACCTCCTGCAGAAGTTTTCATCTCATCTCACTTCAGAGACCTCTGCGGACCTCATGCAGACTACCTGTTTTCCAGGATCCACAATCCCTCTCTTGGTGAATACTGACTTCTGAGAACGCTTAACCCTAAAACTCCAGATAGCACTGGGTAGCATTCAAAGTATTGATCCTAAACCTCCAATACACTCAAGTAAACTGCTTTAAGACCGCTCCCAAGAGACCCAGAAGTGAGTCTGTCTGTGTCTCTCTCAAATATACTCACGTTCTTCAAAATACTACTCAACATTAATTTCTTTATAGGCCATTATATTCCTCAGGCACCATCAGGGACAGAAGGGACCTTTCGGAGTAGTATGCCAAAGGGCTGTCTAAGCCATCTACAACGGTCACAGACCTCCCCACTTCAAGAGCAAACTGTCAATATATTTGTTTTTACATAAATAAATCACTGATGCCTTTCCATCTCACACAAAAAACTTGTTCAGCTCTTTCCCTGTATATAGCAAGATACTCTACAGTTCCTTTGCTTTCAGGTTCTGAATTGCAATGCCTTCATTACATGTGCTATCAGCCATCCCTCTTCTTGTCCTGTTACACACACAATGAAACCAAGACATGCAAGTATCAGTTGAATTATTTGTTCCTATGCCTGACTTGTCTCATTAGAGTTAATACACCACACATGTTTTGTGTTAAATAGTAGCTTCATATTTTAAGACAGCAAAGTCACAACTTATGCATCGTTTATGGCATTTTATCTTCAAATTTCAGCGAGTATCACATATTGTGTTTTCAGTTACTGGTCAATGACTAGCTGTATGACCCTGGGCAAGTGGCAACTTGTTTACTGGATAACTTTCAAAAAGCAAATTAACTGCTGAGTGTCCCCGTTTCTCTTATCTCTGAAATGAGCGTAAGACAAATACATTTCTGATTTGAGATCAAAAGTCTATTAGTAGCTCCTCCTGTGCCTTGGAGAATTTAGTGTAAAACAGCAGTACTACTGCTTACCCAACACACACTGTGAACGGGAGTTGATTTCTGTGAAATACTTTGACACCTTTGGAAGTAAAGTGCTGTTACTACAGAACGTGATCAGGTGTCTCAGGCAATAGACACGCTGCATTTGCAGCCTAATGTTACCGTTACCTTAATGGCTAAATCACAATGTTCACTGGCAGTAGTGAGTTGTTCAATATGTCTGTCCACTTCTGCTACTGACAAACTGCAGCTGCTTTTCTTCCTCCCGCAGACAACATTTTCCAGACCTGTCAGCACTCTTTGCAGCTCTGAATTCAAGTCACTACAGTTATCTGAAAGAAAGCAAAACAAAACAAGTATCGCAACAATTAGTGACTCAGTGAAAAAACAAACTCTAACCCAGGAAGTGCCTGTTGCAGAACAGCTCGGACTGATATCGTTCAAGGAATGTCCTTGCAATCTGCCACTTTTTTCTCACCAACTGATAGGCTTAAATACCATAACCACATCAACTGAAATCACGAGTTACCTCCCATATGACAAATAACGCTCCCCCTACTTACCTCAAGTGTTCATTCTTTCTTCAAAGACCTCTCTTTTCTGAAGGACAACATTTTAAGACACTACATGCTCACATACTACGCCATTTCTTTCTTGTTATTCTTTTTGCCATTCAGGGCCTATTATCCTCATTTTATCACCCTCAAAGGTTTTTCTCTGCAAATTCAACATTTTTTCTGCCTGGTGCATCCATTGACATTATGAGTTGACATTTTTCAGAGGAATTTTTGTGGTTGTACTGAGGCACTGCCTGATTTAAAAAATCCTGGTGTTTACAGAAATGATCCCTACCGACTATCTTAAAGCCTATATTTCATTTTTATAGTTATTTCTTCTTCAAATGCAACTGCAGAATATTCAGGGATCATAACTGCACACCTTGTTCTTTGCTACGTTCCATACTACAACCATATTAGCACCATATACAGCAAGGTTATTTTAATTATAAAATGTGTCAGAGAATCACTTCCTTTTCAGTCTTTAGGCAAAGCTCTTCTAGCGCCTTGGGCGCTGTCACAGCATCCTCCATTTCTGTGAAAACAAGTGGGTCTCAGCACCTTGCTAGCTCACTTCATAAATCATTTTTGTTTTTCTTAGGCTTGCGTCTGGCAACAGACAGTGCAGTTCTTAAGGCAGACACGTGGTAGAATTCACCCTTGTGCTGTCTCTTGGATGTGCTAGTTAGTATTTCTGGCTTACTAGTTAAGAGTTTGCAATAACTACCAACTGTACAGCACACAAGTGGTGCAGTGTAAGACAGCAGTGCAGGAGCAGCTCCTATACCTTACTAAAAGTAGTGGCAGGCATTCTTGCTGGACGGTGTTATTTCTATACTACTGCTGCAAGTGTTTCACCATGGTCAGCATTCCCTAGTAGCCTCAAAGCTGTGGTTCTTACAGGGGACTGAAGTCCCTGGCATTGAACTGAGTCTGAAATTTAACAGACATGAGACACCAGGTTATTGTAGACTGCCTTGAAATCTCTCTGTGCAAGAGAAGACTGATGAAGGTTGGATGAAGGGATGAGGTGACCAGAAAGTAAAAAACTGTAAACTCGCTACCACAAATCTCGCTCTGCAGCCTAATGCACATGAAGATGAACTATTTGCTGATGAAAAAGAAGAGTTTAGAATGATATCACAGTATTGTATGAAAATGTGAATGGGCAACACATACAAAACTTTACTCTTGAAGTCATATTCACTAGTCCCTGACTAGCAGCCACCCATCTGTTGTAATAATACCAAAAATTCCTTTATAATAGCACTCACTTACGAGCAGCATATACCATACAGGACACTTAATTGTGAAAACCTCTGTTTTCTTTGCTTGAATTTATTTGTTTCCATAGCATCTTCTATAACAGACATTTTGTCCACATAAACAACCTTCACAAGACCTTGATGCTGAGTTTTGTTCCTACAACATTTCCCCCAGAAAATAAGGGTTTACAATAATGGGAATCCCATTTCTCACAGAAAACCAGTACAACGCAATCACAAGCTCTGCAAGACATACTGGAGAGCATTCATAGTTTTAGCTCTTGGTGTTTTATTGCTTGTAACGATAGAGCAGCATATCCACATGCATTAGCGTATCATGACGTATTAATGCTTTTAGTAAGTCACTGATGCTCATTCCTTTAGGGCAGTCAGCAAGGTCATGCACATGGTTATTAGGCCATGATTTTTTATCCTTGTACATCTGTATCTAGAAGGATAAAAAAAATATATACATATTTGTGTATATATATGTGTATATTTACACACACACACAGAGTACACAAAAGGATTTATTTTCACAGGAATACAGAAACAAAACCCAAAAAGGACTGAGTCTATGTATAGAAAGAAAACATGGAAAAAATGCATGAATCCCTAGAGCTAGCATTCTTATTTTGTCCATCGCTAATTTCATTTTACTGCCATGTTTCCCACTGTTAACAGAAACTTAAATGGGTAACTTGCTGTTAATGTACACAAACCCTACTTCAGCTCCACCCCATGAAGAACAAAATCAAATCCCTAACCCCAAAATAAATGCTGAGACGTAAATTAGTTTGACTTATTTTGTCAAAAGAAAGGACAGAAAAAGAAAGAAAATTAAAGGAAAAAAAGTCCTCATGTTAGAATCTGTTCAGGTAGGAACTTAATAATAAGCATTAACTTTTCAAAGTAAAAATACTCATTTTTTAAGAATATAAAAACCTCTACTAAAATATCTTGACTCTATACAATACTTCGTTAAGTATACTTTGAATTCCGTACGTCAGACACCTTGCAATTATATTATTATTATTAATATTGTTCTAGCAATGTTTCTAGAAATGAAAGACACTGAACTACAAATGTGATGTGGCAGGTCTTGCATTTATAAACAAATACAGCTCCAGAGCTGGTGTATTCATTTCAATTTAAGAAATCATCCAGAAAATCTCTTTTATATGGTTGCTTACAGTATCAACATGTCTTCTACATTACTAAACTCCACTTGAGGGCAATGAATACTATGCCCAAAAGTCAACCTACTCTCAGGTCCATTCCTCTAACAGGTATCATACTGGAAAAAACAGCAAAAAATCCTCAATAATGAAGCGCACTGCTTCAAACGAGTGGAAACTCTTTTAATACAGTTTCTTATGTATGGAAGCAAATATTGCATGTTGCATTATAACCATCAAAGCCTCATGTAGAGTTAATCGCTTAATATTTAAGGATCACAAGTTCTGCAACAGGGCTTGAGACTGCTCTTTCAATGATTTCCTAAAACACTGCTCGTGTACAGCATCACCCACAGAAGCTCCCAGGCACCCAACTAGTTTACCTAGGCAAGAAAATGAAGACCAACTATTTGGTTTTAAATATAAATTAAGAGAAAAGGTATTCGGAAGAGAATTCTGGAAATCAGTCCTAGTGAGGATTACATCAGACTTCTGCTATTCTACAGCTATGGTGCTCAGCAATTGTGCGCAAACACTTAAAACGTTATCATAATTAAGGCCTGCTATCTGCTCATGCTTATATTGCAAATTTTATGGAGTAATTATTCCATACTTGGAGGTTCTTCAAATGATCAGTAATTGTGCTTGGATGACAAAATAGATTAAATTCTGAAGGAAAGATGATTGCCCTCTTAGTTCTTAAACAGAAAAAATTAGTTACAGACTGTCTGGAAGTACTCCCTCCTTGCACTGTATTTGAATGGCTTGTGTCAGATTTATCCTTGTCTACATCCATTTCAGTAAACTATCCCTATTCCATACTTTAAAAAGGCTCTCAATTTTCAAGAAGTGCAGCCATCCTTTATAATTAGTAAAAGAACCGGACAAACAGTTCCATTCCCCATGCTTTTTCCCCCAACTTTTACCCTGTCTGCAATTCCTTTCTAGAGTTAGACTGCTTTACAGACACATGTAAAGTATGTGAATAGCTTTTGTCCCCCTCTTCTTTCCCAAAAGTCATGCGCTTTCCTGAACAATCATTCCATTTTATACTCCATAGCTATTGTACATCAAGGCACAGAGGTTACTTCACATCTAAGTTCATAGTCATGGAGAAGCTCAACATTTGTTGTGATTAACACAGCCTAGATTCATTTATTTCCTCAAAAATGTTTGGATTTGCATTTCAAAGGCTATGATGCCTTTCTGCTGCAAGAAGGCATCATATCTGCTATGAAGCATAACTCACCTACGTCTGCAGTGACCATGGTGGACTGATTCTCTGGCACCGAAACAGAATTCTGGTCCATGCTGCGTGAGTCTTCATTAACCTCATGCTGGCTTTGGCTGAGCTCTGACCGCAGCTCTGAATACTCATCTTCCTCCCTGGGAGAGAGAGCAAAGGCAGAAAGAAATAAAATCATCTGAAGAAATCTCTCTCTCTGGGACACTTATTTCAGACCTGTAAGCTGAGCCACAGGACACAATTCACACACGTGTAAGTGTTTTGTCTAGCCAGTAGAGAAGGGTTCATACCCTTTACCGCAAAGCAACTGTGCTATGCCCGTAACACTCACTTGCAGCAGCCAGTGCCTGGTTCCCATTTCTTTATTCCCAAGTTCATTATTACTCCAGACCACTGTACGAGGAAACAACGGGTGGAACTCAGTGCAAGCAAGGATGTGTGCAAGAAGGACATACACTGCTCTGCAGTAACTCCCCAGCTGACAATTCTTAATGAGCACAAGTGGCTTTTGATCCCAAAGTGGATTAGCAATAACTGATTGTGGTCTCTTTCTCAGTGCGAGGATGCCATGAGCTGGTGTGCAAAGCGAGTGTGCACGTGCACGTACCTGCAGATGTGCATCAAAATGCTCTTGGGGACAGGTAGGTTTTTCATTTTCTCTTCTCAAAAGGAAGGGAACAGATAAGTGAGTATAGCACTGAACTGCTGGAGTTAGTGGAAAATAAAAAGCCTCAGTTACCTACGTTTTAACTTATTTGTCAAGTTGGTTTTACTAAAATCACTGAGGACATAGAATACTTTAGCTAAAGCTAATGAGCTTAAAAAATTAGGGCTTTTCCCTCCTGTCTCCACACGAAGTGTTCAAAGCACTGGGAAAGAAGATAAGTAAATGAATAATAGCTTTGCCTGAGAACATTTGTAAACATTTTTTCTTTTGAATCACTTGCTGATTCGACTCAGAACATTGTGGGTTTTTTTATTTTTAACTTCCATAGTGACTGTTTTGACATTAAAGTATATATTTTAAAAATGAGAAAAACACCAGCTTATCCAGGTGCAGAGCCCCTCTGATAAGCCATCATTTTGTTACACACTAAATCAAATGCAGAAATTAATTTTGCTGCAGATTCAGCAGAAAAGCGTGAGAATGGAACTGTCCGCATTTGGAAACAATAAGTAAGAGCGAAGAGCTATCTGGGGATCTGCATCTGGGAGAAGCACCTATAAAGTTAAGTCTGCTGTGTGTATGCTACATGGTGATGAGTGTTTCTTGCAGAAATACTGCAGGATTTAGCCTGGAGGTGTGTCTGGATTTGCCAGGCAAAATAGCAGAGAAGATGGCCCATACATACAGGGAACAATGACAGAAGTAAAGTCTGCTCTCAAAGTAGCAGAGGTGACAGTTTATGAACCAGGACAACTCAAAAAAGGAATTTCAGCTTGCTTGCTAAGCAGGGTTTTCCAAGGTACTGAGATGGAATTTGTACAGAAAATATTATGCTCTTCTACGCCTTACATGTGCTTCAGTGCAAAGAAAGTCTGACTTTATGAGAAGCACTTAGTGACTATTATTAAACAAAAATGCAGGTCAGATGGTTAAAATGGAGATTTAGATCAAAGAAAGGTCTTTAAGGTACCATGCAATACACGTTTAAGAAAGCATGAGAACTAAATAATGAATAGCGGGAATTAAAACAGTGTAATGAAGACACATAAGCATGAGTTAATGTTCCATGAACTCATTTATTATTAGCCACAGCACAAGCCAGTAGTAATTAGCTTTAGACAAAAACAATTACCAAGCACTCAAACAGTTGCATATTTTTAATCTGAAGGTAATTAATTTTTTCATTCATGAAACAATTAGTCCTACATTTTTAAAACCTGAATTACCTCTACAAATGGACAAGAGGCTGTATTGACGATAAAACAATGCCACACACAATAATAATTTCTTATCACTCTTCATTTGGCTCTTGTTGCATAGATTTTCTTCTTAAAAATCCAACACAGCTTCATCTAGCTAACACTAGTGCTGTTTTTTCAATTTAAGCACCCTAGTATCTTGGGGTAGTTGAAAGGTATGTCACACAGCAGGACACACACCCTTCCAATGGCTCAAGACAGAAGTCAGTTTCTGAATGAACTAATGCTTCTAAGAGCTGACCAGAAGGATCAGAAATCCATTTCTGGTAAAGCGACAGCAAGGTCAGTCGGGGAATTCAAGGAAAGCGATGCACCACAAATACAAATTCTGCCTTTAACACCGACGTTGGCAGTAACAGCAGATACTGTTTGAGACTCTCCCCAAAACAGAAGAGTCCTTCACTGGCATTGGAAATGCAAGGCTCTGAACAGCTGACGATGGCCAGACACTGAACTCCTGCCACACCACCCAGAAAGTGGAGGCATTACAATTTCCTTGTTGCTGCCATCATCTAGGGCCTGGCTGGAGAAAGCAGGTATTTACGGGCCCCGATGGTTCCCAGTTGCTGGAAACCGTCAGGGTGCCTTGGAGGCAATTAAGATCAGATCAAGCTGTTCTAAACACAGAGCAGCCTGGGATCAATGCTGGAGCAAAAAAAGTGTGTTTTACAGGTACGTCTGCACTTACTGCTTTCCTCAGGTTCGGGTGCAACCAAGGATCACAACCGCTGCGCAGACACTGAGGAAAAACTTGATCAAATAGTAAGCAAAAGAGCACTTTCAGCATCCTTTCACACCACTGATGAGTTCTGCCAGGATGCTGGCAAGGTGCGTTTTCTATTCACAGCTACAAACAGTGCACAGTTTCACACTTTAGGTGCCAGCTGTTTTTCAACAATCATTTTACTTGAACAAGTATTTTTAAAGCATTCTAGGACCCTCAGATAGAAAATACTACAGGTTTATGTGCACTGCAACCCAGAGATTGACTGCTCCCTGTGTATATACATTTGAGGTCCCTCTGAACTCATTCACTTGTGGACAAATAGCGACACACTTGAGACAACATGGGAATTAATGACTGAAGGCAGGTAGGGCTGGGCATTGTATGCTGAAGCCAACACTATTAAACCCACGCTGCCATTTGAATTGAAGTAGCTTCCACCTACCACATTATTTAGAAGCCAGAATCAGACCTCTAGGTCATTGTGTAAATATGACTATAAGGGCCATGTCTTACCTCTCATGATGCTGTAGTCTACTCACTCTCCTTCTTCCTCATTAACTCCAACACAACCTACTTTCTGAGTATATTTCAGATTAAAAGTGGTAAGTTTGAAAAAATGGTTTTACAGGTTACAAGCTTCTTGACAACTGTTTCAAATAATCCTTAGCAGGTACCAATATTCAACGGAGTACATTTCTGTTTGGTATTGTTAAAGCTGCTTATGATTTTTAGAGTTGCACAGATGTACCCAAACAGCCTCTGGTTTAGACTGAAAGCAATGTGATCCCTTCTGTTTTTGTTTTGCTGAACCTCAATTTGACAGTCACAGGCTGCAGTTGTTTCTGCACAACCAAGTCACAGATGATTTTGACACCCAAAGACATGATTAAGGAAAAAAAGAGTTGAGTTTGAATGAAACTAAGGCAATACTAAAAACTTCTGAAGTCAGCAATATTCACCTTGAACGTAGACATAATTCCCTTTTAGTACACTACTCTAATTTGTAAATCCTTCCTGTGCTTCAGAGTTATCAGGTGTACTCTTCATGTCCAAGTATTTACAATACGTTCCAGTTGATTGGCTTTGCTATCTTCTAAGTTGTACACACTTGGAGAGAAAAACGGGAATAGGCATACATCTTGTCAAAGGACAGAGAACCTTTGTAATGCAAAAAACCTGTCTTCTACAAATTGAAACAGCAGAAGTAGGGGTAACACTGCCACCGGCATCCATTCGACATGCTAACAGGAACCCCAAGTTAGCACCACTCAGTGAAAGCTGTTCACTCTAAAAGAAGCTTACAAAATGTGCTCTGCACAATCATCATAGGCTCTTCTGCCCACCAGTCTGGCAGGGTTTGATGAAACCCTGTGACTCAAGTTTTAAAATGAACTTAAGCAAAATACTAGCCGCCTCCTCCCACTCTCTCACTAATAATGTAGACAAGAACAATGAGACAGTGTCACACAATTCTAATTTTCCAAGAAAAAACAGAGCCAAGGTTCATGTGTCCAGACTGCTCAAATAAAAAAAGCATCCTCATGTTAGTGGACTGCTTCTTTACTGTCTTTTTGCTCCCAAATTTCTACCTTCTTGAGCTGGTAGTGGGTACATTCTGCACTGTTACACATGAAGAACTAGGCAAGCAAGAGGCTCGTCTGCTTGCACAGTATGAGTATAGGCAACTCTCTCTTTAGCCTTAATATCAAATCAGTTACAGCTGTATTTCAGCTTTTGGTTTTTTTGGTGAGCTTGGGCTTCCAAATCAGCTGGGCTGTCCAGAGCAGCAGCAGGGAGATGAGACAACTGCAGATGAATGTTGGCTTGCTCCCACAACCATGGTGACCTCATTTTCCTTAGGGAATGCTGGCAGAGCATAGCACAAGAGCAGCAGCTAACTTCATGTGGCCACACACATGGAACTTGTTGTACCCAAGAAATGGCTAGCAAACCTAGAACAATCATGGAAACTTCTAAAAATACTCCTGTAAGATTACTATTACTAAGATCAGCGTATCAGATACACCTGAGAAGAGTATTGACAGACATGTGACTAAAGCTCTCTTCTAGAGCTGGCATTACTAAACCACATGAGCAAAAGCCATCACACTTCAAGGTGTGTAAAACCCCTAACATCGCAAGGGGAAAAAAAAACACCCCATCAAAAAACAGAGAAAAATTCTTGGAATGGAGAATATTAACTAGCTTATACAGCCTGCCAACACTTCTCAAACTGTTGCAATACCTTAGTCAGATTTAAACACTCTTTCTGCCTACTTTCTGAGGCTACTACTCACATTCAAAAAAAGAGCTATAAATTTAAATGTAATACAGCTGAAGGAGGATAGTCAAATACTCTCCATGAAACTCAAGCTTCTTCTAATTGTTTCCAGAGTATTTTTGGATTTTGGAAGAAATGTCATAAAGCAGCAGTACAACAAGCTACGTGTTAGTTTATTTTTACAGCCTAAAAATGATACATGAAAATACTGAACAATCTATTTGTCAGCACTGGGAAAACATTTATCTGTTATGCAATTAATGTAAACTCAAGAAAACTGTTTCCAGAAAGACAGCCTAAATTCTGTGATAGTGCAAGTAAAGCCGCTGCTCAGTATTACTTGCGGGTACCCAAGAGTCAAATCAAAACTAAAAATCCCTCCTGTGGTCTGGTTTAGAGGAAAGTATAAATGCGGAAGCCCTAGCAGGGCCGTGCTAGGCTCCCAGAACCCTTTCTCTCAGGACTGTTTTGTCACAGCTCCTGGGCTCACAGTCCCCACCGCCAAGGGTGGAGTGCTGTGAGTCACACCTGTCCCCGTAAGGACAGCAATTACACCGTCCTTGCTCTGTGGGATGGAACAGCTTCCCAAGAGTGACGCAAGTAGATCCCAGAGCAGATTTACAGAAAGTCACAGCAGGAAGTATCAGTTTTCCTTCTTTCAGTTGTCTTTACAAACCCTATGGAATCCCTCCAATTCTACCTCTGCTTGCCATTTTTAGGAGGAATATTACTCCTCTGTTCCCCAGACACCAAATTATTGGCCTGCCAAAGAAAACAAGCTATTCCGATCATTAAAGGAAATTAAAAATCCACTAACTTAATAAACATTTGTGTTCTTACTAATAAAAACAGAACAAATAAAACCAGAAGAGGCCTCCTAGCTGTCTGAGCAAAACAAGCTCTCATGTGGTAAGACCAAACAGGTGGGGCATGACAGTGGTGTGGGACCTGTTGCAGCAGTGTTGTTCTGATGCCTCCAAAAGCCCGCATCTCCCAATGGGGCAGCAAACTGCACTTTTCATGAGAAGCAGCATGCACTTCCCATCAAGCTCGGTTCATAGGCCTCACTTCCCTGTGCATGCCACAGCTCACTTGTTTATGGAAATGGTTAACCATCCACAGTATCCACCCAATTCCAGTATTCTGTAATTGAACACCACTTTGCATTTAGCTTGCTGCCCGGACTCCAAACAAAAAATTTTTATGGATTCTATGCAATATTTTTCTTAAACGTCATAGAGCTTCTCTACCATTCAAGAAAAAAAATAAAAAAATCAATGCAGCTCTCATGCTTCTCAGATTTTGCTTTTCAACCAGTCTTTGCAATTGGTAGAGCTTTACCAGACAGAAGGGAGGGATGGTCAGCCAGTATCATGCTGAAAAGAAAGGTGACTTGAAACAAGATGAATGGGAAGTTTGTCTGCAGAGGTGTCAAGCATGAATGAACAAGGGAGTCACAGGGATTTTTTCAGAGAAGTACTACCAGTTTAGAAAATACTTACCTGAAAAATCTCACCATGATCATCTCTAGTTATGGTAATCTCAGAGTTGGCATTACATAACATTAACATAATGTGATTCTATCTCTGCTTTTATAGTGATATATATGCAAGATGATACTTTCTCTTATTTATGGTACACCAAACCTTTTTCTTTCTGCATATAGATATTTTCATGAAAGGGTAAGTGAGTAGTTGTAACAACATTGCCTTGTGCTAGGAGAAACATTTACAGGGAAGAACAAATTAAGCAGTTATTGAAAAGCCTGCAGGTAACAGGCACGGAAAACTGAACATTTGCTACACGGGTAGAGCACCATGTCAACATTACCTAGGGAAGTATCAAATCTAATTTGATGTTCTCTAGAAAATCCATAGATTCTAGTATTTTAGTTCCATCCTCACAAGCTAAAGTTTAAGAAGGTCCTTCCTCATTGTAGTCCAACTTTCTCTAGGCTGAGAATAACTGGTAAAAGCAAGTGAGGAAAAGTGTTTTCCTGTAGTCAAATGTAAAGTTTATTTTAACACAGTAACAAGTAATGACCTAGTGTAATATCCCAAGCTTTGCTGCTCCATGGACAGGCAACAACGTGATTTGTACTATTGTGTTTTGTCACAAATACCAATACAAGTAGATGCAAAACCTACTGAAATCCATTTGAGCCATATTTCTCATCACAAGTGGTTTGGCTTGGGTGATCTATAGGATGCCACAAAATAAAGTTAAAAGCAGAGGGGCAGGCTGGGTGCCTACATCTTCCTTTATCCACCATTACTATCACTTATCTGGTACCCTGGCATGTATGTTACGGTAAAGGAGTATTTAGATGGCACAGTGAAGCTCTTTGCAGTGCTCGTTAGGCTTTGAAAAATGTGATTTTGCCAGAGTGAATGCAGTATTTTTGAGCCTTGGGATGTTACTCTGCAGCATACATACCTTAATTATGCGCAGCTACTCAGTACCAGTCATAACAAGCGTAATTACCTTAAAGTCATTATCAAATTATATTTAGAGTATAATTCACACCATGTTTGCACCATTTTGCATTGGCCCAGAATTTCCAGAAAGTTGCTGTACCTTATTGTTGTTCCCTGTAGTCGATCAATTTTCTTATTTAACTCAGCAATGATACTGTGCAGCTCTGTGATTCGTTCCTCGTAGCGTAGTGTTGTTCGCTCCTGCACATCTTCATGCTCTCTCATTAGGTGGGATTGTTCACACTAAAGCAGAGAAGCAAGGAACAGAAAGGGTCTTATGAATAACTACATAGAGATCAGATAGAAGGTAAAAGTGCATACCATTAATGGTTTTCTTACTCATCAAACCAACACCACCTTAGCAAGAGAAAAGCACAAACACAAAATATTGTCAAGGTACACAAAGGTATGTAATTACAAGATTTTAGGAACTGAAAGACTATGCAGTGTACTTTTATTATTATTTTTTTCTAAAGGGCAGAAGTTGCCCTTCCTGCCTGAACAAAAAACACCATTTGCAACTCAAAATAGCTATAAATATCTCATCTCTGAATCTTCAAGGATCCTCCCAACGTGGTCTGAATTAGAACAAGTCCTAAGGCAGAAACAACATTATTATAAAGAAAAGTAACCACACTTTGAGGTTATGACTTCTTCTCTAGTATAAGTATTTGGTTTATTAGCCTTTAAAGATAACATAGCATATTTTTTATTATTTTAATTCCCTACAATCAAATGCTTATTATCTCAACAACTAAAAGACTACATGGCTGCTTGTTTTGCTTGTTTTTTAGATGTATCCTGAAATCATCCTTTTTCTTTTCAATAGAATTTTAAATCCAGCCTCTCTGGCTTACTCTTCACACCAGCAAACGCTCTACTTCAATTACAGCAAACTGTTACAATCTACTGCAATTACAATCCAACAGTGCATGCTGATTGAAGTTATGCTTGGTAGCGGCTGAAAAGAGCAAGACTTCTAACTTTTTGCTTCTGATGCCCTGCAGGAAACAGTCAAGCCTCCTTGTAACAACAGAATGGCATGTACTATGCTGTCAAAAGAAAATTAACAAGCCAACTGACAGCATAAAAACCACACTAATTAATTGAAGATGTGCAATGTAAGATCCTAGTAGCATTTCTAAAGGCTACAATTTGTAGTAACGTATGAGGTCCTCCAACATTGCTGCATCAGAACTTTTTTTCAAATCAAGTAAACACCCTATACAGAGGCAACTCCCTCAACCCTTTGTATCATAAAGACAAAAATTGTACTTAAACTAGCAGGTATGCCAGAATTTTCATAGTTTGCCCTCATATTTTTTGGCCACTTACATTCACAGCTTGAGAACATCATCTACATAAAAGGCTGCTTGAAAACGAAATTTACATTGAGCTTCAATAACATTTTTCTTTTAAATTTTAAATAAATTTTATTTCAATATTTTTAAGTTCCAGGAATATGCACATTGAAAGGTAGCCCAGACTTTAGAGCACCCTTCCACAGACAACAGTAATATAGTTTCTTACTCCAGCTGGAGTCAAAAGCACTTTCACCTGCACTAAGACAAACAGACCATATCTTCACACTGAAGAGGAGCGCAAAGGGTCATGTTTTAGAAGATTGACAGTGTTCACCTGGCTTTTAAGACTTCATGTTGGCAACTGACATGGTTATACATGTATATTATAATGACTCTTTATTGTAGGATCATTCCACAACTTTTCTCACGTTTCCGTATCTTAACACTGTACCTGGCTGAAGAACTACCACAGCTTTCAAAGCGCAGAAATAACAGAGAAAATGTTTACAAAGCTTTAGCACAGATTTAAGTGCAATAAAGAGCTGCTTATTCTGCCTTTCTAAACCTAAATTTCCTCTGACACACACTGATACCCACAAATGCTACCTAAGCATTATCCAGATCAATCAATTATGTGCACTGTTTTTTTTCTTTTAAACCAAAAGGATGGAGTGTGTAATAATTATTTTCAGAAAATAAATAAAAACCCTATCACAACAATTCTAAGCTGTGCACTGAAAAGCAGAATTTGTTTATCTTGACTGAAGATATATGGACTCTTGGTAATGGACCTCAGCCACATTACCAGACTTGCTTTCAGTTTTCTCCAGCCATTTCTCAGACACCATTTTTCAGGATAACCATCATTTAGTGACAGACAAACTTTGTGAACAGCCAGCAGTCTAGCAATACAAGACAACAGCTTCACATTTGATTTTTTAAAAAGGCTCTTGGATTATCTTGGGCAAAAGCAACTGGAAAAGGCAGAAGAGAAACTTCTGTGAAAGACAGGACATGACGCTAAGAAGGACTGCTGTGCCTTGGAGGTGGGTACAAAGTTACTTCTCGTAAGTTCTGGTTAGCCATGACAAGCCTCAACTAAAAAAGGCAAAAGCATCCAAACAATATAAAAAGTTCAGTATGAATCCCAAAATGCAGCCATGGAAAATTCTTCTGGTTATACAGGATTGCTCTTATTATGGCACATTCATCTCAAAGCTTAAAAGGGAAAAGAAACCAATGCATGTTTTGGTACCCATTGCTAAAGTTTTTTTTCTGGGATACTGAACCTGTTTGTCATCCTCTTTAGTTTCTGTGTCCTTTGAGACTCAGAACAATGACCTGCTACCAGTTCCTATTTCTTTCCAAGGTGTACACATTCAGCTCCTGCAATTTATTTGCATGTCAGTCACACAAACTTTTTGAGATAAATACCTTACACCCTTTTCCTCATCCCTCTTCCAGCCTCATACTGAAGTTCTGCACAAAACCATTAAGGGCTCTAATTCTCTGAGAAAGCAAACACAGGGATAATCCACTGAGAGACTGCAAAAGATAAGCAATTGCTGAGGTCAGGAGAGATGTTTCCAGCACAGTTCTCAGTGTAACTGACCCTTGGATGGTTTTTGGTACAGACTAAAAAGATTATTTCAATTACCGTATAAATTAGCAATGCCTGGAAACAACTTTGTCTGACCTCTTGGTGCTGGGTAACAACCACAAGAGCAAGAAGAGTATGAAGGAGAAGGATGGTAAGAGAAAAATACTTTTACCCAAGGGTACTGCCTCAACACATGATTCTACTGCCTATTAATGTACACAAATTCCTAGTGCAAGAGACACTACCAGTGCAAATCTGGATGTTAAATTAGCAGTGTTCAGTCAAAGGACAAAAAAGGATCACCAGCAGCAGCACTCGGTAAGACATCCCCCAGCGCCTCAGGACCTGCAGAGACAAACGCTGGCTATGGCATTGTTCACCAAGAATACAAGTCATCACCTGAATAAGCCACAATGATAACCCTCTCTAACACGCTCACAGGAGCTAAAAATCTTCGCTCAACTAATACAGTATTTTAATTCAAGAGAAGCAGCAGATTTTAAAGTGGCAATCCATTTATCTAATTTTAACTATAAATGCAAGCCCATCATGCCAAATCCTCAATCACAAAAACATGCATTGTCAGAATTAATTGTTCAGTGGTATATTCTGTGTGTACTTGATGTGGAAGAAGAATACAAGTACACAGGACTAATCCACATGAGATAAGGACGTCACACAAAGAACAACCCATTTCAACGTCCATCTGAACACCAAGCATTTCTATTTCAAGCTACTTTGACAGGAAGGTTTTGGTTTCTCCTTTTACAAGTTCACCTGTTCTTATATGCCTACAGAGTGTCGGTTTTATTCTTAGACTGAAATTCTGCTGTCCCTCCCTACATTCTGAATAATCAAGAAGATGGTAAAGAATTATTACTGCAGTAATGGGACTGCTTGCTGTGTAATACAGGATCCAGAACAATGCAGCACAGTCTTTGTTACCCTGTGTATAGAGCTATTATAAAATTCCAAAATTACAAGGACTAAGCACAAAGAATGAGAGAGCAGGACTACCTTGTAAAAGGAGATGAAAGAATAAGAGAGATGTAGTAAATGAATTGTCTATTCTTGTTGTACTTGCTGAAACGTTCAGCATATTATTAAATCCCACGTTCTATCACAAAATGCAGAACTCAGTGTCACAGGATGTAGGAAATGCCAAGAATGTGGATGGATTAGAAAGAAGATTAGATAAATCCATGGAGGATAGGACCACAGAGGACTATTAAATGTGATGCAGCCTCCTGCTCACAGATGTTGGCAGAAAGGTGGGGGAGTATGAAGGAGGACAACTCTCTGTATGCGTTTCTTATGCTCTCCCTTCAGACATCCACTATTTATTATTATTAAAGCCAGGATACCGTGCCAGACAGGGCTAGTAGAAAGCACTAATTTTCTTTTCATAACCACAGAAAGATTTTTGGAAGACGATATTAGTTGTGGTTGACCAGTACTTTACAGCAAATTTCATTGAAAAGATCACTCTGTTGCCAAATTGTACACCGATATAAACATTGAGACAAGGAGATCTGCTGTCTTACTGAAATAATAGAAGGGTGTAGGCAAATGCTATAGCAGGTCTCCACAGACTGCAGTTTTGGAAATGAGTTTGATACAACAACCAGTAACCAATAACATCCTTTTACAACATTTTAAGCACAGGCTATCCAACTATTTTTCTTCACCATTTGTCATCCGTTACTTGAATTGTGGTTCCCCAAATCACCTTCACTCTGAAAATCACTAATCCTTTCTTCCAAAGTGTCTCACATGCCTCATGAGATGGGAAAGGTATTACCAAAAATGTGTTTTCAGAGCTATTTGTTCCAGAGAGCACTTACCATGCTAGCTGAAATGAAACACGCACTGTCCTTGTAAGAATAGTCCAGATGCAGAATAGTGATTTAATACCGACCCACTAGCATCTGAATATGGTTATGCAGAACCTCAAACACCTCTCATTTAATTTATGCCTTCTGAACCTCTGATTTGCATTAGTGAGGAAGAAATGCATTGGACAGAGGTTGTAGAGGAAAAAATGATACGATATGATACATGACATGAATTTGGATGAATCTCTGTGGAGTGGGAGGAAAAGTTCAAAAAATTATGTTAAGTGGAGCATCTACTTGGAAGTGATGCAGTTAGAAAAAGAAGAAAAGGTAAAGTGGTTTCACTAGAGTCTGGCTCATTACTTAAACACAGCCATTGAATATATGAGTTGTGCTTGCTTAATGGCTTAGTCCTTAAGAAAGATTGTATTTTATTTAATACCCAAAAAAATTTCTATCCACTTGAGGGTTTTTTTTAAAAAGAAATTGAAAAGAGCTAAAACATTAAAATTTTATAGAAATTGTTCATTAAAAAGTAATTTTTTAAATCTGAAAGCTAGCTAGCATGCTAGCTTTCGGGTATTCTGATTTTATGTTATTCACAGTTCAGGTAGCAGTCATCACTACGCTTGTGTTCACATGCACACAGCCCAAGATCATGTAAAAACCCTCAGCATTACAAATCTGAACACTACGTAGACATGCATAATTGGTAACCCATCAAAGAAAACACCAAACAATCTTGTACCAACAGAGCACATGTTAATTGCGATTAAGGACTGATCCTTAATCCCAATCACCATCAGTGGGGCTTCATGACTATATGGGAGTACCTACAAGGCATTCTTCTTTGGTTGAGAGATGATGAATGTATTTTTTAAACAAAGATCTGGAGATAAAACAAAAAACACTAACAAAAACCTGTTGTTAGCACAAGACCCTGCAGAGTTATAAATAACAAAGTCAGTGCAGTCATGAAGAATGATGTGGATCGTTTTGATACAGTGGATCCATCCGACTGTTTAACGATTGTCAAATGCAGCCTCATATCAAACTGTATGTCAGAAAGAGGACTCTATCTCAGAATGCAGTAGAAATTAGAAAAGGCTCTCAGGATTATAGCTGATAAACATTGTTTAACTCCCAGCATGGTACTGGCTCACATATCGAGGGTAATGAAAACATGAAAGTGTTTTTTATTTCTGGATGTTGCATTGATGGTCTGCAATAAGAGTATCTTACAAGCCCACAAACCTTAAAGGTAGCTGAAAAAACATCAGGGAATGTGGACAAGGGCCAAAATATGGGTGGAGGACTGAAGTAAGAGCCTTAAAATCTAGACTGCTTAAACATTTCTACATTTGGCTTGAGTTTAAGTAACACACAGATACCAGCCCCTCCCAAAATGCACTGAAGACTCTAAATTCGCAAGATCACAGAATGGCTGAGGTTCACAGAGACCTCTGGAGGTCATTCATCCAACCCCTTACCCAACTCAAGGAAGGTCACCTTGAGCAGGTTGCCCAAGACCAAGTCCAGGTGGCTTGAGTACTTCTAAGGTTAGAGATTCCACAGCCCCTCTGGGCAACAAATAATATGCTATACTTTAGAGGACAAAACGCTTTGACTGTCTCTATGCAAGTATAAGTATATATTTAGACTTAGTTTTGAAATGTAAAGTACTTATATAAAAGGTGTTTGCCAGAAGACAGTATCTAAAAACAAAGGTTTCATTTATAGAAGACAGAAATATTAAGAACAATACTTCAGTTCTCCCTATTTTCATTTGCCCCTCTGTATCTACCTTGATCTTGAAATCTTAAAAAAAATTAAAAAATCTCTTTTCAAGAGCTGTGAAAGCATTAGAGTTCAGACCCTATTCTTATTTAATCTCTTGGCTTTCCACTGACTGTGTTTTCCACAACAGATGCATACAAACTGGCTTACTAGAAGCTAGACTGAGATCAGAAGTCATTTCTCACATACCACCAAAACACTACCAATTGGCAATAAGCTTTTGATCAGTGTTAATTTGTGCTGTGTTTGAATCTGACTCAGGAGTGGAAGGCTCTGCAGACAGTTACCTAATCCACTGAGAGTATGCTGCAATTTTTATGTTCTAAAATATTTCAAAGCAGTCGCTGTTTACATTGGCTTCAAAACAAAACTAATCTCATTCTTCTTGGTATTTTTTAGAAGAATGTCATCAGCACATAAAACTTAAAACCCATGGCGATTATGTTTCTTGCAGTCTTAAAATTCTTTTTACTTGGTGTCACAACTTGTGACATTATTCATATATTTCATCATGTCCCCACATACCATATTCCTCTCTGACGAACAAGGATAACACAAAACCAAGGACCATCTTCAGAATCTTGACCTATTGCTCACCTGTGCTTTTGCCAATTTCTTTTCCAAGAGGTCACGCTCCCTTTCTGTTTGTTGTAGACGTTTATTAAGCTCCACTATGTCTCCCTTTAATGAAGCCAGGGCTGCTAAATGAAGCTAGAAGACAAAAGGAAACACACAAATTAACCAATTCACAAGCCACATAGCAGTACCGTTGAAAGAAGACACAGTATTTTACAGCAGCTACGGTATCTGTGGATTTCTGCAGTAGTTAATAGGAACTTTAGTATAACAAAAGTCTAAAAGAAATCCACATGCTACTAAATACTTTTTACATGGAATTCTCCTCTCCAGATGGCACACGCATTCCTTCATCAGAAAACATACTGTAAGGATAAATACAATGAGTTATAATTCAGCTGGAAATGCGTAGCTTAGTTCTAATGTTAGTTTAACAGGAAATAGCTTGAGTCTTGTGTTATGAAACCTTACATTAAATATTGACTCAGATTTGTAAGATAAAAGAAGGTGTATCATGTTTTGATACCTTCAGACATATAGAGGTTATCAGTTTGGTGAAGGGAGTAACTCCGTGTATAGGATTTGGGTTTATTTTGCAACTAAAGCTTACCCCACTTTAAGCTACTGCTCTTTAGTTGTTTTTTTTCTCCATCCCACATTAGTGGGTTTCAATGATTCTAATCTACTGAAGCTACACATGAAGAACCTGAACTGTTTTTATTTCTGCAGTAGATCCTTTTGATCAAAGGTACGTTCTACATTCAACTGATAACATGTGGAAATATATAGCAGACTAGGATAACTAACATAATCTAAATTACATTAGCTACATAACTTAGAAATCAAGAACAATTCTTAAAAGAATCCTGTACTTGTAACTCATTCATACTCTCTTCCTGTCCTTAAATACCCCATTCATCGTTACCCTGAAGGCGTCAGCTAGAATTCAACACTTGGTATTGACAACTACAACTGAAGGAGTAGTTTTCCAGGAGGAAAACTAGCCACTAATACCGAAGTCTTTCTTTGTAGTAGTAAAGAAACAACTCCAAGTTATACTGGGTGAGAAAACAAAAGTGACTTTTCACACCGGACCAAGTAACACAGCAAACGCTGCTCTGCTGCCAAGATTCAGACTGAAACACAAACCCTGTTTCTGATCCTCCAGCCAGTTTCAGCCCTTCACTCTGATTTACTGGGCGGGCCACTTGTAAGTTATTTTTCTTGTTCTATTTCCAGTCAATCTGCTAATGAGTCCTATTTTGATATCAGTTTTACCTTTATGATACTGGACGCCAGCAAAACCATAGGTGTTTTCATGTACTGACATGTGAAAGTAGCTGTATGACAGCAGAGAGACTAGATCATTTGGCAACAGCTCCTTCACGTACGGTATTCCCATTGTTACAGAAAAGGCCACCTCTGGTTTCAAGACAGAAAATGTAATTTTATAAAGATTTTTAGATATAAATTCTGCAGTTTTAAGTGCAGTGTAACTAGTTATGCTAGAAGCTCTGGACATCCTCATTTGTGAGTTCCGTCGAAAGCATTTTTATTATGTCAGCTACAAAAACATCTTACACACATGCAGTGATTCATTTCAATATAAATATATATGTACACAATTTTATGTTGCAGTAGGTTTAAGATTCTTGAGGCAGCCTCATTTTTCAAGTGAAAAAACAGTAATTCAGGACTGCTACGGGCATATGCTACACAGCTTCTTTCAAGTATGTACGCCGAAATCTCTTAATAAACCCAGAAACACCCTGAATATCTTTAAGTATTCTTTGCCTGCAGCAGAAGGCCTTCCTTCCTACCACAGGTAACTCTGCACTGGTTTTACAGTGTGGTGAAACAAGAATCAGCCTAATTGTACCAATCTATTCATAATTGACTTCCAATTTTCAGGGAAGCCGGTGAATGTACAAGCCACTGTTTCACCTTATTCTCTTAACAGAGGGGAAGTGTTGCAATGAAGCTCACCAGTTTGTTCATCAGGTCTTGCATCCTTCACCACAGCTTTCAAATAATACATGAAAAAATTACTACAATTCTCTAAATTGAATAAAACAATGCTGCATAGTCAAGTAAGTATCATTCCCTTTTGTACACTATAATTAAGAGATTACCAGCTCCGGTATTTAATTAAATACCAGACCAATGATGCCCATACGCATGGCGCTGTAATATAAAAGGCCACCGTTAATTTAAAAATCTCAGTGAAAAACAACTTTTTCTCTGAACAGTGGAGCTAACGCAGTGGACTTCCTATGGATTTGTCTTTGTCCTCTTCCCGCACTGCAGTCAGCTCAGCTCCTCTTTGCATGCCCCGGCACACCCCAAAGTGGGTAAGAAACAGGATGAATTGCATCTAGTTTTATAGCAATGCTGCTGCCTGGCCTAGCAGCTCCAGCCAAAGAAGGGTATCCAATTCATGAGTTACATCAGCCTCTTCGTTCAATATAGGGTCTCGCTCCTCCAAGTAACCAAAGGATTTCTTTACTAAAGACAAGGGAAGTTTGTTGCATCTTTCACTATCCAAAATTATCCTTTGCTTCCATAAACTGGGCCAGTCCAGTTTCCAAGTACCAATAAAAGAATAAGAAAAAAAGAAAGTTACTGAAAGGGCAGACTGGACAAGAGGAAGTCACCATGCACAGAGGAGGGCTGCCTGGGATACCCTTTGGTTTCATGCATGTACCCAGTGCACACAGCAGTAAGTCATATGCAAGTGGTGCCTTCAGCTACTACTGCAACACACAGTAAGGTTAACACAGCTAGTGTAGCTGTGTATTCTTGGCAGAGCCAAGCTCTCCTCCCCAATTCCTTACAAAAGGTGTTACAAAGTATTGCTGCATCTTCCCTTAAGGTGCGAGTGTTCCCACAGACCATGCTTCCCAGTGTGTTTGTACAGCACGCACCAGGGTGGGAACTGGAACACGGATCTTTGGATGTTGCTGTAACATAAACAAGGAAACATCAGAGCAAAGAGCTACAGTCAACAAAAAAGTCATTCTGGGGAAAAAAAAAAAAAAATCTCACATTTGGAATTCAAATTTAATAATCTAAACTATTGAAGTTAGAAAGATTCCATTCAAAAATCTCAACCAGAAGGCAGTAGGTCAGTCACAACTGTAACTCTGCAGCATTGAATCACTACGGGATATGACAACTGAGAAAGACAGAGGAGAATGGAGGCAGCCTTATGGCATACTGCTTTTTTTCTCCCTCAGCAAACAGTGATAGACAAGGCAGTGTTACTAACATTCACAACAGACATTTTTAGTGCAAGGTGGGCTGCCTCTTAATGACACAAGATTATGAAACAGATCAAAAACTCAGTAGTTTGTAAAAATTAACACAGACACCACAAAGATTACTGTTTGTACAACATATTGGTCTGAACCATTAAGCAACAGCTCCCACAGAGAACTACTTCATACAGAGAACACGGTTCATTGGCAAAGCCTGTATTGTTCATAAACTTTATTCTGATCCAATACAGCTAGTATTGGATTCCACCAGGAAAAAACCCACTGTGTGATGCTGATACACCCAAACCGTTGAACAGGACAGGCAAGATCAACGCATGGGAGAGCAGTGATTGAAAAGGGATCAGACAAGCCAACCAACTTGCTTCTCTACCCTCACCCAAGGAAATAAGAATTCTTTCAGAAAAGAAATTAGATGCGTAATATTAACAAAAAAATGCATCACCTATCTTAACTTAGAAGCTACAATTTCTATGAAATTTTCTGCAAGGACAACAGCAGGTTGTTTACTGAAACATATATACACCACATTTTATACCCAACACTGTCCTGCCAGGTTTTTATCTATTAAATATATAACAACAATTATTATTTATTATAATATATTATTATTAATACAAAATAACAAACTGTGCATGGCATGCTATCTTTAAAATGCAAACCTCTGTACAGCTAAGTTTTGAAAGATAAAATACCTAAAAAAATAAGCACAAGCTTAGAAAAAGCAACCTCCTGACCTCTCTCCCAGCCTCCTTTATGGCTGCAGTCTCTTCCCCATTATACCTGCTTCTACAAACATCTCATACGATACTGTAGACATGATTTAATGATGTATATTTTGCACAGTGCTTTAAACACTGCTTTTGCTGCTGGGCTTTGTGAAATATTCTATGTGGGTACAATTAAAAACAGTATTTGCTGGCAGTCAGGTTTCTCAAGAATTTTGTGAGGAAAAGAATACAAAAGCAGATCGGATAGTAGTATGAACTGAGAGCCAAGGAAACAGGGGACTACTGACTTGTCTGCAGTACGTATTGGTGGAAGCATTCTGAGGCCATGAACAAAACAAGAGAAAGATGCAAAGGGCAATGAAGGAGGGTGCTGAAAAAATGATAGGTTAAGGTTAAAGCACTGAAAAGCAGTACTCTTATACTCAGCGTTTTTCTCTGCCATTGTGAACTGTGATCCTTATCACTAAGTTTGATCCACGTTTTTCTTTCCCTCAGCTTGGAACCAGACTAATTAAACCATACTGACAAAAACAGTTGTACTCGCTGCATGTTTGCTATTTTCAACAGAGAAATCACAAAAAGGACCTAAGCACATCCTTCTCTGTGAAATTAAAGAACTAATCTTATCTTTTTCCTCTTGTTTCCTGCCTTCCTCAGCTACAGTACTGCTGCACATCAGCTTGGGAATAGATGTTCAGAAACGTAACCTCTGACATAACGAGGGAGCCATAAAAGCATCCAGATCATGGTAAGGAGATACCAACCCATATACCAATACAAAGCAGCCAAACACCAAAAGACCAATTTATTTGTTCTATGTGTGTCCTCTATGACTGACTGGTAAACCCCTACCATGGAAGAATGCTCAGAGGAGATGGGCCAGGGTCATGTGCTCATGAAGCCCAGAGAATAATGCAGGGTTCTACTGATCACAGCTATTGCAAAGAAGCTGACCTGATCTCAACACTAAGGGGACCCAAGGGTGGTCTTTATCTAAAACAGCTATCAACAGTTGCGTGGATCAGCTGGTGGTGTAGAGGTTTCTCCCTATGTTCATTAAAAGAGTGTGAATGTCTCCCTGAGTTAGCCAGGCCAACAAGGGGGAGGTGGTTGGGATGTGGCTCTGCACAACATAGTGTATAAAAACCAGAAAAATAGCAAAAGAATTTCAAAGACAGCAATGGGTTTGAGCTGGCTTCAACCCATGGATGCCTTCCTAGAGAGACTGGGGATGCCCAGCATTGTGACAGTGAGCATAGTATAGAGACCAGTAATGGGAATCACATTGGTATCATGATTGAACTGTGTATTGCAATTGCTATATTCTGCTATGTGTAACTTGCATTTGTACTGTGTTTTCAGTATGTTTTGTATCACTCTGCTAAATCAGAAATCCCATGTAACATCAACTATCTTCAAATAAGTATACCTGATGTTAAACATGACACCCTCCATGCATGGAATACCTAGAAGAACCCAGTCAGAGAGTATTGGGCTCTGACATCCTCTCCTCTCTTTTCTTTCCTATTTGCATTTCACATGGTTTAGTGCAAAAAGCCCACAACACGGACATTTTCTGTGTATTGCTACTACTTATTTTAATGACAGGCAGTATACACAAAAACACCTGATCAAATATTCAGAACACTGCCTCATCTCTGAAAACCTCCCCAGTCTTTCATTATCAACTGATGCTGGACACTACACCGGATTTGAAAACTCAAACTTGTTTTGTAAGATGAGACATGGGAGGTATAGAGCACAGCATGGAAAATACAACCAGAATCCCAGCTAAAACTGCAGAAGGGGCAAAACAACAAATGCCTATACGTTGTATTTTCTGACACCCTTCTTCAAGGGAAAGAGGGAAATATGACTAATACCTACAATTGCCGTCAAGGAAGTAAAAAGGTTGGTAATGTAAGTTCATAATTAAAAACACATTTTAAGACACAGAACAATAAAACCTTGCCTGGATTTTGACTTCAGGACTCTTAGGGCTGAGATTGTGCTGTGCATTGCTAACTTTCATTAATGGCACTAGAGAACAGTATCAGGGTTAGCCCAGGAAAAGCTTAGACAAGGCTGGCACTCATCCGCTGAGGTGAATGAGAACCTGTCATGCTGACACATGGCAGATATACTTAAGACATGTAATAAAGGTACAAGAGGAAAAACTTACACAGAACAAAAAAAAAAAAAGAAAGAAATTATAGCACAGGTTCACACAACCAGGAAACATCTTTAAAATTTTTTCAAAACAAAGGAAAATGTAGGCAAAGCTTAAAAAACTTTCTAAGAGAGAAGTTAAAGATATGAAACTTGCATTACAGACATTCGCTGTACATAAAAACTCAAAGGCGTTGTCAAGGTTACATTTTACCAGGAGCACAGATCAGCACTACTTACAAATAATACTTACTTAAAGCGATCGTTATATAAACGTGTAGCTACTCTCAACCATTTTTCTTCTCAGTCCTACACAATTTTCATGCCACCTTTTCCTGGCCATGCTCCATGAAAGGTGCATTTTTATGGTCCAAGTGATGAAATAAATGTAATCAAAGTCCATTCCTGTGAATGTACTGACAAGATGGAGTGGAAAAACTTGAAAGAACAACCATCTCCCAGAAGCAGTGACAGGACAGCTCGATATTCCCTGGACAATTTCAGTTGTATGATCTCTAGAGCATAACCCTGAAATACCACAGTCAACAGCCCTTTAAGTAATTACCTAAGGCAAAGTCAAAATGACTGAAAAAGCAGTATCACTGAATTGTTGGCTGTGCCTACAAACATGCCCTGAAACTATGTTTGAAACAACTGTTATGTGCTAATAAAAAGTCTGCAAATTTTTAGAGTGACATAGAAAATGCACATTTTATGACTATGCTGCTGAAGCAATTATTGTTGTATTACACATTAGACAGTTACTTCATATGCTTGTGCAATACTAAACAAATAATGTGCCAACACAAGCCAGGATGGAGCTAAGGCCCCTAGAATGTACTTGTCCAATTGTTTGAAATTCATAGAAAGAAAACATCTTCCCAACTTTTCTTAGTCAGGTCATGCCCTGAAGTGCTTTATTAGAACGTCCATTATGTAGCTTCCAAAACTACAGCTCTAAAACAATTTTTAAAAGCAGCTAAATAGCTTTAGAGCCCCCAGTTATGGTAGCAAGATTCCTTGGATGAGTATGTGCTTGCTTAACGAAAGATGTTCAGTTCAGTTCTTAATTACTTCATCATTCTAAGGTTAGCTGCATCTCCAAGACCTTCATATTCCCCTCCCTACCTCTTTAACCTCAGGCCACCAGCCATCCCCTCTTCATAGGGCTTCTGATGGCTGCTCCTCCCACAGCCCCCTGCACCTGTAATTGTACCCACCAGTTACACATTCTCCTGTAATTGTACCCACCAGTTACACATTCTCCAGGGTGAGTGGACAACAAGTGGAGAATGAGTTGAGGTCTCCACTGACCTCCTGGCTTACAAGAAAGCAGTGTTTTTTAAAAAAAGTCTTCAGAGAGATAACATACTAGAAACAACACTCAAGTTGTGTATGGTTTACCAAGTATCACCCACATGTACAGTCCTGGCTGTAAATCTCAGACTTGTCCATGCTACATTCCCAGGTCAGTATCTCGCTATTGAGGGTCAATTCTTCGCACAAACTACTGTCCCCTAGGTCAGACTTGCTGTTTTAGGCAGATCTCAGTTCTTTTGCCCAGCCATCTTTACCAGCCAACTAGTTCAAAACTGGATGTGCAATTTCCCCAAGCGGAATCAACTTCTTCGAACTTAATACAAATCCCTAGGCAGGAAAATCACCTATGCTACTGTAACTTCAGTTCCTGCAGGAAGCTTCCACAATTTCCCTCTAGCTACATGCCATAAACCTTTGCAAAAGTTATCTTTGAGTATTTCACTCATAAGCAATATCCAGTGCATTCTGGCATTTCCAGACTTCTCAAGTCCTGCATCTTTCTTATTACCTGCTCAATACACCAGGAAAAAGCTGACTGATTTTACTGAAAGCTTTGCAAATGGATGGCAAACTGTGGGAGACTTTGCATTACTTCCTGTTGAGTTCTCCCACTGCACTGGATGTTGTTACTGAAACTGTAACATTAACAAATTGGATGGGGGTGGGGGGGGGAAATCACTGTTGCAAAATACAGCCCTGACAAGGCTCTGTGATGACCCAGCTTTAAAAATGAGTATGTTACAAAGAAAAGGTTCAAAAAGAGAGTTACAACAACACTGTTAGAGGAGTTTGTTTGCAATAGAAAGAGCTAAAAAAAGCATCTGCTTAGCTGGGTTACTGGTACCTCAGTAACTAGTATTTGGTCTTTTGTATTTAGATAAACAACTAACTTCAATTCTTGATGAAAGCGTGTTAAATAAAGAAAAATCTCAAGCACGGTTTCTACGTTCAATCCTAACAAACTCCCTTCCTTCTAAAAACAGTCCATAGGTCTATCCAAATAAGTTCTTGCTCTCTATGGTATAACTCATTTGAAATAAACCTCTTATTGAAGAATTCCACTTAAAACCTCTTCCTCTTTCTGGAAAAACATGAAAAAAAAATTGCATTAGTGAAAACCACTAGATTTTTTTCTGCAAGACCAAAGCAGTGAGTTAGAGTACTGAGAAACTGAAAATGTCCTCCACCACCTTGTTGTCCTCCAATTGATACCAGTTATTTGCATGTTCCTATCTGGTGCTAACCACCAGAAAATGTTATGCAAGATTTCTGCATGATGCCTCCAACTCCTTCCTGATGTCAACTACCTTCAGAAGGAAGCAGACAGCACAGAGATATATCATTCGTGAACCAGACTTTTTGAAAGAAATTCAATTACATGGATATCTTTTTCTTTTCGAGTCACTGTATGGCTTGTATTTTAAGCAATGGAACCTCCAGTGCACAAACAACTGAGAAGGTCAAAATAAACATTGATAAATGTTTATTATCAATTGTACTAGCACAGACAAGTCTGCACAGCTGGCACACTTCAATCTGTTTACTGAATAGGAATTTATATAGACAGGTTTTTTAATATTTCAGTAACACCTGGACATATTATTCTATTCAGGAGAAATACTTTCTTTTGCTGTGCACTGGACTAACAATCCAACGCAGTATCTTTGTCTGTAGCGTCAGGCATAGCATTTTATTCAAGTGGCTTCATATTTTTTCAGCCATTTATTTAGTAGGCTTCTCCAAATACAAAAGCAAGTAGCTGTAAAATTTGCAGAAAATCAAGTGTCCGTAGCATGACAAAACCATACTAGAACATTTGACTCAGCTGGTGATAGCAATTTGTAAAGATAGCATCAAAAGTAATTCAAAGGGACAAGTAGCCAGTAATTACAAACCTGAAGCTAATCAAACTGTCATTCACGAATGTAATGGTTAGAATTGCAGTCCAGTTCGCAACTCTGACTGCACAACTCATGGGTGGGAAAAGGTGTCTGATAAATCCTAATACAAGATTAAATCTGTTTCTCATAACCTCTCCTCCCACAATGAGTTCATTTTTGTTCTTTTGTATAAGTTCAGAGGCAGGGACTTGACAGATGAGCTTTAGTTCTTCTTCAAGTGAGAATGCCTCTATTTTCTTTTGTACAATTGACATTAAAAAAAAATCCCTTGTTCGTCAGGAAAAGTGCATAACAATTTTCTTAAATGTCAAAAATTTCTGCAAATGGAAAAACCATTTTCTAACCAGACTACTATGTATTTTGGTTAAGACTACTCATTTTATATGACCTTTTCCCTGCAATTTATCTGAAAAAGATCAAAACTTAAGATTTAAATGTTTTAGAGTGTTTACTGGACAATTAATCTTCACTGGCATATACACACACTCAAAATTTAATTGCACTTAATGAAAATTACAGATGCTTATAATTAGCAAAGTTGAAAGATTCAGTCAAACAAAAATTAAAAATAGCAATTGCTCTAACATGTTGAGATTAATTTACATGGTATTTATACCATCACGTGCCTGTCTCTACCAAGGTCAAGGCAGGTTCACTCCTTATCTTGGACTCTGAATGCCAAATTCGACCCCATATTTCACCCATGCAATCCTATTAAATAAACAGGAGTTGCATAGATATTTATGAGTCCAGAGCACGGTTACACGGAGAGTGCACATCCCATGAGATTGTCATTCTCTCTTTGAGTGTCATTTTCTTTGCCTTAAATCATCAAATAATAACACAAAAAACATTACTAATTCTCTAAGGAAGTCAGGACAGCACAGGAAGTTACTTCTAAAGCATTTAATAAAATACATTTTTTATGTTTATATCATACAAATGCATGACCACATATGCACATATATAAAAGAAAACCAGGGGTCATGACAAGACAAAATTTATAATTTAAAGGCATTGTACGTGTCACACATCCCACTTAACACTTCAAAATGTCTGCATCCTTCTTATGACCACTTTCACTAACATACACAAAAAAAGACTAGCTGCGAACATGGCTCGTAAAGAGCTTTCAAGCAGTAACTGGCACAGCTATAAATCTACATAAGGTTCAGGAAATAAATCTTGTGCTCTCTGCTGCCCATATAGGAACATTAATCTTAAGAGGAACACAATACGGTACCTCCTTATCTGTTTAAAGTAGGGCAAATATTTTACTCATGTTAATTGTCCTGACAGAAAAGGATCAACACTGCATTAATCCATTTAACACATGGCTTATTTTTCACCCCTGCACATTACACAGGCCAAAACGCTTGCTGATACCAAAGCTAAAGCTATTCTGTGTTAATTCTTCACAGAGCATGTTCCTTGCTCATATAGCATTCTCCTTTGTATCTTTATATAGCGTGTGGCATATTACTCACATAATTTGGTACAGTGAAAGTGGAAGCTACTTTTTTCATATTCCATGGCTGCACCATTTGTGTAACATGATACTTCACAATTCAGGGGAAGAGTTATACTGCTGCATTCTTTTATTTTTAATTTACATTCTCAGAAATAGTTTCTGTGGGCTCTAAAATCTTGACATATTAAAAAGTATTATCTTTAACATAATTTTAATAATGAACCACTCCAATCTAACTGAAGAAATGTCAGTGAAACAAAATAGGATCGTATTTTCCCCATCTGAAAGCAAGGTTCCTGGTTCAAAGAGCGTACGTACTCCAGAAGCGCTGCACCAGGCCAGACCACAGGCTGACAGTCCAGCAGCCTGCCTCTGAGAGGAGTGAATGACACAAGTTGAAGAAAAAGCGTAAGAACTGGGTACGCATTTGCAATGCTTCCCTGCTATTGCTTTGCATGTTCTGCACCTCAAGGGTAACTTTCGTCCCTTTTGATCTTCTTCGTATCACTCATCAATTTGTAATGCTCTCTCAAAACTTACACCCCCTTTTCTCCCTTATCATCTGAGGCTGACATGCCCCAATCTATTTAACAGGTGCTCTTTCACTTATGATCCTCCGTTTTGCCTTTCTTTGGAGCACTCTGGTTTTACGGTTCTGGTGCTCGACACACTGCAGCCCTGTGGGACAGTGCTTGGCTGCACAGCTGACCAGGCTAAGCATTTTTTGCTGTCAGCAACCTAAATCTATCCATGTATTACATCACTGGCCTCTGCTATATTAACATTTGAGTCATTCTAGCCTGTATATAAGCAATCCTTGTGTTCTCAAGTGTATCTCTGGGGTATATTCCATGGTTCTTTGTGCTGAGAAGTTCGAAGCTGGTTTCCGCCCCCTCCTCAGCTAACTGTATCAATTGCAGGAAAAAATGTTTGTCTTTTGGAGAAAGCAGTGGGAAAGGCATTAGCAGTTTCCTCTCTACGAAGTGGGCAGGCTCTGGGTTAAGCTAAAGCATTTCTGGGGCTTTAACAAGTATCCTCAGCCACAGAAGCAAGCATCAGTTCAAAAAGCAGACACAGGCATCTGCTGAAAGGCTTCGTGTATCAATACTGTTAACAACTACTAGTCTGTAAGCAGGAACACAAGACATGTCTATGCACATGACAGGTGTAGAAAGAGAAAGAAGCCAACTTTCAGGTGACATCGTAGTATGTACCAGAGATGACAATTACCCAAGTTACTCATACCCTACAGAGCTGTGGATAACTTGACTCTTGTGTTGCTGACACCAATAAACCAAACTCGTATTTTCATTCATATTTGGACAAATGCCATCAGAAGTATGCCGTTCTGGTGAATCACTGCCACATAGACCCAGCATCCATCCTGAGCAACATTCCCCCACTTTCTAACAGAGCCAGCTAGCTCAGCTAAGCATGCCATTAACACAGCTGTGCTGTTTTAATATCCAAGCTACACCTACACTATGCCCCGCTGACTTAACTGTAAGCCTTGATGTTCAGACAGAGAGGTCAAGGGTGTGCAGGTGGCTGCAGGTCTGCAATTCCAGCCTGAACTCTCCCTTCCTTCCCTCCTGCCTGTTACGATTTCTCCTCTCCCAGGGATCCAGGCCTAGGATGCTGTTCTGTATCTTTTCTTTCCCCCACATACCATTCCGCTCCTGGTCCTGCTCTCCTCCAGAGCTGCCAGGCTGACCACAGCATTGCCCTGTGCAGCCTCGGGGCTGCAGTACAGCAGCTGCTTCCAATCAGCCCTGTAGTCCCTCTGAGGAAGGAATTAGCCCCTCGTTAACCCTCTCCCTCCCGCTGTTGTGTACCAATGCAGCTATTTACCTAATTGCAGGGAGCAATTAAAATTGTCTCTCTTTGCAGGCACCATTTTTGCCTATTTCAGCTGCAATGCTGAGTATGCAGCAGAAACAGCACTCTCAGCTGCCACAGATATCTAAGCCCCAGAGAGCGTAACATCTCAAAGCCTCTTTCTAGAAATTGAAGTCAATGAACAGGTATTTTAAAAAAGACTTCGTGACAAGGATCAGATTCACAACAGCAAGGGCCAAGTCTAAAATGTGTTATTGCTGGAAAAGAGCAGCAACATTAAAAAGTAACCTGTCATTTATTTTTATTTTTTAACCTGCTAAAAACTGTAGAACGCTTCATGATTTAACCAAGCTGAAATGTACCTAACTGCTAAATCACGTGCCAGAATATTTTGGAACATATATTGAAAACCAAACTTTTAAAACCCTGCTGAGATAAATCAGCTTTTTAAAAACACTGATAGACATAGAAAACCAACACTAAGCAACCTGTCATTAATTCTTCACAAGGATATTCTTACTCTGCAACAAGAAGGTGCTTGTTCCTCCTCCTCCTCCCAACCCCCATCTTTCTCAGTCCATTTTCAAGTAACTTAAAAGCATTTTGTCTGTTCGAAGAACCTGCACAAGAAGGTACTGCTGGCTACCTTTCATACATAGCGATGCCTCAGGCGTCTCATCTGATTCTCCAAAGTTGCATTGGTCATTAAATGGCCACCGACTGAATTTTACACAAAACTATTATTAAGAAATAGCCAAGCTTGAAACAAGTAGCACAGCTCTCACTGAAGCACAAGCAGCAGAGCTGGAAGGGACTAACCGGGTAGAAGCAGCAACCATTCAGTGCCCGCAAACCGAACCCTGATCAGCCAAATGTGCGCATCCCTCCTCCCGCTCTCCCGGGAACAATCACAGGACAGCGTTCTGTGCTTGGGTACAAGGCTTGCTGTCCTAGCAACAGACTTAAACCAGCACTGTTTCTTTTACCCTTCCTCTAATCCCACCAGAGGCCCTACTATTTCCCTGTTGGAGGAAATCTCACCGCAGAACCTGGGTTGCATGGAGCAAGCTCTTGGCATCACACGACTGATTCTGAAATGTATGCTTAACTCTTTACTCAATGTCCCCAAGTGAACCTAAGACTGTATTTGGGACTCTTCCTTCTAGCCATGCAGATACTGAAATTTCTGAGGGGGTCACGACTGGGGAACAAACTAAAAGCAAGCCAACAGTTTATTTCTGAATGAAGAATCCTTACCTTGTGATCGCAACTTAATGCTGCAGACACAGTTCAGTTTTGGTCACTGAGCGTATCTCAGAGCATTCCGCAAGGCACTCTTGCGGTCTCAACAACTGGAAGGGTAAAAGAGCTACAGATGCCACTGTGAATTTGCTCTTACTTGAGCCACACAACAGTGTACCTTTCTGCCAACTTAGTTGCTCTAACATCACTGTAAGGCAATCTGATCAGCAGGAATCCAAATGCCCACTATAACAAAGAGGAAAAAGTAAAATTGGATTTGACCCAGAAAAAGGGGGAAGTAAGTAATTTTCTTCTCTTGTTCCAAGGTTCCAGAACCAGATAGCGTATTTGAAAGTCTGTGCCACTTTAAATAAAAACCTACTAATATACACTATTTATTGCTAGAGTAAAAAGTTGTCAACCTCTGTTAGGACACACATTGAAAGAGCTATTTCTAAGGCCTGGACAGAGACAGAAAGCTTATAAAAAACATATTTCACCAAACTTCCATAGTGGAAATAAGAAAAGCCTCAGCCGTACTGTTCCCTTCCTCCTTCAAAGAAACTGTAATCACAAAAGTGTAACTGCATGTACCGTGTTGTGTAGCTGTCAAGGATATGTAAATTTTAGTGAAATTTTTCATGTTCCTAACATACCATATATTTACACCTAGCCAAATTTAAGTGCAGGCATTTCTTGAAGGAAGGGAGGTGAGGGGCAGGAAGGGAAGAAACGTTTCCTTGCCTGTGTCCACCAACTATATGAGATTCTCAAATTTATCTTCTTAAATAACTCCAGTAGAGTATTTCTGTAAATGTAATTTGTAGTGCTCTTTAATCCTGTTACTGAGATTTCCCATTTGTCTAGTCTCA
Source organism: Gavia stellata (assembly GCF_030936135.1). Lineage (NCBI taxonomy): Eukaryota > Metazoa > Chordata > Aves > Gaviiformes > Gaviidae > Gavia > Gavia stellata. Next base: position 66,023,588 of record NC_082637.1, read on the forward strand.
ACAGCAGAGAACCAGTGAAATTTATAATCTGCTTCTCTGAGCTCTGATCATGCACAGTTCATACACACTCAAAACCTCCCACTGAAGCTCCATTTATATATGTATTATGAAACTGAAAGTCTCCCCTGCACCAGCAGAACATTACAGAGTCTCCTCAAGGTGCTGTGGGTCAAAATTGGATTCGTATTAACCTGGTTAAAACATTTTGCTGAGGGCAGTTCCATTGTCTGGCAAAAGCATGAGATTCAAGAGTTAAGTCTACAAGAGTGCAACATGCAGGATACCACAGGAGCCCTTACCTGCCCAGTTTTTCCCTCTTTTCCGCATTTGGATAAGAATAAATGCCAGTTTGGGCTGCTGTTAGAAAACAGCAGGAATGCTTATGTATTGTGACCAGCAGAGCTTTTTCTGAGTCACAGTGGTCCAAGCTTTCCAGTGGTGACAGAAGGTTCGTAACACCTATTTTATGGCCCCTCTTGCAGGTACAAGCAGCTGGCTGTGTAACTGAGGGCTGCCCGCAAGCCATACTCTGGAATCGTCAATTCTGCCTTCTCTTCCTTTTCATGCAAGGATGCAGCAACAGCAGTTCATAGCTTCCTTATCAGGCTGTGTACAAGCACCTAGGGAGACGTTGAGTTGCAGGGCTTACACATGCTTCCGCTGTAGTCACCCCTCCTTCTCCCAAAGGCCGTGATGGCAGACTGTGCGGACTTGGTGTGTAAATGGTGCTGTGAATTAGACCACCCTGCTCTGAATTAATATACTTGTGTTTCCTGAGATTGAAGTTAGCTGCTTTTCTTGAGTAAGGACATTAAGGGGTTTTCTTTTCTAATTAATAGCAAATGTTACATTACATTACAAAATCAGAAAATAAGGCAGAGATCTGGAAAAGAATTCGAGGACACTATAAACCAGATGGCTCTAGGCAAGAACATTACATTTAAACATAAACATCTTTCTGCACGACTCATGCACATTTTTGCAGTCTTACCAACTTAACAGTTCCAGCGTTACCTCACAGCCCAGAACTATATACTGCAGGAGATACAAACGCGGCACAATCAGCCAAGGGAAAATTAGGTTTTGTTTTACATCCTCAGCTATGTGACTATCAATGGACAGATTTGAACTGCCAACAAAAATTACGGAAACTGTGAGAATCAACCGCTCCACCTACCCAACCTACTTCTCAGCCACAAGCAGAATGTACGCAGATGGGAATGTCCCAGCCCGCTGAAATCCCAGCAGGCCTTACACATTGTAGCTTAATTTCTATCCGAGCTGATTTTGGGTTTCTAATCCTTACACATGGGATGGAGCTGTTTCTCCCACAAGTCTGAATCATCCACTTTGAAACTATTACATCCTCCTGGTCCACACTCCCCACAGACCATGGGAAGACTCTTCCACGCCCACTGTGACAGAATTATACTATGATCTTTCAAACTGTTTTAAAAAATTATTACACAGGCAGGGATTTAAGAAAAAGTCCTCAATTGCCCTTCACTGAAGTCTCTCAGCTAGGTAAAACCGAAATAACATTGTGGCATTTAATGGATGCAGTTTACATGTTACACCAAAAAACCCCCAACAACAAACCAAACAACACCCCCCCCCCCCATCTCCCCAAAACAACAACAACAAAAAAACCCCACACATAATTTCATAGTCTTGGAGTCCAAATCATTTAGTCTGACCTTCCAAATAACACCAACAGAAACTCCTGTACCACATTTAAAGACAGAGTTGGGAGGCTCATTACAGTCAACTCTTCTGAATTAAGGCCTGCAAACACCACATGCTACTGGTTAAGGATCCTTGGGACTTCCTAAACTGAGTCAGAACGTAAAATTAATATTACTTAAAAATCTTTGAGCGAGAAGTACCATATAAACACTTTACAGAAGTGGGTAATGATATTTCTCTCCATAGGTAAGAATAAGTAAGATTGCTTTTCTTTTGCAAACATCAGACAAGGAATGGCAGACCTGGCACTGGAAGCCAGGTGTTTCATTTCCCAGACCAGTGCTCTAATCGTTCAACCATCTTGGCCCCCAGTGAATTTCATTAATACATTTTGGCAGGCACAAGATAGTGTTAACACCGCTTACTATCCTATTCTACTGTGCATGAATTATACACTAGAGTATTGTACAAAAATGGTTAGTTCTTAGAAACTAATAGAACTCTAAAGTCAATACTCTTCTTTAAAAGTGAAAAGTGATGTGATATTGCTAGGTAATAGATTTTTTAGAACAGGACAATGGGAATTAGCAAGCTTGTTTTGAAATAGTAATTGAGAAGAGACATTTCATTCACATAAAGCCACAAATGCACCAGTGATTTTATCTGTCTGAAGCAAAAACATGGAGGGAATGAAAGAAAAGCTTTTATTGTTGTACTATGATGAATATGCAAGTTAGGGCTTTTTCCACTGTAGACATTAAAATTTTGCAACACTTTTTTGGAAATTGTGTAGTAGGTATTAAAGTCAAGATATTTCAATCTGTGTTTGCTGAACAGAAAAACAAGAAAAGCTTACGCAGCCCCCCTGTACCAGAGACAAACAAAAAAGACTTTATAGATCATCATCCTATACCTTAAAATATTTTAATGCAGCAGCTGTAATGCAGAGGAGAAAGTAAACTAAAAAGGAACAGACATACACAAGCTACACTGAGACTGAGCACTAGTGTCCAGAAGAAAGTATGTAAAAGGGGCTGTACACTATTTATAGTTAAGAAAGCAGGACCTCAGATGGGAGTTGAAATAATAGATGTAGCTTATGTTAGTTCCAACTTGTTCACATTTCATGGAAGCCCTGCAGTTGTTTCAGAATGCCCTGTTTTCTATTACAAATTAATCATAGTAATGTGCTCTGCTGTCAGACACCACGGAAATGTATCAGCTGGCAGAGTTTTTACCCTCATTTTAAAAGATGACCAAATTAGTTCTTTACAAAGCACCTACCAGTAGACAAAAATACATCTGTCAGTGTACATAAGAGGTATGTGTGGTAATGCAACCTGGATTTTAAAAGACCTATGAAACTAGAGCTCACCCAACATACTTACTGTTATTTAAACAGGGAAGCAAGCCCTGAGACATGAACAGTCTGAAAGATCAGCAGTGGTGTAAGGCTGATGAATGGCAGAGAACTGCAGAACGATTCACGTTGGATGGTAGGTCTCTAGCCCAATCTCACAGCTGCTCAGGAAGACTTTTTGTACAGCTGGGTCTTGAAAACCTCCATGGATGGAGGCTGCACAGCCTGAGTAACCAGTTCCCTTGCTGGACTGTCCTGAGAGGGAAATTTTTTTCCCATATATTCGGTTAACTCTCATTTCAATTTATGCACATTGTCTATGCGCCCTCCCACCGTGCACCTCAGTAAGAGCCTGACTCCCTCTCCATGACAACCACCCTGCAGGCACAGGGAGCTTCTGTGACACCAGCCTGAGGCCATCCTTTCTTCAGACTGAACAAGGCCAGATCCCTCAGCCTCTCCTCCCACAGCAAGTGCTCCAGGCCCTCATCACCTTGGTAGCCCTCCACTGGACTCATTTATGGTACCGGCAGGTGCCAAACTGGATGTATAGCCATGATAGGCATAGAAGAGAACAGATCTAGAGTACAAGGCACAATGGATTTAAAAGCACAATGGCTTCTATTTGTTAGCTAAACAGCTTCACCAATAACACCCAGCTGCTAAGAGGTAAAAAAAAAACCACTGGAAGTAATAATGAAAATGTCTTCCTAAGCACCCTTATAGAAACGCAGCGAGGCTACAGATGGAAGTGGCTTCACTTGCATTCTGCCACCACTACTTTATTACAAAACCAAACAAAAAAATCCAGTCAAACACCGAAACAAAAAAGCCCGAGATCTTGCAACCACAAAATACGTTCAATTTAAGTAGAAACTTCAAGTGCCTCAGGGACACGTCATTTCAAATTGAATTCACTTACACTCGGACATAAACAATGCCACAATACAGTAAACAAACAATACAGTAAACAAACAAGGTACTAAACTGTGCAGAGGTATTAACTGGCGAGTCCCATCTTACCTAACTTCTTCAATACCTATAAAAGGGAACTAAAAGTGAACTAATGACATCTGCACATGAGAGTAAACGGGGTGGTGCTGGAAACATCAGTGAAGACTGAGAAACAATACAAAAGACCTACAAAGATGTTTTGGAAATTAAAGTGAAATTTGGAAGAAGGCCATATAACATAAGATGAGGAGATATTACACCAAGAGTGAGTTAACACGTAGGAGGGCGCAGAGGGAGGCCCAGAGGGAAAGTGTAGCAGCGGGAGAAAGAACTGTGTTTTTATGGAAGGGGTCTTGTCAGGAGAAAGAACTGTGTCTTATGGAAGGGGTCTTGTTAGGGAGTCAAGAAGACGATAGCTCTTGTCTGTGCAGCTCAGGTAAGAAGCCATCTGAAATAATCCATTCAGTCCTGAGAAACTGAATACCAAGCAGAAACTGAGGTACTGAGGGAAATTCAGAAGAAAAAAAGAGAAACATAAAGCCACTGACCTGATAGCTTTGTGTGTCCACCTACCTACTCTCAACTGCCATCTTCATCACAACAGATCTGTACATCTGTGAGGCACGTGAAGTTGAGATGCATAACCTGGGTAAACGGCAAAGAGCTTGAGCAGCTAATTCCAGGGTATGGACCCAATGAGGAAATGCATTTTGGCCCACAAGAACTTAGATATGGAAGAATAAGAAAGGGATGTATATCACAATTTTTTTCTGACTATATGATTTCATTCAATTTGAACAATCTCCCAAGAGACATTTTTGAGTTTCCATTATTTAAAACATGTTGAAGAGTTGGAAAAGGCTCTAAAATACTACACAGTAGTAGTAGACAAAGACATACACAAGGTACACTGAGCACTAGCGTTAGGAACAGAGTAGAGAGAAATCCTGTACTAACTGCAACAGCCGAGCAAATAATCTCTGATGCCTTTGCCACAGCTAGTGTTCTATGACACCTTTAAAAACTGTCCTTGCATTTAGTCCTCTTAATCTCGTCTTTAGAAGAAAAAAAGGAAAAAAGCTCAAGAAAAAAATGAACGTATAGAATTATTCTTTCCCTAAAAGCCTTAAATATATAACTTGTATTTAGAAGAAATAAAACATCAGCATAACTAGATTTATACCAACAGATCTTTATTACTGTATGACTATCTCTTGTGCATTAAGCTAATAGCTTCTTTTAAAATATATCTCTGGTAAGAATAAAAAATTTGTGCCTAAATTCTTCAGAAGAGTCATACTTGTCATAAATGACAAGCAACACTGCGGGAAAGCACGTAAATCCATTAACTGGATAGCCTAGTATAGTTTTGATTGGCATTCTTCTAATCTTGCTTTAGGTTGGTGTTATTTTTGGCTCGCCACAGAGGAAACCCTCAGAACGCCTGCCCTTCTGATTCTCTCTCCCATCCCGCTGCGGGGCTGTGAGCAGGCGACCGGCTCGGGGCTTGGCTGTCAGAGGGGGTCAACCCACCACAGTGCTCTACAGCACTGAGCAACCCAGCATGTTTCCAGGTGAGAGAATCCCTATCACTTACAGCACCTTCATCCTCTCCCTTCTCCCAAATACACTCCGAAGACTAATTTAATTTCAGTGTGTGACTACAACAACAACAAAGATGGCAAATGAGTATGGAGAAGCAGGAAGTAACTAAGTCTAGCAATGTTTGGTTTTGTTTTTTTTTTTAAATCTACCTAAATTTAAGAGCTGAAAAGATGTGCTAATCCAGCCTGTTAAAATGAACTTTCCAAAACCGAAGTGAGATGTTATATAACTCACCGAAACACAGAAAAAATACTCTGTGCCAGAGGAGGAGACTTCAACGATCACGTAAAAATAGCTTTTAAAAAAAGGAGGGAGTTCACTTCCAAATGAGTGATTCTGACTTTGCTGCTTTCATGCTGGCGGTAATCCAACTCAGCAAAAATGAGGTTTGCCTTTGCAGGTCTGACTAATGCACAACTAACTTCAAAGAGAAGCAACTTGGAAAATCATCAAATACCAGCCTGTTCCTTATTCTATAATGCCAAGAACACAAAATGATTTACGGGTATAGCACAAGGGGTCATGTGCACTGTAGCTTTTCAGAACTCATCTGAAATGAGTTTTACCACATCCAAAAGGTTCCTTCTGTTGGAGTGAAAACTGACAAAAGGCCATGGCCATAAAACTTCTTCCAGATTCTTTACAATTAAACCTCTGCTTTTTATGGAAGCTCTAAAGGAATGAAAAACTGGACAAAAACGATAGCACAGCTAACTGTGAAATCATGGAGGAAGCCAAGCAAAATCTGCTTAGGAAGCAAGCCCAGGAGATTCTATAACCACGAAACTTGGTTCTTAGTCAAAAGCATGGAACTAGCCTGCAACAGTGAAACAAGTCCCAGTGTGATGATCAAGGGGACAAACGCTGTCTCCATTGTCAGAGAATGGCATCTTTCTCCTTCTGAAAGGCATCTCCATAACAAAACAAGACTCTCTCAGCTGAGATACTTCAAGGAAACACCTATTTTCTCAGTCCTCATGACCATCTTTCATGAGTCACCTGGGAACTTAATGGGTCACAGCTTAAGACGAGTTCCTTGTTATCACCGCCTCTTCAATCTGTACCGGCAGCTTCATACACTCCCACAAAGCTATGCTGCTATGTCCTACCTGTGCTGGGTTTGAGTCAGTCACACACCGTACTGCCTGCTTGTGCCTTCTGTCCACACCACTAGTGAGGGGTGTATCGATGATCTCCCTCTTTGCCTGATCGCCATCTCCCTTGGAGTGGGACAGTTCGCACCATCTTTTGGGCAACACTCATCGGCAAAACAGAAGAGCTAATTCCGCTTGCTTCACAATGAGATTCTTCCTGAATCTTCTAATTTCCTCCTCTCCAGTGCCTTTCTCTATCGTTGAAGACCTGCTTTGTGCTGTGGGCATCTTGACTGTTCCCATAATACCCCCAGAATACCTAAAATGTCATGGAAAGATGCTGTTGTCTTCACACCCTAGCCTGTACCACCTCTCAAAACATCTCTGCTGTCTCTGTGGTGAATTTTTGACCCTGTCTTCACCGGTGTTTTATTCAGGTGTTTATAGAGTTCCGCGGGGAAAGGCTCACTTTTGCCTGTTTTTTGAATTACTGAAGCCATCCCCTAGAGGAGGAAAAAAAACTGCCAGGTAAGCAGGACTGTGATAGATTTGCCAAATTTAAATCTGAAAATTAATGGTGTAAAAATAAATACAGTGTACCCAAATTCTGAAAAGCAGAACAGCGACCCTAGTGAGAAATGAGCACATCTGCTACTGGACTGTGATGTCGCACTCTCTAGATGCTTGCTTATTCCTCCCAGAGCATCCTGCCCACAAGGAGGTGAAATTTATCCCCTCGGAGTGACAGATGGTGTGAACAACTGGGTCGGGAGTGTTGATAAGTGAGAGAGCATGTGAGCATGCGAGAGTGTCAAGACGTGCACGCCTGCCTCTCCAGGCAGGGACCAGTGTCCCAGTGACAGCTGTAAAGCATGCTATGAGTTCAAACAAGGAGGAGGAAGGATGCACAAGAGGAAGGCCTGTGGACGTGGCTGAACACTTAGACCGCACATACTAGCTCTCACCGTTCACTTTGCGATAGTGTTACACAATGCCAAAGGGGTGGGAAGGGAGGTCTCTAATAGCAACAATAACATGGATATTTTGGCTGGAAATAGAGGATTCGCCACACTGGATCAGAAGAGCAACTTATCCAAGGTGTTGTCTTTAGCACTGATTAAAATCCTGCATTTCAGAGGAAACAAGGACAACAAAGTTTACGTGGTTAATGGAATACTCTGCATGGAAGATTAAAATTATTCCTTATTATTTCCTATTGTATTTGGGCTGAGGTAATCTGTACCACATCATCTTCTAATACTAAGCAGGATTAGACAATGTACTGGTAAAAATAAGAACACCTGAGTCCTGTCTATGCAACAGCTGCCCTTGTGATAGCAATGAAGGAAGTGAATAATGCGTTTGAACTTCTGTTGCTGCTGACACAGTAAATGGTGAATGTGACTTCTCTAAGTCCGGAGCAGCAAAGGGCCCTGTATCCATCATATCTCCCATTCTTACTCAAAGTTTGGAAGGACCCTCCTTTAACAGGAGGAAAAGGAATACAGCAAAAAGACAGGTGGTGTCTTCTTCTCTAGGTGTGAAGTTTTGGTGTGTACTGATACACAGAGGATGGATACAGTGCTAACGTAAACCAGCCCAAGCACCTCCAAAAGGAAGTGGAAAAAAGTAAACAAGCAAACAAGGTCAGGCACTTTGAAAGGGATGCACCAAAGAAACAGTAAGCTAGGCATAAAACAAAGGCAGAATTGTTTTCAATGCTACTTAGACGATGCCAAAGAAACGTACAGTGAAAGGGAAGGCTGCTGTACATCTTTCTCTTACTGTAACTGCTAATAAGCCTTAGAACTTGAGAACCAGGCTGAAAAAAAACCATTTTTTTTTAAAAGCATAGATATCTTTGAAACAGAAAAGATTCTTTGGATTTCCCAAGAGTGTGTTTTGGAACACAGCTCCCTCCCAACTTCCTCAAAAACAGGAAAGTAGCTAAGCCACAGGGAAGTAAATGAAGAAAAGGATCCTGTGCTATAAATCCTTTCTGCCTTGTCTCAGCCTCCCAAAGCAAGTAACAACTATTTAACAAAGCAGAGGTAGTGTTTGACAACGTTCTTCAGAGGTGGTGGCCAACTCAAAGTGAAAACTGAGGTTTGGAAGCAATCCTGGATGTAGCACAGGCATGTTCATTACTTCTAACACACAAACTGAAGGAAAGAACGAAATAGACTGCCCTTTTCTACCTTCTCTATTGTGCACTTGGTAGCAAGAACTTTCCTGTTTCAGCAAATCGCATACAGTTCCTCCCCTTCCTACACCTGCTCTCATTCTCATGAGCTCTGTGGCTGTCACAGCAGCACTAAATTAGAGAGGGTGCCAGGAGTCTTCACCGTTGCCCTTTGTGCCTTTCTCATACGATGAAAATAAAGCAAATGCATCACAGGCTGCTGGGCCTTACCTTCACTAGCATGCACAAGAGCTGCCTGGTGAGGTTTGTTTCGTTTTCTAGTAAAAGAATCTAATGTATGCAAAGATGTGGAAGCAGGTTAAAGCTGTAACAAGAGCCATTATACAATGACTGAGATTAAAGGGGAAATGATTACTGAAAAAAAATTACATGCTTTTTAATCAGAAAACTTTATTACCATTATCTGTCGCAACAGACCATTTTGCACAGGCCCTGCCACGCACAGAAAACACCTACGTAGCCTGGTTCAAAAGAGTTTGCGCTCTAGATAAGAATGCGCAGAAATTAAGTTTCCCTCAAATACAATGTATTCAGATGTGTGGTCTAAATGCTACTGATTATTGTAATTAAGTATTATCTTGTATTTTTTATTTGTCTCTAGCTCTGCTGTACTGCCAGGTAGGTTCACATCAAAACACCGGTTACAACCGACCTGTATTTGGCATTAGCAATAACTGTACTGATATGAATTAAACGGACTGATAACTGAAAACAGGCCTACTCTTGCAGCTGACCTCTACCATGTTTCCAGTTGGCAATGCAAGTATAATGCCGCTCGAAATATAATAGTATAAATTCTTTATACTCAGGTAAAATTTGGTAAAAAGCCATTTTAAAATGCTGTCAACACCATATTCACTGCAATCGGTACTTTAACACAAGTGCAGGCAGAATTTGTTGAATAATTACTTTTAAAAAAAGACAGTTTTAGTTAAGGAGTTCAAGATGCTGTATTTATTTCCACTACATAACCACTGCAAAAATTTTCTGAATATTTTATATAAAATAAGTTTGTTATTTGTTTCTTTTGTACTAGTTATGGGGATGGAGGTGATTAAAAGCTATGGAGAAGCTTTCAGATCGAAGGAAAGAATAGATTTGCTTTGACATGAGGTTTTGTTAGGTTATTTTTCAAGAGTACAAAGTTTCCTTGTAACTCTGCAGAGCCTTCACTGATTTAACCTTCCCCGTAAGTCAAAATTCCTTCTCATTTTTGAAGTTTCAATGGTCAGCTCAGTCACGTAATTCATCTCACCTGTACATCCAGTATGTGACCTCCTTCCGTTCTCCCACCGGCGCGCCCATTCCCAGTATCTCACATGTCTGAAGTCTTTATATACAGGCCGCTTAATCACCACCCAGCGCCACCAGCACTTCCTCTCCACGTAACCTACATTTACCTCCGAAATACAGGGCAGCAATCTCAGCGCACAACTGAGGCAGAGAGTTTATGAGACGGCTCCCGATCCTTTCTAAGATACTCAGTGAGCTAGTTACTCACTCCCAAGTTCAAATCAACATAAAGGTATTTACAGTGCAGAAAAAAAATCAGAAGGATGTTTCAAGTTGCTGCTCCTCCCAGTTAAGATCACGCAGAAGTTAAACATGCAGGATGGGAACATTTACTACCCAAATCCCACTCTTATGTTAAAACTTAGATTAAGAAAAGTTGTGTTTCATTCACACAGGCTGGCACCTGTGTGAGGTCCCCGTAGGTACTTGTCCCGTTATGAAGCAGGGGGAAAAAAGCTTTAGTTGCAGAAAATGGAAGGGGGGGAGGGGAGGCATAAAAAACGCACCCGCTCACCACCCACCCGCTCTCTCGCTGCCTTACCTGGGGGTCTCATCCTCAGCACTGCAGCGCATACACAGGGCCGGTGCCCGGGGCTGTCCGAGCACACGACCTCCCGCAGCAGAAGCAGCTGCCCGCCCGCCCGCCCACCGCAGCCCTCCGGGTTCCCATCCACCACCTTCTCCCTTCTCCCTTCCCCCTTCTCCCTTCCCCCTTCTCCCTCCCTCCCTCCCCCCCGGCCGAACTCCCCGCGGCCACGAAGAAAAAGCTGCCGGTGGGGAGGAAGGCACCACGTCGCCCCGATGTGAGTGCAGAACAGCGCTTAAGCCGAATAAACATGGGGAGGGGGGGGACGGACACACAGGCTGGTGGAAATAAAGACGCCTTCGTATTCTGCCCTCATGCCTACAGAGCTGCAACAGGTCACAATGACTGCTCCGTCTTGCTTTCAGAAGAAAAACAAATCAATAAGCTCACCTCGAACACCCTGTTGGGTTTTTCACCCCGAGCCGCAGCGTTTTCCGCCGCCCCCTGCGCGAAGAGAAGGGGGACGGATTACGCCCCGGGGACGCCGGCAGCGCCCCGCCAGCCTGCCTGCCGTGCGGGGTGCCTGCCCCCCAAACCCCCTCCAGACGAAAGCCTGTGCACAGGTAGGAGTTGTTTCAGCAACTGTGTGCTTCCTCTGGAAAGCCTTTCTTGTTTATGAGCGTGTGCACGTATGTGTATACATATCTGGGAGCGGAAGGGGGGGGCTAAGTGCCCTGGAAGAGAGGAGTGGCCAGTCCAGCAACGAGTCCTTCAAGTACACCCTGAGTAAGTGCCGTGCTCCCCAAGCAGCAGTAAAGTTGCCTTCTTCACAGACGAGGAAAACCTCCCGCTCTATCCCCTCCTTCTCCATCTCCAAACCTCAGGCTATCCTGTATCCCCTGTAGGGACCAGCGTGAACACCCATCAACACATCTCTCACCAAGTACCTTCAAGCACCTAAGGCCAACACTGGAGAGGCACTTTACATAATTCTGCAGTTTTGGCCGCTCTTTTCTCTCAGTACCTTCCACACAGCCCTTCTGTTCTGCAGATACTTAACTTCTGCTTCATTTACAACTTGTACAGAATGTCACAAAATGCAGCAGAATACTGCATTATTTGTGAGAATTTCTGTTTTCCTGTTTCTTCATGAAAGCTCCTTAGCCACATGAACAGGAAACCTTGCGGTAATCAGCCTACTCCCTTTTGTTAAAAACACTGATGCTGACTGCCTGGGAAGCAAAAACAAATCCATCCTGAGTTCAAAGGCACTTCTGCATTCCAGTTGTTTCTCTGACAATGCTATGTTACAGAGCAGCCAATTTTTCTTTTCTTCGGATAGCAAAGCAGCAAACTGCGCTTTAAAAAAACCCACAGACACAACAAACAAAGCTTCTCATATCTGCTTCTGAAGAACAATGCCCTTACCTTAATAAACTGCTCATTTGTCCCATTAGCAGTGAACAGAAAAACTTCCGTCTAAGAAACTCTGCAGTTTCTTAATCAGTGCAGCTTAATGAAGGATTAGCTCCTTTCACACTCTCGGTGTGCAGCATAGAAAATACCTCAGCTTCAGCCTTCTCTCTGAGTTGACCCCCCTGCTCTCAGTTAGCGTGTGATGAACATGTGACAGCAGGACTTCTCCATCGAGACTCCTATCAGTAAGAGCTTTCAGGATGACCCAAACCACAGATTACTTTACGTCTCAGTGGTACTTTGCAGACCTTATCTGGAGGCTGGAGAGCGTTCCCTTTGCATATCACATTTCCAGATTGGCAAAAAATTTCTTTGCAGGTGCTCACATTTGTAGTAAATTTCCAAGTAACAAACCTACAATAATAAACATGCATATACAACAACAGAGGAAAAAACACTCTACAGGTGAACATAAGGTTAGGACTCACTGGTTAGAAACAGGGGAGAAAGGGAAACTATTCTTTTAATCTAAAGACATGCATATTCATCTGTTTTTGCAGGGCTAAATATCACTTTGACAAAACAGTACTACATTATTTAATACGGCAAATTAAACCACATGATTTTATCCATTCAAGGGGCATCCAGAATGTACTATCAGAAGTGTAAAAGCACACAGGAAGATATTCTCCTTTTTGGTGACGTATTTGAGTTCTTAAACCGAAATCCGTTGTTGTCATCATCATTAATGAAAAAATAAGAAACCATGAAAGCATGACGTATACAAGATGTATATGGATCCTAAAGTTCAGCAGAAGACCAATAAAATGAACACGTATCATTGTCAATACTCAGCTTACGAATGTCACCACGCTAAAATCCATTCCAAATAAAGTTCTGGGTTGCAGACCCTAACAACACAGCCAACTTCAGTATGTCGCAATGCAGACTTGTCATGTTACTATCCGCGTATGATGCTTTATATTTGAAAATGCACATGTTATTTGTCACTGCTGCTTGCAAGCCTTTGTCTAGAAAGGCAACTAACTACTAGTCAGACTAATATTTTTGTCTCTTTCCCTATGGTTTAGTACAAAAACATTACAAAGCACTTTCTTATGGAAGAAAGCCACTCTAAAAGGGTCAGTAATTTGCAAGAGAATGGCCACCTCTTGCACAAATTGTCACAAAAAAATCTGTATTAATTGGCACTACGTGGCTGGATGATAAATTTCATCACAAGCATGGTTTGAATATGAATGACAAACTTCAGTTTTGAGCTATTTTACTGAAAACTGAATTCCCACGCACTCGCACATATGGAGTTAAACACTGGAATACATGAATATTTTTGTATAGATACATGTTCCTGCTATTAGCAGTAATTTGGAAATTTGATTGAATACCATTAAAGAAAATTAAATCTTGTTCACTACTTCAAAATTAGCAACATATTTCAACAAAACTTAATTATTTGACAATAGTTCCATAAATAATGGCTGTTAGCCATCTTGAGTGACATGCAGCTTCCTTGGACAGACTGTTTTTGGAGCTCCTAACCTCACCCACCAGGTGAATGGCACTGGTAGTCATTCTAGGTTTATCTCTCCATATATATTCTACAACACTCCTGCCTTGCAAGCTTTTACCATTACATGATTATAGAAAAAAAATTACAATGTTATCCACGTAGTCCTGCTGTTCTACTACACCAGTATTCAGTGCACAGGTATCTCCAGTCCATTCTTCTTAATTTCTCCATAGTTGCTCTGTTCCAAAGCTGTTCCAGACTCTGCACCTGCCCCAAGTGCCATACCACGGTCGAGCTGTGCGTATGTGATGCACACCAAATTGTCCTTCCAATTCCCTTCCTTGTAACTGATACCAGCATGCCTCTGTAGCCCTGAGGAGCTGCTCTGGGTTCATCATCAAACTGAGGTACTTTAAAAGCTGGTTTAGATGATGTGCAACTTCTCAGGATTTATTTGCTTCAGACACGTGCTTAAAAGTTTCCTTCTGTCCCCCCCCCCCCCCCCCTTTGGTGCTATAAATAAACAAGCCAACTGTAATTGGCTAAATAAAGTTGCTTAAACTGCTTCCTAGTAACTAAGTGAAAAATTCTCTCTGATATCCTCATTTAAATGTATCCTCAAAGACACAAGGTTCTGACCAGCACGTTGACATCATCAAAGCACTTTAACAAAACTGTTTTGAAAGAATCAGACCAGAGGTGGGTGCTTCTGACAATGGTTTATACCACCAGGAACAACCAATTCTCATATTATCAGAAGGAACTTCTGAAGGAAAATGGTAAAAACTTCACATCTGTAGTACAATGAAACGGTCAAAGCCTATGAGCACACAAGCATGTGGGTTATGGCAGACCAGCCTCTGAAGCACTCACATTTGGAAAATACTTGACATGAGACACAGACAGGCATCCTGCCAACCCGTAAGGATAACCCTAAAAGCTGTAAGTAGCTATAACCACCTCCCCACTTAGTCAAAATATGTCTGTTTCCAGCAAACAAGTAAGTAAAATAGTAGTACCAGAGAAATCCCTGGCTACCTTGCAGAAATGGTAAGCTCAGAAATAGCCTCTGTAGCAAATCTCCTTTTTTACTTAAGCCTTTAAACCTTCTTCCCATTCTTCTAAAGGCAAACTGGATTTTAAAAAGATTTTTTTTCATCATTACTTTTTAAATCTGTATTTTTGTTTCAGAGAAACTAAATCAATATCCAGCCAAACCACACCAAATATCCAGCCAAACCGCATAAACAAAACCAGCAAGGGGTATCAGAGAAAAATACAATAAAAGCAACAGCTCTGTACACAAATTTCCTTTGGATAGGTTGCAACATATTCCTCAGACGATAATCAGAAGTGTCTGCTGTTGTACCAAAAGCCTGTGTTACGCCCAGTACTCCTGAATTACATTAGAACAGTTAGCAGCTTCATCTGACCTATTTATGTTCCCTTTTTTAATGGGCATAGCTGATTCCAGAGAAGAGCCATGCAGACCATCTGTCGGAAAGACATTTGAAAAATGTTTGGAACATATCAAAGGTAACAGAGAGTGCAGTATTCATTCATTTTTCCATTAAAAATAAGCCTTCTCGGTAATTATGAGCTTTGTTGAGTAAAATTTATATACCATCTCAAATGCAGTATTTGTTTCACTGAGGAAAACACTCAACAGACTCATCATCCTATCCCAGACCCTGCAAAGAAAGGAGGGAAATCTACAGTTACCAGGAAACTAATTAATATTACATGACAATCACTCTACCCATAGCAGCTCTACCATTTGAATTGCTCCAAATAAAACTAAGTATTCTAACAGATAAATTGGGGCAGGGCAGTAAGTACATAGAGTGGTGCTGATTGAAACCTTATTAAAATGGGAGCAGTGCTCTGACATGCATCCCAGTCTTGTCCTTCTTTGAAAATCATGTCTTCCCTTCCCTTCTTCAAAAAGCAATGTGCTTGGCAAAACAATTATTTCTGGGAAGCAATGAACTCAGGGAGAGGAGAGCTTTATATCCCACGAACATGGCACACAGCACTGCAGTAACATTAACCAGTTCAGTATGACTAACAGATTTCAGTCTGCAGAACTAAAATTTAACTCATATTTATGTAAGCTACGAAATAAACAAAAAACCAAATAAACCAACCAACCAACAACTTTTTCAACAATTAGTTTCTTCTTTTGTATTTTTATATATGTAAATTTTTGTAACTGCTTTTACATATTTCATGCATACAAACTCCGTCTGAAAACCTAGCCTTTTATCTCTCTCTCAGTAATTCTCATGCAAAGAGAGTTAAACTTTTGCTACTCAGGTCGACAGATTTGGCCTAAAATTGTATGCACAGGTAAACTCACGCCTGTAACCAGCACTTTGAAAAAATAAAAGGAGAGATGAAGATCTACCAGAACAAGTACAGGGCTGCTTACACACATTTGAACTGCAAAAAGGCATTATTTTCAAGAATACCAAATACATCCAATTGAACCAATCTTTTGGCCAATCCTGACCTGTATCCTGAAATTGCAATGATGGAAACAGACTAAATGTTCATTTGAACGCAGCCAACATCATACAAAAGGCTTTCAAGCAAGAGCAGTTTACTGAAAGCTGACCCATCTACTTTGTCCTTAATTCTGCATTAAGAACATAATAATATATAATAACATGTTATATAATATACATAATATATAATAATAACATACTCAATACAGAATAATAACATAATTCTGCATAACACACAATTCTGCATTGTGTTTTTATTATTTCTGTTTCTAAATCTGAGTGAAGTGCTGCCTCAGTTTAAAACAGGTTCTACCAATTTACCTTAACTCAGCCAAGAATACCTGAATTTCTGATTCAAAATTCCATAATTTTAAATTCCCCTCTCTCCCCCTGAATTAACTCCATGTCACGCAAGTATATAATTTTTAAAGTTCCATTTTGCTTACCACATTGGCCTGTGGGAAAGCTCTTCATGCCCTCGAAAACAGACAGCTCTATTACAGTGTGAGCCACATATGGATGCAAGCCGATTTGGGTGTGTCGGTGATAAACAAGTATGGACAGTGATTGCATGGAACAACTGGTTGCATTAGAGTGACAGAATTTAAAACCAGAAGAAACAGTGATCTAATCTGACCTCCTGCATAACACAGGGCTCTATAACCCCACCTAGCAATTACCTGCCTTTGTGACAAGGTTGATATGGTAACTCACCAACACTGGTTTTGCCAGATCCATTTTGAAACATTCACCTACAATGCTAATTTGAAGCATGCTGCATCAGGCAGATTCTGCACCTCCCAAACATGCTTCCCAGAAGACGGAGGGATGTCCTCTTCTGGATCCAGAGATTACCGCCCCACGTTACCACCCCACGGTTGTGCTGACAGAGCAGTCCCTCACTGACTTGCACAGAGCAGCCGAATTAGGTCACCCTCCAGCAGAGCAATCGTCTGTCTAGTGCCTCATGGTATGCGCGCACTGGATGCAACACCCAGGCTTTAGCACTAACAGCTGCAATTGTCAAGCCAGCAGCTCTCCAGACAGCAGATAAAGCCAAATGCACTGTTTTAGCTCAAGGACTTGGACCCCACCTAAGGATGAACACCTGGAGATGACCCAAGGCAGTTTTCTTGCATGACTTCAGTGGGCTTTCACCAGCCTTGTGAAAGCAAGGTATCCCACAGTTGTTAACACCTAAATGAAACAATCCGAGCAAAATATTTATTCAACTTCTAATTGTTTTTTGTATTGTCAAATAAATTACTCAGATATACTAGCGGATACCTACCCTTTCAATACAAACATTTTAGTAAGATTTACGTTGCAGGTATGTTTTGTAAGTACAAAGACATTTTTGTGACACAGACACAAAACCAATTAGATTGACAAGATAAAATTATTTCAAGTTTTCATATTCTTCACTAAATTAGGTTTTATACATACCTAATCTCTTATATGTTTATTTCAACCAATTTGTTTCACATCCTGAGCCCATATACAGAGAGCAAAAACATTTAAAATTGAGTTTTAAACTCTTGCTTTCTTTAGAACACAGGATTTTCCAATGAATTAATTTAACTGTTACGGTTTACAAATCTACAAGATTTTAAAAGCGCTTTTTAAAAAAATTTAATACATTCTTTATACCCATGGGCATTCAAATACTGAGAAAACTCTCCCAGAAAAACATTTGCCTTCTGACTGCCACCTACATATGTTCTCTGCTCAGGATTTGCTCCTTCAATATTTATCATGAGTCAAAACAAAAGAAGATAACCAAAGTGGTCTACCTCAGAAATCTATCTTCAAGTTAACTATCTCTCCCATCCTTTCAAGTGCGCTAGTCATCAGCAGATCAATCATCAGACAGAAAGCTTTTGCATAGTCTACCTATCTTCCTAGTCATTTCACACTATAAAAACTGTTTGGAAGAGCTGCAACACTACAAATTGTTTGGAATGTGGAGGCAAAAGAACTGAAGCGTGATCAGAGTTAGAAAACCCCACAGTGCTGTAACTGCAGCTTTCAACTCTGTGTGTCTTCTCATTCTGCCTCCTCAGGTAACACCAGGTTAACTGTACTGTTAAAGAAAAGGGTTGGTTTGTTTTGGGTTTTTTTTCTGTTGCTATATGAACTAATAACTTAGCTAACATACTCAATTCAGCTTCATTTATCACTAACAAAACCACCAGTCAAGTTCTAAAAACAGAAGTATTTCCACAAGATATGGAACAAAACCACCATCTGCCTTTTACATTCCAGGTTTTCTTTTTGAGTTACACTTATGGTCTAGATGTTTAATACTCATACAAAAGTGCAAAGACAAAATCCTTAACAAAATACCAGGGCTTTTCTATTTTACTGATGTGTAGGTATGTTTTTTGGCAGCTTCCAAGCTGACACCCATCATACTGAGGGACATATTATTTCAGGTCTCTGTATTCTGGAGACACTTGCTGCCTAATCCCTGTTCAACATCAGACTCAGTCCACCAGAACTTTCTGAGGAACATTTTCAGCATTTATCAGAGACATGGTCAACTCATAAGTGTATAATCATCACAAGCGTATAAACTAAAGGCAACTGCTGTGTTTGTTCTTTTCCAGATACAGTAATCCTTTAGGGTAAACACTGTCAGCATAAAACATTTTATGCAGGAATAATATTTTCATACTTTTAATTTTTATATAAAAATACAGAGACAGAGAGCGTGAGAGCACGTAATCCTTAAGCACACAGAGATGTGGTTTTATGGGCCAACAGGCAATATGGCTTGAGGGAGAAGTTTCCAGCAGAATGCTCTGATCAGAGGTCATTGATTTAGTTGTAAAAAGTTATCCAAGTGTTCTTCCAGCTTCTCTTTTTTTAATCCTGTTAAGTTGCATATTTCCATGATACCACACTGTTTTCTACATTTCAGATGGGGAAGTAGTTTTAAATAGATGCATGGTTGAAAAAGCAAGGTTGTGTGGATGTCAGTATCATCATCTTAACCGCAAAAAAGATGCGTTTTGGTGTTCAGAAAACTTGGCATATAACAACTCTCGCATTGAAGTTTTTATTTATCACTGGATAAACCAGGTAAGGTGGATTATAGCAGATGATTGCAGGGGTTTAGCTCAGCTGTTGTGAAAACAACTTTGTCTCCTCTCCATTAGGAATTTATAATGAAATACGAAAACATTTCTTGTGACAAAAACTGCAGCTGTATCCTTTCTGTACTGTGAAAGGAGGGCAGGAGGCATGGCCAATTGTCTGACTCACGCTGCCAGGAAGAGTTAGACGGTGCAGCTGAAGCAGTTCTTCCCCCTAAGCCGACCTCACCGATTACCTCCAGAATACTTCTCTTCCTGAGCCATTGCAGCTCACAGCCATCGCTGCGTATGAATCATTCCCAGCTTCTGGTTGCATCACTGTATAACAATGCAAATGACGTGGCTGAGAAGCCCAACTGATGTCCAGCTGAGCCAGACCTCTTACAGACAACAGCAGCCTCAGAAAGGCGGTTAACAGCAGCTGGACAGTCTCAGCCATAAAAACTCACTCTGCTTGAGAGCATGACTGAGAGACCAAGAAAACCTCTTTTAAAAGTACTTTTGACTTTCCCCCAAGAGGTTCACATACTCTATATGCATATATATACACACACACTATATGCATATATATTGATAGCAGATCCACATGGCCTACTCATGGTAGGAAAATAAAATAGTAATTAAGTGAATTTTACACTTGCATTTTTCAGTATCTGATGTGATTCTTACACTCCTTATTTACTACAGTTACTGAAAAATGAGATTCTGATAGCTTCTGTACCTTTTTCGGATGAGTTACACTCCTGTTGTGTTAAGTATCACAGAGGTAACAGATTCTAGTCTGAATTTAAGTCTAAATCAAAGTGATTAATTTGTCACCCAAAACTATTTTTGCAAAAATATTTTCCCGTGTGTTGGGTCTGGCTGAGATGGAGTTTGTTTTCCCCACAGCAGCCCTCATAGTGCTGTGCTTTGCATTGGTAGCTAGAAAGGTGTTGATCACACACCAGTGTTTTGGCTACTGCTGAACAGTGCTCCACAGCATCCATGCTGTCTCTCCAACATTCCCCCCTCACCAGTAGGCTGGGGGGGCAAGAGACTGGGACGGGACACAGCCAGAACAGCTGACCCCAACTGACCAAAGGGATATTCCATACCATATGACATCTGATCAGCAATAAAAGCTATGAGAAGAAGGAGGAAGGGGGGGGAGGCATTCATTATTTATGACGTTTGTCTTCCGGAGCAACTGCTAGGCATACTGAAGCCCTGCTCCCCGTGAAATGGCTGGACATCACCTGCTGAGGGGAAGTAGAGAAAAAATCTTTTGTTTTCCTTTGCTTCTGCATGTGGCCTTTGCTTTTGCTGTATTAAACTGCCTTTATCTTGACCCACGAGGTTTTTTTTTTCATCTTACTTTCTCCCCCTGTGTCCTGCTGAGGAGGGGAGGGATACAGCGGCTTGGTGGCACCTGGCATCCAGCCAAGGTCAACCCACCACAACCCATTACAAATATCCCCATTTTAGAGGCAATTTCTCACTGGTGTCACAAAATTATTCCCTTTTACACTGTTGCATGAGTACAATTACTGTTACAGAGAGATCTCCCCACTGATTTTCCTTTTATGTTGTCTCAAAACTTTTCCCCAAATTATTTCAGTACTTCCATCCATGTAAAACAGATTTGTCTGCACATGCACTAAACTTAACACTTAGACTCACGCTGGCTTCTGAAGACATTTCCTCCAATCAACAGTCAATATTAACCTTACTTCAGGATATTTAAAAAAAAAGTATTTACACAGTCATGTCCCCCTCCTATCACTATCCTTCATCTGAACAATCTTACATGACTTTTCTAAAGCTTTTTGACAAAATTAACCCCTATTGCTCTTTTCTTTCATTGCTAGGCAGTTCTCATTTAAAACATTCCCAGCACTGTCTGGTAAAGTCTTTATTAATGGTAAAAGCAGCTCCTCAGATTAATATGCATCCAAGGTAGTATTTCATCACAACATTAGCTCTTTAAAATATAATCACAAAATGACTGAATGATTGAGGATGGAGGGGACCCCCAGCGTTATCTGGTCCAACCACCTGCTCAGGCAGGGTCACCTGGACCTGGTTGCCCAGGACCGTGTCCTGGCATCTTTTGAGTATTTCCAGTGATGGAGACTCCACAACCTCTCTGGGCAACCTGTGCCAGTGCTTGGTCACCCTGTGGTGGGTAGACTTTGGCTGGATGCCGGGTGCCCACCAAAGCCACTCTATCAGTCCCCTCCTCAGCTGGACAGGGGAGAGAAAATATAACAAAAGGCTCATGGGTCGAGATAAGGACAGGGAGAGATCACTCACCAATTACCATCATGGGCAAAACAGACTTGACTTGGGGAAATTAATTTATTTCCAATCAAAAGTCAGAGTAGAATAATGAGAAATAAAAACATGCCACATGGCACAGGGGGACAGGGAACAGGGGTTGCCATCAGTTCATTACGTGTTGTCTCTGCTGCTCCTTCCTCCTCACAGTCTTCCCTTACTCCAGTGTGGGGTCCCTCCCACGGGAGACAGTCCTTTATGAACTTCTCCAACATGGGTCCTTCCCACAGGCTGCAGTTCTTCATGAACTCCTCCAGCATAGTTCCTTTCCATGGGGTGCATTCCTTCAGGAACAGACTGCTCCAGCGTGGATGACCCCCTATGGGGTCACAAGTCCTGCCAGCAAACCTGCTCCAGCATGGGCTCCTCTCCACGGGTCCACAGGTCTTGCCAGGAGCCTGCTCCAGTGTGGACTGTCCACGGCATCACAGCCTCCTTCAAGGCACATCTACCTGCTCTGGTGTGGGGTCCTCCATGGGCTGCAGGTGGATATCTGGTCCTCCGTGGACCTCCATGGGCTGCAGGAGGACAGCCTGCCTCACCATGGTCTGCACCACGGGCTGCAGGGGAATCTCTGCTCTGCACCTCCTCCCCCTCCTTCTTCACTGACCTTGGTGTCTGCAGAGTTGCTTCTCTCACATTGTCTCACTCCTCTCTCCGGCTGCAGTTGTGCAGGTTTGTTTTTTTTTTCCCCCTTCTCAAATATATTATCACAGAGGTGCTACCACTGTTGCTGATGGGCTTGACCTTGGCCAGTGGTGGGTCCATCTTGGACCTGGCTGGCACTGGCTCTATTGGACATGGGGGAAGCTTCTGGCAGCTTCTCACAGAAGCCACTTCTGTAGCCCCCTCACTACAAAAACCTTGCCACGCAAGCCCAATACCCACCCTCACAGGGAAAAAGTGTTTCCTGGTGTTCAGGAGGAATGTCCTGTGTTTCAGTGTGTGCCAAAACTGTTAGGAAGAATGCTGAGGTGATGCAGTATGATCTCCAGTGAACTACAGACATGCAATATTGCAAAGCTGTATCTAAGTAATATCATAGCTTACTAAAAATCAAGGAATTAACATTAAAAACTCAAATGTTAATAACTGGTTCTGGTTAGAGGCTTTCAGCCATCACCATGACTTACAGCAGATGCAGCAAATAATTTTACACCTTTTTTTTAATCTTTATAGTTAAAAACAATGTTCTTTTTGTTCTGTTTCAATGACAGTGACAATGAAGCACTTGCATGTCCAACCCATAACCCCATTTTACGCCTCTATCTGTAGAGTCAGAACATAGACATGCTCTATTTCCCAAAAAGGTGGAACCAAACACATTTTATTAAACAAGAAAAAGTCTATAGAGTTGTTGTGGTTTAAGCCTGGTAGACAGCTAACCATCACACAGGCACTCGCTTATGGGACAGGGTAAGAGGAAAGGAAAGGTAAAAGCAAAAAAAATTGTGGGTCAAGATAAAAATTGTTTAATAAGAGAAGGAGAAGTGGAAGAAGAGAGAAAGAAAACAAAACAAAACAAGTGATGCAGAGGCATTTGCTGACTACCTCCAACAGGTAGACCAATGCCCAGCCAGTTCCTGAGCAAAAGATGGCTAACCCCCTCAAATGTCCTCCTCTTCCTTCTTGTGGCTGAGCATGCCATCATATGGCATGGAATACATCTTTGGTTACCTCTGGTCCCCTTCCTGGTTGTGTCCCTTCCCAACGTCTTGCACCTCCCCCCGTAATGTATTCACTGGGGGCAGGCAGAGCGAGAAACAGAAAACCCCTTGACCCTGTGCAAGCACTGTTCAGCAACAGCTAAAACATAAGTGTGTTATCTGCGCTGTTTTCATTAAAAATCTAAAACACAGCACCGTACAATCTGCCATGAAGAAAATTACCTCCATCCCAGCCAGGCTCAGTACAAGAATGAAAAATTAATGTGGACAAATCATATGCTAAGACAAGAAAAAATACCTATAACCGTAAAATAAAATAAGCAGGAAATGTTAAGAAAATCTGTTTTTAAAATGTTCCTGCGAAAAGGATTGAACAAACACAAAAAACAATGTGCTAATCTGTGGGTGAGGCTATTAAATGATAACTAACTCAGGTACGCAAAGACATTAGTGAGCTAAAAATAAAACAAAGATGGATGGCAAGGACAATCCAAGGCTGCAACAAGAAAAGTAATTAGACTATAAAAGAGCTGACTTTTAAGGAAATCCTGGCTGTTAAGGAAAAGAAAATTAAGGAATGACTCTTGATTGTCTCATAATACAAAAAGTCGTGACAATGGAAGCAATCCGATGCCAGGTACAAATAAAAAGCTACCTTCACACAATGTGCCACCAGGCTTTGGGACCACTGCCCTGAAATGTTGTTGACATTTTCAGTTTACATGGATTCAAAGAACTAACATTTCTATAAATGCAAGAAAAATCCTTCAAAAACCATTAAGCAGAATAGCCTACCCCCAAAACAGCTCTAGCTCAGAAAGTCCCCAGCTGAACATGGTTGGCAGGGCACAGCAGTACCTCACAGTCTCACTTTTGAACAAGTATCTGTTCTCAGCCACCACCTTGAAACCAGACCATGGAGTAGTTGGACTTCTGGTCTGATGTCCTATGGGCTTAGCTTTTACATACAGCTTAAGAAATTATCTTCTCATTTATGAATTTAAATTTTACAACTCGCAAAAGCTTGTTTTCCTTATTAAAGATTTTCCATTTCAACATGGAGCTGTTTGGTCCACTCCCACAACTTTGTTTCCAGACCCTTACAGTGTGTGCAGCCAATCATGTGCCCAAGTAGCCAAGAAGGCCAACGGCATCCTGGCCTGTATCAGAAACAGTGTGGGCAGCAGGAGTAGGGAGGTGATCGTGCCCCTGTACTCGGCTCTGGTGAGGCCGCACCTCAAATCCTGTGTTCAGTTTTGGGCCCCTCACTACAAGAAGGACATTGAGGTGCTGGAGCGTGTCCAGAGAAGGGCAATGAAGCTGGTGAGGGGTCTGGAGCACAAGTCTTATGAGGAGCAGCTGAGGGAGCTGGGGTTGTTCAGTCTGGAGAAGAGGAGGCTGAGGGGAGACCTCATCGCTCTCTACAACTACCTGAAAGGAGGTTGCAGAGGAGTGGGTGTTGGTCTCTTCTCCCAAGTGACAGGACAGGAGGAAATGGCCTCAGGTTGCGCCAGGAAAGGTTCAGATGGAATATTAGGAAAAATGTCTTTACTGAGAGAGTGGTGAGACACTGGAATAAGCTGCCCAGGGAAGTGGTGGAGTCACCATCGCTGGAGGTGTTCAAGGAACGTGTGGACATGGCATTGCGGGACATGGTTTAGTGGACATGGTGGTGTTAGTTGATGGTTGGACTTGATGATCTTACAGGTCTTTTCCAACTGTAGTGATTCTGTGATTCAGCCCAAATAGGATGCTGTGCCTTGCAGGAAGAAAAGCACAAGCCTTCCAAAGCAGAGCAGCTGCTGGAGAAACAGAAACTCTCCTCTCAAGACAGGGAAGTGCCAGTGCTGCTCCAGCTTTCTGCCCAGAGCCTTCTACCTCCTCACCCATGCCAAATCCTTTGGTTTGTACGTCAGCTTGTTTGGCTGCTGCCTGAGTGGGCAAGAACTATTTCTTTTACCTCACTTCCCCTCAAATTCGGAGATGCTTGCTTTCACTAACATCAACAAACTCCAGGGGGATACTGGCTCAAAAGGAAAAGAATCTGGAAGAGCACAAAGAGTAAGAGGAAAAGGAGAGGAAAAGAGATGGAGAGAAGTTCTTTAGGAAGTTGAAGCTGAGGACTGGAAGTGCAAGTCTCACACAGTGCAGCAGAAGAAGCAGGTGATGAGATCAGTGATCAATCAGCAAGGTCAGCACTTTAAGCATAAGCACTGAGGTTTTACCAAGGTATCTTCAGGATTTAGGTAGCTAAAGAGCACTTAAGTTTAGCAGTAAACACTAAAGGAATGGGAAAAAAAGTAATTTTAAACAGGATTTTCCTTTGGGAGAATGCAATACAGAGTGGTTAACAGAGACTGCAAAACGTAGAGGACAAGATTAGGATTTCTTAGGAGTTTAAAATCCTTGAAGCTGGGATCACATCATCATACAGATTCCATGCGTCAAATCAGCCAAGAATGCAGCGCATGAAGGAAAAGAGGCCGGCTTGGTTTTAAAAAACCTGCATTTGAGAGAGTGCAGATAATATTGTGGGAGCAAAGAGAGAAGAGATGAGCGGCAGAGGTATTTCCATTCAGCTGCAGTCTCAACTACCACTTTGGCGGTGGTGTCAGATGAAACCACCCAGTGAACATTACAGGAGAGGGAGGTTTGTGTCTACGGAAGGAGAATGTTCACTGATATGCTAAGAATGGTACTGTTTCCTTCCACCACCAAAGAAACTGGGGCTGCCAGGGAGAATTCTGCACAGGGCTTTCTCCAGAGCAGCTCAGCAGCACAAACACAGGTATGAAGACGAGTGAGTCAGAGTGGAATGCCCTTCACTCCCAGTTAATGAACCAGGCCCCCAGGACTACTACTGCTGGTATCAGGAACAATTGGGTTGTTCTCTGTTTATATCATGCCCTGATGAGATTAGTACTGTTAGAAGCACTCCTGGAAGACAGGATTGCAGCTGAAATGTGAGACTTTATTAGCACAGTCACGTGAGCTATGTAACAGCACTGTGAATTCCTACAGTTTACACCCCAGTCAAAATTCAGCCCAAAGTGGATTAACTGAAAGCTAAATCACTATGTTTAATAGAAAACATACAAGACTTAGACAAGTTATATCTACCTCAAAACAAAAAAAGTCAAATTTTCTTCATGTGTGTAGCAGCACATCAGCAGAAGTTTAAACATCACATGGACACTGTGTCATTAGAAATTTCCACCATGTGACAGCAGCAATGATCAACTAACACTAAACAACAGCATTCAAGGACAGAAGCAGAAGGATCCTTTAATCAATGGCCAGCAGCAGGAGACATCAGAAGTGTGAACGTTTTTGTTTCCAGTTATCTACCTATCCATTTCTCTCTGCACATCTCTTCCCAAAATAAAGCAATGGATGATGTCTCAAAATGACGCAATGAAGACAATATGCTACCAACTTTTATTCAGAAACATTCAAAATATGAAGAAGGATTGAACAAGACATGCTGGCAGAACCCTCTGTTTTCAGTGAAGGTTTTCAAGCAGAAACACAATGAAGTCTCTTTCAAAAGAAGGAAATACTTGTCCGTAACGACAATCTGTAAAGCTCAAGGGAAAAACAAAGCTAGTGCAGAGATTTTTGCTGATGATCTCATGTGATAACTCAAGATCACAGACATACTTTTTCATAAGCCTTAATATAATTAACAATTCAAAAGCATTTTGTGTACCAAATATTATCATCTGTTGTCACCCAACACTGTGGGGACAGACAGGTTCTTTTAGGGATCCTTGGCAGAATGTTGACGGCACTAAATCGTAACAGAATATTACGATTAGTATAGCACAGAATTTGTGATTAGAATGGCACACAATTTCTACAGGGAGAATCAGTATAGTACAATCTGTAAGTAGCATAATGGAGAATTTATAATACAACTTAACTTATGTCTTCTAATCACCTGGACCCTCTGCAGATCGGGTCAGATCTTAATACATGGTTTGCTGTATCACTATAACAGTCATAATCTAGACTCGAAAATCATATAAAAGAATGCGAGTCACTTAGTCCTCAGAGGAAGCAGATGATGGTGAAGGCGTCCCTGGCCACCGGAGGGTCCCGGGTCTCACTGTCCAGCAGCAGCTCTGGTCCAAGTTCCCCGCTTAGGACTCGTAACTGCTTGATTTTATGGACAGTGCTCTGGGTGCTCTTATGCTTCCCTGTTCTGTGACGGGGCCGTCACCACCACCGGGTTGGCCGGGTGCCTGGGACCCTCCAGGCTGGCAAGGAAGGAGTAATCTGCCTGGTGCCCAGGAACCTTGAGGCCAGTGGGGAGGGGAAGAAGAAATCTGTTTGCTTTGTCTACTTGGTTCACAGGGCCTTCAGGGCCTGATAATGAGGGAAAGGGAATGAATACGTGACCCCCTCGGTCACAGAGAATGGCTGCTTGCCTTATAAAATGGCGTTAGTTATGCTAACCACCTTACTGGGGTCAGGAGCAGGGGGTACTGGTCACACCTATGCGCTGAGAGATCAGCAGACAAATGGTGATACATTGGAGCACATATCTGAATAGACTTCAATTGTAACGAAGCTTCATGATCTCTCCCTTACCAAAGCCAAATAAATCACTTTGAAGTTTCCCAGAGTATTCAGGAGCATGGTACTTGCTGTGAATACTTAAAGAGAGGGCAATACTCATCAGAGCAACCTTGCCACAGCAGAGAACAATCCTGACTCCCACACCTTGATGAAACTATACAGTGCCAAGGCACTGGGTGTGCACCCAACACAGACCCTCTGGACATGCCCAGTAAATCCAACGAGGCTCAGAAGAGGTTTTCAGTGCATGTAACTAGATTTTCTGACCATCTCCCAGTATCAGAAATTGGACTGACACAAGAAAAATTCACACAGCCTGCTTCTAGCTACCATTCTTCCTAGGGGCATTTAAATATGAGCTGGGAGTAAAGCAAGATGAACTGTTCTGCTGAGGGACACAACAGTCCCCAGGAGCCAATGATACCAACCTCTCATCAATATTTGTTCAGTGATTGGGATGTCTGCATTTCAGTTACCCAAAAGGAAAGGGTCATTCACATGCCCATCACAAAACATAATGAGCAATACAAGAACAATTTTCAATATCAATAAATATAACACTCACTGATAAAATTTCTACCCATATTCCATCACTGAAACATTTTGTGGAAATAGAAGCTATGTGAATTTGGCTAAATTTAGGAGGGAAGGTTTTTTTGCTGTTTTTTTAAGCTACTCCAATTATTACTAAGGTCATTTTCGGTGACTGAAGCTATGCACACTACCATATGCATGTATAAAACAACTACATGAAGAGGAACAAATCAGTGTATGTGCAAGTTTTGTGCAATCTACCCATGTATTTGCATTTTGCAACTACCAGGGAAATCATCCGAAGAAAAAACATCACAAGAAGGCATAAAAAGAATAGCAGAAGGATTCTTTAGACTGCTGAACAATCCACAATCATTGTGTCAGGTATGTTTAAAACCTTTCGAACTTGTAGCAAGCCCTCCTTCAACCAGGGTCACCTTAGCCTTACACATAAGCAATTCCAAATAATGTCCATTTTGAACACAAAATACTTAAGCGTTCCAAAAACAAGCTAGCATGCAAATCACCAATAAGCTGAAATATGCGACACAGTATTACTCCTTAATTTTGCTCAGGTACTTTCAAAGTTTAAAGTGTCAGGAGGAGAAGGATATTATAAAAGTGGAAGTAGAGAAGACATGCTGTCACTGATTTTTCCACAGTAAACATTTTCAAAGAAAAAAGAACCTTTCCTAGTAGCAAGTATTAACCATTAGATTTTTGCTTAAATGTTGCTTGGGGTTTCTTGTTCACAAAAAAAGCTTCTTGTCCCAGCTCCCAATCTCAATTTAAAATAGAACTGTGAAAATATGAGGATTTGGCAGCGCATCTGACAAACTTTTGAAATTACTTAATTTTTCATCTGTTAGAGCATCTATTCTCTTTGCAATTTAAGGAGAACATCTATTTGTTAAATTGGCAGAGTTCGGACAGCAATTTCTAAAGCAGGCATTTCTTCAGCTTTCAGAGTTGTAACACGAGCGAGTAAGCATGCATGCACACATACATATACAACAGGTAACACACAGCCATACACAGCCAGCAATTCTTGTATTACAGCAGGATCAAGAGCCCAAAATATTTCAGTAATCCAATGCAACACTCCTGCAATATTAAACTTCATCCTCAATATTAGTTGAACCCATAGTTAATTACTGCTTTTGATCAATTCTTACTACCATTTCTTTATGCAAAGGTTTTCTACGTATGCATGGAACCAAGAAAGAGTAAAAGTAGAAAACTAAGCTATAACCACAACAGTACCACTGTCCTCACACTCCAGTGTGCACAGTAGCTCAGCAACTGTGCGTGTATTTGAAAGGTATCATGAGATAAGTGTTCTGTTTGATGTAGTGTTTAATTCTAAGACAAAATGTTTAGTCAAAATAGTCTTTAAGATAAAAAAAGGTCCCAGCTGAAACCAGAGAAGATTCTGGGTACTAATGATGTCACAACAAAAAGTCTAAGGATCAAAAGAGATTTCAGGGCCCTGGGAAGAATGCTAAAAATACAGGAGCACAAGCAGTGTTTTCCTCGATCCTCCCACTAATAGGGAAAGACTTTGGAAGAAACAGGCGAGCCCAAGGTATCAATACCTGGCTCCAGGACTGGTGCCTGTGCCAAAACTTTGTGGTTTTAAACCATGGAAGAGTCTTTGAGAGACAAGGTGTGCCTGGGCCTGATGGGATCCACCTGTCCTGGTGGGGAAAACACATCTTTGGGCGTAAACTGGCGGGACTGATAGAGAGCACTTTAAACTAGAATCGATGGGGGAAGGGGATACCAACAGGATTCCTGAGGGTAAGCCAAGGATTGGCATGGCATCGCCTGAGGGTGGCAATGCTAGCAGGAACATTTACACTGCTCCTGGGAGCACGGAGGGCTCAGGAGCACATCTGAAATGCTTGTACACCAACGCATTCAGTATGAGAAACAAACAGGATGAACTGGAAGCACTGGTTAGTTCCCAGAACTATGATATCATTGGTATTAGTGAGACTTGGTGGAATGAGTCACGCAATTGGAGTGCAGGGATGGAGGGCTACAGGCTGTTCAGGAGGGATAAGCAGGGCAGGCAGGGTGGAGGTGACGCACTGTATGTAATGGAGAGGTTTGATTGTACAGCCCTTACAGTTAGCGGTAATGTGGTTGAGAGCCTCTGGGTGAGGATTAGGGGGATGGAAAACAATGGAGATTGTGTAGTGGGTGTCTACTACCAATCGCCCAGCCAGGATGTTAGCACTGATGAGTTACTCTATAGGCAATTAGGAGAAATTTCTGGATCGGTAGCCCTTGTATTTATGGGAGATTTCAACTTCCCAGACAGCAACTGGGAATGTCATACTGCTGTGACAAGCAGGTCTTGGAAGTTCTTGAAATTTGTGGGAGGTAGCTTCTTGTCATGAGTACTCAGTGAGTCAACTAGGAAAGATGCCCTCCTAGACTTGCTATTTGTGAATACAGAAGTACTTGTGACAGATGTGATGGTAGATAGCTGTCTTGGCCACACTGATCAAGAAATGGTTGACTTCAAAATTTTTGGTGTAATGAGAAAAAAGGTCAGCAGAGCTGCTACCCTGGATTTCAAGACAGCAAACTTTAAGCTATTCAGGGAGCTACTTAGCTGGGTACCGTGGGAATCTGCTTTTGAGGGCTTAGGAGTCCACGAGTGCTGGTCAGCTTTTAAGGATCACCTTTTAGAAGCACAGGAGCAGGCAAATCCACTGTGTCGTAAATGAAGCAAGCAGGGCAGAAGACCAGCTTGGCTGAACAGGGAACTCCTTGTGGAGATCAAGAGGAAAAAGAAATTGTATGATGTCTGGAAGCAAGGGCAAGCTTCACAGGAAGATTACAGAGCTGCGGTTCATATATTCAGGGAGAAGACACAAAGGCCAAAGCTCAGTTAGAGTTGAAACTGGCCAGGGTTGTGTCAGACAACAAGAAAGGCTTTTTAAAGTACATTAATAGCAAGAGGAGCTCTAAAGAAATCATCAGACCAATACTTGTTGAAGATGGTCACCTTATTAACAGGGATGAAGAAAAAGCAGAGGCATCCAGTGCTTCTTTTGCCTCAGTCTTCAGTAATACGGATACCTTGGGTTGCCTGGTCCCCTGAGACAGAGGACCACAAGTGTGGGAACAGCAACTTTCCATTTGTGGACACCGAAATTGGAAGGGACCAGCTGTGTCAGCTGAATGTTCACAAGTCCATGCGGCCTGACTGGATTGATCCCAGGGTACGAAAGGAGCTAGCAGATGTTATGGCAGGACCCCTCTCGATCATCTAGCAAAGGTCTTGGGAGTCTGCGGAGGTCCATGCTTACTGGAAGCTAGCCAATGTTATTCCAATTTAGAAGAGGGGCAAGAGAGAAGACGCAGTAGACTACAGACCTGTTGGTCTAATGTCAGTTCCTGGAAAAATTATGGAGAAGATCACACTGGATACTACTGAAAGACATTTAAAGAACAAGACAATCTTCAGGCACGGTCAACATGGGTTGACAAAGGGAAAGTCCTGTTTAACTAATTTGATATCCTTCTATGATAAGGTCATCTGCCCAGTGGATGAAGGGAAGGCAATGGATGTAGTTCTTCTGGATTTCAGTAAGGCTTCTGATGCTGTCCCTCACAGCATCCATCTGGACAAGTTGTCCAGCTGTTGGATAAGCAGGTACACAGCTTGCTGGGCGAAGAACTGGCTGAATGGCAGGGCTCAAAGGGTTGTAGTGAATGGGGCTACATCTGGCTGGTGACTGGTCACCAGTGGTGTTCTTCGGGGTTCAATTCTAGGGCCAGTGCTGTTCCATATATTCATCAACGATCTAGATACAGGAGTTGAATGCACCATTACCAAACTGGGAGATGCTGTTGACTCTCTCATGGGACTAGAGGCCTTGCAGAGGGATCTAGATAGATTAGAGCTTTGGGCAATCATCAATGACATGAAATTTAACAAGAACAAATGCTGGACTCTGCACCCGGGATTGAGTAACACCAGACACAAGTATAAATTGGGAGAGGATTGGCTGGAGAGCAGCCCTGCAGAAAGGGATCTGGGGTTGTCCACCAGCACCCAGAAAAGGAGGCTGAGGGGTGACCACATTGCTCTCTACAGCTTCCTGAGGAGGGGAAGTGGAGAGGGAGGTGCTGATCTCTTCTCCCTGGATCCTGTGACAGGAAATGTGGGAACAGTTCAAAGCTGCATCAGGGGAGGTTCAGACTTGACATTAGGATGCATTTCTTTACCGAGAGGGTGGTCAAACACTGGAACGGGCTTCCTAGAGATGTGGTCGATGCCCTAAGACTATCAGTGTTTAAGAGGCATTTGGACAATTCCCTTAATAATTTGATTTAACTTTTGGTCAGCCCTGAAGTGGACAGACAGTTGGACTAGATTATCATTGTAGGTCCCTTCCAACTGAAATACTCTATTCTAAGATGCCAACAGTATTATTATTGTAGTAGAATCCAAAGACTGCTATACCTCTATGACACAGTAATAGTCACTGAGGAGCCCTGTTTGCATTTGTGTACATACTTAATTTTAATAATAGGTTACACACATGGGGTAATCGGGACGTTTTTTCTGTTGCTGTTTAATAGATACAGCACTCTATGTATGCAATTAGCTCATTTCTAAAATAAGCATGTATCCACCATTCTTTTCTTGGGGAAACTTTTCCTGGGCTTTGAACAGCAAAAGCGTTTCGTGCTATACTGAGATACTGCAAAGGAATGGTAGTCCCTATTTTCCATTCTTCAGCTGATTTATGTCTTTATCTCTCTGCCTTTCTACACCCTGTGTATTTAATCTGTTACAAAAAGGATCATGGCACACTGGTGCCAGTTGGTACTCCACTGCACCTTAGCCTTTATTGGTTCTCCAGCACAGCAGCTGACAGTTTCACTAGTACTTCCTCTACACTAGGTAATAAACTGAAGGAATGCCTAATTACAATTCTGAGAGAATGGGAGGTTCAGAAAAAGCCCTGCTATCTTAGGGACTTTGATCTTACACTCAAGTTCTACCCATAAAATGCAACTTCAAGATGTTATTCCTGCAAAGGAGGATTAACACTCAGAAACCAGTGTGGTGAGCTCCAGCATGACAACAGCTCCTTTGCAAAGCTGTTTTCTCTCCTCTACGTTGCAAATTTGAAAAGTACTAACTGGTCTTCAGCTGTTACTATCACAGTGAAAACAGGAAAATGTGATGGGAATGTAATTGATGCAGAGATAGGTCTGGAGAATGACAAGTTCAAGTTTTGAGAGATGTGAGCAACTGATCTCTGACAGAAAGTAGCTTAGGTGCTAGTGATTTGTAGAGTGTGAATCATTAACTCCTGCACTGCTTATTTGACTGGGGGATGATCAGCAGTCTTCCTGACATATTGCGCATGGCAATTGATTGGGGCAGCAGAAAGCAAGCAGCCTCAGATACCAACTTTTATTTTTATTCTCTCTTTGAAAGGGGAAGGAGTCCCTTTCTCTTTTTGCAACAGAGCATGACATTATTTTAAGTTTCACTGAGATGAAGAGAGCATAAAGGGACCCAGGGGAGCCCACACACTCATACTGCTTTATCTATTTGTCTTTTCATAGAAGTTTATTTTAGAAAGACTATTCTGAGGGTCTTATTTAGAAGTGTACCTGGACTTTATTCTCTCCTTGTGATACTGATTAGCAATAGTTCTAGTGAGTGTACTCAAGATCATGCCTTCAAGAGTATGGCCTACATAGCTTGCTTCAGTTCTGGTCTGCAGAATCCTACTCAATTTTAAATAATTTTTGAATCAATCTTCTCACAAGAGCCAAAAAGGGAAAAAAACAATGGTAATAGAAACAAGATGTATAAAACCTACAGAAATATTAAGTGACAACAGAGGGATTCTCACAAAAAACATAAAACCTGTTTTTAATCCAAAGGCATATTTTTCCTTCATAAACCATGCTTGCCTTGGAGACGGTTGATGTTTGTTTTATTACCCCTTATATTTTACCCACTATTTTTACAGGCAAATAGACTTCAGTTCATAAAAAACTAGCCTAGCTAGCAGCCTCCTAAAATCCCCAATCCAGAAAAGGCATCAGCCTAGCAACTGCTAGCACTTGCAAAGCTCAGGGCAGCCCGTCATCTCTTCCTTCCTGGGAGACAATGGCTTGGCTGGGTCTTCTTCCCATGGAAGATTTTAAGCATTCAACCTGTGCTCTGAGAGACTGTGGGGAACCGACAGTTAAGCAGGTTGGCTTTTTCCAGTTGCCTATGCCATTTGTGTGCAGTGGCACAAACATACAGAACTAAGTGCCAAGGAGTTCCAGAATATCTCTATGGCCTGAGAGAAGAAATCTGGCTTTGCTCCAGTAGCTAAGAGTAAATAAACAGATTAAGAGCAACAAGGAGTTACAAAATCAAAAGGTTTATTGTCTACTCTGTGTAAATTTGTATTAGACGCATCCATCTGATGTATTCAGGATATGAAAGTATCCATCAGTATAGTATTTGCTCTTTTAAAACTCAATTCTGAATGAACTTCATTCTAACTTAATTCTGAATTAACTAATATAACGTCTAAGCCAACTTTCAAGAGAATTTTTCTATCCGTATATGAGCAGGTTTCTGAATCACAGAATCACTAAGGGTGGAAAAGACTTGTAGGATCAAGTCCAACCATCAGCTAACACCACCATGCCCATTAAACCATGTCCCACAATGCCTCGTCCACACGTTCCTCGAACACCTCCAGCGACGGTAACTCCACCACTTCCCTGGGCAAAAGGGGAAATTTCTTTATTTTCAAGGGAAAAAGGAGTGAAGGGAAAAAATCACTTTTCCTTGTCAAAACAAACAAAATACTGTCCTCTGAAGCAACACACTGAGATTTTCCTTTTTTTTTTTCTTTTTTTCTTAAAGTAATACTGATTAAAACCAGTATGTTTTATACACCCAGGAAAGAAAGACAGCAAGATATGACTTCCTCTCACAAAAAGCATCAGA
This sequence comes from Gavia stellata, assembly GCF_030936135.1. Lineage (NCBI taxonomy): Eukaryota > Metazoa > Chordata > Aves > Gaviiformes > Gaviidae > Gavia > Gavia stellata. Next base: position 66,058,956 of record NC_082637.1, read on the forward strand.
GAACACCACCACACACTTACCTCCTGTATCTTTCCAGTGGGTCCTAAAGGGGATGGTTTGGGGAGTGAGTGGGTGAATCAGACTCTACTTTTTCACCAAGCAGTTCCACTCATTAGGGAGGGATTCTGTTATACAGCAGGTCCAGAGAAAAGCAACAGTTGTGTATAGACTAAATTCACTCGATTGTAAAAACACTGTGGCACTGCTGTTGAAGACAAGATTTTCATTGTCTTAGAAACACAGAAAATATCCTGGATTGCTGTAGTGTCTTCCATAAGTGTCTTCCAGGTCATACTAATATTTGCTTACATCTGGCCTTATTTTCTGTAAGAAGCAAAAAATTGGCTGACCTGCCCATGTTAATGCTCAAACTATGTGGCGCAATCAAGACCAGCGCTATCTTTCTAATCATAAGAGATGAAAAGTCTTCATGCCTCCCTATTCTAGTGCAAGATTTCTTAATGTTTTTGTGTAAGCACTACAGAAATCAATTAATCCACTAAAATTTTCTCTTAAAATTCCACATTCAACCACATTGCATGCTGTATCTAGTTACAATTCGTTAACTACTGGCAAGTTAGAAATGAGAGCTTCGTTTACAGGATATGACCTTTTACCTTACATTCCTTCTGTGCAGCCAAGTCCATTATGAAACATCGTTTAACCACTTTTGCTACTTCCTTGTTAGTCTCATTTCCAGAAGGAAATCCTGCTCAAATTCAGGCAAATTTTCTTGACAGCTGTGAAACTTTAAACAGTGTAGCACAGTCTACCCTTGCCAACTTGTCAGTAACTCTGAAAGGAATGGCTTGAGAGGTTATGATTTAGAAGTGGCATTTAATCAATAATCAGGAATGTTTTAGTACATGTTCTGTTCTAAATTTGCTTTGAGATTATTTAACCTGGTCAGCATATCTTAAAATGTCCGAGCTACATCTGACTACACAACACATCAATTCTATTTGTACTAACGTCTAGTCTCTTCTGTGATGAACTCCTCATTAATTGGCACTATGTTTTGCAAAGTCTGTTCAAATTCGAAATTTAAAGAGGCAAACTTTTCATTCATTTTAAGTGGCTTAATAAGCTACAGTTGCCTTGATTTTTTTTTTCGCTGGTAGCACTGGGAATGACTTGTCATTTTCAGCATCTTTCATTCTTCAGAAAACAAAGAAACACTTCCCCTTCGTCTGCCAGATAAATCACAGAAAAAACTTATGATGCCCAGTAAAATCGACAAAATTTAAAAAGGTATCCAGGCTTGAATAGTCATAACCAAGCTTTGGCATTCTGCCATATTCTCCTTCACATCAACAAATACCGTATCCAATTCTTCAATTACTTGGCAAACTCCAGGTGACTACCGCAGTTTCAAAATCAGTCCATAATCTGATATAAAGTTAACATGGCTAGAACTGCAATAGTGATAAAGCATCCAATTACCCAATTTCAAATGACACTCAGGTAGACTTTCTTTTCAGTGAGGTTCAACTTCAGTATTTTTCCCATAATTTAAAAACCAGAGATTTTAATTGGATTATGTATCCAACCTCTGCCATCAGCTGACTTTTTAAATTGAGTTGTTCCCTGTGTGTTCATGAATACCTCTGTGATCCACTCAAAAACCCCAGAAAATAAAAAGTCTCAAAAAAGCTGGCATTATTTACTTATTTGGGAAAAATCCTTACCAAATTAAACCTGAAATGATACTTACATTCAGTTGACCAAACCCAGTTTATTCTGCAAAAGGTATTTCACATAGTGCTTTTTGAAAATATTTTCTGGACACTGCATCTTCCAATCAAAGGTAAAAATAGTATCTGGAAAATAGGTACCCTACCAGGAACAATCTGGAGTGGTCACCAAAGTCCGAGAAAGTTGTAAGAGCAATTCTAGTAAAAGCAATTTTCTATTACTCTGGAAATTCCCCAAACCAGAAGATTCCCTTCCCATTTGAATAAAATATTCTTTATTATTTATTAACAATAGCCAACTGCACAACATTTACAACTTATACAGTGCTTAACACTGAGACATTAACTTGCTCATTTCTACAGTCATATTTCTATTAGTGGGCAAACTAAAATAAGAGGTAAGCAAGCCATTTCAAGAAGAATTAACCAAGGCAGCATGCCGTAACAACAAAGTAATGCTACACTAAGATGTCAAAATGAGGACTTAACAATGAAATCAGAAGTTTTACTGAAACTTAATTAGTAAAGAAAAAGATTCATCACAGGAGGTCACAAAGAAAATCCTACAACACATCTCTGGACCCTACACAAAACTGATCCCTACATGCACCACTAACTCATTCCCTGCACAAGAGAATTCAAGTCCTGTGAATTTCACAGAAGGTATCACAAAAAGGGGCAAATACGACCTGGAGAAATTACAGAAGGAATATAGACCATATCAGAGGAGGGAAGAGGTTTTATGCAAAAAGATCCATATAATCAAAGAATTTGGAAAACCCTTTCAAAAGAAATAACAGCAACAACAAAAGCCTCCTAACCACCTCTCCCCACTTAAATATGTATCAGTAACTTGGATATAACTCAGGCAATCACTGAGGACAGTTACCAACTTCGATATTCCTGGTACTTCTTATTTTTCAGAATTATTTTAAACTATACTTGAAGCATATTTTCAATACTTCACCCATAACAAGGTTTTAATTTACTTCTAAGTATGCTTTTGTTTCTTAGAAATCTTTATAAATGCTCAGGATACATGTGTAAAAGAAAGCTTCTTCTTAAATGCTTTTTTTTTTTTAATCTTAGGTTCTCATTGGCACAAGTGGTTCCTCTTTAGAAGAAGTATTCCCAGAAATATTTTCCATTATCTATAAAAGTTTATCAGATCTTTGAGTCCAGAGAAGTGTCCTGAAAATACACTTCACAGTACTTTGTAACTAAACCATGTATTTCTGACAGTATAGTTTATTATTTAGTACCAACATGGGACATTTCTCTGGAAGCTTTATGTAGTCCATCAAAGATTTTTTCATTCTTCCTACTTTTCTCAATTTCTCATTACAGTTTGTGACTTTCTATTTCAGACAGGGAAAGCAGACATTAAATAAAGCTTTGATGACACATGCACATAAATACATATCACACTGGGAGTTAGAAAACAGGCTTATCTTCCAGCCATTCCATTAAGAATAATGTAGGAACCCGCACTCGATTTCTCTTACATAGCAGTATACTTTACATATATGAATTGATGGTTGAAAATAAAACCGGTAACTGACAGAAGCCAACAGCAAAGTATGTTCAGTGATAATAGAGAAGCTATGTGACAATGGATAAGGATCTATGTACCTCAATATAACCACGTGTTTTCTCTTAGTAGAGAAAACAGAGGTATATTCACCTCCTTCCAATTTACCATTCACAGCTGCTTGGTGCACTGCAGTACTGTGCCTGAAAATGGCTATATTTTAAGGGAGAAGATATCATACAACGACTATGGTATCTTTTGTTCCTTCTTTGATTAAGCTTTGGTTATCATTATTAATAATCTCTATCAGCCTCCATTTCAATGACACACTCGAGGGCAGGGCTGCCATTGAGAGGGACATAAACAGGCCAGCAGCAACATCATTAAATTGAACAAGGACAAATGCAATGTCTGGCAGACGAGATGAACTAAACTCTGCAATGGGGCATGTTGGGAACTGACTGACTGGGCAACAGCTCTGCTGAAAAGAGCTGGAGGTCCTAGTGGAGAGCCAGCTAAACAGGAGCCATCAGGGCATGATGGCAGCAATGAAGACTAACAGCATCCCGGATTGAACCAACATGAATGCAGACAGGAGATTAAACTGGGGGAATACTCCCATTTATTCTGCACTGTCTAGATCACATCTGGAAGCTTGTGTTCTGTTTTGGGCCTCACAGTACACAAGAAACATTAACTAACTTGAAAAAGTCTAGCCAAGGGCCAGAAAGATAGTTAGGGGGCTGAAGCACTTGATGAGAGGCTGTGAGGACTTGGCTTGTTCAGACTGGACATGATGCAGCTCTGGGGAACCTCATAGCAGACTGTCAGTACATATGAAGAGGTTATCAAAAAGATATAGCCACACTCCCTGCTGAGGTGCATGGCGGGAGGACAAGAGAGCATGGAAATAAATTAAAATAGAGGAGGTTCCAGCTGGATGTATGGAATAACCTGTTCCCTGTGAGGACAGCCAAGCAGCGGAAGGGGTTGCCCAGAGGTGCTGTTAGAGGAAATCTCCTTAGATGTTTCTAGACCTTACTGAATAAAGCCTTGAGCTGCCTGGTCTGAATTCAGCGTTGACTTTGCTGTGAGCAAGAAGTCGGTTCAGAGATATCCTGAGGTCCCTCCCAGCCTGAATAATTCTGATACACCACTTCTGCTCCACGAAACAGAACCTGGCAGAATTTAATCAGGGACAAGCCACCAGCTGTCACAGGCTCAACATTAAAACATCATTAAAAATTAGCCTGTATCTATAACCACTCATGTCTTCATTGTTCGAGCAAGTACTCAAAACCCTGAGCAGCACGGAAGAGTTGAAAAGGGCAGCTATGTACTTTGTCTTCTGTGTTGTTTGGAAGTATGGGATAAGCAGAAGCCACTTCCAGCCTCACCTCAGGCCAGATGCGTGGCAACCTGTGAGCCCTCGTGGAAGCCATGGTTGAGAACACAGCAGTCCCAAATCTGAACATGGCCTGAACACCAGACCAGGAATCCAATATCCCCAATTATCTATAATCCAGCTCCCATACAGAGGCACTGTTGAATCCTTGGTCAAGTTATTTGCTTCAGCTGTACGGATCACAACAGACAGTTACACAGGTCTCAGAGAAACCATGTTGGTAAATCAAGTCCCCAGAAATTTCCTTTGTGTGCAGCTTCTCTCCATACTACAGATCTGACCCACTATCAGTGGTGCTCAATGCTCCTTCTTCACCTAATTCTAGAAGAGCATTTGTCACTGACTTCTGCAGGTGTTCAATAGAAACATTATCTCCTGCAAAACACAAAGTATTTTATCATCATGAACAGCTGAACTAACCATGAGAAACACTTGTAGGTAGTTGTATTTGCATAAATAGATTTTATTAAACTTCCTCTAGCATCTATGGATTGCCAGAGTAAGCTTTATTTAGTGACTCCACTGTGTACTATTTGTAAAACAATTGAAACTTATTTTTGGTAAGATATTTTTATCTTACAGAAAGGGCCAGCTTCTACTCAAGAAAGCCAGAACAAAAGGAGAGAAAAGAGCAGAATCCTGGTCAGAGCAAAATGGTTTTAGGTCCCTGGATTACTGGAAAGGAACATAAACTGGTTTTAAGGTCTATATATATATATGACTGTATTAGGGTTATTTTACTAAAGACTGTGATCTCAAAATAGGTGAGAGGCAGAATAAAATGATCTAGATTCAGACCTGTCATTGAGATAAAGCAACAGCTATAATATGCGTACAAACACAGCCACATATGAGCAGTAGGTAATTTGAGAAAAATTTCTCTCACTGACATCTTGTTTCTCATGAAGTATATTGATTTAAGAAAAGAAAAGATGTAGATGCAAGCAGGAAACAAAAGTGGCATGAGCCATGTGCGTCCTAGGGGGATTAGAGAAAAACCTGAAAAATTCTTAGACTGTTAAATGGAATGGAAATCTTGCAGTTACCCTGCATCCTCTATCTGAATTACACCCTTCAGCAACACCAGCAAAATCAAATGAACTAGGAATATAAAAGTTTCTTTCAGTATTTCCTGTTTTTCCTGTCAACTATCATCAGCACTAAACTACTTCTGGCCAGATTAATATCAGAAGTCAAGAAATAAAAATTGTGCTCAAATCACGCATGGGATTATCATGAGACAAGGGAATACATGTGTGTGCGTGCCCTGAGCAGTGAGATGCAAAAAAAAAAAAAAAAAAAAAAAAAATCAGTATATAGATAACATCATATTCTATTATCCATCCAGGATTTTGCATTTTAACAATGATACAAAAGCAAAGAAGAAATATAATAACTTATGTTTCCTTACACAAAGGTATTTTGCCCACAGGTAGTAGTAGCTGTATATGTTCTTTTAGTCCAGAAAGCTTTCCTAACCATGACAATTTCTTACACTTCAGTGTTCAGATTCTCTACCAGTTATGGTTTGAGGTTTTTTGTTTGGTTGGTTGGTTTTTTGTTGTTGTTGTTTATTGTTGGTATTATTTTAAAAAGTCTTAGTAAGCACAATAAAGATTAGAATTAAACTCTGCTTTTGCATACCTATTGATAATTTTCAGTAATAATAATGTAAGGTCCAACTTCCTGTAATAGGTCACAACTTGAACCGCAGAGCAAAAATAAATAAATATGCTTACTTTTGAAACATGGAATTAGCACCTATGAAAATAAACAAGCAAATCCATGACATGCACAAATGCTCATCGCATTATGACTAAACCTAATTTTAGGCATGTTCAATGTTCAAAACTGAACATTCCTCTTCTTCTCCAATACGTAACGTTTTGTAATACAATGCAAAGTATTTGAGTGTTAAAATGGGAAAACTGACTGTAATCATATTGGCTAATTCAAGATGCCCTAAGACAATTTTCTCCTTCAAACAATGTAAACATGTCGAAAATGGTTTTCAGCCACTGGCCTCAACAAAATACTGAAGAAAAGGTAGTTTGATTCACAAAGTTAATGCATCAGTTATCTGCCACTGAACAGACAGTTCTACGCTTTAAACAAGCAACTCTTCAAACCAACACTAACCAGTAAGGAGTTTCAAAAATTAAAGGGTTTGCACTTGCACATAATTGGAAGATTACATAAATGCTGATGAAAGCACAACCTACCAGCCAACCCTGCTGCTCTAATCTTCAGTCTGAAAGTCCCATATGGGTCAGATGGGATTACAGGGTGTAACTGATGTGGTGAGATAGGAAGGTTCCCAAATACTATATTTCCAATGAGAACTGCTTGCTTACGTAATTCTCCAACAAACATTTTTGGCACCTTTTCTCTTGTGTCTGCACTGGTGGCTACCCAAGGACATTTCTTGAAAGGACCAGGAATACTCAATGACTCTTTCCAGCCTTAGGTTGGAAAACCTTCACCAATGGGTCAGAAACACAAGACAAGGAATTCACGAAGTAGGAACAAGCCAAGTGCTGACACACAGCACACAAATCTGTGTGCTGACACAGATTTTATTTCACCATTTCTAAAAAAGAAAAAAAACCCAAACAACCAAAAACCTTGGCTATTCTAACCAAGTTAACAAGTAGACTTCCCCCTCATAGGAGTTTTATGTCCTCTCTCCTTTTAACCTGCCAACACCATAGAGGGTAAATATTGCCACCTTAAAATGATCATAGATAAAAGCTTATATCAATTACAACCTCTAGGATAAGACAGTCACTAGAAGTTATTTAAAGAAAAGAAAAAGGAATCTCAAATATACAGAATATATAGCAAAAGATGAGATAGTCTCTGGCCTATATCCTGGAAAAACTTTCCCACTGTGAAATTTCACTGGGGGTAATTCAAGAGTTATAAGTTCTTTTCATAAGAAAGGCTTCTGGTCTAACGCCTTCTCTTATCTTCTTACAGTGTAACTGCAAGACTATTAATGACTTCTCCAACATCATCCAGATATAAAGATGTACATAGCTGCACACAGATATAGAAAAAAAGATCACTTGTCTTGTGAAAGAGAACTCTTGCAAAGGGTTGAAAGAAGTTAACTTCTACTATCCTCCCTTCACTGGGAGAAGAGGCTGTTTTGCTCATTTTCCTATGGGTGAGGGGCTTGTACCAATTCATTCATGATGTGGTAGTTAAGATGAACCAACATGCAGATTAAGAAAAATATGACCACAAGCATTTAGAAACAGTGGGAAATCTCACTGAAATGCAAGAAAATAATTACGGTTTTGAGAGACAAAGGTTACTCCACTAAATAGTACTTGGGTTAACATTAATTTGCTATTACAAGTTGTTACAAAGTATATGAACCTATCTAAGCAACTGTGTAATTTAACCATATTAAGGGTGGAAAGAAGAAAAGAAAGAAATGAGCAAAACTGGTTTAAAGACTGAGAATTAATGATTGTCCAGGAGGAACTACTTGGCAGCTGAATTTTCAGGTTACTAACTTGAAAATTTGGCTAGTGCACTCAAATTAGCATCACTGTTGCAGTTAAAAAAAGAAAAACCACAACTCTCTTATGCATATGAAAATACAGAAATGCAGAAAGAGAGTTAAGAAAAAAAGGTGGATGTAAGAACGTCAGAGTAAACCAAAGAATACTTAGACAAAGTTTGAAAAAAGGGGTTCCTGACAGCAAAATTCAGAAGAGTTGTATGATCACCTGCTGAGGGAAATGCTAAAGACTCCATGACTTGGGAAGTGTCATGGATTGACTGGATCGATAGATTGGATAACAAAATATATATTAGGAAGCACCCTTAAACTAGCAGAGATATGGTATAGATGACTTTATGGATCCTTCAGTCTGTAACATATAGCTTTCCAGTTGACATTAATTTCCAAGGTCATCAAGAAACCATTAAAAAATTATCTGCATCTTCTAAACAAAAGCAGAAATACCAGCTATACCAGATTGCAAAGGAGAACATTTGAAGTGACTTAACCTAGCCATATGACGAAAATACCCAAAGGAATACAGAAAAATAGATTAAGACACAATTCCTGCTGCATTTAATGTCTTCTCTTTTTCCAATTTTTTCCCAGTTCTACATCATCAGCAAGTATTAGATTAGGCTGCAGCAGACTTTTTAGCTTCCTGGGAGTGGGTTTGATATAACAGGTTGGACTTGAGCTGCAGAGCTTTCCACATGGGTATTTTTCACTTCAGCTAAATGTTAATAGGATTGTATTTAACATCTAGCATTAATATAACTAAATATTATACATCCTGTAATAAAGGTGATGCAGGTCAGAATACTGCCCTTAGATCTGCTTTTGCACTGCTGTTGTACGTATGAACTCTTCTGCAAAAGAAGCCCTCTAGGCCAAGGAAAAGATCTGTAATATATGTAGAAATGATACAGGGAGAAGACAGAGGACACAAGGAAACAGTAATACATTATTAACAAGCAGGACAAACAGTGACAGAAGCACATTATTAACCTATTCAAGGCTTCTCTAGGCAGGAAAGCTATACAGGATGAGGGAAATGTTTAAAACATCGTAGTTACTGAGCATAACTTACTGTGTGTTTGGTCTTATTTTGTATTTAGTTGAGAAGTTGGGGTTGTTTTTCTTTTTTTGGCTCAGACTGAATTGCTTCCAAAGCAGTACACCTCAAACCAGAAAAGGGCATGTTTTTACTCAGAGGAGAGTCTCACTCACAGAATTCTACCAGTGTAATTACAGCTGTTTAAATACAGCAGTTCACTGGCTAACAGCACAACTGCAAAACAACCCTGTGTGGACAAGCCCTTACTGTTTTCTCACATACAATATGGGACTCTACTTCCTTTCATCACAAGGGTGTTAATTAATTACAGCACTCTAGATCATAGAACATGCATTTTTTTTCACACAAACATTAAATGTCACCAACTTTTTTTTCAGATGGGACTGTTTTCTTAAGCTCTTTTCCAAAGATTACTGGCTTTAGCAGCCCCACAGTATGACAGCTCTCCCTTTAGCTACAGCGATGTGTCTTGCATGGAAATATTGTTGAAACTGTTCACCTAAGTCATCTGGAAGGATCATTAAAAAAAGGGACTTGGCACTCACCGGAACTGAAATTGCTGCTGCCACCACTGGAACATTCCCACGTTCAGACGTCCCAGGCACACTGAAACCAGGCTGGCACACAACGGGTAACCAATAACTAGCTAATGCGCTGCACACGGAGGAAACTATGGAAAAACAAGACTGCTGTGTTTATTCTTTAAGTGAGCAGACCATGGTCAGCAAAGTTCTGCGGTCAAACTGTTTAACGTGGACTTCAAAGTAGCACAGTTAAAGGGTTCTGCAATGCCAAGCAAAGGTATTTGGTATTACTTTACCTCTTTGATTGTCATCTGAAACATGATAGTGAGGAGATCTACAGAAATTTTTAGAAATGCCAAAGAAATTCAAACACTTGACTACATCTACCACTAGCCATTCTGGAAGAACATAAAAACTTCAACCACCTCAGCCAGCCACCTCAGATGTGAAATGGTATCATTTGAACCATCTTAACGGCTCAAAAGTTAAAATAACCTTCATGTGGACGAATAAGAAAACAGATTTGGGAGGACTGAGGAATGCCTGAAAGAATACAGAAGACCATTATAAACATGTCTCCTGGTAAGTGTTGGGATAGGCTGCTTTTTGAAGCAATAAATTAAGAAATGGAGGGAAGCTGACTTGATTTACTATTTTTTGTTACTTTATTAGACACATACATTAAAAGCATATTTAGCCATCTAACTTTAGGTATTTCAGGCCACCAAATTAGCACCCTGGCTATTTATACATTAGTAGCTATAAATTGCTACATGCAGAAAAGTAGAGCACATACTCACTAATATCTTTCCTGTTTGTTTATATATGGAGGCTAATATTGGACTGTATTGGTACCTCCCTTAAATGTCACAAGGAAACTTATGACATTTTTCTGAACTGAAAACATACGGGTGAAGAAACCTTACTTGAAACAGGATTACAGTCTTGCACAAATTTAGAGAGACAATCTTGGAATCTGCCTCCAGAAATACAAATTGGAGTTTTCTAACGAGTCTAACAATTTCAGACCACAAACTGATTTCCCTGGGGTTTAGGTATTTAGCATCCACAGACTCTTTCCAAAAACTCATCTGTAAAGGAATACCACATTTATTTCAAATTACAATAGGGACTACTACAGCATCCAAAGATTCCAATCTGTAAGGCCCCTGCTAGTACTTCTCAGCATATGAAGCGCATTTTACAGATGAGGTACAGGTACCTCCAAGGGATGCACAATTAATTTCATGGCCTAAATACCCGAAAGTCACAGTAGCAAACCAGCTCACTGATGTGAGGTTTGGGAGTTCTTTAGCAGGGGGTGCGTAGGTGTGAGCAGTAATAGGGGGTGTGTGGGTGTGTGTAGTTTTGTAAACGAAATCCACAAGGGTAGTGTAGCAGAACTACACATTATAAGCAAGAAAACCTGACACACAGTATACCTCTTGTCCAAGACCGAGTAATAGAGGATGATGTACAGGAATAGTCAATGCAACTCTATAGTGTGTAGATAAGGCACCACAGCTTTGTCAGCGTAGGTCCTTATGTGACCACAGTTCTAATGGGAATGCCTTTTCCCAATTTTTGCTACACTTCTATTTTGCAAACATGAAGTATATTCTCATTCACAATTGCGTTGGACTCCTGTCTATGAACAAAATGGATTCAGCTCTAAGAGGATAGACAGATACTTATTTGTCTCTCCTACTCTTCTGCTGCTCCATCAGCTGAAGTCTCAGGCATGTTATGAACAATTAAGCCCATTCAGAACACGACAGTGTATTCATATATACTGTAGTCTCACTTTTTTCTCTCCTCCCTCCAATTGCAAACTCTTTTCCCTTAAAAGTGCTATACTTCTTACTGCTGCTCTTGATGCACTGCAAATCACAGTCACAGGTAACACACAAGTAACCTTGTTACCTGCAAGTACAGGTGAGTATCACATTGGTCTGTTTTCCTAGGCTTTGGTTGAAGGTCAGACATACTTGAATGCATGAATGGTAGCTTGAACTGGAAAACAAAGCACTTGAAAAGTTCAGCTCTACAAACTGTACACAACCTTGAACTAGATGTGAGATATAAAGGACGAAATTTCCCTTCCACCTGTCCTGTCCTTCCTTTTTCCCCCTTGTTTTTGATTAAACCATATGTGATAACTGCTTCCCTAAGCAACGGATTTAAAAAAAGAGTGACAGAATCCATGGGCTTTCTTGTAAGCTTCATGCGATCACAGATGGGAGTTTGTGGTGTTTTGTCCTGTATCCAGTTTGCATATTCAGTGGCATTATACTAGCAGGAAAAATACAGATAACAACAGATAATAAAAACAGAGGGACTAGTTTTAATATTCGCTCTACACTACTGCTTTGAACCTGTGTTCCTCCCTTGCTTTTTTAAATGAAGTTTGTTTTTTAAAAAAAAAAATAAAAATCAATCTGGATGCTTGCACCTAAGCATAAACATAGAAGGTAAGTATCTCCGTAAGAATACCAACTGTAAAAAATACTGCGTGCATGAAACAAGAGGGAATTCAGAAGCAGAAATTAAGGAGTTTGACTAAAATTGTTTACAGAATCAGTGGCAATGCTGTGGTGAGAACTAGGCAATGGCATATCACTGGCAGCAGTGTTTAACTTCAGAGTAGCAAAAATTAGACGAGAAAGAACAACTTCATAATTTACATGTTATAGCTCAGTTTCACTATTTGCAAAATAGGTAATTCCTCAGGGTTCATCTGAGAATGAAATATATATTCATAGTTGTAAAAATAGATTTTAGGATGCGTAAAATATAAAGTATTATTTTTACTTAGATAAGTTAGTTCCATTCTAAGCCTATCAAGTCATTTCAGGGATATAAATGTGCAACTTTAACATCTTCTCAAGCCAGGCAATAATTCCTAATATTTGTTTTAAAATTAAAATGCCAAATGGATAAATGAGTTGACAGTACTATTTTTATCATGTGGTTCTGTTGCACTTTTCATTTCCTTGTTACGTTATGAACTCCTATAGACAGAGGAAAATGAAGATGCAGTCCCTATGTACAATGCATTGTACAATCCAAGAGCTTAGTATCAACTCAGGGCAGAAACTGTTGAATTGTATGCTTTTTTAGTGATCTTTTTACTAAAATTTGTATTTCAGTTAACAGGACAGCTGGAAATTAGTATTCAAGAATAAACAATTACATGTACATATACGTTTCCAACATAAATGGAAATGCTGAAAACGCACTTTAATGACCCAGAGAAGTCCCCAAAACTAGGTGACCTTAGGATTTTTTTTATTGGACAGGATACTCAAAGTGTACAAGGAGCATAGTATTTAACTCCTGTGAGGATATCCTGAAGATGACCGGAAACCTTCAGAACATCTCACAATCTTCACGATAAGTTTGTGGCAAAACGTGTAAGGGAAAAACAGTCCTTGCAATTTTTTTAAAATTTTGTTTTCCAAATATATATTTATTTTTTTTTTACAAAAAAGCAAGCTACAGAATAATGTTAATAGAGCAGGCTGACTGGTACTCAGAAGACACTCTCAAAGTAATGTATCAATGGAATAAGCTACTCAAACCTCCTGCTACCTTCAGAAAGCGAAAATATTAACACTACTCTGAAAAGAATTAAGTTATTCATGCCATTAACTTTTAAGCCTCAGGAATCTGCTGTAGACAGGGATTAGTTTAGTGCAATAAGCACCCCGCTTCTGACTGGCAGATGTTATAACCACATCAGAGTAGTCTGAAATAAGTCCGTTGGAGTCTAGAAGAACTTAATTTCAGAAATGCTGCATACTTGCAAAGGGAATGTCTGGACTGTACAAAGTAAGTAAATAAAAGCTACAGACTTAACCTTTTCTATTGGAATAGAATGCAAGTAACTGAAGCCATTGCTGTGTTGAAAAAAACCAACAACAGTATTTGGTATAATAAAGTTATGCTATGTAGCAAACAGCTTACTTAAAGCAGATGGTTTTATACGTTTTAGAAAGAATTTCTCTACAATAATAGAGCTCTATTATCTATAATTTATTTAATAATATGTGCTATAAAATGGATTTCTTTTTTGTTTATTTAAATAGATCTGAGACATTGCTGGTGGCAAGGGTAAAATGGCACAAGAAAAGATCCGTAAGTTAACACACAGGCAAAAAATCCACCTGGTTGAGACACTCCAGGGATGAGTTTGAGGACTTCCATCTGAAACAGAGCTTGCTTGCATCGAAGTACTAAGTACACTTGAAATCATGACACTTTATGTCAACACTTAACTCTGCAGAGAAAGATCTGAAGAGGGTTTTACTCTCCAGAGTAAGGCTACAAACCCCGTGACTCCTGTAATATCTGGTCTGGTGTGCAGTCTCATTCATGGAGTCTCTCTGCCTGGTATTGCACAGGGATCCGTATGGTGCAAGGAGTGTGGTATGAAGGGGAAGTAGTAAAAGCACAGGGAATACTTTACTGCTCTTTCTCTGCTACCAACAGAGGTTGGCTAGAAAAATAACAATTCAAGTAAACAGGAAAAGTTTCTATTCCCATTTGTGGAAACTGTGATTAAAAAAAATACATGCCAGGTGATATGAAACGAATTCTAAAAAAAGTAACAAAAAGTTATGTGCAAAAAGTAGATTGGGGATGCTACACTTTAAGGCAAAACCAAACTTTTTCTTGCCAGACTGAGAGTTACAGCAGCCATGCCAGTACTTATGGTATCAATTCATAGTTTTTCTAACTGCTTTTATTTTAAGCACATTCAGTTTGTGTTTGTGAGGCAATTTGCATAACACTCCCCAAGGCGTCTACATCATTCTTCATTTAAAGAAAGTTTTCTGTCCTCATACTAAGGTGCTGGGCATGCCAATATGTACAAAAAGAGGAGTGAAAAGCACCTAGGCCTTTGCTAATTTAGCAGTATGTTTGTAATCAGTCTCCTCAAACATATTATCAAGCTTCCTTCACATGCTCGCCTAGGTGCTGAGAAGTACTATAAATATAAAATTTCAAAGAGCAAAAGAGATCTGCATTTGGCACAGACTAAGCTTTCACAGAATATCCAATCTCCATGAAAACATTTCCAGAAAATCTGCCACAATTTACATGGAAGGGAAAAAGGAAAAAAAAAAAAAAAAAAAGAAGAGTGATTTTGTTGCAGAAACTGATGCTGCTTTGAGGGAGTTCTTCCTGTGGTATCAATGTATTTTTCTGCACTGTCAGGTAAAGTACACTTAAAGCATAACTTTGCATTCCTCACTCAGGTAGAAGAAATAAATGAGAATTCTGCATCATGTCTACACTTGGGGAGTTTTGATAGCATACCTACCTTAGCCAACAGCAAGAGAAAGCCTGTTTCTAGCTATCATAACTGAGCTGACAAAAACATTAACATAGTTGCAGTTAAATTGGCAAGAAGAAAAAGAATAATTATGCTGGATACATAGTATGAATGACACATCAATTCAGAAAGTCAGCAAACCCACTGTCATAGACAAGACCCAAGAAAAGGATGCATGCCTACCAGGATTAAGCCTTTCACAACAAGTAACAGCCAGAAGTCTTTACCTGAGAGCACTTCACTTTTGTCAGTAACCATGGTATCCCTGCAAGTGCACGCATAAACAGAGCATGCAGTCCCTCAGTATGGCATTTGCACAGTTCTGAGCAACACAACCAAAGAGAGATGTTAGTGGCGAACTTGGTTTCACAGCACTCATACAAGATGTTGTGGAAGCCGTTTACAAAGCTACCACTCTCCAGCTGTCCCTTCTGCCACAGGTTGCCATTCTTAGAGCACAGTCAGCAGAAGACACTGCCAGAACCTCGGTGACTTCCTTACAAACCATGGTGTCTTACATGATCTCATGTTTATCTGTGCTCAAACCATCTATAGGTTTTACACTAAAGTGGTATTAGCACATACTCATTTCAGTACAGTAGGCGGGAGATGGTGGACTGACCAAAACATGAAGTTTTGTGCTAAACTTTGACTTCAGCAAATGCTGGCAATACGTAGCACAATACCACATCCTTAAAGTCTCAGATTAGTCTACTAGTGAAATAAATGGGGTGTATACATATGACAATTTCACTTTATGTTTATCTCTCACAACCTTAAAAGCATTAAGGTAAATTTATAACATTTTGTCTCATCAAGACTTCAAAAATCTCAGAGAACAGAACATTTTATTTGTGTGTGGTTATAAAAGCCTGTGGAACAGCTTGTGAAGCCTCAAAGCAACAGGCAAAGTGACCAACAAAAAGAAATGGACGGTATGATTCCTCTGAATTCAGAGAAAGGGTTTTGTTGCTGTATCTGTCAGACTAAATCACCATTATACCACTGACTACTGGAAAATCATTGTTAAAACAGCTGATCAAATAGGGATTTAGAAGAGGAAAGAAATGGACACTTCTCAAGACCCAAGTTCATAGCAAGCAATACCAGGATAATACACTGTCACTAGAAATATTGCAAGATCCAATCATCAATACAAGAATTAAACAATACAAGAAAGTATTGTTTAATGCCTTACCTGAAAGAGTTTACAAATATATTTACAGACACAGGAACCCATATAAATATTCAGAATTTATTTCCTGAAAAAATCCAAAGATTGTTTCTGGGATTTTTTTAAAAGATACCTTTAAAGTATTCAGGTACTTAATGACATACCAGATGTATTTCTAAAGATTACTTTTGTTCAATGAATTTGTCATGGCATCAATATCAGCTGCTGATGCGATACTCAGAAAATGTTACTGAAAGTTTGTTCCATCCTGCAGGGAAAGTTTGCTCCCAGTTTCAGTGCAGTCAGTGGCAGGATACTGCTCTTTAAAACAAAGAACACAAGAGTCAGCCTCTGACCTCAGGCAGCCACTTACACGTCAATGGCCACACTTTTCAAACGCAAAAGAGCACTGTGCAATGTGGCAAGAGCTCACAGCAGCTGAGTTGTGTCCACAGAACACAGCTAGGACTTGGATGACATCAGTGGGAACAACTGGTGAGTCTATACATTCATGCATCCATGGCATATACAGCTAACAGGCACTGTACAAAAACCATGAGTTGAACACAGATGTTGGAGGATGCATACTGTTCTGGAAAGAAGGAAACAAAGCAAAGGAGAGCAGAAGTATGGGTTGTAAACTGTCTGTCAGGCTATAAGAAGGGAGAGCATGGACAAAATAGAACCTGAGAATTATTTCAGAAAGAACAAATCTAAGATTCAGTTGGGAGTTTACAATAGACCCACCAGGCTGCATTTAAGCAAGAACAGAAATCATGGTATTATCTGTGGAGCATCACGGGAAACTAACTTCTCAGGCATTAGTGGCAGAACAAGCATTCCTAGCAGCGGTGAGCCTAAAGGCTTCTGGATGTCCTACCTGGATTTCTTCACTGGTTGCTAAAGGGAGGGCAATACTTCTAATGAAGAGGGATTTAAAATAAAAGGAGCTGGGCTTTACACTGAGCAAAGTTAAAGCAGAGGCACCTGTTAGAACAGCAACCTCCAACAGAGGTGGTGCAGACAGACTGCAGCAAGGTGTGCAGGAGCTTGTCTGCCAGCTCCTTAACACGGTACATTTCAAACTGATGTTTCAGCTAACTATGTTATAAGAAAAGTATTGAGAATCTGAATGCTGAGAAGCTTCAGAAATTTGTTAAATTAAAAAATAATAATAATAATAATAATGAGGGCACGACACCAGATCTATCAAGATTAATTATTTCTTGGGGAAAACAGTTACTCTATGTATTTTACATTTTGCATATTTTACAAAGTTTACCATACACTAACCAATTTTCTTACTGTCTGCAGTAAGTAAGAAAAAAGCAAAAAGCAGAGTGGCCATGGAATCACAATGCTGGCAAAGAAATTGGCATAGTCTCTGAGACTCCTTTAAACTAGAAACATAAAACAAAAAAAAAGAGTAAGTTTCAGGTTGACAGCATCTCTTTAAATTAAGCATTTATTACTGGACTTACTCAAAGCACACAAGACAAAGCTCCAGCAATTTAAAAAAAAATTACTTTTAATATATACCATAAACCCAAACTTCCTTGATGATTAACTACATTGCATAATTGTGGCTCTTAAAAGATACAGTCAGTAAGTCCAAAAAGACATGGTTTGTGCAAATTATGATTTCTCATGACTTGTGCAGACCCCTGACCCCTGAAAGCCATGCTGATTACACCAGGTTACTTTTTATGACATGAGCTTGACATTCTTGTTTTATTTCATCCACAGTTTTCATCTCCATCAAGACCAATCACTGTCTGTTAAAGAGTAATTTATTCCTGTGTCAAGCCCCTTTGTTATTCTTTAGGAGATGAGTCATCAAGGGAGAGTAGCTCTCTTAAATCTTTGCTCTATCAAGATAGTGAACTTGGTGTAGCCATGAAATCATGATGTAAGCATGAGGCACAGATAAAACCTGGACAAAATTCAATGCAAAAGAAATTCTTAATTGATTTGAGATTAAACAGGCATTAATATAAAAAACTTTTCAAGAGAACAAAGTGCCAAGGAGAGATATTAGATCATGTGCCCTAAAGACTCTCATCCTAAGAACCTCAGCCAAAGCTACAGAAGTACACTATTATCAAACAATCTAATTTAAATCAGAGAGACACACAGAAACACTGAGTTTATGAAATAGCTAATTCTTTAAAAAGAAAATCTAAAATCTACCAGAAGAATGAAAACTCTTCTGTACTGCTACCTGCTTTAAAGACATGCCATATAAATGGATGCACTAATATGAGTACATTTATTTCCCACATCCTTTATTGTTAGCTACGTATCAGAGTAGAGATAAGGACTTGGTCTAATTACTGCCATCTCTCTTGCTTCATTGATAGCTATGGCCTGCTCACAAGATGCCAGACAGAACATTACTTTGGAACACTGGGCAGTCTGGATTTTCAATAACAGCCAAGTCTGCTCCATGATTCATAGCAGATAAGGTTTTCAAAATACAAGAGCCCTTCAGACAGCTTCCCAAGTAATTGCTTTTAGATTATTATTACTACCACAGTAAAACAGCGTATACATTTCATAGGTCAAATGATCAGTCTTCAAAAAGGACCAAAAACTAATCAGGATGAGAATTGGTAGAAAGCAAAGAGGGTCCTTTTTTAAAAAATTAATCCCACCTACTTTCACTGTGGCTGTAAGACTTCAGATATGCCTCTCAGACATGTTCTCTAGTGCGTTCAGTCTAACAAAGACCAGTATTTTGATATAAAGAAACAGACCTTGAGATCATCATGTTTTAAATTATATATATATTTAATTCAAGTAATCCTTGGGGGAAACCACATCCTTTGCTCTGGTACACTGCCAGAGAAAGCAGGGCTCAAAGGAATAGGAAAACATGAAGAAAAACATGTGAAAAAACATATTTAATATCACACTGTTAACAAAGGAAAACGTATCAGTACAACACCAACAGAAAAAATGCCAGGCATTCCTCAAAAAAACCTGTATTTTTCATAGATTCAAAACTGGAGGCAGGGGAAAAGGGGGGGAGAGAAACATTTTAGAGAGGCTGATAAAACCCTAAAATAAAATATTCCAAGAGCCAAAAAAGATAGTTCAGCAGTCCATTTAGACTACAACAAGGTGAGGACAAAGCTAGAATATTACTGACCAACAGTTTATGAGAATTGGTTGGCCAGACTCTGGAGGTTCAAATCAATTGTGCAAAGAAGGAAAAAATGAAATGCAGATACTTACAGAGCAGAATGTCTCAGGCTCTTTTCCCAAAACATGATTCTGCAAATAATTTAGCTTTAAAAAAATAATTAAAAAGAAAAAATCCAAACAATGACTGTCTCTTTCCATCAGCAAATACTTTTCCTACAGAGGACCTTCTTCTAACTTAAATAAAAACCAGCCGTTTTTTTTTCCAATACAAGTGATTTTTTAAAGGGGTAAGAATAATATATAGTAGATACACAAGATTGTGTTTTCAAAACACTGTACAAACACTAACTAATGCTCAGAACAACCCTGTAAAGTAGAGAAAAACAAATAAGAGTAATTTCTTTTCTGATCAAATTAAGCATGGGAAGGGAGGGATCACCAAGCTTCCCCTTGCCCTGGGACAAATACACTACCTGCACTTACTGCTCTTCCTTTTAAAACAATTAGCCATTTGGAATCTCTGCTGTCTCTAATGGTTTTCTGCTCCACCTCAACTGGAATTCATGCCAAGAATCTTACACATTAAAAAAGGTCCAAACAATCCTGCTGTAATTCCTGAAAACTATATGCCACAAACAACAGTGGTCTGGATTGCAACTTTAGAAGGCTCGAGGATATTAAATTCCCATGTGTTTTTGATCATGTCCTGCAGCTATCCCAGCGTAAAGCTCTGTAATAGATCTTACACATTGTCATTTGGGACCCAAAAGGAAAGCACTTTATCTTTTACTTGTGTTCAGCTTCAATACGCTGACTTGCTTTTACCTAAAGGAATTTAAAATATTTTTTTCTCTGTGTATGGAATCCATCCAACGACAATCATTTCACAAGCTTTAATGAAGTGGAAAATGGGACCACTTTTAATTTTTTTTTTTTTTTCAAATTACAAACAACATCTATTTTCTGGAACAGTTAAGAAAAAACTGTACAATGTTTCACAACACTCAAAAACTTTTCAACAGAACCACCTGACACTGGTCCAGTTCTCAGCCACAGAACACTTGGAAAATGCTGTACTAAAAACTGTGCTGATCTTTTTAATAAAAATAGGAATTAACTTCATACTGGTAACTTCAGCTGTCATATAAAAACTCACTAAGAACATGTGTAGGCCTACCTCTGTAAATATCGATCATTTGCAAGATTAGTTATATTCTCAAATGTTAGTTTGTTTTAATGTTTTACTGTGTTAACATGTGAATCCCAATATGTAAAAAAAAAAATACTGTCTTTTATTATTACTTGTCTTTGAAGCTTGCCTTCTGCATCTAGCTCTATCCTCCAGTCGTCCGTGAAAAAATAGCAAAAATTTTTCAGATTAATTGTAGGAAGAGCTCCTTCTGCTCTGATTTTCATCTCCTTCCATACTTTGCCCTTACAGCAGTGCAACACTGGAAGGAGAGTACTGAGCTCAAACATCTCTATGCCCCTTCCTATCTCTGTACTTTATAGATGTCTGAAAGCTACTGCTTAGACTGGGGTACCACAATTATTAAAACCATATCTCAAAACCACCAGACCCCCTACGAGAACAAATTCTATCTGGATTGGGCAAGGTCATACGTTTGTATTTTCAATGAATAATCCAGAAGGAATGATAACAGCATTTATACCAGCTTGTACCTTTATACTGACTGCTGGAGCACAGACAACAGATAATCAGGCATAAAAGTAAGGTAGTTCAGGCATTACATGATCTGGTATGAAGCACGCTTTGTAAGTGCATGGTATTTATCAGCAAACCAGAAGACATTGTGAGCCCTATTGTTCTGGTAGCTCTGATAACTTCCTTTGCAGGTTATAGTACTATGACAGAGAGCTTAAAAAATGCTAGTATTGGTTAAAAAAACCCCAGGTTTAAGAGTAAGGTTCCAATATATAAGAAATAACTTCCCTTTCAAACATAGCAACATGAATCCAGAAAAAGCTTAAGAATTCAAATGAAAGCGAGAAATAAAGGAAGAAAGATAAAATTTTTCCAAGGAAAAATGATTGTAAATCCTCATCTAGTCAACTAACATCAAATCATGTGATCTTTATTAGTCTACTACTAAGTCAATAAATAATTTTTGTCAGCAACTATTGATCAAGCAACAACATCAATTAATTACTTTTTTCATGTCACCCAGTCTAAGATAGAAGTATTCTATCTACTAAAACCAAACAGAACCCCATCAGCAGTACTACAGAAACTGCAGCTTTCAGATGCTTTAGGACTGCACTTTATTTTTTTTTAAAAGCACTTTGACAAAAACAGAGTCACCAAAAAAAGTGAACAAGAATTAAAATTTGAACATATTGTCAGGCTTGCAAAAAATATTTCTTGGAACATGACCTACCAAAGAACTGTATCCTCTGTTCCTTGCATTCTCTTTTTACTTCAGTGTTCCTTCATTTCAGCCCAATGAGAAGCAATGTTTTTGTGTGGCTTATAAAAATTTTCACTAAATGAGGAAGATTTTGATTTATAGTGTCAAGATACATTATTATATTGCAATGACTTCATAATAATAATCAATGTACTTGGCACATAACCATAAATTGTGTACCACTTATTAGATTTGCTAATTAGGAGGTTGCAAGGTCTTCATCTTTCTGCATATAAAATTTTATGCATGAAATGCAGCAGCACTGAAAGAAAAACACTGGAGTTAGTACCACTAATGACTGTAGCAATGCCAAAATGTCAATGACTTCACTCTCATCACAAAGGTCTCAGTTTATCTAGATCAATTGTTTTTCATAATTTCTAATAAAATGTCAAAGAGAAGTTAGTAGATCACCGGACTGAACAGAACTAAGTTAGACTTCAAAGCCATTTATTCTCTTACAAGGAAACGAGAGTATTTGGTAGAATAACATCAAAACATTCAGTTATGTTTTCTTCTCTGCTTAAAATATTTTGTTTTCCCTTTTAAGCTGCCCTAAGACTGGCTGTAGTCAAGGAGAAGAAACAGCAGTGGCACTGGGGCTAGGAAACTACTAGACACATGACATTTGCAAATTACTACTGGGAATCTAGCTCAGAATGACCAAAACTAACTACATTCGGACAGCTCTCAAATGCTACAGCAGGAAAAAGTTATTGAAGAGGAGAATATTTCAGGAGATTGCAGGAGGGCTCACAGGGAAAAGGTAAAGGTATCCTTATATGATCTATTATCACTTACAGTCAGCAGAGTAGTAATCCAACATAAAATCTAAAGAAACAGCTATTTGCAAAATCTGATACACTGAAATTTCAGCAAAACTCAACCTGGCTATCAGCCCTTGTGAGTTCTTGAGGAAAATCACACCTCACAATGTCAAAATCTGCCAAGGAAGCTTGACTTTTCAGAATACTCCACAGCAAAAAAGCAAGTCCTAAGGCAAAACACTTAACCATAAGTTCTCTGGAAATCTTACTTTTATCGTTAAGATTTTAACTACTGCGTAATCCTCAGGAACTCTAAATCTATGGGTACACAGCCCGGAGTGGTTTCGAGTCAAAGCACAGCACTGCATTATGACTGGACCAACACCACCTGGGATCACCCGGCCCATGTCTGTGCAAGCCTTAGCACTATCGCTCATTGTATTTAGTTATCACACTGGTTTAATTGTAACTATTCATTTGCTACAACTTCATGCTTATTAATCACAGGACAGAAACATGCCATTATGCCAACAGAATTGCCCCCTTTCTCCAAGCAGTTGCAGCCTCATACAGTCAACCCTGCAAGAGGCAGAATTCCTTCTTCCTTTACTGAAGACTATCACAGGGAGAGGACTGGAGGACAGTGCGCAATTTTGGAGTGTAACATAAATACAGAGACAGATAAGAGGGAGATGGGCACATGTAAAAAGCAAAGGGATCAAGGGCAGCAGCAATAAATTAAGAACTGCAAGAGGGCTGAAAAAAAGGACTAATGAAAGCTGAGAACACACATGGCATTTAGTAAAGCTCTAAGAAACACAGAAGAGAATGAACTGCAGGCACAGAAAACCGAGAAGCAGAAAAGCCTACCCAGAAGCAAACTGTAAAATTCAATAAACATCTGCTGATTGAGCCTCCAGGCTCTAAATACAACTATTAGGAGGTAGGAGGAAAAGGACTGCCAATAGTTTTGCTAACAATTTATCTTTCAATACATAAATAGGAGATACCATGGTCTAAAAATCCTATGTGTCACAGTCACCTTTTTTTTAATCTGTTCTCTCAAAATTACTAAATCACAACATGTCTTCAAGCAATGCCATCAAATCTGCTTAAAAGCTGCAACACTGTCATTCTTAAAAAGCAAAACTGTCCAACTCAGCCTACCATTAAAATCCTCTAAAAGCCTTTTCTATAAAATGTGGTTTTAAGTGTAATTTCATAACCATACCCCAATAAGACACATTCCTCTCTGCAAGACCAAGCCAGGCAACTCGAATTGAGTTATCAGTTCGACTAGTAAGATTTCTGATAAAGCATGTAACATAATGTAATTAACAAATTGAAATGTGAGTTCTCATACAGTACAATGACAGAATTGCATCAATAATGGTTGCAGCTTATTTCAGCTCCTCAAATGAAATGCACTATAAAGTACAAAGCATCATTGTCATTGCAATGGTACTGTATATTATTGGCATTTCAAATTTAACACAAAGTTTACTCTATCAGTTTTTCTATTTATCTTTTCTGTACAAAAGACAGAGTATTACACTTTGGCCTAAATAACACCCACTAAATCTTGGCAACTTGGTCCTTCAATCATTTCAGGATAAGTCAGATAGACAGATAATTTAAGGTTACCAACTGTTCACAATTCCCATTCAGCCAAATAGAAAGTGCAGCTTTAGACAGCCCAGCTGGAAGGGAAAAAATAATCTAGAAAATACTGAAAAATGGAACTGTAACTGGACTGTGAATTACTTCATTGACTCCAAAAGACCACATAAATTCATCTTTTTAATTTTGCCGTAACCCAATGGCAAACCTGTTTGTGATCATGTATTTTCAGTTGAAGAAGAAAGGAAGGGGAAATCCCCAGGTGGTACAAAATAGCTAAAAAATCCCTTTGAAAAATAGTTCCAGAATTCCTGAGTGTCTGCTTTTCCCACACTGTAGACTACTTCCATCCTGATTGTGTCAAGTGCCAGACTAAGTGTTCACATAGCTGTGATAGAACAGTGGTGTTAAGAGATAGTCCCTTCCATGGGAAAGGAGAAGGGGATTACTAATTTTTAGCATTGTTTTAATCCATAAGGAGTTGTGCTTATAAACTGTCAATTAACCAGAGTATGTATGGATTTTGATCACCGTAGAATTTCCTGCTTCTCAGATATGGTGTCCCATTAGTTGCGGATGGTAACATACAGTTATGCCGGACAGGTCTGCCATCTCCAGAGAACTTGGTTTTAACGCAGTACTAAACAACCAGGACACCTATACCCACATCAAGAATTATTCAGTTTCGTCTTAGATTGAATTTACTATGAATATGTCTTTGAAATGGAAGTTTAATTTCAAAGCTGATTTAGGTGAACAAACTGAGCTGGATTCTGGATTAACAGCAAATTCATTATCGCTAGAAACTCCCACATTACTGCATTTCAAAAACAAAATCTAAATCTAAACTTTCCTACTGTAATTTCTGAAGTACTGCTTTTTCAGATCCTTATGAAGACAGCAACACGTGTGATAACATACAAAATGTCAACATCTGGTAAGAACAAAAACTGCAAAATTCTTTGTTCTCTTGGAAGGAAAAGTTCTTCCTTGAAAAGCCACTATAATTTGCTCTAAAAATTAGCAGCAACAGCACAAAGAGGAGCAGTGAAAAGGTTTTCCTATTTTTCTTTTTTTTTTTAAGCATTATAGGTCAGCCTTTGTGGTAGTTTGACATTTATTTTTTGTTGTTTTTTTAAAGCAGAACCATGCAAAATCTACTAGATCCTAATCATACCATTCTGCAGAATGAAATGAAACAAATAAACTGACAATTTCTTATGTCTATTTCTTGTAAGGAGTTAATCATGGTAGGATACTACTCTCTTTTGCCACTCCAAGACAGAGCCATTTCTGACAGGATTAACTTATGAAGTGTTCTTGCAAGTGAATATTTTGTTTATTCACAGAAACTTCCCTAGTGCTTTTTTAATTTTTTTTTTTCCTTTTTGGTTCCAATATATACTATGCTCCTATCATCTTCAAAGGCACAATAGTTCATTCACTTACAGATATATTATTTGATCACTCTGAAGACAACAAGATGGTCGAGTTCAGGATCCTAAGAGGAGAGAAGAGGGCAAAAATCAAGATCACACCCTAGACTTCAGGAGAGCATACTTTTCCTTCCTCAAACATCTCCTTGGAAAAGTCCCGTGGGATAAGGTCCCAAGCAAAAAAGACCCAAGAAAGATGGTTAATATTCAAGGATCACTTCCTCCAAACTCAAGAGAAGTCCATCCCAGTGAGTAGGAAGTCAGGCAAAAATGCCAGGAGGCCTGCATGGATGAATAAGGAGCTCCTGGCAAAACTCAAACACAAAAAGGAAGCAGAAGCATGCAGAAGGTGGAAGAAGGGGCAGGTAATGTGGGATGAATATAGAGACATTGTCCGAGCACGTAGGGAGGAGGTTAAGAAAACCAAAGCTCAAATGGAATAGCATCTGGCCAGGGATGTTAAAGGCAACAAGAAGGGCTTCTAGTAGGTGTATACAGGTGACAAAAGGAAGGCTAGGGAAAATGTGGGTCCACTGCTGAATGAGGCAGGGGACCTGGTGACATAGGATATGGAAAAGGCTGAGGTACTGAATGCCTTCTTCAGCTCAGTCTTTACTAGCAAGACCGGCCTTCAGGAATCCCAGGCCCCAGAGACCAGGGGAAAAGGCTGGAGCAAGGAAGATGTACCCTTGATGGAAGAGGATCAGGTCAGGGAAGACTTAAGCAAATTGGACACACATAAGTGCATACCCTGATGGGATGCACCCACAAGTGCTGAGGGAGTTGGCAGATGTCATTGCAAGGCCACTCTTGATAACCTTTGATTAATCTTGGTGACTGGAAGAAGTGCCCGAAGGCTGGAGGAAAGCAAATGTCACTCCTATCTTCAAGAAGGGCAAGAAGAAGTACCTAGGGAACTACAGGCTGGCCAGCTTCACCTCAATCCTTGGGAAGGTGATGGCGCAGCTAATCCTCGAAATAATTTCCAAATGCATTAAGGACAAGAAAATCATCAGGAGTTGTCAGCATGGCTTCACCAAGAGCAAGTCATGCTTGACCAATATGATCAGCTTCTACAGTGGCGTGGTAGATGAGAGGAGAGTGGGGATGTTGTCTACCTGGACTTCAGGAATGCCTCTGACAGTGTCTCTCATGAGATCCACGTAGAGATACTGCCGATATGAGGGCTGGATCAGCAAACAGTGAGGCGGACTGAAAGCCAGCTGAATGGCCAGGCCCAGAGAGTGGTTATCAGTAGAACAAAGTCTGGTTGGAGGCCAGTAACTAGCAGTTACCCCAGAGGTCATTACTGGGTCCAATACCATTTCATGTCTTCATTAATGATTTGGATGATGGGGCAGAGTGCACCCACAGCAAGTTTGCTGATGACACCAAACCCGGAGGAGGGGTTGATAGGCCAGAGGGTCGTGCTGCCATCCAAAGGGACCTAGACATGCTGGAGAAATGGGCCAACAGGAACCTCATGAAGTTCAACAAGGGAAAGTGCAAAGTCCTGCACCTGGGGACAAACAACCCCAGGCACCAGTACATGCTGGGGGTCACCCAACTGGAAAGCAGCTTGGCAGGAAAGGACCTGAGGGTCCTGGTGGACACCAAGTTGAATATAAACCAGCAATGTGTCCTTGTCCCAAAGAATGCAAATGGTATTCTGGGCTGCAGTAGAATGAGTGTTGCCAGCAGGTTGAGAGAGGTGATCCTTCTGCTCTACTCAGCACCGGTGAGGCCACGCCTGGAATGCTGGGTCCCATGCTGGGCTCCCCAGTACAAGAGAGACATGGACACACTGGAGACAGTCCCACAAAGGGTCACCAAGATGATGAAGGGGCTGGAACATCTCTCTTAGGAGGAAAGGCTGAGAGAGCTAGGACTCTTCAGCCTGGAGAAGACTCAGGGGGATCTCATCAATGTGTATAAATATCTGAAGGGAGGGTGCGGAGAGGACAGAGCTGGGCTTTCTCCAGTGGTGCTCAGTGACAGGACCAGAGGCAATGGGCACAGACTGAAACACAAGAGGTTTCCTCTGAACATCAGGAAACACTTTTTCACTGTGAGGGTGACTGAGCACTGGCACAGGTTGCCCATTGCAATCTCCATCCTTGGAGATATTCAAAAGCTGTCTGGACATGGTCCTGTGCAACCAGCTGTAGGTGACCCCACTTGAGCAGGGGGTTGGATGAGATGACCTCCAGAGGTCCCTGCCAGCCTCAACCATACTGTGAGTCTGTAGTGGAAACTGAAATCTCATTGCTGAAGAATATTGTCATGTAACATTCTGAATGAGATATGACACTTACCTATACCTCATTGCCATCAATTATTAGGTTTAAAACTGTTTAAATAAGACATAAAAAGAGATTCAGCATAACACACAAAACAGAAATATAGGAAGTTAAAGAAATTCTCACAGGAAAGGAGAAAACCTACTTTCAGGAAAAGCAATTAGCATATTTATTTCCATTGCAGAAAGGGAAATATTGAAATTCAACCTCATGGAGTTTCACAAAGACAGATAATTATGGGTGTTCACAGGTATTCAGCCCTGCAGGATGTGAGACAGAATCTGTATGTTTTAAAAAGCATGAAAAAAAAGTTCTGTGTTTTGCAGAGATCTCTCACAGAGTAACTAAATTAACACAGATCCCCGTGCCATCATGGCTTGGCTGTTAGGCATCAGTACACTTTTTTCTACTTTGCACCACAGGGAAGACATCCATCAGCAGAGGAGGAGACATGAAGAGATTCTATCCATTCGTAAAACCAGCATCTCATAAGACAGAAGAAAAGCATCACAGCAAATACTGTAACAATTTTTTTCCTTCACGTATAGCAGTGACCTCAATATTGCTATCATACTGGTATCATTCACAGCAGTTAACTGACACATCATGCTACAGGCAGAGATAAATTTTCCCTCAAAGATTTACTTTATTTACTGATTTCATTGAAAGAAACTGCATGCTTATTTAGCACGGGCCAGACTTTCCACCAGGTTAGTTATACCTGGCAGAACATTGACTTCTGGTATACTCTTCATGAAAGAATCATTTGTTCCTACAGGAGTCAGACTACCATATATAAAGAGAAATAACCAGCTGATGAACAGGTGGACCACCATGAGTTTAAATAAAAAGAACCAAGTAAGTCCGCAAATCAGTTTAAATAAAAATAACCACCAAAGTCAGTAAATCAGACAACAGCAGTGTCAATAACTTGCAAAAATTATGCTGTACTATGCTATGCAAGCAAAAGGGAAAAAGAGATGAAGGGGCAGAAAAATGAACTTATCTCACGCAGATTTAGCAACAGCAAAGGACAGTCCTCAGCATGCCATTTGTAAGTGGGTACCTGGTCTTTTCTGCAGATGACAATAACAACTTTGGTTTCTGTATGTGGCTGCAAAACCTACCCCAAGCACACTAGCTCAGGCAGTCCAAGAAAGGATGATATAGCTGACATGCCACTTGAAGAATGGTAGTATCAACCCCAGCTACAGTTAACAACAAGCTAGATTCTACTACTTAATACCTGGCAACAGTTTAAGGGTAAGTAACCTGTGCAATTTAGATAGGATGCAAAGTGCAAAAGATTATCAAGCTAGATGCATTCAGCCCTCTGAAGGATAACTCTTAGCAGCAAATGAGAACAGTTTAGGGTAGGGTTATCTCAGCCCTTTGTAGATGAAGGTCAGATAACATAATGTCTTTGCAAGCAAATGATACCTTTGGGCTTAAAATCTGCAAAGGATAGACTTAGCAAGACAGGCACCTGTGCTGTTTTGTGGGAACACCAGCTTCATCCAAACCTCTGTAAACATGGTTCAGAAGGGCACTGAGTTGTCAATGAAATAATTTTTGACTTGTCACTTAGCACAGGAATGATCTTGTATTTCTCTGTTATCACAACCATGTATCATAGTTCTGTGTTGACAATTATAGTTCCATTACTACAACTAAATAATTTAGTCTTTTGGAAACGTTTCAAAAGGTTGCTCTGGCAGATCCGAAACCAGAGGTGCTGCTATGATTCTAGCAAACACTGAAATAGCTTCACATTTTACAATGTATAAATGGACTATTTTTAAAACAGTATCTCATTTCATTTATCAGCAGATGGCCAATTTTCCATAAGCCTGATGCAAATTTCTACTTTGTGATGTATTACATTCTAGTGATACCCTGGTAATCTGCAATAAAATCCAGCAACCACCTGTTAAAGCATTTCAAAAATGCTACAAAGGTTTTAGCATGCAATCAATAATGCTACAAACAACCAGTTTTTAAAAAAGGAAGCATTATTATAGTTCAAATTCCAGCAGCTGAAACTCAGAAGTGTTGGAATTACAATGTTAACACAAATGTAATTCAAAGCCTTTGCACTAATGTATTAAAATGGATACTACAACTGCATGATGTTTTTCCTCTGCACAGATCGGAAGCTTGCATATATTTCCTATACCCATGTACATTCAGGTCGAGTCTCTCCTTTCTGGGCATTTTTCCACTCTCCTTTATGCCCAACTCTTTGTTCCATGGCCCACAGCCAGGTCTCACCCACATCCTTCTCAGCTGCACTCTCTCCCCAAACTCACAGGTCCCCATTCTCATTTCCCAGTTGTAACATACCCAGCTTCCTGCCCAAGGAGTACTCCCAGTGACCTCTACTGCCCTGTCCTTCTATGCCACCTCCTCACTTCAAGTCCTGGTTTCTTCTTCCAGGCCACCTTCCAGCCTCCTTTGTACCTGCCAGCAAGAGCCTACTCTCCCTTGTGCCTTCTCCTGATTTCCAAGTCCAGCTATTGTCCTTTACAACTTTTAATCAGAAACCACCATCTTCAGAAACTGACAAGGCTGGACTGGATGGGTAAGAGTGGGAATTGTCTGGAGGCAGAAAAGAGCAGACATCTTCACACCTTGTCACAGTGACTGTAGCCTAACCCAAAAACCCAGGGCAACAACTGTGGAAGACTTCCACTCATCTCTAAGATAAAGAACACTTAGTGAAATCTTCACTGCGGAAGTTTTAGCAGCAGTATCTAGACAAATCTTGTACCAAGCACTTGCAAATATTTTGGCTCCTTCCCTGAATACCTTCACAGGATCAGTTAAAACAAAATCACATAAATGCTAATACCCTGGCAAATTCCAAGTTCTATTGCAAACCTGTGTAGCAGCAGAAAGAATCACCAGATGTTCTTGTATTTTTAAGATAAGGAAGCTTTGTCTGTTTCTCTAGCTTCATCTGTGGAAAGAAATATAACATTTCATCTGATAATTTTCCTAAGAAAGTCAGCTTATGAAAGACTGCAATTCCAATGGTCAAAGTCCTGCAAAGCTAGAATGGAACAGGAGTTTACATTAGGAAGCAATCTTAATAGATGTCAGTATCAGTTCCACCTAAAAATATTAACTGTCTTACATGAAAATAAACATTTTTAAAAAGCTTTATTATAAAGGTAAATTTTGGACCAAAATTTTGGAATTTCCTTAATGACTATACATATTTAACACACAAAGACAAATGTAGTATTTTAATAGGGGTAATCTATTTCCAGCTTATTTTGTTCAATGTTCTGTAATTTAGTAAAAAAACATTGTGTTTATTATTACAGAGCAGCCATTAATAATTAACCGTCCTTTACAACACCTTTTCATTTAGCTGAAAATAGTGGAACAACACAAGAACAAACAAACAATGACACACTCAAAGTAAAAAGTTCTTAAGATAGTAAGCTATGCCAGTAATTCTTCAGTCATTGCACACTGATCACATTTTTATCTGTATTTATCTTTAAAACCGAGACATCTGGATATTTCAGAAAGACACACCTGAACAAAGTTGTCACATTTAAAAATAAATACAAATCTAAACACCACAATTTCAGGTTCACCACCTAAAGCTAAATATTTACATACACATTGGTTTAAAATATTTTGTATAATATAGGCTTGCACTGAGAGAAGCAGCTTTTTTGACGTACGTATCAAGACAGCAGTTCAACAGCATAGAGCAGCACTCCAAACGGAATTTCAGACCATGACATGGAGAAGTGGACTGTGGATGACTTAATGCCACTGTGGAAACTGTTACCTGTTACCATAATTGCTTCCAGCTCACATAACATATCTGTAATGCCAGATTCTGAATTCTACCACAACTCTTTGCTGACATCTGACTTTTCATTATAAGTATCTTGGGATCTTTAAGTGACTCAAATCATTATTAATTATGCACATTCAAATAAAGACCAGCAGTCCCATCACAGCTTCACCACACCAACAAACCTTAGTTTAGGAGAGTCTACAGTCAAGGCAGGCAAGACAAAGAAAAGATATGCACAGAAAAGCGGGGGGATTTACTCAGAGTCAAGACAAGGAGACACAGCCCAAGTCCCAAACAGCTCTGGTAACATCTCTACTCTACCAGCAAGGCCTCTCTTCAACCAAGAGGCTGTTTTAATGTCTTACCTGAAAAAAAAATGCCATCACAAATAACAATACTGAAAAACTGAGGGAAAATAAAACCTTTTTTTTTTTTCCCCTATAATTTTAGAGACCAACTACATGCTTTCAGAGGCTTTCACTTGCAAAAAAAAGACAATATGCTAGTCAACTTTATGATCTAGGACAAAAATTTACACATAGGTGGGGTATATCTAAGCATACTGAAAAATACTTGTCTCTATTTCTTTACATTTGGCAGGACTGAAAAGATTTCTGTCAATTAATATTTTAATTTCAATGACAAATTTTCATGTATGATTACAACAACAGAGTTGGAATATGTAAGCCAATTTGCAGAGTCTTAATGAATATTGCAATTCATTAGAGATGGTAAAAATCTAAATCTTCAGAAAATATAAATAATTCACGCAGAAGGTTCATTTATATGGCAAATCTTGACATGGAACTGACTAATACAGACTGCCACCAGTGTCAAAACACTATCTTTACCAGCACCAGATCCCCACACCAAACCTCCATTCTTCCATCACAGAGAATCTTTGAATTCAGAGATCATGACATTGCCCTACAGAGTACATAAGTTGGTATATTATTACTACATGTAAGAGAAGAGCTTAAACAGGCTTCTCCATGCTATTTAGGAAGCAGAAATTCCCACCACAAGTAAAACCTGCAACTAGAAATACTATACAATGTCATAAAGACAATAAAACTTAAAGATGAGGAAAAAACCCAGAAGTGACAAGAACACATTCCCTTTCAATCATATATCAAACTACTCAGAGCTCCAGAACCAAAATACCTCATTACACCCAACCTTAGCTGTTCAATCCCATTACAAAGCCACTCTCCACGTCCCCTTTTCACACATACATACAGCATAGTCACTTCTGCCCTTGCAAACATTAACTCTGCAGTCTATGGATTCTTCTTTCAGAAACTTTTGTTTATGTGTTCCTTGACAGACTACAAATCCATAGATTGCAGAGGAATACACAAAAATACCTTCTGAAAGAGTCTTGCAATTGTTCCCACACAGAGCCACGTTCTGGTATGTCCAAGCCTGATGAAGGGCAAAACCACATTTTTCTTTTCCAACACAGGTTAGAAGGGGAGGAGGAAAATGATGATGATCTTTATCTCAAAAAATCTTCCAGGAATGAACTCTGGCTTTTTTATCTAAGAACAAAAACATCAAGTGTCTAAAAGCATTTAGAGGATCCAATACATTGTTAATGTTACTTTCACAGCATACATTTGTCCAAACTGATTTTTCAGCTCATAAGGCATTTTTCACACATGATTTTTTAGGAGCAAGGAATATTAAAATATCAGGCAGATAAGTTACATAATCTTTGTCTTTTTTTTCATTAGGAGGCTGCAGAAGAGCATTATCTGTGCTGACAGTGTCTGGGCATTTTGACTAATCTTTTTATAGTGCTTCAATTTAATAACATCCAAGCCTGGAAAACAGTCTCTGCCTGATAAGCAGCTCACACAAATCCAGAAAAAAAATTTTCTTTGAAGTCACTATGTTTTTTACACTGGAAATACCATCAGACCATGCAGAAAATGCATCAGTCACACTGTAAATTACATACGTGTATGCACGATCATGGCAGAGCCCCCTCAGCCCAACTATGTATTCAGGCTCATGTTCTAATCCATGTTCCTAAAATCAGAATTACAGCTCACTGGTAACATACCAGCAAACCTCTCTATTAAAAAACCGTAGATGTCTAAATGAGTCTGGAAAAGCTGACCATCCCCTTTCAAAGGATGCTTTCACTGATGTAATTTAACATAAGATTTCAAAGTAAGCTATAAAAATAAATTAGATTTTTCAAAGAGATAAATAATCTGTAGCAGATCTATGAAACAGAGCAGAAGTGTATCCAATCTAAAAGTTGCATTCAGACTTGATGGTCACTCTCCAGGAGCATGTCCATTAAAGTTTCCCATTGAAATATTTTCTTTAAATCAGGATAGATACATCAGTGTAACTGAGACACACAGTAACTCTTTAAATTCTGTAATTATATTTCACATTTACCATCTCAACACTCCTCAAGACAACAGTATGGGAAAACATCAGGTTTGCAAGGTTGACTAGTACTTCACAAAGCTCATTTGAACCAGGAAGGAGGAGACAGTTCACCCAAAGATTTGCAAACTCTACCTCAGCGTCTCTGAAGCAATAAAGCTGAGAATGCTCTTGTAAGGCTACAGGTTTTATCCAGATGTCCACTAGAATCCATTTAAGAAAGTTTCTCCTTAAGATATTTCAATTTAAGCACACTGGGTTGCTGTGCTCACTTTTCTAAGCCTTCAGCAGTTTACAAACACCGTTCACCTTTCGATTTGTCTACTGTTACCAAAGTAATCAGTTACTCAACTTTTTTAAGGTTAAAATAATTTAAAAAAATATGCATGTTTAGTATTTGATATCCACATTCCACACTGTTCTATTGTAAGGCTGCAATATTTTAAAGGATTAATAATAAGGATTTATCACACTTCCCAAAACATCTTCTGACCAGGGAAAACATACACCTTCTTTGGTGGCAAGACGCAGTACACTCTTCTATGTTACAAGTTGCACACACCTTTGACACTGATGGCCAAGGCCATGTCCAGTAGCAGAGATGGAATTGCAGTAGGAAATGGTGTTCACCTGCTCAAGAGAAGTACTGGAAGTATACTGGCATCTTTGTTGCATGGCCAGAGACCATTCAGGAAGCAGATGCAGTATTAGGGTGACATTTACTCGCTGACTGTCTTAATGAGAAGACTACCAAACTCAGGAAGATAAAATAGAGAGATAGTCTGACATTTAATCCGAGCCTTGAATGTATCCAAAACCTGTTCCCCATTCCACCAGTGCTATTTCCTCACATGTATGTACAGCATGAGCACAAGCTGACGCTTGCTCTAAAATAACAGAGACACACATGGGAAAGCACCTCAGAGTGGGGATTGCCACTGTTGAGCTCTTCCCTTGCCAGTGAGGCTTGGCCCAACATCCTGCTCTTCTGCTGGTTACCCACCACAGCTCCCCTCAGACTTACTCACTGGCCTCATGTACACAACTTCAAGCCATGCAGCCCCTTTTCTTTCTGTAATTCTTCATCCTTTTTTCCTCAAAGTGTAATTTCTAAGTATAGCAGCAGTAGAACATAAATCTTAAAAGAATGTGCAATATTGTCCTACCGTAAAATTCTAAAAAAGTCACAATTTAAGCCTTCCAAACTTGGCTCTCTCTTTACTTCTTCACATCTGGTATTACATACAAGATTCTGGTGAAACCCTTCTTGTGAACTCACTATTCTGCTTCCTACACAAATACAAACTTTGAATCCTACCTTCCCTTCCCCTCCCCAATATTTTAAATACCCCATTGTTAAAACAAACAAACAAATAAATAAGTTACTCATTTTTCCAAGACAAATAGCCCATCTGTTTTTTCCAGTCAATGTAAAGGGTTAAAGAATACGTAGCTGTATCTAATGCTGCAAGCCACAACATTCACATCCTAAACACTTGACTTCCAAGCACAAAGAAAGAAGCAGAAGGTATAAAGTATGCACCTAAAGCAGCATGGTATCTTCTAATTTTGCTGTGCAGTAAAGAATATATCCTTTTTAGAAGTTATACACCCGCAACTTATACCAGAAGTGCTAAAAGAATACAATAAACAATCACAATATACAAATCATCTGCATCTAAATTGCTGAATGTATTGCAATAGTATAATACCAGCCCCTATACCACAACAAAATCTCTTAGGCATAGTCTTAACATCAGCAAACTTATAAGGCTCATTTGAATGAAAATTGTATCCGAGAACATGGCTCTTAATCCAAGGATATAATTTAGCCATTAAGTACACAACTGAAAAAAATATCATTAAGCTCAGTACTTCTATTTCCTTCATGTTCCTACACTACTAAACTGTCCCGTTTAGGCATGGGTGTAACTGCTGACCATATTTAGCCCAATAGGTGTGCTAGGTCAGACCGCAGGTCTCTGTACCTCAGCACACCATCTCAACAGGGGATGGCCAGGGACTGTATAAGAACAAACCTAGTATGTTGTGATACCTCCCCAGAATGCTGGGGCTTAAAGCCATCCGAGGCACAGAGACTTGCTAAGTCAAAGGTGGTGTCTTTGAATTTGGAAGAAGAAGACGAAAATATAGATTAGAAAATCCAGCTCCTTCTAGATGAACACCTCTTTCTGCAGAAAAACTGAATGAATATGTACAAAGCATATAAATTCTGACATAAATTTTCACTTTTAACTATGTAAAACCAGTCTGTAATTGCAGTTTCTGTGCACTGAGCTGTTTACTTGTACATGTTTTCAGTAATATTCATGATGTTGGCTTTAAAAATATGCCTTGTGATTACATTAAAGGTTTACAGTATTGTATGACTGAAAAATTGAAGGGATCCAAAGAGCACTTCACTAATTTGGGTGTCATGTATTGCGTACAAATCACATCCTTCCTTGATCAAGCCTTAAAAAGCAAACTCTGCAAATCATGTTAAGCCGTAATATTGACAGGTGAAGGCCCATTTCATAATAGTAGAACTGAGCTTGGTTGGACACTGTTACTTATTTACAAAGGTACCAAAGGCTGTCGGATGTTCTCGCGGAGTACAGCAAGAGTCATCTGCAAATTCTAGATTTTTTAGATTTGACTCTCTTAATGTATCATATATTAAAAAACCCCCACACCTAACACCACCACCAAGCAAACCTTGCTATGTAAGAGCAATGCTTCTTCTTCCTTTCTATGCAGTTTCAACACACTGCATCTACCATGCAAACAGTACATTGGCTAATCTTTCTTTTTTTGGACAGAAGAAAGAGAAGGTTGAAGGGAGAGAAAAGCAGAAGAAATGGGGTAACATGTACTGATACATGTATCAATAAACAACAGCTTGAACTCTGGAGCTAGGGAACCACAGAGCATGAGTTTTGTAGAAGTCTGACTGACCTACAAGAGAAATCAGATTTTTTTTTTTTTTTCTGCTTTCTGCATGACCTTTGGTTGGGTTCAGGGGGTTCAATAAAGACTAGCAAGATCTCTGTTTACCTGGAGAAGCGTTTAGGAATAGCAAACATCAACCACAGACAAGTTTCTACAATCACACTGTGTCCTGAAAAAAAGATATGCCTTAATTTTTTCCCATTTCCCAAAGAGGGATGTAAATCTCAAGTAGAAAGTTTCAATACAAATGGAATGAGTTGCAATAATTTCATTTTCTATTTTGTTTAATGCATCCATTCAAGAATGCATTTACTATATCTTCAGGGCTTTTTAGTTTTCCTGTTTATTTTAAAAACAGTAGTTTCATGCCTAGACCTCCATGTACTAAGGTAAAGAGATCAAGGCACCTACACCAAACCCCACAGTGCATGATGTGAATCATAGTCTTTCTTGGTCTGTTATCATATTTGCTATTCAGACATATACACTGGTAGCAGCCCACTGCAATGTGAAAATCTGAGCTGACTGTAGAGGTAGAGGTGCAGGTGAAAACACACTAAGACAGCAGTCATTTAACCAAATTCCTACTATAGCCAGTTCCAAATTTTTCCATTGTTTAAATGAACACAATGCTACTGTCTTCCATTGATCAAAAATAAACACGGCATACAGAAGATACAGCCAGCAAGGAAGGAAAAGGGGGAGAGCATGATGAAGAGGTGAGAAACATAGATATATAAACAATATGTACAGCCTTTACCCAGGGCTTTTTATCTTCAATCACAGCAAGCAAAACAGCACCAGTCACCAACAGGAAAAGGCCTAATACCAGCATATAAATTACAGGGAGTTGGTTAAAGCTTAGAGGTGTGCAACTGACTGCATCTCAGAGTACTTATGCATCTTCTCCCCTACAGGAGGTAGAATATGATGCTTCTCTAAGGCCACCATGTTTCATTCAAAACACACTGTTTTATCCAAGACCAGTGCTGAAGCTGACCCGGCCCTTTGAGTGACACAGACTAAAGCATGCTCACGCAAGCAGCTCAAATTGCAAAGATGAAGACTAGTGGCAAAGAAATGACGATTAGCAGCTGAGGAAAGTTAGGAGTGTAAGACCTTCCCGGGTATGTCTGCAGTCAGGAAGGGGCCTATTTCTAACTCATCTGTGATGCCAGAGTACAAATGTAAATTAAGTACTAAAGTAAGCTTGTCGGAAAAAGCAAACAAAAAAACCCAACGAAAATGTTGCATGGTGCACAGTCACAGACTTCTTTCAATATTTCAAATGTTAAAACATCAGAAGGAAAAGGTATTTCTTACAACAAAAATCTTACTTTCTGGATGTGTGAAGTAAACTTGCATAGGTAGTATTTCAAGGTAGCAGTGCTACCAGTAAATAATGCCTGCTCCATTTAATGACTCAAGTATCAAATCTTCGTGACACTCCATGTTTTATGTGATCTGCACAGTCTTGAAAATTAAGTGTTGAGGGGATAGAGTGCAGTGATCAGCAGGCCATCAATACAACCATA
The DNA here is from genome assembly GCF_030936135.1 of Gavia stellata. Classification (NCBI taxonomy): domain Eukaryota; kingdom Metazoa; phylum Chordata; class Aves; order Gaviiformes; family Gaviidae; genus Gavia; species Gavia stellata. The sequence goes on from NC_082637.1 coordinate 66,097,626, forward strand.
GCCAGAAACACTGTGGCAGACTCCTGCCAAAAGTAACCTGGGCTTTTATGCTGAGGTTATAAACTCCATTTATGCTGCACTGCCAATACACAATTTCTAAGCAATCATTTGAAAAAGTAACAGAGTTAATGAAATTGAACTCTTTTGTACTTAAAGGAGGAACGCATATGAAATTTCTGTCACAAGAACTGCCCAGTCACAAACCTACTGTTCCTCTTGCATGGCGGGGTACTGCACTTGCTTAGGTCTCACACATTTACTCTGCTTCCCCATGCACTGTTGTCCCCCTCACTAGCCTACTGATTATTTTCCATTCTATACTTCAGTGTCTCCTTTCCCTGTACAATTAACACCAGAAATTGTTAAGTCTCTCATTCTGCCAAGCATATCCTATCTAATATTCCTAAAAATACCAAACATGTAAAGTAAACAAAGGATATGTTACAGTAAAAGGTGTATCAAAGAAATGGGCAAAAGGGAAAGAGAAGCATTTCAGTTAAACTGGGACAACACAGACTGCAGATTCAATTTTCTACAAAATGACCTTAATCAAATGCTTGGGATTTCATAGCACAACTAAATTAGCAGTTCTCAATAAAGCCCATAAGGATGACATATCTAAGACATTTCAGTAACTGCCAAAATATGCCACTTATAAAATATTTATTAAGCATTTGCATAACATCTGATATGGCTTTAATTTCAAATTTATTAAAAACACACACATAATCATGTTATACAAAAACCAGACATATCCACCACTGTAAGAAATAACAGCTTACTATGGATTCCAGTGGAAAAGCAGAAAGTTTCCCATGGCTTGTTTTCTTTTAGGCAAGGAAGGAAAGTAACCTACTTCATCTAACTTAAAGGAACAACATCACCTTGGCTAAATACAAGCAAACACAACTTCTGCCAATGTTTTCGTCTTACCAGTAAATATTTGTCATCTTCCACTCACCCCACTTCCCTCCTAAATTAGTCACCATCTGCTTAATCTCAACTGAGATCTCTATATTTCACCTACTGCAAAGATGAACATTGGGTATAAACACAGCTCTTGGGAGGCAAGGGAATCTCTGCTGAAGGATAACAGGAAAAATGTCTCTACATGGTTACAACCATTTGCTTTTCACCACTTATTCAGAGTAAAACAGCAAAAAAGTCCAGGTCATTTCCTGACTGGCACAGCAAGTTATAGCAAGATACACATTATATTAATTTTTAATTGCATTGCTTGCAGACTGAAAGCCCAAAAGGGGAGTGTTTCTTTTTAAAGCATAAAGAAGGGCAGTGAAACTGCTTACCTCACTCAGCTCTGCAGGGGAGTCATTTCCATATTTCATAGCAACTCCAGAATTCATGATTAGACTTCTCAGGGCTTGATGATTTCTGCAGATTTTAATGTTTCAAAGCTTTGTTCAACTGATTCAATACTTTCTTCTCCAAATTTTTTCCGTCTTACACATTTTGCTCTAGACAGCCATTTTTACTCCACATAGATAGTTTAAATTAATGATGCAATATCTTCTAAAAGAGCCAAACTGGTTTTGACTTCACAGACAATCCATTGCTGCGAGAGACTTGTTAATACTGTGAAGTGCTTAGAGAACGCAGGGAAGGAACTGCTTGCCAGGATCCCAGGGCTGTCTTAGTCCATCTGCAAGTCGTGCTTCATCTCTGCTGTCTGTTTTATGCAGCTCTTTTCCACAACTCTGTTTAATGGCATCTCCCAATGCCGTTTAACGTACTCAGAAAAATTTGGTGAGCTTCACGCAAGTTCACAGAGAAATTAAAAGAAGAGTGCTGCTACAGTCTTCTGTGTTCGGGGAGGGAGAAGGGAAAAGAGAAGAAAGCTCCCCTCGCCGAGACAAACCAATGCTGCACTTCACGCTAAAGTTTCCCCTGCCAGTGAGCCTGGAGTTTAAGTGGTTTATGATCAAACACAGCTGTCTTGCTGCTGGCTAAAGGGTGCATGGAAGGGGCGGTACTAAAAGGAGAGCGCAAGTGGGAGGGAGAGAGCTACAGAGAGTTCATTTTGGAATTACAGGCATCTTTCCAGCTTTCTGCATACTAATTACTGTACACAAAACTATAAAGCTAAGTAACAGGAAATGCCACCTGGATAACAATAAATTGGATTCCTATTTCCCTATTCCCATGTGCAATTAAGTAAGGAAAGTTGGGGGGCTTTAGGGGGTGGGGGTTGTAATGATTTCAAAAGGTCACAGTAAGCCCAAAAGCACCATTAGAAAGCTGCAGATTTTACGTAACACACTGACATTTTATAGAGACTTTAGGGAGATGCTAGTAGAAGAAGGGGAGAAAAAGGCATTTGCTTTCAACATTCAACTAATAATCTAGAAAAATCTTTAACAACCTGGATTTGTGGACATGCTGCACCCACTCCACGAACCGACAACCTCCTTTCCGCTTCCCTCCATCCCCTAAAACACAGTGACAGCCCCACACATTTTGTGATGCTGGATTATGATGTACTTTCGGAGTTAGGAGTAGGAAATACCATACTCCGCAGCTGAAATTTACCTGATCACCTTAATACAATGTATTATTAAAGTGTCAAATGAGTTCAGAAAAAAAACCATGAGAAACAGGAATAAATGCTATCTGAGCTGTGGCACAGTTCTTGCAGCCTGGCAAAAACATTCACATGGGAAATAATGCTCTGCAAAAGCAATGTTTTGAAAATAATCTTGTGATTTTTTTTTTCCCTCCTCTGTTAATCACAGATTAGTATCAGTATAAAGACATAGGGATAATTCACCCAAATGACAACACAAAAAGTGCATTAAGAACCAAGATAAATACATACATATCGCTCTATGATACTAAAAAGCAGTAGCACTTTCTGGGTCCCTATCCTTCCTCTGTGCCCCGCATCAGGACCTGCAACTCTCCTCTGGCTCAGGGGGCAAGGGGAATGCCACAATCTCTTTACAAGGCTTTTTACTTCCGTCCTCCAGGTCTGTTTTCCAGCCTTTCCCTTCTCTTTTCTGTATTTTTCCTATTCTCCAGTTTGCTTTCCAGCAGCCTGCATTTTTGGGTTTCCCTTCCTCTTTTCATGCCCAGCCGGCATTGCCGCCATTCTTCATTATTTTCCTCCTTGAGAGCATCCTCCCTCTCTCACCCTTACATTCAGTGCTGTCTCTACGTTTAGTGCTTCTCTGCATATTCCTCCGTACGCATCTGCTTTGTTCCCGACATAGGTTTCCATCCATCGCCCCTCCAGTACCGGCAAGGGGCTGCACTGCTCTCTGCCGGCAGATCGCGGCTGCCTCAGCCACAGCGCACGGCGCAGTGCCACGCTGGGCAAACTGCGCCTTCCCCGCTTTCCACAGCGGCTGGGAAGCCAGGAAGGCGCAGAGTCCTCCAGGATACAGACTGCAGTATGGAACAGCATATCCACAGCAGTTCTGTACGCTGATGCCCTGTGCACTAAAACGTATTTAACATTAACGGTGTTTTATACCCAGGAACAAAGGTACCGTATAATGACTTCCCTAATTTCTCATGCATGAGGAAAAAACAACTTCAGTTCAAAAATGCCTGCAGCTGACACAATACATTTAAAAATGTTTTATCTTTTCCAAGTTATGCCTTCACGAATGGGAGGGTGACAAAATTTTTGTATTTTGCATCACTACCCCTATCAACTTTAATATTCCCTCTTAGAATCTTCTTAGAATCTGCTCTGATCTGATCTTTGTCCAATTCTGTCACACGTATCACAGGTTCACCAACACAGGGATGAGTCTCAGAATTACTTAAGAATAAAGTTCTAAGGTTTTGCTTTCCTAAAGGAAAGGCCATAATAATTATGGCTTCAGTATACTGCATTTCCCATACTGTATTGCTAGACTGCCAAATACTTCCCAGCTGACTACAAACAGGCATTCAGAAACTAAAAGTTTTGATTTGCTTTCCTCACTCACCATTGTTGTCCACTCCTGGCAGACTAGCCATCAGACAGACCAGAGCACATGGCACTACAGATGCATCCCAACCATAATGGTGCAGGACACTTGAGGATCTGAACTAGATCCACTCAGTACTGTACCCACAGGTACGGTGCTCAACAGGATTTTTTTCTGCCTCTTTCCTAACATGATGGAAAGAGACAGAGATACTGACTGAGAGCAGAAGTCACAGTTTCAAATGTGCACAAGACCATGGGAGATACGTGCAGATACTTTCAGAAGAAAGTTTATTTAAAATTTAAAAATTAATTGTAACTCACATGCAAATTAATGAAACAGTTAAACCAAACTCTGATGAAAAACTATTTTAGTTTAACCCCAGCTGACTCCCATTGCAATCTCTGCATGCTTGCACTGAGTGGTACGGGTTTACACATTTCTCAGTTGGAAGGCATCAACTGTTACTTTTAACTAACCCATAAGTACTGGCACTGCTTGTTTCAATGTCCTTGTAAATTTTGCAGGCATTTCTTTACTGTGGAGGACTAGCTAAGACTAAAGGTAATCACTCTTCTAAAATAGTTACTATTATATCACATTTTTTAAATACTCAGTAGCATTGAGAACATGTTCTGAATACCTGAAGATGTAGAACTTGTTCCTCTGTGAAATGTCTTATTATCTAGCATTTCTCCAAGTCCATTTTTACTAACTGAATGAAAACATTACATCACAAAATTAAATTCCCAGATACACCTGACCAATTGTCTCCAATAATGTAAGTGACCTAATGCAGTAGCAGGATACTAAAAACTTTGCTGAAGCTGAAGTGTATTTTCCCATTGGCTTGTGCCAAAGGCAGGCTTCAAAGAAAACAAAGGAAAATCCCTAGTATGCCACTTTTGCATTGCCAGGAAAAGAACAGAGCACCCTGTGATCCAGTGAGAGAGAGGTGACTGTTGGCTTCAATCCCTCTCTGTTTCTGTTTGGTGGCTGACTGTTCATTCTCTCTCTCCCTGACACAGTTCCTCGCCTAGGACAGTGATGCTCCCTTGCCCTCAACCTTGTGCCTGTCTTCTTTTTTAGCCTCTACAGTCAGGGAGGGGGTTGGGATGGGAATGGGAAGAGGAATCTTTTAACCTTCAGATGTACATTTCTTAGCCTAAGAGGACATGGTCCCAGTGGATGCCTCAGTGTGTACCACAACGCAAACAAGAAGGGGGAAACAAGAAGCTGTACGAAACTGACTGTCAGCGAGGCTTTTAGAAACAACATCCACCAAATGCGTTCTGTCAAGACAGAAACACTGGCCTGGGCTTCCACTCAGTCTCAGTGCATTCTGGCCAATTACTGCTTTCTGTAACTCTAAAGCACTCATGATGCATACTGCTTGTAGGTAAGTGCATTTGCACTGACAGATTCTTCCCAAGATAATTTCAGAATTATCCAGTAAAAAACCATTAGTGTGGCTAGTTTGCTGATTGTTGATCTAATAATCCTATGGCCACTCTATTACATTTGTTTACTCTTATTAAACTGTAGTAAAAAAATCATTGACATGTATCCAAGATTCACTGAGGAGTCTACCTTTTGATTGTATCTGAATAATCATTTAATAAGATTTACTCTGTCACCTGGTATAAAATGATTCTTTTGGGACAAGATACAACTCTCTTGCCCTTGTTTTGAACCTTTACTTTTGAAACTGCCACAGAATATTGAAAAAAATAGCACAGTAGTTATTTTACAAGGCTTCTCCCTCATAATATGTCTCAGTAATTACAATACTCTATTTCTTAACAGTTATCGGAGCAGGTGTGACGATTGCCACACATGAATGTTCCTTCCTTGTTCTGACAGCTGCAGAGTGAAAAGTACAGCATAGAAACAATTATGTATTAAATATGTATGTATCACATATTCTTCAACATAGTGTGTAACACTTTCTGAGAAGCATTTTCACTCTGCATACAACATGCACGATTAGCTGATCACAATTCCAGGATGCATGAAATAAGGCCTTCTTGGTTCTATTTAATTAGGTCTGTAACTGAAAGGCAACTGATTGAAGTCCACTGAGCATTTAGTTCGTGTTTGTTTGTTTAATATCATCTCTACAGTTAGAGCAGCACCCTCCACAATCCCACACACAAATAAATTACACCTTCAAATATTGCAAATCTGCTACACACAATTTGAGTACAACATGTTTTTGTTCTCACTCTGGCACAAAATACACAGGTATAGTGCCAAAGTCTAAATTTCCATGGACAAAATAGTAGCACTCAGAAGGTTAGCAAGAAGGCTAAACTTGGAAGTGGAAATTCAATACGGTAGTTGGATAATGTTTCCAGAAAATTCTTTATTCAATAGCACTAATGCACTATGGTTCTTCTTGTTGCAAACTGTTCTCATTAACACTAGTGAAGGTTATGCACGTAGGTTGAGAGAAAAAAATCCAACTAATTTGAAACAATTGCAAGTAACCTTATACGGAAGAATGAAGCACTCTCTCTGAAGAAAACACAAGCAGACTTCTCTTCTTTCCTTCAGTTACACCATCTCGATTAGTCTAAAACAGGTAACACATCTAGAATAATGTAATTTCCAAATAGCACTTCAATCAGCTACTCTCACCTGTTCACCCTTCCTCAAATACTTAATCCACTTAACAAGTCATGTCCTTGACCTGACCAGTCTCCTTGGGAGTTCACATTTGATCCCTTTTTCCATCCTCCAGTATTTCACGCCATCACGCCACTCACCAACCTGTCAAACAGCCACCCTCATTTTCTGTCATTTCATCCAAAGCCATCACATTCATTTTGATTCCTTCTGACCCCACAGAGCCTTAGCATCAGGTCAGGGCAGGAAAAGGACCAGGGAGTCAATGTGTGCCTGTTATTCACATTAGAGACTGGTCTGTGAGGACAAGAGGGAGAGATGGTAGCAATTTCTATGCTCCTATCATGATGCAGCCACCTAATTATCATCACTGTTCACTTGCTCCTTGCTTAAAAACACAAACAAGGCCATTCTGTAAACAACAATCCATGCCGTCATACTTCCGCTTAGCTTCCCTTCATTGTCCAGCATTCCCTCCGCTCAGTCATGCATTCCTCCAGTTATTAATCACAAAGTAAATTCACTCATTTCACTTCCAGTCCCTACGATCTTGGTAGCCATTCTGATTTAACTTCTCTAGATACAGCCTGTGGTTTTGCATACTTATTGCACTAAAAACATGACCACTCCTAGTAAAATGCCTGTGGATTAATCCTACCTTTAAGATACCTACTCTTTCACTTCATCAGAACTTGTATTCTCTTATATTTGTCAGTTGTGAACTGAGTATCTTCCAAAAATTCTCACTTCTACAAGAAAGATTTGCCAGAACTCCCATCCTAAGTCTCTCCTATTTTCCCCAATCCCTGATAGTGAGATTTCCTCATTTACATTCTCTCCTTACTCCTAAACTTTCTTGGTTTTGTATCTTGTCCTTCACACACTCCCATTTCCAGTTCCAGTCCCCACTCCACAGTCATGATCTCGTCTCTGCAAACATTCAGCAACTCAATTCATCAGCTGCCCAATTCTCTTTTAGTCTTGAAGTCTTCCAAGACATCTATGTGTGGTAATTATTTTCCCTAATTGTAAGATTTCTCTCCACTCTGACTTCCATTATCGCTGGCATATTGAACACACAACTCCCTGACCTCGATCAGTGACCATGTAAGTGCCCACAGGGACACAAAGAAGGGGGAAGGATCCTGGCCCCTTGTTTACATCAGAGTTGTACTTGGACACTTCACCCCCCACCTAGCCAAGCACCCCATTTCACCGTCTGTGGTCAAGATCTCTTCTGAATGTTTAGCAGATGAACTAATGGATACTTTCTGACTACATGTGTATATATATATATACACACACATATATATGCACATATTTGTATATATGTAGCATGTGTGATGTGTATATATACTGTACATACTTACACAAACAAGTACACACATATATATACACTCATATACATGTGTGTACACACTCTTATCTATATAAATGTACGTATAGATGTATGTATATATAAGTATTTGAAAGTTTGGATTCACTGAAATGTTCCATTTGAAACATTTTCAGTCAGATGAATTCTGGCAAATGCAATGCAAGTCTCTGACAGATCCCTATTTGAAGCTCTACTAGACTTTTTGGCTGGCATGAGCATTTAAATAACAGGAGCATCAACTTCACTGAGCACTTATGGGGTTTGGGGAGCTTTCATTTTGGCAGAAATTATAACAAAAATTACTTCAACAATGATGTGAGCTGATATATATAAAACCTCTGGTGAATCAAACCCCCTAGTTTTCAAGCAGATCTATTTTACCATCAACAAATTTAAGAATAATCTGAATTCCTACAGCCCTCATGTGAAGTTTATTTTACTTGCTATCTTCCTTGACTGCATAGTTTAGTGGCTGCTCATGAAGATCAGCAAGTTAGTCTACAGATCACTTCTCAAGTCCCTAACTACTTACTCTCCAGTAAATATGAGTATTTATTTATTTTTCTAAAGGTCTGTGCTTGGTTTTTTTCTCTCCCTGGATAGCTAACAATAAAATCCAAGCTCTCTATTCTACCTTCCTGTCTGGTTTATAAAATTCAGTTTTTTTCCCTTCTAACTGCTTTGCCATTTACCTTTTAAATCTCTCCAGTAACTTTTTTCCTATATATATCTTCCTACATTTAAGATTCTCATCACAATCTTCAAGACTGCCTTACCTCTGCCTCACTCATTTCTACTTCAGCCTTCACATCTGTCAGTTTCATTTTACATTGGGAGGGACAGCAAACAACCCTGCTTCAGCATTTACGGTATCTCTGACTTTCTTGTATGGTCTGTTTGGTTCTACAACCCAAGACCTGTTTACACTTTTCTCAAGCCACTTACAGTTACTTCAGGTTTATGAAACATGATTACAAAGCCATAAATCTTCTTTACTTTCAGGTCTCATCTGGATAGTCCCTTACTTCATTAAGTTTAGAAATTACTTGCTACATATTTCTAGTGTTTACTCTCAGGTAAGGGTCTACCAACCAACTAAACCAAAGCAAATAAACAAACCCATCTCTAAAAAAAAAAAAAAAAAACCTCTTGTTTGTTCTGTCTTCACAATTTACAATACTAGCACAAGGCATTTCAACATTATGAAGAAACACCTGGCACCCCATAGGTGCTATAGAAACAAAGATTTTTCTCTCATTTTCTATAATGCATACCAGACAGTCAATATTCATGTAAAAACTAGGTTCAACCAATAATATGCACTTACAAATCTCTTTAAAAATTCATAGGGTAGAAAGATTCGATGTCTTTTTCTCCAGCCACTTCCCCAAAATTATAGCTTCAAGTAGGTAAAGTAATACAAAACTCAGTGTAGGAAATTAGAGATGGCTATTTAGCTTAAAGGCACAGACCTCACTTAGGTACATAAGTGGAGTTCTTATTTCACTATGAACACTTCACAGAACAGACACTGCGTTTCCTGAAACTCGAAGTTTACTTTGATTGCTTCCTACCATGATGGAGTTTACCAATATACTGCAACAGAGCTATTATCATAATCTGTCTCCTAGATGAGAAGTGGTAATATGGCTTCCTAGCCCAAAATTAAGCAATCATGCTGAAACAGTTCTTCACAAAAAGTAGAAACAGCAAGCGCAAGAGAGCACCTGTGCAGAAGTACTCACCTCCCATTTTCTCTCCACTAGCATCAAAATAGTTCCCCAAAACAGCTGTGCTGACAACCATATATACATTTAAAGAAACCCAGAACATAAAGAGAAGCAGGGAGTTTGAACAGTGGCAGCACCCTGCACTGTCTCAGGTCAATGCCCCAGACCTGACAGTGACAGAGAAATAATTCCAGGGAGCAGCAGCATCGTAATGAATTTACCCATGGCATGACAGGCTTCTGTGGAAACCCCACCTTGTCTCGCTTGGTTGGCAGGACAACGGTTGATTACTCCATTATAACTGAACTAGCACTGAATTGCAAAAGCACTTAGAGTCCATTTTCAATTGTGCATTGCGGTTAGGATTTTCACTTTATTATCAAAATTCCTATATATCATGTAATTAAAACATAAGAGTTTCGTATGTGTGTAGAAGAGGAGGGGGAATAAGTCTTCTCATCTTTTTAATAAATGAGGATTCACAGAAGCTCAGCATTGCCAACTGCAACTATGTCAGGTCAACAGTTCACACTCACAGAGAACAGGCAGAAAAGCCGGTAAGACAGAAGACCCTGTGACCAGAGCTACATGGTAATCTTTCCAGTGCACCAGAATCCAGGAGGTTAATGTTGCTTCAACAGACTAATCCTGGGCCTCAGGCTCAGCTTACCACTGCCAAGCAAGGTAGTAATGTTAATACTACATTCTGTATAGCTGCATGCAGTGGTGCTGGCCCAATGCACCAGGTGAATCATAGAATGACAGAATCACTAAGGTTGGAAAAGACCTGTAAGATCATCAAGTCCAACCACCAACCAACACCACCATGCCCATTAAACCATGTCCCACAATGCCATGTCCACATGTTCCTTGAACACCTCCAGGGAGGGTGACTCCACCACTTCCCTGGGCAGTTTATTCTCACCACTCTCTCAGTAAAGACATTTTTCCTAATATCCAATCTGAACCTTTCCTGGCGCAACCTGAGGCCATTTCCTCCTGTCCTGTCACTTGGGAGAAGAGGCCAACACCCACCTCTCTGCAACCCCCTTTCAGGTAACTGTAGAGAGCAATGAGGTCTCCCCTCAGCCTCCTCTTCTCCAGACTGAACAACCCCAGTTCCCTCAGCCGCTCCTCATCAGACTTGTGCTCCAGACCCCTCACCAGCTTCGTCGCCCTTCTCTGGACACGCTCCAGCACCTCAGTGTCCTTCTTGTAGTGAGGGGCCCAAAACTGAACACAGTATTTGAGGTGTGGCCTCACCAGTGCCGAGTACAGGGGCACAATGACCTCCCTACTCCTGCTGGCCACACTGTTTCTGATACAGGCCAGGATGCCGTTGGCCTTCTTGGCCACCTGGGCACACTGCTGGCTCATATTCAGCCATTGTTCTTCATTTCAGACAACTGGGAAAAAAGAAGGTTTGGAAAAGTAGAAAGATCTGAACACCTGCATTTGAGCCAGAGCTCCCTTAATTGCAGCAAATAAAATGGGATGCATAAAGACAGTTTCTAAGCAATGAGGGGGGAAGATACAACGTCCTTGTGACTAAGTTAAATTAGAATTTTTGAAACTTCATCCGTAGACCTTCAAAACATCTACTTACACACACTTATTAAGACCCCCTTTTCTATAGCAGCTGATTGCCACATGCCAGTTTCCATCATCCAGTTGCAACCATAGAGCTGGGTCAAACCCCATCATTCTGTGCACTTTACCTTCGTTATACGCTTGTAAGAGATATTGTTCAACTGTCACATAAAAGATCCAGTTAAAAGCCTCGGTCAAAAGGATCTGTTAAAAGGCTGCCTGAACAAATGTTCCCTGTGCTGACACCCATCATGTTGTGCTGTGATTGTCTGCAGGTGGAAATAGTAACAGAATTAAAAAAAAAAAAAACCAACACAAAACCTCAGCATATGTGCTACTGAAAGGAATTTTCAAGGAAGTTTATAATTTGCCTTTTGCTCATCTCTATGTCTGTAATGCTCAAATAAATTCAAAAGATAGAAAAACTACGTTTCATATAAAACAGATGAGTCCTGGCAGACCTAATCCATAATGTCCATTTTAACTTAGAAGAGAAAAATTAATAACTGAGTACTGTTAGAGGGCTATGGAAGCCAGGAATGTATAAACACAATGCATAATCCTATTACACCTGATGCTTGCTTCAGACCAAAAAAACTCCATTACAATGCTGGCTTGAAATCAAAGACAAACAGCTTCCCATATCCCTAAACATAAAAAACATCTGTCAGACAAAACTGCCTTTGTGCCTGCTTTCTGACAAGCCAAGCCTCCTGAATCTATATTCCAATAATCAGTTCTTGCTTTAACGGAATTCTTGGATTCTATTTTTAGCCTGGCAGAATGGAAATTATGCCTAGTTTGGAAGCAAAGGCACAAAAGGCAAGGTTATCTTGGGCACAAATCTTTTATAAAGAGTAGGCTCTACTGTCCACACCACTAGAATCTTCTTCAACTTCAGGCCTTCCTACCTACTAGGGTGCTAGCTGAAGGCATCATTAGGCTACATTTTTACAGTAAAAGCTTTTATTGGCATGAAAAAGAAATTGTAATACAAGTTGCATGTAGGACATGGAAAACAGATGGCTGCAAAGGGAAGAGAGGAAGACACCCGGCTCCTGTGGTTTACTGTAACAGTATGCACTGGTTCCCAAATACAGAACAGACTCCCCAACAAAATAACTTTGAAAAAATCAATCTGTGCACAGGTAAACTGAATTCTGACATATCCTACAAAGTGGCTATAGCACTGAATAAATTTCTTGAAACACACAGAATCTAAGTATCTCTTACCCACAGTAGCCTCATGCAGAGGGACGAGAAAGGCATTACTCTCTCCCATCCAAAAATATGTGCCTTGAGAGCATGGGATACCTGATGCTTTGGGGCTAAATTTCCCTGTCTATAAGGGAAGGGATGGGGAAGCTGAGGGAGCAGAGATTCCCAAACCAAGAACAAACAAGCTTAATTAAAAACAGAGAAGATTTGGAGAGAAGGGAGAGAAGAAAAAGAGGCAGACTTTGCCAGAAAAGGACGTACCAATATTACTGAGTTATAAAAGCATAAAAACTTTAGAAATTAAATGAGACACTTTACAGTAGGTTCGCATTAACAGGGACACCAAACAAAAGTAGCCTACAAATCAACCATGGAATTACCTTTCACAGTACAGTTATGTCTTCAGACTTCCTTGATACTTTCCATTAAAAGATCATTTCCCAAAAGAAATACCTGTGTGTTTTCAATACAATTCACATTTAATTTACGGCTGATAGCTATAAATTAAACAATGGAGAAAACATTTCATATTTAGGATAGCTGTAAGGCTATACCTAGACTGCCACAGATCTCTATGAAGCCCTTTTCTCCCCATCCCCTACAAAATTCTTTTTGCTTTCTTTGGCAACCAGACAATCCTTCCTGTTTTTAAGGAGTCAATTTTAAAATCTACATTTACTTGCTTAGTTAAAATGAGCCAAAAACATAGCTTAAAAAAAATTACAGTACACGTGAGTTTTACAGCTTTTTGAGAGGGTGAGTGGTATGGGGGTTTTAAGCAGTACAATTTTTACTCTCTAAACATGCTAACATTACAGTGATTTGTGCCAAATAAAAACTTATATACATAAGATGGACAAGCAGACATCTGTTATGAGTGGATAATCTGATCATACCAGTCTTTGTAAGGAAACACTGTCGGTTATATAGGCACATCCCCTGCTAGTCACACGACAGAGGACACTAGAAATATCAGCTGGTTGTCTAACAGCCAAACTGGGAGGTAAGGTAGGAAGTAACAGAATAATTGATATATTTTCAAATGGTCTGAAGTGCTGGAGAAAGGGCCGGACAAAGAGATTAAATTCAGCATTTTTAATTTTATCACAGAATGTCATATGTGAATATATTCCAAATACCAAGCACCTCTATAATATTCTCTTGCTAAAGTACTAAGTACATTTTATAACATTAAGGCATTGGAAGAAATCACTATATGCTTGTGCTGGTTTTGACTAGGATAGAGTTAATTTTCTTCATAGTAGCTACTATGGGGCTATGTTTTGGATTTGTGCTGGAAACAGTGTTGGTAATACAGGGATGTTTTCGTTACTGCTGAGCAGCTCTTACAGGGAGCCAAGGCCTTTTCTGCTCCTCACACCACCCCACCAGCGAGTAGGCTGGGGGTGCACAAGGAGTTGGGAGGGGACACAGCCGGGACAGCTGACCCCAACTGACCAAAGGGATATTCCATACCATATGATGTCATGCTCAGCATATAAAGCTGGGGGAAGAAGAACCACAACAGTCCTTTTTGGCACCCAGCTTGGGGCTTAAAGGGTTTGAGATAATGACAGATTTGATTGGAATGTGCTAGACCGAATTTATAGCTGCTATTGCTCTGCTGTTTAGCTGTTAATTGGCAGGCTCCTGTGCTTGCCATGGGGCTTGCTGGCTTTACTGTATATTAGAGTCTAGTGCTCGTTAGTGGCTGTTTTTTGATTTTGCTCCTTGCTGTACTGCCATACTGCTTACCATCTTACTCTGCTGTGCCTAGAAATATTTTGACAACAGCAATGGCCATGCGCCTGGGCTGGCAGATGGCCAGGGCACCGCTGCTGTTTCTGTGCTGCTGTACTGGACAGGCTGGAACTCCAGTCTGAACTTGAGTCAAAGGGACTGTGTCCTGTGGATGAGTCCACGTGGGAGCAGGACACCCCGAAGCGCCTGTGGCTGTGGATAAGCCCATGCGAAAGCAGGTACATCTCGAAGCATCTGTGGCTGTAGTTTTGTCTGTGCCACAGCAGGTGTAACTCTGAAGGGATTGTGGACCAAGGAAGGATAAGTCCACGTTGGAGAAGGTACACCTCGTAGCATCAGTGGCTGTGCATGAAGTCATGCTGGAGCACCTCAAAAGCATGTGGCCATGGATAAGCCCACAACAGAGCTGGTACACCTCTGGAGGGACTGCCGCCATGGGTAAGGCGATGTTGGAGCCAGTTTACTTCTGACGAGACCATGACTATGGGTAAGGCCATGCTGGAGCAGGTATATCTCCAAAGGCCTTGTGGCCCATAGAGAAGGTCACGCTAGAACACGTGCACCTCAAAGCAACTGTGGCTGTGGGTAAGTCTACGCCACAGCAGATATACCTCTGGAGAGACTATGGCTCATAGATAAGGCTCCACTTGGAGCAGGTACACTCCTAAGGGACTGCAGTCTGTGGATAAGTCCAAGCCAGAGCAGGGGCGAGGGCAGGAGTTCATTGCAAGGTTAAACCAAAGGGACCAGGGATAGAAATTGTAACAGAAATACCTTTAAATCGTTGTAACCCGAGATTTGAGTTACATGTTAAGGGAATTATTACAGCAGGAACCACCTAAATCAATGGAGGACAAGCCTTACAAGAAGGCAAGTGCAAGTGCAAGTGCAAGTGCAGCAGTGACCTGACCTGAGCTGGCTTTGGTGCCCACTAACACAACACACCACCTCTCCTGTTCTGACTGACCACCATAACAGACGGAGCCCAAAGTCATGGACTAAATGAACTCAGTAGACATTATGGGGACATTTGTGGACATTTTACAGACATGGTCCATAGACTAAGGGAACGATATCTGTGTATTTGTATTATAGCAAAGGATGGGAAGGGTGGTGGGTGTTAATGAGGATGTATTGGATAGTGTGGTACCTGAGCATGATGCTATGGAAGGGTATGGAATAAGGGGTGGAGAATGTGCTGGTTTTGGCTGGGATAGAGTTAATTTTCTTCACAGTAGTTAATACAGGGCTCTGGTTTGGATTTGTGCTGAAAACAGTGTTGATAAAGCAGGGATGTTTTCATTATAGCTGAGCAGTGCTTACACAGAGTCAAGGCCTTTTCTGCTTCTCACACCACCCCACCAGCGAGCAGGCTGTGGGTGCACAAGAAGTTGGGAGGGGATACAGCTGGGACAGCTGACCCCAACTGACCAAAGGGATATTCCATACCATATGATGTCATGCTCAGCATATAAAAGCTGGGGGAAGAAGAAGGAAGGAGGGGACATTTGGAGTGATGGCATTTGTCTTCCCAAGTAACCATTAGGCGTGATGGAGCCCTGCTTTCCTGGAGATGGCTGAACACCTGCCTGCCCATGGGAAGTGGTGAATGAATTCCTTGTTTTGCTGTGCTTGCCTGTACGGCTTTTGCTTTACCTATTAAACTGTCTTTATCTCAACCCATGAGTTTTCTCACCTTTACTCTTCCAATTCTCTCCCCCATCCCACCGAGGGGAAGTGAGTGAGTGGCTGTGTGGTGCTTAGCTGCCGGCTGGGGTTAAACCATGACAATGCTCAATAACATGACAGCAGTATAGAAGCTACATGCAGATCACTTAATTTACATTTACATGCATCTCAAAGCACACAAATGGTTATTGTGACTCAGGATGAAAAAGTCCATTAATGCTGTTTCAAGCAGTAATCCAGAACCAGCTGCACTACAGTCTGACATAAATGTAAACACAATGATGATATTAATTGTGCTCTATTTTACCCAAAAGCTATTCCTATAAATAGGCCACAGTAAGTTAGGTTTGCCTGATCATGGAGCAGATCATCTAGGTAGGAAAGGAAAGGCCACCTGCCCCTGAAAAAAGTAATAGTGACTTTTGGAGTATGAACTGTCAACTAAAAAGAATAGCTTTCTCAAAACAATGGTTCTGTCTGTTATAACTTGCAGCTCAACGCTCTTAAGGAGGAAAAATTAGCAATGCAAACATTCACTGAGTCTGACTATCAAAGAGATATCTCAGTAAGAGTATCTGTTTTCAGAGAACATGACACTTCTAAGACAAAGACGTTAAGTTCTCATCTTCTCGTGATAATGCTGAGAAACTAATGCTAATACAACTACATATTGCTTTGCTATGAATATTTCCAGTATGCCTTCGTACTTTATAAAATTTTGGGTTGCGTACCCAACAGAGATGATACCTGCATTTGGCACAGAGAGTCCACCGTCAGAACTAAAATTGGTTTATTCACCTTAATTCTACTGTACAGAAAGCATACCCCGCCACACAGATGCATGATCAAAATAGTCCATTCCCAAGCTCAACAAAGTCTTTAGTACCTCCAAATGAGGTACATACACATGCAAATCAGACAGGAGTAGCTGAGGAAGAGCATATGCTAAAGTAGTTACAAGAAGATGCATTAAGAATCTTGTTGCATTAGCTTTCTGTTTTGTTCTTGACAGAGACATTCCAAAACCAGTTCCCCTTAAGACAAGAAGTAAGTGCAGATTTGGCAGGTGGAGCAATCTGCACTAGCACCCTCCTACCGAGACACATCCGTCTTGCATTGACAGCCCTGCACAAGATAAAGCAGGATTATGCCTGCTCAGTTGTTGGACAGAATGAGATGCTGCAGGAAGCAGTGCTGGCAACTCTGTAAATATGCCCTTCTCTCTGAGTTAGTAAGAACAACCACATCTGTGGCACTTGCATGGCTGCTTTGAGGAGGAAATAGCAACACAGGCTTCTAAAAGCAAGTGGTCATGAAGAAATCCTACCACACTCTATTCTCAAAACTATAGCTGTACTCTTCCCCTCTGCAAGTCAACCATACCCTCATAAAATCTTTCTAAACGGTTTCAACCAAAAGAGCTCCGTCTTCCAATACACTTGCAGTTAATCTAGTCTATTGTAATCACATGCATATGAAAAGGGAATTAAACATAATTTCTGAAACACCGTTTACCACAGCATTCTCCTGGAGAAACTGACTGCTCATGGCTTGGATGGGCGCACTCTTCACTGGGTAAAAAACTGGCTGGATGCCCAGGCCCAAAGAGTTGTAGTGAATGGAGTTAAACCCAACTGACGGCCGGTCACAAGTGGTGTTCCCCAGGGCTCGGTACTGGGGCCAATTCTGTTTAATATCTTTATCAATGGTTTGGACGAGCAGATTGAGTGCATCCTCAGTAAGTTTGCAGATGACACTAAGTTGGGCGGGTGTGTTGATCTGCTCGAGGGTTGGAAGGCTCTGCAGAGGGATCTGGACAGGCTGGATCGATGGGCCCAGGCCAATTGGATGAGGTTCAACAAGGCCAAGTGCCAGGTCCTGCACTTGGGTCACAACAACCCCATGCAACGCTACAGGCTTGGGGAAGAGTGGCTGGAAAGCTGCCCCGCAGAAAAGGACCTGGGGGTGTTGGTTGACAGCCGGCTGAAGATGAGCCAGCAGTGTGCCCAGGTGGCCAAGAAGGCCAACGGCATCCTGGCCTGTATCAGAAACAGTGTGGCCAGCAGGAGCAGGGAGGGGATCGTGCCCCTGTACTCGGCGCTGGTGAGGCTGCACCTCAAATACTGTGTTCAGTTTTGGGCCCCTCACTACAAGAAGGACATTGAGGTGCTGGAGAGTGTCCAGAGAAGGGCAACAAAGCTGGTGAGGGGTCTGGAGCACAAGTCTGATGAGGAGCGGCTGAGGGAGCTGGGGTTGTTCAGTCTGGAGAAGAGGAGGCTGAGTGAAGACCTTCTCGCTCTCTACAGCTACCTGAAAGGGGTTTGTGGTGAAGGGTCTTGGTCTCTTCTCCCAAGTGACTAGCGACAGGACAAGAGGAAATGGCCTCAAGTTGCACCAGGGGAGGTTTAGACTGGATATTAGGAAAAATTTCTTCACTAGAAGGATTGTCAGGCATTGGAACAGGCTGCCCAGAGAGGTCGTTGTGTCACCATCCCTGGAGGTATTTAAAAGACATATGGATGAGACACTTAGGGACATGGTTTAGTGGTGGATGTGGCAGTGTTAGGTTAATGGTTGGACTTGATGATCCTAAGGTTAATTTCTCACCTAAACAATACTATGATTCTATATCCAAATCTCATTGCTTCAGCTTATTAAACTTCACTGGTATTCTAATGTGAAATATGCCTATCATATTGAGATGCTGCCCCATGCAATGTTTTCAGAGAAGAGCAATTCTTCAGGTCCTACAACAGAGTGCTATCCCTCCTGATTGCACCACAGGGAACACATAAAGACCGCATGGCCTCCTGGGAAGTGAACAGATGTGACACCACATGAATCAGCTATTTCACTACAGTTATATGACTATCCACATTAGTGATTCTTGTCCAACTTTGAAGATTCAAGTACAAATAAAAAACAACTCCCAAACATGCACACGCACAAAGAAACCTTTTGAAATGCTTGAATTATTTTCTATCCATGAAGAATATTTAAATTATTTACATGCCAGTGCAATACAAACCGATAAATGATTACATTTGGAACACATACAATGGTTGCCATCAGAGATATTTGCTGTGGTATTTAACCTACTGGCATTAACAGGTACATCATCAGTAAGCAGTGACAGGTCATTGTAAAGGTTAATATATTAGTCATAAATATTGGTACCAAGGTGAAGAGCTATAAAGAGAAATGTGTTCTTAATATTTAGGTGTAAAAATGTGAATCTGAAAAACGCTGAGTTACACATACTATAAAGACTACAGAATAAATTATTCATTTAAAAGAAGCTGACTCTGAACACGTGTTAATAAATCAAAACATAGCAAAATGATGTGAAATGAACAGATAAAAACATATGCAATGAGTATGAATTGTTAAATTTCAAACAGCGTTTTTTAAAAAATTGTATCGCTTCTGTGAAGGAATAGGAATAATGCTTCAGAACAGGTATTATTTTTTTATAAAGCTCTGTAGAGCTGTATGTTCACAGGATTTCGAAAATGCACTAAAAAAAATTCACTTTATAAAAACTAAGCAAATTGATAGTGGACTGATGTTCATCTGACTTTTGCAAATGGAAAACTGAAATGTTAAGGGCAGCGTGGAGACCCTCTGTATTGACTGAGGAGTATAATCTATGCTGTAGAAATATATAATCACCACAGGGATGTCTTTAGTTTAAAATCAAAAGAAGGCTGTCAGAAAGAAAAAACAGGAAATTAAGTAACAAGAATTGACACTCCAATAGGGAAAAGCACTTCAAGGTGCTGAGAGAAAAACAATCACATGATTGCTAACCAGAAAGCACCTAACTGATTTACATTCACCCATACAACAGTCACTTTGTTAGACCTCCGAGTCTAAAGTCTAAACATCTACAAAGAAATGTAAAAAACACTGCTTTCAAGAGTACGTCCATATAGCCTGTGTAGATGCATTTGAGAGAACCTGCCAAGAACTGTTCATCCAGGAGCAGGATGACACAGAAGGGCTCTGCTCTGCTTTTTTGCAAGCGTTCTGAAGAAGATAAACCTCTCTGGTTAACTTTAGGAGCACCTAGAGTTCCAGAGAGAAATGTCCACACAGAGTCTGTTCTTAAATCTTTGTCCTTCTGTTACATGGCTTTACAAAAAGAAATACAATCAACTCCCAAACGGGAGAAATGCAGCTATTAAACTTCCATCAGCTTTTTTGAAGTAATCCTGGTTACAGTACAAAGTAGCCTGCCCAGCTCCTTGTGTAAAAATGGAAAAGTTCCCTGGATTCAGCCCATAAAAATGTGAAAGCTGAAATCTGTCATTTCAGAGAATGAATGGAATGGAGCAGCTCGGCTTGTCATTGTGGCAAACGCAGATAGGTAAAACAATGTGAGAAAGAGACAGAGAAGGCAGTACCCATATTAAATCACAGCTCTAAGGCGGCTATGTTTATCTCTTTAAAGAGTCTAAATTTAGACTGCAGTCAGCATGCCCCACAGTATTAAAATTGTGTAAAGGGAATAAATGTAAATAGTGAAAACCAAAGTAAACCATTCTCTCAATATTTTCCCATTCCTTTCTCTCTCCATTTTAATAAAGCCAAAGCAAAAATTTACATATGACCCATGACACCAATGCTCAGCAGGAGTCAAATGGAGATGCTATTGTATTCATCTACATATAAATGAGAGACTGCTGATTCTACTATGGTTTGATAGGAAGAATATTTAAAAGCAGAAGTTTGACAGCTGCTTATTAAAACAAAGATCAGGCATCTTTCATGGGAGTAAGCATAGAAGGAATTTAGAGATGGGAATAAAAAGAAAGCCACAATACCTGGGGTTCTTAATTTCTTACAATCCTTTAGCATTTTTAAGATTTCTACATGCCATAGCAATGCAGTAGCCTTCACAGTGTGCATTCTTGAATAGCACTGCACACCTGTGTCTTCATATTTGCAGATGTACAACAGGTTACCAAAGCCCATTATTTCTGAACCATCATCAGTCAGGAGCACAGAAAGAGGATGTATTAGTACAAACCGATCTTGAAAACTGAAGGAACTCCAGATCCAAAAAGGACACAGCAACTTACAGTTGCTAATCCAGAAACAAAAGTATGCAAGCCACTCTTTTTGCACAGTTATATTGGTTTTAAGCAGCTCTACTTAAACTTCTGTTAAAGTTCATTCTACATCCTTTAAAATAATCAAATGTGAAACAGCTCATGTCTTTCCAAAATGGTAATTTTTAAGCAAGTCAATCAAGGCTATGGAACTTGTACAACTGAACAGGAAATTATATGTTGATTCCCTCACTATCTTCCTCAGACCTAGACTTGCACCTTTTTAGTGGATTATTGTAAGAACAGTTTTCAGTCTGGGGAAGTACTTGCTTTACCAGTGTAATTTGATTTGAGTTTGGCAATGTATTCATACAAGTCAGAGAACACAGGAGAATGAAGCTCAGGAAACGTTCAAAAAAACCAGTGCCTCACAATTTTCAAACCAGTTCAATATCCACCCATTAGTAGTTACATTTAGATGATGTTTCTTGCCTTGATGGTGACAACGTTACTCAAGGCAGGGTCAGGTGTCTTACCGGAGAAACACAACATCTACTGTTTCTCTTCTATCTCCAAAGCCTACTATTCTGTTAAAGGAGATATTAGACTGGATGGACATGATTGTTCTTTTACAAATCGTAGAATCATAGAATGGTTTGGGTTTGAAGAGTACTTAAACATCATCTATTTCCAACCCCCCTGCCATGGACAGGGACACCTTCCACTAGACCAGGTTGTGCAAAGCCCCGTCCAACCTGGCCTTGAACACTTCCAGGGAGAGGGCATCCACAGCTTCTCTGGGCAACCTGTTCCAGTGCCTCACCACCCTCATGGTGAAGAATTTCTTCCTAATATCTAATCTAGATCTACCCTCTTTCAGCTTAAGCCATTACCCCTTGTCCTATCACTACTACATACCCTTGTAAAAAGTCCCTCTCGAGCTTTCTTGTAGGCCCCCTTCAGGTACTGGAAGGCTGCTATAAGGTCTCCCAGGAGCCTTCTCTTCTCCAGGCTGAACAATCCCAACTCTCTCAGCCTAACTTCATAGGAGAGGTGCTCCAGCCCTCTGATAATCTTTGTGGCCCTCCTCTAGACTCGCTCCAACAGGTCCATGTCCTCCTTATGTTGGGGGCCCCAGAGCTGAATGCAGTACTCCCAGTCAGGTCTCACGAGAGCAGAGTAGAGGGGGAGAATCACCTCCCTCGACCTGCTGGTCGTGCTTCTTTTGATGCAGCCCAGGATACGGTTGGCTTTCTGGGCTGCAAGTGTGCACTGCCAGATCATGTTGAGCTTCTCATCAACCAACACCCCCAAGGCCTTCTCTTCAGGGCTGCTCTCAATCCATTCTCCACCCAGCCTGTATTTATGCTTGAGATTGTCTCCACCCATGCTGCAGGGATGCAGGACTTTGCACTTGGCCTTGTTGAACTTCAAGAGGTTAGCATGGGCCCACCTCTCAAGCCTGTCAAGGTCCCCCTCTGGTTGGCATCCCTTCTCTCCAGCGTGTCAACCACACCACACAGCTTGGTGTCGTCAGCAAACTTGCTGAGGGTGCACTTGATTCCACTGTCCATGTCACCAAGAAAGATGTTAAGCAATGTCAATCCTAATACTGATCCCTGAGGAATGTCACTCGTCATTGGTCGCCACTTGGACATTGAGCCACTGACCGCAACTCTTTGAATGCAACCATCCCGCCAATACCTTATCCACTGAGTAGTCCATCCATCAAATCCATGTCTCTCCCATTTAGAGACAAGGATGTCGTGGGGGACAGTGTCAAATGTTTTGCACAAGTCCAGGCAGATGATGTCAGTTGCTCTTCCCATATCCACCAACACTGTAACCCCATCATAAAAGGCCACCAAATTTGTCAGGCATGATTTGCCCTTAGTGAAGCCATGCTGGCTGTGACCAATCACCTCCTTGTTTTCCACGTGCCTTAGCAGTGTTTCCAGGAGGACCCTCTCCATGATCTTGCTGGGCACAGAGGTAAGACTGACTGGCCTGTAGGTCCCCAGGTCTTCCCTTTCTCCCTTCTTAAAAATGGGGGTTATGTTTCCCCTTTTCCAGTCAGTGGGAACTTCACTGGACTGCCACAACTTCTCAAATATGACGGATAGTGGCTTAGCAACTTCATCCGCCAGCTCCCTCAGGACCTGCAGGACTCCCACAGGTCCCATGGACTTTTACACCTTCAGGTTCCTTACATAGTCTTGAACCTGATCTTCTCCTACAGTGGGCAGTTCTTCATTCTCCCAGTCCCCGCCTTTGCTTTCTGCGACTTGGGCTGTGTGGCTTGAGCACTTGCCAGTGAAGACTGAGGCAAAAAAGTCGTTGAGTACCTCAGCCTTCTGCATATCCCAGGTAACCAGGTTTCCCGTTTCATTCTGGAGCAGGCCCACATTTTCCCTAGTCTTCCTTGTTTTCTTGTTGCCCCTGACATCCCTGGCCGGATTCAATTCTATCAGGGCTTTAGCTTTCCTAACCTGATCCCTGGCTGCACAGACAGTTCCTCTGTATTCCTCCCAGGCTACCTGTCCTTGCTTCCACTCTCTGTAGGCTTCCTTTCTGTGTTTGAGTTTGTCCAGGAGCTCCTTGTTCATCCATGCAGGCCTCCTGGCATTTTTGCCTGACTTCCTCTTTGTTGGGATACATCACTCCTGAGCTCAGAAGAGGTGATCCTTGAGTATTAACCAGCTTTCTTGGGCTCCTCTTCCCTCCAGGGCTTTATCCCATGATTCTCTACTGAGCAGATCCCTGAAAAGGCCAAAGTCTATTCTCCTGAAATCCAGGGTAATGAGCTTGCTGTGCTCCCTCCTCGCTGCCCTGTGCACCCTCCTCGCTGCCCTAAGGATCTTGAATTCTACCATTTCATGGTCACTGCAGCCAAGGCTGCCCTTGAGCTTCACATTCCCCACCAGCGAGCTCCTCCTTGTTGGTGAGAACAAGGTCCAGTACAGCACCTCTCCTCATTAGCTCCTCTATCACTTAGAGAAGGAAGTGATCATCAATGCATTCCAGGAATGTCCCGGATTGCTTATGTCCTGCTGTGTTGTCCCTCCAACAGATATCGGGGTGGTTGAAGTCCCCCATGAGGACCAGGGCTTATGAACATGAGGCTGCTCCTGTCTCTCTGTAGAGGGCCTCAATCTACTCGGTCTTCGTGGTTGGGTGGCCTGTAGCAGACCCCCACTATAATGTCACCTATCTCTGCCCTCCCTTTAATCCTGACCCATAAGCTCTCGGTCGGCTCCTCATCCATCCCCAGGCGGAGCTCCATGCACTCCAGTTGGTCACTGACATAGAGGGTGACACCACCTCCTTGTCTCCCTTGCCTGTCCTTCCTAAAGAGCCTGTATCCTTCCATTCCAACACTCCAGTCATAGAAGCCACGTCTCCGTGGTGCCAATAAGATCATAGCCCTGCAGTCATGCGCACATCTCTAACTCCTCTTGTTTATTCCCCATGCTATGTGCGTTTGCATAGAGGCATTTAAGTTGGGCCCCAGAGGAAGCCAACTTACTTGCTGGAGTGGCTGGAACTCCTTTGTGCTGCTCTTCAGGTGCTCTCCTGTTGACCTGTGATCTTTCTCCAGACTCTGGGCATGTATTGCTGGCACTGGCATCAAACTGGTAGGAGTGGGATGGATTGAGGTTCCCCTCCTCTGGCAACTTAAGTTTAAAGTCCTCTTCACCAGCTTGGCAAGCCTATGACTGAAGATGGTCTTCCCCTTCTCTGACAGATGGACCCCATCAGCTCCTAGTAGACCAGGTTTCTCAAAGCGAGTCCCATGGTCTAAGTAGCCAAACCACTGTCTGTGGCACCAATCCTGCAACCATTTGTTGACTCGCCAGATTTGACTGGCCCTTTCAAGCCCCCTCCCTTTGACCAGGAGGACTGATCAAAAAACTACCTGTGCTCCAGATGTCCCTTACCGCCTCTCCCAGGGCTCTGTAATCCTTTTTGATACTTGTCAGACTGCTCCTGGCTGTATCACTGGTGCCCACATGAAACAGCAGCAGCAGATAATAGTCAGTGGACTGTACAAAGCTTAGTAGTCTCTCGGTGACATCCCTGATATGAGCCCCCAGTGAGCAGCACACCTCTCTAGAGAGTGGCTCAGGTTGGCAAATGGGTGCCTCCATACCTCTCAGAAGAGAGTCGCTTACTACTATCACCCTTCGCCTTTCCTTAGTTGCACTGGTTGTTATACGGGGGACAGATCGGGCTACCTTACTCAGCTCCCTGGTTTGATGGGTCTTTCCTCTTCAGTCTGCAAAGCGGTGAAGTGGTTCTGCAAGGGCTCAGGCTTCGGGGGAAGTCTCTTCCTCCCGTTGGTCCTTGCCGCTGCAACCGTCCATTCTTCTGCATTGTTGGCCCCTTTCCCTTCTTTGTGAGCTCGTGGAAGAGTTTTTGGCTGCTTAGCCATGGGCTGTGGCTCCACTGCAGACTGCACTTGGAACCAGCTAACTCCTTGACAGCCTCCCTGATGTTACGCAGCCTTCTCACCGCCTCCTGCAGCTCAGCCACCTGCTGCGGGAGGTCCTCCACCTGGGCACACCTTTTGCAGGCAGCTCTGCTGCCTGTCCCAGCCCCAGGAGAAAGGTCTAGGCACTTCCTGCAGTCAGAGGTCTGCACTGCAGCCTCTTGCTTCAGCAGCCCCATCTGGGTGGAGGCATCGGCCACCACTGGGGTAGACGGTGCAGACCCCCCAGCCGGAGCTGCAGCCTTTGCTCTCAGATGAGTGCCGACCATTCTGCTTTGAGGGTCAGGTAGGATGAGTGCTCTTGACCCGTGCAGATGGTCACAGAATGGTGCCCAGGTGCTGGGTTATGTGTACTTCAAGCCTCCCACTCAGACAGTGGAATGGCCCTCCTTTAAAGAGGTGCCCTCCCTGTGCGCCCTTCCATATGAAATGCCACACAAATCTAGACGTTCTCTCTTACTCATTTAAAATTGCTCACATTTCCAGAAAACTACTGGAACATATACATAAAGCTGCTAACTGGCCTATAATTTCCCAGGTCCTCCATCCTACTCTTTTTATAATACATGTGTGCCTGCTTGTTTTCCACTTTCTCCAGTTTCCATACGCTTCTGTCCAGTTTTGAAGATCAAAGAATTTATGATTTATCGCATTTGATCCCTTACTATCCTTCCCAGGGAAAATGAGGACACAGTTCCTTTAAGGAACTGTCAACTTCCTTGAACTCTTTTCTCTCTTAGGTAAGCTTTAATATCTACATATTTTTACTCTGCGTATGGAAACTTTAGGTCCTATATCAGATCATGTGCAGGAACTTAAATAAAACTTTGAAGGCTTTTGAAAACACTTTCAGAATATTTTTCATCATTTTATTTTCAAATAATGCAGCTTAAAGTTAATTTTCCTCTGTTGCCAGCAATTACTTCCATTAGACATTAAGTCTTGAGCAAGATATTGGACTAGATGACTTCCTGAGGTTCTCTTACAGCTTTAATTACCCTATGAAACTATGAACCAGGAGTCTATTTCATCAAAATCAAGCATGCCAATAAAGAGTCAGTTTAAAAATGAGAAACTTTTTGGTTTCATTATAGCATCTTCTACTTCTTCACTTAAACTTCTGTGTAACATAAATCAGAAACATGCTACAAAATGGGTGGTCTTTTATAACACGCCTGGCTTAAAATTAAAACACAAACTTGATTCCAGTGCACTGATGGGGAAGCAAAAAATAATCAGTTCAACGTTACATGGTTTCTTTACAACCAAGAATAGTTCTTGCCTGTAGAAATAAAAAAGCACAGTGCTAGCACACCAAGGGTTTAAAACAGTTATCAGTCAATTTAGTGGCCAGTAATGAAGTAACATGGGAAGAATTTTTCTGCACAACACTTCTGAACAATCTGACACCATACTTAAAAAAATTAATTGGTAGGAAGTTTTCAGACAAAACTCTTCTTCTGTTAAGTTGTGTAAATTAAGATCTTCAGTTTGGCTCCGCACAGACTCCTACCCTTTTTGATGAAACTCAGTTATACAGCTTAGGAAATACTACATACCTACCAACTGCTAAAATCACATTGGTTTTCTGGTAAATGAAAGGTAACAGCAGCGTGGCATTGTTTCCATGCAGGCTCAAAGGCTCTAAGGCTGGAATTAATATGCTTCTTTGGAGAAAAACAAGAAAAAATTTCTACAAAATTAAAAGCAGAGGCAAAATGCACTTACAGTGTTGGCAAGTTCTAAGTAGCTTCCTCCAACAGAGTTGCTGAAATTTGAGGCCTGAACTAGAAGTCTCTGCAGAGCAGCCTGTTGAGTCACATTGCTTCCACCATACCCCAACATCTTTTGCAGTGCAAAATTACTCTGGAGGTCTGGACTCTGAAGGTCTCTTGCTCCTGAATCATACTCCCAGCTTTCTCTGGCTCCTGATAAGGCACCTAAAATGCAGGAATGGAAAAACATTTTAGTATGGACTGTGTGTAAAGAACGCATAAAAATCACAGAATATCTCAAGTTGGAAAGGACCTATAAGGATTATCCAGTCCAAGTCCCTACCTCTCACAGGACTACCTAAAACTAAACCATATGACTAAGAATGTCGTCCGGACACTCCTTGAACTCTGCCAGGCTTGGTGCTGTGACCACTTCCCTGGGGAGCCTGTTCCAGTGACTGACTACCCTCTCAGTGAAGAGCCTTTTCCTAACGTCCAATGTGAACTTCCCCTGATGCAGCTTCATTCCATTTCCTTGAGTCCTGTCGCTGGTCACCAGAGAGAGGAGATCCACACCTCCCTCTCCTCTGCCCCCCCGAAGAAGTTGTAGACTGCAATGAGGTCACCCCTCAGCCTTCTCTTCTCCAAGATGAACAAAACAAGTGACCTCAGCCACTCCTCCTAAATCTTGCCCTCCAGACCTTTCACCATCTTGGTTGCCCTCCTCTGGACACACTCCCATAGTCTGATGTCCTTCTTACACTGAGGTGCCCAAACTGCACACAGTATTTGAGGTAGGGCCGCACCAGTGCCGTGTCAAGTGGGACAATCACCTCCCTCGACTGGCTAGCTAGGCTGTGCTTGATGCACCCCAGGACACAGTTGGCCCTTTTGGCTGCCAGGGCACACTGTTGACACATGAATAAGCTTGATTGTCTTTCCAGAAAGAAAAGAAGCAAACAGCTCCACCACAATTACTCCCCATCTTGTACGTGCTGACAATGCCCCCCTCAAAAAAGAAAACTAGTAACATTTTCAATGCACAGATCATTTACTAAATTACAAGATCCAGAAGTAAAAATAAAAGTATTTGCAGGCATTATTTAGTACAGAGCAAAACCAGTGTAATTTACAATAGCTAAGGACCACTGAATGAGTGTCAGTTACTGTCAGACTGAAAAACAGCACTGATCAAAGAACAAAAGCGGAAAACCATAATTCATCTTTTTTTGTTTACTGAACATCAACAGAATACATGAATCTTTTAGCTGTACAGTTCATCACTTTTTATGTTAGCACTGCCTTTCTTATTATTGCAGGATTGCTTGTTTCAGTTGAAG
Source organism: Gavia stellata (assembly GCF_030936135.1). Classification (NCBI taxonomy): domain Eukaryota; kingdom Metazoa; phylum Chordata; class Aves; order Gaviiformes; family Gaviidae; genus Gavia; species Gavia stellata. The sequence goes on from NC_082637.1 coordinate 66,126,153, forward strand.
TTTCAGAGACACATCAATCACAAGGTGTTTCATTACAAACCAATGCAAGAATATGATCATGTAGCTAGTGACAAACAATGAATGCTTCAGAGAAAGTTTCTGTATAATGAAGCTGTAGCATTGCTGTTTCTCCATGTACAATCCTTCCAATTCCCTACAGCCAGAGACAGGCTTAAACGCTAGAACAATTTTACCAAAATTTTCTTATTTTATCAGTAACTATTTCATCCCTGGGTGCTTCTGCTTCCCATACAACTGCCTCACTCCTCCTCTTAAAATCGTGTTATGCTTTAGGGTCAACAATTTCCTATGGCAAAACATTCCATGGTAGACACTAGATTATTTAATAACTCTGGGCAGCACTGTAAAACTTCATATGTAGCATAACGAAGATTAAAAAAAATTAAGTGACTTGTCCAAACACACATTCTAAGTTAATAGAAAAGTCAGAACAGAATCCAGAGCTACAGACTAGAGCAAAACTCTTAAATCCACCATGCAATCATCAAACCGTAAGTAATCATCCGTAATGCCACCCTATTAGTTTGAAAGCTTTTCCTTTTTATGAGCTAGTTCTCTCTCAAATATTCATTAGCATTCTAAGTGAGTGTCTACTAATCAGTGGTTATTACTGCTTCAGTACAATGCCAGGGAGAAACAATAAACTATATAATGAACTATTAGGAGAATGCCTCCCCGTTGCCAAGAAAGTTGAAGCTGCAAAAGTGCAAATAGAAAACCAGCCAGAAGGGAAGCAAGACCTAATCTGTAGCTTTAGGTCAACACTCTAACACCCTGTAAAGCAGTTACGCATGACAAACCAACTTATGAAACTCAGAGGTGGCTTCCCTGCCTTTCTGTAATTAGAATATGCTAGTCTTAAGTAGAAAATAACACAAAACACAAAAGAATTACATTTTATACTAACGTAATTACCATGCTTCATTACCACAGGTACAGGTAACAATTAAAGATTAATTCAATTACTTTTACACCAAAAGCATGCACCACCATACTTAAATCTCGCTACATGCTGCAAGCTCTCCAACAGAGCTGAAGTAAGACACTGCTACCAGCAGCATTTTACATTGTGTGTAGCGTACTATGACAAGTGACTCTGCACAATGTTAGGTACCTCTGCCCTCTTCTGGCGACAGAGTACCGTACAGCAAAAAAATCAGCAGCTCACTGAGCTGAAGCAGCAGAAATGTCTCAGGAGCCTGAGGGAGACAGAGGATCAGTTCTGCATCTCCCACGCTTGACAAGAACACGGGAAATAACTCTTACCTGCACAAGCACAGCCACAGCATTGAGAGAGCTGGTTACATCATACAGATACTCCTCTTTTTACAGAGCTAAATATGGCACATCTTTCAACAGAGTACGTGCACTAAATTTCCATTACTCAAACGACATTGTTCTGCAAAAGAGCTTTCACATTCAATCAATTAACAACAGAAGCCTTGCTGAAGACCCAAGTGGCCTTCATAGATTGCACCATCTGCTATCAGATCGGAAACACTTACAACACTCAGCTGGCTCCGAAGTCACCTGTCAGTCACAGTTGGATCCAGGGAAGATTGGTTTTTTATGACTGTATTGTGACCGTATTTTTAACCCAAGTTTTCCTGAAAGTTCAACTCTGTACTCCTAGTTTAAAACATACATACTAAAAATGCAAGGAGAGATGACTGTTACAAAGGAAGGCCTTTCCAGTATTTTACTTTGACTTAACCCTAGTCTCTAAATTTACCCAGTATTTTTCCAACAGATTCCAAAACCGTCTGTTAAGATGCTGTCCTCCTGGGTCGTGCAGCTTTCAAGTCTCAGCTCTGCAAGGAAACTCTGGAGTTGTCAAAACTGAGATTTCAGTTGTAACTGAAAATTCAGTCAGAATTTAACATACAACTCTTGTCTGTTGCTGTAATTAACATACAACTCTTGCTCTTACAGTAGTAATCAGAAAGAAGGGGTCATTACATATGATGGCACACCAAAAGCTGATGGCTGACCTGGTAACTAGGAATCTCTAGTTCCTAAATCTGTATTTAACAGTTAGTCTTTACAGAACTACACATATCCCATAGTAGTTTTCCCTGTTGCTCTACACTTACAATCACATAAAACATGAAATTTCTGTATTAAATGAAACAAAATTATTATCATGAAAATTCCCAGGTAATAAGCATGCTGGAAAATTGATGTTATTACAACTACTAAGCAGAAGAAAATAAAAACCAACTAGTTGTATCAGCTGAGTAATGTAAGGGCGTATAACTGTTTTCAAATTAAATAAGTAATATTTCAATTCCAGAGTAAGAAAGTTAAATCAATCCTTTTTGGACTGAAGGGATATATCAGACTTCTCTAAAAGTGCAGTACAAAAGCTTCTTTTTCTACATAAGGTCCTACACAAGTATTCTTTTAATTGCCTTCCTATTACTATTAGCACTTGCCTGTCTTGACCTGTAAATAATTCTGGATGAAATTCATGTTATAGCAAAAATTCAGTACCTAGCAGGAACTTTTTGTTTCTAGCCTTTTGTAGAGGAGATTAGTAGTAAAGCATCTGAGTATATGTGGATCCATTAGTAGCAGTCAGGTCAATCACAGCAAGGCAACCTGAATCTCGTCTGAAACATTTATTTAAAGATTCTGTCTTTTGCAGATTTTCCTGTTCATTTAGTTAGCCTCAGCTCTTACTTACTTCCTTACAATTTTCAATTCAAAATTTACATATGATATCACATTTAAGAACAACAAAGGACAGTTTAGTTTGATGACACATAGACATACAAGATTCCGTAATCACAGATAAAATTTCAGTTGGTGAATTGTACCAAAGCTGTTTAAAGTGACTTTAATCAATTCCCTTGACAAAGACCACTATGATAGGATACGCTGTCCATCTGCATTTGGACTTCTTGCTAGTTTAATCTTCCTTTAACAGCTGCAAAGCTCTCAGTAACAGCACAGACGTCTGTGAAAGAAAATGGTATTTCATCTTCTCTACTAACAGTTCACCTTCTGCCTAGAAGGCTTGTGCTTGGCAACAGAGAAGCAGGTGCCTACCGTAACTACAAGTCTACCCATACAGCCAGGCTTTTTGGTTTGGTAAAGGTCAACTTTACCAGGCTATGTTAATGGACCAAGCATTATGTGATTTCTTCTTTGCTCACAGAGTAGGAAAGATAACCCATCAAGATGGTAGGGTGCTGAAGATGTATTAGTTGTTGAAAGGATCTGGGATATCAGGAAAAGTGAGGTACTGTAAGATTAGCCCTGTATCAACTTCTCAAATGAGTCTGGCTTATGAATGGAAACATGAAGACCGTCACCAATGTAACACACTATGAACACAACCAGCCTCTAGGTCACATAGCTACACCTCACTCAATAAGGAGAGTCTTAATAGCAGAGATCCAAAGCTTGATCACTGTTTTCCATGAGGTATCAGTGATATTTAGTTATTTAAACTTATTTGAGGAACTCTGATATTTAACACAGAATATAACTTATGTGTGCATTGGGCACAGCTCACAGCTGCTGGTAGAAATGTCATTCTAGAATATGATTTTACTGCAGAGTGGGCAGAAAGTTAAGTCCTCTCAGTTCTGTGTTAGCCTCTGGTCTCAAAACCTATTTCAATCAGCCATGATTTTGTAATCAGAAGTTGCATAATTATTTTCAAACATTTTCTTCATGCCTTACTACATGTATACAACAATTCCTGGAGATATGGTCCATCTGATTCTACCATCTAATTTCACACACGAGATCACTCAAGAGGCATAAACAGGTTATGGATTTAGGCAATCAGTGACTCTGCAGTTTTCTAAGGGGAGCCAGACAGTTCCTCTCTTTTCCGCTTCCATTTTGTTCAATATTCAAAATTCACATTCTGACTGACTGAAGACAGAATCCTTCTGTATTCCAAAAATTACCAGAAGAATGGCTATTTTGCAGCATTTTTTTTTTGCTAATCTTTCATTAACGAGTTAAAATGTGACAACCTATCAAAAAGAGTGGAATTTTGAACGCTTGTTCTATTATTCAATGAAGGCAACAGGGAGATTTGCGAAAACCACTAATCATTTCAAAGCTCCCTACTACCTTCAGTAATAATGGTTTCGGAGGTAGAGCACCACTGAATGAATGGTCATTTTGCACTTAGTAGTCAGCTGTGTAAGATGTCAAGGAGTAGGCCTAGCTATAAAAAATGGGGGGTTAGGGCAGGAAACCAAGAGGAAATTGAGAGTAAGTCTTTGGACATTCAGACATTCAACTCCCATAAGCTGATGCACAAATGACAAGGGCCAAATGCACTTCAAAGAAAATTTAGAAGTTGAAGAGAGCTCTGATTGCTCAACCAACATATGAAGTACAGTAGATCAAAACAACTGAAAAGAAGCTATGCTCCAAAGAGGGATCAACTTTATACTAAGCCAACCTGACTAGAGAAGTGAAAATTATAGTAATATTTGGAGCTTATTGAAACTATTTCCATTCTTTCCTACATAACATCACGTGTCTCCATAACACCAATGTTCTCCATAACACATTAGAAAATCCTGCTGTAAGTGATATTTTTTCCCAGAAGAGTGATAGGAAACTAATGAGGAAGTGGGGATAGCTTTTTTGTTCACAGTTCTGGTAGAACTGTTTATGTCTGGAATGGAACCTACTTAAAACCTACTTAAAATCACAAGATAACCACATATGGCTCTATGCAAGTCAGGAACCACTCCCATACAGGAATCAAAGACCAAAGGCTCCAGCTTCACCTTCCATGGATACCACCCGGTACATGCCTGACGCCTGTCAGCTACAGCAACTCTTTTCTATTTAACAGGAAACACACTTTAAAACCTATTTATTATTTTGTATCAGATGACAAAACAATATGAATGATAGCATGGCAACAGAGTGATGATAATAACCCATGCACAGGTGGGTGAGAATGTTTATTTAAAAATACAGAAAGCTGTCTGTTAAACATCCATTACAAGTTCTAGGAGAATTCAGAATAGAAGAACTTTTCTTTTTTTGGAAAAATTCTGCAGAGGCTTATTTTTTAAATGCATTCTCAACTCGGCATTCAGTCCTAGAGAAAGTTCTCATCAGAACTTTTTGCAACTCTTCTCCAGTGACCTAGAAGTAAATAATTTGCTATGGGAGTAGCAGTTACGGGAAATGAGGAATCTCTTAAGACAAGGGTCTGTGGGATCACTATCTAGGTCTTGTTCCTCCCATCATACCCTTATCTGGTTCGATGACACTGCATAGAAGATACTGTGTTAAGCTATGTTATTTCAGTCCTTTTCTCATTAGGATTGGAAGTGAGGATAACAAGCTCTAAGGGAAGGAAACCACAGCTATAACCCACCCTGACTAACTAAGGCAACTTACTCCATGGGAGAAATCTGTTTCATGAAATTAGATCTAAGAGGAAAATTGAATCAAACCAATCATTTTTGCTTTAAAAAAAGAAAAGCCTTGGAATTCTCAGAAAGACGCATCTGACACCTTTGGTATCTTTTGTTTAGATTTAGTGTTTTCTAAACCCCTCAAAGAGCAAAAAGCTTCAGAACATTTTGATATTATGCCAAGATAAGCAAGTATACTTTGAAAGAATATGAGCAGCATTTTATACGCCTTTACTAGTACTAGGAACATACAATACAATACATATGCTCGATAGCATTACAGAGATCACAAAAACACTCATCAGTGTCAAACAAATGACCTAATAGAACATGTTTTGGGCATGAAAATATGACAAAGAACAAATGGAAAAAGAAGTCAAGATTTGACTGAAAGAGTAAAATTATTTGCCTCTGAGAACATATAAAACTAATACTCACAATAGACAAGAATTCTCTTGTAGACATAACTCAGTAAAATAAATCTTTTCCAGTAATGTTCTCAATGCCCACCGAAGGCTCATGCAGTTTTAGGTGCGTATCGTAAGTGTAGTATGTATGCCAAGTGCAGTCAGCTCACGCTTCGTCTCCCCTGTCTCCCTGAACTACAGTTATAACATTTTCACTTTCTACTGGTATGTTTCTTCAAATCATCACAAAACCTCAAATGTATTTCAGGTTCACTGAAGTATCCTCAATATTGGTACATTCAGAATTTAGCAATTCTGGAATTTTGTGCTGCCAGACTCACTATAGGTTATACGTATAGAGTAAATCTGGGAAATAACTTGAATGCACCTTTAAAGAAATTAGAACAGTTTGAAACTTAAGCAGCACTCTCACCTGCTAAAGTAATGCTAACTTTTCTTTTTTTAGGCTTTTGCATTTTGATTTTTTACACTCCATGACATATTTTTCTAAGCAGATTTTTACCAAGTATAAAAACTACCTAAAATCTTAAGAAAAATAAACTGAATGCCTACATGAAAATTAAGACAGATAAAAGAATGAGCTTGCCAAGAACAAAACCATAAAGTAGACTGTGGTGGGATGACTTTGGCTGGACGCCAGGTGCCCACCAAAGCCACTCTATCACCCCCCTCAGCTGGACAGGGGAGAGAAAATATAGCAAAAGGCTCATGGGTCGAGATAAGGACAGGGAGAGATCACTCACCGTTACTGTCACAGGCAAAACAGACTCAACTTGGGGAAATTAGTTTAATCTATTACCAATCAAAATCAGAGTAGGATAATGAGTAATAAAACCAAATCTTAAAAACACCTTCCCCGCACCCCTCCCTTCTTCCCGGGCTTAACTTCACTCCTGATTTTCTCTACCTCCTCCCCCTGAGTAGCACAGGGGGATGGGGAACGAGGGTTGCAGACAGTGCATCACACATTGCCTCTGCCGCTCCTTCCTTCTCACACTCTTCCCTTACTCCAGTGTGGGGTCCCTACCATGGGAGACAGTCCTCCATGAACTTCTCCAACGTGGGTCCTTCCTATGGGCTACAGTTCTTCAGGAACTGCTCCAGCATGGGTCCCTTCCACAGGGTGTAGTCCTTCAGGAACAGACTGCTCCAGCGTGAGTGACCCCCCATGGGGTCACAAGTCCTGCCAACAAACCTGCTCCAGCATGGGCTCCTCTCCATGGGTCTACAGGTCCTGCCAGAAGCCTGCTCCATCGCTGGCTTCCCACTGGGTCACAGCCTCCTTTGGGGATCCACCTGCTCCAGCGTGGGGTCCTCCATGGGCTGCAGGTGGATATCTGCTCCACCGTTAACCTCCATGGGCTGCAGGAGGACAGCCTGCCTCACTATGGTCTTCTCCACAGGCTGCAGGGGAATCTCTGCTCTGGTGCCTGGAGCACCTCTTCCCCCTCCTTCTTCACTCACCTTAGTGTCTGCAGAGTAGTTTCTCTCACATTGTCTCACTCCCCTCTCCAGCTGTAGCTGCGCAGTTGTTTTTCCCCTTTTCTTAAATATGTTATCACAGAGGCGCTACCACACCATCGCTGATGGGCTTCGCCTTGGCCAGTGGTGGGTTCATCTTGGAGCTGGCTGGCATTTGGCTGTATTGGACATAGGGGAAGCTTCTAGCAACTTCTCACAGAAGCCACTTCTGTAGCCCCCCTGCTACAAAAACCTTGCCATGCAAACCCAATATGTAGACAATCGAAGTTTGCATCAGGTAACTCATTTCTTATAAAGCCTTGAGAAAGTAAACATTTAGTGATGTGTCTAGTAAAAGCAAAAAAGTTTCTCTCATTACAATTTCCCAGTCATGCAACACAGCTTTGTGGATGATGAAGCTGGGCTTGTTAAACCATTAGCCCAAGCCATGCATATTAACAAATGTTTGTGGAACTTCAGTCAAATTACCTTCTTCAAATTTATTTCAGTTACTGTAGAAATGCATATCTGTAAACTATCATGCTTTCAGTACTTGCCAGCAGATTGGTATTGGCCATATAGGAAATGATGGAACAGAAAACAAAAAAAGCACACTATCCATGACACCTTCATACACCTGTCCTTGAATCTGAAATTATTTAAGATTATCGTTGAGACATTACAACCATTTCCTCTATTCAGACACACGAAATGGATGATGGGAATGACTTATCAACAGCCTAGAAACCAAGGTCTCCTAGAACCCGGTGTTGTTCAATTACCAAACTAAATTTTGCTGGAACACTGACGGCTAAACAATTGCATTGTACTAAGATTTCATTGGAAGTTTATAGTAATGGAAACAATAATCCTTTTTCCCCAGAAAATTAATAATTTCTAGTAAAAAGGGGTGCATATAGTAATAGGGAAAAGGGCACAAAACCTGAAATCTTACAGAGGCTAGGTGAAGTTCCAACATACCTTCCAAGTACAGTATTTGCACTGTATGTACCCTACTTTTGAAAAGTTATTTTCCCTCACATGGCAATTTTTTCTGTATGTGAACAATCAGCTTCCCCACAGATATCCTCCCCTCAAGACAATGTCAATTTGGATCTGACTTCAATTCATGTGTACCAAAGCAAACAAATACAACATCCTGAATTTGTTGTCTGTCATTGTCATTTTGTTGCTTGCTGTTTTATGAACCATAATGTGTCAGATCTACACTAGTGATACTAGAAGTGGGCAGGGAAAGAACACGTCACCACATAAGTCAGGAGAGGGTAAGCAGAAATCTGCCGCGATTCAATCCTTGTTTTACAAAAGCTAGAGAGTGGGATGTAGCACAATGTCCATCCCTGAGCCAAGTGAAGCATGGCATCTATGAAAATCCCAGCTGCACCCTTTTGGTTTCTCAAGCTTATCACAGTTTATGTAGAAAGTATAAACTGGGACAAAAGTGATGCTGTAATCCAGTTCCATAGTCCATATGACAAGGCACAGCTCCATGTCTTGCCACTGGAGTTGACCAAGAAGCACAGACAGCAGCAACGTTACCCTGGAACAAGCCAGATCTGTGGTGCTCTGTAGAGCTGTGTGGTTCTGAGAAGGCCAAGGGCCAGGCTGCAGCTCTAGCTATATGCCTGTGTCTGGGCCAACCATTCTATTGACTCGTGGTAGCAGCAGCTATCAAGACGGGCAGCTTCCTGTGTTCCCCCTGTAGGCATGCTTTGCCCACTGGTCTGTCTGTCTTCCCCCTTCCCTCCAATTTTTAAAGCTATTTGGTAATTTCAAAGACATTTGATAATGGTGTCAAAGTCTCAAATATACTAAATTCCTGTAAGTTCTATGGAAGGCACAGATATGACAGACTCTGTTAGTACTCCTGCTGAGAAAAATAATGCAATGTGATGCAATGCTCAGCCTTGATTAGACGTAGTAGGGAAAAAAAAAACCACAAACCCCAAAACACACATGGAAAGAGGAGGTTAGGAAACTGAAGCAAAGCAAAAAGAGTTTGCTCATCATACAACAAAAGGGTAATCTGTGCTAGTCCTGGCTGCAGGACACGGTGAATGCTAAAGACCAGCATGGGTTCAGAGACTTAGTTCTGTAAGACAGTATTACAGAGGGAAGGAGCCAATGCATGTGTGAACAAGTACAACTATCTCTAAATCAAAGTCCCTGAACTGAAATTTAATAGGGAAGCATCATTACATGTTCACCCAATTCCTATTATCTTCTCTGACCATTTGCTTTTCACCACTCTAAGAGACAGGATACTTTTTCAGAATAACCTCTGATCTAATGCAAATTAGCTGTTCTTACATTTTACAAATATTCAGACCATAAGAAAGCTTCAGCCAAGTTTGTTGCCCTATTAGACACCAGAGAATCCATTCTGCAGGGATGACTTCCATCCTTTGTAGATTCACTCATGTTTAACATATACTATACATTGCAGCTTTAATAAGATTAGTCAGCTGTCAATTACAAATCCCTTGGAAACCCTGTTTCATTTGTTCTGCTGCTAATAGCACTCTATGTTTCTAAAAAAATAAATAATAAAAAATAATTACCTATATTCTGCTGCTTTGCACAAAGATAGTGGTATCCAAAGAATATTTAAAAGTAATAAACTGAACCACTCACAGTTAACGGAGATTCGTATGTAGTTAAATTTGGCCTAGCAGATCTTCACAGCTTTTCCAGTCGAACAAATCTAAGGTAAAACTTTGCTTATAAATCTCAAGAAAATCTGCAGCACACCTTTGAATCCATATGGGCTCTGTAGTTTTTAATTAAATATAGCATAAATAAATGTAATCACTGCATCAGTTTCTTGAAAACAATTTATTCGCAGTAAGATCAAACACGGAATTAACACAAAGCAGAAGTAATGATTTTTTCAGCCGCAGCTGGCCTGCCTCTCACGTTTACCCATAAGCTTAATTTGAGGCTGAATTTCTACCATGCCTTTGATTAATTTTCATGCTTGATCCACAATGTAAATAAATTATCATATCAAATTTTCAAGGAACTTATTTTCAGTAAAGAGAACAGGGGAGTTGGCTATGAATTAATTACTAACTACCAACCCACAGTGAAAGATTGCTTATGGACTTTGGTATTCATAACTATTTATCCAGAATATAAAATCAGATCAATAATACATGCAGCTTTCAGTGGGACAGGAAACCATTCACCTGTCTAAAGAAAGAATTTACTAATAAACAGTACCATTTCCTGATCATCCTCAAAAACAATGGGTACTAGAAATAGACTGTTCCTAATCATGGGAAAAAATGGCAATTTGCTAATCACCTGTAAAGAGCTAGAAAAATCTATACAACATATAATATAAATAATTCTAATTCTAGCTTTTATGTAAGGCATATAAAACTATAAAGCACTGAAAAACCTGACAGAAGCCACAACTGTTCAGGTAACTTCCTGCCTTAAATCATTAGAGGTGTAGTTCTGCTGTATTATAGGCTCTCATTCGCCAAGCAATCCACTTCCATCACTCACTAGATGATTCACACAGATTTATTGTACCCATCATGGCTTTCAGTCTCCACAACTGGAAATAGGACCCACAGACCTGATCAGTCCTACTGAAATTATGTATTAAAGAGTCAGGTAGCATACGGTCACTGCAAGACTCGAGAAACACTTTCAAAAGTTATTTTATTAATTTTTATTATATTTTAAATAATGTCAGAAGAACTTTGTTAACAGAGTTAACACATTCCATTTCACTTATAGAAAAATTACTGATTATTACTTGCAAATTATTGTTAAAGCTCCCATTGACAGTAATAGTGTAGGGTAAGAACTACAATACATTATAATAGCTTTGAGTTGCTGATATCCAAGCAGTAAAAAGCACCTTACTAATAACTGGAAAAACGTTTTTCTTCATGCATCTGAATAAAAGATTAAACTGTTAAATCTATACACTCATTTGATTGTCAAGATGGTAGATATGGATGCAGGTTTGGCTTACTGAGCACATATACGACTGGGTATTAATAAACCTGAGTCCTGTACCTTGACTAAAACAGTCAATCAGTTTCCTTACTTCTGCATCCCAACTGAAAACAGGAATAGAAACATTTGTTGGGCACAGTTGGGCAAAATTATTAGAATAACGTTATCAATGATAAAAAATTATGGATGAGAGGAAGTTCAATAGTCATTGAGATGTAATTGTTTCTTAGGACCTTTTTTCCCCAGTTATTTTCTTTATAATGAAATGCAAAAATTATAGGTAGCAAAGATAATCTTTTCTTTAGATATATGCATACATTTTTGCACTCTTTGTTAAGAAATTGTGAACAGCTACAAGAAGAGCCTGCACAAAATGCTGTCTGACTGGTAATCTCAGCACAATTACATACAAACTGGCAGTGTAAAAACATCCATGACAGAGGCTGGATTCCTTTGCTTCATATCACCAGGACCCCTGCTACTCAGTGACAGTCAAATGAATTTTGAAATTTTGTAATTTATGCACCCCACATGGATACATGATAACAGCTTTCAAGGATTATCAGCAGCTGACACATTTTGTAGAAATAAGTCTTGAAAAAAACCCTGTGAACTATCTTTGAAAATAACGTTTATTAAAAAGTGTTCTTTGTCCAAAAAAAGAAGAAAGATACACAAAAAAAAGAGCATCCACCAAGTTTATATGTTTAAATTTGCACATGATGATGTCTCCTGTCTTAAATAATGTTTAGAAAGCAATAGGAAACAGTCAATATAACACATCAACTCTTTGATCACTAATGAGTACATGTGAGCCCTGAAAGACATGAAAGGCCTGAAAGCATACGCAGATCATAATTCAAGCTTGGCTGCAAGTATAATTCCTCAGCTCTCATTACGTTCATACTCTGTGCAGTGTTTATACCACAGAAATACATTACAGTGGTGTTTCCTTGCCTCTTCAAAAAAAAAAAAAAAAATATCTGTAGGACATCTTGAACAGTGCTGTCACAATGGTTTACTTTTACAACCAAAAAAAAACCAGTTGCATTCTAAATGCTCATTATTATTATTATTATTATTATTATTATTATTATTATTTCCTCCCGTTCTGTTTTTTTGTTTACAGGGAGGAGAACATCCATATGTTCTCTAACTATTAAAAAGTCTTACAGAGTCTGCAAAAGTCAAGGCAGGACAAGTACAAAACCCATGAATTCCCTATAAGTTTAAAAACACAGTACAAATAGTCAGGCTTCATCTGCATAGAGCGAAATATACCAAGGCAGGAAATTCAAAGGTGGATTTAACTTTTGAGAAAAAAATTATGAAAAGATACATGAATTCACTCACCAACTTTAAAAATGCATTAAATTACTCTTGTACAACTAACAGAAATTGGAAAATAGGAAAACAGGGTAGGGATAGAATGTATATGTTAACAAATTTGAATGTTCATCTATGGATATTTTTTTGGCAGCAATTAAAAAGATTTCTTTGTGGGATACATTTTGAGACTGTAATGAAGACCTTTCTCCAGTAAAGCTCAGGACCTATCTTTTACCCTTGATTATTACAAACCATAGTTATAAGGCTGGTTTCCCTAAGAAAGAAGATTTTAAAATCCAAGTTGCCAGAAATCTGGTCAGCAAACAGGGAAACTGTCTGCCCTCAGTCTGGGGGCAGAAACAGTTTTCTGTTTTGCAGTAAAAACCAACAGTGGCAGCATTGAAAAAACAGCCAACAGAGGCAGAAGATAATCATATGAGCTAAGGAACACACACCATCCTTAATCCCATAAAAAAGACATTAGGCACAATCTTGGTTTTGAACTGTTGTCTGATATGGCTTCTGAAAGAGATTCATGGACTGTAAATGCAATTGAGCCAAAGGATTATGAAGATTCAGTATAGACAGTGATGGAGAAATGGGCATAGAAACTACGGAGTTAATCATCTTGCAATTCAAGAGTATATATGGAAGAAGGATAAACAGAGGAAATGTTAACAACAAAATACCACTATGACAAAATATGACTATGAAGCAGTGAAAGAGATGATCTAGAGAATAAACAGAGCTATGAAACAGATTTGCTATGCTGAGAAGTGAAAAAGAAAAGCCAGTGAGCATGAGATGATGGCATGGTGAGGGAGAAGTGCAGTCAATCAAAAAAGCAAGAAAATAAGGAAATCATGAAGCATACAAAGCAAACAAGGAAAATCTGAATGCCTGAGATGACCAACCAAAAACATGTGCAGTTACTAGAAGACAGAGCAGCATGCTAAACCCACCCCCCAAATAAACAAATAAACAAACACCAAACACAAAAACAAACCCCAAAACGAACACATGACCAGTTTTACATTATAGGAGACTAACTGCTGAAAAAATAAAGACAGGTGTGATTGACCAGTAAACCCCTACTATGGAAGAAGGCTCAGAGGAGACAGGCCAGGGTAATGTGTCCATGAAGCTCAGGGAATAATGCAGGGTTTTAATGATCACAGCTGTTGCAAAGAAACTGACCTGATTTCAACACCAAAGGGATCGGAGGGTGGTCTTTGTTTAGATAAACAGCTATCAACAGCTGAACGAATCAACTGGTGGTGTGTTTCCGAGTGCATTGAAAAAGTACGAATGTCTCCCTGAGTTAGCCAGGCCAACATAGGGGAGGTGTATACGCGGCTCAGCCCAACATAAAGACTATAAAAATGTAAACAACTAACAAAAGAATTTAAAAGAGAGTGATGGCGTTGAGCTGGCTTCAACCCACATATGTCTTCCTGGTGAGACTGGGGACAGCCAGTGTCGTAATGGTCAGCATATTAAGAGAGATGTTGGGAATAATGTTGGTATGATGATTGAACTGTGTATTGCAATTGCTATATTCTGCTATGTGTAACTTGCATTTGTACCGTGTTTTCAGTATGTTTTGTATCACTCTGCTAAATCAGAAATCCCATGTAACATCAACTATCTTCAAATAAGTAAATCTGATGTTAAACACGACACCCTCACGCGTGGAATATCTAAAAGAACCTGGTCAGAGAGAACTGGTCTCTGACAGGTCAATTACATGAGGAGCCAGAACACAGCTAAGCAAACTCTCCAGGAAGATGTATGAAGTATATCTGACTGTAAAAAATACTCCTAACTTAATTTAGGACACATGCAAAGAAAGACTGTTGGGATGACTAATGGAGGATCTCACGTTAAAGAAGTATTTTAAAGAAATCTAGGCTCACGTAGTCTAAACAAAAGGTTGAGAGGACACAGCTCTAACTAAATACAATCAGAGGTTGATGGCCTTCTTCTGAAGCATGGACGTAGGTCAGTTCCAGATCATTGGCCAGCAGTCATGTTTAGCTAAGTATGCAGCTGCTGTAGGGAGCTAGAGCACTGACAACATCCCAGCTTTTTCCACAGTACATTGCATTTTGGGATATCTGACCACAGAAGCTGTGTGCTCTGGTCTCTTGCAACTTTTACAGGGTGAAAAGAAGCATTTTGTAGTTGTGAATATTTCTGATCTAATGCCAGTTGATCACAGTGCTATCAAGGACTGGACTCGATGATACAGACAATCCCTTCCTACATCCCATGTTCCTGTACATGGCATAGCAAGGGTTTTTTTCTTATTTTTGTTTTTTACCTGGGTGGAGGGAGGGCAAAAGGAAAGGAGAATTTTTGTATTCTCTAAATCACAAGGCACTTCTAGCACTCAGACCCCCAGCTAAGTGGAATGATTTTTAAAGCATCCGAGAAACATCCACATTCCTACAGTATATTACATCTGAAAGACAAAAGACAAAGATTATTTCTCTCCTAATTTTTAATATTTCTAACTACCTACCTGTCTGGGCTTTACAGACAACAAAGAGCTCACTGGATCTTCAGTTACCAGCTGAGCTCTGCAGCTCTTGTCCTTTCAAGAAAGATCACTGTCTTGTGCAACTAGGGTTTTTAGAAGAGGATGTTCTGCACACATTCTAGTCTACACACCGACGACCAGACTGCATCAGTTACAACAGCACTCTAATATATGACGAACTTATGCCAAAACATATTCACAAAGCCCTTTAGAGGAAATCCTGATGACAGTAAAATTAGTAACAAACCCCCCGGAGTTTACCTTTTGTTAAATTACATCAACAGGACATTTAAAAGTCATACCTACCTAAACTGTTATTGCTGCTAGTTGGCCAGGAAGCTATCCTATCCCTTAACTTTTTCTTTTTACAAGAGTCATTCGATTTCACAGAAAGCTCCACTTCCTCCTTTCTGATTTCTCGAACGAGTTCCATGCGGCACTGACTAAAATCCTGGAAGGAAATTTTTCCATTTTCATCTGCTCCCAGCTGGTGCATGATCTCCGCGACAGACTCCTCCATATTCAGCTGGCGGCACACCATCAGCAAGTCATTCCTAAGGATATTTTTAGAGGGAAAATGGGGGCAGGGGAAGGATGGAAGTGGAAGAAAGATTGGAAAAGTGGGAACAGAGAAGAAAAAAACAACAATTTAGTTTAGAAGAAAAGGAATACTAACTCTGTCTAGTCTGGAAATGCATTAATGCACAGACATTTAAAACCAATGAGCCAACTACTGGTTTTGTTAATCCAACAAAGTAACTATGAAGTTGGCAAGAAATTACAACACAGAAAGACTATGGAAAAGAAGGGAACATTTTTCTTTAAGTGTTAACCTCTATTTTCATGCCATTATTAACACTTCTAGTAGAGACGGACACAAAGGAGAGCTGAATCCTGCTGTTCATCTTCACAGTATCTTCTGAAAAGGTGACATAATAAGAATTTGAATAATTACCTTCTGACTAGATCAAAGGCTACTTAAATTTCCATTTTACTCAGGACAGGCCAAGGAAATTTCTTTTGCCACTGAACAGTAGTAAGCTAAAGACGAAAGGACAAAGAAAACAGCAGAAAAGAGAAACACTATTCCAATTAACTGGCTTCAAGCCTGTCTCCAAACATTCTGACTACAAAACCCTCTTAAGAAGCTTGCTTGTTCCAATTGTTTAATGAAACCCACAAAAGGGGGAGGAGGGTGGTACTGTAAAAAAAAACCTTGGCACTGACTGCAACTGGCCAAAAGACAGCTGCAACCAAATCAACATGGAAGATACTTACAGCATACAATACATTTACAAGTTTATACAATGTGCTTTTAGGAGAGATGCATGCAAGTATCCCTAAACATACTATCCAGGCAAAAAAAAAAAAGAAGTCAGCAACACTATGACCAATACCATTTTCTATTTTATGTGAAGACAAGAACCTCAAGAACATACCTTAGGCTTAATTTGGAGTATAACACTAGTTTCAGGACAAAGTATTCTGAGGGTTTTGTTCCCCACCACTCTGTCTTCTTCCTTTGTCAAAACTGAGTTAAGATTAAGTATTTTGAAAGAATTCTCAATAGTAGCATTGGCAAAAAAAAAAAAAAAAAAAAAAATCAAAGCTGATAACTAAATAAAGAAAGGTGAATAACCATTAACAAGTCTACTCAGGGAAGAACAGGAAAGAACATATTGGATGTTAATTGGATATGAATTAGACAAACACCCGATATTCTCCGTCAGTGGTGGATGTGCAGCTCAGTGAAATTCCTCAGTCATTTGCTTCATCAGAGACTAGATCAACCCCTCAGACAAGGGAGGGCTTTTCGAAGATATTGTCATACAGTCTTTTTTCAAAATGTAAACCACTGAAAAACCCACTGCTGTTCTGAGGCAAATGCAACTCTGCAACTGTAAACCCAGACCAAATAATCTTCCTGAGCATACAGACAAAGCACCTTTCCAGACGCTCACAGTTTCCATAAACAGCAGGAGACAAAGTTGATAGACTCAGGCCTGCCTCAATCCACTGCTACTCAGAGAGACTCAGCCACCAAAGAAAGGGAGAGCCAAAGACCCTCTTTCATCCTCTTTTCTTCCTGTTCCTCTCCCACCCAGCCTTACCTCACTTTAGAGAGGAAGAGGCATGGGGAGAAAGAAGGAAACGAAACCATGAAACAACTTCTTCAGCAACTGAAGGATGACAGATACATATTTGTCAAATGACAACTAATCACATTTTCAATAAAATGTGGGTAACCCAGTTCAGTCAGATCTAAAGCAACAGCTGCTTTACACTATCAAAATCTTCTTGACGCCCCATTCTCTCCAATTTCAAAAGTTAAAAAAAAAATTACCACTATTTTGCCACTCTCGCACTTCACTGTTTCTTTCCTGCCATCCTTTTCTTAAATACTTTTTGAGTTGGGATTGCATAGTACTACCACACTGATTCATACCACAAATACTATGACTATGTTCTGGCTTCTTTAAAGTGTTGCTTATATTTATGTTGTAAAAAACCTTTCTGTAGGAGGAAGGTAAAGGAAATGTGGAATAATATTAGTATTACGTGAATTATTAGCATATTTAGTAGTATTATGATTTCATTACTAATATCTGAACATTATTCAGAAGGTTTCTATGAAAACATGATACAGTGAAATACCCAAAATTCTTGCAAGAACAGTTTCACTAAAGTGATTTATTATAACAATCAAGGTCCATCTATCCTACAGAAAGAAGTTGTACATGAGGTGGAGCTTTGTAAGTCTGTTCCATGCAGGAATTCCAGAGCTGCCCCAACAGACTTCTTGGCAGACATGTTTACAGTAGAACTGGAGTGTAATAATAATAATAATAAAATTATGACCATGTATTTTAGCAATAGATAAATAAATAAAATCTCCACTTATGACAAGAAATACATTTATTATAAGAGAATTAAATTACATTACATAGGGCAAATATAAGTGATGGACACTTGCAGTTAAAATTTTGGTCACAGTTATGCTCTTAGCTTTGAATCAGGTCAACGAATAGATAAATAAATAATCTTAGCATGGCTCAGTTCCCCATTTTTAAAAATTAAGACAACAATACAAACCAATCTCACAAGGGTGTTGCAAAGAAAAATAAGGATGACAAAGAATTCAAATTTTCACAAGGGAAATGACAGATACAATTAAGCTATGTCTATATGTGTTCTCTTAAACAGAGCAGATGTAGCACCACAGGTTGAGGGACTCCCCAGACGAGTGCTGATTTTGAAATAAGTATCAGGAGAAGCAGTGCAGAGCGATTCTCCCAGGGGTTTCCAGGACAGACATCTGTTGCCCCAAACTCAGAAGAGCCGTTTTGCCTCACAGGGGTGGGAGGAGGCTGTGGCACTGGCGGCAGACCTCACACAGCCCTTCAGCCTCCATCCCAACACAGCCCACAAAGGACAGCCCCAAATCCGTATCTGGTTCCCGACAGCCAAAAGGTGCTGAGCGTTCTCTCCCGTTACGCAAATACGAACTGAATATCATTTGTAGCACCTGCAGCCTGAGAACGTTGCCTGAAGCAACCTATAGAAGCATGAGAAAAGATGTAATGAATTACAAAAAACCCAATAAATTGGAGGCTACTTGAGTAACTGAGGAGTACAAGCACTACTGAAAATGGATTTCATTTACTTGGAGGGCATCACGCAATCTGAAATGACAAGAGTTTTCCTAATCTCCATGTACAAACATTATCAAAAGGATTTTTATTTTTAAGAACAACACTTTCATTTTAGATTCTACAAACACTCCCATGCAGATCTGCAGGAGATTCTCCATGTAAATATCTACATGTTGAAAAGCACAACTAATTGGAACTTCCAGTTGCTTTAAAAGAAAACAGTCTCAAAAACATTCTGAAATGGAATAAATACAAAATACTTGGGAACATAAAATTCCACAACCGGTGAATATGACACCAGAGGGTTCTACTGCAGGTATGGCCCTATTGCTTAATTACAAAACCAAAGAATCCTCTTTTTTAAATGAAAATAACTTCATTTATAAAATAATCCAGCCACCTATTTTGTTTCAACTTTTAAAATTAAGATGACTATAAAAGTCTCTCCTAAGACACCAGTTCAATACAGGCGAAAGCTTATCTTTGGCAGAGAGATGTACATAATTCCAGTACATATGCTTTTAAACCTAATGTTCTCTATTCTGTGGGAGTTAACTGACATCCTTCTATTAACTTCTAGAATATTTGGATCCATTTTTATGGCGACAGACACACAGGAGACAGCTGGGAACAGGAAGTCTCTGTGTTAGAGAACCCACGCAACCCATCTAAACATATCTCAAATGAATTCTCACCTGTATTCAAAGGTAGGAATTTTTCAGAGTCCAAAGGGTTGGGCATTTAAAGCTACTTGGATGCTCTGAAAGTACTAGCTAACATGTAACATATGAACACCTGCCACTCTGTTACAGAACTGTTTTATTAAACACTGTTTTAAGACAAATCAGTATTGCTTATCTTAAGCTGATGAGCACTGGGAAAAAAAAACAACTAGAAGACACAGAACAGACCAAGTTTTCAAAAAAACCCACAGGATTAGAGTAGATAAGAGTTACAGGACTAGTTAGGTTTATGAATACTGTAATTTGTAATATTTTAAAATATTTAGAATGTTTTAGGCTTGGTAAGGCTTAATTTCACTTTTTGTGTCTCATTTTCTCTTCAGTAACTCTCCCAAGGTACACAATTGGAAATCAGAACCTAGACAGTTAGCTTCATTACTTCAATTGTGGTTAAAGTTTAGCTCTTCAGACAACAAAGAAACCAAAGCATAAACCATAACACAATCGAAACTGTAATAGTTCACATAAAAAACCATGAACCAACCTGGATTTTCCATAGTATCACTTTCTATTAACAGTCTCAATAGACTATATCCCAAACATGTAGAAAACTCCATATAAGAATACATATTAACTGACATCAGTGCAAGAATACAGGCCCTAAACCATTTTTCATTCTACAAATTGGAAAGATATTTTGGATTCAGCAAGCTTGCTACATAATATTAAAGCCTTTCTCCAAAATACATAATCTGGAATATATTTAGATTAAGGACCCCAACGCTAGGAGAAAAAAAAATAATTTACTTAAATAGAATCTTTCAATTTGACCTTGAATTAATTTCACTTTCATTGGAAAAACATACTAAAAAAAAAAAAAGTATCACGTAACAGGTTTTAAGGACATGTTAGCTATCAGGCTAATGATACCTAAATTTTGAAAACAGCCAGAATAAAGCTAAGGCAGCTGTAAAGCTGAACTGCTGCCATCACAAGAAACTGTTCTTTTAACAGGAAAATATCAGGTTATTCTGTCACAATATGTTCTAATTATTTAGCCATCCACCTACCACAGCAATCCTTCAAGAACTGTTGCAGATTCCATCTTCTTAATCCCTGCTAACACAGTTTAAAAAAACAGGATTTCTCTAACAATTAAAAAATGAGCCTAACTTATAACTTGATACAAATTTGAAACATTTAGATTTTTCTCCCCCAAGAGAAGTTGAATAAAAAAATACTGTCATACGTACTGCATGCTATAATAATATTGGGCAGTCAAACATATGAAACAAGCATACACATGCATACTCTAAAAATTATAACATAAAAGTATACAGGGTTGTTATTTTTTTATTTGGGTTTTTTGGTTGGTTGGTTTATTTTTTTTATAAATGGAAGATCAATCGTAAAATGATTGATACTTCTGTTAGACACCAAAACAGGATCAGTAACATAGTCTTTTTCTTTCCTAGAACAGCCATACTCCCTGCTGTACTCACTTTTACCTTGTTCTGATTATCGCTTTGGTTAAGCATGAGGAACTAACATGCATGCTGCACAATACCTGCAAGGGGTTGGCTCTGAGACTGAACAGAACCAGTGGAGTAATTCTGCTGTTCTTTTCCCGTCTGACATTCTACCACATTTATAAAGCAAGTCTGGTAAGGATGGTTCTACAGTGACTATATAACACCAAGAGCAACTATATATTTACTTCAAACTATTTAGATTTTCAGCTACTAAAAAGGTATGGTCATTTTGCTGGGAAACATTTAATCTTTGCTTATGCAAGATGCAGTCTAGGTGCACAAATACCTTTGAAGAAGAAAAGTCAAAATTAAAGATGCACCCAAGTTTCCTAGAGGCAAGTAAGAGTAAATAAACAAACAATGTAAAAAAACCTGTTCCACGCAGTTGTGTTGTGAGTCCCTTCTAGACCAATACTGTAGATAAACAGTGATCTATTTGAAACATTAATTTAAAAAGGACTAACATGGAAATGCCTGTCTAATGGAGCACTCCATAGCATCCTCAGGAAATGATGCAGTAAGAAGTTGCCGATATAAAATATATACTGGAATCACTGGAGTTAGATCACTTAATCCTTGGTAGGAGCGTGTTTAATTTAGTTCCCTGGTGTAGCCATCAATCTCCAGAGCACCCATTGCCTGACACTTACCGGACTGCTGTGTTTATGGGCCTCAGGCAATGCCCCATCTACTCTGACTCTCACAGCAAGTCAAGCCCCTGACTGCTTAAATCAGGGGATTACACCAGTTCCGTAACTTTGACTTTTCTATGAGCAGCCACAGGCAAACATTCCTGGCAATGATCTCAGAATTGTTTTTTTCTCAAACAACTCACATTTGCTACTCATTAAAAGAGTACTTTCTTAAAATACCCGATTTTGCTTTCTCGTTAAGAAGCTGCGGGTCCTTGCAAAAGAGAAGAAGAGAAATCTGGTCTGAATGAAGGCTGACATGTCACAGAAAATGCTAACAAAAGTCCCTCCCTCCAGCCGAGCATTCTCCAGCCCTCTATGTCTGGATATCAACTACATGGCCTCTGCAGGTTTCAGCTGGTGTCACTCCCCTTATGAAGCTGAAGACAAGCAAGTAAGACCAAGACTTCCACATACCTTAAGCACATCCTCCCCCAGGAATTTCACCATGTGGGGTTTGATCTATGTTGTGGCTTAACCCCAGCTGGCAACTAAGCACCACACAGCTGCTCACTCACTCTCCCCCAGTGGGATGGGGGAGAGAATCAGCAGGGTAAAAGTGAGAAAACTTGTGGGTTGAAATAAAGACAGTTTAAAGGTAAAGCAGAAGCCGCACAGGCAAGAAAAACAAAATAAGGAGTTAATTCACCTCTTCCCATTGGCAGGCAGGTGTTCAGCCATCTCCAGGAAAACAGGGCTCCATCACGCGTAACGGATACTTGGGAAGACAAATGCCATCACTCCAAACGCTACCCCCTTCCTTCTTCTTCCCCCAGCTTTAATTGCTGAGCATGACGTCATATGGTATGGAATATCCCTTTGGTCAGTTGGGGTCAGCTGTCCCAGCTGTGTCCCCTCCCAACTTCTTGTGTACCCACAGCCCACTCGTTGGCAGGGCAGCACAAGGAGCAGAAAAGGCCTTGACTCTGTGCAAAAGCTGCTCAGCAATAACTAAAATGTCAGTGTGTTACAACATTATTCTCATCCTAAATCCAAAACACAGTACTATACCAGCTACTAAGAAGAAAATGAATTTTATCCCAGACGAAAACAGGACAATCTAGCAAAAGTAACAACAGTCTAAATTCATAAGGCACGTGCTGCATGCAGAATTCTAAAGCTGCTCTTAGTTGATACAGCACATAAAAGCGGGATGCCACCAAAACAAAAACATACATTTGCCTCTATTTCTTCACCATTCTTTGATTTAGACCTAGGTCAAAGAAAATCCTCCAAGAAGCTCCTCACTTCTTTCTGCCAACCAAAGATTTCCTGCAAATCACTAATCTTTTCTGCCCTGCCAATCAGCCTCCCTCCAGCATGACATAGTGAAAAGAACCAGGGTACACAGCCGCTTTTACGGGATCAAGGGAAAATAAGAGTCAGAGAAGCTTCAGGAGAAGAAAAAGGAGACATAATGGCTTGGAGGGAAGGAAGCAGGTAGGAGTCCATTCTGGGAAACTGAAGGAAAAGCAAGAAGATTTTAGTTGTGTTTTAAATCTAAAGAGGAATAGTGCAGAACCCCATTCTTGGAATTGTACAGGTCAACTGAACGAGCCTTATGTTATTAAAATGTCACCCCACAGAAATACAGCATATAAGGAGACCGTGGAAAGGACTGCAAAGGAAAATTATCCAACACTGTACCCAATGACAGGAAAAAAATATACCTGTGTCATCACTGATGGATGGGTGTCTAAGACTGCCACAACCTCCGTTGGTGATCTGTCCTAGTGCTTCACTGTTCTCTCCTGCAAGTTTCCTAATTTAAAAATTCCCAGCTGCAATTCAGAACATTACTTCAGAAAGGAAGTTAACAGTCTGTTTTTTGCAATCACAGTGGATAAGAAAAATAGTCATTCCATATTTAAAATCCATCATCAGATGTCCCACCTTCTTTTGAGTAAAGAATTCCAATTTCTGCATCTCTGATCACCTTCAGTGAGCTGCTCCTGCCTCTCTCCAACTGATCCACCAACCAGATTGATGACAGCATGCAAAACTAGACACCAGCTTAAAGCATACACTGAAAAGAGTAGAAAAGTTGAAAGCAGAAGTCCTGTCTTCCAATAGCATTTTAAGCAATTTAAGTTTAACTTGAGACCTACTATAAATCTCAGAGGATTTTCTTCAGTTGCACATCCTGTATTTTTACCACTAAATGTGCTGTCGGGTACTTATCCCCACTTTATCTCACTGGATTTTTTTCAAGCCATATCTTCAATTTGTCAACACCAATTTTGACTCCAGTCTTATCCCCCAGCATGTCTCCAACCTTCCTTAGCTTGGTGTCATCTCAAATTTAAGAAAGCTTACTCATTATTATGTCATCCAGATCATGAATCGTTAACAGTACTGATCTGACCCAAGCCATCCTTCCAATTTCAATTTGATACAGTCTTTTATTTGTAAAACAAACTATTGGTATCTAATGACCTCTAAGTATAGCTTAAAAAAACCCCAAACCGAACTCTCTCCCTTACTCTGTTTCTCTGGCTTGCCTACAAGTGTTATAAAACCGCATCAAAAGCCTTAATAAAGACAAGACAGAAGGCATCTATTGTTTCATTTCCACCACTAACTACTCTTACTAGACTTGAGAAAGATCAAATGGGTTTGACACAACTTTTTCTTAACAAATCCATATTCAGCCAGTTATAGGCTGTCTGCAGACTGATCCCCATCTCACCACAATTTTAAAGAAAAGAAGCATATTTTATCTTTACCCATTTTCTGTTACTTCTATATTTTGGAAGATCTCAGGGAAAAAACCTTCAAAATAGTTCTGAGGCTGTCTTTAAGAACCTTACATCAAGATTTTCAAGTACAACTAATTGAAACAAATACAAGTACTCTCTTAACTCCCTTCTTCCCCCTTCCTTCCAAGGTAGTTGTTACTGGTCCTAGTTGCAGGAACCATCTCACTATATTTGATATTTTCAGTGTCGGAAACAGAAAAAGAGAAAACATGTCACACTTCTCAGCATCAGCCATCAACAGCTCACTGGCTCCCTCTCTTGGGTACCCTTTCCCAGGTTTTCCTGGTACCGTTTCGACACTGGGGGATAATTTTTTGTTACACTTGTAACTCCTTGCTAGTTTCATTTTCTACCTTGCATGTTCCAATGCCTGCTCCATCAGTTCATAATTAACTTGGAACCTGACCCAGTTCCACTATGCTGAGCAGCAGCAGGAAAAAGACAGGGTTAACAGTCAACCAGCTCCAAAACCCTGTATGCTGTATTCATAAGTCAACCAGCTAAGCTTTTACTTCACAGCTCTGTCCTGGTTTGGCTACCTCTCACAGTACTATTGCAGGCATACAGCCTGCACCACCACTCCTCCTTCTGGGAAAGCAGGGGGAAGGTTCCTTTGACAGTCAATACCTTCCACCATGGTGTGTGTGTCTCCCCCCCATTTCATACTAGATATGGACAAGACTGCCAGTCTGTCACATGAAATTCCAGAACAGAAATGTGTGTTTTATAGACGGCACAATAAATACACATTCTACTCATCGGAAATAACGTAAATGTTGTACTCTGAACACCTACCTGTTCACACAAACCGCATCTCACGACCTGTGAGAACAGTGTGTCCACTTTTGGCTAAGGCTGTCATCTCTGGAGACAGACCTGCTGCAGGCAAACAAAGGTCCGTTGATCGAGAAGCAGAGCTTGTCAACAGAATCTCTGCCATTCTGTGCTTTCCTTTGTGCTGCTTACTAGTTTCGAATTTTGCTAAAACACAGTATCAACTCAACCTACAGACTCTACCACATGGTAGGAACTACGAGGAGCATAGTTTTCGTTCAGAGGTAGGCTGGTCTTTGTCACCTAACTTACCCTTAAAAATTACATAAGGGAATTCATTGAATAACTGCTAATACTACATAAATACTGCCTTGTTCTATTAAATATAAGAAAGTACTGCTTCAGCAAAATTCTCAGAAGACAGACATTAAATGTGCTAATTACAATGAATCATTACAGCTCATTACAGTTGTGTTAATTAACATACAAGGTCATGTACACGAACAGTCACTATGCTAGGATGAATTCCACATAGGTACTATTTATTCTAAAAGATGCATGTGAACATTCACAGTAAAAATGAGGTGGATTTGGAAAGCCATGTATCCACAGCATAACTTTTTATCCAGATGCCATCTGCAGTCCGTCCTTCGGACAACACATAATTAGGCACAACACGAGCCTTGTTAATCTCTAATTTACCAGCTGAGATACCAAGAAATCTAAATAAAACCTCTGCTGTAGTTTTATACCTCTTAAAACAATGCCAGTTTTATGGTCATGAATGAACTTTTAGAGCCGTTTCTTAGTTCAGAGCATTTGGAGTGAACCGTGTTTAAAAAAAAATCAAGCAGACATAACCACAGGGATCACAACTAAACCCCAGGCTTGAGTTTCTTACCCCCGTCTTGTGCCAATGCTAAAAGTCACACAGCCATATAACGACCCAGAACCATGAACTACCCATGCTGGAAAGGAATACTTCTTACTGAGCTAGTTTTCAGCCAGGGCAGTTCTTTGACTGAACAAATTCTAGTGCAGACCGAATGAAACTTCAGGACCACACACAGTGGAACAATTCATTCCATAGCATAGGTTGACATAAAAAAACCCATGAAACCTCCACCTACTTTTCCAGGCTCATTTCATAAGGAGTGCAGGCACCTAGCTTAGGGCTGTATATTTGCAAGAAAGGCCAGGTGCCCAAGCATCTTGTGAGGCTCCTTGCTCCCCATAAAAACATGCACGACCTGTTGCTTGAATCAATTTCAGACACTAACTACCCTACCGCAGCAATCTAAGACAAAGAATTTCTTTTTAATTGTTTTAGAATCCATCCACAATGGCCAGCAAAATACTTGCACATGGCATCCTCAAACTGGACAAACAATGGGAGACAAAGAAATATAAGGAGTTAACCACCCACTGGCAGAACTCTTCTTTCATCCAAGTGCCTCCCAGAACAGTCAACTCATCCATTAATTTCCAACTGTAAGTTTTGGCAAATTAATTCTGGAAACATCTAGAAAGTTGCTGCTTAGAAACATGAGCTAACCAGCAGTGGTTAAGGAGGATGCTAACTGCCTTGTCTGCCATAAGCAGAAGATGCAATCACACATGAATGACACAAATTCTAATATTTACTGTAGTCCCAGTGATACTGCTCGAACAGCCCCCAGTGGTTTCTATGTTACAAATTTCAGGCTATGAATTTGTTAAGAAGGCCAGGTACCAAAGCATCTTGTGATAGTCCCCTACTCCCCATCACCCTTGGGAGGAGATAAATAGAGTATATTAGTGAAGTTATAATCTTTCAGAATTGCTGCCAGGAAACCCAAGAAAACACACGGCAAAAAACCCCAGTTTAACAGCTACTTTTTTTTCCCCTCCAAGGCCACAAAAGGGAAATTACTAACTTTAAAGAGATGTTCAATTTTCTTACAGTAATAACCCCAATAACATGGTGTTAGCAACAACCTCATTAAAAATTAATAAAATTCAATAAAAATTAATAAATATAAGAAACAACTTCAGCACTTACAAGGTAACTGGATGGTAACTTTCAAAGGGATCAAAAAGTTTAACAACTGCATTCTCAAGTGACTCACTGCTCAGGTTTTCCACATTACAATCTACCTGAACATCAAGCTCCCAAGAAAAAGAACACAATAACACCATGTAGAAACCAGCCTGAGACATATAAGTCACTTTTCCCAGATTACTAATGCCAATGAGGAAAGAAAAATGCAATAACCTGTATAAAACACACCAACTAACTTTACTAACTTTAAAACATTAAGAGCTCCAGCTAAAATGTTGTATTATACCCCTTCACATGTCTGACGTTTGCATAAGAACTGGACAGCTAACTAATTAAAAAATATGAAGGGTTCAGAAAATTCAAGTTTTAATATGTTCCTCTGACTGTGTATCAGTTGTAACAAATACAGCCTTGGAAATATATAAGCTTTTTATGAATGTTGATTTTTGGTATGTTTTCTAGACCCAATATTTAACAGAGAGATACGTTTTTCTTCATCCTAAACTAAGCATGCAGGGTGACTCTCTGGCTTTTCATCTATATCCGTCCATCTGTCTTCCCCCATAACTTACTCCTTTTTCGGTTATGATCCTCTGAGAGGACCTGTGGAGGTCAAAGTTAGACTAAAATGCCACAAAATTCTATACAACTGTGGAACCACTGACTAAGGCAAGTCCCAAGAGAAACAGAGAACTGGCTACAGTGGTGTAAAAAACAGCACAGTGCTTCCACTCACCACCTTATTCAGCACACAGTAAGTATTGTGCTGTATCCATATAAAAGCACTCCTTCAGTTACATGGATCACAGACCCTGTGACAGCTTCCTAATGGAGATGGATGAAAAATAAAATTAAGCCTAGGAACAGAACCTGGGAGCTGAAACTGTTTTCAAGACACACTCAAAAACTAGTGCGAGGACAAAGTCAATTTTACCAAGGTTCACGCATTTTTTTCTGGAATTCCTAAAATTGAGTTGTGTGAAGCTTTCAGGTGTTTAAAGAAAGCACAGAGCAAATAGTCCCAATCTCAAGTGAGAATAAAACCTTGTACTGGGATCTAACAACTTTTCCAACTCCATGGTGAGAACAGTCCAGCAATTTGAAGAGCCACACTGAACGCAAGGACTAAGCAAAGCCTTGTCCCCATCTTGGTGACATTTTGCAGACTGCTTCTAAATGGTGTTCCCTTGTTAGACAGCTGGATTGAGGCCACATTTAGGACTGTACAGTACTGGGACCGAAGGGCTTTTCAAATTTGAAACACTAGTACCTGCGAAACTAGCAGAATATTACTTCTCTCACAAGTCTTCAAAGGCAGTTTTTTGTTTCCACGTGTTCTATTACAGAGTTGATCTTTTTTAAATCTCTTGCTTGTAGGACATAGGGCTTTATCATTCCTTAGTCTGCTGACATCTGAGCATTCACAGCAGCTTCTACTTACACGTTTTGTTCCTGATGCTGCTTCCAACCAGCACAGAATAGCCTGCAGGGACTAGAAAGCATCTACATGCAGAATATAAACTCATGCCCAAATTAAGTTTTCAGAGATCCTGACTGAACGTATTTGCATGGGCTCATAAATGATCATCTTGTGGGTAAAACCTATGTTTTACCACCGCAGGGCTGCAGAACTGCATGTACAGTATGTAAAACTTTATGCCCTCAACAGCAAAAGAGGCTGATAAAAATCTTTGACAAACCTGCCTGTGTATGTTCATATATTTACAGAGTTTAGTATGATTTTAGAGGCAATCACCAAGTTAGAACAGTCTCCAGGAGGTTACTAGCATATATATGAACCAAATCATAGAAAAGTTCCTTGTCAGATCTTTTTGCACAGTCTATATAGTGTGCTTATTTCAGAAGAGGCATCATTTTAACATTACATTCTAAGTCCACATTATTACACCCATACAAGTGCCTCTGCTCACCCAATTGTCCTGAGATTATCTATGAAAAGAAAACAATTTAATCCCAGCAAAGCATAACCACGAGTTAAAGAAAGAAAATATAGTGACAGGAAGAGCTTAATCATGTTTTTTTCCTATATGTTTTCTTGTGTCTACCACTGTCAAAACTGCTTTGGTAAGTACAGCCTTTGTGAAAAAAGGCCTTTTTCTTTTGTCCACAGAGTTTTTTTACACTCTGCTTGACAACTCCCACCAACATTGGGAAATTATTAATGGCTAAACATGGAAATACACAGCATAAAGGAGGAGTCTGAGAACCTCATGGCCATGCAGTAGGTATATTCTTTACATGGTTGAAGACCTTGACATATCGCAGTCAGCTCCCTTGGGAAGAATGAATGTGTCACCTCAACGTTAACACAGTGCGCCTCTGCACCCTGAAGAGTAGCAGAAGACATAGGCTAGCAACCACACAAGGCCAAACCTCTGTCTTCTTTAATTCTAGTAAAAGTGTAACAGTTACCCTATTGATGGATTTGGAACTCAGTATCTATCCATTTAGTTCTCATGAAGTATCTATGTGAAATACTACGCACTTGTTTCATTTACCTATTTTATTTACAGGACCTTTCACAAGTTCATCACAATTTACCCCACACCAGTAGCTTCTTTGTGATCCCCCCCCAACAATGTGCAGTGCAGTTCTGAGCTCATCATTTACTCATCTTCTATGACACTCAGATCACTACCTCCAATTTATATACGAATTTTAAAACATAGGGTACGTGGACAAGATCTCTGACAATGCTTTGTATTAACCTGATTTGTGGCTTCACACGGAGCTATAGCCAAAAGTATACTGTATTCCCTTCAAAAAGCTGCAAGTAGAAAAGTCAGATTACAGTCTCAGGAAACATCTATATTCACTCCAAACACTTTGCAATAATTACCTATTTTTAAAAGGAAGAGTAAAAAAAGGAACAGCAAATGATTGTTTTAGAGAAAAAGTAACTTTTCTACTACTTTTTAAACACAAAAATCGTGGACACTTGTCGTTTCATAGTTCTGTTTCATATATGGTCTCTCCTGAAGACCCATCAAGTCAAACTGAACGGGACAAATTCTGTGCTACTATACTACAATCAATTAAAAGTTTGGCCCACATTGAGGCAAAAAAAGAGTAACACATCCCAGGTTTTACATAAGGACCATACATTTTGAATAACTAACTCATTATTTTTATTCCAAAATGCTCCAGTTAGAAGGCCACTCTCTACCCATTTAAGAAGATTCCAAGGCAGTCCATTTGGGCTCAGCAGTCCATTTGCATTTTTCAGCAGTACTTATTTTACTTACAGAAAATTGCAAGAAAAGAAAAAAGAAATTAAAAAAAAAAAAAAATCAAGAATCCTGTAAATGGATCTAGTTCAACCAAGTTAATAAATGGATTTACATGAACACTAGTTTGCTGCCTGGATTATAGCAATAAATACTTTCAGCTTTTTCCACTGCTACAAAACCCCAGCTTATTTAACTATACACCAAAAATTGTACCTGGATGTCAGCCTGAATTACTAACCTGCTATGACACAGCATACGTATTTTGAGTCTTACATACCCCAAACAACAACAGCACAACAGCCATTGCAGTAACTTAGCTGGTCACAGACAACCCACATGGATTTTGTTCCTTTCATTTAATTGGTCCTTTTGTGCTTCAAGAGGTAGCTCTTTAAATGTTAAGCACAGAATTTCAAGCACATTACCAAAAGCAACTACCTAAAAAAAAGTTTAATGTGGTAGAGAGTAACAGACACCATAGAAGCATAAATCTCTTCCCTTAAAAACACAACAAATAGATACACACCTTATCTTCTTGAAAAGAATTTTTTTTCTTTTCTCATAGCATGTGGCCACTAGATGCAGAAACACTGAGGCGGATGCCAAAATATACTCAGCAAGAAAGCTGGGAACGCCCTACTACTGCAGCCCATTAAAAAGGGAAGTATCAGCTTGTCCTTGGTTTTGAGTTCCCAAAGCGATGCACCACTAAAACCACTCAGATAACAGATCAAATCCAGCAAGTTCCTTTTAACTGCTTCTGTGAAGAGCTAGGGAAGGAGGCAGTCTTTCAGCATTTCCTTTTAACGGGCTGTATAAGCTCAATATCTTTAAATATCTTACTCTACTTTTACCAGAGATTTTCTGTAAGACATTGACCCCAGTGTAAAAAAATCTGTGTACACAGAAGAAATTTTTTTCAAACAAACTCTACAAACAGAACTTCATTCCATTACTGTTAATATGATGACAATTCTCCCTCTAAATTAGACACTAGCTTTACCTTTCTGCTTCATAACCCTCGAAATTACTTATCCATGCCTAAAAGTTAAAATCATAAAACTAGCACGTTTGTAACTTAATAATGAATTTAATTTTTTCATAGCTCATGGCTTCATTTTTTTAAGCAAAAGTATTTCCCGCAGATTCAAAGTTACCTTATTTAGACTTTGCAGTGTTGGAACAGAATAATCTGGAAACCCATTTAGTGACTTCTCCAGTAAAGATGAAATTCGTTATGCTCTAAATGGAACTTCAGTACAATCCACACATAATAAAGCTACAAGGCAACTAAGTTTCTAAAGACAACATTAATCTAGCCCACCACCTGTAAAAACCCAGCATGCTCTTTCCTCACTGACATCAACCAAGGCCATACACTCTGACCTTAAAAAAAAAAAGAGGGAGGGAGGGCGGCGCAGGGGGGAGGAAAAAAAAAAGCAGCAGGTGTCCTCCCCAATGCACCAACTCTCTGAAGCTGAATATATTTTTAATTGTAACATTAAATTCTGAAGCTTTTCAAAGCAAACAGAACAAAAAGCAAAACAAATGAATGCAATTAGTGTTTTTTCAGTTAACAACTTTTTGTTAATAACAACACAATCCAGCTACAGCTGCTAAAACAAAGTTCTGCTCTAAACAGTGTTTAAGGCTGTGTTTTGCTTCCAGCAAGACTGATCCAGCTGATCTCAAGCGTTCAGAATCCAGCCTTAATCATGGACTGCTTTCCAGTTGTTTGGGTTTTTTTTTTTTGTAAAGTTACCTCTCATTGTTGAGGTATCAGAAGGATGCCAAGCACTTGCAAGACATTAAAGTAATAAAGTAACTAATATTAAACCCAAAATAAGCAAAAGCCATTTCAGTACAAACCAACAAGTTAAAGCTCTTGTGTTTTCTTAGTACTTTTGTCTAGCTACATGTTGCAAAATTTCAATATGCACATGTCAAATGCAATGCTCAGAGACACAGGCTTAGGATTTCATACCCCATCATTCAGTTTCTTCTGGGTTATAACCACCAACAGTACACAATTACATTTTATCATTTTTATATCATCCCAACTATTTAGAGTCTGAAAATTAAACAGCATCTCAGGTGAGAGCCTGAAAATTAATCAGTATCTCAGGTCATGCTCCTCCTGTCCATCTGTGCCTTTACTTCCCTGCTATTATTTGAAGAGGTTTACAGTTTGATGCACAACAAAGCATTTCCACAGCTGAGACACCATGTTACTTCATCAGGAATGCAAATAGCTCTTTTCCCCATGCAATATGAACTAAATAAACATGCGTATAAAATGCCTGCCTTTGCTGCAAGAATAAAGATCTTCTCTTCTGTAACAGCTCTGGAGTTGGAAAGAAAGAAACCTTATAAACAAACTGCTGCATGTGTTATGCGGACAAATGACTGACCAAGCATCAGCCCTGCAAGCAGAAGAGAAGGGATACTCATTTTGAAAGATATGACAACTTACGCTAACAGCTGCAAAACCGCGAATTTCAACCCCACTGCATTGAAAATAAGTAAGTTCTGAAAAACAGGCTCAAACTAGTAAAAGGCTATAGATCATTTCTAGTCCACAAGGAAGCAGCTGATTTTACAGTGCTGGCTTCTCTGTTTTCAGCTCTTTCTACAGATGCCCAGGCATTTATTGCAATGCTTAACTTGCTGTAGAAGGTGCAGTAATGTGCAGAATTCAGCCTACCATTTCCATTGGGGCTACAAGGAAGGCAACAAAGAAACTGTTGTCCTCAAGGATGAGCAGAGGAAAGTCCAAGGAAGCAGGACAAGAGGGAACAGGAAAACCAAGCAAATGGCCTGTATGAAAAAAGAAAAACCAGAAGCAAGACAAACAGTATGCACAGAATGGCCAGATTAAATTTAGTGTAAAAGCAGATGTAACTTTTTTGTCTTTATTTTAATTCATTATATTAAAAAGATGCAATTACCTAAACACTAAGACTGTTAGCAACAACAGCAAAACCCCAGTTGCTATACTTTTAACATGGACGCTGTGCATCTGTGAATCAGAAAGACCTGTCTGTAAGACTATGGTGGTGCATACTATAAATATATCCAAAAACCACTGGGCAAGTCTGCTCCTGCATACGCCATTGCCATAAAATAGATCATGAGGGAAATTGAGACACTACACAAAGCAGGGAATGCATTCCATTTACAAGACTGATTACCCAGGCTAGCTTATGAAGTCAAGAAAAGTAAATGACTCCCTCTCATGTCAAAGATAATTTCTTAAATATTCATTCACTACTTTCTCATAAATACGGAAATTCAAGGGAAGACAGTAATTTATAACACTACGTTCTCTGATCAAGGCCATACCAGTTCTGCCTTGAAGGCACAACTCCCTTCTGAAGCAATGTATTAGCAACCTTCAACAGCGGACCCACCATCACCTGAAGGACTTTCAACCACTATCCTCTGGGCTTTATTTCCATTTCCTGCTGAAATCCAATGTCCCTCCTCAGACATGTCCTGGAGTTTTCAAAGCTTTCAACAGCATAGTTCAAGCAACGTTCAGAAACACCCATTTTGAAATACACAGTATACAGATTTGGAACAAAACTTAGGCAATGCAGAAAAGTCAATCAGAAATCAGCGTCTTGTGTCATGGTAGCATCCCTGAACTGTCCATATGAAGGACTAAAACATTAACATTCCCTTAGTAAGGTCTTTAAACTACAAATATACAGAAGTCTATGTAGTTTACATTGCAGAAAAGCATCACAGTATAGATCAGCTCTGAGGCAGCAGCAGATGCTTTAAGTGCACGTCCTAAGTTTTCAGACATCAGAATAATTTCCATGAAGACAGTAAACAAATGGAAAGAGAAGCGATCTTAACACGCTGGTTGGAAAGCATACATTTTCAAAGTTTACATTTCAGAACCACAACTGTCAAAATAATCATTAGACTGGGGAAAAAAAGAGTGTTCGGGGAGCTGTTTAGATAAGAAATATCATGACCCTTGAATTTTACTTTTAAACTGACTGCCAGCTGTTACAGATTTTCAACAACTTTCTGGCTCCAAAGAGATGACAGTGGGGATTGAAGTTTACTTAGCCTTTTTGCAGGGTCATATTCTTAGGTTTCAGGTTAGATGACAGAAATTCCCTCTCTCTGACTCAGGTCTCTAGAGGCACTTACTAACTGTAACTAGCATGGGTTTCATTTTGAAAAATGCAAGTTACCACCACCTCTGGCAAATCTCACCTTTAGAAGTTCTGGGTTTTTTAAATCATGGCGTGAGAGCAGAGGACTAGCTCCAGAAATACCCTCCCAACAAAACCCAGTCCTGACCAAAACACACTGCCAGTACTTCCAGATACCTGAACATTTCATTACGGCTTATTTCCAACCATCTACTGCAAATGTACAAGCTCACCACTTCCCCCTCAAAATCTATCCGCCTGGGTTACAATCCCAAAACTAGCTGGGGACCAGTGGAGGAAAGGAAATGAATTTGTGTAACAAGGATATCGATAAAAACATATTAAACAACAAAATCAGGTGATCTGGGAGATCGGTGCGAATTTTCTTAGACCACCTGTGACCAGCTCAGTTCGTTTACTTGCAAAAATCACCCGCCCGGTGCACGAGGTGATTAGAAACCACCCAGGTTAGAAGGAGCGACCTTCCAGACCTGGTGGCAGGGAAGTCCTCCCGGCGATCTCTCTCCACCCTCCCCTCCGTTCCCTAAAAGCTCTCCCTGCTGAGGCACAGCCAGAGCCCCGCTCTCAGACCCCTCGCTCCGGGAGCCAACGGCGGCCCGAGAGGCGGGAGGGAGGCCGGGCGCGCCCCGGGCTGCGCTCGGAGAGGCACCGGCCGGGGCTGGCCGCGCCGCGCCGCGCCGGAGCGGGCAAGGGAGACGGGCGGCGCGAAGGTCCGCCCCCCGCGCCGCCCGCGGCTGAAGGCGCAAGGCGGCGGCCCCAGCAGCGGCGCGGAGGGTCCGGCCTGGTGGCGGCGGGGGCTGCGCCCTGCGAACTACTCAAACTCGCCGAGAAGTTGAGACGCCGCTTCGCGGGCGGCCGGGGACGGGGGGAAGGACGGGACGGCTGCGCACCAGCGGCGCAAAGAAACCTCCTCCCGCTGTCGCTACCTGCTGATGAAGCCGTCCCCATCGCCGTCGCAGGTCTGGAAGAGGCGCCTCATCCTCTCCTCCTCGCCCGTGCTGGAGGTATCGCTGCTGCTACTCCCGGCGCTGCTCACCTCCGCTGCGGCGGCTGCCGCCATCATGCGCCCAGCTCCGGAGGAGGCGAGGCTGCCTCAGGCGCCCGGGATTCCCACTCCCGCCGCGCCTGCAAAGCGCAAGCAGCAGCACAATGCGGGGGCGGGGAGCCCGGCCGCGCGGCCCCGGCCCCGCATCCACCTTCCGCCCCGCCGAGCCCCGGCGCGGCCCCGCGGGGGTGGGCAGGGGGCCGGGACGCCGCGGCCGGAGGCCGGAGTGGCCTGGCCGGGCGCGCTGGAGCCCCGCCCCCCGCCTCGGCCGGGACCCTCCGGGAGCCGCACCGCCACCGCTGGGCGCCTGAGCCTGGAGGGGGGAGAGGGCGGCGGAGGTCCCCGCTGCCCTCCTGCGCGCGCCATCATCCTGCCTCCGCCCTGCCCCATCTTTCCGCCGGCCGCTCTCCCGGTGCCAGAAGCGACGGCGGCACCGTGAGTGAGTGGCCTAGGCAAATCAGGGCTAGCTGCCCTCACGGTTATGCTTGCGTGCCCCGGCAGAGCCCAGCCGCCAAGTGCTGGGCCGCCCTCGCTCGCTCTGGTGGTCCGGGGGTCGCTCGTTTTCCTGTCCCTGGGCAGGCCCAGCTCCCTGCTTCGGTAGTGCCGCGGCCGCGCTGAACTCTGTCTGGCCCGTGGAAGCCGAGCCTAGCCAAACTGCAACAAAAACCAGCATTTTCAGTAGCCCTGTGTTTGCACTTCAGGCTGTTTGATGGGGTACTGAACATTCTGGGGCACAGACCGCCAGCTCTTCTTGATGCGTCCAGAATCACAGAATTCTGTGATTCTG
The DNA here is from genome assembly GCF_030936135.1 of Gavia stellata. Taxonomy (NCBI): domain Eukaryota; kingdom Metazoa; phylum Chordata; class Aves; order Gaviiformes; family Gaviidae; genus Gavia; species Gavia stellata. Next base: position 66,162,745 of record NC_082637.1, read on the forward strand.
TGATTCGGTTCCTTTTCATTGATCAGATTTTACCTGAGAAGTGCATAGTTCGTTTTTCTGCCCCGACAATTCGTCAAATAGCACTCTGGACTTGTTCATGGCTTATACCTCTCCCTACCTTCCTGTCTCCTTTTCATTTAGAGAAAAGTAATTTTCTTTGCAGTCTTCATGTTGCCAGATGAAAAGACATTTCCATCTCACATGTATAGAATAGCTTCTTCATCTCCTTTAGTATCCTGGGCACCCTTTTCAACACCTAATTAAGTTTTAATCAGTTCTCTTATTCATGTGAAAAGAACTGATACACCAACAGCAGCAATGGCAATACCTTTTATCTCTACTGGAAATACTTAGTTTGAAACAGCCTAGAACAGCATTTGCCTGTTTCACAGTAGCATTATGTTTCTTACTCCATCATCCTGTGATTAATTAGGTCACCTACGTTTTTTTCCTAACCTATTTCTGTATATGGAAGAAAGTATCTTGTTATTAACGACATGCATTTCTCTCAAGCTATCAGATATTATCCTCCTCCTGTTCCTTCAGTCTTTGAAGACATCCAGTTCTTCCCACATAACAACTTGATCTTCCTTGTTGTTGACAATGGCTCATGAATATGTAAAGTCAGCAAAGTTATCACACTTCTCTTGTTGCACAGTCCCTTTCAAGTATAATAACTGATGGCAATAGTTCTAACTGTTAATATTTATTATAACTTGATTAAGTAAGTCATTACAAGGCACAGAGTCTCTATGGTGTTTTATTAACTAAAACTACTTGCAAGTGCAAGCAAGCGTACACTCATTCTCATATTCTCTCAGTCTCTGCAGTTTTGCAAAGTAGGTTGCTCACACTGGTTCCTGCTGGATGACCAGAGCACTGGGGTTAGGGAGGCAACACACTTCCATAGTTTTCAAGACAGTGAAAGCAGAGAATACTGCAGGTATCCTTCTTTCAGATTGTAGTGTGTAATCTTTGAAGATTTACACCATGTTCCATCTTCTGACCTACGATGGCCTTACTCTTAGTCTTAGTACGTGTTTTTTCTCAGTCCTATGTAGGATATAGCTCATGTGTGGGACCAGCTGTTCACTGCAGCTGTTTGGTTTACACTGAGGATTGGATGAGCTGGGCAGTCACAAGACCATTTTCTTCAGCCAGATCCCATAGACTCATAGACCTCCCATAGGTTCAACACCACACACAAGAATTCTTGCACACATACTGCAAATATAGCACACACTTCTTAAGAATAAAAATTCTTAACTATACAGAGCCCTAAAACAGCATTTCCTGACACAGCCACCAATACCAGTGTAGCAAGATTTTTAGTTGGTGGTTGGACTTGATGATCTTACAGGTCTTTTCCAACCTTAGTGGTTCTGTGATTCTGTGAAGATCGGATCCCAAACACAGCAATAAGAATCTCCAAGAACGACCTCCCTGCAACCTGATGCTATCTGCCAAGCCTCACAGTTAGCCAGTTCTCACCTTTTTTTTTAAACTAATCCCCCACATCTTCTCTAATCTAGCTAAATTTCCCAGTTGGCACTTTATCTTTCGTTGCCATCTTATCCGCATCCTTCGTGTAGCAGCTTTCTTTGCGGATCTGGAATTCATCCCTTCTTTATATTCTCTCTGCTCCTTGCTAATCACTTCTCTGAGCTCGTTATTTATATGTTGATTTTTTCTTGCTAGCTTTTCCCTTTTTAAGGGATCACTTGCAGTTAATTTTTGCATCTTCAAGGTAAGTCCCCAGAAAACCTAGTGCAGTAGTTTCTGACTTTTCCTAATTTTTTTTCCTAATTACCTGAAATGGGGTTGCAGAGAGGTGGGTGTTGGTCTCTTCTGCCAAGTGACTAATGATAGAACGAGAGGAAATGGCCTCAAGTTGCGCCAGGGGAAGTTCAGGCTGGATATTAGGAAAAATTTCTTTACTGAGAGAGTGGTGAAATACTGGAACAGGCTGCCCAGGGAAGTGGTGGAGGTGTTCAAGGAATGTGGCATTGTGGGACGTGGTTTAGTGGGCATGGTGGTGTTGGGTTGATGGTTGGACTTGATGATCTTACAGGTCTTTTCCAACCTTAGTGATTTTGTGATTCTGTGAATAAAAAAAGCACTCGTATCCGTTCCTCCTAGCTGATAGGAAGAGCTGATACCCTACCTGTGGTATGGCATGCAAGACAGTAAAACCACCTGAGCTTGCTGGCTTGTATCGTGATCCACATACAACTTTTAAAAAGATGTATCACATCACTTGGGGAGCAGCATTCTAAGCTGCAGTTCCCCACATTCTGGTGCCTGCTATGACTTATGTGGCAGTTCACTCCTGCAGCCAAAAATCTGAGTTTCAGATGGCAAAACACGTGTTTAAAACAGAGAACATGCTGTGCAGTAGAAGGTACAATCCTTCCTGAAGTACATTCTCACTGTCTCTGCTGTGAAGGGTGCATGGTGGCCAGAAAGTTATGAAGAGAAAACAAGGAAGGAGAGCAAGGAGAGAGACCTCTGTACTGCTGTCTATCTCCTCTCGGAAAATAGGCTTGATACTTCTCAAGAGAGTTTGTAGGTTTTCTTTTTGAAACTGGGGATCTTAACCGTCAGTCTGTTTTTTGTTTATCTTTTCATCTAAGTAAGTTAAATGAACCCTTAATTTTTCAATATTGGATTATTTTCTACAATCAACTTTCCATAATGCCCTGGTTTCCAAATGCAAATACAAAAAAATACCAGACAGCCATTGCAAAAATTAATAACAATGCTGTAGTAGTACTAGCTGCATTTATTCTCCAATATTTATATACACAAAATCTGAGATCTCTGAAAGTTAGGCACGAGACAACTGATTTCCAGAGGTGCTGGACTCCTAAGACTTCCCACCAAATCAACAGGAGTTTTAAGTTTGTGTGATCTCTGAAAGTCAAGACTTTCTCAAGTTGGGTGTTGAACGATAGAAAAAGAAAACCACTGTACACCTCTCAAAATTTAACTACAGATGGTTTTGCAGAAGAAAACAGCTAAAGTGACTCTACATAGAAAGCTATCGAATGACCAAAATCAATCGACCAAAAAAGAGAAAAATTTCCTGCTACACAGCTTTCAGCCATAGCACTTGAAGATTAACCTCCTTCAAAACCAACAAACAAAACCACCAGTAACTTAAGATTTCAAGCAGTAAGTTTTAATTTAGTAATATTCCTATAAGCAAGGTAGCCAGGGTGTGCAACGCAGAACTTTCTCAGCATCAGGAGTCCAATTCTCCAGAATACCATCCCTCCCCATTTCCTAAATACTGCATCCAACCTTTTTCCAATTGTGCCAAAGACACCTTCTAGAGTTCCCTGTTTCTCCATGAGGTTCTCGGGTAACAGGCATTTCCCTGTAAACTGGCTGACATACTCTCACCCAGCACTAAGGGGACAGACAGGTTCTTTTAGGGATCCTTGGCAGAATGATGATGGCACTAAATCATAGTTACAATTAAAGCTTTATTTTCTTAACAGGAGATTTTGATTAGTATAGCACAGAATGGCACAGGTTTTCTACAAGCGGAATCAGTATAGTACAATCTATAAGTAGCATAATACAGAATTTATAATACAACTTAATTATAATTTCTAATCATCTAGATCCTAACTTAACTTGTGTCTTCTAATCACCTGGACCCTCTGCAGATCAGGTCAGATCTTAATACATGGTTTGCTGTATCACTGTAACAGTCATAATCTAGACTCGAAAATCATATAAAAGAATGCGAGTCACGTAGTCCTCGGAGGAAGCAGATGATGGTGGAGGCGTCCCTGGCCACCGGAGGGTCCCGGGTCTCACTGTCCAGCAGCAGCTCTGGTCCAAGTTCCCCGCTTAGGACTCGTAACTGCTTGATTTTATGGACGGTGCTCTGGGTGCTCTTATGCTTCCCTGTTCTGTGACGGGGCCGTCACCACCACCGGGTTGGCCGGGTGCCTGGGACCCTCCAGGCCGGCAAGGAAGGAGTAATCTGCCTGGTGCCCAGGAACCTTGAGGCCAGTGGGGAGGGGAAGAAGAAATCTGTTTGCTTTGTCTACTTGGTTCACAGGGCCTTCAGGGCCTGATAATGAGGGAAAGGGAATGAATACGTGACCCCCTCGGTCACAGAGAATGGCTGCTTGCCTTATAAAATGCCGTTAAGTTATGCTAACCATATTACTGGGGTGGGAGCAGGGGGTACCAGCCACACACTCCTATAAAGACGGTGTAATCTGGCAGGCTATTTAGCTGATTTAAGCCAATTTCCTACCCACGTTTTTTAGCTGTACTTGGTAGTTAGGCCCTGGACTACAATTCAGATGGGACAGCAATGTTCTACTCTTACCTCAGCCAGTAAGTAGAAATGGGGCAAGAGGAACAAGTAGCTTCATAATTCCCTTTTTTTTTAAAATACATGCCAGCATCTCAGGCCACATTTATAAACACAGCACATTTTAAGAGTTACCAATTACCTAGTTATTCAGACAACAATAGAGCAACGACAGAAAAAAGACAATATAGTAGAAACAGCTGGGAGGTAGTGCCAAGCCTGGCACACTTGGACCTGATCTCTCAAAATCATCAAAATCCCTGAATGCTTTGTGTTTGATGCACCATTACTTCTGTCAAATGAAGAAAAGACTTTGTATTCCAAGACAGCAGTAAAAGTCAAGCAGTAGGAACATGTTACAAATATTATAGAAAACAGTTGGGTTTTAAAGCAATTAATAAAATGCAACCATTTAATGTCTCAAGCATTTTTTCTTTTTTTCAGTTTTGTGGAAACATCACTTTCTGTGGAAGTTTTGCCTATCTGTTTTGTAGGCACATGATTCTTTTGTCAAAAAGAAATGAGAATGTGCTGCCATCAATCGTGACAGCTAAGCATGATTTGAAGACTGCTTGGCTGGCTGATCTGTCCTACGCCTCATGCTGTTTTTCCCAGACTTGGTCTGTAACGCCTTTGGAGCCCAGCACATCTGTGCACACCAGCTGAGGTACAGCTGGGACTCCTATGGAGAGTGCCTTGTCCTGCCAGGGTGCAGCTGGGCGGCTGCTCCCTGGGGTCTGGGGAGCTGGGGATCACGAGGGCTGCCTGGGGAGGCATGGCAGGGCCTGTCCCCCCCCACCCCCAACAGCCAGGGAGCAGGGCAGGGGGTCAGCCCCAGGCTTCGGACACCTCCATGGGGACAGCCACGGCCAGGCTGGGACATGGGCCCATGGGTGGGCCCGGCTCAGCCACCAGGCACTTTCATATCATATGGCTTTGCATGCGTATACCATGCTAGAAAGATGTGGATGAGATGCCCACATCTATACACCTTAGCTAAATCTGGGCCTAGCCTATATAATCTGTGCCCAACCTATATAATAGCTAAGTAAAAATTATTTCCTATGTAAACATTTTTTTAGTTAGGGAAGTGAAATTAATACAACTATTTTATTTTCTATCACGTAACTTACAAAATGTGTACTTCTCATGTTGCTGTAACGTAGATCAGGTGGGTTAGCTATTTAAATTGCCTCAACTGCTTAGGTATTCAGACTGAAGATTTTGATGTACACAAGGATTGAAAGCAATGCCTGGTGGTACCAAAGGAGAGATTATCCTTTATTTCAGTAGGCTTCAGATAAAGACCATCTTTGCTTATTGGTCTTCACCATAACAAAACTCAAAGTAACAGACCTATAAAGTAAGTTTAAATAAATATTATCTAAAATATCTTCATATACAGCAAAGTGCATTTGCTACCAATGGAGCCATGGTTTAGCTAGGAAATTGCTAGTTAAATTCTCTTCAAAATCCTGGTGTCTGGAGTCACTGTATTATCCTTCTTACATTACTTCATTTAGATCCACCTCACATCATGGATTTCAAGCTCCAGCTACAAATGTAAGTCTTGTGCAGCCTTTACTGCGGAGTTCTTATCAAGCAGAGCTGGCTGAAAATTCTTAAAACAGTATTTTCAAAAGAAAAGAACTTTTTTGGTGAGACAATTTTTTGTGATTTTTTTCTCCTGCTCCAAAATGTGATGTGCAAAACTGAGATATTTTATCTAAGATGGAAAATAGTTTCATTTAGATAGAATATTAATGCCATTTTTTGAGAAGCCTCCTATTCATTCTTCACCTTTGTAATGCTCAACCACCTTGTAAAACTGTTTCGTTTTAAAGAATGTACTTTTGCTTGATGATAATGAATATAAATGAGAACACGTTTGCCCCTTTTTCTAAAAATGTCCTAAAACACTCTGCTACTCAATACAGTTTGCTAGTCCTGGATCTTGCATATGGACCCACAATTTGGATCTGCATACATGACAGAATGTTTATTTCCTGCATTTCTTTTATATACATGTAAACAAAGATATTAAATATTTCCACTGTTTTTTATCAAAGTTTATTCTTTGAATCTATATATCCGTTAACAAAATACTACTTTGATAGAAAAAAATGGGGACTCTTCTAAAGATAAATGGCCTTTTTGTAGACTGTGACTGTAAGGCAGTCTTGACAACTTCTTATTTCTGCAGACTACTGATGGCTGCAGTAGTTAAACAAGTTCTGTGCTCCAGAAAATTTCTGCATTGCAGGTATAATTTTGGTCAAAATATTTCAGTGAAACAGTGTTCTATCATGAAATGACAATTCAGTGTAAATAAACCTCTCCAGGGAGCACACCAGTTCCACTGAATGCCAGTTTCAGCAGAAGCACAAACACATGAATGAGAGGTATGAAATCTTGCTGCCTTCAGTCTACCCCTCAAGCTGATAAGACATGGGATCCCTGCAGTTTTCATGCTGTCTTTGTGGTATGTTCCATATGTAGTAAGATCTGTTGGTGCAGGATCGTTCCACTCTCCCTCTTGCCCTCTGTCATTTGCTCACCCTGGAAACTACAGCTTCTCATTTTAGGAGGGAAGAGTAGTGGAAACAGTTACTGTTAGAACTGGGGCATATTTGACCCCATTGGGAACCATGCCCTTCCCAGCCATCATTCTGGGTATATTGCTGAACTCTCTCGATGCCTTGGGCTCCACAGGAGGTTGATATTTTCCCCTGAAAGTTCAACAGCCCAAGCTCTGGACTGCTCAAATAGGGACCTGGGAGAGGTAGTTCTACAATGACAGAATAAACTAGAGAACTGTGTAAACTTCAACATCAGTATTTCTGGAGTTTCCAAGTTCCACACGATATTAAAGGAGAAAATTACAAAGAACAAAAAGATACTGATGTATAACACAGCTCATCTTTTGCTGCTGCTATGGTAGATTTCTGCCTTAAATTATTGAGCATACAAGATTTGTGCTGAATTGTTTTAGAGTGGTTTCAAGGATTCCTGAGAAAGGTAAAGTCATATACACAGACTACAGGGAAAAAATAAAAAAAAAACCCCAAGTGTTTTATTAACTACAGATATGCATTACACTAAGGGTATCTTGCAAAGCAATTGTCTTACCGACCCGAGGACCATGAGGAAGATGGACTGTCCGCACATTCTTGTGTCGTCTTCTGCCGTGCACTCAGCCCAGCAGTCGGTAGGTACCAGCTTTACTTGGGCGTCCCCACGGAGGCAACAGAGACGTCGCCGTACACCGGCCCACTGCTCTTCGGGAAATCCTGGTATTTATTCATTTGCAGAGGAACAGATTTCGACAAACCTGACCAACGGGTGCCGAAACACGCCTCAGTTGCCAACTCACAGGGAGCCTATGGTGCATGTGCCCGTGGTCGGGTGCGCTGCACGCGCCATAGCCATCCTGTCTATTGGTTTGTAGGCTTTGTACACGCGGCATATTACCATAATCCAGCAGTCACGTATCAACCATGCTCAAGCCGATAGCAAGATGTTATAAGGCAAGCAAAATCATGAACTGTGCTTTGTATTCTTTCACCAATGCACGTCCTCCCTGTCCTCCCCCTGTATTGCTCAGCCTCTTTATCTCTATGGTCAGCATTTCAAACACTAGACAATAAACCATCTGTTTTCTTGTGCTGACTGTGGTTCTCTCAGCTATCTACTTCTCACCCAATGTTACGGTTTTCTTAGCTATCTACTTCTCACCCAGTGTCCATCCACAGACCAAAATTCCACCTTTTAACCCTTCAGTATACAGGAATTGAAAGTGATTCTGGGTTGCAGGTGTTACGGGGTATTCAAGGTAAAGTAAAAATCCCCAATAAAGTCAGTGGGGTGTCTATACAGACAATATATACTTTGAATCAGCTACAGTGAAATAGCTAATATCCTTTACATACTTTAAAGCTAAATCCTAAATATAGTAGAGACAATTGTACTATGTAACAGTTAGACATACTTAAAAGGGTGATCATGATATGGATAGCCAAACCAAAGACAAATATATGATTATTACTAGAGAGAAATTATTTGTAACTAAAGATGATGACATCTTGCTGGATTTACAACTTGGTTTCTAAGCACTAATCTTGAAGGAGAGACCATCAAATAACCCACCAATAAGGAAACAGTTATGTGAGTTTTATCTTATATCAGAAGGTACCATATTTGACAATGGAAAATATGTAAGAAAGAAAGAATACAAAAATGAACTAATGAAGCACGAAATAAGCAAAGAAAACTCATTAAGATCCAACAAGAAGTGCATACCCATTATCAGATTTCATATTGTGAAATCTGTTTGACAAATACTATCTTATCATAGAAGACAGGGAATTGTGCTAGATGATGCAGTTTTATAACATTTTCCCAACCAACAAAAATTATGTAACCAACAAAATCTAAGCATTTTCCCCTCTCCAAAATAGGGTAGCGAATACAATTTTCTTCATAAATTGGAACAGGAGGCAGTGATAAACATTTCAGGATATTCACTGAGGAGAAAAGCCTGCTGCAGAGTCATAGAGGTAATTTGTCGTTCAGAGTGATTTGGTCAGGATTTTTAAAACAAGTTACATAACCAGTACGCCATGCCTTTGTTTTTATGATAGGTAGAGAAACTCTACTATGTATCTTTCTTGGGAGCTTGTTTTTTACCACATACATCTTCAAAATGTAACAATCTGACTGAAGGAAACTGAGTGTTAGGTCCAGAAATGGAAGTTGTCACTATAGCTTTGAATCTCGTCCCGGCCTCAGCTGGGGAACACATTCATACCTTAGTGTTGTGCTTCCAGTATGGTGTAGATGTACTAGGCGAGATTGATGCTAACTCCTGCTCTCGGAAGTTCACCCCACTGAACAGAAAAGCGTGACTTTACCTTCTAGATTCATATAGTTGTTCTGAATGTTTTATCCGGAAAAAAAAAAAAAGAAAAAGAAAATAAACTCCTGCCTTGGAACCTAAATGAAATGAAACCTCAGTGAGCCAAATGATTCAGAAATAAGAGGTGAGCTGGGAGTGTGTAAGGATGGTTCCTTGAATTCTTGTGGTTCCCAGGTCTTGGCTCAGAACAAGTGTGGTCTGTGCACGCAGATACAGCTTCTGTCCCTTTAGACAGACTCAAATGTAAGTAGCTACAGCAGTATTTTTCCAGGACAAACGCTTCAGACCTAAACTATAGCTTGTCACTTTCTTCTTTACCTTATGGCCAACAAACTTAGATGTTACCAGATGATTTTGCCTTGCCTCTGAGTCTTCCTACCACCCTTGTCCTGAAAGCCTTTGTCAGGACATGCTTTGGCAATGAATGAAGGCAGAGAAAAAAATCAGTGTAACTTGTAAAAGAGTGGCAATGAATAAAAGAATTGATTCCATGAGTCCCTAACGGAGGTGTGTGGTTAGCTGGATTTTCTAGAGTTAGTAAGATACATACTTTGATTAAAATTTATCCTGGACTTGATGCATTTTTTAAGTCATGATAAGGACATTACGTAATAAGGACTGTGAGCTCACACTGCAGCCTTTCTCTTCAGCTGAATAGGAATAGAATTTCTATCTTCTACTCTGCTGCCTATTTTCATTAAACTTTGAGGAATTTGGCATCTGAGACTTTCACCTGCTTCTTCGCTTTTGGTTGAAACTGTTCAAAAGATTCAAACCTCATTTAAGGAAGGACTGAGAGCAGACAGATAGAAGCACAAATGTAAGTATTTATCTATACACACACTGATACACCATTGATTAAACTGGTCAATAGACTTTTTCCCTTACATATCAAAACCAAATAAAAATTAAAGTGAATAAGGGCAGCAGAAGAGACAGATAAACAAGAAATTATGTGTCAGTACATGATACAAGAGGTAACATAAATGAGGAGGAGGCAATCATCCACATACAGCCCACATCAACAGCAAAAGTTATGGGGAGATACCAGTGTAAACAGTTGTGTGCAGTAAAGCAACAGATGCCCATTTACACCATAGGTAATTTATTAAATAAATATCTCCCATTATAATTCCACACTTCCCTAAATATGTGTAAGTGTGTAACTCATTTTATGGGATTGTTAATAACCGTAACAGCTAATACCTACCTGGTTACAAATTTACTACGATATCTAAAATAAAAACATATCACAGCATCTTTTTTGTAATCAAGGAACTGAAAAAAATATAAATCTCATGCTCTTTCACTAGCCTGATCTTGCAGAATAATATTAGCTGATCAGTGATTCTTGCGTCGTATTTCAAGAGACAACAAGTCTCACGGCACTAAAATCTTAAAAAAAAATTCACAAAAAACCTAACTATTCTGCAGCCAAATCTGACACAATACACTTACACAGTTAGTACATAATGGATAGTTTTGTTTTTTAAACTTAGTTTACAGATACTTTTCCCTCAGTAGTGGCATCTTTTGTGCAATGTTGTAGTAGCCACGACAGAGAAAATATTCTGCAAAGTAAGAAGAAGCCAGCAAAAACTGCTGCGTAATAGAAGTGCCTCTGAGGAGGGTAAAATAACAATGCATAATTGTATTTGAACATGAGATGTATTTTAGCATAAACCTCTGCTCAGAGTAGGGTAAGAGAACGTTTGGACATACGGTGATAGAAGGAAATAATTCTTACTCCAGGAGTTACTTGTTTTGTGTAAGCCTTAGCCAGAAGGTATTTCTGAGGCCAACCATGAAAAAGGATTTAAAAAAGTCTTACAAGTTCTTAATTAAAAATCTACAGCTAGTAATTTTTATTACTAGAAAATGTATAAAGAGTATCTATAAAACACCATGTCTAAGAACTTGGATAGAAACAAAGACAAAACTGTTTTGTATACATGTTTTTCAGAATGATCTGTTTTAAGTTCCTGTTTTACTTCTACATCTAATATGGACCTGAGCTGGAGCTAGTATGCTAAACTGAGTGAAGATCTGGCTGAATGCAGAAGAGCATTTCCTTTGCTTGTAGACACGGACCTGTCTGTAAAGGTCTTTTCTCAAAAGCCTGACAGAAGACATAACTAATGGGAAGCTGGACCTGTGTTATACAACCACGGGGCATGCCCTATGCCATACTAGTATGGGCATGTTTGGATCCCGTGTGCTCCACAGAGTATGTTGCTGCTCCTCCCTGCCAGGGCTGCCGCCTGCACACAGGCCAGTTGGAGCTGGAGGGCAACCTCAAAGGTGGTCCAGAATCACCCTTTGTGTTTTTGGAAGTAAATTCACTAAAACAGGAGACCAGTTTGCACAGCTGCCCCAATATGTGGGCTTCAGGCACAATTCTGCCTTCACTTTTTCTTTTTGTACTCTCAGTGCAGATTGCAATCAACTAGTTAGCAGGGCACAGCACTCGTTGCAGCATGTAGTTTATGGGTGACAACTCCTTATGAAGAACATCTTTTCTTGCTTCACTGCAGCATGGAACTACTCTGTGTTTGGTCGATTTTGTTACCTAAATGCTGACTCCTTTAATTTGTATCAGCAGTTTGGGAAGAATGATTTATTGGCTGTTTGAGGGGGTTTTAAGGTGTATTTAGAGTGAAAATCTATAGCAAGCAGATAGTTTAAATCATGCTCAGTGTGCCAGCACTCCACTCATCTTTACAATGTGTTATATTCAAACACTATTATTTTACTAGTCAGGCTTCCCCTTATTTCACTAATATTTTATGAGTTCCTGTCTTAAACTCCTGGAGACAGATTAACCTCTAGTGTAATGCTACCAACAGAGTTACATTAGCTGTGCATCCAGGCTGCAGCTTTATTTTCCAGCAGGAGTATATAAAAATGATTCTTTCTTTCTCCATGTGTATCCTCACTGTATGCTTTGAGTCATGTCTTTTTATATGAGTACTACATTTTCCTGTTTTTTCCCACTTACTAGCATTGGAGAGTCAACACAGCAATGAAAGAAGCAAACAATGTATTAAGAAATTTCTTATGCAGGATGCACTCAGGCTTCATCATGCTCTTAACTATATAGATGAGACCTAACATAACAGCTAGTTATTATCTCTGTGAGCTCTTGTATACATAAGATTGCAAACTGAGATCAGAATAGCGCCCGAGGAATCATTTTGCAGAATCACATGCTTTTTTTTGTAGGAAGGCAAGATGATGCTGTTAAGACACAGGACTTGGTAACAGATCTGGGTTCATAATTAAAGATTTCTGATGTGACTCCTTCAAATGAGTGATGATCTTCCATTTATTACTGTTGATACTAAGGAAGATAAGAGGAATCCTTATCTTGTTAAGCTAGAGAGTTTAATTTTTCATAATCAATGTGATGTGCTCTAACATGACAGTACTGAATGTCAGAGAAACAGCTATAAGGAAATAGCGTTAAGTACTTCGGTTGAAGATGTATAGGAAGGTACCTGGGTTAAAAACCTGAGAAAATTTTAAAAGCAACTTTACAATAGAGCAAACCTTCAGCTCCAGTGCCGCTTCTCAGTGCAGAATTATGCAGAAGTGAGCTTTGTATACAGCTTTGGTAGAGGTCTCTTAGGTATTTTTCAGGCAGCTACATCAGTCTGTTAGTGTTCATTTGCTATTTATTTAGTTCTCCACTTAAGTTCACGCTTGAGGAATAGTTTGCTCTTCTTCCAAGTATTCGCCTTCTGACTGAGGTTTCCAAAGTAGCAACCTTCAATAGTTAATCCTGTGTCATGTCCAAGAGGTTTTTTTTTTTCATATCCTCAGCGTGCAGTTAAAGGACAGCAGGAAAAGACAATTGCTTCAGCCAAAGGGTTATTTACAGATCTAAAGAATACTCAAGACACCAACAAATCCCCCATGATGCTAAATGGACACAACTTCCCCTTGGGAGTGCCATCTTGAAAAATTACTTGCATTTTACAAAATAGAGGGCAAGTAATACCTTACAGTGAAGAGGCTGAGGACTGCAATGATCTTACCCACCTACATTTAATGTCATTCAATTAAATTACATAATTTATGACCAGACAGGTATCAGTGCTACTTTCTTAGTCACTGCCAATTGTACACTATTTCAGTGATACACACTTTAACAGCCTAATGAAAGAAAAAACCAATTTCCTTCCATTCATCATACGATTTTGTACTCAGCCGACATCAATTTTGGGCACGCACCACGCCACTGTTAATTGCAGTTAAGACACCAGCTGAGACCACGTTTGCCATGTCTCGCAGCTGAGGAAGGCAGGTTTCATTACTCAGCTTCCACGTCACGGAATTAACAGCGCTGCCAACGCGTCACACCTCCGCACCATTTACTTGTGCTAACTGCCTCAAAGGAGTACGCGACCGAAAGTAACCCTCCGACTCCCCGGGCCGGGATGCCGCCAAGCCCCGGGGACCTGCGCCTGGAAAGGCCGAGGAAGGGCCACTCCGCAGCCACCCGTGGGCCTTCAGCACCCCGCGGCCGCGGGGCCACCGGGGGACGGCGGCGGGGAGCGCGCAGCCGCGGCCGCGCTCTGGCGGGGCGAGGGTGCGGCTCCGCCCCAGCCACAGGAACGGGCTCTCGCCACGCCCCCAACGCCTGGGGGCGGAGCCTCCGCCGGGAGGGAGCCGGGGCAGCTCCTCCTGCCCGCCCCGCCCCGCCCCGCCCCGCCCCGCCCCGCCCCGCCCCGCCCCGCCCCGCCCCGCCCCGCCCCGCCCCGCGCGCTGGCGTCACGGCGCTGCGCCGGCCTAGACTCGCTCTTCCGCAGGCGGTACGGTACCGTCGCGGCTGGATTCCCCCGGGGTCCCCGCGCCGTCGGGACTCGCGGCCTCGCCGTTCCCCCCCGCGGTCTCCGCGGCACCGCTGGGCGCCACTCCGGGCTGTCGCCCCCGGTCGCGGAGCCATGTCGCGGCCCAGTAGCGTCTCCCCGCGGCAGCCCGGCGGGGGCTCGGGGGCCTCAGGTACCCCAGCAGCGGCCGCCTCCGCCGGCCCCGCGGCGGGCCGCGGCCGAGGCAAGGGGCTGAAGGATATCCGCGTCGACGAGGAGGTGGAGATCGCGGTGAACCTCGCCCTGGAGCGGTTCCGGTACGGGGAGGAGAAAGGTGCGTAGCGGCAGCCCGGCCGCGGGGCAGAAGGGTGAGGGGGGCGCCCCGCCTGGCGGGTGCGCGCGGGCGGGCCCTTGCGGCGGGCCGGCAGCGAGGCGGGCGCTGGGCTGTGGGGAGCCGGGGCGTCTGTGGGTAGCGGGCCTGGGCCGGCGGGGGGAGGCGAGGCCCGGAACGGGGGTGCCAGACATTTAGGCCCGGAGACTCTTCATCGGTTCAGCAGGAGAAGCCTCTCCTCAGCTCCTTTCTGCCCGAATGAGGTGGCTTGCTTGCGAACACTGCGTCGCTTACAGGTGTGAAGATGCAGCACCGGCGTTAGTCCCGTTGTTCATGGGAGAACACGATAGGTTTGGGGATTGAAAAACTCGTAACATCGAGATAATATGCAAGAATACTGCGTGTTGCATTGTTATGTTTGCTTTTTTATTATCTTTCTAGAGATGGAATTTCCTTCTTCTTTCACTAGTACTGAAAGAGCGTTTGTTCACCGTCTCTGTCAGTCTCTTGGACTGATCTCTAAAAGTAAAGGGTAAGCTAGAGTCCAATTTTTATTTATTATTTTCTTTTTTTGGTGCAAAAGTATGGAATTTCATGACTAGCGTTAAAATGATCTGTGTTTCTAGCATATCCTGCACTGTTGCAGGGCATAGTACTAGAGAAAAAAGTTTAAAAAGCAACATAAAAAGTATCTTTGTGCTTTGCTTTATGTGTACTTAAAAACACTTGTGACATGCTTAGTTTGAGATGGCTTGCCCTTGTACTGTTTTGTGGTTTTCATGGGTCCATAAAAAAGACTTCTCACTGAGATCTGTTCTGTTTTTCATGAACTATTGTGTGCCCAAGTGTTTTGCATAGAATCTCATACAAATAAAATGTAACCTAGAGTAGCATATCCAAAAGAGTGCTTCTGTTAAGAAGTGCAGGAGAAGAGGGTTCATATGTAGGTATAATGAAGTTTCTTTCTCTTACTCTGCTCTGATCTTTTGCAGAGAAAACCCATGTTCATTGACCTGATGAACTTGCATGAAAGCTGAGAATCTGGTTCCCTTGGGAGTTCAGGTAGCAAAGCAACAGGAAAGGGGAAGTTACAGGAAAAAAACAGATAGATGGAATGTCATGTATAACTTGTGTGTGTGCGGGCTGTTGTAAAACTGTAGCAGCATTTGCGGTTCCTCATTTTTGGTGATAATTCATGATTCTTGCAAAAGTAATGTAAACTGCGCATTCTCCAATCTGTACTTAAATTAGGGAGTAAGTGCTGTTCAGCACTGATTGTGTTGAACGTGTAGCTTGGTTTCAGAAGATCTTATTTAAGCATAATGCTATTCAAGTGAAGTTATGCTTCCAATGTGGCTCCAGTCTCGGGAGTGGTATAGCTGATTTTTGCCACAGATGCCTGAGACAATAAATTTGGCTGAACTTGCGTATCTTTGCATCATATTTTGGGAATACGGAGTGTTAGAAAGTCTTGTCAGATGTGCGCAAATGGTTAGCAGGAACCTGCTTGGGTTGTACAGTTCCTGTGCTTAACTGTAACTGGTAAACCCTGCTTGAATCCTTGTTGATTCTTTGTAGAGCTTTGTAAGTGTCTCTTGAGCGTCTCCCTAGTAGATTCTGTTGTATTTTTGGTGGTTGTTTTCATAGAATCATAGAATATCTCAAGTTGGAAGGGACCCATAAGGATCATGGAGTCCAGCTCCCTGCTCCTCGCAGGACTACCTAAAACTAAACCATACGACTAAATGCATTGTCCAGACGCTCCTTGAACTCTGCCACGCTTGGTGCCATGACCGCTTCCCTGTGGAGCCTGTTCCAGTGACCGGCCACCCTCTCAGTGAAGAGCCTTTTCCTAACGTCCAATGTGAACTTCCCCTGATGCAGCTTCATTCCATTTCCTCGAGTCCTGTCGCTGGTCACCAGAGAGAGGAGATCTGCACCTCCCCCTCCACTGCCCCCACCCCCCCGCCAAGTGACCTCAGCTGCTCCTCCTAAATCTTGCCCTCCAGACCTTTCACCATCTTGGTTGCCCTCCTCTGGACACACTCCAATGGTTTGATGTCCTTCTTATATTGAGGCGCCCAAAAATGCACATGTTTCCCGAGATGGGGCCGCACTAGTGCCATGTAGAGTGGGACAATCACTCCCTGTTCTTGTTTTGTGGTGTTTTTGTTTTTTTAATGTGGAGTGTTCAGGGTGACATGAAGCTTGGAGAACAGCTGAACTGAAATTTAAACAGCTGAGAAAAAGAATATTCAGCTGGGAAGACATAAACTGTATCTTTTTTTTACTACAATAATGCACTGCACATTTAAGAAACATGAATTTCCTTTTAAAATAAATTCAGGTGTACTACTTGTGTTTAGTCTTCCCAGATTTCCTCAGTATTTATGCTTGCAGTAACTTTTGAAACGATAGGTCATGATCAGGCTTGGCTTTCATAATTGAATTTCTAGATAAGAGTATAATTTTAATGTTAATATTTTTTACAGTATCTGTACTTGTTGCACAGAGTGGATAAATAAGGGAAACTAGTGCTTGGGAACCAAGGGAAACTAATGCTTGGGAACCATAGGACGATATTTTGTGTCCTTAGTTTTTTTTAGAGAAAACTTGCTATAAACTCTTCATAGCTAGTATGTTTTCCTCTAGACATTGTTAGCAGTGTACTATATTGGGTCTGGCTGGGATGGAGTTAACGTTCCCCACAGCAGCCCTCATAGTGGGCTTTGTATTGGCAGCTAGAACAGTGTTGATCACACCCCAGTGGTTTTTTTTTGGCTGCTGCTGAGCGGTGCTCACACAGCATCAGGGCTGTCTCTCCAGCTCCCCTCTATTCCCCCAGTTAGGAGGAGGTTGCAATCATGTTGAGGGAGGTGATCCTTCCCCTTTACTCAGCACTGGTGAGACCACACCAGGAGTGGTATCTCCAGTGCTGGGATCACCAATAGGAGAGAGATGTGGACACACTGGAGAGAGTCCCATGAAGGACCGCCAAGATGATGAAGGGACTGGAGCATCTGTCCTAGGAGGAAAGGCTGAGAGAGCTGGGACTCTTCAGCCTGGAGAAGAGAAGACTGAGGGGGATCTCATCAATGTATATAAATTCCTGAATTGAGGATGCAAAGAGGACAGAGCCAGGCTCTTTTCAGTGGTGCCCAGTGACAGGACCAGAGGCAAGGGGCACAGGCGGAAGCACAGGAGGTTCCCTCTGAACATCAGGAAACACTTTTTCCCTGTGGGGGTAACTGAGCACTGGCACAGGTTTCCCAGAGAGGTGTTGGAGTTTCCCTACTTAGAGGTATTCAAAAGCTGTCTGGACGTGGTCCTGTGCAACCGGCTCTATGTGACCCTGCTTGAGCAGGGGTTGGACCAGATGACCTCCAGAGGTCCCTGCCAATCTCAATGGTTTTGTGATTCTGTGGTTCTAAGTTGCTGAGATACAAACTACTGAAGACTGGGAGCATAGTCATGGGAAGCATTGCAGTTTGTTTTTCCAATTCTGCCAGCCTTTCCCTGGACATGCACATTCAAATACTGTTCCAGCTTCAGTGTTTTCGCCATTCTGCAATGTTATCTTGCATTGACCAGGAGCTGAACGCAGCCATGTTGTGGTGGGTTGACCTTGGCTGACTGCCAGGTGCCCAGCCAGCTTGGTCTGTCACTCCCCCTCTTCAAGAGGATGTGGGGAGAAAATAGCATGGGGTCTCTCCCACAGGCTGAAGTTCCTTCAGGATAAACCCGCTCCACTGAGATCTCTTCAGTACGCTTCAGGGGAATCTCTCCTCCAGCACCTGGAGTACCTCCTTCCCTTCCTTCTTCACTGACCTTAGTGTCTGCAGGGCTGTTTCTCCCACATTTTTCTCACTTCTTTCTCTCACAGCTGCTGTGCAGCGTTTTTTCCCTTTCTTAAAAACGTTATTACAGAGTCACCACCATTGTGGCTGAGGGGCTCAGCTGTGCCCTGCAGTGGGTCTGTTGGAGCTGACTGTGTCTGGCATGGGGCAGTCCCAGCCTCTCCTCACACAGGCTACCCCTGCCAGCACCTGGGTACCTGCACCCTGTACACATGTACCGCTGTACCACCACTGCCAGGGATGGGGCACTGGGCTCTTAGTGTCACCTTCTGTTCTTATCCTGAAAAGTAATTTTCAAAGTGTTGATATGTCATTGTAGCCCAGGCACAAGATAGTTCAGTTTCAAACACATTTACAACAGTTCTTCTCATTTCAGTATCAGAGTTCAGTCTGAGAACAAATGCAGTGTTATGATTAAGTGTTTTGGCTCTAATTATACATTGTAAATCTTTGATAATGAACATTCTGGGAATCTGATTTGTTTTACTGGATTTTGTTAAGGCTTGGAGTATCACTAGAAGGCTGCTTGATTTTTAACCTCTAAATCTCTTAAATTAGTCTAGAAATCTTGTGTGTAATACCTCTCAGTATTGATTGATAGAGTGGTTGATGGGGCTGGCTGTCTTTTGGGAAGCAAGTGCAGTGATAGTGCTTTAACGGAAAGGTAGCAGAACAGTGTTACGTTATGGAGGCCAAATTGTGAGGTTGTGCTGGGCATAGTCATCCAAAGTCTGCAGTGCCTGTGCTGCACTACCTCGTGAATAGAGGGTAGTTTCAGTGATGGATGTTGTAGATGCCTCTGTTATTTTGGTGTGCATTATGCTACATAGGACATTATTTGGAAGTTTCTAGTTACGACATTGTATTTGGAAACAATCTGATAGCCATCTTGAAAGAATTATGGTCAAAGATCACTATATAGGGGTAAATAGGTTATTTATTCCTAAAATATTTATTTTTCTCCCAGAAAAGGAGCAAATCGGTACCTGACTGTAAGAAAGAAGAATGGATCAGAACTAACACATGCAGTAATGACTTGTTGTTTGGCTCCCAGTACGAAACATGCTGTTCGGAGTTTAATTCAGAGATTTCCTGTCACAAATAAAGAACGAACGGAACTTCTGCCAAAGACGGAGCGAGGAAATGCGTGTGCTGTTGAATCTGGTATGTTCAGTGTGTCTTCTGATATGGACTTGTGAATCAACACTGCTTAAAAAAACACAACCCACAACCCAACTACAGAACAAAAACTTTTCTGTTTCCTTTCCTGTCCCAGCTGACCCCTCCCCCCCAAACAAACCCATTAGTTTTCTTGACTTTTAATTGTTAATATAGGGTCTTTTAAAACTGGTGTCATGAGGAACTTAAGCAGTCATGTCACCCACAATCCAGTGTCTCCCTTCTGCCGACTTACTTCTGAATCTTCGAGTCAGTTCCAACCAAACTTATTTTGAAGTACATTTCTGACATGTGAATTCCTGCAAGTTCCATGAGGTGAGATAGAAAAGGGAAGTGTTACCATGACTGCTGTGTAAGAACACCCTTATAAGAAAATGAGGCTGGCTGTTCTGCTTATAGAAATTAATGTTCTTGATAAAATAAGAAATTTATTTTTTTGTGCACAGAAAACACTTGTACCAGTATGCCTTGTTTCATTGGATATTTCTGATTTATGATGGTTCATGCTTTTTCCTTTGCTATTTTTCTTTTTCAGTTGTTTCAGTTGTTTAATAGGATTGTTTAATGAACAGAGGGAAACTATAATACAAGTACTGAAAAGCAATTCCTTAGGAATGTAAGGCATAAACTAATGAATAGTGTAAAATTTATCTATCTTTACTTCTCCAGAATGGTTTTTGGCTCTTTCAATCTGTCAGCCTATGTCTATCTTGGTAAGACGGTGCTTGTAATTTAATATATTAATCTATTAATCACATTAAATATGTATAATTGAATTTCCAGCAAGCTTTTCATTCTTCTGGAAAATAATTATTAAGGAATTACAGAATAGTGTTTACAATACTGAATTTGAAGTAGTCTCCTCTGAAGACGTGCAGGTTCTTTGGCTACTTATGCATTGCTTTCTGATACATCACACTGTGCTGTGTGGGTCCAGGGGTCTAGGTACAGCATCGTTCAATTCGTATGGTTTAAGACAAATCTTACGGACTAGAGCATTAGATTATGTAAGACTGACTGAAAGGAGGTCATAAAAAAACGGAGTATGTGAAAGAAGGCATACGGATCACAGTAAAGTTAACTTGAAGTGAATATTTCTAGGCAAACTGTGGATGTGTGAATGTGTAAACACGATAAAAAGGCCAAGGAAATATGCCAGGCTGCTTTTCTTGGGTTGTTTCTATTTCTCTTTTTGCTCTTCATGACCTTTATTGACTTTAAGCAATGCACTGGGATGGTTTGTTTTTGTTCAAAATACCTATGAAAGTAATAACTCCTTTGAATAATATTTATTTCAAGCACTGTAACAGGATGCGTTACTATGAATATGGCTTTTAAATGTGTGATGGATTCATCACTTTACAGGGATGCATATAAAGTCAGGAATGTTCATTTTTATGTATGATTTTTAAGCAATGTTTTAGTGACCATCTTTTGTATCTGTTTAAGTAAATTGTTAACTTTTCTTCGCAGAAAACAGAGAAGTGAACAAGACAAGTGGACGACTTAACAATGGTATCCCCCAGGTTCCAGTGAAAAGAGGGGAATCAGAATTTGATTCCTTCAGGCAATCACTACCAGTTTTTGAAAAACAGGAAGAAATTGTCAAAATAATAAAGGACAATAAAGTTGTTTTGATTGTAGGAGAGACTGGATCAGGAAAAACTACTCAAGTATGTTTCTTTAATGAAATAAAAAAGATGACAGTATTTATACAAAACTAATGCCAGTTTTGTAATATTTATCTAATAAGGGATTTCTTTATGCTGGTTTTAAGGTAGTTTTTTTTCCTATATAGTCAAAAGTCTTGCATTCTAATTCACTTTCTTGCTTTTGAAATGCTAAGCCAGCAGATACTTACTGAAAGCGTGAATGGTTCATCACAATTTTCTGATAGATACTAGTTTTTCATTAAAACAATATAAAATATTGAAGGGAAGGTAGCTATGATTTTCCTTCTAAAGCTAGTTCTCTTCTTAGTATCTAGAGTAGAATATTATTGTATTAAAATGAAAGATTACCTGCAGGTATTTTTTTTTTTTAATAGATTTGTCTGAAGCAGGAGAGAGAAGCTTCAACTTTTTTTTTTTTAAATAGATTAAACTTAAAATCAGATTTTTATTTTTGCTGCTTTTCTGCCCCTTCAAGTACATTTGCAATGATAATCCTATTGTGAATCCTTTTGCAACCTGTGTAATACTGAGATGCAGTTAAATTGTTTCACTATGGTAAAAAAGCTATGGCTTTATCAAACTAAAAAGGAAATTGAAACCACTTCTTTACAGATCCCTCAGTTCCTTCTTGATGACTGTTACAAAAATGGAACTCCCTGTCGTATATTTTGCACTCAGCCAAGACGTTTGGCAGCTGTTTCTGTGGCTGAAAGAGTGGCAGCAGAAAGAAAAGAAAAGATTGGCCAGACAATTGGTTATCAGATCCGATTAGAAAGCAGGTACTAATTTATATTTCTTAAAGTCAATTTATCTTGTGCTGGTATCTTTAGTCTTGTGTACATTTAAACTACAGTCTATTTGGCATACAGCCTAGCAAAAGCTCAGTGTGTAAAGTATAGGTAGGATATGTTATTCCAGGTAATGGAATATTTGAGAGTGAAAAGGACGGTTTCCCTCCTGCATTTTGCAGTTTCATGTAGTAAGTTGTCTCATATGAATTGCAGGTGCTTTCTCTTGATTTCTTGGGTGTGTGTGGAATTCCTTGTCTTATTTTCAGATCAAGTCTATACTTTCCTGCCTTTTTTTTTCTCTCCCTACTTTTAACGTGTATGGATCCAAAAGTTCTGCAAGCTTTGAAGATAGGTAGGAAGACCAGCATGCTGTAACAAATGCTATATAATGAGAGTTGATAGGGGATATAAAAGGAAAAAAAGCAAAATTTGTAAGTGAATGATGAAGTTGAGCATTGTTTACCAATCTAGTTTGGGCTAAATTTACTCTGTTTCAGCTTTAATGTTTAAAGCATGAAGTGATACAAAAGTAGAGATTTCTAGGTCACCTGAGGAATTTGTTCCTAAAGCAGAGCAGGAACGGATGAAAGTCTGAAGATTGTGTGCTGTTTCTGGATTCTTTGAACTGTATAGATAGTGGGATTTCCAGGAATGGGCAGCAGTTGGGATATGAGTGTGAAGAAGATGGCAAAAGGTATAGCTGGTTACGTTGCTTATATGGATGAAGATATCATATGGCTCATGAAAATGAATGCACTTGAACAACAAAGCCAAGCTAAAGAAGAATTTGAATATGTATACAAAAGCTTACAAGGCTATTAAGAGATTAAAAGAGCTAATAAAGATGACTTGCAAATAAGGTGGATGATTAATGTGCGGAAGTATTATGCTAACTGTAGAAGAACAAAGTATAGGTCAGATCAAAATGGAAGAATTACTGGAAGCAGTGCAGAAAATCCTGCTTAAGAGGAATCGATAGATTCACTCGAGAAAGAACAAAAGGGAGAGATGGCAATATTTCCAACTTTGGGCAAAAAAGATGTCAGGTGGAGGTGTTTACAGTAACACAGGAGTCTAATTGTTTAAATTTTATTAACTATTAGACAGCAATGATGATTTCTAGAAGGCTGCTGAAGAAGAGAGAAGAGGAGACATGCATGAAGTAAAGCATTTCCATCTTGGATGTATTCCTTGAATTTAATATGTGGGAGGATTTTTGAAAGGACGGATGAATTCCAAACTTGGAAAGAAATATGCATATGATAACTAGTGAGCTCATGTCTTCCAGAAAAGAACTGTAGAGTACAATATAAAGGAATTTTTCAGTGCTTAAGGTGGCAGTGCTGGAGAAAGTAGTGGCAATCGCTGGTTTCACTTGCACAGCTAGCTCTGCCACAGGTACTAGAATAGTAACTTTTAAAGGTTCTGAAATTCTTGAAGAGAAAAATTAAAGCATTTGACAAGGATCAGCTGATTTCTTTGTGATTCAGTCAAGTGTAGTGTACTGGCTTTGCATGGCAAGGTTTTGGTAGCGGGGAGGGGCTACAGGGGTGGCTTCTGTGAGAAGCTGCTAGAAGCTTTCCTTGTGTCTGATAGAGCCAATGCCAGCCGGCTCCAAGATGGACCGACCACTGGCCAAGGCCGAGCCCATCAGTGACGGTGCTAGCACCTCTGGGATAACGTATTTAAGAAGGGGGAAAAAAACCTGCACAGTGGCAACTGCAGTTGGAGAGAGGAGTGAGACAATGTGAGAGAAACAACTCTGCAGACACCAAGGTCAGTGAAGAAGGAGGGGAGGAGGTGCTCCAGGCGCCGGAGCAGAGATTCCCCTGCAGCCCCTGGTGAAGACCATGGTGAGGCAGGTTGTCCCTCTGCAGCCCACGGAGGTCCACGGTGGAGCAGATATCCACCTGCAGCCCCTGGAGGAGCCCACGCCAGAGCAGGTGGATGTGCCCAAAGGAGGCTGTGACCCTGTGGATAGCCCATGCTGGAGCAGGCTCCTGGTAGGACCTGTGGACCCATGGAGAGAGGAGCCCACGCTGGAGCAGGTTTGCTGGCAGGACTTGTGACCCCATGGGGGGTCACTCACGCTGGAGCAGTCTGTTCCTGAAGGACTACACCCTGTGGAAGGGACCCATGCTGGAGCAGTTTGTGAAGAACTGTAGCCCATAGGAAGGACCCACGTTGGAGAAGTTCATGGAGGACTGTCTCCCATGGTAGGGACCCCACGCTGGAGCAGGGGAAGAGTGTGAGGAGTCCTCCCCCGAGGAGGAAGGAGTGTCAGAGGCAATGTGTGATGCACTGACTGCAACCCCCATTCCCCGTCCGCCTGTGCTGCTTGAGGGAGGAGGAGGTGGAGAATTCAGGAGTGAAGTTAAGCCTGGGAAGAAGGGAGGGGTGGGCAAAAGGTGTTTTAAGATTTGGTTTTATTTCTCATTACCCCGGTCTGACATGATTGGTAATAAATTAAACTAATTTCCCCAAGTCGAGTCTGTTTTGCCCAACCCACTACATATATGCAAATACAAGGACTATAACCAAGCATATCCTGAAAAATTGGAACCTGTTTTTCCAACGCGGTTGACACTGAATTTTCCAGTAAATTAAACAACGTGGAGAGATTCTCAAGGTTCTGTTACATTTGCTTATTTATTTATATAAATTTGAATTTCACTTTGTTAATTATTCCATTATCTGAAGTTTTGGAGCGTAAGCACTAAGATTCCCTAGGAACTCTCTGGGAACAAGCATAGTTTAAAACCAAATAGTATGCATGAATTCTTTGAGAGGACTATAATCTAATTCCAGTTCTGGTGAGCACCTGTTCAATCCTTTAATTTTCAGTAAGTAGTGCAAAGCTAGCAGCATTTGAATGGTGTAAAAAACTGAAGTATCTTTATTAATTGTTCAACAGGGTTTCTCCAAAGACACTGTTAACATTTTGCACTAATGGCATACTACTTCGCACGCTAATGGCAGGAGACAGCACTCTGTCAACTGTGACACATATTATTGTGGTAAGAATCCTGTTGTATTTCATGTGAGGTGGAGCAGTAGGTATTACTTGTTAATTGGAAGATGAGATCCTAGTTTTCTTTATGAATTTGCTGAGCATCTAAGGTGGTTTTGTTTGGTTAGAATCTGAATTAACATTAAATACTTACTGAGTCTTTATTGTAGCATGTATATTTTGGGGTTTGTTTTTTTTTTTCTTTGTAAAAGTATCTTATTTTAGGTTCATGCGAGTAATTAATTTTGGAATCATGATGCAGTTGTTGAGGACAGAGCTCTAAATTTTTCCGAACTTTCTCTGACAGTGCAAAAGCCTTAGGGAGTCTTATTTAGGTATGGTTCAGTGTGAGTGTGTCAGAATTTTTTCTATCATGTACCTGTTTTAGCAAGACCAGGTTTGCAGTTCATTTGTTTGCCCAAATTTTTTCAAGGTAATGAGTAGTCTAATCTGCAGCAAATTATTCAAGTGTGTTCATTTTATGATTATGTGAATATTCCTACTGTGGCGTTTGATAAGTCACTGGAACCAGAGTGTTTACCGCAAGGTTAAGTTCTCCACTGCTGAAGACAGAAAAATTTGTCATAATTTTAGGTGCCTGCCTGTTTATCAAAATGGAAAAAAGTGTGAGAATGTTTTATGCATTCTTGACTTCAGCCAAAAAATGTTGTATTTGGGGTCCCTGATTCATAAGTTCATAATACAAAACAGAAGAACACACCAACAAAGATGATTAATCAGTCCTGTGCCTTAATTGATGATAAGCTTTGTGCATAACTTAATGGATCTAAGCAATCTAACTTTCTTCTTATTATGTGGTATCATACATTTCTTTAAATGTTCATCAGTTGTGAAGCAAGAATTCATTAAAATAAGATTTGTAGGATTTGCGGTTTGTGTCATTGTCTTGAAAATGAGATTCAGATATAAGAATGAGAAAACTTTCAGAAGTTCACCTTAACCTCTGAAATCAAGGTATATGTCGCCTGTGCGTTACCAGTGTAGTCTGCTCTAATATCTTTATAAAACTTTTTGAAAGATTTTTGTGACTTTCGGATAGTTTTTTAAAAAATTCTTACTTAAACAAGACTTACATATTTTAATGTGTCTGTAATGTAGCAGCAAATTACATATTTTAGGTTTTAAAAAAGTTCATATTTGTGAAAAGTTATAATCTTGGATCTGTGATGTTTATCTGTTGTGTGGTGTTTTTTTTTTGTTGTTGTAGGATGAAGTACATGAGAGGGATAGGTTCAGTGACTTCTTGTTAATAAAACTAAGAGATGTGTTGCAAAACCAGACCAATTTAAAACTGATTATTTCTAGTGCTGCTCTAGATGCAAATCTTTTTATTAGGTATTTTGGAAGTTGCCCAGTAATACACAGTAAGTATTTATATGAACTCTTAAATCTGAGTATACCTGCCCTAGGACTTACAGATCTCATTAAACTGTAGCAAACCATTCTGAGTAACGGAACATGATAAATACACTGAGAGTTACAGCAATGCTTGTTCTTTGTTTGTTCACTTTTTTTTCTTAACTATTTGCACCTACTTCAGCGTGAAGTGTTTTTATCACAGGGAGTTCTGTAAGTGCAGGAATGTCCTGGCCCCGTCATGTTCAATTCAAGAAGCAGGAAAAGGTTCTTAAAGTGCTGATCTCCATGGTGATGCAGACCCTAGGATCTACAAGAGTGTGATAGATATTTTTTCATTCCTGTAGATTCTAGTTTTTCAGGCCTCACAGAAATTGCTACTAGTTATTGGATAAAACACAGATAAGTGTACCTTGTTGCTTCAGAAATACAGTCCTAGACAAATTGGGTTTCCATGTTGTAATCACATGATTCTTTATTTTAAAGGAAATTATAAGCTGTTAATCTAGGTAAACATTGAGAAAAGACATGGCAATTTATGTTAATTTATGTTCAGAGTCAGTAATCTCTAGTTAGATTACATTGAAATGCAAAGAAAAGTTACCATTATTGCTGTTTTAATTTCATTTGACTGATCTTTAGATCAGGTAAAACATAGATGTGTGGCAGATACTTCCCCCCCCCCCCCCCCCCCCCCCCCCTCCTGGTTTGCAAGTTTTCTGCATGGGTGACCTCCTCTGGTACCTTTCAGTCCTCTTCCTTTTTCAGCAATGATGTCTTAGTATAACATGTTTTGAAATGAAGCTTTTAAGATAAATGCTTTCTTTTCAAAACAATCAAGTAGACTGCCTGAATGTCAGCCTTTTTTTAAGAAGCTTGACAGTCCCAGGACATGGGTGGGATCACTTTCTTTAGAGTCTTCTCTGCAAATCGTTCGTTTATTTAGTGAATGTTACTGAAAAAGAAATCTCTTTTTTTTACAGATAGAAGTGTTTATTTCTAGTTCCCAGTTCTGAATTTCTGCCTAGTAAAATAAGGCTTTCAACTTGTTGGAGGCAGGAATCTGGAAATTACACATAATTTTAGTGTTTTCCAAATTTTTTTTGTAGAGGCGAAACTTCAGTTATAATTGTTGCATGGCTTTCCAGTTTGCTTTTCTTGTAGCTTCCTGTTCGTTTAGATTAATATGTTTATTCAGGAAATTCTGATTACAGTCTCTTTCTCCAGTTTGCCTCAGTGTTTATGCTCTTATCACATACTAGTCTTCACAGGCTAATCACAATTGAAAAGACACTTTCCTTTTTCCATTTTTGAGAATTTAAGAATTAAAAGAACAGGGTTTAGATACTTTGTTAATGTAATGAAAAAGATTTGATTGTCCTTCAGCAATATAGCTGACAAAATCCTGACCACAGAAACCAACATTTTGTAGTCGTGGTTCCTGTAGTACACAGAGTTTGTGATCAGTGTTGGAAGACTTCCTCCATGACAGCTTCTACAAGTATGTGAATTGGAGCCTGTTCTTTCTGAAGAAGAGAAAAGTCCTAGGTGATTTAAACTCAGCTATGGCAAATGTCTGCTAAGGGACCAGAAATTAAAATCTAAAGATTGTAGCTTTTCCTGTGAACAAGAGTCGTTTAATGTCCATAAATAAGGTCTAGAAAACAGTGATACTGAAAAAGAAATCAGGGTAAATTATTAGGAGATAAAGACCATTGGAATGTCTCACTTACCAGGAAGTATTCAGTAAAGAAAGCCAAATTTGGCTGAAGTAATTGAGGAAATTCAGAGAAGTCCATCTCCTCATATACTTCTCATGAAAAAAAGTAGTTTAATATGAAGGTGGCAGTCTGCTTGTGGGATCTTGCACTAAAGCTGTATTAATTGCTGTTACATTTTGTAATCCAGGTGTCAGTCTTACACAGTGAATTCTTTATTGTAACCCTAAACAAAAGTGACTATTTTCTGTTTCTCATTTTGATAAAATTGCAATTAGTAACTGTCAACGTTATGAGCATCTCTTGCTATAACACTTAATAGAATTGAATAGGTTAATGAGAAACAAGGTACCTAGCTGGCATTTCCCTTTTGAAATGTTGTTTTGTTTTGTGGCCCAGTAATCTTAGGAAAATAAACTCCAGTGAAGATACTCTTATGAGACTTTTCAGGGAAAGTAATGATTCCCTAAATTAGGCCCTAATAATGTTTAATTCATTTTTTGTGTCTACAAAAATGTGGATTTCTTTTTAAATTAAGATTATAAATGAAGCTAGGGAGTATCTAATATTTTTGAATTGTTTGTATTTTCAGTACAAGGAAGACCTTTTGAAGTTAAAGAGATGTTTTTGGAGGACGTTTTACGAAGCACTGGGTATACAAACAAAGAGATGCTAAAGTACAAAAAAGAGAAGCAGCGAGGTTGGTGGACTTTTTAATTGTTAGGGTTGGCAGTGAGTCTCGTTGATTGATTGAACAACTAAATAGGATGATTCTGTGTTAAAATTCCAAAGTCAGAATATTAAATGAGACGTGATTAGATGACAGCAAGTATCTTTAAGCTCTTAGTGTTTACATTATTGAAGTACATTATGTAACTTAAAAAAAAAAATATATTTTCACTTGCTTTCAGTGGTTGCAGTCTTGTTACTAATGTTATATTGTTCCTAATTATTATGGAGTAGAATTGCATATAATTGGGGGCTTTGCCCACATGAAAACTATAGAAGCAGAAGATACTATGTGCTGACTTTTGGGTGCAAATTGAAGTGCAACCATTAAAGAGGGCAGGATTTTGTACATTTTGCACGGAAGTGGTTCCTATTAGTAACATTTTTCACTGCATTCTTCAGACATGGATGTTTTTAATATATATAGCCCAGAAGCATTAACACACTTGAACTTAATGTAGTTGTTTTTCAATTGATTAATAAGTAGATATATTATTTGAGAATTTTTCCTGACAACTGAAAATGATTCTAGTGTGTATTTAGGAGAAAAAAAAAAAAAAGAAAAAAGGCAAAACCCAAAGCTATAACATACAGTCCTAACTGTGCGTCTGTCATGGTGCTCAGCTCTGATCACTGTGGATAGAAAAGTTCAGTTAAGGCACTGCTGTCTTCTACTGTTTCTTCTACTTGTATGGAAAAATTAGTTGTTACATGCAGGAGCTATATCACTTCTTTTTGGTATTTCACTTCTGGAGGAAGATCTGAACTGAGAATTGTGTAGAAAATATTTACTTAGGAAGCTCATTTGAATGCAGTAAGTTGGAATACTGGAGACTTAGGGGGTTAAGAGCCCAAATGTTTTTTTTACCTTGTTCTTCTTATAGCAGATATTTGCAATGGTGCACTTTGGGTGCCCTTAACCATGGAATTTATATTGCATTGGTAACAGTGTTCTAGGTTAAATAAAAGAGATCGAATAGGTAAAACTTTGTGACTTGATGTAACTATTTTTTGTAACTGAAAAGAATGGAGAATTAAGAGGACTGTAAAACTTTTTTTGGAAATACTTTATGCATTCTAGAAGAAAAACAGCAAAGCACTCTTACTGAGTGGTGTTCTGCTCGAGAAAATAATAGCAAACCGGAATCTCAGAGACAAAGATCTGTCCCAAGTGCAACTGAAGAGTATAATCTGTTGGATGATGGTGGTGACACAGTATTTAATCAACTGGTAAGTTTTTCCTTTTGTTGGAAGAGGTGTTTAAATCTGTGTTGTATTACTACTACCCATTTAAAAACTGTTTTCTAAAGATATTACTCCTGTAGAGTTTCTAGAAGGATATTAACATATTTTAAAACATGTTTGCATTTTTTTTTGTTAGCAAGAACTACTCTAGCTAAAGTGTGCTTTTCAATTATTATGGTTGTACATAACTTTTGTTTGTATCAAATGGCTAGACTGCCATTGTTTGGAGTATTTGTACATTATATAACAAATGTTTTAACTGCTATCTGAATGCTCTATTTGTGGTTGTTACTTGGAAAAGTAACTGTTCAAATTCTAATATATGAGAATAAAGACAACTCTTTGAAGACATTAATCTTTCAGTACTGTTTTTTCTTTTCAGACAGAAAAAGATGCGAATTGCCTTGAACCATGGCTAATAAAAGAAATGGATTCCTGTCTTTCTGACATCTGGTTGCATAAAGATATTGATTCCTTTGCTCAGGTGTTCCATCTCATTTTAACTGAAAATGTCAGTGGTAAGTTTCTCATCTTATTTATTACATAAGGAAAAAAATAATCACAAAATTACTTCAATTTCTGTGGCTACTTTATCTCCAATTTCAAATGTGATTGCCTTTGAATTCTGATGCCCATTGAAAAAATGAATAGGGTTAGCAGAATTAATGAGTTTTGTAGTTACTTGTTATTGTACTTGTTTTGAAGTATTGACAGATGTTATAATATGTTTCTAAAACAGTGTTAAAATCACATGAACTGACTGGTGGGATAAAGTGAGGAAACAAGTAAAATATAATAACATTTGTATTGATTTTGCTGATTTTTTTTTTTTTTTTCCCCCCCCCTACTTCTCAGTTGATTATAGGCACAGTGAAACCAGTGCAACTGCACTGATGATTGCTTCAGGGAGAGGCTTTCTGAGTCAAGTAGAACAACTGATCAGTATGGGAGCAAGTATCCACTGCAAATCATCCAATGGCTGGTAAAACCAAACAGTTAAACTGAAAGATAGATTTATTTGTCAGTACACGAATGAGAAAAAAAATTCTATAACATCTAAACTAATTGCTAGTTTAACAGACTACTGTAAGCACTAATAGATTTTGACGGTCTAAACAATTTCTAACTTCTGTTTATCACATTGTTTTCTCTAAATTATGAATTGAATTCTTAATTAAACAGTCTCGAATATGGGATAGATAGTCTTCATTTCAAAGAGTCTGATCTAACACACTGGTTAGAAGAAAAATCGGAATCTTTCTCACTGGGTTGATTGAATTAGACCCAAAATGTTTGACAGTTCTTACTTTAAGAGAGTAACCTATATCAGATTTAAAAATAGTGTATTACAGGTGCAAAGATCTTTGCTGTGTTATATCTGTAAATATGTTCTATCATGTAAAAATATTTGTGAATCTGAAAAAATTCAGATTTTTGTGGCCGTGAATTGTGTTTTCATATAAACAGGGTACTATAGTAAATAATTGTAGTATGGAAAGATAAAAATTAGGATTCCAGGGTCTGATAGTTAGTACTACCACCTGAAAAACTTGGTAAGGAATGCAGTTTAAAAGCAAAACAGAGTGAACTGCATTGTGAGGAGGGCAACTTCCGTGAGGCATCAAAAAGCCCAATGTTTTCACACATTTTGGAGAAAAACTTCTGCAGTGTGACTTCTTGGGATGATTTAAAGAAGCTAGTAAAGGGTACTGCAAAAAGGCATGGCTTACCTCTGCACATTGGTGTGTGGTTTTTGAAGGAATGGCACATTGTTCCTCCTCATTTCCTTCTGCATATTTGTATGTACTTCTGTGTAAAACTAGGATTCTTTCTTGGTAAAGAACTGCAGTTATCTAGATTATACAGCTATTACATCTGTTTTGCGCACTTTAAAATGGGAAGTTGCAGATCCAGCAATAACAGCACTGATTAAATAATAATGCAGAAATTGATAGAAAAGTGCGGTGTCAGTTGTCTCCTCATGTAACGTGCTATTCATATGCATCTTTTGAAGTGAGAAATTAATGAAGATTTTTATGCAACTCTTTCAGGATGGCATTGGACTGGGCTAAGCGCTTTGGACAGACAGAGGTTGTTGACCTGTTGGAGTCCTACAGGTAAGCTATAACTACTTTGCAGAAACAGTTGTATAACATGGTGAAAGGGAATTTATGTTTTGTCTTTTTTTTAATCAGTACAGTTTTTAGATTTTTATGCTTTAAAATCTGGCCTAAATAACAAGATTTGAGAATAGGAACATTTTGAAAACATAGTTATTTTAAAAAGTTTGTTTGCATTCAGTATCATAGTGATTATGTTTACACAGATTCTAGGATAAATATAGTTCTAGTGGTGTAGGACTTCTATTTTATTAGTGTTTATCATCTTGATATGGTTGTTTATATCATGATTATATATCTAAGCAGGAAGTGATTTGTAGTACCTTAAATATGCAGAGGAGATGCCGATTCTATACCATGTATACCATTTTAATTTCAGATGCTTATTTTGGAAGCAAATCTATTATGTGTTTTTATCTGTATATTGTTGATACATAATAGAAACTTTGAGTAACATGTACACTAGGCCATTCGAGAATTGGTTTTTGGTTAACTTACAGTTACCATAGTTTAGTTACAGTTTTGCAGAGACCTATGTTATTATAATTTCTCTTGGTGTAGTTTCTATTAGTGTAGTGCCTGCTTAACTGTTATGGTAGGGGAGTTTTTGGAAAATACATTTCTCTTAAATATTTTTCCTTTAACAGATAAACAAATGTTGTCTTTATACTTCGAGTTCTGTCACATTTGCTTATGGTTGTGTTTCAAACAAGTATAATAAAGTTAACACTAAAAATTGAAGTTGCATGCTTTGCTGGGTTAACACTTAAATCAGTGAACAGTAATAGTATTGTGGAGATGCTGTTCTGCTACACTTTAAAAATAAAATTTGAAATCAGTAGTGTTGTTGGTCTTAATCTAAATTTGAATTGATGGCTGAATGCAAACCCGAAGCAGACAACCTTGACTCTGGCCTGTGTATTTGTATATTTTAGTGCTTCAGTGGAATTTGGAAATCTGGATGAAAGTTCCCTGGTCCAAACAAGTGGTAGTGACCTTAGTGCAGAGGACAGAGAACTGTTGAAAGCTTATCATCACAGTTTTGATGATGAAAAAGTGGATCTGGACCTGATTATGCACTTACTTTATAACATCTGTCATAGTTGTGATGCTGGTAGGTATATACACACACTCCGAATAAATTGCTGTGGATTCAGCTTCTGATGAATTGTGCTCTTTTTTCAGTAATACCAAATAGGTAAAACCTTCAGAGTGCTAGTATACATAGTACTGACATATATTTGAAGTGAATTTTCTGTTTAACTCTGCAAACCAACTTCTTTTTTAGGAGCGATTTTAGTATTTCTTCCTGGTTATGATGAGATAGTTAGCCTGAGGGACCGTATTCTTTTTGATGACAAGAGATTTGCTGATAATGCTCACAGGTAAAAACTCTAGTTTCTATGGTTGTCTTGAGGTTTTTATTGTGTCTGTTAAAGATCCTTAAAATGTGCTCTTTATCTTGCATTAGATACCAAGTTTTCATGCTTCATTCAAATATGCAGACTTTGGATCAGAAGAAGGTGCTCAAAAGTCCACCTTCTGGCATCCGCAAAATAGCAAGTATCAGAGGGCTTCATCAGATATTGATCTATTTTGTCTTTGCTTTCACAGTTACTATAGGTTTGTTTTTTTTAATTGCAGATTCTTTCTACTAATATTGCAGAAACCAGCGTAACAGTCAATGATGTTGTATTTGTTATTGACTCAGGCAAGATGAAAGAGGTATCATTGGTTTAAACTTTCTTTGAGAAATAAACTTCCCAGTGTTATTTTAAAATACGTAATACCTAAATTTTGGAGAACTATTTTTTTTTTTACAGTAGGCTGAGAGCTAGTGCATGTCAAGCAAAAAACTCACTCAGAAGTTTTGACGTCCATTTGTTTTATGACAAATACTGTAAATAGCTAGCTGTAAAAGCTATTGCAGGTTGATTGATATATCTATATCTTTTTTTTCTAAATGTAGTATTTCTATTTGATTTTTAAAACAAGTCCATCAGTTTAGACTGCCATCTTCCTGAGACTTAGAGAACACTGGGACTTTCCTTTGTCCTACTATTCTATCTAGCCCAAGTCTAATCCATTAAGCTTTTAAATGTTGTTTTTGATGTGTTGAATGTCCATTCCCTAATTACTTGCTCAAGAAAAGTGAGATAACATAGTGTGGCAGTTTAAGACCTAGTATATGTGTTAGAAAATAAAATTGGATTTCATAGGAGATATGCACACCAAATTTCTGAAGTTCTCATGGTAATAGAGCTTTTTTGTAATTTTGCATCAAATGTAGGAAAATAAGGATGTAATTTCCAAGTGAGACAAAGAGGAGAACTTTATTCAATATGATAACATATTTTTGCTTGGTTTATGATACCACAAAACAGAATCCGTATCTTCTCTTGACTTGCAGTTGCCTGTTGCCTAGAAAACTTTAATTTGGAAAACTGTCTAGCACAAAGATACTGAGAAGGATGTGGCATAAATTCACTTGAAACTAAACATACCTTTGTGCCAGAAGCTGCTGGTGCTTTTTTTTTAAGAGAACTTCTGTTAATGATCTAAATCATTAGTAACTTTTATTTCATGTACCCTATTCAATCTTGGTTTTATGTTCCTTGCTTTGCTTTTATAGAAATCTTTTGATGCACTGAGTTGTGTTACAATGCTAAAAATGGTGTGGATTTCAAAAGCCAGTGCTATCCAGAGAAAAGGCAGGTAATAAATGTTTCATACTGAATTTTATTTTGCAAATATCCACCATCCTGTATGTTAAAGGACACAATGTAATAGCAGCAACACTGAGTAATGTTACTAGCCTAGTCCAGGATCATGTTGGACAATGGCCAGTGCTAATGCTCTGCAGAATAATAAGGGTCAGCATGTATTTCCGTGGAGTCATTTCCCAAGTTGTAGAAAAGTGACACTCAGGAGTTTCCTAAAGGTTACGTTAGGCCCAGGTTGTTTTCCCTCAATGAACTTGTTCTCCTTCCTCTTTCTCCCATGTAGCACCAGCAGCCACAGTGTCCAATAAGGTGTTTCACAACTTATCTGTGGGCAAAGGGCTGCCTATTGCTAGTTTTTAATTGATGCCCCTTCATCCCTATATTAGAAGACATATTGAGCAGTGATTCCTTATTCACCTTCTCCAAACTATTCATGACTTAACAGGCCTTTATCATATTCTTCCCAACACTGGATTAGGGCTGAGAGGATATGTAGCAACAAACGCCTGTGTTTGGTGATACGATATTGGTGTTAATCTGCAGGAATTTGAGCATCAGTGTGAGCATTTGCTGTCTCTGTCACCTTGCTCGAGTTGTTTGGTCTTCATTCTACCTTTTACTCCCAGAGTAA
The DNA here is from genome assembly GCF_030936135.1 of Gavia stellata. Classification (NCBI taxonomy): domain Eukaryota; kingdom Metazoa; phylum Chordata; class Aves; order Gaviiformes; family Gaviidae; genus Gavia; species Gavia stellata. Next base: position 66,198,191 of record NC_082637.1, read on the forward strand.
CTTCCAAATGTTTGGGAGATGTGAATAGGAAGAAGTGAAGTTTATGACATATTCCTTACAGCAAAGGATAGTTGAGATTTGGATTGATCTTAGGTTAACAAAAAACCCGCATCACTTTGTTTTTAGATAGGCCTTATTTTAGTTTCTCCAGATCTTTCAGTGTTGGGGTAAAATTATATTAACAAATTTCCATGCTATCAAAAATAATCCATGTACTGGAAAACTCTCACCTCATGTGAGGGACTTACACTTAATGACAATATCTTTTTCTTAGACCTGCTTCTACATTTCCATTCTAAGTTTGTGTGTGTGTGTTGGGTTTTTTATTATTTTATTTTTTTTAAAGAAATTGTAATTTTCAACAACTTCCCATATTTTATTTTCAAGGGCTGGGCGCTGTCAGCCTGGAGTATGTTTTCGTCTCTTCAGCAGGCTCCGATTTCAGAATATGTTGGAATTTCAGACTCCAGAACTTCTAAGAATGCCACTTCAGGTGCATGTTTGGTTAGAAATTATAACTTTTAAAAAACGTATTATCATCAAACCATAGTGTTAACTCCAAAAGTGTTTTGTTTTGTTTTTTCCACCCAATCTTAACAATCTTTTTTTGCTTTTTAACTTGCAGGAGCTTTGTTTACACACAAAACTTCTGGCTCCAATTAATTGTCCAATTGTTGACTTTCTTATGAAAGCTCCTGATCCTCCACCAGCTTTAATTGTGAGAAATGCTGTGCAAATGCTGAAGGTCAGCAGAGGAATAGATTTAAATGGAAATTGTATTTGATTGTATATTTGTGGTGTGACAAACATATCTTTGAGTTTTGTTTGTACTGAGACTGTTGTTTAGTTACTTAAGGATGCTTTGAGGTTTTTGTGTGTTGTGTATTTTCATTTTGTGTGTGTGGATGTATTTTTCCATGTTAAGGGAAGAGAGTGATTAAAAATCTCATCTCAAACTGTTTTTTGAGTTTGACTTGCTTTCTTAGTGTTTGGGAGCAAGTCTAGTTAATGTCTGGTATTCAGGTCCTTTCTGCTTTTATTGTAAAATAATTTTGTCCACTTCCCTCCCCGCCACCCCCCCTTTTTTTTTTAACAGACAATAGATGCCATGGACCCTTGGGAAGATCTCACTGAACTTGGTTATCATCTCACTGAATTACCAGTAGAACCACACCTTGGTAAAATGGTGTTGTGTGCTGTTGTTTTGAAGTGCCTGGATCCTATTCTTACTATTGCTTGCACTCTTGCATATCGAGACCCTTTTGTCCTACCTGCGCTGGCCTCTCAAAAGCGTGCAGCCATGCTATGTAGAAAACGTTTTACTGCAGGAACATTTAGTGACCATATGGCGCTTCTCAGGGCTTTCCAGGTATTATTTTGTTTTCAGAAAGAGTGCTAATCACAGTAGATCACATATCAAAGTAAATGATGTACCAATCTAGTTGGATGTAGAATGACAGACTATGATTAAGTGCTTAGAGAAGAAACTTTATTTTTGCCCAGTGGCTTTCATGTATATTGGACTCATAAATTTGTGAGGGAAAACTTTTTATCAGATTTTTTATTTACATTTTCAAACCTGGGTAAATTCTGAATGTTCCAACAAGGTGCCACTTTAAGTTACCAGTGTAGCAGGATATAAAGTAATGATCTTAACATAATTATTTTTATAATAACTTAATATATTGATCTTATAATAACTTAACAGAATGATCATTATGTTAATTTAGGGAATGGGTAAAGAGAATCTAGTACTTAATCAGAAAAAAAAATCTGGTTTGATAGATTTCCTTTCTTTCGGAATGGTTTTTTGACTTCATTTTATTGACGTAAATGTAGTTTTTTTAAAAAAGTGCATTTTTTAATTTTAGTTAATCAAATTAATAGGCTAATGTAAAAAAAAAAAAATTCTTCACAGGCATGGCAGAAAGCGCGCAGTGATGGCTGGGAGAGGGCCTTCTGTGAAAAGAACTTTCTGTCTCAAGCCACGATGGAAATCATCATAGGAATGAGAACACAGTTGCTTGGTCAGCTTAGAGCCTCAGGTAAATGGCTTGGAAAAAATTTTAACATAGTTTTGGAGTCAAGTGTATACCTAGTACAAGTGTACACAAATTGTAACAAGAATAGTGTTCACTGGTGTCATTTTACTTCCTTGAGACAGACCAGTACACATTCCTGCTGGGCATGGCGCAGATGCTAGACTGAGGAAGTGTGGCTGGGGAACAGCTGGTATAACTGAAAGTGCTCTGATTGTTCCACATGCCACTGACTTTCAGTGTGATATATGTTTCCTTGGATTTTTATGTTCCAATAAATTATTTCCATAGGAAATGTCTTTGTGTGTAAACTAATTCTGTTCTATGTTAGTATAAAACCCCTTATCAGAAAGGTTTTCAGTATAATGGTGTCTTCTTGGTGCTGTTAAGATTGGCAGTGGTGAAAAATGCAACAAATTTGTAGTTTATTTCACTTTTTTTCCCAAATTCCTTTTGAGAAGCAAAAAAGTAGATCTTAAATACAAGCAAATATAACACTTTTTTGTCCTCTTCTTTCTTCAGGTTTTGTTAGAGCTAGAGGAGGAGCTGATATTAGAGATGTTAATACTAACTCTGAAAACTGGGCTGTAGTTAAAGCTGCCTTAGTGGCGGGGATGTATCCCAATTTAGTCCACGTAGACAGAGAAAGCCTGATTTTGACTGGACCAAAGGAGAAGAAAGTGCGATTTCATCCTACCTCTGTTCTTAGTCAACCTCAGTATAAAAAGGTAAAATCACTTTGAATTTATAGTTCACAAAAAAGAGTACTCTATCAAACGTTTTGGAAATGTCTCTTCATAGTTGTCAGTACTTTAAAAGCAGCATAAAAGTGCATTAAACACTACATTTTTTGAAAATATTTTTCCTGGCGGTTGATAAAATAAAGGATTGGAGTGGGTTTATTTTTCCAATATTATTTCATCAAGACTTACTTCAGTTAGTCCTTCTTCTAGATGAAACAAGACAAAATAGTAAAAAAAACCCCCTGTTTATGAAACTGGTTTAAAGATGTGACAATCCCTGCTCATAATAGCAGGAAGAAGTTCTGCTTTGAAACTGATTTTTTTTTTAGATCATTTTTAAAAGCAAAATACTTTGTTTCAAGGTGGTAGGGTAACTTGGGAGTCTGGTTGAATTCTCTCTTGCTTTTTTATTTGTGTGTATAAGCTTATGTGTATGTAAACAAGTGTGTATTTATTTCTTCATCTATAAAATAAGAAAAATGTTAAAATTTGTTTTAATTACAAATAGAAAGTAAAATAGCCTAGTCTTACTTGCTCTTACACAGATTCCCCCAGCAAATGGGCAAGCTGCAGCCATTCAGGCACTCCCTACAGACTGGCTTATATATGATGAAATGACAAGAGCTCACAGGATAGCAAATATTAGATGCTGTTCTGTTGTAACACCTGTCACTGTGTCACTCTTCTGTGGACCAGCTAGATTGCCAAGTAATGCTTTGCAGGAACCTTCATCCTTTCGAGGTATAGTGAGGTTTGGATTTTGAATGTTGCCATTGGTATATACTAGTATGTGTTATGGAAGGCTTATTTTTTCAAGAATGTCTAATATGTATATTGGCTAATTCTTAAAACAACAGAGCTATAGTTCCTGTAGCTGTTCAAGAATAGTCTATAGGCTCTGTAATAAATGTCTCAGTTTTGTGAATCCTTGTAGATTCATAACCATAAATTACATAGTTCTGAAATCTCAGAAATTACAGTATAGTTTGTAATGAAATAAAAAATGCAAACAAAATGACTAATGACAATACTAATGCTGAAAAGTGTAGTATGTGTGTTTTTTCTACAGACTAATTTATTTCATGCTTTGAACCACATTATTGAAACTGAATAATAATTTAGAAACTATCAATATGGCAAATACTCATATTGCTTTCAGCTGAAACATGCATTTTAAAGATTATTTTCTACTAATAACTTTTAATGACAAATAGCTATACTATTAACTAGGAGTAATAGGGAATATATAGAAATGTCCTTTTTTTAATTTAAATGGTGTGCTGTAGGAATAGAAGGAAAAATAATCTATCCTGCTGCCAGTTCTCTAGAAATACTAGTTTGAATCAAAGTACCAGTCCAAGTTATTTTTGAAGCTTTCCTGTCTTGCTCTTAAACTGTTACTCTTAAAATAGTGTTTATGCTGATTGAATTGCACTTTAAAGAAAATCAGAATCCTACTTAATAGCCATATGTCTATACGATTTAATTTTCTTAATGGGTCTTTAAATCTGCTGTTTTACTAGGAAATAAAGCATAGAGCAGTGTGTGGTTTTGCAAACACCTTCAGGCAAAAGTTTGATAATGGCTTATTGATATTGATGAAGGTACATGAGTGAGTCAGATCACATCAATACAGGTGCTTAAATAGCAGGGCCCTCAGCAGGTCTGGATACTTGAGTCCTGCTACTGAAGCACAGACTTTTCACTGAGGTGTGTTTGCGGAAAATAATAAGTGGTTTTACAAATGTTTACATTTAAAAATAAAATTTAGAAGGAAAATGGGTTTCTTGCTGGTAATACAGTAGTATTCATTTTTTTGTATGTAAATGGAAATAATATAGAAATGTTAATGCACTTTTTATATTTAATTCAGGGGATGGGATATCTAATGATAACAGTGATAGTGAGATGGAGGACAAAACAACTGCTAATTTGGCACTACTGAAGCTAGATGAGTGGCTCCATCTCAAACTGGACCCTGAAGTAAGTAATGTATTACTTCAATGCTTGTCTCCTGTAGAAAGATATTTATGTCATATCTTCTTAAAAAGACCTCTGAAACATTTGGGTAACCAAAAATTTTCTGTAAGAATGGCTGTCACAGTCTGTTTGGGTCTCTCAAATTTACAGGACAACGGACTCTGTGATTTAACCTTTATTTCACGAGCTCATTAAGAAATACAACAGACAAACAGGGGCTCAGTCCCCTTTTGCCCAGACTAGTCTATCATGTGAATTCACTTATTCACCATTCAGATCATAAGGTTTCATAACTTATAACCCATAACTCTCAATTCATGCACCTATGAGTAAAAAGAAGAAAAGAACTCGTTACCTAGCTGACAGTGAGAGCGCTCATCCTTCTTCCTCTGTCATGGTGTGGGTGTCTCCTCTATCACACTGGGAAGCAGGAAAGCCTCAGCAGTCCAGCTGCTGTTGGATCTGCTTCAAAAGCTTTTGGGTAAGCTGATGTTTTATACCTTCCACCTTGAAGGTTTGGTGCATTTCCATAAGTTAGTAGATTCTGATGAAACTATCAGACAAAAGATAATGGCTACAGGAGACAGCAAGTGATAGTGGCTGCGTAATGCCCTTCAGCTCTTTCTAACCATCTGTCCTGCTTACATGGTGCTTTCTTTTTGACCTAATGGCACTGCTCCCAGCACACATCAAGCCTTAGCATGAGATGGGTTAGCCAAAAACTGAGCAGGAGTTGAGTGAACAGTCACAGTGGCATATTGTGTATTTCCTTCTCCGAGAGGATGACTCAAGTTGGATCAAAATTGAGCACTTGAAGTTGGAGTTGATGAAAGAAAGTTGCTGTCAGATCTTAGAAAAAGAAAAATAACCCTTTTGAAGGTAGAAGTCTTCAGGTCGTTTTGAAGCTCTGGCTGTGATAGGAGTAGTTTATGGGTTATGAAACACTTGGTCTTAATCAGATATAACAATAATACTGTCTCTTCTAGAGATGTTCAAATGTGTGGTTTTTTTAAAAATGGAAGCAATCCTGATAACACGGGACTTAGACTATAGTCTTCTAAATTCAGTCATCTCATTTGAGCAGAAGTCTGCATAAGAAAAATATGGCACTTAGAGCTCTTTTCCCTCAGGTATGAATGAAGAGTGCATGAATACAGACTGAATTGAGAGGAAGGGCATAAAGCATGAAAATATATATTTTTTAAAAAGATAAAATTTTAAAGTGAAAAATAAAAAATCCTTTGAGTTCATAATATAATTTTAAGTTTGATGCAGAGCTAAATGAAATAAATGGTTTTAAAAATGATCTTGCACCCGAGGAGGAAAAGATAACGGCTTAGTTTAAATGTCGGGTTTTCTCCCCCTTCTTTAGTCTTGCCTTTCAGTTTGGACCCTGTTCATTTTAGAATGCCAGACGCTGCATGATAGGAAAGACGTAGGGTACCCTTACCTGTCTGATCCGATTTTTATTAGTCTTTAACAGAATTGAAATTCATTACAGGCTGCTGGTTTGTTGTTGCAACTCAGACAGAAGTGGCATAGCTTATTTCTGCGTCGTATGCGAGCTCCTTCTAAACCGTGGTCTCAAGTTGATGAAACAACTGTAAGAGCAATTATAGCTGTTTTAAGTGCTGAAGAACAGTCTGCAGGTTTGCAGCAGCCTTCAGGAATTGGTCAGAGACCAAGACCTATGACTTCTGAAGAACTTCCTTTAGCATCGACATGGAGGTCAACCAACAGTAGAAAAAGCTCTGCAGAAACTGAATTCTCTGATGACTCCTCTAATGCTGAAAAGTAAGCTTTTGAGATCTTCTAGAGACTGTAGGTTGTAATTTATTTAGCTATAAAATCATCACTTGAATTTCTGCTAGTAAGAAAAAGGAAGAAACAATAGAAATACAGTTGAAAGAATTGATACTGTCCTATGCTGCATTGTAGTTGTGATTTCATTGAGAAGTATTGCATATGTGTGCCTGCTGTTTGAGGGAGCAGTCAAGAATATTGGCTGTGAATTGTGATCTCTGGGAAGGAGTAGCAGAGAAGGTTTAACCCTAGCAGTCAAAGCAATGCATGATTGTATGTTTTTTAGTTAGTGTTGAATATGTTTTGGAATTACTGTAATATATACAGTCATGCAATAGGCTGTTACGTAGATACAAATTGTTCTGTGTATGCTTATGAAAATCCTGGTATGTCCTGTATCTACCTTTACTTTTTAGAGTTTTAATGAAATCTACGCCTCCTGCACTTCACCAGCCAAAGCAATACAAAGAAAAAAACACTTTGCACTCCAAACGAACTTCAGATGACAGGTCAGATCAATCATCAGTGAAGTCTACAGACAGCAGTAGCTATCCTAGCCCCTGTGCTAGTCCTTCTTCTCCAATATCTGGAAAGGTAGAGTTCTTATAAACAAATTACTCCACTCATAAAAACTAATAGAATTTCAGAAATAAATTTGCTGGTATCTTTCAGCAGCTATGAGGTATTATACTGATAAATTAAGAACCTAACTTAGATTTTAATTTTTAACAGCTGCATAATACTTACTTCCTTCTGGAACTTAAAATCTAGACTAAATAACTTTGTTACACTAGTTTAATACAGTAAAAATATTATTCTTTGCAGACTGCTGAGGTAAAGCTATCTAAAGTAGAAAACATAATTTTTTTTAAACTTGATAGAATAACCAGTGAAGGAGTATTATTTTTTTTTCTAAATTATTATACAGTACATGCTCTTCTGAATTCCTTGAATTCTGCCTCCTTCTGTTTCTGTAATAGCATACATCGACATTTATTCTTTCTAAGTTTTGTGTTACTTGCCTTATGACTGCTTGCTTTATGACGGTTATTTTAACAAAGCACACATTTTTAATGAGGTTATTAGCATAATTCTCCCTATGTACTTCAGTACTAATACTAATATTAATATTAGTATTATGTAATTAGTATTATGTAATATTAAACAGATCACTGAGAGGAAAACCCATTGTTCCTCTAGGCATGGACTCATTGGAGGATTTAATAATTCCTCTTAAGTCTTTCAGTTTTTAAATTCAGCCAGTGCAAAAGGGAGAAAACTTACGTTTCCTCAAGGTGGAAATGTGAGTAGTGTGCTTCAGGCTACTGTCTAGAATAATTAATTTTGTGTTATCTGAAGGTGCGTCAGACTTCAAAGAATTGCATTTAATCAGTAGACTGTTTAGGCCTGTTCTGCAATACTTGTTTGCTGCCCCTCATGAATGAATTATTATTTTGGAAGGTGCCTAAAAAATGTGAAATAGATGTGAAATACGTTTTAAAACCAATTCAGACAGTACCAGCTGATAGATTCTGTGTTTCTTGTAGAATCTGGGGGAGGTGGGTAGGACGACAGTCAAGGGATTTCTGTCTTCATGTGTGTAAAACTTTAGAACTAAAGCCTGGTTTATTTTGTTGTAACTTAATTTAATTTAATTTTTCCAGGGTTCCAAATCTCCTTCACCAAGACCAAATATGCCAGTTCGGTACTTTATAATGAAAAGTAGCAACTTGCAAAATATTGATATTTCTCAACAGAAGGGTATATGGTCTACTACGCCAAGTAATGAACGAAAACTAAATAGAGCCTTTTGGGAGAGCAGCATGGTTTACTTAATATTTTCTGTTCAAGGGTCTGGACACTTTCAGGTGAGCTCTTAGTTAATACTGAATATTAGGTTTGGTTGATGGTTTAGGTGCAGCAAATTACCGTGTGTAGTATGGAGGTTTTTGCTTATGACTTCTGACCTTCTAATAAGTAGAGTAGCAAGCAAATCTATCTGGTTGCTGAGGACAGCGTACTTAATTCTTCTCTGAAATATGCCCTTCTAGCTAACTCAGTTTGTCATTCAAAGGCTAAGACTGAATTGCCTCCAAACATCTTGAGTCAGAATAATGTTTATACCCTACATTAATCCTTTAAAACAACACCAACACAAACAAACAAATCTAAACAAAGCAGGGGATTGCTACTCTTTTCTCTGCATGCCAAAATAAATATTGTAAGTGGACAAGCAGTTATAATCATGTCATAGCTTTCTAGAGCCAGGAAACTCATAGATGTCTTCATTACAAATTTTATTAAAATCTGTTTTGCCTGAAATGTAGTTTCTAAAAGTTAGAAAGCTGGGAAGTCATGGCTGTGACTCTTCCAGAGCCGTGTCTTGACTTCAGGTTTAGCAAGGCATTTGTCAACAATTTGTTGACAAATTTGTAGCCAATTTAAAGGTGAAGACTTGACCTGGTAGTGCAAAGTTGCAGGTTACCTTTGTTGTAGAGAGGGCTAAACTCAGTTGTTCCAGGTAAAAAAAGTTCAGCTTACCTCTTTATATATAAACTATTCGTAAAGGTCAGCTAAACTTAAGATCTAATGAACTAGCCCAAATACAGCTGTCTTGGTGATACCACTGAAGGATTATGGTGATATATACATATGATGATTTGGCAAATGGAAATGTAATATTGGAAAGTAATTGTCAGCATGCCAGTTGATACTGAAAATGGGTTGTTGTATTGGTGCTCTTAGACGAGGAAGCTGGGAGGAGAAGACATGCTGAAGTCAGGAGTGTAGGTGGTTGATGTTGCCTTGCCGTTCCAGTTTTGACAATGCACTGGACATTCATGGGAATGTGAGATTAACATTCCTATTAATATTACCTTGTACCAAGTGTCTCTTTACTTCCACTTTTATTTTTCCTCTGCTCCTTTTATTAATTTCCATTTAAGTCTGGCTTGAGCTATCTAGGACTGCATGTCTTGCAACAGCAGTATGTGCTGGTAACTTCTGTAGTGCGCTGCATCTCTTGGACTCCTAAGTGATAACTGGCATAAATTTGCCTGAGTAGTTGATAAGTTGGGTGTGTGGTGGTTGTTTTTTTGTTTGTTTGTTTTGTTTGGTGTGTGGGCAAGTAGGGGTGTCCTTAAATAAGTTAGAAGCAATCTTGGATTTGGGTTTTATTTCATTTTCTTTCTGAATACTTGTCGTGTTGGAATTTCTTCCTGCTTCGTTGAAGAAAGAGATAAAAGCAACTTTGACTTCTTTCTTTTGAAGAACAGCTACGCTCTCTTCATTCTGTGTGAAAGTTTGTTAACACAGAGGGAACTCGAGAAGGAAGGGATGGATTTCTGCAAAAAGTATCTACAACTAACAAGGAATAGTTAATGGACTACTGTGTAGTAGAACATTCTTCTTGATTTCAAATGCTTCAAATGTTTTTACAACTTCTCAACCTGTTACAAAGCTTAAAAAACCCCACTTTGAATGTTAATTGTAAGAGATTAATTGAGAGACATTCTCTGTGGTCAGACTCTAGAAGGCATATTTGAAGTGGGGAAAAAAAAGGTACTTCTTTTAGCTTTCTAGAAGAAAACATTTTAAGAGATCTAGCTTCATGGGGGAGAGTGTATGAATCACTTTGAAACTAATCTGAAAGTTTCGTATGGAGTCCAGTCATTTATTTGATTCAGACGTCAGCAGATATGCTCTAATTATGTCTTTCCTTTCATATTTCGATTTTTGCTGCAGGGTTTTGCTAGAATGGCTTCAGAGATAGGGTGTGAGAAAAGTCAAGACTGGGGATCTGCTGGTTTTGGAGGTGTATTTAAGGTGGAGTGGATACGAAAAGAAAGCATTCCTTTTCAGTTTGCACACCATTTGCTCAACCCTTGGAATGACAATAAGAAAGTACAAATAAGCAGAGATGGCCAGGTAATATTATTATCTTCTAAAGTCTTCTTTACTTGGTAGAACTGTGTATTGTTTATTAGCTTGTTTAGCTTTGACATTTATCTCCACTGTCCTCATATATCTGTTAATCTGAATCACAGTTCATTGATGCACATTGTACATTCTACTAACGCATTACTGTTGAAGTAATGGAGGCTTTTTGATAAAATCAAAGCAGTTTCTTGCTTAATATGCATTTGAAAAAAAAGATTTAAAGCTGGATGCTTCCCAAAATGAAAGCTTTTTGGAATTTTTAATTTGATTCTGGAGATTCATTCCTTATTTGGTTTAGATTTTTTCCCCGAGACAGTCTGTCACACCCAAATAACTGTTCATAATTATAGCTTTGAGTTTCCTGTAAAGATTGAAGAGAATCTTGAGATTTGAGGTAGAATAAAGCTTACGACAGTTCTCCAATCTGTTAAAGCTAATACTACAAAAAGCTGGAAGAGAATTGGCACAAGAGTTCTCTGTAGCAGTTTCTGCATTCTCCCCAGTCCCCTCCCAAAATACCTCCTTGATACGAGATTCTAGAGCTAAACTTCTTGTATCATCTTCTCGCTACTTCCCCAAAACCTCTCCAGTTGTAAGAAAAAGGAAAGGAACGTAGTACGTGATGAAGTTAACAGTGCTTCTGTTGTAAGTGGCTCTTAAGACCGAAAGAGTCTTAATGATCTTAAAAACAACTGGTTTATATTAAAGTCTTTGATTCCACCAAGAGCCACTGTATTACCTGTGACCTGCCTTTCCACATTCTCCACCACACTTGACAGAATTAAACTTAAAAAATGTGTAGAATAATGATCTTTAGTGAATAAGTAAGTGACCTGTGGAAAGTACAAAGTACATGGTACATATGTTCTTGTATATGTTGGTGGTGTGTTCACTCAGAATTCTCTTCTTAAGAACTGACATCTTACTGTGAATGAAGAAAACCCCAAACAACTTGTAGGCTAGGGTTGCTTATAAAAGTTTTTACCTCCTCTTGAGCCCTAGTGAAACAACTTTCCTGTGTGGGGATTTCAAATGTATGTCTCAATAGCAAAAGGAATGAGCTCTTTCAGAAAGACTGAAAGCAATCACCAGTAACTTAATCTAACAATTTTGTTATAAAATTGTTCAATAGTATCAGTGCAAATAACTTCTCTAATTTCCTGCTCATTTCTAGGAGCTGGAACCACAAGTTGGAGAGCAGTTGCTACAACTTTGGGACCGTATTCGTTTGGCAGGAAAAAACTCAACTGATTCAGCACGTCAAGTAATGTGATAGAGGTAGTTATTTCATGCATTACTTGCTGTTCTTATGATACAAGAAAAGATGTCTGTATACAATGTATCATTACAGTACTGTCTTTGCTTTGTAGCTTGTGGAAGAACAGGTACACTTAGTACTAAATATTCTTTTCCTTTTGATTTTCTTTTTTAGCTGTGGTTATTGAAACATCAGCTATAACCACTAGAACCAGCAGTGTGCCTACAATACAGAGATGAGGAAGAAGGCGGTGCAACAAGCTCCTGAAGTTGTTAGTCATGTTGTGCAACTAGCAGTGGGAAACTAAGAGGGAATTATGTTGGTTTCAGTATTTCCTTGTCTTAACAAATGTCCTAACATTATTCACCAGCCTGTTTTTGACTGGATTATTTTTTTACAGTAGTGTGCAATTGATATTTAAAAACATGGTTAAGTTCAAAACTAAGTTTGAAACAATGGACCACATATAAGTTGTTTGTGGGTTTATAATAGCACAGCAGACAGTTTAAATATACAGTTTACATTTAAAGCTTTCTCAAGACAGTAAAATGTATGAGAGAAGCCAGTGTAATATTAATTAATCAATCTTGCAGTTTGCGTAAAATAAATAAATTGAGAAAAGATGTCTGCAAATATATTGGAAGATCCCATAAGTATTTGTTGAACTTACATACGCATGGTGCGAGAGAGCAGGGTATATTCATACAAACAACTGGGCAGCTGGAGAATGTAAAAATTTTAATTTAAATGCATAAGTGAAAGGAGCATGAGACTTGAAAGTGGATTGGTCCAGTGGTGTTTCCAGTTTCAGTTACTTTTCACCTTTTAAAAGGTAATCACACTTTGACAGTCTTTCAGAGGCCTGCAGCCAAATGGTACTCTAATAGTTCACTAACTTTTAATGTGGTCTTCATGCTTTCTTTCTAGACCTCTTCATTCAATTTCTTTCTTCTGTACTACTATTGCTTTGTTTTATTGGGCTTCTCCTTAGTCGTTAACGTACTGTACTATAAGGCTGGTATAAATTCAGTCTGCTCATTGTCAGCACTACGTTTGTGGTCATTCTTAGATTAAACAGAGAGCTTTTTCTGCTCCTGAGCCTATACTTACTTTTTTTCATGTCTGCCAAGAGTATTTGCACTGTTCAGAGTACTCTGTGTATCCATCCATTCTTGCATTCTTTGTAGTGACTTCCATACATAAACAGTTGGTTTTGCCTTTGCAAGACTAACTGGGTCCTTGTAAGGTTAGTATTGCCTAATACGGTATTTCTGGAGACAGTGCATACAACGGAGCTGTGAGGCTCGTATTGCCTTATACAATATCTCCAGGCCCATGCCCACAAAGGAATGTGGGGTGGTATTGCCTTGTACAGGATTCCCAGGCCCCATGCACACCAAGGACAGAGCTGGCACAGGGGGAGCAGAGGTGGGGTGTAATGTTCGGTTAACAAGCCCAAATAGTGCTTCTGTGGCTTGATGATAAAAGGACAGTGCAGCCAAGGAATTTGCATTCCCCAAGGTCGTTGCATAGTCCAGGTCATTTGTCTGGAGAAGAGATCATGCCCTGCTGCCTGCCTGACAGCCTTGGTCATGTAAGTCTTTGCATGCCTGGATGTTAGGTCTAGCCCAGTCTTGGTGAATTACTTGACTTACTATTGTTATGACCCAGGTAATTGTACTACAGATCTGCATTTCTTCCTGTACTGTTATTTAGAGATAAACTGTTTATCCCTGAAGCTGTTGGTCTTGTGTCTGTTACCATATCCTGAACCTGTAACTTGGCAGGGCTGCCTTACACTCTGGTGTCAGAAGTGGGATACAGTACACTGCATGATGACCACCCCTGACCCTGTACTGGGTACCTTAGTTGATTATTTTGGGACCTTGCCCTGCCCGCGGATGTAAGATTCAACTTTGATTAGAGAAAGTCAGAAAGACACAAACACAAAGGGAGATTTACCGGGCTTATATCTCTTAGCTCATTGCCTTCGAGATACTCAGCGGTGTTTGAAAGTAGCCCAAGTTAACCACCTGTGAAAAGAACTGGCCCACACCCAGGGCACTGGGGCTGCGGTAGAGGAGAAGACTCTAGCTCCTGCCCATGTTAGAAGCCATCAGGCTAATGTGGAGAAACTAGAGCAACGCATGATCCCCCGCATAGGAGTATCTGTCTGGAAAAAACTTGACCATTGTCTGGAAGCTGTGGAAAAGGGAATTTATTTTTATAGAGACCCAGAAGACAGGGATGATACTTGATCTGATTCAGATTCAGACAATGCTGTGTCAAATTCTTCCCTTCCTGAAGACTTACTAATCCAACCAGTTCTTAAAACAGAGTATGATGCTACTTCAGGTATGACAGGTGCCTCTACATGCTCTTTCATGAGCACAGACCTAGCCAAACAAAGCAAGTGCTGTCATAAATCTGTTACTATGGTTTATTTAGCCTGGCTTGCAAATATGTTACCTGACGGGGGGGACACCATCTGAGTTTCAGACTGGAAAGCCTGGAGACTCACTTTGTGGTCTGAGATGCAGCTACAACTTCCAGTAGGAAGTGTAGACACTGTCTTCTGGGTGGCACGAGCGTATATTCAAAGAATTACCCTGAGGTGACTGAGGACCCCTGGCTATTCCCTGGGCCAGTCCCGCAGATTTGGAATTGAGCATCGCTAGGCTGGTTATTAATCACGCTTTAGAAGTAGCCTGTGGCAGAGGAAGACCTATGTTGACATTGTCCCATGTCGCCCATTGGTGCCCACTGATCAAAAAGGGTCCTGGTCCACTCAGAGCCCATTTAAAGTCAATAGGCACTGGCCTTACAAGCACAGTACCCAGCCCCACTGGTCTCAGCTCTTACAAAAGGTAGTTTCTGCTGTGCGTGTTCATACCTTGTGTCCAGGTAGTTAAAAATGGCCCTAAGCATGTGTGAAGAGGAGTACGCAGGAGCTAATTATGTATTGAGATGCATTTAAGTACACTTGAAACTACTTTCGTATTTTTCCATGATTTATCTATGTTTTCATGGTGATTGGACTTCATACAGTTGGTTTCATTTTAGCAGATATTTTAGCAAGTATTTTAAAACAAGGTTCACATGATTTTGCTTATTTCACATGTCTTTGTTTTAATGATTTTAATGCTGACAAAACTAGGATAGATCCATGCTGACTGTGGGCAGTTACTTAATGTGATCTTTTTGGTTCTAATAAGCTGAAAATTTGTTGTTCAGTTGTACTTTTGTGTTCCTTTCCTGTTTGTAATTTCTGCTTTTTCTCCTTTTCCCATGAAATTGCACATAACTCCATGGATATGCATTCAGGATTGTTCTTAGCATCTGAACTCAGGAAAAACTGTATCAGAGATGAGTAGTGTCTAGAGAACAGATCTAGGGGACTTTTCCTGAAGCTACTGAAGCATCGGAGGTTCATATGTAAGGGGATAATTACACTGGTTTTTAAATGATGATATAAAAAAAAAAAAAGCAGCAGCTTACCTCTGATCTCTCTAATTGTATGCTCAGTGCCACAGTGTGTCAGTGCTTCCTAGTGACTTCTGAGACCACTTTTACAAACAGAGTCAACCAGTAGTTGCTGCTGCTCAACCTTTGGACTTCTGTCATTCAGCAGCAATAACAGATGGTCGGTACAACTGAAGGTAAATGCTTTTTCCATAAACAGCAATACTACAACTTGTCTATGCGGCAGTCTGCAAGGCGCATAGTATATTTTATATCTATAGTAGATTTAAGTGTTTTCATAATTGAACTAAATTTCTAGAAGAGGTTATTTTGAAAGAAGGAATGCTGAACAATGTGATGCATAGCAATCTTGTTTTGCTATGCAGAGTAATTTGCAGAAATATTTTATTTCTAAATAAAAATACATGTGCTGTCATCCCTTTTTCAATGTGCTGTCATTCCCTTTTTCATCTGAAATGAACAACTGTTTCTTGGTAATACCACAGTAATACACATTTCTGAATTGTAACTTTCAATAAATCAGCATAAGTTATTTTCGAGTGAGCCTGGCTGAATGTGTACAATGAAGTATTTCACTCTTGAAACTCAGAGGAAAGTGACCTGGTTTTCTCAAGTAAACTACTTTTATTTTCTGCATTGTCATCCATGCAAATTTTGCTAGGTTTCACCCAGTGGAAATAATGGTGTCTTTATGGCCAGATGTTACTTCAATTAAATCCATGCAAAACGTCTGTATGGTTATTTCACTGTGTAGCAGTCAATTTTCTAATAGTTTTTTTCTGCAGAATCCTCTGCTCTGTGTTATGTCTGTAAAACTACCACTTTGAATGTTTTGGAAAAGCATTCTTTTGAGCCATCAAGCATATTCTAGTTTCCTGACCCTGTGTATTGACATTCCGTGTTTTCACTCTGCTCTTTGTACCACCCTGGTCTCCAAAGAGAGACTTATCTTGGTAGCCATGCGTGTGATGATACCAGCAGTGTCATCAGTCTGTGGAAGAAGTCCAGCGCTGCAGCTCTGTACCAGGATTCTTAGAGACACCCAGTCTGCCTGGTAATGACTGAATGTGATTATACTTGAAGTGAAAACTTAAGCATCATGAAGGACAAGGAGGTAAATCTATCTGAAAAATACCAGGGCAGCAACAGCACACAATTCACAGAATCCTTGTGTCCATGATGACAAATGGGACAAATGGCCCATCACCATCTTCGGTGCAACAGTAAAAATCCCAGTTGGGAGGTTGTCAGCCAGGAGTTTATTTACTCTGCTTTAGAGTAAATGAAGTTCTTGCAAACTAGACAGTTGTCCATAAACACTAGAGTGAGGAGGAAGGGAACAGAAAGAGCGTTATGGATGACAGCCACAGGTTTGCAAAGTTTGTTCATACATGAGCAAAGCTTATCTCAGTAGTGCTGATTCAGGACAACTCCAGTCATGTTCCTCAAGACAGTAGGTAAGAGCTTTGCCAGTGGGTCATGTGAGAAAATGCTGAGGTGTGCTCCCTCCTCAGGAACCTATTTCTGAAAATGAGGTAAAGGTGGCAAGCTATTTTGCCACAGACAGAACTTAGTTCCTTTCTCTAGGAACTGAAGGAAGTTTGTTAATTTTTTTTTGTTGTTAAATATTTTCGTTGTTAAATATTTTGTAGCCTAAAGCTGCGTGTTTGTTGCAACTATTTCTTTAAATTTTCGCTTTTTTGCATTTTTTGTCGCTGTTGAACTGGTATAATTTCTGCTCCATCATCACAACTTCTACAAAGACATTTCCTCCAGTGCTTGTGGGTTAAATTTCTACTGTGAAATCTTTTTGCAGCATCCATTTTAAAAGCCTGATACTGGCTGTTGTCAAAATGAAATCATAGCTCACACATGGCAGACGAATTTCTCTGGGTTGTGGTTGGATCAGTTCATAGTTACCCCTAGGTGCTTTGTCTTTAATGTGAATTAGAGTGGTTTCTGCAGCTACTCAATTTTTATCTTTTTTTTTTCTCTTTTATGGAGCTGAAGTGATCATTCCAGAGCAGCCACTTTCTAGATGTATTCAGTCGCCTTTTGCTATCTGAATAATATTAGCGGTTTGTCTCCTGTTGCTCTACATGTCTCTACTTGCACTTAGCTGCACTGTTTCCTTTCCTGTGGATTATGCTATTATGCTTTCAGCCATCGTTGTTGCTATCCTGCTGTTATCTTTGTTGCATCTTCTAACAGGTACCACAGCACAGAAAGTAGGTGATGCTGCTCTGGATTAAAAGCTTTATTTGTTGTTGTCATTCTTTTGACAGATGTTGAAAAGGTGTCACCTAAAACGAAAGTCTAATTCTTGGTTTAAAGACAAATCAGTCCTCGAGAAAGCAGACTGAGGGAATACCTCACATCACAGAATCACTGCGGTTGGAAAAGACCTGTAAGATCATCAAGTCCAACCTTAAAAAAAAAAAAAAAACCACAACAACAGAACCACAAAAAACAAACCACAACACACCAAAAACCAACCCACCCACACCACACAGCACCATGCCCATCAAGCCACATCCCACAATGCCACATCCACACGCTCCTTGAATACCTCCAGTGATGGTGACTCCACCACTTCCCTGGGCAGCCTGTTCCAATGTTTCACTACTCTCTCAGTAAAGAACTTTTTCCTAATATCCAGCCTGAACCTCCCCTGGCGCAACTTGAGGCCATTTCCTCTAGTCCTGTCACTAGTCACTTGGGAGAAGAGGCCAACACCCACCTCTCTGCAACCCCCTTTCAGGTAATTGTAGAGAGCGATGAGGTCTCCCCTCGGCCTCCTCTTCTCCAGACTGAACAATACCAGTTCCCTCAGCCGCTCCTCATCAGACTTGTGCTCCAGACCCCTCACCAGCTTCGTCGCCCTTCTCTGGACACACTCCAGCACCTCAGTGTCCTTCTTGTAGTGAGGGGCCCAAAACTGAACACAGTATTTGAGGTGCGGCCTCACCAGAGCCGAGTACAGGGGCACGATCACCTCCCTACTCCTGCTGGCCACACCATTTCTGATACAGGCCAGGATGCCGTTGGCCTTCTTGGCCACCTGGGCACACTGCTGTGTGTGTCTCACATTAGAGAATAAAAAGTGAGAGTCCTGAAAATACTTATAATTATGGCACAGAATTGAATCAGGTAATTCAGAAAGGAGGCTGTATTTTTATTCGTGTCAAGCCCAGAAGGAGTTTTAAAGCTGGTTCCATACCATGTGGGTGTGAAATTGCTATTTTTTTGCCTTGTATTGTACAATGCACAGCTCTGAGATTCACAGGATCTTGTAACTTTGCCTATGTGAGTGAGGATATTGCATTTGGCACTGTTGATGTGTGAGCAAAGGCTGTAGCCCGAGGCTCTTAAATAATGTACCGGTTTCTTCTCTCTATAAGGAATATGTGGTGAAGGCTAGCAGCAATCAAGTAAGATTAAGGAACAAAACACAATTGTCAAAATTGACCCTATGAGGGGATGTTCTGGACACTGGCAGAAACTGAGAGTGAAATTGTGTGACACATGTAAAATAGATTAAATATCTTCTGCTCTTGTAAAACATCATAATCTTTTTAAAAGCAAGCTGTGCAGAAAAGGGTACCAACTCTCTGTGGGCTGAGAAGCTTGCTGTCACTTCTAGCTTATAGTGTGCCCTGTCAAAATAAAAGCACAAACCTTCTTTTTTTGATTGTTTTCATGGCTCTGTTCTCTGTTCAGATCAAGGAACACTTTTGGTACTCATGCTTTTTGTATTAGTTTAAGTGCAGTTAGTAATGATGAAAACTGTCTTGCCGCTCGGCAAGGGTAGCGTTTCAGTGGCTGCTGCTTTTAGCAGCTTAGGCACTGCTAAGTTTTAACGTGCCCTAAAACCATGTTAAATGAGGTGTCGTCACTGTAAGAGAATTACTGTGCTTTATCCACAGCTTTTATATGAAAGATGGATATACCTTTTATTCTGGGACAGGCCTAGGGATGTGATAAGAAGTACCGCCAATCCAGGAGGGAGAGAAAAGAGAAAAGGGCCGCAGGACACTTTACAAACAGGCTGTGAGGTTTCCAAGAGACTCCTGAACTGATGCTCTGGCTTATTTTCCTGGTTACCTACACTGGTTGAATTGAACTGATTAAAGTAATGTATACATGGTGTAGAATTCATGTGTGAATTTCTCTGGGTCTTCTGTCTTCAGAGGCACTGTGCAAGTATGTTACAAAGGACCGTGGCCCAGCTTGGGCATTAGAGGACTGCAGCAGCAGTATTTATATTGCTCTTTAGTCTGACGTTGAGGTACAGCTTAGCTACTTTGTTCTGCTTTCATTCCTCTTCAGAGCACTGAAGTTGGATGAGGTCAGAAAGTAATTAAAAAACGTGCCCTGGTGTGTTTGCCCAAGGGAGTACACAGAGTCTCCTATTTTGTTTCCCAGTACTCAAGTTCAAAAACTGCAGAAAAACGTGCTTTTGTCAGAATTGAAACCTAGTGGGAATGTACCAGTTTTCATTTGAAAGTCAGGACAATTTTGACTGAAGTCTGAGATCAAAGGCACCCTCTTTTAGCACTCCTAGAAAAGGAAATACTGCTGGAAATGGGGCCAAGGAAGCCTTTAACTTCCCAGACACAGAATCAGTAAGTGATGGAGCTCATATGTACTGAGGTTTGTTGTAACTGATGGCGCTCCACTCAGTAATGCATCAAACCAGCAGAAGATGCTGTCAGGCTTTGGTAAATGTGGACACAGTTATAGGAAGTATACATGGGCTGAAAGGTCACACCAGCCTATGTGAGGTAGAAGAATGGAAGGGTAAATAAAGTAGCTCTGTTACACTCCTATGAACACCAATACTACATATTTTTTTTAGGTGAAAGATTTCTTGAACTCTGAACATGTCAAAGCTGTTGAATTGTTTGTAATACCAGATGAGTAGGGGTGATGCTGGAAGAAGCGTTCACCTTGAAGGAATATTAACACTGGTGTCACAAAAAATGGGACTTTGAAGATCCTTCAGAGTGAAGCTAGGTGGTGCAGTTGGGTAGCATATGAGCTCTTGTCTCCTGGGGATTGTTGTTTTAAAACAAAACCTGGATTTATTAGCACATGCAAATGAAATGGCCTCTCCTAAGGAAAAGCAGTGAATTGTAGTAAGGAATTTGTACAGCAGCCTGTTGCCTTATATCTGACATACTCATCCGTGAATTTTCACTTCTCTAAAGAGGAGGAGGACAAGAGGTACTAGGCTGCAAGATAGTGGAAGATATGTTTTTAAAGTTGTTTTTTTAAAAAAATACTCTTTTTTTTTTCTTTCCCACCTGTGGAAAGCAGATAGTATGAGACCAGGGCAATAAGGGTATGTTATTAAAGGCTTTAAATAATGCTTTTCTTGTGTAAATACTACGTCTCTGGAACACTACGTACCTGCGAGAAATGATGGACATGAGGATGGTTTTTGTAAGTAAAAAGGTCAGCTCAGGACACGGTTCAGGATCCAGCTCCCAGCCTTTGTGTGGCTTCTCTCCATGACCTTGTATAACTTGATAAAGTGTTTAACTTGCTTGTAATTTCCCAGTCTCTTAGTGAGGTGTTTATCTGCATTGCTTGTCAGGAGCTTTCTAGAGAATGCTTGTGAAGTGCCTCTTACTGAAATACTGTGTATAAAGATGGTTTAAGGTTTGTTTATTAGCTCTTGGTCCCTCAGCACATGGAAAATGCAACTCCTCACCCAGCTGAAGTGCAGACATCAGTAGGCTTCTCCATAATACCCTGAGCTCTGCTCCTTGCTATTTCTGTTGTCCTAGATTGCTAGCAACAGGATTTTTCTAGAGCAATTTTGTTTTACTCTGCCTAAGCTGTAAACTTAAGATCCATCTCTTAAGAGCGCAGGAGCAGGCAATTCCAAAGTGTTGGAAGTCAAGCAAGCGGGGCAGAGGGCCTGCTGGACTGAGCAGGGATCTTCTAGAAATTAGGCAGAAAAGGAAAGTGTATGGACGTGGGAAGCAAGGCCAGGCAACATCAGAGGACTACAGAGATGCTGTTTGGGAGAAAATTTGTGTGGCCAAAGGTTAATTAGAGTTCAAGCTGGCTAGCACAGTGAAGGACAACAAAAAGGGCTTTAAATAAGTTAACACCAAAAGGAGGATCAGAGATAATATTGGTCTGTTGCTTGATGAGCTCTGTCACCTCACAAATAGGGTTGTAGACAAAGCAGAGATGTTTAATGCCTTCTTCGCTTCTGTCTTTAACACGGATGATGGGCCCTGGGACCCCCAGACACCTGTGTTAGAAGACGGCGACTCAGGGAATGATAAACTCCCAGCCAACCCTGAACTTGTTTGAGACTTGCTGCTCCAGCTGGGTGTGCATAAATCTGTGGGGTCCGATGGGATTCATCCCAGGGTACTGAAAGAGGTGGCTGATGCTATCAAGGGACCTCTCTCCATTATTTTTCAATGGTCTTGGGAGTCTGGAGAGGTTGCAGCCGACTGGAAGCTGGCAAATGTTGTCCCAATTTTAAAGATGGGTAAGAAGGAAGACCCTGGTAATTACAGGCCTGTCAGTCTCACTGCAGTGCCTGGTAAAATTACAGAGAAGGCTATTCTGGGAGATACTAAAAACACTTGAGAGACAATGCAGACGTTGATCATACCTAGCATGGGTTCACGAGCGGGAAGTCCTGCTTTACTAACATAATTTCCTTTTATGACAAGGTCACCCACCTATTGAGCAAGGGAAGCTAGGAGATGTGCTTTGGTTTTTTTTTCTAATGTTGGTAAAGCTTTTGATACTGTGTCTTACAGTATCCTTCTGGACAAAATGTCCAGCACACAGCTGGACAAGTCCATTATACGACGGGTGAGCAATTGGCTGACGGATTGGGCTCAAAGGTTTATAATAAATGGGGTGACATCAGGCTGGCAGCCAGTCACCAGTGGGGTTCCACAGGGCTCAATTTCAGGGCCAGCGCCCTTTAATGTTTTTATGAATGATCTGGATGCAGGGATTGAATGTAAATTAAGTAAGTTTGCTGATGATACTAAACTAGGAGGAGCTGTGGACTCCTTTGAGGTTAGAGAAGCCTTACAGAGAGATCTGGGTAGACTAGAGAGCTGGGCAGTCACCAGCTGTAAGAAATTTGACAAGACCAAGTGCTGGATTCTCCACCTGGGGTGGGATGGGGTAATCCTGGTCATTATGTACAAAGTGGGGGACAAGAGGCTGGAGAGCAGCCCGGTGGAAAGAGACCTGGGAGTTTGGGTTGATAGCAAGTTGAGTATGGGTCAACAGTGTGCCCTGGCAGCCAAAAGGGCCAACTGTGTCCTGGGGTGCATCAAGCACAGCCTAGCTAGCCGGTCGAGGGAGGTGGTTGTCCCACTTGACACGGCACTGGTGCGGCCCTACCTCAAATACTGTGTGCAGTTTGGGCACCTCAGTGTAAGAAGGACATCAGACTATGGGAGTGTGTCCAGAGGAGGGCAACCAAGATGGTGAAAGGTCTGGAGGGCAAGATTTAGGAGGAGTGGCTGAGGTCACTTGTTTTGTTCATCTTGGAGAAGAGAAGGCTGAGGGGTGACCTCATTGCAGTCTACAACTTCTTCGGGGGGGCAGAGGAGAGGAAGGTGTGGATCTCCTCTCTCTGGTGACCAGCGACAGGACTCAAGGAAATGGAATGAAGCTGCATCAGGGGAAGTTCACATTGGACATTAAGAAAAGGTTCTTCACCGAGTGGGTGGCTGGTCACTGGAACATGTGGTCATGGCACCAAGCCTGGCAGAGTTCAAGGAGCTTCTGGAGGACTTTCTTAGTCATATGGTTTAGTTTTAGGTAGTCCTGCAAGGAGCAGGGAGTTGGATTCGATGATCCTTATGAGTCCCTTCCAAGTTGAGGTATTCAATGATTCTATGCTTTTTCTCTCTTCTCTTTTTTGTGCTCCTTCTGTAAGGAGGTAGTAACTAGATTTTCAAGAAGAGGTAAGATAAGTTCTGTGTGCATTGGAAAGGTATCTGCATTTCTGCTCAGTGACTGCTATAAACTGGCAGAAGAGAGACAAGAAAGTTCAGTAGTCTTGTAGTTGCTTGAGAATTTGCAATAGTATGCACTGGTACTATTTGCAGTAATGTTTAAACAAGAACAACAAAAAAAGGAAAGTGCACAACTCTAAAGGCTCCAGACCAATGCCACTGGATATTTCCTTTTTTGGCCTTAAGTCTGGCACAGCATCCTTAGAAAGCTAGGTTAGACCTAAAACATGCTACTGCAGGATGTGGTGCAGTCACTAAAAAGACTACCAGGGTTATGAATGGCTCATTGGATCAGAAAGAAAGAAACTAAGAAGCTATCTAAGGATTTGAAAGAAAAGGATGCTTTAAGCATTAAATCTTGAATCCAGAACTGAATACTCATTTGCACCAAGTAGTGCTGTTTAAAAGCCATCCTTGTCTCCTTTTTTTTTTCCTTGGGATAGATTTATTACTACTTTAGCACTCTATTTAATTTATATAAAAATGATGAAGATAGCCCACAAGAACCCTGTACTTGGGACAACAACCACATTCTTGGCATGTTACTACTCTCTGCCAATCAAGGTGCAATCCATTCAGAAACAGGCCTTCCCAAGAAGGAGCTGTGCCCTGCAGGTTCTGCTCAAATCCACTGTCTGGTTGAGGCAGCAGACAGCTGGAAAGTCAAAGGCAGTTTTTAGCTGCGCTGCAACCGTTCTCGCTCAAAATCAGACGTAGGAAAACTGGCTCTCTCAGTGGGAATATCTTCTGTGAGTTTTCTTTAACGGAGGGTTTTATGTAGTTAGCTGTTGAGAATGCTGGAAGTAAAACATGGGGAGTATCTAACGTGAATGAGAAATGAGCAAAAGAAGCCCCCAGATCAAGATGGTAAAAAACGCATTTACTTAGTAGAAAACCCCAACACAGCAGGCAAAAAAAAAAAAAAAAAAAGAAAAGGTTTTAATTGGATGTGTACAAACTGGCTAATTTGTTTTTATTTTTCCCACAGACAAGTTAGGTACCTGACCTGCTATTTTGCCCCCAAATCCTGCAGTAAGTACTAAGTATCTAAATTTTTTATTAGTTTTTAGCATAAGTGAGAGTGCAAAAGATTATTTTTAAAAAAATATACAGGAAATCAACTGAACCCATTTTTTGACACTTACCATATGAAATATTTCTGAACTTTGTGCACAAATGAAGATATATGGGTTCTCCACTGCCGTAGTCTTGCCAGGACCGCTCATAACCTCTTCATTATTTTGACTTACACTTGAACCACATTTAATGTGGGCCATACAGGACACCTGACAGTATGCATTTTATGGAATTATTGGAAGTTTTGTTCTCCAGCTGTAGAACGTTCCCATGAATTGTGGAAGCTCAGAAAGGTTCAGCCTTTCTCTGTCGCTGGACTTTGGGTGTGGATGTGTTCACAAAGTA
This sequence comes from Gavia stellata, assembly GCF_030936135.1. Classification (NCBI taxonomy): domain Eukaryota; kingdom Metazoa; phylum Chordata; class Aves; order Gaviiformes; family Gaviidae; genus Gavia; species Gavia stellata. The sequence goes on from NC_082637.1 coordinate 66,222,870, forward strand.
GACAGTTTCTAGTGTTAAAGTCTTTCTCTGCAGGTGAAGAAAACAGCCACTACATGATGAGGGAAATGACAACCGAACAGCTCTGTTGAGGACTCCTGATTTGCCGTCTTCCCCAGCTGCTTCTGAAGACTCGGAAGCCTTGACCTTCATCACTCTTTTTGCCACTTCACTGGAGATGCAATCACTTTTGGCTTTTGAATATTCAAAATCACACCCTCTGTCACCCTGTCATCTCTGAGGGCAGAAGCAGTTTGACTCTCCAAAGACTTCCTCTTCTGTTTTTTTAAAGGAAAGTTGAATAATGATCCCTGTCATCAGGGAAAACCACGAAGTGACAGCTGCGGAATCGTAATTAAGGAAAACCATGTTAGGTATTGGGATGGAGGGCAGGCACTGGAGCTGTTTCTGACTGGCATTTCAGAAGCCTTTTCGTTCCCTGAACTGGGATGGAAGAGAAACAGCAGCTTATTATATGGAGAATGTTTTTTGGCCTTTATTTTGAAAAAGGCTGTGCTGTTACTATTATTTGTGCTAATACGTGATTTGTCTCCATCACTTCTTTATCTTCAGTAACTGGTGATTTTATCTGGATCTGACTGCAGGAATGTGGTGAGGAGGATCTTCCCCCTGAAGTGGGGATGAAGGTGTCTCTTTTCCCTATGATTTTGATGAAGTGCATCAGCTCTAAAATTGAAATCAGAGGAAGGAATTGATATCCTTCTTACAAACATGCACTTTATTCTGTAAGCCAAGAGGCTGAGCTTATGTTGGACATGTAGTTTGGTTGTGAAAAAATAAGGTGCTAGTTGTGTTCCCTCTGACTGCAACCCTTTCCCTCCCTGTGATCAAAGTGGTCGTCCCTGTTCATTAACATGGCATTTGGAGGAAGACTGCTTGCAAGGACCCCTATACCCAAAGAAATAGATTTCTTGCTTTGTGAGAGTAGAAGGTGGAATGTGCCTTTTTCTTCCTAGGTCTGAAACTGGCTGACATATTGAAGGGAGAGAGAAAATTGGTACTAAGATTTCAGCCTCTGAGTGTTCCCATTGCACAACGTACTCTGTGCCTGGCATGAACTGCGGATTTTGTGGACTGGTGTCTTTCCTTAACCTCCAGGCTTTTTTTTTTTGTCTTTGTGCTGTCAAAGTGGAAGCTGTATGAAGCATTGTGTAATGAAACAATAGATAAAAGCTTTTGTATTGATCTGGCCTGAAATGGCTCTGCAGCAAATTGTTCTGCAGTGTTCTGGAGCATTGTCTCAGTGGTCTGTGGGGAAACTAGGATGTAGCTATTTACTGTTTAAGGGAACCGTAAAAGTTTGGGTTTGGTTTGCATTTACTAATGGAAAGAAGGTGCAGAGTAGCAGAGGTAGAACACAATAGTACCTCTGAATTTGGAGGCACCACCAGAAGGCGCCCCATCACCTACACTCTCTTTAAGGTCAGGTGAAGACAAGGACAGCATGGAGCTAAGCTCCAACTCCATGCTGGAGAGGTGGGGAGTTTCATAGTTCTTTCTGCTTTGCAGTGTTCATTAAAATAGATGCCTCTGTTTTTCCTTTACTTGTGCATAGTCTGTGAATCCTGCTGCAGCTGGGCTTCTTTCATGCTCTGCAGGGGAATCCTGTTTGGCTGGATTGCAAGTAATTAGTACCAGATACAGGCAGGGGTGAATCTGGCTGATGCACTGCTTCTGGAGGTGCCAAAATCAGAGGAAAAAATCGGCTGCCTGACCTGGCTCCTTTGGTGGTGATCCTAGACGTAATTGAAGTGTAGTGTGGGAAGAAGCCTACTGTGGCAGGAAAAACAAGTAGACCTTCCTAGAGAAGTGCGGTGAAAGCTTAGCAAATAACTGGTTGAAGTTCCTCGGGCTTGTCCGGGGGAAGAAAAGGGTGCATATGCCAAGATACAATTGGGCAGTGATGTCTGGAAGTCAGTCCAAACAATTAGGTCCTGGTTGTTGCTTGCCGGGATTATTTTGTGTTTTCCACATATTTTATTTGAATGTTTGCTTACAAATCTTGTGCATTGTTTTTTCCGTTTGAAAAGAAGTGATATTTTTCTCATTGCCAGAAGCTTCTAGCTTCTGTTTTGTTTGTTCCGCCTGTGACAGGTATCATGTGCTCTTACCATAATCCAAAGACTTCAAAAGTCAATTAAGTAATATCTGATCATGCACATCTTGAGCAAGGTGAGTAGGCAGAATTTTTAAGGCTAGAGAAAAAAAATAGATAGAGAAAGGAGAGTAAGTCATGCATTACTGCCTCTGCCTGACCCTCCTCCTTTATCTGCATTTCAGCTGAGGCTCATATAACTCCTGGTTCTTCCCAGGGCTGCTTTCTCTCTGCAGTCTCTCATTTCCTGTGGGAGACTCCCAGTTTATTCCGCTCAGGAAGTTCCCAGGCTTTACGCAATCTTTAAAGACAGAAACAGCCATTAAATCATGTAGTTTGACCTCCTCTATGACTTAGACCATTAAATCTGACCTAGCACAGAAGATGTGCATAAACCTACCTTGTATCTGAAGGCTTATCATGCTGTTAGAGATGGTAGTCGTGTTTCCTCCAGACTCCAGTAATAGGCTTTTTTCCATAAGGACTGTGGTTAGGAAGTTGGAGTCAATTTTCAGATTTTTTTTTTAGTTCCAGGCAAAAGATGACACAAGGAAAAAAGCCCTTTCCTCCCCCCAGCCCCTTCAGCTGGTGGTATGCAGCGGGCAGCTCGGTGCACCATGGGAGGCAGGTCTGTGTTTCTGCAGACGCAGTAATTGCTCAGGCAGCTCTGAAGCAGGCTTGCAGGTGCAAAAGGGGACCTGGTTACTACAGGGTGTCTCTCGTGGCAGACAATCAATTCCTTGCCTCTGTTACCTCACTACCTTCCTGATCTATGGTTTACAGATCTTTAAGGAAACTCAGAAAGGGGCTACTGCTGAACTTTATATCTATGTATTGAAACTACTGTGTCATTATTGAGAAGACAGTAGCTACATTTATTTTAAGGGTTTATTTTTTTAACAATAGGTAAGTAAAATGCTAATGTCTAAGAGTCAACTTAGTAGTTCTGGAGCAAGAAGTAGTATGGTGAAGTTGGTTTATATTTAGCCAACAGAAGTTTTGGGTCAGAAATTTTTGAAAACTAAAGCTTTATACTTTTAATTGAAAATGGTGGCTTTATTTGGAAGTTGATCCCAGAGAACAATCAAGAAAGTTAAGGAGACCCTAGAGAAATCATTGTATTTTGGGTTGATTCTAAATGAAACTTCCCTTCTTCTTTTCTCTTTCCCTACCAAATATGACTTGTTTAATCCAAGCCTAGTTTCTAGTTTTCCGTATTTTCCTGTACTCACACTTGAAGTTTATCTATCAGCATACAAGATCCAATATGCCCAGGCTAGATCACAATTTTAAGTCTCTATAGGTATAATGTAATAGTGATAATTTTATAATTCACATTGTCCGTAGACATTGGACTAAAATTAATCTTCTACTATGAAAGTGATACAAAGCCACAGCAGAGCTGTAATGGGCTATTGCAAAGAAGCGTAACAGTGAATGTTGCCAATGGTATTGTGGTCAGGAAGCCAAAAAGGACCATCTTTATCTTGGATTAATTTGTTGTATATTTATTCTTCTATTCTGGAAACACCTGAACTGAAACTGATAACTTATAAATATGTAATTGTGCTCTGTTCTTAATTGGTATGCTTTCTATATAATCGCCTATAGCGGTCTTGCTCTTCTCACTTACTGCAGCCTGTTTTCCTTTAAATCACAAACTCCTAATAGTACATGCATATTAAAATACAACGCCTAGCACAAAGAGCTGTGACTGTTATCAATGTTTTGGCCTGCAGTGTGATATAGTAGTAATATTTGTGTCTGTAACTTGAGTCGCTTGCCACTAGACTTCCGCTTGCTTATGGCATGACATACAGCAAGAACTCAGCAAATAGTCTGGGAAACAACCAGGAATGCATTATGCTTTAAATTAGAAGCATTTCTGTTGTCATCTGTCTCCAGGACAGATTAATACTTTTTTTCTCAGGGGCTGCTTTAAGAACACCAGGGTGGAGATATGCCTTCTGAAGAAATTCCTGGCTGTTTGGCACTATATGAAGATTTTTAAACCTCAAAGGGAACGATGTCTTGTGCTTCTGTCCGGAAGCAGGATCTGTCTCCCCTTTTTTTGGGTGTATGTTCACTCCAAAGTGCATAGTTCGTTGCATTTCTTTTTAAAACTTGGTTTTGATTATTTTGCTCTTGGGCTCTGCTGCCGTTTGTAAAGAGGAAGAATGAATGTTATCAGGGTCCATGGAGTTACTAACCTTGACATTGGTCTGTTAGTCTGTAATAAAATGAAATAAAGTCAAGGACTTTGTTCTTCCTTTCTTGTAGATTCCCAGATGCTAATAGATGTGTAGGATGACATGACCTCTAGCAATGTAATGAGGTTTGTGACACATTTAGAGATCCAGGATACTGGTAAAATGGAGGCTTAATAGCTGATTTCTTTTTAATGCAGAAAATATCCAGATATATGCTACACCAGGCACAAAATACTGTATTTTTCAAGATAACATGTTCTTGTGTTTTGAAATGTTTGGGCTGATTGAGTAATGCTTCCTAAGTAGGCAGTCTATGGGCTGGAGAAAGGCAGTAGCCAACCTTAGTTGAGGAGAGGAGTAACGTTTGAATTTGCTACAATGGCCCTGTTTGGAAGATGGGTAAGCAAACGTTTTTTATCAACTTCTGTAACATGAACCAGTTTCTAAAAATACTAGATAACTTAGGAAGTTTTTGTTTTTGTTTTTTTGGTTTTTTTTTTTTGATGGGAAAAATTTCCCTCTTACTGCCTAATTTAGCCTTAAATAATTTCCTGTAGAGCTTAGAATAATAACAGTCTCTGCTTTGGAGGTGTGAGAAGTAGAGTTAAATTTCTTTTGCAGAAGAGAAACTGTAAAAACTATGAAGGTAAACAAAAATAATAAACATTGGAGGTTGATTTCAAATTAATAAGGCTGGTGAATAGGATTTGTTCTGGAAAAGGCAGGTCAGATTACTTTTAGATTCATTTATGATCATTAACTCCAGGAGTCTGACTTTAAAGCTAATGCTCAGGGCAGAGGAATCCAAAAGAAATAATTCACTGTTGTAAATGAATTAGAACATCACTGGGAGATTTAGTTTTAATGAATAAGGTCCATATTTTGCTTAACCAACTGAAAAATACAGTATCATCACAGGATAAGACTGTGACCCCTTATCTTAGTGTTAAAATAAAACAAGTCTGTAACATGTTGCTGGACAACCTCTTTGCACTTTCTAACTACTTCTTTTTGGGGAAAATAATTTTTAGTTGGAGTGCATTTATTTGTAGGCTTAGAACCAAGTGCTACTCAATAGCTTCAAGAATATTTTTGATGGACCCTATTAATGATGCATGCTAGGTTGTTTTATGTGCTTTCTTTAAAAAATACAGCATGAGATGTTTGCATTTTACTTTTGTGGAGTGTAGCTAGTATTGGTTGCCAGTGACTTAATTGTTATTAGTGATGCGTCTTAAATATACAATAATAAATATACAATATACAAAATTGAGTTACTGGTCTGAGTCAAATTCACAGTGAAAAGATTGTACTCTTGCAAACAATACGAAAAAAGAGATTTATTTGAATGAATTTCATTGTTACAAAAAGTAAGCATAAAGCTGGGTATCGTAACTTGGATTTGTTTTAACTGACATCTACAGCAAAACAAGTATTGGTTCAATGGGCCTATAGTCAGGTTTTTGAATCCAACTTTCTTCACAGAGGATCCAAATGGCACCTTTATTTCTTACCCTGCTTTGTTTCTTGTTAACTTCTGCTGCCGTTACTTTTAATCACAGTGATATATATGTGCAATTCCCCCTGGAAGGATTCCCCCTGGCAGCTGTGGGAAAAATAATTCACGAGACTTCGGAACAGGGCCAGGAACTGAACTTTATTGGCAGGAAAGGCATAAATATGATCCTTTCAATGTACTTGTAAGCAATGAAAGAATTGGGGAGAAAATGCTTTAGCAAGCATTTTAAGAGGCAAAACACTTTACCAATATGCTGGAGTGAACTTTCCTAAAAGAGCCCTTGATGTTGAGGCCATTATTCCCAAGTTAAACAGACTGCGAGGTAATTTAATTGTCTGGTTACTCCCTTACTTTTGGCAGAGACTTGTGAGGCTGCTCAGTGTTAGTTATAGCTGTGTTCAGTGTCTGATCAATCTGAAAACTCCAGGTATGTCCATTTTTGGAGAAATTATGTTGGGAATAACATCATTTGACTTGCTTTTAAATGTGTGTTATCTTCTGCTTATCTTCAGCACAAGTTAATAATGACATTTAATTTTGCAGGTCTATGTGCACATCTTCAAAAATATAGTTTGGTTTTTCAATAATTGGAAAAGGTAAAATACAAATTGAGTTAGTCTTTATTTTGTATTTCTGTCTCGTAAAATTACTCTGAAGGGGAACAGAGTATAACTGGAGTGGTGGTAGGGTCTCGCAGAAAGAAACACTTTAATAATGGTTGCAATAATATGTGATTTATCTGGGACAACCTTACCTACAAATGAGATCTTTATCTTGATTCTTAGATATCTAAGAGACAAAAAAAATCTGAGAAAGAAAGTATCCATTGGACTACATGCAGTGGTAGTAAATACAGGCTTAAATTCCATGGTATGTAGAGCCTAGTTTTAAAATATGACATGGAATCAAGACATTGGATCTCCAGTGAATAGGTCTGACTGCTGAGAAGGTATTTCTGACATTGTCTGAATTTCTTCCTTCTTAATATTTAACATTTTGATTTAATTCTAATTATATCTGATATTGCTGAGCCAAACTGATTTGAGATAATGTGAGCTAAAAGCCCAGCTTTTCTTATCTAAGATGATAAATATTGTTAGTTAATTGTTAATCATTTAATCAACCTGTAAAAATCGTCTTGCATTTCATTAGAATGTCTTCTTTCAGCTTGCTTAGGAAATTTTTCCAATGTAAATAACAAAAAGGATTGTTCCCCACTCTTTTCCTTTTTCTTTCTGTCAGCCTTCTCTTTTCAAGGTCTGCTAACCTGGTTTCTGGAAGCTCTCATAAGCACTCACAGTCACTAGGTGGTGATGTTCTGCCAAAAAAAGCTTAAAATTTGAGAAGTACTGATTTATGAATGAAGGATGAAACGGACCATAGAACATAGAGATTACTATACTTTAATTATTGTAGCTGTTTATTTACACTGTCATAAGAAACTGCAAGTTTGGAAAAAACCTCTTGCCGGTTGATTTAACTCAATCTGATGAATAAAGTTGTTGTTTATATCACAGGGAATAGTGTGCAGGGGACTTGGTGTTTCAGAAGAACCATCTCTTCGTAATACTTACTAAGCTTAATTTTCAAAGAGTTGTTAAAAACCCTTCAATTGTATCACAGTTACTGCATTCCAGTTGTCTTCCATAATTTGAAAAGATGGGTAGAATTTGCGTTTCCAAAGTATAACACAAGTTTTGGTCTTTGCCTATGTATTAAAAAGAAGCTGAAAAGAAATGCTCAAGTCTTTTTTTCTCTGGTAGTTGCTGCTTGCAGCTTATGTTGTGGAACTTGCAAAGGAATGCAGAGCACCTGTGTGCTAAAACAAGTGAATTCAGTCCTATCTGCTCTTTGTCATGTGCTTCTCTGTAGGCTGCTTCTCCTTTTCCACCAAATACAATTTTCCTTAGGCTGGTTACCATTCCTACATCTGCAAAGTTATTTGCCTTTGCAATCTCCTTAATATAGATTAAGAGGGAGCAAAAAAACACTGGAAGCAATGAAGTAATATAAGAAGCTTCTGGGTAGTCATCCTTGATCTTGTGGGTTATCAGGAATTTTAATCTATGAGCACCAGATTTTGGACTACAGGCGGGGGGGGAAAGAAATACACTCTTGAGTCCACAGCAACCTGTCTAGAAGTTCCTACACGTCTTTGGGGAATTGTGCATGTGCCAAATGGTACCACCAAAAGTTTCCACCCAGAGCCTGTTCCTGAGAATTGCACTCCAAAATTAGTTTCTGGGGTCTCATTAAATGAAAAATAACTCTCCTCCCTCACCTCTGCCCCTAAAAAATGCTTCCTAAGAAAGCACTGTTAAGGGCAGTAAACAACAAATGCTTAAGGACTTACACAGAAACATGGCTACCCACAAACCTTACGAACAATAGAGTCAGTTTTTGAAATGCAGACAATAGAGAAAAGAGAGGGAAAGGCATTGGGACAGGTCGGTGCAAAGAGCTTTTTCAAGTCTAGTGATATCTGTGAGGTTTGTGGGGTAAAAAATAAAACAATCAGCATTTTTATATCAGCAGAGCAAATACCTAGTGCAAATGCAAGTCATTTTGACAAACAAGTCAATACAGGTTATTTCATTTGTGGCAGTAGTAATAAGCTGTGTCAGCACGAGCAGTCATGCTGTGTCAGCTCTATCTGTCCTGTGAGGGTTCGTTAACCTTCTCTGCTGTAGACCAGGCCTTTTAGAGGAGCTTCTTGCTTACTTACTGGTAGCACTCAAGAAATTGAGAGACATTAGTGACTTCAAATTTTCATCTGATGAAGTTTTTTAAATTCTACATTTGTCCCTTTTAAATGTCATGGCTGCTTCAGCATCACCGTGTCAGCATCGCTGTGGCTACTGATGATGTGCCCTGATATGGAGGTGGCTTCTAGGTAAAAATCAAACCACACCATGTTAGTTTGCTTTTTCACACCACGAAACGTGTGCTCATACAGACTTGTATCAAACAGGAGAGGAGGAAGCTTATCTCTCAGTTTACCTGGCTTTATCACATCCAGCGGATGAGGCCCTAGCATTGCTGGTGAGAGGAGTGTTTAGCAGGTGTCTGTGGCTATCCAGCTCATTATTTTATTTAACCTGAAATCATATTTAATAAGAAAGTGAAACAGCACTTTCTAGCACATTCCCCTTGCAAGTAAACATTTTAAATCCGCAGGCTGATGGCATTAAGTCCTTTTGAAAACTCCAAAAACCTTTGGAAATGTCTTCATTCCTAAGGAAAATCTGTTACATTTTCTGAAAAAACAGGCTTTCAGCTGTGCTTTCTGTATTAAAAGTAGGTTTTGTTCAGAGAATATGATTCATATTTATATACGAAAATTGTGCTGCCTCTGTAAGAGACTGAATTCTGTAATAACTTCTTAGTTTTACAGCTTTTTAATGCTGCCATTTAGTAACCCTGCAGAGTCCACATCTGAAATGAATGCAGATCAGCTGTAATTATGATAATATTTTAGATTCATTTTGTTTACCCTTCATAGAAAGCTCATTTGTAATGTATTTAATTATGCCACACTTTTTCCTATATTGTGAAGCATTAGGAAAAAACCACAATTTAAGCTTTGAGGCTCCTGCTCATACCTTCAGTAAAGCAGCTCTGCTTCTCTCGTACCCTGGCAGGGTAGGTCTCAATAATACCAATATTGCTTGGGTTTTATTGCAAAGTAATAAAATGCTGAAGCCTGTTAACTGTCTTGGTGATGTATTCAGAATGGCATCCATGCTCTCAAAATTTAACTGATCCTATTTTAGAGGGAAAGGAGATTTTGGTCTTTCAGTTAACTGCAGAACTGGAAACAGCACTCTTAATGCCAGGGTTGTGCACAGGTAACTGCTTTTGGTTGGTCTCTTCAGGCTGCACTGGGTAAAACTGCTGCTGAAAAGTCAGTCATAAAGCTCTTTTTCTGCTGCTGCTGGAACGATGGCATTATCATAGCAGCTATTTTATTTACTTTTTCTAATTTGGAAGTTTTTCATTCATAAAAACCCCTGGAGGTGTCTGTGCAGCTAAGCCATTTTGGTGATGCCAATCCCAGTGAAGCCGTCGCTGGAGCCTGTGGCTGCGGGGTGGTCCAGGGATGTCTGGTTGCAGGAGGCAGACCTGTGCCTAGAGCAGAGCTCACTGCCTACAGCGGGATGGTGAAACAAGCAGCAAGTCCTTTAACTTGGTGAAAATCACAAATATGATGAGAGGGCAGCATAGGCTCTTTGCTCGCTGGGAACAGAAACCTTCTGCTACACCCTACAGCTGCCAGAGTTTGGATTTGAGGAGAGCCCTCTCTTAGGGTCCAGGATGGAAACACCCATTGATTTCATGCCGTTTCATGTAATTGCTGTCAGATTGTGGTACCTCTCCGTCCTTTGATACTGGCCAGCTTTGAACTAGTAATACAATGGTAAAGGGTTTTGCACATCAAAAACTAACTGTTGCTGTGCCCGTGAGCCAGTTGCTCCTTCCTCGAACTTCTCAATCATCTATTACATTTTGCACATCTAATCGAGGTAATTAATAGAGGGCTTTTAAGGATTATGGCCATCTGTATATACAGAAAAACTATCTGAAGAAGATTTAAGATTATTCGCTGTAATGAGATAATGTTTTGTAAGTTTTTTTAATAAGCTAATAAAACATTTTACAAAGGGAGAGCAATATTGTCAAGATCATGGGCTGCATCTCAATATTTTTTCCTCATTTTCTTGTGGAAAAAGACTTCTCGTTTTGATTTTCTCAGCTGTGAGTCTAATTCAGTCTAAGGTCTGTATTACCCAGCAGCCAGTAGGTCACAGTGAAGGGAGGTGACAGTGAAGGGCTTTAATCCAGGAGAGCTATGACCTGTCTGCATGGCGACAAGTATTGTGGAGAAAAATGTAAATAAAACCAGAGCAAAGAGTTGGGTGTTTTTCCTAAAATTTCCAAAACATCTTACTATAAAATAAGTTTTGTTGGAGGTCTGGAATGGAGAGAAGCATTAACATATTTTGTGGTTTTTTTGTAAAATTGAAAAATGACTGTGCTGTGCTGCCCTCTGTAGCCATGCCACGTAAGGGAGTCGTGTAGAGCTTTTGCCTCCTGACAGTGGCAGGGCATTGATGCTGGCGAGGCTTCTTTCCGCACTGAAGTACTCCCATGAAGGCAATGTTTTGCAATTAGAAGTGGTGCCTGTGATACTGAAGTGATTAAACTGATACCAACTATACACGCTCTCTTTTCCGTCTAGTGTGTTACATCCATGCAGGATGCTCTCCCAGCCAGATACACCACTCTGCAATAAAAATTGATCAGGGTCTGGATTTGTTAATTGTCTTGCAAAGTGGATTAAATGTTCCAGAATAACTTATGAAATAGTAATGCTGGGTAATCCCTGCCCTGCTCTTGTAGATGGGACCTAACAGATTTTCTCTGTCTTCTGCTTCAACTTATTTGCAAAACTTTCATTATCTGTGTGTGTTCTGATGTTTACTTATAGCCAACAAAAAAAACCAATTGGACTAAATTGCGTCATGTTGTTTGGTATGGGTACCAAATTAAATCAATCTTCTTTTGTAATTTTTTAATAACTGTTATCAGGTTTTACTTTGGGAGTCTCAAAAGCTCTATCTCACCGAGTTACTGTAAGCTATCACCAGTGCATGGTCTGCTTTACTTGCTGTTTATCAGTCATTGCTGTTACCAAAGCTGAGTCACATTTCCTTTCTGTCTGGTGTTTTGACCTCTGACTTAATTGTAAAATTTGGAATCAAGCTGCAGTAAAAATATGGAAGTGTAATTGAATGTGTCCAGGCAGTGCTTGTCTGTTTAATATGCAAAGTATGGAGTCAGCTTTTGACCTTTTCATTTTATTGGCATCAGTTTTTTCCCTTACCTCCTTGCTAATTATTCGTGATCTGCAGGTTCCTGACCGCGTGTTTCCCTGTAACTCCAATCTAAATCACATTAGTGACAAATCCAGAAAGCGGTGTGCCCACAACGACAGGCTGCAGCGGTTTAGCCATATGAGATGACAATAAAGACAAACGAAGGATTTGTTTCCTTCTGCGTGTACGCACTGAGATGCGGGGCAGTTTTTCATCGTAGTCTCACGGGAACATAAAGGGAGAAAAAGACAACACAGTTTTCCTTCTCTTTGTAGCTGAGGAACTGGAGTGGCTAGTGCAGCAGGATGGGAGGTGAGAGATGGCTCCTGAAATATGCTCATGATCTCTTAGTGACTGCATGGATATTAGGTTACTGTCTCATCCCCTTTTTCCACCTCGGCAGGACTGACACAAATGTCAGTTTTTCATGTAGACGAGTGGATGGAAAAGGGCAGGGAAAGGGAACTGAGCTGGAGGGGAAGATGAGGGGGAGATGTGGCTGCTGCAGGAATTCACAAGAGAATTTTTATTCCAAGTTGTTTGGCAGTGAGAAGGGAAAGCTTATGGCTGGAGACATTCTCGCTACCTGAAAAGCCTTTGGCTTTAGTAATTGGAGGCTTTTAGTTTGTTTTCTCAATGCAGGTAGGCACCTCTGTGACACATAAATACTTTCCCAAAACATAAGCTTTCAGCTCCCTTGGGGCTTCCAGCCCCCGGTGGTAACACCAGGCACCACTGGCAGGCGAGAGCACAGCCCCCAGCATCTTCCTGCGCCCCTCATCTTGGATAATTTAGAAACAAAGCAACTGACATAGAGAGAAGAGACTGGCGGTACGTCAGCATTGCTTTCCCTGATGCCTGGCTCTTCGAGGCAGTTTCCAATTCAAGTGGACCTATGAGTCTACAGTGTGACTGGCATTTCTTCTTGTGAAACCTCAGGAGGTGGAAATCGTACTAAATGTGAGTGACACAACTGAATTATGTAAGAAGCCAGAAATATTTCACAGGGGTGCCAGGAAACTTTTTTTTTAAAGTAAGGTACATAGGAGACTAAAAATACTTGTATTAGTATTTAGGATAATAAATTCCTTTCATGTTTAAATGTGCTGCTTTACAACCAGCATTTGCAAGCAGATAGCTCAAAAATTATTCTTAGGAACCAAAATCATCATATAACCTTCATATATTCAATGAATGAACCTCTTGTTGAGGTGATTCCCTCTGCCCTACCCCCCCTTCCAATCTGAAACAGATGAGGCTGTTCAGGGTTTTAAAGTGCAGTGCAGTATCACCTAGAAACAGATAATTTATAAGAGATTGCCTGGGAAACCCTGTGCTTTCATTTGCTGCATTATGCACTTGTAGGTGCAATTATTTATAATTAAAAAAATTCCTCCTGTGTAATCAGTGAAGTGATAGGGAAATTACGTTATATTCTCTGGAGAATCTAATCCTAGTTTCTCATTTGATTTTTGATCATCTCTAACAGCGGGGGGAGTGGTGGGATTTTTTGCTTTTTGTTTTTTTTTATGGGAAAATACTTGCGGCAATAGAAATTCTGCTTGAGAAAGCATATGGAAATATGCTGGTGACTGCTTTAAATGCAGCTCACGTATGACGTAGTCTGCCTGCCAGTGGAAAAACCCCACCAGCTCTCAAGAGAGCCCTGCTCTGATCAGTCTGAGTAGATTATTCCTTCAGCTTTAATAATTCAAACTCCCTGTCTGCCTTACAGGGAGTTTTCCTCTTGCCTGGAAGACACATGATGCTGACTGGGGAGATCCCCAGTCTGCTGCTCGTATTTTTAATGATAGGTTTGCTCTTGGCACTATCTTCTCAAGGAAAAAATAATGTATTTTTATCCTTTTCTTTTTAACAAGAAAATCCATATGGTATTTAAAAGATTTATGTGGACTTCTACTCTCCAGTTACTTGGGATTTTTTCCCCAAGTAAGAGAAAAAATTTAGGTTTGACTATTTAATTTGTGCTAACAGTAGAAGATCAATCAAAATCATGATTAGCCTGTGCCATCTGACTTGGTACCCTGAGCTTCCTTACACCCATTGTGTACCCAAAGTATTTTCTTGATATAAGACTTGATGCTAGAGTGTTTGAAAAGAAATAAATGAAAACCTGACTCCATGTTCTGCATATGCTCTGTGCAATTTGCTGAGCTTTGTGTGTGTGTGTCCGAGGGGTGGTGGTAATACTTTGCTGAGTTTCATGCTGCACGGTTTCAGCTCTTACAACCCAAGAATGAATGGTGAAACCCCAGCAAGCCTTGCAGTCTACCAGTAGCCTCCGTCCTTCTTGTGTCAGGATGGGGCTCCCCAATAGGTGCTTGATCTGAAACCAGCCTGGCTGAGGTGGGGAAGGTCAGTCAACATGCCTGTGAGGAGGGAGCATTAGTCACGGCCACAGCATCCTTCCTCCTGGATGAGAATTAAGTCTGTGACACAAAAAGGATGAAAGCAGGAAAAAAGATGGTGGTGGAGAAGGTCTCCGTTCAGTTTGGCTGGTTTTGGTAGGTCAGTGCACTGCTGGGACAGCTGCAGAGGGAAGAAGGTTTTCCCAGGGCTCGAGTGCGGTTTGGTGTGCTGCCTCTTGCGGCAGTCCATGCACGCTTTGTGGGGGCTGTTGGCCCCTGGCCACAGGAGCGGGGTGTGTGTGTGGGGTGTGTGTTGGGTGGCTGAATCCGAACATAGCCCCTGTGCATTAAGAATGGGGATTGAAATGTGTGGGGCTGGAGGGAACAATGCACTCTGTGCTAGATACACTGATTTGCTTTCCCCCCTCGCTCATGGAGCAGCAGCAGAGCAGCCCAGCCTGCAAAGCAGCCGCGGGCAGCGGGGCAGGGAAATGGGGGAAGCCGACATTTGAGCAGCAGCTTATTTCTGCAGCTTCTCACGCTCTGCCCTGCTACTGCAATGCTCTCTCGTGCCAGTCGAGGCTATGATACAGCATCCTCCTGACTGCACACCCTTGAAAATTTTCCATTGGAGGTGAGAACAGCGGTCAAGTGAATTCAGAGCAATGAATTGCTTTTCTCAGTTGCTTTTCACGTACGCAACAGGAGTGGTACTCACACCCCCCGGTGACCATGGGCCAGTGCAGTGGTTGAAAGCTGCTTCAACACAGCGTAACAGGGGGACACTCCAGAAATGAGGACAGCTATCTTCGTCCTCTTTGCAGAGACAACCTATCAATGGTGTCAAACAGTACACCAGTAAGTGCAGTAAGTCAGAAGGAGAACGGGGAGTGTTTCTCCTCCACTCCTCTTTTGCTGTAAACCCTAATTTCTGCCCCTGAAACTCTACTTATGCTCAAGCACTCTATTTCCTTGCCTTCCAAGGGCGACGAGGACCAAACCCCAAATTTTCTCCTATATAATTTACTTTTATACCAGAGGAGTGGTAAAAGCAAGACCTTTATGTTTTAAAAAGCTAATAGCACAGAATGTAAATACTTACAGCTGACTGTCAAATTCACTTCTGTTGCTATGCACAAATTTAGATTCAAGGTTATGCAGCTCCAAATGCTTCACTGAAAGAAGTGATACTTCAAGTTGTTTAAAGTCCTTGTTTGCACACAGGTATTTTAATTTATTCATTTTTTTAACATGCATTTTCTGCAATAAATCTGTATTTTGTTTCTTCTTGGCAATGATGTAATGCAAAGATTTGATTTCCATATAAATATATTACGTATTCTGGGGGAACCGCAAATTGCTAGCAACATTGCTTCAGCACAGAAATTCATTTAGTTAGACAGATTTATTGGAGAACTACTGAATTAGTTCACGTAATATATACCCTGCAGTTTGATATTGTCTTCTGCCCTCTCAGCTTTACAAATATTAAGCAGATTAGCTTGACCATGCAGCGAGCTGTGCCTGCAATTTCATCTTTTATGGAAACGTTAAATGAAACACAACAGAATAGTTGTGCTGACTGTGGCCAGAGCAAATCCGTGACTGGACAAGGAAGAAACCTCTTAATTCCCATGCCTATACTCTACCCCAGTGATGACACTCTCTTGTTACGTGTCATACCTGTCATCTTCTATACTGTTTTTCATGAAAAAGACAGAAGCTGTAGGATACTTTTTAATAAGGAGTCCTTCCTAATTATCCTCTGCCAAAGGTATTTATGTGTTTAGCCTGAATCCAGCTCTTCCAGTCTCTATGAGAGACTGACAAGGTGAATTATAATAATTCAAAATCTCTTACATGATGATTTCACCTCTGCCTGTGATGCTGTCGTCCCTGGCCAGCTGTTACAATTGGTGACCGCAATGCAGAGGCGAGTTCAGCCATTCGGTGCCGTGCACCACAAAAGGTCATCCTCAGAATCTGTTCCACAGCTTAGGCAACATCACTTGAGGAACTGGGGAGAAGAAGGGCACACCACCCCCTTGCAACAGCAAAATTCCCTTTTCCTGCATAAGAGGCAGAGTCAAACTGTCCTGCCATGGAGCAGAAATGGCCATATGCCTTGGGCTGCTTGCAGGCAGCGCTCTGGGGGTACAAAAGCTGCCTTTTCTGCTTATCTGGGGAATTTTGTCTTTCCCCTCCTGCCTTTCCTGTCTGCATCTTGTAAACTTGCACTGGTGCTGGCTTCCTTAAATTTTGGTGCTATGCTAGCTTGACCTTCACAATTCTTAAACCCAGCAACAACAGATGTATGCCTGCTGCTGCTCCAATTGCTTTATTTGAGCAGTTCTTCCCTCTGTTCGCTTTTCCTTCCAGCATTCACTTGCATTTTGTGTTTTCAGGATCCTAACTACAGAGGTGGGGCTGCTCTGTATGACTTTACAAGGACACTTTGGTTACTGGAATAAAAATAGTCATATCTTCTTTTCAGTATCCTCTATGGGATGCATAGGGAATATGGTGTAAGTCTTGAGGTGATGTTATCTAAGCCAATGGGATCTTAAGGGCAACATCTAGTAATACATCATAGCACATAATAAATTTGTCTCTGCATTGTGGTTTTGAATTCTAATGGCAAATTGAGACAAAAACCCCAGCAACAACATTACATATTACAAACAAATGGGTTACAGATGAAACTTAGACTTTATTAAAGAATCAAGCTTGACTCTGAATTTTAAATTCCTGTACATTAGTTTTATTCCTTTTCTTTTTTTATTTTTTTCAAAAATAAAAAAAATGCTATCTGTGAGCTATAAGTCACCTCTGGAGTCAGCATTGATACAACAGCATACATCTGAAACTGTGAAATCAGCGTGAAAGCTAGAGTACTGTTTCTTAAAGTACCTTTGAAACTGGCAAAAAGTGGAACTTTCTCAAAGGTGTTAAAACTCCTCAAAGTTGTTGAAAACTCTGTAATCTTCAGAAAGGAACTGTGCCTGACATGTAGCGTAACTGACAGAGGTGCTGCTCATTTCCTGTGGATTAGAAAAAAATGCTTTTTATCATATATTTTAGATTTGTAGTAAGTTCCTTTTCAAGTTATGCACTACATACACCTGTATAAATACAGATGCAAAATACACTTATACTTATGTATATATACATGCACATAAGTTTTCAAATCACATTTCCAGTTGAGTATATCACTACCTAGTATATTACTAGTTAAAATGTAATTAGGTTATGGCAATCCGTTTTATTTGAGCTTCAGTGTTTTCAGCATTCTCTTACTAAAGTGTGAGAGTGTGTTTAGGTTTTATTCAGTACTCTTGTGGTCTTATTCCTCAAAAGCAGAATGTCACCTTCACTTTCATATCTCTTATCAGAAGAGAGTGACAATACACTGCTATGGGTAAAAAATGTTAGCCAAGCACTGAAACGGTAGAGAAAAGTAGGAAATTTTAAAATATTGAGCTTTAAAAGACACATGAAAGATAACAGGAGATGAGAGATATGGGGACATAACAAATAGTCAGGATAAAAGCATAAGGGAAGTTATTTCTTAAGTGCTCAGTAGTTTTTCTTCAGTATAACAAAAGCTGAACCGCTTCCACTGTTCCTGAGACAGACAGCAGCTTAGACACTTCAGCAGGTTGTGCTATTTTGCCCTACACTGATAGTCTGTATTGGATTTAGGGCTCATTAACCCTAAGTTTTCCTTGCATATGGAAGAATCTAGTGCCAATATATACACACCCTGAGCTGGGCCACTGTAGTGTAACTTGGAGATAGCTTTGTGCATCTGAAGTGGAGATGAGGGTCTTAGCTGCTACTGCTGAAGCTAGACCAGAAATTCAAGTGAAGTCTTTAACAGCTCCAAAAATAGTTTTTGGGATACCAGGCAACCAGCCCCACCTGAAAAGCAGTTGTATCTAGTAATCCTCTCTGCCTGCAGACTGTCTGCAAATGTATTTTTTGCTAAGATTTGGGGCTTGTAGGCTGACGGAAATATTATAAATCTAATAAAAACAGATAGCAAACATTTGCACAAGTTGGCTACTGCCATTTTTCACCTCTTATGTTCCCTACCCCCTTATTTTGTCTCTCCTCCATCTCTCCAAAGCACAGTTCAACATTAGTGAAAATGGGCAAACAGCTCTCCAAAGTCTAAGGGAAGTGTCTTTCTCTTAGCACAGGTCCCATTGTCCTGGGCAACTTCTCACTCTGAGCAGCTGCTGTCAGAGCTTCCTCAAGGTGCAGCTAGCCAAAGGCTGGTCCTGGCAGTGCATCTGCCTTATGTCTCTGCTTTTGCATGCCTCTATTGTAGGTATTCCCATCAGGGTTTTCACACTGCTGCTGAGAAGACCCATGTCCTTCTTCAGTCCAGTTTTCAGCTGTTATGATTAGTTTCCATCTCTTCACCTGGCCCCCATCTTTACCTCTGTATGCTCTTCATGTTCTTGCACTCCCGTCTTTCATCCACAGCCCTCAATGCTGGGACCTGGGATTCAACCCTTCTCCCAGGAAGCTAAGTGAATTTTCTCACCAGAGAGCTATTGGGCCTAAGGCCCTTAAACAACAAGCTAGCCTGCAGCAAGAGTTTGTGAAACCCAGAAGATTAATAATCCAGCAGCCTTTACTGTCAGCTGACTGTGAAGCCAGTCAAGGCTCAGTACTCTTTAGCTACTCTCTGTTTTTAAAAGAATTATAGCAGTGTGCTAGCTCAGCTACAGCTAAGATGGTGAATTGCTGCCTGTTTAAAAGGTCAGTTACTCTAAGATCTTGCAAATCCACATGGTAATTCAGATTGTCTTGAAATTTGTTGTTTCTCTGGGGACACAGTGTAAGGCAATTACCGAATTTTGGGCACTCTGAAGCTGTCAGACTGCCCAGAACATGGTCTCTGCAAACCCCCAGCTCCTCTTGCTTTGTGTGCATGGTGGAACCTAAAACTGCTGTTTGGCTTCTTCTCAAGTGGATCTGAGTTACTGGATATTGACCTAGTGTCTGGCTTCCTTTGGCAGAAGCAGCACAGTGCTAAATGTAATTAAGGATGAAATTTGTAACACCAAATCAGGATGAGAAAAACAGTGGACTGCGAGACTAGAACGGATGTGTGCAGCAAAATTAAGTCAACATGAGGGTTTGTTGGCAGCATCTTGCTGCAGACCTGAGCATCTCTAGGCAATTCACTGTAGTCACAAAATCTCAGCTGCATTTGTGCTTTGTGAATTTAAACCTTACATTGACAACGTTCTGTTAACGTGTTGACAACGTTCTGTTAATGTGTGTAGTGAACTGCCCCAACTGAGACCCCTGCTTCTGGGTTGAAAGCAATACTCCGATATACTCTGCAAACCATGGGATCACCCTGATCACATGTTAGAAGGAAATGGACGCTGTCAGTAACTCCACGCATGAATGGTGCGGATATTTGTTGTGGCCTGTGTCTTTCTTAGTGCACAAACATCCCAGAAGCAGTAGCCCGGTATTGCTCAGTGCTTTGTGACTCAGCAAAGAAATAAATCACTCCAAGCATGGCTATGTACAGCTCTTCCAACTAGTTCTATGCTACTTTCCACTCCTGCCTCTAGGAGTTTTTCTTTTAATGTGACAAATGAGTGGAAGGCAGGAGGTGTGGTTGGTTGAATTTCTGTTTCATGTCTTTCTCTTGTCTAAGGACGCCAGTTGACATCGTGATTATTTCTTTCATCAGTTGAGGAACTTCTTGTCCCACAATAGTGACAAATAAAAGGAAAACATCTTTTCTCCATTGGTCTCTTTCTCATAAGGGTAGATAAAAGAAATAGTATTCGTTTTAATGAATTCCTGTATCTAAGCAGGGACTTCAAAGAGGCTGCATCTATTACTGATATAAAAATCAGATAACAGTATTAATCAGATACATCTCACCTTGCAACTGCTGCAACATCATACTAAAGTTGGGAGAGGACTATGAAATAGTAAATGTTTGCCCCAAATGCAAAGCACCAGTCAGTCTGGTTATCACAGCTCTTTCTGTCCTGATCATGATCATAATTTTTTTTTTCCTCTTTCCGCTCATGTGAACTGCAACAGTAGCAAAACCAAAGGGACAGGAAAATCCTAGAAGGAAAGTCACTGATTTCCATCATCCAGAGGAGACAACATGATTTATAATGTTCTTGTGCCGATGGAGGCAACACAAACCCGTTTGCAATGAAGAACAGAAACTGGAATGAGAGGTAGTGTATCTCCCCTGTTGTCTGAACAGCTTGCTGAAAGACGAATTACACAAGAACAACTGACCATGTGAAGGGAAAATAATTTGGGGCCTGGGGACAGTCATTACTGTCAGTTGAGCTGGTAATACATGTCTCAGCTTACTAGCTCTATTTACTCTTAAAAAAGGAAAAAAAAGAGACCTCCCTGGAGCTCTGCACAAACAAGAGAGTTGCCCTCTGGAACCTCAACTAAGTTATGAGATTGATACCAAAAAATACAACTTCTTTTTCTGTTCTTTTGGACAGTGATGTATTTCAGGGTTTGAGTTATGTTAATGTTTGGGTAGTGGTCAGCTTTCATACAAATAATACATATTGACATGTGATCAGATATTGCAAAGTGTGGAAAAAATATTGTGCTTTTTTTTTTTGCTTTGGTATTTCCCTGCTTTTACAGTCATGTCAGTCTATGACCTTAATAGCCTGCTCTTTAATTATGCTCTGGGGGAAAAGGACTTAATTTTCTTTTTTTACAGGTATTACTTGTAAATTTTGCTGTGTGTCTCCCAAATTGTATGCTCATCACAACAGTTAATTACCTGTTCATCTTTTGTGTTACCATTCATGTACCATTTTTTCCCTCAGCTGTTTGTTGTCTAGGCTCAAGGTATCCTAATATATTTATCTTTCCCTCCTCCAGGAGATGCTCTGCAACACTGGCCAGCCATGCCACCCTTCGCTGTACCTCTTCAAGTTTTGCAATAGCCCTCTGAAATGAAGATCTCTTTTCTGATATTTTTAAGATTAGATTAGATTAGATTTTGTAATTAGATAAAGCTGCACAAATGACCTATATGGTGGCAGAATGGTATTTTCTACTCTGTTCTTGATTTCTCCCCTAATACTTCTTAATGTTCTATTTGCATTTTAGACTGTGTGCTGGTTTTGGCTGGGATAGAGTTATTTTTCTTCATAGTAGCTAGTATGGGGCTGTGTTTTGGATTTGTGCTGGAAACAGTGTTGGTAAAGCAGGGATGTTTTAGTTACTGCTGAGCAGTGCTTACACAGAGTCAAGGCCTTTTCTGCTCCTCACAACACCCCACCGGTGAGTGGGCTGGGGGTGCACGAGAAGTTGGGAGGGGACACAGCCGGGACAGCTGACCCCAACTGACCAAAGGGACATTCCATACCATATGATGTCATGTTCAGTATATAAACTAGGACGAAAGCTGGCTGGGGGACCGCTGCTTGGGCTGGGCGCCGGTCGGAGGGTGGTGAGCAATTGTTTTCATTTGTATCACTTGCCTTTTTTTGTTTGTTGTTGTTATTTTCCTTTTCATTACAATTTTTATTATTATTATTATTATAATTATTATTATTTTATTTTATTTCATTTCACTTATTAAACTATTCTTATCTCAACCCACAAGCTTTCCCGCTTTTACTTTTCTGATTCTCTCCCCCATCCCACTGGGGCAGGGGGGGAGTAAGCGAGCAGCTGTGTGGTGCTTAGTTGCCAGCTGGGCTTAAACCACAACATACTGCTGTTAAGTACAGGTCTTATGTTTACATAGAACTGCCCAAATGGCTCTAAGCTTCTTCCTGAGAGATATTATAGAATCATAGACTGCTTTGGGTTGGAAGGGACCTTTAAAGATCATCTGGTTCCAACCCCCCTGCCATGGGCAGGGACACCTTCCACTAGACCAGGTTGCTCAAAGCCCCGTCCAACCTGGCTTTGAACACTTCCAGGGTTGGGGCATCCACAACATTTCTGGGCAACCTGTTCCAGTGCCTCACCATCCTCATGGTGAAGAATTTCTTCCTTGCATCTAATCTAAATCTACCCTCTCTGAGTTTAAAGCCATTAGCCTTTGTCCTGTCACTACATGCCCTTGTAAAAAGTCCCTCTCCAGCTTTCTTACAGGCCCTCTTCAGGTACTGGAAGGCTGCTAGAAGGTCTTTCTGAAATGGCTAAGTTACAATCTACAATTGCATATGTATATCATTAAAAGCCTTCCATCTTCCTATGCATGGTACTTTGCATTTATTGATGCAGAATTTCACCCATCATTTTGTTACTAGTAAATCCACTTGAGATAGTGATACCCATCTTCAACTCTTCTCAGCTACTTTCTGCTCTGATTTCCGTGAAGAAATTCTATTACCAGTAGACTTCACTGTTCAACCTTCCTTTTGCATTTCCTCTTCCAGATCATAAGAATATGTTAAATGGCAAAACCCTCGCACAGATCTTTGTTCGATTCCCACGACGGCCTCCCTTCCTTCAGAAAAAAACACCTTATTTCTTACCTTTGGTTTCCTAGCTTCTATGCTGCTATCATGCATGAGTGGATCTTCCTTTCCATCTTTTTCTTAGTGTTTTGTGGGGGACTCTGACAAGGTTTTTGTAAACTTATTATCTGAAATCAACCCCTACATTTACATATTTGTGGATTCCCTCTGGGAACTCTAGTAGAACTGTGAGACATGAGCTTCTTTCAAAAAAGCCCTGTTAATTCTTTCTTAGTGTTATTTAAGGTTTTGCTTAACGAGGGATGAAGCATTCTGATTAAAGAGTACTAAGTTTGTAGATGACATCAAGCTGTGAGAGATGGCAGATTTGTAGAATGGGATTAGAATTTAAAGTCACTTCAAAAATTAAAGTAATCTGTGCAATTTAAGGCACAGATTAGGAACAAATTCAAAGCACCAAATTTAGGCACGATGAAATGACTCCAGTAAAGAATAGGGAAACTCTACTCAACAGCTCTTCAGAGGAAGAAAACATGTGAACTGCAGAGGGTCTCAGACTGAGCAGAAGTCAACCATGCCACGTGTTGTGAAAATGGAAACCACCACATGAGAAGTCACAGTAGCATTACAAATTCACCCGCTTTGTTCAGGACTGATGATGAACCGCTTGAATACAGGAGGAGGAAAAGGAAGAGGAGGGGGTCAAGGAAGACAAACAGGAAAAGGAGGAGCAGGAGAAGGAACAGGAAGAAAAACAGGAGGAAGAGGAGGAGTAATAGAAACAGATAGAACAAAAGAAGGAATAGGAACAGTAAGAAAAGGAGAAGGAGCAAAAGGAGGAGGTGCAGAAAGAGAAGGGAACAGGATGAACAGTAGAAGTAGGAACAGGAGGAGGAAGAGAAACAAGGAAAATTAGAAAGAGGAGGAAGAACAGGAGGAACACTTGAAGTGGGAGAAGGAGGAGGAAGAACAACAACAACAGGAGGAAGAGAAACAGGAGGATAAGGTTGAACAGGCACAGGCACAGGATGAGGAGGAGAGACAGGAGAAACAGGAGAAAGAAAATGAAGAGAAGAAATACAAGGATAAGGAGAAAGAGAAGGAGGAGGAAGAGGAAGACCACAAGGAAATAGAGGAACAGCAAGAGTAACAGAAGGAACAGGAGGAGAAGAAGGAAGAACAGGAGGAGAAGAAGGAGGAGGAACAACAGCAGAAGGGTGAGGAGAAACAGGAGGAAAAGGAGGAGGGGGAAGACAAAACAGGAGGAGGAACAGGGGGAGTAGGGGTGACAGGAGAATGAGGAACTGGAGCAGGAAAGCAGGAGGAACAGAAGGAAGAAAAGAAGGAGGACAAACTGGAGAAGGACAAACTGGAGGAGGAGGAGGAGGAAGCAGAAAAGGAGTAACAGGAGGAAGAACAAGAGGAGGAGGAGAAGCAAAAGGAGAAGAATGTGGAAGAGGGGGACAACAAAGAGGAGGAAGATAAACGAGCAATAAGGAGATGGAGGATGATTTTTGGGAAAATTAACAGGAGAAAAAAAGAACTGGAGAAACAGGAGAGCAGGAGGAGGAGGAGGAGGAAAAAGAGAAGGAGGAAAAAGAGAGGGGGAGGAGCAGGAACAGGAAGAAGAACAGGATAAGAGAGATAAGGAGGGGAAGGAGAAAATGGAAAAACAGGAGGAAGAACTAGAACAGACAAAGGAGGAGAGGCTAAAGAGGAGGAGTAGAAGGAGGAAGTGGTGGAATGAAAGAAGAAACAGGAGAAAGATGAACAGGAGAAGGAGGAACAAGAAGACAATGGACAGGGGAAGGAGGATGAAGAGGATGAACAGGAGGAATAGGAGGGTGAGGACGAGAAGAGGAAGGGGAGGAGAAGGAGGAAGACAAGGATCATGATGAGGAGGAGGACCAGGTGGAAAGTCAGGAATAGGAGAAGGAAGAAGAAAAGGAGAAGGAGGAAGATGAAGAAGAGGAAAAGAATTAAGTGGAGAATGAGGAGGAACAGGAGGAAGATGAAGAGGAGAAACAGGAGGAGGAGGAACAGGAGGAAAAGCAGTAAAAGGAGGAGGAGGAGAAGAAACGGGAGAAGGGTGACCATGAGGAGTAGGAGGAAGAGGCTGAACAGGAAGAGGATGCGGATGAGGGTCAGGAGGAAAAGGAGGAAGAAGTGGAGGAACAATAGCATGACGATGAAGAAAAAATAGAAGAAGGAAGAGGAGGAACAACACAAGAAAGAGGACGAGGACTAACATGAGGAGGAACAACAACATTAAGAGGAACAAGAGAAAAGAGAGGAACAAAAGGAGGAGAATGGAAAACAGGAGAAACGTAGAGGAGGAGGAGGAGAAGGAGGAAGACAACAGAATTAAAAGAAGCAGGAGGAAGAAGTTGAGGAGGAGAAACAGGAGAAGGAAAAGGATGAATACCAGGAACTGAAGGGACAGGAGGAGGAGGACATAACCATAGAAAGAAAGGAGAAAAAAGAGGAATAGGAGGAGGATAAGCAGTAGGATGTGGACAAACAAGAACAGCAACAACAGAAGGAGAAGGAGGAGCAACAAGATGAGGTAGATGAGGAATAAAAGGACAGAGAGGAGGGGGAAGAGGAGGAGGAGCTGGAAGAAGAAGACAATTTGAAGGAGGTTTAGGAGGACAAAGAGATGAGGATGAAAAGGAGGAAGAGGAACAGGAGCAAGAAGATGAACAGGAAGAGGAGGAGGAAGAGGAAGTGCAGCAGAAGAAGGAGGAGGAACATGAGGAAGAGGAACATGAGGGTAAGGAGTAGGAAAAGGAGGAGGTGGGGGAGGAAGAGCAGGATAAACAGGAGGAGGAGGAACAGTAGGAGGTAGAACAGGAGGAGGAGGAACAGCAGGAAAAGAACGAGGAGTAAAAGGAGATGGAGGAAGAGGAGGTGGTGGTACAGGACCAGGATGATGAGGAGGAACAGGAGGAAGAAAAGCAGGAGGATGAGAAGAAAAAGAAGGAAGAGGAGGAGACAAAGGAGGAAGAGGATGAAAAGTAACATGAGGAGGAGGAGGCAAGGAAGAGAAATATGAAGATATGGAGGAACAGGTGGAGAAACAGGAGGAAGAAGAGGAGAAGGAAAAACAGGATTAAGAGGAAGAGGAGAAACAACAAGAGGAAGAGGTGGAGGAAGAGGAGAAGGAGCAGAATGAGAAACAGAAGAAGGAGGAAGAGAATGAAGAGGATTAAGAAGAGGAGGAGTAGGAAGATGAGGAACATGAGGAAACAGGAACATCAGGAGGAACAGGAGGAGGATGATGATGAAAAACAAGAGTAGGAGGAGGACGAGATGGAGGAAGAAAAGGAGGAAGAAGAGGAGGAGGAGGAGCAGGAGGAGGAGCAGGACGTGATGAGGAAGAAACATGAGGAATAGTAATAGGAGGGAAAGGAGGAACAGGACGAAGAGCAACAGGAGGAGGAGGAAGAGGAACAGGAGGAGCAGGAGAATGAGGAGGGAAAGGATAAGTGATAGGATGTAGATTAACAAGAACAGCAACCAGAGGAGAAAGAATAAAATTAACAGCAGGAGGAAAAGGAGAATGAGGAAGAAGATGATTAGGAAGAAGAGGGGAAGAGGAGGAAAAATAAGAGAAACAGGAGAAGGAGAAGGACCAGAAGAAGGAACAGGAACAGGAAAAGGAGCTGGAGAAGGATGAGGAGGAAGAAGAGAATGAACAGGGTGAAAAGAAAGAGCAGGAGGAGAAGGAGGAAGAAGAAGAAGAAGAAGAGGAGGAGGAAGAAGAGAAGGAACAGGAGGAGAAGGAGGAAAAGGAGGAGGAATAGGAGGAAGTGGGGGAACAAGAGGAATGGGAGGATGTGGAACAAGAGGAGGAGAAACAGAAGGAATAGGCAAAGGAGGAGGAGGAACAACAGGATAAACTGAAGAATAAGAAGATAAGAGAAGGAGAATAAGGAACAAGAGAAGGACAAAGAGAGGAACAAAAGGAGGAGGAGTGGAATGAAGAAGAAGAGGAGAAGGAGAGAAGGAGGATGAGGTGGCAGAGGATGAAAAAGGAACAGGAGGAAGAGGCAGCAGAACAGAAGGAACAGGAGGAACAGAAAGAACAAGAGAAGAATAGGAATAGGAAGAACAGGAATAGGAGGAACAGGAGGACCAGGAATATGAGGAGCAGAAGGAACAGAAGGATGAAGAGGAAGAACAGAATGAGGGAGGAGGAACAGGAGAAAGATGACGAAAAGGAGAGGTGGAACAGTAGTAATAGAAGGAACAAGAAGAGGAGGAGGAACAGAAGGAGAAAAAGGAAGGACAAGTGGGAGTTGCTTCTTCTTCTGTTCCTCCGGTTCCTCTTCCTCATTCTGTTTTGTCTCCTCCTGTTCCTTGTCCACCTGTTCCTCCTATTTTTTTTTTTCTTTGGGGTACCTCCTATTTTCCTATTCCTTCTCCTCCTTGTTCTCCTGTTGCTCCTGTTTATCCTGTTCCTTCAGTTCCTCTTCCTTTTCTTGCTCCTCCTCCTCTTCCTGTTAATCCTATTCTTTTTCCTCCTTCTCCTCCTCCTCCTCCTCCTTGACTTTACCCTGTTCATTCTCCTCTTCCTCCTCCTCCTTCTCCAGCTCTTCCTGTTCCTTCTTCTGGTCCTCCTCCTGTTCCTCCTTATTTTCCTCCTTTTCCTCATCCTCTTTCTCCTCTTATTCCGTATTCTCTCTTTCTCCTTCTGTTTTTCCTTCTGCTATTCCTCTTATTCTTTCTCCTCCTGGTGCTGTTCTTGTTCACCCACATCCTACTGCTTATCCTCCCTCTTCTTTTCCTTCTGTTCCTTTTTCTCCTGTTCCTATTTGTCTTGTTCCTGCTCCTCCCCTTGTTTCTTTTTTCTCCTATTACTGTTTTCTCATTTTTCTTTCTCAGCTTATGTCCTCCTCCTGTTCCTCCCTTTCTCCTTCTTTCCGCCTCCTCTACATCAACCACCTCCTTTCTCCATTTTTTTCCCTCTTTCTCAACCTCCTCTTCCTCCTGTTCCTCTACCTCTTCTTCCTCCTCCTCCTGTTCCTCCTCTTCCTCCTCGTTCTCTTTCTCCTGTCAATCCTCTTACTGTTCTTCCTTCTTCTGTTCCTCTTTCTTCTGTTTCTTCCTTCCCTCCTCCTCTTCCTCCTTCTACTCCTCCTCATTATCTTCTCCTTTATCTGTTCTGGTTGTTCTTCCTGTTTATCCTCTTTCTTCTCCTCTTCCTTATTCCTTTTCTCCTGTTTCTGCTCCTCCTGTTTTTCCAATTCCTTGTCTTCCTCCTCCTCCTATTTCTCTTTTTCTCATCTTGCTGTTACTTCTGCTCTTTTAATTTCATTCTCCTTCTTTTCCTCCTGGCCCAGCTGCCCTTCCTCTTTCTCCTGCTCATTTTCTCGTCTTCCTCCTCTTGTTCCTTCTTTTTACTCTCCCACTACTTTTCCATTTC
The DNA here is from genome assembly GCF_030936135.1 of Gavia stellata. Taxonomy (NCBI): domain Eukaryota; kingdom Metazoa; phylum Chordata; class Aves; order Gaviiformes; family Gaviidae; genus Gavia; species Gavia stellata. Next base: position 66,250,850 of record NC_082637.1, read on the forward strand.
CTTATCCAATCCTTATCCACCCAAGGGTACTGAGGGAGCTGGCAGAGGAGCTTGCCAAGCCGCTCTCCATCATTTATCAACAGTCCTGGTTAACAGGGGAGGCCCCGGACGACTGGAGGCTTGGCAATGTGACACCCAACTTCAAGAAGGGCCAGAAGGAGGATCCAGGGAACTACAGGCCTGTCAGCCTGACCTGGGATGATTATGGAAAGGTTAATCTTGAGGGTGCTCACAGGGCATGTGCAGGACAAGGGATCAGGCCCAGCCAGCACGGGTTCATGAAAGGCAGGTCCTGCTTGACCAACCTGATCTCCTTCTATGACCAGGTGACCCACGTCGTGGATGAGGGAAAGGCTGTTGATGTTGTCTACCTGGACTTTAGTAAAGGGTTCGACACTGTGTCCCACAGCATTCTCCTGGAGAAGCTGGCGGCTCGTGGCTTAGAGAGGTGCACTCTTTGCTGGGTTAAAAACTGGCTGGACGGCCATTGTAGTGAACGGAGTTAAATCCAGTTGGTGGCTGGTCACAAGTGGAGTCCCCCAGGGCTCAGTTTTGGGGACGGTCTTGTTTAATATATTTATTGATGATCTGGATGAGGGGATTGAGTGCTCCCTCAGTAAGTTTGCAGACCACACCAAGTTGGGTGGGAGGTTGATCTCCTTGCAGGTAGGAAGGATCTGCAGAGGGATGTGGACAGGCTGGATGATGGGCTGAGGCCAATTGTATGAGGTTCAATAAGGCCAAGTGCCGGGTCCTGCACTTCGGTCACAACAACCCCATGCAATGCTACAGGCTTGGGGACTATTGGCTGGAAAGCTGCCCCGCAGAAAAGGACCTGGGGGTGTTGATCGACAGCCGGCTGAATATGAGTCAATGGTGTGCCCAGGTGGCCAAGAAGGCCAGTGGCATCCTGGCCTGTATCAGAAAAAGGATGGCCAGCAGGAGTAGGGAGCCTCGGCGCTGGTGAGGCTGCACCTGGAATACTGTGTTCAGTTTTGGGCCCCTCACTACAAGAAGGACATTGAGGTGCTGGAGTGTGTCCAGAGAAGGGCGACGAAGCTGTTGAGGGCTCTGGAGCACAAGTCTTATGAGGAGTGGCTGAGGGAGCTGGGGTTGTTCAGTCTGGAGAAGAGGAGGCTGAGGGGAGACCTTCTTGCTCTCTACAACTACCTGAAGGGGGGTTGTGGTGAGGTGGGTATTGGTCTCTTCTCCCATGTAACTAGTAATAGAACGAGAGGAAATGGCCTCAAGCTGCACCAGGGGAGGTTCAGGCTGGATATTAGGAAAAATGTCTTTACTGAGAGAGTGGTGAAGCATTGGAACAGGCTGCCCAGGGAGGTGGTGGAGTCACCATCACTGGAGGTGTTGAAGGACGTGTGGACGTGGCATTGTGGGACATGGTTTAAAGGGCATGGTGGTGTTGGGTTGATGGTTGGACTTGATGATCTTACAGGTCTTTTCCAACCTTAGTGATTCTGTGATTTCCTTCTGTTCCTCCTGTTCTTTCTCCTACTTTTCCTCACCCTGTCCCTGTTACTCCTTCAATTCACCTCTTCCTCCAGTTCATCCTAGGCCTTTTTCTCCATTATATTTCTGCTTCTCATCCTGCTTATTCTCTTCCTCCTCTTACTCTTTCTTCTGCTCTATTTCCTTTTCTTCTTCCTTTTCCAGCTCTTCCCCCTTCTCTTTTTCTTACTGTTCCTCCTCCTCTTCCACCTTCTCTCTTTCCTTTTTCTCCTGCTCTTTCTCTTTCTCCTCCTCCTGTTCCTCCCCTTCTTCCTTCTGTTCTTAATCCATCCACTCCTATTTCTCTGCCTCCTCTTTCTCTTCATCCTGCTTTTCTTCCTCCCTCACCTCCTCCTCCTGTTCCTTGTCCTCTTTTTCTTCTTCTTCCTTTTTCTCTTTCTCTACTTCCTCCTTTTTTTCTTCTGCGCCTTTCCCCCCAAATTATCCTCCACCTCCTCAATCTCCTCTTGATCATCTTCCTCTTCTTTCTAGTCTCCTCCTCTTACACATTCTCCTTCTTTGGCTCCCCCTCCTCCCAGGGTTTTTCTGCTGGGAGGGAAGTACACAGTACCTGTTTGGATAAAAGTGACGCACACCGTGATTTGAGACAAGCTACCGGTCCCAAAAGCACAATCTTAAGAGCTAGAATGAGACCTAATATCATTAAACTGTGCTGTGCCCATGCTCCGAGGTCTGGCAGCCAAGCCCGTGGCTATGACTGGCCAGCTGACTGGCCCCTCAGTAGGGACTGCTCTTGGGCTCTTTGGTGAAAGACACAGATGTGTTGTTGAATGATATTTATATTGTATTTGATTGGTTTAGTGTGAAAACAACATGTAGTATTTTTTAACCCAGAAACACAGCCTTGTGAGCTAAAAGGGCCGGCGATTTCGGATAGCCAATTGTGAGAGTGAATTAATTTCCAACTCTTAGGTTCTTTAGAGAATCTATAGTGGCATTGGGAGTAACTTCAGGTGTCGTGGAAATGTTAGCAATGGTGTGTTCTAATTCAGCAACACCCAAGTTTGGAAACGGTGCCTGTATGGACTTAGGACATTTAACTGGTCTTGTCACTAAAAGGCTTGTCACTCCATGCTTATTTCATATAGAGTAATGGTTGCGTAAGCAGGTAAATGCCAACTCTTTAGATTGAAATGTACAGGACCAAGGTGTGCCTACCCACTGTGGTAGTAGACTTTTGTAGGCATTAGTGCTGCAAAGCCAGAACCACCCGGCTATTGAATAGTAGGACACCAGCTTTGCCCAGAATCATTGTGTGTTGGCAAAGTGAACACCTTGAATTTGAAGAACAATGGAATTTCATTAAGCACCTATCGCTTAATCAGCTGGTCTGAAAGGACTTGGTGATCTCTACAGTCAGATATACTGCCTGGGCTGCCTGTTTCCCCATTATCATTAGTACTTAGCCAACTGTTATTCCTCTGTAAATTATAGCATAAAACAGAATCAGGACTGGTGAAATTACAGTATCTTGGGCAATTTGCATTAGTAAGATTCCATGTAGGATTCTAGAGTTGTAAAACATTAGAAACACCTTTGTTTGTAATTGCTGCTTCATTATTACAGGCCTGTGAGGTTTTTAGGTAAGAATGGATACTGGCTGGCCTTCTGTTACAGTTGAATTGTAACCATGCTTGGGTGTTATTGTAAGACAGAGTGTAATTACAATTGCCTGTCCTCCTCAGCCAGGCTGAATGTGTGTCGAGCACCTTCCTTTAGTTTTCCCATCCTTCAGCTGGAATGGTGTGGCTCCAGCTCATACTGTGCAGGAATTGGTATCTATTGTGTCAGCACATCCATTGGGAGCTAACACTACCACCTGGAGGCATATTCAGCCACATGTGGGCCATAATCACAGTGACTTCCTGATGGCACACACTACCTCACTGCCTACTGTCCCCAGCCCCATAAAAAAGGCACCCTTGCCGCTGGGGAGGAAGAGGAAATTCACCACAAACAAAGATGACATCACTCTGCAGCCTCTTGCCAAACATACAAGAAAGGATGACAAGGAACTGATAGAGATGGACCCAGCAGAAGAGTGGGTGCAGCTCATCAAGGTATGCCCTGCAGAGGAGGATGTTCAGCCCATGGTGTGGACCCTCCAGAAGATGAGGGCCAACCCGGGTGGATTGAGCCACCTCCAGCAAGGCTGGCAAGGCACCAGTGCAATGCCATGCCTGTGATCAGCGGAAAAACGATCAGGTGATGTCATGGCAGAGGGATCTGGTTAGACCCCCATGCCTCAGCCTGGGTCCAGCTCCTGACCAGGGGCTTGGCACCCCACCAGAAGGCAGCTGGGAGGTGGCCAACAAGACAGGCAAACCACAGGCAGGAAGCAGCGGTGCCTTAGCACAGCCAGCCAGTGTGTGTCTCCCGGCCACCAATGAAAGAACTGTGAACTTTCAAGGGTGGTTTGAGCCCTTCTTCCATGTCCTGCACTCCTCGCCAGCTCTCCAGCCTGATGAAGGGGTTTCTTTTCTGCTCACAGCTCCTGGGAAGAGAGGATGAGAGGGCCTGGCTGCCTTAGGGCTGTTGCAGGGGGATGAGAGCATGAGTCTGTCACAGGGACACCAAGGCCATGGGGAGCCTTGAGGTGGGGATTCTGCAGTCGGAGGCCAAGAAGGCCCATTGGGTGTGGCTCTCTTTGGCTCCTGCTGTCCTCAGCTACCGGAGGTGGACTCCCGCACAGTCCCATGGTGGTACACAAAGAATAACGCCAGGATCACATCACATCCTAAAGTGGACTCAGCCTGTGAGTGTATAGCAATTGCAACAGAGGGTTTGCAGGATTCCCTAATGCACGTGGACATGGAGGCTTTATTTCCTACATTTCTTTATTACAGCTTACCATTATTACAAAATCACCATTAGCAAGGGAAGTCTATTTTCATCAGTAAAGCAACTGTATCAGTGGTACTTCTAACTGCTGCAGAGCTGTAGTCTAATGACCTTACTGTCACTGTTGCAGGACTCCACAGCAATTAAAAGGGCTTTTTTTCCCTTCTACCCCCACACCCTTCTTTACAGGCTAAACTTCAGTCCTGACTTCTATCTCCTGCCAAACCTAGTGGTGCAAGGGGACGGGTACTGGAGTTGTGGTCAGTCCATTACAGGACTCTGCCGCTCCTTCCTCCTCATCCTTTTCCACTGCTCCAGCATGGGGTCACTCCCACAGGGTACAGTCCTTCGTGAACTGCTCCATTGTGGGTCTTCTCCACAGGCTGCAGGTCTTCAAGAACTGGTCCTACATGGGGTACTGTCCTTCAGGAACAGACTGGTCCAACATGGGTCCTCCAGGGCCACAGGTCCTGCCAAGAGGTGCTCCTGCATGGGCTTTTCCAACAGACTGTCTGAGAAGGTCTTACTTGAGAGTCTTGACTGTTAAGGTGTTTAAAAGAGGGTTGGAAACCCCCCTGTTAGTAGTATGTATATGGTTGATCCTGTCTTGGGAGAAAAAGGTGGACTAGATAATCTTTTTGTATCCCCTCTTGGATCTGTTTTTCAGAATTACACCTTGACCCTAGAATGCAACCCTAGGTGAAGAGATTCTGTTCCACTGGGGTATTTCTTCTAAAAACAGTAATTTAGGATGTCTGAAACCGTGGACCTTCTATTGTGGTCTGATGTTATTCAGTCAGCTTGGCAGTAATTGAAGTCTCTACTTGTTATTCTGTTTTCTGCTGCTGTAGACTATCTAATATTTCATGGTCATTGCCTTAAGTCTGGGCAAAGGGAAGGTAAGCCTGAATTCAACCTTGAGCTGACTCACACAAGTAACCCATGAGTTGAAGGAGACCGGACCCTTGTCTCTGCTCAGGGCAGAAGGAAGAACCTTCCCACTTCCCTAAAGTGCCCCTGCATAACAGATAAAATACTGTGGGGTTGGAGAATTAAAAGCACGTGAGTAAAGGACAGGATCCAAGAGAAACACATAATGCGTAGTTCATCCAACTACCCACCCTGCATTAGAACCAATGCCATCAGAAAAGTATGTAAAGTATTAGTAATTGGAGATGCCTCACTGAGAGGCACAGAAGCACCCATTTGCTGTCCAGATAGCTTTTCTAGAGAAGTTGACTGCCTACCAGGAGGCTCACCTTTGTGTTGCAACTGAGAGGCCACCAAGCCTGGTGAACCCTACAGACAGATTACCATCTCAACTCCTACTATTCCACATAGGCTCCAGTGAGTCAGTATGAGGGAAGTACTGTGACCTTCCTTCCTTCATTTCAGGAAAAATGCCATTTAAAAAGTTATTCGCAAACATCTCCATTAGTTGGAGATGTTACTGGTGAAAGGACCAGGGGAAACGTGGGACCCCTCACACTTCACTTACTCTTTTGTGGCACCCTTGCTTTTCTGCTTAGAAACAGTCAGCATAGGAACGAAAGCACTGAAGGTGTGACCCTAGGAATATGTTTAATATCTGTGAAATGCTGCTCTGCCCAGAAGGAAGTGCCAGAGACACAGTATCACAAGGTGCAAGAAGTTCTCTGAGCTGGCAACCCCCATGTCTTCCCTCAAGCCATCCTGTTTGCAGTGCTGGCTTGTGTAAGCTAGTGTGACAGTGTCAAAATAAGTCAGCATCACTTGTGTTGATTTGTTCTACAAGGCCAGGGAAGACTAAGGATTCAAAGGTGGGAGAGTACATTGCTGTAGTTTTGTCCTTCTTCAGCTGGTGGGAGGCCTGACTAGCATACCAAAACCACTTCACACTCAACCTTGTAATTCTACATCTGACATGTAGAGAGAGGTCAAAGACTGTGTCCGCCAGGCACCTGTCCCTCCCAGCCCTCACTTCTCCTAGCCCTGAGTAGTACTTTTTGTTAGTTATACATGGGAGGGTGACCTCTCTGCTAAGCTGCTCTGGCTGCAGTCTTTCCGTTTCCTGGTCAAACAGAAAGCAGACCAGCCTTCTACCACTAACACAGCACTATCTCTGCTCAATGCATAAGCATAGCAGACTGGAAACTACTTAACTTTGCAATTACGTCTTAACCAGATGCTCTTCATTTCCCTGTTGCTGTTGCCTGCTACTCTTTGTGCGACTGCTGCTTTGTGAGCTTTAGCGTTCTGCAGCTCAGAGGGAAAGGGTGTGCACGTTTTGAGAATGAGCATTTTGGTTTGCTAGTTTTAAATACAACTGACAAGCTGAAGCACATTAGTCCTATTAGCAGAATTAGAACTATGAACTGCCACATTTGATGCATACGTCCTTAATCAAATCCTTCCCTTCCTCATTTCTTCTCCTGTCTGCGTTCACTTGTCTTCAGAAATCGCTGAGTCCCTTGCCACAGCTTCTCAAACTATGCAATCTCTCTGTAGGCACTTGTTCTTCAAAGCTTTTAATACTAACATTAAAGGAGTGCTAACTAATAAACAGGCATATGTAGTTGAAAGGGAATTCCTCTTTTTTGCGTATTCGCACACATCAATGCACTCTCTTATGGAAAATATTTGAAGGTTTTCTGCAAGACAGATAAATTCATCATCACTGTAACGTTGTCAAGTAAAGTAAAACTTTTATCCAGAGAACTTCCCTCCTCTAACTTCTATGTCACTCTTCTATAGCACCTTCCATTCAAGAAGCTCAGAGAAGTTTACAGATAGCAGTAATTCCTCAGCGCTGCTGAAAGATGAAAAAGATTGAGCCTTACACTATAGGTGATGAATGTAAGGTGCAGGAGAAATAATTTACCAGGTATTTATCAACAAACAGCCATTATATGGCAGGACTTAATACATACCCAGGAGGGGCAAGAACCTCCTACTGTCTTCCATCCATCCGAATGTCCAGGGCCAACTTTCTGTATCTGCACAATCAATTTGGCAATACAGGAAAAAAAATTAAACCCTGACTGTGCTGTGTATTTTTCACATTCTGCAGGATAAAGAAGCTTGCAAGACCTATCATAGCTTGGAGTCTTCAAACATATAACACTGCTAAGCTTTAAACAAAGTACAGGGCTGGACCCTACAGCAGAAGAACGGCTTAGGTGTGAAAGGACATCAGCAATGCACACTGTTTAAATAAAATTATTTGGCTACTGCTAAGCAGCAATATGAAGAATCATCCTGGTCACCTTCTCTATGGACAGGTTGCAGGCTGAGAAGGATGAAAGTAAATGCTGAAAGTTTGGGAAAGGGCCTTCCAAAATAATCTGTGATGAATCATCCACTGAACTATGTTAAAACCACCTGTGATTAATTTCAGAGTCCGCTTGAATGCTGTAGCTTGCTCTTGGTTATTAAAAGATTGTTTCTTTTTCACTCCCCCAAATAATGGCAATAAGTGTTTGCAGGTTTGGATGTGTCATTTCATACCTGTTGTGAAATCCAACAATCAGCGATATCTTTGCAGACAGAGGAGAAAAAGAGAGAGAGGCAAGTTCCTGCTGGACTGAGCAGAAGCTTGAGGAAGACTAAGATTCACCTTTCTCTCTGGCTGCTCACTGGTAGCCAGGACTGGAGCAAGGAAGAAACCCTGGGTCCCCTTCTTCTTTGTGCTGATGCATGCCAGTCACTAGTGTGAGCAGACTGATTACTCAGCCCTATTGCCTTGCAGTCAAATTTTGTCCAAAAGTGTCCACAATTTTGTCCAAAATGTCCAGAGCAGTCTGTCGCCCACCCAGGTCACTGAAGTCTGAAAACCACCGCTTTTGTGGAAAATTGATCAGAAGTCAGGGCTGGCTGAACTGCTGGAGACAAAGATAGCGCTCACCAGGAGTGAGAGTTATTGGCTTCTTGACCCTCCTGAAATGTTTTGTATAGTCTTTCTTCTGTTATGTCTCTTGCCTTGTTTTGCACCATCAAAACACTTGTTGCTTTCCATAGTGACTTACATTTTAATTTTAAGTTATAGTTGGGTTAAAAAGCTTTTCTTCAAGTCACATACAGACTCAAACATTTCCGTAAAGTCTCTCTGGGAAGATTTTAAAGTTTAGTAAACTTCAGAACTGAATGTGATCCTCAACAGCAGCTTCTGACTGAAAGATGGTAAATATCTAACCTCTTTTGTGTTGATGTGAGATCCTCTGAGAAATCATGGCATTGAATGTGAACAATTTAAAACGTGTTTACGCTTATGCTTGTTTACCTTCACACTTGTAGGGGTAGAAATAATTCTGTGATTCACCAGGGAATTTCTCTTCAAAATCAATCAAAGATGGAAATATTTGCTGAGACTGGAGTGAATTCTACTCTGATGTTAATGATGTTGTACAGAACTGAGAAAAAAATAACGTAAACAAATAGATGATATGTCTTGCAGTGTGAACTTATTTGACAAGTAAATATGGAATTAACATGTCCTGAAAATGTAAATTCAGAGGAAAAAAAAAAAGTTAAGTTTAAGTTTATGTTGAGGCTTTGTTGTAAGGTTAACAAATCGAAGCGAGACCCGCCAGGAGCCGGAAGCTCCCATGAGCGAGGCTGTTGTGGCTTGGGCATTGCCAGGAGCAACAACAGGAGACTTAAACGGCCCTAGGGAATGTGAGCAACCAGAAGTGCTGGAACAGGGCGTGGCACATCAGCCAGGGCGTGGCAGTTGTCTTGGGAGGGCATGCTGGGAGGGCACAGAAAGCTCTACCGGCTCAACAAAGGAGCTATGGTATCCACCTGGCAGAAAAACGTGGCCTCTCTAAGCTCTACACCCACCGTGACTGACGCAGCCTCCCAGGCAGAGCTCGGGTGGGTACACACTGCCACCCAGGCGTAAAGATGGCAGGGTGTGCCCTGCTCTGATGCCAGTATCAGGAGGCAGCAGTGAGCACACCTGTGGGAGGTGCGCCCAGGTAGAGGAGCTCCTCCGCTTAGTGGCAGAGCTCTGGGATGAGGTGAGTACGTTGAGGAGCATCAGGCAGTGTGAGAAGGAGATAGACCACTGGAATCGCACCCTACATTCCCTGGGACAGGCCCAACAGGCAGACAGGGCACGCGATACGGAAGACTTCCTTTGCTCTCTCCACTCAGCAGAACGAGGTGACTTAAGGGATAGAGGGCAATGGCAACAAGTTCCTGCCCAGCATAGCAGGTGAACCTCCTCTGTTACTACCCCACCTTCCCAGGTCCTCTTGCATAATAGGTACAAGGCTCTGCAAGTGGAACCAAACAATGACGAGGATAAGGGTTCACCTAGCTTGGAGGTGTCACCAAGGTTAAGCCGGTGTATGCCGTGCATAAAATCTGCTTCCATAAAGACAAAAAGATGGGTCATTGTCATAGGCAACTTTCTCCTGAGGGAAACAGAAGGCTCAATATGCAGACCAGACCCACTTCTCAGGGAAGTGCTGCCTCTCTGGGGCCCATGTTAAAGATGTGACAAGAAAACTTCCTACCCTGGTACAGCCCTCAGATCATTACCCATTATTGATTCTTCAGGTAGGCAGCAATGAAGTCATGACAAGAAGCTCGAGAGTGATCAAGAGAGACTTCAGGGCCTTGAGACGACTGGTCAGGGGATAGGGAGCACAAGTGGTGTTCTCCTCCATCCTTCCATTGGCAGGGAACAACAAGAGAAGAAACAGGAAGAGCCAGCTGATCAATATCTGGCTCCGAGACTGGTGTCACCATCAGAAATTTGGATTCTTTGATCATGGGTTGCTCTATATAGCACCAGGTCTGCTGGCAACAGGTGGGCAACGCCTGTCTCTGAGGGGGAGAAAATTCTGGTGCAGGAGTTAGCATTTGAAAGAGCTTTAAACTAGATTTGAAGGGGGAAAGGGATAAAACCAGGCTCACTGAAGATAAGCCTGTGGGTGGCATGCCAGTGTTTGAGGAGGTGTGTCCTGGCAAGGACCTTTGGACTGCTGTCTCAGCAAAGGTAGGGGATGGGTACCCACGCGACAGCAAAGACAGAATCACAGAATCAGAGAGTTATACAATCATTAAGGTTGGAAAAGACCTGTAAGATCATCAAGTCCAACCATCAACCCAACACCACCATGCCCATTAAACCATGTCCCAAAGTGCCACGTCTACACGTTTTTTGAACACCTTCAGTGATGGTGACTCCACCACTTCCCTGGGCAGCCTGTTCCAGTGCTTCACCACTCTCTCAGTAAAGACATTTTTCCTAATATCCAGCCTGAACCTCCCCTGGCGCAGCTTGAGGCCATTTCCTCTCGTTCTATTGCTAGTTACATGGGAGAAGAGACCAATACCCACTTCACCACAAACCCCTTTCAGGTAATTGTAGAGAGCAAGAAGGTCTCCCCTCAGCCTCCTCTTCTCCAGACTGAACAACCCCAGTTCCCTCAGCCGCTCCTCATCAGACTTGTGCTCCAGACCCCTCACCAGTTTTGTTGCCCTTCTCTGGACACGCTCCAGCACCTCAATGTCCTTCTTATAGTGAGGGGCCCAAAACTGAACACAGTATTCGAGGTGCGGCCTCACCAGTGCCCATCACTTCCCTACTCCCGCTGGCCATGCTATTTCTAAGATGTAGGGCTTATTGACATGCTAGAAACCAGGGAAGCTCCTGAGATCAGTCACATAGGAATTAGGGCTTCTCCCCCAAAAAAGGTGGCAGGATGAATAACCCAACTAAAGTGCATCTATACCACTGCATGCAGCATGGGAAACAAACAGGAGGAGCTGGAAGCCATTGTCCAGAAGGAAAACTATGATATAGTGGCCATCACGGAAATGTGGTGGGATGACTCGCACAACTGGAGTGCTCCACTGGATGGCTAAAAACTCTTCAGAAGGGACAGGCAAGGAAGGAGAGGCGGTGGGGAAGCTCTGTATGTCAGGGAGTGTTTTGATTGTCTAGAGGTTAACGAGGGGGACGATAAGGTTGAGAGTCTGTGAGTAAGAATCAGGGGGAAGGTCAACAAGGCAGATACCATGGTGGGACTCTGTTACAGACCACCGAACCAGGATGAGGAGACAGGTGAAATATTCTATGAGCAGCTGGGAGAAGTCTCACAATCGCTAGGCCTTGTTCTCGTGGGGGACTTCAACTTACCAGATGTCTACTGGAAATACAATACGGCAGAAAGGAAACGGGCTAGAAGGTTCCTGGAGGGTGTGGAAGATAACTTCCTGACACAGCTGGTGAGTGAATCTACCAGGGGAGGTACCTCGCTTGACCAGTTGTTTATGAACAGAAAAGGCCTTGTGGGGGTTGCGACAGTAGGAGGCTGTCTTGGGCACAGTGGTCATGAAATGACAGAGTTTTTGATTCTCAGAGAAGTAAGGAGCGGGGTTAGCAGAACTGCTACCTTGGACTTCTGGAGGGCTGACTTTGGCCAGTTTAGGAGCCTGGTGGACAGAGTCCCTTGGGAGGCAGTCCTGAAGGGCAAAGGAGTCCAGGGAGGCTGGACACTCTTCAAGAAGGCAGTCTTAAGGCACAGGAGCAGGCAGTCCACAGGCTGGCGGGGAAGAAGATTGGCCTAGCTGAACAGAGAACTTTGGATGGAAATCAGGAAAAAAAGAGAGTTTATGACATTTGGCAGAAGGGGCAGGCAACTCAGGAGGACTACAAGGATGTTGTGAGGTTTTGCAGAGAGAAAATTAGAATGGCCAAAGCCCAACTAAAACTTAACCTGGCGACAGCAGTAAAAGACAACAAAAATGTTTCTATAAATACATCAGTAGCAAAAGGAGGGCTAAGGAGAGTCTTCATCCTTTACTTGATGCAGGGGGAAATATAGTGATGAAGGATGAGGAAAAGGCTGAGGTACTTAATGCCTTCTTTGCCTCAGTCTTTAATAGTAAGACCATTTGTTCTGCAGGTACCAAGCCCCCTGAGCTGGAGGATAGGGACAGGGAGAAGAATGAAGCACTCACAATCCAAGGGGAAATGGTTAGTGACCTGCTACTCTACTTAGACACCCATAAGTCTATGGGGCTGGATGGGATCCACCCAAGGGTACTGAGGGAGCTGAAATTTGTAGATTTTTTCTTTTTTTTTTTAACCTTTTCTCATCTCAGCGTAGATGGCATCCCCTTGCAATGTCTTCATCCCCACAACATTAAACAGATTTTTTTTCCTGATGTTTTTCAGTACTCTGATTGCCTACGTTTCCCTTCTTCCTACAGTTTGTCCAAGATCCCAGGAAAGAATCTTAAAACAAGTTAGTAAAAGTTGGTTTGAGAAAAAATAGGTATGCCATACATTGTTAATATTATTATTGTCATTTTGTTCTTGGCATTGCAGGGATACATGGCACACATACAATGAATGACCAATCCCCATCCCCTTTTGTCCACACATATATACGGTTGTTTTTTTTTTTTTCTGTTTTACCCCCCCAGTTTTTTCTTTTTTTAAAGAAAGAAGAATTTTACTCTGAGTTATACTACTGTACAACCTGGGACTCTAAAAGCCTATTGCTGTAGTTCAAGTCAATCAGAAACCATCTATTGAATTAAGTGGGACCAGGACCAGGCTCTTAATAGAATATTCTTCCGAGGTGCAAGGAGCACAGTCCAGACAGCGGCCAAAGAAGCTCATCATTATGAGAAGTGTTGCTAGAATAGAAACGGATACAAGTCCTTAATGACTATGCAACAAATACACACCCCGAAGTGCTGCTAACCTTTTCTGGTGTCAATGAGGTGTCAGCAATACATTGTGCTGATGAGAGTGACGCATCAACCAGGTTAGGAAAATGGGTGGGATCTCATCAGCTACCAGACTGCTACAAGTCTTTCCCCTATGTTTTTCTTCTCTAATGTGTTAGGTTGTAAGAAATACTAATGACCTACAATGTACACTTCTTTTTTTGCTGCTTGAAAGATAGGCAATCTGAGAAACAGTGATAGAGCTGATCTACCTCAATTTTACCTGCCAGAACTGAGCTGGCTGGTGGTTTTTGCAGCATGATGATAACATATGGATAAGTAGGACTGTGTCTCCATTGGGGAATAAAGTTGGTTTGCTAGGCAAGAGAATAAGAGAATAATAATAGCACTAATGACAATAATGTAGAATCTTACGAAAGAAAGCCTGGCACACAATCTCCTCTGGGGACATGCTTTTTCTCCTCTTAGCTTACCGTAACTCCATAGAATATAAGCTGCATGACTTGATCATTTTCTCTTTTACAATACAAATGAAGGAGCTCTGGAGAGCATTTGTAGTCTTTATGAAAATGCAAATACAGTAATATGTTTTTTGCCAAAAATGATCCAATAGTTAATTTTATTACAATACATATTGAATCAGTTTGTTTCCACATCACAAAGTAGCTTGCAAAAGAACATGAGAGAGACAGTGCTTCTGAGGTCCTGTTTCATGAGTATTGTGTTACCAAATAAACTTTATAAAAAGTGTCATAGAATATCCTGAGTTGGAAGGCACCCACAAGGATCATCAAGTCCAACTTCTGACTCCACACAGGGCAACGCAGAAGTTAGACTATATATCAAAGAGCATTTTCCAGCTGCTTCTTCAACACTAACAGGCTTGGGGCCACGACAATTTCCAGTGCTTGACCACCCTCTCAGTGAAGAACATTTTACTAATATCCAATCTGAACTTCCCCTGGTGCAGCTTTAAACCATTCCCTCATGTCCTGTCACCGGTCACCAGAGAGAAGAAATCAGCATCTCCCTTTCTGCTTCCCCTCATGACAAAGGTGTAGACAGCAATGAGGTCACCCCTCAATCTACTGTTCTCTAAGCTAAATAAACCTAGCATCCTCAGCTGCTCCTCCTAAGTCATGCCCTCTAGTCCTTTCACCATCTTCACTGCTCTCCTTTGGACACATTCTAATATTTTTATATCCTTCTTATGTTGGGGAGTCCAAAACTGCACACAGTACTCAAGGTGAGGCTGCACCAGTGCTCAGTATATTGGGACAATAACTTCTTTTGACTGGTTAACTATACTGTGCTTAATGGACCCCAGGATATGGTTGGCCCTTTTGGCATCCAGGGCACATTGTTGACTCACATTGAGATGACCATCAACCAAAACCTCCACATCCCTTTCTGCAGGGCTGCATTCCAGCCTCTTGTGCCCAAGACTATACATACATTCAGGACTACGCCATCCCAGGTGCAGAATCCGACATTTGTTCTAGTTAAATTTCATACAGGTGGTGATTGCCCAGCGCTCTAATCTATCAGTGTCTCTGTAAGACGTCTCTACCCTTGAGGGAATCAACCACTCCTCCTAATTTAGTTTTGCTGGCAAAGTTACTTGATATGCACTTAACTCCTCTGTCCAGGTAACTAATAAACATACAGAAGCCCCACAGTGAGCCCTGGGGAACACCACTAGTGACTGGCCACCAGCCATATGTTACCCCCTTTACTAGAACTCTTTGAACCCAACCCTTCAGTCAGTTGTTCACCCATCATACTGTGTACATGTATGTTGGACACTTTGTCCAGAAGGATACTTTGCTGAGATCCAAAAAAGCCACATCCACTGCCTTCCCTTTGTCCACTAGTCAGTAACCTTGTCATCAAAGGATATTGAGTTAGTAAGGCATGACTTTCACTTCATGAACCCATGTTGGCTTTGACTGATGACTGCATTGTCTTTCAAGTGTTTTTTAATAACTCCCAGATAATCTTCCTCATAATATTACCAGGCAGCAAAGTGAGACTGACTCCAATTGAGCTTTGGCCGTATGAATTTTCTTGCTAAAGAGGCAAACAACACCTCTGTAGTTCCCCTGTGTAGCCTGACCTTGTTTGGCTGACAAAGCCCATACACTTTCTTTTTCCTCCTAAAATCCATAGGAATTCCTAGTCCATCGAAAATATCCACATGGACCATGTGATCTGTTTCTTTTAACTGCTATTCAAAATTCAGAGTTTGATTGGAAATTGCAATTTGAATCTGATGACATAGTTTCTAGTCTTATCAAAGGCTGGGAATTTGCTTGAGGTTGTCTAAGCCTCAGGTATGGAATATTTCGGTTCTAGTAGCATAGTACAGCATAAAGTTCTGGGGTACTGGTCACCATTTTATGATGTGGAAGGAACCTTTATGGCCACGTAATGTGAACCTTTCCAGCTGAAAGTAAGGTTCTGATTGAATCCACTTAGCATCATTATTCCTTCCCCTTTTTGCCTCTTTCCTACTTCAGCTTGAGTCACAGAATCACAGAATCACTAAGGTTGGAAAAGACCTGTAAGATCATCAAGTCCAACCATTACAAAAAAACCCAAACAAACAAACAAACAAAAAAAACCCCAAACACCACACCACACAACACCACACAAACAAAAAAATCACACCACACACCACCATGCCCATCAAGCCACGTCCCACAATGCCACGTCCACACGCTCCTTGAATACCTCCAGGGAGGGTAACTCCACCACCTCCCTGGGCAGTCTATTCCATTGTGTTACCACTCTCTCAGTAAAGAAATTTTTCCTAATATCGAGTCTGAATCTCCCCTGGCGTAACTTGAGGCCATTTCCTCTTGTCCTGTAACTCATCACTTGGGAGAAGAGGCCAACACCCACCTCTCTGCAACCCCCTTTCAGGTAGTTGTAGAGAGCGATGAGTCCAATTACTGCTTCATGTTTTCATAAGAGTTTTAAATGTAAAAATAATTACTGTGATATTACTGTCCTATCTGAGAATGTTTTTAATCAATGATTGCTTATAAATGACAGATCAGATGACTATATAAGAGAAAAATTGGGAGAAAACCTCAAAGTCAGTCTCCATTAACTGTGAACATGTCACTGTGTGTTTGGTAGCAGAGTGTGTATGGTCAGTGATTGGCAGGTATGCTCAGCTAGATTCATCTAGTTGTATATAATGTCTTCCAAACAGAAACAAGATGACAAGAAGAAAAATGTTTTTTTCAAAATCAGGACATGAAATCAGCATGTCATCGGTGCTGTTTTGGAAACTTGGAAAGATAATTAAATACAGACTAAACAAAAAAAGCCTTGCTTGCATTGCAGTGTTTCAATGGCCCTTTAAATAAAAAACAATTTCTAACCTTCTCCCAGTCTATTGTAGGTAGGTTGCTGACTTTTGAGAGCAGAAATTAATTTTTCTTTTTAAAGGAGAATGAAGATTTTAATTCTGTTTTAAATTACCACAGAATTTAAGTCTAACTCTGTGAAAATTGTTTGTGCTCTAGTAGATCAGTCTAGCTCAGAATCCTTAATGATACAATAGTGTTTATTCTTGGTCATTTTAAAAGCTCTGAGGCCATGTAAGAATTCAAGAGCTCTACTAAATCAAAAAAATGGAAAACTGACAAATGTTGCAATCCTAGCAAAGTAAAAATACCTCATTAAAATATTTGTTGCTTCATCCAGCTTCGCATGCTTTTTAAAAATCGGTTAATGAGATATTTCTTCAAATGTCTGTCTGTGCCTGGGGAGAAGGGTGTCAAATTAGTTCATTAGGTAAAATTTGTGTAACTGAAAATGCTGATAAAAGGAAATAGCATTTTCTGCATTAACGAGTATTTGAAACTTTAGTGTGTTTTTATGTTTAAAAGGTGTGAAGACACTTCAAATTCTCTTCCCTGATATAGAAGATGCCCTCTAAAATACATTTTTGATGTGAAACCATCTCTGTCTAGCATTAACACACTTCCATTGCTAAAAGCAACTAACAGCATCAAAGCAGCCAAGAGTCGTACAAAGATGATCAAGTCTGGGCAGGTTCATTAGTAAAGAAAGAGATACAGAATAAGTGCTAGTGTCCTGGTAGAAATGTTCACACTAGGTCTGCCAACTTGACAGCTGGATACCTTGGCACAACTGGCCTGGAGACCCTATTTTTCACCTATCAGAGGACTGGCAGGATTCCCATGTCATATGACCGAGAAATAATGCCAGACAGGAATAGTTAATATTTACATGTATTTACAAAGTGGTGAATTCTGCAGCTAGCATCCAGTTCCAGAAATCAGATTTGATGATCAAGAAATCCATCAGGAGCTGAGGGATTTCCATTTCAGCATGCCAGCAAATCCCATCAGGGTCCTTCTACTGTCACGTCAGGTGAGCTCAGCTGTACTGGCGGATAAGATTAGTCAACATAGCTGCTGTGGATCAAACTAGTAGTTTTCCCAGTCTTACCTCCCCAGAAACACAAAAGTTTGCTTAAGTAGAGGAATCATAGAATAACGAAACGGTTGCCCTGGACTGTGTCTAGTCTTTTTTTAGTATCTCCAAGGACGGAGACTCCACCATCTCTCTGGGCAATCTGTGCCAGTGCTTGGTCACCCTCACAGGGAAAAAGTGTTTCCTGGTGTTCAGAGGGAATGTCCTGTATTTCAGTCTGTGCCCCTTGCCTCTGGTCCTGTCCCTGGGCACCACTGAAAAGAGCCTGGCTCTGTCCTCTTTGCATCCTCCATTCAGTTATTGATATACATTGATGAGATTGCCCTGAGCCTTCTCTTCTCCAGGCTGAAGAGTCCCAGCTCCTTCAGACTTTCCTGCTAAGAGAAAATAACCTTTTTGGCCCTTCGTGGGACTCCTCCAGTGTGTCCATGTCTGTCTTGTATTGGGGAGCCCGGCACTGGACACATTGCTCCAGGTGTGGCGTCATCAGTGCCGAGTAGAGGAGAGGGATCACATCCCCTGACCTTCTGGCATTACTTTGTTTAATGCAGCCCAGAATGCCATTCGCTTTCTTTGCAGCAAGAACACATTGCTGGCCCATGTTCAACTTGGTGTCCACCAGGACCCCCCGGACCTTTTCTGCCCAGATGCTTTCCAGTTGAGCAGCCCCCAGCATGTACTAGTGCTTGGGGTTGTTCCTCCCCAGGTGCAGGACTTTGCACTTCTCCTTGTTGAATTTCATGAGGTTCCTGTCAGTCCATTTCTCCTGCCTGTCCAGGTCCCTCTGGATGGCAGCACGACCCTCTGGTGTATCAGACCCTCCTCCCAGTTTGGTGTCATCAGCAAACTTGCTGAGGGTGCACCCTGCTCCATCATCCAGATCATTAATGAAGATGTTAAACAGGATTGGACCTAGTATTGGCCCCTGAGTTACACCTTTAGTTACTGGCCTCCAAACTAGACTTTGTTCCACTGATAACCGCTCTCTGGGTCTGGCTGTTTGGCTCGTTTTCAGTCCACCTCAGTGCCTGCTCATTCAGCCCATACTTTATCAGCTTCGCTGTGAAGACCTTATGGGAGATGCTGTTGAAAGCCTTCCTGAAGTCTAGGTAGATGACATCCCCTGCTCTCCTTTCATCTACCAAGCCACTCATTTAATCATAGAAGTCTCTTAAGTTGGTTAAACATAACTTCCCCTTGCTGAATCCATGATGACTACTCCTGATCACTTTCTTGTCCTTCATGCCCCTGGAAGGAGTTTCCAGGATTAGCTGCTCCATCACCTTCCTGAGGTGTATACATGCAAAGTGAAACAATGAACAGTTCATAAAACCCTGCTTTAGCACCTTGTCCCTGCCTGCCACAAGCACTTACTCTGCTACGTTTAAGAAGCTCCTCCTTCCTTCCTTCCTTCCTCCCCTCCTTCCTTCCTTCCTTCCTCCCCTCCTTCCTTCCTTCCTTCCTTCCTTCCTTCCTTCCTTCCTTCCTTCCTTCCTTCCTTCCTTCCTTCCTTCCTTCCTTCCTTCCTTCCTTCCTTCCTTCCTTCCTTCCTTCCTTCCTTCCTCCCTCCCTCCCTCCCTCCCTCCCTCCCTCCTCCGATGAAGAGCCTGGGGGACTGGACACACTTGACCAACACTCAGTGCCTCTGGAGGAAGGGGTGGTATAAGATAGGGATGAAATATGCCCACTCTGATTTCTGTTCTTCCATACCTGTTCAAAACTGAATTGTAATCTTGAGCCAGATGAATAAATAGCATAATGATAAAATAGAAGCTCCCAAAAAGCATAACCTATGCTTTCTAGAAAATGTTTTGAAGGGGATAACATCAGGACTATGCTGGGGGAGGGCCACTCACAGTCTCTGTATCTTTTACTAATCATGTTGTAACAAGTACTATTTACCTTGTGCTATATCCTTACCTGTAATTAGGATATGAAATGCTGTATAATAATTCATTTATTTCTTCTATTCCTATCCCCTCAGTACTTCTGCAAAAATACTGGCTTGCATCATTGCCGGTTGCAGAGCCCAGCCTGTTTAAAAACAGCAAGCGCAAAGCCAGGACACCTGCTCTTGTCAAGGGAAGACAATCAAGGCATCAGTCCAAAGCCTTTGCTGATTGTGAAGTCAATTCTAATGCTCTTCCCATTGCCACGGCAGTCATGAGAAGTAGCTTTCCTTTCTTACGTAAAGTTGTTATTATGTCTGCAGTCATTTCACCTGTTGTTTCTTTGGCCATTATTTTCAGCAAAGCAAGTTCTCCCTGTTATTTTCAGACAATTATTCCTAAAGTCTTGTTAATTACAAGAAGCAATAGCATCTCCTCACTTAGTGACGCTATTTTCTGTATCAGGTGTTGGCTGAATGTAGAGGTGCAGTCTGGGATCTGCACCATGATTGATTAACCTGCGTTGCAGCTGAGACAGAGATAGCATCCTAGGTCTTTAACACAATGTTCCTCAAGTGAGAAGAAATTATAGGTACTTTAAAGCTGTGTTGCTGAAATAGAATCCCTGGTGTGTTGCCTTTTGCAAGGAGCATCAAAAAAACTTTCCAGATTTTCTGTTCATCTGTACAGTGATTACATTTTTTATCATAAATAAATAAGTAAAATGTATTCAGCACCAAAGAATTTTCTTTTAATTCAGCCCATGATTTGTAAAGTGTATGAAACAGATTGTGTGACTGTCAATATTAGTAGTATTTGAGTGAGACAAATTATATCCAATTACTCATCCATACCATATTCTCTGTTTTTGTCAAAAGCCCAAAGGTTACAGATTTCTTTTCATTTCTTGCTTACAGGAATAATAAGTGATGTTTTGTGAGGTGCTTTGCGACACTATTAATAATGCTTTTATTTTTGCACACAGCAGACCTATAGAACAAATGTATTAAAGATTAGAACGTTACATGATGTGGATCAGAAGCCTGACTTATGCAAATAAGTGATCCAGCATAAGAATGCATGTTGTCTCCATTTCTAGAGATGGCAGAACATAGATTTATAAATGAAAAAACTGTATAATTTTTACTTCAAATACATCTTTTTGAAGCTATTTTTTGGAAGCTTTTCCCATTAAGATTTGGTAGAATTCCAGTAGGTATTGTGCAGAAGTTCTGCTCTGCTTGTTGTTTGATTTAAGCACATGAACATATTGATGAGAATGGATTGCTTCCTAAAAAATAACTGCTGACCTCACCTAGACTTTATGTTGTATTTCATGAAGCCTAATTTTTCATAGTCCATTCTGGGATTTCCCAACCCATTCTGTGTATAGGTGATATTACATAAGACCAAACAGAACATTCTTACTGTTTCTAAAAAACAAGCAGAGAGACTCTCTTGGACCTGCTAGAGAACAAGCACAGAGGTTTAGAATGGTTATTGTGTCTGAAAATTCCTCTCTGCTGAATAATAGCTGCCACAGAATTTAATAGAATTTTGTTGCAGGGTTGTCTACCACAAAGCAGGATCTATTTCAGTAATTCTGCAGATTTTCTAAAACAAATTTATAAAGGATCCTTTTGGTTTCATCCTGATTATGGTTTCATAATAAGTACAAAAGATAAAGCTTTCAGTATGAAAGGTTGAGCTCGTTTATGCAGCTTGGAAATAAAATTTTCCAAGTAGCTGCCTGTGTCATTTGTACATAATGTTGGCACTCCACTGCCTCTGGTGGGCTCTGTGCTCCATTATTCTGTTACAAAGAGCCCGACCTTTTGTGGTTGGGTAGACCTTTGCTTTCTTCCTTGCTTTCCCTTTCCCACTCTCCTTCTCCCCAAACTGATGAGGAGAGGTAGACATTCCGTGACAACCTTCCACAGTCCGTAGCAGCTATGACAGAAGCAACTATGGGAGGAACTATACTGGGTTTTGAGATTGGGGTCAAGGAGTGAAGGTTTACTAAATGATGAGGCTGGGATGGCAGAGCAAATGTAGTGACTGAATACACTGATTTACTATAGAACTGGCATAATCCAATGGGTTCAGAAGTGATGGACAGATATTGGTGAACTGGCATCCACTGCTACTCCCCCAGCCTCCCCTCAATGCAAACAGCATGCTTTATAGTCTATACATTCTGATTTGTTTGGGTTTTCATCAAGGACAGGAGATTAATGAAAACCTCAGAGGGGTAGTTGTTACTGTTGGAGGTGCCTGCCTTAGGAGTATCTTTGGGATAGTATGTGCTCTGCAATGATGTCCTGGAAGTGCCTGGTCTGGACATCAGTACTCATAATAATGGCCAGATAGTCACAGCAACCTGTGGTCTCAAGCTGCTGTGGGCAGGAAATGCTGATGAACTGCATCAGTGGACAAAGGAAGAGCTATAGATGTCACCTACCTGGATTTCTGTAAGGCTTTTGATACAGTCCCCCACAACATTGTTACCCCTAAATTGGAGAGATATGGATGGAGAAGGAATTGGCTGATGGCTGGGTCCAAAGAGTTACAGTCAATGGTCCAATGCCCATGTGGAAACCAGTAATTAATAGTGTTCCTCAAGGGTCAATACTGGGACCGATGCTATTTAATATCTTCACCAATGACATAGACAGTGTGATTAAGTGCACCTTCAGCAAGTTTGCAGGTGACATGTAGCTAAGTGGTGTAGTCAAGGCCTTTTCTGCTTCTCACACCACCCCACCAGTGAGTAGGCTGGGGGTGCAGAAGAAGTTGGGAGGGGACACAGCCAGGACAGCTGATCCCAACTGACCAAAGCGATATTCCGTACCATATGATGTCATGCTCAGCAATTAAAGCTGGGGGAAGAAGAAGGAAAGGGGGGCGACGTTTGGAGTGGTGGTGTTTTTCTTCCCAAGAAACCGTTAGGCGTGATGGAGCCCTGCTTTCCTGGAGATGGCTGAACACCTGCCTGCCAATGGGAAAGAGTGAATTAATTCCTTGTTTTGTTTTGCTTGCCTGCGTGGTTTTTGTTTTACCTATTAAACTGTCTTTATCTCAACCCACGAGTTTTCTCACTTTCGCTATTCCAATTCTCTCCCCCATCCCACCAGGAGGGAGTGAGCAAGCGGTTGTGTGGTGCTTAGTCACCAGCCAGGGTTAAACTGTGACACCATCCAGAGGGGCCTTGACAGGCTTGAGGAGTTGGCTTGTGTGAACCTCCTGAAGTCCAACAAGACCAAGTGCAAGGTCCTGCACCTGGGTTGGGGCAATCCCAGTATCAGTACACACTGGGGTTGAAGAGGTTGAGAGCAGCCCTGCAGAGAAGGACTTGGGGATCCTGGTGGGTTAAAATTGGACATGAGCTGGCAACGTGTGATTGCAGCCCAGAAAGCCAACCATATCCTGGGCTGCACAAACAGAAGTGTGACCAGTAGGTCAAGGGAGGGGATTCTCCCCTTCTACTCTGCTCTGGTGAGACCCCACCTGGAGTACTTCATCCAGCTCTAGGGTCCCCAGCATAAGAAAGACATGGACCTGTTGGATCAGGTCCAGAGGAGGGCCATGAAAATTGTCAGAGCACTGGAACACCTCTCCTCTGAGGCAAGGCTGAGAGAACTGGGGTTGTTCAGCCTGGAGAAGAGAAGGCTCTGGGGAGACCTTATTGCAGCCTTTCAATACTTATAGGGGGCTTATAAGAAAGATGGAGAGAGACATTTTACCAGGGCCTGTAGTGACAGGGCAAGGGTCAACAGTTTTAAATTGAAAGAGGGTAGATTTAGATTGGATATAAGGAAGAAATTTCCAACTGTGTGAGTGGTGAGGCACTGGAACAGGTTGCCCAGAGAAGTTGTGGATGTCCCAACCCTGGAAGTGTTCAAGGCCAGGCTGGATGAGGCTTTGAGCAACCTGATCTAGTGAAAGAAGTATTCTCCTGGAGAAGCTGGCGGCCCATGGTTTAGACAGGTACACTCTTTGCTGGGTAAAAAACTGGCTGGATGGCCGAGCCCAGAGAGTTGTAGTGAATGGGGTGAAATCCAGCTGGCGGCCGGTCACAAGCGGAGTCCCCCAGGGCGCAGTTTTGGGACCGGTCTTGTTTAATGTCTTTATTGATGATCTGGATGAGGGGATAGAGTGCTCCCTCAGCAAGTTTGCAGACAACACCAAGTTGGGAGGGAGTGTTGATCTGCTTGAGGGTAGGAAGGCTCTGCAGAGGGATCTGGACAGGCTGGATCGATGGGCTGAGGCCAACTGGATGAAGTTCAATAAGGCCAAGTGCCGGGTTCTACACTTCGGCCACAACAACCCCAGGCAACGCTACAGGCTTGGGGACGAGTGGCTGGAAAGCTGCGCCGCAGAAAAGGACCTGGGGGTGTTGGTTGACAGCCGGCTGAATATGAGCCAGCAGTGTGCCCAGGTGGCCAAGAAGGCCAACGGCATCCTGGCTTGTATCAGAAATGGTGTGGCCAGCAGGAGCAGGGAGGTGATCATGCCTCTGTACTCGGCTCTGGTAAGGCCGCACCTCGAATACTGTGTTCAGTTTTGGGCCCCTCACTACAAGAAGGACATTGAGGTGCTGGAGCGTGTCCAGAGAAGGGCAACGAAGCTGGTGAGGGGTCTGGAGCACAAGTCTTATGAGGAGCGGCTGAGGGAGCTGGGGTTGTTTAGCCTGGAGAAGAGGAGGCTGAGGGGAGACCTTATCGCTCTCTACAACTACCTGAAAGGGGGTTGCAGAGAGGTGGGTGTTGGTCTCTTCTCCCAAGTGACTAGTGACAGGACTAGAGGAAATGGCCTCAGGTTGCACCAGGGGAGGTTCAGGCTAGATATTAGGAAAAAGTTCTTTACTGAGAGAGTAGTGAAACATTGGAATAAGCTGCCCAGGGAGGTGGTAGAGTCACCCTCCCTGGAGGTATTCAAGGAGCGTGTGGATGTGGCATTGTGGGATGTAGCTTGATGGACATGGTGCTGTGTGGTGTTGGGTGGGTTGGTTTTTGGTGTGTTGTGGCTTGTTGTTGTTGTGTGGTGGTTTTTTTTTTTTTTTTTTTTTTCAGGTTGGACTTGATGATCTTGCAGGTCTTTTCCAACCGTAGTGATTCTGTATGTCCCTGTCCATGGCAGGGGGGTTGGAACTAGATGATCTTTAAAGGTCCTTACCAACCCAATCCATTCTGTGATTCGATGATTCTGTATCTAACATATATCTCACTTAGGAGTGGGGTGAGGGAGAAGAAGAACAGGACCTAGGGCAAGCCTGTCCGTAAAATATCAGAGCATTCTTCATCTTTATTACTAGTATGCCTGTAACTGAAAACATGTTGCCTCCCAATGAAAATGGGAGGCAATGAGTAATGCCATCCAAGCTAATGGTGTAAATCTGCATTTACACCATTACACAGAGAGCAGGATTCAACTCCTTGTACTTAATCATCCCAATAATAATGGTTTGTATCATAAATTCTATCACAGTTTGCACAGAGACAGATGATCTACTATGGTTGCTTTTCGATATTATATGAGGAAAGGATATTTATCGTACCAAAATCTGGACATTATTATATTAAATAGATGCCAGTAAAGCATTGCACAGTTTATAATTCCAATTAAATTGTTGTATTTTTAGTATGGAAACCTTGAAAACTACAAACCTTGGTGATCCATGATGAATGATGCAGTCTTTTTTGCACTGTAGAGTTAATGTCTTTTCTTGCTGTGCAGTGCTGATTTAAGGAAGGTTCACCCCAGACAGACTAAGATTCTACTTGCTTTCCTTTCTAGCGTAGAAATACAATACCAATAAGGCAGTTTTGCCAAGTACTTTAACCTTTTTCTTGTATGTAATACAGTGACAGTATTTATTGTGCATGATTGTGGGTGAAGTTTTTCTGTCTTTCAGGTGGAAGAAAAATAAGTTTTCCAGGCAAAGAGTATTTATGAAGTATTGAGTTCTCAGAACTATTTGACCCTGTCTGTCTATCAGTAAAAAAATTTTGCACTTGAAAATCAGCAAAAGCAATGATTGCTTATTGTTACTTGAGATTTGAAAGAAAGATCTGAGTCACCTATATATGATACAGGGATGCACAAGACTTCTGATGAGTACCCACCCACTACTGGAAAGGCCCAAGCATATTACTGCATCTTCTTGTGATATGAAAGCTCCCTAGGCATCTGCTACTCTGTGATGAACTTTTTGCCAACGCATCTGTCTGAGGACATTGGTGCCTAGCTCCAACATAAGCCCTACAGAGATCCAGTTATGGGATGGGGAGGTCCTTAGATTTTCTGAGCCTTACTATCCTGTGGTCATGCTTAGAATATGACTCACACACGGACACAATGCTGAATTCACAATGGCCATACCTGCTTTCATTCAAAACCACACAAGTGAAAAGCACCCTATTGCAGAGGAAAGATAAAAGATATTTTAACGATACAACTTCATGGACTTCAGGACCAGGAGGAAAATGTACAGGAACTGGAAACTAGGTCAGATGAGTAAGTGTGAGGATGGAAGTACAGCATAAGGCTAAGAAAAAGCAAAATACAAACCAACCACAAAACTACCAGGGTACCATGGAATCATTTTATTAGTGTCTTAGCAGTAAAGAGAAGAACAAGGGAAGAGTTGGTTGACTGCCAAAAAGAGAAGAAAAAATATTGGCACATGAAGCTGAGAAGGCCAAAGTTAGTATCTTTTGGTAGTGATCTTTACCAAAGACACCAACCACAATCAGAAAGCTAGCATAATCTCCAAGGGATAACACCTCAGTGTGTAACAAGGAAAGAATGGATTAGTGGCTAGGTAAGTAAGGTGTTCTCAAATCAGCTTGATATGAAACTACAGAGCTTTGTCCTCCTTGAAGAAGTGCCTGCAGCAGTCTCAGAGCAAGCAGTAATTATCTTTGAGGACCAGTGAAAGTTTGGTGAGGCAATGGAAGAACGAACAAGAACAAATATATTACCTACCTTTAAAAATGAAATTGAAGGAAGAACTGAAAATCAACTGCCATTATCTTAAGTTCCCAGTGAAAAAGTCTGTAGAAAATGACTAAAGAAAATATTTGAATCTGGAAGATACCAAGGAAAACGGTCAACATGGGTTTGCTAAGAATGAACACAAAAAGCTTTTTAGTAGGGGAAAGGCAGTAGGTGTCATATTGTTAACAATTTAGTGGTATTTTGGTACTGTCATCTGATACCCTTACAAAGTATATAAGCATAGTTCAGATCAAGCTTTTTAATCTGTATGTTCCTGTGTTTGCAAAGCTATCCTTTGACTGTTACTGTAGTATTCACTGTCGAAGTGGAGAGAGATCAAGTGCAGGGATACAGAGCAGGGACTCAGCTCTGAGTCCAGCACTGTTCAATATCCTCAGGGAACTGGAGGGTGGGCTAGAACATTGGAGCTGTACTTGAACTCCTGCCAGTGCCATATCCTTCTAAGCCCAGGAAAAATAGTAGCAGGGCAAATACACTTTATACTTTTCCCAGGTACTCCCCCAAGCCTCATACTTTTTTTATCTGAGGGGAACTTCATGAATCTGATGTGGTTTGTCTATCTAGAAGTCTTTAAAGGATCTCTCTTTAAAGTGCATGCTCACTCTTCCATTGAACCCCAATACGTGTTTTGCACAACAGCATACATTGGTAGGGACTTCCACAGTGCTACTACCTCTGGCAGCAAAAGTGACCTCTTTTTGTTTGTTTTGAATCCTGTTCCTCCTAGCTTCACTTGATGGTCTTACATTCTGCACCGGAAGAATAGCGAATAGGTACTTTCAAGGAGGCAGTTGCATACTGATGACCATCCTTATATAGAAGAAGATGGAAGTGAAAAAAACATTAAGCTTCTACTGAAGCCGTGTTTACTTACATAGCTCTGAGATGTGGGAATGAAGGCATTCTACATAATGGTTTCCTTGCAGCAGGCTAAGCTACTCCATGGATTGTCTCCTGTAATTATGAGAGCATGCGTCCACCCCCTTCTACGAGGGGGAATTGTTACAAGGGTTAAGACCATGTACTATACTGTGGTCATGTTATCAACAGATAAATTATGCTAACTTGTGCATCAGCTTGTGGATTGCTAACAGGGCAAGTACCATGAGGGGAAAAAGGATCATTATGTTTTAGTTCAGTGTCTTTGAGCACAAATGGCATTAAAGCAAAGAGGATATTTAACTTCCCCATGAAAAGAATTCTATACAGCCAGAGAAATCCCTTTCAGGGTTCTATCAGGTTCATTGTCTGACTTGTTTTAATTTTCTGGAAAGTGGCAGATAAGTGTGCACTTTATTTTCAGCAATGAGAAGTTTTAATTATCAGTAAGCTAAGAGTGTATATGTTCAAGAACAGGCTAATTGGGTAAAGCAGCCCGAGAAAGACAACCATGCATAAAAGCAATAAATAAAATTTAAATACAATTTAACGTAATAGCAAGCAATTTTACAGATCACAGCAATTAATACATGATCTGTGACAATGAAAATATATGAAGTGGTGGTTTGTTCATTTTTTTGTGAACGTAGTTTAAATGTTCACGTAAGGTATTTACTGACATTCTCATGGCTACTGACACTATCAGGGCACTAGTCTTGACAGTCATTAACTTAGATACTTTGGGGGACTAAAAAACCCAAGAGAATCATGAGACTTATGAATCCTAGGAGATACGAAGCCTTTAATATCAATTTTTCCTGAAGGTTTCTTAATACAAAAGACAAATAATTCTACAGCATTAACTCTTAAAGAGTTCAGAAGGACTGACTTTTGCCCATTGCAAGCAGCTTTTGGTAAACATTGTGCACTGCTGAGAATTAGTTTTTTTCTCTAACAATTTAGACTTAGAGCACATTTGAAATGGGAAACAATATGGACTTTTGACTCCATGAGAAGGTCAGCTGTCCTGCTCCTAGGAGACCAAACGACTTTACTTGTATGGCAGTGTGGACTGCATTTGGAACCTTGATGGTATCAAGCCTAAATTTTATTTACTCAGTGACAGCCTAGGCATGTTGAGTGAGATCCTGTCTTGGTGTGCATCAGTGAAACTAAGAACTATAAAAGGATTATTCCAGTTCTGCTTACTGTATCAGACCTTAAAGGTGTTACTTCATCAGTATGTCAGTGCCCATCATGTTCTTGTAGACAGGGAAATCCTTTGATTAGCAGCAGGAGCTCCCATGGCACTAAAGAGATGCTCAGAAGTAGATGAAGAGGTGCAGTGAGGAACTTGCCCAACAGACAGTCAGGGCTTGTGCCTGTGCCTTCCTGTTTGGCAGGTCAACAGGGCAGGAGCCATTTAAGATGACATAATGTCACAGTATAATAAAACAAGCCCCAAAGTTAAACCTTCCGTATCTCATATTTCTTCCTGCAACTATGACAATTTGAGGAAATTTTTTTGTATTTGGTATCTACCTGTTCTAAAGTCTTTTAAGAGTCCCATCAGCATCAGTTTAAAGGTAAGCAGGAACTGCTCTGCTGCCCTACATATCCCCTGATGGCCATTTTTCCAATGATTTCACTATACAGATCTTGTCAAATACAATATATGCTGTCTCATTCTGTTACATTTATCTCAACAGTGGCTAGGGTAACAGTCTCTTCTAATTGCTCTTTTGCAATTCTCATTATCTTATTATCCCATAAAAGGTTATGTGATCTGATTTGATTTGATTTGTGATCTGTGATTTGATTAATACAGTTTAAGGGACATTGGTAATGAAGAACATCACCTGCTTGGAGAAAGAAAGGAGGCCACTAAACACATCTTCGTATGCCCTGGAATGGCTAATTTTCCAAAAACATCCACATACTGGGAAATTTTTCACTGGGTGTCCCTACAGATTTATCTATATTACCAGGTCACCATAATCCCCTAACAGGTTTATAACCTGCCTGGCTCTTAGTGATGTAGATAGAACCAAGCTATACTTAATATGATTCTGTGTCATGTTTATCACAACTTTTAGTATTGTCTCTAGAAGGGAGATCAAAGCAAGTAAGCTCAGTTTCAGCTTGGTACTATTTTTTGACACCAGATTTCTGACTGATTAAAATCAAATGACTGAATTTAACCCTACTGTGAACTTGTTGCAATGACAGTTGGACACCTTAGCACGGACTATAGGAGAGGACAGCTCCATAGTCCTTCACTTACAGTTGTTCCTGCAGTTCCTGAGTATTTACGGAATGAAGATGAAACTATCTCAGAATGACATTAGGTCTTTAAAAAATGATTGGAGACAGCATTTTTAGGGCTTTCTACACAATCATGGCATAAAGTTTGTGTGTGTATTGGAGTTTGCTTTAGAAATTGGAGAGTTTAATTTATATCCTTATTGATCAGGAAAGACTTTCATGCCTATGCAGAATTTAGTAACACCTAAGGGGATGCCATAATCTGTATGGGGTGTTTCAAATGGAGGTTGGGAAGAGAGACCACACTGAGGAAGGTCTTCCATGCATATAACTTCTAACCAGTATTATAACTGATTAGAGCTAAATTTCTTTTCTGAATCAAAACTAATCCCTTAATTAGTCTGCACTCTGTCTTTCCTGTCTGGAAATTATGTGTGAAATCCTCCTTCTTGACCTTCTAACAAATTTGTTAGAAGCAATAAAGGCAGTTAGATATCATGCAAGCCAGTGTTTGTAGGGCAAGAGGTGGTAGCTCTTAGACCAACCAATGTAGCTAGGAAAAAAAGTAAACTTCTAGGCACACAATCCCTAGAAACACATACATACAGAAATAAAAGATACAGAATATATACATATACCATACATAAAAAGCCTATACAGAAATAGCTATCTGCCAAGATAGCTATAGGTTGAGAACAAGCTTTGGGTTTACCTTGTATTGAAAAACTGGACAATTTGGAGCAAAAGATGTCTTGTGGAAGTGGGGTATGCGAGGTGTTAGTGTAGGGACAGCCAAGCAGCTCATTTAGCTCCTAGGGCAAAGAGGTAGATAAGTAACTGTTGCTTCTTGGGCACAAAGAAGTTAACCATATGTGGTGTCTGAGGAAGATTATGATGACCCATAAAACCAATGTAGAATCTGTGATTTTTAGTGTGTATCCAGTTTATTAATTTTAGAAATAGAAATAGAATAATTCCAGTTGGAATGGACCTAAAATGATCATCTAGTCCAACTGCCTGACCACTTCAGGGCTGACCAAAAGTTAAAGCATAGTATTAAGGGCACTGCCCAAATTACTCTTGAACACTGACAGGCTTGGGGCATTGACCACCTCTCTAGGAAGCCTGTTCCAGTGTTTGACCACTCTCTCAGTAAAGAAATGTGTCCTCATGTCAAGTCTGAACCTCCCCTGATGCAGCTTTGAGCCATTCCCATGCGTCCTGTCACTGGATACCAGGGGAAAGAGATCAGCACCTCCCTCTCCACTTCACCTCCTCAGGAAGCTGTAGAGAGCAATGAGGTCACCCCTTTGGATGCATTCAAGTGTCTTAATGTCCTTAAATTGTGGGGCCCAGAACTACACACAGTACTCAAGGTGAGGCTGCACCAACACAAAATACAGCAGGATAATCACCTGTTTTGACCGGCTGGTTACACTGTGTTTGATGCACCCCGGGATGCGGTTTGCCCTCTTGGCTGCCGGGGCACACTGCTGACTCATGTGGGGCTGCTGTCAAGCAGCACCCCCAGATCCCTTTCTGCAGGGCTGCTCTCCAGACACTCCTC
Source organism: Gavia stellata (assembly GCF_030936135.1). Lineage (NCBI taxonomy): Eukaryota > Metazoa > Chordata > Aves > Gaviiformes > Gaviidae > Gavia > Gavia stellata. The sequence continues at coordinate 66,282,002 of NC_082637.1, forward strand.
TCCCAATTTATACTTGTGCCCGACGTTACTCAATCCTAGGTGCAGAGTCTGGCATTTGTCCTTGTTAAATTTCATCCCATTAATCGTAGCCCAGTGCTCCAATCTATCTAGATCCTTCTGCAAGGCCTCTCGTCCCATGAGAGACCCAACAGCATCTCCCAGTTTGGTGTCATCAGCAAACTTGCTAATGGTCAACTCCTGCATCCAGGTAGTTGATAAATATATTGAACAGAACTGGCCCCAGAATTGAACCCTGAGGAGCACCACTGGTGGCTGGTCTCCAGCTAGGTGTAGCCCCATTCACTACCACCCTTCGAGCCCTGTCATTCATCCAGTTCTTCACTCAGCACAGCATCTACCTGCTCGTCTCACAGTTGGACAACTTGTCCAGCAGGATGCTGTGAGGGACAGTATCAAAAGCCTTACTGAGATTCAGAAAAACTACATCCACTGCCTTCCATTCATCCACTAATTAGATGAAGGTTCCCAGAGCTGTCTTTTGAGGATGTTTGTAAGTGTGGACTAAGAGATCAGACTGCCTCCCCATTGGTCACTGTCTATGTCTGTCCTTTTTAGTCTGTGTGAAGTAATTTTAGTGTTTATTGTCTGCTCAGTTTCACCCACCTTGTTTCTGCCAGGGTGCAGTGAGGGCCAACTGCTCCATAAGCAAAGGTAAACTGGGAGCTGAGCAAGGTAACAAGGCAGACAGGAGCAGGGACCTCCCTGAAAAGGAAGTGGGATGCAGAGCAGCAAGTCCAGGTCAGGATCAATGCCAGAGGCAGGGATCAGGGTCAGACACAGCCCAGTGTACATTATGTTCTGGATGTGGACTCATGGATTTGGATATTTCTGTTTCAGATAGGCTTCTACTGTCACTGAGTGGATGCACTGGCAAACTTTGGTACATGGCTTGTTCTTGGTCTTTGTTGTTTTTAGTCTCTATGGATAAAGGCTATCATCATCATTATGGGAACCTTTGATAAACCATGGTACGGACTTTTAAATGGGGGGAATCAGTAGGAACTTTCTAAGGACAAGTGATGCTTTGAGAGGTAATACCATTTCAAAGAGTATTCCCTATCAACCATGAGTAGGTATCAGTTAATCAAGAAATCTCAACAGTTTAAACCACTAACTCTCACCTATCAGAAAGACTGTCACATATGAGGGTTTTCTGATAGGTCTTGGGATAAACTTACCTTCAGGGAGATGCTGTTTCTATTGGGACTTCTCAGCTTTCTTTCTCATTCAAGGCAAGCAGCATTGCCTAGAAGCACTATCTACCCTTCTCTGGGCAACGTGCAGTGGACATGCCCATCACACAGGGTTGTGAGCCATTCTGTGGCATAGGAAAAGCTTGCTTAGTAGAAGCAGTGTTTCCCTGTTCACTAGTCACAAATTGCATGGTCTGAACAGTCTCTTACTGGAAGTGAGGGGCAATGCCATGCTCACCTCATGACAATGTTTCCCCTCTAAAGCTGGAGAATACAACAAACTTCTAAACTGATTTCTTACTCGATGGGCCTTCTGCTTGGTTGTAAGGAAAAGCCCAATTAAAAATGCGTCAGTAATCACACAGTAATCACACACCATTTTATGGATGGTTGAACTGGAAAATAAAGTCATTACCTGTGAAATATCCTAATTGAATTCATGATGGCAGGATAAAATGTGTTTTTTAAAGTAATGTTTAAAAAAGATTGTAGATTCAAAGTATAGTTTCAAAGGTGTGGGTTTTTTTTTTCTTTTTGCAATTTCCAAATACACCTTTCAGTGGTACTAGCATGTTCTGAAGGTTAATGTGCACTTTTCAAGTTCAACAGGTGATGGATATGTATGTGGAGCATGTAGTTCGCAACAGAACACATGAAGATTTTACCTGTTACAGAAGAAGCACAGAAACCTGAACCTTGAATCAGGCAGATCTGGAGATCACAGCTTCTGAAATACTGGGTTTAAAAAGTAGACCTGTCCAGTGTTTGAAAGGATGCTCTTGCTCTGCTTTGAAAAGTGCATGTAAATCTGGCACTTCTGCTCAAAAAAGTTACTTTCCTGAAGCTATTCAATCATTTTTTTGTAATTTGAGTACGTTTTTTTGTTAGCAAGGGACATACAGAGAGAGTTCAGTGTCATATTTCTTTCCATGTATCACTAATAGGATTACCAACAGAGTTTCAGTCAATGGCAGCTCTACAAATCATTTCTGTAAAGGGAGAAAAAAAGGTGTTTTCATGGTGTCACAATTACACTGGAAAACTTGTTTGCAGAGCTCTGAGAGTACAAATTATCCTGAAAAAAATCTTTATTACAAGAAAAGAATGGGCCCACCTTTACTTTTAGCATCTAGATTGGGGTGCTACAAGAGGGCAATTGAAAATACAGGTTTATTTGAAAACCAGGCAGGACTGAAGAAGATACTGTTGGGCAAAAGTAGCCATGGAACCACTGTATTGTTTTTACTGTCATTTATAGAGTGTCATAACTTCACTAATACTTTGGAATACTTATTACTAAATTTCTTTATCATTAATAATAATAGTCACAGTAATGACCATCATCATCGTTGTCGTCGTCGTTGTTGTCGTCGTCATCATCATCATCATCATCATCATTCCTTTTCCCTTGTCCTCTCTTCCTTTATTCCTTATAATACAGTGTGACTTTTTTTCATGTTTACTCATTGCTAAAACATTTTGTAATGTGGTAAGGAATGGCATTTGGCAACTGGCAAAATCTCTCCCAGTGTGAATAGCAGTGAATCTTGGAGCTGTTCAATGGCACTGGATGGGAGCAGGATCTTGACTAATGCAGCTCTCACTATGTACAGAGCTGTTTATCAGAGTTCCCTGCCATCAATAAAAATATCAGAAACATACAAGGCCAAGTGTTGAGGTCTGATTGGAGGAGGAATTATTTTCACTGTACTAGAAATTGCTTTCTATTCCCTTGTCTGCCTCCACACACAAAGAGCATTTAATCACTCCTCTTACTGTGAGGATGGTTCTCTTTTGATTTCTGCTATTGACGATTATTTTTTTAATACAGTGTCAAAGTGGGCATACCAACCAGGACCATGAACTTCCATGGCTTGGCAAAGGGCACTCATTCTGCTATTTGAGCTTTTAGGAGACTCCTGAGCCTGAACTTGTGGACCAGTGAGCCCCAGGTCACCCCTCTGTTGACCGCAGATACATGTTCTCCCTAGCCAGGAAAGCTTGTGCTGTACCTCATATTGCTTTTCTGGCCATCACTTGTAAGAAGATGCCACTATAAGATGAACAAATTTCTTTACCTATGAGTATAGCAGGTACAGAACATTGGGTTCAGAGGCCTTTGGAACACAATGCACTATGCTGAGTGATATACCTGCAAGAGGGAAGTAAATCAGTACTGATTGATACCACAGCAGACCATGGTTCAGGCATGTTTCTAAAGACTACAGGCCTGTAGTAGCCATAGCTCTTCATTTGAAAACCAACTTCACATAACAATTATTTGTTTTTCTATCTCCTGAGACAGAATTCGAATTTGTAACTGTTGGCAGAAGAGTTTGTCTTGCAGTGGAGTATCCAGACCAAAATTGTTCTAATTTGTAACTAATATATTTTTTACCTCTTCAGTGGAATTGAAAAAACAGAATTGAAATTGTGTCCACTCTGAACCAGTTGAGAAACTCAAAAGAGTTTTCTTCTTTTTTAAATGAGTAATGTTTAATTCAAATTGCATTTTTTTATAGACTAATAAACTCTGTGGGTACAAAATGTCTTTGTCATGATGTTGGAATGTTGCTTAAGAAAAGGTTATTTTGGTCCAGCTGCAATTCACAATATCCTGTTTCTGTGCCTAAGATGAATTGGGATATTTTCTCCATGGGCTGGGGTGAAAGAGGACAGCAAGTGAGCATGTGTTTTATGCTATTCAAGGATCAGCTTATTGTGGTGCTCTAGAGTGACATATACCAGATGCTTATCATGCTCATTAAGAGCTGATACTAAAGCTTCATGGCAAGAAAAGGTCTGTATGACTAAATGGCTGACCCATACATGGAAGCCAATTTAATTTTTTTCTTTTGGTTTTAGTCATCATTGGCTCATATCTTAAATTACAGAAACAAAAATCAAGACAGATTGAGACTGTACACTGGATGAAAAGTATCTTTAATATGAAATTTCAATTTCTGAGACAGAAATCAGAATGACCACAGTTAATACTCACTACTTTTGCTAGTTTCATCTGACCTGCGACATAGAAATTGCTACAGAAAGCCACTGATTTAGTTAAAAGGAAATCAAAGGTTTTGTTTTATTATGAAAATGAAAGCAGTTTTTTTTTAATAAGGCTGTTGTGTTTACTTTGTGTATCTTTAAAACAGCCAGGCAGAGCACAGTAATGAAGCATCTGAAACATCTGTGAATGATGCAAAACTGCATTTTAGCAGTTTTATCTATGCATTTTCCTGTCACTTCTTAACATTGTACATTGTTATCTGCTTCCTATTGACTACTCAAATGATTTATGTCAAGTATGTAGCCTTTGTTATTATTCTGTTTTTATTATGACTCATATAGTTGAACATCAGCAGGACCTGTCCTATCTAAGAATAATGCCTTTAAAAAGATTTAAACTTCCATGTCTATAGACTTGCTTAGTTTTGAAGAGCTCTTGCAGTAGAGGCAAAAAATGTCACCCATTTGCAAGACCGCTTGTTAAAATTGCTTTACCGATAATAGTGGCTGTACATGTGCCCCAACATCTGTGGACAATTCTGTCAGATTCGATAGGCTCTTGCTTCACTCATGTGCAGAAAGTGACTCTGGTCTGCTATTGTGTATAAAGCAACGACAGCACTTCCCAGGAAGATTTTGTTTCAAATTAGTCTCCCTGCCCTGTGCAATAACACAGGTTGGTCTTGAATGACAGACAAGATTAAGGGTTTTTTTTTTTTTTTTTTAACAATTAAATCTCAACTGTGAGTTTAAGTTTGAAGGTTACTGTGTTCAAACATTGAATAAATTCTTTGATTCTAATGTTCCCCTGTTAAATGCTGAGTTTGCTATTCAAGGTCTGACTGTAATTAGGTACGACACTAAAATATTACATTGTTCTTGCTGTTTTGGTAGCAGGCCAGCCACTTGTATATATTTCATAGGAATAGCAAGATATTTAAAGTGGTGACATTTGTTATAATGATTTCTACTAGTAAAACATGGGGGGGATGCTTTCTCTTCAAAAATTTCATTACTAAATCCTGTTTTTAAAAGAACAGTCCTAATACAATCAGCATTATATTAGTAGATGTGTGTGTTATATTAAGGTTCCAAAGGAATTAGTACACTGAAGGAAGGACTCTGGAATAGTTTAAATAATTATGTTTGAAATTCGTATTCCTCCAAACCAAGTTCCCCTGAGGTCCAGCCCAGCATGTATGCTCCAGCATGCCACAAACCCTAAGAGGTTTGGGCCTTCCATTGAAACATGTACTTCAGATCTTTTGTTTTTACAATGTTATTGACAGGGATACTCACACTTTTTATACAACTCTGATTAAAAATATCCTAATATTTTAGAGTATTTGTTGTTGTAGGTGTAGTAAAACCCTAATAACTAGGACAGTTGCCCAGGAAAGAGATGGGCTCTAAGCTATTTTGAGTGAATGATGATTAAATTAATGGTTACTGGTTTTCAATGAAATAGAGTAGGCTTACTGGGGGGTTACCCCTCTACTCCTTTGCCTCTCTCCTCCTAGTTGAAACCAGGCATAGGAGCAAGATGGACACTGGAGTCTAGGGGCTAAGACATGTATCCAAAAAGAAAAAAATCCAGATTTTCAGTACTCTGGGACTTTATTTACAGTTCCCCTTATAAGCCTTTTTAATATAATATGTATTACTGGCCTGGGCTGTAGGATTGAAATCAAACCCTTTCCTGACCTTTTTCTTAGCTCTTGTGCTTCTTGCTGGTTAACTGAAATCTCTGTAATACCAAGAAGGTACCACACAGAGGCTGGTACTGAATGTTAGTGACTCACCAAAGCTGGCACATTGACCTGTTTTTGGTGTTTGTTCTCAGAAATTTTTGATTCTGTTTCACAGCTGCTAATAGATTTATTTTTAGTTTGTGGGTCTGATATTTTTGACAAGATGTCGTATGTTTTAGAAACAGCTCCTTAATGCTTCCAAAATCAGTCTCTGTAGTAGTCTAATAGATATCCAGAGCTCCTTGAAGCATCACAGATATTTTCAGCCATGATCAAACTCAAGTTGTAGGGTAAAAGATGTGCAATTAATTAGCAGTTAAAAAAACCCTAAAACTGGATTGTTACTCACTCTAAGTTTTCCAATGGGAAATACAAAAAATACCTCTAATGAGGATTGCTGTATGATCCTACAGCAATCTTAAAACCATATTACATTTCCATTTAAGAATGAGGGCTTCACAACCTGAAATTCTGGAACAGATTTCCTGTTTCATGTAAAATGCACATTGCAGTGATCTGCAGGAGCAAACCTGGAATTGTTGAAAAGTGTCGGATATCTCATGGATTATTGAAAATAACAGAATCCAAGCCTCCTTCGTTATCCAGTATCAATGTGATTTTTCCTAGCCTGGTACCTCCTCCTGGTAAATCCTCCTTCTGACTCTAGGCTTATATTAGGGTCCCTCTATTGCCTTCTGTCATGTCCTGTCCTTGCTCTGAGTACCCTGATTTAAGAATTTACTCCTACCCCAGTGGTGAGGACAGGTCAATCTGCTTTTCGTCACACCTAGTGTATAGCAAAGCTAAAGAAGATTTGTCCTCTACTTCCCATCATCAGGCTATGTCCAGCCACCTCCTGGGAAGTAGGGCCTTAGTATGTGTAGTGGTTCCTTCTGAAGACAAACATATAAATAATGAATGCCCCCTTCACCCTACCCTTTTTCTCAGCTTTTATTGCTGAGCATGATGCCATAGGGTATCGAATATCCTTTTGTTCAGTCTGGGTCAGCTGTCCTGGCTGTGTCCCTTCCCAACCTCTTGCCCACCCCCAGCCTACTGGCCTTTGGGCTGTGGGGGGGTGTTGGAGAGACAGCCCTGATGCTCTGCCAGAGATGCTCAGCAGTAGCCCGAACACTGGAGTGGTGTCAACACCCTTCCAGCTGCAAATACAAAGCACAGCTCTAGATGGGCTGCACTGGGGAATGTTAACTCCACCCCAGCCAGAGCCAATACTGGGAAGAAGATTTAATTCACAATTAAAATGCAGTCTAGGAATGAAAAATTAGATAGGTTTCTGCTTTTTTTAGGTAAGATATAAAAGGGGAGCCTTGTGGTTAAAAGAAAAGCCAGTCTACTAATTTTTGTACCAATTTAATCTTTCTTTGCATATTCCATGTAATTTTCCTTTCATTTAATGCAACTTGCATTGCATATGATGCTTCCAGGTAAAGACTAGTTGAAAATATGTTGCAGTCACAGGTATTTTGAGCTGTTCCTAAAATAATGGAAATCTTTCATCCCTTCATAAAAACATTTTGTTTTTTTCTCTGCAATCTGTAAATGATATACAATCTACATATGACAGTGCTTCCTTATCTTCTTCCTTTTAAGAACATCTCATTACATGTATTTGGTGTGATAGAAATCGTTTTGCTTCATATCATGGGTCTTACCTTTAAGAGAGAGTGAAAAAAGACATACTTAAGAAGGAGTGTGAAAACCCTGACATTCATCTCTTGTTCAATGTGCTGGCAAGGTACATCTGTATCTCTCTCAAATCTCCCAGTTCACTTTGGACTTTCAGCTTTACCTGCCTGTCATACAAACACCAAGAATTTATTTTTTTCAGAGCTTATAGTCTTGGTTATACCTCTTGGGATAGCTGCTAACGCCTCTGGCTCAACTATTACCTGCAGGGAGGGAACTGGCCAAAACTATTATTGTTTCCTCGAATCCTTTTGCAGTGAGAGAACATATTCATTACTCAGACCTATCCTTTGGGACTGGATAAACCAGCAGCGGTGAACTCTCGGAAATTAAAGGAACACAACCATCTTGGTCTTCATGGAAAAAAAATAATCTCTTACTCAATTTGTTAGGGAATCACAAATATGGGGATTACTTTTATGGGCATTTTTGCAGTTGTCACACAGGTCACCATGGATGGACTTTCCAGAGTCCATTGAAAGCTGATCCACAGTCCCTGGAATTCTTCTAATATTGCTAGTACCACAAGGACTGCTAAAAGCTAAAACCAGCAGTGCAGCCATCTCCTATGCAGGGCACGAAGCCTGGCCTTTGACAGTGAAGGAGAGCACTGGACAGAATGAAAGGCATCATGGCTTACCCAGGAGATAGCAAAGAGCTATTCACAGATCTTTCATGGACTGTCTGTGTTGGACATATCAAAGGCTCTTAAGGTAAACCCTTCAAATGTAGCAGTGTAAAGTTAAATGCACAGATTTGGGGTTGCATCCTTATGTTGCATCCTGCTTACTTTTGAAAAATCTGGTTGCAGTTTTAAACTTTCTCACTTTATGTGCCTTGGGGCTTAACTAGTTCTCACAGCAGAGCTATCACCATTGGGTCAAGTGTACCTGATGCTCAGGTAGTATGAATGGCATATCTGAAAGATAGTCATCCTTAGAGTGTTTTATAAAACTCCTCCCATGCTGACTAAAATACTCAAATATCCCTCTCATGTCAAGCACCTCCTGCCATTTTCCAAAACTCTCTGAATCTTGGTAATTATACACAGACTTGAACAAGATGTTGATTTTTGGTTCTGTAGTAACTTAGCAGGAGTTGGATTTGCCTTTCATAGTATGATTTCTGCTTGCCTCTAGTCATAAGAACGTGGGCACAATCAAGATCAAATTCTACAGTAAGTTCAAGGGGTTTCTAGGAAAATTACCAAAATAAGGCATGAGCTCCCCTAACTTCCCCCACCTTTGCTTTGTTTGCTTGCAGAGGATCATGCTTTTACTATCGACAATCAACAGAGGCCCAATCTCTCCTTCTTCAAGTCCTTGCACACTGCTCATTCATAAATGAAATACTGAGGCTTCCGCACAGGTAAGTCTTAGAAATCCTAGTATCTAAAGCCTAAGAGGATTTGACTTTCTGTTTTTACTATTTGGGTAAGTAGATACGCACACATAGGCTCTCTCTCTCCCTGGCTAGATATATATTCTTCAGAAAACACAGCAATGAGGGCCAGGCATTTTTTTCAGAGCTTTACCTATCAGCTGTAAGGCCTTTCTAGAGGTCTGAAGCGTAAATGGAAGTCAGAACTGAACAAAACATTCCATGATGAAATGTGAGATGTTAAACATCACTACCTGTGTGGGTTTCTTCCTCCTGATCAGTAATACATTAGCAAAAAATGCATAGATCTGAAAAATACTTTTTGTATGCTCATTACAGAAACAAGCAAAAATAGGTGGCAGCATGAGGCCAAAGTTTTTTTTCAGGGAGATCTTTTTATAAAAACACACAAGCATGAGATACTTATTGAGATAAACAAGGCCCGAATTTAGTCATAAAATGTTTCAATTTTTCTCTAATAATTGAAAAAATAAGATGTAAACCATGTGTCTCTGAAAGCACAAGACCATGTTTCACTTTGTTCATCTCCAGGAAGAACAGACTCTGTTTTGACTTAAGAAAACAAGAAAAAAATATGAGAAGAAAGAATTGTGTGGACATTCAAGGGTGAATGATCCCATTGCAATCAGATTTGATGGCAATGTCATACTCAAAGGCAAGTAGCACATGGATATTGGATGCTAAGCAGGGTATACGTTGAAGGAATACAAAATAAGATGAGGAAAAAAGAAACCTGGGTTGGAATTGATTGTCCAGAAAATCTACTGGTCTTTATGAAGTGCTCTTTACTCACCTAAGTCTTAACTTTTAACAGGGATGAATGGCCAAAGCCATTTGTAGCTCCTTAAGTTAAGGAACCTCAACGCTGGCACAAAATAAATCTATCCAGTAATGAACCTGACTTGCAGTACTTGGATAGACTCCCTTTAACAGCTGTGGTACACCTATTTTTTCACTTGGTCTTCCTGCTGTCATGCTTTAGATTATGCTTAGAAAGAGTCCTGCTTCTTCTTAATACTTGGAAAGTGGGGAGTTACTGGCTAAGTAGAAGAATATGCCATGTATATAGAATCATAGAATCATAGAATGGTTTGGGTTGGAAGGGACCATTAAAGGTCATCTAGTCCAACCCCCCTGCAATGAGCAGGGACATCTTTAAACAGATCAGGTTACTCAGAGCCCCATCCAACCTGACCTTGAATGTTTCCAGGGGTGGGGCATCTATGTCTCTGGGCAACCTGTTCCTGTGTTTCACCACCTTCATGACAAAAAAATTCTTCCTTATATCTGGTCTGAATCTACCCTCTTTTAGTTTAAAACCATTACCTCTTGTCCTATCGCAACAGGACCTACTAAAAAGTCTGTCTCCATCTTCTTATAAGCCCCCTTAAATACTGAAAGGCCACAATGAAATGTCCCTTGAGCCTTCTCTTCTCCAGACTAAACAACCCCAACTCTCTCCGCCTTTCTTCATAGCAGAGGTGTTCCACCCCTCTCTAGTCCTTGTCTGGACCTGATCCAACAGGTCCATGTCTTTCCTGTGCTGAGGACTACAGAGCTGGATGCAGTACTCCAGGTGGGGTCTCACCAGAGCAGAGTAAATTTTCTTTTTGCAATTTTTTCCACTCTGTGACATTTATTTGCAAAACAAGGAATGACTCTGTGTGTGTCACCTGGAATGTTTCTGCACTTGCTCAATTCTACTTGTTCTGCTCCTATTCTTATGAAAAGTTTGGTCTCTTTCTTACACACACACACAGAGAATCCAACAGAAGCTGTTGTGGGTAAATGCCAAGAGCTCAGTTCTCCAGTCCTTTACTCCTGAAATTCCAATGAGGTCAGTGGAAATATTTGTGATTTATACTGTCATAACTGAGAAAAAAAGCAAATCCTGAGGTCTCCGAGGGTGTCACCTCTGACATATTATTTGAGGAAAACGGTGACTCTGTATGGAAGTTCAAATCTGTCAAAGTAAAGCCTACCTAAAAATAGTGCCCTGTTGGAGACTTTTGCCTATTTTTTCTAAGTAGGCTTATTCCAATTTAAATGGAAAATGGTATGAACTCTAGGGGCAGACTTTTTAAAAAATCTCGTGCTTAAAGTTGTAGACAGATACTTAGCGGGCCTTTGAACACTGCTTTGGAGTCTCTGTTCCACCAAAATCAAGGATGCTAGTATGTAGCTCTGGGGTTTTTTTTTTAACTCTTACCTGGGCACCTTCTTCATCTTTAAGAACCTCAGCACTTTTGAAATGGTCCATTACAATACATCTGCAATACTTTGATAATGTTCTAACATCATAGGATGAAATACGTTATTACAATCTCAGATTTCATGTTCTGGGAAAGAGACTTGAGAATTCTTGTCTTTTAAATATTCTTATATGCAGACAAGACTTTTTCTGGAAGATTAGGAACATACTTTTCATAAGTTTAGTAACCATCTCTAGTTTCTGACTGTCCAGTGTCAAAGGCATGAATGATTAACTTTATATGAGATGAAAGATTACATCATATGTGATTTTTAGGGTGAGCGTGGTTAGTGAGTTTATGATAGGAACATGGAAAGACTGTATTGGAAATCGACTGCAGTACTCAATTTTAAAAGAACCCAGCAATATTCACAAGAAACCTTTCTCTTTACTGTGTTAGCTCGTTGGTGCAGGGACAGTAATTTTCCATTGTCTTTGCATGCTATATCTTGTGCACCATTGTGTGCAGCAGTATAGGAAAAATAAATTGCAATAATAGTAGGCTGTAAAATTACAGGCTGTGTTTGCCAGCCTTCCTTCTTTGTATTTAGGCCAGAAAAGCTGCCATATTCACACTGGCTGGAATGAGTACCTTTGACTTAAGGAGGTATAGAGATTTTGTGCAAAAGTACTATAAATATATTTTAAAAAGACTGATAAGCAAATAATCAAAATGATGCATTACATTTTTTCTGGAAAGTAGCAAGGTCAAAATGTCACATAAATCTAACAGTTTTTAAATTATAATGCTTTCTTACTTCAATTTACAAATGTGCATTTCACTACCGACATTTTCTTAATGTAATTTTAAGCTTTGCTACTGCAATATTGCATTTCAGACAGTAATAGGGTCAAAGCGGTCAACCCGAAGATTTAATAAGATAATTTGGTCACATTACAAACTTCCCATGAAACAGACAAGCCTCTCCTTCAGTGTCAAATGTGTTGAGACTTACATGAGTACAAATGGAATGCAAAGATGACTAAAATACTGCTACTGGAGAATTTTGTACTGGCTTGGCAATGAGGTAAATCACTCGCAAGGTGCTGGGCATCAGGAATCATTATCAGGGCTGACATTCCTGTCAGGTTCACTTTCTGAACACAAATGTCAATACAAGGATCTTTTTCTGGGAACAGCGTAATGACTCTTTGTAGGTCTACTAATACTATTATGCTAAGATGTATTTTATATCCTAACCAAGTAAAAAAGAAAAATAAAATTGGCAGAGAGAAACAGAGAGAGAGAAACTTCTTTAAGTTTCAAAGACTGTTTTGACCTCTTGTTTCACATCATCCTGATGAAGTCTGAATAAATCAAGCACTGCATCTACAGGTCCAGAGCAACTGTGGTGTAACTTAGCGATGCCTCCAAATTCATATGAGAAATGCACAAGGGCCTTTTAGGCTTATGGACATATTCCTCAATACAAAATTTGTTGTCTCTGCAGGCACTATACCCTGGAGAATCACAGAATCACTAAGGCTGGAAGAGACCTATAAGATCATAGAGTCCAACCATCAACTAACACCACCATGCTCACTAAACCATGTTGCACAATGCCACATCCACACGTTCCTTGAACACCTCCAGTGATGGTGACTCCACCACTTCCCTGGGCAGCCTGTTCCAGTGTATCACCACTCTCTCAGAAAAGAAATTTTTCCTAATATCCAGCCTAAACCTCCCCTGGCGCAACTTAAGGTCAGAGCTGGCTGTCTGTGAACGTGAGCACTGTCAGTTCCCAAACCAAGAGCAGAACAAATGCATTGGGAGAAATGGTCTCTGAGAAAGCCATGGCATGACAGCTTAAGTCTGTCAGTGACAGCAGCAGAGGTTAGGGAAAATAGTGTTGCTGTGGCGAGGGACAGGGAGAAAAGTAGTGTATGACATGTGAAAAATACTGAAAATGAAAGCTGCAGACAGTGTGTAATAGAGATTAGTAAATATGGTGAGCTAAAGAGGAGCCAGAGCGCAAAAAAACCAAAGTCTGACAAGTCAGTTTGTACATTTTTTGTCAGGTTTTCTTCTTTGCTCTTCCTAGGAGCTTGATTTTTTCGTGTATTTTAGTTTTGGTTTTGTTTTGGTTGTTTTTGTTGGGTTTTTCTGTGTTTGTATTTTCTAACCTGTCTTCTCTGTAGCTATACTTCCAGATCTGCTTACACCCAGTCCTGGACAGTGAAATGCATGCTGTCTTCGACATGTTCAGACCAGGGATGGGTATTTATGATATTTATGTTGGAGATACCGCCACTAGCTGGACCTTTGGTGGTGTAGAACGTCTGTTAATGTCTGTCAAGAAGCCTCTTTTTGAGGGAGATATTTATATTATAGTGTTACCCTTACACTGTTGAGGGAACAAACGTATTCACAGTTTAACCATTCAGTCTCCAAAGCTATGCAGTGGCTGTAGTCATTTGTCTTGCACTACAAAGGTCGGTAGCAAACCTGTGGACAGCACTGGGAAGAGGGGATGGGCCCTGGGCTTTCAGTGAGTGCACCTCACGGTAAGCATCATGAGTCTTCCCTCAGAGCACAACTGAGCAAACACAGCTGGTTCCAGTCCCAGGTCTAGACTTGCTGTAGTCTCAGTTAGTTCCTGCAGAAGAGGAGAAGCATGGCAGTCGCATAGATACAAACTGGCATAAATTTAAGTCTTAAACCTCTCTCCCACCTCTTCCTTCTTCCCAGGTCCTGTGACAACTTTTCCTGAATTTTCTGTCTTGCTTCCGCACAGGGGATGTCCCAGCCAAGAGCTGCTGACCTCAGCAGCTGAGGAAGGTGAAAGCTCCCACCAGTACCTTCCACGCCGCTCAGCCCTGGGGGCATACTGCCCTCCACACAGTGTTTATACCCTTCAGTCCTTATTCTCTCTCACATAAGCCACAAGTCACGTCTTTATATTCTCATCAAAGTACCCTCTGCCTGTCACTGATTATTTTACCTGTTAACACTCATAGATTTTCTAGTCTCTTCCAGACCATCCTTATTTCTGCAGCCATCTTCTCTGGATGTACGGAAATATCAAAAAGTTACAAAAACTCTCATAAGGTGTGGGAATGCTCGTTCTGTCCTGGATCGTTCCAACTTTTCCCTTCAAATGCTTTTGTCCTTCCTTTATTAAGAAATCCTCATTTAGTGTAATTAATTTAGTGTAATTTAATGTTATTGCTACTTTTCATCCTGTCTCCCCAGCTGTCCTGTGTTTGGACAAATTCCCAAATTTTTTACTTATGCAAAAACCCTGAGGGAACCTTGAAAAGGGCTTAGGTTTAAAGTAAATAAAGGCTTCAAAAGTAAATAAGGCCTTTAAGATCCAGCCTTATATTTACCATCATTTTTATTGGACATATTTTTCTATCAATTTGGTCTGAGAAATAAGATGTGGCTCTTAGAAGGCTCCAGTACTGATTTCCAGTCTACAGTCTAAAACTCAAATAACTAACTCCTGCAAAACATGGAAGCTGGTACAAATCTTCCCAAACTTTATTGCAGACTGAAGTTACTTTGAAAGAAAATGGTGCATAGCTAGACCTCACTTGTGAAACATTCATAGCTGGCTTTAAGGTAACTGCCTGCCAGCACATCAGAATTTTAACTTGTACCATTTCTTCCCATTAATAGACCTTCAAGAGGAAAATATATACAACAAGTGAGTTTCAGCTTAGTGCACAGCTGTATTTCACAGAATCTTTTCAAACTTTGTATCTTCTACCTGTGGAAGCAAAATCCATACACTGATTGTGTGAGTTTAATTTGAAAACCAATTACTTCTAAAATTGGTTCGGCTGCTGTCCTTTACCTTGGGTTGTGCTAGAGGTTTATTTTATTTTTACTTATGTTTGAAATAGAAAGGTATAGCATGTGCTGGGCACTTGTTGCACGATCAGATTTGTTTCTACGTGTTCTCATACACTTCTACTACTCTCTAATTCATCTCATCAGTGTGAATTATTTTATGTAAAAAATGTCTTTTTTGAAATACCCTCTGTTGAGCAATTTTCCCCAAAATCCAAAAGGGGTTTCTGAAAGAACCTGTCTGGCAAATTTTCCTTCTTTTCCCAGGCCTGTGAAAATCTATCTTGTAGCTTTACTTTGGAGCTGAAGAGGCAGGCACTGTGGCTTTGGGACAGCCAGCCGAGCCAAGCTTTCCTGGCTCTCTAAGTAGGTGAGGATCTGAGGCTCCAAGAGCTGAATCCCTGCCACCATTTGGCTGTTGGAGTTCCTGTCAGGAGATGGTAGCTATGAGAGCTACAGGTTTCCAGGTGCTCCACTGAAGAGCTGAAATTCTGGGCCTGAAATTATTGATGCTGCATCCAGGGCATCCAAGTCAGGGAAACGCAGCATGCCACCTTGAAGACCCAGACACAGTTTCTGAGAAAATTTCCATGACAATTTATCAGAGCAGCAGCAGGGTCAAGGTGTTCCTGAAATGAGATAGCTTCCTATCTCAGCATTTCCCAAGCAATTTTTTATGTAAAATTCTTAGTTTGTGGAAATGTTGAAAATCACCTCTTGCCTGGAACTTCAGTTTTTTTGAAAGATGTATTCTGCATCTACAGTTAAGTATGCTCCTAAGTGCTACCTCCTCACAATCCTGAACTGACAGAACTGAAAAGGATGTTGGGAGGACTTCTCTGTGCTGTATTGTTCAAAGACAGAAAATGAATCTTGCCTCTTTACATTTTTCTTTAAACGTCACTCACTTAGCTGATCCTTCAGAGCAACATATTTACAATATCTAAGGAAATTAAAAAGGATTAAGTACTTTACAACAACAGTGATTAAGTGTATTTTTACAATAAATCCCTTCCACATAATTTAAGTTTTCTAAAATGATTTAGATAGATATATTTATTTACTATTTCTGCATTTTTATGGGCTGTTGTGGGTTTGCTTTTGCTTATCATCAGAAATGTTAATTGAAGGAAATTTGAGAAGTCAGAGTATATATTCATTTGCTCTGAGACAAGGACAAGTAAACTGGTCATATCACCTAAAGATATTTAGCAAACTATTACTCAGAACTGGAACACTCTCTCTGAGGAATGTCTCTTACTGGAGGTTTTTAATTGTCTTTAAAATTAGGAGTCTTTCTCAAATATCTATCTCAAGTTTGCAAAAAAATATTTTTCTGAGTCACACCACGCAGTGGACATGGAGAACTTTTGATCATTATTCTCTTCTCTGCAACCTTTTATGTGTTTGCTGACTGCTATGATGATCAGTCTCCATGTTCTTTGTAGACTAATTAAGGCCATTTCTTTCAGATTTTTTTCTTGGCTGCTGTTTTCCCCATTTCTTGCAACTTTTGTTGTTCTCCTCTGAACTGTCTTTAAATAACCTGTCTTTCTCTAAATGTGTAATGGAATCAAGACAAAATACTCCAGCTAATGCCTTGCCAGCACTAAATTAAGCAGAATATCAGCTGCTGTGTCTTGCATACAATATTGCAAAATGAGATTTGCCTCTTTTATCTTACTGTTATCTTGTTCACTCGTCTTCAGTTTGTGATACATTCCAGATCCCTTCCCTGATATTGCATGTGTATGCATGTGATTGTTCCTCCATATATGTACTACTTTCCACTTCACTGTGCACTTTAATCTTACTGATTTCAAATAATTTCTCTGATTTATCAAGATTATTTTGAATCCTACTCCTTTTCTGCACAGTCCTCATAACCCTTCAAGCTTTGAGTTGTCCACAGATTTGTCCATAGAATGCTTCCTACTCTATACGATTGATGGTGGTAAAGAGTAATTGCACTCAGGACAGCTTTTTGCAGGGCCACGTTTGATGCATCCTCCCAGTTTGACAGTGGATGGTCAAACTGGTCAATTACTCTGAGTTCACTTTTCACCTCTGATCACCCTTTTCAGTAAGTTTATCTTGACCACATTTCTCATCTCAATTTGATTCTGAGAATGCCGTGTAAGTCTATGTTAGAGCCTATCTAAAGGTAAGGTGTGTCACACCTAGCTCTACCTGCTGAGACAAAACAATAGTGGAGGGTAAGTTGGTTTGACACAGTTTGTATTGAATAAAGTAAGGCTTGAATATTGTTCAGCAGTATTCATACTTAAGCAGTATCGGGTTCCATTGTATTTGCTCAGTGCTGACAGCCTGCGGGGAGGAAGGGCATGCCTGAGCAGGTAGGAGCTCCTGGCTGCATGATCTGGACAGGGTAGGCTCCACGTGTACTTGCGGCGGCACTCCCAAGCCTGCGGTCTGCACCACCGGCTTTGAGTATGTCCTTAGCAGTCCAATTAGATCAAGGCTTTTCAACCCTTTTCAGGTTACAGTCAAGCACTCAAGAGGTGTGCTGGCTCATGCATAATGAATTTAAGCCTTGTAACATGAGGTTTGCTTTTCCCAGAATAGTCAATCTTTTGGAAGTAGGACCACTGCTTTAGAGAACTCTATGAGATCTACTAAGGATGAGCTTAGTCCACAATTTACTTGTAATCCCTCCTCTTTATATTAGATCCATTTTGACTTCCACATATGAAATAAATAGTGCCTAGCAGTGAAAGGAAGTTTCAGTTGTTTCTAGAGGTGAAAGGTAGGCTATGTCATACAGGCATTGACTTTGAATTACAGTCAGGTTTTGGCAAACAGAAAACACTGCCCTCCATCCATAGCTCTGCAGCTGCAGACTGAGTATTTTTTCCAATTTTCCACTGTAAATTGTGAGTAGACATGTTTGAGCCCAGGTGAATCTTTAAGCTCTGTGGTTTTTAAAATTCTGTCTCAATATAGAAATGAAAATGTTTCTTTTCCCCACCACCTCTACCAAAGAACTGACCAGGTGGATGCTTGGATGGCACTGTGCCTAGCAATGAAGGGATGCAAGGCTGGGCCAATGTCCCTCTAGTGAACGTAATCCAAAGTCCCCAATGTTCTGAATGGCCCCATGCTCCAGAGCAGTACATGTGATTATAGACAGAAACTTGAAAGAATGTATCTCCTGATGTTGCCCCCCAAAACTTAGGAAATATAATTTGAACAAATTCCTAGGACTTTGTAAAAATGTAATAGAAATCACAGCGAGGTCCTCATAAATACAGTGAAGCGGACCTTCCTCCTCTGTTTATTGATTTTAAATTATCCTGTATAGTTGCATAGTTCAAGGGCTATACGGTAAAAGCATTTAGTTCCAAAACGAAGCAGGGGGCATATGCTTGAGGACCATGTAGTTGCTACTGAAGAGTCCTCTGGTTCCCTGGTAGAGTTTTATTAAATTCTTTAAGATTTTCACAGAATGAGATAAAACATACTAGGGCAGCAGGCCATTGCATTTATATTTCAGTGTATTTTGCAGGAAGTATCAAACTTTACATGTGAAAACACGATCCCTACCTTTTATTTTTTAGTGAACTGCTCTCCAGTTCACTAGTTCTGGTAGTTGATAAAGGAAGCTTCTTGCAGAAAGTTCAGCCTGGGCAGACGCCAAACTGCTCATTCAGCATCCTGAGGCAATGAAAACCCATAGTGTGTTGAGCCTGAACAAATATGTCCTGCCCCTCAAGCAGGGCTCATGAGTCTGGCTCATCGCTGTACCAACTGTAGCCATGTAGCTTTTGGATGGTTTGGGCAGAATAGCTCAAAGAATGGGAGGGTTGAGTTTCACAGAATATACCACGTAAATATACCACCAGTGGATCTAATTTGGGAAGAAAAAAAACATTCTCATTAGCTCTGGTTTGCTTATGATTGAATAGCTGTTGCTGTTCTATTTTGTGTTACATATACCCAGCTTAATGCAAAATCAGTGTGTTGCTACAGATACGAACACGAAGGCTTATGTCTCAGCATATCCACATGTGATAGTTACTTGCAATTTTTCAATTACAGATATGCAGGGAAAACAAAAACCTTCTGCTTTACAATACTTGTGCACGACAGATGGGGAAGGCAGTCTTGCTTCGGAGGGAGAGAACTATCAAAACCACAAATACAGCCATTCATAAATGTGGCATGAGCAATCACCGACTCTAAGCACCATGCTCTGAAAATAACCACAGCACATATGGCTCATGTGTGCACTAGGAGCATTACAGAGTGCATCCCAACAGATGCCAACGCGGCTCCAGAGGAGGGGCTCTTCCATCCCCTTTGCAGCCAGGAAGGCCCTGGGTGTGCCAGTCATTACTGAGGCGCCTGTGACTGCTGTTCTCCCCCCTCGCGCCTTTGTGCAGCCGTCCGCTGGGAACAGGGAGGGGTGTCCCTTTGGCACCGGCCCCTCCTTTTTCCCAAGCCCTTCCCTCCTGTCACATCATAGCCGTCCACTATGGAGGTGTCCCCTGGACAGCTCAACCACCTTGGCATCAGTGAAGGCTGCCTAACTGTAGGGCGGCTGTGGGAACTCACCCCGGAGATCCTTGCTGGCCCTGGGCTTTTTTTCTTTTACCCCCTCAGTTGTCCAGAGTAGATAGGACGGTGAAAGTCTGCAGCTGTGCTGGGTTGGCATGAAATCACTGGGCACACTCCTGTGCTGTTACCCAAAGCGCACTACTTCATTCACACTGGCAAATTTTGTTGCCCTGACAGCTTTGCAGATTGCAGATTTCTTCGGTTAGGATCCCTTTCCCTTGTTTCTGTGATGTAAAATGCTGTGCTAAATGATGATGCCATAGACAATTTCTTCTGAATTTCTGCTTGTCCCTTAGGAGGTGTATGTCTGTGTGGTGTTTATTTGCCCTACAGGTCTCACAGATGCAGAAGTGCTGGTGGGGAGATGGCTGGGTGAGGTGTACTTGCTCTATTTACTTTTAACCCTCCGTGCCCCAGCATTAGTCTTACATGTTGCGTGCAGAAAATCTGGATGCCCCCTAATTACAGGGTAGGAATTCCTTTGTGGAAACTTCTGGTAACACAATTAATTTGTAAGTGCTTTGGTGGTGACATAACCCTGGTATGAAAATTTTGTGTTATAATTGTTCCTTGGTCATATGGCATATATACTGAGCCATGTATTGTTTATACCAAATGAAAGAAAAAAGAGGGAAAAAATGCTGCAGGGCGTTGAACTGCTTTTTACTTCCTTTCAAGGGCAGACTGGTCTTACTGCTTCAAATTTCACTGTGATTGTGACTTTTTGGAAACGTATGTTTATAGCTGTTGATTTTCAAAGACTGTATAGAATGTAAGGTTTGATTTCAAGGTATGGTGTTCAAATCGTATCTAGGTGAACTAATGGAAAAGCCGAACGCTTTAACAAGTTTTTGCTTGATAAGCCAAGTGTATTGAATCTAGAGCTAATAGGAAGTCTTTGTCTTCCTTTAAATTAGAATAATAATATGGAGCTGCTGTAAGTGTGAATTAGTTGCACATTAACAGGGTAATACTTCAGTAACTGGTCAACATTTTCCTCGAAACTGAAACAAACATTGAGGACTCAGTATTTTTTTCTTCTGTGATCTATTCCAAGCTGGGCTGAGTGGCTGTGGTTGGAACATGCACCTTCTCCATGCTCTGTTCCAGCCAGCAGCTGGCATTTGATCAACAGATAAGGTGGAATTTTTAAACTTGCTCTCTACACCCTCTTGCTCCCCCACATCCCTGCACCTAGGTGCTTTCACTTGCTGTAATGACACTTTCTCTCTTTTCTTTAAAGTGAAGCTTGTTTATCTAGTAATGTTCTACTGATACACATTTGTTTTGATTTGAAAAACATATTTTCAGGTTACAATCCCAGAAAGGAATTTGAAATATCTATGTGATCCTGTGAACTTTGACCTTTAAGAGATAGATGCCCTTTTTTTCCATGCACTTGCTTTGTATTCTGTCATGAAATAGCTCTACCTCAGGTCTCCAAGCACAAAACCAATACTTCTTCCAGTGCACAGGGCCCCAGCTTCTTAATAAACGTTTTACAGGACCGTCTTTCCCCAAAAACAGTGATCCCACAAGAAAAGAAGATAAATGAATTTATTAATAACTAGTGGTAAAATGTGAATGTCTGTAGGGCAGTTTTGTCACAGATTTTTTTTGTTATAGCCGTGACTGAAAGGTGTTGCTGTTGAACATGGTGTTTTTTAGGCTGTAAAATATCTTGTACTTTCTGGAAAGGATTCCACCTAGGTCAGTGTTTTTGAGTTTTGAGACCAGTTGAAGGGATTCTGTGTTACTGACTGATGAACTTGAAAGGTGCCATCAGTCAGGATCTCTAGAAACATTTGCTTTGCCCACATGAGGAATGGACTGTAAAGATTTCCTGCAAAAGGCATTCTAATCTCTGCCCTGTAGATCACAGAATCACAGAATCACTAAGGTTGGAAAGGATCTGTAAGATCATCAAGTCCAACCATCAACTAACACCACCATGCCCACTAAACCATGTCCCACAATGCCATGTCCACACGTTCCTTGAACACCTCCAGGGATGGTGACTCCACCACCTCCCTGGGCAGTCTGTTCCAATGCTTCACCACTCTCTCAGTAAAGACATTTTTCCTAATACCCAGCCTAAACCTCCCCTGGTGCAACTTGAGGCCATTTCCTCTTGTCCTGTCGCTAGTCACTTGGGAGAAGAGACCAACACCCACCTCTCTGCAACCCCCTTTCAGGTAATTGTAGAGAGCGATAAGGTCTCCCCTCAGCCTCCTCTTCTCCAGACTGAACAACCCCAGTTCCCTCAGCCGCTCCTCATCAGACTTGTGCTCCAGACCCCTCACCAGCTTCGTTGCCATTCTCTGGACACGCTCCAGCACCTCAATGTCCTTCTTGTAGTGAGGGGCCCAAAACTGAACACAGTATTCGAGGTGTGGCTTCACCAGGGCCGAGTACAGGGGCACAATCACTTCCCTGGTCCTGCTGGTCTGTTGTTTTTATTTTTCTTAATTCCAATTAATTCTTTATCAGTGCAATGAAGAGGTGATTTTTCAACTTGGTGGCTTTCTCCTTCTGATGTTCTTTTTTACTTTTTGAAATTTGTTATTTACTGCTAATCGGCGATGATGATTCTCAGTGACATATTGACCTTTTTCATGGTAGAACCAGCATGATGGAAAGAGTCCCAGATAGATAGCTTTCCTGTATGCCTTATTATGCTAAAAGTGGCCTTATGGCTGCAAAGCACATGATCTGGAAGAGGCTGGTGGGTTGGTGTTGTATGTGTGTAAAGAAAGCTGCAGTGAATGGAAAATGGGAATTTCAGGTCAGAAGAAATATGCAGTGTGAGAGCAGTAGCAGGTGGGGGAGTGCCTTATTGGGTTCCTCAGCCCTGTGAGATCAGCGTGTCAATGAAAAATTGCAATCCTTGCTCATAACACTCATCCGTGTGTACTGCAAGCTGATGAGAGGGCATTGCTGTAATGCAGCTTCTGGGAAACTGCCTGAAAGCTTATAGCCATGTCAGAATAAAAGCAAGTGGCAGTTTCAACTTCCCTCAGTGAAAATTTTGGGGACTGGATGAGTCTAGGAGAAGACACACCAAGAGGATTCCTTTGACAAAGAGATTCATGTTGTCGGTGCTGCAAGTTGAAACTGGAGATGTTGCAGCTGTGATGGCCATCATCTTGATTAATGTACTGGAGAGTGAACTGGAAAATAGCCAGAACTAAAATGAGCAGCTCTTGCTTGAGCAAACATCATTTGACAGGGCTGTAACAGATTCCTGTTCTCTGAGCTGCAGGCAAGGAAAGTATCTGTGAAACACATTCACCTGGGTTATAAACACCCTCTGCTCAAGGAAAACGCAACCTCAGTATCCTCAGCCTATCTCCAACCGAATGCCGATCAAACCTGTATTTATACATTGGCCTGATGATTCTTTGAGGACATCAAGAACAGCAGGTACAGATTCAATGACGCAGGTGGGCTCTTGTGCACTAGCGCTGGCTTTCCATTGCATAACAGATTCTCTTTCCTAGCTCAAGAGGAATTTGTTAGCTTTCACTGTATTCCTTCCCATATCCAAGGCTGTGCTCTGAACTCCGGAAATCCAAAAGAGCTTGGTTTCTCCAGACTCTCACTGTATTCAATAGGGAGAGAAGGGCTCATCCCAATAATCAGCTTACAGTGCATTATGTTTCCACATGAAATTTCCTGAAAATTAGCTTTTCCAAACTGTTCTTTATGAGGAGAAAGACTAAGGATATTCATCTTTCCTTTCTAGTCCAGGATGACAGTGAGTTTACTCTGTATTTCTGTATGTTTCTGTATTTGCAAATATCTAGAAATTGGGTTGGACCCAAACTTTTCACAGAAGTTGACTTAAGAGTTCAAAGCAAAACCAAGATCTGGATTTACTTGAAGTTTAGGGATGCATGAGGAGGCCTGAAGCTTCATCCCTGGTTATAGTTGATTTGGAACTTCATTTAAGAAAAAGAATGAAGGATGAGTTTAACTGCAAAATATTTCTGTTAATCGAGTTTAAAAGCAAGCATAGATTGAAGATTCATTGAAGAATCCACTGGGAAGAAAGCCAAGAAGAAGCTATGTGTTTTATTTTAAAATCTTACATTTGTTTGTTTTTTAGATAATAAACTTCTTCCCAAAAAGAGAATGACAACATGTTAAGTCAGCACCAGAGGGTCTGCATTTGTTTCTGTGGTGTGATGGAGTAAGAGACTCATGAAGAAGGAGAAAGAACTGAGTAAAGTATGAGTAAGCGATTGTAGGAGAGAGAATTTGTTCCCTAATTTATTTTGTCAAGATTTTATAACTGTGGCCCCATGTGTAAAAAGCTTCTGGAATATTTCTTTTTAAAAGGTCTTGCATTCTGAGTTCATAACATAGATGTCAAGAGGCTGGGTTTAACTCTTACCCTAAATAGCTCTCAGAAAATTGGGGCCTATGTATAATAGAAGACAACCTAAATGAAATGAATTAATTATTTTTACAAAATTTATTACTGTGAGAATAATGTAATATGTACTAAAAGCTGTTGTCATGAAACAGTCATGGTGTCTGCAAGATTGATGATTTCAGGATGACAGAGAGGAATTTTTAATAGGTCAGAAAAGGACAATAAAAGTCTGGAAATTTTAACTTCTGGAAATTGGAAGGTAAATTTAGGAATAAGAGGTTTTAGTGTGTATGGAGTTGTGCTTCTGATAAAAAGTAAAATCTGTACAACATTCTGTTTTCTGTTCCACATGCCACACACAGTTATGGAGGTATAATGTGGACTTCTTGTAACCATAATAAAAAAATACAAATTTTAGGAAGTTTGAAATTTGGATGCAACCCTGTCCAAATGTCACCATACAGACACATTTCTGATAAATATGAAATTCTGATCCAAACCTCTCCACCATAACAAAAAAACCTGTATACAGTTCATTTCCATCCGGAGTGAGAAACTCGGATTTCTCCAAAGGAATTTTTCAAATCAGAGGCCAGAATTCAGCTATGAGTAGAATAACACCTTAAAAATTAGGAAGTGCCAACTAGTGTCAGCTGTAACAATTTCCTGTCCTTCAGGACTGGAATTCCATTCCAATTAAATTTCTTATAACTAGAAGGCTTCACATGTATATATATTCCTGGATTTATATATATTTAACTTCTGCTTTCAGATACAGTAAAGTACATCAGCAAGAGTTTGAATCCTTGATATGGGGGTAAGCTTTATGTCAGAAGAATGACATTGTATGGATATTTTCATCAAAAGCAAGAACAGACATTAATCTGTCTAGGCTTGGAAGCATGAAACATTCTTCAAGGTTAATTGTTTAGCCTATTAAAATAACTTGCTCCCTGGTTTATAAAGCAGCAATCCATTAATGTGCTAAACATTCTCACATAGTCTGTTGTAAAGTGCATCTATTGAGAAGAAAAAACCCAACAGTATAATATATGAAGGTTACTTGAACCAGTTTTTTCCTAGTTTGTCTTCTAGTTTGTTTTTTATATGTAAACTTAAGGTCTTATGTCTGGTTTTTTCACACTTTTATTATATTTCCTTTTATTTTATTTTGAAAGTGGAGAGAAAGCTACTAAATTTGGAGATTGTACAGAGCTGGCTTTAGCTACAGTTAAGATAGGCAGTTGCCTGTGGCTGTAGATTGCCTGGACCAGACATGGTCCTGATGTCTGCTTGATCTGTGCTGGAAGTGAAGAGGAAGAGCAGCCTGTGCTGCCTTAACAGTTGATGTCTGCTGCCAGTTTTGTAGTCTGGATGTCAAGGAATATGTTGGTGAATACCTGCATGACCCAACACACGACAATTCCTCTCTCTGTCCCATTGCTAGCAGTGGAAGCTGCTAGAGTTTAATTCAGGACCTGTTCCCAGGTTTCCTGACCTGGTCTCTTCTTTCCTGTTCATGGTGGGAGGACCAAGCTCCCTGCATCCTTAGTGATCCTCCATCAGGCTGGGGATGCAGAGATTGGGTAGTGTTTGTCCAGGGAATGAGAATGTAGTCACTGTGGGAAGATGGAGCTTTTGAAGAAAGGCTGCAGAGCTGCTAAGTAGGTCCTTTTTCCTTACGCCTTTGCTTATGCTTTTCTCCCCCCTGGAATACTGTTAGGTCTGGCTCTGCTGGTCCAAGAGTAAAAGCAGTATCAAGCTTAAGCTTACTGTAACATCACAGAGACCCAAGACATCGAGCAGAAAGGAGACTCTGTTAGTCTTCATGAAAATACCCTTTGTCTGAAAAAATTGACTTGAAATGTTGGAAGATGACTCTTAAATTCACCACCTTTGTTTTCTCAGTTAATGACTGAGAAAGCTCACAGTCATGGGATTTGATTCTTTGTATAACACCGTGAACAACATTTGATATAAATTGACATTGCTTTAATTTGTGAAGTAGAAAAGATGGTCTTTTACTATTCTACTTAAAACAAGAAAGTACACGATCCTTTAGACCCTTCTACATTTAAAAGGTAAGAGAGTAACTCCTTCCCTTTCCGTTTACTCTGACTATAGTTTTTCAGAAGATAGGAATAATCACTGCAATATTTTGAATCTTTATTTCAAGCCCAGTCCGTTTGCAGGCTGTTTGCTGGGTTTTGATATTTGAGGCTGTTTGCTGGGTTTTGATATTTGAGTCTATTTTTAGATTTTTTTAAAATTACTTCATTTTATCTGTCATATTTAAACTCATTTCATATTCTAACTCTACTATTCGAAGCAGAGCTGCTTCATCATTAGAATTTAGTTCAATAACCTGAAATATATTCTAAAGTCGTTGCAGTAAAAGTGGTGTCACACTGTTCGAGTTTAATTTGAAATTAACAGAACATATGAGAGTCTATTGCATTTTAATATTAAATTCACATTCTACCAGTTGACTTCTGAAGAAAGGGCAATTTTTTTTCTTCCAGTTAAGGTTTTTCTATTCTGTGAAGCACTTCTGTTGCTGAAGTTTTATCCTGACTGCCTCTGTCCACTCTGCACAGCTCCACTGAGCATTCTTTTTAAAATGAGGTGATTGCATCACTGAAATCAACAAGATAGTAGGAGTGTAAAATGTCAGCTCAGTAATTAACTAAAAGCTACTAACAATATTAAACTTGACAGTTCTCAAACAAACAAAAAGGGTTTCCAGAGCTGTTAAAGACAGTTCTCCCAAGGAACTCCATACTAAGAGAGAGGACAGAATATTTTGCAAAGCAGAGAAAGAAACCAGGGAGAACTCTTGCCTTCCAGGAATGAAAACAAAGGGAAAATCCCCTCAAAAGAAGAGAGAACTTTCTGATGTTGGCAGGAAGGACTTTTTTAGATGCAGGTTGTACGAGACCTCATCAAGTAGTGTTCCAGAGGTGCTAGAAACTTGCATCGGTTGGGACTAAAAGGGAGAAACAACCAGATGATCTTGAAAATTTGACCTGGCCATCAGGAAAGAACAACAGACAAAGAAGAAGAGGGAAGATCCATAAACCACTGCAGGCAAATAGTGTTTTATGTCTTTTTGCAGCCAGAAATCTTGTTTTGTAGGAATACGAGGACCTCTGTGACATAGGAAGGATGGCTTGTGTGCTCTAATAACTTCCACCATAGTACTAAGGAATCCAGTCCCTGCATGATTAAAGTGGGCTTTGAACCAACCCTGAAAGTCAATGGGGATAACTGGGCAGCTGTGGTATCATTTCATAATATTTAAAATTGTTTTATGGTTGTATCTGTACAAGAAATATAAGGAACAAGATCCCTGTAATGAATAAAGTAAAGCTAGTGATACTGCTTTTAGAGGAAATACATTATGGTTCATTTTACTGAAAGGTGGTTGGTTGGCTCTTATTGATGGGACATTTAAAAACATTAGCTAGACTATGTTGAATTAGGATGAATAAACAAAAAAAGCATTGCTGCTTGTTTCAAAGATACTATTACATGTAATTAAGAATGAAGGGTGCATGGATAGCTCTTACATATCATCAGATTCACCCAAGAACAACAAATTACTCTTTACATGTCTATTTACAATATATAGGAAGGATGACTGTCATTATATTTGATTTCAACATGGGTGACATCTCAAATAGCCAGAAACTTCTTCAGAGTTTCTAAAAACAATAGGGTTGTTTTACTTTCTTAAAACTATTCCAGCCAAATTCCAGGTCAGATATAGGTCATTGTTAGATTCAGATGGTAAAATTACAAAAGCTTTTTTCTTTTCTTTTTAAATGAGGCAACCAAACTCAGTAGATATTTCCAATTTGTGTTTGGAATGAAAGAAGTGGATGTTTCCTTCCTAGCTGGTGATCTTGAATAAAATGGAATTTTGCCATCTGTAACAAAGGAAAGATGAGAAGATGCATCCTTCTAGCTGTAAGGAAAATCTCTGCTGGTCCCAGAGCTTAAGTGTGGGCCTGTGAATTGGCAGGAAAGTTTGCTCTGAATTTATTCAGGATGGCAGGATAAGAAAGCACTGAAAAGTTGTATGTAAACAGGATGTCATTTACACCTCTTGTGTATTTGAAGATGCTTGTATGTTTTTTTCCTCACATTTGTTTTAGAGCGCTGCCTTCCTTAGAGTATGTTATCCATCCCCACAGAGGGCCCACTGAAGATTGAAGTTACAGTTACTACTTAGAGAAGGGAAAATAATTTGCTTAAGACTGGAAGTTCTTATCTGGAATTTATTGTATTATATTTTGCTATCTTACATTTTAAGGGCTCAAGAAACTTAGATCAATTCACATTTTACAATATGTTTGTTAATATCTTGGTATCACTGAATCTCAAATGGGCTTATCTAGGGACCTTTTGTCTTTGAGATGTGCACTACAGAAGATTTATTTGTCACATATTAGCCGATGCAATGAACTGTGGCGGATCTTTATGTAATGTCAAACCTGCTATCTTATTTTTTCTTTTTTTTTCTGACCCAGAGAATAAATGTTCACCACAGCATCAGGAACATTGAGGGGAGAAAAACCTGTTCTTTAGACTGTCCAAATTTGAACTCTTCTGTAAGGTTTTTTATCTTTATTTCTGATTTTAAGATCAGGTGAACTTAGCCTTTTGTGTAACAATTTTAAAGCACCTGTTACCTACCCAAAGAAAAAGTTTCCATGTCAGCTACCTCTGTCTGACCAACAGGTTCAGTGCAGAACTGAGGTAGAGATAGAGTGGTTCAATCTTGCACAGTTATCTGTAATTGTCATGCTCAATCAATGAGGACAACACAGGTATAATTGCATAATAGAACGCAGGGTGTTATCAGTATTCAGCACAAGGTAAGATCAAAGGGCCCAGAGAAAAACATGTTGTCAGGAAGTGAAATTTATTTTTTATGTTTCCTTATCTGTACCATAGTGTTGGCATTTGGCCCTATCTTTCCACAAGGTGAGTGCAACCTGCATTTGTTAGATTCATTCCAATCAAAAATGTGAACAGTAAAAGCATTGTAAGATCTGATATGAAGGTTGGGCATGATAAACATGAACTTAGATGAAATATTTTAACTTTTTATCAAAAATGCTAATTCTTATATGTGAATCTTGAGGAATGTGTTGGCATCTCCTGCACTTGAAATGAATCTCATTGAGAAACATGATCCCACTGACTAGACTGCCATGGTCTACTTAGTTGTTTCTTGGCAGTGGGTTCAAAATTTTTGTTTCTTACTGCACCAAAAGAACATTTTTGATGTTGCAAATTCACGTGCTCAAAACTTAGCTGGGTCAAGGTTGCCTTTTTATCTCTTCTCCATTTTTCTCATGGTCTTGTGTTGAGAGGCAGTATCTAACTATAGGCTAACCTCCTGTCCTGTTTTCCTTTCTTTCCTCTGCCCTTTATCACGTGAACAGGACAGATGGTGCATGCTTCATGAGCAGCTATTCGGTATTTTTCTCTATTTTTTTTCCAAGGTGTATGCTTTAATTAATTATTGAGTAATATTCATATGCCCGTTTAAAGACAGATGATGCACATCTTTATAGTACTTGAGTGCATCCTAATCATCAGTAAATCTTCTCAAAACCCCTGGAAGTTGAGGGGATGTTATCATCCCCATTTTATAAAACTGTTGAGGGTTGGTGGTCTTCAATAACTGAGATACCAAATATGTTTTTTAGAGTACTTAGCATTATGTAGCACTTACTGTACATAAACTGCAATTAAATATTGGCTTCAGTTGCAGGCTGGAGCACTTGTTTTTTCTTTAGATCAAACCTAAAGGAAGACACCTCTAGAAAATTTAAAGTTTTCAAGTAGTGATCAACTAGACAATAAATGGCTAGTGTGCTGGCAACTACCCTGTGGAAACTCCATGACAGAGCAGGGAGATATTTTCTAACGTTCTAATCATCTAACCTTCTAATCTTCTAATTTTCTAATTAGAATCTCATTTTGTAATTTAAAATCTAATTTTCAGGGACACTGTACAGTTGTTTTTCTGTTTCTCTTTCTGAGATGATCTGTCTTGTTCACGGAATCATAGAAAAATTTAGGTAGGAGGAGACCTCTGGAAATCACATAGACTAACCTTCTGCTCAGAGCCAGGTCAACATCAAACTTAGTCCAGGTTACTTGGAGCATTGTTCAGCTGAGTTTGGAAAATCTCTAAGGATGAAGACCCCAGAACATGTCTGGACCACCTGTTCCAGTGCCTAACCACTGTTAACAGATGATAATTTTTTCTTATTTCCATCTGGAATATCCTTTCTTGCAACTTGTGGCCATTGTCTGGTTTTCTTTTAGTGTGACCTCTGAGAAGAGTGTGGCTGTCTTTCCCTGTCACCCCACTGTAGGTAGTAGGAGAGACCAGTTAGATCATCTCTTAGCTTTCCCTCTTCCAGGCTAGAGAAACCCATTTTTTTCAGCCTCTCCTCATGCATGTACTCCAACCACCGACTTACAGTAGTGACCTTCTGCTGGACTCTCTTAAGGTTTTTGCTACCTCTCTTGCACTGAGGGCCCCTTAACTGGGCACAGAACTCCAGATCTGGCCTCATGAGTGTCACAGAGAAAGGAGTAACCTCTTTGCTGGCCACACTCTTGTTAATGCAGTGCAGTATGCAGCAGAGCTTCATTGCTGCAAGGGCATGCTGCTGATGCATGTTTGACTTCTTGATTGCCAGGACCCCCAAGGTTTTTCTCCCCAGCTGTCCTCAGCCTGTAGTGAAGCACAGAGCTCTTCCATCCCAGGTGAAAGGCTTTGTATTTATCCTTGTGGAACTTTGTGGGATTCCTGTCAGCTCATTTCTCCAACTTGTTGAAGCATCTGTTAATGGCAACCCTGCCCTTCAACTTCTTAACCATTGTGTCCCATGTGGAGTCCTCCAGACACTTAGGGTTCACCTCCTCCTATTGCCCAGGTCACTGATGAAGATGTTAAATGGAATTGGCCCCAGTATTAATTCCTGAGAAACACTTCTTGTAGCTGTTGGACTTATATCAGAGTAACACTAAATTAGATTAACTGGTAAAGAGGGAGGCTTTCAATCCTTCACCACTGCCCTTTGACCCCAAAATCCAACCAGTCTGTTACTTAGTTGGGTTGCAATCCACCCATCCTCATTATCTTCTAAGGAATGATGGACACCGTGCCATTTATATCCACTGTTCTGCCTTTGTCAACAGAGCAGGTCTTCTCATCGTAGAAGGCAGTCAGGATGGTCAAGTGTGATTTGGTCTTGGTAAATACAGGCTGCCTATTCCCTCTCACTTTTGTACCTTTCATCCACCTGGAAATGGCTTCATAATCCTACCAGGGAAGATAATGTTTCCTGTTCTTCTGAAGCACTGACTTTAGGTTGACTGGCCAGTAGATCCCCAGAGGTCTCTTCTTCCCTTTTTCTAAAAATGGGTGGAATATTTGCCTTTTTCCAGTCACTGGGAACCTCTCACAACTGCCATTGCCTTTCAGGGGTGATAGAGTGGCCTTGTAGGGATATCTGTGAGCTCTAGTCTCTTACACCTTTCTGTGCAATTTTCAGTGAGTGTAAGGGAGCAAATGCATTATAGACAGGAATCTCTTTACAGCACGACACTGGTTCTGTCACACAAGTACTGAATCAGGGAGAGATTTAGTGCAAAAATAAAACAGTTGTGCAACTATTGTATGGCCTCTTTCCAATTTGTCAGAGTATTTGGAGGAGAGAAGGGATGAGACAACCCAAATAAAGTGAAAATACATATTATATAACACTTTTGTAAATTAAACTATAAGAGCATATGTAGTATGTTTGTAAGTTTAGAAAACTTATAAACTGTCACCTGGAGACATCAGGGACAGCTTTGAAGAGTCAAAGGCGAAGTGGGGGTGGTCTGAGAACTATATCCCTGATGCTGACACTGTGCCACAGACCAGTCTGTGGGCACAAGGCAGGCTTACCTGCATGCATGAATGAGTTACTGAATAATTGAGAGTTGTCTGATTGATAATGCATGTGTGCCGAGTGAACCAGAAAACTCCACTTTATTTTTGGTAGCTTGTCTGGAATTACACCTGAATGTCTAAAGCACTGTCTATGAAGAGCTGGATATCTGGCACACTACCAACTAAAAATCTCTCTTAAAGCTAAGCACTCTGATAGCCTTGCACCAGTGAGTAACCTACTCCGCACTCTTTACTGGGACTGTGAATGCATACACGATTGGGCTGTTCCAGGTTTAAAAAGCAGTGAATGTGTGATACCATTCTTAAAATGCAAGTTTGCTTTGTCTTAAAAGTGTCGAACATACCCCTGGATATATGGAGGCAAAATGTATCTTTTTTTTCCAAATGCTTGTTTTCCAAATGCACAGCTTGCTCATTCCCTAATCTTTCTCCCTCATCTTTCAAATCAATAGTATGCTCCTTTGCATAGAGCTCCAACAGTTCAGTGAGCTCCAGATATATGCTTTGAACACCACCTCTCTATCCATAACTTCTTAGCCCAAGCTGGTTTTATAATCAGTTTGGTTGAATTTCAGAACTACAGCAAGCCTTCTGAATTAATCTCTGCTGTGGGGGCTTCTTCCTGTTTTATTTTGAGATTGCTCTAAGATTTATCAAAGCCTTATTTCTGAAACTGCTGTTGCCTCATAGGAGCATAATACAGACAAAGTAGGAGGATCCAAAAGAATGATGACAGAAGCAAAAAGATAGTGAGTACCATTCAGAATTTGGCTTAAGTTTTAAACATCCAGAACCAACAACTGTCTTTATGAATAATACATGGCATTTATTTGGGGCAATCCAGAAATCAGTCCTCACAGGATTGTTAGGAGTATAGTCATACAATAAGATCTTTATTTTTACAGATGGAGAATCTTACAACATATCCATGTAGGATGAAAGGCAGAGCTGCCCTGACCACACTTGTGGAATCAGAAGCAGACCAGTCATATTAGCCTAAAGTTGTATCCAAGTTAATAAACCCTAAATCACAGCCAGGCAAATTTACATGGCTAAGCACCAAGTTTCCAACCCCTTTGGATTCTGTCCCAGACCAAACTGCCCTCTTGAGGAAAGACATGTTCATTGCAACAATTCAAAATTGTTTTAAAAGCTTTTTCTTTTACACTGTCCAAATTTTGAAAAGAAAAAAGTATTTTTTCTTGCTGTTATTTTTTTAATCCTTTGTAAACTGAACATTTAACCAGCCATCAGGACTAATCCTGTCTTTGGTACACTACTTGTGTAACAGAGCTGCATGCAATCTACACTCTTGTACAAGAGAAGGATGAGAGTTAGTCACATGAGGAAATATAGGTGAATGGATTCCTGAATCCATGCATTGAGACTTGCAGACTTCAGTCAGCAGAGCTCAATGTGCATATGGGTTTGCCTGGGTTTTCTCATGCATGAAATCTTTGTCTCTTCCTTTACAGTTTTCAATGCTCTGCTTTTCCTTGATGAAGGCTTAGCTTTGTTCATAAACACTAGGCAATCCATTGTCATTTGGGTCAAGTAAAGGTTGATTTCTCACTAAATCTTAGAACTTGGGCTCAGCTATTAAAGTATTTCTAATTTTTTTTATTTTACTGTGAAAGTGTTACTTCCATAATCAAACTTCCAAAAGAGAAGATTTTCAAAGCAATGAAAACCTGGTAGGTGCATAGCAACTGAAAGTGTGCTCCTTTTTAGAGTCCATATTTGACAATTTACCACTTTTCTTTTTCTGTATTTCTTCAGCTGGAAACTAATAAATCATGTCTAAGAGTCTGACTTTTGTTA
Source organism: Gavia stellata (assembly GCF_030936135.1). Lineage (NCBI taxonomy): Eukaryota > Metazoa > Chordata > Aves > Gaviiformes > Gaviidae > Gavia > Gavia stellata. The sequence continues at coordinate 66,315,901 of NC_082637.1, forward strand.
GTCAGAACTAAAGCAGATACTGAAGCAAGAATGAAACTTGGCCTTGAGTTGAAAAAATACGGCACAAGTGTACTCTTATATTACACTGTGATTGGCTCTAATCTCATCTAATGTAAATAAGGAATAGCTCCACTGACTTAGAAGCATCAATGTGTTTAAAAGTTGTCAGAGGTGAGGATCAGGCTCTGTGTCTTTATCCTATATGGAGCTCTTGTTGCATTGGATTTAATGTATCTGAACCTTTAAAAGTTTTTGTGAATGTCACTTGACTACTCCACCATAATATGATGGGCCTCTCTTTTGTAAGATGTGTTTCTGCACACAATGAAGCTCAGTTGTTACTGTTGCGATGTTGTGCTTCTCCCTATGTACACCAGTGCCTGGGACAAGGGTACAGGGCATTGGAAACCATCTCAGCATTTATCTATTTAGAAATTCCTCACATTCTGTGGCAAATGTGCACTTGTATCTTATTAACTATTTAGTCTTGGGTTACTCAATTATTTAGGAAAATAAACATTTTAGTGTGTAAATATTAAATATGTTCTTATGTAGTAGCTGCAATTTGGCAATGTAGAAATATGTACAGTTGTGTATTGTTCCCCACCTGTGTGGCTGAGTTGTATAGTCCTTTTTGCATATGAGACACAGAACCTGCCAGAGGTTCTAGACCTGGTTGTGGCTAATAAGAGGCTTTGTTTTATTTCAGACATGAAGAGTACACTGAATACTAGCATGCAGTGAAGTCCCTGTACTGCAACTACTATGCTCACAAAACTCCTGCTGACCTTAAAGAAATTTTGAATTCAAATGGTTGGTTTGAGGGCTGCTATTTAATCATACTCTGACTTGTTTGAAGTCAAGAACTTTAAGTGCTTGTCTTGATTTTGACATTTACGTTCTGTTGCAGATGAACTGATGCTGCAAAACGTAGCTTTTTGAACAGCCCGACATCGAAAGGTGTTGCACTTTAGTTCATAACTTAATCTGTAATTAAACCAGGTTTATTTGCGAAATCATCTGGACTCATAACGCTGGCTCAGAATTTTTGGGGGTGTGTGGTGGGAAGCTTTGACTCAGGTATATAGCTGTGAAAAAGAAAAGCAGAAACTGAATGAAAAATTTAAGACAAGGCACTGAGAAAAGAATTTCATTTTTGTGTGGTGAACAGCACATAACAAAATGAGGAAGCTCATACTAAAAGCTGTAACATGGAAGTGCTAAATGAAGAATGCTCTGAGTGTTAAATTATATCACAGATTAAATTATTCATTTACCTTATAGGTACAATAATGGCAAGTCCTTTAATTTTTAAGGGCCACAGCTAGAGTTTTTGGCAGAGTATTACTGGGAGGGAAAGCCTGAATGAGGTTGGAATACTTTTAGCTACCAGCCTCAAAAGAAAAAGAAAACTAAGGATGCCTTACATGTAGGTCTCTCTCAGCAGCTTTTCTTGATCCCAAAACCAAATAACAGGAAATGCTCAGGGCCTTATATACACTACAAAAGTGAGGTGTCATTGTTGATGATGTAGGAAGGGGGACCTAGCTGTCTTTTAATCTACCTAGCTGTCACTTGACATGGCTTCTAATCATGGGCTAAAGTCCTCACTACCAGGTGGGGAAGAAAAGATGTGGTAATATTCTTAGCTGAGGTAAGTTTAGCTTTTGTGACAAGTTTTAAGGTTATTTATACCGTAAATTTTTAAGATGTGCCTTGCAAATGGTATATACATTAGTTGTCCATCTTTTAAGAACTCTTAATTTAATTCATTTGCAATTACATCAGTTGACAGTCTTTTCCCTCTGTTGGGCTGATATAATGTTAAATTCCCCTATGTTGCAGATTTTTTAAGAATAGTTGTTAGGGAGCTGTTCTAGTGCAGCAGCATAAAGCAGCTACTTTCTCCTTCGCCCTTCCCGTAGTGTGCCTTGCATAAGACTACCTCATAGGCAGGGAGAATCAGTCTGCTTAAAGTCAGCTGTTTGGAGGATGCTCCTCTGACACCAAAGCTGAAGTAGCATCTGCAGCTGATGCAACTGTCTTCCTCCAAGGGTTTTGTCAGCTAGAGCATGCACAGTGAGCTTTTCCTCGTGAACAGTTTTTAGTCAATCCATGTTTGCCTCAAAGGTGAAATCTGGCCAGACAGGTCTGTGCCAAGCACATGCTACAGGTGTCTCCACAGGAGATCTGTCTGCCTTACTTCCTTGGGTAGTTGGAGAGGTTACTCTGATTTCGTTAGCTGTGTTGACCTTAGCAAGCAATAGGAATGAGTCAGTGGGTTGAAGCAGGTGATGCTGGACACCTTATATCCACTCTGAATGCGATTCGGACATTTTACTTTGAATCAGATTTAGTCCGTTTGCCTTGATCATCTGTCATCATTTCATGTGTGGTTTGAGGTTGTCCAAATGAAACTTACCCCATATATTTTTGATTGGTTGCCTGCTGTTCCCTCAAGTAGGCCCCTTTAAGGAATGCCACACTGTCCTGTCTCACACAGATAGTGCCATGCCATAGCCCTTGCTACCACTATCCATATAAAACCTTGCACACAGAAGCAGGGACAGTAAGATTTGCAGTGTTTGGCTGCCTCCCTGCATTGTCGATTATGCCGTGCCTGCGCTGTCGACACTGCAAAGCAGTCCGTGTCCCATGTCACCATCTTTACCACATTGGACCTGGAAGTGCCTGTGGCTAGTTGACTGAAGGAAGACAGGCACTGTGTTATGGACCAGATTCCCCAAATCCTCTCTCCTGAGAGTGCCTGCTATTGTCTGTGCAACCTCTGTGAGGATGTAGATGAGCTCACTTTTCCATCAGTACTGAAACAGCAAAGAGCAAAAATGCCTTCAACATCTGCATGCTTAGCCCTCTGCCAATGTTTTGTGTTCCTGAGTGACACTTTTACAGGATGTCATCTGTCTCTTCATGGATGTGGTAGAGGGACATGCTGAGCATCTACAAACACGTCAAATGAGGTGGAGGAAAAGTGGTTACCTGTGAATGCCATTTGCCAGTGCAGTAAGTGTAATGGAAAAGGAATGGATTCCCAGTTTTTCTCTCAGTCATCCTCCCCTTTTCTCCACCAACCATAGGTGTCTTTGTAGCTGGTGAGACTTCCCTTCTTCATCTGTTATGTCCTTGGTCACACTTGTCCTCTATCAGCTTTGTGCAGAGAGGTTTTTTGACCATGTCATGCCAAGTCTTTTATGTCTTTGACCCTTCCTGTTTGTTGGCATATGCCTGATGTCTCTACAGAAAACTGTAGGCCTATATCTGAGTGATTTCCTAGGGGAAATGCAATATACAGTGACTGACACTGCTTAGGAGAAGGGTGAAGCACCACAAACCTTCAAGCGCCTGACAAGGGATTGGAGCACATTTGGTGTGCGAGTCAAGTGGAAATTCTGGGTTTACTTCCTCTGAGAGGGAGGTACTTTGTATACACCAAGACTGCTTTATGGTCTGGCCTGGCATTTGGAGACAGTGGGGGATTTGCTTTGAAACTACACTCCTGCCCCAAGCCAAAACACACATGCAGATGCAGCTGTGGTGCTTCAAGATCTCTGATGCTGGGCCAGAGGTGGGTGCTGGGAGAGGCAGGCAGGGCGGTTTACCTGTCAAAGTCATGTCATTAATGAGTTGCGTCATGTCTTAATTGCTGTTAGGGAAATTACTTATCGATAGTTTAGATTCAGGTTTAATTGCAGGTTGATCAAATAGTAGTTCTATTTCCTTGTTGCGGTATAGTAATGTTTGCGATCTGCAGCATAAAACCCCAGGTGATTTTTCTCTCTGCACAGTGTAGCAGAATGAACAGGAAAGGAGCCAGTACTCTCTTTGATGTTACTGAGAAGAAATTAGGACAATTTTACAGGCTTATATGGTCAAGGTTAAAATACTGCTGAGACCCATAGAAAACAAAACAATTTTTTTTGCCATCATTGTGTCCTATAATGCAGACTAGCATTTTTCTTTTCAGCTTATGTGTTTTTAGGGTCCTGTTGACCCTCTGGGTGCAGAAGCAAAGTGGCTAACTAAGCGTCTTGATGTGGGTCCAAAGATGAGTTTGCACTTCAGTCTTGCACCAAAAGCTGCTTTCACTTAACCCAACTGTAAATGGACACTGGGCAGCCCAGGCTGGAACCTTAAAGGAGCAAGGTAGCCTGTTAACTACAGTTCTTCCTAATGAACAGAGGACCACAAAGGAATAGAGGACTAGGAGCTGATGAGCTATATGTTGGTTGGCTGTGCTGTTAAAAGTTAGAGTACTTGCTTTTCATATGTCAAAAAATATGGTTCTAAGGTAATATTAAATTTTGTTTGTTATGCGCCATGCATAAGGAGGCACATCTATAAAACCCTGTTAATCAGGGCCTCTGAGATTCTATAAAACTTGACAAGGTAAAAAGTAGTGTAGATTTTATAGTGTAGTAATACACCTGGGTTAAAATTAAGTGGAATCATATAGTTGTGTGGTGAAACTAAGCTTCTTTCTCTGTTGATTTCATCAGAATTGACACAGGAACACATTAAAAACTAAATTTTTTTGTATGGCTGTGGTCTCCAATTTGTGGCAACTCAGGCACATATTGCCCAGAAGACCCTCTAATACTGCCTGTGGTTACAGGAAATTAAACACTATTACTGGGGTCAACAGGGAAAGCAACCTATTTTATTATTTGTTCAGTGCAGTCGGCCTTGGACCAGCTCAGTTAGCTCTAAGACAGTGTCTGAATAGCTTAAGTACCAGTAGATGGCAGTCAAGAATATGCAGCCTAGCACTTGGATTTCGTTGAACCCGTTGAACTTGTTCATTGCGAAGACTTCCACCTGTGCGGCACTTTAGATAATGATACAGTACTGATTCTGATAGTAGACAACATAAGTAAAGCCTGCTAGATAGAAAATATGTTGGACTGATTAACTGCCACTCTGTTATACAGAGAAATAATAAGCAAGTACACTGATTAAATTTTAACCAAGTATGATCTTGCGAGGAAAGGGGGAATTAGAGGACCTCTTGAATCTCCTTCCACCCTCATTTTTGTAAGTCAATTGTTGTAAAATATGTATATGAAGTTGTAAGGTTTTCTAATTCAAAGAGTTTATAGTTGGTGTTCATATGGAGACAACTTCAGCACGTAGCCATCAACGTGATAGAAACTGTCCTTCATTTCTGGTTAGAATTCATATACCTACAAAGAAGAAAGGTATTAGAAAAAAAGTAATTTTGTACACAGGGATACTGTAAGAATGGCATTAGATTGCAGTTTTCAAATATATAAAAGTTTGTTGTAGAGCGGAGGGGATTAATCTTTTCTTCATGACTATGATGAGTAGGACAAAAAATAATGAGCTTAGAAGGTGGTGAGTAGGACAAAAACTAATAAGCTTAGAAGTTATGCAAAAAAAACCTGTTAAAGTTAGCCATTAGGAAACACTTTCTGGCAGTATGGATAATGGAGCACTACAGAAGATTGCTGTGGGAGCTAATATTACTATCATCGTCAGGAGTCTTTTTAAGAACTGCTTGAAGAAGATTTCTCCGAAATGGACACAGATAGCTGATCCTGCCTTGATGCGTGCTGAGGAGGAGACCCACAATGTCCTTTTCAGTCTTCCTTTTCTCTGTGGTTCTACCACTGTGATTTTACTGTTGTGAGGCATAATGGGTGACAGTGTAAACTTGGGGAAGTCACCAGAACATCACAAGTCTGAGAGTATTTCCTGTTGCTCCAACAAAAGTGAACTGTATGCATCTTACCCATTGTTTTTCAAGAAATTTTAATAGTAATTTTAAAATGTTAATGAATCTAAATATAAGCCAACACATCAACTTTTTTCTGCTTCTATTTACTTACTATGTTTGGTGAGAAATACATTTTTGATTGGATTTATAAACATCCACCTACCTTAAGTAAGTTTGGGTATACGTTACTGCCATAATCTCAGTATTTTCTTGTTTCTGTAAAACTAAATTTACGGAAGAGTGATACACACATGCATGTTGGTGTTCTGTTATTTTCATGAATATTACAAATTTGATTGAGTTTTCTTTAACTAGAAGACTGTTTGAGATAGTATGATCCTGTGAGAATGCTGAAGAGCTGCCTGAGGTTGTAATGCAGTATTTTACATCAGTCTTTCTCTGCCCTTTAGTAACTGAAGAATGATATGATCTCCAAGTTAATTAACTTAAAAACTACTTAACTTAAATTTTTGCAGACATATATCAATATTGTATGCAGGTTTTGTGAGACTGTATGTTTGCAAAATGTGCTGGTTTTGGCTGGGGTAGAGTTAACTTTCTTCATAGCAGCTAGTATGGGTCTGTGTTTTGGATTTGTGCTGGAAACAGTGTTGATAAAGCAGGGATGTTTTAGTTACTGCTGAGCAGTGCTTACACAGAGTCAAGGCCTTTTCTGCTTCTCACCACCAGCGAGTAGGCTGGGGGTGCACAAGAAGTTGGGAGGGGACACAGCCGGGACAGCTGACCCCAACTGACCAAAGGGATATTCCATACCATATGACGTCATGCTCAGTATATAAAGCTGGGGGAAGAAGAAGGAAGGGGGGGACATTTGGAGTAATGGCGTTTGTCTTCCCAAGTAACCGTTACGCGTGATGGAGCCCTGTTTTCCTGGAGATGGCTGAACACCTGCCTGCCGATGGGAAGTGGTGAATGAATTCCTTGTTTTGCTTTGCTTGCCTGTGCGACTTTTGCTTTACCTATTAAACTGTCTTTATCTCAACCCACGAGCTTTCTCACTTTTACTCTTCCGATTCTCTTCCCCATCCCACCTGGGGGAGTGAGTGAGCGGCTGTGTGGTGCTTAGTTGCCAGCTGGGCTTAAACCATGACAGTCCTTTTTGGCGCCCAACGTGGGGCACGAAGGGTTCAAGATAACGACAGGTTTGATTGGAATGTGCTAGATCAAATTTATAGCTGTTATTGCTGTTTAGCTATTAATCGGCAGGCTCCTGTGCTTGCCATGGGGTTTGCTTGCCTTACTGTCTATTAGAGTCTAGTGCTCGTTAGTGGCTGCTTTTTGCTTTAGCTGCTTGCTGTACTGCCATACTGCTTATCATCTTACTCTGCTGTGCCTGGGAACATTTTGATAACAGCAATGGCCATGCGCCTGGGCTGGCAGATGGCCAGGGCATCGCTGCTGTTTCTGTGCTGCTGTACTGGACAGGCTGGAACTCCAGTATGAACTCGAGTCAAAGGGACTGTGACCTGTGGATGAGTCCATGTGGGAGCAGGACACCCCGAAGCGTCTGTGGCCATGGATAAACCCACATCAGAGCAGGTACAACTCGAAGCGTCTGTGGCCGTGGTTATGTCTGTGCCACAGCAGGTGTAACTCTGAAGGGATTGTGGTCCAAGGGTAAGCCCACGCAGGAGAAGGTACACCTCGAAGCATCTGTGGCTGTGGATACATCCATGCTGCAGCAGGTACACCCGGAAGCATCAGCGGCTGTGCATGAGGTCATGCTGGAGCACCTCAAAGTGTGAGGCCATGGATAAGCTCACGAGAGAGCAGGTACACCCCTGGAGAGACTGCAGCCATGGGAAAGGCCATGTTGGAGCAGGTTTACTTTTGAAGGGACTGTGGCTGTGGGTAAGGCCACGCTGGAGCAGGTATATCTCTGAAGGCATTGTGACTCATGGATAAGGCCACGCTGGAACAGGTGCACCTCGAAGCGACTGTGGCTGTGGATAGCTCTCTGCTGCAGCAGGTATACCCCTGAAGAGACTGTGGCACACAGATAAGGCTCCACTTGGAGCAGGTACAATCCTAAGGAACTGCAGTCTGTGGATAAGTCCAAGCCAGAGCAGGGGCAAGGGGAGGAGTTCATTGCAATATTAAACCCTATGGTCTGGTCCAAAGGGACCAGGGGTGGAGGTTGTAATGGAAACACCTTTAAATTATTGTAACCTGGAATTTGAGTTGCATGTTATGGGAATTATTATAGCAAGAACCCCTTGTTGCTAGCCAGGCTAGGAGCAAGGGGAGGAGTTCATTGCAGTGCTAAGCCCTGTGGTCTGGTCCAAAGGGACTGGGGTAGAGATTGTAATGGAAATACCTTTAAATTGTTGTAACCCATGATTTGAGTTGCATGTTACAGGAATTACTGTAGCAGGAACCACCTGAACCACTGGAGGACAAGCTTTACAAGAAGCAGTGCAAGTGCAGCAGTGACCACACCTGAGCTGGCTTTGGTGCCCAATAGCTCCATGCAATACAACACCTCTCCTGTCCTGAGTGACCACCATAACAGATGGAGCCCAAAGTCATGGACCAAATGAACTCAATGGACATTTTGTGGACATTTGCGGATATTTGTGGACATTTTACAGGGGTGGTCCATAGACTAAGGGAATGGTATATGTGTATTCTATCAAAGGATGGGAAGGGGGGTGATGGTTAATGAGAATGCATTGAATAGTGTGAGACCTGAGCATGACGTAAATGGTATGGAATAAGGGGTGGAGAATGTGCTGGTTTTGGCTGGGGTAGAGTTAACTTTCTTCATAGCAGCTAGTATGGGTCTGTGTTTTGGATTTGTGCTGGAAACAGTGTTGATAAAGCAGGGATGTTTTAGTTACTGCTGAGCAGTGCTTACACAGAGTCAAGGCCTTTTCTGCTTCTCACCACCAGCGAGTAGGCTGGGGGTGCACAAGAAGTTGGGAGGGGACACAGCCGGGACAGCTGACCCCAACTGACCAAAGGGATATTCCATACCATATGACGTCATGCTCAGTATATAAAGCTGGGGGAAGAAGAAGGAAGGGGGGGACATTTGGAGTAATGGCGTTTGTCTTCCCAAGTAACCGTTACGCGTGATGGAGCCCTGTTTTCCTGGAGATGGCTGAACACCTGCCTGCCGATGGGAAGTGGTGAATGAATTCCTTGTTTTGCTTTGCTTGCCTGTGCGACTTTTGCTTTACCTATTAAACTGTCTTTATCTCAACCCACGAGCTTTCTCACTTTTACTCTTCCGATTCTCTTCCCCATCCCACCTGGGGGAGTGAGTGAGCGGCTGTGTGGTGCTTAGTTGCCAGCTGGGCTTAAACCACGACACAAAATCAGACATTAGCCAAAATGGCTAGACTGATACTGGTAAGTGGAGCTTTCAGCGTATTTCAAAAGTTTGGAATATAGGTCTTTCATGTAGGGTGGAATATTCATCTCCCTGATGAGGCCAGCGAGGTGTGCTCCTACTGAGGAATTATAAACTGTAAATGCTGTAGTGGATTTGGGAGACCTAGACTGTAAGGTGATATTAGGATGTGTTTGGGAGGGATGTTGACCTGTGCGACCATTGTATAAGTCATGTGCTACTTTGTTCTAAGCTGTCAGGTAGTTCTGACTGCAATTCAGCAATAATGTGAAGGTGAAATAGGGATCAGATTCTCTGTCCTAGAACACCTCACTTCCTTCCAGAAAAATGTGTAGTCATACTGTATACACACTTCTGTGTAAGAGTTCTTCATCTCCCATTTCAAACAAACTCTGCCCATCCAGTAATGTACTGATTATGTTTGTCAGGATCACATTTACAACCAATTCCGCTCAGGACCATTTATTGTGGAATTGCTTTTCTCTTTGGAGACACTTCCAAAAAACGGGGAGACAATCTTGCTTAAATAATAAAAATATTTGATTGTGTTATGATAGGTTCTCTTCTTCTGCAGAAGCAAATGCACTGCACTATGATCACAGTTAGAAGGATGAGGTTTTAGGGAGCCCCTGGTGAAAGCACTGGCAGGAAATCACTGGGCTTGCTTACCTTAAGTGAATCAGGCCGCTTTTGCTTTCATTGTACAATGCATGCAAAGCAGAAAAAACTGTCTTTCTTTTGATCAATACTTCTTGCTCTATGACCTGAATGGAACGTGTGCTGATTGGTCTTTGTGCTGCATTCAATTCAGAACAGGGAAAAAAAGGAATAGTGATTAAAGAAAAGAAAATTACTTCTGGTCTACACTGTTACAGAGGTCAAAGCAAAAGTGCTTAATTTAGGATTAAAGGATTTAGGCTGTAGGAGAGTCCTAAGCACCAATCATTTCTCTGGGAAAAAAAATAATAAATACTGTTAATAATCTGTCAAGTGCCAAATTACAGTGACTGACAGGCAAACGCCACAAATTGGAAAGATTTAGATTTAGGGCTAGGTGACCTCTAGAGGTCCTTTCCACCAATATTTCGTGTTTCCTTTGTACAGTGACTACTCACAATGAGCAGTTTTGAGAAAAGTTTAGGTAGTGTTAGAAAAAAGACCGCTTAGAGTTTGAGTTGGAGTGAGGCTGCAAAGGATCTGCCAAAGGAAGAAGTGGTCTGCAAAAGAAGTTGTCCCCTGACAACTTTTCTATCCTGGCCATGGCTGGAGACCTTGTGCTAAGGTCTTAGCCTACATCTAGGGATATGGGCGGGATTCAAGGTAGGCCCTGGTTAGTGTTAGGAGAGAGAAAAAGCCTAGAGCTCCAGCTGTGGTCTGGCTCTAAAGGGTATGCTGAAGGAAAAATTCTTAACTACAAATGCATTAAAACCAGCCGGGGCTACTGAAGGTAACTGTCATTTCAGCTATCACATCTGATCTGTAATGAAAAATATAGTGTATTGCTGTCATTATAAGAACACACATTTTTTGCAGATACATTTTTTGGCTATGTTGGAAAAGCCACCAAGTGGTGGCACTGAGTAGGTTTATTCTGTTATGTTATTTTTTATTCCAGGCACCTGCTTGTCTTTGTAGGAACTTATGAACTCACAGCAGGACACCAAGATCCTGATGGTTACCTATAACAGCCTTGGACCACAAATAAAGTTAACAACTAATTTTTTTTCAGCTGATGTCTTAAGCTTAGTGGGTAATAAATGTTGGGGAGGTTAGGTTTCCTTTTTTTTTTACTGTTTTTGTTTAATTGCACTGTATTTTGGAACTTCTGTGATAATTTTAATATCTAGTATTGAACTTGTAACCATGGTAACTTAATGCATACAACCATTTTAGTCTGTTTACATCATTTAAATTAAATAAGAGATACTCGGTTCAGTTTTTCTTTCCCGACTAGTTCAGCCCAGTCACTTGTTTGTTCAAAGTTAAGAAACTGAAGGAGCAATGATAACGCAAGGGCTCAGCTGTCCTCTGCAAAACTGCAGATTTCTACAGTGTAGAAGTATCCACCTGACCTAGTTGTCTACTTGTCTAATTTGCCTTTATGTTCACCAGAGAAGAAAAGGTGTATTTCAAGGGCATGACTCGTCTAATGGTAAGGCAAAGGTCTAACAGGATGTGGAGAACCTGACCAGAAGACCGTTGTACATCGAGGAGGTGGTGATCCACATACCATTTAACCTGAGTAGGTGCGCTGTGCTGCTCATACAGCCTGGCCTTCAGGGCTGTGCTGTGCTGCACAAATTCCCAGGCTTCAGGATGAACTCAACCAGCTCATTGAAACGGAGGAGACAGCAGACAGCTCCTGCTGGGTACCAGTGATTACACCACCTGCCTGGCCTTGCCTGTATCTAACAGTGCAGCAAGAAGTTCCTGTGCGAACATCCTTCCTGCTTGACGGTAGGAGTGACGAATAGAGTTGTTTCCTTGTAAGAACATCCTATAATAGCTTGAATGACTGAAATGCGGGGAATGTCTTTTATGGACAGGGTTTGCACAGCATACTGTGTGTGGGTTGGAGATGCTGCACCACTTGCGATTCTCAGCATCTAAAGGGAAGTAAGATTATAATCTACACTATTATGTCTTTCTTTATAGTATTAGCTCTAATAAATGGCATTTTAAATGAAGCTTTACAAAGTTTGGGTGTCTTTCTCACTGGAATCATAATGGAACAACACCTCCTGGTGCAAAACACAGGGGTCAGACAAGTCTTATTCTGATAGCAGTTAGTTGTTTCCACTGCACTATGAAAAGGTTCTACAGTAATAGCTCAGAAGTAGAAACCTGTGCTACAGGCCTCAGAAATTAGGCTGGATTCCCACCCACCAACTAGAAAGAGTCCAATCAATGTGTACAGATACTCAGTATTTGACTAACAGATTTAAAAGTATATTTTGGTAAACTGTCTTCTCTTTTGTATACTTAGCACATCAAAAATTCCTTAATGAAACATCTAAAAAGCTGGTTTATCTGTTCGTACTGAGTCCTGATTTTAATCAAAACAGGGCTTGACAGAAATGTGCAAGAATCTTGTATTTTTTATCTTTAAAAAAAAGTCATTACAATAAATACAGGGAATTTGTGAACAATATTTCTCAGTGCAGAGCAGAAGTGCTAGCTAAAATGGCAGATTGCTTTACTATTCCCAAGTACTGGTGAATTTGTAGTTAAGAATTGCCTATGCTTAGATCCCATTCTCCAAACTGCTAATTGCCTTTAATCATTGTGTAAAGGACCCATAACAGCATAGGTTGGAAGGGACTTCTAACAGTTCACCAGTCCTGTCTTCTGCTCCAAGCAGGACTATTGCCAGCACTACATAAAACCAGCTATGTCTTTGCCTTGCTGAGTCTTGCATTGCCTTGTTGTCTTGAGCTGCCTCATAGTTATGTTTCTTTATTGCTATTGATGAGTCAGTTATTTTTTATTTCTTTCAACTTAGAAATTGTACTGTAGCAATGAGGAAAAAGAAAAAGACAAAACCCCATGGGACTGGCTGGCAAAGCAGTGACAATCACTCGGTGGCTAATATATACTGGTATTTCTGCAACTGCTGCCCATGATGCATGTGTATGTGTACAGATTGGGTAATATCTTTTTATAGTAGAGGAAAGGATCAGGCTTTTATAGCAGACTGTACATAAAGACAAATTGATATCATGCAGTTGTGAAAAGAAAAATCCTGATTTGGGTAGTATGAACAAAAGTGGTGTTTAAAAACTGAAGGAGAATTCTTGGGCTTGGTGTTTGTGAAGCCTCAGCTGAAGTTGTGTGACTTTTTGGCACTACTCTTAAAAAGGAGGTAGAGAGATTAGAGAATGTCTAGGAGAACAGTCAAGAACCAAAAATGATAATTTTATGAAACATGATGCAGGAGAAACAGTTTAACCTAGAGAAGAGAAAACTAAGAGAGAAGAGAAAAGGTTTCAAGTATGCAGCAGGTTGCTGCTAAAGATAAAGCAATCAACTACTCCGAGTGTCAGTTAAGAGCTGGGCAGGAAGAAACTAGTTGATTTGTTCTGATGGAGTTTAAGGTTGGATATCAGTTCTAGATGCAGTTACATTATGACATTATGGAATGATCATCTCAAGAGGCTTTTAAGACTGGATTAGCTAAAATATACCTGCTTTATGAGATCATGCTTAAAATAAAGAGTTTTTTTCCCTACAATCCAAGCCAGCTCATTTTTCTGTGATTTATCTGAATTTGGAAGGAGGAATGGTTTGAATACCAAGCCAACACACGAGCTATATGGGAGCTTCCTCTTCACAGGTATTTAAGCTTAGCGTGAGACTTGGCACATCAGCTGGGAGTATGGCAAATTAGCTAATCTAATATGACTAAACAGAACATGATGGTCCTTTCAACTTATCATAGTACTCTGAGGCTGGAAAAGGTTCAGTGAGCTGTAGTTGGCTAAATTTTCTGGCAAAATGCTTGTTTGTGAAACTTCCACCTCTTAGTGCCAGCTGGGAACTGAACCAGCAGTACCAGCTTGGATTTGGGTGCCCTCCTCCCATCAGTTTTGTGTAATGTAAGGATCCATCTTTTGGAGTATCTCATCTGAACTGCTAGGTTTCTTTTGTTTTAATGCACTCACCACAAATCTGAATACATTGGGCTGAAGAGGCATTTATTTCTTTTTTATGTGTATGTTAATAAGACATTGGGTGATAAAAATGCTGTGGTGTGGGGATCCTGACTGTGAAACTAAGGATTTCATGCAGAAACTTCATACATCCTCACAGGCATAGCAGGAACTTAATTGAGAGGCAAAGATCTACTTCTGCAGTGTTCGTCATTATATTTGAAACTCTGAACAGAGCAATTTAAAAATAAATTAATTATGTACAAAAGTGTAGTTTTGCCCCTGCATGGATGGTCAGTTTAAGAGATGCTACATTTGTTTACTTTCAGTTTTGTTTTTTAACTTTGCAGAATGACAGGATGGGAACTCCAAATAGACTGGTACTCATCAGGTGTTTATGTTCATAAATACTTCCTTGGGACTGTCTTTGGTGGCACCATGCTAGGTTATACTTGCTTTACTATTTTCTTTTTAATTGTGTGGAGCAGACAGCTTCTGCTTTGTTGCCATTGATGTCAGTGTTTGTGACAGAAGTAGTGATGCTATTGCTGTTGGAATGGCTATGCAGTTTCTCATTCTCTCTACTTTGTCACAAGAAATTTCTTGTTAAGAATATACTGTTTATTGGTATTGATGAATTTGGAAGATGAAGAATGCAGAAGGAGAATTTGACTTCTTAACAAATTGTCTGTCTCTACTTGTTTACAGAGCAAACTTCAGATTTCCCGTTCTCAGCAAAATATATTACTGCTCTGGAAGACCAATATATGGGAGTAAATAAAATAAATTTTGACTTCATTATTTGGCTTTTTGCTCCTCCCATCCTTGAGATGTTTTCTCCAGCTTCTTTGCAAATACTAACTTCGAGCATGTAGAAGAAAGAAGGACTGGGTAGGTAAGTGTGCTATTGGTTATACAAATATCAGTCACTCATGCATGCATTACTTACCATGTAAGTGGAGGTCAGGTAGCCACGTGTGGCTGAGGGGCTGAGGGGTAATTGAAACTTTTAGGTAATCAGTTTTTGTAAGGAATGATACAGGCTTTCACAGCAATGCTGGATTTGTGGAATGTCTCCAGAGCTTGGATAATCTCAAAATGGCCAATTAGGATTTTGATAATAAGAATATGCTCATTAAAAGAAAACATGGGCCAGGAAATGGAGCTACTTATCGCTTAGGACTATCAGGAAATTGTAAGTGAAATATATTATCCACCAGAGAAGAAGAGCTTATTGTCTGAGGGTCAACAATTATAAAACCTTTGGAATCAAAGTAATAATGATAATTGTATTCCTATTTTAAGAATCAAGTATTATTCCCAGGGCTAAAGAAAAGTTCATTCGTGGGCAGCCAATTAGCCACAGTGCAGTTTTGGTACAGTACAACTTCTGCACTTATAAAACCAGCTCATTCCAGTTTGTCTTCTGCAGAGATCTAAGAGGTTGATGTGATAATAGGCCAAAAACATTCAAAGAATATATGGTAGGCTATGAAAATGCAAATTTTTCTTCATCTAGTTAGATCCCTGTCATGGTAATAAGGTCCTCTTATGTTTTCTTTCAGTCTAAATGACAAAGCAAAGTCTGTTTTTCTTCACGGAGCAAGCAGAAGTGGTTGGGGGTTTTGCACATTGCAAATGCATACTCTTCCTCATTCCTTTTCTCCAGGTGTAACAGTTAGCACAATGTGGAAATCGGAATAGTAGAATGAAACTTATTTTTCTCAGTGCGTTTCTTTAAAATACTAATTTGACATACTATATTTCAAAACTGTTGATATAAGTGTTCATTCCTGAATTAGTGGTTGTATTTCAAAAAACTTGTGGCCATTTATTTATGAACAGGAAATTTGGTGGCTGCTGATGGCACAGAACTGTGGCTCAGGTGACATGGTTCTGATTCTTAGCTATGCTGCAAACTTATTTTTTGACCTGGCAAATGATTGTCCTCCAGTTCCTGCCAATCCTTGCAGAGGGTACACTGCTGATTCCTGCATATCTCCATGTGTACCTGGGAGATGGGCCACTGGAAGGAACAGGAAGGGAGGAAGAGCCTGTGTCCTGTCGTGCCTTAGATCACCATAGGCAACATGGAGATAATACAATTGCTGTATTATATTCTTACTATATCCTGTTTATAATTTGGAGCAATTACTTGGAGCAAAATAAAATCTCTGGAGCAGCAAATGTACTGTACTTTTTATTGTCTTGTACTTGGTCTTCAATACCAGATTGCAAAGCAGCAATACCACTTTAGTACTAGGCAGAACTCCTGAAGGGTACTGTAATGTGAACAGTAACAATCAGAGGGCAAGGAAGGAACTAACACACTGCAAACTTGGGGTAAAATGACATGCTAAAAATGAAAAGAACTATACAACATAAAAAACCGATTGCTTCTTTTTCTATAGACAATAGTTTCCATAGTTTTCTATAGCTTTTTTATAGTTTCACCAACTAAATCCACCTGCAAGTGAAATCAAAACACTCCCTATTGGCAAACGGGAAGTGAGAGCCCGATATGACAGCTCTCTTGGGTCCCCCTGTTTTAATTTCCTTTGTACTTCATTGTGATCACCTGTGAGCAAGTTTAACACTCATTTTGAAGTCCAGGGGAATAGTTAATTTGTGGATAGTGTGTCAGCAGCAAATTATTCCTATAAATAGTTGCTTATGATTCTCTTTGATTTATTAGAGCTATTTTTTATTCAGGCTTTCTGCCTGACTCAAAAGCTGAAAAACAATCATTTGGCTGTCACAGTAATCTTTGTGCAGAGGTAGTTTCAGTCTTGAAAGGAAAAAGAGCTGCCATAGTATAGGTAGCAGAAGTAGGTCACTACTTCTGAGACGAATCACTGGAGCATATTATTTAATTTCTAGTCAAAAGACTTAGACTGCTGGGTTCTCTTATCATTTACTACTCAATGATAGCAATATTCAGTGTCAGTGATAGAGGTTTCCAGCAAAGTTCAAAGAAGAAAGAATATATTTCCCCTCTTACTCCCTGTTGTTGTTTGCAATGTAAAGGTCTGCAAATAAAGCATTCTTATTTGTTCAGTTCATTCAAAGAGATGGATTTCTTTCCTGGTTAAGAAATAAACCAGTAATCAACTGGGATTTTTTTCTGTTTCATGTTGAGAGATAGTGAGGTAAGGGCAGGATCCTTTTGGGAAGAGACTTTCACTAGGGAGGGGTTCTAGGTAGGGGTTGTGGGGAACATGGTAGGAGATGAAGGAGTTATGGGAGAAAGATTTGGGTGAAGACAAGCCATGGTGTGGTGTCTTTACAGTGAGATTTTTAAAAGATTAGTCTGGTAGCTAAATCTAGCTTGGGGCTTGTGGACAGACGCCAGCTGATCATACTGGTCTCTGTGCAGGATAGCTCCATAAACTCACTTGTGATTTACCTTTTTTTTGTGGAAAGGTCAGAATCTAGTCATCTCTGTTTCCTCCCTCAGGAAAGAGCACATAACATGATACCAGAACGTATATGTGTTTAACCTTGTGGATGTTGCTGAAATTTGTCTGAGTGCTGTTAGTTTTATGTTCAACAGTCACCATTAATTAGGAGAACTGTAGTCTTGAATGCTATGGCTAGATAGGATGTAGCTAAGTTAACTCTAGTTGGTGAAATATCTTTGGACTGAGAATTTAGTGCTGGAACATTTCTTAGGGACTGGAGAAGAAAAATGTTTCCAAGAAGCATTGGAATTTTCTAACTTGTACATTGCTTTGAAAATGTATCCAATGAAATGTATGAAAACACCACACTGTTTTTAAAATTTACCGTGTTTTTATTTTTCTGTTATTTCTTCTTTGCACTCTTTCTTTGCAGTCAGAGGTACTGGTGATGAGAAGCCATGGTGCAGGAGAGCTGTTTAGAAGAAGATAAACAGCATCCTTTAGATTTCTTCAGTTACAGCTTTTATTGAAGACTATCAGAGTCATGCATGAAGATAAGATTATCACAATAAGATTCCTTAAAGTAGCTTTAATGTTCCTGGGCTGTGCGCTGCTTACCAGTACATTTAGGGAGTTGTAATGAAGAACCTTGAACTGGTCTAACACATTCTGAGCTGTGCTTGCCTACTGCAATTGCAGCCATCGGCAAGGTAGTTCAGATAAAGCAATTTTGTTTTGTGTACCTTTACAGTCACTATTTGCTACAGCCATGAAACTACGCTTCCAGTTGTCGAGGCAGCCCTCTGTGTCTCAGGTTATCTATTTCCTCGTGCACAAAAGTGGTTAAATTCCATCCCAGTGTACTTATCATGCCAATAAAGATAGATGCAGATAACCTCATGAAAGAGACTGTCCTTTTCTTTTTCTGGCTTGGGCTGAACACGATTCTGCCTTCAGGCCACAGCACTGCACTCAGAGGAATGGATTTCTGAACAGGTATAAGCGTATTTATGTGAGGGTAACTGTTGGACAACAGTGCTTTTTAAGGCAGAAAACTGAATAAACTAGATCTTTGTTACAATAAATAACTGGAAAATCTTTCTGCCATTGGCAGAAGACTAGTAATGTGAGAATCATCTTTCTTCAAAAGAGGGAAACTGAAGAATTTGTATTTGCTGTCATGACAATTATTAGCTGATAAAAAGGGAATACATGAAGGTTAAAGGTTTTTATTGTAGTTAACAGCAATGTCAATTCACTCTTTTCATTTCTCTGCTACTGAAATCTCCTGTGTCTTCCTAAATTTTAGACTTCAAAGATTTTTATGATTTTAAAACCATAATAGAAAACTACTCTGTTTCAGGCCGTTACTGAGCAGTGTTTTGCACAGCTATTTTCTGGTGACCACAACGTGGTAGCTATTAAACTGGTCAGCTGGTAAATATTCATGGGAGATTTTTAAAGTAGTTAAATGTTTTTAATTCAGCTGCATTGCTGTTCTGATAATCTATCTGTTTGCTCATATATATATTCATATATATATATATATGAGCACACCCCTGATGTATGTTTGTGGTTAGATATGTGTAAGTGAAGGGGGGGTCAGTGAGTTCTGGACAAGGGCAGCTTTATGCTTGGATTAACCCTGTCTGCCAGAGTGTTCCTGAGGGGGCTGTAAGACCTGTCCTGTTCGTGCTGAGGAAAAAGGCCAGAGCCTTGAACCAGATGAGCAGGGACCCTGTTGTACCCAGAACAGCCTCTGACTCTGTCCTATGCCAGGCTAGGGCTCTTCTACTGCATCATTCTTGTGGTATGTGAATATTTCCCCCCTGTATTTGAGAAGGCAACTCAGGATCTGACACTCTTTTTTGTGTGTGTGAGTTTTATTCCCTTCAAGCTTGAGTATCAGGCATTACAAACCCTCTATAGCTCTTTAAAGGTATAGAGGTACAGGTCTTCTACATATAGGAACTGTTTCCAAGCCAAAATGAACAAACAAAACTGAGAAAGTGATTGCAATGCATCTCTGCTGATTTTATGCATAATGGATCCTAACTAAGATATTTTTGGCTCCATCCATAGATGGCAGTTAGTTTGCCTTTACAAGTGTCTGGATAAGGCAAGCTGGGCAGCAAACAGAGTGAGACTTTTGGTCTGCTGAAGCTATTTGGTTATCAGATGTAACCAAAATGTGCAATTGGCTGTGTTCCCAGCTGCCTTAAATGATCTGACAGAACCATGTCTGAGATGTTTTTTAATTTCTTTCATGGCTAAAGAACTTTCTGTATCAAGGTATCTTTGGTACATCTCAGGCAGGCTATTGCAGTGTCCATGGGGCTGGACATAAGGCTAATGTTCTTGAATCCGTTCCAGTGAATTTGAATCAGTTAGGAATATCCATGAGTGCAGAGATGAGTTGTCTGCCTGAGTACTTTTGCATGAGTAGGCTGTGATAAAGAGTTAGCTTCTTGGAAAATGATAAATGCGAAGACATGAAAAATAGCTCTGTCAGAAGAATGGACAAAGTCTATTCTATAGTTTTTCTGTGACTTCATTGTTCTGCAGCTTGCGATGAATGTGTGAGATTACTTTTTGAAGCCAAGTCTTTAGGCATTTTGCAGGTGAATTTTGCTTTATATTGAGGAATTACATACAAAGCAATAAAAATTATTCAGTATGCTGTTGATCTGCAATAAACAAACTGCATCTCAGGGTAGCACATGAGTGACTGGTCTTACTTGCTGTACACAATGATCAGTCAGCATAAATATTCTTAAAGGAGTCGGGTATGCTTAATGAGAACTGAGATATTGTTATTCTTTACACCAGTGTGACTCTGCAGAATCTGACTTATAGGTCATTCCTGATAGAATGAGAAACTGCTGGCAAAATATTTATTTTCTATATATTTGCAGCCTTATTTTTTTATGCAGCCTGTGTGTTTTCAGAGAATGCAGATGAAGCTTGCTGCCATGATTACTGCAAAGATCTTTCCTTCCTCATAACAGCAGAGGTCCTTCAGCCTCTCAACAAATTAAAAACCCTTTTCTAGGCCTTTGTATTTTGACGCTCCTTTCTTTTCTTTCTTGGTTCTTCCCTGTTCCATTTTCACTTTTTCCATGCAAACCCCATTCACTTTATATAGTGCTACACTTCCTTCCCTTTCTCCTTCTGTCCCATCTCCCACTTCAGATGGCTAAAATTCTTGAGTCAGTCCTAAAGAAAGGTGTTTGCAAACTGTAATATTGGTCAGTGCTCCCTCTCTGAATCCCTGCTATTGCTCCTTTGAACTGTCATAGATCAAGGAATATTAATTACACAAATGAGATTCCACAACACTTCATCCACACTTTATGTAATAAAACATTGACCTTAAATGTTCCACCTGAACATGGGACAGAATGCAGAAAACCACCAGTTCTGGATCTAGTCCACTCCCTGCTTTTAATGTGAGCAGAGTCACATAACCTTGTTCATAAATTCATCAAATGCGGTCCAAGCCTAGTTTGACTGTTGGACTCCTTATTAGTGGAAGTCCAGTCAAGATTGTTTTTACTTAGATGCATCCATTTCTCCTGAGTGAATATTACCCATAAACATTTTTTTATCTCCTTTGTTTTGATCTACATTGATATCTTAGAGTAAGAACTGTGGTATCATTCGGCTTCCATTTTGCTATATTACCCAACCCAGCTCTGTTTCTTTCTTCAGGTCAGGGAGACTTTTTTGTTCCTCTGGTGGTCATAGATGTTCTCTGTTTGTGTTCCAGTTAAAAGCACATTTCGTGAAGTATGAGCAAACTGGACCTCAGTGGTCTATCTTAGTTCAGTCTCACTGTAGTTAGAATCATAGAATCATTTAGGTTGGAAAAGACGCTTAAGATCATCGAGTCCAACTTTAAACCTAACTCGGCTGAGTCCACCCCTAAACCGTGTCCCTAAGCGCCATGTCTACACATCTTCTAAATACCTCCAGTTCTGTGAAGAAGTACTAATATTTCCTGATTTATATATTTCCTGAAGTAAATAAATTTTAGTATTTATGGATATACATTTTTATGCTTCCTGAAGGAAATCTATGAATGATATGTCTTAGGATTGCATGTATTTTTTCACTGCTGCAGCACATTTTGGTTCATAATCATTTTGGCAGTTATGCAGCTCTTTCTTCTCCCTCTGCAGCTGCCCACTGATAAACCCATATCCTGTAACAGAAGTTTCTCTTCTGGATTTACACAGTGGGACAATGGCGCTTAATGTTCCACTCTCCGGTGCTTTTAGTATGATATTACAGTCTCCCTCCGTGTTGAAAATGCTTTGTGACTTCAGCAAATTTCGTTAGCAGGCTCTTGCTTTCTTTATCCTTTTCTTTACACAGTTCTTATAAGCCACCTATTTTCTTGCAACCTGATTTCTTTTGGACTATAAAACTCCTCTCACCACCCCACACACAGTGTATTTTCTCCTTTGGTTAGTTCCTTACCCGCTCATAATTCTTTTGCTGAGCTGGCTTCTCCAGGTAAATAGTTTGCTTTGTGGTACTTCACAGGGGATTGTTTTATGAAATTCAGGTCTAGTTCATTTTCTGTGTTTTATTTTCCTTTCTTTGTTGTTAGCATCATGTTTGCTGTCTCTAGACAAGCAATCTTACTGACAAATATGTGAAAAATTTTGCAACTTGATTTGCAGTTTGCTGCAGAGATGGGAATTAATTGTTTCCCCTGTTTTCCTTCATCACAGGAAACTTCTCCAGCTTTGCTTTTGCATAACTCACCACACCTGAAAACTACACCAAAATGTTTAGTTATCTTAAATCCCTCCATCTGCATAGCTGCTCCACTTTTTTTGTTCTTCTAGTTATATCACCAAAGGATCTTTTATTTTTCTCTGGAGTTCATAGTCAGCCTGACTTCTGGGAGTGGTCTTTCTTCCAACCTCTAAGATGTATCTTTATGTATTTACTGGTCCCTTCTCCCCTAATCTGCAAGCCCCCAAGTTTTTCTAGTTTAAAAAGAAAATGCTGCTAAGAGAAAGACCTTGCCTCTACTTTGATGTATTTTAGATTTATTACTAATTGACCAGAGACAAGGCCATGAAATAAACATATGTGATCCTGAGTGCCATCTTTGGTCTGTTTGTAAAAATTAGTACATTTATGTATCGAAATAATAGAGTGATATTAATGGTACAATTTGACATTTATGGAGTTTTGCTTTGCTATTAGCATTTCCATTTGGCAATTACTACTCAGTATAGCAATTCATTGATGTTATACTTTAATGACTAAGAATTCTATGTATTTATATGAATTAAAAATTCAATAATGTTCCTACATCTTATCAGCATGATGAATCCATCCTATTACTACCAGATTAATAATACCCCCATTCTCTTTCTACAACATGAAAACAAAATTGGTTGATTCTTTTATTAGGAGCCCATTCTCTAGTGGTCTGTGTTGAAGAACATAAAAAAATTCTTCTCCATTTTTGGTTTAATAACTGTAGGAAAAGAATCTTGAGGATTAGACCATATATAGTGAGACACTAAAAAAGGTAGCTATATTATTTTCAGTTTATGAAAATGAGTTGCATACTCAAAAGCTGTGATCTTTTTTTGATCAAATTTCCTGAGCATTAACACTGGGCTAGTGATAATGACCTACCTCTGATAAGTGCTGTAGTTAGATAGCTTAATTTATAATGTTTGTAAATTTGATATATCCAATTAAAATGCTATTGCAATAAGATAATCAAGAAGCCCTAATTAGCCTAGATTATCATTAAGAATATTTTTAATGATGCTTATTGATACCTTCTTTTCTGTTATTGATATATAATACAAGAGATACTGTGATGGGATGGTAGAGAAAACTTTTTATTTTAAATGAACAAGAAGTTAAGACTTGAAATGCTGAATCAAATGGGTGCAAATTGAAAGTTAAAGAAGGCAGCTGTGGTCAGGAAGAGCAATGTAGACTTAACTGTATCTGCTGGAAAATAAATCCTGTAAGTGAGTAAAATTTTACTGTGGCCTGAGGAAATTCAGGTTTGCATTTGGTTAGTTTATTTTTGTACACAATGATTTGATATATATAATATATATGTGAAAAAATGTATAGGTCCACTGCAGTATTACTTTGGGAGAATCACAGATTTTAGGCCAGACAGGACAGTTAGCGCAAGTAGCCTGAGATTTACAGCCCAAAACTGAAATATGGGTCTGTTTTCCCAATTTCATCCATTACCAAGGGAGAACATTGCTGAAATTCAGATATGATGAAGGTCTGGGTTTCGTTACTGAGGAAATTCAAGTTTGTGTCTAATAAAACCAGATCAAAACAGCATGGTGAGCATTCATGGAAGAGTGTGGTCAAGGAGACCCTTGAAACTAATATGGAGAGGACAGGTTCTCTGTGCCCCCGTTATTTGCTGAATGCATACCATCTTAATCAATAATAATGGCCCAATTTAAATACAACAAGTAAGAACAAATGGAAATTAATGAGAAACAGATTTGGAACAGATGGGAGGAAACAGTTTTTCATGCAGAAAATGCTAAGCTTTTGTAATGACCATAGAGGTGAGGTTGTTGCAGAGGTAATTTAGAGGAAAGAATAATGGCGTGTCTTATGACTTCAATGCAATAATAATCTGAAATGACATTGTATGGCCTTCCCTTAATACATCTGGCCATGCTTTCTTTTAGGTTGCTGTCTTTGCATCTCCCAAGACACCTTTTAAAGTGCTGTCCCTTATGTTGGGTGGAGGCAACATTATAATGCTGCCAGAGATCCGGCCTCCACTGCCAACAATTCTCCAGTTCTATTTCCTTTTCTGTGAGGAAAAGAAATTATGGGAAAGCTGCTAAAAGAACAGTTTTACTGTTGGCCCTAGGAGTCTAGAAATATATTTGAGTTGCAGTTGAGATTTACTGACTGAGCCACACTACTTTGCCGAGTGTGAAGTCTGATCCTACTCAAGATAGATTACAAGCTCCAGGTGGCTTTACCTTTAAACTGTTGTAGTGTATTGAAACATACATGAAAATGCACAGAATTTTTACCTTTGCTGTGCTAATTAATTTTAAATACTGTACTGCATGTTACATTGCAGGAGTTCTCTGAAATATCTTTAGCTTAGTTCTTTGCACTTCAGATAGACTGTATGGAAATACAGACTCACAGGAGCTCATTATGGAGTCAGTTTCTTATACATCCAAGCAAATTATGAAGTCAATTAGGAGCCAGAAGGGAATCTGCAGCACTATAGATAAAACAAATGGTAGCACTAACATATGGATTCTTTGCATTTCTAGTTTGCTCTTTCCACTAACATGTAATGTGTAAGTTGGTGGAGAAGAAAAATCAATCCTGATAAATAATGTAATTATATGCATAAAGGGTTTATGATGACAAAGAAACACAGCTAGTCTTTGCTGACTTCCACTTACAGAAAACTAATATTTTCCAGTATTATTTTAGAAAATGCCACTACGATTTAACACAAAGATGTTCCTGTAAACAAGACCCTATGCTTTACTGCACTTGTAAACCACTATTGAAGAAATGAAATAGAGAAAACAAATGAAGTAACTTCTTTTGTCACTGAAATATACCCTCTAAGCAGGCAGCAAAGTTGAGAATTAGATGTTCTGATCAGCAGCTGGGGACAGACAAAGAAACAGCTTGGCTTTTTTGTTCCTGGGAACATCCTGTTCATGAACTGGAATAGAGCTGCTTGTTTGGACTCTGCGTCATTAGTCACAGGTGAAAACGCCGTAACATTGTTTCAGTTAAGAACTGGAAAAAATTCAGTTCCTTGTGAACATTTTAAATTCATTTCCTAAATGCTACCACCGCTGTGCAATCTTGCAACTCCATACAAACATATAGCTTTCAAAGTATTCAAGCATTTAGGAGGATTATGTTGCAGTCACATACCTATTTTTCAAATGCTTTCAGAATGTGATTTTGTAAGTATCTTTATGGTTATGAAATACACCCTCATTTGCTGGTCAGCGGCTTTCATAGGTACTTGGGTAAAAATAAGAAGTATTTTTCAAGATTCATCATAAAGCGGTTAACATGGGGAGCAGGGTAGAGAAAACGTATTCCCTGTTGAATTTAAGCCAGTTTTATTTATGAGAGTCCTGACGCTTATGAAGTATAGCGGGCTATCTTCTGCTTCAGCAGCAGAGGCAATGGTGGTGTATTGCTATACCAACTCCATTTGACAAAGCAGTGTGCTGGCTTGTTTAAAAGAATCTGTTTTGCTCAGTGCTTGCTGGATGGGACACATGGCTTGGTAATGACTCTTGTTGCAGATCCCTGATTTTTGGGAAAGGTTATATAATGGTGGTTACAAAGTAGTTACAGAAACCCTTGAGGTTTTTAAAAATCCTTGATTTCTTGGCTGCGTACCAGTTCATGGTATAATACTAAGATTGCCTCATATTTCTATCATTTTGGCAACACCATTGTTTGTGTACCAGTGGTTATAATACTAAGATTGCCTCATATTTCTATCATTTTGGCAACACCATTGTTTGTGTACCGGTGGTGATAATTTTAGGTAGATCACCTGCCTTTGAGAATGCTGGCCGCAAGGTGAAACTGACCCTGCAGCTGGTCAGGACAGGAGTAGGTGTCATTGTGCTTGAGGGATGGGGAAAAGATGTGGAGGGCAGTGTGTTCTGTGACGGTTGTAATGATCTGAGGGTTTGCTTATGGTGGAGGAGATCAAACAGGCAGCAGAGAGACATATTCTGCCCAATCTCCTGCTCATATCCTTCTGAAGGTTCTGGGAGGTTTTTCCAGGAGGTAATGGGGTAGGGTTTTTTTTGTTGTAGTAATTTTATCTTATGGATGATATCCAGCTCTGCAGGGTTGTTTCACTTCACATAAGCTGCTGATTGATGGACTAGGTGTCACTTAAGGTTATCATTTGAGTGGTAACAAGCTGGCTGAAGTACAGCCCAGGTAAGATAGAATTAAATTTGTTTGCTTATAGGGACTGATTGGAAGTAATGGACTAAACATCAGCTCCCTCATTACATGGTTGTTCGTCCTTTTAAAGCCTGGTTCCTCCCAAAAGAAGGAATAGCTTTGTGCACCCAACTTAATCTTATGAGGAGAACTTTGAGCAAGGATGAAAGATCAGATAAAAAAGCCTGTATGCTAAAATAAATAATGTGCACAAATACATAAAAAGTAGGCAGTTTGAGGTGTTCATAATAGTGTTTAGCTTTCTAGTGGTCTGAATGACAAAGCTTTGGAACACTTTGTAGCAGAACAATGTGATATGTCTAGCCTTAGATTTCTTTAATAGTAAGGGTGTATGGGCAGAAAGAAACTGGTAGCTGTCTTGCACTAGGAGGTGAGTGGGACAACCTATTGGAGTCTCTTTTGTGTTGTTGATGCTGCCCCGAAATGACTCGGGAAGTGCCTTGGTTGCTACAGTCAGTCTTCCTATTCCTGTGTGCAGTGGGTCACCTCAACTTTTAACAAATGCTATCCTTCTGAGGTAGATTTTTGGCTGTTACTGTTTATAGAGTATTCAGATAGAACATTAAATACAGATTCCAGCTGCAAAGTTCTGGTCCTGTTTCGAGCTTTCCCCAAATTCCTAGCTGCTTAGCACAGAATGCAATATATTGGAAAGAAAGAATATATGGCAGTTATAAGAAGTATGTGAAATGGAGTTTTTTCTTTACAGTAGTAAAAACAAGGAGATATTTGTGTATGTATATATGTACAAATTTTAATGTAGGCAAAGAGTAAGCTGGCCAGTCATTTACAGAAAGTCAAGTATTTATGATTACTATGTTTAAGTAAATTTACCATTTAAAAATATTTTTTTAAAAACTCTAAAGCAGAGTTCTAAACAGACTGTTAACTTTAGCTATTAACAAAATAGAGGTAATTAAAAGAAGCTGTAACATCCACCATAAAATTGGTAGTAATGAGATATTCTTCGTTTGCTGAAGCTCACTGTATGTGTGAAATTGTCTGCCAGTTTGAAATCAGGATTAATGGTGTCCTGCATTGCCAAGCATTTCTGGTTGATAAAGATAAATTGTTGTAGATTGAGACCACACATTACAAACAAAATAGTGCTTGTTTGCCATGTATACAAAACTGAGAACACATCTTCACTGAAGAGTTTCTTCCCTGTAGGAATGTGAAAATTTACCAAAGCATAAAACATAATTGATCTTTGAATGCTTGACAAATCAAGGACAGATTTAGGAACCATTTTGTATAGAAGTGAGAAAATGTTGGCTTTTGAAAGTTGTTTCCATGAAGAAAGTTCGTGTTCTCCCTCCACTCTTAATGGCATGCTAGGGTTTTATTTTTTTTGTGAACCCTGAAAAACTATTTGCCAATTTTAGATTGATACAATGACCTTGATTCCAGAGTTTAATAAGAATCATTAAATATGGATGTTGATGCTTGGTTAGTACTGCCTCTGCGTATGAAAGTCATATAATTAATACATAATTGTCTGACTGCATAATTCTTCCTGTTCTAGGCTTAAGAATTCAGTTCTGAAAATGCTTATATGCAAAAATAACTTAGCATGGAGAAAAATTTTCCTTGTGAAAAAAGTAATTTTAGAAAGTAAATTTTTATACAAATTATCTAGGAAAATTTTTTTGGGGTACTTGGAATTTAGGGTATAGTTAGCACCTTAAGTGCTGGGATAATAGTGTGTTTTTTCTAAGGAGCCAAGAGGAAATCTAACTTTACTGTTTCACCTGCCAGTGATTTCAACTTTGGTTTTGCAGCACCATAAATATGCTGCTACTAAATGCTTTTAAAACTTCTACACTATGTGCTTGTATCACTGAATGTTTATTATCTTTAATTTGATTCATTATTTTAGTGGAGCCTGTGAACCTGTTGCTATTGTAGATCCTAGCTGGGTAACCTCCATGAAAAATCATGCAAATGTGGTAAGAAAGCCCTGCATTGTCTGCAGTTGGAGCCGATTTCTTGTCAGTAGAGCTGGTCTTCTAATAAGTACAGTAAATAACCGTATTTAAGTCCCCAGCTTTGCTGGATTCTTGTTACTTTCAAAGAGCCCCACCTCGCATTCCGAAGTTGGGTCTGGACGAAGGGATTTTCACAGGTAAACTGTGTTGCTCCTCTTTCTGACTGCCACCTAGCATTGCTGAAAACATCATTCATTCCCACTGTTTAGTAGGTGGTGTTGTCACTTTTTATTTGAATATACCAGTGCTAAATGATGGGAACTCGGTGAGTGAAAAGATCTGTATTCACTGCCAATAGTTTCAGATGGAAAGGAAGGCGCTGCTATGTGCACTTCTGATGAAGTGAAAGTTAATGGTGTAACCACAAATTAAAGAAGGTTAACAGCAAATTGCTGCAACATCATGCAGTTTCAAAAAGATGCTGTGAACTATTCCATCTGCACATAATTTGTTATGATTTTCTGAAACTGCTGTGATATGAATCAATTACCTTTACTGTATGCCAGTTTTGTTTCACGGTTGCTGCATGTGCAGCTGAAATGCACTGTGTAATGCTTCTTTGCAGTGAAGTTTTAAAACACATACTTGTAGAGCATCTTCCCATGAAGTTATCTTTTTTTTTAATTTTTAAAGCTGATGAGGTCCATTTTCCATCTCACAGTGGGGCTCCTAAGATTTGGAGGCTGTCCTAGCTTGTAGGAGCAACCTGTGTTTTGCATCTTGCCCCTGCATCAGGCTGGCACTTCAGCCCCATTTCCTCAGCCCAGGGCAGATGGGGAGGATCAAGGAAAGCAGTGGCTGGTGAATTTGCAACCATTATTCCTTCTTTTCCTCCCTCTCCCTTCACGATGTGCATAAGGAGTACAGAAAGCAAGTGATCTTACTCTCTGTGTACCGTTGCCAGAGCTGTCCGAGAAGTCCAAAAAGGAGAGATCTGTTGTTAAGGACAGCAGTTGTTTTATAGATTGTAGTTTAAGATCGTGGTCAGTGAGCTTTTTCTTACAAGCTGTCTAGCAGTGGGGAGGCAGCACCAGCTGTATGTGGTGCTCCAGAAATTGTTTTGTGGTGCATGACAGTCCCTAAAGTAATCTCTTTTAATGTAGATGAAGAAAGAATAATTTCCAAATCCCTCTAATCTCCTTTTATTGGGGACTGAAAGTTTCTCTTGGCTTGCGGAACTCAGAAAGGGAAGTTCTAGTTCTACATTTTCCCAAGAAAAACTGTTAGGGTATATTAAGGGCCTACTGGAAATAACATGGGCTTCCAGAAGAGGTTT
Source organism: Gavia stellata (assembly GCF_030936135.1). Classification (NCBI taxonomy): domain Eukaryota; kingdom Metazoa; phylum Chordata; class Aves; order Gaviiformes; family Gaviidae; genus Gavia; species Gavia stellata. The sequence continues at coordinate 66,345,352 of NC_082637.1, forward strand.
GTAGGCTATAGAACTATCCTGAAGCAGATGAACATTGTGAATTTTATCAAAATAACTGCCTAAGATTCTTCTATAGTTAAAAATGGACCAGGGTAGTTTTTCATGCTTAGTGGAACATGCCACAAAGACGCAGAAATAAATGCAAAATACACAAGCCCATAAAAAATTTGAAGAATTCCAGTGGCAGTTTAATTTCTCTTTCAGAAAGTAATTGTCTAAGAGAAATGTATGCTTTCTTCTGAGTAGGTATGTAACCAAAGATATTGGTGAAACATCTCTTATTTGGCTTTGGGCTTTTTTTTTTACTGAAAGGAAAAATGTGTATAAAACAATGGTAATGAGGAAGATAAAGTTGTAGAATATGCTGACTCTTCTGAACCTTATCCATGGCATGATTATCTGTGACCACGGGAGACCCAACTGAAAGACCCTAGCAGTCCCTTCTGGGCCTATGTAGAAGACAAATTTTATTTTTACTAATCAAATACTCAGTTAGAACCACCAGACAGTGTTGTGGGTATTTGGGTTTTGGCACCGATGGAACAGGAAGAGGAATGGCTTTCTTCCCCTGCTTTTTTGTTCATTCTATACACAAACCATGACACCATCTACAGTGCGATTCAGTGGTATAAGTGCCAGTACAGGGGCAGGTTTACGTTTGTCCCAGCAGCTTGTGAAAGGAGCCATTTCTTGGTCTTTTGGCTAGTACAGATAAAATGGGAGTCAGCCATTTGGCATTCTGGTTTTGGCTGTGTTGCCTGCTATCTGTACATTATTAAAAATTGTTTTCAGTAATTTTCCTGACTTGGTTTCTTCAGAACTAAAATGGGGGGAGATCGTCATTCTTATTGTTTAAAAGACCTGACCTTGGTATGGAAAGAAATGGTTTTGGTTAACTGTACTAAACCCAGTGGATGGGGAAAACAATGTTTTCACCATCTGGGAAATGCTGACATTTCATCTCCCTTTCAACTTGGAATGGAAAATCAGAGTATCAGAACGCTTCAGGGAATAAAAAAATGTTTTGAATAAAGAATGTCTAAATGAGTAATTCAGATTATATTTCGAACAAAATAGGCTATTTCAGAGCAAATACATTTAGAAACAGTTCTTTGAAATGGGAAGTTTCCAAAAAAACTAATACCTTTTTGGTTTTGTTCTCTGGAGCTGGAAAGAAAAATCATTACATTGTCAACAAAAATACTGTTTTAGACAATGTAATTTTCCAGAGATGAAAGTCTAGAAGTGTTAAATTTCACCTAGCTTTTAGCATTGAAAATTTTGGGTGGAGATTGCCATGTTGTACTAAGCAGGTTTTTAACAGAGATACTGCCCTCCAGGGCCCTCTTGGTGACACAGAGGGATAATAATCTGGCAGTAAATGGATGATGGAGAACTGCTTGGGTGAAGGAGAGCTCCTTTAGTAGAGTAACAACTTAAGGTTATGTGTTTCTCCAATCTGGAGAATGGTCATACAGTGATTCTTCATATGCTGTAGGAAAAGCAGCATCAAGTCAGATACAGAAAGACCGCAAGATCACTATGTTAAGAAGGAATATTTCTTAGAATAAGATTGATCAATCCATCTTTCTTTGTTGAAAGTGAGGGTCTGTACCCAATGCATCATGTGTAGATGCACCCAAGTGGACTCCAAACCACTTAATTGCCTGAAGCAATATAGCTGCTCTAAGACAACGCTCCATCGAAGCGATTGATAAATCTTATTGAGAAATTATCCCAGGCAGAGTGCAGGAGTAGCACATCTCTTTCCTGCTTCCAGGATATTGGCATTGTGCTGCCATATGCTGCATGGGCATACAGACTTACACCTTTTCCAAATATCTTTGCACGATGCTGCATTGCCCAGTGTAGACACATTCTTAGATATGAAAGAAAACTGTCAGGGTCATTTAAGGCAGCTTATTTAAATGAGGTGTGGATTGTAATTCATTATATTTTTGCATTCTTTTCAGTCCAATCCACTCTGAAATGACAAAAAAAATGATGCTTTCATTGTGTGAGAAATTATCAAAAATAGTAGGTATATTTTGAGTTTGTTTTTCAGAGAATAATTGAAGGAAAGTTGATAATGTAGTGTGCTTCTGGTCAGTGATTAATTTGGGGGATATGGTCTAATTTATATTCCTACATTCTTGGGAGAGACAGAAAGAATTTCAGAGTTAACCTTTGCATTAGAATGAGCAATAAGATGCTGTGCTGGCTTCTGAACAGTTTGTGCTTTCTCATCAGTGGAGAGGTGGCCAGTGTTGGGGGCGAAATTTTTGTGTGGTTCATCTCATCCTAAAGTGGACTCCCACATTGACCAGGTGGACCACACCCTAGGCTGCACTGATAGAATTATCACCACCTCTCCCTTGACTATACAGGGAAGATAGACAACCCAGATGTGGACATGGTAAACACCTGAAATGAAGTGAGATGAATTTCACTTCTGTAGGGCTCTTCTTTTCCATTTCTCTTTTCTATGCCCTCTGTCCTTTTCCATTCCCATTTCCTATGTAAGTTTCCTTTTCCTTTGATGTTTCTTTTTCTTTCTTAGATGTGGTTTCCTTGGAAGTTCTTGAAGCCCTTTCTTCAGTTTTTTTAGTCATCAGAAAACGCTGTACTTCTTACATACTGACACTGTTTTCATCAGTGTTTCTGAGCCAAATACGACTCTAACAAGGGAGAAATATTTGTGGCATCTGGCCAATGTCTTACTCCAGTACAGGCAAGTAATTTCTTCTTTTAAGATGCAGCAGATCTTGCTGAGTGAGCAGAGCAAGTTCCTGAACAACCGTATTCTGCCTTCTGTTCAACAATACAGTTCTAAGAAAATGAGTATTTCCTTAATTGCAAGTGGGTTTTATTCCTCTACAAGTCAGGAGCATTTTCTAAGAGTGTGTAGAGAGTACTGTGGGTGAAGACTAAGTCCTTTCTCTAGCATAATGTTAAATGTAAACATCCAGCAGGGCTTGCAAGGGTGGAGCATGGAGTATTGATGAGTATTGATGGAGTATTGTGAAAAGAAAGCTTCATCTAGTAATCCGGTGTGCTTTTAGTCAGTCTTGCGAACTCAGTACAGAGCCCATGTCCTTCTACTAGCAATGGCAGTGCCATGTTCCTGGGCTGCAGGACTCATGAGCTGGGGTGCAGGTGCACCCCACTGGGTCTACTGTAACCTCGTAGGGCAGAGGGATGAGGACAGGAGATCATGTGAGGCTCAGGTCCAGGGAGGAGCAAAGGCACAAGACTCTCTGCTTTGACACCCTTGGGGAAAGGTGGGAATGCCTTGCACCAAACACTTCCTCAGGGGATGCGCTGGTGTTAGTGAAGGTGTTGTTTGTTGAACATCACACCCTTGGTATGATCCACGTATGTTATGAGCGCTTTGAAGAGGTAGATGTACTCTGCAATCCACGTTGTTATTCAGGGACGTGGCAAGAGTTTCTGAATGCACGTCAGTCTGTAGAAATTGCAATGCCATCAGTCCATGCTGTCTTCTAAACTCCCTGAGTCTTTTCAAGTGTGTGTGAGGGCTTTGCTTGGGAGAGATCTGCTGTTTGTTTCTCTCAGGTTTTTCAAAACCAATGCCTGCATCCAGAAATGACATGCTGTGGGGCTTGTTCTGACCTGACAGTGGAAAACTGTACAGTTCACAAAAGCAATAGAGACTGAACTGTGCCATTGTTTGGTCTGTCACTTGTGCCACCCTCCAAACACCTGGTGCTTGCTCTGGCTGCCTTCCCAGCAGAGTGAGAGCACAGGGAGACACACCTCCCCACTTCAGAGCTATGAAGTGTTGCGTGATTTCTGGAAGCAGGCATCAAAAATCCACCTTTAGACTAATAAATCGGTAAGAAACACTGAGCAGTGATCTGTTCTTAAATCTAAGTGTCTTCTGAAACCTACGTCATGAGATGGGAAAGTATGTCAGGATGCAGCTGGGAATAATTCCTACACCCACAGACAATTTCCAGAAGTTGCAAAGGTGATGAAGAATTTGCAATTCAGTTTTGTTTCATACATAACTTCCTTCTTTTATCTATATATTAAAAATATATACCCATGAATTTAACAATGAAGCTCGTGATTTATGTTGAGGCTATATGTCAAACTTTTTTGAAGAGTAACAAGACACTGAAAATATAACTGCTGTTAACAATGGGGGAAAAAAATTGCAGATAAAAATCAGTTCCCAGAATATAACAAGCATATGACCGTACAGCACGTTGTATTTCTGTAAGATAACAGTTGTCTGAAGTTAAGTTTTATTTCCTTCTTCTTCCTCCCCTCCCTTTACCACTGATTGCTTTGCTGAACCCATACTTAAAATGTATTCCATGTTGTGATATTAAAATCTTTCATTACAGTAGGCACTGTCATTTTCGTAAATGCTTTCCATGGGAATGGACACTGTAGGAAAGCATTACTGAAGCATTGCCCACATTCAGCTACCCTGATACAGTGGTCAGCCATGTGTATTTTACTCTGTTTTGACCATGATGAATATTTACCCTGGGGAACAAGTACGAGAGTAACTGAAGCTGTAACATGGGTTAAATCTTCAGTTTGCTAGTTGCGAGATGAAACAGAACAACATGTTTTGTTATTAGATATTCATATAGGGGAATATTGGGTTCAAAGAAAGGAAAAAAAAAAAAGAGCCTATCCTGAGCAATGTGAATGACTATTTTTAACTCATGCTGAGAAGTGGTATGGTTAAGATCACCAATTTCTTTTGTCTTCCCCAGCCCAACAGACCAGGTACCTTTTGTATGGCTGGTTTCTTCTTAAAGGCATCTGACGGCCCCAAATGAAGCTGACTTATGCCTTTGGGATTACTTCTCAGATACTATACCACTGTACATCCACCATATCTTTTAATATCATAACAAGGAGAATTATGAGGTAGAATTAACTATCTCTATTTACCTGTAGAGTTTTCTGAAAATTCTCTGGCTATACAAATCATAGTGTTAGACTGAAGAAAGTCCCCAAATAGACTGTGGTGCAGAACTTAGCCCATGGGCTTTAGCACTTGGAAGGAGAAGCATGACCATAAACTACTGCTCTCCTGTGGGGTGGGGAAGATCCACCTCTTCTGAGCCCAGCAGCAAAGCCAGCATCTCCTAAATAGCACAGAGGAGACTGCACAAGTTAAAATTACCTCTCCATGTTTCTTCACATATCTTATGATGTTTGCTCCCCTATGTGGGTAGTCTCTAATAAGTAATGTAAGAAAATTTCATATGGAGAAGTTCAGACTTCACTAAGTGACCTCACAGCCTCATTGGAAATGTACTGTTTGTTAATTACATATGAAGACAATGTTGTTGGCTCCCAGCAGACTAAAGGAGACCTAAACTTCATGACTTGTAGCCTCTTAAAATGCATCTGTTTACCTTCTTCTTTCCTGAAAAATATTTTAGGGCTACTTCCTTTTAAAATGCACAGACCCATCTGCTCTTATGAGTTAAGCACAATATTGCAATTTTTAAACAGAAAAAAAATCTAATTATCTAAAAAGTTGTAATAATTGCAAACAGGAAGAATATTATACTGATTTCTGTAAGCTTGTTTCATTAAGCAAGGTTTGAAAGTAATGTTCTGTTCTTTCCAAAGGGATTGTTACGGAATATCCATTAATCAGGACTTTGTTGTATGCCATTAGTAGGTTAATTTTGCTACATATTTAAGTGTTTGTTGATCCTCTCAATCTATAGCAAAGTTTGGCAGTATTAAGAGGATGAGTATGAACAAATGTAAGCTGCCTGCAGTCAGCTTTCTGTTCATAAAAACGAAAATAAAGTGATTAACCATTCTAATGCTTGTGAGGAGCATTAGAAATATCAAAATGCATAGAACAGACACTGGAAACATAAATGTCCTCCTAGCTTGGACATGGATATGTAACATCTCCATGGCAGCCAAGAGGTGCAGTTTAGAAATCATTTAATGACAGTTTAATGGGGAGGTAGCTAACTTCTCTGACTCTCCAAACCATGTGCCAGAATCTCTAAGGATAGGGTGTGCTTCCTGCTGTGCCTGGTAGTGAGGATACCACAGTAGTCCCCATCATTGGTCACACAATATCATACCAATGTTGGGATTGTACTGGAAGTGCTTAGTTGCTCAACGATTGCTGCAAGCTGGCTCTTCCCAAAAGCTACAGCTGCAAGTCAAGCCACTGAACAAGTGGGTCATTTGGTCTTTTTGGCATAGATAGTATAAAAAAGAATAGTTAGGATACAGGGAATAATCTGCTGCAGAGCTGTAATGTCTTATAAGCCTTTTGTCCCTGAGAAAGCAAAGTAAGGCATGTTGGAAAATCCCCAAAGTACCAAACGGAATACACAAAGTCTCCCAAGCAAAAGAATTTTAGTGAAGAGCTGGTGATGTAATGGATGGGAGTAGAGCTAAACAGGGATTATTGTTCATTGTGTACTTAAGATACATTTTAAAACTGGTTTCCTGAAGCTGCATATGGAAAGCATTTTGCATCTTGCCTTTTCAAGGTAGAGATGCCCATTTTGTCTGCAAAATGGTACTCTCAGTAAGATGTAAGTAATTATACCTAAAAGTGATGTCAGAAAGAATGTGTTACTTTTATAAAAGTTAGGAGGTGTTGTTATTAAGCTCTTGATTATATGGTTAAACACTATTTTTCCACAGAATAATTGTTTCTTTCTGTGCAGAAGAAAGGCTGCTCTGAGGTTTAATTAGAATTCTTTTGCAAAAGAGGCTGTTGCCTGTCAAACTGCTGTTTCATTTATTGCACAATCTGGAAGATGTGTAGCAGACAAGGCAGGGACTAGCAGGAAGAGACAGGATGATCTGGTAGTTATGACAGCTCTATCTCGTTGCAGTGAAAATGGTTAACACTTGGCAAGGTTTTAGGAAATTGAAGAAAGGGAAGTGCCAGAGAGCTTTAATAACCACTGCATTACCAACCCCACCATTAGGGTAGTCAGAATTTTTCTGTTCCAGTTCTTCTGGACCATATGTTCCTCCACATAAATAGAGTAATGCTTCACTCATTAGAAACCTTTTGCAATTTGCTGCGAGCTAGACTTACTGGTGATTATGTAAATAAATCAGGTAAATCAATTCTTATGTACATTTCATTTTGTTATCTGAACTACCTCAGACTCTTAGAGCCTTCAGAATCGGTTTGCAGAGTTAGAAAGCTTTCTTACAATTTTTTAGGAACAGTAGTATTATAAGAATGTCTTCTCTAATAATTTTGGGGTTCCCAAGTTCTCTTCCATGGGAACCCACACATTTTAAAAATGGTATACTTTCCGTAATATTGAGTGAATATTTGACCAAATTCTCAATTTTCTTGAACTCCCATTCTAGCTAGAATAAAATACTAGAATAAAGCAGTTATGTCAGAATAAAGAGTAGGAATAAAGAGCACACAGTGATTTGCATGCTGTGCATCAGGGGAGGATATGAGGATTCCTGGGTGTTACCAAAATAGGATGAATACTTCTTTAAAGTTGACTTTTGGACAATTTTCATAAGATGGTGAGAGAAAACTGCTGGCATTACTGTGACTTCACTTTTTTTGAAGGATCTCAGGCTAGGGAACTTGGAAGGGTTATGCCAGTAGCCCTGTGTGAGGATATGTCTCCTGATCTCCTCTCCTCTCCTCTCAAGGAAGAGAGGTTCTTCCCACAAGTATTTCTTGATGTTTGTTGAAGAAGCAAGGAGCAGCTGCTCTTATGGAGCAACTCTCCATTACATTAATCCTTTTCCACTGTACAAAAGGGAAGCACTACAAAACCATTATAGAGTTGGCTCCTTTGGTTTGGCTATTTATATGGTTTTTTTATATTAGCAGCACTGATTTTCCGGTTTGTCCCCTGCTGTGTCTGTTAATCAAAGAAATGCTGCCCATCCTTCATCATCTTGGCTTTGATTGATTTTTTACACAACAATTCCAGACCTCCATTGGTGTGTAATTGTTTGGTGGGTATTCCAGATGGACATTAAACAATTCTATAGGAGGTTTTGTTTATACATGAAGTAGTTTTCTTTCTAGACATCCAGCTGTATAGAGCATAGGAATATGACAGATAATCTTTACTTATATTTTAATTTGCAGGCTGCTTTGCTGCAAGATGAGCTGCTCCAAGTAACAGTCCTCCCACTACATGGATGTATGTGTTTTATTCGATACAGATCTCTTAAAGCATTGCTCTGTTTGTGCACCAAAGACTGAATTCCCCCTGAGGGCAGGAGGCTTCCTATTCCAGTGCAGTTCTTCACAGGAACTAGGATGTTCTTTCTTTTGCCAATGGATCACAAGGATACTACCACTTCCCAGCATGTACTTCCCAGGTATTTTAGAGTTTCTGGTCCATACTGGGAAGGGAGAGTATCTAGTGGACCTAAAAGGATTCCCAGTCAGCATGAGGTAGTGAGCTTGGGTATCCCTGCTTCTGGGCTATGGGAGTGCTCTGGAGCAAGTGCCTGTCCCATCTAACAATTTTTAGACTTCTGGCTACATTAAGGAATATTCAGAGAGCTTTACAAAAGCCAAAAAAAAAAAAAAAAAAAAGGAAGTGATAAAAATGCTAAAAACGGAGGGATTTTTTTATTGAAGAAAATAATCATAAGGTGTAGGAGGAAACAGCCATTGATCATCTTAGAGAATCAACATTTTGGGAAATTAAATACTCCATAATGATACACTGGTTACTATGATCTTCAAAGCAGTAGTTTCTCAGAGGCTTGCTGTACTTCTGAAAGTTACTCTGGGAGAGATTTGATGGCTTGTTAGAGGCTTGTGAAGAAAAATCAGAAGTATCTTTGAGACTTTCTGACTGCAGTAACTGGAAAAATGTGTTCAAATGAAAATAGCCTTTCTGAATTAAGGTCAAGAAGCATTTTAATTGCACTCAGGTTATCAAAAATGCAGTGCAGCAAATAAATAAGTAAAAATAATTTATGTTGTCACTTCCAATGGTATTATGTGTCAGTCAAGGTACTGAATCTGGTCAATGTTTTTGTGCTTAGCTGATCCTCATTCTTTCCAGATGAAAGAGATACCTTGCTATTTGCTAGAGCCGCATAGGCAAAGTAGGGCTAATGTCACAGTCATGAATTTCCTATTGTGCTGCATTTAATTCTGATTTAAATGCCCCGTGGCAGCTGGAATAGTTTGGAAACTAAGGGCTGGGGTGTGAAGTCATGGAGGGGTGAAGGTTAGTGGTGTGACTTCATGTTCCTCCACTCTAATTGTGGAAGTGCTGTTGCTCCAGCTATACATCTGTGTGAAGTGGAATTAGATGCAGATGACTTGGGTGCTAACAGTTCTTTCCCTATGTTGAATATACAGGGGGCCAAGGGTAAATAGCTCAGTTATGGATGTCTGTTTTGTAGATAGCTGAAGTTAGATGAGGTAGACCATCCTAAAATCTGAGTGTTACATACATTTACATGGTACATATATGTACTATGTGTACATATACATGATTGATATGTATTATAGATATCATTTAGTACTATATATGTATTATATAGAGAGAATATGAGTTGAGTAATTATTAATGATTAATTATACATATTATATATATGTACATTTATATGATGAGTAGTTCCTATGCTATTAAAGAAGTGTGATTAAAATGTGGTGTTGTCATTTTCAACTGCAGCTGTCATACCTTTTGAGAAAGGCTATATTGTCTGCCAAATGCTTAAATGTTTATTTTCTCATTATACTTTTCCCTTTTCAGTGTTGGAGATGTTTATAGATGCCAGTCTTATAGATATGTAACCTCATGTTCTGTCTTCCCGCTGAATCATAATCTTGCCTGCAAGATTGTCTTTTTCCTTGTGCCATAGTACCTCAGCAATTGCACCACTGTTTTGTAATTGAATCCTCATCTTTGTGTGGAAAAGATGCTGCTAACAGGACGTTCTTTGTGAACACCAGAGGACTTCGGGCCAGTTTGTTGGCATGGAGTAGCCCAAATGTGATGACTGCCCATGATACAGAAGCTTTTTCATTGCTAGGGCTTTTAAGATAGGGTTGAGTGTAGGTTCCTGGAGTGAAGAGTATCTTAACTTTGAGAAGTTCATCTTAAAGTAGATCTGAAGTTGACTGGCTGAGTGAGGGTGGTAAATTTGGATTGTCTTTATCCACATATTTGTTGGTTTTTTTCTTTTAATGCTTGCAGGACCATTATGTGTACCTTCCAGTAAATAATAAGAGTGCCATTAGCTCCTAAATAAGCCTCTCTTTAATATTGGAATGTAATCAAATAGCATTTTATCAGAAGAGTCCTCATAGGCAAGCTGTAGTCTGAGAGTTTTCCTTACTTATTTTATCTTTCCCTATGTTTTAGAATGCTGCTCTGCCACTAAACTGCACCTGGCAGGTGTGGTTCTGGTATGGGTAGGACAGCTTTCTGTATATTATTAGTATTATTGTTACAGGTCTTCATGCACAGAATAAAGATTCTGCAGAAAAAAAGGCAGGAAAGCAAAACCATTGGTCATTATCACCCAGGATGTGTCAAACAAATTTTCTTTGGTATTGATTCAATTTTCAATTTTGTCTACCTGGGCACAAAGTAAATTAATTCCACAGGACTATTGATCTGACGTACAGTTGGAAAGAACATAAGTTAAAGTTTTTTGTTGTTTTTCTTTTTTTTTTTTTTTTTAAATTTTTTGTTTGGCAGTGCTTATGTAAGCAAATCTAGCTTCCTGAAATGAAGAAGGGTTTCTTCTTGGAAAATGTGTTCCTTTCACTGCATTTAAACTACTGCACTAATATGTTAGGGGGTCAAAGTTACAAACGTCATTTGGGCACACTCACTCACACTCACACTCCTACACCCTGTAGGATTGAGTTAAGGAACTGAGATACTGTCTTTGGATCTCAAAATATAGGGCTTGTTGAGAAAACACATGCTGATACTTTGTGCCTTTTGTGATGGTGCTAAAGGAATAACCAGAACAGGCTGATAGCAAGCCCAACACCAGCCTCCCAGTCTTCTGTTTCTGGAAGAACTTTTTTTCCCCCAAGGAGCAGGGTTTTATTAGCTTGAGCCATGTGGTGGTGCATTCCTTCTGCCCCCTCTCCCCTGGACCACTCTACGATCTCAGAAATTCCAGCTAGGCCCTGGTCTTTGTGTAGTTGGGCAGTTAAGCGTCCCTTGACCGTACCAGCAACTCTTGCATGGCTAAGGCAGGGAACAGTACTGACTGTACCAGGCACTGCTGTTACCTGACCGAGGCAGGTAATGAGAGTGAGAACAATGGAATAGTCGGTCATACCCCAACAACCCTAGGACATTCCTTATCTGGATCGTAGCTCGAGTGGAACGACACCATTGTTACTGAAACTCCCATAATTTTTAATAATGACTAAAGCCAATCATCTTGCAAACCTATAAACAGCGGTCTCAAATGAGACTCTTTGAGGTCTTCTGGACCGCAGCGGGCTGTGACCAGCATGTCCCTCTGAACGAGACACCTCTTAGAGCTCATGAACTCTCCAGTTTGTGAAATTTGGAGGACCACCGCCGAAAGCTGATGATGGGACCTGGGCTGAAACCCTTTCCTCCTTGAGGGTCAACCCTCACCTGTTGAGAAATGCCGAGACATTTGAAGCAAATATTTCATGGAACTTGAGGGGAATTTTTAACAGGTATACCTTTGTGTGTGTGTGTGTGTATATATATATCTCTATATACTCTATATATACACACGTGTGTGTGTGTATATATATATATATGTCTTTGTGTTTGTGTGCGTGCACATGTGAATCAATTTGAGTACCCCATAGCAAGCATAGTATAAATATTACCATTTCAAATCTATAATTGTATTCACTGTAATCACTGTCGTGATGATAGTAAATTGTATTAACTCACTTTGCAAATGTTAGACTAATCAATGGTTAAGTGCTGCTAAAATGTTGTGATCCACCTTAAATTGTGAATGAACCTTAGATTGCTGCTAAATGCATATAATCCCTTAGATACAAACCATTGACCAAGTCTGGGACTAGAAGTGGACCTAGCCAGTCTTCTCTGAACCTCGTGACTCAATGGGAGGATTTCTTTATGACATGAACCCTTGATCAAGTCTGAGACTAAGTCTGGATTCAGCCACACCTCGACTCCTCTCTGAGAAGGAGTTTAGAAAGCAAGGGGGTCCATTCTGAACCTTGTGACTCAACAGGAGAGTCCTCTTTACTCTTTTATTTCTCCAGTCTCTCTGCATATATCATTCTGATTAAATTTTAATTTGATTTTCCTTTTTATGTTTTAGCAAGTAATAGAGCGGACCTTGCCATCCAATTCTGTTAAGTCTCACTTTTATAAACTTCTATTAAAATCGCTTTTGCCAATAACCCTTGACGGTGATTCTTTAAGCAGCCTAAACCACTCATTGGCGACAAGCCAACACCACCACAGAACACATTCAGAGCTTAGTCATTTGGGGGTGGAAGGAGTTAGCCTGCATCTCTCTACAAAGAATGGTTACTTATCTAATATTTTTTTTTTTTGTACTGGTCTCTCCATGTACAAAAGTACATGTATTATAATCTTTGACACATACAAGAATAGTGTCTATCAATTGCACTCAGAGGCCACCAGAGTCAATTACTTGTGAATTATGAAGTTTGCTGTTATAAAACTTTTAATGCCAGTCATTTTCTAATTTGAACTTGCAATTGTCAGCAAGTGATTTTAACAGCTATAAATAAATATTCTTGCACATGAGTATATGGAAACTCAAAAAGAAAACAATTGGAAAATACTTTCCAAATATTAAAGTGTTTTGTTTTATAGAGAGCTGCAGAGAGTTTACTTGGCCAAACCTAGATTCCAAAAAAATGTTCACTAAAAAAGCGTGTAAGTGAGATTAATAGTCTTTAATGGTGGGAAAAAAGCCCAAATCCAAGTTAACAATAAAATTTAATTCAGAAACTCTGTTGAGCAAAAAGAAGTTGTCTTTCAAATATTATAGAATTTTTTTAACTTGTAAATACAGGACACAACTTTGGTTTTCTGTAAATGTATCTTCTTTTCCACCTGAAAAATATTTCCTGGTGGCATTTGAGAATATGGAGCATTTATTTGGTTTGCCTGGATATCACTGACTGTGGGATATGTAGAAATTTTTATCATGTCCCATTGGGAGTATGTAGTTCCACAGACCACACTGACAATCCAGCATTACTTGAGAAAGTGTTAGCAAATACTCATCTGACGTGCAGCAGTGTTTCTTTTATGGCTTTGCTATTCCTCCAAAAAATGGAATCAAGAGACCAAATGTGAGAATTTCTTCATGGGCTGTGAGAACAGGGACTGCATGTTCAGATGTGCTGTAGAAAGTCCTGCTTAAGAGGACTCTGTAGACTTGTTCTCGTTTTTCCTCTCCTTATCTCTATCCTTATAGGGATAATGTCCTCCAGCCTCTTGCAGGCAAAGATTTTTCATTCAGAAGTAGGATAGGCACGTCCCAGAAAGTGAGAAGATGCTTGAACACTGATGCATTTGTCAGAATAACTCATTATTTACTTCTAGATGTTTTGGGTGTGATATAACCCAGTAGTGAGTTCGCTCTGGTCTGACTGACCTGTCTTCATACTCACGGAGACATTGTTAGCAGTCGACAAGCAGTATCAAGGAATCTCTATTTTCTGGTATTTTAAGCAGCTGCAAAGTAGGTGTAGGCAGCATTAAATAACAGAAAGGCTTTTATTATTCATACTTTAAGGAAGATTGATTGGATCCAATCATTAGCTAGAGTAAATAAGCAGAACTTCTTTGACTATGTCCAGAGGTACTAGCAGGGAAGACATTGCTCAGGGAGCTAATGCTTCAAGTAGGGCTTATGTGGAGCAAAAGAATTCTGTTGTTAGCTGGATCCTGTGTGTTCTTCAGGAGATGATTGTAAAAAGTACTGATTTCATATCACCTCTACTTTTCTAATCTGTATTTTCAATTGTATGTTTCTTGTCTGTCTCTGTTCTTCTGGATCTTCTCTACCACTTGAAAATAATTCCAGGTTTTAATGTACTCCAAGAGAAGTGTTTTCTTGCTGTGGGTCTTAAAATGGTCTGTTCCTCTGTCTCTCCAAACGCCGAAGGACTGTTAACATGCTTCCCTTCTGTTGACTGTTTTCTATCTTAAACACCATTAACACTAAGTGTCTTAGGGTACATATGTCCTGAGACACTGGTAAACACCAGTTCAGTTCCAGCAGTGCTACAAAGCTTGGAAGCTGAAGACACATGGGGTTCAAAGCCACCAGGCAGTGGCTTTATTTGCATTGTGCCCCTTCTGTACTAAGGATTCCTCAGAACTACACTGGGGTAGAAAAATACTTATGAAATTTTCATTATAGAATCATAGAATCATTTAGGTTGGAAAAGATCTTTAAGATCATTGAGTCCAACCACAGGTACACACTGATTTCCCCAACTTAACCTCTCTAATACAAGTGGGGAAGGACCATGCCAAAGAAGCTTTTTTTCCAGGGTGCAGAGACAGCCAATGCATTACATGGAAGTGATTTTCCAGGCTCTGCTTATAATTGCTTCTTATTGCTATTATTTAAAAGGCCAGAGACATGAGATATTCTTAAATACAAATTACACTTTTCTCCAGCTCACAGAAATAAAATAAGATGCATTATCTGTGAAATTCTTTGAAAAATTATCCATTTTGCAAACAAAATTAACGTGTAAACTGCTACTTGAACTTCAGAATGCGTAAAATTGCTTTGTACTGATTTTATCTAATACGGCTTTGGATTGAGTGTTTTTTGAGCCTAGCAATTGGATTGTTTAAAATCTCTTAAGTAGAACTGTGCTGGACTTGAATTACTGATGGACTCAAACCAAACATGGCATTCTTTTAGTTCGTATGCAAACTGCTTGGAAGTCTGCCAGAATTGTTAATCAGTTACTGTCCCAGTAACTGTCCCTGGGTCTAAGCTTTCCTAAGACTATCCAAACAGAGTCCTGGAGGACAGACGGTCCTCTGGTCAGTACAAGAGTAATTTACCTGTTGTGTTCGGATTCACAGTTG
Source organism: Gavia stellata (assembly GCF_030936135.1). Taxonomy (NCBI): domain Eukaryota; kingdom Metazoa; phylum Chordata; class Aves; order Gaviiformes; family Gaviidae; genus Gavia; species Gavia stellata. The sequence continues at coordinate 66,360,417 of NC_082637.1, forward strand.
GACTCACAATACTTTTGGTTCCTGAAGCGTGCAATGATTACTAATTGAAGCACTTAGAGGTGGGTGCCCCAGAGCACTCCTCTCCCTTGCTGGCCTGTCAAAATCTTTTGTACCTGCTGTTTTTTCTACCCATTGGTAATTCTGCTTGCCTTTTTTTTTTTTTTTTTAAAACAGTATTGTAGGACATTCTGCTTTCTTCTATTATGCCTTTAATACTTGTCCCTTGCTTCCAAAAGACGGTAAGAGGAAGAAAGTGAAGGTGATAGCTGGATGTAAGGCTGCTGCTTTCTGAAAAGTGGAATTGGATGCCTGAGAGCCAGTAAAGAACCAGGGTGGGGAGGAAAGCTATGAATATTCACTAAAGAAAGAAATGAGTCATGCTATTATTTGTTCTATTTTTCTATGAAAATCAACAATGAGCAGGAATTATTGAAGGCTTTTGATCTGCTGACTCCAAATTCTTTTGAACCATATGTTAGTATTTTGGCAAAACTTCTTCTTTCCTCTGCTTGGATTAGCGGAATTGTTAACTGTAGCTTTCTGATAGGATATTTGTACTATATAAAATCAAAACCTACATTCTACCAAGAATACCTAATATTTTCTTAAAGTAGTTTCCAATACTGCTTATGACAGTGTCCTCACCTTCTAGAAAATGAAATTCAGCTTTGTGCTGATCTCCAACATGAGATCTAGGTGACAGTTTTTTCCCAGCTGATTTCATCCTCATCATTGCATATGTGGACATAAAACTAGTATACTTCAGTCCATCATTGGCATTGAATCTAGCCATTTTATACACTGATTTAAATTCAAGTATCTTTCAGAGGACTCTTCTGTACTCTTAAACCATTTTAACATTGGAATCAAATCTGCACACTTATTTGCTTCAACTTTGCCAAGCAAAAGTTTGGGTTTTTTTCACAATTGACTTCCCTAATCAGTGGTAAAGCACAAAGTGAATTGCATTGAGCAATCTGTCAATTTCACAGTTTTGAAATGAAACTAATATTTATGGATAATTTTTGACTCTTACCATTTCCAAATTTGCTTTACTATCAAGGGTAGATGGCTGTTTACTTCACAGACCCTTAAATCTGGCTCTGCTCACAGTAACATAAGAGCTGAAAGAAGACCTGCTGTGTAGTCTTGGGTTTTTATGTAAAGGCAAAGGTTCTCTTGCTTTATAGCTGTTTACACAATGATTTTTTGCTATGTGACTTGACGTCTCGATCTTCTTCTGTCTAATGAACAAGCACACTTTTGAGACATACATTTTGTCAGAGTACTGTTGGTCTGACACGTAGCCAGCATGCTGTTTCCTTGGTGCTGGGCAGTGCCTACCTCAATCAATGAAATGCTAACTGTGAAAAACAGTGTGTGCTACCATTTTGGGGGGGGTGGTGGTGGTGGTATAAAAAAAGTGAGTTTCTCAGGTCACTTTCTGTTTGTGCACCCCTAACCACCTTGTAAAGACAATTCTTTAATGATCGCTTTCAAAATGCCTGCATGTGCCAGCGGTGCAGACCAGTGGTTTGTCTGAATGGATTATAGGGGAAGGTCACAGGTCACCTTTTTTTTATACCGCTGTAAACTGAAATACAACTAGTGACCAACATTTGTTTCACAAAACAGCTTAAAACCTTCCAAACAGTGGTGCCAAGGCAGTGGGATCTACCACAGTCGAAGAGATGAGAAGTATTTTTATCTGTTCTGTTACATGGTGAGTTTTTCTCATTCACATCACAGCAGATATGATAAAAGTTTTCCCTTAGTATCCATTACCATTCACTCCCTATTTCCCTTTGTGTATTATCAGAAATGATTGTGTTGCATTTTTCTTTGTCTGACTTTCACTGAAGAAGTTGGAATGCTTATAAAAATTCTAAAAATCTTGTAAAAATAATCTTTAAAATCTCTCCTTAAACACTACCTATCTCTTACATCTGGCTGTTATGCCATGTAAGATTGGTCAGGTGAAAAGTAGGCTAAGACTTCTGTGGGTTTTTTTGTATCTTTCACAGCTTTTTTGTTTACCATCCCTGTTGAATGAACTTATTTTTTTAAATCACTCATCATTTACTTGCTCTGAAATCTGTTGCAAGTTCCTGCTATTACTTGTTTGGTATGTACCTGAAATAATGCAATCTCATTCTTAACTGAGATATCTTATGTGCTGATGTAATTGAGTAATATGATAACAGTGGTTAAGTATAGAAAATCTCTTGACAAGTCTGGGATTTTAGGAAAAATCATTAATCTCCTGTATTGGTCTTGTAACTGTCAAATAGGAGCATTTAAAGGTGATATCATAATTGGATCTGTGTCTAGATTAACTGAATGTGTGTGTATGTATGTGTCTGTGTGTACAGACAGTACACCATACAGTAGCCAATACCCCAAACTGTGGTTTTGCAGAGGTCCAGAAAGGTCATTTGAGAGTAGTTTGAAGGAAGACCTTTTCACCATGTTTTGTTGTGAGAAAAGTAAAGATAGTTGGCAAGCGTCAGAGCTTCTTTTGGACCTTTTTCTTGGGAGTGGTAGGACTATTGGCATCACTTTTTCTTTGCTGCTATTACATTTCCACTGTTGTTGGAAAGTGGTAATAGCGATGTGCTACAAGTTTGAATGGTATGTATAGCAAGCAAATTTAAGTCTTGCGCTTTCAGGACCCAAGAACTCACAATTTTTTTCACATGGAAAAGTTTCTTACATAGTCTTGTGTTAATTAATTGCACCTTGGTCAAAAGAGGCTTTGTTATGAAAAGGTTTCTGTGAGATGAAGACTGAAACCGCTGCCAGGGTTACATATCTCCTGCCCTAGAAAGCACGAAGCCGAGACTGCATTAACAGAGAACAGTGGCAGCAAAGAAAGTGCAAGTGACCAGAACACTGTATGAAGTGCAAAGCATCTGGTTGCACACCTTGTCTTTGTAAATGATTAGAGAAGGTATTTCCTGTGAAGGCTTATTCTGTTCATAATCTTGCAGAGCAAATAAAAACAGTACTGAGTTGCAGTACCAACAAGATAATCACAGTACCCAGTGTTGCTGAAAACAAAAGCCATCAGTGACAGGATCTGTATTTTTTTGGCCATGAAACAACTGACTGGAACAAAAAGCTCCTGTATGCTTTATCAATCATCTCTGATTATTTATATTCTGCTTCTATTCATGTGTTTTTCAAAGCTTACAGAATGAAATAAATCATTCTTTAGTTTTCATTGACGTTGTAATTTGCATGTTTGACTTCTTGCCATTGTTGAATATTAAGACACTCAGGAGTTTATTCCTCGTTTCCACAAGAAATGGGCTGGAATCAGAGTAATGACATAAAGAAATTCTGACCTTAGGTATCTGACAGGAAGAAGGTGCATCTACCGATGAGAGCAAAGGCTCTGGAGGATTGAAATACCCTTCTGTTCCCATCTGTCCAAAAAATTACTACTTTCTATTTATTGACATGGATGCCTTCAATTGACAAACTTGGGATTAAACTTGCAGAAAAACACTTAATGCAAGCAGCCACTGTCAATAGTTACTGTCAGAGAGGACAACAGAAGGTTATTCACTAAATACTAAATGCAGTTTAGTTCTTTGCACAGGGCAGAAAGCAGAGCACCCAGCAGAGATGAGACCAGTGTCATTCTGTGCTTGCTTTGTTCCTTCCAGAGCTGTCCTAGGATAAGTTCAGTTCTGTTCAGGATTTAAAGCAGCATCAAGGGTAGCCTGTCCCAGTTCCTAAAGTCTCCCTTCTATGTCACAGTCACAGAGGAGAGCATGCACAGCTCTGCTGGCTCGGACAGATAAGGACTTCTGTGCTGTTGTGTTTGCCTGCAGTTAGCTCCCTTAAGTATCCAGTATGCTTTAAGGGTAGCACGAGGCTGAACTGATAGCTACAAAGCATTTGAGATTCTTGCCTGAAAAAGTCTATTTAAACCGGAGCTGTCCTGAGCACATGGGAATGCCAAATATATTCAGGTGGTTGGGACTTGCTAAGGTGCCTGGCAGATGTATGCTAGACTGTGATCCCTAGGCAAAAACGGTGTTCCTGGAAAAGGAGGATTGGGTCAAAAACACTCCAGTGTCCTTAACTACACAAAACATTCATGGGATTATCTGATGGGCTCGTGTGCTAGAGACTAGTGTATTGTTTGTGCAGTTCAATGATGCTTTCCAAGAGTAAATTTCCTCTGAGTTTAAGGTTTCATGCCTTACAATTTCCTCTGCATATTGTTTTCCAAATACCTCTCTCTGCAACACAGCTTTGTGAAGCCCAGAGACTTTGTTGTGTGAAAGTGAAGAATCATACTTCTCAAGATGTCTTTGAAGGCAAATGGTGGTGACCTCTGGGAGGGTTCTGTTGGCTTTTTTCCAAGAACAGACTGGGCGAGGGTTGAGCAAAGCAATCTGTTTCTGGCCTGCACGTCTTCAGAGTCCATAGTTTGTGACTTTGGTGCCATTCATGTGCCCTGAGCAGCAGATGTCATTTTGGATCTGTCCTGTCTGACCACTCTTGGGCATAATGAATTAAAATATGGATCTGAAATGAATGCATTCTTTTTCTTCAGTTGGAACTAAAACTGCATTGTGATTTTTGAAATGTGCTGAACTCCAAACTGTAGCAACCTTAGTCCCCAGTGATTCTGGCTTGGAACAAAAGCATATAGGGGTTTCATACATAGCTGGTGTTCTGCTTCACTGAAATTTAAAATTTTCATCAGCAGGATATTTGTAACAAATGCCATTTTTATTTAACAACATTGTTCTTCTGATTGTCTCAGAAAAACAGGATTTCTTTGCTGTTTAGGAATGCAGGACCTCTCTGTGTTGTTCTCCTTGGCACTGTTTGTCTATTCTGAGGTTTTGGTAGAATTTTGATGTTTTCAGGTAGCAAAGGCCGTGATGGAGTGGTTTTAACACTTAGTATTGGTCTCAACACCTTTATGGGAGTCTTTAGTGCAAGTATGTCTGTAATACTTCTGTAATGGCATTCTGGAAAAAAATAAGCCTATGTTTACTATGTCTGTAATGGTACCTTGTGTATTTCAGAGGAGGCAGTTAGGTGTACAGACTGACTTTTGGTTTGCTTGTATAAATGCAGAGCCAAGCAGGCTGGGTCCATGTCTTTGTGCAAGCACTGTGGTTGAGAGTGGAGTGCTGGGATTGAATCTGCTCTGCCTTTCAGAGCTCAGTGGAAATGAATTGAGTGAGTTTGAATCAAATCGACCTTTCTCCTCTTCCCCATTGCTTCTAGAGTCAGGCTTGAAGTAAAGTATCAGAATCCTTTGAAGGTAGTGTTTGTTCAAAGCTTTCATATAAGGCAGTCCTCCACAGGCATTCTGCAGACTTGCACAGTTCATAGTATCAACCTTTTAATCTATTTCCATTAGAGCGTAAGAACTGAAAGAACCAACATAGGACACGTGAGAAAAATTTGAATTCCTGTGATATGTGTTTAGTCTCTAAAAAACTTCTCACAGTTAATCTTCTTCAAAGGTAGGTCACTGCTTTTGGGAGCTTTGAGTCATTTTTACTCTTTCTATCCTTTCCTTTATTTTGGATGATCTTTTGCTACAGTTAATTCCCTGCAAACCTTTAACAAAGAACTGCATAAGGAGCAGCTATTCTCAATGATCTGTTTTTGTGCTCCTTCCATTGTCTCATGAAGAAAATCAAGTAACTCTTGAAAGTCAAATGGAAGTTGGATGTTTGGGAATAAAATAGTTCCATTGTAAATAGATCCATTGTAAAAGTCAGGATTAAATCCTGACTCCATTTAAGTCAGGAGAACTTTACTGTTGACCTAACATTGAATTTCTAACAAAGTTCCATGCAGCATATTGTGCAAAATGCGGGGGTTAACTATAGTGCTTTGGTCAAGACCTTTGCTCATTTTGCCATATCTGTTCAGTTTCAAAGGGCTGAAATACCTGGTCTTAATTTCACTCTGAGCAGATGTGCTATATTTCATTGATGTTGTGTTTCAAATGAGAAAATACTTTTTTCTAAAGCCTGTGTGAAGTGATTCCCATAAATCTCCACCTCAGGCAAAGTGCATACATTAATTAATTAAAGACAGTGATATGATTAGAGGTCTGTGCATAAGAAAGCACTAGATATAGTAATTGCAAATGCTGTCTGTCATTTGAAAAAGAATATCTGCAGAATTTACACCCTCAAGAAAATATTACTTTAATTATTTCTTCTTCAGATAGGTTTGTGGTTACCAGACAATCTGCCATCTTACTATACTTGTTTCTAAATTATTTGTCCTATACAGAGGAGAAGATTAGTTAGGTTTTCTTTCCTTTCTCTACACAACACAGATTGAAAGAGCAAACTAAATTCATGGATACGTAAGCCATAAAGCCTGACTTTATAAGACTGTTAATGTTGCTCTATTATGTATAAATCAGGATGCATGTGTTTTCTGGACCAAAGTTAATTTTCTTTGCACTCTTGCACCATCTCTTATTAAACCGTAAGTCTGAAAACACTCCTTTGCTGCAGTCCTGCTCTTCATGCTCTTTAAAATAAGGCTTCATTAGAAAAAGGATGTTGATAGAATTTTTCCTTTGTGAGAACTTAATTTTTATTCACGTCTGCTTTGAATGGCTACAAAAAATGCCTTCAGTTCTATCTTAAGATTACCTTAGTCTATACAAAGTTAAGAGTCCAGCCCTTAAGAAAGTGAGGAAAGAACCTACCACAGATCTCTACCTCTTCTTCTTGGCACCCACATATTTTTGTTCTAACTGTGAAATTCATTTTCAGATTTAGGTATGTAAAAAACCCACATCTGCAGATTTTTACTGCTATCATTCCAATTTTGGACAACCAAAAATAAATGGCATAAATAACAATTAACATTTCTGTAGCATTTGAGGCAATATATCTTTTATTACTTTTGTTACCACCCGTCTCCAAAAAACCCCACCCTTTGTGCCTTGTGAGCCATTTTGTGCTTGAAAATATTCCTCACTTGTAGAAACATTCAGCAATTTCTTCAGCTATTGTAAACTAATTATCATAATTACGCTCATAAAAGGACAACTAATTGTCAGTTAACAACATATTCTCAATCTATTTCTGTCCATCTGAACAGCCCCAATTCATCTGATCCTTCTCAGAGGTCATATTTTCTAGATTTTTATACTACCTTCATTGTTTTCTGGAGTTCTTCTGTTAATGCATAGCCTACCAAAAAGGGCCTCACCAACACCAAGTGGAGCAAAAGGATTGCTTCACATGTCATGCAGATTTGACTCTGTTTATACCTCCCAGAATGTTTTTTGACACACACTCAACTTTTGGTCTTCTTTTCTGCAGTGGTGAACCTGTGTTTCATGTAATTACATAGTAATTTATTCATTCCTACATTCAAAATTTTGCTTTCATCCTTTTGTATTATCAGTGCTTATCAATCATCATTCATTTTGTAGCGTAAGTGGTTGACACCATTGTATACTTCATATGAACTAATTTCTTCTTTCTACTTTTATGGTGTGAAAAAAGATTTATTCTGGGAAAAAATAATCTGTTGCTTTGGCTTTCTGTCTTGATTCTATGCGTAAGTATACTATAGTTTAAATATTATTAAAATGCAATCATAGAAAAAATTAGGTTAGGTGTTGGTTATGTAGTCTGACCCTCTGTTTGGAAAATAACTAACTTTAAAGCCATCTCAGCTTGCGCAAGGCCTGGCCCAGCTGAGAAAATCTCCAAGGGTGGACATGCCAGTACATCTGTGGGCAAACTTTTCCAGTGCTTGACCATGACTTAAGTACTGTAGACAATACTTCAGGTTTGTATTTGTTGCCTTAAGCTGTGTTAATTAACTCATAATTATTTTTACAAATTAAGCGGTATGCTTCCAGTTCCTAGCTGCTATTAGTGATATGGAATGCCTTCAGTCGGAACAGATTTTTCAAAATCCTAAGCTTCCAGAAAAACAGTGTGCCTCTGCCCCCTCTTTTAGTACTTTCCTGTGGGTGGAGGAAGAAGGAAACTTTTAAATCAAGTAACAGCGGTGAGAGAATGCATCCAATTACTTTTTAAAACAGATCTAAGAGCCAGAATAGTTGCAATGGTGAAATTGAAAGGGTAGGAAAATGCAGAGCCATTATCTACTGAAGACACTTGCCCATTTCCTCACACTATTACATGGAGCACTGTAGGGCTGCAAATTGTCTTTAGTCCTAAGTCAGGGCCAGACTGAGTGCTTTCACTAACCGTGCATTGCAATTATTTGTCTTTAAATGTGAAATTGTCAGGGGAGGCGATAGGATATTATATTTTAATTTTCACTCTTGATCCATCTTTTTGGTGCTACTCATCCCTTTCAGCACGGGAACATAGTGTTTCATCTTGCTTTCCATTTTGTCTGCCTGTGCTCCTTCTTGCACCCCTCCTCCTGAGTCCCTCTGACAAGACAGAGCAGTTTCCGCCTCTGATACCCCATGCTAGCAGTGTTTGCCTAGAAATGGAGAGCCCACCTTGAGCCTTTCAGGCTCAGAATTCCACTCTCCCCTTCATCTGTCTATGTGTTGTTAGTAGCTAACAAAGCAAGCACCTTGGTCAGGAATGAGAATCCACAGCCTCAGCAGTTGTAGATCTGGTGCTGCTCACCTGGGGCTTCTGTGAATGGAGATAGAAGCTCACAGCATTGTCAGTGGGCTCCAGGTTATCTCCTGCAGGCTTCGTCTGAGCAGGACATCAGATAATCTGGCTATGGCACCATGTTCAACACTGCAGGCAGAAGGCGATCCGTGCAATAGGCACTATGGGTAACCTGTCAGTTTGTTTTCAAAGCTGAGATAACATGACAATATCAGAAAAGCTAAAGGCCCAGGGACATACTGAAAATATGTATCAGAGCAACGACATGGTCTCCCAAGTCTTTTGTTGTCCCTCTAATCATTGCGTTTTCCAACGTGGCATGACTGCTTGCCAAAGCCAAATACAAACTTCAGCATGAGTGACAAGGAGAAGCATAACACTGGTGAACATGTGTTTTTACTGCTTGAACTCCTGGTTAAGACCCATAAATTAGCACTTATGTCTTGGCTTTTTCTTTAAAATTCAATTATAACCAACAAAGCACATGAAATTGAAAGTCACTGCCATTTATTGGATACTTATGGTCATAAAAGCCTCAGTGTGTGAAAAATCATGAATCAATCATAACAGAAAGCTGGGATGTGATGACATCGTCACCTACTGTTTTTTGTACTCTATGTTGCTCATATTATCAATATTTAGATGCATTTTGGAGTTCTGATATACCCAGCCTATCAATTGATCTACCCCTTTTCTGTGTTAACTATAACAATATGGTATTAAGTACAAAGGCTAAATTTTCCATTGAATACCAGTAATTAAAAGGAATGGTTAGATTTCACTTTCCTGTAAAGAGTTCATTGAAGACGTTGAGTTACATTGTAATGTTTCTTCATATTCATCAATGGCATCACTTGTGATTTCATTATTGTTCATTCCTTGAGACATATTAGTTGTTTCACATCTGAAACAGAAAGTAAAAAAGAAGTAACCAGTAACATATACAATTTTTAGATCTTATGAAATTCTCACAATTTTTTTTATTTCTTATTTCTAAATAAAAATTTTTGGTGTTGGCTTTGGAGTTTGTTGCTGTTGTTGTTTTGTTTTTCATAATGAGGGCTTGATTCTACCTTTTAATGTTTGTGGATTGTACCTTGCATTAAAGAAATAAGATTGGATTTTGAGGAAGAAACTTCTGCTCCCGGTGTAATCAATGGAAACACAGTTGAATTCTTGATCCAGTGGTCCAAGTGCCGGACTGGGCTGAAACTGGAAAACAGGAATGCAGAGTGTAAATCGGGCCATAATTACAATTCAATTCTCTCTGGTAATTCAGAGATGCAAGCATAGGTACATCATATAAAGGGGTCCATCTATGTTGCTTACAGATAGAAGAGATCAGGGGCAGAAACATAACTTCGAATATTGTTCCTAATCATTATGGTGAAACAAATTGAAGAGTTTGTAATTGTTTCTTGTTTTTTTCCCCGTAGATTAAACAAGTAGAAAGTCAAATAGAAAGGCTAGGTAATTACTGTGTAATTTTCACTTCAACTATGCCAGCAAACTTGGTGTTAGTAGGCAAATACCCTGGGTGTTTATCAGCATGCAGTAAAAAACTACATGTTTTTCTGGCATGCAAATTAAAGCTTCTTGCTTACTATTTTTCTTTTAAGTGGAAACTTTTCACGCTTCTAAGCATATGGATTTTCAGCGTTGGAAAATACCTTCCCTGGGTGTATCTTCCCTCAGTGATGGTCTGTGTATCAGCATGAAGGGCTGAATATGGCCCTTCTCTAAAAGGTGAAGGTGGTGTGGGCGTGAAAGATTTTCCCCTAGTGCTTCCTCTGGTGCCCCATGGCAAATTTATCTTCAACAAGGGTGCCCTGATTGCAAGTTGCCTGGCTCCTCCGGGCTGTGCCTGCTGCCACGTTCCTTCCAGAGTTCATGCTCCCACCCTTCAGATGCTGCTGCTGTCTTCAGCGAGAGCAGGCTACCGTTTGAATGCCCACAGCTGGAGAAAAAAGAGGATAACGCTTATCCTAAAAGATGTGAAGGGGAAGCTCAAATTGTAGTTTCTCAGCAGTGGTGACCAAGAAAGGACCTGGCATGGAGGGCTAGAAGGCCCAGCTGCAGAAGGGTTTAAGCTGGCTGGAGGCAGGGATGGCAGGGGCAGAAGCACTCCCTGTAAGGGAGTGAAGTTTCCCTTGGTGGTGAGATGAGAAACAGCCCCAGTGTTGTCTTGTAGCCATCCTGGAATGGGAACACTCAGGGGCCACCTCAGGGCAGCAGAGCAGGGCTGGGGCATGGCTGCAAGGCTGGGCTGAGGATGAGTGCTTGTGCAAGTGTATAAAGAAACTGGCTCGTCATGCATCTCTGCAGACATCTTGTAAAACCGCTTATGGTGGTAGGAAACTAACCCACGCATTGTTCACTAATTACTGATTTTATGTTTAAGCACAAACGTGTTGAATTCACCTCAAGGGGTACAATAAAAATTATTCCGAAGATGTAAGACAATTTGTGGGGATCCTCTGTTTGCCCTTTGAAGGTATGATTTTGTATTTTGTTTGCCACACATACAGAGGAGCAGTGGCCTCATGTCTGCTACCCCTCCGAGTGCTGTTGCCGAGCGCTCACTGTCCTCCTCTGTGATGCAGCATGCGGTGGACAGAAAGGCCTGTGGGCGAGCAGAAGCAGCAAATAGAAAACTGATGCCACAAGAGCTGAGGCAAGTTGAAATCAGCTCTACCTGGGGGCATTTTCCACAGACTGGTTGGTGGGCTAATCTGTGGTCCCAGATCACTCTTATTATAGAGACACTGTGGAGGTATTTCCCCCCATCTTTTCAACACCTGGCATTTTCCCCACTGTGCTGGGTTTTGTGCACTCTCTTTATGGCAGCCTGAACTTGACTGCTTTGAGGCCTCTAAGTGTCCAGCTCAGATCCCTCTGTGTTGCTGGAGTAGTGCACGGACAGGGAAAAGAGAGAGGCAAAGACCTGAATTTGTTCACAGTAGTAGCACACTGTGCATGGGATTTACTGCAGCAGCATCAAACGAGCAGCTGCATCCTAGAATTGAGCTTGCCATTTATAACACAAGTGGATCTACATATCTTTTTCTGTATGGTGATGTTATGCCAGGTGATGATATCATATCAAGTGAGTCATCTTTTTTCATGAGCAAATTTAGTATCACATTCCTTAACTTGCAATATATCAGTGACAGTTTTTCTGCAAGGCTGTAATAGGTAGTGTTATTAAAAAACTGTATAAAAATCTTTCCACAGAAGCAAGCTCGTTTGCCTCCCTTGCATTTCTATTATGAAATTAATGAGGACATTTTTTTGACTTAGAAAATGGCAGTAGGATAAGATTTTACTTGTGAAATAGAAAGGCAGATGGAATATTAGAGGCAGCCCCGGTGCCATTCATAGAATTTATGAAAATGCTGTGTCCCCAGGAGGCTAGCTGAGCATAAAATGCTGTACAGAAAATGGTGAGTTCCCCACTGCAGTTGAAAGCAAATCTATAAATAGAACGGCAACAGAATAACCCTCCAGCTAGTGAACAAGAGAACAAGAAATTCTCTCCTTTGACTTGCTTTGCATACTGATAAGGAAAAAGGGTGGGGGAAGGAAGAAAGAAACAAAGAAAAATGGCTGTAGATTGCTCGTTTACCAGATTACAGAGATTCTGTGTGCTTGCTAGTTCATTTAGGTGCACTTTTCCCAGCACTGAACAACAGGAAAATAATAGAAACTATGTTTTAGAAGATGACTTATTTGTGGTACTCTGTGACAAAGAGGATGACTTGTGGCATTTTCCTTCCAAAGTATGCTTTTTATTGTGACTAATGCAAGCAGCCTGTGGGATGTATAAAGCAGAAAAGGGTCCGTGAAAGAGGAATTTGGTTATAAAAGAGCATATTTGGTCTTTTGCAGTGAAATCAAATGCTTCCTGTCATTCCAGCATTGGAGGTTGTGAATAACTCATTGTTCCTACTGTCTGTGGTATTGCAGCAATCCTTTGTCATCTTTTGTTCCCATTCTGTCTGCTAACAATTATTTACTCTGCTGTCAAAGTGAAAATCTTTTCATTTGGTATCTAATATGAATTATATAACAGCTACCAATACTTGTAAAGGATTGACAACAGATAGATGGGAGTGCTCACGGTGTCGTTTATCATTTTGGTAGCTCAGTGTAAGGGAGGGAATCAACATGCAAAAAGCAGACATGCAATCTTCACTATAAAGTGCACTTTTCCACACTTGTATATCTGTTTAGCTGTATGAGATGTTTCTTATGTTACATGTTAGATCATGTTCTTATGTAGGCAGCAAAATTCAACACTCTAGAAGTCTGCCCAAGTGAGGCAATAGTGTGTGTGTATGCATGTGTGTGCAAAACAGAAGAACATCTTCCGATCTGTACTCTCGAACATGTGCAGCTTTACCACAATGTTCCCTGATCAAACTTGTGGTTTTTTATTTTTAATGTTTATTTTTATTGTTTGGCTTGTTTTATACTAGGGCTCCCATTCCTATTGCTGTTTGCATGTTTAGCTCATCTGCTCTCTTATAAACCCTGGTAAATTAAACTATGTTGACCAGCATTCCTAATTTACAAACTGTGTACCCAAAATTTTATATGGTTTGCAGCCTTAAAACATTAACTAGATACCCGTTAAAGGAAGGGAAAACTCCCGAAATATTAGGATGGGTGATGACAATGTCTACTCAAAAGTCCCACAGATTCATGGTGAGTTGGTGTCAAGCAAGGCCTGCAGTTAGGTTTTGGGGTATCTTTACTATACTGACTTTACAGTTTGGGAACTCAGATTGATACCAGCAGAGCCCTATGCTCAGCAATATGATATAATCCCAGCACTTCTATTAGCTATAGGTTTGTCAACACTAAGCTGGATGCAAAATTTGGAGAGGGAGAACCTGTAGTGGTTAGAGAGGGATGGACTTTACCCCCTCATTGCAGCGAAAACTGCAGCATCTGGTCTGCGGTGGTCTGTCATCCATGCGCATGTGGGGCTTTGCGGCTCCATCAGTGGATGTAAGTAGTCATGGGTGCACTAGGCAGCTCCACCTCAGCCATCTCCTGATGCACAGTCTTTGTTGTGTGGAGGACATGTGGTGGTCTTTCACACGCAGTCACGCACTTCCCCTCCTCGTGCACTTCACAGCATTTGTCATGATTTCTGCTGCAGTTGCAGTTCTGCACCACAGGTCGGCAATGGAGTTTATTCACAGGTATTACTGATCTTGGGGAAATAATACAGTGATGATGAAACATAAAATGAAGCAAAGAACTATTTTGAGAGAGCGCGGTTTCCAATCTCTCATGCCTTTGAGAAGCTCTACTATAATAAATACAAGTATTATTCTGCTTAATTTGTGCACCACTGTATTTTTCTTGCAAAATAAGTGGTATGTTGTAAAATAACAGGTTAAGTATGGGGACTAGTAAAAAAGCTAAGGGTTTTGAGCTATATCCTGTATTTGCCACGCACCTTGCTAACTCATACATTTGAAAAAGACGGTAGTAGTCAGAAAGCAGAACTGAATTTTATTACGTTAGCAGTCACACATGCTAAACTCAAACTGACTCTCAGATGGTGAAGCATTCATATTTTTAAGGTGAGTTTCACATGTATGGGGAAAACAAATAGAAGAACAGGCTATTTCATACATCTTTAACATTTATACCTGTTAATGCGTACGAAATGAAAAGTCCTAATAGATACAGGAGATCTCCTTTCTGCCTTACCAGAAGTTCTCGCACAGCTTTGAACACAATGAAAATTAATATGAGCAATAAGCAATTTTGTCACTTAAAAAGAGGAACCTGCAGAGGACTACCAGTTAGGCAGCAGCTGCAATGTTAAAAAGTGGTCTTTGGTCATTTAGAGACTGCATTATTTCTTTTGTGCTTCTGAAGCCGCAGCTCTGATTCTTATTGACAGCTGTGACATCTTCTGAGGGAGCTTGTGCTCCCCAGCTGCACATTGCGGTGCTGAGCAAGCAGAGAGATTGCTCCCCAGTGCAGCTCATCTTCTTGACATTTTCCTCCAGGTTTTAAATACAGTTTCAGTGTACACAATCAGCAGAACCTCTGGGCAAAATGTTTATTTGAAATGGCTGGCTACGCATGATCAAAGCAGTCTTTGGTTATTAATCTTGACTGAATTTTTACATTACAAATTATTCAGTCATCAAAAAGAAATAATATTGTAGTGACAGAGTGTCATGACAGTGGGTTTGCTAGTGGGTTAATACATGAAAATAATATTAAGTGTCTTAACAGGGAAAAGATTTAGTAATTGGGCTTTCCTGGTATTTATGTACACCTTATTTCGAAGGCTGTCTCAAAATCAAGACAGCACTAATCTGCAGAATGGTGATGGTTCTGCTTTTCAGGTACCTACTCCCATCATTGCATATGTGTGTGCATAAATCAACACTCATACATGAGTGTTTCTGTCCCAAAAAGTGGCCGTGAAAGCAGACGTTCGTTAAGTTTGCAAGTGGTCAGTCATGAACTTCCATTTCTTTCAGTTGCCCATTCGAAAAATGTCTAAACTAAGGCATGGTTTAGATCCATGTATTTTGCAGAGGTTTTTGAAAAAATGAAATGTTTTTGTCTGATTTGTATTTTGTTGTTAAATTGTCATTCATATTTTATTTTCAAATTGTCATATATTAAGCTGTGATCTGATTACTCTGAACTCCTAATAAACAGCTATAGTTATCACTCATAAAATCAAGATTTATATTTGTAATTGAGTTCTTTGTTCTATCTAATTAGTCATGGCATGAAAATAGAAGCAAAATTTAATGATTTTAATATACTGATAAATGAATGATTTTTTGCCCTTTACTCATTCAAGGTTAAGATAAGCATGAAAGATTAAGAGAGTTCATATTTCTCTATAGAAATTAATAGATCTTCATTAACAGAGAAAATAGCCAAGTCTATATAATGACAAGAACAGAGAGACAGTGTTGTAACTTGTTACCATAATATACTATAAAACAATCCATTGGGAAAGGGAAACTGTTTATTGACTGGGAATTTCTCATTCAGACAGGTATTGCATGAATATATACATTTAAATGAATGTATGCAAAGCCCAGTTTAGTTTTATGTCAGTTACAGTTTGCTATTTTTGTCCTTATGGCCTTTAACAATGAACGTTTTCACAAAGCCAGGTATATTCACAGCCACAGTTGCGTTCCTCCAGTCTTTCCCTATGCATTGCCAGTGCATTACTTATCATTCACTGCACATGCATACCTAGTCTGTGTGGGAGCACAGTCTAAACAGAGAATAAAAAGAAAGTGAGCATAATAGAGAACCTAAAACATAGAAATAAGAAGCAGCTCAACTGTCTTTTTCTGTTCTTCTTTTTTGATTTATTAATTGACATTTATTTCACTTGTCTTCTAAGTCCTTGCTGAGTACACAAGACCAATGTTAATTCTTGGGAAATGAAGAAAAAATAGCAATGGTAAACATATTATGTGGGAAGGAAGACAGGTGATTTCTATAGAAAATTTCCAGTGTGACTTAAGGATTTCCATGGGCCTTTTCTCCCTATGTAACTTAAGAGCTTTTTAAAACCCCAGCATGCTTTCACTCTGCTTTAGTGTCCACATCAGCAGAATAGTTAATCTGGGGGATGGAATGTGGAGACTTACAGGATTAGCATTAGAGATCTTTGGGTGGGAGCTGCTAGATAACTGGAAATTAACATTTGTTTATGCTACAGTGAGAACAGAAAGGGTTTAAAATTGCTGTTCTAGGTGATATCCTGCTCTCTATCAGCCACTGTGATGACTGCTTATCCCATGCACAGTCCTCAGTTATAACCAGGTGTCGTGGTTTAGTCCCAGCCGGCACTAAGCACCACACAGCCGCTCGCTCACTCCCCTTCCTCAGCTGGACAGGAGAGAGAAAATATGACAAAAGGCTCATAGGTCGGGACAAGGACATGGGGGGATCACTCACCAATTACCATCACGGGCAAACCAGACATGACTTGGGGAAATTAGTTTAATTTATCACCAAGCAAAATCAGAGTAGGATAATGAGAAATAAAACCAAATCTTAAAAAACACCTTTCCACCACCCCTCCCTTCTTCCCGGGCTGAACTTCACTCCCGATTTTCTCTACCTCTTCCCCCAAGAGGCGCAGGGGAATGGGGAATGGGGGTTGCGGTCAGTTCATCACACATCGTTTCTGCCGCTCCTTCCTCCTCACACTCTTCCCCTGCTCCAGTGTGGGGTCCCTCCCACGGGAGACAGTTCTCCATGAACTTCTCCAACGTGGGTCCTTCCCACGGGCTACAGTTCTTC
The DNA here is from genome assembly GCF_030936135.1 of Gavia stellata. NCBI lineage: Eukaryota > Metazoa > Chordata > Aves > Gaviiformes > Gaviidae > Gavia > Gavia stellata. The sequence continues at coordinate 66,377,354 of NC_082637.1, forward strand.
ACGAACTGTTCCAGCGTGGGTCCTTTCCACGGGGTGCAGTCCTTCAGGAACAGACTGCTCCAGTGTGGGTCCCCTGCGGGGTCACAAGTCCTACCAGCAAATCTGCTCCAGTGTAGGCTTCTCTGTCCACAGGTCCACAGGTCCTGTCAGGAGCCTGCTCCAGCGCGGGCTTCCCACGGGGTCACAGCCTGCTGCGGCGTGGGGTCCTCCACGGGCTGCAGGTGGATATATGCTCCACCGTGGACCTCCATGGGCTGCAGGGGCACAGCCTGCCTCACCATGGTCTTCACCACGGGCCGCAGGGGAATCTCTGCTCCGGCGCCTGGAGCCTCTCCTCCGCCTCCTTCTTCACTGACCTTGGTGTCTGCAGAGTTGTTTCTCTCACATATTCTCACTCCTCTCCTCTCCGGCTGCCATTTCCCAGTTTTTCCCCCCCCTTCTTAAATATGTTATCACAGAGGCGCTACCACTGTTGCTCATTAGCTCGGCCTTAGCCAGTGGCAGATCCATCTTGGAGCTGGTGGCAATGGCTTTATCAGACATAGGGGAAGTTTCTAGCAGCTTCTCACAGAAGCCACTCCTGTAGCCCCCCTGCTACCAAAACGTTGCCACGCAAACCCAATACACCAGGAATATGGTTTGCTGCTCTTGCCAGTAGAAGAATGATGGTGCACCATCCTGTTGAGGGAGGGAGCTGATACTTGGGGTCGTAGGTGAAGGAAGAGAGAAGGTGCTACGTTTTCGTACTTGCTCATTAACTGTAGAAATGCTTAGTGACCCTGAAGAAGAAAATAAGAATTTAAACAAGCTCCTCCAGTGCTTGCCGGTCTGGCAAATGTGCAAAATGTTTTTGCCCTGTTCCTCCCCTGTGCAATACTGGGAAAGCAATGAAGATGAGTGTCAGCTTTCTCTGGGGCAGAGCCCTGTGCTGGTCCTTTCATTCTCCATTAGATAAAAGAGGTATCAGTGCCTGTGTTCATTTTTCCTAAAATCCAAGGCCAAGACATAGAAGAATGTACAATGTAGAAAAGAGTGTGTATGAGAGATGCTGTGGTTATTGTCTGCAGCGGTACTACCAAATAATGAGGCGTTGTGCTCTTTTTGTAAAGGTACCTTGTCTTGCTTGATTTATCAGCTGGGTCTCATTCAGTTTTGAAGACAGCAAGAAAGGACTTAGTCATTCTCAGCTCTTGTGCTCAGAGACAGTAATAGAGGGGGTGCTAATGGAGACTTTAGTTTAATCCAAACCATAGCAAGCAGTGTTTGGGAGCAGTGATCCCTGATTTTATTCCCAGTAACCATCCTAAAGCCAGAGCAGAACAGATGGTGGCTGTGAAGTCTTGCACAGTCACAGCATAATTAACAACTTTGTTGAATTATTTTTTTATATACTCAATAGGGAGATATTGCTTCCTTGTATATAGTCAAAGCTTTTCTTCCATGCAGCAAAAGCCCATTTGTGTCCAACTGAAAGCTACATATTTATGTAATAGATTTAATTCTTAAGCTCTAATGTAGAGAATAGATTATTCAGAGGGATGAGGTAGTAGAAGACTTGCTAGGTCAGCTGTGTAACCTTGAAGGACAATTTTATCAGTGTTGTAATACTGAAAGGGCTTAGCATTCACTGGGAAGTGGCTTCCTGAGTCCTATGATCCTTGTTTGTTACTTCTATGTCACAAGTATGACTGAGAAGAAAAGCTCTTAACTTTTCTCCACCCTCAGCACTGATTGGTGTTTTGTGCTTCTTTTCCCAGGACAGGCAGTGCAGATAATGAACAAAGAAAGATTTGAGATTTGGACAGGAGCAGCCTGACCATCTCAAACTTGATTTCATTAACTGGTGAATTAATGTGGTGGTTGGGCAATTCGGACATATTGATCCAATTCTGGATTCTTCATACATTTTCACAGTGCATGGTTGAACCTGTTACAGATAAATACTCCTTTTAGTTTCTTTCCTTCCTTCTTCATATTGTTAACCCACCATACAGCTTCTTCACAAGTCTGTTTTCCCTAAGATGAATTGTCTAGAGTTCATTTGAAAATAGCAATGTTTCCAGAAGTCAGCACACCTGTGCAAACAGAGAGTAAAGGCCAGGGAAAACATTAACAGACAAACATCACCCAAAGAGGTGACTTGTCAGATTTTTTTCAGTTCTGTCAGGTTAGTCTGAGATACATAATACCTCTTCCTGGAAACCTTGACTTATTTATATCCTTAGACTGCCACAAATGCAACAGTATTACTATTACAATGACAAATTTCCCTTAAAATGTGATTTTCCTTGACTTGCATATGGCAAGGAAGAATTGACTCATAGATTAGTAAAAGGTTTGTTGCTGTTCAATCTCAGTTGTATGAGGAAAACAGTCTTCCACTGCAATGTAAGAATTCAGTGGAATATTTGTAATAGATCTCAATAATGTCAAAGAGCCTATATTAGTCTTCGTGTAAAAGTAACAATCAGTACAAAAATCAGGGAAACAAACAAAACAAATAAGTGTCTGAATTATGCAGGGTATTGCAGCTAGTAATGGCTGTGTAAAGAATACCCCATACATATATCATACACTGTTTAGTCTGCATTTGTAGAGACACTGCTATGAATTAGGAAAAGGGCTTTGTCTGAAACCTGTTTCTTACACTCGTCATGTTACAGGAGTATCTTTAGGTTAATTCTGAACATCTCATTTAGTGAAAAATACAGGAGCCTTTGTGCAGCATATTCAATATCTGCAAATACCCATCAGTCAATAACTGTTTCATTTATTGGGTAAAGTAGCTGTCAAATCTGAACAAGTAGGAAAAAGCTTGGTGCTTGTGGATATATGATATTTGTTCCTACTCCATATAAATATACATGAACTGAAAAATGGAAGACCTGAAATTTATTTTTTTCTTTTTCATTAAACTAACAGGATATGTTGTCTTCTGTGTTTCTCTGAATTAAAAGCTCACTCCAGTTTCTCGATCTTTGCACTGTTTTGCAGGGCATGAAAAAGAAGCCATCTGGATATTGCTCCTAATATTGCTTTACTGATTATAAATCTGTAATCTAGCCATGTTAAGGTATTGATTTCCTGTATGTATACGGGGAAAATATTTTGCTGTGTATGAGTCTGTGATGCTAAAATCATACTTCATGACTTTTCAAGGTGATGGATTTTTTGAGTACTAAATCTTGTGAAGATTTATTTGCTGAAAAATTTCAAGAAGTAGAAATGAGCTTGCAATCAATACCTAACTTTTCTAAGAAGATGTAGTTAGGGGTGAGAGCAAGTGAGAAAATGCATTTCTATTTACACATTGCCTCTTGTTAAAGGAAAGACATGGGACCAGTTTCCTGTTCACCTGAAGGGAAGAGAGAATATCCCTGTTTGGAGGTATTTTGCTTTAGGTTAGTTACACTCTGCCAAACGAGCAGAGTGCAGGGAGGATATTGATTATCGTTCTAAGCCTGCTATAGGAAATGCTGGAAACTTTACAAGATTTTCAGAGCTGATGTTTTTCAGCAGTAGTGGTATGCACATAACCTTTTCAGTGCCGAAAATGATGTGAACTGACATCTGGAGCCCTGTCCCCAGAAGGGCAGTCTGAGAGTGCTTGGAGAGCAGGAAGACCTTCCCCTGCTCTGCTGCCTGCTCACAGCCAGGGCTGTACAAAGGAGGCTTTCACAAGTTTCTCTCTTCCCCAGGGGAAGCGGCTGCCTGCAACATCGCAAATATGGGTAGCAGCCAAGTGGAAAGGGTAGTGATGCATGTGTTTGAGGGGGGAATTAGATCCTGAATGGCACCGAAAGTTGAACTTTCCTCTTGGTAAAAGAAAATCAGTGGGACTTCAGGTACTGATTTATTCCTCATTTTGCTGGGTTGTAGTTTGTCATTCACACAGTAGTTAAATAATGGTTTCTCCATCATTGAATCACTGGACTGATGTTAGCAGCTTGAAATAATCTACTTAGAAATGGGTTGTATGTATGACCGGTAATGGGATGTTCCTCCAGTTCTTTACTTAATTCTGAGAAAACAATCTCTTTTAATAGACTTTGTCATGCATCTGGAAACATCAAAGTGGAATTGAATTTAATGCTGAAGGCCTATGGCTTGCCCTCTGTGGTGTATTTCCTCTTCGGTACGTTTGCCTGCCTCTTTGTTTGGAGATGTATGTGCTGCTTTTTCTTTAGTAATTTCTAGTGATGAAATATTAAGCAGATGAAGTGGGAACTGATGAAAACAATAAAAAACTCTCCCACTGAAGTTAATGGAAACACTTGATGTTGTGAAAGTACTTGAAAGCAGGATTAGACAGCCACTGGGGGTGGGGGGGATAAGTGTATTTGGTGAGGATCTGTAGTGTAGTAGACCCTTTCTTACTCTTCCTCCCCATAGTCACACTGTGGTAAGGAGCTAATGTAACTGTTAAATGCAGAGTGGCTCCAGATCTCAGAGGAGTGCTGATTATGTGCCCTGTATTTCTCTTCAGGACACCATGGTTGTGCATTTGGATTTGGACCTGAAATTATAACTTTTAAGGAAGTCACCAGTTAAGTCAACCATAGGCTTGGTAGGCTTGGTACTAACCCACTGTAGCCAGGCAGCAGGGCAAATAAATTCCGTTGCCTGTTACTGGAGTTTGTGTGTGGTTTGAGGGCAACTAGCAAAATGCCTGTTAGATGCTCTGCTCCTGCAGTCCAAGGTCGAAGCCAGGAAGAGTGGAGGTGTGAGTAATCTCAGGATGCGTGCTTCTTGCTCTAGGCTGCTCCTTTGTAGGTAAATGGGGTAAGTCTAGTGGGCTACCTCCCCCACTCCTCCTGTAATTTTAGGTGCATGCAGGATAGTAAACACTGGAGTGAAATGGGAGTTTTGGTGGTTATTTTCATAGTAAGAGACCTGGGAATAATTCTGACAAATTTGAAAGACAAACCTCGATGACAGAATCCTTTGTGTTGAATAACGAGTATGGATTTGTGAGAGATAAGTAATCCAAGTTTAACCATTATTGTGAATTCCACTGTTTTCGTGGAAGAATAAAGGAATAGGGGAGCCTCTTGTCCTGTCAGAGTTGCAAAGTGTCAGGTGACACTGACAGTTTGAACTTACAGTCCATCAGGCAGATGCATCACAAATTTGTATAGGGCCTCTCAGAAGATGATGCCAGCTCAGTTGGGTGTTTGCTGAAGATCTCAGGTGTTTACAAAAAAATATTTTTTAACTCTGCACTTCCTGATCAGCCTTGCACCAGCCAAAGAAATAAAAAAACCCCCCATGCTGAATAGTTAGAAATGAGAATATTATTTCGCTTTATTTTTCAATCGATACAGAGTACGTAAAGAACAAGGAAAGCCCAATCATTGTGGTGCCTATGAAGACTAGTAGTTACATCCTTGTCATTCAGTCAGAGCTCAAAATGCCTGAGAAAGAATGACTTTTAAAAACACTGTTATCCCAAAATAGGAAATTGTACTGATACCTGATATATTTTGAAATCTCATTAAATTTCATTGAAAGCTCATTTTTTATTGTAGTAAATGAGGTTGAAGTTTCACTTTGATAAATAGGCTCCTTCCATTTGGCAGAAACAGAAAGATTAATTTAACAGCAGAAGTAGCTTGGATTGTGTCCTGTGTTTTATTTTTAGCTTTTTATGTTGATCCAATATAATTAATCAAGACATCTCATAACTTAGAGTCAGACCTACAGCAACTTGGGGTGCACACTGCTATAATTTCTTTTTCCTTTACCACCCATATCAGTAAGGTTCTTCAGTTAATGTAACAGCCACAAGTGTAATAGAAGCCATTAAATCATATACCAAAGACAGTAGAGAAAGTAATGTCTCATCTATTTCTTTGTTATGTATTGAACTCTACCTTTTGCTCTGTACGAGGGAAGCCACCAGTATGGCTTAACTGAGATCAGAGACTACCGCCTCCTAGCACAAACTGTATTTTTGCACCCCATGTGACTAATCCTTTCCTGCTCTGAGGGGAAGACTGTAGTTAGCCCTCTGTTTGCTATGGGAGATGACTTCAGAAAGCATTGGAAAATAAGATTAAAAATTTATGTTGTACATTAACCCTCCTTTCTCTTCCCTCATTAATTGCCTAAGTGTTTGTTATCTTTAAAATAAAATTTAAGCATGTTTTTTTATAAATTCTGCTGACTTTTGTATCCAACATCTCTGAATATACTTCAGGTTTCCCAGACTGAATGTTTGCAGCCCACCCCATCACTTTTTTCCTTGCTCCTTTCTCAGAGAAACTGTGTACAGGCTTTGGCTTTAACCCTCTTGACTCCTGCGCTTCAGTGATGACTCACATCTTGCTGCCTGTTCGGCTTTGCAAGTGTGAAGGTGGATGCAACCACAGTCTGGTTTGTGGCAAAGCCCATGGAGGTTAACAGTGGAGCAGACATCCACCTGCAGTCCCTGGAGGACTCCACACTGGAGCAGGTGGGTGCCTGAAGGAGGCTGTGACCCCGTGGAAAGCCTACACTGGAGCAGGTTTTCTGGCAGGACTTGTGACCCCATGGGGGACCCATGCTGGAGCAGTCTGTTCCTAAAGGACTGCACCCTGTGGAAAGGACCCATGGAGGAGCAGTTCGTGAACTGTAGCCCGTGGGAAGGACCCCCATTGGAGAATTTCATGGAGGACTGTCTCCCATGGGAGGGACCCCATGTTGAAGCAGGGGAAGAGTGTGAGAAGTCCTCCCCCTGAGCAGGAAGGAGCAGCAGAAACAATGCATGATGAACTGACTGCAACCCCATTCCCCGTCCCCCTTTGCTGCTCAGGGGGAGGAGGCAGAGAAATTGGAAGTGAAGTTGAGCCTGGGAAGAAGGGAGGGGTGGGAGAAAGTGTTTTAAGATTTGGTTTTAATTCTCGTTACCCTGCTCTGACTTGATTGGTAATAAATTAAACTAATTTCCCCAAGTCAAGTCTGTTTTGCCCATGACAGTAATTGGTGAGTGGTCTCTCCCTGCCCTTATCTCAACTCACAAGCCTTTCGCTGTGTTTCCTCTCCCATGTCTAGCTGAGGGGAGTGATAGAGTGGCTTTGTGGGCACCTGCAGTCCAGCTAGAGTCAACCCAACACAACCTCTAAAAACTGAAAATAAAGGATTGCTTCCCCTTAGTGAAACAGTATAAATTTTAAAGGCAGTTCCTGAGGACAGACTTACATAGGTTGATTAGTTTGCCAGATGTATGTTGATGTATATACCACAGAGATGCACGGAGGTGTTAGATACATGGAAAACTTTCATGCCTTCTGCTGTATTCCTCCTTTTTAATCTGGATTTCTTAAGTTAATTCCACTGTCAAAACCCTTTAAAGTTGTTGCTGGTTTGGTAAAAATCAATCTGCCGCAGAAATATTTCCTCTTTTCCCTTCTATCCCTCAGAGTGGATCTTCAAAATCACCTGGGATGGGTAGGAGGCAAGAAATGGTAAAGGATATTAGATTTTCCTGCTCAATTTCTTTCACAGAAAAAGTATGAATTTAACTGCTATTGTCTGAAACTGTTATCTAAAATTAGTGTAAAATTTATCAATTATTCCAGCTGATCTCTGCCTTCCAAACAGAAACTTTTAAAATTTGAAATTTTATTTTGAATTTAAAATGTTATTTGCTTTTATTAGAGAAGCAAACCTAAACAAAATAATTAATTTGAAGAAAATGTTTTGTTAAAAACCATTCTAACCATTCTTCTTCTTGAAATAGATTAGAAGTTGAACGCTTTTAAAAATATTGGTACACAATTTGAACAGAAGAATAATTTTTTATGCAGTTTCGGTCCTAGACAAGCATCACTTTTCTATATATCAAACTGAATTCTTAAAGAGATTTCATGTCACTAGTGACTTCTTTTCAGGTCAGCTGTTGATGTAAAAAAATGAAAAAAATCTTTTTCGTTAAAAATGATAAAAAAATCTTTTTGTGGGCACTTTCTCAAGGACAAGAGGCTCAATCCAAAAAAAGTATTTTGAATTCCAATTCCTAGTTAGGGTTCTAATTTCTTTATTTTTAATGAAGCTGGGCTTTAAGCCATGAGGGGACTTAGGAGTCTTTCACAAAACCAGGGAGAAAGAGAAAGTGGTGCCAGCATCATTATAACTTGGCAACTAAGACATTTGCCTGGGTGCTGGAAGTTTGAAGAATTTGGCTTTGAATAAATCAGAGACGAGTCTTGGTCTCAGGTCTTCTGTAAGCTGGAGGCATGATCCATCTGCTGGACTAAAAGGATAACACTTGCTTCTTGTCTTCCTCTTCCTTTAATTAATGATATCTAAATTCCTTCTAATTTATAATGAATGAATTTACATTTAAAAATGTTAAATGCAGGTGGTTTTATATATTTTTTTTTCCTTTTAATACCTATTCTAATTTATTCTCTGCTTTTGACTTAAAGTCAAAACAAAATGCCCAAACCCTTTTCCTTCGGACAGACCATAGGCCCCAGGGGTGGTTTTGTGCGTTCTGAGCTCATATGCTTTTTACAACACTTTTGTAAACAGATTTTGTATTCCTCTTTGTGATACGTATCCCATGTAGTAGAACTGGGACTGCAGGAACAAGCTCCCATGTTGTGATTACTTAGTTATAAAAGATGGAGTTACGGCTGTGGAAACAAACCAGGGTAGGCAAACAGCAGGCTACAATGTCCTGAAAAAATTGTCTTGCTCGGGGTGTTCCAGCAAGAAGCTTGTGGCTAGAGCTGAAGTCTATTGAAGGTCTGTACACTGCGTTGGCTCATCATGATGCCTTTAGTGAATGAAGTAAAAAACTGGAGTGGTCTTTTTGCAGTATTTCCCACTGTATCATAGAACAGTATCCTCTTACGGTTTCTTCCTTTCTTCTCTCCCATCTTCCTCATTCAAATCTCTTTGCTTGTGCATTTCTTTCATCTAGACATTAGGAATTTTTATGTGACTCTATTAAGCTTTTTGTTAATGGCATGTAACTGTTGACAGCTGAACTCGAGGCTGGCAGTAGCAGCTGTGGAGCAGTGCTGTCCCTTAGAAGCATTATTCCCTTGGTATTTGGACAGGTAATTTTACAGCCAGTTCACAAAAAGCCTCTGCCTATGGATTACAGAATCTGTGGAGCAAGCATGACTAGAAACATTAATAAAATCATATGTGAAGCAAAGAAAGTGTGGTTTCAAGCGCCTTTCTGCAGTAGAGAATATTAAAGTACTTGCTCATAATAGAAACTCTTTATATTACATTTTCAGCACTATGATAACAATTTGGTTCACTTTAATGAGAGAGATACTTTAAATGTAACAGGAGAGAAGCCATCTCGGTAACAACCTGTTACTGCTGGAAAGTTATATTCTAAAATTGATGTGATAAAAGAGTAAAATTATTTTAACTAGCTTTAGATTAAGAAAGAAATGTATATGCTTCTTTACTGGTTATAATAATATTTGTCCTAAATGGCCTTCTCTGTCATACATGTGGATTGCTGGATGGTGTTCTTGCATGAAGGCTCTGAGGGCCTCTGTCACATTTAGTCATTCCTAAAACAGACAAGTCAACGAAGTGCTGTAAGAAGCTCTGCTTTAGATTCACTAGACTGGGGTTCAGCCTTGCATTAAGGTTTCACCTGTCTGGCATCTATGATGACAAGGATGATGCCTCCTCTAATACTCAGCTTGTAAAATAAGAAGGGATTCTGGATCACATTACGTAGTCCCCCCATAAGTTTGCGAAGACTGAGCTTAAAAGTAGTGAGGTTTTCTGCCCTGCTGTTCTGATGGGAAAAGCTGGTACCGAAACCCAATCCTCCCCACATTCAGTTCTGGCAGGCCCATTGAGCTGAACTATCAAGTTGCTGGGCGCTGGGCTTCCTTTGCTAATGTGTCTTCATTCTAAGAGCTTTACACCATGAAAGACATTGTACCTAGGTTCAGTAGCGGTTCAGGCCAGCACTCCCACAATATGTCTTATTATTTCTTCCCCATCAGGCTATGGGGAAGAAATAAAATCTCTACAGTTTTGCAGTGTTGTTCCCTTAAAAAGGAAGTTTGATTTGATCCTGGGCAACTGGTGGTGGTCTTAAATCAAGAAGCACTGTGGTGAAAGCCCTTATACATTTTTATTATCTTTAGACACCTGCAACAGTTCTTGATTTTTTGGAAAACTTATTTTCCATATTAGGAAGTAATTTTTGAGGTCTTGGTTGCTGGGGGCCATTTTGAAATACTTGTCATGCTCCCATCAAGTACAGAAATGCTGATTACCTCTTTTCTGATAATCTGATCCTTTTAAGGAGTCTCTAAATTGGTGAATGTAATTTTGATGAATGTCTTATTAGTTACTTCTGGGAAAAAAGCAACAAATACGTAATTTTGTTTTTTAAATCTAATTTTTGTCTCTACAATATTTTGTGGCAATGAGTTCCAGACATGAATTATGTGCTGTAAACAGAAAACTACAGCTCCAGTTGTTCACCACGTTACAGTTTTGAGCTCATAACACATCTATTCATATTGTTGTACAGAAAGCAGGTCTTCTGTAGCTGCCCGTGGCAAAGACAAATGAAAATATGTGGCTTATCCTTTTTCTATTAAAATAATAATGCCACTTAGCATTTATAGGACTCCATGTTTAAAGCCTTTTACAGACATTAACGATTCATCCTTACAGCAGCACTCTTGCTATGTTTTGCCTGCAATTAGGGGCTGTATTGAAAACTGCCTACTGTCCTCATTAATTACCTTCTGAAAGCGGAGCTATCAAGCATCAGCTCTGGGTTTGCCCATTTGCAGCAATACACTGCATCATTCCCCTGGCCTGCAGTCCTCTGCTAGGAAGCTTTCATAAACGTTGCTGCTGCCTGTATCCTGACCTAATAATTAGAATCACTACATCTTCCCAGTCACTTTGGAGAATAAGACAAAAGTAAACAAACTAGTAAGTCACACTGGTACTCTGTGTTGTTCTCCTGTTTTCTAAGCTGGTTAAATTACTTAAGAAACGGGAAAGGCATTTGTCATACAAGCAGACTGGAAGCAAGTTTTTACTGAACATGGAATTTCTGATTAGGTGTTTGTAAAGTCTGAATACCTACTTGATTTTTGCAATTAGGATAATCAGAAAAAATTACAAAAGAGTCTTGTCTATGAACTTCTTTGAGATTGCCAAAAATTCTGAAATTGCAAATGATTTTTAATAATAAGATCAGTGAGTAAGTGAATCTTCATTACACATCTGAAAGATATTACTATTTTGAACTGGGTAAGCTGAGAGATGAAAATTAAATAGTCATATAACAAAATAGTGGTGAAAAGCTTGTAGCTCCCAGTTCCATGTTTTTACTTTGTTCTTATTCGACATTCTGCTCTTAAGCCTTCTTAACCTCTCTCCCATGTCAAATGCCAAGAGCAGCCGCAACATCCTGTCCCTAGAATTATAAATATCCCAGCCTTGAACTGTGAACTTCTAGATAGCAATTCCAATTACTTTGGCTTCTGCATTGTTTATTTCAGTTCACATCACTGTAGGTGAAAAAGGCACCTGAAACTCACACATTACCCTTTTGGGATTCATAGCAGTGTTCATTAGTATGTGAATAATATGGTGGCTGAAATAAGCCTGCAATAAACAGTATGAAAATGGTTTTTAGTCTCTTTTTTTGTATCTTAAGTGACACCTTTCAAAAAAAGATGAAGTTTTTCAAAGTTACAAAGCATCATGTTTAATAGTGAGTCTGTTCTTGATTTCAAAGTAACAGCACTTTTACATTGCCTAAAGTAAATATCAGCTCAAATTTTGTACAGGCCAGGAAACAGGCTTGAGTTAAATTCTACATGTTGGAGGGTGCTTTGAGATTTATCACACACAGCAAGAACTTACTCAAACCCAAGGAAGAGCTGAACCTGTATCATTCTAATGTAAAGACAGTTAATTTTATTCAGTGTTCAAATCTGTTGGTACAGTATATCATAAGTCACTGCTCTGTTACAGGGGTTGCTGGAAAATACTGTAATTTCTTTAGGTAAAATTAGTTTATAATCACTTGCACTTTATTCTGTTACAAAAAGCAAACCTGCAGACTGCTTCAAATGACTTGTACTTACAAATGTGACAGTCTTTAAATCTCTAAACAGATTTGGTACTACAAGAACAGAAAGCACAATCATATAGAATACACAAAAGCTGTAGAAACTGCATTTTGAGCAACAAATCCTTATAGTTTACACATTTGCAGAGAACTTCATGAGAACGAGCACAAAGTTGTTGTTGTAGCAGGTTGGGCAGGGGATTTGACAGTGTTTATGGAGCGTGGTCTGCCCTGGGCATCCTGCACAACCGTCGACACCAGTAATGCTTGATTCCCAGTCGTCCTCTGTGGCAAAGAGAAGCGTTTTTCCTCTCGTACTTGCTGTAGGCTGTTCTGCCAGAATTTCTGCTGATCTTTTAGCTCTGTCCTATCTGCGATACAGCAGAGCAAGTGCAAACCTAGTGTTTTGAAGTGTCAACAGAATTACCGACAATCCCCTGTTTCATTTCTGTATAATTGGAATATTTATTGGAAAATAAGTAGATGTCTCCAGTAGTCCTTATGGAGCTGTAAGCACATGTGAGAAAGGGGCCAGTGTATTAAAGGGAGATGCCTGATAGGCGATCGATTTGAAGAAAATAATGGTGCTTTAAATGAAGCAACAACCTGGGTAATTCCAGTTTTCTGCTTGGATGCAAAGGGCGTTGTATCTTTGAACAAAGGGTTGTTAGATAAAGCAAATGAAGGCATCAATATGAGTGGTATCTTACCCCATAAGAACAGAATTTTTTAATTAGCAGGGGGTGGTTACTACCATCCAACAGTAAAAAAACCCTGTCTCTAGACTTGTGGGAACAAAATGGTAGAGTGTTCATATGAATAGAGGCATAAAGTGAAATGCAAATTAAGGTAGCCAATGTTCCTTAATTTCAGGTGCATTTGGCACTGCACAACATCAGTTTCTCTGACAGACTGTTGATCTATGAACTGTACGCACAATGTGTCCTTCCTGCTATTGAAGTCAGAGAAGGAGTCATGCAAATCGCTGCAGTATCAATTGGCCATTTGAGATGATTATGCAAATACTCTCAAGGTTTACATCAGAGATGATGTGGTCATTAAAATCTCCTGCAGTTTAGCATTTATTCATGACTTTCCTCGGCTGTAAAAACAGATAGTATAAACCAAAAGAACATCTGACAGGAAAATAAAAGTCCTTTACTTTAAGGTACACATTCCAGGAAAATTTGCTATTGCAATTGCAAAGTCCAACAATAAATTTTACAGGTGCACTGAGGTTCCTTATTTATGGGCCTGTGCTATTCTTTGGAATTGTATTTGCCTTCCAGGCTTACATTCTGGAGGAAGAACCAGAAAGCAACAATGCTGGAACAGATTCTTACTTTTCATTTATGACTGAGAAGTTTAAATTAATTTAGGCCCCAGCCCAACAGCTGGCCTTTTATAACGGCATGTGTGAATGAATGCTAGAGTAGAAAGCCATCTCTCAGTGCTGCAGAAGCAAGATATTGGTAAGGCCGCTAAGGCATCCTGCAAACCATGATATGGAAGTGTAAGCATTTTAATGCATCTCTACTTGTTTTGTGATACCACCCATTTTAATCCAGGGTCTTACCTGTTTACCCTTGTTACGGAGGAAAGGTCGTAGTGTTGAGACAGATTTTCCTCTGAGGTTAGGAGGCTTAGCCCTGTGATCGCGTGAGATGACAAGCTGCATGATATAGTAATTTGATCATAGCTGAGGTTCAGTGGCTTGAAGATCCTTCATCAGCACCGAGCTAAAGAAAATAGCCGCCTCACTGTGACTCTGATACACCGGAACAGAATGAATGTATATAGAAGAGCAGAAGTAGAAAATGAGGGAACTTGAGATCTTTGCTGTTGCTTCTTTGCCTGGGATCAGCTTTCCATACCTCTATGCAGATGGTTTTCTGCTGAGGGCCTCTGTCTTTAGAGTTTGGTATCCTTATGCCAGATCTGAGTTTTGTTTTCTTCTAGGTCTTTTTGTAGAGGGTTTTTATTTTAATGTAACTGTTCTTTCAATCAATTTATAAAAATCTGCCATCAGCAGGACAGGGGAGATGATTGAATATAGACTGATTTTTTTTTCTAAATCATCTTAGAATAATATTGCATGTTTTGAAAACATTGGAAAATGCTAGGAACAAGTAAAGAGAGTCCCATAACATGGTACAACCCCCCAAAATATAAAAGAAATGTTTGGTAGTTACCTGAAGCATTAGGGAACCAAGGGACTGTGGGAGAATAGGAAAGGAATCACACAGCCATTTAATTCACATAACCATGTAGAGATGCCAGGTCGCAGAGAGATTTTCTTGGAGATTAGCTATTTTATACGACAGGAAATCTTTGATTAAACTGTTAGGAAAATACAGTTGTTTCATTTCATACCTTTTGCTTGGTTCTTTTTAATAGAAAACTTTGTCAGTAAGGATAATTTTTAAAGTACAGAGGTGTATGAGATCCTGTCAAGTCATGATCCAAGCAGGAGGGCCTTGGCTGTAGACAGGAACAGCTGGTACGCTCGTGTCTGGGAGGCAGTGGGCAGACCTGAAATCACTGAAAACCTGAAATCATGTGTGGTTTGATACTTCAGAAACAATTAAGGAATTAGATTTGTAAATGGAAAACTGCGGGAGCCTAACTGAGCAGTGACCTGCAAATGTGTGGTGACATTTAAAAGAATATGCATTGAGTTCTGGGAGTCGACACACTTAATTTTTTCTGCTGACTGAGGGAAAATTATAAAAACATACAAAGAGTGCCAGGAATTTAATTAGAGAGGCCTGCCAGCTGCCTCTCTGCTTGAGATCAACGTTGTCGCCTATTTTGAATTTCTGTGTATTCTACTGCAGTAAAGCAGCTGTTGGGGATGGAGATGTTTTGGCCCTGACAGATCACAGAATCGCAGAATTACTAAGATTGGAAAAGACCTGTAAGATCATCAAGTCCAACCATCAACAAACACCACCATGCCCATTAAACCATGTCCCACAATGCCTCGTCCACACGTTCCTTGAACACCTCCAGTGATGGTGACTCCACCACCTCCCTGGGCAGCTTGTTCCAATGCTTCACCACTCTCTCAGGAAAGAAAATTTTCCTAATATCCAGCCTGAACCTCCCCTGGTGCAACTTGAGGCCATTTCCTCTTGTCCTATCACTCGTCACTTGGGAGAAGAGACCAACACCCACCTCTCTGCAACCCCCTTTCAGGTAATTGTAGAGAGCGATGAGGTCCCCCCTCAGCCTCCTCTTCTCCAGACTGAACAACCCCAGTTCCCTCAGCCGCTCCTCATCAGACTTGTGCTCCAGACCCCTCACCAGCTTCGTCGCCCTTCTCTGGACACGCTCCAGCACCTCCATGTCCTTCTTGCAGTGAGGGACCCAAACCTGAACATAGTATTCGAGGTGCGGCCTCACCAGTGCCGAGTACAGGGGCACGATCACCTCCCTGCTCCTGCTGGCCATACTATTTCTGATATAAGCCAGGATGCCGTTGGCCTTCTTGGCCACCTGGGCACACTGCTGGCTCATATTCAGCCGGCTGATAATCAGCACCCCCAGGTCCTTTTCTGCGGGGCAGCTTTCCAGCCACTCATCCCCAAGTCTGTAGAGCTGCATGGGGTTGTTGAACCTGATATGTAAAAGCTCCAGAGAAAGTATAAAACTAAGTGTTGTTTGACTGGCTGCCTGGGTCAGAAAAACAAAGTTTGTTCTTTTGCACTTGTAGCAGAATACAAACAGTCGTCTACCTAACTCAGGATTTATACCAGCAAAGCAAAGAGGAAAATCCAATCCAAATACCTCCGGTGGACTTGGGAAAAAGACTATCCAGTTATTCTGTATAATGAGTGCAATTAGAAGCCCCGAAAGAAATAATCAGAAGTAAACTCTACTCTTGAGTATATCTGTAATATTTGGAAAAACTGGAACAGTGTGGCTTTCATTGGAGCCACTGCTTGTACATGCCTGGTGTGAATGCGAGCAGCTGAGCTACGTGAGCGAATTCCTGTTCTGCAGTTAGAAAATGTGTGCATGATATTTCATTCAATTCAGGAATCATTCCAAGAGATTTTTGAAGGCAACATAAACATGGACATTACTGATGTATTTATCTCTTCACTGCCATGGAGAGGCAGCATGAACACATCTGTGTAGTGAAATAATTCCTGACGAGTGAAGGCTTGAAAAAATCTGATGGAAGTAGTAATCTGTAATAGAATAAATAAATCCTTCTAGTTTCTGTGCTCAGACTCTAAAAGAAATGAAGTCTACAGCATTAACAATGAAGGAGGAATTAGCTGGTTTTTTTAGGCAAAGAAAGGAAGCATTCAACAGCAAGGATAAAATTACTCCTTAATTGTATAGCACAGACAAAAAGATAGTGGAGAATGAATGCTTTCAGGCTAATGCCTGGGTATCGCTGAAATAAGTAAGTTAGAAATGCCTCTATACATATTGAAGAGAGCACTGTGGAGGCAAATGCGGGATATCTGGAAGGACAGCATACAATCTTTTGATAGTATTGATTTGTTCAATTGATTCTGTTCAATTTTTTAAAATAACACCCTTCTCCTATGTCTGCCCCCTCACCTCCTTCCAAAAAGAGGGGTTTACATTTGTTACATTGATGTGTTTAGAAGAACTGATTTTATCTCATTTTTCTGTGAACAAGGAATGGGGAAATCTGTGCAGATCCTGCTTCTACACAGAGTTGCTCATCTCTTTCTGATCCGGGCCACTTGCAAAACACCAAAAGTTGCTACTGTCCCAGCCTGACTCAAGACATGCATAGGCTGAATTTGGTCTCAACAGAATGGGCAGTGTTGTATTGTTTGCTTTAAAGACCGCTAAAAACATAGAAAGTACATGTACTTGTTTTTCCCCTTCACAGTCAAATTAAAACAGGGAACAATGTAGTGATTGTGGAGATGACTGTCTTGTTATTAATTCAAAGTTAGGAAGATTACTATGGTTTGAAAAGAGTCAGGGGAGGACTTACAGATAGGAGGGGATTATAGGAGGGGTGGGGAAGGGCTTTTACTGAGCTGTCAAGGAAAAGCAGGGCAGGTTTCTCATGCCCCAAATGGAAATATGACCATTGGAACATTGGCTCTGGACCTTGCCCAGTGACTGTGGGATATGCAGGGGAGTAGCTGGCATGGACTAAATTTATGGGACCCTTTGGGGACTGTTTCAGTGTGAGGATTAAGCACACTCTGGGAACTTCCTGAGAGTGTAATCCTTCTGCCGATATCTTGAATTGTACATACTGCATTTTTTCTGGGTAAGTTGAAACACCTTGTAGCTATCACAGCACTGATACCTCATGAAGGGGCACTAAAAACATGACACTCTGGGATTCAGTGATTTATTAGTTCTATAGCTCTTGCTGAATTTATGATAATTTCTTTTTCATGCCTTAATGGCTGGCTTCTCAACCACAGCCTGAACACTGAGGTCCTGCTGAGATCCATCTGCTTTCTATATCTTTCTCACCAGTGCAGACATTGCATGGGGCAAATTCTGCTTAGCTCTTTGTCTGAATAGCCTCAACTATTGATACACAGGACACAGTAGGAGAGATCTAGTTCACTTACCTCAGGCTCTAGTGGTGGTATAGGAATGCATAAAGTAGAGTGCAGCAGCACAGCAGTGAACAGTCCTACTTGTATGCATGTTCCTTCCCTGCAAATAAATGCAAGATGATAGTTTGAAATATCTTATCTGCATTAACAGGGCATGCAATGAGGCAGGCATGTCAAACTTTAATTAAATTATAAAAAAGTGATATGTGATGTGAATGTATGTGGGTAGCAGGAGATTGACTCAGCAGCCCAGATGGTCTCTCCTAGAACTATGTCCAAGTTAAACCCTTTAAAATGTTTAAATGTGAACATCAGAATGACAGTGTTCTGTAGTGGTACAAGGAACATGTGAACATACATACCAAAAAGCTACTAGGTCATGTAAAATGATATAATGACCCTTTTCTGTATTACCTAAAAACATGCCATTATATTCATATATATATGAATATAAATATATTCATAACATGCCATTCAATATCCATATATTGAATAACTCAGAAAATACTTGCAGATATTGCAGTTCATTTTCAGTGCTACTTACTTTTAAGAAGTTTTCTGCGAATCACTTTTTCAGTTCAAGTCTGTCACAAGAATTATGAATTAGCATTCTCATTTCCTATTTTTTGTATACACTTTAAGGGGATTCCCAGTAATTTCTGTAACTGCATAATAAATATAATTAGAACTAATGTATTCTGCTCTGCTCAGAACAATGTACCTATTTCCATACATAAATAATGAAATGGTCATTTCCAAATTATGTGATTCAGTCTGAATTGCAACACCAGAAGTTGAATGCTTTCAAAGAAATTTTTTAAGCCACTGAAGATGCCTATTGGTGTCTGCTTAATATTCCTTCTATATGTCAACAAATAGTGAGTTGCAGTAATAGCAGCTGTTTCTCACCACCTATCTCTGAGCAAGGCTTCATTGGGGCCTTCTTTATCCTGGTCCCCTCTGCTGTGGTTCCCCATGTGGGGATGAGAACCTGGCTGCCAAGAACTGGTCACAGCCCTTCTGCTGGCATGAGCAGGGGATCTGGTTCACTGTTTCTTGGAACTTCTCCTCATGAGTACCATAATACTAGGAGCTTGTTGTACAACCAGTTTCAGTTGTGTGGTACTGATGGCATTAAACATTATGGCAATTAAACCAGATGTTTTTTAACTAAATACTTATTCTTAAAATGTTTTCTGTGTGTGTGAGGAGATAACCTGCAGGATAGCGCAAGGGATAGAAAAGAACTTGTACTAGAGTTAGGTCAGTGTAACTCACTTAGTAGTTGTTATACCATCCTGTAGAAAATGGATGTTTTTTCTCAGAGCTGCTATTGAGCTGACAAGAGCTCGGAGAAGACCTGCTAACACTTAGGTCTCATGGCAGGCATTTAACTACAGGAAAAGCTTTCTAACCAGATAAGTATTGCTATTAAAGCAGTCATAGTACACATGTGTTATCTGAGATAAACATGCAAGACACCCAGAAATCCTCATGACACTTTGAAAGTTAGACCAGTGAACATCTTCAAAATGTATCTTCCAGCACCTAGTTTACAGATTCACAGATGACTAGGAGACTTTTTTTTTTTTTTTGAGCAGAATGACTTCTTACGGGACAGGAATATAAAAGGATTTTTTTGTTGTTCTTTCCATGTAGCACATCATGTTACCCAGTACAGCAGTTCCCCTACTGCTTTTAAGACTGCTTAGCTGAAAAGAGTTAATGCAGGACTCTGTCTGGCTTCAGTCTTGATGCTGTGAGGGTCAGGGGCTGAACATGCAGTTGAGAGCATTCACTGTTTCACAGGCTGCAGCACAGAGAACATTAGCAACAGAGAAGTTTTGCTGACTTATAATCAAAAGTAGCACATTTATTATTTCAGTTTGTTATTCTTAGAGATAAAAGCCGTAATTCTTCAAGAGAGAACACTATGTAATTCAATATGTATGCCCAAACCTCATATTGGTCCTGTAAAAACTGTCGCCCTTCTCCCAGAAAATTCTGAATATCACAAAATGCATCCTATGAGAATGTCACAAGGTTAAACTTTATACATGTGTGCACCAGTCGGATTTAATTTTTTTTCTTCCAAAGGATTTAGCTTCCTCTGCCTATCTGACTGTCTCTTCCTTGGAGTCTCTGGCACTGGTACCTTCTTCACCTTACCTTGTTTTCTGGCTGTGTTTTAAGAGTAAATTATTTGCTCTGCAGTCTTTGGGCCTGATACAAGGTTTTGTGATGGAATATGTATTCTAGAAGGTCAGGCTAAATGATCTGGTTGTCTCCTTTGACCTCACTCTCCAAAATGCTGTGAAGGACAGACAGATGTCATGAGCTAGATCCTTGGTTTGGCCCAAGTCGCAAATGGTTTGTAGCCTGGTTGGAAAGGTTGGGGTAGAGTGTTTATTCACCTCTAAGCTGTGTCGTCTACTGTATCATTTTAAATAGGCTAAAGACTGTGCTGGCCAAAGATTTATGTCCATTCACCCCACTTCCCTCTTCATCTCATGCTGAGCTGGATATTTTAATTAGCTGTGACAACTTCACGGTCATGGAGATTTCAGTCTCTGTTAGGTGAAGATTCCAGCTGCCCCTTGACAGCAGCCACCTTTCTGGTACGCAGTAAGTAAGTAAGTGGGTCTAGGGCCAGTATTTGAATTGGTAAACAACGGAGACTGTCTGCTGCAAATGACTTGTAAGCTGCATGTTCAAAGTCTGTATTACAAAGGAAATTAAAAGAAGTAATACAATGAGAAACATCATATTCTGTTAAATCTCTCTCTGGTGAATGAGACATTCCTAATACACTCAACTGAGAATATGCAAAAATCAATGCCATCGTTTTGTCTGTCTCTAAAGATGTACAATATTATTAGAATATTCTTGTTAACACAATTCTGCAAGAAAATAAGTTATCAAAAAGCTATTTTCCACTGCCTTAATTTCTTTTCTGTGCTTTGGCCACTTTCTCTTAGGTCTTGATGCTGCTGCTTTTTTTGTTTTAATTTTCTTCTTATTCTCTCTGTGATAAAGTGTTCCCAGATTTTTGGAATGAAATTAATTTCTAGGTCAAAAGTCTCTGCCTTTTAACTCTGAACAAGCTGATATCTTTGATCTCAGACAGATGTTGTCATTGGCTTTGGCACAGTTTTTAATATTTTTGTTTGAGCTCTATAAAGCAGCATACCTAAGCAGCGTTATTGTTATACACCTTAAGTTTAGTGGCGAATGAGTTAAGACATTTTATTTCATTTGTTTAAGTGACTTGGTTTCAACTGTTACACAGTGGTTGAATCATCATGCCATTTCCTGAGAAACAGGAGATAAAACACTTACTCCCACTGTTTAACCAGGAACCACATTTTACTAAGGTCATCTAAGTGGTGGGACCGATGACCACTGAACATTTTTACCCAATTCTGTTAATTTCTACAGAGATCTTTTGGAGAAGCCAAGATCAGCTACTCAGAGCCTAAGAAGGGCAGTTACATGAGCATCTGATCCTGTGAGACTGGGACAATGATAACAACTGTGGGATGTCTTGTGAGAGGTGTGATATTTGGTAATGTCTATGCAAAATCTAAGCATGATAGGCATCTAGACCAGACTCTGCTATTTAACTACCTCATACTTAGGGATTGCAAATATAAAGAGCAAAAGGATGTTTTAACACTCCAGGTTCTACTAATAAAGCAACACAATACATAATACGTGTGAAAATACAATGAGCTGGGCCACACTTCCCTATGGTGGAACCCATAGTATGACAAAAGACATAGCAATGAACCGTTAAGTTTCCCTTAAAACTTATTTTGAAATGTCCCAGAGGGCGGTAGGCTTGACAGCTCTAAGGCAGTAAAGTTAACCTGAGAGCTTGCAGGGAAAGGAAACTCAGCTCCACAGAGAGACAACTTGTCCTTCAGGGATTGCTGCTTCTGCATTGTGTTGTGTCCCTTGCCCACATATCTGAGGCACTCAGGTCTCAATAGGAATCACACTGTGTGTGTCCAAAGTCTTCTGCAGGTCTTTCTGTCTACCTACCTATCAAAAAATGTAAGAGTTTTACTGCTGTGGCTTTTGTTCTTCCTCACCATTATCCTTACCCACAGTCAGCTGCTGTATTACAGTGTTTATTTTCCAGCCTAGTGATCAGCTGAGGGACTGCTGAACGGCAGCATAATTATTTCTTTAAAGCCTGCTATCTGCTGGTTCAGACTGTAACACTAGGCAGCTGGGAAACCCTTCATTTACCCAGGAAGCACCAGATTCCCTCTTCTAGTCTCTATCTGATAAATGCAAACTCAAGAGATGCATGACATTGTGCCTCCTTGTTTCTCTAAAGAAATTTTTTCTGGTCTCCAGATAACCATTGTGTTATTTCCCTGTCCCTCTCTATTTATGTACAGCCATGTTAAAAGCGGGAACTGTCAGCTGAGATTTGCAGAAAGCTTCCAAACCTCAGAGAATTAAAACTGGAGTTTTAATTGTTCACACATTAGCTCTTCACAACAAGTTTTGCGATGAACATAACCTCCATTCTTTGTTCACACAGTATCATTGAGCTTACTTTGACCTTAGTAGGGTGTTTGCTCCTTTAAATGTTAGTGTGAAAACACCTCTCTACTTACGCGTTGTGTTTGCTTTTTGCTATTTGAGACTTCGTCCTTTGCAAAGGGCCACAATAAAGTCCTAGTGATGTTTAACTCCCTCTTATGATGGCAATAATGTATTTCTTCATTTATTTATGTTGATAGTATCATCAAAGGCATCTATGCTGCATACTTTAGACCCACAGAAAACTCTTTCTCAGGCTGATGATGAAGGCCTGAAACAGATCAATGTAAAGAATTAGGTGGATTTTTTTACTTTTGGCTTTAGGACAGAAATAGGTAGAAGGGAAGGAGAATCGTAGAGGCAAAGTCTTAAACAATCAGGTATCTAGACCTTGCTGTAGTATTCTAAATTAGGGTGACTATTGGCCCTAAACTATTACTTTGAATTCATCTGATCAGGAAACAAGGCTCATTCATGTGACGTTTCAACAGGAATTTTAAAATCAGTTCTACTAGCTAGCTCCTATTTTATATTCCAATAAGTTATCTAGGACATATGTAGCTTATATTTAAAGGTATTTAGGTGCCTGGCACAAAAGGGCTTTGGGGAAACTTCTAAGAGTCCAGCCCTTAGCAGAGAGAGCAAAATGCAACTGCCAGAGGAGTGTTCAAGTGGAATGCAAAGATATTCCTGACAGACACAACAACATGAATGTCTTTCATGGCACTTTTGCTTCCTGCTGGCAAACTAACCATTTCCAAACATTTTTCAGAGCATGGATTAAAGAAATTGAGAAAGTTGCCTATTTTCATTTTTGATAGAAAAACACTGCAAATACTTTGGCTGAGTTTCCAGTGTTATGACTTGTCTACTGTGCATTTATTTTAAGTGCTAAGGGCACCTATCACTTTTGCATAAATACTCAGGTATTTAAAGAGCTTCCTATTCCTCTCATTTATCCTATCCTCCTGTGGAAAGAGATTGGGATGTCTGTCAGCATCTCTCTGCCATTATGCTTTCTGAATCTGTCTTTTAAGGTTAAAATTCTTCAGGGCATTAACTGAGAATCTGCTTCCTGTTTGCATTATTCAGTGATTTGATAAACAGGGAAGTAAATGATAAAGGACAATATCAGATCTTTTCAATGGCTTGTGCTTTTTACAAAGTTACATGTGAAGTACTCTTCCTCTTAGAAGCCTGAAAGCAAGTTATTTTCTGCTGATTTTGACAGCAGACATTTGTCAGGAAGACTTTATCTTCCTTAGAAGAGAGGTAAAAATAATGATTAATGAGTAATAAGAGTACTATAATCGGGCAGTTATTTGATGTGTACAGTATTTTATTACATCAAAACATTTGTATTTATTTGTTAGCATAATTAATGATGACAGCACACCACTTGGAAAGTATAAATTGAAAGACAGAGATTACAAAGTATATTTAGTAAGTCTTTCAGTCTGTTAGTGCCAGATATAAACCCTGCTATTCAGATCTCAGATTCATTACCTGGACATCAAAATGAAACAAGCTCTGATACTGCAAGAATATCAAATACGAACAAGATGTAGAAAGAACAATAGACCAGGTCAGCCTGTAAAATTACAATTCTGAAGGTTTGTGTTCAAAATCCTTGAAGACTGGCACAAATTATTGTCCTTTATAAGTCATTTAAGCCTTCCTTGTTAATTCTGTTTCTTCATAATACCCCATTTTCCACATTTTTTCTTTTTCAACATACGATTTTACTTCATGCTTTTTTGAGGATCCTATCTAAGAGGCTACTAGCTGCGGTGGTCTTTCAAATTCTTGTTTTCAAAGGTGACCTGGTAGCTCACTGTTCTGTCAGATATCTGCATATTAGACACGCTTGACAAATTACTCTTGACTTATTGGGATACAACATGTATGAACAGCTGGTTTTGGGGCTCATTGACTCTCACTGTCTTCTAATGACAGTTTTTCTGTTCCTGCTGCCTTCCTGTATTCCTCATTGCACTCCCAAAGAGTGCTTGGTTTTTTTCTAAAGTGAGTGATAAAAGATGGAAAGTTAGAAAATGTCAGATCAAAGTCTGGAAAGGAAAAAAAAAAAAGCCCTGAACTGTGGAAAAGTCAAGTGCAAACCAAAATAGATCGTTATGACACTGTAAAAAGAAATAATCTGATATATGTGTTTTGGCTCATTGTTAAAGGGGCAATAGTAACTGTTGTAGCTATTTAACATTCTACCCATTAACATAAAATATCTAGGAGAATTTCTAAGGTACTATCTAGATAGATTTACAAAAGACTGAACATGCAAAAAATCCCTTAATTATAATGATTGGAAAATAATTTAAGAGAAGACCAGTCAAAGTTCTGAGTTACTTAAATTAGTCAGCTTTTATGAAGTTATTCAAAAGTAAAGCTGATGTATTTCCAATTTGTGCCTCCTTACTTTGAGTTTGAGAATGAATACAATCTTCTTTATACTGCCATGTTTCCCCAGTATCTTGGCAGTGTTTCCTGCCTAATCTAAATCTTCAGACCCAGAGAGGTAGGGAAGAACAGCATGATATTGTTTCTGGCAGTAATGTCAGCACAGGTGCACAGGCTTCTGAAAGGAAGAGAGTGCACTGCTGTGTAAGTGATATAGTCTACATGACTCATGTGTTTGAATTTGTCTGATACTCCATTGTGGAGAGATGTTGTAATAGCTTCTGCTATGAAGACCCTGATTTCTGAAAAGGCTTTGCTGTTAAGAGAGATTTACATACCGTCCTCTTTGCAAGGGGTATAGGTGCTTTGTTTAACTCCGGTGTAAATCTTCTTCACCAAAGTTTCACTGCATAAGACTGTCTGATTCCTGTTTCTGTGTAAAATAAACACGAGGAAAAATTAACCTCTATTATAAACAGGTGTGTCAGATAGATGCAACATTTGATATACACCAAAGCATAACTATTACAGGTAATAGACCCCTATAAGCAATCCTCTGTGGTAGACACAGACATCCTAAATGAATGAATTTATTTTAGTGACAAGGTTATACATTTAGCAGGCTTCTACTGTAGCACAAATGCAAATCTTCAGGTAATGAATGGGAGCCTGGACTGTGCGAGGAGGAGGTAAATTGTCACAGCAATTCATCACAGGGTCTTTTTGATTATGTTTGAAGAGGCTCAAGAATTTTTGGATTTCTATAGAAATAAATTGGCTTCTCCTAAACAGTTTTTTGTAAAGCACATATATCCTCTGCTCAAATGGTGTAATGATTTTGCTGTGCTCTATGTGAGTTCATTTTTCTTCAGCAAACATGCCCCAGGGAGACGCAAATGGATCAGAAATGGAAATTGGCTATTGGAATGCAAATTTTTTCTGAAACTGACCATTTCTGCCTAGCACGTTATGCTATTTTCTGATTCACGGACAGACAGGATGCAATTGAGGAAAAATCAGCACATCAGCACTGCCAAAGGCCTCAACATGTTTTACAGCGTGCTGGATGAGTTTATCCTTGAGGATATAGCATGTAGAAACAGCCCACTGCCTAAATCTCTGCATGCAGGTCCTGAGCATGCCTTGGGCTGAACACAGGATCAGACTCCTCCCAACACCCTTCTCCCACAAAGGGCCAGCTCTGGGTAGTGTATGCTGAGTGTATCCTTCAAAACATGAGAATGGCAAGGCCAACAATCTGCCAGTTCCACCAGCTTGTAATAGGTCAATTCTGGGACCCTTAAATGCTGGATGTCATTACAAACACAAACTGCATTCAATTTTTAATGATGAATTATTGTTAGAGCCTAATGGGAATGATTCTGCCCTTCCTGGCAGGAATTTGCTTATCTGGTCCCAGGTCTCATCACTCATAAATGAGTGGCTGGTTGCTGGTTTGAGAGTGGTCCTGGTAGACTGCTTGTAGAAAGGAGTTTTCTCAATCTTGTTGAATTTGGTGCAGCAGCCGTTTATTAGCATCTGTTACATGCTTATGTGAAAATGAATTTATTGGGGTGATGTTTTTAATAGTAGAGAATAATGGTATTGTTACATATATATGAAGAGCCAAACTAATTTTAGCCTTTTTGCTGAGGTTAATAAAGTCAATTACTTTATTAACAACAGTCACCCTAAGCAGGTTCTTTAAGACCAGTCACTAGTATACTCTTAACTCTGCCATTATATTAGTTTAACTTTGACAATGTAAGTACTAATGTAGATGTTTTTATTTTGGAATAAGAGTGCACAAGACGGGTAGTTTTACTGGTGTTCCTCTAGCCATATAATTATCCTATTAAAAAATTTCCAATACATATTCTTATATAAATAACTTCTTGAAATTTCTGACATAATAAATAATGTCACTGTACATGAGAAAATAGGAAATACATGGAGTCATAAATTTACTAGAGTTTGCTGGAGATGATAATAGCAGAAAGTAAATCCATATTTATCTAGCCAAATACATTCTTTTGATGGTAACACAGTGGTGCTTGGAATGTAGGTCATGTGATTTTGGAATAAAGAGTTTCACAAAATTTTAAAAGAGAGAGTATTTAGAGTAAGTAGCGGGCTGAAGTTCAAGAAGCTTAAATAGTGGAAATAAAAACTAACAACTAGAAAAAATACTTCAGATCATCTTATAATAATTTGTATCAATAAACAAAATCAACTGAATTATGCTGTCAAAATGAAAGAAATATACCAGTGAGTATATCCCAGAATATTAGTTAAAATATCCCAGAATCAGCAATATCTGTCTGCTATTAGTGGAGAAAAGTCAGATCCTGAATCTTTAGCAACTGGATTTTGAAAAGCCCTCAGGAACAGGCATTGTCCAATCCAACACCACATATGTGGTTAATCCTTCCAAGTCAAGGTGTTTACTGATTCCTTGAGAAAACTGCTAATCATCATCCTGGAGAAAATGCTGAGAGTTGCAATAATTATCACTGTCTTTCATTTATTGATGCAAAAAAGTGAGGCATTGGCTAGAATCCCAGCAGAAAACCTGGAATCTTTTTTACTGCAAGCATAAAATTATCTAAAAACCAGAATAGCGATTTTAAAAAATTTTGCACTTTCTCTTTCTATGAGATGTGTGAACTGTGAATTATGATTTAATACGAATTAACTGATTTTTCCATGCAAAAAGACCTCACTTGTACAACAGGCATTGCTTTAAAGGAGGGAAAAGCTTTTGATACAGGTAGATGGAAATTTCTGCTTAAAACAAATTAACAAATATACAAGCGATTATACAATTATACAAAAAAGAGAAATTTTGCCAGCAAATTATCCTAAACACAGCACGTTACTACTGATATAGTAGAGTAAAATGTTTGCTTCAATGGTGTTCTCAGCAGGACTGGCTAGTACATACAGATGAAAAGAAGTTGTCAGCTCTTTTAGTGTGAATCTGAAAGTGAACAGCAATACTTCCAGTTGCTAGCTGGCCTTTATGCCAATGGTGTAAAATCGGTTGCAAAATGTAGTATAGGAAATTTCCAGCTGAAATGTTTACATACCACATTTGAAGCTGCAAGAAAGGTTTAGGTTTGTGAAGCTGAATTTTGTCATATGAGTTAGCATGATGTTTGCAAAACTGCTCAGCTGAGTGAGCTCATCATTCTTTCCTTCCTCTGCCATTTCTCAAGGATCAGAAAGACTTTAGTCTTTAAACTCAAAGATTCACCTTCAAGCTGTCCTTACCCACATCAGTTTAGAAGTCTTCCGTGTTGTCACTGTGTGATTCCTTATACTCTTTGTGCCATAAACAGTGGAAGACATTACTGTGCCCGATTCCTCTGTTTCAGCAGCAGTAATATTCTTGAAGTAAATGGAGCTGACCACTGACATAAAATTGCTGGAAGTGAGAAGTCGATAGAGATAGACGAATACCATCAACATAGCCTTTCCAAAGGATAAGTGTTGAGGTTGAAGTTTTGCTGCAGAGCGACCTGGTACAACCCCTATGCTCTATCAGTTTTCTGACAGCTTTATTTGTCCTGCTGACTTGTATCATTCGTGTTTGAATACCTCCAGCTATGCACATAAGCCGTAGTTTTGACTTGGAAGGCTTACCTTATCTGAATTCACATGGCCCTGAATAGCTAATTTTACATGGGGAGGAACTAGAGATGATACTTAATAATGTTACTGCCTGTCTAGCAAAAGATTTGTAAAACAGAATATTTATTAATACTGAAATTATTCTGTCAGATCAAATGTATAAAACTGTCTGACAGATATTGCTGGTTTCTCCCCTAAATATCTGAGCACATTCAGCATCCATGTTTTCTCCAATTTTCTCCTATTATTCTTAATTCTGTCGCTGTTAGTTCTTAGTAAGAGTCATTCACAATAAGTCTGGGTTGCCTCAGAGCAAACAGATGGCTTTATATAGCAGAAGGCAAGCAGAAAGAAATGCTCAGTTCTGTGAATCAAAATTGGAGGTGGCTATGAATCGTGGTTCAAGACATTAACATAAAGAATGAAACCTAGAAGCAGCATGTGTATGTTCTGAGTAGGCATTAGGTATTTTGAGAATTCAGGCCATGGTGTGAAAGCTTTGCAAAGCAATGCCATTATCCTTTTACAACCATGAGAAAGAAAAATCAGTCAAACGACAGCTTTTCTTTTCCTTAGAATGATTAGGAAAATTCATGGCACCCACCAAAGAGGTGTCAGAATTTAACACAAACCGTACTTGATAATCATAGCACTTCAAGACTATGCTTTTTTAAAGTCTTGCATAAAAACAAGGCTTCATTCCCTCCATTTGTGAACAGCTTGAAGTGACTGTTTGTGTTCCCCACCTACCCATCCCCACAGAGACCTCATTAGCAAAACCAAATGACTGGTGGGAGTCCCGATCTTGAATTCTTGTAAAGTTCTGAAGTTCACAGGCTGAACTTTATTTCCCTGGAGGTGGACAAAACAACCAGGTGCCTCAGGTCATGCAGACAATGGAAAAGAAGAGGAAACAAGTGGATGAGAATTCACATGAAACAGCTCTCCTGGCAAAAGTGGGCAGCACACTTTTGTTTCAATGTATCACAAATAACAGGGCTACACCAGCTCATTCATTTCAGTGACTTTTTTTTTTCCTCCTGCTGAAGAAAAGTATGCCAGACTGCAGAAAGCAGGCCTTATAGTGCTACCTCCCTTAGAGTGTTTTTCCTTCCTCTACAGGTGGAAAAACATGGCATAGTACAAGGAACAGTCAGGAGGTTGCTACCTGCAGCAGAAGAGGGCTGCTGTGATGAGAGCAGAAGAAAGGAATCCTCAGGCAGGCTCACAAACAAAACCTGGGCTGTCATTGATTCATGGACAAAGCAGGGACAAATCCTCTTTTCAAGCACTCACCACAACTAGAAATCTGAAAACTCATCTGGTTAAATTTGTCTGCTGTATCACAGGCAGGGTAGAAGCTTGCTGAGGCAAAATATACTTACACCTCCCTGCCCCTATTTGCCAGTGTGCTCTAGCTTCTGTCTTTGAGTTTGTATTAATTTACATGTATGCTAATGATACTGTGAGAACCTCAAGTAGTTCCTGAAAACACTGGAAGATCATCCTGAAAAAAATGTCTTGATGGTCCTGTATCTGTTGGTTACTCATAAGCAATAAATTTAGAAACATATCTTGTCCATAAGAAATTGCAGCTAGTAATGCCAAAACGTTCTGCATTATGGTGACACTGACAGTATGTGGCACTTTGGACTTATGTTAATAATAAAGGAAAACAGTCACCTCCATTTCTTTACTCAAAGTATAATTCCGAAACTTCTTTTCAGTTTCTGACCTACACTCTCTGGCCTCTGAGAGAATACTTTCTCATAGTATGTGTGTACAGCATCTTGCAGTTGTATTGATCTCATAAACAAGCACGTAGAAGGTATTCTCCAGTAAAAAAAATGTTGCTCTGAATAAGTGCAGACTTAGTAAATCACTCACACTGCTGCTGGATCTGCTAGGACTTGGGAGACAGAGGAAGAAATAAAATTACTCACTGCTTTGCTTTCCTACCTGATTCACAGAAAGATTAATTTCAGTATGGTAGCATTTGAACACAGTGTTTAGAACTTGCACAAGAGAGAACTTTTTCAAATGCTGAACATTAATAAGCCTGAAATTGTACCCAGCTTTAATATACTGCAAAGTCTACCTCTGAAATAGTCCTCAGCCTTCTCATTGTCTTTTTCTGGACACCTTTGCTCAACAGTGTCCATCTTCCCACAAGGGCAGATGAAGGAGCTGCTTTTCTTCTTGTCTTACCCACAGGTGGCCAGATGCTCATTTAGCACTTTCGGAAACCCATTTCAGATGGTCTTCTGTGTGACTATCCATTCAACACCAATTGCATTGGGGTGCTGTCCTTCTGTCATTTGGCAAGCTTTGTTTTACAGCCTTTCTTTTTGTTTCATGACCCCTCAGGTAGAAAAATTCACTTTTCTCTATGATGTTGGGAAGACTGGAGCTGCCTGTGGAAACAACCTGCATTATGTAGCACACTTTAAGATTCAGCGCTCCTTATATAAACTTAAATCAAACAGTACAGTAGAGGGGATCTGATAATTACGATGGCCATTAAAAATAGATTTGTATTTAATAGGAGGAAAAGATAACTTTGTAGTGTCCTAAATTTATATATAGTATGTCTCCATATAAAGCATTCAGATCAAATTAGGAAGATTAATTAAGTTTTCTCATTTAAGTGCCCTAGTAAATTTAATTATAGCATTAGGAAGAAAAGATTCTTCAATCTTATCTACAATCTACAAACAGTCAGAAAGGAAAAAAAAGGTCAAGTAGCTTTTTCCATATCCTGTGCATGCTGCATGTGTGTTGCTCTGGTCATAAAGTTCTTTTTACTTACAACTGTTCTACCCTGTAAAAATTATCATATTGGCCACAAACTGCTAAGTTTCAGGCAAATTGTGCATGACATGGTATATCAGAGGAAAATATATGTATCTCATGTGGTTAGAAATCTAGGTATGCTAGTATCAGTTATTGTCAGGAAAAATATTTGGTAGCCAAAATGAAAGTGACCTAATGCTCTTTTCTCAATCTTTTGTTCTATTCCTCCACACGCATAGCTAGTAAATCTCTTTAAAAGTGAATTTTCTTGCTTGGAGTTTTCTATTGATCAAAAGGAAACTTTGAAGCAGCAGTGCTTTGATAGAGTGGAACCTTTCCATGTCTCTCTTCTTTAGAGTAAGCAGCTTTATGACATTTGTTTTCTTCTGGATAATACAGCAGGAACCAGGGATTTATCTGTCTAAGACTCTTATTTCCTTATATAAGCTTTAGGTGCGTGACAATATAAGGTATTTGTAATGCAAAATTGCTATATTAGCAAATTTACTCAGTATTGTTCACTAAACATAGAATAGATTTTTTTTCTAACTATAGTAGAACAGTGTGAACAGTAAATATATATTTAGACACTTGTCATGTGATTCTTTGTTGATTTGACTAACTTATGAAAATGTAACTTTCCCCTCATTTGGCCATCATTTTCTCCACTGTGTTTCCTACATTGTTAATAAACTAATCTTCTTGGTTATCTTCTAAATTGTCAAAGTAATCACCTGTCCCTGGACTACCTGCAAATCCTGTTTCATAAGTAGTGTTTGTGTTTTACTTGTCA
Source organism: Gavia stellata (assembly GCF_030936135.1). Lineage (NCBI taxonomy): Eukaryota > Metazoa > Chordata > Aves > Gaviiformes > Gaviidae > Gavia > Gavia stellata. The sequence continues at coordinate 66,409,185 of NC_082637.1, forward strand.
GCAAAGTAACATCAAAAGCGTGTCAAGCGTTCCTGGAGATAACCTTATTAGATGTAAAATGTTCAAGACTGTCACAAAAACAGTTATAGTTCTAAAAGGAAGTTTAAAACTTCCTTTAGTATAATTTAGTTTAGTTGCTTTCCAAGGTGTGCTTATTTTCTCTCTTCTTACTTACTCTTTGAATGATGCGCAGAGTTTAATCACAGAGATAAGGGCTAGAGCAGTCTTCACAAACACCAGCCTTCTGCTGCATTCCTCAGAAATGTCCCGAGTATTGAAAACACTGTTTTTGTTGATGAGAGTTGAGCATCAGTGATGCCCTACCTCATATCCTCTTGGGTTTCTAGAGTTAAGTTGGCATAATTTTCTGAATAGACTTGCTGTTCCTGAGGAGTCACACCACCAGCTACCACAGGCTTTGAAGAAACGTGACAAGAGACAATAGAAGAAACTTCAAGGTTACTGCAAAAAGATAACCAAGCAATAAATACCGTTAGATTATGTGCTGATTCTTTAGTGCTTAAATGAGTGAATCCTTCCACTGGGAAGGCATAAGATCAGACTTTGTATTTATATGATAAATTAATGTGGTTATGTAATAAGCAAAAATATTTTTTCTATGCCAAAATCGGTGAGTTTTAATGCTGTAAGTTTTCTTGGTGAGTATGAGACGAAGCAGTTGACTACCTTCAGCAAGAGGGCCAAATTTTTTGTACTAATTGAGACCTTCAGGGATATGGAAGAAATAAATACTTTTGATTTCAGATCTTAGCAGTTGAGTTAGAATTCAAATAACTTTAAAGTGGTTTTTTTATACACTGCTCTGTAACATTTTACTTCAGTCTATGTTTTCAGTCAGTGAGTCCCAACTCTGGATTTGTACTCTGTAATTACGCATGTGCTTTACTGTCTGCTGCGAACTTAATGAGACCACTCACAGCTGATAAATTTAACATGTATGTAACCGTTTCCAATGTTTGTTTCTCCTTTTGGTTTCTATTTCAAAATTACTGTAGTTCATATTTAACTAGAGCTCATTTTATATACATATGATTACTCCTTGGTTACAGCCCAAATCTTATTACCACTGTTTTTAATGTACTTGCTTTTAAGCAAGCAAGCCAGTGGGAGAAAATTTGAGCTGTGCATGTGTTTACAGTTAAACAAATTATTTGCTCTGTGAAGCATCTAACCTTATTTTACCATGAAGTTTATCAGCAGTGGAGAAAACAATGCTTGGTGTAGGAAGACAGATAGATGTTCTTCTCCAAGGACTATTCTGATTTAAACTTCACAAGACCTCTGAAGATACTCTTGCAGAGCAGACCGGAATTCGAAAAGTGTTATGGCTACAATCCTTTAGCCAGATTTGCATGAAGAATCAAAGATTAAAGGTAGATTGTATTTCAAAAAGCCTTTTCCTAGCAAAATTATTTAGGGAAACAAGAAATACAAGGGAACCAAAATAACTCATATTTGGACTTACAAACTTTTTATGGCCTTGGCCTTGTGGTTTATTTAATGGGAGAATATTAAATTTCTGCTAATGGTTACTGCTGCATACAGGTATTTGGTCTTTCTTGCCATAGTGGGATGCACCTAGCTGGGAAAGGCACTGTGACTAGCTTTGAAAGCAGTGTTTTATTGCTAATGAACTGTTAAATATACCAGATACTCACAATGAGGGAATATTTAAAGGGTGGAGAATGCATGACTACTGTGAACTTTTTAGGCTTTTAAGAAATAGAGGAGGTACAGGATTTGATGCGTTAGCTTCAGAGTAATTGAGCTCCTTTTTGGTATAGGAGAGAAATACAAGAATGTGCAGGATAAAGGTATTCTGGTGTTTTTCATTCTGAAATGTCTGTGAGTGTTTAATTTATAAAAGTAGCTGAGTCTGTTCTTAACACTGTGTCAGCATATTTTTATTTACATTTATTTACCTGTCAACAGGTGTTTCCTTCTTTGTGGTTCATGTATAGTAATTCCAGAATTTCTTTCTTACTACCTCAGTGTAATGTTTAACGCACTTTTGTCAATTATGTCAATGTCTGGTCTGAAACCCATTGATTCTGTTTATCATTAATTTGTGTCACATTTGATTTTTATTCGGTACCTTGGTAACCTTACTGCTGCTTTTGAATGTCATTTGGAAATAGCCAAGCTTGTTGTCTCATTACATAATTTTCTCAGCTCTGCTGGGAGGTAAACCATGTATCTGCAAACGCTAGTAAGAACAATTAAGATGAAACAAGAACATCAGCAGAAGCCAAGTAACATACTAATGCCTGATAATTTAGGCATTATCAGAGTTTGGAAAGGAACTTAAATCTGCTTTAGAAGTTGGAGATTTTAAAAAAACATATCAGGAAACCATTTGTAACAATGATTCAGATTGAGAGTGAAGTTTCTAACTTCGGTCAGTCATTTCCCTTGTTTTTTCCCCTCACTTTTTTCTTAAGCCAGATGGAGATCCATTATATCTACTTAGCTGTTTTACAGTGTTCTCTCTTCCTCTCCTTCCTGTAGAAGGCAGAAAGTCTTTTGTATCTAGGTAATAGCCCTATGTATTTAGGTAATAAATTCTGCAGATTTAATAACACATTAAAGGACATTCACGTAAATAAGACACTAAATCCTTGCAGTAAATATGAAGAGAATATAATTGAATATAACACGATTCAACACAGACAACAGTCCTCTTCAAGTGATACTTTTCTAGGATCATTAATTTATTACCCAAAGAGCCAACAATCTCATTGCTGGCATCAAATTGTGCTGACATTCCCCTTTGAGACTTAATTCTGCATATTATGAAAACTTAATTAGATATCGACATTAATAACTTGTGGGGGTTATTTCTGCAGCATTTAGTGGAGGAATTTTACATCTGTTTGGAGTCATTAATCTCTTTCTTATTACTGTTACTTGATTGTATATATCTGTGAAGGCATGTTGTGTGTATGATCCCATTTGATTGACTGATCGTGTTATGCAGCATGTAGAACTTAACCAAGTGTGCTAAAGCACTACAAAGTGTGATTAATTACTCTGCTCACTGATATGTTGAGGCCAGCTCCTGCTTGTGGGCTTTTTAGGAGCTTTGTGAAAAATCTATTCCAACTGCTAAGATTGGAAGGGAAGGTAGCATGTCTTTTTATTTCCACCTGTCCTTGCATCTTGCTGTGACTTTCAAATTTAAACTGTTAGTGGATGTGTTAACTGCTGTTTCATGTTGATGGTAATGCTGCTGGCTTGCTGCCCTAGCTGGGGATTTTCTCCCAATTTTAGAGGCTTCTGGATGGCATTTGTGTATGGATTTTGCAGTTTTGCTATTGCTTGAATATTTTAAGATGTTATTCTTCATGAACTTCCAAACTTAAGTGAGGGTTAGATTCAGCGAAGTTCTGGATACTCTGGCCCTGATTTGGTGAAGAAGTTAATTTAATGTTCTGAATTACTTTGACTGAAATCTCAACAAAACCTGTATATGTGTGAATCTATATAATGCTCAGGCATGGATTTATGAAAGGAGCAGAGCTCAGGGGCCTTTGCTGCCTTGAACTGGCTTGTGCTTGCTAGGGACCGAGGGAGCATATAGTATGAGGTAACTGCGCTCCCTTGGAATAAGTAGCACTGCTTAGGTTCTCAGTAGCTTAAGAACCAGCACAGGTACTCGGGCAGGTTTAAACTGCACCACTAGCCCTGGAGCAGATGTTGAGTATTGTTCCTCAGGTTAGCCAAAGCTGGATTGCATTCAAACAAATCCTACTGTTTTGTTGCTGTCCTGCTTCTCTATTTGTCCATATGTCTTGGCAGTGTAGCCTCTGGTCCTCTGAAAGAAAGGGTCTGTTACGCTCTTTCCCAGGCAATTGGCTGAACTGTCTTTGTGCTTTGTTTTGAACTATGGGAAATGTGTTGGAAGACTATCAGCAGTGCAGTGGGCTTGCCAGTGTACTTCTTGCAAAATGGTTGAATTTGTGGCTAAGCTAAAACACAGCTCTGCTGTTAACCCACAGTTGCAGTCTGACAGCAAGTAAGTTGTTAGCGCACACCAGAAGCTTGTTTTTTTATTTTTTTTCCCCTGGAAATACATGTACCTAGTCTAGGTATGCTGATTGCTGTCTTATTCTCTCATTCAGTTACAGGATTTTATGATTTTCAGAAATTAATTAATAGCTTAAGCACCTGTAATATGCAAATGGAAATGTTGAACAGAAAATAGGTAATGCTGCATTTTATTTTAGTCATAAAATATAAGAAATGATGCTGTGAATGAACTATACTTCTGTATGTTCTCAAATGCTTTGTTTTTATAATGCTGATTTATATCCTAGCTGGTATATTGTGGGGTGGGAAACATGGGCGCAAGCCTGCCCAATAATGTAGTGTAATGGTTGCTGAATTTAACCAGTGTTACAGCTGAGCCCACTGCAATGACCTAGTGTTCACATTCTTACTGAAACTTGCTTTGTTAATTCTAGGGATTAAATGATAAAGGATGCCAAGGAAGTACTTCCATTTATTATCTATCTGTCTATCTATCTACCTATCTATCTGTCTATCTCTCTGTGTCTATGGAGTTAGCTAGTTTTTCTGATCTTAGCATCTTTGCCTTAGAAAATTCTTGACTTTTCTGTAAATATCAGAGAGAACATTGATTTAGCAGAAGTGAAGCTTTTAAGTAGGGAACCACCCAGAAAAAAAGAGTGGACATTTTTTCATTTGGTTCATTTGGTTCTTGACTGCATTTGTGTGGGGTTTTTTTTATTCTCCTATAGTTATATGCATGTTATGTGTGAAGCAGGAATATTCTTGTAAGAGTAGGAGATAATTCTAGGAGATAAGGTAGTGTTGCAGCAGATTTTACTTTTTTATTTTTTAATCTCTTGACATTACTTGAGGAAAATCTGAATTTTGTTTCCATCTTCCTGCCTATACACTTTAATTAATGAAAGGTACACCTTAACTCCTAAACAGAACATGGTGATAAGTACAGCTGATTATACTGTCTGCTGAGGCAAAACTTCTGGAATTGCTCCTGGGAGGTGTGTAAATGTATGTGCAATTACGTGCCCAATTGTAATTGTGAAAGAATGTAATTGCACGACCAGTGCTTGTCCAGGGCTACCTTGTTACCCTTATGTTTTTCAAGTGAATGTGACTCCAGACTTCCATCGTAACACTCTCAGCTAACCTCCTACTGCTTTCCTAATACCTCTGCCTAGTAATGATGATGGCAGAGCTTATAACAGAAAGATGACTGTGTTCCTGGAATTCACAGGGAATGCAATCCCTGTCTGCAAAAGGACAACTTGTTGCTAATATCTTTGTTACGTCCTCCACTTTCTGATTACAATACCAATCAGATGTCCTGTAAAAGCCTAGATATATTTGAAAGCATTATGTCAGCAGGAGGCTTTAGCTACAGGAACTTAAACCATTTATAGGTAGAATATGACCTTGTATTTTCTGAGCTGTTCACACATACTTGTTATGGACTAATGTCTTCAGTGATTGTGGCCACAAGTGAGTAAGTTTTGTATCAATATTGTCAGTCCTTCTGAATTCTTAAATCATAGCCTTCTATAATGCATTTTAAACTGACATATCTTTTACCTGTTTTGTGGTTTCTTTAGCTTTATGAAGGAGCTGGCCAGTACAGATACTGCGCAAATTAAATTCAGGAAAAGTGACTTAAATGCACAATTTTATTCTTGGCTTTGGTCTTTGGTTTCTAAAAGGGTTTGTGATTCAGACTTTTCTTGAGGTAGAGAGCTATTGTTCTGGCCTTGTGCATTAGAGCTGATTAGAAAATGTGTGACAGGGATTTTTCTTTATGGTCAGAAACACACAAACTGGAAAGAGAGAAAATTTTACTACAAAACTGGTTTTATGATAAATATTCCTCCAGGCCAGTTCCCTTCCCATTCCCTTTCCTTTGTTTTGTCATTCTTCTGCTTGCTCCTCATTCTGGTCAGACTCCTGCAACCATGTTCCAGTCAACTCTGAAGTGTCCTTTATTCCCTCAGGTCTGTTCTCTTTCAGCATCTTGATTTTTTCCCTTATAGTCTTTTAAAGACTTTACCTTCCTATCTGTGCAGCTTTCTCCAGTGCACATGAGAAAGTAAATAGAGATGCCACCTCTGTGGCATTATTAAAATCCCCTGGAAAGACGGTGCCCGTGGGCTGAGTGCCAAACAACCCAGAAGAAAAATAAGTTGGTTCTTTAAGACTGAGGCACTGAGAAAACATTTAGAAAACATTTAGAAAACAACTTGCCATTTTTTTTTCCCTGACTTTCTGTCTTTTCCTGTATTTCCCAGGAAGGTGTCTGTTGTTGTTAAAGGACAAGTTGCACCGTTTTTTTTCTTTGGTTTTACTTGGAGACATGCTTGTGAATAAATAACTTACCGATTTTTTGGGGTGAAATTCCAGGATGCTCCCACTTGCAGACCTGGTATCTTGGTTATAGCCGTTCACTTCACCAACCATGATGTTTTGTGCCCACTATGATTTAAAGTAGGTCAGAGTTTCCTCTCCATATGTCTAAACCACAGAGTGTTTCTCCATGGCCAGGTCTAGATAAGCTTTTGGCTCAGCTCCTGATGCAGTCTTGGGTACACATTGACATATCAGCCACTTCTTGTATTTGATTTCCCTTGATTTCCCAGAAATTTTATCTGTTTGCGGTGGAGGAAGGGGAACACCCTGATCACTGTGTGAATACAACAGCACTGAAGAGCTTCTTCAAAACATGTATATTCCTAGAGAACATGCTTTTTCAAAACATGTATATCCTCAGAGCACGTGCTTTTTTAGACTGTGTTTCATTTTCTCAGATGAAAAGCTTATTCCTTCTTTAGGAAGGCACCAGTTTTGGGCTTAGTGGTTCTGTTTCTGCTCTGCTATTGCAATCCCTTCTGGTTTTATATCTATTCTAGCTTCAGGTTTAGGAAGTTGAGAAGCTTGACAAAGAAAAGTCTTCAAAGGTGTTGATGTGGACATTGTCAGTAAGTACCGGTGAGTGAAGCTTGCTGTCCTGGGAATGCCGGGGAGCCAGAGTCCATAGAAAAACAGCAGAATAAAAAGCATTACCGCAATAACCATAGAAAAAGTACAGGTACATACAGAGATATATAACCCGTTCAAAAGGTAAGAAGTAAAGCAACAAACATTCTTGGAGTTATGGAGATACAGTTTCAACTAATTAATTTATAAGCCATTCAGAATATTAAAGGTTTCCTCTTGCTTTTTAAAGCTTTGTTACTGAAATTTCTCCTGTAGACTTTAATTTAAGCCACTTACTTGTAGAAAGAACTTGAATAGGAAAACTTAAGCTTTATTTATTGCATTTTTTAAATTTAAGTTACATGTTTCTCAGTAAGAATTTGCTTCTTAATGCATGAAAGTCCCAAAGGTTTCAAGACAGATTAATTTAAGTTTTGATAGTACACTTCTGCCGTGGTTTAAGCCCAGCTGGCAAATAAGCACCACACAGCTGTTCGCTCACTTCCCCCCTGCCCCAGCAGGATGGGGGAGAGAATAGGAAAAGTAAAAGCGGGAAAGCTTGTGGGTTGAGATAAGAATAGTTTGATAAGTGAAATAAAATAAAATAAAATAAAATAATAATAATAATGATAATAATAATAAAAATTGTAATGGAAAATAACAACAACAACAAACAAGAAAGGCAAGTGATGCAAATGAAAACAATTGCTCACCACCCTCCGACCGATGCCCAGCCCAAGCAGCGGTCCCCCAGCCAGCTTTCCCCCTAGTTTATATACTGAGCATGACATCATATGGTATGGAATGTCCCTTTGGCCAGTTGGGGTCAGCTGTCCCGGCTGTGTCCCCTCCCAACCTCTTGTGCACCCCCAGCCTACTCCCTGGTGGGGTGGTGTGAGAAGCAGAAAAGGCCTTGACTCTGTGTAAGCACTGCTCAGCAGTAACGAAAACATCCCTGTGTATCCACACTGTTTTCAGCACGAATCCAAAACATGGCCCCATACTAGCTACTATGAAGAAAATTAACTCTATCCCAGCCAAAACCAGCACAACTTCCTGCTGCTTCTAATATGTGCCACTCTTTTAATCTTATTTTTGTTGCAAATACTGACTCATTAGATATGCTCTTCTGTTCTCGATTTTCTTCACTGTAAACCTGAAGGAAAGCAATGGCGAAGGCACGGAAGGAACTTGAGATTTTGTACTTCCATTGCATGGATCAAAGCCCTGGTCCATGAAATACTTAAGCCTCTACTTTAACTATGCAAAAGATGTGGATGACTTGCATGGTTGAGTAAAAGATTAGATCAAACACATGCTTAGATTTGTGCTTTGGGTAATTAACTGTTTAATTAATTGTTTAGCTGCAATAACCTCCTCCCCACCCTATTTCTCTCCAATCCTGTGTTTGAATTTTTCAGTTTTTCTTTGTTTTACACCTGGACTGAACACACTTTGAAAAAAAAGTCTGTGCAAACACAGGACTAAAACCATAGAGTTAACAAAGTGGGGTCAAGGTGTCTCTATGCACTGTAGTAGTTTGTATAATGAAGTCTGACTTACTGCTGCATAAAGACATCCTAGAATAAGACTCTCAAGCTCTGTCTTTATTAGAATTGCCCTTTAGTTTTGCTCTTTTCTTAATTTTCCATGTCTTCAACAGGTGATGTTGTAATCCGATCTTTGTGTCAAAGGGCAGTACCTGTTCTTCTGTGTTAGTGGAGAGATAAATGTGTCTTCAAAAACTGTGTGCATGATTTCTTTTTCTGGAATTGCTCCTGAGAGATGTGCAAGAACAGACTTAATGTTCCTTGAAAGTCATACTGATGCAGTTGCACAGAAACCAGAACATTTATCTCCCTCCCCTCATTCTTGAACCCTTCATGGACAAGAGGAGTCTCCTGAGGTGAATTAGTGAAGACTAACATTTATATCAGCAATTGTTTTGCAAGATTGTTTATGTGATTAAATATAGTAATAATTAAACAGTCCCTTTTTGCTAGGGACTGTGCAAAACAATAAAAAAATTAACAATTTCACTTACGAGCTAAGTAATTTCTCTGGTTTTATCCTGGACTGGATGATGTTTTATAGCGCTGGTTGATTCCTCACTAAAGCTTCTGTTATTGAGGTCTCTATTTCTCATGCCACTTTCAATGTCAGGTTGTAATTATTTGTTCTTCTAAAAGTTTCAGAAAATAATAATCCAGTCAGTTTCCAGAGTTAAGTTGGCAGAAAAATATTCTGTAGTGCCCATAGCAACCTTTTGTGTTTTAGCTGCATCCAATTAAAATTTTCTTCTCAAGGTTTGACCAGACATTTCAATTGAGTGACTGGAGGAGTACCCTGTATCCAGTACTATGATGTTGAAGAGAGTGTATCCTGCCTTTTCCCATTAGTATCTTTTATGCTGAAGTTGTCTATGAGTTCATCCAGTCCCTCTTTGAAGGTGCTCATATTGACTGCCTGCACAACTTGCCAGGGCAGCATGCTTTGTGGAGAATTTTGTTGTGTCTTAACAATGTGTGAAGCAGTCTGTTCTCTGGCAACGTCCAGCCCTTCTCAGTGGCGAGCTTCAGTGTCGACTCACCTATCCCCTGAGCTTTATCTTTATCCTCTTCATGTGGCCTGCAGGCCCAATTCAGTTCTTGTGCTTGCCTATGAGGCTTCATTTCTGATCTATTGTGTTGAGTCCTCCCATTTTGATCATAACTGGTTCCCTCTCATCATTGTGTGTTGAGGGCTGTCACCATGGCTGTCACTTGGTCTTTCCATGACGTCTAGACTTCTAGCTTTGATGCTTTCTCATCTCCTCTCAGCTCTCTACATGTTGTCTTCTGTTCCATGAATATTCTTGCAGATTCTCTCCGTTTCTTGCTCATCTTTATCTTCTGGTGTCTCTGTCCACATCCCAAAAGTTTCACTCTGCCAACTTGAAACCTTGTCTTCTCTTGTGGGCTCTGTTTTGTCTCTGGGTGAATATACCTGTGCTCCTGCTCTGTTGTCAGTCTCGCAGTGTGGTTAGTGCTGCATTAGGCGTTTGTTCTGCCGAGTCCTGTTCTTCTGCCTTCCTTGATAACTAGCTGTACTTCTCCCTTGCTGCTTTGCTACTATTGACTCACTCCTGAAATTGACATCTCCTCCCGTGCTTTTCACTCTGTACAGTGTGTCACTGAGATATCATACTGATGAAGTGCAACTTAACTGCCCTCTTCCCAGTTCATCTTTCCTTCATCTTTTTACAGTTGTTTTCCTTTTACTCCGCTGTGGTTCTGACACCCAAGGTGCATGTACTGAAGACTTTTTCTGCAGAATATGTTTTCTCATGCAGCCACGCAGCTGAAATCTTTATCTAGGCCATCATCATCATTTGCTTACAGCAATAGGCTTTTCTCTGGCCTTGAGAAATACTCTTTGTAGCAGTGCAGAATGCACAAAGATCAGTTTTGACCAACTTTTCTCTCTTCATCTGTGTGAGGTGTTTCTCTGTAATGTCAATCATAAATGCATTGCCTTCACTTCCAAAGCACTAATGTTCCCTTGGTTATCTTTTGTTTATTACTTGGTATTGAGAAATTGAACCCTGCTTCTGAACAGGCTTTCTTAGAAGTTCTATTAATTTATGCGATTTATTTCAAGGCAAGAATTGCACTTTCTCTCGTGTGTTTACTTAAATTTGGGAGGAGCTTTCTGTGAGTGTCTGCAACCCTGATTCATTCTCATCCTTCAGACACTCTTTCATTCAAGTGTTTGCAGATGTTGTGGCAACAGACAAGTTGCTGTTTTGTGGAAACCACACATCTTGTGCTACTTGTTCACATTTCTTAGTATTTTTTTACCTACTCTCTCAGTTGCCCTTTGCATTAGACTGTGCCCTTCTTGAGGCAGGAAGCATGCTGAGTGTGTGTTCACATGGTGTTGTAAATTCCTCTTCTTTTTTGTTTGTGTTGAGGAACTTGAGTAATTTCAAGCATTTCAAATACCGAAGTGATAAGTGCCATAGCATCTCAACCAGGAATTTAGTAATTCTGTATTCAGGGTAGAGTCTGGATGCTCAATGGATTTAATATCAGTTTTCAATCTCTGGAGTCACTAATGCCAGTTCATTCATGAGCACCAACTTTGCAAATGCACCGAAGGGAGACTTAAAAATAACATTTGTTTATTTTTCACGGTAGTATTGTATCATGAAGTTGTTCTGTTATGACTGAAACCCTCATTAATGGCTTGATCTACAAACAGAGCGATGGGAGATCAGACATAAAAACGCATAGTTCTGTTAACAGAACTATTTATGTTAACTGAAAGTATGACTCTATATACTTAATAGGACAGCCTCATTTTCAAAAATTGCCTGTTCACAAATCCAGCTTCTCACTGACAGGCAGCAAATATGACAGCAATAATTTGGTATGAAAGCAGTTTTGCTCCTATTTGAATGAAGAATTGTTGGCCATAAGGGTGAGTGCCATTCTCTGGACAGAAATTGTAGCTGTTTCTCTCTGCTTCAATGAAAACAAAAGCTTCAGGGAGCCATTTTTTGGAAGGAAGTGGGGTGGGGATCAGGTTTTTTTAATTACATTTTTTCTCTTTATTATGTGCACTGGAAGGAATTAGAGTCATAGTGAGAAAAAAAAATTAATTTTCTTTTCTCTATCATGTTGTTTCTTCTGCCCCTCCTTGTCTTTGAATAATTACATTGTGACAGTAGCCCAGAGACTATTGTTGGCTCTCCAGCAAGATGCGGCATACCTTTTAGGAAAAGTCATTTTGTTATCAGACCAAACCTGACCTGAATTTACTGTGGTTTTTAATATGCACAGAAAGTGCTATATATCTTTCCATTTTGAATTACTTTGGAGGTGAGAAATCATGAAACAAATAAATGAAAATTACAACCACCACTGATTATTGTGTGGAATGTAAGATCTTAAGCAATTTCTCTGTTTTCTTAAGAGCGAAAATAGGGTTCCTGTCATCTAATTGTAACCATGAAAAAGTTAGGGACCAAACCTCCTTCTGCAATCAGTGGTGTAAAATATGTATTCCCAGAGTAGGATTCAGGTTGTGGAACAGGATGGTAGAATGTGTTCCCATTCAAGGATGGCTACTTTGCTGATATGTAAGGAGCCCATTCAATCAGCTAAGAGGAGATGCGCACTTTTCAGGTGCCTATAATTAGGTAAGACAATGAATCTCATCTGTAGCCTCTAACCAGCCACTCGTTTGCTCTAACACCTGATTAATGAGCAGAGTTCTCTAAACTGCATATGCTAACGTGAGGAGAAAAGAAAGGCTATTTAAAGTAGACTTAACAGCTAATCTTCTAATACGTATCATCAGGCTAAAATCTGCTTAGTTTGCAGTTTTTCTGAAAAAAGGGAATCATTGTTAACTGAATTTTCCAAATGGTTCTGCCATTTGTATGAAGTGTAGGTTGCTTCAGGGTGAAGGAGCTGTCTGCTTCAAGCTATTTTTCTTTTTTTTGGTGTGATAGCAAGAAAAGGTCTCAAAATGTTACATGGTAAACAGCAGAGTTTGCTTACTGCTTAGAAAATAGAAGTAGGTGGGGAATCCAGACAAGATAATTTTTAGAGTTCTTCAGAAAACTGGTGTAAAGCCAGAGAAGTACAGAGGCCTTGTAGTTAGTAGAAATGAACTTTTAACAAGATTATTTATCTAGAAGTAGTTCTGGACAAGAAATGCTTTCCAGACTGCAAAACCATGTGAGATTGATGCAGCGCTCCTGTTCTGCTTTGAATGAAGAGAGGGCAGGGGAGCTAAGGGCCCAGTCTGCTCTTTTCACTCAGTCCGGAATAACCAGTCATCCAGGGAGAGCCAGACTGAACTCCTCCTCTACCTAAGGAACTGACATACTTTTTGGAGACCCCCGAGGAGATTCCCTTCGCTCCCAGACTGTGGTGGCTCTGGGATTCATAGAATCATAGAGTCATTTAGATTGGAAAAGACCTTTAAGATAATCGAGTCCAACTGTAAACTGAACACTGCCATGTCCACCACTAAACCATGTCCCTAAGTGCCACATCTACATGTCTTTTAAATACCTCCAGCGATGGTGATTCAACCACTTCCATGGGCAGCCTGTTCCAATGCCTGATAACCCTTTCAGAGAAGAAATTTTTCCTAAAATCCAATCTAAACCTCCCCTGGCACAACTTGAAGCCATTTCCTCTTGTCCTATCGCTAGTGACTTGGGAGAAGGGACCAACACCCACCTCTCTGCAACCCCCTTTCAGGTAATTGTAGAGAGCGATGAGGTCTCCCCTCAGCCTCCTCTTCTCCAGACTGAACAACCCCAGTTCCCTCAGCCACTCCTCATAAGACTTGTGCTCCAGACCCCTCACCAGCTTTGTTGCCCTTCTCCGGACACGCTCCAGCACCTCAATGTCCTTCTTGTAGTGAGGGGCCCAAAACTGAACACATTATTCGAGGTGTGGCCTCACCAGCGCCGAGTACGGGGGGAGATTCAACTCAAGATCCACAGTTTTAATCAGAAATTCAGTCACACAGCTCTTAGATATTTCTTGATAGAGAATTTAAGTGATACAAAATGTTCTTCTGAAAACCATCAAGTTTTAGGAAAAATTCCTTCCTGATTCTTCATATCAAATTTGTTGGTGGCATGCTTTCTAGTTGGTGTCCCAATTATTAACACTCTCTCCTAAAAAGTAGCAAGTTGCTGGGTAGTCTGTGCCACACATCCAAGATATTTTTGTCTAATTTGATGATTAATGTATTTTCTCATTTTAGACTACTTTTAGCATCTTCCCCCTGTTTTGACTTCGGAGTGATGGTAGAGACATTGGTTCAGTGTCCAGTTCTTTCAACTTACCATGTCTTCCTGTGTTGGATAGAGATTAATTGAGTCAGCAACACTTATATATGTATACAAAAGTGTGTATATATGTGTGTATATATGTTTATAGACACACAGACTTATGAACCTATGTGTATTCCATACGTAAGCTCATGAGGCTGTAAGAGAAAGCAATTTTAAAAATCATTTGCATAATGTAATTATACAAAATGCAAGATAAATTACCAATATAAAACATCAGAATGTAGTAAATGCAGCTTTTTAAAGACAGGCTCTGTAAGGTGGGTGCTTTTAAAAAATAAACAGTCTAATACTTCTTGTAATTACTGAGAATGATGACCTTTATCATATGAATAGCTTTTAACTTCTGCCAGGGAGGAGTATTTTTCCTAACCAGATTACTAAACAGCATTGAGCTTTAGCTTCTTATCTTTTAAAGAATTTCTAAATGATGATGAATTTACTATTAGTTGAGAGAAGATCTAATTGTTAATGGTTAAGAAAAATATTAATATTGAATGTTATGCCTAATTTGAATTACTCCTGTTTTAACCGTAACTTCTGAATAATGAAAAGAAGATTTTTCTAACTAGTAGTCATTTCTAGCAATTGTCCCAGTTAAAAATTTCTCTTCCAATAAAAAAGAAATTATAAAGAAAAACAAGCCATCCTTGACAAACTAAATTCACAGTTCAGTCTGAGTTGAGATAAAAATTGAAATAATAATTTTTTCCCTGCTTCTTGCATAAGCTTCTCCATGTACAGTGTGTGAACTGCCATTACTGTGGAATAAGAATATGCATACCCAATATACTTTTTGCCCTTTTGAAATAAATCAGCTTCTATTCCCAACACTTGACTAATCTTTTCTTCAGCCTTTTTCTTCATCTTGAGGAACTGACATCCATAGATCTCTGTAATGACTGTAAAATTTCAGAAGTAATGGCAGCAGCTATATTAAAATTGCTTGCATAGTCTGTTATAATGGTACTATTTCCTCTCAAAGCTTTATTGTGTAATTTTCAATTATTCTTTAAAGTCCACTTTGATACACCCTGGAGTGGGATTGTGACAGTGCATATTTAATCACCAACTGGCATAATATGTCATTCTGTTACTTCCCCTTGCACATAAGTGTTAAATAAGAACAGAAATATGACTTGTTTACTGAATATGTCTCTTGTCAAGCAATCTTAGACTTTCACTGAAAAGCAATTATTATCTATCCCTGCCATCTTAAAAGGAAAAAAGTTTTTTATCACAGAAGTTAGATGATTATTAGTCTAGTCTCATGGGCTTAATTTAATGACTTCTTTATGCGTTTTTTATTAAGTTCATCTTGGGCATCTTAAGATTTCCATTTTCTGGTGTGAAATAACAAACTAAATCCATTCAGACAACCATGGGAAGACAGGTGAAAAGCCAAGAAGTTTAGATCAATTATGACTTATGAGAAACTTATATTGTAAAATACTTGCAGTAGGACTTGCCTTCGGTTTCCTTTCACACCATGCCTGGCAGGATAGTCTCCCCAAAGAGAATCGTCAACTGCTACTCTAGCAGAAATAACCTAATATTGTAAAAGTAGCCATATGCTCAAATACCTCCACACAGAGATTTATAGTGTCTTAATTGTGAATGTAAACTGCAGTCCACTTGGCATGGACTAGAAGGGACGAGTGTAAGGGCCATGGACCATCATGCCAGGCTTTTGCTGACTATAGGGTGGGCTAACCAGGAGCACTATGCTCTTCTGTGCACTGGAGGTGGGAAGAATGGATTTGAAGCCAGTTGTGACAGCTGATGGATTGCCTGCTACAATGGCTTTCAGTTCAGACAGAAAATGTATCAATAACTTGGGGGTGAAATTCAATGTTATTGCTGCTTGCAAGGACTCAATAACGTGAAAGGTTTTAAAGTTATTAAATACTTTGTGTGTATTCACACAAGTACTGTGTATGGTAATTGGTTATATAACACTGCCTGGTGCTGCAGCTACAACTAAAGTTTTTTCAAGCACATGTAACCATAATTGCACTTCAATATATTTAGAGGCATAAACCAGATACTTTTAGGAGGAAGCAGTTAGAGTGTATACTGTGAAGAAGGTTTCTTTTCATTTCTCTTGGGGCCTATAATGCATAGCACTATTTGCTTACTATGGCCCAGTTGGAATATCTCGTCACCTTCTTGGAAATGGTTTTGTGATTCTCACAGCAGGTACCCAGCACTACACAGATTTAAGTATTCATTATGAATTGAAACCAGCTTGTACAGCAGGTGACACCAAATTTCTTTTTGAGTAGGGATGTTAAGTATAACTTCTGAAAACTCTTTGGTCTGTTATTTGACTTTCATAAGGTAGTATCCCTCCTCAGCTTTTCCCTGATTTTGGAAGAATAAATGTATCTAAAGTAGATCTTTGGAATTAAGCTTGCATTTTTTTGGAAAGCCACTTGGTAATGTTGTATGGCTTGCAGTTTATCTATTCTTGAGTATTGGATGGGAAACATGATACAGACTCTGTTTCTGTCTAGGAGCTCATAATACACAAGAGCAAATGGGACATAAGTTGAAACAAATTGGCTTGAATCCGGATCTTAAGGTGCTTCAGATTTATATAACCCAAATTCTTATTATAGTACCTAGTTCTGCAGTAAAATTTCTCCTACAAGATAAAGCAAGAACTCAGAAGATTTAAGTTTAGTTTTCCTTTCTATTCCCTACACAAAACTGCACTTTCAAGGTTTGTTTTTGTTTATTTGGTTTTTTAATGTGTGTTTTGTAGGTATTTAACTAGATAGGAATTCTGAGTTCATTAGTTCATTATAGTAGATGTATGCAAGTGTTCACAATCATGTATTTTTGTGAACTTTTGTGAATAGCACAACAGGTGTCTTGAACAGTGTGAATAATTGACATATTTTTGTTATCCTGGAATTCCAAAAACTTTGGAGAAGGAGGAAAAAAGTATCTCTGCCTTTTGAAATGTTGCATTTTATAAGTAAAATTGAAGTGAATTTCGGAAAGAATTTTAATGAATTACTGCTTTGAATTTTTGTTTCCTCAAAGCTGACTAATCTGGTGCAATTGACACAAATGCACTAAGTATTTTATTGAACATGATTCTAATATTTTTGCCACAGATGTCTGGCCGAAAACCCAGCCTTAATTTTGTCCTGCTTGTGCTGGTCATTACCTGCTGAAAATTAGTAGACTTTCTGGGGGAACAGCAGGAGAGCTTGCTGTGGGTCTGTTTAAAGAAGTTCATTAGGTTACCAGAAAGTTACAAGGTAGCAGGAACACATATGTAATTTGAGAGTTTATCTAAAAGTTACAGTTCTGTAAATTAGTTTTAGAGGATATTGGAGGGATTCTTTGTATATATACACATTACTGGAAGAGAGCGAATTAAGGCTCTGGGAGGCTCAGGTATTATTCATGACTATATTCCAAGTGTTGTGTACTGTTCAGCCATTGTTATTGCTGGTTAGTATGCTATAATGGAAAACTGCTGACATAAAAACTTTTTTAAATAATTCCTTGATGAGAACACCACTTTTGGTAGGGTTTATCACATCACAATGTCTATGACACAGAAGAGATTTCCAGAAGGCAAACATCCAATTCAGAAAAATGTCTGCTCTCAGTGAATGCGTCTCCATCAAAGTCTTTCTATTTGCTCCTCTGGGAAAGCTGCAACATTTTCTGGACATGGCCTATAAAGAAAATGTTTGGACAGTTATGAGGCTTCTCTTTTTAATGATAGAAGGGATTTGTAGGCTGGAGAACATCCCAGTAGAAGACTTTATTGGAGGTTATTAGGAAGACAGCTGCACTCTGTTTGCATTTCCCCCTTTTAAGCCTTGCCTATTTACTCGTGGATCTATTCTAAGCTGTGAAAAGCAACCTGCATAATACAAAGAGAAATCAAACTTTTCCATAAGCCTGTAGGCATCTGTGAAATAATAAGTGGTTCAAAAACTGCTGGTCATGGGAGTAGAAGAGTGGGGACTACGTATTTATGATGGAGGGTCTCAAGCAGAGGCTGTGAAAGCCAGAGGGGCATGTGATGCCCACTCAGGTCCTCCTGTGACCATGTCCTGAGGATGGATGTTGTGAGGGATTTCTCTGTGCATCAAGGACTAACCAAAGCAATACAGAGTTCATAATGTTTTAGTTCCACATGAGGGGTAAACATTTGTCTCCAGTGTAAGTCTCTTTTAATCACAACAGCTTTTCAAGGCGTATTCTCTTAGGAAAAGGGTGGTATCCCTACTGTGGTGGGAACTGCTGCTTGAGCCCTTCATCATGTTCTGACAAAATTGTCAACAACTTAATTAATCAGAAATTAGGCCTGTGGGACAAAGGCTGTCTTCTTGCTACAAATATCTCACTGGTTGTCTGGTCAATGACTAGGAGTTCATTATCCAACTGCTAGTATTTGGAGTAAAATTTGCAGAAACTTCTGAATTCTGGGTGTTGGTTACATGCTAAAAAGCTGGGTGATTTCACTAACTGTTAGTCTGATGTGCAACTGGTTTGTTTTTGTCAGTATGGTAAGTATTCCTGGCAGTTATCAAGTAGCATTTTGTAGTTTTGAAGTACAGCAATGTTTTTCAAATAAATGGTTTTACTGGTGAAATTGTTCCTTGCCTGTGTTATACATTTGCTTATAACTAATTCTTCCTGGAAGTATCAGTTATGTTAAGAGTTTACCATATACTTCTACTTTTATTAACATAAATGCATGCATGAATAGATGTTCTACCTGGGGACCAGATCTTACTAGTTCTAGACATAGTGAGTAATATTTTACTTAATAAAAGGTGCACTTACATCATTCAGATAACTTGTTGAGTAGGAAATCATTTAGCCAAGAAAGGTTATGTAAGTTCGGTTCATTAATCTGTGTGTTCATTATGAGTGTGTTTGTCTTGCTTCATGGTATATTTGGCTATGCATTAAACATAGGTTTGATGAATTGATAAGTTGTCCTTGTTTTGCTTCTATTTAAAAATGCAGTTAGCTAATTGGAGCACTGAACAAATATTATTCCCATGACAGAGTTCAGGCTTCAGCCTGGTTTTCATTCGAGGTGCTATGCAGATTACTATAGTCTTCTGTGTTGTATCTTGCTTGCACTTATGACTAATGAAAATGAGTTTGGAAGGGGAAAGATGACATGGCAATTGGCAATAAAAATTGTACCCTAGTTCAGCTGTGAACTTGAAGCCTGTTGACGTGCATGTGACCTTCCATGACTGTTATCAGTTCCAGAGTGTTAATACATACGTGCTAAGTATATTTATCACAACATGCCACTTAGTGGGTCCAAAATAGCAATTTTCTCTATTCTGGCCTGTGAGGGAAGCAGAAGAGGGGAGTTGGTAGAATAAGGTGGGGGCTTAGTGTTATATATGGTCTCACTTATTAGGTTTGTTCACTGGGGCAATACAGAAGAAAATGTGAAGGTGCTTGCCTGCATTTCCCCCAAAATTACAAGCATAGTGTAATGTTGCTGTGAGCCAGTATAGATTGTTCAGATGGGATTTCCTGTGGACGGATATAAATATCACTAACTCTGAACTGCAGCATTGATGTGTGATATTTTGAACAAAGATTGGGTCTGTTTTATTATGAAGTAAAACTCTATTAATTGTCGTATACAGATTTTTTTCCACTTTTGCTAATGTACCCACTCTTCTTTTAATTTCCCAGGGGACACTGCTTTTGCAGCTGCTCCTGAGCCCCAGCTTTGTCCTGAAGTGGTGCTGCTCTCCCTATATGCACCTTTCACAGGTACGAGACTCTCTAACTGGGGTAAGAATGTGTCTTATAATCTTCTGAACTCTGTTTTATTAGCCATCTGATACATCACTTCTCTGAAAAAATCCTCCCTTCTGCTTCTGAGAGAGTATCTTCAGTTCCAGAGATCAATATGGAACAGGCCACAAATTAAGAAAATTATGTACACAAATGATACAACTTTTTGAATATGTGTTTCTAATGATTTAAGCTTTTATCATTTTTTTGGTAAATACGTCTGTAACTCTCTGAAGAAAAACTTCATTATTAAAGAGGGTTTCACAGGAAACAGAGAAACTCTCTTTCTGCCATTAAAAGAAGTGATACATCAGACCTAACCAGAATTAAAATGACCCCAATGTTGTTTATTGGAGTCCAGTTTCTTTATTTCCTGTCACTAGAGGAAAACAAGTGATTTGCAAGCATTTCACTTCAGTGTAGCATTCCTTATATCAGCCACAAAACTGAAAACTTTGGGTCTTCGCTTGCAAAGGTCTGGTGCTGCCCTGGGGTAACTGATATACACTGTTAGCCCAACCGATCACCAGAGCTACAGCTCTTGATGGAACAAAATCTGCGCTCCAATAGATTGTCACTTGATTAGCAGATGATAAAACTGAAGGCTCTGAAAGAAATTCCCTATCTTCTTTCCATGTCCTCATACTTCAACATTAATAAGAATTTAATGCATCTTTGAACACTGCAGAATAAGAACCTTGTTCATTTAGTTTTCCACAAATAAATTTGTGTCAAGTAGAACTATACTTCTGTGTCCTGCCAGCGTTTGTGATGGTTCCCTGGTGATGAAGATGCTATTTACAGCAAAATATAGGTTCTTCCTTTAGTAAGACTTGTTCTGTATTTCCATTTGTAATTAATGTCCTGGCTGCTGAAGCATTTTATGGAAGATCACATATTTCATATATGTAGTTGTACGCTGTAGTAAAAAATCAGTCTTCAAGCTTGTTGGATGTATGAGGATATGCAACAAGTATCAGCCTACAAGAGCATAGTAAATACATGTTACTGAGTCAACTGCCTGCATTTGGAAGAGAATCCTTTTGCAAGGAAAATAAAATCTTCTCCCTTTGTTCTGTGGTCTACAGGCTGTGTGATAGCTTTGTAGAATGTTTTGAAATACGTAACAAAATCTCACTGGTTTCCAGTTTCCCTGAGACACTAGTTCTCCCTCTTAATTATTGATTGAGCTCTAAAATCTGAAAAGTTTAGGGATATTGAAAAATTTGCTTGGACTGACCAATTTCTTTCCCTACAAATGAAATACAGGTTTTCCTTGAGCTTAATTAACAGCAAGTGCAGATGAAAGGTCATGGTTTTACTCTCAAGTTTCATATTTGAAGAAAATAAGTGAAAGCATGTCTTCTGCTGGTAATACATAATCAATACATCAGGCTGCAAGAGCGTCAACATTCTTATTACTTTGCTTTGAGATGAACTACTGTGACTCTTGCCTGAAGTTATTTCAGATTTATATGGATGGAAATGATTTGGAGTCAGGTTCCCGCTTGCTGGCATAGGCCATGGTGCTTCCCTAAGTTTGGCAAAAGAATTGCAACAACAGTCCTTGCTGTCCCTTGCTGCACCTCTTGTAATGTGAATTTTGCTCTCAGAGATGCTGTTTTGCATGACTGAAATTTTTAGGTTTAAACTGGAAAAGAATAAGGATCTAGCAAAATTCAGAAGGAGTTAGAGGAAGAAACAGAGATTTCTGTACAAAGGAGAGTCTTTATGACTTATTTGTAAGTGGGAAGAATGATTTTAATGCTGTGGTGTAAAACTGAACATAAAATGACGTGAAGGATGGGTGCATGGCTAGCAGTCAAGTGTTCTTCATTCAGTTGCAGGGCAAGAGAGACCTTTTGCTCATAGTTGTTCACTTGCTTTGTTATTCACTGGTATTTATTTTTTTTATATTGTTACAAAAATGGCATTTTACAGTAGGAGCGAGAAGGAAAAGCTGATCGTTAGATTTCACTTAAATCTGCACTAGCTTTCACAAAAAGAAAAGGAAAAAAAGCAGAGGGATTAAAGAGGACTAGTAACAAGAAACCACTCCCCCAATTCTGCTGATCGCTGCTTCTGAATATGTCACACTGAAATCCTATTGAGGATGGTAAGCCAAAATCCCATGTTTTACGCATGGACCTTAGTTTCAATGATCTGTATGTTAAACAATGAATGACTGGTAGTCTTGTAAGTTACTGTGATACTGACGCAGATTGGCTTGCACTGGGTATGTTGCAAACTGCCCTTAGTTGTCCCCCTCAGCTGCACTGTGGGATGGCAACACTGGTGCACTGTGGGATGTGAAAAAGGCTGTTAACCATAAATGATACTACTTAGCTTCTTACTTCCTTCCTTTCCACACAAGGGTTACAGAAGTGCTGTGTCTCTACCAAATTAATTAATAGCCCTCTTATACTTTGTCTTCTTTAATTGATACTGTTCTGAGGATACCATCCTCTATAATACGTTAATGAAAAATTGCAAGCCTTTGGGGTCCTTGTTAACATCTATTACTAGTTCATGTACACACTACTAAGAATTAGCTCCATTACATGAGTCCAAAATATCATCTAAAACTCCTGTGTGGATAATGCCTAACTTTACCAAGTCTTTCATGATGGCAGCACAAATACTCATGTAATTATGCATTCTTACATGTAATTAAGTAAATTCTGTTTTCCTGGGATACTTTTCTGAAAGTGAAGTTAATTAGACATTTTGTTGCTCTTAACAAAGTGGACTTGTGTTCACCGTGTGGGCACTCAGGCAGAAGCATGGTCTGAAGACATTTGTTTTGCTTGCTCCAGGCATAGATGTCCAGAATTTGAATAGTTATTCTGCAAAGCATGTGTGCATTTCAAAAAGAACCTACAGGTCTCTCATGGTCTAGAAACAACTGTCAGAGTCTTACCTTAGGGCAGAAACTGTAGCAAAAAGGTCAGTGGTCACTGGTGCTTCCTAGGCGGCAACTAGAACAAGATAAACACAAGAACAGTCATTGAAATCTTACTGAGGTAAATGCATAGTTTATCTGTAATATATAAAAGACAAAAGCACAGCTATCAAAATTTCTGACTTTTTGTATCGCAATGCTGACAAGAAACAGAACTGATCCAATGATAGGCTGAAATTAAATTAATATAATTCGACACAATGCTGATAAGTGATGCATTAGGGGAAAACGGTTCACTACACACATTAAGTGATAAAACCAACCTGTTATTCTCTTTTTCTGCACATTGATAAAAACAGTGTAAATGAGTGGTTTATAAATAATGGTCTATATTCTTGTCACAGCATAAGATATCACACAGCACAGAAAAAAGCATGCTTAATTAAATTTTGAAAGTTAAAAGCTTGCTTCATTTTAGAGTATATTTTTAATGGCAGCAAAGTGTGAGGACAAAAGTGTATAAATACATGCGTAATTGCCATAGCAGGGTGCTGAACAGAGCAGAGCTATTGTTGTAAATTGGACATACAAGTAGAGAAAATATTTTTTTAATTTCACAAAACATAGTGCAAACAGCAGTTGGTTCAGTTTCTTTTTTGCTCACCAAGACCTTCCACAGATTTGATAACGCAGTCACTTGGACAGGAAGTAGAGGAGGAAGCAGACTTGCTAATTTGCTGATGTGTTCATTGTAATTACTTAAATCTTCCAAGTTTGGTCCATTTGCTAAAAATTTTTTTGCATACGTGGTTGCATCTGTGTGTGCATTGCTAATACAGCAAACTTTCATATCAAAATTCCATTTAGTCTAGACCGGTTTTTCCCAAATGAACATAGTACTCAGAATGTGAACAGCTGAAGGCTGCATGTACAAACAGTTTTGTGCACAGTCTACACTGAATTGCAGTCAGCCTTGCAGTGAGCCACAGAATATAAACTCATGTTTTTTATATGTATATACACATATATATACACACACATATATATAAAATCTCATATGTATATGTATATACAATCTCATGTTTATATTCTTGAATGTAAACCCCATTTATATTCAAGCCAACTTCTCTTATATTCAAGCCAACTAATGAGAAATATAATTTTACATTTCTCTATAAATTCAAAGCCAATACCAGTTTTGATATAGGTTTCCTATAATTTAGAAACTCATAGAAATGCACCACAGTTCATTTTTCAGTTACATCTGACTAATCTGCACTCTTGCATCAAAAATCGAAGTCATTGACGATTCAAATTTCTAGTTTGAGGGAGAGATTTAAGGTTTGATTAGCTCAACTTTTTTTGAGTTATTTCAATAATAGCTAAAATTCAATGGAAAATGCAGCATTGCAAACACTGGATGAAACACTGGAGAAAACTGTTGTCAGTATTACTACTAATTTGCAGGAAAGTATGTATGTGCCCTAGTCCTACAAAATAACAGGACTGTCATGATATTGTACCTTAAATCTCTTTCATTCCTCAGGCAGAGATGGAAATCTAGTGAAGGGCATGCTGAATCGTAAATCTTTTTCAGAAGCTTTCCAGAAATATTGAACTGCTAGTCTCATAATTCTTAGTAATTTTTACAATTTTGTAAAGACATTAGGAATAATCTGATAACAGAAATGAGTTACAGGAAAGATACACAGGAATATGTATCCTACTGCCTTTCATTGAAAATATGCAAGAGTCAAGGGAAGGATGCATAGTGCTGTTCGAGTTAGCTTCACAGATGTCCTTTAGATACATGGAAGTTACGTGCAGTGGATAGGAAGTTATTTGTGATTTCATTTTAAAAATTACCATATCACTTCCTTTAGCAGCAACACGTATTCTGCACTTATTCTTAAAATTCTTCAAAAAGCACCCTCGGGAGTTCATGCACAGCAATGTGTATACAAATGCCATCTACATAGTTCACGAGAGGCTGCAAAATTTCCTTCTTTAAGTTTTCAAAAAATGGATGCACTTTCAGAATCGTTTTTGTGCTCCTAGCCAGCCAAGACCGAATAGCAGCAGTGAATGAATGATTGCTTGAATTTACAGTCCTGAGACTGTAAATTCACAGTCTGGGGCTCAGAGTGGTGACAAGCATTAAAAAGGAAATCATTATTTTTTCTGACTGGGAAGATTTTGTTATGAAAATATAACATGGTAACTAAGTTGCACCTGGCCAGGTTTTCAGAGAGAACATATCTGTCAGTAACGTACTTAGAAACAATATCAGATGGCACATTAATTTACATCTTCAGCCTTTGCTATTTGTCTTTACAGGATAAAATTCAAAAGGCTTATATGTGAAAAAAAGAGGGGGAGGAAGAGAGGGTTTTTTGATACAAGGCAAATGAAAACAGAAAGCATAAACAACCTCTTTTAAAGGTTTGTTTGATGTCTTACTAATTATGCCAGGACCTTCTGATCAGAGTTCTTTAATACCCACTGAATTCATTATTACTTAACTTTGAATAGCACAGGAGAAATAAAGATGCTGTAGCTTGGGTTCAGGGTGTTCAGGACCCTGTGTGCAGACAAAATATTATTGATGTCAGGACTGTAAGATTTGGCCCATTGTTTTTATTGTGAATACAATGTACATTTTATTTCAGCAATGACAGTAGTAAGCTCAAAGTTCAACTGTGCAGACTGTGCATACAGTGATGAGCTACTGAGTTTTTTCTGTTCTATTTTTGTTCTAAGCGGATCAGTACATTCCTATTTATTTCTATTTTAGAAGTCATCAGTTAATTTGAATACCTTTTTTGGATGATGACCCATTTGGTTGGCTTGCTTGTGAAGCAGGAATGGAAAATTGCAATTACTTTTATCAGCCAGTTCAGTTTTTTGTCCTTGATTTACAGCAATAGATGTGAATCAGTCATGCAGCATCTTCTGTAAGGTTATTGATACGCTGCAGATGCAAAACTCCTTGAGGCAAACGTATGGAGATGGAGCTCAAAAGACCAAAGGATGAGATCATCATGAGAGAAGAGAGGTGGGAAATGAATGCTGGTCAGAGTGAAAGCCTACATTAAGAAATAGTAGTCCAACAGCAGGACAAAATAAATCTAAGATCCTGAATACTATTAGCTAATTATTAGCTAATATTACTAAATATTGGGAATCATACTTTAGAAACATAAATGAGGCTTTGGGTGGTAGTGGCACAATTGTGTGCATGCCTAATTCTGCATTCCTTGAAGTGAATCTGCCCAGTGCAAAACCCGGATGGGATAGTCTGTCCCAGAGCTGTCTGAGAGCAGACAGTGCCTGCAAAAACCCCTCTGGTGTGCAGTTCCTCTGTTGCATCCATCCTGTGCTCCAGACACATGAGACATCTCCTGACACCTTTCCCAGGCGATTCCTCTGGGCATTTCAGTTGCTCTCAGGGTGCTGTGGGAAGGGGTAATTACCTGAGTGTGTTTGAGGATTGTAGGTTGTGCTGCCATCTGTGATGGTATGGCAGGTGCCATGGACTCACCTATACCACTTGCCTACATGCTGGGCAGTGGGGCCAGGTACGCAGAGGAGAGCTCTGCCTTTCCCTCCCAATAAGGGACCACGCTATGGACGGTCCTGTTCAGTCACAGAAGGGGCAGCAATGCCTAGCACCACTGTTCTGGTTTGTGGCCTAAGGCCCATTTACAACCTGCTCTTTCATTTCATGCATATAAGGGATATTTTTAATATAATCCTATTAATGTACTATGTAAAGTCAATGCATTTGTATGTATGTTTCACTGTTTGCAATATCGGATGCTTGGCTTGTAAACATGCTGGAAGGTGGAAGAACAAATATGATTCATTGTGCAGATAATATAGTTTAATACAACTCCAGATAGAATGTCAAAGCCAAATGGCCTTTAAAAATGGCATTCAGCCATATTGACGGTACCAGAACTTCACTGCTCTTCTGATAGCAACATGGTGTTGCTGCTTACTGAAGTTCTACTTTATTGGTCACGTTTTGCAACTTCTAAAAATAAGCAGCCCTCAAAATCAATTAGCAGAAGTAGAATTTATTAAAATCATCTGAAGAAGGAAAGTCAATGGCAGTAGAAAACAAATACAAATTCTAATCTACAAAATGCTGTTACGTCAAATATCTGTCAGTTGAAATGAATATGGGGACTATATGCTTTGTTGAGACAAAACACAGACAAGGGAATAAGGTCTACTTTTTATTATAAAACTTCTTAAAGAGTGACAAGAAAATTACTTAGGAAAGAATGGATGCTGGTCATTAATAGTCCATTTCATATAAACCTCAGATATTAAATAAGACATATGGGATATTTTATTAGTATAAATATATATTTTAGAGGCTTCCTGAGCTATCATTATAAAAATGATGTGATTCTTTATTAAATTTTGTAATGTGATTCAGATTCTTCTACCCTCTATTCAATTGTGTATATACAATAAGTCATGAAGGTTCTAAACAAATGACTGAGAATTACTCTTCAGTTTATATTTGCAGAATGCCCAAAGCTTGTAAGGCATAACTTTTGAGGCTCTGTATTTTGAATTTAGTCACTACTTGCTAGGAAATGGCTAGGGGGACTAGTTCTGAGTCCCACTGAGAACAAGGGAACCTAAATATCACTTTCAATGCTGTATATTATTGACATATCAGGCCAAGGTTACAAATGTTAGGAAAATACACTGAGAAGTGATACTGGCTGTGTCATGGGAAGTGATGTGTAAGTTATGCTTGGTTAAACCATCCAAAGACTTGTTGACACCAGAAAACTGGCTGACGTATATCAAATGACTATGATATACAGGGTAGTTCCAAACAAGCATGTTAATTCCTGGCTATGCAGTTTTTCAGTTTTAGTAGGGCTTACATACGGATGTTATGTCTGAATATCACTCTCTCACTAGTTACCCCAGAACGGCCATGCCAATCATTTCCCCTGAGCTGACAAATTCATCAGGGCTATTGACTCTCACAGCCACTTCCAGCTCATCAGAGTGTTAGTTCTACCAGTCTATAAGTCTAAGGCATTACAGCAAAAGAATGTTTGCATTTCAGTCCCCTTTTCTCATGATAGGCTCCTCTTTGTCTATTCATGCCCGTATTTTTTCATAAATCTTAACTCTTTGAGTCAGTTGTTGTCTTTTCCATGTTTTTCCTCTCAAATACAGTACTAGTAACACAGAGACTCTCCAGAGGAGAAAAGCAGCCAAAGAGAAGGCACGTTCACTTGAGTGAATCTCAAGGACATTTCTCTTAAGGGTATTTAAGTTGTTGTAGATCTAACCTATCTATCACTTTCAGTGTTGGGGGTTTTTTTTGTGAATTCAGAGAAACTTTAAAGAAGTTTGTATGGGTATAACATGGCCATTGAGAAGACCACAGAAAAGAGCAGAGCACTCAATCCAAAACTCTCCTGAGTGTAGTGCTTATCAGTGTTCTTCAGGTTGCAGGTCACCAAAACGTTTTCAATGAAACTGCCACCCTCCAAACTAGTCCTAGTGACTTCCTCTCCCTGACTGTAGTGTCAGACCTGAGTGTATCAGCAACCTCTCCCTGCTACCAGACGTTCAGCTACCTGGGAAGGGAGCCAACCCTGACAGGGCAGCTGTGCGGCTGTGAGAAGCCCTGGCCAGGGATCTCACCTTCCCTTCTCTCAGGATCTCCTTTTGAGCTGAGCTCTCGCCCTTGGTCTCTACCTGAGCTACATTACAGGGATGCTGTGCCTAGTCCCATACTGCCTTGACTCTAACTTGCTGACTTGGCTCCCTGTATTGACCTTGGACCTGCTTCATTGCCAGGGCTGGTGTAGCAGACACAGGTCCCTTGGCCACCCAGGTCACTATCCCAGCCCCACATCGCTCTCCTCATTCAGATGTGGTGGACCTGTGCCCTTGTCAGTGGGTCACTACCTCTGCCGTCCTTGTGATGCTCAGTTCTGGTTCACCTTCCCTTGCAAAGCAGCCTGCGCTTGCTGCTTCCTGACACGTGCATGAAAAACTGCTAACAAGGGCAAAATAGTCTAAAGTGGTGAACATCATCTAAGAGAAGCAGAAGTGCTTATTAATGCATTCTGCCCAAGCATGCAGTCAGGAAAAGCAAAAGGGCAGAAGAATGAGCTATATTTTATTATTTTTCTGATAGTTCTCTGTTAGCACCTGGCAACTAAAGCATGTGTATCTTGACAGATTTTAATTTCATTTGTGATTTTTTTTTTGTCATGTAGGGGTTTTTTGCCTCTGGAAAGATGAGCCAGAGACCTAGCTATTATATAAAAAAAGAAAGTGAACTTTTTATTTGGGCTTTTTCTTTAAATATTACATTTTTCCTCAGCTGAATCTTCTAGAAGGTAGAGAAGAACCATTATACATGGAATATACAGGCTGAAATGTCATCCTTCATTTGAATTTCATCTTTGACATTTCCCTTTGAAACAGACTGTGTGTATATTAATACATGTTGGCAAAGGTCTGCAGTAATTAATATGTACAAGAGAAGCTGCTAACAAAACCGAAAAGGGAATAGCTTGCAAATATTAAATTCAAAAGGGTCTTTGATATAACTGTTGGTGACAACACCTGCTTACAGTCAGGAAACTGCATAAACACGATTGAAGGAAAGAGTGGGACTAGATTTGTCTTAACTTCTTAATTCAAATGCTCTTAAATATAAGGAGACATGAATTCTACCCATGCTAAATTTTGAGTTTACTAGTCAAAATTGACGCCTACAGATATTAAGCCTGAGGGCAAAGGAAACTTATTTTTTTCTAAGGTTCTAATAGTTCCTCATATTCCGGAGCTTCTGTTGAAGATTTGTCAGGATGGCATAGAACGGTTACTACATGCCCAATATGTGGATGCAGCATCAGGTTACCAGAAGCTGAGATGCCAGGAAGGGCAGTCTGGCACCTCTATTATAATGTACTCCAGCATGACACTTTGGTAGAGAAAATCTGTTGGAGGGGGAAGGAATGGCTGCTTGTTCATACATGCATGCATGTTGACTACACGTACTAGAAATGCTCCTTTTTGAACAACAGTGAAGTGGATGTCAGAGTGTTCTCTAGGTCAGCTTTGCACAGATATCAAGGGTCTTAAATCCTTCCGGAAGTCTTTCCACGTTTACCTCTTTTTTTTTCCAACTCAAATGGGATGCACATATATGCATGTTCCTTTGCACATGTGATGGAAATCAGATATTTCTGTGTCTGAGTTTGTCAGCAGATTGCATGGATAAAGTTTCACTTAACCACAATGCCATGTCATCTTCTGTGTATCCTCCTGAACTCCAGAATGCTAATGGGGGGTAAGAATCATATGAAGAAAATAATGTATGCTGTATAGGCACCAAGTCCACTAAACTTGGAGTCTTTCCTTGATTC
Organism: Gavia stellata; assembly: GCF_030936135.1. NCBI lineage: Eukaryota > Metazoa > Chordata > Aves > Gaviiformes > Gaviidae > Gavia > Gavia stellata. The sequence goes on from NC_082637.1 coordinate 66,439,186, forward strand.
TTGGTGACTCTGGATTTTGATGACTGATTTGTGTCTACTTTAAATCTAAGAAGCTAATTGAGAGACTGAGGCAAGACATTGAGATGGGCATTAGCACTGTGTTGAAAAGAACCATGTGCAGCAGCTGAGGCTGCCATAGCCCAAGCAGTGAAGTTGTCTGCAGTCCACATGTGACTTCAGCAGAGCAATAAGGAAGGATTAACACCTACACAGCAGCTGATCCTCCTTCCCCTTCCACATAGCGTTCTTGCAGTTGGATCCACTTTCCTTAATTCCGTAGTCCCACCACAACCCTCACGTCTGACTCTTATCTTCTTCGGCAGAACTGTGTGAGAGTTACCTAAGATAATCTGAGATTTACCCTGTGGTTGTGATCCACATGATACCTGCAGTGAGACGGCTGCTAGTGGAATGACTGGGAAACAAAAAATCTAGAAGGTTTTTCTCATGTTCTTTGGATAAAATTAACCATGAAGATAGCTATTAGAGCTATCTGTAATTAAGATTGATGTCAGTTTTAGATTGGGACCATAATGATAGTCGTGACAACAATTGTTTGAGTGTCTGAATATATCATTAATTTAAAGACAAAGTAAATTTTTGGCAGCTCCCAAATGATCCGAAAACAGACTGCTTTCTGAACTTCAAAAAATTATATAATACTAACAAAACTATTTATAATTTTAATAAGTGTTCCTGTTATCGAAACTAATTTAAAATTCATTTCTAAGCCCTTTATCCATTTTGAAATTTGTAATTCTTATGCATGTTTTAAGTTGATAAGGGATCTGTATTTCTCTGGTTTAGGACTGTTTTGTACTTGGAAAATTTCTCTAATGTACACCTCCTTCCCCATGGGAATACAAATATAACTAGCAAATTTATGTACGGATTAAAGTAGTAGTGATCAGCTTACACAGTCCAGTGAGAATAAAGTAAACAGCATGTATGGCTGAGTAAGAAAACTCTTAGGTGCCCTGACCTGTTCTGAAATGACTGATGTTATTGGTGAGACTATTAGCAATATTTAGAAGTACCTCAATCTACACTAGGTATGGTTGCAAGGAAGAAAAACGAGTAGCCATGACTACCTTAAAGAGAACTCTGGATATTTATGCATTTAGAACTCCTCACAGCTCAACATAAAAAGTACACATTGAATACTGAGCACCAAAGTATAGTTTCATTAAATTAGTTATGCGTGTAATCATGTGATTTACAGCTGAACTTTGTTAGCTAAACTGTACGTGGATATTGACCTGAAGGACGGGGATTTTCTGAGTACACTGATCACTTTATAGGGTGATCTTGAGATATTCAAAGTGTGTTTATCATTGTTCTGTCTTCTGTTATTTCTGCTGAAATCACACTCAGATAAGGGACACAATTGCATCGAGTGATTTAGACTGTGTCTTTACAAGCTCAGTAATAATACTCTATGGGGCGGGGGTGTAGGCATGTGGATATGTTCTTCTGTGTCCTTTCTCTAGGTAAATAACTGCTCAGGGGCACAGGGATGGTATCTGCTGTAGAAAACAGTCAGACGCATTTTGCATATTTTACAAATGGGCTGCAGTAGAATTACCTGCTATTTCTACAGTTGTAGTTCCCTTTTGAAAAACTCTTTCCTTTTCCTCTTTTTCGGAGTATGAACCTCACCTTTACCTTGTTTTCTAGTTCTTACTGAGCTAATACAGAATTATGCAGAGTAAGTAAAACAATGAGAAATGCAGAATGTATGACTGCAGGATTAGTTTTATTTTTTTAATGCAAACCCATTTTTAAATTACTATTTTTGTGTCAGAGATACTTGGGAATACAAACAAGAACCTTAAGTGAAGAAATTGTAAAGGAGTCAGGACTGAGCTGTTCCCGCGTAGTCTGAGCCTCCAACACAAACAATAAATCTCTAACTTGAGTTATAAGGAAGTGTAGTATTTTCCTGGTTGATATTTAGTTGATCAAAAGGAGTATGTTGTAATTCCAAATTTATGGTGGAGTCCTAATAGGAATGTCCTTAATTTTCTGAATAGCACAGAAAAATTACAGCTCAATGCATCGAAGTATGTAAGTAAGCGGGTTGGCTTAATGGTTTAGACTGATGACATGCTTAGAACCTTTGCTGGACTGGCAGTAAATGTCTTACTCAAAGCATGGAAATTGCTATTAAGAGGTGCTAGTAATTCAGTGAAACCTAAGTTGTAACTCTGGGAGTCAGCAAAGGGGGGTTGGAAAGTGGTGGTGGAGGAAGCATGGCTGCTCCTAGGTGAAATGGCTAATGCCATCTGGATGTTTTTCTTCGTGGTTGCTGTTCAAGTATCTTTATTGATGATCATTTCCATGGCATGTGACTACAGCCATATGGAAATGTTTCTGTTCTCCTACTGAGAAGAAAATAAAGAGGTGCTGTAGGCAAGAGGTGATTGGGTTTAGTTTCCTTTCTTGTCTTCAAGGCATGACCAAAGGTTTCTACCTGGTGATAAACATTGGCTGATGTTCACAGATGGTTTTCGTGCACTACTGTCTGTCTTGAATACAGTCATTAGCTCAAGAGCTGTAGGGATTTCAGTCTGATGTCACAGCCTGTACTGGGTACTTATTTTTTCAGTAAAATTTATCCACGATCTTCTAAAATATTTTTTTTTCCTGAAAAATAATTTACCCATAATGCTGTTTCTCCACCAAAGCACTTCAGGATCTACAGTTCAGTTGTCAAAGGTTTTCTTTCATTTCAGTTGTCAATCTTCAATTGGGAAGAGAAAAGAAATATGGATTTAAGACCTGAAGAGATGCAGGTGGCAGGCAGGCAGGATCATGTGATGGAGCGATGCTGATAGCGAGGCCTGTCCCTGCTGCCCCTGCTTTTTAACAGCCTTCTAGCCACTGTGATTTTGGTTTCATGCCCTTTTGCCATTGGACCTAGCCTTGCCTCCACCTGATATCCTGGGAGTTGTGTTCCCATCCGTCTACCCTTCTTTTCTTGATTAACCTCCAGGCAGCAGACAGTGCAAGTGGCACAGAATGTGTTTGCTAAATGAATGTGAAGAAGTCCTGCCAGGCTGATGGCTTTCTTGGCACAGTGCCGCACGGTAGCAGTACCTCAGCAGGGAGGATGGCTAGGCTTTAAAACGGCTGAGTTTGTTGGTCTGTTCTCTCTACCACTGCTGTGCTGGTGGGATTGAGCTGGGAATCTGTGTAGGAGTCGCAACGTTTCAGAGTCCTACTGTCTCCCATCTCTTGACACACTCTTATCATGCCCTGACAGTTGCTTTCACAATAAGTTATCTGTCACTGCATCTTTCCTGTACTTTTTATTTCCTTCCAGTGAAGTTCAGGGCATGGGGATATGTTCAGAGGCGAGGATCTGACTACCAATTTTCCCTTTTTGCTTTTGCTGCTCTTTAGCTGCACTGCAAAGGGGTTATGTCTAGGGAAAGGTCATTGTTGGGACTCAGATTCTGTAGCACTCTCCTGCCCCATAGGCCTCATAAGGTGATGGATAAGCTGCACTAAGAGGCACCTGGTACCCTACTACACTGGCAAGGTTTCTTTGGCACTGCTTTGTCCAGTTTTAGGTACAGTACTTAAAGAAAGGCATTGACAGGTTGGGGAGGGCACAGGCAGAGGAGATCCAGGCCAGGAGAGAGCACTGCTGGTGATCACCTGTCTGGCCAACATGAGCTCTGAGATACAGTTAAATGGAGTGCAGGAGCTGAGAGGACATGGTCTTCCTGTATGCACAGACCGCTGCAAAAACAATGACACTTATCTGTTCTCCCTGCTGGGACAAGATGTAATGGGTTGACATCTGTGGCAAGGACCATTCAGATTAGGTGGTAAGAAAAATTTTGTGGTGACAAAATGAAGGAGTGATAGATAGATTGTTGAGGCTGGCCAGAGTCTCTGTTTTTGGGAACCTATGAGAACAGATGAACAGGTGCCTGTAGAGACAGACGCAGTAATAGTCTTGGAGCAAAGCAACAGAGGGGACCAGAGGAGGTCACCGTGTTCTGGCCCATGCTTTTCTGATAGGGCCCAGCAGAAAGTGGCATGACAGCAAGGTTGGGACTGTAGCTCCTTTTCACAAAGCACTAGCTAGAAGCAGAGTAGATAAGTGGTAGCCACATTCGGGATTAGTCCAGGGCTATGAAGGCATATGCTCATGTTTTACATCTGCAGTTGAGCACATAGAAATTCCTGATTTTCCATGTATCTTTGAATTTGAAAGAGAGTATCTGAGACTGGCTTTGTCTGTAACCTAGATTAGACCACATGTTGAGGATACTGAAGAGTTCCCATCCTGAGCCGCCTTGCAAATGGAGTATATACTGACACAAAGGAACAGCTTCAACAGGCAGTATCAAGGGTTACCTAGCCCAGAACAAGTCTAGTGGTGAAAGCATTCCTCCTCCAGCCACTGGGTGGATGACAGAGCAGTCAGTTAAATGAACATGAAGAAACATTGTGGGTAGGTGTTGTAACTAACCAGTAATTACTTCTTCTGATCTCATTTATTCTCTTTTGCCATTGTCATTCTTTGCATGTTTGTTTCCAGGTTTTGTCTAGAAAAACCACTGACATCTTGCTGATGCAGAATAGGAAATATTTTAAGTTTCTTGGACCAGGAAGCAGCTTTCCTGTTCATCTGCTGCCACAATTTATAGCCCATACATAGAGTATTTTTCATTTGTGTCTGTGCTTCCATGTTGTCTTTTTTTTCCTAATTGCTAACTTCAGTACATTTCAACTTTGAAGACATGCAGTGGACAGAAATACTGCAACACCTTTGGCTTTGCTACATCACTATATATTCGTGAGTACTTGTTCTATATCAGCTGTTGCCTTTTCTTCAAGATACCTCAAGATACCAAATCCAATTAAAACCAAAAAGGAGGCAATAGCTGAGGGTCGTGAGTTCCAGAAAAACACCAGACTAGCATGCAACAAACAGCAGGGCATAAATAGGGTTACACTCACAAAGGAATACAATTGCCATGCTGGATTAGATGAATAATTCATCCAATCTAGTATTGTTTTTGATAGCAGCTACTACCAGTGTTTCAGGGAAAATTGCCAGAAATTACCCAATGGATAGTTACTGGAATAACCATTTGTCTTGAAAAATAGGAGTTCAGATCTGCTCCATTTTGTTTGCAAATGAACCCTATGGATGTTCTTATTAGCTACCTTGTAAAGACTTTCTGAGTCTTACCAAGTGCTGGGTTTTGCTGTCTTGTGGCTTGTAGTCCCAAACATCAACTAAGTTGTAGGAAAAAGTTTATTTTTTTAATCTGGTTTGTAATATACTTGACTTTGTCTTGTCCCAGTCATTCATCGCTTTTACTCCCATTCTTGTTCCTTTCTGTAATTAAACCGTTCCAATTTATTCTAGTCTATTCTCACATGTGTCTTTGCCTCCAGTTGGATGAAGTCTAGTGCCTCCTGTGACCTAGGGCTTAACTGTGCTTTCCTCTCTATGTCTCCTTTTGGGAGAAGTGTTGCTAGATTTGGACAGTCACATTAAATAGCTTTATATCAGAATTCACAGGGTAATATTTTTAGTGTTTTATCTTTCTTGGTTTAGTTGAATGTTTTGTTTGCTTGTTTTCATTTCTTTTCATCACTGAACAGAGATGTTTTCATTCTTTTATCAATACGCCTTCACTGTTTTCCCTGATAGGTTAATTTAGAACACAGCAATATGTATAGAATTTATCCTGTGTTGGTTTTGTCTGAAATGAATTTCTTTCTGCATTGTGATATCTGCTTTCCTAGATTTATTACATTCATAAGTGTTTTCTCAAAATTGCCTCTAATCCTAAATAAGATTTTTAATGGACAATTTTATCCTGTCCCTGGCCATGTCCTACTGTTTTGTTGTGTCATTCCCAGCAATTGTCCCACTAAGGCTAGCAGGACTGGAGGACCATCTCTTGTCAAAAACCACACTGCCACCTCCAGAACACCCCAGCCACAATCTGGCCACTGTCAAGAGCATCCCCATTGTTCCTGCCACATGCCCTTCTGCTCCCCTGTGCTTTCCCCAGCACTGAGGCACATCTGCACCCTGTGGCCTGACATAATGCCTGGTACTTAGGACTGAGGTTAGCAAAGAGCAATAATGTTCCGGGGGGCCGTGAGTGAAACAGTAGGGACTTCTCCAGTGCCAGAAACCCCTTGTGTTACCTGGCCTCTGACATCTCACCCTTTTTTTGGAGCTGACAAGGGCTGGGTGTTCCTCAGCATGGTGCTGTTGATCGCCGGTCTGTTGTAGCTACTGCTGAACCTTTCCCAGGAACTGAACGCTGCATGCTGTGAAGACAGTATGCTCTCCACTGTTTGGGTTAATGCTGGAAGGACCATGGGAGTTGGTGAGGTTTTCTAGTTGAAAATAATCTGTCTCTTGCTCTTCACATGACCTCTTTAATAATTTTCTAATCTTGCTAAATTCCAGACTCTGGTGGGTGACTGAGAAATGTTTGCCAACATGCTGCTCTGCTGCTGAGGTAATGCAAACTTGACTCCTGCAACAGGAATGACTGTGGGGACAGGATGCAATTGTAATCCAGGTCCCTCTCCTAATCACTGGGACAGGGATTGGTGGCTAGGGGCAGATGTTTATCAAAATACCCATTAACGAAGGAAAACTGGCTTTTAGACTACACGTGTTTCTAGCTAATGAGGAACTACGTGCTTGCATCTTTCCCCTCAGTAATGCAAAGCTGGTTTATTTTTCCCAATTAATGCACAGCTTTTTGGATTAAAAGCAGGCTACTTTGTGTACTACTCCTGCCAAGCACTTAAAATCTTAATTAGCGAGGCCTCTTAGGACTTGGTTCTTTTCTACCTGCACTGCCATTATTCTGGTAAAATCTGTAGTGTGGTCAAGAATAAATATGCTCTCTGCTTAGGACTTCCAAGAACACTTTGTTCATCAAGGAAGATATGTTTTGCCACCTTCACTTTGGGCATTTATTCCTTTTTTTTGGACTTCATGATAGCCTTTTCAGCTTATCCAGTCTGATTCAGCACTTGCCTGTGATCTACGTATTCCCTACCTGATCGACCCCAACATTGATCTTTGTCTAGATACATTTCACGTGTTCTTGCCAAAACTGTATCTCTGTGCATACTCTTACTCCATGCAGAGATGAGCATGGCAATGCTTTTTGCACAGCTGTCACCAGTTACTGGTGTAGCGTGTTCTTCTTAAGAAAGAGATGCTGACTTGATGGTGGGGAGGAGAAAGCATTTTGAATGAGACCTACAAGGAATTGAGTGCAATATAGCATGGTGATGATTTGGGCTATGCAGTAGGAGTTTTTGACACATTTTCAGGGCAATGCAGGTTATGTGCACTACTGGTTTGGAGGGTAACTGGGAGGCACTGGGAGGATGGGGTGCCTTCCTGTATTTCATTCCTCAGGAACTGCCAGACTTCACTGGAAGACAATCTAGTGGTTTGACAGTGTGGACAAACAGGGACTTTGGCAAGGAGCAGGTCAAATTAATTGTTTCTCAGAGCACTGGTGTGACGAGACCTTGAACCTATAACCGTAATCCAATCCCTACCATGGTATACCATAAGTAAACGAATAAATAAATCAGCACTCCCACACAAATCCAAATCAAATTCTCCTTTTAGGCAGTAAATCATCTTCCATACGGGCTGTTGGCAATTTCCTACAGACTATGAGAGGGGGATACATTGTACTATAATTATTTATCAGCAAAGGAAACGTACCTATATTGATGTATGTGTTGAGAATAACACTACTTTGATTTCCAAAGCAGTCAATCATCTACTCCTATCATTAAGCTAATTCAATGTGTACTATTTATGCAACCTTTTCAGCTTGATAAACATAATTGATAGGCCAGAATGAAGTGTTATCTTTGTACTGACAGTTTAGTAGAAACATAAGGCATTTCTACCAAGGTGATCTATTTTCAGTTGTTTTTTGAGGAAAAAAAAAGGTTACTTTTAAAGATGTGGAAGTTTATATTATAACAATTTGGCAAGGCTTAAGATGACCATCTTTTAATTTCAACTTTATTCAATCAGAACACATTTGGTGCTGAACATTAAAAGGAAAAAGTGGTGAACATCATGGATTAACTGCAGATAATATTTTGCTGCAGCACTACACAACCTCTGAAAGTGTCACCTCTGCAACAGAATAAAAAAATATAATTTTCTCATTTCAGTTTATTTAGCCAGTTCATGAAGATTTCTACCAGCTCTTTTTTTTATAAAATGCAGTGCCTAAGAACAAACAGTTTAGTTCTTTAATGATAGGTATTATTTCCAGTGTTAATCAATGAGTTTCAATACAAAATATATTTTGATAAGCTTCCTTTCTCCCTTACATATCTGGCACATTTTAGATGGCTTTGCTTAGCTAACATTTACTTAAGATATAGGTCTTTGAATTTTTAATTAACTTACAGTTTCTATTTGCATATAGTTTCATAGAAACCACAAGTTAAACAGTTCCTTTGTACACTTTTATTAACACAAAGATACTCCTGAATTAAGCAAAGGAAAGAAAGCCGTTTGGTAAAAATAGGCTGACAACCAAAATGGAAGTTATGAACTAATAATAAAGCAACTTATTTAAATGTAAAACAAAATTGCAAATAAGCCCAAAGCCAAACGCAAAGCAGCAAAGGTGAAAAGGAAGCACTTAAAGAAAATTCAGTGCAATGGAGAAATACACCTCTCATGAAGTCTAAAGGAGATTAAAAAAATACCACGACATAATAACAGAGAATGACATAAAAACAGATTAGCTGGCCTAAAGTTAGGTTAACAGCATTTAATATTAGCAAAGCTTGAGACTCCAGCAATAGAAGAGAAAATACAGCCCTGTGCCAAATTCCCAGAGGTAGAAATTCCCACAATCTGCTGATAAAGTGTTTCAAAACCAGCTTTTCAAAAACTACACTTTTAGAATGGAAAAGCATCAGTAAAGATTCAAGACAAAGAAGCAGAATGAGTTGGGTTTTGAGCCATGCTGCTGCTAGCTCACTGTTTCCATTAGGCTCCTTCCCAACCCCTTGGTATATAACACACTGACAGCTGTGGTGTTCCCCTTGTCCTTGCAGCTGGTGAAGCCAGAGGAAAGCAGAGCAGCAGCCCCACGGGGTGCCAGGGAGGCAGGTGGTTTGGGAACCCACAGACGAGCCAAAGGGGGCTTGCAGCTGAGCAACATGAGACCAGGGGAGACAATCTTTCCCTGGCACTCGCAGGGAAGGCGTGGAGTTTGTCTGTTGAAACTTGCTGAGTAGAAAGTGGAAAACCATAGTTTATCAGCTTGGTATCTTCCGTTTAGCTGTCCTACGTGTGTGTGTATTCATACATAGGTGATGGTGAGCTTATTTCTTTTTTTCAGGATTTAGTATGCTTTTTAATGTTTAATGGCTACGGTAACTCAGATGCATAAGCAGCCCATTTATAAATCAGATACCTACATTATCTATCAACAGTATCAACCACCAATGAAAGTTGCAATCCTACAGCATTTCTTTTTTCTGCTTATTAAAGGCAATGGAAGATACACTCATTAACTGTGGAAGATATATTCTTTTCTTTCACTGGTTAGGTAACTAATAGTTACTTACCTAATAAATTGCATGACAATGGTGACATAACATTTAGTCTTTTAAGGAGGAGCAACTAGAAAAATGCTAGCTGGACAAACTAGCTCTGATTCTTGGAAAGATCTGATGAAGAAGTTAATTCAATTTGTAAGCACCAGGCATGTAAATCATGTGATAAATAAATTCAATGAGCCAATTTAAAAGGTCAACAACCCAAAAAAAGCCAGTATGAATATTTTTAAGATCTGATAGCCAGGTTAATATGATTTTCTTCTTTGTCAAAGCAGCTGGCTTACTGAGGAAGATGAAGCAAGATGTGACTTGTCCTGCCTTCATAAAGAGTCCGAGAGTAGCCTGCAGAGGCACTCTTTACAGTAACATAATGAAATTTTTTCTAAACATAATGGGTTAGAAACCAGTTATTCCCTGAGTGATTGTCATGGTTTGGTATCACGCTGAAAAGCTTGAGGTGCTTTTGGTGATGTCTCCCAGGCCTTATTTAATTGGATATTGCCATTAGTGATTTCAGTCACTGATCAGAGAATGCTTGTAAGGCAGACAAGCATGCAAGTCAGTAACATGATGCCAGCCTTAAAAAAGCACTCTTCTGTGGTACTTCACTGGGGGGGTTATAAAGAAGGAGGGGAAATAACAGTGCTGTTCAGTTTGGGGCTACCCAAGTCCAGCTGTAGGATGTGCTCCTTTTTGAAGAAGCAAAACCACTACTGAGAGTCATGGGTAGAGCAGCGGGAAGAATATGTTTGGGCAATGCTGCCTGAGGTACAAAAGGTGTCGTGCAGGGAACAGTGGCGGTTCCCTAAATCCTCTGCTGGGAAGGACAAAAAGAAACTAATGCAATCTGCAGGAAAGGACTTATGTTTTATAACAGAGGCTGCTTTCTAACCATAGATGTTGACTTTATACGAATGGACAGGTTAGACAAACTGCTCTCTGAAGCAGTCTGATTGTGTGGATTTTGCATAGAAAACCAGCTAGTTTTTCAAGCCATCTTTCCTTTCTCTGCCCATTTCTTTCACTGTCTTTATCAAATTCCCTTTAGTACAGCAGTTACTCCTGTGAGCCTACCACTTTATTTTCAATACTTTTGCTTTGCCTTCTGTGCATCACTCACTATATAAAATGAATAAGCAGAAAGGTACTTAACAAATATTTTGCAATTAAGCTCTTTTGCCTAGAAAGGATTGTGAAATAAAAAGCATTATTTACAAGAAATGCAGCACATTATTTGGCAATATAATTTCAAGAGAGTTAATACATGTACTGCATTCTCTCTAAAATAATTTGGGATTCTTCTTTAGGTATCTTTTTCACCAAATTGCTTATGTGGGGTATCCTCTCACTAATGTTTTTATATCATGCTCCCTTCAGTCCTATCGGAACTAGAGGTTCTGGACTAAAATACCAAGCTGTTCTTTGTCAATATTTGTACCTGGAGAACTACATATTTCCAATATCTACTCCAAAGTATATTTGCATTGTAATATATAACTCTTTAAGCTGCATCATAAAATATGAAACACATTATTCATTCCTTATTTGCACTTGCAGCTTCCATGCCCACCTGTGATGTCCAACTCCCCTCAAAATTATGTCAAACCATTGATTCTTTAACAGCAGCAGGCCATCATCCCACTTGATAATAAAGATGTGTGCTGAGACATGAAAGTGAGCATGTTCTGAATGTCTAGTACTCTTTCAAAGGGCAGTAATTGGATGCAATTAAGAAAAAAACAAAGCTACATGAAAAGTTAGATAAGACTGATCTTATAACATCAGTGATTGATTCTCATACTGGAAAGACTGTACCCACAGAGATGGCACACAATCTGTTGTTCTAAAAATATACAGAAAATTGACTGGAGTCTAGGAGAAATGAATCTATGAACTACTGTGGGAAATAAAACCTATGATCATTAAAAGTAAAAAAAGCCTGTGTGACTTATTGAAATACAGAGTCTTTAAGCAATATTCTGTTAACAGTTGTTTCCACCAGGAAGTTGACTGCTGTCTTACTTGGAAAGTAATGGCATTCCACCTTGCACAACACTGACAGGATTTGACTTTTTCCGAAGCACTTTAAAGTAAATGGGGACAGTACAAAAGTCAGTGAATCCAGAACAGTCTGTATTGTTTACTTGGTGAGTAAGTCAAGAACTAACTTATTTTTTTAAGCAAAAAAGGTAATTTATTTTCCTTGTCCATCCCACCTACTTTTTAGCTATAGCTGATTAAGGGAAGATTGTGTTTCTGCTTGATTGATTGAATTTGGGATAAATGGCAAACTGGTCTCCAGACCTCAAGCCAGCATTTTCCCTTAGCTTCAAACAACTACTTACGGCCAGACTCTCCATAGCTCACACTACCTGCCCACTGAGGATTTCCATTGATTAAGCATCCCAACTAAAATCAGTGAGGACACTTAACACGACAAGGGTGACAAAGAAGGATAAAAACTGTCCCTTACTAAATAATATTGATATTCAGGGTTACAGTGCCTTTCTAGTTGACCTTTCTCCAATGAAAGTGACAGAAATGCAGGATTACTCAAAAGCAAGTTAAAGTTTTATCCAAAAGCAAGAAGAAAAGTTTTATACTGAAATGATCTGTTCTTTTGTAGAACAGAAATAATTAAAAAATCAGCATCCTTTGTGACACGCAAAATACAAGAGTAATCCTCAAATACAGAAGCAGGGAACATAACAAAACTATACCTAGAAATGCCTGTTTGTTGTAGATGGGCCAAAAGGCAAATAGACATCATCTCTTGAGGACATGAAGACAACTAGCTGTGCATTGTTTTTGTATCCAGGTGTCCCTTGCACTGTGCAGAAGAAAGAAAAGGGATCAAAAGGAAAATGGTACTCCAGGCTGCCTGTCATGCAAATGTTTCTGTAGCCAGTCCCCTCCTCCTCAGTAAGCTGCTTTCCTGTCAGATATCTCTCCTGTAAGCACAGAAGTCCCTCTCTTTTTTCCCAATTCCTCTCAGCAGCAGAAGTTGACCGACTCTGAAAGCGGTTGGTTTATGTCTCAGAAGACTTTATTAGTATTTATTTTTAAACTTTAAGCCTTATGTACAAATGACCACTTTCCTCTTCACCTGCTGCTTTACCCTCCTTAAGAGTGTGCAACTTGAAGTGACAGGATAGTGCCTCAGCTGGAAATGGGGAGTGGGTGAAATAAACCTGCAGGTCTTGCCCCTCTCCCACTCCCTCCCACAAGGAACTCTTGCAGTGACACAGGCACAGTCAAGCAAGAAGACTGTGAGTGGTAGAGGAGGTCACAGCCTACAGTTGGTCACCACATCCAAGGAGCAAAAGTACTTTGAGGACAGTCTTGCTGATCCCAACAGCTGAAAGACAAGGTGTCAGAACAGGACCCCTCTGAGCTGATAGATACAACAGGTAAGCTGAGAAACTGTTTTGTGCTTAGGGAAACCTACGAGTTTGCCAGTTAGGTGCTTTTAATGGCTGGAATATTTTTTGAGGCAAACACTTCAAACAAGGGGGAACTAGATTATATAATTCTTACTTATCTCTTTCTTTACCCTTTTTTAGTATTGTGCAATCCATTTTTCTTTAAGCTTCTCCAGCTCCTCAGTTAGGTGATGTTAATTTCATTTGAGCATGTTTTACTTGAGAATGCAAGTCTTTGCTTTTCCAAATCTGTGTTTCTGCTCCACATTGAGGTGAGCAGAGCTACCTAGATTGTGGGGTGCTCTTCAATACAAGTAAAACAGCTGGTTTGGAGCTTTACTGGATCAACAGCACCTCTCAAACTTTAGAAATGTATTGCTTAACTTTCAAATAATTAACAGAGTGCATTTATATTATAGCTGTGCTTGGGGATAGTGTCACATCTGAATTCACAGTATAAGCTGACGAAATACAAGTGGCAGATGGAAAATGTTGTCCTTTATTTTGTATTCCCCTAAACGACTTAATGTTGTACTCAAAAGAGCAAAGACATGAACTTTGAAAGCTTCCCCCCCCCCCCCCCCGCCTCAATTTCACTTGTGAAGACCAAGAATGAAGCATCACCTGTTAGGAACTGTTATGAATAACATAGAGACAGCAACATGCATTGTCTTGCTAGAGGTGTTTGGACAATGAATATTGTTTGTTTTAAATTCAAAACCATATGAGACTGTCATCAATGGATTATTTACATAGTTCAGTGTCTATGCCTTTCCTTCCGCTTTTACTGTAAAAACTTTATCACTATTGATCTTAGATCTTTTCCAGCTCATTAGCATATACTCCAACATTATTCTCTTCTCTAATTCTTGGCTGTGCACTCTGTCTTGTAAACTCAGCACAAGCTTATCACGACCAAACTTATTTTGATTCTGTTGCCACTTTTCTATGGCCTGTTCTAATTCACAGCTTTTGCATATCAGTATAAAATCAAAGGCTTTCTGTTGCCTGAGGATTCAAACAAGATCAAAGCTTTAAGATTATATTTGTGTTTGTTAGTCTGCTGAGAATGTGTATTGAAATACTTACTTTGTGAGAGCGATTACATGTTCTGATTGCATGTCTCAGTATACATCCACAGAAATACATTAATGTCTAATTTTTGTTGACATAGTATAGTGTGATACAAAGCACAGCATACTTCTATGATGCTAACCTCATCAAGAATATTGTTGGTAATAACCCTGCATTGCAAGTGATTGTTATATAAATACCTCTGTAAAAAGTTAACTGGGCATTTTTATTTGGGGAAAGGAAAACTTGTGCAAAACTGCTATTCTCTTCCCAAGTGTTACTACTGCTGTAACACATCTTATTATTTTTGTAAGCAGCCTTGAAATTGCTGAAATACATCCAGAGGTGCATGAAGCAAAAGTATTGAAACAGTGGATCACTCTGGCTTTGTCTTGTAAATGTGCAACTTTAGTCCATGAATATACTTTTTTACATTATAGTCTGCCATGTGGTAAGTTGCTACCACTTGTGTACCTTGCAAAAATGTTGAAGCATTTGTGCCCTAATAGTAGGACACAACACACATGCTAAAGCAAAATCCTGAAATTATGGAACATTTAGAATAAATACCTGACAACTTGCTTAGAGGAATAACTGGCTTTGTCTCTGCTCGCAGGGAAATGTAAAAAATGATAGGACAATCGATGTGGTCGTTGGCCATTTGCAGCTATGCAGCACAGTAGAGTCATGCTTGTTCTGTCCTAGTGGGGAGCTCATACAGATCAAAAAGCCAAAAAATGCCTTTAGACTGGAACGTCTGTCCATGCCAATGTGATTTTTACTAGTTCTTTTGGAAGCCCTGTGTGTATCCATATACACAGATGGTGATTGGGGTATTTTGTGGGTTTTTTTAGCAGTGCACTGAATTGAAACAGAGCCAATTAGCATGGCACTAGAGAGAAGAAAAAAAAAAGTTTTTCTTTTCAATGTAAATGGGATATTCTCAATATAAATTGGAATTTTTCCAAAATCTAGTATAAATATGAGGGTTTCTTCCACGAAAGTACTTACTGCAGATATATTAGTGATATTCCATTATAGTTACTTTAAATATACTTTAAAGATACAAACGCACTTTGACTGTGGTTTATTTTCCACCTCTTCTGATCCATATAAAAACTGGTTTTCAACTGTGTGTCATAAAAGTTAAAAATTTCTGTATCTTAAGTCAGAGATGATTACATGGCAGTGGTTTAGAAGGCATGTGAAAATTTTAATAGAAAAAATTTTTGTAAGGGTTTTTGCTTTTTCCCTACTCTCTTGTGTAAGGTTTGCCTTCTGCAACAGCTAGGCCCTTAGAGTGAACTGCAGATGATAAATCCAAATGTAAAAATAACATAACGTTATTCTGACATGACTCCTTGACACTCAGCAGATGCTATTTGCATGAAATGTTTTTGATGTGTCTAGTGTGCCAAAAGCACTTACTGAAATCAACTGTAAGGCCTCTTAAGCCCCAGCCACACCGTGCCAATGCAATGCTTCCTTTGAAGTTTGTCAGGCTGCTTGGGGTCAGGGATTAGTCACAGCCTCAGGGGTCCTGTGGGCTACTCTCTGTACCTTGTTGATGTTTCCTGTGCAAGTCTGTATGAATTGGGTCAACCTCCTGAAGCTATATCCAGGGGAAGGTTAGAGAGCTGGCTAACAATAACATACACAGGGCTGGGAAGCCAGTCAGCTGGTTTTTGTTCTTGGCTTTGCTACTGTGAATTGTATGTGACCTTCAGTAAGTCATTGTGGTGGGTGAGCCTTGTCACGCAGCCATAATCCCACCCAGCCGCTCTCTCACTACCCCACCACAACAGGGCAGGGGGAGAAAGTAGGATGAGAAAGCTCATGGGTCAAGGTAAGGACAGGGAGATCACTTACTAATTACTGTCTCAGGCCAAACAGGTTTTACTTGCAGAAAACTAATTTATTGCCAATTAAAAGTAGAGTAGGATGGTGAGAAACAAAGACAAAAATGAAAACATCTTCCCTCAACCCCTTTTCCAGGCTCAACTTTGCTTCTCTACCTCTTTTCCCTACCAGCCAGTGCAGAGGAATGGGGAATGGGGGTTGTGGTCAGTCCATAAGAGTTCCTCTCTGCCACTCTTTCCTCCTCACACCATTCCCCTGCTCTAGCATGGGTCCTTCCCATGGGATACAGTCCTTCATGAACTACTATAGAGTGGGCTCATCTTGATGGGCTGCAGTGTGGACATCTGCTCTGCCATGGGGCACCTCCTCCCGCCCCTCCTTCTCAGACCTTGGTCTTCATGCTGCTATTTTATACTTCTGTTTTTTTTTCTCTCCACCTCTCTCTGGTGTTTTTGTCCTTTCTTAAACACCCCCACTGTCAACACCTGGACACCTGCACCCAATGTAGTCATGTACCTGGTTTCGCTTTGCTTCATTTTTCCCCACCCATTCATGCTACCATTACTTTCTAGAATGTTTGGAAAGCAGATGACAGAGAGGCCTGTGTCAGTGTTGTTTTATTCTATGACTGTTATAAATGCAATTGAAAGGTGTTATTTTATTTATTTTATTTTATTGAGAGCCACAGATACTTTCATCTCTCTAAAATGGAAATCTTATAATTTTGGATAGAAGATGTTGAAAGTTACAAACTCTCTTTTAGTTAGAAAAAATTCAGGTCTGATGATTTTAAAAAAAACTCTAAACATGCTGTGCAATGTAATTTGTCGGACAAGTACTTGCAGCTACAGCTTGCCTTCACCACAGCAAATGAAAACAGTATTTAGGTTCCTTTTTCCCCAGTTTTAATAACTACCTAAAATTCTACTCATTGTAAAGTGACATCCAAGCGCCTTGCTCTGCTGCACACTGACTGAGCAACCTACAACAAATTGCTTGAGGTCATGGCAAATGTCTTTGGGCTTCGGCAGTGCAGAAAGATGTCTGCCTGTGGGCATAGCCCTGTTCAATCTCTTGCATCCCTGTGCTCTGGCTGGGAGCAGCACTTGTCTCTGGGCACCAGCTCACGTTACCTCCAAAGAAAGGCATTGGACAGGGAGCAAATTGAAGCCTGAATGCCTCAAGCTGCAAAACTAGTTTACTGTAGGAAATACTAACATATGTAATATTATGGCCAAGTGTACAACGCTGCTGGGTCATTCTCTAGACACACTAGATGTGTCTGCAACTGGCCTGTAGGTACCTGATTGCAGTGTCCTGTGTAGCAGACCCCCTCATCAAAATATAACTTGTTTTTAAATCTTGTAGCTTCTAGGAAGTGTTAGGGACACTGAAATCATGTTGTTGCTTGAATTTGAGTTAGTGATAGGATAGCTTTTTATCTTGATAGAGATCCTTAGAACTAAAAAGAGCTGAGACAACAGAAGTCTTTAAATACCATTAATTTACTCTGCATGGATAAAATTCATCCAGAATTTGTAAACTATTATTTATTACAGCAACAACTTGGGTGCTGCTCCCAGTTGGGAGATAAGGATTTTTCCCAGTAGAGTAGAGGCAAGCTGGAAACTAATGGACTTCCTCCTATTGCAATTCTTGGCAGTTCTTTAAAGCCTTGAAAATGTGCTAACTGGTACCAAAAATGATGTGTTGGCTCACTGTTGGATATAAATAACCATTAAGTGCTACAGCTGATGTAAATTAAAATTATGATGGATTTTTGAGAGTAAACACCTGCCACTTAAACGTACTTTCAACACTATTTTTTTTTTTCTGATACACTAATGTTGTATTTCACTTTCTCCAGAGACATTCTTGCTGCTGCTGGCTCACACAAATGCAATAGTCTGATCTTTGCACTAATAAGAAAGTTTCATTATGGTAAAACCAGGCACTTTTGAGAGGAATGCCAAGCCTCTGGGCATGCAACTTCAGATCCTTCTGATCCCAGTGACAAAACTTTCACTGACCTCAGGGAATCCCAGATGCCCTCGTTGGAAGCTACTGACTTTATTACAGATCTCTTTCTGGAGGAATTATTCCCTGTGCTTCTTGCCCAGTGAGTGATCCTCATATTCTTTTTATTTCTAGTTTCCTAGCTTTAACGTCTGTTGAATTTTGACCCCCTTTCCATGTACTTCTTTTTCCTGTCTCACTCAGGTACTTATTCATTTTCCAGGTCTCCTTCTGCCAAAACATTCTGCCGCCATTGTAAGCATGATATCCTCTAACTTTTTCTTATGCTCAGCAATAGCATGGGTATGCTAAAAGCTTTCCCATAGGCTCAGGGTGCTATTTTATGTAGCATGTTGGCTGACTGGAGTGTCAGACTTGGCAGAAAAGTTGAAAAATACCTATGATACTTAATGTTGAGGCATAAGTGAGGTGCAGTTGGAAGGGAAATAATCTGGAGGAGTGCAAAAGACACTCAATGTAGGGGAAAGAGTAACAATCTTCACTGAGACACTTTTGACTTTAGGTCTTGGCATGTAGGGGGCACCACTATTGCAGATAAAAAACATCAGCTCTGATATAATATTTATATTATTTTATACTACCATCTTTGAAAGAAATCCAAACAAAAATTATTTGTTGTCACACTGATGGGCATTGCATAAAGCAATCATTATCAGGACTGACAAGCGCTTTTCAGAAAGTGGTACCACCACCAATTTTCTGACACCTCTCTCTCTATGTATAGAGAGTATTTTCAGTCTCAGTTTTCAGACATTCATTGGAGCACTAAGTTGTCGGTTTCAGTAAGTCCTCTACAGCAGCTTCCACAACTCCAGCGCTGTATGCCCAGTATTTCTCACAATATTGAAGCTTATGGCATAAAAATATCAGTTGCAAAAAAGGAGGAAGGACAACAGCTCTGCCTTTGTCCTTAAGTTTGCAAAGCTTTCTTTGAGGGAATGCTATTGGAAAGCCAGGTTTCTAAGAAGTAATTTCTGAATGGTTAAGTAAAAAGTAAGTCTGAAATTATTTTTGATAGTCTTCTGAGTAGTGATAAATTTGGATATAACTGGGAAGCTTTATCTACTCCCTAGAGCCACGTTCTTCAAACATCTGATGTCAAAAATGAAATAAAGTGATTATCTATAAAGTTTTTGTTAACGTGGGTATTCAGGGGCTCTCTCTGGATGGAGAAAGGGTTGCCTCTGTGGC
The DNA here is from genome assembly GCF_030936135.1 of Gavia stellata. NCBI lineage: Eukaryota > Metazoa > Chordata > Aves > Gaviiformes > Gaviidae > Gavia > Gavia stellata. Next base: position 66,458,385 of record NC_082637.1, read on the forward strand.
AGCCCTAAACAGTGTGAGCATGGCATGGTAGAATGTAAGGCCATCCTGAAACCAAAATCACTTGATATTCTTCTGGACTTGTACTGACAGAAAATAAGACAAAATTTCCATTGAGTTCTGTTTTGCAGCTTATCTTCCCTATTTATTTCCAGGTGTAAATGATGAATATGGTGCCAGTCTGTAAGCCAGCTTCAATTAAATGGATGATGCCATTACCAGAAGCTAGTGTTGATTAGAACGTCTCTTATTTGTTAAAGTCTGAAGAGAGGTCTTTTTTTTCCCCGTTCTCTTCTACTTCTCGTTTTCCTTCCTTTTGCAATCGCCAGGTATGTTTCTCAGTAAGACATTCTCTGTCAAAGTGCCTGGAGTCTAAGTGTGAAGCCTGATAGGCATTTATACAGATTAGTTGGCTTATTGTCACATTCATGTAGTGTTAACATAAACTTCTTTTTTTTTTTTACTTTAAGAACACTCTCCTTGCAAAGAGAGGGACATGTCCTTGAGGAATTAAAGTAAAAGAAACTGATACTTCAGGATGAACCCCAGTCACTTTCATGGCTTGAGTTTGCATAACAGAGATGACAGAATGGTACAAGATGATCTTAAATGTATTTTGTTCAGGAGCAGAGGCTGTGTTCTGCCGTGTCAAACCTTCTTTTCCTGGTGGTCATAAGACTGCAGCCTTTCATTTTTTGTTAAGCTTAGCAATGGTGCAGCTGCACCGCATGTCCTCCTTAACAACACAGGGAGCAATTTCCTATGGAGCACTGGCCGAGCTGAATGCTTCACGTTGCTAAAGAAAAACCTGTAATAAAGACTTGGTGGCAAGTAATAAGAGATGTACTAAAAAGGAACCAACCGCAGGGAAGCAAAAATTGCCTGGAAAGTTATACTACTTTAAGATGACAGTGAGGTTCCTGACTTCACCAGCTTGCTTTGTGACTTTGGACAGGCCAGTGTTGGGCCCACCCGCACACCCGGGGAGCCGTACTGCTATCTACAGAGTAGGACACTGCTAATTCTGTAATAAGGTTGAAGGAGTAATATGCTGTATTGGGTTTGCATGGCAAGGTTTTGGTAGCAGGGGGCTACAGGGGTGGCTTCTATGAGAAGCTGCTAGAAGCTTCCCCTATGTCTGATAGAGCCAATGCCAGCCGGCTCCAAGATGGACCTGCCACTGGCCAAGGCCGAGCCCATCAGTGACGGTGGTAGAGCCTCAGGGATAACATTGTTAAGAAAGGAGAAAAACAACTGTGCAACAGCAGCTGGAGGAGAGGACTGAGAATCTGTGAAACAACTGCAGACACCAAAGTCAGTCAAGAAGGAGGGGTAGGAGGTGCTCCAGGCACCAGAGCAGAGATTCCCCTGCAGCCTGTGGAGAAGACCATGGTGAGGCAGGCTGTCCCTCTGCAGCCCACGGAGGTCCATGGTGGAGCAGATATCCACCTGCAGCCCCTGGAGGACCCCATGCCGGAGCAGGTGGATGCCTGAAGGAGGCTGTGACACCACGGGAAACCTACACTGGAGCATGCTCCTGGCAGGACCTGTAGACCCGTGGAGAGAGGAGGCCACGCTGGAGCAGGTTTGTTGGCAGGACTTGTGACCCCAGGGGGGACCCACGCTGGAGCAGTCTGTTCTTGAAGAACTGCACCCTGTGGAAAAGACCCATGCTGGAGCAGTTCGTGAAGAACTGTAGCCCATAGGAATGACCCATGTTGGAGAAGTTTGTGGACAACTGTATCCCGCATAGGAATGACCCACGTTGGAGAAATTTGTGGAGAACTGTCTTCCTGTGGGAGGGACCCCACGCTGGAGCAGGGGAAGAGTGTGAGGAGGAAGGAGCGGCAGAAACAACCTGTGATGAACTGACCGCAACCCCCATCCCAGTCCCCCTCTGCTGCTCAGTGGGAGGAGGTAGAGAAAAAAAGGAGTGAAGTCGAGCCCAGGAAGAAAGGAGGGGTGGGGATAAGGTGTTTTAAGATTTGGTTTTATTTCTCATTATCCTACTCTGATTTTGATTGGTAATAAATTAAACTAATTTCCCCAAGTTGAGTCTGTTTTGCCCGTGACAGTAATGGTGAGTGATCTTCCCGTCGTATCTCGACCCACGAGCCTTTCATTATATTTTCTTTCCCCTGTCCACCTGAGGAAGGAGAGTGATAGAGTGGCTTTGGTGGGCACCTGGCACCCAGCCGGGGTCAACACACCACATATGCTCCTCTCATTTGTCTCTGCATTTACGCGATGGAAATAGCGTAGGCTTTCCTTTTTGTGAAGCATTTTTCAGCTCTTTGAATAAAGTGGGAAATTGTGAATTACCAGCTTTGTCTATCATTGTAATCCTTCACCATTGGCAGGCACACACGCACAGCAGTATTGCTTTGTTTCTTGCCACATTCACTAGAAATGTTTTTACCTAAAAGTTAGTATCTTATTATATCAGGATTGATTACCATGTAATCTGCTGTATATACGTGCTGCTAAAATGCCATGATTTTCATTGGAAATCTTCCATAAAACCTAGAGAATATTTTAACATAAGCTACTGTGTTAGCAGTTCTTGGGGAAGGGAGAGTACGACATGAGAAACAGTGGTGTCCTATCAGTTTGCTAAGGCTGTCTTGTTCTTCTTCCAGGCTTTGAAGGAGTGTTTAATGAGAACCAACTGTGCCAATCCTCACCTACTAAGCGTAACACAGGATCTAGGTGGGAACAAGTCCTCATCCCTGCTGATATTGACACTTACCCTTGCCCATAGTACATCTCTGTCTGGGGAGCTTAGGAGAAAATAAGAGTGAAAGAGATTTACTGGGCCACAGAGTCTAATTTACTGTATTCACAGCCAGGTATTTCATATAATCCCTTTAAAAATATGATCAAGCTCCATCTTTGAACTGGCTAGAAATAGTGATAACAGCAACCTCTGGGATGCTTTCAACTTCTGACTCCTTTATGGGTTAAAAGTCGTCTTCTGATCTCCAGTCTAAGTGTATTCACGATCAACTTATCCCACCCTTCCTCCCTCTCTGCTTGTGGTTTCAGCAAAACAGTGCTCTGAGATGTTCTAGGAATAATGTTAATTTCCTGTGACGTTTTCTTTCAGAGCTATTGCTAACTGTGTAGCTGCAAAGACAACTTTTCATTCTGTAAGGAAGCTCTGCTCATGGGTCAGTTTTTAAAATTTCTGAGTACTTTCAAGAGGAATATAAAATTGCTTAATGTCAAGGAAAAGATTCTCAGTGATGTAGTTACGCCACCATAGTTACAGTTGTCTCTTGTCGTGTTACACTTCAGCTGTGTCTATGCTCATAAGTAGTGTGACCTGGTAGGAGTTGACAAGGTTAGTGCTACGGTACTGATGTTGGCACTCTGACATTCTTTGGACGTGGGGTGAGGTTGTTTCAAAGAAGCGCTGGTCTGGTCCTTTGATCTGAATGCCCATTAGTGGTTGGAGTGCATTAGGCAAGAGCCTGGAGAGCATTTACCTCCCCTGTGTCATCCAGAAGGAGTATAGCTTTGATGGTCTGAGCCTGCTCCATGGCATAAACCAACACATGTGGAGGTGATTGGGAAATTCTCTTCAAAAGCACACTTCCCATCTGGCCTACAATGCTGATGTGTCTGTGTCCTTATTCCTTCTTAACATGGAAGATCAACAGGGATGTTCCTAAGACTGGCACTCCTCTGCTGCAGGTTTGAGGTGATGCCCTCAGAGTACTTGAGATGGACTGCCTGTATTTCTGCAAGTGAAACCCCCAGGCATATGAGGTTTAAATGTAATCAGTTTGGGGACATGTTAGTATCTCCTTCAGCATAAAATGAAACTGTGTCTGCCCTTAAGTACTCAAGTACAAACTTAGCCCAGAGTTTGTACTTGATATTCTTAACGGGACTATTGATAGGTTTGGTTCTGTCTGGGTTTTTCCTTTTTTTTGGTTTGGTTTGGTTTTTTGTTGTTTTTTTTTTCTCAGGCTGTGCTGTGACCTACTGAGTTTATAATTGGAGACAAACTGAAATAGCACCACCGGAGACTGCAGCAATGATCTCATTAAAAAGTGAACATTTTCTAATAGAGAAAAACTGATGCTGAAAATGCCTTTAGGTGGAAATTCCTAACAAATTGGGTTCTCTATAATGATCACTTATATACCTATTAAGGCTGTATTTCCTTTTGAGAATTCATCAGTTTATTGTAGAAATGCTGAATGAAGATGTCATTTCCTTTCTGACATGTCATTTAGAAGTGGACTAAGATGCCATTATTTGCCATGGAAACAGAAAAATGAAAGGCTTATAAGTCCTGAACTTTTTTTCGTACCACAATTAGTGTTGCTGCAGTTTAACTGCCCAATATCTATTTTATGTTGTTTATTGTACAGCCTGTTTTGGGTGAATGAAAAAAAAATCATTGAAAACAGGGAAAAATAACCACCTGGCAAGTAAGAAAGTTTAATGAAGACTTATTGTACTTCAAGTATTTGCAAAAAAAGGAGGAAAAATTTGTTCTTGGTTTCATGTAGGACTGCAGGTTTCAAGGCACCTGAAAGCCTTTATGTGATGGTCATTAGTTCTAATAACTGGCCTCCTCAGGCAGTTGGTTGAAAGAGTTGCTCTTAGCTGTTAGTGTGTAGAGCCCAAAATGGTTAATGAAATACCTTTAAAACCAATTCAGAGTTTTTTAGTAGGTTAATTAAAAGTGAAAAAGCTCCTACAAGCTGTTTGTGATTTCCATGAAAGATGGGCATAAGTCTCCATGGGACTGACTGTGGTTGTTAAATCCAGCAAGGCATTTCACTTTGAGCGTATAAGCAGTGTATACATTCATACAGGCTGAACTGCACTGGATTTCCTATGTCCCAAGCTGAACATCTGAGTTGAGAACTTTGTGGGACAGAGATTTGTATGAATTAAATCTATCAGTAAGAAGTCATAGAATCACAGAATCACAGAATGGTTTGTGTTGGACGGGTCCTTAAAGATCATCTAGTTCAACCTTCCTGCCATGGGCAGGGACATCCTTCACTAGATCAGGCTGCTCAAAGCCCTGTCCAATGTAACCTTGAACACTTCCAGGCATAGTACATCCACAGCTTCTCTGGACAAACTGTTCCAGTGTCTCACCACCCTCGTCATAAAAGGTTTCTTCTTTACATCCAGTCTAAACCTAATTCTTTCAGTTTAAAACTGTTGCCCCTTGTCCTGTTTCTACAGGCCTTGGTAAAAAGTCTCTTTCCACTTTTCCTTTAAGCCCTCTTTATATATTGAAAGACCACAATAATTGAAAGACCCAGAGCCTTCTCTTCTCCAGGCTGAACAACCCCAACTCTCTCAGCCTAGTAGAGGTGTTCCATCCCTCTGATCATTTTTGTGTCCCTCCTCTGGACCTGCTCCAACAGGTCCATATCTTTCCTGTGCTGCAGACCCCAGAGCTGGATGCAGTACTCCAGGTGGGGTCTCATGAGAGCAGAGCAGAGGGGCAGAATCACCTCCCTCACCCTGCTGGCCACACTTCTTTTTATGCAGCCCAGGATACAATCAGCTTTCTGGGCTGCAGGCACACATTGCCAGCTCATGTCCAATTTTTCATCCACCAGGATCCCCATGTCCTTCTCTGCTCTCATTCAAACCATCCCTCAATCTGTATTAATACTGGGGATTGGCCAGACCCAGGTGCAGGACTTGGCCTAATGAAAGTGCAATAAAGTCATAATGAAAGATTTTGTATAGCATTAATCTTTCTTGTTATTGGCCTCCTTATAAATAAATAGATAGCATGAGAGTTTAGGGAGAGAGGGACCATCCCTGGTGAAGAGAACCTGCTTAAGATAGGTAAAGTATTTCTGCAGGTATATAAATGATTCTCTGAAAATACATTTCTGAAATAGATTAAAAGAAAAATATTGGTCACAAAAAAAAGTATCAATGAAACAGCATTAAAAAAGGGGGCAATATTTAGCATTGGGAATTATTTTGCCAAAGTGGGATTTCATTTTCGTAACACCAAAGATGTTCTAGACTTCGGAGCAGTAGTTTGGCTGCGTGTTCAAATATGAATTTCTAAATGACGGTGTATGAAATCCTTTTCACAATGTCGTACTTGCCAAAATCCTCACCTGCATCAGGAAGTCCAGGATTTCACTTTGTTTGTTTGTTTCTGTGCTGGTTTTTAGGCATTCAGCTAGAAATAAGCAAGGGAATAACTTCAGATTTTCCTTTGGCTTTCCTCCTTCAGAATGGACTTCTATTTTTTGGGTGGTGCCCATTGCAGTTTCACAGGAAGATGATCAATAGTCAGTCTAAATCTCCTAAACTGATATCCTCTAGAGATCAAGGGTGAGGCAAGAATTTTCTTGTGGGAAAGAGATGATGAAAGCCTTCAATTACTCTATCATTGCACCTGAGGGAATGGAACAAAGCAAGGAGAACTTATAGAAAATAAAAAAAAAAAACACAAAACTTTCTGTAACAGAAATGTTGTGAAAGCATCTGTCATACTACAGTAGAAGCAAGTGTAAAAAATTTAGGTAAAGCTGTTTGTTTATCCAAAATGGGTTCATTCATTATATGTGTCCAAGAATGATTTCTATACTTCATTTAATAGGAATAACAGAAATTCTAGGCTTTTATTTCTAATTAAGGAAATGTTCATGGTACAGTGCATAAATGACTCAAATATCAGGGAAGGCAGTCTTAAGAATATGAAGGGAGAGTGTTAGATGACTGATAAAGTGACATAGTGACATTCAGTCAAACATCTTCTGGTGGCTCATTCAAAGCCTGCTGAAATGAATGCTTTCTGTACATTTTTATATTTAGCCTTTCAGAGGGTGAAATATTTTTAACCAAGGAAAAATTACTTTCTAGATTTTAGAGGCCAGCCCTATATTGTTGTACATGGTCCCATTTTCATAAAAGGTAGGTAGTAGCTGCCTCTTGAAATCAGTTAAACTTCTTGTCATCACTGTCCCTATTGGGGGGATTTTGTAGACAATTATACCTATGGTATTTAAGAAAACACCCCATTCCCTCCCTGCACTATTTCCTAACTGGGAAAGCTATTTTTATTAAACACAAAAGCAACCAACTTGTCTAGATATGAATCAGCATCATTTCTGTAATTAATCCAAACTGAAATCACCAGCTGAAACTTTCACAGACTCAGAAGTTCAATCTGGATGCAAGCCAATCACTGCTCTGTTTTTCAAATATAGAACCGACATTTAGTCACAATTGGTTTAGAAAAACTAAATGTTTAAGCTGTTCTTGCACTTTGCACAGACATATGAGTTATTTGAAGTGTCAGGTATACATAGTACCTATTCAAAAAGTCAGAGGTTTCGTGAGGGGTTTTTGTCATTATTTTTTTTCTGTGTGTTTCCTTTTATATTTAATGTGGGTGACATAAGGGGAATTGGAGAATTTCTGGGCTACTTGCATCAACTACTTTCTGTAATCAGTGACTAACAACTAGCACCTTCTTCTGGGTGAGACAGCAAAGGGGACCCTCTAACATGCTAAGCAGTGGGTTACACATTCCTTTTGATCAAAGAAACCTTGAGGTGCACACATGATGTGTACAAGAGCTCTCTCACTTTAGGACAAAAATGAATCTGTTTCAGATGCTTCCTACAGATTTGAACTGGGGAGTTCAGCACTGGAAGTACAGAATACAGTACTAAGGAGCTAAGGATTTTGTAGGAGGGGACTGGTGTAAATGTTCAGTCTCCCTTATATCTGCTGTGTATCTGCTGTGCATCTGGACCATGGCAGATTTCACTGAGAAATTTCCTGGTTGTAGAGTTTTGAAATTACCTGTTTTTAGAGTGGTTGTTTTAGCTGATCAGTAGAAATTTGTGAAAAGGCTATGTTTCTGTGCAATTCCCTGTCACTGAGAACCACGGGTCTGCTGTGGACCGAACCTGCTCTAGTAAAAAGGGAAAGGCCTGCTTCCCTCTATCCCCACTGCCTTTCCCTCCGCAGCCCCCATATCACCCCAACTAACCCCCTCCCCATACCACAGGATCTCCCTGTAAGACTGGGTTCCGGCTCTGAGGGAGCTTTACCTTGCAGTGTCAGGGCAAGGGACTGTGATCTGGGAGCCTGGCGTGCAGCTGACTCTGCTGGGACCTGCTCTCCCACTTTATTGCTGTTACAGTGTGCTTAATCAAACTCTCTCTCTCTGCTGTTACTCACATTAGAGCTGAAAAAATGAACTAGCTGGGGTCCACATATCATATATAGGCTCTTCTCTCCCTCCTTCTGCAGGTGGTAAGCATGAAAACTAGTGTCAGCTTCAGTGCCTCTGCGAAGCCCACACTTGCTGACTCCCAGTATTGCAAACCTTCAGCTTGGTATCCACTCTCCAGGCACATAAAGGGTAAAAACGCAGAAGCTGTGGTAGGAGGGCAACTCTGTTAACACTTGTTCCTTATGTTATTAAAAGGACCCCCTCTTCCTGCTGCATATATATTTCCGAGATAAAACAGCTCTGGAGTAGGCTGTGTGGGACGATGCAGATGAGAGAAAGGGGCATCTCATGTGTCTTGACATCACTGCGAATGAGTCAGTGCTCCCCATCAGTCATCATGAGGCACGGAGGGTATTTGTGACTGCTAGATGCACAGAGGGCACGTGGCATGGCAGGGCACCTGAGCAACCTGGCTGGAGCCATGGGGCAGCCCTGGGTGGCAATGTACTGCCCAGCTGCACCCCCAGGGAGTCCCCGCTGCTCCCAATACCCCTCTAGCCTGCAGTAAGCCCTGACATTACCACTCGGTCTCACCAAGGTTTGATTTTGCTGCAGTGCAATTAAAGAACAGATTAAACTAGTCTAGGCAAACATCAAAAAGTGCATAAACCCAAAGGCAGAACTAACATGCGTGACTGAGCAATGCATATAAATACAATTCCAAACATATAAAATGTTCAATAAACTAGAAATCTATATTGCCTTTTTGTCGCTGGGATTTCTTCTCTTGCTATCATTCGAAGACAGTTTAATAACAAAAACAGGTCACACTGGTAACATTTTATACAAAAAGGGATAAGACTGCAAAGTCTGACAACGTTCTGAAATGAAAACCGTTTCTTACAAGCCCTGTCCTCATCCTTCCCCCCACTGAATCCAGTTTTCTGTGGTTTGTGATGATTTTGTAAGTATCTGAAACCTTAAAGTCCAAGCATAATTTGGAACTTCCAAAAATTTATAGATACTTTAGAAACCTTGTTTTACTACTTAAAATTTTTACAAATCACAGTCCAGAGAACAATAGCAGTAGTTTTTTAGTGTTTACTGCAGAAGTCATGCCTGCTGCATCACCTACATGTTCTTTCAAAAGCATTAATTTTTCATGATTATATCAGGTAAATTGACAAACTTAGCATGCATAGACATACTTGATAAGTGCAATAAGGGAAGACAAGATTTTCTGAACGTGCCGTAGCAATAAAAATTTATTTTAGAGGCTTGTGTGCATCAGCATTTAAAAAATCATTTCCATGATGCATGATCACATTCTACAAATCATCTGTTATCACTGATAATCTTTTATTAGGCAATTTCCATTTCAAAGAGTTGGTGTTAATTTTTCAGCTTCCTCTTATCCTGCCGTTATATCTTTCACAGAAAAAGTTAAAGGACATTTATTTTGAAGCAAAATAGAAAGTGACCCAGTGCTACTTTTAATAATTCACTTTTATATACAAGAAGTCAGATGGAGAAAAAATTGCTCAGCATAATTTTTAAAAGTCATAGCTTCATCTCTTTTAAAAATAATTTTATTTTCATTACTGTTCAGACTCCTGGAAGCAACTGAATGTTTTGCTGCAATGTGTTACATAATGCGTCAAAGAACATGCAGTCTTTACAGACATCTCTGGTTGTGGGGCAGATTTTGGTCTCATTTAACACTTTTTACACTAGTGTGTTATGCTTTTCTCTGTGGCGTTTTCTCTGGCTTAAATTTTGTACAGCAGACCAGAAGCAAACATTAAAACCTCCACAGAACCTCATGACATCCTATAGTGATGCCTTTTTTCACAAGGAGGACTATGTTTAAGAAAGGATTTATGTGTTTAGCTTTCTTTAGAAGCGTCTAAGCCCAAAATTTAGATATTCAGAAGCTCTCTGATCAGTTTCCTCTTAGCCTGCACACACTGAGGCTTTTCGTATTCTTCCGCCACCGAACCTCTGTGCAGATAGTGTTCAGCAGTGTGGGTCCCTCCTTTGCTTAATCTCCTTTGACTGCTTCTTGCATCAATCTGTTCAAAAACAAGCAGAAAAGAAGCTGGTGGCCTTCTCTCCTTTCATCAAGCAGCTCAGTGTGGATAGTCTTTCTTTTACCCATGAAGTGATTTCACCCCACATCTTCTACCATGTTGCTTTACTTCCTAAGTTGCACTACACTCTCTGGTGGAACTGTTCTTGTTCACTCCTACCGAAGCTGTTCCTCCCATGTCCAGGCTGCAGCAGGAGCTCCATTTGTTCTAGAGTATCTCTGGAATAGCTGTTGTGACAGCAGTGCTGTGTATTGAGTGCATAAACACAAGCTCATTGCGCTTGGATGGGTCTCTGAGGTCCTTCTAAAGGATGTATTCAAATTTTGTCTAATCATTGGTATTACTGCTTGTACTCTAGTTGATACTCTACCTGTTTAGGTTAATGTAATTTCAGCCTTTCATGCTTGAAGTAGCATTAGTGACTTATTCTACATAATCTTTGCTAGCTTTCACCTAGCAGAGTTATTTAGCAATGAAGTTCTTTGTTACTCTTCCTGTTGCTGTTAGAAATGTCTGTGAACAACTGAGAGTGAGGCTTTGTTATGCTGGCTCTGAACAACAAGAAATCTAAACACCCGAATCCCCCAAAAGGTGGGTAAGGAGAGACAGCTCACAAGCAGAGTTTGTCTCTTGGCTGGTGACAGCATGGGTAGCTTTTGCAGTGGTTTCTTTTGGTTGGATTGCCTTCTGGCATCTCCCTCCACTGCCCCTCCCCTGAGGCACTGTGGGTGCTTGTGCACTTGTGTCAGAAGGTAGCATCTAATCTTGGCTCTGAATGGAGAGGAGACCCATGCAGACATGTGCTCTGGCTTACAACGGTGACACTTTCCTTTGTTCTTCCCAGGGCAGCAGTTGCTGCTTTAGCCTCTTCTGTCATTTCTCACCCACCACACTGTTGTGCTGCCGCTTCGCAACACATTGCACATTTCTCCTTGAACTTGTTCCTTGGCTCCTTGTACAGGGGCAACGTAACAACATGCTGCCAGGTCGGATGTGTGGATGGGACAATCTCCCGGCTGCAGTACCAGAGAACTGAAGTACTTCATAGTCCATTCATGGAGTAGTGATGCCACAGAAAGTATCTAGGCAGACACAGGACAAGTCCACTTACACATTCAGGTCTTTTGATCCAGCAATTTACGAAGAGTTTACATTTTAAATAACAACACAGAAGTGTTCTTTTTCTTTATTTAGAATGTGCAAATGGAACAGCTGATCCCTACAAAAGCAATTCATCGTCATTATGTGATGTAGTTGCATATAGCATACAGCATATGACCATACAGCAGAAAATGAGGACCTACAGATTGAGGTGTCCAGGGGGAGAATATAGAGCAAATACTGATCAAAGTTGATGTGTTGAGCTTTTTTGTTTGTTTGGCTGGTTGGTTGGTTGTTTTTAAGTAAATGATTTGCATTAAGACTAATCAAAAGGAAGCAGCTGCTCTTCATCTGTGTACCAATTCTTAAACGGTATTGAAAATTAACAGTAAAAGAGAGCTGAATAATAAAACAGGGACATTTTTAAAAGTCATGGTTTGTTTTTTCAGGAATAATTTGCTTACGAAAAACTGTTTAAAACAGAAAAGATGTACTTGTTTCTACTGGTTGGAAACTGAACTGTGGTGGTAATATCTAGTATTCACCCCTTGTTTTCTGTGGGTGGGCCACTTCAAATCAAAACAGTCTGTGGAGCCAAAGGTTTGGGTTGCCTCCAGTTACATAACTGGGACGAGTTTCTCTGTTCATTTGAGCCCTCTTCCAGAGCAAGTCATAACAGTTTCACTAGAACAAGAGAGATGGGGATTAGTGGACCTCTGTTATCTATTGGCTTACAGAGAATCAAATACTGAAGAGCATGTATGTGGTTCCTCAGTATCACTTCTTACTGCATGTAGCATTGACAGGACTGTCAAGAGTTTTCCTTGCTTTGCCCATGCCCTTTCACATTTTTTTTCCCTGAGGAATGTTGAATGAACCATCGTTCAGGCTATTTCTGCTGTCTTAGACGCCTCTCTCCTGAAACCCACCAAGTGAAGCGTGGGTTTCTGTCTGCTGGGTCTTTTAATTGGGAAAAAATTACTGTGATGAAAAACTTGAAGTTACACCTCAAGTAACCCAAGATAGCATATGGCACCAAAAGATTGTTTAGTGTCTAACTTCTGCCTCCAGATACCTGCACTAGGGGCAGAGCCATCCTCTGTTAGGCACCATACACACACAACACTGAAATTGCCATTGCTCACGAGAATTGCTCAACTATAACCTGAAGACATGAGCAGATTCAACAAGCAGGAGAAAGGATATGAAACAACAGTTGAATAAAACTGGCTGGTAAAATAAACAATGGTCAAAGCACACCATCTGCTTTTCTGCAGAGCCTACAAATCACTGAACAATGTCTGGAGTGAGTTTAAAAGGATTTGAGGAAAAATAATTACTGTTGCTGTGGTTTCTGAACATTTGGGAAAGAATGGATTCCAATTGTATCTGCATCTTTTTCAATAACTCACACGGTATTACAGTCCAAGCCTATTTTATTCAGAAGTGTTTATATTTTTGAACCAAATTTCTGATGGCCAAAGCACCAGCTATGTTTATAATTCAGAGGCATAGCTCTGCTGTCAAAGCTCCAGGAAAAGCAGCTGTGTTGGGAAACTTTCTATGAGCCAATGGCAATTTCCTTCTTTTCTGAAGAAGCATGATTCAAAACCTCTATGACTTGTGATTTTGCTTTTCTTTCTCAAAACACATGGAAAAATTGCTACCTTCAAGCAGGTGGTCATATGTTAAATGAAAATAATGTTCACTGAGAGGTACATCATTGGAAATTTACCCGCATGAGAATAATGTGCCTCTACTTCTTCTGGCAGCTTATGTGGGAGTGGGATTTGGATCGGATAAAGAATCAGTGCTGCCCTTTGCTAATGGAAAATGATTATTTTTTCATAGCAAGAGGTATGATAATATGACAGGTACTATGAAGTACTCCCTTCCTTCCCAAATGTGTTAATAGCCTAGAACTTGGATGCGAAATAGCATTCTCTACTTCCATGTCACATACTTCAATGAAATTTTCACTGTGGTTAACAAGATCTGCCACAACATTATCAGATTGTTGCCAAAATCTACTGCATACTGTATGTATTTGATGTAATCAGTTGTCTCTGAACTGTGAGCCTAGTGGCAGATACAATTCCCCCCCCCCCCCCCCCACTGGATTTTTATACCATGAACATTAGAAAATTGCAGTCCTGCCAATTTGTTATTGTCTCTAAGGGCAAGGCACTCGTACTGGCCCTATATTCTTAAAATAGAATTGTTTCTGATCACTAGTAAACTCCTTTTGTCACATATGACAAACAGCAGAAATTAGAACTTGCAGTAAAATTATAATTTCCTGCTGTTTCCCTCCTGACAATCCATGTTCAGGTGGTGCTGAGCTTAAGTGATTCTGTTCCTTATCTCCATCCCTCCCCTCACCCCCTCTTGTAGGGGCATTTCTTCAGTTACCTGGAAAAAAAGCTGACTTGTTTATTTTCTAGGCTTTTTAAAATGAAAGATTGTAATAATCAAAATACTTGAAAGCTACTATATATCCCATGGACAGAATTGTAACAGAGGAAAGCAGTATGCAGAAATGCTGAGGATTTAGGGTGCTCAGCCCTGGAAGCTAACTTTTATTCTCTAACCTCTGTCAAGCTGTAAATCTTCATGCCAGATTATACTAGATATTGCAGTTAGCAATCATCAAGGGACCAGTTTAAATTCTGCCCACCTGCTTTTGCAGTGTATCAGCAAATATTTGGGTATTCAGTAATCTTTTGTGGGTTTTCTTGTTGTTAGTTTGGTAGGTTTTACTGTCGAATTAGATCCCAAGGGACCATCTGCTTATCAGTTTCCCAGTAGCTAGTAGGTGGAGTCTGTGGATGATCTGCTGTTATGCCCTTAGCTCTGTAAGAAAATCACATTTTGTCACTTCTGATGTAGTCTAATGAGACACAAGACTCTTGCTTTTTGTAACAACAATTTGTCACTCTTCAGAGAGTGTGCTGTTAAAACAAGTAAGCTTTTCTTACACATGCATACCTCAGAGGGGCAACATTCCCATCCTTTACTAGCATCTTTTATTGCAGTATATTTCAGATGATGATTTGGGACTTGCAGGGGTAGTTAAAAAAGGTAATTTATATGGAGGATGTTACAGGTATTATGTTTTCTAACAATTTCAAAGCAAGAAAAGGCAAATAAAATTTCCAGAGTGATTGTTTTATTCTATGATGCCTAAAAACTATGATATATGTGAAGTGTAAACCTAGTAAGTGTTGTTCTTGGTTTTCATAGAGGGAGTGTGAAACACTGATTTTATATATTTTTTTTATATATATATATTTATATATGTAACATATATATTTACTTAGTCTAATTGTGAGAGTGAGGCGAAAATGTTTGTGCAGGGGAAAAGCATGGCTTCTGCATCGGGCGACGAAGCTGGTGAAGGGTCTGGAACACAAGTCTGATGAGGAGCGGCTGAGGGAACTGGGGTTGTTCAGCCTGGAGAAGAGGAGGCTGAGGGGAGACCTCATCGCTCTCTACAACTACCTGAAAGGAGGTTGCAGAGAGGTGGGTGTTGGCCTCTTCTCCCAAGTGACTAGTGACAGGACTAGAGGAAATGGCCTCAAGCCGCACCAGGGGAGGTTCAGGCAGGATATTAGGAAAAAGTTCTTTACTGAGAGAGTAGTGAAACATTGGAATAGGCTGCCCAGGGAGGTGGTAGAGTCACCCTCCCTGGAGGTATTCAAGGAGCGTGTGGATGTGGCATTGTGGGATGTGACTTGATGGGCATGGTGCTGTGTGGTGTTGGGTGGGTTGGTGTGGTGTGGTTTTTTTGTTTGTTTGTTTGTTTTGTTTTGTTTTGTTTTTTAAGGTTGGACTTGATGATCTTACAGGTCTTTTCCAACCTTAGTGATTCTGTGATTCTGTGAAAAATACTGAACATTGGCAATCTCTTAGTGAATTGGAAAAATTGAAAAAATGCTGCCTGAGGCCTGGCTCATTTTTTGCCCTGGATCCACAAATATTAACATAGTTAGCTATAAAAGAATAATAAAGCAGTGTTCTAAGTAAGCAATTTTTTAGTTCTCCAAAAGTGTGTGACAATTTACTTTCTGAGCTTTTTGGAGAAAAAACTGATTTTGTACATAAGAGTGCACTTGGGCTGGGGAGAAATCAAAGCCTTTTCATCACAACCCCCTGTCAGCCCAGTTGTATGACGTAATTCAATAGAGTAGATAATGTGAGAGGAGAACCTATGAGAGAAAGAGAAACTCATAACACTTAAATTTAACCCTGACTCAACTGCAGTCTCTTCCAAATCCCTTTGAGTCCTGGACCTTTGTCTCCTGTGTTGCAGACAAATGCCAGAACTTCTTCAGATGAATGTGTATGTGTTCTGACATAAAATTCATCCTGGATCTACAGGAATTTTCGTTGTTGTTGTCTGGCATAATTTGTGAAGTGATTTTAATTTATCTTAGTATGGAAAGGAAATTGTGAGGGTTCTTTGTCAGTAAGAAGATAAAAACTCTGTCTTTTCTATTGGAAATAACAGCCATTGGGAATTTTCTGCATGGGTAGGTTAGTTAGGCACCAGTCTAGGCATTACAGTTTCTGCAAGCTTGCAGGGGATGTCACTACTTGGAAGTTTAATTGCTCTGTCACTCCTTAAGGCTGTTGGAATTACAAGTGCACCCAACTTTCATCAGAAAATACTGTAGCCTTGTTTAATTTAATGTGTGACTTACTACAGTGGATTCATTTCTAATAAACTGAACACTTCTTTCCATGTAACTCAGGTAGCCCTGGAACACAATCACCAGTTTTCGTGTAAGTGCAGAGTGAGATAAATACATTAAATGTGTGACTAACCAAGAAATCAGTTCCCATAGTAACACTAACTGCTTGACAATCTTTACACTTAGCATCCTACAGGATCTGTAAAGAATATCAGCATCATTATTATTATTATTATTATTATTATTATTATTATTATTATTATTTTGTATTGCTGTTGCACTAAACTGTGCTAGCCCAAGATAGCAGCTCCACTGTGCTGATGATGTAAGAACACGTGAAAATATATGTAGTTCTTTGGGACACATATAGTCTTCTGAATTGAGGAAAAGATAAAATTAATATGATAAGCAATAGGAGGGCTTCATAGCTAGCAATGCACACAGGATGACCAGCATTTATCATAACTCTGGGGTTTTTTCTCCTCTCTCTCAAGTCATAACACCCTGTGCTCTCTTAGCATTCCTTTCAGCCCCACTGTGGCTGCAAGGGATCTACCTGTAAATTTTGTCTCTGTCTTTTCCTCTCATCTGTTTTGCTGCTTAAGTTTGATGACTAGATATATGTTTAAAACTGCTCAAAAGCCATTCAGTTTCCCTCTAAGGTTTGATAATTCTGTATTATTTGGGCTTACAAAAGAAGCTCTAAGGACAGCATAACTTGGAATTTTTGGCTTTGATTAGCTTGTTGATTTTGTTGCCAGTATTTCTTCAATAACTTCATAATGATGTTTTTGAGATTTTTTTATATGCATATTTACTTCCATTGATCTGACTGTTAATAAAACACAAACTAATCAAGAAGATTTCACTTTACTTTTTCATTTGTGTGGCTAGTGCAGGTTTTTTCCTCTAGCTTTTCAACATATAATTTATTTCTCTCAGCATTAAGAATAACCTGTGTTTTTTCATGCACTTTCTGCAATGAGACACTAGCATATATCTCCATTTTGAACAGCACTGTTGTTAAACAAACTTGTCATTCAGTGGCCACCATTTAAGTTAAATTTGCCCACAGTTTAGAGTTGTGATGTGACAGTGTGACAGCAGTCAGGTTCCTCCACTTCCGACTGGACATTTAGCTGTAAGACCTGCCCAAAAGTGCTTCAGCAGGTGGTCACAGCTCTAGAAGGATATCAAGAAATACCTTATCTGCAGGGTTTGCGTACAGTCAGTCGTTCTGCCACTGCAGTATGCGTACCCAGTAATAGCACTCCCTTTTTTCTGTTTTTTGTCATGTCTTGTTAGGATTTTTAGTCTTGACCGGTTCAATTATATCTGATGCTTAGCAGTAAAAATAAATAAATAAATCTTAGCATTGGTGTCAAATTTGGATTTGAGATTTCATTTCCTTGTATACAGTGTATTCTCCATAAACCTGCGGTGTTCTCCATGCCAGTGCTTTATAGGAACTGGATGTTTCTACATTGTTCTGCTGTATCATCTAAACACCTTAAGTAAGGGAGATTAAATCTCCTTGTCCCTGTTCTCCACTACACTGGGAGTGAGCAGCAGCTGGGACATGGGTTTGGGTCCCCGATTCTCCCTTTTTGTAACATTGGCTTGAAGCAGTAGCATGGAGCTTAAAGTAAAGCAGAGTAATGGGATACAAGCTGCGCGGCTCAATGCCACGTGTCCCTCGCAAACATTAAACATCCTCCTTCTCTTCAAAAGGGGGAGTGTAATAAGCACAGAAGGTGGCTGTACGGCTTATTAGCTTTAGGCTGGCAAGGACTGCTGTTACTTATTCAATTAATTTTCAAGTTCATAACCTTTGGCTAGCTGAAATCTGCTGTTTCATGTTCACTAAAGAAAGGAGTTTGTGTGGCGGAAAGTTTGGTCCATCAAGTCACATTTGTTGTTAATGTAACTTCTTTCAGCATTCATGTTAAGTCAAGCTTTGGATGGGTTGCCAAAGATAAAAGGAGCCCACAACCTTGTGTGCATGTGCATGGCTTAACAAGAGTCTGTGGGAAGCAGGAAACAGCACATGAGAGAAAAAGGGAAAGGAAAGGATTAGTCTGCAGCATGTTTCATTAGTATGCTGCTAAAAGTTCCTCTAGGTGGTTGTGTTTTCATGATTTAGATGGTAAGATTAAAACAGTTAAAAATTTATCAAGCCTTTCTTAGATGTTCACTTCAGAAATGCAGTGGATTAAAAAGCTGTTTTCCTAGGATTGTTTGCTACTATCTCTTTGCCAGAACTTAAAACAAATGGATGGAAAGGATCTTCTCTTCCCAGTGTTCATCATTACCTTTAGGACAAAGAAAACTGTATTAACCCAACCAAGTTGCTGACCTCACTCTGAGAAGGAGGAAAAGCATGATGCATCCCACTGGCTCTGGCTTAGGAATTGAACTCTCACTTCAGGCAATAACATCTTAAACCATTGCAGTAATTGATTCACTGAGCATCTGGCTCTGGTTCCCATCCTGTTTTGATGGAAGTATATGAGGAAAGGCTGAAAGATGTTGTTTCCTGCATGTTATTCTGATACTGATTTTGATAAATTAGTAAATGATTTTGAGGTCTACAGGCTTAATTTTCTCTCTACATGCAATAACAGTAAATAAACAAACAAAAATTCCATTTTATTTTGCTTGGACTAGGAAGGTGTTAGCAGTCCTTAATATTTTGCATATTTTGAGTATTTTCCCTCTGAATTTTGTGATCTGATTTGGGACAGACATTAATTTGGAAATGTCAGTGAAATAGGGTGACTTCCTGCTAGCTCTGCTGAAAGTGGAGGTTTTATGAAATGCAACGTGTATTAATTCATTCAAAACTAAAGTTTTGAACCTAGGTCTCAAAATATAAGATTTCCCACTTTTCTTAGTGGAAGTATGGCTAGGTTATTTTCACGAATCTTGTTCTAATAAAACATTTATCTCATGTTTTTCATGTAACTATAGATTCTAAAATTAACACTTCCATTGTCCTCTTGGTAGGAAGAGGTATTCTGGGTTTGGTTTTTTTGGTCACGTTATTATCTTTTCCCTTATGTTTCTTTCTCCAGTCTTTAAACTTGTTTGAATTGTTTGT
This sequence comes from Gavia stellata, assembly GCF_030936135.1. Taxonomy (NCBI): domain Eukaryota; kingdom Metazoa; phylum Chordata; class Aves; order Gaviiformes; family Gaviidae; genus Gavia; species Gavia stellata. Next base: position 66,477,558 of record NC_082637.1, read on the forward strand.
CAGGCAAGATTTGGAACAAAAATATGTATGATTTGTATGTACATCCTTGCTCACAAGATTCAGATTTCTATTTGTGTTTGATGCAATAAAAGAACTTTCCTGCTTTAAAAACTATAAAAGGGAAAAAACCCCAACACAGGGTCTCTAAATAAATCCTTTTTCTATAGCCCCTAAAAATAAAAAGCTGTCCCTTGACTTTATTCCTCCTCCAATTTCTTTTTCTACATGCATCATTTATTCATTGCTGCTACTCTCTTCATTTTGCAGCATGCACTGACTGTGTTTCAGGCACCTGTAATAGGTCATGCTTAGATGCCTGGTGACCATGACACTGTGTGATGTTCATGTTTTATATTAAACTGTAAAGTGATGGGGAAGCATCATCTGACCGTTTCCAACAATGAAGATATACTGCTTTATAGGTATTTGGATGGGAGGCTAAGCTGGTCCAAACTCTGAGATGGATTGGCTCAGATCTTCTCCTTATAGTGAGCTCTCAATGGAAGACCAAAAGACTTTTAAAATCAGAAAAAAACATTCTTCATTGAAAAAGCTAGAAATGTGACTCTTTTGAAATAAAGAAAACACAAACCAACAAATCAGGGCAGAAGAGAAGTAAAAAGGGTCTGAGTAAGACCTACTGCCTACTGCTCTCTTGCCAGCCAAATGCTGTTGCTGGAACATCTCCCCCCTGAGACAGCGCTTCAGCTTGAGAAGGACCAAGTAGAAGGGCAAAGCCCTCACCTTTGCCTTCCCTCCAGGGAGCTCCACCTGCCTCAGTCTTCTTAAAAGAGCATGTAGACCCAAGGCAAAGCACAACAGTTACTCTCTCCCATGGGCAAAATGACCACACAGTTTTCTTGGGTGTTCCTTCTAATTTTGGGGTGGAGAGGGCCTGTGGATGGAGGTGTTTTTTCCACCACAGTAGTAAAAGATCAAGCACTTAGCTTTCATGCAGCAAAGCTGCAAGTACTAATTGTTTTTATATGGAAATCCTTTCATAAGATAAGAAGATATGTTGTCATTTTAATTTCAACTTTGGTTGCTGACTGATGCATGCAAATAATTAATTAAAATATTCTACTGAATGAAATTATAGTTGATTAAAAAAAAAAAGGAAGAGAGGCATTATGATCCAAAAGCAACAGTATCTCCTGCTCATTACAAAGAGGAAGTATTTTCAAGGCAGCTAAAATGTCACTCTGGGGTGTTGAAAAAAACATGAAGAAAAGTTTTGGCAGAGAGATTTCAATCCTTGCTTTAAACAGCTCAAGTGAGACATCAGTCTACAGAAACCCCAACTGTGAACAAAATTAATGCTTTGCAGCTATGCAAATTTTAAACATGCATAGAAGGATAATAATATGATAACTTAAAGTAGTTACCATGCATTGTAATATTGCCAGTGACTGTTGGATCAAAGACAATGTAAAAATTTGATGATGTGTATCACATTGTGATAATGAATCTATTAATTAGCACACGCTTTTGTGTGCCAACAAGTTCATAGATTATGCAGCTTGCAGGAGAGTCAAAAAAGGTCTGGGATGCTGGTGTATGTTCAGGATTTGGTTTTGAGTTACTGAATAAGTAGTTGCCCAGAGTGTTAATCTGCATTAAAGAATTTCTAAAACAACTGCCACCTCGGCAATACCCAAGCAAACTGGATTTGCAGGTCAAGAATGTCTGGTGGATTGCAAGGAGCTTTAGTCTTTTCTTTTGTGCTTGTACAAAGAATCTACCTGAGGGAGACTGCATAGTGTATGTCTTTTTCTTTTCCCCTTCTGTTGTTACGGTCAGAGGAATTTCTACAGGGAAAATTCTGTAATGTGGCAAGGGTGAACTGACCTATTCTAGTAATTCAATCCATAAGGGCCTCAAAGAGAAGTATTTTTCTCTCTGCTTCTCACATGCTTCACCTGTGGGCTTTGCCTTGCTTCAGAAGAATGCGGTGATCTTAGAGGGCTCCTGGAGAGGGATGGGCCTCTGGAGTAACCATGTCTTTGAAAATCTGCAGGGAAAATAAACTAGAGCCTCCCATGGACAAACTGAGACAGATTTCGGCATGTCACATGATAACCAAACTACTTCTACATTTTTGTTGGTTCTTAGATGTATATGCTTTTCACTCCATCCACAGTCCTGGATGGAGGAGATATGTAGCAAGATCACTGCAACCAGGTTCTCCTCACTGGGGAGCAGCAGTTTCTAGTAAGCTGAAGATATAAAGGGGCAGTTGTGCCATCAGTATCACCTCATCATCTTGATTTACTGATTTATTAAGTTTCATTCCTCTTTGGTAAATTAAGGCAATTTGGGATGCACATGTAAGATCGTGTTCCAGTCAGTTTTTTGAGTATATCTATTACTGATATATATTACTCCAGACTTGCCTGGCATCTCCATGCTGAAGGCTGATTTCAGATGTCTGAAATTAGTTTTCACTACTTTTTAAAATGCGTTTCTTTAGAAGAGAGGTTGAAGATTCAGCAGTAACTGAAGAAATTTCTGTATCTAGTATTGCTATGAAAATCAGAGAGGATGACAAGCCTGAGATTTGAGAGAAGTTTGCCAGTAGTGGACACTGTCATTCCCTCAGCCAAAGTATGGATCATTCTTGTAAATTGGAACCTGAACTTGTTCTCAGCAATGTTATGCAATTTCCTACGGGGGGGGGGGAAAGAAAATTTTATTGGAGATAATTCTGTGCTGATTTAAAAGAGATAGCAGGGAGACAGGAGAATTTTAATTCTTTTTCATCAGATAGATTAACTACAACATATTTAAAGTATTTGTACCTTAAAGCTGTTTTTCTGTAGCAGTAACAGAGAAGAAAGGGTGAACACACAGCTTTGTTTTCTATGGATATCAGTCCAACTCTATTACCAGAACTAACCATAGTTGAAATAAAGAAAAAACATTTGTTACTCTAAATTAGAAACAGCAAAAAAAGAAAGCTATTGTTTTTCTGATACCTTTGGCTCAAGGGGTTATTGCCATCAGCAGACAAAAGCTGACACATGGCACTATGCTGCACAGCACATTGTGCTCCAACAGGCATGCGAATGCAATGCTGCTCATGTTTGCATCATACGGCGTTGGCGTAACACTGGAGTCCCTGTCGCAGGTAGAGTAGAGAGTGCACTTCCCTCCTAAGAGAGAACTAACAATGTATTTTACTGATACAAAATAGTGAGTTAACAAAGTTTAACAGTGGGTTAACAAAGTTTGATAGTAAATGCAACAGCGGTTTACCAAGATTTGATGGCAAGGTACACTTGATTATTCACTGCATAGAGGACAGGGTCAGACAGAACTGCAGAGAGACCCTCCCATTGAGTCACAAGGTTCAGAAAGGACCCCCTTGCTTTCTAAACTCCTTCTCAGAGAGGAGTCTAGGTGCACCTGGATCCAATCCTAGTCCCAGACTTGGTCAATGGTTTATCTCTAAAGGATTATATGCACGCAATCAATCCTTTATATCACTTAGATAAGGTTTCAAAGTCTGGCATGCTATCAGTCACTTACCGGGAATCTGTTGTGGCAAGGAATCTCTCAACCTTGAAGAGTAACCTTGAGAGGCGTCCCTACTCAAAGGGGAGACCCTTGCATGCAGCCTGCTGTCATTTCAGGAAAGCCCAATGGGCCCTGGGCTGTCCACTATTTATAGAGTAAGATGATTGACTTACAGTCATATTTGCATACCAACAAGACATCTGGTCACTGCTCCAGACAGCCTTTGCCATCCGTCTCCTCCAAGGTCCAACTCTAGCTGGATGCAGCCATCACAACGGACACTGGTGGTTATGGCTTAAGCAGGGGCAGGCAGGGGGAGCACACCGCCACAGTCCTGAAAGGTTGAGTAAGAACTGTTTGTCTTTGTGTGCCAGAGGATGGAACTTTAAATCGTGTCACTGCCACAGATCTGCTGATGAAAAAAGCCATGGCTGGAGCATTACTGGAAGTTTTTAAAAGAAATCCTAGTGAAAAGCCGAACAGTTAGGGGTTTGGAAAAGGAATCTGCCCTGTGTTAATGTGTCAGGAAGACAAACACAAGGCTGGTAAGAAAACACAGGCTTTTGATGATGGTGCTGGAGAGGTCAGTGAGAGACAGCAGTATTGATTGTGGTGAGAATGGCATGCATTGTGTAGATGAGGTCCACAGCAGGAAATTAATGATCTAAGCTAGTAAGCCATTACATACATTGGGCCAAGAATATATCATGGGTTTTTCTAAAACTAGCTGAGAGCAGGAGCTGGATGCTCAGCTCTTATAGACAGAACAACAGAAAATATGGGTAGAAGGGACCTTTTAAGATTATCTAGTTCATTCCCAACCTCAGGAACTCTGCCCGAAAGTTTCCTAACAAAAGTTTTTTTCTAGAAGATGCTATAGTCTTTCCTAGATAATCCATTCTTGCCCTTAACCACCCACACAGTCAAAACCATCTAATTTATATGCAATTCAGGATTATTGCTTCTCCTCCTACATCCAGGAGACACAGGGAAATATTTCTAATTTTCTCATTGTGGTGTAGTCCCTAGACTTAATAAATATCCCTGTCACCTCCGACTCCACCCCTCCTCCCAACCCTGCCCCATGTGTTTCCTGTTGTCGTTAGTCTCTTCTGGAAGCTTTCCACTAATACAATAGTTTCTAAACTGTGGTACTTAGAGCAGAGTATTCCCATTAGTAAGGTTTTTAGTCATGCGGGTTCTTTAGTGAGTTTTAGCTATTAACACCTCAGATGATGCCTTATTGCAAAAGTATGAGTTGGTAAAGCCTCTTTGGTCTGTGAGTCATTCCAGCCCCAGCTATTTTCCTGCAAAGCTGCTGCATAGGTGTTCTTCAAGTTGAACTTCTGTAGTTCATTATTCCCACAGAAACATAATATTGTGCAGAGATTATTTCCATGAGTTGTCAAGATAATTTTAAATACTCTCTATCTGCCAAAGTGGGTGCAATCTTTTCCACTTCATACACACACAAACTTACTAAGTGCATGGCCTACTCGCCTACTCAAGGATTTGGATCATTAATGTGAAAGCCCATTTGATATATTTTTACTGTTTGATGGTGAATCATTAAGAACTACTCTGACTATGATTTTTCTACTCAATTCTATATTTGTTTCATGGTAGCTCCCACCTGGACTGTATTTCTGTAATACCCTTACGGAAAGGTCATGAGAGACAGTCAACACCTTCCCTAAAGTAAGAGATACTGCATCTACTGTCTTTTGTCTATCTACATAGCTTGATAAGATTTTTTTTTAGCCTTTAAGGAGAAGAGCAATGTATTTTCCCTTACTTGTGGCTTTTAGGTTAGACAAACTGGTGTCAGGAATGCTAGAAGGCAATTGGCTAGGGGAATTGACTGGAAGACATCTTGAGGTCTATTTCATCCCTGTTGTCTGTCATAGAAAGCCAGTTCTCGCTAGATCACTCTTTGGCACTCTGCTAGCTTTATATAAACCTGACAAATCCAGCCTCCAGAGATTTATCACATAAAACTCAATTATATGTGCTCCAGGAAAGAGCTGGAACAAAGTGATATACTAGGTTATTAGTGAAAAATATCTTTTGGGAAATGGAAAGAAGTTATTCAGGATTACATCTCATCCTTAAGTAAGGATTGATCCCATAGTAAAATCTTAGCGGAGTCTCAGCTTTCACATCTTCTTGGTAGATGTATATTTTATGCTCTGCCAATATAAATAACTTGTCAGTTTGCCCTGGACTCCCTTAGTTCCCTTCTGCTCTGCTGTCATTTTTCTAGTTGCAAATCCACCAACAATTGTCAAGGGCTTTGACACTGAAGTTTTGAAACCAATACAGCCTGAAGTGTCCTCCATGGAATTACAGGAGTCACTTGCACATCCTTCGTTCAGGCCTGGGGTTGTGTCCATCTCTTTCTTTGCAGAACTGAGGTGTGATGTACTTCTGTGTGCTGTTTCAGAATGAACAATGGGCTGAAAGGGAGAGCCGTGAACCAGGTTGTAAAGACAAGTGCTTTGAGATGCATTGAACACAAGTAATAGCTGTTTCTGTTCACGGCTGTCAGAGTAAAGAAATACTGGGAAAGGAGTATAGAGTGGATAAACAGCTTTTGTTTTCCTTTTCACCTGCATGTGATAACTTGCTGATGATATCAAAGTTGCCTCCAGCTGCACCCATGGTTTGCACCCATCTAGCCCTGCTGCGATTACTATCCTGGCAGTAGAAGTGCTTTGAACTACTTAATACACGCAGTTTAGAAGCTGGACTTTTGTCTCTACAAAAATTAGTTTTTCATCAAGTAAAAGTCAGATAACAATGCATTTTTTAATCTGGCCCTTCCTTAATGACTTTTTTTGTAATTGGTATTTAAAACAGAATTGTACAGGTAGCAATGCCTAACACCTTATTTCCATGTTTCCCATTGCACAAACACATTAAACAAGTGCATATAAAAACTACATGACAGTTATTTTAGTATTTCCATGAGGCTTTGACAGCAAGACTGGATTGCACAGAAGGTGGGCAGAGGCAGAAACTGATGTTCCACGTGTGCCATTTCTGAAAGCTGAGTATTCTCTTAACCATCTACTTGTCAACCCCAGTTTCTTCTTCCAGTACGAAATGTAATTTGTAACTGTCTTTTAGGGGGAAAATGGCAATTCTTATGTTTCAGTAAATACACATTGTAAAATTTGTTATGTTATTTCTTGTTGTAATCAACAAACAAAACAGTAAGCCACTTTGTTTTGACTTAGTGAATATTCTGGAATAATCTTGAGAAGTTGGCTTTTTTGTTGTTTCCAATGTTTCTTTGTTGCCCAAATGGTCTGTTAAGTTTGTCTAACTTCCTCAACAACTTTGGTCCTGTCAAGAGAAAGGCATTCTGGATTCTATCTGGAGTATTAAAATAGGCTGAGATTTGATTGTAAAACAATTTGTAACCTCTTATCCCTTATTCTGTAGATGCAAACACACATAACTGAAAACATTGGGGCTACAGATGTGAGCATTTGAATACTTGTGATTAACAAGACAAGTACTGGCAAATAAGTAAACTCATTGTGGACAACCTTATACTGATTTTTGATAAAATGATGCATATTTCTGCCCTTTTGTCCTTTTCTTCTTCTTTCATCCACTCTTCCCAAATACAAAAATGTGTCAAATTCTTGTTGCACCTAAACGAAAATTTTCTTTTATCATGTAAGGAATAACATGATCTTATTATTAATTCTTCAATAAATATATCAGGGTTTTCACTGCTTTTATGCAGACAGTCAGCTACACTGGACCTATGCAGTTGGCTTGTTTGACTGCTGGGAATACATCAGGGCAGTTCACCCCAAGAGTGGGTGATGCCTTCCTTGATACTATTGCCAGGTCTGGGCTGTTACGCTTCTAGTCTGACCTGTGGCCTCCAGGAGTGCAACTTGCGACAACAGCATAAGATACTGTACTGATAAAAATATTTACGGTGAGACCTTCGCCTGAATCTTTTTACACCTATGGACTTAGTCAAAATACAATGTAATAAGAACTGCTTAAACCCAGGTGACTGAAATCCCTACTCACTGAAATATTTCCACTGTGTTCCATAATTGAGGTAGAAGCACAGTCTGTTTTCCAGTCTTTTGCGCAGTTTAATTAATGTAGGGCATCTCTTAGAAGGGTACTAGAAAATGCCATGCATCTTTTGTTCATTGAGTTACAGGGGTCTTAGGTAGCAGAAGCCCTTATGTGAAGGCTAGACTCTGCTCTGAGTTACCACCTCTGGAATGATTGCATTACCTGCATGAAACAACACCAACATTAACAGAACCTGTTCCAGGGTTTTACTTGGTTTCTAAAATATTTGGCAGCCACTGAAAAATTCTTAAAACTGAATAATCATCTTTAGGAATCTTGTGTGAAGTGAGAATATTTTTCTGTTCTTCAACTTGTATTAAGTGAGGTAATTTCATAGAAGATGAAGAAATGTTTGTAAAAGCATCGTGGTAGTCTCTTTAGCTTACAGTTTATGAATGCAAAAATGCTCAAGGAGTATGTCAGACCCATTCTAGAAAACAAAGCAGGTCTAACAGTGTCAGAGCGAGCTTCAGATGTCACATCCCTCTCAAGCCTAGTGCCAGCTGGGGTTATCTTGTTTAAAAGGGGTGGGGGAGAAACGTAAGTGTGTTTGTGTGTGTAGACATGAATATTCAGTCTGGCCCAACATTAAATGCAAACCCCAATCCACTTCTATAGTCATGCGGCAGGAGATGCGACTATCCCCCAGGACCTTAAAGGGGCAAGTGTGCAGTGGGTTGTCCGGTCTAGATGAGAGTTTCCAATATGATGTATTATGACAAGCTTGACCTTGATGTATAACAGTTGTGGTGTTTCTTTTTTAGTTTCTTTTTTAAGATACAGAATCAAGCTTAGTACCTACGTGTTGTATCAGACACTGTTTTAGTGTTCACCTACTTGAGAAATTCTCAGAGTACCATTAAAGGGCAGTGCATGTGTAATGATTTGAATCTTCCTACTAGGATGGCTACCATGCTGTCATATAACAAGGCTGTTGATTATTTTAATACTTCCATTCTATGTTAATACTTATGTCACTTATTTATCAACAGATAATATGAAGAATTCCCTAGCTTCATGTGTGCCTGCATTTAATGCTTTTTATGGCTGAATATGAGGTGAAAGGGTGAATGATAGTAGAGTAATAAATAAAGAAAGTGTGGGACCCATACAGGAGCCACAGATGTCTTGAATGCTGAGAAAACAGAGCACTGCCTCTTAAAAATGAAGACTTTAATTATAAAAAATGCACCAGGCAGCTCAGGGATGTTCTGGAAGCTTAGAATGATGCTACCTGCTTGCAGAAGGAAGCTTGCTATGTGAAGAAGTTTTGACTTTTTGCTTCTGATGAGGCACAGCCTGATTATGTTGAATGGCACAAGAATGACAGTTGTTGAGCCATGTGTTTGTCTATTTGGAAATACTTATTCTTTTCACTATGTTATCAAATTTAATTCCAAAACATTTTAGTTTCCTTTCCAGTTTAGAAGGATGTCAAAAATTAACTGAAGGGCAAAAGCGTTTCATTTTTATCACTTCAAAATCTTTTGGGGAATGGCAGACCACAATTACAAATCACATCTTTAAATATTTATCTATCTTGGGCACTACAGCTTGGATGATACTGAGTTTAATCTGTTTACAATTGATTTTCTTTTTAGAGGCAAATATTTAGGGTGAAATCCAGCCTTATTCATGAAAGGTACTGAACTCAATAGCTTAAATCAATGGGAACTATGAATACTTATTATATCAAGATGTAATGAATTATGCTTTCAAGTGTCTAGCCCTTCTCAAGGTTTAGCTCATAATGTGATTAATCACATAGCTATGGCAGGCAGGATTTCAACCAGAACATTCTCGCTAATGTATCTAAGTATGTGCAAATAGTGATGAAAAAAGGAACAGGATCTTTTCAGGCTGAAAAGTGGATTCCTGACCTTCAATAACTTTGTTACTCTAGTGAGTTTACTGTAGCTGGAGAAGAGAGGGTGGACCACTTAGTGGTGTAGCCAAGCTCTGCTTTCTGATGTGCTAAGGCTGCACGTTGCAGTAAGAACAGGTCACCCAGGTCTTCAGATCTGAGCAATGTAACTGCACTGCTTTCACGGCTTACAGACTTACTGTGTTACTGGAACGCAGGATAGGAACTGGCCCGCATACAGAAAGATGCCTGGCTATGCTAAGGTAGCTAAAGGAAAATTACAACACTCTTACAGCATGACGTAAAAACACTTCAGTTTTCATGAACCGAGGGGGAACAGGGCTGAGAAGAAAGGAGTATTTCTGTGTGAATACCAGGTGAAGGTCCATGGTGAAGGCACGCACAGCACATGTCTCTGTTGTTCTGGCTGCGTTCTGGGGCCAGAGTTTCTCTAAGAGACTTGGCACAGAGAGGAGCACTGAGAAATCACAGGATAAGGAAACACAGGAGAGTATAAGTGAAGAACAACATTTCTTGTTCTGAATAAATGTGATTCTTCCATTTGACGTTGTCTAGGGCATGCCACAAAATGCAGAAGATATCAACAGAAAGATACGAAGTTTCCCTTGCTCAGTCAGAGATACACAGAAGAGAAATTTCACCTCATCAGTGTCTGTTTTAATGTCTAGCAAAATTCTTTTGCTGAATTGCTTCACGGCTTTGTAACAACTGCTACACTAACATCTTCCATGCGTTGTAAATGCCTGCATTTCTAGCCTTTGCTGTGCAGTGGTATTAAGCTGCGTCGCCATTCTTTCTTGCAAAGAACCACACAAATAAAATACCCAGCTAATGCTCCAACTTTTTATATACTTCTGTCTGTTCATAAAACTTTATTAAGTAAACATATTCTTTGGCTTCCACATGTTTATAATTATCTGCCTGTGGTAGTGGCACCCCTGTGACTACACAACAGAAGTCACAAAAACTATATAGAAAAGGAATGAGGAAACATACTTTATCTGTTTGGCAATGATGATAAGGAATTCTTTTATCAACAGAAAACTACAGCTGTAATATATGCTATATGTATAGTCAATTTCAGTAATTGCTAATATGTATATTCCAGCTGGTATTCTTCATTTACTGAAAACTTTAAATGCCTTTGCTGTAATTGCTTATAAAAGAAGAAAACAGGAAATTTTACCTCATTCTGGTCGAGTGAGTTTTGCTTTCTTTACAAACTGTGGCCTAGCTTCAGAGGGAAAGCCTGAGGGTGCCATCTGTCCCCAGGCCCAGCCTAGATCAGGGTGACCTGGGCTCTCCCAGAAAATTGCCTTAAGCAGAGGAGGCATTGAATCCAAGTCCTGGAAAAAAATATTCTAAAACTGCATTTTATGTCTATTTTTGTCAGCTCTTTTTTTTTTTTTTTTTTCCAAAAGGAGATAGGTTCCAACCTCAGAAAGGCAACTCCAGACCATGAATCACAAGTGACTGTAAGAAGATGCTTGACTAAAAGAGAAGCTTTGGAGAGCAGTGAGACTTAGGGCATTTTTTCACTAATGGGGTGAGACAGACTTGGGCTTGCTTCCTTCTGCTGCTTACCTTACAGAATCACAGAATCACTAAGGTTGGAAAAGATCATCAGGTCCAACCATCAACTAACACCACCGTACCCATTAAACCATGTCCCACAGTGCTTCGTCCACACATTCCTTGAACACCTCCAGGGATGTTGACTCCACCACTTCCCTGGGCAGCCTGTTCCAATGCTTCACCACTCTCTCAGTAAAGAAATTTTTCCTTGAGACCGTAAGTGCAGGGAACAAGGCTGTGGGACATACCTGAGCTGGCTGGACAAACAATTTGCTTATTCAATTTGTATCTGCATTAACAGATCTACAGCTCTCATGGGGTAAAAAGAGCAGCTGGAAGGATGACTACAGTCAAATACACATAATTACTTAAAATTCAACACTGGGGATATTACACCAGCAGAGACAGAATCATTGTTGCTGTTAGCCATCTCATTTGAGTTCAATAAACTTATTTTTAAAAAACCCTAAAGCTTTTGCTGATGAATCACAAATAAGAGACCTCGAATGAACCATGGCTATTTTGTCTTTTCTTTCTTATTAGGGACCAGCCACATGGGAAATGTAGGAAGACTCTGAATCATTGGAGCAATGTAGGCATGCCAAGAAATGGCAACACAAAGGAGCTCAAGACTGCAGCTGTGCTTTGCTGTTGTGTTGATATATAGATACACAAGACAGGAGGGCTTTTTATACCCTTTCTTCTCCTTGTCCACCTGAAAGCAACTAGCAAAATATGATAAGTATTCACAAAGACTAACTTAAATCTGGGAGCTCTTCAGGGGTCTGTTCAGAGCTAATGCACAGGACCTAATCCACAATCACCTTAGTTCTGTCTCTAAATGTTTCCTACACCAGGAAGCATTTCTTATCTTTGCTGAACAGTTAATGCATAATCTCACTTGGACGCAGAAATTAGATGTTACTTCATCAGTCACTTTGAGGTAGTGGTCTGGTAGGCTTTCATACAGCACACTTTGTGCAAAATCTAGGGGACTGCACTTCCATGAAATATAACATTGCTGTCTTCAAAACACAGCTGGAAGAGGAGGTGGAGGTGATGCTCTGGAATCCCTGCCTCACTGAATGCTGGAGCCCATAGGCTGTACAGTCATGCTCCATTTCTCTTCTTTTTCTTCCTCAAAGACTTTATTCAATGCTTTGGCAGGGGAGAGATGCAGACAGTAAAATATTAGTCTGGGAGGTTTTGCAAAAGGTAGGAGATGAGTTTCTAATCCCAACACGATGATGTAGGAGCTTTCTGCTTCTGGCTTTCTTATATACTGATGTGTGTTCAGCAGAGGTTTCAGGCTCTGAATTCAAAGTGGAGAGAGGTCCTCACCTCTGACACTTACTAAGCTGGGGAACGGGACACAACTAAAGTACATTTTTACACTTGTGTTTACCTATTAGCTAGCTCTTGTGGATCCTGTTTGGAAATACCTCTTTCTCCTGCACAGGGAGCCTAGGTACTTAAGGTTGGGTTCCACTACCTGAAAGTTAGGTTTTTGCAATGCTCAGCACTGACACCAGAGTGGCTTCACAACATAGCGTGCTAAATGTGACAGATACAGAGAGGGTAAGGTAGCTGATATTACTGTACACAGAGGTTTGACTCAGCATCTATTGAAATGAATATCCTTTCACTCACTCTCATAGGCATTTGATGCTACCAAGTATTTAATTTTGAGGTGAGGAATTTGGCTTACATACTTCAGAAAACAGAGGACTAAAAGTTAGGCTCAAACACAATTCCGATACGGATTTTATATAGGGATTGATATTTCTCCTTGCATCAGGACAGGTAGTAAGACCAAGACTTTCACAGGCCTGCAATGACTGCTTTCGGTGCTCAACCTCCTGCATTTACAAGGACTGATACTTGAGACTAGATTCTCAGCATGTTCTGAAGCTCAGGGCTTTTTAAAGTGGCAAGTATATCTATCAAAAACTAAGACAGACAAACTTTAAAACCATTTCTGCAAAAAAATTGGTCTAAAAGATACAGAAAGATTAGGTTCTTTAGCAAAGCACTTATCAGAAAGCAGAGTGATAAATTAAGCAAAAGAACATAAGGTATGGTTATACATATTACATGATTAAAAAACATACTGTGTCATCCAGATCCCAACTCCATCTACTAAGAAGAGATCTAGAAGGATTATCCAGTTCTCTGATGCCTCAGTAATTTTCAGTTCCTCTCCCCCAAATTAAAATCAAAGCTTTTGTAGCTCATCTGCAAAGTACAAATATTATGGGAAGCAGTATCGAAGTAGAAAGCTGTCCTTTTCCACAATACTGTGTGCTGCAAAAGCTGTAACTAAATCTAAAATAGATCCTTTTTTGTCTTTGGCTTAGCCATGTGAGAAAGTACAATAAAACAAAGGGACTACAAACCAATATCCTAGATATTTATAGATTGGATATAAGTAGTCCAGCTGCAAATGTTGAAGTTCAATTTCTTAATTTCTCCTTTATTTTTCTTACATTTATAAGGTTACAAGAAAAGCACGATCATTTTTGTGTAGATTACTAATGCTACTCCCGTTAGATGAAAGAGAGAGAATTCAAAGGAGAAATTAATATACAGAGTGGATTTGGCTTATCTTTCATTAACTGAATATCTCCACTACAGTGGTGCTTCTCTTTTGGTGAGATCAGCATTTCTCAACACTGTTCCCCTTTTCCTCTTCCTCTTTCAATAATCCTTCTACATCTTCCCTCTTTGTATAATTGAAATCAATATTGTCAGCTAAAACTGCTTCCCAAATTCAGTTTACTGAAGGACATAAGAGTGTAATGGAAAGGGAATAAAATCCTAAAATCTGAAACTTCTTTTTTTTGCCCATGACAAACAAATGTTAGGCATAAGATTCCTTTTGGGAAGGTGAAGAAAAATGTTGCATGAAAAGTATTGACCAGCTGTCAGTCAAAAATAACTCAAGGACCCTATTCCTCCCCTTTTTTTTTTTCAATTAAATCAACCTGCATTTGCATATAGTTCCATATAAAACTCAAGCTATTGTTACTGTATGCATATAGAGTGACAGGGAAAGGGAGAAAAAAATACGCTATACAAAAGAGGAGGAGAAACCTTTCTGTCTATCATCCTTGATGAAACTATCAGTTTTAATAAAAGGCTATTTATTGTTCACTTCAAAATCTAATTGCTCTGATTATCCAGCTAACTCAGTCATGTGAATGGTCTTCCCCTAAAATCAGAGCAAAAAAGATTTTCCAGGATTTAGTTCCCTGAGTGGTTTGTTGGAGCAGTGTCTCTCTTTGTCTACTGACTAGTCACCTAGCCATCTCAGCAGGGGTATTCCTGCTACATGACTCACACCCTCACAACAGGCAAAATAAAGGTATGCTGTATTTTAATGCAAAGTTTGTTCATATTCAGCTGCTATTTTCCTTTTTTATTTACAGTAGGGCCTTGGTGGAAGAGCAGTAAGATTATCAGGGCTGCTATGCATCCTTTTAGTACTTGCAAATATTATCTTAAAGTGTATATGCAGAGAGAAAGAAAAACACTTATAATGAATGAGTTTGAAATGTTTTGATGAAGTGACTTGCTATTCTGCCTCAGTAATGATTTAGTAAATTTTAGTGCTGTGATCTTGCCACATAACAATCTAATTTAAAGCTTAAGAAAAATTATATGGGGCGGGGGGAGTAATGGAGTAATAACTCTTTACTGCAAAGACAACTTGATTTCAGGGTCCCACTAAACTGCCTTTTGAAAATCCAAGTGTATTAAATGGTTATCCCTTGTTAACACAATTGTGTTTATTTCAAGGACATCCACTGGATTTTTAGATAGGGCCCCTCCTTAAGGGGAAGATAAAAAAGTTGATTCCTTCCCAAAATCATATCAATCCATGTGTGTATTACTTTTATCTTTTATTATAGTTTTCATTCAGTTTTGCAGTCCCAACATCAGGTTTACTGGTCTGTAGTGTGCCACTCATCTTCCCAGGAACCTTGGCATCATATTGGCCATTTGCCAGCTGTCTGGTGATGCAGTCTTCAGCAAGAGGTTATATATTCTGCAGTTAGTAATTCAGCTATTTCATCTCGAATCACCAAATGCATAGGTAAATACTGGCTGATATTCCCTCCTTTATTTGTTTTTCCCATATTGTCTTTTACTGAGGAATCAGTATGGGATAGGTATTCAAACTGTCTGTCCGGATCCCTTCTTTATGGGGGACTTGTTGAAAGATGTAAGATCAAGACTGAAGGCTTCAAGACCTGCATCATATCTGCTACTTATTTATACAGGTTATTTACCTTCTAGTAGTAACTATTCTCGAGCCACTTGGTTTGGGGCATGCCCAGGACTAAAATCTTACATGTAATAATCAACTAAGCCCCCAGCTCATGTCTACGTCTGCCCAGAACAAACTGACCTTGAGTGTTTCTTCAACCTCTCTCATTACCGTGGCCAACTCCAGCAGGCATTTTTGCAACTTGCCATATAGTTCCACTCCTTCCCTCACTGCCCCTTCCAAAACAGAGGTGCTGCTATCTGTTCCCACAAATTCACTTATTAAACAATCTTAGGGCCTAGCACTGTCCCCTAGCATATGAGAGACCATGCTGTAGTTCTCTCCTGTGTGATAAAATCTTAAATCCCTCTGAGCTGAATTCTCTAATTGCCAGAATATAGGGTAAGGTTTTCTCAATTACTCTTACTGTTGAACAGAATAATTAAATAGCCATTGCAAAGCTCTACAGAATAATGACTGAGGAAGTCATTTGGGACTTGGAAGCCTGGATTCCAGTCCTTGTACTAAAGAGTGTTTAAAGTGTATTCTGTTAAGAGTCCAAGTTCAGAAAACCCTCTAGGTTAGTGGCTAAAGCATTGAGCTGAGAGATACAGATTAAAACTCATCAAGCAGAGTAAGATATTGACTCTATTTGTTCTGCATCTTGGGCATGTGCTGAGCAGGTGAAAAATGGCACAGGCCCCGCTGCATCCTCTTCCTCCCTTTTCCACCACCCCTCCATTTTGCAGGAAGTGGAGGCGAACACTGTGCCCCGGGAAACAGTTTGGATCTGGGAGTCTATCCTGTGTACTGTATGGTGGTATCTTACTTCATGTAGTGCCATCATCCCTCAGATGGCAATTGTCTACTGGCTAGATCAGGTTCACGTGTTGCTTCTCAATTTCACAGTTAAATGACTAATTCTTTCAGTGTACTGTGTAAAGATTCTAGTTGTAATCAGCAAGTAAAGGTTCTGGATTATATTAGTGGCTAGATACCAGAGAACCATTACAGTGCTAAGAAATCCAGCATTTATTTCTGTCGCTGATGTGCTACAGTTTTTGAACCTCTAGTTCTTGTCACAGAGGTTAATTGATGCTCTGTGGAGCTGAGTGGGTATTCAGTAGTGAGGGGTTTCACTGGTTTAATGCTTTAGAGTTACATTGTTTAGGTTCTAGTTTAATAGAGTTCATCATTTTACACAATTGTTGTAAAGACGTACTCAGGTGAGAGATTATTAATGTAAATCATGATTAAGAAATCCATCTACTAGGAAATATTCTGCAACTGGGAACTTAAAATATGCAAGCTACTGAGCAGCTATTCAAAACAGGCAAATCTTGAAATGAGAGAGGGTGTTCTAGGATACACAACATGCATTCATCTAACACCGTTTCAAATTAATTTCTAAAACGAAGCAAACATAGTTTCAAAGATAAGATCGTGAGCTTTTGTTGAGCTCCTAACCTGGACTGTCTTCTATTAGTTTCTTCTTTTGACAATCATAGAATCGTAGAATCACACAATGATTTGGGTTGGAAGGGAGCTTAAAGATCATCTAGTTCTAACCCCCCTGCCATGGGCAGGGACACCCTTCACTGGATCAGGTTGCTTTAAAGCCTCATCCAACCTGACCCTGAACACTTCCAGGGAGGGGGCATCCACAGCTTCTCTGGGCAACCTGTTCCAGGGTCTCACCACCCTCACAGTAAATAATTTCTTCCTAGTATCTAATCTGTATCTACCCTCTTCCAGTTTAAAAGCATTACTCCTTGTCCTATCGCTACTATCCCTGATGAAGCGTCCCTCCCCATCTTTCCTGTAGGCTCCCTTTAAGTACAGGAAGGCTGCTAAAAGGTCTCCCAGGAGCCTTCTCTTCTCCAGGCTAAACAACCCCAACTCTCTCAGCCTGTTCTCACAGGGGAGGTGTTCCAGCCCCCCGATCATCTTTGTGACCCTCCTCTGGACCTGCTTCAGCAAGTCCATGTCCTTCTTATGCTGGGGACCCCAGATGTGAACACAGTACTCCATGTGGGGTCCAGAAGAGTGGAGTAGAGAGGGAGAATCACCTCCCTCAACCTGCTGGCCACGCTTCTTTTGATGCAGCCCAGGATGGTTTTCTGTGCTTCACTGATCCTTTATCATTTCTCAGGTATCAGGATTATGACACATCTTCATCCCAGTTTGGTCATGTACTTACTGCTAAACTGGATCACTGGAAAAAGCTGATTGGAGATGGGCAATTTAGTGGCCAAAGATTTCTCTTGAGATACTCAGCGAATGCAGGCATTCAGAGAAAATTAAGACAATGCAAAAGGATTTTTTAACAGAAGTTATAAAAATGCTGATATTCCCCTTGCCAAAGGAGAATAATTTTACGTAGTTTATTCTAAAAGTGGATATTTACATCCATGATGGACTGGAAATGGTATTGCAATAAATATTATTCCTATATGCAAGAGTTGTGGGGAAAAAATGCTAGCAGTCAATTAATGATTATTCATTATCATTAACTATTTATTCAGAGTTTAATGCCTATTGTTGTCAAACTTCTTAAAATTCATCAGTGACCTTATTCTTTCAGCTTCCTTCAGTTAGCCAAAATCAGAGGGATTCTCTTTAGTAAAACACATGCAAAGGGATGACTGCTTAGCATAGGAAATTTCTAGAATGACAGAAAATTGTTATCAGGTAATTTTATTTTTGGAGATTCCTAAGAGGCTATATTGTGCCAGACAACTATAATAAACCTAAATTAAGGATTTGCTTTCTGTAAGGAGTAGAGATAGTCTTCTGCTTTGAATCTCCTTGCCTGTTTCATTCATTCAATGCAGTAAACATATTTATACAATCTCTACACAGAAATGCAAGAGCGCTACAGCAGGTGGACAAACCGAATAATATTGTGCACAGTTCTTCAAATTTTAGATACAAATTTCTCAGGCTTCTCCTTGAAAGTTCTTCTCACGCAGCATGTGTTATTTGTGTCCACTCTCATATGTTACTGAAAAAGTACTTTCCAGTTTTCCAGTACGTCTAATTTCATATTTCCCTCCTCCCTGAATGAGCATAATTCCAGTAATCTATTTTTAATATGATGTCTATATCTATTTAATACTCTTACTTTAATGCTACAAGAGAATGAATGCACTATGAAAAACAGACGTCCTAAATCAAAACTACTGATCATCCTAATACTTTTTTCTCAGATGGTTCACTAAGCACATGTTTGGTATCCATTTTCTCCATAACCTTACAAAAGACACTGTCTTATTTATACTATTTTAGAAAAAGTCTTTACATCCAGGGAAATTGCCTGTGTTTGCTCGCACTGCCACTGTGCCACTATCTTCTTTAGGTCTGGAATACTTGCACTATTCTTCTGCCTAGTAACAAAAAATAAATGTTAGGGCTAGAATTAAGAAAGAGTACTAAATCTGTCAGTATCATAGTAATTGGCTTAATTTTCAGAAATGCTCAGCACCTGATCTAATTGTCATTTTGGCAAAATACATCAGCTAAGAAGTTCCAAAAGATTTGGCACACTGCCTCCAAGAGTTTGACATAACTTGCTGACTGCTTGAGCCATATTCTTCACAGGTATAGCAGAAACAAATCTGTCCCCTTGACTGCACTGCTCTATTACACATACATTTAGAAAAACCCGAACATTTGTAAGGGTCCTGGAAAGTAAACTGGGTGAATATTTGCACATGCCTTCACTGGATAAACGATTTTAGGGTGAGCTGGTCTTTGCTAATTATGAGTTCTTTGCTTGGACATTGTAGATAAATGTGGCTTTGACAAATAATATATAGTTGAGAACCTTAGGAAACTACTGCTTTAATGTAGCAATAAATGGACAATTTTTTAAACTTCTTTTACAAAGTCACCTGAGGTAGGAATGTAACCCACCACTGCAAGTAGCTCAGCGAACAGTTTCAGTATGTAGTCACAGCCAAAGATGCATAAGTAATAGGATGAAGAATAATAAGGAGAATAGTTTAATAATGTTGAAGGCAATGCAGTAGCCTTCTTCTCTGAAGTGCTGCACTGGGCATTTCCTTTCAAGAAAGGCACTTCAGTGCTAGAGGCTGAGACAGGGATCATTTCCACTGGCAAGGCATAGAAAACGCTTGTAAGAAAAACATACTACATGCCCTCCTCACTTAGCTTTTTTGAGTGGTTTTCTAAATACCTGCATCCCACAGCGTTATGTAAAAAAAAGTGTTTTAAAATCTGTTTTAAATAAAAGGCCCTAAAAATAAAATACATGTTACAGAAAAACAGAACAGGACCCGTGTCTTCTCTCTCTTACCAGAAAAGCCAGCGGCAAGTAAATGAAATTTTAGAAATGTGAATATTCAACATTTATAATGGGATTCTTTTTTCATAAAATGTGAACCTTTGCAAATTACTGTCGTGGTAAGTCTGAGCTTTTAGCTCAGAGAGATTAAAAGGTGGCTGGGGTATCAGTTTAGATGTATATCTAGCATTTCAAATAAGAGACCTTGGAAAAGAAACCCCACCTATTATGTCATAGCCATCACTGACAAAACTACTATGGAGCAGAGCTGAGATCAGAGAGGCATGACCTCCCCGCCAGGGAGATGCACTGGAAAGGGGCTCCTGCCAGCAGCAGAGCTATGGTTGTCCCTCCCTCCACATAGACCGATCTTTCCACACCAGACTTCTGTCACCCAGGTCATTCAAAGTCAGCCTGAATGCATCACCATTCTCCTGCCCTTGTAAGAACTAGCAAGGGGGATGGATTATCCCTGTATCTAGTGCCGAGTCCTTAGCACTCTCTGTCTACTGAATCTCTAATTAGCTCCTGTCAGGGACAGGATACTTGTCTAAACTTGGAGCCTTGGCACTGCCTTCTCCCCACAGATTACAAAGAGGGGCAGTTCCAGTGCTCACAGGCCTTATCCGCCTTCTAAAGCTGAGCACAAGAGGAGGGACGTGTCAGCCATCTCCTCCATCTGCTGAGGACACAGATCAAGCTTGTAAAGGTGGCAAGATCTTATTGCTGGTAGAACTGTTCTTGAAAGAGCATGTATCTTACATCAGCAAGCCAACTTCGTTGTCCAGGACTCAGGCCAAAATTTTACTCGTATTCTACATGGATTAAATCTGTTCCCAGAATTTATCATTGGCATTTAATTACTGATATTCTTGCACTTTAAGAAATTCAGTGCTGGTGGCACATTGAATTTAGACAATTTATTTTGTATGTATATTGTATTTCTGGCCAAATATCACCTCTTATTGTTGTAATTACACTTTTCAATTCCCATGTCTCAGATTTTTTTTAAACATCTGCTGTCACATCTATTTTGGAATTGCAGCTTTTTTTATCCCTCATTACCATTCTTTCCACCTCACAGTTCATCTCTATAGTTCCAGTATTCCTCCATAGCGACTGCTGTCTTATTTTCATTTCTAGCTCCGCTGTCATGAGTTACTTTCACATTACAGACCAGAGACCAATAAGCAAGACTGATCCACTTGAAAGGCTTTTAGCCACTTACAAAGAAATTGTTTATGAGCATACTAGGGGGCATTTTTATGCAGGTTCATGCTTTGCCACATCATAGGCAGAAGTGCCACTCTTCCCTTCCATGTGGGAACTGTGTATCCATTTCCAGTGCTTCAGCACCTAACTTCCCAATCTGCTTGCAGCCCTGAAGTTTCAGGTGCACATGTAGATGCAAACATATTGGCAGAGTTTGTGCCTACCATACAGCAGCCACCTTTCTGCAAAGGTAAGCCGTTACATTTCACTAGAAAATGACACCTATAATTGTATGGCATTTTATAAATGCTTCCTGTATTTCACTTGCTGTAGATTTATCATCCTGACCTAGATTCTGCAATTACATCTGTCACTGTCTTCTAGGACAGTTTTCAAAACCAAACATTCAGACTATGTCTACAAAATATACGTTTACATCTGCAAAGAGATACTTTTGTAGAAAGACATGAACAAACATTCTCTGGCACATGCATCTGGTCTGTGTAAATACTTGCCTGTAGAAATGAAAGCATTACACTTGAAACAGAGTTGAACAAAGTTGGAAGGAGTAAAACTGTGAATAATTTATTTTTCAGGAGGAAAATTAGGAAGTTTAAATTCACATCTAACCAGATTTAGGAGTTCTTTTTCATCCCTGATGAAACCAGAAACTCTCAAGATGTAGTATCATGTAATTAAAAAAAAATAAATAAGTGGTTTAGTTGTTGCAATAAAAGGAAAATAATTTGATAGTAGGTGACATTATTCTCTCCCTTATTCAGTAGTCCTATTGTTAGACTAAGTCACCCAGAGCATTGCAGACTTTCAATCCCTTTCTGGCTTTGCCTGGGGATCCAGCCCCACAGGACAGCACAAGGTGTTCTGAGTAGAGACATTCCTGTGCCACCCTTTTGGTGTTTTTCTGTATCGGATAGATAGCTATTCATTGGTGCAGGACCAGAAATGATGGTGTTCACCTTCAAGTCTTAGCTGCCAGACTTCAAAGGCATGACTGCATTCTGTGACTTTTTTGTTTCACATTAAATGTAACAGCCTCAGAAGGAGAAATACAAAAATTTCTATTCTAATACTCTCATGCTCAGAAGGGAGGATAAAAAGGGTGTGAATTGGTATCACTGAATAATAGCTGATTATTTGAGAAAGCAGAGCTGGGCTTTATTGATTTATTTTTACCAAGAAAATTTCAGATGATTTACTTCTGTCATGTAACAGCTTGGGAACGGACACCATTTTTTTGTGGAAAATGTAACTGTCAGGGGAAAAAAAATCCCAAATGATCATCCAGCTTTGGGGGAACTGCAGTTTCAGCCAGGTATGTGAAAAAGTTCATTCTAACTTGCATTGCAAACGTATTTAGCAGTATGTTATTTTTATTCCTCATCATAACTATTTCTAGCCTTATGGAATTGCCACAGCACATGTAGTTCTGCAATCTACCTACTTTTGTTGATACTGTTGTTTTTTTGCATGGTAGCACTGACTAATCTAATAGGCAAATATAACCTGGAGTGTACTTTCTGCAAAGTCATACCATTCAATAGTAAATTAGACAACCTGTCCATGTTCATGGCAGTCAAAAAAAATAAACCAAAGTAGAACTAAACTACTAACTTTTGTAAAACTGGCCACTAGGTCTAGAAGATAGGAAAATTTAAGAGGGACAATTGTGGCATTTCCTTTTAGCTACCATTGAATACTGAATTAGTAAGTTTTTTTCAGGAGTTTAAAGAGTAAATTTCTAGTAGATCAGAGTAAAAATAGTCTAGGCAGTTTTTGTGAATAAACATAGCCAAACTTTTTATAATGTGGCCTTTTTTTTCATCAGTGCTATACTTCCCATGTTATAGATAAAATTATGGATACTTCATGTCAAATATAAAGTCTTTTTTCCTTTTTCTGTTATGCAAAACATGCTCATAAAGTATAAATCATAAAAAAACTTGATGAAGTTGAAAAAGAAATTGCCAAAGCTGAAGTGGCTTTCCAGAGTTAGTAAAGAGCACATGCAGACACTTAAAATTGCTTTAAACTAGCAGTCATGTAGCAGGTTCACCTTTCAGAATGACAGTCCTGTCAGTTATGTGCAATGCGAAGGGCAGCAGGACAAAAACTTACCCTAACTGACAACTGAATGTTCACTGAATGACAAATGAATATGATGACATTAGCTTGCAGTGAATCCTCCTTTTCCTAGATACTTAAGAGATGAAACGCTCAATTTTCACACACAAGACTAACAGTGACAACCATTTGGGGTATTGTAAAGTATAAGCAATTCTTGAAGGTCAGAATAAACACCTAGAGATTGTTAGAAATTTCTAGCAACTGCCATTTGACCCTCAAGACTTCAGGCCAGTTCTGAAGGTAGCTTTAAGATCTAGGGCTCAAAGTGCTGTGTTCTCCCCCGAGCACCCAAACGCTGTTACTACGCCCAAACAGCCGTAGAGGCCTGAACATGAGAAAGTCTGGAGATGGCCAACTGGCTCCTGGCTCTTCTAAAGGGGACAGCAGTAGATGTTGTGGGTGTTCGGTGGGTATTTGCACACTGCTCTTGGAGAGGGGTCTGTGAAAGGATCTCTCTTCATTTCCTAGAGGGGATTCCTGCTTGTATTCCAAAGAAAGCGACTGTTTTTTGGCTAGATCCATGTGTCTTGTGTACTCTCATTCTGTCTGACCCAATGAATCACCTCACATTTCATGGCTAGACAACCGTAAGTGGAGGGATTGGTTGTCCCTACACCCAGCTGTGATACAGCTTGATCTTTAGAACCTGCTCTCTGAGATGGTGTATGAGTGTGCGTCCATCCAGGCTGGCAGAAAGGAAAATCACATTTTCTTCCCTACTGTGTTTATGTGGGGAAGAAATTAGCTTACATTTAAGAGGAGAACACAATGGCTGATGGTGTTTAAAAGAAAATGCTTAGGCTCCTACCCCATCAGGAGAGAGTTCTCCTGAATAGGAGAGTCGTCGGTCAAGTGCTGGTCTTGAGGTTTCGTCCCTATCCTCAATTCATACTCGTGGCTAGCTCAAGCTCTGCATACTGGGTTGATAACTCCTCTAATGTGCTTGAGCTCTACAGTGGGGGTCAGGTGGCTCGAAACAAGGTGCGTGGAGGTGCAGGTGGATGTTGCATCTCCACCCTTCAGAGAACATGGCTGGCTGAATACTGGAATTCTGTCCTTAAAAAGAAACTGCATTATGAAGTAGTGTGTGACAATTTGATCTCAACATGGCCTGACATCTGCATTGCTGTATCCTGAGATGCTACAGGAAGATCTCTTACCTATGTGCCTTGTTTGTTCTGCAGTAATGATCGCAAAGGCAAAAATGGATTCCTACCATGCCTATGGATGGCTTTCTTCTCCAGAGGACAGGCTTCTGTGAATGAGTTTTATTTGGACCAGCTTGAACACTGATACATTTTTAATATTAGGAAAATTAGTCTGAGAAAGAACTTCTAGGACATACTTTATAATAGTTACAGCAGAGATTTCATAATTAAAACTAGAAGATCTTTTCCATTTCAAACTTGGTTCTGAACTTCCAAAAAAGGTAAAGAATCTAAAATGCTGGTCAGGAGTGAAGAAACCATACTGTCCATATATTTCCCATTTCTGCATCAGACTACTGTAATGTAGAATATATTTTGAATGTATGAAGTTGTAGACAGAATGAAAAAATATTATAGTTTTTCCTCTGAGAAACAGTCTGGTTATCCTAACTTTTTAAAGCAGTCTGCAGTGTTACATGTATTTTTAAATGTCACTTTGTAAATACAGGAGCTACTAATCTGATATATTGGGTTGCAGAGATGGCTTTTACCCAGCTGGAAGGAAGGAAGTTCAATGTTATAGAAATGTTTTCTGAATGGGATAAGATTTTATGGGCTATGTGAAAAAACTTAAGCCCTTTCTTTTTAAACTTATTTTTTATAATTAAAACTGCCTAGTCCTTTCCTCAAAAACACAGTTAATTTTTGGTTGAGTAGTATAGCAATATAAGGTATAAAGGAGAGAAGTGAGAAGAATTATACTTCAGAGAATGAAAACTTCATAAAACTTCTTGGCACTTTCTGGAATATCACTTCAAATAGTTGCTCAGTCGCTGAGCATATCAAGCCAGACCTGGCTTGAAGCACAGATCGCTTGAATAACTCCCCACTTTGACAAAAGCTGAGCTGCAGAACTCTTCCCTGTCTTCCACCACCTGACCCAGAAGTGCTGTCAAGTACCGTAAGAGTAAGCATCCCCTCTCCTCTGCAGCAGGGAAGGGCGAGAAGGAGGGGTAATGTGAAGGGGAGGGGAGTGGAGAAAAGAAGGTGGTACAGACAGACCTATCTAGGAATGAAGGAGTGAGATGCTCTTCCCACAGCAACTGCCCCATTCCTCTGTCCCAAACTCATTCTTCAAATAAGCCACTTCATAAATTAGGAAAACAACCACACAAGTAAGTGTATATCAAGTGGAAAGTAGGACTGCAGGTAACATGAAATCGGACACTGCCTTTCAACTTTTCACTGCTTTCATTTGTTCTGCAAATGTATAAATTTTCCAGACTTCTTAGAGATATGATTTCTGCAAACAGGACCACAACATACATTGACATTTGTGTGTGTTATGAATGTATCCAAAAGACTTTAGGTAAGATGATGACAACGAGCAAATGGACTTTCATGACATAGGATTTGAATGTGCTGTGGAAATTGTAGAGTCCTTTGGGGAATCAGGACTGCAGAAACAAATAAAAAAGCCCACAGTAAACACAACCAAAGAAGCAACCTTACACTTTATACATGTTTTGCACTGGGAGGGCTACTGACTGGAGGAACCTACAGTGCATTTAAGATTTGAAAGCAATCATACACAGCACACATTTGTCACCTGATAAAAGCAAAGCCAATCTCTGACATTTTACAGCCTAATAAGGGATCATGTTATTAAGTAACCTAGAATGAATTTTTCAGATACAGCAATGCCAATGCAAATCCATAGTAACTATGCTCTGATGGTAAAATGGAAGCAGTGATGGTAAAGTACCAATGGAAAAAATATTTATTTTTCAAATATGGGCAAATGAAATTTAATTATTTAGAACCAATTGCTACATGAATCAGAAATGACATATTTTATGTCATTTGTCAAACATTTTATGTCATATGTCAAACTGCTGCTAACATCTTCAGTTTGTGCACTAACAACTTTGCAAGGTATGATCTTATATTTAGATGTAAACTCTGTCTCATGGGACTCAATGGGTCAAAATTCTTCAAATACTGGATTCTGCAAGGTTAAAAGTAAGCTCATACAGTTGATAATCCCACACCCACTCAAAGTCACTCTGTGCTTTTGCATAGGCTGAAATAGAAATACTGCATGATGTTATCATTTCAGTAATTGTACTGAGTTGTAGTTCTGTGAGAATAATAAAAGGTAGTCAGATTAAACAAAATGTAATAGTCACCTGCTGAGCACCTGTAACAGCTGTGCAAAACATTTTTAACGCTGATGCGATTAGCTAGCAAAGAAATTCCTTGTAGGTGGCAGTAACCCTCGATAATCAGAAAAAAGTAGGGGCAAGAAAAGAAGTCATTAGGTTTGTGTGATCTCCAAGTGCTATAAAAATATCCAGAAAGGATGGAAAAGTGAATTAAGGGAAGAAATACTTTTTCCAGCTGTTTTGTGGACCCCATCCAATATTTTGAACA
This sequence comes from Gavia stellata, assembly GCF_030936135.1. Taxonomy (NCBI): domain Eukaryota; kingdom Metazoa; phylum Chordata; class Aves; order Gaviiformes; family Gaviidae; genus Gavia; species Gavia stellata. The sequence continues at coordinate 66,504,158 of NC_082637.1, forward strand.
TGTTTAATAGTAATAAAAAATTCTGTTAGCAAAACAATCGAAAAAACTCCATCCCTTGAAAAAGGCCCCTTGATGGGAGGTAAGGTGTGCAGCAATTCTAGATATTCCTTAAGCTGCACCCCCACGAATTAAGACATCCCAACTTTTGAAAATTTTGGTTAGCATTTTAGAGCTGTCAATCCAGTGTCCTTATCTTTCATACCCTCTATGTCCCAGATAATAGATGAGAGTTTTGAACTGGTGTGAATCTGCATTTTCATTGGTGATATGCTGGAGAAGCAGAAGAAAGTGTAGATTAGTGGAACAGTGTAAAATCAAAAGTAGAAACAGTAAAGCATGCCTCCTTCTAATATGTAGCTGTACTACCTGCTCAGAGTCATTTGGTATTTCTTCTCCCTCCCCGCTGCTGTGGAACATTTCCAGAAGGTCTTTGAAATGAGCACAGGTACAGCAGGGGTGGGATTCCAGTTAGGGCATATAACTACCTGACAACAGAAGTTGCTGGGGTGAATGTCAGAGACATCTGGTGAGTAAATCCCTGCCAGATGGCATGCAAAAGGTAATTTACACTTGTGGCTCATATGGTTAGTTTCCACGCCATCGTCTTGGCAGCTGTACTGCAGTCATTTTGGTGTTGTCTCACAAAGCACTTCTGTTGCTGCATGGATACCCCTGACTGATCTCGTGATACCCTACTGCTGTCGGTGTTACCTCTGTTTTTATTAATGTGACTCTGCTTTCACTGAATGGCATCCTTCTGTGTATGCACTGAGCTATGTACCCGCTTGCTTTTTATGAACTGGACAAGGCTGTTTCCTCTAGTGCTTTGTAGAAACTCCTAGGTCTTGTGAAGGGTATGTTTTGAGTTCAAAATACTGTTACAGAATGGAATTTCCTAGGCTTTTTTTTTCATTCCTTTTGTTTCCTTTTCGTTACTATCTTTCTATATTTTGTGACATTTTTATGAATGCAGAATTCTCAATGATGTTAACAAGAGTCTGGCATGAGTAGGGGCAATAGGGTAACAGCCAAAATAGCCTTCTAATACCTTTTATTGCAGCCTGCAGGTGTGGCGTCTCCGTTGGTTGTTGTTGTGTGAGCTTTTCAAATGACTGGCCATTAGCTCGCACTTCAAATATTTCAGAGTGGTTTTTTACTCTCAAAAATCTAATTCTTCCTGTGATGTTGAGCTTTCTGTCCTGCTATGATACAATTTTGCTCAACAGTATTCATCCTGTTCTTGCAATTAGTGTGTTTAGAAAAAAAAATTGTTTTCCAAACATCTCCAATAATCGTCATTATCAAATGATATCTGCAGTAATTGCCTGTCTCTTACTTTACACAAAGGTGCATGCGCACATGCACGTACACACACACGTGTGTGTGTGAAAAAACAGCCTCTTTGGCAAAGCAGCAGCAGGACCTATGATAATCAGTAAGAGCAGATCCATCCAGTATATCATGAAAAGGTAGAAAAAACCCAAAGTCCCCAACTGCAAACAGATAATGTTTGTTTCATAAGGGTTCACTGTTACTACTTTAGTATGATTTAGCAGTTCCAAGCTGCCCAGGCTAACTTATTTGTGATACAAAAGAATATAACAATTCAATTCACATGAAGAATGTATTTTATTTCTGAAAATAAATACACTCGTTTTTAAAAGCAAACTTTAAAATTATTTTACATGGGAAGATGTTAGATTAAATAGCATCTTCCTATTCGGGCTCATTAATCAGTGTCACAGAGAGGAAGGTTTACCTCTTTAACTATGAAAATGCAAACTCTCAACAGGTCTTATTTTAGACCTTGAAACTGAGATGAGATATCCCAGGTTGCACAATGTAACTGAAATGAAACCTCTAGTTGATTAGTTTTACCAAAAATGCCGTGTGATTAGTATGACCTCTTGTGTTAAACACGGGAATATTCATTTGTTTATTCACATAATGAAACAATCAAGCAATCAGATGAAACAGTAAAAGCTAGTAACAACACTGTCCTTCCCACTTCTACAAATAAATAGGATAGCAGCAGTAGATGTTGCAAAATTGAGACTTGTAACTTTTATATATGAATTAGAAAAATAAATGCAGTCATTTCCCCATATAGAACACAGCTATCATATATTTTAGTCTACCAAGACTTTAAAAAGATCAATTTTTTCTTCCCAATTCTAATAAAACCTTGCATGACCAGAGTAGATGAAATTACAGGACAGAGCCTTGGTCACTTCTAAATAAAACATGAAGATTTACCAATTTCTTAAAAAGCTTTTCATGGTAGACTTGGTCCTGAGGACTTTATCTTCTGTTAAGGAGAACACTTAAAAGAAAGTATCTTTAAGCAAACATTAAGGACACGGCATGCACAGAAAAGGAAAGATGCTACCTAGGCCTATCTAAATCTTTAACTAGTTCACAAAACATATATTCTGACAGCACATTTGCACTGGACTTTTATTTACAGAGTGATAAAAGCCCGGGTTTCCTAAGATTTTCATTTTCTAAGATCCATGCAACTCATGTGTGTGTGTGAGAACACAGGCAAAATAGGACCAGTGAGACAGAATTATCGCATCATGTTTTATCAAAAAAACAATGGAAGATCTGAAGCTGTGTTAAACAGACTGTTCATTCTTAAAAATAAAAGCATCTTCTTTTTTTTTTTTTTTTTGTCTTTGGTGCTCAGCAGAACTGAGTGCAATGGAGAGTATCCAAATACACTTTAGTATGACCTAAAAACACCGAGTGATTTATTTGGAAAGTGCTTTATCATTCATGCAAGAATGTGTGTGTGGATTTTTATTCAAAATTTGGTTGTTAAACAAATTGTGAATTATTACAAGGCATTATGATGCTGTATATCACACATACGCCTATTTATGGGTGCTTTTTCTAAAATAACCTATGCTATGTAAATATACTCAAAGAATTTTAATTTTTGGTCACTCTGAGTAATTTACCTATATTGTACAACCGTGATATTTAAAACATTAGTGAGGGTTGTTTGATTGTGCGTGTGCAATATGTGCTTGCTTTAAAAGGTACACCTTGGTTAGGAATTGTCACTGAAATTTTATAGCAGAGCATATTTAAAGACTTTGTTACTGACAGTGCCCCACTCAAATTTCTAAAATGCAAACCATTCAAGGGTGTAGAGTTTCAAAGGAAACTGAATGTCGTGTGACACACAGAAATCATATGGATCTAGGCTTTTATCCTATAAAGGCTTAGCGAACTTTGACATCAGAGAGAAGTTAAAGATGTAAGGAAAGCTTCCATGCTATTACATTTTGCAGCTGATTTTTCAAGCTGTAGACAGTGCAGCCTGACTGAAAAAAAAAAAGAAACCCCTCTTATAATCTCACCTAGGTGACAAGAATGGCACAGCTGTAACAAGGTAAATAACTTACCATTTTCATGGTTCTTCCCTTAAAGAATCTTCCCTTAAATAAATGCAGAAAAGAGACTTTACCTGGTGCAGACACTACTCTGCCTAAGGGAGCTGCGGGAATGAATTTTTCAGTGAGAGTTTGGGAGGGAAAGGAAGGGGAAAAGGCAAAATGGTAGTAGCCACCCAACTGCAGGGACTGCACCTCATGCCAGGAATCCGGAGCCGGAGGGGAACGCAGATACTCAGTGACACCGACCCCGTTTCACGGTAAAGCTCCCGCCGGCCCGGCGGCGCAGGGCTCCAGGCCCGAAACCACCGCCTGCGGTGTCCCGCCTGGTGGCCTCACACCCCGGCGGCCGACTCTCCCCTCTCCAGCTGAGGGAAGGAGCGGCCGACAGAAGTGCCCCCCCCGCCCCCGCGCTCCGTGACAGGCCCGAGATGTGCCGGGGAGGGCTCCCCGCAACCCGGCCCCACGGCAGCCCGCGGGGGCCGCGGCCTCTCCCCGTTCCCTCCGGCGGCAGGCGGCGGGCACGGCCCAGGGCCGCGGCGCGGGCGGCGGGAGGCGCGGGCCCGCCGGCGCGGCGGAGGGGAGCGAGCGCGACGCTGTGTTTTGCAGGGCGGCGGCGGAGGGGCGCGAACGCGACGCGGTGTTTTGCGAGAGCGGCGGCGGCGGCGGCGGCGGGCGGAAGGCGCCGCTGGACAGCTCCGGAGCGCGGCGCCCATGTTCCGGAGGCGGCGCAGATGTGAGCGGCGGCGCGCAGCCGGGGAGCCGGGGGGCCCCTCCGCGGCGGCCCCTTGCTGGCGGGGGCGATCCCAGGAGCGAGCGCGCTCCCCGCCCCCGGGAACCCCCGGGTTTCCGCGGCGCGGGGCTCCCCGCGGCGGGCGGGGTGGGCGCTGGGGCGGGCGCGGAGGGCGAGGGCAGCCCTTACCTGCGGGCGCGGCGCGGGCGGGAGGCGGGATCCCCGCGCGGGGCGGGGCGGCGGGGGGACCCTGCGCCGCCCCCGCCGCCTCACGCCGCGGCCTGTCCCCCCCCTCCTCAGGTGACGTGATGCCCCTTGTTTTGGTCCGCCCGACCAATCGGACGCGGCGGCTGGATTCTACGGGAGCCGGGATGGGCCCTTCGTGGCGGCAGCAGGACTCTCCCCTGCCGACCATAACGCATTGCGCAGGGTGCACCACCGCCCGGTCCTCCTGCGGCTTTAACGGCCCCGGCATGGACGCGCCGCGGCAGTTCCCGGCGGGCTTCGGCCCCGAGCAGCAGCAGCAGCAGCAGCAGCAGCAGCAGCAGCAGCGCCCGCCGCCGCACTGTCAGCAGCAGCACGGGCAGGACAAGCAGAGCCTCCTCCAGCAGCAGCAGCAGCAGAGCCCATGCCTCCAGTGCAACAACTGCGCCTACTACGGGGCTGCTGCGGCAGCCGTGGGGGATAACCTGCCCCTGCTGCTCCGTGCCTCCTCGCCCCTCTCGGGGGCCTTCCGGACGCACTCCTCGCCGCTGTCCTCCGCCGCCTCCTCCCGGCAGGGCAGCCAGCTGAACGTCAGCGAGCTCACCCCCGCCAGCCATGCCCGCGCGTCCAGGCAGCCTCACCAGTACCCCCAGTACCACCAGTGCCATAGCCTGCAGCAGCAGCAGGCAGCCAGCCCCAGCAGCAGTGTCAGCAGCGGCAGCACCCACCACCACCACCACCACCACCACCACCACCACCACCACCACCAGCTGCAGCAGCAGCAGCAGCAGCAGCAGCGCCGGGAGAGCAACCCCTTCACCGAAATAGCCATGAGCAGCTGCAGGTACAACGGCGGCGTCATGCGGCCGCTCAGCAACCTGAGCTCGTCCCGCAGGAACCTACACGAGCTGGACTCCGAGTCGCAGCCGCTCCAGCCGCCGCTCGCCAGCCCCGCCGCCGCCGCCGCCCTCGGCACCCCCGCGGCCCCGGAGATCGTCGTCTCCAAGCCTGAGCACAATAACTCCAACAACCTGGCGCTCTACGGCCCCGCCGGCCCCGGCCCCGGCCCCGGCCCCGGCCCGGGCGGCGCCAACAACGGCGGGGGCAAGTCCAGCAAAAAGAAGAACCAGAACATCGGCTACAAGCTGGGGCACCGCCGGGCGCTCTTCGAGAAGCGCAAGCGCCTCAGCGACTACGCGCTCATCTTCGGCATGTTCGGCATCGTCGTCATGGTCATCGAGACCGAGCTCTCCTGGGGCGCTTACACCAAGGTACCGCCGCCGCACGCCCGGCCCGGCCTGGCAGCCGGTCCGGCCGCCCCGCGGCCCCGCGGAGGGGCGGCCCCGGCCCCTCAGGGAGCCCGGCGCGGTGGGGCTGCTCGCCCCCCGTCCCGTCCCGTCCCCGTCCCGCGGCGCGCCCCCCCCCCCCCGCTCCCCGGCATGTGGCGGGGTGCCGCTGGTCCCCGCTCTGCCCCCGGCGCCGTGAGGCTAGGCGGCCCTCCCGGGGGCCGCGGGTGGCCGTGGGGCGGGAGCGGCCCCTGCGCGTGGGTCTCTGAGCGACGGCGGTGTCTTTCTCTTGCAGGAGTCGCTGTATTCCCTCGCTCTGAAATGCCTTATTAGCCTCTCCACGATTATCCTGCTCGGGCTCATCATCGTGTACCATGCAAGGGAAATCCAGGTAACGTTTCCTTCTGTGGGTCAGTGAGCATTGCTGGCATAGCTGGGGGCGCGAGGCCGTTTGTCTGAGGGCGCAGTGGTGGTGAGTGCTCGGCACATCCCACTGGTTCAGAAAGCAAAAGTGATCTCTATGCACCTGCCGAAGTTCGGTCAAGCGACCTCGGCCCTGGAGAGAAACACGGCTGGCTCTGCCTGCTAGGGACTGTTGCCTGCCGTTGTGCTATAGGATCGCTTAGCCCTGAGGTTATAACATGCTTTCTCGGTGACATGCCAGCAGTCTTCTGTGGCAGATGTACAGCAACAGTCTCTTATTTCCCAATGAATAGATTTCATGCTGTGCGTTTTCTCTTGACGGCAAGGTTAATTATCTTCGCTGTGCAAGGTATGTAATCTTCACTGCGCTGTCTCAGATACAAGCGTACTCTAGGAGAATGTTTAAGAGGAGGCGGAAGACTTACATTTGACTTGTATTTAATGCTGCACAGCCACTAGGAATGTGGCAGAGGAAAACTGTCAACAAAGATAGGGCTAAAGGTTGGAGGAATGTAATGATCAAAGCTGTAGAATAAGTTTTGCAAACACTGTCACAAGTTCTGTCCGATGGACCTAGTTCTAATATAAGTAGTAATTTTTTTGACCAAAAATTAAAATTTGGCATTTCAGCTCAAATGAAACATACAACAGAATTCAAAGTTTTGAAGGGAAAAATACCTTACTCATAGATACATTGATGCTTTTGCTTTTCCAGGTTAGTTAGAAATATCTTAAGCTACAAGCTGAAATGACAGCTTTCAAGGGCAAAGAAGACTTTTCCACTGGTACCAATCAGTTAAAAAAAAAAAAAAAAATTAAGACTTGTATAGTACCCTGCTTCTATGCAAATGAATGCTGTAGTTTCAATGTGAAATGGTACCATAGTCTCCTACTTAGGGTAATGTTAGAAAAGTATTATGTTACTGGAGACTCTGCCAAATTGGATCCTGTTGTGCAGTCCTTGCACATGCAAAACTTCCATTCCTGGCTCAGAACCCAGTTTCTCTGCATTAATATCAAAGATATTGAAAGCTGTTTAATGATATTGTACTCAATGAACAAGTGTTCTGGTGAAAGAGCATCTCTATAAACTACTGGAGTACTCATGAAGAGGTTTATTTATCTGTATAAAAATAAATCGGCGCTGCTGCGATGTGGGAGCCTTCTTTTCTGGTGTATCTTCCCACAAGTGGTGCTTGAGGCATGAAGAGCAAAGCTGAAAAAACATCTCTGTAAAAATTTGAATTACTCTATGCATTTTCCAGAAACTTTAAATGGAAAATTTTATGCAAGACAACAAAATAGTTGTAGGTCCCTGTATGCATCAGCTCATCCTAAATATTTATACCAAGATTTGGTTGGGTTTTTTTTTTTAAGTAAATAGTTACAAATTTTCATTTCCTTAGGAGTGTGTTATGGATCAGAAAAAAGAACCTTAGAAAACTGAAGTTGTAATTCTGTTTGTGTTTGGTTTAAAAAACTGTTTGTGTTAAAAAACAGTTAAAAACCTGACTGTTTTAAAGAACTTCCTCATGTATGTGACTACATGGAAGGAGTTATGCAATCATGTGACTTATTCAAGGTTAATGTAGTTTTCAGTGCTGCCTGACAGTACAGTACACAAGTATACCTGCCAGCAAAACAGCCATAGCCTACGTTTTAGTCTGAGAGACACCGAAAACTGCAGTAGTCGTGGCAGGGCCTGAAGTGAGCTGCAGCTTCAAGGGGCTCTGTCATTCATCTTGAAAATGAAAAGGAAGTTCTCTTTTTCAAGGAGCTTGTTACAAGGAAAGGTCGTAGTATCACCCTTAGCTATTAGATATCTGATAGGTTTTTAATTTAGGCACAGTCTGTTTTTGTACACACACTTGACTTTTAAAAAATAAGGTGAAGAGCATGCAGAGCAAAATTTATGTCCATCTACGGTCATAAATTTATGTTACACTTGAGATCTGAAAACAAGAAGTACCTTTAAAATACTTGGTTTAGGAATGTAAGGAATCTTCTCCAGGCAAAAGAAATTACTGCGTAACCCTGATAATGTAATGGTTTTTAAATAATCTTTAAAGCTGACTGTTTTCTGAAGACACACGTGCCTTTAATTCAAGTGATTATCCTGCTATGTGCAGTAGAATGAATCACATCTGTAGAGTTGTGCCCACAGATGGTTGGTTGTGTCCTGGAGGACTATTTGCACCAGCTATTTGTCAATCCTGTTCAAGTTTGAACATTCCTTTCTAATTCTAGTCTGAAGCATACTTAGACTTGACCAGTGGGTATAGTGTAAATAAGCAGGAATTCATCGAGAGAATAAAAATTATTTTGTAAAAGAGAAGGTCAGTGTATTCTGTTTGTGGTGTAGTATGTTTCATACTCTGGTGGAAGCAAACCAACCTAAACATAGATAGATTTTTCTACAAAGCACGAGACAAAACATGTTGGGAAATAAAAAGCTGACAGTTTAGTAATTATTACTGATTGCAGATTTAATATTTAGAAACTCCTGGTGACCTAAAATGCCGGCAAATGGAAATCAGCTTTTTCATTCTTTTCAGTAGCCTGTGACCTTGATTTATTGGTAGGAAACCCGAACAGCCGTGCTGCAAGCAAGTCTACAGGGCAGTGCCTAGCAGCATAGCAGGTGACTCTAGCCTTTCCATTTAAAATGACCTTGCCCATATGTTTTGCTTCGAAAACAGTCAGCCAGCTGGTTAAACCAAACTCTAGAGCTTGCCTGTCCCAGACCTGCTGAATGTTGCAAGGGAGTTGGAAGGGAGGTTTATAAAGACTTGTAGGGATTCTTCCTACAAGAAGAGAGTAACATATCGACGTGAAACGAATTTTCTTTTTCGCCCTTTCCTCCTGTTAGAGCGTGGTTGATGTGCGGTGGAGGAGCTGGAGCACCTTCACTCTCTCGGGGGGCGGGGGGGGGTCGTTTTCCGCCGCCGCCTCTTCAGCACCGCAGACAGCTCCGCACGTTGCGCGCCGTCCGGGGCGGCCCGGCGGGGCCCGGCCCGGCGCGGCCGCAGCGGCGGGCGCGGCCGCCCGCTCCCGCCCGCCCCGCCGCCAGGTGAGGTCCCCCGTCACCCGGCGGCACATGCATCCCCCCGGGCATGTTTTTAGCCTCGCCTTCAAAACCTGTTAGCAAAAAGGCTTTGGTTTTGGACTGCCTGGAACTTGCCCGGAGCTCTGCATCTGACAGACCAAAGTCTCCAGAAGGGTGTAGCTGCAGTGTTTAGACAAGAGTAACTGTACGGATGCTGTGTAGTCTTGTGAAATACTGGAATTGTTAAAATATTTTCATCAAATACGTTTTCAGTGATCGCACTGTATTAGTTATTCTGTATAACTTCAAGAATAAAGCAGGAGCTGTTACTAAATTTAACAAATGTGAGTCCATGTTAAGACGGAATAAAAAGTCAAATGAAACCAGGTGGATTTAAATGGTAATTCATAACTTACATTACCATTTCCAGAAAAGAGGATAGAAAACATAAGCAAGTTTCCTTCACATCCCTCCTCCTCCTAGACAAAACCCCAAATGAACAAGAGTAACGACATTGGAGTTGAGGATAGTAACAACAGTCCAAATCTGTGTGTTCTCATTTTGGTCTGTTGTTGTCATAGGTATAACGCTCTTAAAAAATCACACTTGGGAGATTATGAAATATGCATTGCTCTTTCTCCAAGCTTGTGTGGTTGTTGAATCAGTTCTTCAGAGCAAGTGCCTTGTGTTTGGAAGATCAATGGGAAAAATGTAATTCATCATTATCCCAGCCTAGAACAGGTATTTCTCTGACTATTACTCCACTCGACTCCAATTTGAAGAGGTGGAGGAGGGAAGAGATAAGAACATAGCATGATCCAATTATCGTAATAATTTTTGATGTATAAATTATCCACTTCATGCATAAACAGTTTGTTACCTAATACTATTTTACATAATTAAAGCAGCAGCATGGAACATGTTTAAAATTGTAGTTCCTAGACAACTTATTGTTCCATTCCACACTTCTCTAGTAGAAATTTCTGTTAGATCAATAAATAAGGTTAGTTTATCAATAAATAAAGAAAGTTTTGGGTGGCAGTTCAGATGGTAAAGCTGCAGTTTTTCTACTTTTATTGAAATATAGACCTCTGTCTCTCTTTAGTACTGCTGGAGATAGAAATGCTTTTTAAATATGCACCCCCAAAATTCTATTGACACTTTCTTGTATTACTCAGAGCAAAGGATTAAAACCAAAATTCTCTGAGGTTGCCAGTAAAAGGTCTTTAATGTCTTTTCTTGGGCATTCCACCATAGCCTGGTATTTCTTGAGAGATGGTGGTCGCTGGAGGAATATATTCACTGGAACACTTCTCCTTTGATGCTGGACTGCTTAGTGTATCTCTTCCGTAAATAAACATTGCCCTTCTATTGCCTGTCCTGAATAATAATAACCTGAGTAATGCTAACCTCTGGTCTCCTGGACAGAATCAGAACCTCTGTTCCTTCTCTCTGATACAGAAGCTCTCACTCATGCAGAAACATGAAAGTTGTTGGTATTTGGTAGAATTGAATAGAAATCTTCATTTTTTTGTATGTCAGTTGAGATTTCTAACCACTTCTAAAATGTATTGTTAGTTCATACTTAGGTAGAACACCTGTGGAAAGTCTTGTGAACTCCAAGGTTAAGGTTAAGCCATTGCTTTCACAGCAGAACCTCCCAGGGCTCCAGGGAGAAAGCGCCTTCAGTCCCTAGATGGTTCTGAGGTGGTGGGAAAATAATGTGCTACTGATGGATTTGGAGTGAAACACTTTCAGTCTTCATTAACTTTATCGAAAGTTATCACAGCTGAGAGCCCAAATATCTTGCTGAAGAATCAAGAATCTTTTCTTCTTTTCCCTGTTCCTGAAAACTTGAAGAAATTGAACAGGCAGTAGTAGGAAAAAGCAAAGGATGGTAATAAATACATATCTTGACCTGTCTGTTGTGCAAATAAATTCCGTAATGCATGATAGTAATAAACGCTGTTTACAGGAGTTTCGTTATCTTATTGGCATCAGTGGGAAGTTCTGCAGTAAAAATTTTTCACTCTTGAACAAATACGAAGTTAAACTCCCTTACAGTCTCCTGTCATAAGAAGTGATGGGTATTCTGCAGGCCAAATTATTTGTTTGTTTTTATCTATATTATTGTTTTGCTTTCACTGGGGTGGTACATGTGTATCTCATTAGCTGTCTTGTTGGCAATCTGTTGACTCTGTGCTGAGACTAACTTGCCTTTGCTTAGGTATATTGAAACATCAGGGATTGCACACACAGATGTTAAAACTTCTGCTGCAGAAACAAATGAGTTAGATTAAGAGCACAGAGAACAAGTCTGTTGAATAACAGGTGAAAATCAAAAAATAAACTTTGAGTGATAATTTTATTCTGATCTAAAGCCCATTGAGAATTAGTGATTTTTTTTTTCTATTTATTTTAATAGGTCTTGGATTGGGCAACAGCAAAACTCATTGTGTAGCAGTTTTGATCCAGGATACAGTAACTTCATGTACAGACTCGAAAATTCCTTTCTACCAGTCAAGTTTAATACACATCCGTATGTGTTTTAAACAGAATGTTCCATATGTGTATTAAACAGCAGAAAATCATATAGGAATCCAAGGACACTGTATCTGTCAAATTAACACTTTAGAGTATTTTTGTGAAAATACTTAGTTTTAGTTCCATTCAGTATATTTTTGATAGTTTATATCTGCAGAATTTTCTGACCCAGGAAAAGTTACAGGTGCCCAGTGGCTACGAAACACAGCACTGTAGTGCATATGGCACAGAAAGCAGGCTAGAAAATCCTTTAACGTTGGTCAGCATCCAAAAGGATCTGAGGCCTTTTGCATTGAAGTTACACGTAGAAGACACCTATATTTCCAACAGGCTCCATCAGAATGTAGGAGAAGGTTGTACCTGGTGGTCAGGACACTGAATGTTTGGCCTGGCCATACCTAGGTTTATCTATTCATATGCACCAGTGTTCTGAGCATTTTTTAATGAGGCTGTTAGAAGTTTATCAAGATGTAGTAGGGCATAATGAAGTGTGAGAAGGTATGGTATTGCCCCTGTTGGAGAAGAATGTTTGTAGCCAGAGATCAGATTCTGGATTTGTATAAATTGTGTTGTTTAGCTGAAATCAACAGAGATAACTGTTGTCTGCGATCTTAGAGGCATTCTGCACGTGCATCTCAATGTGAAAGTATTGTACATGTCAGATCTGTGGGGACTTCAGGTGAGAAAATACTGTCAGGTACTTGACTGCAGCTCTGCTTTGCCTGAGTTTAAGTGAAAGTGTGCCAAGACTGACAAGTATAGATTAATGCTTTCGTGATTCTGGTTCTGGTTTATGTGATCTACTAAATGTAGTATTCTGGGCTTTGAATTTGATTTGAGACATGTTTATGGTTCGTTTTGACCAGAGGTCAGAACAGGAATGGCTACTGTGTAGGACTTGGGAGAATTAACAAGCTGTGTGGAAGCTTCTATGCAACTTCAATTAGCTGTTTTCACCCTTGATTTTCGTGATGAAAGTCACACTCCCGTACTAGAGGATGAATTACTGCTCTGAGCCTATGAAGCTCCTTTTAAGACGTAAATTACCCCTAAGAGAAGAGGCTGTAATTGATCTTGTAATTAGCTTTCAGGTAAGCTGGATATATTGGTCATTGTACAAAGTTTCTTTTATTAAGTGAAAATAAACTGTAAAGTATGCAGAAAACAAAGTAATTTTCTGGGGAAGTTTCCACAGCTCTGTTCTGTGGAAAAGAGAAAAGTTGCACATCATGACACACACAAAAAAAAGAATTTAATATCACTTTTCTATTTATTTTTTTTTAAATAACATAAACTATATTACATTGAAAAATGTGAATGGAAAAACTTCCATTTAAAAATGTGACATGTGAAATACCTATGTATCACAGTGTATTTTTAATGAAGTTGTTTAAATTGACTTTGTCCCATTCTTTTAATGAAAGCTACATTAAGTAATCTTCTGTCAGAAGATCAGAAGAGATTGTCATGAGAACATGTTTTCCAGCTTAGAAACAATTCTTGTGTAAAGAGAATGGTAAAACATGAACATTTTATACTTTAAACTGGTGTATCTGAACCGAGGCCTTTGCCACCGAAAATGTTCAGTTAATATCATACATAAATAATTTATATAATACTGTTTAATGTAGTTGCTGGGAATTACACGTTTGTAACTTACTGTTTCATTCAGCTTTTACATCTTGAACAGTCCCTGCAATTGTGTTCCTTCATCTGTGTGAAAACAGTTCTTAATAAACATAGTTTTATACTGACATTTTAAAAACGGAAGGATGTGAATGTTAGGTACTCCATGAAGGAGTGAAGAGGGATGAATTCTGAAAAGGGATGTGTGCATCTTCTAAGGTGCTTCCTTATCTCTTTCATTTTGGTGGAGACTGATGGACCTTTCAGAAATAAATCCCTTTTGAGGAAATACTAAACCTTTTCATGTCAGATGGAAATACCCCTGTAAGTTCCACATAAAGTAAAACCAAAGGGTAGGCTTTAAATATCTTTATATTTTAAAATTACTACTATTAGTCTTTTTAAGAGTAATTTGTTCAGGGCTGTTTTTTCTGTAAAGAAACATATTTATTAAAAGAAAAACCCGCTCTGTCAAAGTGGCACCTTATAAACTTTTATGCCTGTTAATACTGTAGAGCTAGCCTGATGAATAGGGGAGAGCTGGGTTCTGTGTTATGTGATTGACCAACAGAATTGTTTATTGAATTCTAATTTAATACATGTCACAGAGTTATTGAAGACGGCAGGAGCCATGAGGGTCATAAAAGCCCGTACAGGTGTAACTATAATTTCCCTTGCAAAAACACTGCTGCTGGTAAGGATGTGTCTGCAGGAAGGGACCTAGCTTCGTACTGAGTCTATGTATTGAGAAGAAGGTATCAGAGGCAAAGGAAGGGTTTTTGCTTTACAAAAGAGCATATTTGAAATAAAAAATAATTGAGAAATAAATATATATGGGTTCATATCCGTAGTTTTTATTGTCACCTGTGGGTAAAGAGCTTCCTGAGTTTTCCTACCTGTGGTCTGCAGTAAATATTGTTGCTTGTAGTAGTTCCGAGTGTAGCTGTGTGTCTTCCATAAACAGTTACACATCAGTTCTGTGGTTTGATGGGTAGGTGTAAGTTAGCCCATGAAGAAGGAAACACATGTATAACAAGCATTTATATTGTAGTTTACATTGTCAAAGGGAATTACTTTTTTTTTTGGTCACTTAAATGTTGTTTTTACAACAGGGAATGCTGAGACCAGTTCAAGTGCTGTGGAAGTAATCTGGGGAAGGCTTCGTAACTGCACTTGAAGCTCAGGCTTGTCTATCCTGTAGTCTTATGCTCACATCAGTCATTTGTCACGTAAATAAGACACTGTTGTTGCTGTCCAGCTATGCCAATAATTTTCAAGAACAGCCCGCTTTAGTGGATGTCTCAGGCACTGCAACGTAGAATCAATGCTGTGCTCCACAGTATGTCATAATGAGATATTGTTGGAAATCTTTATGAAGCATTTTATTCCTATTACAATTGTTTATTCCAGCTTTCATAGCACTGCAAATTCTGTAGCATTACTGCAGGTGTATGCAGACATTCACTCCTGCCCTACCCCTGACATCAGACAGTAGTGTCTTTCACTAGAATAATGCATTATGAAGCAATGCTTCATCTTCACTCTCTTAACAAAGCAAAGATTCATCCCAGGTGGTGAATGGTATTTCTTGTTTTGCGGCAGTTGTTATGCTTTTAAGAATAAGATCTGTTGCAGCTAGGGAATGAGTCATGTTTTTAATTAAAAATAAAAATTGCATAGTAGCTTTGATTCTGTCTGTACCATTGCATCCATAAAATTCGCACGCATAAAACTCTGATTTCAGTCTGGGAAACTGGAGAAAGACTGAATGTTTAGGTGGGGCTTGACAGCACAAAATAAGTTGTTTCCTACCTGAAACAAATAATAAATAAGACTAGCAGTAACGATCGCCGAGCATTCACTGATAGCAGCTAGGTTTAATGAAGTTTTCGTCAACAGTATTCTCACTGCATTTCTGATACAACATTAGTTACCATTTTTTATACCAGTCATGCACATTTGAGGTGTGTTTTGACTTCAGAGGAGAGTCATATTTGTGAATATCTAAATTAGTGGGATCTTTAGAGCCTTCCAATTTAGAGCATCCTCATTGTATACGAAGGATTTGATCCTTAATGCCTTTGTAATTATTAAAATATCTTTTCAAGAAGACTTGGAAACTGTTGAACAGACATTGATTTATGAAGAAGCTAAGGATGCTCTTTACCCACTTTTTCTTTGCCCATGAAGCAGCTACTTTCTGCAGTAGCTGTAAAATTCAGTTTTGGCCATGTAGCTGCTACACCGGAGTATAGTGGGTTCCTTTGTAGATTCCTTTGTAGGACAAGAGTTGTTCTTGGGCTTTGCATAAGGAATGGGCTGATACAGGAGAAATTCTTGTCTAGTCAAATTCCAGCGTAGCTGAAAAGGTATCCCGTTACAGTTACTACTGAACACGGTCCTCATCTGAATGGTGTCATGGGTAAAGTGGCTTCACACTAAGCCAAATCCCTTCTTTTCTTCTCATTCAGGTTTGCGCTTCATGGTAAAAGCCAATAATTTGCATTCTGTTGTGATTTCTACTGTGTGATAGTTTGAAATAACTTAAATCCTTATGCAGTAGGATAGACCAGTGCTGGACCTGATGTATTCCCAGTTCAGCTTCCATATAGTTTTAAGATAGTTCAATGGCATAATGGGGAAAAAAAAAGTTAAGTTGATAGACTACCCATGGCCAGTCTGCTTTCCACATTTGGTTGTCAGATGGGAAAATGTTTGGTTCTCCATCTTTATGTGCAGACATATATGAATAGACATTTGTCTACCTCCCAGCAACAGAATGGGATGCAGTGGAGCCAGATGAGAAATTTAGCAGTGTGGCTGTAAGTTGGCAGACCATACTTTTCCCCTGCCATTTGGCACCTGGAAGGAAAATAAAAAAGATGAACAGGTTTTTTATATCCAGCCTGTGATCACAGATGACAGCTCATCCAAAATTAATAATTCTTGCATTTCTCCTGTGACTTTTGTATGTATGTTGTTGCTGGTGTCATCCTGTGTTAACTGCCGGACATCAGACTTTTTGCTGCCATGGTCTGTCCTGATGAGCATAATGGTTGTGAAAATAAAGCCTTCCAAAACATTTTGAATAGCAATTTTATGTTTAAACCGTGGAAGATAGGGGGGTTGGCAGCATTCAGTGCAAACTTGTTTCACGTATTTGGCTTGCAGACTTCTTAAAAAATCCAGTAGCTTTGAGGACAGAGCATCTTTTACCTGAGAGAGCTGCTGTAAACTAGACAGAGTTGATGAAGATGTAACATTCAAATAACTAATGGGGCAGCAACAAGAACTGTGTAGCTAAGAGGTTATTGACAGAATATGCTGGGATTTGAGTTTTTTGGGAGTTTTTTTGTTTTTTTTCTGAGGAAGCAGCTGCAGTTGTAATTAGTAGTGATCAGGTAAAACAGTATTTTACCTATAAAGAAATACAGGTAAATACCTGTAAAGAAACTCATGTCTATGTTTAACCTTGTGTTGAAAGTTGCTCTTCTTAAAGATATTTTAACTTAATTTTGAAGCAGTTTGAAAACTGTATCTGGTATATGGTTTAGCCAGGAACCCACTTTAGGCCTTCAGAAGTAACAAGTATTAACTAAATAGCTGCTTTATTGCTGCTCTTTCCCAGTTTTACTTGCCAGGGTGAATTACAGAGGCAATTCTTGCAGGAATGCTTCTATACACTTAGGATTAGCGTGTGACTGTGTTTATTAGAAATTTTAAACACACAAGTTCATCTAACTCCACTCTGCTTCTCCTGCTGCCCAATTCTTAGTTTCCCTTATTTAAGTGGTCATGCTTTAGCACAACGCTTAAATACTTAGATTTTGCATTTCTCTATTTGGAGTTACTTTAAACATATCCTTAAATGAAGTTCCCAGTTTAACTGTGTTTCTGAGACAGTAAAAACAATACAGGGACTTTATAATTCCTGCAGTGCTGATGTGTATTCACCCACTGTCAGTTAAATAAAAATTTACCCAGTTTAAAAAAAGACACGCAAACTTTCCCAAATACCTGAAGTATTTATGTCATAAGTAAACACTAAAGGACCAACTGAGAAAACAGATTGTTGTGTATATGATGTGTTGGTACCAGTCATTCCTTAAAAACAAGTTCCTAAGTTTAGAGTCACTGGTGTACTCCTTTGGCAGAATGAATGAGTTAGCTCATTTTATCTAGTTTTGGATTTGGTGTTTCTTCCTTTAACTTATGTTTCCCCTATTCACTTGCAAAAGTATCGCCAATTTCTTCAGAAAATACATCCTTTTTTTAATTGGTTCCAGTTTTCCTAGGAGTAATGAAGCTGATCATCCCTGAGGAGGGTGAGGCTTCTCTCGCATTGGGAACAGTGGCAGATGGCAGCCGTTTTGGGAGATGGCATTTCTTCATGCAGTGATCTGTAGAACAAATTATTTTTAGTACTGAATGAAGAAAAACAATTCCTAAATGAAGACTTGTAAAATAATAATTTAAAATTAACAACATAAAAATACTGAAATGTAGATAGTTCTCCCCAGTGAGTTTCGCTTCTGCCAAACGATTGTAGAATCAGAGTTACTTTGTTTCTGAGGTAATGAGGAAAAATATAACACAGACCACTAGATTGCTCATAAAATGCATTCTAAAAATTAGTCCTGTAAAATGGCACAGTTATTTTATGGGAAGATGTGCTGCGTTCTTCATACATGAAGTTTTGGAACTGCTGCTTCAGTGCAAAACAAAATTCATCACTAACTTTGAAATCAGTGCTTCCATCCCCATACTGCCAAGAACAGTGTAGTAGTTGTAGCAGACCTGAAAGAGCAGAAGAAATTTTTAAAGAGGTTTTTTTGTCATTTTGGGTTATTTTATTAGCATGGTAATTTGTTCAGTGTGATTATGTGTTTATATTTGTGAAAGTGCAAAGGGAACCTAAGCAATTCATTCACTATTTCTTTGCAGCTTTCCCTTTTACATGTAATAAAGCTGGCATAGCTCATGTCCTGCTGCACTCTCTTAGCAGGGAGAGTGAGCCAGAGCAGGACAACAAAAGTAGGGGGTAGTGTGGGGTGGCAGCTAATGGAAGCTGAGTTCTGAACAAGTTGTGGTGTGATGTGGTAAGATTAGGTTAGGTTAGGTTAGGTTAGGTTAGGTTAGGTTAGGTTAGGTGCTGAAATGTTTCCTAAGTGCTGGCTACATCCAAATAACCTTGCTTAGTCCTTAGGTTCTTGGGGAAAAAAGCTGTGGTTGAAAATTATGTATCTCTTTCATTCCATCTCTGTCAATTGTATGAAGCTGCTATTCTGGGTTGCTCTGGGTCACCCAGTGTATTCTCTAGCAAATACACCTGTTATGTAGAAACATATTCTTTTTATTTTCTTTGTTATTTCTTCCTTGTTTTTTAAATAACAGAATAATAAATAGTATAAAACTAGATAAATGCTATTTTAGTGAACTGGTCCCATTTTCCCGTTTTGCATGTTTATGCAGGAGACCTATCTCAATTGTTCCTTCTCTGTTATTCTTTTTGCACTTAAGCGATATTCCGAGCTTTATTAAGTCATAGTCCTTCCGTATCTGCTTGGAGAACATTTTTGACTGTCAACCCCAGTCACAAGAGCTTTTGGGAACTGCTGGTGCTGGATGGAAGCCTTCTACATGGGGTAACTTAAGGAGCTTATTCTCATTGTGTTTTAAGCAGCTGGAGAGGGTGGGATCTGAAACTTTGGTATAATGAAATAGCTGTTACATTACGAAGACTGTTAAAATGAAGAAATACCTGTCGTGGACATTGACTTTGTGGAAACTCCTCATTCAATCAGTTTAATTCAGTCACTTACTGGTGGGTCTACTGACTATCTCAAATGAACATAGTAACCCTGAGTGGTGGACTTTTGTTTCTGGACCTCTGATTTGGTTCAAAGGTTCATAAAAATTCGTATAACTAAATATCTCCCTGTTGATTACAGATCTGAGGAAGCTCAGCTGTGATTGTTCCAGCAAGAGTCCAAACAAAATTAAATTAGGAGATTGTCTTGTGAAATATCTTTTTAATATGGAAGCGAAAAAATCTTTTGTTTTGATATTAATATTTTTTTTAAATCAGCCCTTTCTATTAATAAGTTTATTATCTAATTCTTTTTATTTTGCTATATAGTTATAAGCTTGTGATGATTTCTTAGTTTGATGCACAATTCTGCTTTTCTCAGGGGGTGGTTCTTTTCCATAGCACTGGGAAAGAAATCTTGATATCTTGGAATGTGCTTTTTTTCCTTTGTAGTCCTTGGATTTCAATTCTTAACACTATTACCTGCATAGAAAGTTACTGGGTAGAAAGAATGGCATTTTTAGGAGTATCTCACCTTCGTTGGGTCCCTGGAGCACAAACGTATATATGGAGAGACCTATATGAAAGAAATCCTAGCAACTGTTAAGTGCTATAATGGTCTTTTGGCATTGTAGGCTGTTGGGGGGTTTGGCTGTTTCACAGTTGTTTGAGAGGAATGACAGAGCTGAAAGTCTGGCCAGTACCACTTAAAAATATTGAGCAATGCCTCTGAATATCTTTGGAGAGAGAAAGCTAAAAAGAATACTGTCAGTATGTGATTTAAAACAGAAGGGAAATATGAATAGGTGGAATTTAACTTTGTGTTCTTGGGCTGAATTTAACCCAATGGTAGTTTATGTGATCATAAATGTCCTTTTGTTTTAAAAAATCTCATAGAGTATTTGGGGTAGGTTTTTTATAATCATCTGAGGGACAGAGGTTAAAAAAAGACATAGACAAACCTGATAAGACTGTTGTTTAACACATACCTGTATTTTGAAATGGTTGTGATTATGTGTGGCCTGTCAAAGTAACTAAGACATATTATTCAGATGTATTTTAATGTGAAGTTTTTGATACTGCACTTCTGCAAATATGGTTCACAAAGACTATAAATGGTCTGAGCCTCTTTTGCACATCCCTTCCTGAGATGGTAAGATTTCAACACAGTCTTTGAGAGAAGTATTTTGAGCCTGCTTAGCTACCAGCACACACTAACATGAAGTTTTCTCTACACGCAGTGATGCACACAGTGTTTATAGCAAAATATCAGTAACTATGAAAAACTAGTTTTGCACAGAGATGCCAAATTTAAATAAATATGCTATGCAAATAATAATTTTTGTGCTGAAGCTAAGTACCAGACTTCTACAATCCTCTGTTTAAATTGGCATTTTTGCAACTAGGGGCGGGGGGGGGAGCGGGGAGGGAGGGGGCGTGTGTGCATGTATGCATGTATAAGTGATAGAGCAGTCTAGCTTCCCCATTTGAATGAAGTAAGCATGTTTTATTTGGTAGATAGCTATATCCACAAGACCTTGTGGATCAATGTCTAATGAGCTACTAGAAAGTTTGGTTTTAACTCTGGGTGTGTGAAGCATTCTGGAAAATATAAGCTAGCCAAGCCCTCATGTAATTTTGTGAAAAACATATTCTTTGCCTTCTGTGCTTTGCATGCAGAAGGTGTTCAGTGTCTCATGACTTTACGTAGAACTTAAACCCATTAATGTCTCTGCTCTGTGGCGTTTTATTTAGGATGAGGAATACAGCAGCCACCAGGAACTCCTGCAGGCTCTCCAAGGTCAAGGACAGGCCTTTAGATAACTTACAGTCCATTTGACTATGTGCCTTTTGATGATGGAAGAAGGTCTTTTTCATCCCCTAGTTAGGGGGAACTGCGTTGAAGGCTTGAGACGTCTATCTCCCACCACCATGTGGTTTTAAATCATTTGTACTTAATGGGGTGCTGTGGAACAATAACTTGGCTGTTTATAGTAGTGAGACAAAAGCAGTATCTTCTTCATCTCTGAGTATCATAATGGTCCTTTTGGTTGCATAAATGAAATTTTGGGGACTACACACTATAGAAAAACGTCTGCTCAAAGTTTTAGGTAAATTGTCAGCCTCAGAGGCTGTATTTTGCTTCTCTGAATCATAGTCCCATCAGTTCTTTCATAAGGTTTAAGTGACTCCAGTATTTAACCATTTTAAATTTGGATTTTTAAATTAAACAATTGCAACAATATGTTTGAGTGCAGTTGATTCCCCTTCCACAAGGAATGTTTCCAGGAGTACAGCTGATGCTACTTTATCACTGTTTATTGCTTCCTTTTTACTCCTGTGTTAATGTATCCCCACGGTATTACAGCAACATAGTGATACAGTTTTCAGATTTGTTCTTTTACCTGGATTGTAAAGGCATTTTTAGAAAATAGCTTGTTCCCTTGTTCTTTGCATTCAACATCCTCTGATAGCCTGCTATGAATCTGTTTTGATATACTAATGATTTGCAAAATTAACTTCTCTCCTTTTGTTTTCAGTAGCTTCAAGGAGTCTGATCTAGATTGTCATTGTGTGTAATCTGTCTACTTTGAATGTGTTTCTCTTTTTCTGATCTGGTGTTATATGAATTTACTAAAGTGTTATGTAAATATACACATACCTATATAAATATCTATAATATGATATTTATTTTTATGTTTTTACTGTGTGGCATTACAAATAATCAAGTTCATTTGAAGTTAAAGATTGATTTATGTCTTACATTTACATACAACATGCTGGAAATACATTACATAATTTCAGGTGAAAATAACTTAAAAATTTTTCTTGTAGAGTGCAGACTTAGTAAAGGTATATGAGAGTTCTGTACATTGCAGAACACTGATGCAGTACTTGCATTAGATTTCAATACTGAATAATTATAAGAAATGTGAAAGCTATGAACAGGCATAACATCTTTGACCTTGACTGGAGTTTGGCTTTCTCTGTGGAGTGCAGGACTCAATTCTATAGGAAGAGTTTGCTCACTCTTTTATTATGTTCTCTTTTTATGGCTAGCATCATTCTCCATTCAAATGGGGAGTAGTATCTAGAAATTAATGCACAGTTATTAAAAGAGGATTGACTGAAAGCATCTGAGAGGGTGTATACATACCCTTTAAATTGTGTTCCACTGCTCTCTTCTTCATTCATTTACCTTCCTCGCTTTCCGAATAGCAAATGTACCTAGCCAAGCATGCAGGCATGCACAAATACCTCTGTATCTTCCAAACTGAACATGAAATTTGCATTTAGTAGGTTGCATAATTGCAAGTATATAAAATGTATGTGAAAACCTGTACTAATTTCCGTCTCGTTTTGGTATGTCCCAATTTAATTGTTATTCACAGACTTTTTTAGAGGCCCATATTTGTTCCAGAGTGTTTGATATCCATCGTAGTTTGAATTTAGAGACACAGAATTGTAAGGAAATCTTCCACATAAATACGATTTTGAAATGTTAATATTTTTATGAAATAGATATGTTTGTACTGGATCTGTGGTCCTTTGTGGCTTCTAGTGGTTTCTACCTTTCCTTTACCTCCTAAATCTCATTATATGACAGCTGAAGATATTAGCACTTTAAAATATTATATTCCTTAGAAGAAATTGGCACAGCTGATTTCAAGGGAAGTTAATAGGGATCTTCTGTGTCTGCAAACATAACCCACTCCACTGAGCACTACTGAGAAACTTCTTTCTTTGTAGCAGGTTAGGATTTCTTCTGCTGACAAGTGAATATGTTATCAAGTATGTATTCCATAATGGCAAAGTTTTTTAAAAACTCAGTGATTAAATAATATTTTCTTCTATGAAAATTGTAAGATCAAATTTTAATGCGTAAGTTTAACTCAATATTCTTCTATTCTCATATTTTAAATTGAAACAGTACTTAAGGTATCATTTTTCTTGAATTGCCCTTCTCCATATAGGATTCTTTTTGAAATCTGTGAAGGTAGTAGGTAAAAAGGGAGGATAAAAGACCATTGCTTTTTTCAGCAGATTTTGAATCTTTAAAAGAAATTTTAAAACTTTGCCAGTTTGACATATATTTGGTATGTATCTGAGAAGTGAAATATTTAACTCTGCTGTTAATTTATTCTTTTCTTCAGAAATCCACACATCATTTGAGAGATTTCATATTATCTATCTCTTTTTCAGTCAAGCCTATTATTATTCATCTGTATTCTGGGTGTTCTGAATACCCAGACCTCTACATAACTGATGTAGCACTTCTGTGATCTGATTGACAGCATTTACAGGCTCATCACAAGAATCAAATGCACTTGAGCCTTACTGTACTTTGAAAGTTTGGCCCTTCATACCAGATAGTACATTTGCTAAGGGCAAACCAGCACTCTTTTGGTAATACATACATACATACATAAATTGGCCTTCCAGTATCAATTCATGTATCCAGTACACAAAGTTTGCAGAATGGCCACAGGTAAAAGAAAGCGTATGTGCTCATGTTGCATACATTGAATTCACTGAGTGTTTCTTTAGCTTAATTCAACACTGTTTTTCTTTGTCTTTAATAGTTTTGCAGTGGAGGTAAGAACTATATTTAAGTGTGGTGGCTTGACCTTGGTCAGCTGCCAGACCAACCCAACCTCTCTCACTCTCCCTTCTCAACTGGACAAGGAGAGGAGATCCCTTACCAATTACCTGCACTGGCAAAACAGGCTCAACTTGGGCAAAATTAATTTCATTTCTTGCCGGTTAAAAGTAGAGTAGGATGGTGAGAAACAAAGACGAAGACTAAAACACCTTGCCCCACTCCCCTCTTCCCAGGGTCAACATCTCTCCTTAATTCCCAACTCCTCTATCTTCTCCCCCATGGGTGGTGCAGGGGATATGAGGAATGGGAGTCTGTCCACAGACTTCTCACACTTTTCCCCTGCTCCAGTGTGGGTCCTCTCCATGGTCTGCAGCCCTTCGGGCTAAACCTGCTCCAGCATGGGTCCTCCATGGGCATTAGTTCTCGTAAGGAGGATCTGCTCCAGTGTGGGCTCTCCGCAGGAGAAATACTCACCTTGCTCTGGCCAGGGTCCTCCGTGGGCTGCAGTTTCTCATGTAGTTTTGCATCCTACATTGATCCGTATGAGTGCCTGAATCTTGAAGAAAGCTTGGATAATTCTACAGAAGCTATACAGACCTGGCTGTAGCATGGATATGCTCTAGGGCAGGCTTAATATTGCATCTTAGAAAGTATTTCATTTTGTAATTTAGATACCCATTCTGAAAAGACTTTCTTAACTTTTGCTCAATTTTATGAACTTGGAGTAAGCAGTTGATTTTGAAAGGACAAGGCTTAATTGGTCCACAGTTTTGTTTTATCAGAAATTACAATTAAAGAAAATATGAGGCATTCTTACTAAATAATATGTGAAAATTCAGTTTCATGTACAGTTTTAAAAATAGTGCATGAAAAAAAATCTTTTTGTCTTAGTTATGTTTCACTTCATGGTGATGTAGTAATGTCATTTTCTGAAATGGAATATTTATTTTCTTTTTAGTGGTCATTGGCAGCTCTGAAAACGATGGTATTTTAAAATGGAATTATAATAAGGTTTGTTAATTATGTACTAAAGTTAACCTTATATTTTATTATTTCAGTTGTTCATGGTGGACAATGGAGCAGATGACTGGAGAATAGCCATGACTTATGAGCGTATTTTCTTTATCTGCTTGGAAATACTGGTGTGTGCTATACATCCCATACCGGGGAACTATACATTCACATGGACAGCCCGGCTCGCCTTTTCTTACGCTCCATCCACAACAACAGCTGATGTGGATATTATTTTATCTATACCAATGTTCTTAAGACTGTATCTTATTGCCAGAGTTATGCTTTTGCATAGCAAACTTTTCACTGATGCCTCATCTAGAAGCATTGGAGCATTAAATAAGATAAACTTCAATACCCGTTTTGTTATGAAGACTCTAATGACAATATGTCCAGGAACTGTACTGTTGGTTTTTAGTATCTCATTATGGATAATTGCTGCATGGACTGTCCGAGCTTGTGAAAGGTAAGGTTGTTCAGTTTTTTTAGTTCTTTCTGTCTGTCTTTCTATTTTTCTTTCTTGTTTTGCCTCTTCGGTTTTCGATTCAGTGGACCTAAATATTTAATGGAATGGAGCTTCCAGGTCCTTGATATTTGGAGTTTTGGTGGGGTTGTATTCTGTGTCACAGATTGTCAGGAATGCTATGCCTTTTAATCTGACGGACTTCTGCAGAGAGGTTTGTGCCATGCTGTTTACTGTAGCATTACGATTTGATTTCAGTGTTTTGATAAAACTTTAGGTATGCTTGCTAAAACACAGTGGACAGATACCATAAAATGTCTTTAAGAGTAGTTGTTGATATTCTGCATTGATACCAGCTTTCATTTATGTTGTTTGTAAGTTAAATTTATTGAGGATAAGGTAGATAAAATAGCCATGTAAAATTCCACTGGAAAATGTTGGGAGTGAGGTTAATTTGAGTTTACTGTGCTGTAAAAAAAAAAAGTGCAAAATATTGTTGGGGAGTTGGCAAGATCAAAAAAGAGGAACACACAGAACAATTACAGTAATATAACTCTATTTCTTCCCCTAAAAATCAGAAAAAGTGCATTTGAGAGGCAGACTTTCATTCATTTCACCTAGTTTTCCAGCCTCTCCCCCCCACAGGCTTCGGTGTAGGTGCAGAGTAAATGGCTATCAGTGCTGACAGCTTCAAATTGAATTTCTCAAACATAGCTTTAACAAAAAAGAAATAAGCTTCTGATTGGATAGCATTGCTTAGGAGTATGAGAGAAGTTAACTAACGAGACAATTAGGATGATCTTCTAGGGAAGATTTCATGCCTGGGACAGCTCTTAGATCCTGGAATGAATTTCTCCTTACTTAAGCTGGAAGATCTTCAACATATTTAAAGCATTTCTGTTGCTGGTTGTTGACCATTTTGTTTTTCCTCTATCTTTCCATGTCTGCCCATTTTAGAAGCAGTTTAGGGGAGTTATTTGTGACAGCTAGCTGATTTAAATCAGCAGTTAAATTGCACACCAACTGTTACGGTTATGTTACTTTTGGAAGTTACTCCTTGCATGACTTCTCAATTTGTTACAAAGAAAAATAGCTGATGTTATAAACTGAGTGTAGAGATCATGTTGACATTGTATTTTTTATTGTTAAAATCACCAGAATTGTGGAATGTAGTTTGTTACAGTAGATGCTTTGTGTCAATGTTGCTTACTCGTGTTATGGCAAGACTAATCATTTAAGAATGTTCTGAAAATGCCATATTAACAGTGACATATTACAGTTTCAAAATATTCCCCATAGTGGGAGCAGAGGGAGCACCGTAGATATTGACTCCATCCATAATAGTTGTATTTTAATAAGCATGTTCTTGTTTCAGATGTAACTGACTTCTGCAAAGCCTTTCCTCTTTGTCTCAC
Source organism: Gavia stellata (assembly GCF_030936135.1). Taxonomy (NCBI): domain Eukaryota; kingdom Metazoa; phylum Chordata; class Aves; order Gaviiformes; family Gaviidae; genus Gavia; species Gavia stellata. The sequence goes on from NC_082637.1 coordinate 66,530,722, forward strand.
ATTCTTAACCTCTGTTCCCACCAGCTTGCTTTCAGCAGAATTACTGCTCAGGAATTCATGAGTGTCTATTCAGGCATTTCCCAGATCGTCACTTGTAAAGTGGCTCTGAATAACTTCAGCATCCATTGCTGTCACTGTTTTACATATCACTGGTTACTAAATTATTATTATTACTATTACTATTACTATTACTATTATTAATTTATTATTATTATTAAGCATTAAATAGTCTTTCTGTTATTAACCTTTTAATAGATGCACATTCAGAATAAGCTTATAAAACTTCTGCCTCTCACAGTGAAAATTACTGAAAAATATTAACTACTGTCTGATAGCCATGTTTTCAAAACATACTTATTTGTTAGTATAAAGATGTCAGGACAAGAATGTATAGTGTATAAGTAATACTAAAAGTAAAAGAAACCAAGACTACCTCACCTGTTTTCCAATCAGGGAGAGTGAAGACAACACTATAACAAAGTTTTGATTTTGTGAGTTTGTTTATTTCTATTTAGAAACTGAGGCACTTCCACATCACTGTGATCCTGGGAAGAAGCTTCTTTGTTTGGTCAGGTACACTGAACTCAGGGTTGCAGAGAAGGCTGAATTTTCTTCAAGTCTCTGCTAAACTAGTAACGGATTTTCCACATTGTAATTTGCAGTTGCTGTCCTTGAAGTGACTGTAATGGTTTGGACAGTAAGCTGGATAGCCACTGACTCCTCTAAAACTGAAACAAAACACAACTAAAAGCAAGTTAAATATAGAAGTGAGTATTAGATTAATATGTCTCTAGCATAATTACTTTCTGTCAGTGGAGTCCAATGCAAGATTATGTTCCTTCACATTTAACAAAATTGTTAATTTTATGTTTCAAAAACACTGGAAGGAATATATTTTGGCTTTGGAAATTAGATACTTATGTCATTCATGCTAGTTGCACAGCCAGTTTTGCATGTTTTGCCTCAGATTTTCCCTTGAGGGACTATGTAAGTATTTTGCCAAATGAATGATACTGGCTCTGGATTCCAGTTACTAATTAGTCCATCAAAAACCTATAGATCCATAGCCCATAGAGAAGTACATTTTTTAAAAAAGCTTCTTTCTCAGAAGAAAACCTCAAAACCCCACACATCGGAATGCTCTTAACACTCTGCCATCTGAAGCTAAACATCCCTTTTTGTGTAGCTGGGGACAGATAAAATAGCCATTTGTCATGGGAAAGGACAAATGTGGCTGCTGAATCCATCCTGTGGAGGACTCTGTTGTCCAGGTTGTAGTCCTCAGAAGATGTCTCCTGAGATCGTAATGGCTTTGATTTGCTCAGTAGTTAAAAGTTTAGTTTACACAAATAAAATACATTTCTTTCATCAGCTCTTAAGTTGATTTTTTTTCCCTCAGTTTTAACTAGAGGGAATCTTTATTTTTTGGAATAGAGTATTTTGTGTACACAAAATGATCCTGAAAATAAATGTTGTCATTAGAAGGAGTGTTTGCTATTCCGCTTGACACTATACATGAAAGCCTAAGGAATTTTGGTACATTTAGCAGAAATTAGGAATTAGGCAGCAGTCTGGTGGCTTTGTTTTTATGAGGGGAGATTTACATGAATGAAATTTGATGGTGTTAAATGGTTCTCAGCGTCACTCTAGCACCAAGCTTTTTAGCTTATGTTATTCAGTAGTTTTACATAAAGCTTTGCACTAGCAGTTTTAGTATTTCTTCAGTGTATTCAGTCAGTTATCTGGCCACCCAAATTAGAACAAGATGATGGTGATAAGATTTAATAGATTAAAATATTAAAATTTTGGAATGGAGATGAAACATTCTCATGCTATTTCGATGTCCTTGGTGAGGGGGGAAGTTGCAGTAGGCAGTATCCTTACTGTGTGCTCAGCAAAAGCTGTTGCTGCTGAATGGCAGCCTGATTTTGAGACTGTTGTTCTATTTGAAGTCAGATTTTTCTTGTTGCGGGCTGTCCTGGGGATAGCAAGGGAGATTTGGAAGCACCATATTTCATAAAAAGAAAGGTAATGTGAAAGAGCATCATTATCCACCTCTCTAAGGAAAACCCTGTAGAGACAGGTTATGGGTTGAGGCAGGTGAGTGAACCGTCTGATTAAAGACTTTACTGCTTTAATAGTCATCTGACTGATCACTTGATATACACTGAACTAAGGCAGGACATGTGTCTTTCTCAGTGCCTTAATGGCTGTATTATTAGCTCCCAGAATGCTAATTATAGCAAGTAACACTTTGGGTTGGTGAGCAAGGTATTTTCCAGGATTGCAGTTTAAGGTCATCCATGAAGGCAGAATGTGGTACGGATAATGATGGTGGACGGCCAGCTGGGTATAAACAAGTTCCTAGGCCTGCAGAGTAATCTGGCTGAGGGAGTTTGGGAGGAAAAGGTGGGGAAAACGTGGAAGTGTTGCTGTATACGCAATGCCGGAAACTCTTGCTTTTTTATTGCTTTGTTTTTTATGTCTGTTTTGAAGGGAAGATTACATTACATGGGTTTTAATATCTGCCTTTTCATTGCCAGCATCAGTATATTGCTGTCTGTCATACGTGGGCTTCGTAATGAAAATCTAAAATTTTTATTAAGTCTAACTCAATAGATGTTTGTGTTTATAACATCTCTGAGGCACATGATCTAGAACACTTATGAATATGTTACTTTCATATATGAATTATGAGCCCTGTAAGCAGATTACTTTTTGCAGTCTTCCATACTGATCTTGTTACTGAAGTAGCCCTGTGCATGGTTGTCAGTTGTTTATAGCAGTTAAAATAGAAATATTTGGATTCTCAAAAAAAAAAAAGTTAATATATATAGCATTATATCATTGAAAAGTCTGACAAATTTGCTTCGCTCTTCTGGAGAAGACCTGCCTCTGCTGTGAGAAGTCTGCTGCTTTTCTAGGTTATGTAGAAGGTAGTTGCTCTTGTTGATATTTTATTTTTTCTGTGCAAAGGAAGAAAGAACCTTGCCTTCTGAATGCACACATGGTTATAATGTGCCCATATATCAGGTCAACGTGAGCCACATGTGCCAACGTGAGCCACATGTGCCCACATTACACTGTTGTACGTCCAGAACAGCTCGTATCACATGCCCAGAGTTACTGTGGCTTTACAGGAGCAGAACTGAGAACAGAAGTGGATTTTCTGCTTCCCCAGAGAGCACATATTTGGCACCATTTTTGGTTCTGTTTTTACCTCTCTGTAACTTCTGGCAATGAAGTCAGTTCAGATTGAGTGGTTTGTTTAGTCAGCATTTCTTCCTCCCATCAGCTTCTGCTCTGTATTCTTGCCTTGCTTTAACAAAAACAAAACCAACCAATCAAAAAACACCAAAAATCCATCTGTGTGTGAAAGTGAAATCCTTTTCTGCTCTCTGCTCTTTCTCGTTTTCTACAAATAAATAAATATCTGTCTTAATTCTTTGAAATATGATGCCATCACAAAACTTCCAGTAAGCAGCTCACACATGACAACTGCTAGGCAAAAGTTAAGGATTCATTTGATACAAGCAGGTGGATGCACCAAGACTTTCAATTGTAATTCATGCAGGAAAAAAATGTTTCTTTAGCGATCTAATTTCCTCACAGTATGTGTTTGACTTCTTTGGTTGGCATGAGGACCTTATCTGAGGTTGTACACTGCACATATGATCCCAAAGCCACACTCCACTGGAAATTGCCTTTAGAAGTCTCTGCAGTGCCAGTGTGAAGATTCTTGCAAGTAGTTTTTAAAAAAAAAAAAAACCAAAACAACAAACCAAGCTTGGGTATTTAGTTTTAAGCCTATTTTTAGCCCCAAAAGCTCAGAAGCAATGACATATCATTTTTATTTTTTCTAACTAAGATGTCTAATAAATGTCACCAGATCAAATAATGTTTGTGTATTGACAGTGCTGGCTGTTTATCACAGTTCTTTACCTTACCTTGGCTTACTGAAACTAAAATGTGCTATTTGCAGTCAGGTTTCTCCAGTGGTGGCAAAAGTTAACTGTTAAATATTCAACACAACAGTGCTCAAAGATGACCCATCATCATCTTGACTTGAATCTGTGCTATGAATTAATGATTCTCTGCCTTCTAGTCTTAATTCCTGGTTTTGCAGACTGGGTGTAGATTAACTGTAAATGTTAGGTTACTCTTTTATAATATTTACATCTCAAAGCGACTCATAATTAAAACCAGATGTAACTGGTTGCATTTTCATTGCAGATGTTACCAATAGACATCAGCTACATTGTTTTATGAAACAATGAGGGCAACAAGGGAGTCTGTCACAGAAGTCTGATATACATAACCCAGATCCAAAAAAGAACAACTGATTCAAATAAAAAATTGATTTGCTAGGTGTATCCAGAAGGATTAATAGCTAAATGATGTGCTCTTCAGCTGCTTGAAGACAAAAGTTTATGCACATTTAATGGAGGACGCAGAAGCACCTATTCTAATGCATGAAGAGTTTGATCACTATTCTTTTAAATTCATATTTTCCTTCCTTTGGAACAATGCTGTTTGTGTATTCTTAGCTAAAGAATTTTGGGAATGCAAGTAAGAACATGTTCTTCAGTTTGTTTGGATTTATAGAATTAGCCTTATAGCTATGGAAAGTAACAATAACTGGTGCAGTAACTCAGTGGATATAGTCATCCCTTCACAAAAATTTATCAAGCCAAGAGAGATCGGTGTTTCTGTAGTCCAAAAATAGCAGACCCACTTGGGGGAAGGGAGTGCAAGAGACAAAAAGTTAAAAAACAAGCACAAAAAAATCTCCTTGCTTACTTAAAGAAAATCTGACATCTGTTTTTCAGGGTCATCTAACTAGAGCAGGAAAACTTTTTTTTAAAATTAAATTTCCTTTTATTTACAAAGGATTTATATGTACAACAGTTGCATGAGAACAGAATGAGGTGGAAAAGCTCATGTATAGTTCCAAGGTCTCATAAGAATGGTGAGCAAAGTGAAAAATATTTTTCTAAACGTAAAAGTCCGAAGAGAATGAGAATCCTACAAAGGAGTACTTACCTGCTCTCAAGGCCAAAATGCCATTTTTTTTTTTTCTTTCTCATTAATCTTGAATCCTTAAAACATAATTCAGGGAACAATCTTTCTTCCATTCAGCAAGAAATCCTTTCAGATAAGAGAGCAATTCATGGAATTTTTTTAATCATTATTTCATTACTGGATCCAAAATACATCCTCTGGTCCTTGCATTTTTAAATGCGGTAGTTCATTTTTTTCCTCCCCATTTTAATCAACACCTTAAACTATTCAGAATATTTTGCTTCAAAAGGAGTCAAAACTATTTGCCATAGTACCTTAAAAGCAGTCCTCAGAAAATATGATCATACTGAAGCAGAAATCAATTTCTTATCACTTCAAAATATTATTTACTGCTCCAGTAGCTTAATGTATTTGAAAAATGCACCCTGAAATGGGGATTTAGGCTTTACTACTGGTTTTCTTTTGCTTCTTGATCTGGATATCAGGCCGCAGTGAAGAGTTTAGATCATGGTTTACAATTCAGTGCTAATAAATGGGCAATATGCTGACCGAACTCTGACCTTAGACACTAAAGAATTCCTTTTATTTGGAATTTACAATTCAGTCCTAAAAATTCAAGTCTATAAGGTCAGTTACAGGAGATAGTGTGGGGGGAATTGCACATAAAGAAAACAATGGTTATATGGAGGGAAACATCAGAAGGTGCTTTTTAAATATTTTGTATGTATGTTCTTTATTTTCATTTTCTGTGCTCCTCGCCCTTTTAATTTGTTGTCTCAGTACATTCAGATTTTTTTTTGCTTGGGTAGTTTTTTGCCTTGAAAAGTTCGAAATCAGCTATAGTATTTGCTACAGCTATTCTTGATATGGTAAGTGATTTGCACCAAATGGGTAATAAGTATTGCAGAGACATCACACTAGTGGCCAACCTATGCTTAGAACTTCTGCTTCGGGATATAGCACAGCTATATTCCCCTATAGTTAAATATATGGGGAGTACAGCTGACCAGACAAATCTTTACTACCAGTAGGTCCCATAGCTTTACATACTTACAGGTTACTTCAGTTTTTACCAGGTAATTTGGTACTGTTTTGTTTATGCAGAGCTGAATACCCCTCATACTAAAACTGCTGATTCAAAGGATCTCATCAGTGTTTCCTTCAGTACAGCTCAGTTACGTAAACAAGCCCCTAATCCCTATGGAAACATCTGATGTTTAAATCTGCAACAAAGTTTAACAGCAATTACAGAGAGCCCTAATTCTGTGTCATGCTACAGACCAGTGTCCGGTGAGTGGAAAGGTCCCATCACCAGCCCTTCTGGAATATTATTGAGATATGAAATCAGTGTCGAGTTTCAAAATGGCAGTTTCCTTCTCTTACTGGGAGTGGAAAAGGGCACAGCTCTGCCTGCATGACTTGGTCTGTATTGCTGAGTGTAAGAAATTAATGCTGCAGGAAATAGGCACTACCGAACTGGAGCCACGTGTACGGCAGGGATTTGGGAGACTTAGCTTGACATGGCACCCCCTGGGTCAGTCTGTGAGATGGGCACACTTGTCGCATGCAGCTCTCCCTGAAGAGGAAGACCAAAGGTTGCATCTGTTCGCTTGCCTTCTGTCCAGAGGAACTCACCCTTAGTATTTCTTTTTAAAATAGTTTCATATATAAAAAAAAAGATTGTTAGTCAAAGGAAAAGTGACACAGTAGTAGGGGGAAGGAGATTTTGCCTTCTATATTCATTGCAAGTGACAAGGCTCTTCCCTGTTTTGGCTCAAAACACAGGAATTCTCATATCCTGATACGAGTATTTCTGTGAAGGTTCAATGGCATTTCTGGACTGAAATCCAGATACCTTTTTCACTTTTATTTATACTGATTTATTTTAAATATTTTTATAAAACTACCCTAACATTTGTCGTATGCTTTAGACATTTCTATTTGGGTAACTGAATCAGAAGGAATGCTGATTTGTTTTTTAAAAGAAGCTTGTTCTCCTTTTTCCTCCATCATTATCAGTGGGGTGTATGTGTTCATGGGATCTCTGTTCTCAGATGCGCAGTGCTCACTAACAATGAACTTGGAGTTAGGGCCATGATACATGACGTTCTTTCTTAATCTTTTAGCTGTGCATGTGTTGGTGTGTATTATCACCTACCCTCATGCTTCCAAAAACAGTGATGTTATACTAGTTCAGAGCTTGTAGGCTGATCAATCAAGAACATTCCTGAATTAGAAAACAGAACATGAATCTACTTGCAGTTATTTTTCTCTAAAACAGAGCGTATTTGGTCTGGCTGAGATGGAGTTTATTTTCCCCACAGCAGCCCTCATAGTGCTGTGCTTTGAATTGGTAGCTAGAAAGGTGTTGATCACACACCAGTGTTTTGGCTACTGCTGAGCAGTGCTCACACAGCATCCATGCTGTCTCTCCAGCATTCCCCCCTCACCAGTAGGCTGGGGGGGCAAGAGACTGGGAGGGGGACAGAGCCAGAACAGCTGACCCCAACTGACCAAAGGGATATTCCATACCATATGATGTCTGCTCAGCAATAAAAGCTAAGAGAAGAAGGAGGAAGGGCGGGGGGGCATTCGTTATTGACGTCTTCCAGAGCAACTGCTAGGCATACTGAAGCCCTGCTTCCTGGGAAGTGGCTGGGCATTGCCTGCTGAGGGGAAGTCGAGAATAAATATTTTGTTTACCTTTGCTTCTGCATGCGGCCTTTGCTTTTGCTATATTAAACTGCCTTTATCTTGAAGGCAGTTTAAAACAAGGGTTTTTTTTCTTATTTTCTCCCCCCGTGTCCTGCTGAGGAGGGGAGTGATAGAGTGGCTTGGTGGCACCTGGCATCCATCCAAGGTCAACTTACCACACAGAGTGATATCCAGTTTTTTCTTTTTAAGCCTTGTTCTGTGTTACATGAAATCCACTGGCAAAATTCCTGTGGGTTTCCACAAGAGTGGTCCACTGGATTTAAGTGTGTTAATGGAAAACTGAGCCTATCAGTGCAATGTGAATTGGACAAGTATCTTGAATTATTTAAGTTGCAAGCTTCTGGGTCAGGGTCTGTCTTTGTTCTGTGTTTGCACACTGCTTAGACAGTGGTATGCAAGAATAACATTTATATATATGATACTGCAGTACTAGTACATGTATTAATTTCTAGTGAGGAAAAAAGGGAGCTAAACACTTCTGAAAACTGGTGATGTTCAGATGAAGATGAATGCCTTCAAGTGTTGATACAGCAGTTTAAGACAAACTGTTCAGTTTTGATCGATGCTAACCGTGCTGACAGCTTGTGCTGAGAACACTGCCCAGGCAGGAGTAACACCCTGCTAGCTGGCTTGTTTTCCCCACAGAGGCTCACTGCCCGAAGTGGAGAAGGTTGAGGTGAGAGTCTCTGTAGTTTCGCTTGCAGCGGGGAAGCTATGTTCATGTCACTCTGGCAGTGGGACCTTAAAATCCGCTATTTGGTAAGGTCAGTCAACTGTACTCCTGTTAGGTGTGTGCAAGCACTGTGCACAGCACTGTGCTGCAAACATACATCAGGTTGAGTTGGAATGGCATGGACACTAGACTGGGGTCTCTGTGCTATACTTTCATTTATGGTTTCTGTGACACAGTGCTTAAGTGTGTCTTCTGATGTCAAGTTTGAAAGCAAAAGAGACCAGTCCCTGATATCTAGGAAGGTGCAATGGACATAAAAAATAATCCAAATGTCCCAGAGTAGCAGCTACCTGAATAGGGTAAGAGCAGAAACAGTAATAGATGGTGTGACTGCCATGGGGTTGGTTTGGAACCTAATGCAAAATCAATCTGTGGAAGCCAGTAGACTTGCATTGTCTTCAAGGACTTTGATGATGGAGCCAAAATGATTGCATCCTGAATTTGTAATCAGGCAAATCATGACAAGTTGTTGGTATGAGCCTTGGGTACAAAGTTAAGTATCAGTTGTAAGGAACTGTGTACAGGTCTGAAAATAGGTTTTGCAATGCTAGGAAATAGGGATTCATGGCAGAAAAAAACCCTGAAACCACTGTTAACTGGCATTGGTATGCATGAAAAGCAATGTTATCATCACCTTGGAATATCTATCTCACTGCACGTTTTTGTGAGAGAGAAACAGAAAGGGAGAAGGATGTCTGGCAATAACTACAAATAAAACAGCTGTTTTGGTTTTTTGTTGTTTTTAAAAGCTTTATTTATTCCATTAATTCACTAAATATTTACAAATAACTTTGACTTGCAAAAGACTACTTGCAAGGTGAAAATAGCAGTAAAAAACAGTGTATGCTGTCTTTGAAACAATAAAACTTATTGTAATACATAGCCAAGAAACGACAGAATGATTTAAGATGTAACTGTAGGACAGAAGATTTTTATTAACATTAATGATAATGCAGTCTTCTGTAATAATCATGATCACCTAGAAGTGTAAACAAATCATTCACTTAATATAAACTGAATGGGTTTCATATCATGGGTATGCCAGGACTGTAAGATTGTGTCCCAGTTTTAGGGGTGCAATGATGTATTGTTCACCAGTGCTTATTTTGTTATGATGACATAATAAAGCGGGCCATGATCATGTTAAAGAGTATTCTTAATAATCGTAAACTTGAGTAGATGCATTTGTTTTGTCTCATTGGACAAGCTGCGTTAAAAATATTTTGAGTTGTAAGCAACTTCGGAGTTCAAAGCAGAAAGGTTTTAAAAACCTAGGAATTGAGAGTTGTGTGGGCTGAACAAATGAACATATTCTTTTAAAGATCAGGATTTTGTGTAAGAAGATTAGGATAGTAAAAACTAGCTTTTCCAGAGCCATCTCTGCAATCCAGGGGATTTCACTTACTACAGCTATGCTTTAATTTCCTTGCCTATAATGCTGTGACCCCCTCTTTCGGGGCAGATTTTTTGGGCATCTTCAGCAGGTGCATAGAGACTCTGCAAGCAGGGTATGCACAGCTTGAAAGTGCAAAGCAATTATTGCTTACTAATGCACCCAAAAGCTAGCTGGAATTTAGTGAACTACTAGACTAAACATTAGGACACTCAACACCCCAGTAAGACACCAAAAGAGCCTTTGCTGGCCAGGCAAGCATGAGCTAGGTGGTGAATGTCTGGCCTCCACAGCTCCCAGGAACAGTCCTCCATGCTGCTGCATTGCCACCTCCTGCCATGCTGCTGGCATTGATGGATTGATGATCCCCCTGGCCCCAGCCAGAACAACCAGCCTGACTGGACTTCTGATTTTTTTCTTTTAGGACTTTATACCTTTCTACATTGGAGTTTTACTCTTGAACCCTTGAGCTACTAACCGTCCCTCTCAAGCAGAGCTGTAGTTCCTTCTAGTTAGAGCAAAATTTTAATGATTATAACCCAAAGCACTGCTAGCTTATGCATATCCATTTTGGAACATGTTCTGCATTTGTAGAAAATTAAACATTTGCATCTTGCTGCTTGAGCAGAGTAGCTGAACTTTTGTTTTATTTCATCCTTGTGTCTCTGGTTGGGTGTTTCTTTCTTAGGATCAATAGCAGACCAACAAAGATATAAAGGACACAGTTTCAAACTAATATGCTTCTGGTCATTGTACAATAGAGCAAACAGTTAAGTAGACATGTGACTAAAAATCTTTAAAAATTTGGAGCTCTGCTGTCAAAACCTGTGCAGGTGCAAGCTGTGACCTGGTGATCTCATGCTCTCATAAGATGAGTCAGCTTGAGCCATGAAAATCTATGTTCAGGAATGGGTACTGATTGAATAACTGGTGCTAAACTATCTAAGAGTTAACCGTTCTGTGATATGGAAGTGTCATTTTTAATAAGACTTAAACCAGTGCCTAGTTATTATCTTTAAAGTCTGTGATTTTTTCATGAACACCAGATATAATAATATAAAAAAACCTAGCTGAAGTACCTTGTCTTTGTTTGCAAAAAGGCCTACGAGCCAGTAATACTTTTCCGCCCTCAGTTTGCTGCATATTAACTGTCTCATGCTGCCTGGATGTTTTTGAAATGAAACGAAACAAGGAGTCAAAAGACATTGTTGGCCTAGTTGGCCGTGTAAGTGTTAAACAGAAGAATTTGATGTAAAAGGAAGAAAAAATATTTTAATCCCATTGCAGCTTGATGCTGATTGAGGGGAGAGGAGGATTTTGACTGAGTGCATTTTCCTTTTTTGGCTTGTTTTCTCATGTTGCCATATCTCTAGTAGGTATAGGATGGATATAGGACATGAGGTCTAAAGGGGAGAAGCTGCTCCCTTGGTCCAGCTCTGGAGAAGAGTATGGGAGAGCATGGAAGGTATTTTGATTGATAATCAGTCGTGTCAGAAGGGTCAGTGGGTTTGTTTTGAATTCAGTATTTGGCTATCGTACATCTGAGGGGGAAACTTAAGCGCGGGTTTATAAAACATTGCACACCAGCTGCTGGGTTTGCAGTGGCGTGGTGGTGGGAGAATGTGGAGTTTGCTCTGGTGCAGTTGCTGTTTGGCAAGTGCACCATCAATTTGCTGCTTCAGGCTTGCTCTTGGTAGTTAGACAGGGATGATGTTAATCTTTGCCCCATCTCCTTCAGACACTGCATTCTTTGTTGTTACTGAATAACCTAAATTTATCAGTTGTGTAGACACGTAGTTTAATTGGCTTGACCTGAGAATTGTCCAGAATGTTTTCCTTTGTGACCTTAGTGTCAGTCCAGGGGCTGGACTGCGTATTTCTGGGCATACAATAGCATATGTGGGAAACGACCTTGCAAATGATTTACATTAAGTAGTAGTCTTCAAATAAAAAAGATATATCTCTTCACTGAGTTTCAGAAAGAAGATACTTGATGTTCTAATTTCTTGCGTTAAAGGTGCTCTCCTATGTTATTTTATACTTTAAAGAATGCAATAGATGTAATGTGCAAAGCTTCCCACAGTCTGAAATCGCAGAGATGCAGCATTGCCTGAAATTGAACAGTGAAATTTCAAATCAAGTATTCATGCCCAAATGTCTTTTCCTTTTGACTTTGTTTCTAATCATTCATCTTTTCAGAAAATCATCATACGCCTTCAGATTAATGAGCTTCTAAAATTGTAACCTCGACTGTTTAAACTTTGGTGTTAAATTGCAGTCTTTCACAGTAGATTCTTTCCAAGGTATTCAAAAGCAAATTATATGTTATGTTTAGTTAATTTAACACCAAAGATGCTTGTCAGCTCTCAGTAATACTTGCAGCATTAATTTTCTTCCTTTTCCAAGCCTACCAGCATTTAAAAAAAGTTGTGCATGATGATTCTTGATAATACTGCATTTAGAGTGGTATTTGCTCAAATAGTTGAATCTCTTTGCAAGCACATCACATCGGTTGCCTTCCTTATTCTTTGTGTGCTGGGAGGCAGAAGACCTGCTGACGCAACCAGTGTACTGCAGCAGGACGCTGTTGTCCTTCAGTGATTGTATTTCTGATGGCAAGGAGTATGATTTCTCTTGATTTTTGGAAAATGAGATCTACCACAGATAATTGGCCAAGAAGCAGATGCCGTGGCCAGATGTTCTAGTGTCTGCTGGAGACGCAACAATCTGCACCAGGAACTACACAGTCTATCAGTTCATTTTCACTTTATTTCAAAGGAAAATAAAAATTTAGACTAAAATAATGTTAGCATGGTTTTAATAGGATCAACCCTAATGCTTTGCTCTTATTCAGGTAACTGGCAGTAGTGTTGTTGGTAGTAGAGAACATTGAAGTGAAGGTTTTAGTATACCAACAAAAGTATGCTAAATGTATACACATAATTTATAAATTCACAAAAGTATTAAAAAGTGGGAAATTTTAGTGGAAAATGCCATTATTTAATGATATAGAGGGTGTTCTGTTTGTTAAAGCATGAAGTAGAGAATCCATCCTACAGTTCTGTTGTGACCTTGAACAAAGTCACTTAAGCTCTTTGTGTCTATTCCATGCAGAGAATTATATTTACTATTATTGTTTGGTGTGGTGTCCTTATGCTGAATAACCAAATGGTTTTAACTTACCCAGCAAAACGTCCTATTATAGTATGGTCACAGTGCTAATGCTTTCCTATTGTTTAAAATTACGGTATGGCTAGAGAAGCAATCTAGATATACCCATTCTGAGGAGCAAGGGGAGGGGTGTGAAAATGCAGGAAATGCTGTTTATTCTGTATGCTTACATTTTGCTTTCTCACCCTTTGGGGAAAGATATTCAGAAAACATAGGGCTTCCCCTGCAGAAGGCTGTGTGGCTGTACTGCAGCTCCACACCTACTTCTCCTCGGTCACAACTCCAAAACCTGAAGGAGAAATTGACTGAAGCCGGGTGGCATCGAAAAGTAAGACTGTTGATCTCATGTATTTTCCAGGGATTTTTAATCCATATAGTTGGAAGTCTTTGTCCTTTTCCCCTTTGGGGGATTCGTGACTAAATTTCTTGAACTCAAAAGTTGCAATCTAGAGAAACCCAAGATTTTTTTTGTTTTAAAGAGGAAAGATAATTTTACTTTTAGTCACATCTTTTCTTGAGTTCTATAAAAGGTAACACTGAAATGTAGTTGAACTCTTACAGGAAAATTTTTCAGTCTATGTTAAATATGCCTTGTTTATAAATTTTTATAATGAATATTTTGTAGCTGCAGAAATACAACTTGCGTATAAAGTGGTCCCAACTCTACTAGAATGAGACACATATCTTCAGTTCAGTTTCTAGTCCTCTTCTTCTTCTCCCAAACAAAACATCTTCTGCTGAATATCTCTGACATGTTTATTCTTTAATGTCATGCATGGACTTTTGCTAGCAGAGTAAGGTGTCTTTGACCTGTAAGCTGGTGGTCATTACTCCTTTAAAATGAGGGGCAAACCCCCAGAAAAATAGTCTCTTTTTGTTCTCCTTTGTGATGGTTTCAAATTATAATCTCAGATATTTTTTATGAAGCAGGACAGCTGAAACAGTTAAGATACCAAAAAAGTTGTAGCTCTGCAGTCACGTTTGGAGCTCTACAAATGCCTGTGATCTTTTTTTTTTTTCCAGTTGGATTCAGTTTATGGATTTGTATATGTAAAGTCTTGCAGAAGGCCAGTTCTGCCAAGCAAGTGAAAGGAAGAGGATTAATAGCTCTCTAAGGGCAGCATTCTTCTCACTAGAACTAGACCTGCTCATGCATATACACTTCCCCATGTTTGTCCCATCAGTGAACTCGTCTTGTTTCTAGGGCCAAGAGAGCACTGTAAATTAAATTCAAGTTTGTTTAACTTTTCATCTTCCTGCTCATACTCTTTGTTGCAATTTAATACTAATTATGTTGACAGTCTTTATGAACCATTCCAGAGTCTGAAAAAGGAATAATTAGTAAGAGTTGAAATTAAAACTAGTTTTCATATCAAGCATTACAGAGAGCATGCCCAAATTCACGTGTTCCCATCCTGCACATCCTTCGTTCAGCCTGATCCCTGATTATGTGCTTGCCTGTCTGAATCATGACTAAAGAGTTGGGTTTAAGTATGAAAGTCACATAGATACGACACGCATCTACTATATGATTTGCGTAGAAATTATCAATAGAGCAATCAATAGGCATTAGGTAAATTCTGTTTTATTAAAGGATTTTTCCAACACGTTCAACATGTAGATTGCACAACACATGTAAGTGTAAATAGTGCAAAAGGTAAGTTCAGTTGCCACTCCATCCAGACTTCTCTCCTCCAGTACAACACAGAGTGACAATACGTAACTGCTCTTTCTTGCTGAAAATGTTACTTGCTTGAGTTCCTTCAGAGCACAGAATATCATTCCTTTCTTCAGTGCTTCACCGATATCAATAGAAATGAAAAGTCAGAAAGTCTTGAATAAAGACCAAGATATCAGGCAACAAATTGGTCTTGGTAAAAAGAATTTGGCAGTAGAAAGAACTCTCTCATGTGCATGGTCTTTAGAGAAAATACTGCAAAATATTTTTTTCCTTTTTTTTCTTTTCTTTTTTGATAAATGTTTGTCTTTTTTGGTAAATGAGGATGACCCCTACAGGGTAAGTGAACTTAAAAGTTATTCTGTCCTAAAAGCAAACAACAAACGACCTTGAAAATGCAGAATTAGCAAGCCTGATTTTAATCACCTTTTTAATGAGAAAGTAGGGAAGAAAGTAGAAGAGTCAGACTTCATATAATCTCACACTCCCAGTATTATAGATTTTGATGGCAACATGCCATGGTCTAAAACAGACCAAAGAAAACCGTAACTGCATCTGGCATTTTTAACATTCTGTGGTGAAGGTCTCTTAAGCATTTTCTTTTTGGGTGCATTTAGCTGGACAGTACTTTTGTCTTCAAATCTGGCACTGTAGAGGTCTGTATAAGCAAATAAGGATGATATTCCTTTATTATCATCATCAGAGTTAAGCACTCCATACAGCTGTATTACATTTCTGATAGCCTGAAATAAGGTATTCTCTCAACTTGTGTTTGCCTTGAGAGACTTGCAGCAGAAGTCTGTCCCATAGTTGATCCGTGTACACACTCACTGCACTGTAAGGCATACGGCACCAGAGAGACACAAAAATTTGTCTTCTGTATAGATAACCTTTCTTGATCCCCAGTAAATGAACATCTGTAGATTACTATTCACTCTGAAGTATTTTCCTAGCCTTCTGATCGATCTAATGAAAAGAACAGAACTAAAAAAGGGAGTACACTTTTTTTTTTAAATATTGACAGCCTCATGCTGAAGTTTCATACATAAAAATATAAATGGAAAATATTTATGTTACAAGTGCTTTCGTTGTTTCATTTTCTATATAGCAATATATAGTTATGTTTTTATACTTCTTTATGTTTCATAACATTCAATGTACTAACTGTCCCAGTACATTAGTAACGAACTGTTAGTGAAATCTGGCACAACTTCCAGATGACTCTCAAAAGTACACAGACTTTGGGTTTGGAATTGTCTTTATAAATATTCAGTAAAATCTGTCTAGCTTCAAGCAGTTTGACTTATAGAAGCTAAACTCAATAGAGCCTTTACTTTTCATAAATGAAATTAAAATATATTCAAGGAATAAGTACACTTTAGGTTGATGTAAGTTAAGTATATATGGCTCCAGCAATGTCCATGATACAGGGTGTGAGCCCAGGCCCAAATCTGAGGCAGTCAGTGAAATTTTTTCCACTGACTGCAGTTACTTGTAAGGCGCTGTGCTATATAAGACAGTTTTATTTTCCAGATTGTCCAGAACATATATTTTGATGAATCTGTAGGTTATTTTGTTTTCTATTTCCATATAAAATGAAATTGACTTGGGCTTTTTTTTGTTGTTACCTTTTTTTTGTTGTTACCTTTTTTTTGTCATTGGTTTCCAATGTTCATTTCATTACAGAACATGTCTATGTTGGTAAAAACTGTTGATATTCTCAGGAAGCTTGGAGCAAAAAAAAAGCAGGCTTTATGGCTGTGAGCTTGTACTTCATTCCTTTTTATGGAGGGCAACATATCAGCTTCTGTTGTAGAAAACCAAGATACTAAAAAATAGTAATTTGCATGATAATAAATGAAATTAGTTCCATGAGAGAAAAATACCTTCAGAGTGCTCAGTTTGTCAGAAAGTCTTCTCTGAGAATTCAGCATCATCTTTGCTGTATAATTTCCCCTCTTCCTCTTTTCTTCCCCCTTTTCCCACATACAGGAGAAAAGAAAGGCTAACTTTTACCTAGTTATGCCATTTTATGTCAGAAAAAAAGGCTAGGCTTAATTTTAAGTGCATAATTTGTAATTCTATTTCTAATTTCTAAAACTTCTATTTCTGACGTTTTTCTTCAGCAAATTACTTCAGATTCTTTAGACATCAATTGATTCTGGTGACCTCAACTTAAAAAAAAAGAACAAAATACAGACCTTTCCTCCTTCTGAGGGGGCCTTGTGTGTATAAAATAGTAACAGGCTATCTCTAGAGAAAATGCAAAATGCAGGATAGGGGAAAATTTTACAAGGGAAACAGTTGCTAGTGAATATAATGAATGATCAACAGTAGAGCTCATTAAGAAACTCTTTGATTTTGAATTATTCATATTTCTATCATAACACAGCTTTAACCAATGCTGTTACAGACTTTGAAAAATTAAAGCAAACATTAAAAATAAGATTCATTCTTACTGTATTGACAGATTTCAATGATTATACTGTGTAAAAAAATATGGCTGCAGAAAGGAAATATACATGCATATATATATATCTTTTAAAATAAGATTGCAAAATGCAATGCTGAAAAATAAGTATTCCCTCAAGATTGCTTATGTCACTTCAGATTACTTTTTTATATTCATGCATTATAATATTCTTTTAACTGTGTATTTATGGTAGCTTCTTTTACTGAACGTCATTTGATAAAGATGATACACAGAACTACAGAAAAAGCATGTCTTGGATATTTTGGGTTTTATGTCTATTAGTCAGTGTTTTTGTGGTCTCAGTACTTTCTGAATTACTTGTTGAATTTTGCTTTGAAAGCAGAGCTATTTACTCAAAAGAGTGGTTTGTCAGGGATTGGAACGGACATGTTCCGTTCTCTAGCTCCAGCCCTAACCTTTTAGACAATATCTCTCTCCACTAGATTAAAGAGTCATGTTCTCTCCATTTTGAATTCAATTTAAAGCTGAACTAGCTTCAGAAAGATATTCTGAGATACTTTCACAATCTGTATCCTAACAGGTAGGGCAGTGAGATGAAGATGTTGACGTCAGTCAGCTTTGTGCTTGAGAAGAGGTTTAAAGCAAGTTTGCTCCTCATAGTGAATGCTCTCGTCATTAAGCTACTAAAGTGAAAAAAAGGTATCAACAGCTCTTTTTCCTGTGCATTGTAGGAAGCCTGATCAGTTGCTTGTTCCCTAAGAATCTTTCCATCCATGTTGCTTCACGAATGGATACTGAGACATTTAAAGGGCTATTTTGCTGCTTCAGGACATGCCGCTATTTTTGGAAAAGTGAAGAATTTTGGTGTTATGCAACTTTTGGCTGTTTAATTTAAAAGATTTGTTTTTAAACATACGTGTTGTTGTAGAGGACTTTGAGTTCATTGGTTTTTAGTCAGAGCTTTGAGCATCCAGGCTAATCAAACTGTGAATTATAGAGCTGAAATCTCAGAAGGTGAAAACCACCAAAGTAATGACAAGCTGTAAGAAAGATGGTTAACTTCATGCAGGGACTTTGTCAGAGAGTTATGAAAAATTGAAACATGATTTTTCATTTCCAAAAACTGAGGCAAAAAATTGTAAGACAATAAAGTGTTTTGTGCTACGGCTGTCCATCCCTGGAGCAGAGCTGTACTTTGCATTGAAAAAGGTAGTAGTATGTTTTTGTGGAGACTGAAAAGTAGCATATGGTCATGGAATTATGGAGCGCATTGTAATACATGTGCCAAAGTTCGTGAATAAAGATTGTCCCGGACCTTACTGTTTTGGTGCCGAATGCTACTCTTCATCCAGCAGCTAACAACCACCATTAGAGTCTGAGTTTGCCTCTTAGCACTTGAGCAATATGAAGCATGCTTAGTTTTTCTGCACAGTCTGGACATGTATATAGGAGTTGGGAAAGTCTAGAGAGTTGAGTATTTAAAATCCAAAGGCAACCCTGTGAAACATGAAAACTGTTTTTGTTGAAGACAGAATAACATCAAATGTAAATAAATTTCAGTAGAGCAGGGAAAAGCTAAATCCCTGAGCCTGTTCCATAGCGTGAGGTAGCTAGATCTATCTGAAAGAAGATTGGCTGAATATAATAAAATGTATTAGTCCAAATACTTAACGTTGGGCAAAATTTTGCACAAAGGATAATTAAGGTCAGTTTTCTGAAATGGGAACAATCAGTCATGTAACCTTCATGACAGCTGCTACTGCTAATCCCAGCTTTCATCTCTGAGAGACAAAAAGGTATTCCTACTGGCCTTACTTTCTTTCTATTTCTCTTGTGCATATTTTATTAAAATGAGCCATCTGTAGACGCAGTGAACCTGATTGTTTTTCAAAGCAGTCAGGATATACGTTTAAAAAACCCTGCCGCAGGCAGAGCTCATTCAGGTCTCTAGGAGTTAAGGGTTGGTTTACGACTTAGGGTGCAGCTTGCCAAGATCTTGAGTGTTATTCATTATTCTACCAAGTCATGACAAGCATGTTGGAAGTAAATATATGTTATAACTAAGTTTAAATCCCCAAACAAGCATTTCATTTCATTTCATTCTACATGTTGAAAAGGAGAAGCATAAATTTTTACTTTTTTTTTAGTTTAATTAGCTTAGCAATTTTATTAGGATGTTTCTTGATATACATAACAATACTCATAACAGCAAAGCTTTATTGGTATCCAAAATGTGAGATGAAGGCAAAGGCATAGTAAGAATTCTGAAATGGATGAGCATGGAAACACTAAATGGAAACATTTTAAAGGATGATCAGCAGAAACTCTGGCAAAAAAAAAACCAACAGAAATCCTGGTCCCACTGAAGCTGAATGGCTTCTCTTGGAAAGATGGAAAATCTTTCCATCTACCATGGCTATAGACAGGTATACTGATTTAGCAGAACATCAGCTCTTTATAGCACCAGGAAAACAAGGCAATTCCTTCACCAGTGGAGGTCAAATAGAAGTTTGGTGCCCTTCGAAATAATGGCAATTAGTCCTTATGTCTCTCGTGGCAGGTTACCCATTGCCCAGACATTGAAAGGTAGATATCTCACAGCAGCTAAGGGTTTAAACAATTTTGTGTCTTCACACTTATGCTTAAACTGTAATTTATATTCAAGAATAATTATAACATTTCTTAAAATATGCCATCTCACCGTTCTGTTTTTGTGTAAATTTCTCTCTCTCCTCTGTCCTCTTGTTTTCTTCTAGATTTTTTCCGTGCATCTTAGGTAATATAGTAACATATGCTACTTATGTAATGATATTTAACATTTCTGGATTTATTAGTTTCCCATAAATAGTCCACAAATACTCTTAATAGAAAAATCACGAACATTTTGACCCCTGTAGAAGCAATCCAGACAGCTTACTTGCACACATTACTTTTGGTTGGGTTCAGAACTGCTACTGATGTGAGTCTGTCTGTATGAAATCCAGACACTTGCCATGGTGTTTTGCACTTCCATGAAGTGGGTTTTGTGACAAGAACATTTTTGCTGCTGTTCATAAATATTTGGGGGATGTCAACAAACATGTTAGAAAAAAGACAAGGAGTGACATGCACTTTTCAAGCTGCCTTTCTAATCCTAAACCCGTCAAGGCAGGCAAAATTTCTTATGTTGATTTCATTAGGCTGGGAGTCAGCCCCGCTGTTCCTTCCAAGTGCCGTGGTGGTTTTCTTTTTTTTTTCTTTCTTTTAAACAGGAAGAATTGAGAAGGAATAAAAAGACCTGTCTATTATCATTGCTGCATTAATAGATAAAAAGCTGCCAGTACTTACCATCTAACTAAGACTAAAAAGGCACTTAGTAACAGAATGGCTGGATACTGTGGGAGAACTCCAATAGCTGGTTAGATCAATCAGTGTCTCAGCAGAGTCTTGACAAGTTTCTGATTTAATGAGCTGAGCCTGTTTCCAGCCGTTATTAGTCTAAAAGTTTTTAACGTTTGACAAGACTAAACTCAGCCTGGATTGTCATTGTAGTGCAGGCGAGGAATTTCTTCACAATTATGGTAAAAGCAGGCTATTTTCTTCTCTACAAAAAGGGTCATCTTTTCAACCGTTTTTTTAGTTCTTTCCTTGACTTGTTCAATAAAGCAAAACCAAAGATGGCGAAGTTACCAGAGGCTGTCCATGGAGGCAAGATAAACTGAAATGATGCTAAGTGTGAATTTATGCCTCAGTGGTCAAGCTTAATGTTATACTTGATTTCTTCTTATTCAACACTTTTTAAGATGAATGTGTCTTAGATGTCAAGATGTCAATGTGTGATAACTGTGTGCAGCTAAGAAGCAGATATTTTACCGGTTAAATGAAATGTCATCAAATATGAACATATTTCTGAAGGAAAGTAGCACTGAAAATCATGATACCGATAGTGAAACCAGAAGTGATAAATAATCTGGAATATTGCTTTGACAACCCAAGCCACTGCAGTATTGTCAGCTGAGGAATATATTTATGTCTTCCTGAAATGAATGGTAAAACTCCCACTCAGTTTGGCTGGGGAAGGAATCGAGCCATGCTACTTTTGCACAAATCTAATCATTCAGCTATTTCTGGTTTAAATTAGTGTAGTCTCAGGACTTCTATATGCTGGTTGGTGAGAATGGATAATGGTGTTTCACACGATGAGGATTGCCTGGTGAGTAGCGTCTTCCAGCTGCAGCACAACCTGCCTGCTAGCACATTCCTAGGAGACAAAAAGTGATAAATACTTATGCCTGTGTGACTTCAGCCAAGGATTTTCCTACCTCGGGGGAATACACAGCTTTTTTAAATAATCCTTTATTCTGCTGCCGTGTGAGGCTGGATGTGATCCAGCAAATCAACGTGTTTATAGCTGCAATTTTAACACAATTAATACTAGCTCTTATCTTCAAGCGTCTCACCGTGTTTCTAGTGCAAGTTTTTATTGGCTAAGAATAGTGGGCTTTAAACATTTAAATAACTTTTTTTTAGTGATTCTTATTTAAAAAATAAAAATCTTTACAAAAAATAAAAAACTTTATCAAACTAAAGATTAATGAGAAAAAGCTTATGTTTTGGAATTTGGTTGGTAATGACTAGATTTTTCTTTGTGTGGAACTTGTCACTGAAAGGAAATCTTCATGTCTTTTTCTTTACTTCCTGAGCTTTTGGGTTTCTGAGCTGTTCATGGTACAGTATTTTCCTGGCAGATTTCAGGGCTCTCAGACACAGAGTGAATGGATAGTTTAGGAAAATGGCAGCTGAATTCTGGAGTGTGTTGCATCCATTTCTTTCACACTCCAGCTGGAATGAGGAGATGTTTGTAGTGACAGATGACAACTGACAGTGAGTGAGGCAGCTCTGCTCCAGCTGTTCATGTGGATTGCTTTTCTCCTCACTTAGAATGTCCATTGCAATTAGCTCTGCTGGGGATAGTCTCAATAGCGAAGTGAAAAATACAGCGATGGGGCCTTCTGGTGACTTGAGTGCGACACATTAGAGGTGCACTGATGAGAAAACATGGTAGAGTTTCACTTCTGCTGTGTTCATGTTACTGTTCCCTGCATTAATGTAGTTCAGTCTTCAGGGCTGTGGTAACTTTGAAAGCAAATCAAAAAGGCAATGAGTAGATTTCTTTCCCTTCCTCAAAACAAAGCAATTTAAATGCCTCCAATGCTTATTTTGAGCCATTCCCATGGCTGTACAAATAAAACCTTGCAATTCCTACTTTTTTAAGAAATTGCTTTTCCTGTTTTGATATAGATGTAATAATTTGCTGCCCGATGGTGGACACAGGGTAACTAAAGACTCCCCTGGCTTTGCTTGTTCAGGTTTGAATCCCAAGCTATGGTGGTGTGTAATGACATAGCAGAGCACTTTGGAAGTGTCTGCCAGCACAGCTGTAATCTTATGAATTTCAGGAGGATGTAGGCAGGAACCAGAATTACTAACCACAAAGATGGAAAAATCATGAGTGAGGTTGCAAAAAGCCAAGACAAAAACAGTCTACCTTCCTATAAATCTGGCATAGAAATGATGGGATTATCAGGACAGTGACACACCACCCACCCCCCCACCCCCCACTTTTAGATTGTCTCTATTTTACTTACAGATTTTTAACTAGAGAAGTCACTCCTTCAACCTTACCTGTACAGCTGTGAGAGAAAAAGAGTTTTTTGGTTTTGTTGAAAGATGAAATTAGGTTGTAATTTGCATGCTTTGCCATGTTTGAGGAGTTGAGGCCATAGAGAGGGTACAAAGTATCCTTTGTTTCTTGGTCATCATAAAGTCTTAAGTATTAGTGATGATTTTTAAATTAAATGTGCACCATTTGGTTGCTGAACTATAATCTTAAGATCGCAACCAGGTGAAATAATCAGAGTACAAAGTCCAAGAGCGCTGAGCTAACAAGACAAAAACATTAGAACAGGTCATTGAAGTGTGCTACTAAATACGGATGCAGACGGCTTTCATGAATATTTCTTCTAGGGGACCTTACTAATTAAGATCCATGTCTCCAATGAAACTTGAAAAACTACTGTTGTGCTTTTTAAAATTTAAGCCTATGTCACCTTTGTTAAATGATCTATGTGTAGGTTGGCTTAGGAGGATAAATGCATAAAGACTCCATGATCTTTTCCCAGTACTGTTCAAGGCTTAAGAGAGGGGTTTTGGCGTTCTGTCTGTGAAACTGCTGTTTATTTCAGGAACTTACTGAGTTGGATTTGAATGTTCTGTTTTCAGTCATATCAAGATTTCTATAATTATCACCAATGGGTAGGGCTGAAATTTTGTAAGGATGTAATTATTTGAACAAAATGCAGAAAAAATCAAAAGCATTGTATTGCATTTTTATCTTCATAAGAAAACTGTGTTCTATCTGAAGTACGGAAATGGCCAGGCTCAAAACCCAAAGGGGGCATTAAAGAAATGTATTCTAAATATTTATGTAAGCATTTATTGGTGTTTAACTGAGTTGCTAGCCTTAGAATAGGTGTTGTGACTTTAGCGCCCTTCTGTGAAGCTCATCCAAAACCTATGGGTCATATTACTCTGTAGGAACTTGCATGATACATAGCCTTTCTTCTTGCCTCCTGGATGGTATGAATACGTCTCTCTTCCTGCATCCATATATTTCAGAGCCATTATTTGCTAAGTTTTCTAAGTGGAGACTAAAATCCATAACATTTAGAGCAGACTGGAAAAAAAGCATTGTCAGATCTCTTTGTTGCGCAGAGCTCTGTGGTCATGAGTTAAATCAAGTTTGTCGTTTTTCTTACTACTCCTGTTGCTGTTGTGGTTATTATTATCTGTGTCACTGGAGTTCCTTAGGAGCTCCAAATGTGGGCTGTTACTGCGTTGTTCTAGGTGCAGAACAAAAACCTTTGAAAGCTTGTATAAAGGATGCGAGAAAGCAACACTGACATCAGGAAAGAGAAGAGTACAGGCAAAATGTGGAACAGACTTGTTTGGAGTGATTGCTGTAGTCTCTGGCAGTCAAAGAGGTTTTATGTTGTTGTAACCATCAAGGCATAGGTGGGACTTTGAAGAAGACGTTTTGCAGATATTTATAGTGAACATCTTGCAAGTGAGAGAATAGGGGATTTCCTGAGAGTGTCTTTGTGCTCACTCTGCATTCCTGTTCTGTCATGGAGACTGCGGTCCAGAAAGGAAGCAGTTATTTCAGTTGTGGAAAGCAGGCTGCTTACGTATTTGTGAACTAATTCCCTAATGGCCCTCTGTGACCCACTGTGAGGCATGGATTTAGGAGCTGGTTAAAAGAATACCCTTGAGGCTCCGACAGCATAGATAGCTAACCTGAGGCTTCACAGCAGCCGCAGGCATTATTGCAACCTTGAGGCTGCAGTGCCTGCCACAGGTAGTCTCTGTTGCAGAACTGCTCTGTCCAGGGAGCAAAATTTAGCCCTAAAATGTGTCCTTATGCCTTGCCAGTTGATTAGATGTGTATGTCATGTGAAGACTAGATTATTCATTTGAACTTGTTTTCTTTGAAGGAGAAAATGAACATATTCCACCAGAATATTAAAACTAAGACAACAAATGGCACATCAGGAAATTACACTTAATAGCTGACTTAACACAAAAGGGAGGTTTTGCTATATTTAGGGTAAAGATCTCCCAACTAGTGGATGAAAGAAAGGCGGTGGATGTAGTTTTTCTGAATTTTAGTAAGGCTTTTCATACTGTCCCTCACAGCACCCTTTTGGACAAGTTGTCCAGCTGTGGGATGAGAGGGTTCACAGCACGCTGGGTGAAGAACTGGCTGAATGGCAGAGCTCAAAGGGTTGTAGTGAATGGGGCTACATCTGGCTGGAGACCAGCCACCAGCAGTGTTCCTCAGGGTTCAATTCTGGGGCCAGTTCTGTTCAATGTATTTATCAACGACCTGGATGCAGGAGTTGACCATTAGCAAGTTTGCTGATGACACCAAACTGGGAGATGCTGTTGGGTCTCTCATGGGACGAGAGGCCTTGCAGAAGGATCTAGATAGATTGGAGCACTGGGCTATGATTAGTGGCATGAAATTTAACAAGGACAAATGCCGGACTCTGCACCTAGGACAGAGTAATGCTGGGCACAGGTATAAATTGCGAGCGGAGTGGCTGGAGAGCCACCCTGCAGAAAGGGATCTGGAGGTGCTGGTTGACAGCAGCCCCACATGAGTCAGCAGTGTGCCCCGGCAGTCAAGAGGGCAAACCGCATCCTGGGGTGCATCAAACACAGTGTAACCAGCCGGTCAAAAGAAGTGATTATCCTGCTTATTATTTTGTGTTGGTGCAGCCTCACCTTGAGTACTGTGTGTAGTTCTGGGCCCCACAATTTAAGAAGGATGTTAAGGCACTTGAATGTGTCCAGAGGAGGGTAACAAAGCTGGTGGAAGGGCTGGAAGGCATGTCCTGTGAGGAGCGGCTAAGGACTTTGAGCTTGTCTAGTTTGGAGAAAAGGCGGCTGAGGGGTGACCTCATTGCTCTCTACAGCTTCCTGAGGAGGGGAAGTGGAGAGGGAGGTGCTGATCTCTTCTCCCTGCTATCCACTGACAGGACACATGGGAATGGTTCAAAGCTGCATCAGGGGAGGTTTAGACTTGACATTAGGAAGCATTTCCTTACTGAGAGTGCGGTCAAACACTGGAACAGGCTTCCTAGAGAGGTGGTCGATGCCCCAAGCCTGTCAGTGTTTAAGAGGTGTTTGGACAATGCCCTTAATACTATGCTTTAACTTTTGGTCAGCTCTGAAGTGGTCAGGCAGTTGGACTAGATGATCCTTGTAGGTCCCTTCCAACTGAAATAGTCTATATTCTATTTTATCTTTTGATGACAAGAAATAGAATGGCATACTTTTCTATTTATCTTGAACATATTGAAGGAGAGGGAAGATCTTAGGTTGTCTAAGTCAGCATTTACATGACAGTTCATGATTAGATTTCCGATCACAGACTTACATTTAGGCCAAGGAGATGGAGATGTGCTCTGCTGTCTGCTTGCCCACACATCCTTTTCTGACTTTCATATTTCCCTCAGACTGCAGCAACTATAGCAGACTGGTATCTTATGCTGCCGCAGAGGATTAGCAGGATTTGCACCCCTGATGAAGAGATTCTATAAAAAACCAAGAGGTTCCTGCTGTTTTAATAATAATAACAGAATACTGAATTATAAACTATCCTGAGTATCTCTACTACTGGGTGCTATTGTTGTACCTTCTGTTTCTTTACTGCTGTTGTCATTGTATTTGAGTTTTATTTAATTCCTTATAGCTGCTTTTAAAAAGGAAATAACTATAGAATACAAGAATGGTTGTATGACCAGTTAATGAGATTTCTTTCTGACAGCACAAAAGTTTAACACAAGTTTTCATGATAAAGACGTTGTTTTATTTTTCATTTCAGGTACCATGATCAGCAGGATGTTACTAGCAACTTCCTTGGAGCAATGTGGTTGATTTCAATAACTTTTCTATCCATTGGATATGGTGACATGGTACCTAATACATACTGCGGGAAAGGAGTCTGTTTACTCACTGGAATCATGGTGAGTGTTCCTGAATTTATTAATTGGATATGAGATTAAGTTTGCTGCAATTAATCCCAAAACTTGTGGTAGTCATAAAGAAATATTTACTTGCTGGCTTGTAGAGTATATATACTTACTCGCACCATTCCCATGGTCTTTCATTCCTGGTAATGGAATAGAGGGTTTTTTCCTTCTGTAGGTAAAATTTAGCAGCTGTGTAAAGAAATACAGAGAAACAAATTCAACCCGGACATAATTCGCAGCTTCAAAATCTCAATGGAGTTTTTCATTAAATGTTAAGGTATCATATAAACTCAATTATCTTTGGACATGTGTAATTGGACCAGTACTAATAATGAATATACAGTTCTGACTTTTGTTTCTTAAAATTAAGTTACTCACAAACAAAGAAATGTGATGGTGGCTAATCTCGTAAAGCATTTTGCTTGAGCATAGTTTTCTACATTATTTCTTATAAGTCTAATAACATACTATCCATAGCATTCCATTGCTTTAAGGGGATTTATGTAGTGCAATTTTCACTGTAAGAGTTTTTGTTACCGTTGATAGAATGCAGCAATTGTTAGTCCGTGCATATTCAGTATATATTTATTAACCGTACTTAATGTCTGGTTTTAGTTTTTCTGTATGCAACATTTGGTCGAAGTTGGGCAGGGAGTAAGGTGATGTATTATAGTATCTGGGAAATTTACACATATCTACAGTAAATTAGAAGTAAAAAAGCTCCGGACTCTATGCCACTTTTATTTGTATCAACTCCGGTGTAAATGTCCCTGTGAATGAGAAAGGCAGAATGAGCATCATATATACTGTATATAACAGTAAGATACATACTTGTTTCTGAGTTGTTGCCATTGATCACAAGTAATGCAGCTCCAATATCTACCTTCTGTTAAAACAGATATATTGGGATTATGGCTGAAAACAAATGGTATCAAATATTTGCCCCTTTTGAATAGGTGTTTTGGTAAAATTTTTGTTTATAAGACTGTATTTTGTGTCCAAAGAGTAAAATAGATCAATGCATTTTTGTAATGTTTAAGAATTTTTTCCAAATGCCTTTTTTTTCCTTTTTTTAACATCTGACAGGTTTCAGGTCATTGACCTGTATTGAGAAAAGGTTTTATTAAAGGCTGTTGGCTAAGCTCAAATCTGCCATCTTCTGGGGTATTTGCCTTTACTCTTCTTTCTGAGCTGGATTTTGATGCCAGAAAGAATAAAATGTGATCATAAGTTCATTAAGAAAAAAGGAGGACAAGCAGTACATATTGCCACGGGATTGTGCAGAATGGGGACAGAACCGTGTTATAAAGCTTTTCTTCTTCCCAGGCACTGTTTAGAAATAAGAAGCAAATACTTGAAGATGCAGGTATCAGACCATTTTGTTGACTCAAATTGTTCCACACTTTTCAGCATTTCATTATGAAAAAACCTTACAGTAACAGAAATCTAGGACCTTCAAAGTCCTGCAGAAGTGCCATGAAAATAATAGTATTGATACTAATCATCTATGGGTTTCACGCTGCTATTGCATTTATGCTAGTGCAAATGATAGCAGCATCTGGACAGTTATTTTGAATAGCTGTGGGTAGGCTTATGACATTATTACGATGAATACAAGGTAAAAATAAAATCAGAAAAACAGACTTCAGATTATTGCAGAAGTTATTCTATACGCCTGTGAATGAACCACACAGAAGCTGAAATTATAAAATATATTTGTCACTTTGCTTACGACAGCACCAATTGGATTCGGTTGTAAAATTATTTATGGCGGTTGCTTCCATTGCTTTGGTGAAAAAATAAAGTACTGATTAATATGTACCATTTGCAAACATAGCATTTCTTTTTCACAACTGAAACAAGATTCCGTTGAAAATTAGTCTTGTAAAATGTATGGATTATACTCAATTTCATGTCTTTGATTGTTTTTTATGATTAAAAATTCTGCAGCTGCTTTGGAAGCACAAAGGCTCCAATCAGAATCTCATGGTAATGAGTTTGGGATAAATACCTCCAGAGACAGAAAGCATACTTAACCAAAAAACAAGCCAGGTAGCTAGTGTGTAGTGGTAGGTAAAACAATACTGAAAGCCTGAACGCTAATTACCTTTTTAAGGACATCTGCAATATGGCTTTGGCAAACGTCATCGTTGAGAAAAAAGTTGCAGAGCAATGGGAGAAAGTCAGATGTTGAAATTACTCTTGTTTCTTTTTTTTTTTTTAATAAAGGATCTGAAAGATATGAAGTATGAAGCAGTTAACACAGTAATGAGCTATCTTCCAGCCTAACCTGCAATACCATAAAGCTTATAGGTCTTGAATAGAATTCTTTAAAAACAGCTACTCTTCTGAAACTTTTACAGTAACTAATTAATGCTTGTTGTGGACAAAAGATCCTAAAAGAACGGACTTACTTCAATTACTCGTCTAATTGAAAGATACACCAGGATAATCGTTGAATTAATGTAACAAATACAATCAAACTGTGTATGTGATTTTAAGAGGGAAAATGTAATTCCCTAGCACCTGAAGTAGCAAATATGTTATTGGATTAGTATGATCAATACCAAATACCACTGCGTTTTTGCCTTTGAATAAGGTCCCTGTTAAAAAGGGTGGAAGAGAGATTAAATAGAAATACTTGTGAATACAAGAGTAGTTTACACAGACCACTGAAATTAATACCGGCTTTGCAAAACTGGTGACCCATGGAGGGCTCCTTTGGTGTCTTGACCCCAATGAAGGGAGAGCCCAGGCGCCCTGGCTGTCCTCCTGCGTCTGCCTCAGGAATTGCTTTCTGTGCAATGGAGATTGGACTGCTCAGGCTGAACCTTGTATTGTGCTCCAGCCTGGGAAGTGGACTTTAGGCAGTCTGCTGATGGCACCAAGTTGTGCTGGCTATTGAAACTGCAGCTACTGCTATCTTGAGGCACTGGTTCAAGTGACATGTTTTAAATTCTGCAGATGCTCACTGCTGCAAAATAGGAAAATCTTTACACATATTCAGATTATACCAAAAGGAAAAAGCCTTAAGAATCGTTAAGAGTAAACCAGCAAAGAAATCTGATTAATATATTAGAAAAATTAAATTAAAAAAAAGGAAACCTGTGAACAAAGAAGGCAAATACTGAGAAGATATGTACTGTCATATTGAACAATTTACTTTTTGATCTTGCAAAGCACTTAAACATGTGAAATTTTAATGAAAATACTGACACAGCATGATACAGAGTTGGTGGCATGGGTTAATGCAGAGACACTTTACAGACAGGCAAGTGAAACTGAGCTGGGTACCTCAATTCGATTGCCTGTCAGTGTTTTTCCAATGAGATTTCACTAGGCAGCAGCAGTAGACTATGGGCCAGGTGGACTATAAATCATAGAGCAAATGTGTCCTCTGCCCTCTGTATACATTGGGTAGGTCTGCAAGAGTGTGATGGATGGATAGAAAGATGAGTGCTGTCTCTGCTATCAGAAGAGGATATAGAGGAGATGGGGAGACCTATGGCATCTTCACCATGCTATGCAGCTTGTCGGAGTTTTTGTCTGCCCACTGAAGATGCCATCCATGGTTGTCAGTGCACACCCAAGCAGATCTCTCTGATCCTGGTCAGCAGGCTGAGCTCAGCTACAGGTGGAGCACTTTCTTTGTGCTGATGCTAAGTGGAACTGCTTATATAGGTAGCACTTCCACCCCCTTAATGGTTTTTTGGGAGTTAGGGCCTTGGACTGGTTTGCCAAATTTTCCTTGCTTTATGAGGAGTATAATGAAGGTAGCAAAAATTTAAAGAAGGGAAGTAGAAATGGGTAGAATTGAAAGGAGGGAGCAAGTGTGAGAAGATATGGGAAGATGCATAATTATTGACTGTGAGATGGATAATTTTTTCAGATCTTTGTAAGCTTTTGTACCTACGCAAGAGATAATAATGGCAGACGATTCTGCCGAATCCAAATACAAGGATCTGTTGCAAGGTTTGAGAAGAACTCTTTTCCTCTTACATCCAGCATTATGTGGTGAGCTAGTGCATTTATTGTATGATGCAAAGCTAAGGATGCAGAATCTTCCTGCAGAGCCAACCACCAACAGTTAGAAGCAGACGTGCAGAACTAGTAGGTCATACCTATGTCACTACAATAAAATGGGTGAGTTGCAATTGTCCTGTCACAGGATGCACAGGGTGGTCGGCTATAGCTTGGATGAAGATTGCTTTAAATGAAATAGCTGTTATTTCAGAGTGTCTGCCTCCCTAATGCTGAAAGTGCACCTTAAATGCTTCTGTTATTGAAATGAACTCCAAAAAGATTGATAAGCCTATGGAAGAACCAAATAAATTAGGAAGGTTTTCTTAAATTTACATCATGGAAGTGGACAAGATTAGATGTTTCTTTTGGAAAGTTTTTAAGTTGCATCTTTTAACTACAGGATTTGAACACCACTCATGTAGGTGAAGATTTCTTATCAAGAGTAGTCGCAATGCAGTCAATGTGTACTATCTGGCCTTAGGGACACTAGTTTTTATTCATTCTAAATCATGAATCAAAAATTAATCAGATCTGATTTTAAAGCTTCTCATGCTGCAGCTTTTAATGTCCATGTGGAAGTCTGCATTTAGTTCAAAAGAATCACAATTCCTTTCCTATGCATCATGAAAAAAGTGACAAGGATGAGGTGTCTCTCTCTTTAACCTTCATCTAAGGTTAAATTGTGGTGTTTGTGCATGCAGTTTTATCTCAGACTCAGCCTGCTCTTACCAACAAATACAGAGAACTATATACAAGAGGAATGTGTAACCTAGAGTAGTATAGTTTTTAACCATATGATTTTTGTTGGTAGCAAAATCTGAACTGTAATATCTTTGAAATTTAATAGTTACTAGATTGTAAGAAAAAGAGAAAAAAGTAGATTCTAACTGCATAGTTAACATTGGCTGCAGATCTTCTGGGATGATTCCTGTAAAAGAGAAAAAGAATGTAAACATCAGATTTGAGCAATGAAATTTGAAAATTATTTTATAGAACTTTCTATGGCTAATGTACAAAAAGGCCGTAAATTATTTTCTATAATAATCCCTAAAATATTGTGGGTTCTTTTATGAAAACTTTTGTTTACATTGTTTAATTCTGTAATGAGTTGCGAAAACACAGAATTTTATTTTGAATCACACTCAAAGAGCTGAAAAGGTATGATTAAGACTAATACGCTGCTTTATGGGTAGATAGGTATGGTTGAACTGATAGAAGCAACTCAATTTTCTGTAATAACAGTAAAAGAATAATAGATTGTATTGCTATTTAAAGGTTTACCTAGAACATTTTGCACATTGATCAAGAATCTATAATATTTTTATCATTTCTAGTATCTGGTAGTAAAAGGTCAGAGCAATGTAGTGAATAGTTTTGTGGATGAGAAGCCTAATAGAGGAATTTCAAAAATCTAGAACACAGCTCAGTTTTTACTCCCCTGAGAGTACAGGAAAATAGGAAAAGCTTTTCATGCAAATTGGTAGCAGCTCGGGTCCATGTCTCAGATATATGGTGGAATTTAATTCACTTGGTTCTGAGAATTCAATAATAAATATAAGTGATGTCAGGATTCAGAATAGATTGTGTTTATTCCTTCTAACATAGTACAATCTAACTGGACAGTGTGTTGAGCAGAAATGTAATATGGAGAAGACAGTTAATGATGCTTGAATTATTATGGTTGAAGCTATTAAAAGCTGGGCTGCTCAGAAATTCTTCAGCTCCTCTACTACTGTTGTTCCAGCACAGCAGATTGCCAAAATGGAAACTTTTGTAAGGAACAAACATGGTTTGGGATTATTTTATAGCTATAGGTTGTTGGGATTAAATTTCTAACTGAAGCAAAGAAAAATAAATGATCAAAATCAAGTTGAGAAGCTCCAGAGGGTCATCCCTGAAGCAGTGGTGGTTAGGCCAGTAATCTGAAATATGAGAGGACAGCAGAGGCTCTACCTCCATTCAAGTAAACAAAATCTCCTGGAAGTTGTAACCCTCTTTTAGAATTAGAAAAAATAAGGGAAAAACCTCGATGGGAAGGTCTTCAGTTCATACCAGTAGAGCTGGGAAGTTTTTGAAGTGTCAGAGGACAGGGGAACTGTTTCCCACTTAGGTCTAGCTAGGAGCTACAGATGCATTTCAGCAACTTCAAAGGCAGTCAGTTACTGGCTGGAATGAACAGCGATTGTCCCATGATATCTTTGTTTACATAGATATAACTGGTGCTGATGACTGTTGCAGCAAAATTTCTGCTTTGTTTTGAAAAAATGTAATTTGGTTTGGTTTCATCTGCAATAACTTCAAATTTAATACAGCAATTTTTATATATTTTTACAGGTATTCTCATGAAACTTTTGTATTTACAATACAGGTGTTGGACAAGAACATCATCGGTAGCCATCATCCTGAATTATTAAAGTAATGTTTCCCATCAGCATTGTAGGCTGGTGAGCCTGCTTATTTAGTAAAATCAGATTTCACCTTCTTGCTCAGCAAAAAGATTTTTTGCACATTGGCAGAAACTGTCTTGATCTCCAGGGGGTTTTTAGCTGTTATGGCCATTGAAGGTTTCCCAGGAGCTGAGCCACCAGGGTGCGTTCAACTCTTGGGCTTCCCTGAGTTAACACTACTGTTATTTATAGGTTCCCCTGTAGAAGAGAGATTGTGTTCATTTTATAAATCATCGTTTTCTGTGCTGTCTCAGAAGCCTTTCCCAGTACCCAACTTGCATTACTCAAGAAAAGGAGTTTACTTCACCCCCGCTACCACCACCCATTACTGTGTCTGTTTTATCAACTTCATATTTGATGACATTTAATGCTCTTCGTAATTTTTATTTTTGCAACATTGCTAAGAACCTTACGGACTAATTAGAAGTAAAGGAAGCTGCTCATCTGCTGTTGTAGAGATTAGAAGTTTAAATGTTGCAATAAAATTCTAGCTGTGGTGCAGACAAACTCCACTGAAGACAATAGTAGCCAGGCAAACATCGCATTTATGAAAGTATAAATAATGCAAAACTATTTTAGGTCACCTTTTTGGCTGAGATGGCATAGTTGTCCTGTTATTCATCCTATTTTGTTTCAGTGTTGCAAGGTTACACATGTCTCCCAGTAAATAATGACAAACGCAAAAACACATTTATACAAAACCGTTTCCCTAGCCTCTGTCTGTCTTGTGGATGGATTCCTCCCTCGACTTCTGCATTGCTTGTTTTGGAGAGGTTTTTTTTTACTTGAAGCAAGATTTTTTAAAATTTTTTTTTTCCCCTTCCCTGGTGGTCCTGTAAGTCCAACTTCTAGTGAGCCAAATGAACAGAGTACCTGTTTAAATTCTTACAGGATTTTCATTTTATGCAGAGCAGCAGGAGGAATGTTGTGCCTTTTCTGGTGCAGAGCTAAATTTCCCACCAGAACCATATGTCTGCAAAGCGGACCCTCTCTCTCCCTCAGTGGATCCCAAGGGAAATGAGCAAGAAATGTGGCAACTGCCTTCTTTCAGCTACAGGCAAGTATAGCAGGACATTTTTGTGACAACTACAGCACTAAAGACTGCACTTCACTTCCAGTTCAGTGAACTAAAGACAACAGGAGACTTTCAGCTGAGACATTGATACACAGTGTTGCTTCCTTTCTCATCAATACCACCCTCCAGGCATATATATGACCCCCAGGCAGTTGCAGAAATGGCTCAATTCATTGTTGTCTTGTAAAGGTGTTTTGGAACCCTACCAAAGAAAGGACCAAGCAGAAATGCCGGAGATGTTTACTTGGAGTACAGGGTTTCTCTGCTGACCAAATGCTGTTTTCAGTGTGGCTTATCAGCCAGTGCTAACCATTCTTTGCCTTAGAGAACCCTTTAGTCAAAGGGTTGCAAGCACCTCTCTTTGGTTATCACTAAAATTGGGCCCTTACCAGAATGTTAGATGTAAATGCTAGACTTTATTAAAGCCTGAACCCTGCAGTTTAGCAATCACTGTGTATTGCACCAGTGTGAACCCTCAGTCTTAGCACTTGTGAGCCGTAGGAAAGGCATGGTCTTGATCCAAACTTCATAGCCTCACCCTCATCAGATACTTTGGACAACACCAGCTTTTTCCCTCTAGCTGCCATGGCTATGTCTGACGTGGTGAAATTCTCTGTGTTAACTTTAAGATAGTCAGCTTTGGTCTGGTGGTTCTGACAATAACAGCAGAAAGCTTAGGGTGGGCTGCATCAGTGAAGAGAAGGACAGAGGACTATGATTAGGCTGCTAAAGGCATCTCAGCTGGTATAGTATATAATAATTATATTGATACATAATCTTGGTAAACCACAGCAGGATCTGAAGGAGAAAAAAGGCAAAGTAAGGTCTAGTATTATGATGTGTACAGTATAATTGGTTAATACAGACCTACCATCTTGATTTATTGTTATTTATATTCCTGTAGCACTTCAGGACTCTAACACCTATCCTATTGATATCAATACTGTATAAAGATGGTAGAAATATATAGTCCAAAATCCTGAACAGTTTACCATCTCCATATAGCAAAGAGAGTGGGGAACAACTAGGCATTATGTAGGATCAAACAAGTATTCTTGCCACATCAGAATCTTAAGTACCTTCACTGGTTTTGCTAAGCTTGGTAGTAAGTCATATCCTAAAAAAGAAGGGGAGGGATTTGAAAGAAAACTATATATTAGATTTGTATGTGTTTCCAGGGAGCTTTTCCTAAGTCAAGAGATGATACAAAGGATTTTGTCTGAAAGGGCTTATTAAAGCTCAGATCCGTTGCTTCCATACTGATGAGATGGAAGAGCCTGGAGTCATAAGATACTGCAACTGAGAACAAATATTCTGTCTGTGATGCCATAGAGAAGGGAGTAGATGGACACAGAGCAGAGTAACATAGTAAAAATAACGGGCAAAGAGAATAACCCTTGCAGCAATCTCTGATATGGCTATGGAAGCAATAATTTGATTTGTTAAAGCATGTGAAAGGAAGCATGCAATAATTCAGAACTAAGTGCCAAAAGGAGAGACTGTGCGGAGAGATAGGGAATGTTGCAATTTATGATGCCTAAGGGTAAAGTGAAAGATAACACCAAGTGATAGTTATTTTGTTCTGAAGGATGTGTTTAAGCATTTGTTAAGTTGCTACATTTAAAGTATAACTTAAAATACAATGAATTTCACCTTTCTTCTCTTGCTGTTTTCCAATAGTGTGGGCTTAATGTCAAAAAGCCAATGCCTGTTGACATTTTATTTTTTCCCTCAACTTAGTTCGTTCTTCCATTCGTTTTTCTAAGGAACATCATTCATCATTTAGGCTTGAGTAACTGAGAAAATAATTAGCCTACTGTGTTTAACAAGCACCTAAGTATATATGTGAGTCAAATACCCACAAATACTTCTGTTAGGACAACTTACTTGGATTCTAGGCATCAAAGAGGGTACCAAAGGAGGCATGGACTATTGCTTACCTGCATAAGCATTTGAACTTAAGGCATTGTTCTTTGTCCTGAAAAGGAGCAGCATGTTTAGAACTAAAGAGATGAAGAATGTCCTAAAGATTTTTGCAGATACATCAAAAAGTTTTCATACAGGACAGCAGCTAAACAGATTGACAATTGAGTTCTGTCCAGTGTAAATGGCTGTAAACCTTATGCTTCAAGATTGTACTGCTCACAAATGCAAGTTTTACATCACCGTCAGAGATCTGATGCCATCGTGCAGTCCAGTGTTTGTTGCTTTGCACAACTGAAAGACTGAGGACGTGTCATATGTTTGTTTTCAGACTTCTTGCTGTGGAAGACTCAGTGGAGTCCTGGTCTTGTCGTTTTAGAGAAGCCCATTTTTAAATCTGTGATCTTTAAGGGCTTCTTCTGGTTTAGTAGATAAGTTTGTTCAGCCTGTACATGCTTTCTGGAAAATAGAAAAACTCAGGTAGATCAACTTTTAAAACTGGTGGTTGCTGGCAAACCCTTGATCGTAGAGTACTTGAAAGAAATCAAATTAATGGACAGTTAATTCTGTTATTACCCACTTCCTTTAAATGGAGCAAATGAGCAATATAGTCAGACTTTAACTTTGGCTTGCCCAAGCTGCTTACGCTGTATGTGCTGTAATAATTTGTGTCCAGGTTTTTTAACAGCTGTGTCTAAATTGTCAACACAGCTTGTAACTGTTTAATGCTTCATGTCATGTGAACACATACAAAACTTCTCTGCATAGAAAAAAGAGTTCTGCAATTTTGAGAAACTGTGAAAGCTGAATTGTGGTTTTCAAATCTGCCTGAAATCACTGAAAATCTGAATAGTCAGCATGAATTAATTAAATCTTTTGGCCATTTTTTCCCTTTCTTGTGAAATAGTCTTAACTCAGACCTTTTAGTTCTGACGTACATAGTTATGAACATTTGCTAACTAACAAAAACTGGTGCTTTTTAATTCTTTGAAATCTGACACTTGCTTTTTCATCTTTTACTTTAGCCACACCTTGAAGGGTCTGTTCAATGGGGTAGAAGTTGGTGGCTTTCAGATATATATCTCTCTAGCTAAAGCTGCAGTGGACTGATGAGGGAACGTTATGAATATTCATTCTTTCATTCTCTTTTTCCTCAAATTTTGACATGCTGGAAGTCCTAAGTGCCCTTAAAATCAGATTGCTTACCAAGCCAAAATACACTACAATAACTCTGTAACGCAAGAGGCAGACCAGGGGCTGACTGAGGAATGAAAATTCTAAATACAATTAATTAATGCCTTGATACTTGAAAATATATACGTTCATGCCTTTTTCTTTTCCTTTGTATGATATATAATTCCCCTGAAAGTTAAGCAAGAGCTTGAAGCAGTGATTTAGTTTATTATTTACTTCAAAACAGTATAAAAAGAATGATGTTGGAAATTATAAAATGCAGTAATCAAGTATAAGACTTTTTAGAATTTTATTCTCAAAAGAGCCCTTCTTGCAGTTGAAATATTTTCATGGTGCTTTTACTTAGCCTAAGTCATTTTAATAAAAAAGTAGCTGCTGCATTATGTAGTATTGATAGAAGAAAAAAACCTGAGCATATGAGCATGAATTCTTCGAATTAATGTTACTGATTTTCATGTGAATCATGGCAAATATGATGCTTACGATGCTACCATTTAAAAGTAACTGTATTGCCTCTATTTCGTTTCTGCAATTTGGAACAATTCTCACTCTCTTAGTATTTTTAAGGATGCTGAGATCTTTAGGGGAGCCATATAATAGTGCAGAGCACTTCAACATCAAACATTAATTAGCATCATTTACTTTAAGTGAAATTTCAATCTTATTACTCTAAGCTGTTAGTTGTTTAAAGAATTAGTGTGATTTGTTTTCCTTCAAGGTACTGCAAAACTTAAACATGCAGATAATATAATACTTCCTTCTTTTGCAGAAATGCTAAAAGAGCTCATTTTGATATCCTGAAATCCTATCATATCCTACAAAGCCAAGAGGGGTGACCTCATCTAGAATACCTTGCCATTCCAGTAAGCTGTTCTGGAGATGAGGAAAATAGCAGTGCAAATACACCATAGAGGTGGTTGTCATAGCTTGCTGGTGACAATATTCTGCTGCTGCAGGCAGTGTCTTTCACATAAGATATAAATCCACTGTTTTTAATAGCATTTGGCCCTTATAACTGCTGTGCCGCTCTGAAAAAGCATGGGAGTTAATCGCAAAGGCTGGAATAATTTCAACTCAAACCAAGTTCCTTTTGTCTGCCACCATTCCTCTAGCCTTTTTCAAGGGGGTCTGGGAAAGAGGATCTAGTATTTTTCTCCCCTAATAACTTGCAATATACAGCTCTTTTGTGCCACTTTGCCAGTGGTGTCTGTATTAATAATCTTGTTCCGTTTTAGCATTCTTGCTGTAAGCAGGCAGAACTCAAGTTTTGTCACTAAATCAACATCTGGCCCCCGTTATCCTGACATACTGGGACAAAAGATGTCTCTTTTCTCTTCATGTTCTTGCTATGGTATGGAGTAATTTATTTATTTATTTGCCCCCAGAGAAGTCTTCTGCGTATTAGCACTTCCGCCCTCCTTCACAGGAAGGAGACAAAAGGAGAGCTGTCTATTTTCTGGGGAGGTAGGGCATATGGTCGAGCACCTCCTGCCTAGTCCTCTTCTCAGAAGGCTCAGTGCATTTCTGAAGTGCTCAGTCTTAATCTGCATTGGCTGTCTTCTTCCTTTTTAACTCTTAGTGGGATCTGGAGAAGCAAAAGAATTTACAGCCCCATTTTGACTCATCTTATGGAGAGAGTAAGACTTCAAGTAAATTTCCATCAACTTCTATTGACTCACGGTTGGAGAACAGAGGGAGAGGGAACAGCAGAGCTAGAAAGCTAAGGACAGGAGAGAAGCAGGAAATGCAGCAAAATTACAAGGGACTCATTCAAGGGAATGCTGAGAGCTGTCGGGGATAGAAGCTTTGATAGGTGAGAACTAATTGCAGAGAATTAGGTGTTTGTAAGGGAGCAGGTGGATTTCTTGGAACAATCTACCAGGGGAATGGAGAATTAATTAACTGGAGACTTTCACAAAATTCATTGGGTGCCTCAATAAGTAAGCAGAGAGAGCAGATTCATTTCTTTGAGGGCACTATGTGAATAAGGATTCCCAATGAGTTAATTGATTTTGCAGTCTCTTACGTATTTATTAATGGAATTTGTATTTTGGAAGCTAGATTCAGAGATTTCTTCTGGATTTTCTGGAGAGACTAAGGCAGTTATAGAGGTGGGGAATGGATAGAGAGTAAATTAATGGGAGAAATACAGAAAGAGTGGAAGAAAGCTTTGTGAATGAAAATGTGGTAAGCTTCAATGTGCAAAAAAAGATTGCTTTATACTGGAGAGTAACTGACACAGGTGCAATAACAACTAGATTGGTGTCAATCTGCAAGTTGAACACAGCTTCATATATTTAATGTAATTTTTGTACTTTTTTAAAAAGAACCTGTAAGGATTTGTCTAAAAAAATAAAATACTAAAGCCGCAGAATTTATTAATAGTGTACAGTAAATGATACCTCTAGATGTGTATAAGAGATACTGCTTCCCATTATGTGGCTCATTTTAGCTTCCTTTCCTTTCATCACCCCAAAAAAAGCATTTAAATTTGTGATGCTGATAAAGGCACAATAGGGACAGGCACCTACTGGCTTTGGCCTGCTGTGAACATACATGTCCATGTATACACATGCATATGCATACATATACACAGAACATATTAGAAAATTGTTATTTTCTCCATCCGTGTTCTGAAGAAATGGTCTTGTGTATGTGTGCTATTTTAAATGGTAATAAGATAAGCAGAAATACTGTAGGAAATAATTGTTGAAAGACTCAGAGAATAACAGGGAAGTATATTAAAGTAATTAAATACTAAATTTATGATCTTTAGGCCCTACAGAAAATCCTAAGAAAGTTTTCTTTTTTGGAATACTAAATAATAATCTAATGTTAATTCCTCTTTAGCAATTGCTGTAACCTTGAGACAATTGTTAAGAACGGTATTCTGCATCTATTTACTCGTATTCTGGGTTTTAAAAGTCATTTTGATCACCCCCTTTGTCTATGCACTAGAAATGGGATGTGTTCAAATTTTCAACTGCTGCAGGAAAAAAAGCAGAACTTTTAAATGATGCTGCTCACTAATTATTTTGATGTCTTGACAGTTTACCAGCCTGTAATTGCTGACTTTTCCTATTACTCTGAACTGAAATAGCTGTAGCGTGTTCACTGTATTTACCAGGGATGAATCACCTGATGCGTGCCATACTTCTACAGCAAAGGAGAAACTTCCACTAAAAACTCTGCAAAATGCAGTAGTAACATCTTGGGGGTTTGTTTTATTGTTTTCAGGGTGCTGGGTGCACTGCACTGGTGGTAGCTGTGGTGGCAAGGAAGTTAGAACTTACCAAAGCTGAAAAACATGTGCATAATTTCATGATGGACACCCAGCTAACTAAAAGAGTAAGTCATACTTTATATTCACAAATGAAAAGGAAATGTATGTTAATTTATTTCTGCATTTATTTTAAATAGTCTCCTGCTCCACTCTCCTCCTGAACTTTTTCACGGGTGTGATTTCACAATGAGGAGGAATCAAATGCCTTGAGTTTTTCTCTGAATTGAGGGCAGTTGTGAGTTCTCAACAGATTTTAAGGATTTCAATATACTTCCACAGAGGGTCCTTGCAGCTGGAAGATAATTGGTATAACCAACAGTCAAATGCTGTGAAACTAGAGACTACTATATTAAACTAAAAAACTTTCATGCAGCATTTGAGAAGAACATATAAAAGTTTTATAGCTAAAACAGGTGAAATGACTGATCTATACAAGAATTTCAAGCTATATGAACAAAGTTCTTGAGAGAAAGACATATTCATAGTTTGTGAGTGAGACAGTCTTTCCAGTTGCTTTGTGCACTCAACACCGTGTTCACTTAGTGGCACACAGTACTGAAGTGCCTTAAAAGGTGTTTGTAGATAATAATATTTTTAGAAGAGAGTATTTAAAAGAAACCTCTAGAAATCATTAGAATTCATAAAAAATATTTTAAAATTTTCCTTTTGAAATGTAATTGAAATGACGATGATATCTTGGAAAATTAAAGAATGCAGCAAACAAGACAATAGAAATCCTTTCTTGAGATAAAACAGGTCAGGGTCAGTGTTGAGGGAAAAAGAAAATGAGTAGGAGCTACACAGTCCTCTCAACTTGTTTAATCTTTGTTATTGAGAAGAGCCAATACGGAGAGGTAGGTCCTTACACTCACAACAGGAACTCAGCAGAGCTTGTCCTTACTGATGGGTGGAGAGGGTTGTCGATGCCTGAGCTGGAAACTGCGGCTCTGCTCCAAGCGGGAAGAAGGTTGGCTGCCTCAGCACAGCTCTGTGCAGTGGTGCAGCACTGTGCTGCCACAGGTCCTCTGCTGTGGAGAGCCATGTCATGTCTCTACATGCTGTGTTTCCAGGATATGTCAGCACACCGCTCTGATTGTGCTAGCTCCCTTGTTTCTGTGCTGGTCACCACTAACAGCCTGTATCTCCCTAAGCAGTCATCGTGAACAAAGACTAAGGATGAGTGGGAAGGCAGTTCTTGCATAGGTATAAAGGGCGTCTGACTTGAGGTGTCTATCTGAGCTTCTTGATTTACACTCCTACTATAGTCAGTTAAGGTCTTGTTGATGCTACACCACAGACAACTATTTGTCCCTTCCTAACACAGGTGCTTTTCTAGTGTAATCTGGCAGCTGAGCTCAAAATGTCTTTCAGGAGGTAAAAAGGTTTTGTAAAGATTGGCCAGATTTTGAGTCTGGTGTTCATTTGTGCCTTTTAATGTTAATTTTATTCAGCTATCCTTCATATAGATCTAAATATCAGTCTAATACTGTATCCAAGTGGTGCTTTGGTAGCTTCAAACTCATGAAGCTCAAAGCACATGAAAAGCAAACCAAGCAGCAAATCTGAGATGCACATCGGGTCACAAATCAGTTATGCAAATACTAGAGGGGTTTCCTCACAGCCTGAAGACAGCCATACCTTGTGGAAATGCAAGGACTAGGTAGAGATTGTGAGGAGGTCTCTAAAATGTACTTGTGCTTCCACTGAAGTCAGGACCAAGGTTCTCCAACACTTCTATAGGTACAAGGTGGGGACCTCCTGCTGGGAAGAGCTGCTGCGTGGCATTCCTGCAATGCCTTTACCTAGACATTGACTTACCTCTGATGCTGCAGTGACTGGCATGATATAAAGTTGGAGGGAGAGAAAATAAAGATGACTAACAAAGGCAGTTTTCCTTTGCAAGTAACCTAGTCATTCTTCCATTAATCAACAAAGCATTGAAATTCTTTGTCTGTTGTTTTCAAGCATTCTTGAAAATTTTGGAGGGCCTAAGAAGGAACTGTAGGTAGTCTCACCTTTCAAAGCACTTATGAAATAGAACACTGGCCACATTAATTGACAAGATATTTTTTCATCTCCTCAGAGAATGGTAAAAAAGAAATTAGTAAAAATGTAAACAAAAAAAGAAAAAAAGTATGTTCGAACAGCTCTGGAATTTTAAAAGACTGTTAAATTGCTAAAAGACTTAAGAGGTACTAACCATAGAACAAGAGAGAAATGTTATGATCCTATTTGTATTTACATTTAGTTAATTACCATACAGATAATGCATTAGTATTTCCTCACTGTAATTTATTTTGCCATAAACACCAAACGGTGCTAACTCTTTAAAGAGGGACAGATTATCCCCCGATGCAAAGAGCTGGTCCCAATATCACGTTTATAAGTAACACAGAAATTGCTCAGCAGTCCCCTTGGTCCCGTTATTGCTTTCTGCCCTCAGTGCTGCAGCTTCTTGATGTACCCACTTCCCACAGTTAGGCAGGGTTTTAAGTGCTTTGGAAAGAGTTTACACCAGAAAAGGGAAAACATGACATAATGCTACTTTTGTCAGATTGGTGTTTTTCTTTTATTAAACAGGTGAAAAATGCAGCGGCCAATGTACTCAGGGAAACATGGTTAATTTATAAAAACACAAAGCTGGTTAAAAAGATAGACCATGCGAAAGTAAGGAAACATCAACGCAAATTCTTGCAAGCTATTCATCAGTAAGTACTATTTTGCTTTGGTTTTCCTCTCCAGGTGTTTTCTTTCTTAGTTTCCCTCTCCCTCATAGTCACTCTTAGTCCTTGTGTCCCGTCCTGCCCCCTCCCTTCTCTCCCCCCGCAACTCCCTCTCTCCCTCATCTTAGAACATTGCTCTTGAGGTTGATTTTTCTCTAAAAGTAAGACAAAGATAAGGTTTTACTGTATTACCTGTAAGTAGTGTTTAATGAAAAGAATACACATCAAGTGTCATTGTAAAGCCCAACAGCAATTAGTTGCCTCTGTCCACCATATATTCTCAGTGCATAAAATCAAATGTTGGTATGTCAGCTATGACCCCTGACATCTGTTCTAGAGAAAAGGTGTATATGCCAACAGTCGTGTGACCTTTGAACACCTCTGGCATGATTCAGATGAGTTCTTCCCCTCTACTGAAATCTGAAGGGGTTGAAAACAAGCCTGAGAACTGTAATGAGTAGTAGGATTAAGCTGAATTGTGGTATTGCCAGACTACAAGTATTTATCTGAAATACACAGAATCACAGAATGATAGGGGTTGGAAGGGACCTCTGGAGATCATCTAGTCCAAGCCCCCCACCAGAACAGGTTCACCTAGAGCAGATTGCACAGGAATGCATCCGGGCGAGTTTTGAGTATCTCCAGAGAAGGAGACTGCACAACCTCTCTGAGCAGCCTGTTCCAGCGCTCTGCCACCCTCAAAGGAAGGAAGCTCCTTCTCATGTTTAGATGGAGCTTCCTATGATCAAGGTTGTGCCCGTTACCTCTTGTCCTGTCACTGGGCACCACTGGAAAAAGATTGGCCCCATCCTCCTGGCACCCACCCCTTAAGTGTTTATAAGCATTAATAAGATCCCCCCTCAGCCTTCTCTTCTCCAGACTAAAAAGACTGAAGTCCCTCAGCCTTACCTCATAAGAAAGATGTTCCAGTCCCCTAATCCTCTTCATAGTCCTTTGCTGTACCCTCTCCAGGAGTTCCCCATCCTTCTTGAACCGGGGAGCCCAGAACTGGACACAGTTCTCCAGATGCGGCCTCACCAGGGCAGAGTAGAGGGGGAGGATAACCTCCCTCGACCTGCTAGCCACACTCTTCTTGATGCACCCCAGGACACCATTGGCCTTCTTGGCCCCAAGGGCACATTGGTGGCTCATGGTCATCCTGTTGTCCCCCAGGACTCCCAGGTCCCTTTCCACAGAGCTGCTTTCCAGCAGCTCAGCCCCTAACCTGTACTGACACATGGGGTTATTCTGCCTCAGGTGCTGTACCCTACACTTTGTTGAATTTCACAAGGTTCCTCTCTGCCCAACTCTCCAGCCTGTCCAGGTCACGCTGAATGGCAGCGCAGCCTTTCGGTGTGTCAGCCACTCCTCCCAGTTTTGTGTCATCAGCAAACTGTCTGAGGGCACACTCTGTCCCTTCATCCAGGTCACTGATGAATCCATTGAACAGGGCTGGATCCAGTACTGACCCCTGGAGAACACCACTTGTTACAGACCTCCAACTGGAC
Source organism: Gavia stellata (assembly GCF_030936135.1). NCBI lineage: Eukaryota > Metazoa > Chordata > Aves > Gaviiformes > Gaviidae > Gavia > Gavia stellata. The sequence goes on from NC_082637.1 coordinate 66,575,619, forward strand.
TCTGTGACACTACTCACAACCCTCTGAGCTCTGTCTATCAGCAAATTTTCAATCCACCCCACTGTAAAGTGCATCAAAACCAGCAGAATTGCCCAATGATTCAGATATTCTTCCTTGGACTACATAGGAGTAAAAAAAAAAAAGACTTTTGTCCCCAGGAACCACAGATTCTTCTTGAGGAATGGTCAGGACCCATGTCACTATTTGTTTGCTCTGTTTGATGACCCCATCCAGCCTGAGGCAGCCCTTTCTACATCTTATGAAATCAGTTTCCATGAGATGCTGGGGAAATGTAGATAAATTAAGTAAGTTTAATTTCGAACTGATGTTTTGATAACTTTTGAGTGTGGACCTGTGCCTGAGCCAACCTGTGAGGAGATGTGAGAAGCATCCATCATGAAAAGAACACCTATGTGTCATCTTGCAGGAAAGACGGGAAAGAAAGGCTGGGTTTTCTTATTTCCTATTAGTAAATTTTGGCTAACAATCATTGTTTCTCTGTTTCATAGCAATGTTTTAAAGCAATGGGTAGCTAAGCTTAAGGTATGAAATGTTCTATAAACCTTGATTACTGTATTATATTTAGCAAACTTGCAGGATTAAATGTTACTGTGCTATTGCAGAAATACTTGTGGGAATAAAAAGATGACAAAAGTCGAGGCATTTTTATGGGGATATAAAAAGTGTATTTTCCCAGTTTGGTCATCCTGCTTAGCTTAAATGATTGGGAGGCAGAGAGGAGTGGCAGGGGTTCTGGGATAGAATATGGCATGTCCTGTGCATCCTTTGCTGGATGTGAATCCTTGATTGCAAAGGTTATTCCTTAACATTTTAACTTTGCTATTTATTTTGTGTGTGTGTGTCTGTGTGTGTCTGCGTGTGTGTGTGCACACATATGTTCAGAGAAGAATCTAAAAAGCACAGCAGGCTCGATCTGCAGCTTTATATATCATTCAAGGCCAGAAGAGCTTCACAGGATATAAAGTGTTGTTCTGCACCTGCCTTAAAAATTCATTAATGAGGTGGGGTGAAGAACGTGACAGCAGTAATTTTTTCCTAGCTGTGCCAGCCAAACTTTGAACAGCTCTGTCTTTTAGCACTTTGCATCCCATTCCCAAAACTTTTGTATTTAAGCAAAAAAAAAAAAAAAAAAAGGATACTTTTCTCAAGATGCTGAAGAATGTGCCATGGATGAAAACATAGCTCTAGCAGTTTGCTTTCTTCCATCTGTAGCAGAGTATATGGGTGGAAATTATTTTTTCTCCCTTTGCATCTTTAAACTTTTCTCAAGTGACTCATGGTAGTAGATGGCTCTTTTCCATCTTTCTGGATTCTTGGTTTTTTTATTGGTCCCCCTCCTTCACCTTCACCTGGAGACAGAAATAAAAGGAGTGAAGTTTCAGGGCCAGTTTTGTGCAAGAAACCAGAGCAGATCAGGAGAACAGTCTCAAACTCACAGTCATAGCTCTAAAACTGCCTTCAGCTGGTCTGGGTCTTTTTTGCATCTCATGCCCACTAAATAAGATGAAGGTGAAATCATCACTCTAAATGATAATCTTAAAAGGCATTTTATGTATTTTATGAATAAGAAAATCTACAGATGATAGTTAATGGCAAGATTTGAAGCTATTGCAGGTTCCTTCATAATGAATACAAGTGAGTTAGACTCCACCTCAGGCAGTTACTGATTGAAAGAAGTAGCAACTCCCTAGGACTTCCCACCTGCTGAATCGAGCCCACTGTGCTCATTTGGTTGTTTTAGTATATTTTACAGTTTGTTTTCTTTTGTTTTGTCTTTTATTTCAACAAAATGAAAATAGAGCTCGGAAGTAAGTTGTATAAGCTGTTCCTTTCTGAATTTGCAGAATTTACCACTGTCTGCATGCAAAAAATAGAGTCTTTATTTGTGAACTTCAGTGGTCTGATTGCTGCCATGGAAACGCGATCCAGAATCATGATCTTTTGCTGTGATAAGTGAAGTTCATAAAATCAAGATGTTTCATCTCTTCTCTTAATGAATTTAGGAACAAAAGTCTGACAGTTTTCTTTAAACCCAGCTGCTGCAGCTAAAGACTTGCCATTACCTAGAGATAAATTTTTACAGTCTGTGATAGCTATTGGGTTGTTTACCATGAGGAATTATCATGTTGCTGTCAGCTGGTACTTGTATTGATACAAAAACAATGCATTTCTTGGAATTTTAAAATTAAAATACTGACTGGCAAACCAATGAGTAAATGAATCTTAAGAAAAGCAGAAAACAGATATTCTGCAAATTATTTGAGAGATGCTTACCAAAACACTAGGGTTATCATTCTCCAGTCAAATCATTACACGCTTACCTTTGAGTAATTATTCTGTTCTGAGGCTGTAATGATGTAACTCCATACCTTGGAGACTCCTCCATGTTTTTTGCTTTAGAATAGCTCCAGCTTATAGCCTCTGAAAGCATCATTCCTACAGTCTGCATTTATGTTGTGTTCTGAAGGAAGCCTCCAGGGGAAGAAGAGCATATGACATTCCCAATTTTATGTGAACAAATGATTGCTACCTTAACAGAGTTATTTCCTAGATATGAAAGGAAATGCTCGGTAACTAAAGATATGAACAGAAACTTCCTGATTTTGGAGTGTGTCCAAGAAGGCTTTCTTTAAACTAGCTTTCTAAGTAACACTGTCACGGAGAAATAAGCAGAGTACGCATTGGCAACCCACCTGCCACAAAATGCTGCCAAACTTACTTTCATTTGACACCTAACCGAATGGTTAGCTTGGTTGGCCCTTGACATACTAGTAGACTTCATGGTATCTTATCACATATTGTTTATAAATTGATACGTTGTTTTTGAAAAATGCTATTTCCTGCTTAGAATAGCCACCAGGACAGTCATTGGAAGTCCAAGTATTTCTCTGTTGGGAAATGTTGAACAAATGACTCGTACTTAAGGGAGAAATTGCTTATTTGTGAAAATTGCATCTACAAACCTCTCCTCTGAAAAACATGGACTTCGTTTCTGGGTACACATAAGAAAGGTCATGTATATATCTTTCAAAGAATGTGCATAACTAATAATAATGCAGATGGGTAGGCATCAAAGAGAAAAATATACCCTTGCTGATTCTTTCATAGTTTTTCAATGCTGTAGCATTGAAAAGGAATGTCTAATGTAAGTTTAAAAAGTAATCATATTTAGATTCACAAATTATGTAAGAAAACCAAAGGTACTGGCAAGTGTGTTGGTTATTTAGCTGCTGGTCAGATGGAAGTTCTGTTTAAAGTAATGAAAAACTCACTTATCACTGTATTTCCATCAGGTTCAAACACCTGCTAACCCAATCCATTTCCGACAGAACAGGGCTAATACCTGTATCTAGTCACGTAGGCATGGGAAGATTCTTGATTGCTACAACATTAACGACAAAAACCAGTTATTCTATGTTTCTTCCTATATCTACTTGTCACGATACTGAGGCTTTGAGGAATGTTTTGGCTTTCTTTCATATAGTCCGGATAAATTGTTATCTCCCTTTTTGAATTCAAGTTTGACCATGGCAAATGGTATTCTCAAGGACATCACATTTCCTTGCTCTTTCCTTTTTTGCGGTGTTGAAGAAGCATGCTTCTCATTGTAGCAGGCACATGACCAATTCTGACTTTACACAAAATACTCAAGGCATTGTCCATGCAGTTATTTGCTCTTGTAAGTTTTGTGCATGCTTTTTAGAAATCCTAATATGACCACATAAAAAAAAAAAAATCTGACTTAAAATTCTATTTTTTTAGATTAAGAAGTGTAAAAATGGAACAAAGGAAACTGAATGATCAAGCCAACACTTTGGTGGACCTGGCAAAGGTTAGTAGGCAATTATTGTTGTTTTAACATTCATCCTTTCAAAATTAAGAGTTTATAAGTGAAAATGTTATTCATTATATATGCAAATATTGTTAACAAGTTTGTTATTTGTAGAAAATGAAAATATGTGTGTGTTTTGTGGTAACACCTACTGAATGAAATGTTTTGCTTATGGTTCTGACCAAAGTTTGAATGCACCATATTTATATATAATTTTTTTGTACATTTGAAAAAGATTTCATAATTGAGAGGCTGATCCTGAGAGCTCTTGAAGTGACTGCAGTGGTCATGGTAAATGCTGAACTGTGAGTGGGCCGTAGTAGTGTAGGGCTGTGTAGTAAAGAGATTTCCTATCTGGTGATAGTGACTGTGCCATGAGTGATCATAGTACACAGGCTCTCAAGCAGACTGGAATTAGAGGTTCTGGTTTTCTATTCCTGTTGTCTTATGCAGCAGTGACTTTGGACAAGTAAATTTATGTCTACGTTTGTGTAAGTTTTTATAATTAATAATATCTGCCTATTTTGCTGATAAATCATAAGGCTTCATTAATCTTTTTTAACCCATTTGAGGTGAGGTAAAGAGGCTCTTCCATTGCAAACTGCTTGTCTATTGTTTTCCTTAATATAAAATAATAACTAGAGGGTTAGAGGGCTGATTTGATAGCATTCCAGGTTTCACATTAGACCTCAATATTTAACAGTTACTTTGATCTTAATTTGTGGCTACATTAGAGGCATTAATGGACTTTTCCTAAGGGTTTCTTGTCCACCTACCTGTTCATGTACCTCAAAACCCTCCTCAATTTAAAGTGCATCAAAGCAAAGATTAAACTCTTCAGTGTTCATTCCCCTTTTGCTTTAGAGAACCACCTGACAACTTCAGTTGCTGAAAATACATTTCAGTCTAATGCTTCTGGCAACTGATAAGGACTTTTCGCATACTATTTAATGTAGGCTACATTGCTTTCAAGGGTTATGCTAGTATCTTGAAACAGGGGGCAGAGAAATGGGTTATCGACACTCATCTGATACTGAAGTGCTTTACACTTCCGGCAGTCAGTCATTCAATTAATTTTCATTCCCTTTGGATGGTTTATAAACTTCAACCAGTTTGTCTGCTGAATTACATCCAGCTTTGACTCTAGTTTAAGTGTAATCTGAAGTCTCAGTCTATCAGAGGGAGAAATTCAGTCATTATTTTTAACCAGTTCCAAGTCTCTAAGAACTAACACATTTCAGATCACATTGTTACTGACCACTATGGCATTTTAAAGTACACCCTATATACTTGCTGTAACCAAACGCTGTTTTGTAGAGGGCAGATAGATTGGGGAACCCAGGAGAAGCATAAAATTGAATTTTCACTCCTTGCACTACATTTCAAAAACAATCCACCCAACTACTCTTACTATAGCCAGTTCAAGAAAACCTGATCAGTTTAAAGAGAAAGCAAATGAACAACATTTGTGTTCTGCTTAGAAGAATGAACGTATTTAAAACCAGAGGAAATACAGAAGAGTTGAGGATGGGTTATGGCTTTGGAGCCTTCGGTCTCCTGGTGGCTTACACAACTGACTGTTCACAAAGCTTAGCATGGTGTATTTCTAAGCACCTGAACTTCGGAAAAAGGTCTGGTCTTTTGTCTAATTCATTTAGACCTTGACATCTAAAGTGCTACTCAAAATACATTACATTTCGGCTCAACAAGTTTAGTAGAAAGTTTATTCTGAATCTACAAGGAAAATTATTTCACAGGGCTAGATATTGTTATAATATTGATACCTTTTTTTTTTTTGTGAAGCGCAATGGTATTTACAAATCTACAAATGTAGAGTTGTGCTGCTTGTTACAATATTTGTAAGGTCTCTCTAAACCTTTGTTTACATCCTTCTACTTTCAGACTCAAAACATCATGTATGACATGATTTCTGACTTAAACGAAAGAAGTGAAGATTTTGAGAAGAGAATTGTTACTCTGGAAACTAAACTGGAAACTTTAATTGGTAGCATTCAAGCTCTCCCTGGACTGATTAGCCAGACAATCAGCCAGCAACAGAGGGATTTCCTTGAGGCTCAGATACAAAATTATGATAAGCATGTTGCCTACAGTGCTGAACGGTCACGATCTTTGTCAAGAAGAAGGAGATCATCCTCCACAGCACCACCAACTTCATCAGAGAGTAGCTAGAAGAGAATAAGTTAACCACAAAATAAAGACTTTTTGCCATCATATGGTCAATATTTTAGCTTTTATTGTAAAGCCCTATGGTTCTAGCCAGTGTTATCTGGGTTCTGATGTCAGAATGCTGGAAACCTGAATACGTTTTAGGCCAAAATGATTGAAAACTCTTCTTTTTTCCCCCCTCCTCCTCTCAGATGCACAGTGAATGCACCTATTATTGCTATATTAGATTGTTCCTCCTGTAATTTCACTAAGTTTTTATTCATTCACTTCAAACAAATTTTACTACTACAGTATATAATACAATAAAAAGGTTAATTGCTGCACATAGTTGCTCGGTTACTTGAACTTAACAATGAGAAAAAAGGTCACAATCAAAAGGACTAATCATAAACTTCTAAGAAACAGATTTGAAGCTTAATAGTTATCTCAGTATGAAAACTAATTCTCTAAACTTTGCTTGCAGTGGAGGGGGAAAAAAATCAATATTCATTTAACAATGTGCTGTATATGTATAGTCATTTTAAAAGGTCACTGACAGCTTCGATTTCTGAAGTGATTGATTAAAAATATAGTTTATCCTAGAAAATAAGTTATGAAGTACACTATGGGTTTTTTAAATCTTCTTAGGACTTTTGTTTAACATGCATTTGTACACACACATATAGATAATATATATACATATATACTTATGTATATAAAATAATTTATGCATTGCCCATGGCAAAGATCTTTTAAACTGACTATTTGTAAAGCTACTGGCATGCAAAAAGCACAGGTAAAGTCCTGTTCATTTATTCAGAGTCCCATAATTATGCCAGGTAAGTATGTCCAGACAGAAGCATAACTTTCAAGCTGGAAGTCTCCCATTAATGCGATTTGAGTTTTGAAAGCTGCTACTTTCTTCACTCCCTGGTTTTTTTTGTTTAATGTTTCTGGAGTGAATGACTGACATACAGAGTTACAGTACGCACAACTGCGTGATGGCAGCACTATGTTCTGTATACATTACATTTCGGTAATCCCTATAGTTTCTGCTATGCAGTCAAGCTTAGCAAGACACTTTTAGCAGTATTTCCAAAAACTGTTGTAAAAAAACGTGCTGTAGACTGGAGCTACGGCAGTGAGGTATCTGTGGTACTTTACTTTCATGCACAAATAAGAAGGTCTCCTGCTTTCTTAAAAAAACCCACACAGCATAGTGTACACGTTTGGGAAGAAGTTCTGGCTGACTTTTCTCCTGGTTTATATTCCAGAATAGCAAAACTAGATAAGCTTAAATGTTCAGCACATGCAACTTGCATTCACAGTTCCTAATTATAAACAGGAAATACTTGACTTTATGAAATATTTTATAGTACTTGCTATTTATTAACTATACTAGTCCTGCCCCCCCTCCCCAATTTACAGACAAGGGTGACACAAATATAACAAGTAGGCATGGCTGTCTGTTTCCACGGAATACTGTGTCTGCCTAGAAGTGACTAACATGCACGTTGAAGGAAATGCCAGTTGCAGTTGCTCCATGAGGCATTGTGAGTTCTGATCAGTAGCAACAGACAGGGAAGATAGTAATGCAGAAACTCAGGGCAGAGCTGTCCGTGCTGGACAAGAAAGAAGAGCTGTTCTCCCCAGCACCTGAAATTCTCCAAACCAAATACGTAATCTGAAAAACAGCAGACATTTTAGGCCTATTTAAAATAAGGGGTCTGCCTTTTTTGGGGCTACAAAATGTACAACTGATGAATGTAAGTTACATCCAGAGGTATTGCTTGTTTATGAAAATGTCAAGAGTTTCTCCAACACTTTTTATGTCCTTGAGAAAGATGATGACTTTGCAGTATTTTTCTCCCTAGATGAGCAGGACAGTTCCATGCCTTTGGAGTGCCTTGTTTACAGACTGTGGTATTCTGTGGCTGGAAGTAATACGCAGTATGCACAGTATTTGCAGTTCTGCTTTTGTTTTTATGAAGTTCATTTCCAAAGGAAAATATGGATACTGTGCTAGCCGAGTCCTAAAGTAGATGAGATTTTGAGCGGTCATGAGGTTTCCTGCTTTACACTGTTGGCAGGATTAGAAGTAGTGATTAATAATACTGAAATTTAATAGTCACGTTTCAGAATTCTTTTTTGAATATTTTTCTTTGTCCATTCTCCCTTTTTGTTTTGTTTAATTTAGAATTTTTTTCCTGTCATTGAATGTGAAATACACTTACTGTAGCTTGAACACATTCCTTTTTGTCCTGTCAGCTTGAACTAGCTCTTCTGTTGTTTACATCTTTTTTATATTTATAAGACCCATTTTTTTTTTCTCCTCTGGATTGTACAACAGGGTTTTTAAAGAATTGTAGCTCCACATTGAAAATTCTTGCCAATCTGTCAGAGTTAAGTTTGAGTTAAGATCTAGCTATAAGTATTGAGTTGGTTTATTCTGATGTGAAACAGCAACTGTCATCTTTGACCTCTCAATTTCTTTTACACACTAGGACTCAGGAGCCTAAGCCTACTAAATTCTTGCAGCAGCTTTATGCAAGCAGGGCTGTGAGATGGACCAGCACTATCCCCATCAGTAGGGTTCTGTAACAATCTGCCAAATTATTTTGGATTCCTTTGTTTGTTTTTAAAGCAAACAAATGACGACACCATGGAACACTCCAGTTCAATTTCTTAATTTACTCCAAAGCTCACTACAAGTATTTTATCTGCATTTTTGGTACTGATGATTCTTTTCTTCTAATACCTGGTTTTGAAAAGCACTTAAGCGCTACGTGTGAATCCAGTCCAAGACAAGACAGATATAAACTTGTATTCAGGAGAGCACAAAGCAGTATGGGTTTTATTTTCTTACTCCTGATGCAAAACTCCTTTTAATCTTTCCTTGTTTCAGTTTTGTAGTACCACAAATTCCATTACTCACTTTTTTATTTCTAAAACTTAAGCTCCTTCACTGTGTTCAGTGTATGAGCTCACCAAAAGGAAAAAGTAGCATTATGACAGATCTCTGAAACTGCTAGTGTAGTTGAATGTAGATTTTTCTTTGAAAGGTTGTTTACAAATGACAAGGAATCTTTCTCAAAGCAAATGGCGTATTTGCCATGTTACAGTTGAAAAGCTTCATGCACCTCTTGCTTTAGTCTCACTGATAGGAAAGTTCAGCTTTTAGTTGCTATTGAACTTCTCCTTTTCACTGCATTCCAGACACCAATTCCATTTATCAGTTACTTTGGAGTCTTGTTGCTAATCCCTGCATTTTTAATGACACTTAGCAACGATATCTTGCCTGTAAGGACTGTGATGTAAGATCACAAATAGGCCTGTTCACCATACTTAAAACTAAGTACATTGATTTAAATAGTACTTTTTAGTTACATTCAAGTTTTTGCAGGATCAGAATAATGCATTCACAGATATTATATTTGCAAATGTTCTGCAGTTCTTAATTCTGCAAATCATTACCTATTGTAAGCCTGCAGATATTCCCAGACAGACTTGTGTAATTCAGCCTTTCTTTACCTCCTGCTGCTCCATAAAGATGGATCTGATATGGAAAGAACTTCACTATCTATAAGTTATGCATCCAGCTTAGGAGCTCTGAATGCCTTCTGGAAGCTCATACCTTTCCTTGTGAGCTATTTAAAAAGGTGGCTCCCCAGACTGGGTCTGAATCGCTGTCATCATTAGCAATCAAAGAGAGTTAATTGATAGGCATACTGTTTTACTGCCACTCAGTTTGTAAGACTCCTTCCATGTCAGATTGTATGTGGACATTCAAATTGATACACCGCACACTAAAAGCATATCTAAGCATAAAAGAATAAATGGTTTAAATATGAATGTCTAATATCCAGAATAAAACCTATTACCCATATCAGTACTACAAACGGAAATTGTCTGAAAGCTTTTTTCCCCTAACTAAAAGTTATGAAAAATTCTTAGTAAGTTTTATCTATGGAAGAAAGATTTTCTGATTAGTAAGTCTGTTCTCTCCATCTGCCAAGTATTTTGTTGCTTATATGATTTCTTTTTTTAAAAGACAGTCCTTAAAGTCCTTTTGTCTTTTTAGTCCACCCCTCTCAAAATAATTATTAAGTGGTGAGAAGCAACCAAATAAAGAGGGAAAGGGAGGAAAGAGCTAACACTGCTGTGCCTCACTTTCAGAAACCTACACCCACATCAGCATATCTACGTGCTCAGGTAGAAACAGTCACAAATTTCCTCCACCAACACTCCTGGCTACCTAGATACAAGCCAGCTGTAGCCCAGAAAGAGCACTGCTATATCAGTACAGTCCGGAGGTGGAGCTTACACATGTTCAGAGTCAACCATTTATGTATGTGGAACTTTATGTATGCACAGTAAAATTAACCTACATCTTTCAATCAGGGCTAATGAATCAGATCCTATACCTGTTAACACAAGTGCAGAGAAGACTGAGCTGTAATGTCTGTCAGCCTTTTTTCTCCAAACCTTGTAAGGAGTATTTATAAGGATCTTTACCCTCTCTATGACTGAGAGAACAAAGAAAAGAGATGCTTAGGAGATACTTTGCAGCCAGTTGTGCACAGGTATGGCTCTGACCCGCCCGAGTGCCTCACCATCTGCATATCAACTCTGGTCCAGAAATCACAGGGTTTCACTCACTATAGAGTATGTTAGCACAGCACTGAGCAAATAAGACCCATTTCTCAAGAACAGCCTGATGCACAAGGTGATCGCAATAAACAGGAGAGGAGAGGTCAGTTAATTTATGCAACTCTGCTCAAGATTTATGGCTTAGCATAGCACCAAGCCTAATGCAGACACTTGACTCCCTGCCAAGAATTGCTTGCAGCTGGGCAGTACAGCACATGGATGGAGCAGGTGCAGCATAGTCTGGGCTAGGGTGTGTAGACATGCTCTGAGAAAGCTAAAATGGAGACAGTGCCAGAATTAGCATGACCATACTGCTCTCTATTAGACTTTATTACATTGACACAGTTGAAGCTCCATTAGGTCAACAATATTCAAGCTTTTATATGAAGAATGTTCTCCTGCAGATGACTGCAAAGCTTTTCTGCATAATGGAGGATATGCAACACAGCTGCAGTGCAAGAAAAACTGTAAGCTACAAACACGAACCTGTTGCAATCTAACATGGCAAGTAACCAGATCAAATGGAGAAGTGAAGCATAAAATGCTTTATGCTGACTTCCCTTGTATTCATAGTCACTTAAACCCATTAGTACCTTCAAATATTTAGGAGAATCTAGACTGTTTTCAATTATACATGAAGCAAGCAATAGCTTTTAGTTAGAGTAAAAGGTTCTACTTTAAAACAATGCCTATTCTGACCTCTTGTTGCCTTCCAAACCTGCATTTCCAAATATCTTGAGTCTAAAGAGGAGCCGCATGTTCTGCTATGTGTTTACAACAACGCAGGTCTCTGAGCAGAAGAGCATCTCCAGTCCGGATAAATGACCAAAGGTCATGCGGCACTGGCAATAATAACGAAGTTAAAAGAAAACATTCAAGTAGGTGAGTTGACCAGCTACAAGTGTCAGAGCTTAGAAGAGGTTTAAGTGAAGCCTCACTCCAAGTCTGAAAGTCATGGGTGTCAATGAAAAGTAAGAGACTGTGCAATTATGTTTCCTGACAACGAACAGCAGGGACACACTCTTTGTGCTTAATACTATCCATCACCTTATATGGAAAAGTTGTCAGACTATTACAGAAGTATGAGGGCTGCTCATCACACAGAAATAAAGCAAGATTTTTTTAACAAAGAACTCCAAACTCTGTAATAGAAATGAGGAGAAAACCTGAAAGAGCTTATGCTAGATTATTGTCTCAAAAGACAGGCACCTAGCCTCCCAAAGAATTGCAAGAGATGAGGTTTCAAGTGGTCTCAAGCAAAAATCAAACAAAAAAAAATACCTCGGGAGCAGTTTTGCAGACTCAGAATTGTCCTTTAAAAAAAAAAAAAAGCTATACAATGTGCTGAGTAGCACATATCTGTGCAAAATGAAGTGTGGCAGTGCTCTGCTTCTCCAAAGTGACTGAGTCCAAATTCCTGCTGAAGAAGTTAGAAATGTCCAGTGGTCAGCACGTGAACTTGATGTGTGTAGGAGAACAAGAAATCTATCTTAAGAATCACTACTAAACTTAACCTGCAGTTTCAAATAATTGTGACACACTGGGTAACATTGCAGTAACGATCAGAGCTCCAAGATTTTTGGAAGCATCACTTACCACACACACACACACGTGCACACCCTTTGGTTAAAAGGTCTCTCAACAGTGCACACCAGCCACACTCCCTCCATTGCTCCTGCACAGCCTCAACCCTTTGCTCTTTGTGTTTTCCTCCAGCAGCTGCTGAGCACTGGGAAGCGTGGCTGCCTCTGTCAGCGTCCCTGTGTCCCTGGCACAGAGCTGCCAGTACTGATCTGAAAGGCGCTGTGGCCCTGGGGCACTTGAGAGGCCACTGGCCCAGTGCTTGCATCTGGAGAGAGCTGATAGCAACACCCAACCTGAAGGTGGTCATGGCCCCCCTTGGCAGGGCAGCAGCGTGTAACCTGGGGGTTATGATGGCTCCATCCGTTCTTCCTCCTGCATCACTGTATCACTACGTTCTTATATTTCTCAAATGGTCTTATGGACTGAAAAATGCTTTTCCTATCACATCTCAAGCGTGGTAAGACCTCACTCGTTTTGACAGGCTGTGCCACTGCTGTGAGGAAAGCATGAGGTCTGCTGCTCCACTGCGAGCACAGGGCAATGCTGTGGCACTCAGCAGGACCCTTTCAGACAACTGCCCACTTTCTAGATCGAAACCGACAGCACTCCACCAGCACCAGTTATCAAGATTCAAGGGGAATAAACCTTAGTAAGGTATTCTGGCTGGGCAATGAGATCTAGGGGCTTAGTTTCTAAGTGGTTAAACATTAAAGTCTACTTCCAACAAGAGGAAAGACGGGGAAAAAATGATGCAAGGAGAGACGTCAATTAGCCCTTCTTGATTTCTGTGTTGGTTGGAGTTCAGAGACTCACTTGTGCTGTGTGCTGGTGAGACAAAAGACCTGCAGATTCACTCCTGAGCACGCGAATTCAGAAGACAGTCCCAAGGCTGAAATGTGCTAGCAAGCCACCTAGCTTCATTAGCTTCCTTTGCAACAGAGCTTTCAGTCAGTTTGGCTAATAACAGTGAATCAAACGCATTGCAGTATCTGTGGTTTCAACATGCTTTGAAGGCACCTCTCGCTGCTGGGCTCAGGACCCTCTGAGGAGTGTACTGAATTCAGGTAGCTCAGCTGGCACCACTGCCAGGCCGTTTACACAGACGTGCCAGAAAATGTCTATGCACATTGAATTCACCTGGTCAGCAGGTACTGTAACACCTTTTACGGACTGCTCAGCACATCATCGCCGATCAAGTCTGGACAGAAGCAGCTTTCCCATGATTTCCCAAGCTACTGTGGAAGATAATGCATAAATAGCTGGAAGGGTTTCTGTTCTTTCAGATTTTTTAGTTACAATCTACACACAGAGGAAGTTAATCAGGTGTCAAAAGTGCAGGGAAATTAGGCCAAACTTATTTCAGTGATCAAGTGCATGAAAAGAAACATAAAAATTGTACATAAGAAGTAGACTGCTTTTCCAGAATTCCCATATTCAGCATTGTATTTCCTGCCTTGCTAGCCTGTTTTCTGCAGCCTAGAAAACGTATTTAGTGATTCAGCTATACTTATTTTCAATTTGAAGCAATTGCTGTAATACAGCAGCACAAAATATATGGATTTCCAGTATTGCAGATATTCTTTTCAGCAGAAAGGCAACAGAAGAGAGATGGGCAAGTAGTGGGTAGGCTTTCCCAATAAGTTTTGCAACACATTTCAGAGGTAGAAATAGGACAGAGAGAGGGTTTGATTCTCAGCTGGCACAGCCTGCAGCCTCTGTATTAGTGGTCAACAGATACCTCTGAATTGTCCTTTGGAGGTTGTGTCCGCATCTGCCACGGAGAAGACGTGGGCCATCTCTGCAGACAATGTAGACGTGGCCTAATGTCTGGTGGCAGACAGCACGAGTGCATCTGTCTGAGCCCACACTTTGCCCATGTGAACATCTACTTCCCCTGCCACCTTTCTGCTCAAAGATCTCCAGCTGTAGCACACAATATTCAAAGAGGACTAGACACAAAAAATACAGACTGCTACCATAGAAAATATTTGCTTTTAACTGTTTAACATTTGCCCTCTTTTTCCTCTGCATTAAAAAGATTAAGAAGGAAGAAATATGAAGAACACTATTGGTTTTATTCAGTAGGAACAGCTCGTTTCCATGACATTATACATTAAGCTTTTTCTAAATGACAAGCAGATTGGCAAAGTCTCTCTCTTTTTTTTAAATCTGTCTTCACCTTCCCCCGCCTTTGATCTTTGCTTAGTGGATGTAAAAAAGACATTGTCAGATGCAGAGGCCTTTTGTAACCTTCTAACTTAGTGTAGAAAATACCTCTTACATGCGTATGAACTGGCCAGATACTAGCTGGTGGCATTTAAATGTACAATTTAGGATATGAAGTTCCACCTGCCTTGACTCACACTATTTGCCCTGCAAGGAGCCACAGAATTAGCACACCTCGCACTGCTTCACAAGCTGTTTCACAGTTGTTTGAACAGTTCTGGCTCAGTTCAGCTGAGTGCATGATAAATAGGCTGAGCACCAAGGCTAGGTACACAGCAACTGCACAAAGGAGCCCAGCAAGGATGTGGTGATTTTGGTCTTGTGAATGAAGAAGCTCTATCCCACCGCTCTGTTTAATTCACTTAAACAGAGCCAGAATCTTCCCTGAAGCTGCATGTATATTATTGCCCCAAGTAATTTGCAAGATGACTGTCAGAAAATCTTGCTAGCAGACAAATTCTTTTCTGTTGCAAGTCCTGGTATTTCTGCTAGATAACTCTCCCATGGAAGGGAAGTCACTGAGAATAGTAAGTTATCTATCCGAAGTAATCTATAGGAAATACCACTCTTTTCCCTGAGATTTGATTTCTAACCCCTCAGGGATGGATGTACATCACTCACACCTGTAAATATACTTGGAGTTCAGTGTTTCCACCAAAAAAGAAGATATTTCCTTTTTTCTTTTTTTGAGGAAAAACATTTCAATTAACCCAAAAAAGCAGGGTAGCAATGACACTCGTAGGAAAAAAAAGATTTTTTATTTCTGCAAGGTGGCTTGGTTCAGCTGTCTAATTTTCTGTATGGGCTCAGATGACTCAACTATAAAGATACTTATTAGAGCAAGAATTGGAATGCAGATTTCTTCTCCTGCTCCTTTCCAGGAGCATGCTGTAACAACTACCCATCCATCAGCTTCATTCTCCCTGTGAGAGGATGCTCTCCCCTAGGAAGTTGGAAGGCTGGGCTCAGATCCCCATAGAAAGTGCTAAGCCTACAGGCTCTTTCTTGTCTTACTGGCTAGGAGGAATAAGCTGCCCAGGGAAGTGGTGGAGTCACCCTCACTGGAGGTGTTCCAGGAACGTGTGGACGTGGCACTGCAGGACATGGTTTAGTGGGCATGGTGGTGTTGGGTTGATGGTTGGACTTGATGATCTTACAGGTCTTTTCCAACCTTAGTGATTCTGTGATTCTGAGGAAGCCCTGGCGACTTGGTTCTTTGCTCCTTACTCTTCGGAGTCAGAGACAGTCTGAACTTTTGCATCAAGCAACACCGTGCAAGTGGGATATTAAAAAAAAATGAAGCTGTTTCTGGCAGCTTTGAGAACTAATGCCATTGTTAAATGCCTCTTGTGAAGGTAGTCTTAGGCCTTTTCTATCCCCTCACTCGGTTTTGTGGGAAAGAAAGGTGAAAAAAAAGGCATATAGCATTTTTAAAAGAAGAAGCAAAAAGATAATTGCTCTCAAAGTTCTATAAAGAAAAAGTGAACAAATAATACATTTTTTTTCCAGAATAATGGAATGATTCTGCACTTTGGACACTAATCCCATAGGGAGCCAGCAGTGAAGACAGGCAGTTTCACAAGTTACCCTACCAAGTTCAGTGCTTTTGATAGCTGCATTGCCCTGTTGGCATTCAGAAACACTTAGAGCATCTCCAGCACAACAGGTTACCAATACTGTTGGCTTTATGAGGAAAATAAAGAGTGATCTGTGCAAACACCCAGTTAGATTGCTGTTTACCTGTCCAAGCACTATATTTGAGTACAGTAATATCCCACAAATAAACAGTACCAAAATGTATTCCATCAGCCAGCAGATCATCGGAGCAGAAACTTCTGCCTGGCAGGTGTTTGTATGGTGCCTGGACACACGATGCTGCTCCCTGACTGTAGCTGGCAGTACCTGGCCAGCCTGCTGTCCTGCCCGCTTGCGCTTCTCATAGCATTGTTGCAGCCCTGAGAGGCACCATGCATGTCGCATCTTAGAATCAGGCCCATCAGATTATTTTGGCCATTTTTCCATTACAGTCTTAGATACTGAGTGAAGATTGTGTTAACACAAGCTGATGCCTAAACTCCAGATTTCAGTACTGTAATTGGAAACTTTTAAATGAAACACTCCCACAGTAAAGAAATACAGGTATTTACATGAATCAGCAAAGAGAATGTGCCATACTGTACGCTTTGTTGTTTTAGGAAAACAGATTGGCTTAAAAGGTCACAGAGCTGACTGCTTAAAATTCTACTGAAGAGTGCTGACTTTAATAATAAAGGATGTGTTTATATTTTTATTGACTGTTATGTTTCACATATTGCAAGAAGCAAACAGGAAGACAATGTTAAAGGTGTTTTTTACTATACTATTGATGCCACGTGGGCCAAACCTAGCAAGCTGGTTAAAGTTAGATCATATGCTAGTTGAGTGATGGTTATAGGAAAGCTTGGTCTGATCAAGGTTAAAATTGCTTAGACATGAAAATGTACAGAACACTTACAACAACTGAGTTGTTAAACCCATTAACTACCATTTCAGTGCTGATATCTCATAGAAGGATTTGAGTACTTGTCCTATTAGTGATGTACTAGCGGATAAGGAGTCTCCTCTTCCACTGTGATTTAAGAAGCAGTCAAATGTAACAAGAAAAAGTTTAACTCCAATAGGAGTGGAGTGATGCACCCAATTAGGGAGAAGTACTTCTTGTTAAATGCCTAAATCCTTTCCCCCCACACCAATTTACCTGCTCTTCTTTGTGTATCTGGGCATTTTTCTTCTAACCATCCTTCCTAGCTGGCCCCCAAAACAAGCTGGCCCACCACACCATCTTTGTACGATGAGTTAGTTCTCCCTGTTATTTTCTGAGATGTTTTGGATGCCAAATCCAGATCTGAGTATTCCACTAGATGCTTGACTGTCTTGGGAGGAGGTATGTACAATACAAGTTGAGTAGCACCCAAACTCTTTTGAGAGCCCTGGTTCCAAAATATCATTAAAATTATTTTAAAACCTCATTTCCCCTCAGTAAAGCGGGGTCTCTCTAAACTCCCAGAGTATAACATAGGGTCATAATATAGAAATTTTTGTAGTAGACACACAAACAAAAATGCTAGAATACTTGGTTATACGTTAAATGAAGGGAAAAAGCTAAACCAGCAGTGTTATTGCTGTTTACTTTTCACTTAAAACATTGCAAGAATTTAATGATATGTAAAATGCTGTAAGTGATTTCTTTTACAAGAGGTTCAACAATTTCAGAGGTAATTTGTAACATGCAACCAACTGGGTGTTAACCAGTCACTTAAAAAGAACCACATGGGTATTTGCTGCTGAAATATTTATGCAACATCACTGTTTTCAACTAGACTCTAAAAAAAGTACATGGGATAAGTTGACAAGTTATGCTTCTCCTTTCTTTTAGATTTGCATTATTTAAATATTCCTTTGATTACTGGCAAGAGATGAGCACTGTGGTTTGAACAAAAAAGTCCATGCAGTGTTTTAAGATTTATTTTTAAACATGGATGCTCCTTTCAAACCTTATGCAAAAAATGGCTTCCGCCTCACTGTTGATGGCCTGCTTTCTTCAGACTTCCACACACTTACTTATACTTTCTTTAAGTAGTGACAAACACATAGAAATCTAGCATGGGTACCAATGGCACATCAACTGATCTGGAGTCATGTTTTTGTTACTCAACACCTCACTCTTCCCCGCAGCCAAGAACGTTCAAAATCATTGGACTACAGAAAATTTACCTTCATCTCACTTCAGCCAGTTCCTATCAGTTCTATAACAAAAACAACCAGAGGAAAAATATCCAGTATGCCAATAACAGGAAATGGATAGGGGTTAGAATTACAGAAAGATTAAAAAGGTTATTAATTAAAACCAAAAACACAAAAAACCCCACAGAAGTATTTTGGAAACAAAGTCAGTCTAGATTAATGATAACCTTTTAAACAGATTTCAACAGGCTTTAGACAAAGCCTTTAGTGGTTTAACAGGATCAGAAAGAGTAAATACTACATCTCACCTCTTGGTCAGGTGCTGAGACCCCGTGCTGTTTTACCTGGAGCAGCTACAACCTTTCAACTCTGAATATATTTACTGGTTTCTGTGAAATAGTCTTTTCAGCTCTTAATGAACAACAGCATCCACTCCCAGCTCTGTGGGGAGTTTAGTTAACACAACTACTGGTAGCGCTCTACAGCTGAACTCCTCCTTCACTCCTCTCTCAAATGGACTCTCTTGTTTCCACAAGTTGTAAAGCGTTAACTTTAGCAGCAGCTGCCCACTTGCTAACTAGAAATCCTCTTGGTGGATTTTCAACCGGTTGCTACTAAATTCTGAGAAAGTCAGGTAATGCCAGGAGGAGAACACTAGAGCATCAAATAGCTGGCATCCTTTGTAAGTGTGATTAATTGTGGGCCTTATCATATTGTAAGTAAGGAGAATGCAGCTGTTCCCTGACACTACTGGAGAGAAAATAAGTAAAAATTAATGGAGAATGGTACACCCAAACTTCAATTTATATTAATAGCTTCAATATATATCCACACACATATATAAATCACTCAAGAATTAATACTTAAAGGAATAAAGAATTTTAACTTAAGATTTAACTTTCTAAAGCACCTGTCATTGTTGTAAGATTAACACACCTCCGTTACTATATAAATTCATCTTCTTGGCTAGCATTAGCAGTTTCTTAAGTCCTGTAAAAATTTTACATATTTGCACACTAGATCTTCATGACCTGTTACATCTTCCAAAGGAACGAAGGTATTTTGCTGCATGTTTGTTCCCCAGGAGGACAGAAGGGAAGCCCCCTACTATTGCAACTTCTAGCAAATAACGGCCATCAAGGAAAAGCAAATCAAAGCAGTGGCAGTTGTGTGGCTCCCCAGCACCAGTGGACGGCACAGAGGCTCTGCCACCTTGCTGCTACAGTCCCCGGGAGCTGCAAAGCCAAACTGCAGAGGTCTTGAGGACGGGGGAAATAGCTCAGCACCACATCAGCTTTTAACACTTGATTTTGTTCTGTATGGGAACACAGACAAAACAAAAAGTAAATGAAGCCTTTCAAATGTATTCATGGTAAATAAAGTGGTTCTACAGTATATTGGTAAAGGCACAGGATAGGGGTATTCCTGGAGATGCTGGCTCAATCCCTGCTTTGCAGCACACATAAGACTAGCATTTTCCTACAAATCAAATAATGGTAGTTTCTACTTGCGTTGGACACATTTCAGCCACATACTCATTTGCAATTCAGCAGAAGCCTCCCTCAGTTTTTCTATGTCATGAAGGAGATCAACACTTCTTCATTAAATAATCTGTCCTCAATGAAAAAACTAATTTCGCTGAAAACACATTTGGCCATCTTCCCCCTACAGAGTGTGTGCCCCTTTCCCACATTACAGTTTGGTTAACAGACCCAGTGTGGAGCAGTATCTACTTGTAGGTAGACTAAGTTAGAAAGACAGGGCACTATGGAGTCCTAGCAGCTGTAGGTAAAGTCAGACCCACAATACAAACTTGCAATTATAATTAATTTGCTTTTAGCTATAATTCATTTGTTACACCTGTTAAACTTCTTTTTTGAGAAGGGAAGCAAATGGCAGTACTACTCATACTAGCAGATTTTGTTAGTGAGGAGATGGAAACATAGCTCACAGGGCACAAAGATGCTCAGCGTGATTTTCCTCACACCCTAGAATAGTTACCACCTTACTCTGTCAGTTATGTTGTTGTTCAAAAGCCCAGAGACTTTCAATTGTATAATAAATCTTTTTACAGTTAAGTACAGCTTAGAGTATTTTCTTCCCTTAAGGTACAATTTTTTTCACTTAATCGAGGTGCTTATACATTATTCATTAGTTTTCCTTCACTTCCGTAACAGCAGAGTACTTCCCTGGCTTTTATCTGAGGTGCACAAAATCACACGTGTTTACACAAATCTGTTCATCTTTGCAGTTACCTTATTCACTGTGCTTCAAGCTATTGGACATCTACCAGAGCACTAAACAGAAAGCAGCATACCAAAGCAACAGGCTTCTGAAATGAATAGGTGTGATCATCAAATACAATCTATCCTCACATCATTGAAAGCATGTGCTACCTTCTCTGTTTTATTTTCTTTATTACTAGTATTTTGGATTATCTATATTGACAATAGGGCAAAATAAGTTTATTCTGGTTAGCAAAGATTGGGGTTATCTTGTGTTTTGGGTGTCACTGCACACAGTGAGATTATCCCTACTCTCTCCCAAAGGCATCTAAGTCTATACAAGTTTAAAAACATGGGGAAAACTCATCCACCAAGTTTGCCATATGAAACTATGGCAGAATTTGGAGGTCTCAATCAAGACGAGACCCCTAAGCTCATAGGCCACCTGCTGCTCTACCACCATTTCTACCAGCAAGCTCTTGGCAGCTCTCTGCTAAGCACACGGAATTTGCATATCATATTTCAAAAAGACATAACCTTTCAGGTACATTGCCTGCAAATCCTTGACACCTAACTTAGGCAGTCAGGGTCACACAGGATAAACAAGGAAATATGCAACTCCCACATCACCAAAGGTTTCATTATGCCAGATCCTGCCTTTTTTTTTTTTTTTCCTTTTTTTTTCCAAAGGGCTGATATGTCAGTGTCTCAATTTTATTAGTATCACTTTTACCCTATATCGAGACAGCACCTTTGGCCCAAGATATCTTTTGTCCAAAGAAACCTCTTTGACCCTAGGAAGTGATAGTGCAAAAAAATCTAAACCCTTTTACTAAGGCTTTGGAGTTTGGGGCTGCCATTTATGGACTTTGCCTTTCACTTTTCATTTTATGTTGGTTTCAGGGTTTGAGGTCTGCCTACAAATCCACTGTAGCTTCCTTGGCCATGGCAACTAACTTGGAAGAGTAGCAAATACCACAAACATTTGAAGGCTGCTGTCTATCTAAAGTTAAGAAAGCTAAATAAAAAGCTAAGATTGTAGACAATCCATTTGCAAGAATTAAGATGAAAAAATGTATTTTTAAAATTAATTTACCTGCATATTTCATCTTTGTTTTTTTCTTTCTGTTGCTTAATTCACACCAATTTGTGCAATTTCTCTTTGCTTTGAAACTCTTGCCTAAGAACTTCAGTCCTTACAGTCTTGCACAGTTGCTTCCCCCTGAGGGAAGGCAGCCAGAGACCAAACAAGCTGTAAGCTTCCCTGGGAAACTGGAAATTCAACACAGCCCAAACCAAAAATGCTTGCAGCAACAGATGAAGCTGGAAAAGGAAAGAGGGGAATCCATGCTAATTAAAAGCAGTGTTTCCAGTTAGAAAAGAATAATATTGAGAAACCCTTTCATAATCTCTGGAGTTCCCTTACAAATACTTGCAAGTTTTAACACAGCAGTTAGAGCAGAAAGAGGGTCCATGACCATAGTTGAGTTTTTCAGATGAACAGGCGCAATCGTATGACAGGAGACAGCAGACTGCTGAATGTCAGCTTAATCAAACCAGAGCTGTCATGGATGCTTGTAGACGTCAGCACCCTTTCTGCTCATGTGTAGCTGGATCCGCACAGCTTACCAGACTTCAGAAAGGTGGTTTTAGCTTGGTTGTCACAAACTGGTCTAGAAGACATGACTGAAATGTGTCTGCTGTTGCAAGAAAGATGCTGTAGGATTCCAGACCAGTCAGGCTCATATCATCATTTGCTTTAAAAAAACCCCAAACCACCAACAACAAAAAAACTCCTCCACCTTTCTCCAAACACGTCACTCAACACCCTCTCTGTGATTCACAAAGACTCACAGATAAGCAGTTTTGTGAGTGAGGGACCACAAAACTGGTTGCCCAACAGACCCTGGCTGAGGATCTAGCTCTTGCATGGATGCTGCCATGCCACAGCCCTTCCACCAGCAGTGCAGTAATAGATCCTCTCTCTTCCCCCAGCTGCTAAGGTCCTAGAAGTTTTGTGAAACTCTTTGAGTGCGACCATCCAGCCAATTCCTTATTCACAGAGTGGTCCATCTGTCAAATCCATGTCTCTCCCATTTAGAGTTTTTAGGAAAGGGTCCAGTTCATTAAATCTGACATCTGTCTAGCTTCTATTTGCCACATAAGGAAAAAAAAAGATTGACAGGATGATGCTATGTGAAAAATAATTGTAGAGATAACATATGTCAATAAATAAACCAAGTGCTTGGTGCAGTACAAGGTACACCTTGATTTTCCTAAACACAGTAAATAAACTTCAAATTTTTAATGCTGTCAGCAGAACTTAATTTGTACACAGTTACGTGGTCACACATTTCTGGGTGAGTAAGTTTGCAGAGAAATGTTGATTGCTTCATGTTGGCCTTAAAAGTGGTCACATACAGCTCCTAAATCCATATGCCAGTACATAAATAACCAGCTTAATTTTAGAGCTTGGAGAATGCATTAGCTTCTATCATATTTCCTGATGTTTCACATATTGTAATACTTGGGTAGTAGTTTGCACCCCTAAACAACAGCATACCCTCCTAAATTTTGAAAATCCTGTCTGTTTAAACTAGTTATTTTATGTGTTCTGTGAATAAGTCAAACTGCTGCCTGTAATGTAAACAAAAAAACCATTGTCTAATTTGATCAGCCAACCACAACCTCTTTGGCCCCACACTCCAAACAACTGAATTTGAACTGTATTTGAATCATCTGCTGCTGTCATTGCAGATACTAAGTCCCCATTCTCTTAAATAGGTTGAATTTTAGTTGAGACCCTGTATCCATCTCAAGAAGTTTTTCTGAATCTTTCAAATTTCAGTAAAGATTTAGTAAAGAAAACAGGAAGGGCTAGGGAGGATAGTGCATTTTTTTCTTCTCCAAAGCAAATCCAGGACAACCAACAATACAAGAGGAAGGGTTGCTTAGCACTAGAGCACATAAAGAAGACAGACATCCTCCTGCACAATCTCTGAAACAGAAGGTTTCTGTTGTCTGCTAACAAAATTAGTTGCAGAAAGAACAAAGATCAGCTGTCCTTCCAGTCGCTTCAATGATTCCTGGAGGCAAATGGCTGACAGGACAGTAACAAAAAATTAAAAGAAAAAACAAGGCCTTAGCAATAAGGTAAAATTAGACATAAAAATAAATAGCTCTGCCTTAATTTCTGTATTCTCTGACAGAGAAATGGACTTTCTCAAACATGTGTTTGAAAGCCAAGATGGCATAATCAAATCTACTTGAGTTGCTGCGTAACTGTTTTTCCTGAAATAAGTTAATGCTAAAAGGAAAATATGAAGTTCATATTAAGTAAGAATGTGAAGTATCATATTGCAAAGTAAGTTTAAGCATCAAATTGCAAAATAAGTTTAAGTATCATATTGCGAAATAAATCTTAACTGCACTCTCCCTTGCAGACAGCAGCCCTCTACCTCTTCTCATGTGAAGCATTAAGCATTACCTTGGCAGCTGGAGAGCAAGATACAATGCTGACTACAACCAAGAATTAACGTGAAGATCCAGCGATGGCAAACACAACAGAGAACAACTGCACTTGTTTCTCTTGTGGCCTCTTGTCCCCTAATACATTAATATCAGAGGCAGCCTCAGCCAGCATCACGTATATCCAGAGACACTTAGCCTGTGCTCTTTAGTGTCTGACATCAATACAGACTATGGTATCCCGGACAGGTTTCTGGAAAAATTTTATGAATTCAAACAAAACCTTCTTTTGCATTTATGGAAATCCCATTTAGTATTAAAAGCAGTGTACTCTGAGTTCCTAAACAGTCTGCTTTGGAAGAGACATGGATGAAAACTTTACACAGGTCTTCCTTTTCCTTTGTGCTTCCTATATGAGATAATGAAGGAAAAGGTAACCGAGTGTTTTCAGGCATGCGACCTTTTTGAGGGGGGAGGGAGGGAAGAGGAAGAGGGCAAAACCAACAGGTTCATCTTAGCCCTGGACTTCCTAAATCGCACCTCAAGAAGCGTAGGTCAGAGATACTACATTTCTTAAGAACATGCTAAAATGTAAATTATTACTGAATGCTGTTCTATCTTCCTAGACAAATAACTGCCCAAGTTTAAACTTGTCTAGGCAATGATACTTCTGGCCATGATTACACTAGAATAATAATTTCTGGCTACGCTAGCAGTAAGTTCCTCTGTGGACTGTCTTCTAGCATAAACTAGACCTTTTTTTTTTCCAGGATCAGTAAATAGCGGAGTGTCTCTGTACAGGGGTAAGCCTTACATACCTTCAGAGTGTGCAACTAGAGTAGGAAACACACACTGGGTTGGTCTGTCCTTAGCACAAAGCAGTAATAAAGAAAGAGGGTCTCAGCCCTATGCAATCTTACCTTGCGGCTTTACAGGCCTGATCAGAGGCTGATGCAACTAAGGGCTTTGGTTTAGGCTTATTGCAGTCACAAAAACAGACAATGTTTGGGACTCTGCAGGAGTACTGTGTGTGCCACATACAGCCATGTCCGCCCAACAGCAACTGGAAGCGTGGTAGGGACAAATGAAGTACATGACTGGATTTAGTTAGTCTGGATGATAGCAGTGTTTCTGGCCTGAACTGCATCTTCACAGGAGGACACAGAAGTTCTCCACAGATGCAGGACTTCTGTGGCTACCGCTGCCGAGCACCCCAGCTGCTGGCGCTGGAGTTACCTAACAAACGTGGCTTCCGCACGGGTAAGCTGCCGTGCCCTGATGTACGCTGTAGTCTCCTCACGAACAAGGAAAGCATCTAAACAGCAGAGCTCATGAGTGAGTAATAAATCTTGATCCTTTACCTCTGGTCATGGTATGAACCCTAGACAAAACCCCGAAGTTTTCTTTTGGCTGCAGCACTCAGAATCATTTCTCTCAAAAGCCACAGAACTAGAATTAAGAACCACATGCTGGAAAGTTAGAGGAAAATTTCCAAAGAGTCTCAAGAGTTTGGTGACTACCATTAAGCCATTGACAACGGCTGTTTCACTCTCCTTTGTGAATGTGGAAGCACTCAAGAAAATGGAGTAAAACAGCATGACTGCTGCTTGAGGACAGATAACGCTGAAGATTTACAAAGATTTTTTTATTTTTTTACAAATACAAATCTATCTTTTTGCACCCAAAATACTGAACAATCTGGAATTATTTTGTTTTCCCACCTCAAATGTTCTTTTATAAGTTTGTGAAGAGTCTGTGAAAATCTCCTGGTTTATGATTGAGATCATCAAATGTCAACAGGACTTACTTTCTGAAACTACAGTCGCAGCTGGAAGGTAACCAGGTGTTGAAAAGGCAACGTGTGACATAAGGGAGATGAAAGGACTCATTAACAAAATGCAGATGATGATACTGTGACTAGCTTCTGAACTGTCTTCAATCTATGACAGGGAATCCTATGAGTGAGTATTACTTTAGCTTTTCTTCTACCTACTGGGTACAATGAAAAACATAAGAACACAAACATGGTGTCTCAAATCAGCACCTATATCAAAGAAGCTTAACTCATTTTTAAAGAGGTTTGGGGAGGGGGGAGGTGGAGATGGGTAGTGAGGGGATGCTCATAATCATGAGGTGCAAAAAGCTTCCCTGCTACCCACAGCACACCCAAGAGAAGAAACCTGTCATTTAAATATTATAGCACCTAAAAATTGTTTTTTAATTTCACAGATCCACATCCCTATAGCACACGTTCGTTTCTGCCAACAGACTGAAATTCCAGAGAAAATTTGTTAAGGAAGGAAAAAAGCAAACGCTACTGCCAGTTCACCAACTGAACTGCTGAGAGCACAAGGCTGTCTTCCAGCAGCTGGCTAAATACCACCTACAATAGCCTTTTAGACCAGAAAACTGAGCCTGCTGAGAGATCCAAGTACTTCTTTAAACTAAGTATTAACAGCGTATCCATTTGGGGAAGTGAAAACTTAAATTAGGTTGCTATAAATACTGTCAATCCCACTGTCATAAGAGGGAAGTTCAATTAGCTCAGACTGGTCCCAAAAATCATATTCTGAAAATGAGATAATGATGAAACACCACATGCTTTTTTAAATTAGCCATTCTGTCAGTAGCTCAGAGAGAAAGCTTGGTAGTGTCAGAAACCAGGAGTCTTTTCTCTTAAAATGCAGCAGCTGTTCATAAGGGCTTGTTGAAATCACCATGAAACTTGAACTGTACTGGAGGGAAGACAGTGAAACAAAATAGCCTGTAAAGAGCAGCTGTGTCTGAGGAGTTCAGCTTCAGTGCTTTTAAACTGCGAGCTCCTCGCAGAGAGCTTTTTCCAGCCTCAGGAAAGAATTCACTTGATACCAGGGTCAGAGGAATTTTTAAAACCTCCCTGGGTCAGAAAGCTCACTTACCAGTTTTGATTTCTTACTAAGACTAACCCACCAGACTTTCAAGAACTGATAGTGGACCTATCACTGGTAAGTGACTGAAGCAGTAGCCAACTCACTAACTACCAGGGAGACAACAATTGACCTTGTATATTCAAAAACAAAAAATTAAAAAATCTAGGATTACTTACAATGCAAGTTAAACCACCTTATAGTCCATCTCTGCTACAGAGGACAGAGTGTAGGAGTCTTCTAAACGTTGCTTTTCACTAACGAGGTAAAAAATAGACCATTATAAGCATTGTAAAAGGATTGCCAAGTTCTAAGCCATTTTTCTGGGTGTTGCCACTACATATTTACGACATTACTCTACAGAAGTTTCCAGATATGCAATTAATACAAATAGGAGGCTTTGTTATGCATAGACCATAATATTGGCTTTGTAGTACTGGCAATGAACTCACTTCTATAAAAACTTGTGCAAAATCTAAACCAGGGGGAATGAGGAAAGGAGGTGAGAACGCCTTGGTGAGATATCTGCAGAGGCACAACACACCCAGGAAGAGCCGCCTGAGAGCTGCAGTTGCACTCTGCACAGTATCTACCTCATCTGCCACAGCTTCTCTCTTCTGTAACTGCTGGCACACATAGGGCAAGAGGAGATGCCTACCCCGTTAAAAAAACACCCAGAGAGTATAAAGCCATTTAGAATCCAAACAACAATTCTTTGCACAGATACCAGAAACCACGTGGGTATGCAAGGACTGCACGAATTTTGCAATATTTGCAGTAAGTGAGGTTAGCTACGCGTGGGTAGAGCAAATTGGCAGTCTAGGGCCCAACCGTGATTTGGGGTGTTAGAGAAGCATAGCACTTAAAAGGGATTTGAACATACCGCAGCAGTTCTGCACAGCGAGAGCCTCCAGGATTCTAGCATTAGTCCTCCTTCCATCCTTTTCCAGCTCGGAACTCAAAACAGCAGCTTGCGGATGGAGTAAAGGAGCAAAGAAACACACTGGGAGCACTTAGCTCTCTCCCTGCATTAGTCCCGAGCTCCCCAGCCCTCTTGTCCCGCTGTCCAGAAAGGGGTCACTCAACTGGATCTGCAGCGGTCCTCAGAGGAGAGGTTGACTCGCCGTCTGCAGCCCTGTTTGCAGTCTCATGCCTGTCATGTGCCACAAGGCGAGACAGGACAAGGGTAGGCTCACCAACATGGGGGCTGCATCTGCTCCTGGGTGGATTTTTAGGAAGATGGCATTTAGACAGATCTGTCAGAACCCAGCCTTGGTTCATCACAGCACCCAAAGCTAAAAAAAATCAACATCAAATAATAATAGGTAGCATATTTACAAAGGAAAAGAAGAGGGATATTTTTTCCTGACCAATTCAAATCAAATCTGATTTCACCCTCACAAATACAGAGCTCTCAGGTGTAGTATGTTCCCAAAATCTGATTTTTCTACTTTCTTGGTCCTTTGGGCACTACATCAGGTCAAAAGTGGGGAGGAGGAGAGAGGAAACTGAAAGATGGGAGTTCATTCTTGGGAACTGTCAGGCTCACTGGAGTATAGGCAGTCCTTGCCTCCCATAAATTAAGTTATATTTGCCCCATTTATAACATGTTCCATCTGAACACTTCACGGCATTTCACATTCGGTTCTCACAACATTGCACATATCTGCCGATGTGGGCATCTCAAGCTCACATGGTAACAAACGGAGTTAACACAATAGCACAGCATTAGGGTCAAGGCTGAGCAAAGCCTTGCCTCTTTCACATGCCTGCACAAAGCCTCCATCCCCATTACTGCAGCCTCCCTGTCGCATCCTTTTCTGGCTCTTGGTTTGCTAGAAGAAGTAGTGCCAGAAGGAGGTTTGGAAGGGAAGGGTTCAGGGGAGGACTGTGTGGCTGCCGCTTTTGTTTTTGGAACTGGAGAGCAGACTCAGCAGGAATGGGAGCAGGGAATCACAGATCTCTGTTGGCAGCATGTTGTACTGGAGGCAAGGCAGTCAGCCAAGACAAAGCTAAGAGTTTTCCATTTCTAATACTTTCCACGGTTGCAATGCCCTGTTGAGAGGACCAAGTCAGAAGAATATAATTTCATAATACATGTTTATTCTGCTTACTGGCAACTGAGCATTTGAAGGAAATCAACTTTATTAGCATGCCTGATACACTGCTATTTGTGGTATGTTTTCCAGGTCCATAATCTACAGTGCAACAGGTTGAAAGGTGAGTGTAACAGAGAACCCATGAAATATCATATTATCATGAGGCTGGAGCTGTTTAAATTTAAAAATTCGGTGAGCAGAAGGTCTTAAAAATGCTGTAGGATGTCAGGGCCCTGTGTGAGGAGGGAAGACTCTGCAATCTTTCCACCCTGCTCCTCAGGGTTTAGCTGCCTGTGTTCAAGGTTGGCTCTGCCACAGTGCAGCCATGCAGCCTTGGACGAAAATCCTGTGAAAACAGCTGTGTTGTGAGAAAGAGCTGTGAGATGCCTCATGGAGCATCTCTTCCTCCTTGGCTCAGGAGTTACATTTAAGCTCAGGCTATCGCTCCTTGGTCCTTGCCTAAGCCATCTTGCAGATAGGTGCTTCATGGCCTTGCACCTTGCTGACTCTAGTCCACTGACTTGTCTCCCTGGATTGGCCTCCTACTAGCCTCATTTGTGGGGCTGGTGTGGTGGCAACAGGTCCCCTGGCTGCCCCTCCTCACTGTCCCAGCCCTCTGCAGCTCTCCTTGTTGGGGTGCTGTGGTCCTGTGCCCCTGTCATTGAAGGCATGACTCTGCCTGCCTCTCTGTCACCCTTGGCTCCCAGCACTTGTGGAGCAGCTGGTCCCTGACAGAGTGTCGTAAAAACAAAACAACTTTTGAACCAGAGAGAGACGTATCATGTATCAGCATCACAAAGTTGCCTGGGGGATGCACCAGGCTACCACTTCCCAGTTGCTTTTGCACTTTCTTTCAGGGATGCCCTCCCTGAAATGTTCTGAGCAGCTGCTGTCCTGCCCTCCCCTGCCCACTTTCTTTCACAAGGCTAACAAGCAGCCAGTCTGCCAGGGGCGGAAAGCAGGACAGCCTGGTGGATTCCTCCAGAACTCGTTCATGTTTAAGTGGGGGCAGCAGGTGGGGAAATCCATGGAGAGCAGATCTTTCTTCTCACCCTCCCTGTAAAACTGCATGCCAGTCAGCCCGCACAGCCTGTGTGGGGTCCCAAGAGTTCTCAAAAACAGAAATCAGGATGAATTCTCAGATTGTATCTGCTTCAGGGAAGGGATATTCCCTCTCACATATTTGTTCAGCTCTGCTGCACTCCAGCCCCTAGGCATCAAATCAGCTAGTAATTTCAGTTCTGTTTTCAGAACGTGTCAGAAATCTCTGAAGACGCTTGCTAAGAACCGGTTGCAATCACTCCAGTGAATTAAGTGCCCATTAGCAGACTTTCATTTCTTTACTTGTGAGGATTGTCTATGCAGGAGAGTTAGTCTAATCTAGAGCACTTTCAAAGTGCTGTTGATTTTGACCAACTCCAGTAGATCAGGCACTTGCTACATTGCTATTTACTCTCATACAGCACAACAGAAAAATCAAATGCTATCCGGGTCACCGAATCCTCACAATTTTTGTGATCATAAGAAATAATTATTTGCTGAACAGGAAGAATAGAAACCAGCCTTATTCCTCTTTTCTCACCTAACAGGTGTATTTAGATGCTGGGAATCGTTTCTTTAAACAATCTCCACAAAATCTTTACAAATACATAATGTCACATTGCCAAGGCATGTGTGGGACTTTCTTGAGCAAGTTGCCATGTATCTTTTTAGCATGTGAACTATGCAGCAAAAAGGTGGCTATAGTAAGCATGCAGTTTTTTGCTTTTTAAAAATGCAGCACCATATTCCATAATCACATAAAATTCTGTAAGTTGCTGGCATGTAATTGCTGCAACTGTGAGCTATCTCATCTTTCAAATTCAACCTTTTTTCTTTACTCTAATTTCTTTCAGGAACAGGAATTTTTACCATGCAACACTAAATTTTCAAATGATACAGCTTTTTACGTATAAGTATTGAGTTGCCCACACAACATTCACACTTGCTTTCCAAAAGAAAACAGTTTAAGATGTTTTAGCCATGCAATTGGTAGGATTGTACCAGTTTAACAGCAAATACATTACAGTCCTGTTCTGTCATATGTATCAACTTTTTCACATGTTTCGGGCAAGATTCTGTTTTCAACAACTGCCGTATATTGACGGGAGTCCAGCTGGCAGCAGCGCTGGACCCCAAGGCCTGTCATTACTGCTCCTTATCCAGAAGTCACTCAGTGTTATTAAAAGAAGTTCTTAGTTTGATAGTCTCTCTATTCTTCCCCACCCCATCACATCCATTTTCATTTAACAAAATAATCTCATCTACTCTCATACTCTATTCTGTCCCAGCTGACCTTCATTCTCAGCAAATTACTTTAGAAAGCACCCACTACATTCTGCAGAAGGGAGGGGAATATATTTCCAAAGCTTTTCAACATCTCCCAAATATTCTTTTCTATGTGTGAGAACTGCTGTGCTTCCATAGAAGCCTTTTTGCAGTTACTCCATTGCATCACTTGGCTTCCTTTGCATACTTATGGCATCAACTACACTGCAAAGAAGCCATTGCTCTGTATTTATTAACATCTCTCTACACATACCAAATACTGTGGCCTATAACTGGCAGAGGAATACTCCCTGTATTTGGAAAGGATCACAGTAAGCCATGGAAGCACGGAAGCATGTCTTTTTTTTTTCTCTGTTTTAAGAAAGACTTCCCACCTTTTCCTTGTTTTCTTCCAGTAGAACGCAAGTTTTCTATTAGCAGGACTTGTTTATGCTCATTTGGTGAAAGTCCATTATGTCTGCCACAGTACAACACATGCTCTAGACATCACTGTAAGGCATCAAGGACTTCAGAAGGTAATGTAACACTCGTATGAAGTACACTGAAGTGCCGTGTATGTCCTGACATACCTGACCAGACATTGCTCCCTATACACTTGGCTTGCTTCCTAGGTGAAAGGCTAGTTCCTTGCTGCTTTTGGAATAGCAAACAGAGGACAACCCTTCTCAAGTTCATTTATGTACTTCATATTTATTCCGTAGTTGGTTCTATTTTGTGTGACCTTTTTCACATCAAGAGAGTTTCTGATTAATGTTTGCGGTTTGCTGATATGGAGACCTCAAATCTATCTTCCTCCTAGAACATATATATGAACAATTACAGCTTTGAGCATGCCTGAGATAAATTAGCTGGAAAAGCTACAAAAATACCCAAAAGTGCCTTTCCTCACCACTGTCATCAACTCTTCCGCATGCCGTATTGACCACAGACTGGATACCAGTTATAATTGTTCTTTGTCAGATTACCTAGCAGGATAAGCAAGAGTTTTTCTCCAGGTGTTTTGAAATCATCACAGTGATTATAGAGCAAGTGGACTTTGGAATTGGTCCTGCCCTAAACCTTTGCAGATAAAAAATTATCTTCTGAATGATTCTCCAGGTCATCATGAGGACTTTGCAAGACTGCACATTTCAGCCTCATGCAAATTCAGAGAAAAGATCAGACCTACCAAAAAAAACCAAAACAAAACCAAAAACCCCAAGACATCAATGCTAGCAAATTTTTGTGTTTGTTAATATTGCTGATCACAGTTATTACATAGTCTTCTCAAAGCCATTCTGAAAATCTTTGTTGCAATCTAAGGTCAACTGAGTGGCTGCAGAACTAAACCAAATACTACCCCTTTATTACATTGAAGTGTGCCTTTTCTTGTTTTAATTAGCCCAAAAGCTTTCATAGTAAGGCATGATAATAACAGAAGTAGAGCTAAAACTGCTGACAAAGTTTATTCAACATGCAAATAAAGCAGAGTTGAATATAGCATGAAAGGTCTGAAGGAAGCAAGCATTTAAGAAAGGCTTTTCCCTCCCATTCCTCACCCTATGCTTTTTTAAAAAAAAAAAAGGAGACAAATCAAAGCCAAGGATTTTTTTTTTTTGCTCAAGTGCTGTATGCAGAATGTGGTTGCAGAGAGAAAACTACTGCTTGAGGCAACAGTGGGACTTTTTTTCAGAAGTTTCTCCAGTTTCCCTGGATTATGCAGAACCTCAGAACCACCGAGAGTCTGCTTTCCTAGTCAGATTCCCTGTGGGATACATGCCAAAAAAAGTCAGGCACCTGGAAGCTTGGAGTCAGGAATGGTCTTCTACCTGCAAATTAGGAGGACATCTATTCTTTAGCAAAACTGTTTCTTGAAGATATGTCCTTTAACTTGAGATCTTCCACCATCAAACTTCTTCCCCAGCAGAAAAACAAACAAAACTAAAAACTCAGAAACACTTTTCTCCATAGCTATATAGTTTCTATTAGTTGTTTGAGATACTTGCCACTCTTCTCCATAATCATACTGTACTACCAAAAATTTCCATCAGAAGCTACTATTGCCTTTGGAGAACAGAATTCCCAAGGAGGCAGGGAATGAGAAAAGGGAAGAGCAATTATCTGATATGGTCACAAACTTTAGTACTAAGAACAGAAAGATGGTTTTGTTTTTCAGGAGATTAAAATACCTGCAACAGCGACTTACTCAGGCACTACTTGTCTCCACTATCTCTCTAATTCCAACAGATAGTAAATGCATTTTTCCAGCCCTTAACATTTATTGTTGGAGAAGGGAACATTTGATTATAAAAGCTGTGGGTTGAAATGAATAAAGGTAACACAATTCTGAAGATGCCAGAAGTCTGAGGTACATCAGTAGGACTCCACATTCATTTTCTGATTTGGTTATGCTACTAGAGTGTTTCATCTCCTTTCAGCATTACCAAAATGAAAAGAGAGACGGGTATAAGAATGAAGATTGGGAGAGGCTCAGCCAGTAAGGGAGGTAAAATAACGATTAGCTGATGATTTTCACCTGACATTTTTTGCAATCCATATGTCTGCAGTCCTCCACAAAAGTTACAAGCAAGGCACCCAGTGGAGTGGGAAGATACAGGCAACAACCTTTATTGCATTATACAAGGCAAGCATGCAATGTTTTGATATTGTTTGAGCAATTTCCTTACTCTAACCTATGAGAAATCTCTACCAAGGCAATTTCCTTCATACCTGTGATAGTAACGACCTACTTATTTTCTTCCTACTCACTAGCACATAAGACTGGTTTAATTTTTAATTTTTTAATTTCTGTGTTTACCTCCAATTACTTTGCTGTGCAACAACAAATCTGCCTCTGTACTTCAACACATGATACCATTAAAAGATAGAAATAGCATATGTACACTGAATTTGATACAACAGCAAACATGTGGTGGAAAGCCAGCACAGAAGCACAAAGACCTAAGACTGTATATGCACGTGGAGTTCCTTTCAGTTTTCTGCTTTTTGCAGAAATGCACAGGCTTATGCCTCAAGAAGGCTTAACACTTGGTTCCTTAACACTTGGTAACAGCAACCCCCACGCTGAGCTTCATCAGCTCAGCAGGAAACAACCCCAGATGTTGGTTCCTTATCATACACCTCTATACAAACAGCTCCTTGGTATGCACTGTCTGGTATGGATTCACCCTTTGCAGAGACTAGCTCTGATCTTTTCCCAGTTCAGTTTCTAGTCTGTGCTGAAAAATTGTTTAGAATTGTTTATAGCCCTCCCAGATGTTAAAACTGAGGTGCCTTGATCTTGACACCTTTATCTTTCCCATACTAGCCTGTGTACCTCCAGAATTAAGGTTTGAAATATAAATGGCAATACAGAAGAACTGAGCGTTTCAGGATATTTCCGGCTCCATGCCTTCAGAGGTGTGAACATTAACAGGTCTTTTCAGGGCCTGGGCTTCTGCTGTGCTTGAACGCTACTTAGTTTATGAGTACAGCTTTCTACCCCACTCTGAACGGTGTCTTTAGTATTGCATACTACATTGCTTGCAGCCTACATAAAATGTAAGAATAGCTCAAATAGAAGGTATTTTTTACACTGGGATGCAATCATTGTGGAGACCACACATGATATGTCAGTTTCATTTTTTCCAGCACGAAATCATCCTGCATCAGCCTTTTAGATTAAGGGTTCACAAAAGGTTTGAAAACTTACACTTAATTCAGAGAAGATATGAATGAAAGGAGCGTTTTCTTTAAAAAACAAATTCACACTAATGAACTAGAGGCAGTTCATTTTCTAACCCCACGAAAGAACAAAATTCCACCTCTGTTCTAAATACATTTCACATTTGCACAAAAGTAACTGCATTATTTCTTTCAAGGCAGGGTAAAGTACGTGTGTAAACATCAGGCTTGACTGCAAAGATTTAGATGTGATTCCAGTGGCATTAAATCCATGGTTAACAAAGGGGTTAACGCTGCACTGCTAGGAACACGGTTCCTTTAGCTCTTGGACCCCCGGTGCTGGGCCAGGAGATGCTGCAGCCATATAGTGCACAGCCCTGCTGTGGTATAAACCAACGTGGGTAGATCACATTCTCACAGAAAGATAAATTTTGCATAAGCAAGCTTCAGGCTAGTTTTATGCTGGCTAATGAAAGAAAGACAACGTTTGGTCTTATCTATTTTCTTTACCACATCCTTTGGCAAGTTCTACAGAAGAGCAATCACATGCCATGCCCAATTCAGGTCAGGTTTTTATCACTGAGTGACTCGGTACTGTGCTGATCCAGTTTTATGATTGTGGAAGCAGCAACCGAATAAAGCAAAGACGTTTTTAAGACAACAAACCTTACACTTCTGAATAAATTCTGTTCCATGTGTAGCGTGTTAAAAGCTATTGGGACATAAACAATTCCATCATCTTCATTAAATATCTCTCTATGGGTTTTTGTAACTGTACCAGTTCTTCTCTCTTGGGTCTTCTGGATTAACGTTAGTTAACACAAGACTGTATTATTTATACTTACAGGAAACTGACAACAGCTCCATGTCCTGACATTTTTAAAGTCAGTACCTGTCAGGCACGCAGCGCAGCAACAGGTTCAAATGCTTTCCCCGTGTGCCACAAGTGTTTAGTTGCCTGCATGCAAGGTCAGCTCTGCCAAGGTGCAGCCTTGGACAAAACTGCTGGGAAAACAGCTGTCTTGTGAGAAGGACCTGTGGGATAACTCACTGAGTGCTTCTCCCTCCCCGCTTGGGAGCTGCACGTCAGCTCAGGCCCTTGCCCCTTGCTGTCTCTGACCTGCTGACTTGGCTTCCTGGCTGACCTGCCTCATCAGTGGGACTGGTGCAGTGGCTGCAGATCCCTGGACCACCCCTGGTCACTGTCCCAGCCCTGCACTGCTCTCCTTGTTGGGGTGCAGTGGGTCTGTACCCCGGCTGATGCAGGCATAGTCCTGCCAGCCCCCCTATCACCCTCAGCTCTCGCTCCAGGCTCTTGCAGAGTGTTTGCTCACTGACAATATCCTAGACTTGACAATCTGCTTTTCTACCCCAGAGTTAACCAGTGCTTCTGGTTTTATTTCAGCTATTTTCAGCTTTTAGATTGTGTCCTTCCATTGCCCTTTTTAATCTATGTTCCAGGAGTCTTAGGGGAGGTTATCTCTTTTTATTAGAAGTACTCAGTAAATTAGCATTACTACTACTGTTGAAAGTAGTGCAAAGACTTTGTCAAGTTACTTTATGTCCCTAACTAGAAAAAACTAACAAAATATATTTGCATGAAAACTTTTCCCCCCCTCTAACTGGACACAAACAGTGGTCTAGAGACAAGCAGAACCACATGCTTACCTGTTAATTTAGTTCATAGTGGACACTGGATTCCTGGATTTCTCCTGCACTACACTGAATGATTTATGACAGCTTTTAACCTCACTGATGACAAGTTGCCTTTGGTTGTTATGACTTCTAGAATGTCTTAAATTCAGATACGATGAAGGCAAATATTAGTCTCAAGAATCTGAAATGTCTCTGTTTTTCCAATGCTGCAGCCTGGCAATGAACACCATTTAAATCCCACAGCATATTTCAGCATGAGGTAAGTCTCTTCAGTTATAAGTGTTTATTTAGTGCTTCTACTAATTTTCTCACAATGCTTAAATATTTTTTCGTTGTTTTCCAATGTTTCATCACCATCTGTTACAGGATTACTACTCCTTCCATGGCAACCAAGTCACCACTACCATTGATCTTGTCCTCTAGGGTACTCAGTAGCCTTGAGACTAGTCAGTACTTGAAGAAAGAGCTAAGGCTGCAGAAAGTGATACTAACCAGCTTTTCCAAAAGAATTTAGCACAGAATTGATTACAGACCTATGACTTCTATGCTGCTTTACATCACAGTGAACAACTCAATTTATAGAAATGTTTAAGAGAAGAATTTACATGAGCCAGCTTTTATTTTTTGTTTATTGAGTAAGTTATTAAAATTATTGTATTTCTATACAGTGCATTATTTTGTGAGAAATTCATATGATACAGTAGCATTTTGATACTGCAATGAACATGGAGTGGAGAGAGAATTACCTTTCCTATCACTCCCTTCAGGAAGGAGGGAGGCTAGATGCATGATGCAAGAGAACTCTCCAGAGCAAAAGACATTCTTCCTTTTATTTGGCTTGTACCACAATATTATTTTAATGCACATGGGAGTTGAAGTTCTTTTAAGCTCACCATAAAGACACAGAGTAAGAAACAGTAGTACTGCAATTTAGGACCCAGCACTTCAGTGCTGCAATTGCATAGTTCATCCTCACTTATGGCTCAGCAGTCATACAGGGGTTGTAGGAAGATCCGAGAAATGACATCTCAACATTTGGCAGTAATAATAAAGCAAACATATCAGAAATATGCCAGCACCCAAGATGAAAATATAATCCTTTTTCCATTTACATCTTCGAAGGTGCAAGGGAAGTACAAAAGGAGCTAGATAGTCCCATAGATCAGGTCACTTATCAATAGGTATACTGGTGCCTTCTCAACACCTACTATTGTAAGCTTCACGGTCTTCAACTCTCATTCACATATTCCCTTGTGCAAGTTGGCATGAGTTAAGGCCTTGAAAACTGCTCCCGTGTGTTCCTTCTGGGCCTTGGCCATCCCTTTGCATTGGACAGTTGCCTGCTGGGACTCATATTGGCCATAAGATGCAGCCAGCTGCAGACAACAGTTCCTCCAGCTCCAGCTGATTTCAAGCCACTTTCCTCTTTGTTGACCATCTCTTCTGCCCCATATGCCAACAAACTCCTATTTCTGACATTGTCTAGCTAAGTAACAGACTAACTTAAATTTTACTTCACTTTAAATTTACTGTTTCAGAAGGGCATGTCTGTTGAAAAATGTTTTTTTCCCCTGCCCTGCTACATCACCTGGTTGAACTGATTACTTTAAGGCCAGACTTCTGTATCTGCACCTACTTCTTTTCATACATGATTCTTCCCAAACCATCCATGCCATTGCTCTGCATCATGGATTTCACAAATCTCAGGAAAAATTTGTCTTGCAATTCAAAGCGCTCACCTAGATTCTATCAGGATTGGGGACTATGACAGTTCTTCTAGTCCTTTTTCTCAGGTGTGAAGTTTTCAAACCTTTCTCAGTGAGGTGATTAAAAATTTCACTTTGAGGGCTGTAGATAGGCCAAACTGCTGACCTTAGTCATGGTGCATAGTTCCCCTAGTAAGCTTGTATTTCCTTTGTTCATTCATCTAGCTTTAAGCATGATTCCAGCCCCCAAAACCACCACAAGGTTCCACTGCAGAACTCTGTAACACTTACCTTGTCCCTTAAGACATCAGCTCAAATCCCGAGCTTATTGCTAATCATATCTCATTGTTTTGTTATAAAGAACTTGTGTTGTTTTGTTCCTACCTGGAACTCCAGAGCTAGATTCAGAAAGACTCTCTTTTCTAAGTGATGTATAGGACAACACTGCAGAGAAACAGATCACTGATGCAACAAAAAATTCAAATTATTAGTATTACTGTAGGAGGAAATTTCTTTAAGGTTTTGCTTACCCCCATAAGCAATAGGAAATGCTCATGAGTATCCCTGAAGATCTGCAGGATACTTACCTTTGGTTACATAAAAAGATGAATATCTAAGAGCACACCAACATCTAAGAAAAGGGGAATGAACAAGAACTACTGAGCTAGGAGGTCTTCACCATATAGAAACCATGAGTACAAAGGAGGATGCGACATCACAAAGCATTTTATTTTTATCTTTTTCTAAACAATAGGGTGTTCACTCTCCCATAAAGGCTACTAGAAATTCCAGAGACAGGTGATCAATGAAGAAAATGTTCAGATACTTATCTGAATTTTTTTAAAATATATTAGTCAAATTGCATACCTGTAGAAGCTGGGAAGGCAAAAAACTCTGAATTTCAAAATAGTAATGCTACTTGGCTAGTTCTGGAAGACTTAACAAGCTAAAGCCAAAGTAAGAAGGGAAGAAGAAATGCTGTAAATTGAAAAGAGTACAGGCATGAAATTGTTTTTCTTGCTACCCATAATAAGAACTCTTTTCTCAATAAGACACAAGGAAGATGTTGAAAAAGTCAGGAGAACCTGGGCAATAAAGCAGCTAAAAGATTTATTGTGGCAGCAATGGTAAATTGCAAATGCATGCATGTGCAAGGCCACAGGGTATTATAAAAAGATTAGCACAGTTTCGGTTTCCATACAGAGGAAAAGGAAGTTACAAATTCTGTCTAAGCAGCTTTACTGTGGTCATATGTGAAATAAAGTATTTATCTCTAGAATGCTCCCTTATAGGGAAATAGAGGCAAATTGGATCAGTTAAGAAAGAAAACTATACTGCCTACACACAAACAAAACCAGTAACCTAAAAGCACAGGTTTAACAAGAACTTTAAGGAAAAGTTCATCTAACAGAAAAATAAGAAAGAACTGCTAGTCCAGAAATATGTATGTCTTATAATGTAAATACAAAGGGGGGGGGGGGGGGGGGGGGGGGTGGGGAGAGGAAGACACTGCTAAAAAAGCACACTTGTCTACCACTTTCCTTCCACTCTCCTCCAAGGAGTCCTATTGTACCAAAACTTAGAAGCACCCCAGGTTTCAGTTCTGCACTAGGAGTCCTATTGTACCAAAACTTAGAAGCACCCCAGGTTTCAGTTCTGCACTAGGAGTCCTATTGTACCAAAACTTAGAAGCACCCCAGGTTTCAGTTCTGCACTATCTTTTCCATGGCAGCTGCTACAGTGAAGAGCGCAGGACTGGGCACTCAGACAGGGAGGCAGAAAGGGGGAAACACGCAAGCTTTGTCTCTGTTGTCCCACAGGTTAAGTCACGTGTCCAGGTCTGAGTCGTCTGTTCCTCTGCTCTCTCACCCTCCATATCATCTCTTATTTGTGCAGACTGCTCCTTCTCTTAAATCTAGCTGCTATCACATCTTCCTCAGCATTTCCATTTTCTTCCCACTTCTTCTCACCTTGCAGATAGAGTCCTAGAGTCCTATGTATCAAACATCCACACTGGGCTAACAACTTGCATCTCCTTCTCATGCTCCCCTTGGTGGTTTTTTTTTTTCTTTTTTTTTTTGTTTGTTTGGTTTGGTTTGTTTGTTTGGGGTTTTTTTGTTTTGTTTTGTTTTTAGTTTGTTTGTTTGGTTTTGGGTTTTGTTTTTTTTGGTTGATGGTTGGACTTGATGATCTTGCAGGTCTTTTCCAACCTTAGTGATTCTGTGATTCTGTAAAGTGCTCAAGCTGTCTACAGAATACCTTGCTTATCCATGTCCCTTCATGCCAGTTGTGTGCAACGTGAGCACAGCTAACAGACTAGACCCTTCCCCTCTGGTGGCAGCAGCCAGGCAGAGCTCAGGTCTGGGATGAATTGGGATGGAGCTGAGGAGCAAGATGAGCATCCAGCTGCTTGGAGTAGGGAATCTGTGGAAATGCACGTACAGATACCTCAAGTGAGGTCTGAGAGCTGCAGAGAGGCTCCAAGATTCAGCATGGAGCAGGGTCCTGTGCTGCTCCAAGGCTCCAGCATCTCTGAAACGATGGCCCAAACCACAGCCCACATCACTCCCTACTGTGGCTCTTCCTCAGGACACAGCTTGTTACTCTTACTAATTTTGAGAAGTTGATTGGACTGTAGCTGTCTTCTAGCATAAGGTGTTATATGTAAAAATTAGCATGCTTCCTGGTATCTTGGGGCGGGGGGAAGGTTTCCTTTGTTTATTATTATTCTTTGTACAATGAAGCATTGGACCACAGGAGTGACAAGAGATGGAGTGCATATCACAAGTCATACAGCAGCAAAACAGGAATGTGGGATCCTGTGCTTAGGGATTTAAAATTAGGTTGTATACAGCACTACTTATACACTATGAAAAAAACCTTTGTACTGGCAGGGTGATA
Organism: Gavia stellata; assembly: GCF_030936135.1. Lineage (NCBI taxonomy): Eukaryota > Metazoa > Chordata > Aves > Gaviiformes > Gaviidae > Gavia > Gavia stellata. Next base: position 66,616,773 of record NC_082637.1, read on the forward strand.
AACTAAATGACCTCTAATGTCTTTCTTCTGAGGTTGCTGGGATCTTTTGAACTTTTTTTTCAAGGACCTATTCCTTGGTATGCTCAACAGGCTATACAACAAGCTGGAAAAAATTGAATAGGCTTAGCAAACCTACTGCTACATGACCAGTATCCTCTTGCTGTTTTGATGTGCTTCATGTCACCAGGGAATTCAAAGGAATCCTTAATATAGGAGGAAGTCATTAGAGGAAAATCCGAAGGTCATTATCTTTTATGTTCTAAGTTTCATGACAAAATAGCCAGAGGACCAATAATTTTATTTAAAACTAACATCCTGAAGCAAATTAGTGAAATTGAAGCTTTAGCTTTGTATGATGGAAAAGGAATAAATAGTTTATGAAACATTAAGCCCCAGGTAGAGCCGACAGTCATACCCTCAACAGTTTTACAGGAAAGACTGAGAGTGAGATCGTTATACTAGGAGTCAATGGGTCAGCTCACACCAGCCTCAGCAAGACCAAATTTTCACCCTGCTGGGTAGTCAGCAAGGCTTGCCTAGCAAGCCTGGCACTAAACCAAATATTCTACATGCATTTTCCACACCAGACTAGCTGCCTTTAAGAACCTGTCAGCATTATGTTTCTGAGGTATTTTCTACTGGGAAAATAACTATGCTACTTCCTTACTGCAAATCTCTATGCCATTTAGAAGCATTTTAGCAATCTGCCATTAATGTTTGCCTTTGTACTTGAAGAAGTCATGCCGTGAACTTCTATTATTTTCTCTTCCTTTAGGACTATATCACATCTATAACTATTTTTGGAAGGAAAACCCCAAAAATCTTGTGTTTACTACATTTAAGAACAATTTCCAGTACACAGCCATAGTTACTGGCCTATTACGTGTTACTTAAAGCAAAGCACGAACGCCGCCACCCACCAGCCGTGCTCTGTGTCCTTTGGTGAGCTTCATTAGCTCAGCAGGCTGTGGGACATAGGCTGGTGTGGGAACTCCCTGCTGCACTGCACAGTGATACATGGCACTTGGACTGCAGGGCCCATGCCTGCAATCATGACGCCTCAAGATTTTCAGATGACTGTCTACAGAGGGACTGATCCAGTGTTATCTGCATGCGAACAAGAAACCCACGTACCTCCAACTCATACATAGATTATACAGGATAACTGTTGTAAAGAATGAGTGATAGACTTCTAAATGCTAGAAAGAATATCACAAGCTTTCTGTAGTTAAAAGATACCAGTTTGACTTAATTCATTAAAATGTCAAATAAGAAAGAAAAGTTTAAATATGTGCTGAACAGAGGAAGGAAAGAGAAGGAATAGCAGGCTTTTGAATTTTTATTTAAAACACTGGGCAATCATGCACCTCACTGAATAGTTATATTGCTCCTTTTAAATCAAGTTCAACACTCTTGATATGAATCCACTATATCTAAATTGACCATTCAGTTAATTTATTTTCAATTTTCCCTTAAAGATCCACTAAAATGTAGCTAATGTGAATGACTTTAAAAGAATGTCAATTGCCAGGATTTAGATCCTCTGAACAAGAATTCAAACAGAACTTGACAAGCAAGACCTGACCCCTTAGCAAGTAAGATTTGAGAGAGACCTTGACAAGCTGGAGGAATGGGCTGACAGGAACCTCATGCAGTTCAGCAAGGGAAAGTGCAAAGTCCTGCACCTGGGGAGGAACAACCCCAGGCACCAGAACATGCTGGGGGCTGCCCAGCTGGAAAGCAACTTGGAAGAAAAGGACCTGGAGGTTCTGGTGGACACCAAGTTGAACATAGGCCAGCAATGTGTCTTTGCTGCAAACAAGGTGAATGGTATCCTGGGCTACATTAGGAGAAGGGTTGCCAGCAGGTCAAGGGAGGTGACCCTTCCACTCTACTCAGCACTGGTGAGGCCACACTTGGAGTAATGTGTCCATTGCTGGGCTCCCCTGTATGACAAAGACATGAACATATTGGACGAAGGGCCACAAAGATGATGAAGGGACTGGAGCATCTCTCCTAGGAGGAAAGGCTGAGAGAACTGGGACTCTTCAGCCTGGAGAAGAGAAGGCTCAGGGCAATCTCATCAATGTATATCAATAACTGAATGGAGGATGCAAAGAGGACAGAGCCAGGCTCTTTTCAGTGGTGCCCAGGGACAGGACCAGAGGCAGGTTCCCTCTGAACATCAGGAAACACGTTTTCACTGTGAGGGTGACTGAGCACCGGCACAGGTTGCCCAGAGAGGTTGAGAAGTCTCCACCCTTGGAGATGTTCAAAACCCATCTGGACATGGTCCTGGGCAGCTGGCTCTAGGTGGCCCTGCTTAAACAGGGGTTTGGACCAGGTCACCTCCAGAGGTCCCTTCCAGCCTCAACCATTCTTTGATTCCTAACCAATTTGAATTGCTAGCCTCTGCACAATATTAGGATGGAAATTAATCTTTTTTTTTTTTTTTTTTTTTTGTCCTGAGGTTTTTGCAAGAAGACTAGATACCACTTAAAAATACTTAAAGATTTTAGTGCTCAAATAGCTATAATAACCTGGACAAACATTAAATAGACTAAACAGTTGAAGAATGAAATCAGACACAAGTTCAGAAAGTTTTATCTCCAAAATGGTCATTTTTGTTTCATGACTACCGAAGAGCAGTGAAGGAACAGTTTCATGTTTATAACATCTTGTGTTTACTAATTCTTACTTTTTATATTACACATTGGAAGGGAGCAAGAACCAGTAAATAGGCAATCTAAACATAAGGTTCAGGAAGGTCTCAGCTGAAACGAATGAGAAGAAAAGGAGATATTTTTTAAAAGGGTTCTTACTGAAGAGAAACAAGGTCACCTTAAAGCCAGAGTTTCTCCACATAAGAAGTCATGCAGACTTCTAATAACAAAGTTTCAGGGAGGGACATGGGAATCTTGAGAAGCCTCAATTATCAAACATTCTCTTAATAGATTTTTTTTCTGCAGGCAGACATTAAGCCTCTCCTGTCCTTACAACACATAATATTTTGATTATCCTAAAAATAAGGGTTAGTAGCTAGGACAAAGCAAAAAGTCTTTATTTGGTTATCTATTAGGTCAGAGAAATAAGTTTTTCAAAAATCGTCACTTCAACTTGTATTTATGGAGTAAACCATAACCTCCTACTCAGACAACAGATTAGAAAGTTTGGTATTTTCCATCTCCTAAATTCAAAGTAACAGGAAAATAAAAGGCAACTCTTTCTCTACTGCTTTGTTTTCAGGAATTATAACTGTAAATCAAGTTCCCATCTGTCAGAATTTTGCTGCTTAGGATACAAACAATAATTCAATATATCAAGAGAACAGAATTATAAAGCTATTTTAGACTCAGAATTAATCTATTTCACTCACCGGGGAAAAAGAACAAAATCTTCCTGAATGCTTCAGAAGTATATGACTCAGACACTGACAACCTGAAACCTATGGAGGTTAATCACATTTAACCAGGTGGCTGTAGTATTGAGTAAATCCGTTAACCACCACTGCTAGAAGTTAAGGATTATTTTAAATAGGCATAACCCAGGTAAGCTTCTGGAGCTCAAACTTGCATCCTTTCAGTGAGAAAGGAAAAATGTCTCAATTTTTGAACAGCATCATAATAGGGGCCCAGAAGTAAAATAACAGAAGTGTATGAGGCCAGTTCTTCATCCAGAAGACTTTACTGTGATACAGCTGTGCTGAACAATTTTGTATCTCTAGCTGTAAAAATATGCTTTGCACTTATAGTGGTAAAATAAAGGCCATTAATTATAATTTTTAGCCATTCACTCAAACAGAAGTATCCTTTGAAAGGATTCTAGATATTCATGCATTGCTGAAAATTGCTGTCACAGACTAATCCTTGCATTTGCCCCTGATTTTGCCCCTTAGATATGGGAAGGAGGATGGGATGAGGAATAAAGCAAAGTCTAATTTCAATGATTAATTAGAGCATCCTCAGCATTGTTTTCACTCATGCACAGTCGTATCTTGGCCCTTCCAGCCTCTTCTGGTTGCAAGACACTACCAGAATATGTAGGTGCTTGACTGTCATCCCTTTTACCAAGGAATATACTTGCCATTAAGACAACAGCTGTGAAAGGGAGATAGATAGATATAGATATATATATATGATAAACTGGGAGAATTTCTTGGCACCTCATTCATCAGAGCAGAGTACAGCAGGTGATACATGTATTTCTGGTGATATTATAGGTATACAGAGTGTACAAGTGCCATGCAGAAGCTGATAAGAACTTTATATCTGAATTCACTGACAAACAGTCACTGATCTGATACTGAAGTAAATTCCAAGATTGTCCTGTACATAATGAAACTGAAATCAAACTGCACATTTAGTACTCAGAATTAATTTCTAAAATAACTTTTAGAACACTTTTAACCAATAATTCATCATAATTAAAAAAAGGTCTTGAGATTAATCACATTGCTGCATGTTCAGCAAATTTAAAAAGCAATATTGTGGATGATAGCCATGAAGATAAATTCAGTTTTAGAGAAAATGAATGATTGTCCAAAAATGCTACCTTCATAATAAAAGCTTTCTTTAAAAATCGGCTGAACGTAGAAGTAAAATTAATGCAGAAAAAGCACTACTATCCTTCATTTATCATTGAGAGAGGAGAAGAAATAAAGGATGAACCAGATATTCACTATTCATAAAGCCTTCCTTTTCAAAGGCTTTATTTTTATACTATTCAAAAATATAATTTCACCTTAGCTATGCACTTGATGAGAGGAAGTGCTTTAATGTATGCCTGCGTCCTGCCAAGTCATAGCTGATAGCAGAGAGATATGGTGCTCTGCTCTGCTGCTGCCTTGCCAGTGACACACTGCAGTGTGAGTGTTTAGTGTTCTCCTCGTCTGAATGAGAAGTGAGAAAAAGGCTACGGACTGTGCGATACTGTCCTTGATGATGTTACTGAATGGTTTCTATTAGGCAGCCAGCATCTGCAGGACATTTTGCTCTGTTTCTGCTCTAATTGTTCCCAAAGGAGAAAGACTCAAGGTATTTCATGAGTGAATCATATTTGAAAGGTTATGCTTCTGACATGGAGACATATCCCACTGTTCTTCATAGAACCAACTGCTGGTCATTTGCTTTCAAAAACTGTCAGTTGAGGGAGGTTAAAAAGACAGGGCTTCCAAATGTGGACAATTTCTTTGAGGGAGATAAGGTTCACAGCGTTTCACTTGTTCATCGATGTTTCACTTGGATTTTGGATACCATAAGTCTCACATCACTATTTTTCACCTCAAAGATGGTGAATTATTCTACATGTAGTGACTATAAGACATCTGACTTTCATCTTTTTCCGTTTCTTTCTTTCTCTCTCTCTCAGCTCAGAGATGCTAATAACTCCCTTCTGTTACAAAACAAGTCCATCTTCCTCCCCTCAGATCCCAAAAGCTAAGCCTTCCTTTGCAGGGGACACTCAAACCCACTGCTGGCATCAGTGGGATTCTCAGGCTGCTGATGGAGGCCGTGCTGCCAAGATATGGCAGTAGGATTCAGAAAGTCAGAGAGCAGCAGCAGCTGCAGCAAGCCAGACCTCCTTTCTCCAGAAAAGGAGATGTCACATCTGTGCTTTGCATTGTGCAGGGTACCTAAACCACATCTGCAATCCTATTAAACCAAATGCAAAACTTGACAAAGATACAAATCACTTTGCATCTCTTAAAATGGAGGGATCCCCTTTGCCCTTAACTGGTAGCAAATCTTAACTCATAGCAAATCATGTTATTTGTATATCTAATAGGCTAGGTCGTCAGGTGGCACAAGTCAGCATTGTTACCTGTAGAACAATGTTGGTCTTCACTGTCAGAGGATTTGACCTTTCTGCTTCTGTCACCAGTTAGCCTTTTTCTTAGAAGAGTATTGTAGAAGGGGCTTCTGGTGCCTGACTCCTTTTGGTCTCAAGCAGATTATGACTGGAAAGGACAGATTTGGCAGCGAATGGAACCTCTTCATATGATTCAGAAATCATGCCTGGACTCACTTTCTGTCCTGGTTCTGGATGACTCTGGTGCATTTCCATTGCTGTTTTATGATTGTAGTTTTTTGTGAGAGCTCAGATATCATTTTAATAGTCACTGTATAAGCATCTAAGAAGATACACAGAGGGATAGATTACCCATATGTTTTATCTTATACTTCACTGTTTGATTCTACTCAACCCTGGTTGCAGTGCAACTACTGTATAAATTTTTGAGTAAGTCTAGCTTTGCAGTATGAATAGTTAGGTGCTACCATAACTACATGCTTTTCTGGATGTGAATAGTGAAAAAAAACTAGAAAAAGAATAATGCTCTGTAATTTTCTCAGAGATCAGATAGGAATAATATTGCATCTTATCCAGAAATTATGGAATTCAGTACATTTATCCACAGGATATAGTTATCTCTTTTTTAATATAAGTGTATCATAAAGAATAGCACATTAAATGTGCTTAATACGTGTGTTCATTATTCCTTCAAAGGAATAATTCAGTTGAGTCACTGCTGAGTCAAAGCATAACTATTAACTCTAACAATAGAAAACTATTCAAGCAGGTCATATCTAGGACAACCACTTATGGATTACAACCATTACAATTTTATAAAAGACAGAACATGAAAATAGTGAATTTATATTTATGAGTAAATTATAGGCATTATCAATGAACTGGGTAAGAGGTTTGGTTTAACACAAAAGTCTCAAGGTTTTGTAATTAAGAGGTTAGAACTTTGGTAATTCTCCATGCCTATTTTTTTGCTTCAGCAATCAAACATCACTGAGTAGGCTTTTGTGCACTGCAGCTGAATGCTCAGGATAATAACATTAAGACATACAAAATCTCTGCTATAATCCTGCTATGCATACTGTAGGCTGAGTACCACTTACTAATGTCAAACTTCCTCAAAGAAATGTAAAAAACATTTTGGTGGAAAATTCCTACCTTATGTAACACACCGATCCACTTTGAAAATTGCTCTTACCCACTCCTACTTTTATTAAGTAATTTTAGTTTGCACTGCAGACTTATATAAGAACTCAGCTGTGGACTAGATCCTGCTATGCTTGCCACTGTAAACCACAGATGCAAGAAGAATCTCTGCCCCAAAGAATTCAAGAGATAATCTTTTTTTCACTATTCTGATGGGCTAAGTTGCCAGTTATTCCCCAGATCTGCTTGTCTGAAAATTACTTAGACTGCAAAAATGGACATGAAATTAGAACAGTACGGAGGAATGTAATTATAAGGTATTGGCTCAGCTGAAATGAGGAAAAGAGCATGAGACATATGAGGGATAGCTCATGCCAATTCATTACCTTGCATGTGGAACATGCTCCCAAATAAAATGGTAAAACTACAAAACTAAATAAAACATTATGCTGGATAACATACTGTGCATAGTCAGGTACAGCACAGGTTCAGAGGCAAAAGGGATACTCTAATATTGTAGGTCATTTCCATGTCTGGAGTCTCTTTTTTTTTTTTTTTTTGTAATACGTTTCAATTCATCAGCAAAAATAGGCAGTGCACACTAGCCAGTAAATTCAAAGTCCTTCTGTTACATGTAGAGAGACTTCTGTGTGGCTTCTGTAGACTATTCCCATAAGAAAGATATCGACACTGTAGTGAAATTATAGAAGCTTAAATATGACTCACCCTACAACTAAATGACGACATATAGAAGAAGAAGCTCTAAATTGTATATAGTGGTAAGTCATACAACTAACATTGCTTAAAGAAATCTAACGATTTCAGAGGCATAGATTGAAGCTCTCAGATTGTACTCAAATGTCAGGTCATGATCGTTTCTTGGGTCTGTCAGATAGTAGTTCTCAGGGAAGTAAGATGAAAGAGAACGATTCTCAGGTCAAAACCTTTCACGAGGTACTTTTGTTTAATTATGAACCTCAGATGATAAACATCTTTAAAAGGTATTTAGAAATTAAAGACTGTCCTTGTTTATTGCTGTAAAAATAGTAATATGACTATTACTTCTTTAATATTATATATAATCTTCGTCATGACTCTTAAGGGATTTCCATATGCATTTCATACAATAAATACAAGTACCTTTTTATACTTTTCTTTTTCTGCAACTGAAGTCATACAAAAATTCATCAAAAAGTAAGGGACTGCTATTCCCAGACCTGTCTGTGGAGGTTAGAACTTCCTTAAATTATAGATGTAGATACAGAAGCAAAGAATGGTTAAAAGGAGAAGTTTTGACTGATAGGAACACCTACCTTGCACAGGTTGCAGTTTCTGCTGGTCTGGGTGCAGTTCTCTGGTGACATCTGCAGTGTTTATGTGTCAGATTTGGATGACTGAGATATTTAAAAAAAAACCAAAACCACAATCATGTACAGAAAAAAAATTTATTGCAAAGTAGCTTAAATATAATTCTCTCAGAAATCTCATGCCTTAATGCCTACCTGTTTACTTGTTATACATTAGCTCTACACAGAAGACTATTTTGTGCATTTCACAATTGCTAAAATTTGTCTTTAGCAACTAGAGGCAGATTAATTTCATATTATTTTTAATGTGAAAACATGATGAACAAAGAAAACCAACAAAAGCGAGTTTTGTGTGATGACTGTGTAGCAAAGAAGCTAAGAGGTTCATAAAACTTTTTAATTTTGCAGATGCCATAATTAATTTAATTAGCTTTTCAAGCTGTATTTTTAAATTTAATTACATACATATATGATGAAGTGGTACACTACTACAGGCTGTCATTTTCGCCAAGGCCTCCATTGACACTGGATGCCATCTAGCAATTTCGTTAACGTTAGTAAGAATCTTCAATTTGGAAATACCCCAATAGAGACCAATATGCCCACTCAGATGCATTTATTGTTGTAACTAAATGCAATATTTATTAGTATTAGCAGATGTAATATTTATTATACAAGAAATGGAACTACAGTGAGCATGAAGTTATTAGTTTGCATTAAAAATAGAAATGGGCTTAAGCTGGCAAATCTGGCATTTAACAACCTAAATATTAGTAATGTCTAGCTGCCAGACTTTGGTTTGGCTCTTTATAAAGGGTTCTTTAACAAGACTTTATCATGTTTCTTGATTCAAAGCACTGGCCAGATTTTACAGCTTGGAGATGACCTGAAGAACTGGTAGAAATAAGGACAGCAATGTTTATGTTAAAATTTTTAAGCTTTAGTCCAGGCTAGATCTATTCTTATGGATGTCATTGAGAGATAGGCCCAGTCTCATGTCCTACTAGAAAGGCTACTCTATGTTGTGAAATGCTTGCCGTTACCTTTCGGCCTCCACAAGATTTGCAGCTGTTCGCCTAAGGCTTCAACTGGTAAAATAACTTGGTAGCAACTAACATTGTACCCATAACTCCCAGTGAAGGTTTTGGTTCAGATCTCACATTTGTAAAGCACTGTGATACAACCATTCATTTAAATTACTTCTACATATTTCATTGGATTCTCAAGAAAATATCAAAGGGAGCATGATATACTAGATAATGTTCTATTTAACTAATAGCTGATTAAGCAAATAGGGCTGCTTAGTAATGAGGGTGCTGTCTGGGGATGCCACAGCCCTATGTCCCATTTCCAGCTTTGTGGGGGGCCAACTTCAGTGGCATCTCTGGGCATGGCCAATTCACCCCAGCTTGCTCATCTAGGAAGCTGCTTTTGCAAAGCCAGTTTTGAGATATGCTGATGGAAGTACCATATAAGAGAAAAAAATCATATCAATCTGCTAATATCTTTCTTACTGCTTTGGAAATTTTCTCTGTTAGTGTTTATTCAGAATTAGCTCTGTACCCTTGTTAGCAGAAGGTCATATAATACAATGCAGAGAACAGGACAAGGGTTTTCCCTGATTAAATATTTACTACTAACATCTGTGACTATGTTATAACTCCTGTTGTGCCTTTTTTAAAGTCCATTTCAGAAACAGTGTCTTCACATTGGATTCTTAAATTGGAGGTGTTTTGTACTGCTATTGAAACAGTTGTTTAACCAAAAGCAAATGTCCATCTATTTCTTGAAAATGGCTCCTTTATATAGAGAGGATTTAGGTTCAGAGTCAGGCTGCTGAAGGATAAAGTATGTTCTCTTTTGTGGAAACCAGATAATTGCTCTTTGTTGGCTTTCCTCATATGGAAATAAAACCTGTTCATATATTAAAATGAAAAATCCATGTCTTGTTTCCTAGGTATGCAGGAATGTTTATGATCAATATAAAATGAGTTATGAAATATACGAAGTACATAATTTTTCAAGGGAGTTTGCAAGGTGAAAAGGGTTTGGCAATATGTGTCTTCTTTTCTCCAAAAGGCATATAAAATACCTTAGAATACTATTTTCTTTCTATTTTAGATACAAAAAGTGAGGTAAAATGTTGTTCTACTTTATGTTTTAAATTCTTATAGGTATTTTGAATATTTTTACCACTTTCTACAATTTCTTTTTCCATTTCTTTGCCCTAGAAATCAGTCTTTGTTTAGCTTTAATTTGGAATATAAACTATAAATGAACATTTATTGGGTCATTTCAAAGTAAAATAGGTCTTCCTTATTTATCATTCATTATGAAATTCCCATAAAAGATGGTGGCTAATGCTAAGATTTAAAAAAGGAGGTTATTTGACTTATTATCCAACCCTGCAAAAGAATGATAGCACAGAACAAAACAGAAACCAAAACTCACATCACATTATGGATTTAAGCACATTACCCATATATCTCTCAGCACATTTTCCCATGTAGGATCTTTTCAGTCTTTTCTTCTTACTCCAGTTATGGGACCAAAATAAACTCTCTGAGCCTTCTGATATGAAATCCATACCCTGTGCATCTTTTTTTTTCCCTGTCATTGGAAAAAGAACTTTATCAGAACAGTTTTCACAAGGAATTCTTACTCATCAGTGGTCACTGTGGCAAAATGCTTTGGATTGAAAAGCTTTGACATGAGACATGTCCAGCACATCTGCTCTTGCTGCATTGTCTCAATAGGCCAGACATCTTGCAAAGATTAGCAAGGGCAGAGGGACTGTCATTGGCAGAAGTCTGTGGCAGAAGAACTCAAAGCAAAATGTTCTTTTTTGGTCACACTTTGACCAACAGGAAGCTAAAGTAAAATGGAAAAAAGAGAAAGAATAACCATTTCACAGATGCTGGAGGTGCCAGGAAAAATAGGATCAAAACATAGGTTTTTTGTGCCTTCTTGGTTGTACCTCTCAAGTGAAGATGGCCAGATCTACCACTTAAGGATCAGAAGATCTCCCATTAATGCCACACTTGAATATTTACCAGGATCTTTTCAAATCAGGTACGCTTGAGCAATGACGTTTTCAGTTTCTCATAAGGCTAGCCGCACTCATTTTGAAAATATTTCAGGCTTGTTTGTGCAACATTATTAACACCAAATTGGAAGGTTAAGATAAACAACTTCCTCATGCCTGTGTCCTCACTTCTAATTGTGAAAGAAACTCCTGCTAACAACCTAGCTCACATTCTGACTACGATGTTTCAAAGTTCAGGGCCATACAGAGGGAAGTTTCTCACAAATTTTTTTCAGGAGAGCAAAATAGACAGGATTTTATTTAGCAGAAATTAATATTGATCACCTAGCAAGGGACTATGGCGTTCAGAATGTGAAAAATCAGTGATTATTTTGTGCACAGGCCCATATTTCATGGGCAATGAGGGCTAGGTATAAGAAGTGAACCTACGTCTGTCTTGGGAGTGCAGAATACTGAGTGTCCAGGGCAACCAAACAACTTCTGTAAACAAAAAATTGATTTCGTAGATGATGTTGTAAAACCACCATCTGTATTTTGTAAACAGGCAATGAATTCAAAGGGGTCTGTTGGGAAAATGTTAATTTCTAACATTTTTTAATGTAGCTGAAAACCATTTTGTCAGAAATAATGATTAACATGTTCAGAAATCTGTCTGCAGGATGTATGCTGCTCTAAATAAAAGAAGGCAGACCTGTCCTTAACCTGTCTTTACCGGTTGCACACAATGAAGGTTTGCTCCCTAATGCTACCCCAAATTATTATACATTGCTCTTCAGCTGATGGTGGTTTCAAGCTATTACAAAACACTTAGAAAGTATGATCCATGCATTCAGTGGGGTTATTACACTCAGTATGAATAGATGCCTTGCAAGCAAGGAGAAAATAAAGAAGTGAGATTGGCAGAAATTATGATACTTTGCCTGCTGTGAGTTTGTGGGAGGGGGTTTATATTACAACAAAAAGCACTAGAATTTTAGAATCCTTTCAATGTTTTATTTTTTCCTTCCATTTCAGACTCTGACTATGACTAATTTCCTGATGGAGCTGCTTTCTTAATTTTCAAAGTATGGTTTGTATTGCTGTTTCATGATTAACTTCTGTTGGTTGGTGGGAGGTTTTTTTAAATATGTTAATCAACTCTACAGTGTGCAAAGTGCTGTAAAGTCGTTATTTAATGCAAAATAAAATCATCACTCTGTACATGCTTCCCTCAGAAAATACACCCTAAGCCAAGGTGATGTGAGAGAAAAGAGGAAAAAAAGGAAAACATGTATCAGACATCCTTTGTGGAAAGGCAACTTGTCAGCTAACTGATTCTTGTGGGTTTTCCTTTGTATGGCAGCATACATACCTTACTTTGTTACTCTTTCACATACTATGTACAGCTTAATTTTCATAATCACACATAACTGTAACTTTCTGGGTTTTATTTGCACTAGAGAAAAAACAAATTTCATTTCTTTCCCTCTCTAGATGATTTACTCTCTGATTCCCCTTTCAGTGAGGAAGGCTTAAGAAAAAAAGCTGGCAAAATTTCAGATTAATATGGTTAAGGTACTTAAAACATTTATGAACATGACACCAGTAGTCATATTCTATGATCAGGGCTGACACCTGATCTCGTTGGCTGCGATGTAGTCATTAGATTTCATCAGGGCACCCATCAGGCTTGTAACATTTCCAGCCTTTGGAGCAGAAGACAGCACACCACCAAGCAGAAGACAGCACCCAGGAGCAAGATCTCAGCTTTGGAGTTGGGGTGGGGACAGACAGATGGACCATTTCTCAGACTGACTCATAGGAGTGGTGAAATCTCAGCCTGCACCGCCACTTGCATGCATTTCACACTAGTGGAATTTCGCAGAGGCCTCCAGTGAGCACAGTTTTGTCACAAAACATACCCAGGTGAGAGGAGACTAGACCCCGACCCATTTTAAGTAAATGGAGACAGTGAAAGGAAACAGATGTTTCTGGAGCTCATGTCTCCAGTTTCCAGCCAGCCCCAACATATTCGGGATGAAGCAAAGGACAGTAAATGAATTATGTAAGTAGCTGAGCAGGACAGCACATTTTTGTAACTAGATCTAGACTGTTGTGAGATTACTCTGTGGTCACTGCATGCAAATTAAAAGAGTTGCTGTAATAAGCAATTGTCTGAAACGAAACAATTCTTTATTTAGTTACTAAAAAATTAGTAAATATTCATAAGTAATGTTTTTTACAGTGGTTGTTGCAGGGCTGTTGCATAACTGGTTATAGTCTGAATAACTTTCTAAATTAAAGAAATAAATGAAAGACTGGGAATTTTATTCAGCTGAGAATCTTATTCAGCTCAAGAAGTGTACGTAACTATCACACACCTGGAATAAGAAAATACATGTTTAAAATATTAAAGTCTTCCATGAATCAGTCATATGTCATAGTTCTTCCATCTTTTCCTCTTTAAAAACAGGTAGGGATACCTTCAGACATCTGGGGATTTGGGGGTGTGTGGGGCAAGGGAAGCTGACATTAAAGAAAGAAAACAAAGTACCCTGTGCCAAAAATTGCACTTCTGAGCAAAGGTAACATATGGCATGCATGAATTATTCTGTCTGAAGTCCCTGTGAAAGCTGCTGGTTTCTGCAACTGTAGCATGCCCTACAACAGCATGACAACTTGGAGGGTAAAGCCTAATTGATTACCTGGTTTTGGCAACAATGAGGAGACCTTTCTCAGTCTAGATTATAAGAACACTTAAATAAGTTTATTAAATTCCTTGGAGCTTTTTAAAGAAAGACAAGCGGGCAGCTCCTGAACTTTGTAAAGTCATAACATGGATATAACAAAGCAAAAACATTATAAAGATGTCATGAGAAATCTGGGGAAGTCCTATGCTAAGTGGCATACTCATTTATTGCATTGAAGGAAAGACCAGAAACATAGCCTGGGCAATTAAGTAGCCTAGGCAATTGTAGACTTAAGTCTTTTGTTTCAGTAATTCTAATTATAAGGATCTCTAGAGCTATTGTTATGTTGATGGTATTTGAGTCACATCAGTTTAAAACACGTGTCCCACCCAGAAAAGCACTTAAGAGGTTAACTTTAAACACAGGAACACTTTCATTGTAGTCAGTGGAATTACAGAATGTTTACTGTGAAGCAGATGTTCAAGTCCTGTGTTGAATCAGAGTTTTCTCATTGCTTTTCAGTGGATGGCACAGACCAGTATTTTTAAATAAACTTCAACAAAACCCAACTGCACGGTTGAGTTAACAAACAATGAGAGTTTCAGATGCCAGTGACATGGCTTTTCTTGTTTTAACAAACAAAATACCATGGGATTTTTAGTGCTTGCAATGAATCCCTTAGCAACTTAGTATAACACAATTAGAGTATAACAGTTCTTAACTTAACAGTTTACCCAGAAGACAGGAAAAGAAGCTTTGTAATTCATTAAAGGAAAGGAAGATATATACATATTCAGTTTTTCAGATTAGCCTTAGTGATGCACCCTGGCCAATTTACAAAGAAAATGGTGATAGACAAATAAAAACATAGAATCATAGAATCATGGAATCATTTAGGTTGGAAAAGACCCTTAAGATCTTGGCCCAGGTGGCCAAGAAGGCCAACAGCACCCTGGCCTGTATCAGAAACAGTGTGGCCAGCAGGAGCAGGGAGGTGATCGGGCCCCTGTACTCGGCACTGGTGAGGCCACACCTCAAATCCTGTGTTCAGTTTTGGGCCCCTCACTACAAGAAGGACATTGAGGTCTGGGATCATGTCCAGAGAAGGGCGACAAAGCTGGTGAGGGGTCTGGAGCACAAGTCTGATGAGGAGCGGCTGAGGGAACTGGGGTTGTTCAGTCTGGAGAAGAGGAGGCTGAGGGGAGACCTCATCGCTCTCTACAATTACCTGAAAGGGGGTTGCAGAGAGGTGGGTGTTGGTCTCTTCTCCCAAGTGACTAATGATAGAACAAGAGGAAATGGCCTCAAGTTGCACCAGGGGAGGTTTAGACTGCATATTAGGAAAAATTTCTTTCCTGAGAGAGTGGTGAAACACTGGAACAGGCTGCCCAGGGAAGTGGTGGAGTCACCACCACTGGAGGTGTTCAAGGAACATGTGGACGAGGCATTGTGGGACATGGTTTAATGGGCATGGTGGTGTTGGGTTGGTGGTTGGACTTGATGATCTTACAGGTCTTTTCCAACCTTAGTGATTCTGTGATTCTGTGATCATTGAGTCCTACTGTAAACCTAACACTGTCAAGCCCACCACTAAACCATGCCCCTAAGCACCACACCTACACCTTTTTTAAATACCTCCAGGGATGGTGACTTAACCACTTCCCTGGGCAGCCATGACTGTTTTAACCTGTTCAAAACATCAAATGGGAAGCAGAGCTCTAAAATTGAGGAAAGTGCCTCAAAGTAAAGAGGGGCAATTTGTAGTGAAACACTGGAAAGACAGCTTTCTCTGCAACACCAATCCTAAAGAGCTCTAATGAGCCCAGGATGTTAAAACAACTGTTCTGAATCACCATTACTTTGAATCTAACAACCTCAGCACAGTAAAGAAATGTCTTCTCCAAAAGTGAAGCTATAAATCTTCCATAGCAATACACTGTACAGCAAGAGTTCAACATTCCCTTGGTCTGTCACGTTTAGCTTTGTGTGATGGCCAACAGGTGTCTGATAGCAATGATGGCTATCAAGTCACAGTTTTATTATGTGTATGCTCAGAATCTGAAATACTTATTGTAAAGGCTTTCTGTACAGACAACCTCAAGATAGAAATGAGACAGAAGCAGTAAGAGAAACATTCACAGAATCACAGAATGATTCCTTGTAAAACAAAATAATAATATCCTCATTTGGTATTCATATGCTAATCCACTGTTTCAGAAATCTTCCCTGCTGTTTAATGCGCTTATCATACGAATGTCCATATGGTTATTTCCTGTTCCACAGTAGCTGATGAGTACAGAGGCTACCTGATAGCAACACTTCCTCTCAGCTGGAGATAAAGCAAGGAGGAAAAACTTCAGAAAGGGCTTCCACTGACTATGCAGGGATTTCCTGTCTGCTGGCAAGAAGCAAAACAGAGAGAAGTAATAGCTGGCACCAGAGGAGCAACAAGTGAGGATAAATCTACTGTTTTTGTGAATGTACGGACTCTTTTGCCATTCCACTGGAAGCAGAGTAGTATTTAACACAGGCTGCTACTGCAGCTTCATAAATCCAATTCACACAGTTAAGATATCTTTTGTGGTATATATGATATATCAAGCCACTTTGGAAGACATCCACTTAGGTTTAAATGAGAAGGTCTACTCTAATGGTCTCTGCAGCTCTATCATTTTTAAGAATTTCTTTAAAGAGGAGGGCCTGATGACAGAGATGCAGGTCTGAGGATGGGAAAAATAAAGACTGTTATAAAGAAGCTGTGGAATCAAGAAAATTACTTCTGAAAACCCCAGATTCTTAAACTCCCAAATAAAATGTGGGTTGCCATTAACAGCATAGTCTAAACTGTACTCAGAGGTATCTCTATTTCCAGTATGTGGGTGTTAGCAAGTAAGGCAACAACTTAACATATAAAGAACAATGAGTAATTGCTGGATTGTACTGTGACATATGGAAATCACGTCTAAGACTAAGAAGTGATGTAGTAAAACAGTACAGATCTGCTGACTGTACGTCAGCACATTCAGCACAGAAGGGCAGTGGAAAGAAAGTGAATTATAAAAGAACTTCTTCCAAATGATCTGTGATCAAACCTGGCTGCTTTCCAACTGCTTTGTGATAGCACAAATTCAATTGTACAAAACTTCTTTTACCAGTAGTACTAACTCTGAGTCTGATAGCACTTTTAAGTGGTGGGTTAGACCCTGTCTGAGGACTACATGCATATCCAAGGCTCAAGAGATATTTCTCCCTTACTTTATTCTTTCAAAAGGTGTAAGAATCATTATTTTCATATTGCCATTGTCAAAGGCTGTTCTGGGTTCTGAAGGCAAATACTTAATTTCCAAGAAAAAACATTTTCACCAGGTAACTTCAGAATGAACTAAGCTGTATTTCTTATGGAAGTCACCATATGGGTGGCCATATGACCATATGCCCAGCCATTTAGAGTTTGTATGCAAATCATTTTAGAAAAATGTTAAAAGTAATCTCTAGCAAAAGACAATGGAAACTGCAGAACTGGAGGGCTATGATTACTTCTCCTGTTTTACAAGCTATTTATATTTACTGTTATTTTCATTGCTTCCCTGCCCTCCTTTCAGACTTCTTTGTCTTCCACTTGTTAGACGTAGCTGTTTAGGAATAGGTTTAGTAACAGTCAAGTGTAGGCAGAGAAACCTCTATTCCACCTGCACTCAGGCTGTCCAGGTTGAAGCCAGCTCTTGTGCAGAAGCTGTGTAGCTACATTAATGACCGAATCTATGCTGACATTCTGTGACTGTGACACGCACTCTGTCCTCTCAGCAAGCCAACTGAGCTACCCAGTTTCCAAACCAGGCTGGGCATGCCCATCCAGCATTGGGCTTGCAGCAGTTAAAGTCTCCTCTCATACATGCCCATGGGCTGCTCCTCTACCTTTCTGCTTGGGCTGTGGATTCAGACCAGCCATTTCTCTGCCGTATGCGTAAGTCTAATCTTGGGCAGCTCTCGGCTCTTCTCATTGCTTCCATGTCCAGACTGGCCAAACTTCCAGCATCAGCCCAAGTCTGTGTCTGACTAAGAGTGAGTGGAGACCAGCTGTGCCTCATCCTCACTGACGTACATGCTGATACTGACAGGGCAAGTGCTGCATTGCACCTCTAATACAGCTCAAAAGACCTCTCATGACTGGAGTCCAGTACCTGGAGTTAGTTCTCCATGCAGCTTGCCAGGACAGTTAGTGCTGCAGAAAAGTGAAAAGACCACATGCTAGGAGTCTCCCACAGATAAGCAATGGAGAGTGCTCACTAACTGGTATCGGCCTGGCCTTCCATCCCCCTCAGGAGCTTGGATGCCTCCATCCATTTCAGATCCGCTATCTACACACTTCCCAAAAAGAAAAAGGCTTTTTAAAGGAATGAGCAGGTCACACCATTTTTTCATTTCAAATGTAGCCAGAAGAAGACACAGTGGTGTTCAGCTTTTGCATAATAACTCTATTACCTACACCTCTTCGGCGCATAGTTCCCCCTTGAGTTCTATAGCATCTCCTTCCTAAGCTATCTGTCTGCAAGAGCTTTGCTTTGGGTAGCACTTTTGTTTTCTAGTGCTGCCTTCTAATGAAAGCAATTAGTGTGGTTTTGAGCCATGGACAGACTTTTTGCCTTAACTCAACTTCTATATAAGGGAGAGAACTCTGCATTTAGAGGGCCTATTGCATCTATATTATGCTGTTTCATCCATAGACAAAATATCTTAAAAAAGAGAGAGAAGAGGAGCAAAGTAAAAGGAAGAGTTTGCATAACACATTCCATCTCCTTACCTGGGTTCAGTACTATTTCAGGGTGAAATTAATTCAACATGTCCAGAGGATCATTTGATCACAAAGCCCCTATGGAAAAATTGCCTGACCTAGTGCAAAGACCATTTATCTTCTAATCATCTGCATCCTTGCCTCTAGGCCCTAGTATTTCAAAATTCCTCTTGTGCTTGGAAGAATGCCCACACCAGTCAAGATGATTGGCCTGCAGACTGTATTTCCACTGTTCCTTGGGGAAGGAATTAGACCACACTCTCTTGCCCTAGACATCCAGTTGCTACCTCTGTTGACCTAAGCTATTGTCATGATATGCATAATAAAATCAAAACAATTTTTATGTGAGAAAGCTTTGCAGTTAGGCAGAGATTAAACATACCCTTAGCAATGTCTCCAAATTAAATTTTCAGATCATAACTCTTTAGCCCCAGGCCATTCCCTAGTAAACGTACTGGGACAAATTAAATTTCTGAATGCACTGTTCAGAATTGTTTTTTTAGTATCATAAATATTAATTCTTTTATTCCTTATGCGAATTCTAAGAAGTCACATCTAAAAGTATGTTTCAGCACTATGCATCAGCATGCTACTCCAAGCATCAATCACCTATAACAGAAAACTCTGCTTAAGCAATATCAGGGTGGCTCCACAAGTTTAACAAAGGGAAAATGCAACAGAAACGGGTACAGTGAAGCACTGAGTAAATTGTTTATTGCACAAGAAGCCCCCTTTGCAACACAAGAGAATGGGGTGCACATCAAATAAATGTTTATTTCTGAAGTGAAATAATATCAAGAAACCAAGTTTAGAGAAGCCACGTGGCAAACAGCAAGCAGTTCTGTAATCAAAGCATGTGTTCATAGCAGCCTGCAGTGGTGATAAACTGATGACAAAAATCCAGCCAGAAAAAAACACTCTATGGACTATGATTAAGAAGAACAAACCATGATGTAAGGAAGATTGAAACTGGCAGCACAACACATTAGAAATGGTCCCATCACAAAAACAGAATGGGTGAAAGAACCACAAATACCAAATGAAAACTGGTTGTCACATTTGTGGAATGTTTTATTTTCTTATGCAAGAAAAAAGGGATCTAAAATGAAACATATGAGTTGCTAGTTTCAGTATGGGAGTGTAATGACATGTAAGAGTCTTGGGAGAAGGAACACAATTTACAGGGCAGAAAAGTCTGGGATAACACAAAAAGTTAGTCCATATGACTGGAATGAAAACTAGTTGCAGCAACTGTGTAATAATTTCTTTTAATAAAGATTTGTATTGGTCTAAAAATGTGGTTTCTTCTTGTCTCCTTAACCAGACACCCCTCCTCCCCCTCCAGCCTCACACCAAATAAACTTGAAACGAAAGGAAACACAGTAAAGGGAGAGAAAGCAAGAATGACTTATCTGAAATGTATCCCTACAGACACCTGTATGGAACCTCATGTCAGCCTTCATTCATAGTGCAGGGGCATTGCTACTGAAATCAAAAGGACCAGTATCTTCCTCTCCAACGCAAAGCAAGATATTAACAAACATTAATATACATTCCAGTTTGCCTACTTATGCAACGAGGACTGTTGAATTTGTTTCTGAGGCAACCCAGATGTAACACAAACTTCTGGGTTTCCCTTTTGGGATACATCGGGATCACTATTATCTGGGAAAAGTAAGTCAATAGCCTGTAGCTGTACTGTAGCCTGTGGTTTAGCCCTTATCATCTATCCATAAACTGTCTTTCAAGTAAAAAAAAGACAAAAAAAAATAGCAGCTTTTGGGCCGGTTATTTCCATTCTGTTTGGAATTTTAAGCAGGGTCCCTGCTCTACTGCAGAAAGTGACAGACTACCTGTGTGGCAAAGTCAAAGGGGGACAGGCTTAGTCCTAGTGACACCACTGCTCTCTGTGAATGCAGTAGGCAAACCGTGCTTCTCATGAATTGACAGCAGCTGTCAAGATGACAAATCAGCCTGAGCTTGTTATTCTGTCTCTATAGTCTTTCTCTACATGTAGAAGTTATACTAACATCCACTTCTAAAGATAGAAATATTGTGTTTACAGCCTTTGAGAACTAATGCTTCACTGGTGCCACTTTTAAGCAGTATTCAATATGGAATAGAATATGCAGTCTGGTTTTGGTGGGGGTGTTAGACTCCGTTTCCTACAAACATACAATACTGGAGGTAATGAGAATGCACATTTGTGAATTTCAATACATACTCCCTTGCAGAATGCTTACAGGCATGCCCATTAATTCATGGATAGACTTCTCTATGCCAAGTACACAAGGTATATCAACATTAAATTTAATATGTAAAAAATACAGGGAAGTGAGCACTGTAACAAAAGATAAGTACAGAGATTTTTTTTCAGTTGGCACAAAAATAATTTGTGCCTACTTTGCTCTAAGGAAACGATTTTTTCTTTATCATCAGCATGTGCTCTTCTATTTTATTTTATTGTATTTCTGGCATATGTAATGAGCCTTGAGAGTTTTCTTGAGAGTGCTTTTGTCTGAGAGCTTACATATCTTTATTTCTTCACTTAGCCTTTTCAAATTCAAAACGGACCTCTTGCAATATATTTTTTTTTTCTGTAATTTGTTCATACTGTTAAACAAAATTCAGTACTGAGAGCTTTGCATCAACAGATTATCATGTTTTAGGATATGTTGATGCAGACCAGCAGTGCTAATTATCCTAATTCCTGCAAGGTGTAACCTTCAGCTGTTGCTCTGGCAGTCACAGTCTAGATATTACCTGAAGAAAAACAGCTCCCCATCAGACTGATGTTCACAAAAACTGACTGCAGACAGAGGGAAAGCAGGGAAAACAGTCATAATAAATACTTTTAGCACAGTTCTATGTTTTATTAAAAGATTCTGTAACAAACTATTTGTATGTGTATATAACTGCTTCAGTTATAACCTTCTCTTCCTTTTCTATTTCACATCTTTCTCCAGACAATCTCAGAATTGCAACTTTGTGAAATACAAAGATATGTCTTAAACTTTCTTATTGTTTGCCATTTGGAATTCAATTCCAGTTCAATACATGGGAAGGTACTGTCATGTCACACTGCAGAGTTATTAATTGCATTTGCACTGTAGTATTCTATGCCTCACAGTATAGGCATGTGTAACTCCTGTTAATGTTAATGATGTTAATTTACACGCAGGAAGCTGGGGCTCTCTAGGAAGGTAATATGCCACCATTGGTTTTCCTTCTACTTTTCTCTGTCATCACAGTTTCAGATTAGGCACTTTCTAAATGCACACTTACAAACCAATCCAAAAAGAACAACTTATTTTTCCTTCTTTGCGACTACTGCAATTACAGGATGTTAAACAATAACACAAAACAATTAGGGTTTTAGGAGGGGAAAAATAAAGCATTTTCTGTACATCAGTACAGCATTCCACAGGAACCAATGTCATTTCCCACTGATCTCCCTTTACTTGTGATTAGGGCCCTCACACCGAACACCCCCAGCAAGCCAACCTTGCAATGTTTGTTATAATAGTAATTAATCAACATTTAGCACTTACACAGCACTTCTCACCCATACATCTAAAAGTGTTATAAAAAAGATGCAGGAGCAAGCTGGTACAGTGGGGCTAACACGAAGGTTAGGTGCCAATCAAGATCACTGACTGCTTAGCTTTGGGCAGCTCTAAGTATCTCATTATGTCTATACCACTAAATAAAAGAGGGACAAGCACTGATCAGTGGTGCTAAAGCCTAGTCGCAAGGGGTGCTAAAGCTAGTGTCGACACTGCTTTAGCGCTTGCCACTCCAGAAGAGATTTATCTTTGAAGGACCCTGTTTGAGTGGTTCAAAACAGAGCCAGGGAGTGAACTAGCAATAATTTTGTGGATAATCACAGCATCCAGTGCCGTAACACATGCCCTAGATCTCTTCGTTAACCATGATGATCCTTCTCTTCTGATATCTTTCACTTGACATAGCTGTCCTTACCGATGATCTCCAGTCTCCTAATAACAATAGGCTATCCATTTAATATAATTTATTGTAATGATAAAAGACAAGTTTTTCTCACTTCTTAAATGTCTTCCCAATCTTTCAGATTCCTTTGTAAAATTATTCCTTGGAGCCATGTCAGTTGTGTCTGAGAAAAACTCTTCTCTACTGCCAGGTGGAAGAAAGCAACCAAATAATGAAAAAACTGGTCAAAAACTTCACCAAGGGGAAAAAAATCAAAGTATTCCAGACTGTTAAAGAACTCTCAGCATCTTAAGGAAGTCTCAGTCTTCACTGTAACAAAATGCAGAGAATTCTGAGGTGCTCTGGCTAAATCATGGTATAGGAAGTTATGGTAAATCTATTATGTCAATTATTTAGAAAAACCAGCATTGTTGAATTTCAGGATCTCCCTCCAAATATTACATGAGAAACACATGATATACAATGAGATGAATAAATTGCACATTATGATTTGTTTGGCTGTCTTAGTAAATCAATTAACTCCGACTTTAAACTCAATAACAACAAAGACATTATTTACTGACTTTGTTCTCTGTTATATCAGGTTATAAACAATGTTTTCTGCTTCTTAGAAAATGGTGACACTGCAGTTTTTTATATTAATCTTCATTTTTCTTGCTGCATTCACAGAAGAAAGGAAACTATCAACAATCATTTCTTCTGTTATGATAAATGTAGATGATGTTCTGATGCCTTTTAGCTTAACTTTCATAGCAAGAAGTCTTTCTTAGTGAGACTTGTAAGTTTGGCAATCAGATTCATGCATGAAGCAAAACCAAAGGGAACTCCAAAGGAGTATTGATTTTGGACATTGTGAAACAGGTCAAATCTTCACAGGCAGCAACAAAGGTAGTAGTATCACACTTTGTCTTTGTAAACACTGCCTAGCATTAGATTAAATCTACTCATAAAACATTTAAAAGGCATTTCAGAAGCCACAGCTGATAGTTCCCTTCCATAATGGGACAGATTCTGAAGCCTGGCTCAGACAGTCTTCATTTGGGATATAAGATAGGGAAACATAATTCAAGGCATTTTCACCATTTTCCCGGAGCCAGCTGGATGCCATTTTTGCCTCTCAGCTACTCAGGGGGGTGATCTAATGAGAGACCTGGCTGATAAGTAGTTGAAGGTGTTCCAGAAATTTACCAAGCCTGATGCTTCTATGCTTCATAGCATGGTGGTAAGAGGTCTTTAAAACTGACTTTAACTTACTCCGTGCCTTTACCACCCCACCTTCCATTCAACAGAGAGTAATAAAGAGGTAATCAAGAAGAAAAAATAACCAACATGTTGTCATTATGTTAGTTGATTTATCACCTGTTCAGGCAGTGGTGAAGACTTGCTTTCCTAGAACAACCTAGAAAATGCCAGGATGCAAAAGAAGTCAACATATTTCCCTGCCCTGCCACTGGCTCCTCTGAAGGATCATGGACACAGGGACCACATGGTAGTTCCCTGCAATGGCTAGAGTGCAATCATGGAAAAACGCAGCTCATGTACAAGGTAGGGTAAGTCAGGGCTTGCTTTTTGTGTTCCCCAGCTTGGGGTTTTGTTAGCGATTTTTTGTTCTTTTCTTCATTAAGAGAAGAATAAATCACCATTTGTAACTGCAAGTCCATTTTGACACCTCTGCATATACTTACAGTTTCAGACTTTGTGTATGTGACACAGCTGGTGACAGGTACAGTAGTGCTAGCTTTGTGGACTGAAAAGAGCTTCATATTCCACAAAGAGATACCACCATTTAATATTCTGCTCCAGTGCTTAGACTGCTGTTAGCTACAGGGAGTCACTATTAACCGTTTTCACACATGGAATAAAGTGCTTTAGATTACAAAGATATTCAGCATTGCTACAGTTTGTACAAAATAATTGTACAGTTTCTTTATTTCCCCTTTTCTTTTGTAGAAAGGAAAGAGAGAAGAACATTTACGAAAACGCATGATCCTGCTGAGCTGCTCCTGAGGGCAATGGGAGAAAGAGGGCAAGGTTTAGTGGTTATTGGCATGGGTTGATATTCCTAAGTAGATAAAGGAAAGAGAAAAGTTGTTTCACAATTTGCAAAATACTTCACATAAAGATTAGTACTTCTTTAGCTACAGAAAATATGCAATATGTAAACTTTTGAAGATTTGCCTATTACTGAACCCACTCAAATTTAAACTCCTTACTCTTAAGAATGATTTTTTTTTCTGTAACTTCACATTCAGCTTTCTAATGCTTCACTGAATAGTCCAATTAGTCTATTTGTTCTGTTGACACTCATGGGATATTAAATCCAGCTTACTTTTTTTTTTTTGCAGATGAGGGCCTTTAAAATGTATGTAAGTGCTCTTAGTTTGAGAGTGGTCTCAAACTGGAAAAGGTTTTTTTTTGTTTGGTTTTCTTTTTTGTTTTTTTTTTTTGCATCCCTTCATTTTTTAGCATAGTAGCATTGATTTTGATTTTTCTGACTGATCTCATTGGCCTAGGCACACTTATCTGCTTTCTGTAGAATTATGTAGTGAAACAAACAGCTGCATTTTAGGGATCAATGAAAGGGAAAACTCAAAAGTCAGGGCAGGCAAAACAATTAAATGTTCATATCTCATGAGTCTGCAAAACAATGTGAGAAATCTTAATAGAAAATGTTTTTGAGCATTTGGGATTTCAAACATAATTAGATTGTTTATGTTTCACCTGAAGCTTGAGAGCAAATTAAGCTTTGGGTTTTTTTATTTTATACTAGATATTTCACATCTTGATCAAAAATATCTTGGCATTTGATAATTTGATAATATCTGCTTCGGTGGAATAGTGTCGATACAGTCCTTGAAACTGTGCACACAGTTGTAACAAAGAGTAGGATTATTATGAATTTTTTAAATGAGGATGAAATAAAGGTAAAAATCTTCTTTCAGTCATTAGTCAAATACATATCAAGAACCAATTCTTCTGTATGATGGAAACTGCTATAACTCAAACTAAAACAAAAGAATTGATATCAGTTCAGGATCTAGGGTCCATGATATAAAATAGTATACTCTATCAAACACTTTCTAAACATGAGAAATGTGCTTTAACAACTGACTCTTCAAATAATTCTTCAGATTTATTTAAAATAAAAACTTCTTTAATTCTTACCTATCTCTTTACCTATCAATATCTTTATTATCTATGTGAATCTGAGAAAGGTCCACTTGTCAAAGCCACTACAGTATATTATGCCCACACAGATAATATCTAATTAATGGGATGTCCTGTTAAGCCATGTCCCTGGGCTTGTTTCACAAGCAAAAGCATATTTAAAACCTCTAACTAAAGATGAAATATGATAAAACTGTCAGAGACAGACCTGTCAACTGTTATTTTATTTTTTACTGTTAGTGTTTTATTTTTATATAGTGTTTTATTTTTAATTTTTAGTGTTTTACTGCATTTTTAATTGATTTAGTCTTCAGGTCTAACCACCTTTCGTTACTTGCTTTCTCAGAGAGAAAGAAATGATGCTTTACAAGACACAATGCATTTCACCTTTTTAATGCTGGTATTCCATTTCCACAACCCTAAGCTGACATTCCCAAAATCCTCAAGTTCATTTGACATCAATTTTCGGGTTGAAAACCCTGATCTGAAGGCTTGCTATGACAGAAGCAAGACTTTAAAGAATCTTAAAATATATCCCATGAAGATCCTTCTTACTAAATATAGTTGATGTGCATAAGCACATTATGTGAAGTAAAAGCAATAATTGCTATTTGTATAAAGTATATTAGAGATGTGTATTAGAAAACAAATGAGGAAAACAACTGAGCAAGATTGTTACAAATAAATGTGGAATCTGCATTTAGTATCAGGCTAGGGTTCCTACTTAACTGGGTCTGTAAGACCAGGCATACGGAATGGAGTAGTCAACTTTGTGGATAAGAGGCGTGAATAACCCGCCTCTGAGGACATCCAGCCTGTCTCTTCCACATAGCTCACCTAATCAAAGGAAACAGGTTCTAAATGCAGATGAAAAAAAAAACAGGAAGTAGCAAGGGCAAATGCCTTGGAAGTTTGCAATAACATTCAGAATTGCTCATTTTTTGTATTGAGATGAAGTTCTGAATCTTCCAAAGTCAGCTTAGTCCTGGCTACATCTATACGGCTGTAAGAACTTTGCATAGAATCATAGAATGATCTGGTTGGAAGGGGCCTTTAAAGGTCATCTAGTCCAACACCCCCCCCTGCAATGAGCAGGGACATCTTCAACTAGATCAGGTTGCTCAATGCCCTGTCCTACCTCTGCTTGAATGTTTCCGGGGATGGGGCATCTACTGCGTCTCTGGGCAACCTGTTCCAGTGTTTCACCAACCTCATCATAAAAAATATCTTCTTTGTACCTAGTCTGAATCTACTCTCTTTTAGTTTAAAACCCTTACCTCTTGTCCTATCGCTACAGGCCCTACAAAAACATCTGTCTCCATCTTTCTTATAAGCCCCTTTTAAGTATTGAAAGGCCACAATAAGGCATCCCCAAAGCCTCCTCTTCTCTGGACTAAACAACCCCAACGCTCTCAGTCTTTCCTCATAGGAGAGGTGTTACAACCCTCTGATCATTTTTCTGACCCTCCTCTGGACCTGCTTCAGTATGTCCATGTCTTTCTCATACTGACGTCTCCAGAGCTGGATGCAGTACTCCAGGTGGGGTCTCACCAGTGCAGAGTAGAGGGGGAGAATCACTTCACTTGATCTGCTGGCCACACTTCTTGTCATGCAGCCCAGGATACAGTTGGCTTTCTGGGCTGCGAGTGCACGTTGCCAGCTCATGTCCAGGCAATAGGACCATCCCTCACCAAACATGTTGTAAGCAGCTTGTCTGGGAGCTCCAGAATTTAGACCAGACTGCTGTCAGAAGTGTGGTACAACATGATGATGCCACTGGTGTTGCCATTCAACAGAGAGGTGATAATAGCTGCCCTTACCGCTGTTCTCATGGTGGAGAGGAGATCTTGTAATCACAGGATCAGTTCCCGCTACTGGGACCAGGCGGTACTGACTGATCAACTAGGGATAGTGAACTTTATAAACTAAAAGGAAGTCTTGAGAACTCTTCCTAAAAAGCTGGCCTTTTACAATAAAGATCAGCATGTCAGCTTCCAGTATCCTTTACCAGAGGAGGAGACATTGTTTGTGCTGCTGTCCATTGGAGCCTTATCATCCCCAGATCTCACCAGGCAACCAGTATGAGCTAGGTAAGTCCAGAAAGAGCCTGACTGTGGTAGAGATCCCCTTGATCAGCAAGGTACAGCAGGGCCTCCCCTACTGCATAGGGAGAGTTGCTGGCATTCTCATCCTATGGTGTGGCTCCTATCCGCACACCAGTGGCAAGTGCTACCATTCTGCAGGCCTGCAAGCCCTAAGGGGCCAGTGGGGAGGATTCATAGACCATTATCAATGACACCAGCTGCACTGCGGTCTTCTTCAACTCCACTCTCTGCCATTAAAGCCAGTCTGGGACCATTCTCCAGCTTGTGGTCCTCAGCCCAAGAGGGATCTGAATGGCAGGTACCACTTACTGCCTCCTGCCTTGGATCACTTGCCCATGGGCTAAAAGCACACCGCTGTTCATCGTTGTAGCCCCAAACACCCACTCTAACAGTGAGTTAGCCTCACTGCTTCCACCCCACACTTTCCTAGCCTAGGGTCCCCCAGCCAGCCTGCTGTACCTACTGAGAGCCTGTTCACCCATTAATTAGCAGAAATTGGGAAAAGGGACTGGTAGGCGGTTAGGTGTCATAAAGACCTGCAAATTCCATGTGATCTCTATTATTTCAGCCCCCAATTTTATTAAAGAAGTGTATTTTTTAAGTAACAGCAACATATATCCTGCAATGCCAATGAGTCTACATGTAAAAGCTTATCTTGTTTAGCTGCAACCCTAGCTTTAGTGTAAGTATCACAGTGCCAGGGAAGTTAGCTCTATCCCAGCTACTTCGGGCCCTGGGTTGGTTTGTCAAGAAGGGCTAGCACCCAAAGGAATGATTTGGTGGTGGGGGTCTGACTGCTGAGATCTGGGATCAGGAACACCAGAAATAGAATTGGGCTCAGATACCCAGAGTAGCTGCTGGTGTCCCTATTGGTCTGTCATCTCCAGCTCCTGGAACAGCACGTTCGCCTGTTGCTGAAATCTGCAGTCTCTCTTCTTGCTAGCTGTTCAAGGCCTCCACAGAGTCCATGTATCTCCTGATGTCCCCTATTATTGTGTCCAATATCCTTCTGTTTGTCTGATCCTGGATATTGTAAGAAGAAAAGGAAATGTGAAGCCATCACTGATCAGATGTTCCCTTGGCTTGTCCTTCTTCCACTGACTGCCTAAACCCAACTACTAGATGGATGAGGCAAAAGTACTTAGAGCAGAGCTGACTCCTAAGAAGAAGGTTGAATTCATCATAATTCAACAAATGACCAGAGGATATGTAGTCACTGGGGACAAAAGCTTACAAGATCACAGAACTACTCACTCCTATTTGAAGTATGCCATGGTAACTTCTTAAATTGTGGCAAATACAGAATAAACCTATTGAGTCCTAGAGGGAACTGTAAACTGACAGAGAAGGAAGATTTGGATTATGTGTTGATATAAGGATCATTATGCTTATGGGACAATAGTAGAGAGAATAAAGAGGAGGAAAAATTCTGTAGATGATTTTCTGGCATTTTGGGAACCAGCAAGGACATGTGTAAAGGAAAGAATGTTCTTTGTCATGAAATGATGTAAATCTGAGACATTTCTAATAAAGATAAAAAATGACTGAGGTTTGGGCAGTTATTCATTCTTATGAGCTATTTAATCTCTTTTTTTTAACATCCCTGTTTGTTTTATGTCTTGTTGAAGCCTCATTTCCTCTTTTGTATGCAACAGTAGCCTACTGAATACAAATGAAAGAGGAAATTACAAAAGGAGAATTAATATCCATACTCAGATTCCATTAGTTCTACTCCCACTGCTTCTGTAACATCAAGATTGGCAAAGAATTAGAGAGGATTAATGATTCTTGCAGCTGCGTCCCATTCAGTAAGGAACTGCTAACTATGCAATACTGCAATATTACATTTATTGCTTTCTTAGAATGTTCCTTTAATGTTTTCCATGTTTTCCCTCTTTCTAGCCTAACAACAGTGTTCAACTTAAACATATGAGTCAATTGGTGGGACAAGTCACTCCTGCAGCAGATATTGCTCTCCTCCCTACTGCAAATACTGTAAAACTGTTTGTGGGTTAAGACCTGGTTTCACATGGCTGTTTGTCATTACATGGTGAGATAGTAATCTCTTGGGTTTCACATGGGGCAGGGTGGCTTTTTGCCTTTTTCGGTGAGAATCATTAAGCAAATTCCCTTAACAATTTTTGTTTTCTGAGAAAATTAAAAGCATGTCTCTATTTTGGGAAACTTCCAGCCTCACTTGTATATCTTGTGCTAAAAAGAAAGTACCCGAAGTTTGGAACTTGTCATGCTTAGTCCTTACAGTGGATCACAGCTGAGACACACAAATGAGCTTTGGTTCTGTGTTGCTCAGTACTTCAGTGCTGAGGAATTAGGCAGCTGCCTTAAAGAACTTGATTTGAAATCCCCACACATCTTTGCTGTGCGTATGAAGGACACTTAAATACACTCAGCAATCACTGCAGGTGTTTTACACATTAAAAGTAGCAGGATGGGAGAATTTAAAATCTCAACAAGTGGTACAATGATTGAAAAATATGCTCAGAAATTATTTTCAATGTTTTACACAAACTCAATGGATTGTCTTCACACTCTTCCTTCTTAGGTTAAGGACAGCATGCTCAGGAAATAATGGCAATCCTGAGGGAACACAGAATCCTAATAGCCATATAAGTTTTCTGATAATTTTGATAAGCTTTTGAAAGGGATACAAGTTTCTGATGACCCTATATATAGGGAATAAAAATCCTCAGTTTTCTGCACCAATGTAGGTAGGAAAGTGTACATAGAGAACTTGAACTTTTCAACTGAAATACATTCAAGATAAACTGCATGGCCAGTATATGTCTATAGGTCTTGCACTGTTGCTAAACATAAACTCAGACCCTTCCACAAATAATACCTGCAATGTACTAGAAGAATAATATTTAGCTACTAGATCTCTAGCTATTTAATTCACAATCTGGAAATGACCACACTGTGCTAAATCAAAAATCCATGTAGCTATGTGTCCTGTCTTCAGCAGTGGCCATAGGCAATTGAGAAAAATATAAAAGACAGAAGTTTGATCTTTTGTTAGCAATTTTTGCATTGAAAATTCATTGCAGGCAAGCAGTTGGAGGTACAGATTTACAATATTGCCAATCTATTTCTACTGGAATGCTTGATTCAGAAGGATGGTATGTGTCAGACTGCCTTCTACCAGAAAGTTTTACTATTCTTACATCTGATAGCCTGTTTTTAAAAACATCGTAAAGTGTTATCTGCTGTTCTGTAAATTGTTTCCATATCCTGGTGTACCCAACATGTAGAGACTATAAAAAACTTCTATTAGTCAGATTTCTTGGTGGAACATATGCTGAGCAGCCAAAATCTCCGATATGCAAAATTTCCCTAATATTTTCACAAAAACTAGTTCATGAAGATTTAGTTAAAACAGTGTTTCAAAAACAATTTTAAAGTTAATTCCCTTCAGCAGAGTTTAAAACAGCTTATTTCCAGTGTTGGGTGCTTTTTGAGTTTAAAGAAATATTGGAATTGCAAATTTTAACTTTGTTTTAACTGAAATTACTTCTGATTTAAAATATGTAGTAACCTACAGTAAAAAATCTTATGATATCTCAAATGGAAAATGTTTCAGATGTTGATAATTTGTGTTAAAGAACCTCTTTTAACAGGAATATTTATCCGTACTACTTGTTATTTCAAAAAAACAAAACAAAACAAAACAGGAAAAAAGAAAATTAAGTCAGTGATACAATGCTTTTGATGCATAACACATGCAATTGAGACCCAGAAGCCATAAGAGTTAGAGCTTGTCGAACTCTATGCTGATTTTGTGCTAAAGTGGTACTGGGACTTGGTAGGTAAATGCTAATGGGATGAGCTTTGGACTTGGTTTTGAATTTCATTATGGTTAGGGTTAACAGTGGGAAAAGAAAATGAGGTGCAGTTATCTAAAAAGGTTAAAGAAATCATCCAGAGTAAACCAAGGCTAGATGTCAGACTTTACGCCCTTCTTATGTTTGATTTTTATATTTAGGAATTACTGAACTAGACCTCAAAGTAGGACTGAGTTTAGGGTCTTGGGGATGTAAGGAAACTACTAGCTACAGTAAAAGAAGTGTTCATAGGTACTTGGTGGGCTGCAGAGTTCATTTTAAGTTTAGGCTTAGTCTATTGCTTAGGAGAAACTGAGTTAGTTTAATGCAATAATGCAGATTACTCAGAAAGAAGTTCCACAGCACTGGGGTGCATTAGCTCCTTTCATCCCCAGCACAACTGTAATCTGACGAAAAACCCTGGTTGTAGCTCTGTACCTCTGACCCCTTAGTTAGCATGGTCTAGCAATATTTCTCAGCATAAGATCACACCAAACCTGCACACCTAATCTTCTTTAAAGCCCTGTCCTAGCTATTCCTCAA
The DNA here is from genome assembly GCF_030936135.1 of Gavia stellata. Taxonomy (NCBI): domain Eukaryota; kingdom Metazoa; phylum Chordata; class Aves; order Gaviiformes; family Gaviidae; genus Gavia; species Gavia stellata. Next base: position 66,649,162 of record NC_082637.1, read on the forward strand.
ACATCCTCCTTCTGTGTAATGTGGTGTTATGTGGTCACCATCGACTTAGGTCCCTCTAAGACTTTGTTTAAACTTAGGTCATTGCTGCAGTCAGTGATGAACCAGAATTCTCATCTTGCCCAGAAATATCAAAAATTACAAAATACCAAAAAGTATGTTAAAAGCCCGTACTGGCTTTTACCTGGCCCATACCTGATCTAATTGGTTACCTTATGTAAGGTTATAAATTTAACTAATATAACTTCAGAAGGGGTATGGCAGCCTATACAATGCGTCTTAGCAAACTGCCACTTTTGGACGGAATAAGAGCGTTTGGCACGCTTCTCGACAGAAATCAGCACTGGCATCAGTGTTTGGTTTCTAGCCAAGAAAGGTGAGGGAAAGGTGTCGTGCCTAGCCTCAGAGTGTGATGCCAGCATAACTTTTGGCATTAATATAAACAAAGACCACATGTTTACATTTAAACTGGTGGGGGTTAGAGTATACAAGACAGAAGTTTAGATTTGTGTAAAAGTAAGGTTGATACTCAGGATACAAAACCACCTGAAATAAAGGATTAAAAGGTGCAGCAAGACACAGCAGTGGGCAGAGACCAACTTGGTGCCTAAGCACCATCTTGTGTGAGGCCAAGAGGGATCACAATGTTGGCATCAGAATACAGACATGGCTGCAGATATGCAGAAAACACAGAGCAACTACTTAGAGTAAGAAGCAGCTCATTGAGGGGTTGGCCGGGAAAACTTAATGGCTTGTGCCATAAAGAATTTCTGACAACACGTGGAAAAAAGAGAAGCTTTTAAAATGCTAAAGTTGTATTATTTTTCTTTGGTTTACTATCACAAAATGACATTAAGGCTTTACTTCTCAAGCTGCTTGGAAAGTTTGCTTGTAATAATAATGAATTCTGTTACTATTAAAAGTTTAAATTCTCCTTTCCCACTTGTAGTACCTCAACTGATCTTCACAAAAATACACCAACACTGCACCTTGATGGCAGTTTCCATGCTATCAGAACCCCTCATGTTTCCTATACATGTATTTCTTGTAATCCTCCCTGTGTGAAGAGTAATTAGTCTCAAAGGAAAACAGCATGGGACTGAACAAGAAATGGGCAATCCAAATGGAAAAAGTAGCCAAGTAATCAATTTAACAGTATAAAACTGCCTTTAAAAACAAAATATGCATGATGATATCGAAGTCAAAACAGGCTGTCAGATGCACAATGCTACTCCAATATTTTTATTATTTGGCAGCTGTGCTGAGTTGGAATAACAGGCATTTTAATTTTATGAATGTAACTGGCATCACAGAGATGGGCTTGTGATGGAAACAGTGAGTAATTCTCCCACAGGAATCAGGAGATTATATAGAGTCCAGTTTAGTCACTAAATTTCTGAAATCCTAAGGAAAACTAGGCAAAAGCTTGACTTTCACAGAATCACTAAGGTTGGAAAAGACCTGTAAGATCATCAAGTCCAACCATAAAAAAACAAAAAAAACCCTACACACAAAAAAATACCAAAACCACCCATAAACCACAAAATACACCACAACCCACACCAAAACAACCCACCCACACCACACAGCACCATGCCCATCAAGCCACATCCCACAATGCCACATCCACACGCTCCTTGAATACCTCCAGAGAGGCAGAATATAAAATAAGTAGCATATTATACAAGAAAATAAAACACTTCTGAAATGCAGTACCAGCACTGAGTACTGTAATGCTAATTATCATATGTCAACTAATAATATTTATTTGTAACAGAGATAATAATAAATAAGAAGAGCTTTTGACATGTTACATGTTATTAAGAAGCCACGGTAAGATAGGGGCATCATTTCTTGTAGCACTGCGCAAACTTTGAGAGACACTTTCAGTCTCATACAGTTTACATTTTATAGTGTGTTGTAAACAACAGTAAAGTAATTTGCTTTTTAGAGGGTTTGAGTTACTCTAAATTTTTTTGATGTAATCAGTACTCTTGACAGACCCCATGTCACACAACTAAAAGTCTTCCAATCCACAGGACAACTGAAATGATTTTTCCCTTGGAATGGGATTCACTCAGATACAACCACATCGAACAGAGGACAAAATGTGTATATAGCCAGTTACTAGGAAAGATGTTTTAAATAAACCAAACTGTTGGTTCAAGTTGTTTCACTTCTAGGACAGAGAGCAATTTAGCCACTTAGAAGGAATGGTGGGAAAAAGGTCAAATCATTAACACAAAGTAGACAGTAATTTTTATATCATTTCTATTATCATTTACGTGTTATGAAAAATAAAGGTATTATGAAAAATCAAATCTTAAGAAAAATCAGAAAAGCTCTTTTGTTCACTCTTTGTCATTAATAATTTTGTGATGTAAGATTTGGGAAGTAATCTGAATTATGGAAGTATCCATCAGATTCACTCTTTGGATAGTGGAAAATCACTCTTTATGCTTTGGGGCCTGTCTATACATGTACTCAGTTTAAAGATTAATTTCCTGCTGAGGGAATCCCACTGGTTAAGAGAAGTGGCTTCCTCTCTGGAACAGGTAAGCAAGTAAGCAAATCTGATGATTTGATTAATTTACTGTAAATGTTTAGGTATTTTGTAACAACTTTCTAGTTTTGAAGCTAACTGGTAAACAGAGAAACATTTCTGAAGCCTCACCATACAGAATTCTAATTAATGAAAAACTGCATTGAATTCACAACCAGAAATAAAGAAGATTATGACAATAATTCTGCCTTGCATTAGTTCTGAAATGTTTAATTAAAATGGGTTAAAGACAAAGACTAATTAAAAAGTCATTGTATGGTGCTTTCCTGAGTAACAATTACGTAGGAATAGACCTCCTTCCTTTTCAGCTCAGTAGAAGACTAATCTGTGAATTCATCTTTACTTTCAATTGTATTCAAGTAATCGTTCAGACAGGGAAGTCCAAACCCAAGTCCTATGTCAGTCTATGAGGAATTTCATCAAAATCAGACGGCTACAGAAAATCTTGTCAGTGATTAAGTCACCTGGGTGCTTCAGTTTTATGGATCAAACCTGAAGGGGTCCCAGTCTACAAAGTATGCTGATGGTCTGCCTTCTGGACACAGCTCCCTTTGAAATGTCTCCAGCTAGGTCTTCCCACAAGAGTTTGAAAAAATCTCGGTTATGAAAAGGTTTCCGTTTGCTAGACCTAGCTACAACACGTATTTTGACATTCCATATAATTTGTAGGGCAAGAAGTGCTTCTTCCTCTATTTGTTGCTTCTGGCTGTCTCTCTGATGTGTAGTCTCCCTCTGTGAGTGACCACACAGGTCCTGTATTCCCCAGCTAAACTTTAGGACCATGTTCAGTGAATGGTTTAGAAAGTTGCTCAAATCAAAATGTTGTTAGAAGCATCTCTGGGCTGTGTCAGTCTCACATTTGTCTCTCAGGACAAATGTGTTCTGAGTTTGCTGTTTTCTTTTATTATACTTTGTAATACTCCCTTTCACTGGCAATTGCCTGCATTTCTTTTTATACTGTTGGCAATTTTGCTTTGTTTCCTGCTGCAGCTCAGTCAGAATTTTCCTAGCTTATGTATGCTGTCACTTAGTCTAACATGAACATTATTTGATGTACATTCAGGGTATATAATGAGAAAGGAAACAGTCTGCAATGCACAAAACAAAAGGAAGTGCAATCACATTCCTGAAGTAGTTAGCACCATCACTTGATAGCTGAAAACCAGAACTCAAGGAGAGTGGATAAAATTCAAGGCTGAAAATTTTTCCAAGTTACAACAATCAGTCTGAATTCACAGCATCCTTTGAGTGAATAACTTTCTTTATTCCACCGCGTATTTCCTGATCCTCTGTGGCAGTGACCCAGACAAATCCAGTGGTCTGGTTTTGGGGAGTTAAAACTACCACATTTCCACTACATGGCAGAATATATCATTTCTCATTGTCATTAAGTCCAGTTGGTTCTGCGCTCCATAACATAGGAAGAAATGGAGCATAGTACGGTATGCACCACATCAATAATTTTGTGCACTTTCTTAACAGAATAGCAATTAACAACTATATATCTGAAGAGTCATTAATGGGTATTGTGCAGTTTATCCAAGTACCATTTGGTGTGGATGAAATTTGCCTCTGTGAATCAGCACATGGGCTTATTTACAATGCACAATAAGTTCTTACACATACGTAGGTGCTTCCTCTCTGCCTAGAGGTGAATTTTATTTGCATAACTCTCCTGGAAAACAAAAGCTTACTTTCTTGAGCTCATGTCCTAGGCACAAAAATGAAAAGCATTTCAAACCATATGAATGTAATATAGAAGTCATAAAACTGTATATTTGTATTTGCTCAGTGCTATGTATTAAGTTATAACTTAAGTAATTGCATAAGTAAAGTAATGATATTACTGAAGTAATTACTATAAGTATGTAACAATAGTATGACTATTGTAAGTCCCTTAATCACTGATATTTTGAAAATCAACTAGAATTTAATGCAAGAGTGTATCAATCTAAATCAAAATGGGACTGTGAAAAGAGCAAATTGGAAAAACCACTCAACACCTTGATATAAGCACTTCTTCAAAGAACTCTTGGAAAACATCTTCTCCAAGACAGCTATCTCCTAAGCATTGAACACTTCATTTCAGCAACCAGGAAGTTTAGAGATCAAAAGGAAACTAAACATTTACTGTTTTCCAAAACCAAAGGAGGGCTGGAACCTAAAAGCTTGCCTTTTTTTAACTATAATATTTGATCTAAAACAAGATATTACCTCTTCCTGCAAACCATAACTCGACTGAAGACAAAAGATTTCTCAGGTGGGAGAGTTTCATATGTTAACAGCCAACACTGGACAAGCCAGCAGAGAACTTTTTCTAGGCAGCAAGTTAGATGAATTATATTATGTCAGATTAGGAGAATGTTAAATTTCAGTGAAAAAATAGATATGCTTATGGCTTGGTTTAGGTTATTTTTTCCTCCAAAATGTTTTTCTTAGGAGACATATGTTGTTCCAAGGAGATTACTAGTTGGCGATCAACTAAGTTTATTAGTCTCAGAGTTAACAGAAATGGTTTTTTGGACAAGCATATTCTGAGGTAAGACAGAAATGAGGGACTGCCCTGTACAGAAGGCTGTAGTATGTTGTAGTTCTCAGCTTCTTCCTTTTTTGTGTGTGAACAAATGCAGAGTTATGTAAGAAATGGAAAATTATACATGGCTTTTAAAAAAATTTGCAGGCATTTTTCATAATAATGTGTTGTTTAAATATGACCAGTTGCTACACTCTAACCTTATTGTTTGGTCCACCAGTTAGTAGTTGCAAGTGTACAGACTACTTTTCACATTCAAGTGTTAGCAACTGGGAAGAGGGGCTGTGCACTGCTATGTAGGTGTTATACTCTAACCTTAACAGGAGCTACAAATCAAGCGCCAAAGGAAAAAATGCCAGTTCTTGATGGTCAAACACAGAGCTCTAAATGAAAAGCCAGACAGTGGTTTGTTCTGGCTCCATGCACAAGAAGCTGGGCAGGGTGTCTGTGTCGATGTGGTCACTTTGTCAGGCTAGCTACCGCCTGGGTCCCCCCATGACCCACTTCTGCAGCCAAGGACAAAAGGAAGTAACAAATGTCTTACCCAGCGGCAGGAGATGGGACTTGTAAAGACAATGTAACTCCATCTGCACCCATGTATAGGGTCTGGCTGAGATGGAGTTTATTTTCCCCACAGCAGCCCTCATAGTGCTGTGCTTTGCATTGGTAGCTAGAAAGGTGTTGACCACACTCCAATGTTTTGGCTACTGCTGAGCAGCGCTCACACAGCATCCATGCTGTCTCTCCAACATTCCCCCCTCACCAGTAGGCTGGGGGTCAAGAGATTGGGAGGGGACACAGCCAGAACAGCTGACCCAAACTGACCAAAGGGATATTCCATACCATAAGGCCATAAAAGCTAAGAGAAGAAGGAGGAAGGCAGGGAGCATTCGTTATTTACGACGTTTGTCTTCTGCAGCAACCGCTACACGTACTGAAGCCCTGCTTCCCAGGAAGTGGCTGGACATCGCCTGCTGATGGGAAGTAGAGAATAAATATTTTTCCTTTGCTTCCATGCGCGGCCTTTGCTTTTGCTGCATTAAACTGCCTTTCTCTTGACCCACAAGGGGTTTTGTCATGGTATTTTCTCCCTCTGTGTCCTGCTGAGGAGGGGAGTGATAAAGTGGCTTGGTGGCACCTGGCGTCCAGCCAAGGTCAGCCCACCACAACCCAATATAAACCACTGCTGGTAAGAAAACAAAGATCATTCTCACAGTTTGAATATAAAATATCTGAAATTTCTCAAGAAGAAGTGTGATGTATTATTGCAAAACAGTACCATAATATGCTGGATGCAGATTAAGATAACATCACCTAGTAGAATCCAGGGATGACATTGTGATTTGAATCTTAAAAACTCCATGCGATTTCCCTAAACATCTGCCTAGATTCTGCAGCAGGGAGGGCTGGTGTCAGTGAGCATATCTTCACTACCAACTTTCCACTTATACTGTGATGCAGCTGTATTGAAAGGGTGCCAGTGTTTGTCTACTTGTTTGTGAGCTGTTTTTCCTGTTGCTCAAATAATTTCTTACAAATGGCTGGCAAATACCATTTTTTTCAGCAGCTAACTTATCCGGTAAAGTCTTTTTAAACCAAACAAAATCTGCTTTTCCCTTCTTCTCCTGTAACTGCATGAATTTGTCTCTAAGTGTCCTTTTTCTAAGACTAGGTCTTGCTTTCTAACTCTTGCTCTCTTTTTTAATAATTAATTTCATTTGCTATTTCACTTCATGTTTTGTCACTATTAACATCCTTTGCTTTATCTAACACACGATCCACCTTCTTCAAAATGAGAGGTGGGGTCCCTGCTACAGAATGGTGTACATCATCAGGTAAACTGAGTGAAAGGAACTAAAATTTGTTTTAATACCATTAAACCTAAAGGCATATACTTAATAATAAAGCAAATAAGGCATACAAGATAAAGGAACTCTATGTTGGGAAGAATTGACTTGAAATCAGGGATTATCCTAGTCTAACATTACAGCTGAAAGGGATAATACCAAACAAGAGTTGTACTGTTATATGACCAGGAGTAAGTCCTCGAGAAGGGTCTGAAAAACAAATAATAATAATGAGATTACATTTCCCTGGAAGATTCCAGCGTAGGAGGGGAAAGGGGAGTAGGCTATGATGTAAAGTTTGATGGAAAACCAAGAGGCACTGCCAAATCTGTCTTTAATTGAAATACTATCTGTGGATCAAAGAAAGATTCAGACTGCCAGTGTCCTCAAGCTTTGATCTGGCACTGTAATAAATACCCATCAAGATACCTGCACTCCTTGCCAAATGAGTGCCAAAGAAGGAAAGTGAAGATGACAAGCAGGCACTTCAGGATTTTACTTGCTGTGTATTAGCCAGGTGCCAGAGTTAGATGAGGAAAGGGGAAAAGGTTGAGAGGAAGAAAGTAAAAATGAGACTACATGAGCAGCAGAATAATCTTTTGCACTGAGGCCTGTAGAAAGTAGTTGTATGACTTCATATGCATCGTCTGTTTGTGACTTGACATTGCCTTTGCGCAGTTCACAATTAGTGTCTCTCCACCTGTCTTGCAAATTCATCCTCAACTGTAAAGGTCAAGTTGGGATTTTTCCCTTATATACATCACAACTCGCAAGAAAGGGTTCACATTACTACCACATCCACATTTGTACAGGGCATCACCTTCACGTTACGCTTATATGTCTTTGCTTGTTTGTTGCTGACTGATTTTGTAAAGGACAAGTTCAGTCCATGACTAAAAAGGAATAGATTCCAGCTCGCTCCCCCTTATGCTTGACCTTCAAAAGCAACATGAGTGAAACAAGGAAAAAAAAGAATGATGCTAGGCAGGACTCTGGATGGACACACACACACACACACACACACACACAGTGTCACCATCCCTGGAGGTTTTTAAAAGACGTGTAGATGAGGCGCTCAGGGACATGGTTTAGTGGTGGACTTATCAGGTTTAGGTTTATGGTTGGACTTGATGATTTTAAAGTGCTTTTCCAACCTAAATGATCCTATGATTCTATGATCCTATGATCACAGCATCTCATTTAAGATGTATTCACATAGGCATTCCTTAGTCCACACTTGCACAGTAGTCATCAATGTATTTCCAGCAGCTTTTTTCTATGCAGAATCACAATATTTGTTAAATATTGCTTCACCATTATGTAGAGAACGCATTTACCTTCCCTCCTCTCTGAAATTACTCTTCAAGTGCCTTGAGAAATAGAATGTTTTTGTAGCCAGGTTTTGTGTGTGTGTGTGTGTGTACCTGTCTTCTTTCCAATATTATGGTCACTTTTTGTCTGGACTGTTGAATACCCTTTATGTCACCAGTCTTCAAAAAAGAACAGAGTAATATAAAGGTATTTATCTATCAGCTATAAGGAAGTAAACATGTTCTCTGACTGAAGAAACAGATGGAAAATTAACCAAAATTCTTGACTCTTTTACAAATTATCTTAGAAAAAGCTACAGTTTCCTTATCTATAAAATGTAAACAGTCTTATTATTTCATATTGGTGGCATAAACCTGAATTATTCCCGTTTGGAAAGTGCTTTGAGAGATTCTGTGGTAAAGTCATTTATATTAACCCAGCTTTTTGATAGTGTTTAACAATTAACATAACTTTCATGGGCTATTTTCTTAATTTCTTAATTGGAGGAGATTTGTTGTGTTTTGCCTGGTTTTTACCTAGGTGGCTTCAATGGGAGTTGCTTATGAAAGCATTGATTCCATACTGGATAAGGAACTCAGAATTAGCAGCAGTGTTAGAATACTGTCAAAAGTACAATATAAGGATCATTTTAATTACAAAAACAAATCAAGGGCAGATATTGACTCTGCCATGAAGCGCTAACAGCATTTCTTTGGCTCTGCACAATCTTTGAATCAGGAATGGAAATTTGGCCTGTTCTTCTGATACAGGTCTGTGTTGACCGGAGCTTTATGACAGACCTGCCTGCACCTTTTGCTTAAAACATATTCAGCATAAGAGCTTCAAAACTCTCTTGCTGTTTCATTAAAACAGGGGAACTTTAACTAGAGGGAGTCCTAGATCTGCCCAGTGGAACAAATTAATAAAGTAATGACAAAATCTCTACCCTGCCCACTCAGTCCATTCAAGGCAGGCAATTTCTTTCATGCTTTATCCCAGTCCGGCATTCTCCAGTGACTTCCTGAGCTGCTACAGACTTTCTGGGTCTCTTACTTTCCAACCTTTCTGATGTCTGCCTTCTTGCCTCCTCTCTGTTCCTCTTTGGGAGTCTGGACCGGTCTTCAGTTTCTTCCTGGCTGTACCTCTCTTCACCTGGCCTGACCCAGAAAGATGCTCCCAGCTAAAAATATCCAGTTACTTGCAGAGATTTTTCAGATAGCCCAGCATGCAATAGCCAAGACAAGACTGTCCATAAATACATTTTCACTGAAGCATAATGCATAGTATGCATATATGTTGGCGAACAAAGAGAATCATGCTTTCTGTCACAATCTCTCCTATACTTCAATGCTAGATGTTATCTAGATGATAGATGAATGAATAGATGAAATCTAGGAGGTACTCACTGCAGAGTTTGGGATCTAAGAGGAGTAACATTTAGGGATTGAGATTTCAGATCTTTATCCATGTAACGAGATTTTTATTGTGAGGGAAGCAACTGTTTCATAAGGCTGAAGGCTTTGCTTCATTTGGTTTTGCTGATCTACATTTGTCTTCCAGGCACCTTACAAACAACGGAAGTTTTTCTTCTCCAAATGCACACACAGCTGGCAGACTTGCCATCTCCCAGAGGGTATACCTATGCTCACTGGAGTGTTCAGTAAACATGCACATTCAGAGCATAAATATACAGGAATGATAATTAACGCCCACTAACCAGTCATCATGTCTCTGTATATTTTATCACAGCTAGACTTTCTACCCTTGTTTTTGTAGTACCAGCACAGGTACTCAAATAAACTTTCGAGAGCAGGAGGGGAAACATAAGGCAGTCAAAGGAGCAGCTAAAGTAATGGTAAGACAAAAGATATATTTTGCAACATCTGTCTGGCCATTCAGATTTAACATCTAAGATTTTCTGAGCCCCAGTACTCAAGGGTTGGTCCATCCACAGGAGCATAAGCTTTCAATACTTTCAAAATAACATCCGATCCTTTGCTAAGTGGAGGGGCAATCTGCATATTTGTGTATTGCGAACTTTAAATTACATAAATCAAAGCTGACAACCTAAAAACACTATCACTGAAACACTTAAAATCCATAACGCTCTCATTTTGATGCCTCAGTAGGCCCCCTTTCCAGGTTTGATTGAAAGACTGCTCTATAGCTGTATGACTCTAGTCTGAAAAGTCAATGCATTATGGTAGGACTGACAGGATATGATTAATGTTCTTAAAAATGTATTATGGCAAACTTTGTGTATCAGTCCAAGCCAATCAAACTGTCCATTCTCAAATGAGGTAAGAAAAGAAATAAGAGGCTTTTATTGTCACATTCAATTTTTCCGATTACATTTATTTTTGCAACATCATTTGCTACCCCTTGTTACATTTCTTTAGAACTTATTTGGCCTCTGAAATATGAAAAGGCTGAACATCAGTCATGTGGAGCAAAAAATACAGAACTTATGCATAACATTTGGTGTCAGAAAGAGTAACACTGTTCTTCAACAAAAATGTGCTTGGTTGAAATGTCTCTACTCTGCAAATGCACCAGATAGTTGGAACACCGTCCTCTGGAAATGCTTAATTTTCCATCAGCTACCACTAGAAGGCCCATCAGCTACAATTGGACAAATTACCATGGGTGTTACTACTTTTAGAGATATATCTTGTTTGGTTTAGGCAGTCGGATTATCCTTCTGTTGTGCACTCTGCCCTCTCATCCCGTTCTGTGGGCAGAAGCACACAGAATTGCTGCATCTGCAACATATTTGCCTTGATGGGAGAAAGACTGTCAAAGGTGTTGAGAGTTCAAAGACCCTGATGTAAGTACATGTGTTAACTGAATTTAACTGTAAACGAAGAGATTATGTCCTGGAGGTAAATGAAAATGACCTTGAAAAGGAGATGTTTGCAGAAACCAGGCAGCAAGCACTAAAATAAGCTTAAGGATGAGTCACAACTGTGATGATGTGTGTTGACTGAGACACAGTGAATTTACAAAGAAAGTATGGATTACCATGAAATAAGAAATTGCTGTTGGCATGCACTAAAAATGAACTGCAGATAAAGACGTGGGCACCTGACATTTCTGTAACCCTTTTCATTTTAACATGCTATAGTTCAGATCCCTCCAAAGGTCCTTAGATATGAGCTATCCATTTCCAGGGGAGTATTCTCAACATGTAAAGTTGAGTCTTTGGTGGACCATGGCCTTTGAGAATTACATATCTGGACATTAATGCTTTACTGAAATATAAAAAATTTTAAATAACAAATATCATAAAACCTGTGATGCTTTCATGTACCATTTTGACACATTGTCAGGAAACTTATTTAAGTTTAAGACTCGTGGAAGAGTCCGTAGAAAGTTTATTTCAGGTCATAATTCCCATATGGAAATTGGACTAGAGCTGAAGACTGCCATGCTGGATTATTATATACCGTTAGTAGATGACTGCAGTTTGAAGATCAGCTTCTATTTCAGGCACGCTGAAACTGAAGGCATGTCTGTAATCAAAATTCCTTTGACTATTTATACTGCATTTCCTTTTCTTGGGTCTGTTTTTCAGACCAATCCATCAGATTTAGTCTAGATTTAGATTTCAGTGCCCTTTTACTAGAATATGTGAATTTTAGTTTAAACTTGTTTTGTCTTTCTTCCCAAACAAAATTAATACTGCTTTTTATGTTCTTTGAATTAGACACTTGGCTTTGCTGTCTGGACAAATTGTGTTGTGAGGTGTCTGTGTTTTGAAGTAAAATTAATGGAATCCGTGTGTGAATCAATGTCCTAATGTTTCAAACCAGTTCCAGATGAGAACTCTAGCTATAATACTCTCTGGGGACTGCTGATAATTTTCTAGATGAATTTTCTATTGTGCTACCATATAGTCAAGTTTGCACAAAAATTTAATGTAGAAGCACTGAGTCACAAACTTTTATATTATGTAGAACAAGTGGCAGTCAGATCTATGTTTTGTTCTACTACCCATTCCAGTAGGAGAGTGACTTTAGAAAACCTGGCGAAGTTGGGAACATACTGCTTTGATGTACTTACTGTTCAGTGATGGGGGTGAATGCACGATTAACTCTCTATGGTGTTCATGTTAAGGAATATGATGGCAGAGTAAGAGAATGACTCCTTCTCCTTAAAATATTATTTTCTTTTCAGACCTTAGAGTGGATGGATCTGTTCCATTGCATCTTTAACAGCCACTAAACAAAGTATTTGTAATAATATACCATGGAATCGGTTGGATATTGGTTCATACTGCTGCAAGCTATCTGTAAAACTGCATTGAGATTGATACTGTGGTAGAGAAGAACATATGAGAATATTGCACTTAGAGAGAGAACCATATGTAACAGAACAAACTGGAATGAAAAATAACATAATTCCCAGTAATCCCATCAGATTCCACAGAGAAAGGATAAAGGTGGGAGAATGCAGGACTGAGAAGCCTTCGTCTCCGTTCTTTCAATCGATATGAGAGGAAGGATCTTTGTCCCTGTGTACTAATCTCACCCCAATCTATTCCATATTCAGTCTTTCTGAGCAGTGATTTTGTTGCTATTTTAATTGTCTTTATCAAGGAGAAGCTGATTTGTTATTTAAAATAAGTATAAACTAGCAAGTAGATATACGTTCCATTGGCATCAGAAGGGCAGAGCAAGACTCTCAGAGCAAAAACAGAACAGGACAGGATGCAGTGGATCATCCTTGTGACTTCTAAGTGCAGAATATACTTCATGGATAAAAACACTGCAAGTTCTGAGCACTGCTGGCCAACTTTCAAACCGCGAAGGTCAGCTTGAACAGCAGCTGAGGTTATTTTTGTGTGTGTTTATATGGTCTTAAAATTCAGACAATTTGGGGCTCTCCTGTTGTGCAATAGTTAAGCTGTGTAAGTGCATGGTTTGATTTTTCATTATCACCACACCTCTCCTTTTTGTTGGCAAACCTCAGATTTTCTTATTACAGGTTCTTCTATCATCTCCTTAAACTACAGACTTTTTCCTATGACAGGGCAAACAATATGGTCCCCAACACAAGGGGACCTTCATGTCTACCTGGGATCTAATGCCAGACAAACATTAAACCAGTTAATTAATAAAAACTGATGAGAAAATTTGCAACAGATCCAATGAGGATACTAATAAAATTGGTCAAAGAGACTGAAACTGAAAGAAAGAACATTGGAAAATCTTGTTATCATAATATGCTTATATCTAATTATATCACTAAAATTATATCCAGAAGAGCCAGGACACTGCTGTATCCGACCTTGGTAATCCACTTGCTAGAAACCACCAGCCTCTGTCTCCAGCATCAACATACAGCAGTATGGAGCCCTGACAGCACCTCTCCATTTGCAGAGTTTGTATGGGATGTCAGGTTTGAAAATTGCTTCTATACCCTGAAGTCTGAAAGGGTTTCTTATCTGTGTCTTCCTCTTTGCAAGTGTAATGCAAAAATAATATATAGCATTTTGAACTGAGGAGACCTTTTTGGCATTGATCCAGAATGTTAGGGGAAAGGGTTAGTCAGTTGGGTTGCTTAGAATAGTATATTAATACTGTTGAAACACTTTCTTTCAATCTACTTTGGTTTTCTGAGTTTTAATTTAAAACGCTGTGCTTTAGAATGATAAGTTAGGTATGAAGAAGGAAGAAGATAAATGTGGTCAATGAAAATTTACACACTCTGTGCCTACCCCAAAAAATAGCAAAGAGATTTTTCAGTTCAGTCACACTCTTGAAAATCCAAATTATACATACACTTCCATACCTAATCTACAAATACATTCACCAATGCCATGTGCTCTGAATATATAATCATATTTAGAAGTCACTACTTGATATTGGTGTATTTCTTCACCCTAGTGATAACTGACTCGTTAGTTACGATTTCCTCACTGCTCAAAAAAGTCCAAATATTTACGTAAGGAGCTTGCTAACTTCCTTCATGAGTTTGTATGACCTGGTTGCCCGAAATAGGAGGGTAAGCAGAGTCAATAGTGTGGGAAATCTTTCCCAGTTCAATGTCTCTAAGTGTTTAAGCTCTCTGGCCTTCATAAGACTCCAAGAAAAGCTTAAATTTAAATGCTCTTTGAAGCTTTGCTGGATAAGAGCTTTAAAGGTTGCATAACAGTTTGTTTGTCAAGTGGCATCACAGATCTATTATATTAATAATAGGGAAAGTACTTCCCAAGACTGACAAATTTATCTGAAGAACATCTTAAGATAGGTAGGAAAATAATGGTTATTTTAATTTTACTGACATTTATGGGGTACCACAGGGTATAAGTTAAACAGGGAACAGATTGCTTGGGTAGGGGGGTCAGCGCAGCCATGGCTCCACTTCTTCTTGTGGTTTGCAGCACATACATGAGATTATCTCTCTCGGCATCCCTGTTGAGGGCTGCAATTGCACTATTACTTCCCACTTGTTTTACACTTTCAGAATGTATCTTGAGCAAGAAGCATTTGAATTTGTATTTTTATAAAAAAATCTGTTACTGAAAATGAAAAGAACCATAAAAGCCCAAGAACACCCTAGCAAACAGTGCCAGATCACCCTGCTGCACTGGCCTGCCTCCTTACAGCCCGGGGGCCAGGGGTCCCATGGCATCCACTGCTGGCCTTCAGAGGAGGGGGTGCTGAACAGCCCTCCTCTCTGTTAAAACGGGTCTCTTAACCTCTTGTCTTGCGAAGTTTCAAGCACATGGAAAACTCGTTGAGGATCAGCACATCTGGTCAGCTTTCGGGTGACCTAACAGTGGTTTTTAGTAGGAAACAGACATGTAATTAATAACAGAAAACTGAATACATTTCATTCACAGCACCCCGGCTGTCACCGCTCTGTCTTTTTAGAGGCTGGTTTCTGATGCCACTCTGTGGTGTATGACCCTCAGCTACTTTGGCCATGACTGCTTTCCCCACCGTTTGTTTAAAGTGAGTCTGGTGGATTCATAGGAGTTACTAGTCATAGGACTAATCCCTGAGAGGCTAACAAGAGACTCTATTTATAAACAAATGTTTTTACATGCATTGCCTCTTGAGTTTAACCTATATGAAAATGTGTAGGGGTTCTCCCTATCTATTTACTTTATTAATGCTTAGTTAACTATGCAGATTAAACCAATTTGAAAAAATACTCTCATCCTTCGTATGGAAAACAATGGAAAACTCAGTGACAATGCATCAAATAATTCCAGATCTGCCTAATCAATTGCTTAAACATCTACTATTACAAAAAACTTTGATTTATTAAGTACTTCACAGTAGGTGTTCACATAACAAGAGGTGATAAAGGATAAGGATAATAAGAAAGGAGGTGAATAAGGACAGTCAGGAGGAGAGGCAGACATGAAGGGATATTACGGGCCTGGAGAGGAATAGGTGTGATAATGTGGAGTAACGGACAACATTGGTGAGAACTTATTCCAACAGGAAAAAAACATGGGTTTTGGGGTATTGGAATCAGACAGAAATGGACAGAAGTGATGGGCAGAACAGTCAGAGAGGAGCAGCAGAGTTATTTAGCAAAGCTGTTAAGCTCAGTCAGAGAAACTTTAAGTGGAAAGAAACAATAGCACTTATCACTCTCCAAAATAAGCAAATTTTAGAAAATAGCAAAGTGCAATTTTTTATATATTTCATGTGTAAATGCATACATCTGCTCATGAAAATCAGATGTAGATGATACAGCTCTTTATGTTATACTTTTTTAAGAAGCAGGCTCTGGAAAAACTCCAAGATCATGCAGCTCTACAAAATACTGTGTAATAGAATCACAGAATCACTGCAACTCCAAATACTTGCTTTCATTAAACAAACAAACAGAAAAGAAGAAAATCTCGTCCTTTTCTCATACTGGGCTACATCCAGAACATCTCCAGGAGAATCCCTGGAATCGCACTTATGCAAAACTGACAGTATCATGTTCTGAATCTTTGGCTGTTACGATGTTATGAGAATCATTTCTGTTCAGTGTGAAATTGTTCAGTGATGATT
This sequence comes from Gavia stellata, assembly GCF_030936135.1. NCBI lineage: Eukaryota > Metazoa > Chordata > Aves > Gaviiformes > Gaviidae > Gavia > Gavia stellata. Next base: position 66,665,434 of record NC_082637.1, read on the forward strand.
TCAATGCTGTACTCTGTAGAAGGCTACCAGGCTAACTGGTATATACAGTAAGTATCCGTTTCAGTGAAATAGCAGGCAGACATGTCATTCCCAGGTCTAAAGTCAGAACTGCCCTTCCCACAGGATTAGAAAATCTACTTTCTCACATCCAAAACTCTCAACTGTACATCAGATCACAATTTTAAATATTTTTCAGTCTATCAAAACTTCAAACTGTGAACTCAGAAGCAAAAGGTTCTGTTTTCCATTCAAGTAATTCCTCCAAAGCAATTAACTAATAGAAAGATCTCCTGAAAATGAAAATGGAATATTTTGGAATTTATAAATATGAATGTAAATAATACCAGATACCTTGCTTTTCAAATCAACCTCTCATGTTTCCTATTCTGCCATGTTGTTGCAGCAATAAGGTCTGACCACTAAGCTACAGGGACAGACCTATTTGAATGAGTTAGCTTGAATGAAATGCATTCTCTGCTGTCCTTACATGTTCACTTTCTGCAAGTTGTATGCTGTCCTCTAGCTGTCCTCAAGATTAATATGTACAAACATCCTATCCAGCATAAAAAATGATGCAGATGTGTGAGCTTTGCAGTCATTTCTAGATGACAGTGAAGTGTCTGTAGTTGTTTTGAAAATACAGGTTGGTAATATCAACAGCTTTAGTTTTGTGGTAGAAAAGGCCACACTGATTTCCATTGCCTGATACAATAGTCCTAAAGTTTCATTTCTAATTAGTAATGCAGTATTATTGGGAAAATAAATAGACTGAAGATACTTCCTCCTACTTTGATAACAATTGAAAATTTTATATTTTATATTTTATATTGAAAAACTGCTGTTATAGGCTGTGTCAACAGCATATATACAAAAAGGTTCAGAAGTCAAGTGCTTTAGCTACGTGTCCTCTCTATCTCCTTTCTTTACCTGACCTTGCACAAAAAGAGAAGCCTGTGAAAACAGGAGGACCTAGTTCTGATTCTGACTGCTTTGAGTCTGTAATGTCTGTGGGATGGTATGCTGTTGAAAAGCTGTGGAACTCCCTGTAAAAACAACCCCATTGCTCTTACCCTACCTTCACCACATTTCCTTCTGTCCTTACAAACTGATTAAACTGTTGATTACTTAATGTCCCTTCTGGTTTTCATCCTTTCCTATAAAATTGCAGCTAAAAGTCAATATTGTATTAACTAAATAATGCACTAGAAATCTCAATTCACAATTTAAAATCTTCAGAATGAGATTACTAATTTTTTTTAACAGGAAAATAATTGAAGTAAATTGCACACAAGATATGCTTATACTGAAAAAGAACAGAATTTTTTGCTCCTAGAGGTCCATTTTAGAATATTTTCCCCTTGTGACCCTCAGGGCTCGTTTTGAGAGTTTTCCACTCTCTTCATGATGCGAAATTTACATTAAACTATGTAAGAGGGGACAAGATAGTAGAAATTCTGAAGATTGCTTTATTCCCTTGAATCACAGCAACTTTAAAAAAGTAATTTTCCATTTGAGGTGAATATAACTCACCGGTCCATGCATTTCATGTGTCCTCTGCTATATTTGGCTCATAAAGGTTACACCCCCTATTTCTCTCAAGTGGCTAAAAGACACACTTTCAGTTCCCCAGGTCACTTTGTTCAGTCTGCAGTGTCCAGCAGGACGATGGCTGTCCCAGAAAGATGGCTGATGACAACAGACAACAGATGCAAGCCTTGTAGTCTCAGAGTGAACTGCCCACTTTCACACATTGGTAACTACTCATTGCTGCGGAGGCTGCATTCCTCTTCATTCACAGGCCTCCTGGTTTGCTACAGATCAAGGACTATTGAACAGCAGTAACTCACTCTGAAAGCTCTGGATGGCTTTGGTTCAATCTTAGTGCCCATAAAGACAATACAACAGCTATACTAAAATGAACTAACATCCATTTACTCAGTAACACTGTGTTTTCATCTCTTAGCAGTTAGAAAGGAGACTCCAAACACTTACATTTGAAATACAAAGTTAGATTAACATCTGCTTAAACGCTCAAGTACATACAGCATAGCAGAAGATCTCAGGGATGTCATGAATCCATGCTTGAGCTCTAAATTGTTTTCTACGTTGGTGAGTATGACACAGTGGATAAGATCTCTTTACAAGAATAGTTCATAGCAAGGGGATGAGGCATGGGCAAAATACCAATAGCTTGCTAAAACAGGCAGAGAGCCATGAAAGCAGGCAGGCACATATCTCTTATGCAGCACAAGAGACAAAAACTAGCTGTCTAGTTTACTGTAGCCCTACTCCAGTGCACATTCTTCCACTTCCCAGTTACTCACCAACTGCCATACATGCCACACAGATGCATTTCTTGTGCTAACTTAAAGATTTATTTAAAGATAATGCTGGCTATAAGTACTGTTCCACTTTCTTTACACTGCCTATATTAAAAAAATCCAAATTTCTGCTATGAAAAAGAGTGGTATAATTCATTGTTACTCAGGGGCAATAGACTTAATTCTTCTTCCTATTACTCCAGTTTTATACCAGCATGTAAACAATGAATCCAGGGGAACTCCACTAGCATAAAAGTGGTAGGAGGTAGTGGAAAGATGAACCAATCCTACCAATTAGACCAGCTCGGCTTTATGGAAATTATAATGGTTGCTCTGGCATCACTCAGAGGAGAATGAGGTTGGGTTTCTTCTATTAAAGGTATCATTTCCACCTGCAAATCTCTATGCCCATTAATGGTCATATAATAATATAACCACTACCACTATCTATTCTTATTTTACCTCAGCACTGACAAATAGACAAGTTTTTGCAGTGCGGCTATATTTAGTTTTGAAGTTGAATATTGTACCTGCAAAAATCTCTTAATCTGCACAAAATGTGCAGTTTACTTCACCTCTGGATCTGGATACTCAGTTCTCAGGTTAGTTATCTAGTTAGAATGTGCCAAGCCTACAGCCAGGTGCAAAAATTTCCACTGAAGGAAGTGAATACCCATTTAAATTTCTAAATTACCTTAGGAACCTAAGGAAGAAGCACATGTTTGAGTTTGCACATACAATATATTAGCTGCATATATTGAATTTCTCTAGAACAAACAACAGCTACTGTATACGTTGCAAAAAAAGCTGAGACTACACTCTTTCCCACAGCTTCAAAAGCCTGGGACTACCACACCTGCCTTAGAAGATTCTAAGCTGGTCTTGGAAGGTCCTTTCCAAGGACAGACAATAGGAGACAATATTGTCTCTGGAAACAGCCACTGAAAGGCATTGTTGCACTTGTTAAATTCTTCTCTTCTACTCTACCTTCTTCTAATTCCCACCCTCATCTCAGTTGTACCTGAGATTCTTCCCAAAGCACTCTAAGCAATATGAATTACATCTGCCATGCATCGTTCATTATTTTACCCTCTCCCATCAGATATAAAAGATCTACAAGACTGTTAAAATAAAATGGGGAAAAAAGACATTCCGAGGGGAATGTGCATAAATGCTAGGTACTACCTCTTGCTCCTGTGAAGTTTAAAGGAAGAAAATGTAATTGTTTTCCTTTGGGCTTGTTAAAGACAGGCTAAGCACTGATGCAAATTAAGCTGTCATACAAAGGAATAAATAACCATACAACTACAATAAATAACAATAATTATAGGATTTGTTATCTTTAAAATCCTATTGACAAAGACCCTTGAAACATTAGGAATTAAAAAAAAAAAAATACCCCTAAAAAATTTACTTAGCAGTAACATACAGTAAAGTGAAAATATGCACTACAGAGGACTAATCTATAAAGACCTTTCAGACATGCCATGTACAATGACATGATTCCAGGTTGCTTCACTTGACTGACATGATTTCCATGGAAAGGAACCATAAAATGAGAGAGAGCTGCACAGCTCTTCTGGGGAGGACAAACCCTTGTTTTTGGGATTTACAGCAACTAGCTTATTGGGGAGCAAAGCATGTATTTGTGGATGAGAATGGTCGGGGAGTAGTAATCTATAGGTGTTTATTCATCAGCAATGGGATTTTTAAAAAGAGAGGTGAAAATGAACTTTGGAAAGTTCATTTGGAAAGCCAAAGCAAAATCTGACTTTAGAAAGTATTTTATCAAAAATCAAGGAGTGCATTTTGCAAACATTGCTGCCATGGTCTGGTCTAGAAAAGGAATGTCTTACTAGAAAAATACCAAAATTTAACATCAAGAGAAGTCTTGATCTAAATTTGGACTGAGACATGAGACTTCGGAAACATATTTTCCCGTTCATTTGAAGCCAGTTTTCAGCAAGAGATTGCACATCATTCCTACCTAACCTTAGTGCTAATGCCTGCAGTCTGCAGCGATTTAGATAAGCATGTGATGCTGATTCTTCCCAAATTTAGGAGAACACATTTTCAGTTAAAATAAGTAGATTCCCCATTTCAGAAGGAGAGTTTTCCAGGTAGAAGTGAAGAGTGACTTCCCTTTTTTTCTCCGTAAGTCACAGCAGCAGCAGATTTCCCTTAGTTTCTATAAGGGCTGCCTCAGAAAAAATATGCTTGTCTGGCCATGTACTTTTCAGATAAGATTCCTGACTTGAAGCCAAGGAAGATGTCACTTTGTATATCCTGCAAAGACAACAGACAGCCTAACTTAGCAATGCAGCTCATTTGAAAAGTCAGAAGACTCTCTCTCTTAAAGAGGAAGATTCATTCCCTATGACAATAGCAATTCAGAGCCACACGTTTTGCAGAATTTGCCAAACAGAGAAAACAGAAAAATAAACCATAAAAACATATGATATTATGTTACTTAAAGAGACACTAATCTTTGTTCTTATTAAGCATCCTCAAAAGTCCTCTGAAGCTAAATAGAATAGTCATATGGACTTTTGGATCATCTGAATAATTCCACTGGAAAAAAATCTTAATTGAAACTGCTACAGAAAGGATTAGTAGAGATAAAAAAACTTCAGTCACTGTAAAAATCCTCTTCAAAATTCTTTTCCTTTCTAGACTTCATGGGTCCACTAATAAATGTATCATTAACATATGTTAGACAACATATTAAAATCCAATTGCAGATAACACTTAGGTAGTTTTGCCATGCAAATTATAGGAGATAAATCCTATAAGGTGTGGAGATTAATGTGGTTTATTTAAGATGTTGGTGTATTTCTCTCCTTTACTTTCCTAAAGATCTTTCTGAGGTTCTTCCCTTCTCTCTTAAACATGCCTAAAGTTTAATGAATTAGCCTTCTGAAAACTTTAGGGCCTTTGTTTTCCCCCATCCACGGCTACATGTATGCATGTGATAAAATAGTGATCAAGTGATAAAATAAATTCATATTTTCTCCTCCTTGATTCTTCTGGACTTGTCAGAATTTTCAAACAGTTGTCTTCAATATCTGACTTGAGAGAGCATTGCTGAAATACTGTCAAAGCTGTCTTTACACCCAAGTGACAATTAAAGCATTGGGATAAACAGTTATTAATAAAGAGAAACTAAGAAAACATCCAAATGTCTGATAAAAAAATCAGTCCGTTCTTGGCTGCCCATCTTTCATCATTTCTTTCTTTTAAAACCATTACTTCAGTTCTCCTGTCACCGCTTATTCTTATGTTGCATACATCATTAATGTATGAAGGAAAAGCAGTCTTTTGAGAGAATACCTTCAACCCTGCAGTTTGCATTATAAGGAAGCATTAATGGACATAAGCCTACTTTTCCTTTTTTTCTAATATTTTCATGAAAGAAAAATATTACAAACTATTTACTGGCACACGAGGTAGTTGTCTGAGACAAAACTCCAGAATAGAGCTTATTTATAAAAATACTAAGTATTTGCAAAGCAGATTGTTTTCACATAGGGTTTTCAGCAGTCTTCCACTGGGCTGCAGTTAGATTTATGGTAACAATCGATAGCATGCCAAAATCTTTGCAGGAACCCTACTGATCTGCTGAGGTAACCAAACACTGAGAAGACCATGCAGATTAACTTCTTTCAGGAAATTTTATCCATCAGCCTTGTCATCTAAACTAGGGCACACAAAAATCTGACTATACTTGAGACCTAAGAACTAGGGAGGAAGTAAAAGTGCAAGATGTCACTGCCAAAACTGTAACGGTTACAATTCTCCTGCTATTTGCCATCCCTCTATATGACTACACTCATGATATAAACAAATGGAGAATAGTGGCATCAATGAACTTAAACAAAGCACACTAGCTAGGAAGGACACCTATGTCATTCTTGCAGATAAAGTTAAAAGCAGAGGCTGACCAACTGAGCAAGAGGTGGTCTAACCCAGACATACCACATTTTAAATGACCAAGTTTAAAAAGAAGGGGTATGGAAGAAGACCAATGAGACCATCCAGAAATGTTTCACTAGCATGTGTCTTTACAACAGCTCTTTTAAAGTTTCACAGAAATCAAAGCATTTTAAGGCACGGTAACATTTTTAATCAAGAAGTCATGTTTAGAGGATGGAATCCTACAGAAGTTACATGATCCCAGCTGGCATTGGACTAGCTGCAACGATAGTCTTCTCTCCTTTAGCCAGCTAAGGTTTTGTGCTATCAGAAGCCTCCATATCCATATGTGCCCCAGTGATGTCATGGCATCTGAGGAGAAACTGTGCTCTCCTTCAGAGCATAGGGTAGAAAGCAATTCTGAAGAAAATATTAGCTCTGTTTTGGTTGGGCACTTTCTGGCAGTGCCTTGAAAGCAGGTACTTACCCCTCTGTGTGTCCACTCTCTGTATCGTGCGTGGGAATACATCTCCCCTGTTTATCACCCGATTCAGAGGCTGACACCATTTGCTTCACTTCCATTTACTTCACTTACACTAGTAAGTGAAATCCTCTGGAAGACATGACTGTTCTGTTTGTGGTGCAATATGCTTGTTAGTAAGAGGATTTGTTGCTATTACTGCAGCTTTAAGGAAGCATGAATACCCGATGATGAATGCAAACTCCTTTCACTTCAGAGTAAGGTAGATTGTAAAGTATGGAAACAGGTATTTAGCAGGATTGCGTGTGTATATTGGACAGCACTTCCTTCAGACAAAGCCAAATACCACCTGCATGCCTCAGCGAGGCTTACAGAACTACTGTAAAGCAGTAAACAATGCCATTTCTACTGGGATTAAACCAGCTAGTCATTTCCTATAACTGCGTATTTAACAGCCATGGCACAGTACTTGTATTTATTAGCACTTGGGGAGTACAGAATTCAAACCAGTTTAATTCCCTTTTGCCTGGTCTTGTCATGTGCAGTTCTCCGTTGGGCTGCTGCCCAAGGAGTCCTTAGTTAATTGAATATAATTATTCTGCATCCTACTTTCAAATGCTAATGCAGTTTCACCTCTCCTTGTAATACAATACTGATGAAAGCCACAACAGTTGTCTGGTACATGTAATTCTTTCCTCTTCAATACGTTCTCCTCCATAATAATGCAGCATTTTGCTGGGTGTTGTTGATCTTTAAGTATAATGTACGATGATGAATAAATTAGTAATGAAAGGTAGTTAAAGGTATTCTCTTAAAACTTGGATAGTTCTTCACTGAAAGACGAATTTTATGGGCATTCAGCACTACTCTTTCTGTCATTACTCATTAATAAATTAACCACGCAGTCAATTAACATGTTCATCTTCACCTGAGATTGACAAGCTGTAGAAAGCAGGGAGGCAATGGAGGTTGGTTTTTCACTGAAAGAGAGTCCTCAAATGTCAATAAACGTCTGTCAGGGCTGAGGTAGCTCTTAATCAATTTGGAACATCTAGATGGCCAGTTAGTGTTGCACTGCCTCCAAAGAGGTCTTCTGTGTCATTTTAAAAGAGACAGGGTTTGGGTTTTGTTTTGGTTTTTTTTTTTTTACTCTTCTTTTTTTAACCAGACTGGAAGACTGGTTTCAACTTAAATACTTAAAATAATTAGTTAAGGTGCTTTGTAAGATAGTGCTACAAATACCCTATACATAAATTAGTAAGTTTGGTCAGAAAACTCTTTTTTATCCTGGTGAAAAAAATTGAGGTTTCAGCAGAGAAAATGTTCTGATTTGAGATAATCAATCAAAATTTCACTTTTTTTGTCAAGTAGTTTTTCAGCAGTGGTTCTAGGGAGCCTGAAAGACTTCCTGTAAAGAACAGTCCTTTCAAAATACATTTGGAAATATAGACGTAATTTTTCAACACTGTTTACCTTAAAGATGTACTTCAGAATGTTTGAAACAAATTTTTGATAAAACATGTGATTTTGAAAAAAAGAGTGTGATAGTGTTTCAATACAAAATTTTTTTCAATTAAAACATTCTGACCAGTTTTGCCATTTAATCATTGCTACCAGCAAGCACGTAAAATACTCCTTCAGATAGTCCGTTGTGAAGTATACCGGGAAAGATACTTACTTAAAAATGCATGTGCAGGGAATTCCTGACAGTAATGGAAATTGGAAAGTTATTGTCAAATGCACCTAATTCAAGACTTTGGGGAATACCTGGGAAATGCTTCTGACAACTTAGAATTGCCATAGTTCATTAAAGCCACTTTTTTCTGCTTTTCAGTAATTTCAAACGTCCAGGCTTCTTGTAGATGTTAATGGAAACACTACTAAAACATTTCAGCACTGGGTGGATAGGTCTCAGATAATATGTTTCATTTTAAGCATGCAAGCATTTTAAAGATAAGCATGTGTTTCTGGGTTCTTCTGGATCAGGGTCTAAAAATAGCAAAGATTATATGGACAGTTTGCTCTGGCAAACCTAGCTGTGGTGCTTCAGCTCCAAACTCCAGCTCACAAATCAGCATATTCCTTACATCACTAACTAAAAAGTGATTTTGAATTAAGACACCAGAACATCAATGTGAATGGCTGTGGCATGGGCATGTCTTCCAGTCTGCCTGCTCTCCAAGGGGTCAGTAGCCTCCCAAAAAAAGGCTGTAAAGAATAGCCAGCAAAAGGCAAACCTTGTAGCTTGCTGCAGCTGTTTCCTCAGTTTTCACAGGGGAATTTAGGCAGGATGGCCACAAGAACCAACCTACACCCTCAGTGAGATATAATCTAAAATTTGTTTAGTCAGCAGGATGGGCATAGTGGGTGGATAGCGGTTTCTGCTCTAAGAGTTCTCTCGTGCAACACACACATGCCCTGCCCCTCTGGGCCAGTTCAGGTTGGGAGCAGGACACTCACTCCCACTGCTTGACTGGACAGATCCTGGCTGGCCACCCAGCCCCTGCATGAACCACTTCCACCTCACTTAGCCTTTGACATAATGTTGGATGCCCATGGAGGTTTCCCCCCAGCCATGGTCTACTGTGTTAGCTATTTCTTACCTGATACAGTAAATTGTTGGCATATGCTGCCAACAGCCTTGCTAATGATGTAGCCGCAGGTCAATCTGTTTGACCTCCTCCTGTCAACCACAGTTTTTTTCATTCGCTGATCTTCCACTCCAAATGTATTACATGAGTGTGAAGTTATCAGAAGTTACCTAACAAAGTTCATCTATCACTTCTGTTTTCCAGTTCATACCAGATTATTTTAGTCAGATAAAGGTGAACAGAAGTAGTCAAGGTCTCACTCCTCTAAGCATTGCCTTGGCGGAGGCTTCACCCCATGGCAGTTGCTTCAGTGGACATTTACCAGAAATCTGAGTAAGGACAGATGAAAGTGGTCTTACAGGATAATTCCAGATACAATGGATTAGTGAAATAACAGTGGTATTGCTGGGAAAATATTCAGCTCTTTCACTTTCCACTTAAACAAAAAGTACTGAGGCTCATTTTTGTTTTGATAATGTCTAGTTAAAGGGTGTAAATTCCACTTTCATTAATTTTACCTTGTGTGTCTTTATATGTCATTTTAATATGAAATGAAAGATACACTCCTGACACATCTTTTTATCGTTTCTGTGACAAAATAGGAGAGAGTGCTGTGGCTTCTGTATAAATGATCAACAGACACTCAATACAAACAGTCATAACTGCAGTGAGAGAAGAATAGTTTGTAACTTTCTATCATCTAGTTATTTTATTTGACCAGTTTCCTTCCTGGGCATCACTGCACGTGTGCGGTCTTATCAAGATCTACCACTTTTATTACTCCATAGACATGTAGCCTGCCTTCTAGCCTTACTTCTATAGAGGACATCAACCAAAATCATAACGTACTTAGAATAATTCATATCTCTTCCTGCCAATATAGCAAAAAATGTCTTTTCCAGTTTCACGGGGTTATTACTCATAAGTGCCAATTTCTTCTTATTTGGATTAAGACAGTACTCAATGTCTGTCCCCAAACCCCACAGTCAGATAAGGAGATACGCTGGATGGACTTGAAGTCATACTGACTAGACAGAAATGTAGAAGTCAGGAAACCCAAATCCCTTTGTATTTGAAGGACAGAAGTTTCCCCTGCGTCTCGCTTTTGTCTTTGCAAAGCAGATACAGAAACGTGTGATGGCAGAAATTCAATCCACACCAAAATGAACCCCATTTTGCTTGATGAGTTTCTGCCTCATGAATGGGAAAAGGAGATATGGCTTAAACACTATTGACTTACTTAGACTTGTTGGTTTTTATTTTTGCAGCTGCCTTTTCTGAATCATTTATTGTGCAAGTAGGCGTTCTTTGAGACCATTCATAATGGGTTCTTTATGCCCTCGGTAAGTTCTGTTTGCTAACACTTAATTTACAAAAGTTGCACCTATTTGTGTATAAGTAATGCTCTCTCACCGAGATCTGTAATTTTGTAGTTCCTTTCCCAGTCTTATGAACACTTTTATGAATATTGCATTAATTAGGACATGTTGCAAATTGGGGAAAGCACACAAGAACACTTACAGTTGCTCGTGTTTTCCTATGTCCCATTTTCTTTTGATGTGGATGTTCATTTCATTTCTGTCCTTTTTTCCACCCTTAATAAGGAAAAAAGTTCTCTGCACCTATAATTTCTTCTTATTGAGTCAAAATTATGGGAAATATAGACAAGAAAAAGTAGGGCTGTAATAACAATAACAGTGCAGAACTGGCTACCAGCTACCAGAAGCTGCTATTAGAAAAGTCTGCTGTTGCACTGCAAGTACAGAAAGCAGAGCATCAAGAGACACTTAAAATACGAAAATACTCACTTGTTAACTAACATCAATAACTAAAATAATCAATCCCCTATGCTTGTGGGATGCCAAGCAGAGACATTTGGTATTAACTTCAGTAAGCATGTGAAGGAGTTCCTCAAGGTGACTGTAAATTGAAAACACAGTCATGATATTGTAATTACTGACCATTTTCCTTGTGGAATTAGGTGTTTTATCACTGAGAACTTGCATTCATTGCACTGTTGATGCTCTGTCAGATGACCCAAACTAGGTCTGTCATGTCATACAAACTGGTTTGGTGACAAAATTTGAACTATTGCTTGAACTATGAATTTACACTCAGAGTAAGCAAATCTTGATGCAGATGGTGAGAACATTATAGTCCCTATGTCTCCAGCGTTCCTTTAACAAAGTTTACAACAGAAGCTTAAGACAGCAGTCTGTGAACTAAAGCTCCTGATGCCTTGACTCACATTCTTTTCTGCCACATTAAGGTAGGTCTGGTAACCATAATCCAGACAATTGTGCATGCAGATGTTGAGAGTAACTCCTTAATAGTACCACAGTATGATTTGCACTGCTAATTTGTTGAAGAAGTTTGCCCAAACTATAATTCAGATTTTGTTCCTATCCAGGTGTCCTTCTAGCCACAAGTGTTTGCAGCTTGACTTCAATGGTGCTTTAATATGGAGCTTGATGGCCATTTGGTGAAAGGGGCTTTAAACTGAAGTGATGCTGACACCTGAGCTGGTAACGGAAGAGGGATAAAGTAACTCAGGTTACAACATTGCAAAACAAGAGATGCATGTGCAGCTTTTCAGATGCTTATGAAATTACCCTGCTAAGAAACCACCGTCTCCTGCTCTAGTGCTGTTCTGCATCATGGCCACTGTCATCCTTCTCTCCTTGGAAAGAGGCTGCCTTGAAAGAATAATTCAGAGACATTAATTTATGCTCACTTTTGCAACGAAGACAAGCCTCAGTTCCATAACCGCTGTAGAGTTTGTCTGCTGTATTTTCCATCTTTGTCAGGTGCAGGTTAAAAAGGTGCACATATCGTATGTCTTGCTTTGAATGTTTATGATAGCATTCATGTTTATACAAATGTAGGCCTGGAAAGAACCTTCTAAATCATCTCCTTCAAGACAGCAACAAGCATGCCTTAACCACTGAAGATAACGCTTTTCTTTGCTGTTCTGGAAAAACTTTCAATCATGGGGATTCTACAGCTTTCCTAAGTAGTGTATTCCATTGCTTTGCTATGCTGTTAGTAGGAAAAATTTAATATCTAGCCTCAGACTTCCTTCTTAATTTTAAAGCTGTTTTGCCTTACCCTAATGTCTTGCTTTAGTCTTCTCTATTCCAGCCTAGACAAGCTGTATTTTTTTGGCTTCCTGGGTTTTGCTGTCCTTCTCTAGATGCAGGCTGATCCACTTGTTCCTGAAATGTGCACCATATCCAGGATGCCACCTCACCAGCAAAGAGCAAAGAACAGCTCATACTTGCAATTGCAAAGTAAACTCTGTTCACTCCCCTGCTTGGAGCATGCTCAATACAGAGGAAATCGCTGGGACATTATCCACTAAAAATCACCAAAATTCTCTACTGTGCTTCTGCTGACAGTAATTTTTTCCCAAGGAACTAAAACCTGACAAAATTTAGGAGTAGCAAAAACTCATGTCTGACATGAAGAGCAAGTCCTTGCCAAACAGAAAGCTGCAATGTCCAGCACACAGGAAGATGCAAGTATAGGTCTTAACATTTTCCCCTTCCTCTCATAAATTGACCTATTTTGATTGTCATTCTCTCATGTCAAACTTCTCCTCAATTAACCAGTTTGAAGCAGAGACCTGGTCGGAAAGTATCAGTAAAAAATATTGGCGTTTTATAGACTTGAAAGAACTCAAAACAGGCAGTGGAAAGGCATTAGACAACTTTGCCATAGCCCATTCAAAATCAGGTTTGTTCACTTTTAAACAACCTTTAAAAAAACTTTTATCCTGGTAGGTACACAGAAAAAGAAAGGAACCTGTCAAGCAAATCAACAAGCAGACATAGAAAAAATGAACACAGAATATACTTTTACTTTAATTAAAGGGTTTCCTTTGAATTTCTATAAGGCAGCAGAAGTCTGAGCCAGCAACTGAGTCTTGATAATTAAATCTCTGTTTATTTCCTTCACATTTTACTATAGCAAAGATAATTTATGCCAATCTTTTTCACAAAATGTAATGCATTTAGATATAGTTTGATAAATATCTGTCAGTAGTGATAGATCTAGAATTTCAAATCTGTGATCTGAAAATGTATTGAAATATGAAAAGCTTAAGCAGAAAGGACAAAAGGTTATCATCATACTGGAAAGCCAGTAACACTGGGCAACAAAAGTGAATAATCAAGTTGATGTACTCAATCATGCACTTGAGAAAACTGTACCTGATCAAAATAATCAGGGAGCAGGTAATTTCAGTAGAACACCGGAGGTAAAACTAGAGGGACACTGGTCTTAAGACTTCTAGGAATTGCTATTGAGAGCTCTGGGGAATGACTCATGCAGGGTGAACTAATAAAAGCATTACAATCCGTAATTTAAAAGATTTCAACTCTGAAGTAGTTACTTACTTTTGCAACAAATAATATTTACATAGTGACAATGCAAAACACTACCATCTTACCCACAGTGTTTTTTCAACATTTAAATAATAAAATATTTTCAATAAGTATTCTCATCTTCCTGCAACTGCCACTCTTTTGTTTTTTATAAGAATAAACTCATATATTTTCTTCTTTAAAATGTCTGTATTCCAAAATAAAAAAGTATTCAAAGCTGGTCTGAATTTTGGAATTTCTTGAAACCATAGCTAAAACTAAACATACAGTCAGTTCGCAAGCTGGAGGGGTGAGGGGGAGGAGTTGGAGAATGACGATATATGAGGGTATTCATATTCCATCTTGCAAAGGCAACTTGCAAGCAACCTCTTCCTCCAATGATCGCTGTTTGTGAAATGGTGAAAGGGTTCACCTCTCTTTACCATTTCATAGGGAAGTTATTGAAGAAGAATGCTGGAGCTTGTACCCATATCAGCTGGTTTATCTATTCTTCTTATGAGGGCAGTTCCTACAGTGACTTGAAGTTTGCACTGAAAGAACAAGGCTGTTCTTTAGTGGAGAAGTTGATTGAGGGAGAGTGCTTCTGCACCAAGGGAGGAATACGCAGTGAAAGAATAAGCAACAAGGCTCCAGCTTCTCCAGAAGCAAAAAAAATTTGCTGGCAAAGGTGGAGAATGACAGGTTCCCTCACTTTAGGAAATAAGATAGTGCTCTTCCAAAGAAGAGAGAGTTCAATGCTGGCACAGCGGATGCGCATTCTTTAGCTGTAGGAGGGCAACAAAGGGCAGGAAAATTCTAGAGTCAGCTGGATGGACCTCAGTATGTGTTCGGTTTTTTTTAATCATCTGATATGGGGTATTTTTATGTGTGTGTTGGGAGGGAAGGGTCCTCCCAAATCCCTCACATTATATGGAATCTTTAAGACTGCTTACAAAAAACTTAAGCTTAAAGCTTAAGATGGTTATAAGATAGCAGTAAGAGCTGGAGTGTTAGCTCCCAGCTGTGAGATTCTCATAGCTCAGGAAGAAACTCTGTGTAGCCACAGTAGCCAGTCAAGATCATCCTTCTGAGCAGGACCTCTGCATTCTTTGACATTGCTGCAGCAGGTACATCTATCATTCAATCACTCTTCCCAAACACTCCCTATAAAAGTTTATTTTTAGGACTCTCTAGGGATGCCAAGACCTGCAGGATTCTCTCCTGTACACCTGAAAACTGTGGTTCACCTGCCAGATTAGCAGGAAATCGATGTCAGTTTAAGAATGAGGTAGCAGTTTTAGGGGATCAGAAGGGAATGTGCACATGGATGATTATGTAGCCATTTTTTTATTCCCACTATCCATTGACCCTGTGACTTTTTTAAAATCATAGAAACATATGGACATTCTGGATGTTCTTTACTGAGTTTTCTGTTATGTTCTGTGAAAACACAGACCTGAAGTTATATAGTACTCAAAATACCAACCAGAACCCGTACTTTACCCTGAGTGACCAACAAAGGCAGATGATTTTCCCGTGTTTCAGAGGAATTTTAGTCAGCAAGGTTAGGCAAAATATTGGGTTTTGGCTGTGATTTGTTGGGAGCAGAAGGACTGGAGATGAGGCCCATGTTTTCACTTGTGGTCAGTTTTGTTCAATTTCATTCTGCAGGTAACAACTGTAGATGAAAAGGATGTTTTGGCCCTGACACCTCAGAAACTGAGTGAAGAACTTAACAAGGAGCTGTTGCTTTCCTAGTATGGGCTTTATAGCTACTTTTGATTGGGCACCTTATATGTCTGGCTACAGTTTAGCAAATGGATAAAAAAACTAAAGGTTATAAAATCATCTAAATGAAGGTGCTAAACGTAACTCATTGGAAGACACATTAAAAACAAATTCTTATACCCTCATTTAATAGGATGTTCAAGCATTTTTTTTTAGATGTCAATTCCATGGTTGATTGGATGTGAAAACTACTATAAATGAGCAAACATTGTACAACGCAGCCTGTAGAATTCTCTGTTCATTATTTGGATGAATTAAACTTGGGAAGATGCAACAATAACTTATGGCTGTTGTTACAGGAAATGAAATACTTGTAGACTTGGTAATCTTGGTTACAAATTGAAAAGCTAAAGACATCTTAACTGAGTAAAAAACAACTCAAGGCTTTCATTCATTTTTTGTGGAAGAAAGCCTGTGATGGTCTCTCTTTTCTGACTTCAGCATCTGTTTTTCTGAACACTTGTATACAGCCAATAAAATACCTTATTTGGCAGGGCAGGGTCATTAAAGAGAACTTCCTGGAAAATTGCAAGCCAGGAGATATATATTATTTTTCTCCAGATGCTTGTTTACAAGCAGCGTAAGACTGCAAGGATTTATGTCAGCAAAAAATGTAGGTACTAAAGTAGAAAAATATTAAGGTTGTGTCTCTCAACCTTTCTTGGTGGTCTTGATCCCTTTTTTTTTATATGGATAGCATTGGCTGAGGTTAGAGAACAGTCACTCCATACCAAAGCTGACTGGGGAGAAAATGGGGTAGCTCATTGCAAAGAGGTTGAAATCCTTAAAACCATGCAATATCCCATCAGACAACTTGCCTTAAGACTTGACTAAGACAGGGAACTATTTTAATACAGTAGCTTTGTGTTTGGGAAAGAACTAAAAAATCCCTGAAGGTTAATTTTTTTCAGCATTTGACATCATTGAATTGTCTAGAAAATTGTCTTAATAGGGATTTATTGAATCCATGACTAATGCTATGATGGAATTGTCTGGAATGATACACTATTTTACCAACATCAGTCAGTCTGGAGAAGAATTATGTTCAGCCTTTTGAGAAGTTTGTCATATTCTGGCCCTTCCTTTCATACATTAGCCCTTGAAATTCTTCTGACAAGTCCACAGGGAGAAGGATTTGGGCAATTTTATTTGTATGTTTTTGTGATGCTTCCTTTCCAGTCAGAATTTTGTTGTTGTTCTGAAGTTTTCTTAAACAGAAAGAAAAACTACAAATCCCTACAGAACAAAGAAAAGCAAACTATCATGAATCTTACTTCACCCAGATCCTAGTCTATAACTTTAGGCCTCTACGCTTGACATGTGTTTCTCAAGGCAGCTCCTATTTTTAATTTCTTACTTTTTACAATATAAATGTCACATAAATGCGCAAACAGAGTTTCTGTACTTATAGATTGCTTTATAGTTAAAGACAGATTTCCTAAGGGTGTGGGGCAAGTAGAATTTTTCTTACACTTAGATTGATAGAGACATAAGACGAATATCTGCTTGCAAATATTAAAATTGGTGTGCCTTGGTAAATGTTCATAACAGCAAAATAGGCTGAACTCTAGAAAAAACATTTTTTACTACTGAATAGATAGTGATTAATTAAAATTCAATGCTATGGGAAGCTTTGTCTTATAGAAAGCTCTGAATCTGGACTGCATAGTTACATTAAGACTATTCCAATGTAAAATAAACACGCATGTATTCAGTCAGGAATGTGACCAAGTTAGGTCTCTCCCACCTATCTGCCTTACCTACATCATATACATTCTTTTGCCTCGTCTCATTTTTGTTCATTCATGAAGTCCTCTGAATTAATTACTATTGCCAAAAGCATTAATGAAAAACAACACCTTCTGCAAAAAACATCTAACATTCCACTTTTTCAAAACTAGTTTCAGTAACAAATGCGGAAATGAATAAATGCTCAAGTCACCATGACTGTTGTCTTATACACATTTGCACAACAAGCCATCCCTGTGCAGTAGCATCTCAGAACAAAAATAATTTTCAGAAGCCAACAAGCTTTTTTCAGAAGCTCCTGGATGACAGTCAAGCACCAGCTGTTCGTCCATGTGGAGACCACAGAATTTGGTATATGCCGTCTTACAGACTAGTGAAATTCAAGAAAAATGGTGCTGAGAAATGAAAATGTCATCACAAGCATGATTGACCTGTTGCCTGTGAAATGCCAACATTCCCAGCTTGATTTAAAAATAATATTATCTCCTTGATTTGAATGTTTCTCTTTTTTTATCTGAATTGCACATCATGAAAAAAATAATTTTCCAGCACCATTATCTGAAAAACCAATTAATGCTGAGCTAGTTCTTCAATATGCCAGATATGTCAGTCTCAAGCACTTGTGATAAGTGACTGAAATGTGTTCCTACAAACAACAGGACAGGATGGAGCCTTCCTAAAAGTCATCAAGGGCTATTTGCATCATAATACCTTTTTCTAATTGAAAGGTTTAAAGATTACCTTTAAGGTAGTCGTGTCCTCTTTCTGCTCCTTTTGGAAGCCCCACTACTCTGGTCTTGCTTCTACTTCATCTCTAGCATATAGAGATACATACATATAGATAGCAATCAGACTTCCTCCCTGCCCTAATGTAAAAGAACGGAAAAGTCACATTTTTTGAGTTCCTCCCTAGATCATCTCTGTATACCTGATGCAGTTTGAGCCCACCCTTTCCAAGCATCCCCGACCATAAGTGTCCCTGAGGTTCCCCATGAGACTTATGAACAGACTCATGTGCAAGAATCACGGAATCACAGAATTACTAAGGTTGGAAAAGACCTGTAAGATCATCAAGTCCAACCATCAACCCAACACCACCATGCTCACTAAACCATGTCCCACAGTGCCACATCCACATGTTCCTTGAACACCTCCAGTGAGGGTGACTCCACCACCTCCCTGGGCAGTCTGTTCCAATGCTTCACCACTCTCTCAGGAAAGAAATTTTTCCTAATATCCAGCCTGAACCTCCCCTGGTACGGCTTGAGGCCATTTCCTCTTGTCCTGTCACTCATCACTTGGGAGAAGAGACCAACACCCACCTCTCTGCAACCTCCTTTCAGGTAGTTGTAGAGAGCGATGAGGTCTCCCCTCAGCCTCCTCTTCTCCAGGCTGAACAACCCCAGTTCCTTCAGCCGCTCCTCATCAGACTTGTGCTCCAGACCCCTCACCAGCTTCGTCGCCCTTCTCTGGACATGCTCCAGCACCTCTATGTCCTTCTTGTAGTGAGGGACCCAAAACTGAACACAGTACTCGAGGTGTGGCCTCACCAGGGCCGAATACAGGGGCATGATCACCTCCCTGCTCCTGCTGGCCACACTGTTTCTGATACAGGCCAGGATGCCGTTGGCCTTCTTGGCCACCTGGGCACACTGCTGGCTCATATTCAGCCGGGTGTCGATCAACACCCCCAGGTCCTTTTCTGCGGGGCAGCTTTCCAGCCACTCGTCCCCAAGCCTGTAGCGTTGCATGTGGTTGTTGTGACCATAGTGCAGGACCCGGCACTTGGCCTTGTTGAATCTCATCCAATTGGCCTCAGCCCATCATCCGGCCTGTCCACATCCCTCTGCAGAGCCTTCCTACCCTCAAGCAGATCAACACTCCCGCCCAACTTGGTGTCATCTGCAAACTTGCTTAGGGAGCACTCGATCCCCTCATCCAGATCAACAAAGATATTAAACAAGACGGGTCCCAAAACTGCGCCCTGGGGGACCCCGCTTGTGACCGGCCGCCAACTGGATTTAACTCCATTCACCACAACTCTCTGGGCTCGGCCGTCCAGACAGTTTTTTACCCAGCAAAGAGTGCGCCTGTCTGAGCCACGATTCGCCAACTTCTCCAGGAGAATACTGTGGGAGACAGTGTCAAAGGCTTTACTGAACTCCAGGTAGACGTCAACAGCCTTTCCCTCACCCACTAGGCGGGTCACCTGGTCATAGAAGGAGATCAGATTGGTCAAGGAGGACCGGCCCTTCATGAACCCGTGCTGGCTGGGCCTGATCCCTTGGTTGTCCTGCACGTGCCCTGTGAGCGCCCTCAGGATGAACCTCTCCATAATCTTCCCCGGCACCAATGTCAGGCTGACAGGCCTGTAGTTCCCCAGATCCTCCTTACAGCCCTTCTTGTAGATGGGCATCACATTGGCAAGCCTCCAGTCATCTGGGACCTCCCCTGTTAACCACAACTGTCGATAAGTGATGGAGAGTGGCTTGGCAAGCTCCTCCGCCAGCTCCCTCAGTACTCTTGGATGGGTCCCATCAGGCCTCATAGACTTGTGAGTGTCCAGGTGGCATAGCAGGTCGTTAACTGCTTCCTCCTGGATTATGCGCACTTTATTTTCCTCTCCATCCTTCTTTTCTAGCTCAGGGAGCTGAATACCCTGAGGATACCTGGTCTGGCTATTAAAGACTGAGGCAAAGAAGGCATTAAGTACCTCAGCCTTTTCCTCATCCTTGGTGGCAATGTTCCCCCCTGCATCCAGTAAAGGATGGAGCTTCTCCTTGGCTCTTTTTTCATTGTTAATATATTTGTAAAAACATTTTTTGTTATCCCTTACGACCGTGGCCAGATTGAGGTCCAGCTGGGCTTTTGCCTTTCTAATTCCCTCTCTGCATGACCTAATGAGATCCCTGTACTCTTCTTCAGTTGCCTGCCCCTTCTTCCAAAGGTGTTAAACTCTCCTTTTTTTCCTGAGTCCCAGCAAAAGCTCCCGGTTCATTCAGGCTGGTCTTCTTCCCCACCAGCTCATCTTACAGCACATGGGGACTGCCTGCTCCTGCGCCTTTAAGATTTCTTTCTTGAAGAAGGTCCAGCCTTCCTGGACCCCTTTGCCCTTGAGGACCATCTCCCAAGGGACCCTCTCAACCAGTGTCCTGAACAGGCCAAAGTCTGCCCTCTGGAAGTCAATGGTAGTGGTTTTGCTGACCCCCCGCCTTACTTCACCAGGAATTGAGGATTCTATCATTTCATGGTCACTAAGCCCAAGACGGCCTCTGACCATCACTTCTCCCACCAGTCCTTCTCTGTTTGTAAACAGCAGGTCAAGCGGAGCACCTCCCCTGGTAGACTCCCTTACCAGCTGTCTCAGGAAGTTATCTTCCACACACTCCAGGGACCTCCAGGACTGTTTCCTCTCGGCTGTGGTATATTTCCAGCAGATGTCCGGTAAGTTGAAGTCCCCCACAAGAACAAGGGCTTGCGACTGTGAGACTTCTGCCAGTCGCTTGTAGAATGCATCATCCGCCTCTTCGTCCTGCTTAGGTGGTCTGTAACAGACACCCAGTAGGATATCTGCCTTGTTTGCCTTCCCCCTCATCCTTACCCATAGGCATTCAACCTTGTCATCACAATCGTTGAGTTCTATACAATCAAAACACCCCCTAACATACAGAGCCACCCCACTGCCTCTCCTTCCTTGCCTATCCCTTCTGAAGAGCTTATAGCCATCCATCGCAGCACTCCAGTCATGCGAGTTGTCCCACCATGTTTCTGTGATGGCGACTACGTCATAGCTGTTCTGCTGCACAAGGGCTTCCAGCTCCTCCTGTTTGCTGCCCATGCTGCGTGCATTGGAGTAGATGCACTTGAGCTGGGCGATCGATTTCATCCCCAACATCGGCATGCCGGCCCTAGGCTCATCTCTAGAGAGCCTGGTTTCATCCCCTTCCCCTTTCAAATCTAGTTTAAAGCCCTCTCGATGAGGCTCACCAACTCATGAGCGAGAATCCTTTTCCCCTTGGGGATAGTTGAACTCCACCTGCTGCCAGCACACCTGGTGCCGTGTAAACCGCCCCGTGGTCATAAAACCCAAAATTCTGCTGATGGCACCAGCCTCTGAGCCACGTGTTAACCAGGTGTGTTTTCCTGTTCCTTTCAGTGTTCCTCTCTGCCACTGCAGGGATTGTGGAAAACACTCCCTGTGCTCCTGATCCTTCAACCAGTCACCCCAGTGCTCTGAAGTCCCTTTCAACCGCCTTTAGACTTCTTTGCTCAACCTCGTCGCTGCCAACCTGCATAACCAACAGCGGGTAGTAATCATTGGGCCGTACCAGACCAGGGAGTTTCCTGGTGACCTCTCTCACCGGGCCCCAGGGAGGCAGCAGACTTCCCTGAGGATTGGGTCTGGTTGGCATATTGGGCCCTCTGTTCCCCTCAGGAGGGAATCGCCTATGACAGTTACCCTCCTTTTTGTCTTAATAGAGGTAGTCGTAATGTGTCTCTTTATATCGCAAATCACTTGCCTAACACTTCACACTTGGTTTTCTCACGGGCAAGTCATATCACAGTAATTCTGTGATGGCTGAATTCACTGAGGTCACCCACATTTTCCTTTGTTTTCAATGAATAAAACCCCAGTTTATTAACTATACTTTTACTACTAACTCCTGATTACAGGCAGTCTTGCATTTTGGATATTTGCATTTCATACCCACATTCTACCATTCCACTTATCAAGCTGACCCAAGCTTATATGTAAGAAATATTTTGCATCTTCAAGCTTCAAAGTCTGCCAAGAACCTTCTGTCATGTTAAATCCACTTCCACTGCAGATAGAAGCTCCTCTGGATTAGAGGCCCTTGGTGCATGTTCTCCTGGTCCAGGCTCTCTTGAATAAGGGAATATTCCTGGAAAGGCTAAATAGACCAATGAATAAACCAATGATCCCAGGTTAGGGGTCACGCCTCACCTGGCGCATCTGAGACCATACATTTAGCTGTAGTGATGACATATGAATGCAATGAAATAAAATATTTAAACTCATCATGAGGTCCCCACCCGTGACTTTGAGGTGGCCTCACAGATCAAACACGCTGAAGTCCAGGTGCTGGGGACCACATCGCAGTACACAGAATGAACCGCTTCTAACCACACTGTGGAAATGTCCACTGAAAAAAAAATAATTTGGGAAAAGGGAACGTGATGTCAAGCGTATCCAGAGCAGAAGAGTAGAAACTAAATACTGCCACCTCGTGACATGATGGGGAAACCATCAGGATGGGGGGCACGGTGAAGCGTCCCCCAAGGGGCTGACGGCATCCCTCCCCACCCTGCCCCTGGGGCGATCACCGGTCTCCAGCACCCAGAGCTTCCAAGGTGCACAAGTCGGCTTTCCCCGTGCACCACAGCTGGCTGCGAAGGCCCCTCCCGGTCTGCTTTCAGTTACAAGGTGAAGAATGCATCCATCGTGCCTCCCAGGAGGTCTCACCACTGGGTTTAGCGGGAGTCGGGAAGGTATTTTCCTGAACAGCCATGATAAACTCAGACCAAAAGAGGGTTTTGCCTTCTTTATACACCCATCTAGACAGAGACAAAGTGCTGTTGTGCTTTTACAAGGCTGGCACACAGGCAGTTTTGTCTGGGTGTGGGTTTGTGCCCTGTGAGTTTTGGGAATAAGGGTAGGAAGGTATAAACTGTGATGAAACCCAACCTTTGCATTTACACAGAATAGTCCTTATTTAAATCAAGTGATTTTGATATCTCCCACCTATAGGTGATATGGTAGGAAAAAGGATCCAGGTTGCAGCTGCAGAACACATGACTGAACAAAATTTACAGCCTTGCTTTTGAATACAGCCTTTACAGTGCGTGTGTGTGACGTATCTTTTCACATGTCAGATTAAATCCATTTGTAGCAAACAAGTCCCTCTCAGAAGGCTAGTGGTAGGAGGGTCAAGTCTGCATTCTAGCACATACTACCATTCTGTAAAGACTTTGGAGTTTATACCTATTTAGTGGCAAGTACCTGGTGACATCTTAGGTCCTAATGCTGGTCCTACTGGTTTCCTATAGACCAAAGCTATAATGGAGTTGTCCGCTCACCCGTGCTTTGCATACTCCTGAGTGCTTTAAGTTTCCTATGATAAGGCAAATTCAACCAAATGGGCTTGTTTATACCCTTTCTATAACTTGCAGTCCTATTTTAAACCACGGAAATAAATAAAAATTATTACAAAATTATCTATCACTTCTATAATATAGAAGCAGTTAAGCATGGGCATCAAATCTACTGTATATGTTTCTCTTCTAACCTGAGAATTAGATAATCTGAGTTTTCTGATTGTCAGTTGCTGCCACAGTACCTCCACAAAATTAGATGTTTCTTTCAGACACCCCATGCACTAGCTAGTTAAAAATATAATCAAAGTACAAAAAAAAGAAAATTATCTGAAATGATACAGAATTCCATAGGATGGTTCAAAAATAATCCTTTCCAGTTGCAGGATAATGGAGGTGAGGAATAAGGGGCCCAATCAGTCACTTACTGTCTGCAAACATCCATATTTGAGGCTGCGAAACCTGCCTCACAGAAACCAAAGGCTTTATTCCACCAAATATTTAATGAAAGTCTTAGCTTCACACAGAGACATTTACATATATAATATCTACAATCATAAGTTCTATGTCTACAATTAAGGAAAACAATGTACTTCAGCATAAACGTTATATAAAGGGGATTGCTCTGCAGAAGTTCACCTTCTGTGGAAAATGCTGTTTGAGCCTTATTCTGTGACCCATATTAAATAACTTGAAAGTGAATCAGTCTTTGTCCATCTTAGAAGCTCAGCACGTAACTTTCCAACTGGTAGCTATACCATGATTGGCAGTGATATGAGAAAGTAATCTGAGAGATACAATGCCTAATAATGATGATGAAGGTTAATGGAAGCTCTGCACCTGTTGTAATCCCATGTGAAGCAGAAAACCTGCTTACAAAGAGATGCACTATCTCAAGCTACCAGCTGATTTTTATGAACAACATCAACATTTGAAAATTACTACAACTAGATCTCTGTAATGACAGCACCAGACTCAATTACTAGCCCATAATAAGGGTTCTTGATAATTTTGAGATATTTAATATTATACTTCCAAAGTTTCCCCTTGATGTGACAGGGAAATACATAAACTAAAAATTCTTCCAACTTCTTAAAAGCCACTGTCTATTCTTTTAATTAATTCCCTTGATCCTTTTGAAATAATTTATGCCTTTTATTGCCCTATTTTTTGAATGCTCATCTGATTCATTTGAAAACCCTGGAGGACAGAACGTCAGCCATAGCCCTCCCAAAGATAATACAAAATAGTGCATAGGTCATCAGAAATTGCTAGCCATCTATATAAAACAATTCTTGAGAGAAGTGTTAATGGGTCCCAGGATGGAAGTTATTCAGATAGATACATTTCATGTCTTTGTACTTTGCTTGTATTAATTTTATAGCTCAAGTCAATATCTCTTAGAGGAAATTCCCTTTTCTCATTAAGCCTGTATTTCACACAAATTAAGCAGCAGTGAAGTAATTTGAAATGGGAGTTTCTAAAAATGGTATTTTCTTAAAAAAAACCAGAATCTGATTCTAAGTAGTGTAGCAGAACAAGTGCTTCTTCCAAGACCCATCCAGTCAAGTCTACTGTAAAGCTGAATAGCATTTTAAATGGTGTATGCTGACATTAAGGATTTCTAATTCCTTCTTTGCACTTTACTTACCAGAATTTGAAGGGCATTTAATACACTAGCGTACCCTTTGGAACTGTTTTTTCCCAAATCAGCACCAAGAAATGATAACAGCAATAAAATACAGCTGGTAAAATAACGTAATTCAAATTTCTCCATGAAGAAGCATATCAATGACTTACAGTTTTTGCTGTATGATTTATACCCATATAAAACCATGAGTTGACAGACCACTTAACAGCAGATGCCTCACCTGTTCCTAAATTAATTCTGAAACACATTAAATAGTGTGTGCGGACCAACAAAAGAACGACAGAATTAAAAAGGAGTTTGGCAAAACCTGTCTTTAATTCTTTTATCCCTGGCACATAGAGACCTCTTGGTGGATTGACTGTCTTGTCTAAGGGGGGTGTGGGGGAAGCTTGGTTCTTGACTAATTTTTAAATACTATGTTAGCAAATAATTCTGCAACACAATAGACATAACATTAGTCTCCTCTATCTAGTCAGTGAAATGTAAGAAAACTTGATCATAAGAAGAAAAATAGTTTGATTTCTATGGCATAGAAATACAGTTTCTGTCATTTTGGTTTTGCATTTTTAAAACGTAATATTTCTGATTTCAGAAATGAATGAACTCTAACTTCAAAGTTGGTTTAAAATTATCATCATTGAACACTTAATTTATGAGATGGTTTTATTTCTGTAATCTCTGGGAAAAATGTCTTCCTATTTTTTCTTCCATGGCAGTTTACAGTCAGTTAAATCAGACTACTGACATGCAGTGACAAGTTGTGAATTGTCTGGGGGAGTTCCCGTATCAGTGGCAACAAAGGGATCAGCACAAGGCAGGGAGCTTTTATCTAAACACCACTCTGGGGGTTGGGACGGTGCTCCCTCGTGGACCTGCCAGGAACAAGGTTTTCAGAGGATGGCCTTTTGTTCTGAATGTGCATTTTACTTGTATGTGTGCAAAGTGCATTTGCTCAGGGAAGGAATAAGCACAAGACTTAGAGTCTGATCCTCAAATCTTATCCTGGCTGTGCCATTAACTGTACAGAGTACAGTACACAAGCAATCTTGTCACTCTCTTTCCAAACAGCCTCCTTTCCAAATAGCTTTGCTGGTACCTTCCAGCTATGCCTTTGAAGAAATATCGTAACTTTACAGAGGCCTCAGTTGGCAAGGTATATTATGCTCCACTGGCATTATAAAGCTTATGTATGTACTTGCAGAATCAGAGTGTTATGGCCTTTGCTGCATTCTGATGTGCAAAATTATAATGTAATTAGTTATTAGTATTCTATAAAATATTAATGTAATTATTATGTGTATTTTGATAATACCTGAATGTTCCAGTCAGGGGTCAATGCCCACTGGTACTAGGCATTACACAGAAATTTTTAATACAGGGCAGCCTTTTCCAGTGTTGTTTTATAGATTATTATTGTAGACAAGTAACATAGGAGCAGAATGAAGATTATTTAGGTCACCTCTGCAGTACCTTTCTGCATTTTTCATCATTTGCCTCATTTTTATGTTGAACCTTACATTTAGACTTTCAGGTTTGCCAAAGGTTAATCTGTCTTGTGCTTTGCTTCAAATGTAGAGACCTTTTAATGCACTTCTGTTAATTTTAACCCTTTTCTTTTAACTCTTCTTGCTTCATGTAGATTTCTCTCTACCCCCTTTTTGACTAATAACTATATAGATCAATCACAAACCTTTTTTTCTCTTATTCCACCAAGACTGAGAGCATTTGCTTTCCACTTGATTCTCTCCTTGTCCCTCGATTCCTGTTCACAGGCCAGGCAGCCTATACACAGACATTTGAAGATGTGAACAGACTTTCAGAGTCTCTGGTTTGGTGAAGTGAGGTGTTCACTGGACCTTTTAAACCAAACAGAGTTTAACTATTTCTCTAATACTGTGTTCTGTATTTTCTTCTTTCTTCTTTGCATGTGCAAAAATTTCCCTGCAGAGCATGGACATCCAAACTATAATGGTGTGTGCCCTTGAGATTTGGTGTTGCTATAGGTGGGCTTTGTTCACAGCTTAGCTCTTCAAGTCAGGTGATTAAAGAAGAATCTGAACTTCTGCTTCTTTGAATTCTTACAATTCATAAATCACAACAAAAAGAAAGAAAAAGAAGCTACAGCCAGCATCTAGTGGAATGTATATATTTTAAAATCTTGGGTTGTTCTCCAGACTGATATATGCCTTTCAAAACCTGGGTTAGTAATGCTGCAATCTGTGGACTACATGATCCCTTCAGGATATTTACTGTCCACAGTTAACATTTAGAAAGACAACATTCAGACAGAAACTAGAACAAAACATGGGAAATACTACAGTGGGAGCATTTCTGCCATGTACACCAAAAATGTGAGCAAATTTCTTTACTTCTTCCCAGGAGGTGGAAAGTCTGATAGCTTCAGGTAGAGCTTCCTATCCCCTCATGAGAGCAGTCTTTAATTTTGTGGCCAAGATATCTCATAAAACCTTCCTCAGTCAGTAGCCATTCCTACCCATCTTCTCCTGAAGAGGGTGTCTTTGATGAACAGTTTGCAAACTGCACTGCAGTTCTTTTATTTCACAGGCACTTTCTAATTATGCTACTTCTTAACAGCATTTTTTCAAGCACTGCGTAAGTGAACTTGCTTGTCTCACAGGCTAGTTCTTCTTCCCCCGTCTTTCTTTTAGTACCTGGGCCTTGAACTCATGCCTCGCCTGGCAGCACATACAAAGGGCAGGCTGGGGCGCCTGCAGCAGCTGTACCACCAGCCCTCCAGAAGCACCAGTTGTTCAGCTAATCTCAGGCATATTGTGCTAATGATTGGCTTCATTATTTTTCTGCCAAGGTTGAGTGGCAGTTTCTCAATAGATCTGATTGTGAATGAATGGGATGTTTGAGAAACAGCAGTGTCTCAGCTGGAGTACCCAGCATTCCCACCCACAGAAGCAGGGTGGTAAGGACAGAAAAGCAGGCAGTTATCGTGCATACGTTCCCACCACAAAGCCCACAGATCAGTTTCCTGGTTTTATAAGGAGAGTTCAATTAAGTTGTTATCTGCCTCCAACCCAAACTGTATGGACAGAAATGGATTTGCTTTGAGAGGCGGCATGAATTAGGGGCAGCACCAGTTACTGGTCACCTATTCTGAGTTGCAAGGAACATATTCAGGAACGTATTCAGGAACAGTAGGACACCTTCCCTACATCTAATCATTCTGACTTACGTCCTTCTCTATGTAACTGTAGTAGGAGGCTCTTTGTGACTTGTTTACAATAGAGAGAAAGGCTTTTGCAATCACAGGGCTGCTTGGTTATATTTTTCCACCTGCTTGGAATAATGGCTCAAAAAGAAACTCTGTTGGTTGTGCTGCAGCAAACTGTGAGAACTTTTCAGTAATTACATGGCATGATTTAGGAATAGCAGGGCCATCAAGTCAATCAGCTTGAACTGTACCTTCATTTTCAGCCATAATGTCTTACAGCACAAAAATACAGAATCTATGGGTGAGCATTCCTTTTTCAATAATGTCTTTCCCCTGAAGTTTCTCATACCACATAGGTCAGACTCTCCCTACTCACAGCTGGGAAGGAGTGCAGACGTGGCAGTTAAATGGCATAGCAAGGACACAGAGAAGACCTGTCAGTCATGTACTTGAAATGTAGAGTAACTCACTGTTCTCTCAGTAAGGGTTGCAGTCCTAGTGAATGAGATATGTGGTTTGATAAATCTGTCTTATTATGATCACTTTTTCTAGCTCTGTTGATGTAGAACAGCTAGATTTATTAGCTCACATGTCACCCTGAGATGAGATACCAGGGGACTGACTCAACAGTATGAGCTAGTATCGCTGGCCCCACTGACATTTCTCCTTCCATACCTCTGATCTTTTCTGGTGCTGACATCTGGTGCTGACAGATGGTGACTGACCAGCAGAATCAAGACAACAGTTTTTGTCAATCCTGAATTAATGGCTACTATTAAGGAAGCAGTACCTGTAGTAACAGCTGTGAGAGATGAGCGGATTTGGTCTAACAGCTTCTCCCACAAGAGTCTCAAGACCTAGATGCAGACATTTGGTACCAGTTTCCAAGCAGGATATTAAAGAGAATGAGTCAGCAGGAAAAGGCTCAGGACTACACTGGCTCAGCATATTACTGAAAAGAGAGTTAAAAAATCAGAATCATTCCTAGTTTTAGGCTGTGGGTAACAACACCTCTTTTAATCCAAAAGAAAGATGTATTGTTTCTGCTAGCCACACTGACTGGATGATCCCAGTACATTTGGCTATAAGACCATTGAGACAATTCTGTGATGCCCAGTATAACCTTCAATAAAGCCTCTCTATTAAAGAATAAGATTTAAAAACAATGATTTATTGGACAAGTTGCATTCATTTGTAAATGAAGGTAAGTGTAACCACAACTAATGCAGAGATAGAAAGTTTTGTGGTAGAACTGCCGCTGCTCCTCTCTATGACATGATTATCATTATACATGACCATATAAACCCACCAAGTTATCAGCAGATGAATTCCTATTCCTTGGCTTTTTCGAAGAATGAAAAGGAATTCTCCCATTTCTCAGTCTAAATCAAACACATATTAATAAAAGTGACAGAAGTCCTAAAATGGTAATGATTCCTTCCTTAATTAGAAGTGTTTATTCTCATGTTACTTAACTGGTGTCTAAATTTCTGTGATTATGATGGTGAAATACATCAGTCAAACTTTCTCCTTTCTTCACGGCAATTCTTCAGGAGTTCAGGAGTTACGATGTAAGAAATCTCAAAAGACAAAAATAGCCTTAAAATCAATGGGCATGTACTTGAAGTTTTAGTAGATGTATGACTGTTTTGTTGGCAAATACTAAGTTGAAATGCTTGAAAGTAAATATGTTTTAAATTACACACAGTAACAATACCACAGAAGATAGCATCAGCACAGCAATGACTCATACCATCAGCATGACAAAGTTGAAGAAAATGAAAATGACCGACAGTCAGCAACACAGTGATATCGTAGTCACCCCAGCTACCCTTTTACTAAGAAATACCTCAGTTATCATATCACACTTTGAAATGTTAAGCATTGACTCATCATTGGTGACTGGTATAAGCCAAGGTAGTCTGATAAATATTCTTCATCTACCCAAGGAATTAAAAATATGCTTTATAAAAAAGAAACTAGCCTGGCAAGTGCTAGAAGTACTTTCCTGTAATTTGTTCAAACAAGACTGTGATTTGAAACTTAAGATTCATTTTCTTGAAAGTTTTGAATGCTGACATTTTGTTTAATGCAAGCAGTTACTGAGTTATGCATAAGAAACGTCAGAACTGTGTTCTTTTAAATTCCACTGTGTTTTGGTGTCATTTCAATGTTTTTCAGAGAAAATATTCAGTCAAAAACTGCAAGATAGTCACTTATATGTGACGGTAAGATTGAGAACAAGAAATGTGAGGCCCAGGCCTACACTCACAGTTTTTCTTTTAGTTTTATACCAATGTGAACTTCTCCCAAGCATATCCAGTTGGCCATTTCTTTTACTGCCTCCAAGTTTTCATCTTGATTTGGCAGCAAAAAAACCATCAAATATATGTCATGTCAACTTCCATGAATAGCCTCTGAGTTCAGAGCAACAGAGCAGAGATTGCAAATTAAAGTGAAATATAAATTCAATATTCATTATGGCTGGTTTTGTCTTACAGCCCAGCTTTCCTTGAAATTTGCATGCAAGTTCTTTCTTGCATCCCATTTTAGAATTAATATCTTCAGTTATTGTATTTTGGAGGACTCAATAGTCTAAGTAAATCACTTAAAGATTAATCAAGTTCATCAATAATTTCTTGCTCTTTTTTTTTTAAGACCCTCTCCAATGAGAATGACAGGGCAGAGTTTCAAAATTATGTGTGTGAACTATATAGTTGATTATTGATGTCAGTGGAGTTACTCTGGATATATACCATTATAAATCAAAACTGAATGTGAACAACAGTGTGAATACACCAGGAAGACTCCTCTTTTGGCAGTCATGGCATGATTCAGAGGGACTCCATCATTGCACCAGCAGGGGAAGAGGATTAGGATTTGGGGACTGCTGGTCCTGAATTTTCCTGTTCCTTCAGGCTGGTCAGTGCTTCTCCTCATCCTAGCACCAGTCCCCGGTCCCTCACCTCAGACTCACAGAATCACAGAATCATTAAGACCTTTAAAATCATCAAGTCCAACCATCAACCCAACACCACCATGCTCACTAAACCATGTCCCACAGTGCCACATCCACATGTTCCTTGAACACCTCCAGTGATGGTGACTCCACCATTTCCCTGGGCAGATTATTCCAGTGCTTCACCACTCTCTCAGGAAAGAAAATTTTCCTAATATCCTGCCTAAACCTCCCCTGGTGCAACATGAGGCCATTTCCTCTTGTCCTGTCGCTACTCACTTGGGAGAAGAGACCAACACCCACCTCTCTGCAACCTCCTTTTAGGTAGTTGTAGAGAGCGATGAGGTCTCCCCTCAGCCTCCTCTTCTCCAGACTGAACAACCCCAGTTCCCTCAGCCGCTCCTCATCAGACTTGTGCTCCAGAGCCCTCACAGCTTCGTCGCCCTTCTCTGGACACGCTCCAGCACCTCTATGTCCTTCTTGTAGTGAGGGGCCCAAAACTGAACACAGCATTCGAGGTGCGGCCTCACCAGGGCCAAGTACAGGGGCACAATCACCTCCCTACTCCTGCTGGCCACACTGTTTCTGATACAGGCCAGGATGCCGTTGGCCTTCTTGGCCACCTGGGCACACTGCTGGCTCATATTCAGCCAGCTGTCAATCAACACCCCCAGGTCCTTTTCTGCGGGGCAGCTTTCCAGCCCAAGCCTGTAGCGTTGCATGAGGTTGTTGTGACCATAGTGCAGGACCCGGCACTTGGCCTTGTTGAATCTCATCCAATTGGCCTCGGCCCGTCGATCCAGCCTGTCCAGATCCCTCTGCAAAGCTTTCCTACCCTTGAGCAGGTCAACACTCCCGCCCAACCTGGTGTCATCTGCAAACTTGCTGAGGGAGCACTCAATTGCCTCATCCAGATCATCAATAAAGATATTAAACAAGACCGGTCCCAATACTGAGCCCTGGGGGACTCCACTTGTGACCGGCCACCAACTGGATTTAACTCAATTCACCACGACTCTCTGGGCTCGGCCATCCAGACAGTTTTTTACCCAGCAAAGAGTGCGCTTGTCTAAGGCACGATTCGCCAGCTTCTCCAGGAGAATACTGTGGGACACCTCCCCCAGTATCAGCAAAATATACCCGCTCCACGTCAGCTGCAAGGACCCAGACTGGGTGGGAGAGGTGCTGGGCTGGCCACCATTGCTAAGCTTAATGGGATGGATGCTGCTGGTAGAACGTCACCAAACTCTTGGACTTCTGATGGCTCTTCTGACCTAACCCCTGGAAATGCATACTCTTATGTCACTCAGGGCATGTTCTTAATGACTTTCTAAACAGAAACAGACTAACTTTCATAGCAATATTAGAAACACTGTTTTTAACATTATCCTTTCATTATTTATTCTGAGAAAGCATCTTTCCTCTTTTAAGCTTAATGATATATACTACACAAAGAAAGTTTTTTCAACCTTAAAAAAATATCAAAGAAAGCTAAACATGAATAAAAGCAGAAGCAACAAGTCAGTATGAAGGCTTAACTCCTGAAACTATAAGCAGCAAGCAGGACAGAATGCCAGAGTAATGAGCTCTACCAATGAAACCCACAGACATCTTCCTGTAAGCAAAATCCTTTTCCCTCTAAGATCTAGATCTCTATAGTGGATATTTGTCACATATTTTGCTCTTGTTCCATGCATCCTTTCCCATCTTTGATGCTTACAACCTGGTCAGGTTAACATACACACTTCAGTCTCATCTCATGGCCATTTCACAAAATAGATGTGATTTCCCAGGGGTGAAACTGCCACAAGTGTTGGAGACAAAATGCTCCATTGACTGTAGAAAAATGGAGAGAAAGCATTTACGCCAAAAGCAAACATTGGAAGTTAAAAGGTATTATACTTTCATTAGCCTCACCTTGCAGAGCCATTTATGTATGTATGAAGAGGTGTTAAACTTTGTTACCATGAGGTACAGAATTTCAAGTCCTGTTTGCACTTGTGCCATTGACCATGAAAAGCACAGAGAAATGGAAAATCAGTGAAGAAACACAACTCCTCTAATTTCATTTTCATCCTTCATCCTAAGGCTTTGCATACTAAGCTGTCTAAGGCTTAGTCTGGACTAAGTCTGGACTAAATCTTGCTTTTTTTATCATCATCCTCCAAATGAAAATGAAATACTTCTACTGGCCTAGCACATGCCAGTTCCCTAGCTGGCATTGCTCTTAGGCCATGTTGTATCAGGGCTTTTACTGGCATGTGAAAAGAATAAAAAAAGATTGCAACTTTAACCATCTTGTCTATGCAAGTAAAATTTCTCTGTGGTGTAGACTGATTATAAATGAAGAAGAGAGCACTGCAAGAGTGCTAGTGCTCAAGACAACAGAGGAAAAGTGAGCAGTTCCCCCACAACAGTGGGAAAGGGAAAGAAACTTGACAGGATTAGGACACCTGTCTAGTGCTGCAGATCAGCATGTTTCTCCCAAATATATTAGCCATTTTTATTATGGATTTTGTTCTTTTCTCTTCCAGTAATACATTGCACAGCTTCCCCCTGGTAGCACAAAGGCAGGTGTTCATTAGTTGCATAGCCTGTGTCACTGCTGTTCTCAGATCAGTTGTCATCTCATTTTAGATGTAACAATTAGATGAAGATGCAAGGCCTTAAAATCTACTAAAATGACAAAGCTTGATCCCTACCAGTGCTGAAAACAGGAATGGAAAGTGCTCAGTGACTCAAAAAAAGCTTTTGGCCACTCTAGACTAGGCCGGTAGGTAACCAGTGTGCACAAGTGTTATATGAGCAGGGAAATAGGCAGGGTCTGGATAATTAAATACTTGCTTTGTCAGGGTTATCTGAAATTTCCATAGCTTTTACAACAGCATGCTCATGTATACTTCTTCTAGGTTAATTGAAGTTTCAGGGCACACTGAACTTTAAATTGCCTTCAGAGAGTTTTAGGTCAGAACAGGTTGCCATCAGATGACAATCAGATGTGAGATTAGCTATATCATAAGCAGAAATGACACTTAAAATGACCTTCTCCTTTGAAAGGTTGTACAAGAGTTTGTCAATCACTGCACAATTCAAACACTGCCCAAGGACACCATATATTTCAAAGTCACCTGAAAAGTGCCAGCCTTCCTTCTGAACATTATTCGTGATCTATTAATAAAATCATGTATTTAAAGTAAGCGGCACTTCACTGTTTCCCACACCCAATACCAAAGAAACATCTTAAAGGATTTTTTAAATTCATTCTTCAAAAGAAAAACCCTCTCATGTAAAAAAAAATAAATTACTATTTCCTACTTTCTTTCATGTAGCTTCTTTTTCAAGCCTGTTCCCTTCTCCACAGTGACTATGCCTTAGATTTCTTTGTAATTCATGAGTGACAATATACACTTACCATGTACATTTTAGACACCTTCTTCAATTTCCCAGCCATCTTTCATTACAGTCTCCTAAAACCCCACAATTATTAGGCACTGAAGCAACTACTGCTGCTAGCTGTAGTTAGCAAGACCTGCCACGATCACAAAGATCATTTACTGATCCTGTATACTTTCTCATTTATTTTCTAAATCTTGGTGGCTTTTCTTTGCCCACAGCAGAAGTAAAGCTTAACAAATTTCACAACACTGAGATTTGCCTACCGTTTTCACATACCAATGTTGTGACTTAAAAGTAACTACAGGTTACTTACTATTCATGTTTCTTTCAAAGACTAAATCAGATGAAGAGTGAGAGAAATATTGTTATAATATTGTAAATTGTATGAATGAGATGATAGATAGAAATGCTCTGTCTATAACAGCATTTGCATCATATTTTTATGCCTCTATCACAGAGAATCTAAACCTAAAGCAGATTCTAAACCTAAACTTTTGCTCCAGACACAAACTTTCAGTTTACATTAATATAATAGGGTACAAGAAGACAGTTTAAAAAAGAGACTCCAAAACAAAGCACACAGCATGAGCCTTTGTGGGAAAATGTAAAATCTGAACACAAAATGGTAATCTCCCACAGGAAAGATACTTCAGTACGTTACAACAAGCTACAGCAGATAAATGTACTGCAAAGCTTTCTGATACTGTGTCAGCCAATCTCATGAGGCATACCAGAGCACAGACCTCTGACCAAGCAACACAGACCAGACATATCATAAAAATGTCATTTTTAATTTCTAGCAGAGAGACAGTTAACTCTCTGTTTCTCAAAATACCATGACTGGTTGACCTAAGGACACCATTCATGCGGGAAACTTAAATGAGTCCATCTTGCTCACTTTCAGTCACTGTAGCTACAGTGACTTCTAAACCTCTCACACAGCAAAATCCGTAAGAAACTAACTCATTTGAAAATCATTTGAATAAAATTAAAAGTTTATCTTCGATAGTATTCTAGAGCAAGCAATTGAGTATAGGCCATGATTCCCAATGTTGAGTGCTTCTTAGTTTACACTGTTTCCTAAGGAAAAACAGCCTTATCTGTAGGGGCACTGAATTCCTGAAGCTTCAAAGCATACATCTACAAAGTACACATACAGTTTTATATCATAAATGGGAAACATGCAAACAGTAATGCACCATCTTGGTCATAGCTTATGTCCATAATTTGTTTTTCAGATTGAAAAAATTTTTGGCAGTTTTTGGCAAGGATATTCAGTAGGAATAGAACACATATATTTAAAACTTTGAAAGAAAAGAAAAAAAAATCTCATTGGTGTCCTCCCTCTTACTGACAAAATGGAAGAAAAAAGAACTCTCCAAATTTAAATGTGCTACAGAAAGGATAAGACCCACATCTGAGATGTGATAATGTACTGCGCCTTGTTCAGTGCGTACTAAAGTCAATAACTTCAGACAAAACCAGTATTTTTCAAATTATTAATTCAGAATTCCAGCTTAAATATTCTTTTTCCCCCCTAAATATCAGGCAGAAAACCTCAAAAATCTAAGAGAAAGGGTCAGAGAAATGGTTAGGGAACATGCAGTATAAAGTAAAATATCACAGTTACCCCAGTTGTGACTGGGAAGTTTCTTGTAGAAATTGTGGTAGAAGCAGTTTCTGAGACCAAGAGTTCTTTGCTTTTCCATTACACCTTTCAGAGAAGAAGATGGATCACCTTACAGCTTCCAGTAATGTATTCCAACAGAGACACTTTGGGGCACTTACTATGCTCAATCAGCAAATGGCAGAGCTGATTCACTAAAACCTTAGGCTATTTTCTTGAGGACACAGAACAGAAAGAAGTGAAGCCATGAATATCAGACTACGACTCAGACTGCAAGCACTTGATGGCTAGTGGTTTTATTCTTTGTTTATCAGACAGGCACCTTATGTGAAAGTGTCACAGATGTGGTTTCACCTTCACTATAGCTTAAATGAAATTCAAGTTTGTCATTGTTTATGTGGTATCTATACACGTAGTCATATGCATTTTTGAAAAAAATCCAGAAAAGATAAATACGTGAAATCAATAACATTATCAGATGTGCCTGCTACCTGAGTAATGACAGGTTCTTCTGTATTGTTCTATGAAGTACCAGCCTAATGGCAAATACGCTTATTCTGGCACCAGACTGGAGCCCTATCATATCTGCAGTGTGAATTTTTATTGCATATTCTGTCCCAGTTCTGCATGCAGATGTTTTACTGACATCAGTAAGATCCATGCACAGAGCTAGGACAGAATACACAATAGAAAGCTACTTGCACAGGGCAGAAAGGCTATGCAGTTCAAGTGCGTTAACAGTGACTTCCAAGAAGCACCTCAGAAGTGCACCCGTGTTAGCAGTTGAATTCATCATACTTTAATGCTACTACGCTTGGTCATTCAGAACAGTCTGTATCATTTTGCCTGTTTGTTTAGACAACGTACTAAATGAGCCGGGAATTTTACCTTCCTCTGTGCTTTATACATTGCAGATGTGGGCATTTCAGTGATAATATAAATGAATAAAGCTCACTCTCAGTTTGCAGTTTGTTCATACCATTTCTAAAGCACGAGCATCTGCAATGTATAAAGCACAGACGGAGGTAAAATTCTTTAGTCATGCAGTAGATAAAGATTGCTTTCAGTTTGTGATAAATTATACTAACACAAAAATAGAATCTTCCGTTAAACAAGACTCATTGCTATGTTATTTGATCCTACAGAAATTATGTTCTAAAATCTTAGCCGCCTAAAACATACACTCCTTTAACAGGGAATTCCAATGATAAAGCAAAACACAGGACCCCATCTCCAAAACAAGCTCCTTTCTTAAGGACTGAGTGAATCTGGAGCTTCAGAAAGGTACCAAATAAAGTCTTGGTGACCTAATTCAAGAGAGGAGATACACTACCTAGCAGTAAAGCAGTGGCCTGACTTGCCCTTCCAGTGTGCCTAGCGAAATTACATCAGGCTCATTTTCCGCAGATACTTAATCCTTGTACTGAATGCTGGAAAATTTATCAAGGGTTGCAATGTGCCAGTAGTTTTCCTTGTGAAAAGAGTGCTAGTACAGCAGGCAGTGGAGATCTACTGGTGGTGCTATGTAGACTCCTACAAACCAGAACGTGCGACAGGAAAACGTACTTGACATTAACAATAAACTTGTTGCAGCCATTTAGCCTCTACATGCCATGAGGAGGAAACGTGGTGGAAATGTATGCATAAGTTCAGCCATCTGTCACTTCCTGCACAGCTTCTAGTGGCCAGAAATTTTGTTAAATAAAAGATGTGGCTCTTAGTATCAGCTACCAAATGGTGCTGCTGCTCAACCGTCAAACAGTGTATTAAGGTCACTCAACGCTGGACAAGTTGAGCCAGAAAGTCCTCTAAGTTTGGAAAAGAATTTTAAACCAAGGGACTTGCAAGATACAGTAATCAGAACTAGGTCCAGATCTCAAATCACAAAATCTTGACCACCAGAGTGAGATAAAACTAGACCTGAACATACTTTAGCAGTGGGAATTGTTTAAAAAACCACTAGATGTCAGATTAAGGCAGATGAATTCTGTTGAACATTTTTCTTAGTTTCTAGCATGCCCCTAGCTTCCATCTTTTGCCTTCTTTAAAATGTGTATTCCCAAATATTGCTTCCAAATCTTTGCTGAGTACAACCTCTTTTCTTTCTAAAAATTGCTTATTGGAAATTATGTCGTTTATATTATATTTCTTAATAACAGAACACCAGGTGGCACTTTGTTCTTTGAGAACTGTCCATAGCACTTTATAATCCTAGGTGGCTTTGTGCATATTTACTGTCTACTTACCCTCAAAGAGTCACAGAACCACCACACAAACTTCTAGAAAGTTTCCATTTAGAAACACTTCTCCAGATATTGCATCTATATATGAGGTATTTTCTGCTCTTTCTCCATGGTATTATTACCATGAACATCAGCTTTCTTTTAGCAACTTGCTACCTATGCCTCAGTTGAGAATCATCGTAATGGCTTCTCTGTGATGTTACAATCATTGCTGCAAACAATGATCCAGGCAGTATAAAACATAGAGTGCAAACAGAAGTAGATAATCCCTAAAGACATAAAGACCTTTTTTCCCCAGTAATATTTTTAGCCATAGCAAATCAAACAGATTTGTCCTATTGATGGTATAAATAAGATCGAAGAACAAATAGCCTTCTAAATCAAATATTTAGTTTTCTGGAGCTGACAGGTCTCTACATAAGCTAAGTAAACCTCATAAAACAGTACCTTTCAGCTTCTTTAAGGTTAGGTCATGAATTATTTATACTTAGCACATTGTCTGTGTTTGATCATGTTGCTGTCTTTCTCTTTTATAGACATGCATGTATATATACGCACACATACATACACATACATATATACAGCAATAAAACACACAGATGTACATACTCAGCTTTCCCTTAGGAAAAATAACAGTCATAGTCATCTCGTTACTTCCATAAGACATTTTACATCTCATAGAAGTAAGTGATCTTTACAGAGCCACTATTTGTCATGTGACAGCACTGGTAGCACAACTGTTTCTTTTGCACCCTCAGTCTGAAGGTGCTAATGCCTTTTCAAATATCCACCTATGCCCATCAAAGGGTCAACAAGAGAAATTCTTGCTGCTTAGACAGTAGTGAAAATTTCAAAGGCAATTTTAAGTCTGGATGGCATAACTTAAATTTGCAGCATGCATGAGAAAAACAGATTCAAAGTGTCGACACTTTTAATTTCCAACATATTACTGTTTACTTTCCAAAACTTTTTGCTGTTACTGTTGTAAGAGATGAGACCTATACAGCTAATTTTAGTTTTAAACATTCCAAAGGGAAATGTGAAATGTGCTTCAGCTCACAATAGTGGTTTGGGCCATAAAATAGGTAACAAGTT
Organism: Gavia stellata; assembly: GCF_030936135.1. Classification (NCBI taxonomy): domain Eukaryota; kingdom Metazoa; phylum Chordata; class Aves; order Gaviiformes; family Gaviidae; genus Gavia; species Gavia stellata. Next base: position 66,704,909 of record NC_082637.1, read on the forward strand.
TTAAACATTCCAAAGGGAAATGTGCTTCAGCTCACAATAGTGGTTTGGGCCATAAAATAGGTAACATTTGGACATTGAATCCAGTCTTGGTTCAGTTTTCATGTGTGCCCATCCAGTTCTTTTCTGGGGCTTTGGTGTACGGCCATTTCTAATACATCAAAATATAAATTTCGGAAAGTTTGAGTAAAGATGTTTGATTATTCAACAACTTGCAATATATTTGTATGTGTGCGGTAACATTAAGTGTCAGAGACAGCATCCCTCTTTAGTTTACTAGATTTCATTTGTCTTGCCTCTTCCCCCTTGCCCTACTATAAAAATGGAAGCAGAGACAAAATTAAAGGGAAGAAGTTTGTGTAAAGCAATTAGGACAAGTACTGCTTAAGCACTAGTATAAAAACATGTGTTTAAAAAGCTTGAATTCTTAAAAATTCGTATCAGAATAGTAAGGAATATATACCAAAATGTACTGGTTGCATAACACACTGAGATACAGTTCAGACATTCTGAACTGACTCATTCTTAGGTCATAAAATCCACAGAAGACTACTGAACTGGCAATCAAAATACATTCTCTCTCCATCCTGATACCAGTTATTCTAATGTAGGTACACATTTATGTAGTCAATAAGCTCAAATATACATATATCCACTAATGATGAATGTGGCTCCAGTGCATGTTTATTTCCATACTCAGCTTCTAACAGCAATGGTAACTGAAGCACATGGCATATCTAGCAAGTAATGATCTGGTAAGGTTAATGGTCACCACCTGTGGCCATCAACCACACTCAAGCCACCTGCCACACCTAGCAGGTCATTCATCTCAGGAGAATATTTCTCACTTCAATTATTATTGCTCAAATAACTGCACTGCAGATATAAAATTTATGTATACTCAACAGGGAAGCCCTCATACTAGCTTCATGGAGCAGTGCTGTTCATCAACAAAGTTGCTGCCCCTAGCCCATCAAAAAAAATAATTCTGGACTCTAAAACTGTTTGCAGAAACCAAAGGATTTTACCCATTTTCCTCAGGGTCCTGTGAGCCACCACAATTGCTGTCTGCCTCTCAAGCATCCAGTCCTCCTTCAACCTCATACTTCGTTCACTCTGTGGACAGGATTCAGAGAAAGTGAAAATACTCTGAAATGGGCAAACATCTGTCACCACTGTAGGAAATACTTTTTACTTAGTTTTATCTCACTTGCTGATCCAGGACTCAAGTATTACCCACTCATTCTGTCCGTATGTCTTCTCTTCTGCCCTACGTAAAATACTTTCCTTTCCTACTCTTTATTCCCACAGTGCTGTATTGAAATCTATTCTTCATTCTTGCCATGATTAAGCTTTTTCTCTAGATATCAAATGACAAATGCTTTTTGTAGTTTTCACTTATCGTCAACCAAAGTAGATTTAAAGCATTAAGCAATCAGAGTTGTGATATTTTATACTAAGCTTGCAAGAAAGTACAAATGGCTACAAAAGATGTATGGCAGTAAATATTCAGATTCTTGTAAGAAATAAGCAAAGATTGCAGGACTTGGTCCATAGCATCCTTTTCTGTGACATTGAACTACAGGCCTGTCAGCCTGACCCCGGTGCCTGGGAAGATTATGGAAAGGTTCATCTTGAGGGCGCTCACAGGGCATGTGCAGGACAACCAAGGGATCAGGCCCAGCCAGCACGGGTTCATGAAGGGCAGGTCCTGCCTGACCAACCTGATCTCCTGCTATGACCAGGTGACCCACCCAGTGGATGAGGGAAAGGCTGTGGATGTTGTCTACCTGGAGTTCAGTAAAGCCTTCGACACTGTATCCCACAGTATTCTCCTCGAGAAGTTGGCAAATCGTGGCTCAGACAGGTGCACTCTTTGCTGGGTGAAAAACTGTCTGGATGGCCGAGCCCAGAGAGTTGTGGTGAATGGAGTGAAATCCAGCTGGCGGCCGGTCACAAGTGGAGTCCCCCAGGGCTCAGTTTTGGGGCGGGTCTTGTTTAATACCTTTATTGATGATCCGGATAAGGCAATTGAGTGCTCCCTCAGCAAGTTTGCAGATGACACCAAGTTGGGCGGCAGCATTGATCTGCTTGAGGGTCGGAAGGCTCTGCAGAGGGATCTGGACAGGCTGGATCCATGGGCTCAGGCCAATTGGATGAGGTTCAACAAGGCCAAGTGCCAGGTCCTGCACTATGGTCACAACAACCCCATGCAACGCTACAGGCTTGGGGACGAGTAGCTGGAAAGGTGCCCTGCAGAAAAGGACCTGGGGGTGTTGGTTGACAGCCGGCTGAAGATGAGCCAGCAGTGTGCCCAGGTGGCCAAGAAGGCCAACGGCATCCTGGCCTGTATCAGAAACAGTGTGGCCAGCAGGAGCAGGGAGGTGATCGTGCCCCTGTACTCGGCCCTGGTGAGGCCGCACCTCGAATACTGTGTTCAGTTTTGGGCCCCTCACTACAAGAAGGACATTGAGGTGCTGGAGCATGTCCAGAGAAGGGCGACGAAGCTGGTGAGGGGTCTGGAGCACAAGTCTGATGAGGAGCGGCTGAGGGAGCTGGGGTTGTTCAGTCTGGAGAAGAGGAGGCTGAGGGGGGACCTCATCGCTCTCTACAATCACCTGAAAGGAGGTTGCAGAGAGGTGGGTGTTGGTCTCTTCTCCCAAGTGACGAGTGACAGGACAAGAGGAAATGGCCTCAAGCCGCACCAGGGGAGGTTCAGGCTGGATATTAGGAAAAATTTCTTTACTGAGAGAGTGGTGAAACACTGGAATAAGCTGCCCAGGGAAATGGTGGAGTCACCCTCACTGGAGGTGTTCAAGGAACGTGTGGATGAGGCATTGTGGGACATGGCTTAATGGGCATGGTGGTGTTCGTTGATGATTGGACTTGATCTTATAGGTCTTTTCCAACCGTAGTGATTCTGTGTGATTATCGGGGCTGGGTAACATGAATGGATTTGGAAATCTTGCTCATTTCTGGGGGTAAAGAACTAGAATTATCAATTAAGAACACATAGTGTTTAAGTGGTTAAATTATAAGAAACTCTCCCATCTCCTGGCAACCTACAACTTATTAACTTGCTGAGCCAGAGGCTGCATTTGGAACATCATTATTAGAAGTCCTGGGATGACATTGCTTGAAGCTCTTTCTTTAAATGTGTTTTGCTATTAAGCCCTTTGGAGCTGTGACAGCTGCAAGATTCACCACCACAACCTGTGGGGAATGAGTACCGTAAAAAGCCATCTACACAGAGAACGGGATTTGTTTCATTCAACTTCATATTCTAAAATGGATGTATCTAGGCTATTAATCTAGACTCTCTCTGTCATCGCCAGACAGAAACATGTGCCTCCAGGTAGTAATTTATGCCATATATTTTCATTAGCTTTCCTCAGATGGGAAAAATCATGCATTGGAAGTAGCTATTTTCTTTCCATTGATTTGGGGGTTTTACTAAATAACAAGACTCCCAACTTTAGACAACTGAATAGGTGAAATAACTTCCATGTGAACAGACTCCACAGATCACCTTGTACTGACTGTTTTTACCGGCTGCCTTCCTCAGCTGTGCAGTACAGAGCACTCAGAAATGGGGAAGAATTTGGATATGTTTGTATAGGTAATTGATACTTTATATGGCAGATTATCTGATTTGCTATGCAATGGAACAGAACAGAACTATCAGAGACAATCCATTCTCTTGGGATACACTCAGAGACACCGTGAGCAGCAGAATGGCAGTATATTATTGTAACAAATCCAGTATAAATAGAGAGTTTCGTGGACCTAGGAAATCACTGACAGGAAAACTAACACATGCTCAGTGACTAATCCTAGATTTTTGCTCCTGGTGATATTACTGCTATATTCTCCCAGTTTTATTAAAAGACTACCAGAAGTGGCCACAATAAAATCAAACTAATATCACGACACACACCACCAATAAAATATGACAAGAAAGTAAAACATGAAAGAGGCACTAAACTGTTAGCAATGGCTGCATTCTGCTCCTAGTGAGAGCTGCATGTTGTTGGACTGCAGTATACAAACCTAGCCTTGAGTGTCTGACACTCCTCCTTTTACCAGGAGGGGAACAACTTCTGCTCCCCCATTCACCTTAACAGTTCTCAAATTAGGTGTCATGGTCCCAGCTGCGTTCATGAAAATTCCAACTGAAGTTCAGAGGTTCAGACAGAAATCCAAACATTTACATTGATAATTGGGGCCACCAAAACAAATGGAGGAGGGCGACAGCTTAGAAAAGTCTAGAAACTGCTACTTTTATGGCATTTGTAAAAAAAAAAATCCACAAAAAGAAATAAACTGAGAACAAATAGGAAGTGACCACGAGGTAACTTTTTGAGAATAGCAGAGGGATGCTTCAAGTAAATGAGAAGCATATGTTTTATTTCAAGGACATATTTCAAGGCACAAAATACATATATACATACCTGTGGGTGCACAAACATGAAATACATTCCACAGAAAAAGTTAGACTGATTTAAGTTCTATTTATGGCCTAATCCTAGAGTAACTGCAGTCAATGGCAAAACTGGTATTTACTCCCAGGAGCACAGGTCAGAATTGTACAGGGTAACAGTTATTACACTGGCATTACTACTCTCAATGTGAGTGAAATAGTACACATACGGACCTGCCAAATCTCTTGCACTGTAGTGGCAGCTAGGCCTGTCTAATGTATCTACTGACCAGTACCTACATCCAGTACCCCAAACATGCTAGGTGATGTGATCTCTTGCTGTGGGAAGCACATACATTAGTTCCCTTCACCTCATGCTCCCAGTGCAGTCCAATACTTAGCAGTCAAGAAAGTTAGGAGTTTGATGTATGCCCTGAGAAACCCAGCAAAAAAGGCATTGAACTGTGCTGTGCACTGTGTGACTGAAAGTACACAGGACTGAGATTTAAGTCAGCCTACACAGATTTGAAATTACCAGAAAACATCCTGGTGGACTTGGGCCACTGGTGATTCTAACTGAAGGCTATAATGTAAGTTGGAAATTTTGGTATGACAATGTATCATTTGTAGACCTCATATAAGAAGCTCTGATTTAGATGGATTTGAAATTCCACATTTCTTCAAATACATATACATTTCAAGGCCTAAGCACATTTTTTTTTCTAATAAATAAAGTGCCGTTGTTTGACATCTCTTAGCCATCACTGAATTATACAGACTGGAAAACTGTGGGCAACTGAAATGTTTACTTTTGAAATATCTACTAATATTTATAGAGGCTTTTCCTAGCACAGCCACAAAAATTAACCCAAGAATCCTGCAGAACTAAAACTCCAAACCATTAGAGCATGAGTCTATGGTAGATCATGGTAACTTGCCTTGTAACAAAAGCTGAAATGTACAATGTAAAATGTTCCTCATTCCCTCAAGTTCATTAGACACTGAATTTTCAGATGGTTTCAGCTCATTAGAAGTGTTTTCAGACATATTTGTTATAGTACAAAGGTTTCTTTATCCAATTTCCTGTTAGTATGAATCACTTAAATAATGGTGTGCCTGAAGCCTGGACAAAACCAAAGCATATTATGATAGGTGTACACACACACAGAGATGCTATCTTGGAAAGCCAAAGCTGCTACTTTTTATAGCCAGAGTGGATGAGACAGAGGTAGAATTTGTAGTCTCTTGCTCTTCAAGGCAAATCCTCTATATTTCTGATATGTCTTAAGCTTTCATGATGACATGAAACAAATTGCTGATAATTACTTACCAATATGTTTTACATATATCATTTAAAAAAAAAAAGCATACCTGAACTGTTGATTTTTCCAGTCTTAGGTGTACGACCTCTAGGGTCTGTACCTTACATCACAAAAATTAACAGTCTTGTAACATATGTAAAATGAACAGCACATACTGCAAGACTACTTTAAAAAACACGTCAGAAACAGAAAATTGTTTACATATGTTTGTACATCACTGGTAGCAAATATATCATAAAAATCAGTGTCACACTGAAGGCATTTGAGAACACACAAAGGATCTATCAGTTCTAGAGATAATTTGTCTGGTTATACTCCTCCTTTTGCAACGTGAGTAAAAAACACTGCTTTTATCTGGAAGCACCATGCAGTATGAAGGCATATTAAAAAGCAACCTAGCCCAATTTGCATTAGGCACTCATCTGTCTTGGGAGAGATGCACTTCATCCAGAGCCTCTTTGCAGTTCCAATTGTGTCTGCTGCTAGGTTACACCTACATTCCTTTGCAGATGCCAGCACAAGGAATTCTGTTTCGAGAGCTCATGTGAACTGGAAGTGGTATAGACTTCTACAAAATAAATGCTATTTACTTGATCTATTATTGATTATGGAGTGCCTAGAGACTCTCCCCAAGAAGGAAATCCATTATAGTGCACTAGAATGCACTGGCATCATAAACACTATTAACCCAAAAGGTATTCTGAGCTGACAATGTATTTTCTGAAGTAACAGAAGCCAGAGGGAAAAAAGTCTTCTTGTAACAATATACTTTAGTTCAAGGTGAAGCACTATGGAAGAAATACTGTAAGGGTTAGCACTGGATTGCAGGAAGGCTGGTCTAAACACTTCCCTATCATTATCTACCATAACTACCCTCTATGTAAAAAGTAAGTAAGTTAGGTGTTTCTCCTCACTCCCACAACAGACTTCAGCAATTGTTTTGCAAATGTTCCCAGTCTGTGTTCACAAACCTCAAAAGGGAGTTTCTGATACAAAGCAGTTTTCACAGCTCCATTTTTATGAAGCACACAATTTAAGGAGTAATTTGCATGCTGTCTTTCTCTTGACAGCCAAAAATCTTTAAAGTGAGATTATGATGAACACCTCCACAGCATGTGAACAGATAGCAGGGTAGAAATGCATATGTGGCCAGTCCTCAAATGGCAGCTCACAGATCTGAATCACTATTTTTATATGGAGTCAGTATTACAATTAATGGGAGCTTATGGGGAGAGTAATTGCAAGAAATTTTAAGACAAATCTTTTTTTTTTCTTCTTATGCCTCCCTCTATTTTATTTTGTGTGAACCTGTTCAACATCCATCCACAGTCTTTTTCATGACATCTGTATAGCACCATGGAGATACATGGATAGCTATTAGTCATGGCATAAGTTATACTGTCTGCATAGCACATACCTGCAAAAAATTTGTTTGAAAAATTATGCTTATACATGACGAGGCAAACATCAAGCTACTCTTACTTTTTTCAATGACATCTCTCAGAAGTCCCTGGACACCACTTTTACAGTACCTTCACAGACTGTATGACTCATTTACATCAAAACCTTGCATAGTAAAGGCTCAGCTTCTAATTATAGAATGTTCTGGTTTCATCATTGCCACTAAGTTCTAGCATAATGCTTAGGCCACTGCCTGGCCAAGGTTTTTTACGACATAAAAAATATTATCTACCCAAAGCATTTTTAGAAAGATTCCTGTGGTATAACTTGTAAAAACAAAAGAAATCTCAATGTTTAGCACTCCAAAGCAGTGTGGTTATTACACCCTTTCAGTAATATAACCCCACGTAAGTTTTCCCCGCTCATCATAAAGAAACATAACACTTTTGATAATCTGGAAGTGATATTTTTAAAAAGTGAGACTGCTCCAGCCTTAAAGCACAGGATTCCTTTAAATACCTGTTGATTCAGGGCCTAACTTAGAGTTTTAGTAAAACTAGGTTACCTGTGGTAAAAAGCATTACCAATGAATCCGGGAACTTCTGCCATACAATATCCATCAAGCTGTTTCATGAGGCCTGTGGGATGCATCCTTAGAGAATGGTCTCAAGAAATGCTCCCATAATACACTGTCAGGGAGAATTTGCTTGCTAAGTTTCACCCTCAAAATTTTTACAAATCACTGTTTGGACACCTGGACAGACAGTTCATATTGTGTGCTTCTGTATACAGGAATTAAGAGATGGTAAGTTCTGTTCTGCTTCTCTTGTGATATTCTCTACCATTGCTACATAGAGGAATGCCCATATGTAGAATAATTGCCTATTTTCCTTGGCCCTCAGTGGGTTTCACAGCACGTAAGTTGCATAGAATTAGTAAAGTTGCATAGAATTAGTAAAGAATCTGACCTCGCTGAGTGGCATTCTCCCAAAAGCTAATCTTAATTCTACCACATTGGAAAGAAAGCTGTGAGATCACAGGGAAAATAAACTGAAAGTCATTGCAAAGTTGTAATCGGCTAGAAGCTTCACAAACGCAGGATGTTAATACAAATTACTTCCAGAAAGTAGACTCAGTAGTCTGCATACCAACTATGGTGCTAAGAAGTTTGAAAAGTACAAAGCAGATGACAGCTTTTTGTTTACACAATTGCTATTTCACGGATAACCTGACTGTACCACTGGATCGGATTCAAGTAAATGCATAAACATCACACAAAGAGATCTATCAAAATGACTACCCCCATCAGTCTTCAAGAGAAGAGAAAAGGGTAAATGTAGAAGTGCACAACTGCAACAAAAAAAGATTTCTTCTGAAAACTGCTTAAATTTAACTTATGAGAGACATGAATAATACAATATAGTTTACATTTACATAGTGTCCTTCTACAGCAAATCAGGAAAAAGTGATGGACTAGAATACTTCTTCAAACAAAATGTTCTCCTTTGCAGGCCTCCTTTTCAAAACGTTAGAAATATTATGCAGTTCAACTGTTCATTGAACAAAAAACACACAAGAGCTGATACTTATTTTTAAAGAAGAAATACGAAATATTTATGCTTTTCAGTAAGCTAAGCTAATCTTCTACATCAGAAAGGCCAATAACATTTTTAACAATCTCTTTTACTGGATTTCTCTTCACCTCCAAATAAAATTCAAAATAGTTCTTGTGGTTGTCAAGTCACTATGAGCTTTGGCGTAGATGCTATTGTTTACTGACTGAACTTCACCAATCTCCTCTTTCTCACTTTCTCTGTCCTGTTAGGCTCTTTACTCTTTGCCTTTGTCTTTCTTTTGATCTTTTGCACTTTCAGAACCCTTGGGAATTAGACAGCCAAAAAGTTTTAAAAAAAAAGCTTTTCACTTGTCAACAGAGCACAACTGACATAAGAATAACTAGAAGGAAATAATACACAGCATCTTATGACAACAGCTTTTACAGCATTGTTTTCCATCAGCAAAATGTTCCTGACAGTGCAATTTGATAATGTTTAAATCAGTTATCGCTGGGAGCTTCTACCTCAATTTGAACTGCTGACTTGACCACATAGCAAATATGCTAAGGTCAGAATGGTGCCACTGACTTCATGATTAATAAACTATTAATAATAAGGACACACATTTTTTAGGATATGAAAAACAGGGATCCAAGTTATCTGAATGATGGCCCAAGAAAGCAAATCTTGCTGTCATTGAAGCTGGAGGCAAAACAACTCCGGTGGCTAGCCAGACTGAGGTTCCAGCTGAAATAGTTGAACTCTGTTGAAGAAAAAATTTTGAGGTACCAAGAAAGGGAAAACCAAAAAGGATTTTTCAAAACACCCAAAGAAGGGTTTCACACTGGGCATTAGACTGCAAACTAGATGTTGGAAAACTATGTAGGAAAAATAAAGCAGAAATTTAAAAAAATATATTCTGGTTATTTTAATCATTCTTTTAACTTCGAGTTTTGGTTGTGCACAAATATTGTAGGAGGTTTTGGCTCTCTGGAAGTATTGGGTAGCATTTTTGCCCAGATATTTCACCAAGTTTTTAGTGTACAGTAGTAATTCCATATTTTTAAAAGAATTTTAATGATGCAAGCCTGTCATAGACCATTTAGCACTGTTTTTCACATTCTGAAGGGTGGCACACATAAAAATAGTCATTACTATCATGTCCCACAAAGCTTATGACTTCTAACATTTGTAACTATTCCTTATCATTGGAAACATCTGTTAGATATTTCAATCAAGTAGGTTTCTATTGATTTTGTTTCTAATTATGGCTTCTGTACAAGCCGGCTGATTTAGATGACTGCATCAATAATTTGACCTCAAGAGGAAATAATTTGGAAATTGCTTGTGACCTGTTGCATAAGTAGAATAAAAAATGCTTTCAATTAGCCTTTTGAAGTCCTTGGAGATACTGACCACTATCCAACAGCATTTAAAACTGTACATGAAAGTTTCTCAGCTGAAGAACACCCCATGTAGAAACTCCATGAAAGGTAATTCTAGGTGCCTCACATACGTATCTCGTGACATTAATTAGGATATATGTTCATGTAATTTCATGTATTTTTGGTCTTGCCTATCTCTAGGATAGTGTGAAGGCCAGGTAAGATTTAGAAGAAGAGACCTGATATTTGCAATGTACGGGGCAAGGCTATTTTTTTAAGCACACAAAAAAATTATTTATTTAAGCTGGGAGTTTCAGGTAGGCAGTAAATTTTGGGATTTGTCTGTTAATTACAGTTGAATAGCAATCATTGTTACTGGTCTTGCTAGGGCTATCATTTGCCAAAGTAAATCAATAATTGTTAGCAGAAGGACAGAAATTATGTAACAGAGGTAGACAGAGATTCTTAATAGCCATTAATGACCTATTTTTGAAAAAAATGGACTGTGAAAACTTTGAGTATCTAATTCTTGATGTGAAACTGGGAATGACCAAATAACTGTGGATTAGCTTTCAGATTTCAGATCTGGTACGATACATGATTTAAAGTAAAAGCTATAAATACTTTTGACTAACGTACACAGACATTCAGACTTTTAGCCATTTGAGCATAAGGCCACACTGCACTTACCAAAGACATATTTAATAGACTTTACAGAAATCAGATTCTGCTGATGAAAATTACATGCTTATATCACTTTCTCCCTGGTCTTTTGTTTTAACTTGCTATTTAATCATCAAATCTCTTAAAGAGGCGGGAAAGAACTGGTACTGATAATTGTGTACAAACAGAAAAGTAGAAGAATGATTAATACACTGCATTCACTGCCTAGCTAACTTGTAAAGATTCCCTTGTTCATCAGTTTTTACCTTAAAACTTCTGAACAATTCTGAGTTTTACCTTAAGTAATTAAGTTTTGAGAAGACTGGTAGACAGGTCCAAACCTAAATATTTGAAAAGCCAGGCCCTACTGCTATCTTTATTTAGGCATCAACAAACAGTCACACAAAATGACAAGTTGCTTTTGAAACTCTTGGCCAAATCTTCAAGCAGCAAGCATAAGCAGGTAAGCCTCTTTGTGTCTGGATACCAAATGCTTATTAGCGTGTAGATGCCTAAATCTTTCCTGAATACAAATGTGAAGAGCCAAATAATTTTTGTGTATAAATTATTACTGTGTACATTATTTCCAGTTGTGATTCAAAATTAGTTTGTAATAAAAATAAAAATGCACAGAATATCTGTACCAATTAGTTATCTATACATTTTGTACTAATTAGTCATCCATACATCCAGAAGTTGTGGATGCCCCATTATTGGAAGTGTTTAAAGTTGGGTTGGATGGGGCTTCAGGCAGCCTTATCTAGTGGAATATGTCCCTGTCCATGGCAGGTGGGTTGGACTAGATGATCTTAAAAGTCCCTTCCAAACCAAACCATTCTGTGATTTTGTGATTCTGTGATGATTCATCTACTTTAGAGATAACAGGCATATTACCAAAAGCTGTAAAATTGCAATACAGTTTAAAATGGTATTTCGTTAAAAAACAGTGATGAATGAAGCGGAATAATGCAAAAAATACCACTGTCTTGAACATTTTTGACAGTTTTCTTCCCTCACTTGTTGTAGATGCAGCTAAACTTCAAATACTCTATAAAAAGCGTGTACTGTACCACAACAGACCAAATGCCCTTTGAGTGGCCACTAAAGGTTAGGAAAAAAGCATAGGCACTGTCAGTCACTCAGTGATACCTCTTGCAGTACCTTCATGCAGTTTCTCACAGTCTTTACCTTTGTGACTCATGCAAGTCTATCACTTTTTAACTCATCTAGGCTGTTAGCACCTCACTATCCCTCAACAGTAAGTTCCATAGCTGAATCATTGCTTATACAAAATGTACTTCCTTAGTTTGTTTAAACCAACTACCTCGTAGCTTTATCTGATGATCCATAGTTCTTACACTGGGAGAAAGAAAGTATTTTTTTCCTTTTAACCACTTCCATCCTGTTCATGATCTATCAAACTCTACCATATTTCCCTCACAACCATATTTTCCAAACTATATACTTAGTCCCTGTAGTCTCTCCATGTTACAGAAGCCTGACCACCCTTCTCTATTGCTCTTGTATCTTTTCAAATCCTTTGGAGGTAAGGAGAGGAGAGAAGGTAATATAGATCCGCATACAGTACACAAAATATAAGATGCACGAGGTACTTACATAGTAACATAGTTTTCTGGTTTGTTCTCTATTCCTTTTGTAATAATTTTTACCATTAAATTTGGTTTTTGAACTCTGCTTAGCTGACTTTTGCATAGAACTGGTTCTGATAATGCCAAAATCTCTTTTTCCTGTGTGATAAAATCACACAGGTCAACATTAACTTGTTTCCCCACATTCTTCACAAAATTTCACACAGGCTAATACTAATGAGCCTTCATAAACAGTAATCTTTATTTAGAAAGATTTTTACAAGTATCTTTGCATAAGCACTAGCAGGTTTTAGTTTGTACCCATTCCAGTCATGAAGTATACAATATACCAATGGCTTGCTGTGATTAAAAGGCAATCTATACACCGTAAATTGCAGGGCTGGAGATCTAGACAATAGACCAAGGATAAAGGCTCCAATTCTTTTAACATGAGCAAATTCAAAGAAATACATACACTATTTAAACATCCGTATTTATCCTTCCCTGCATAAATATACACACACACGTACTTACAAATGCAAGTAATACATGGCTGGAAGAACAAGGATGCATAAATTAACACAATTATTAATAATTTCTATAGACTCTAAATATCTGAAAAATATTGTCTTCTCATGTTGCTGGTAGTGGCATTGCATTTCATTGTAGTCCATAAGCAAGTAGTTTCATATGCATTGAAACTAATGAATTTTCATTTCCTGTAGCATATGGCTCATGGAGGATCAGTTCAGGTGGCTAAAGAATGACAGGTCTCAACTTAGACTCTTGCTATTGTCAGAACTTTGATAAAACTTATTTCCACCTGGATTTTCTCAGTTTTACCCAGATGCAAGCTCCAAAGTCCCCTTTTCTTTCCATTAAAGTACCTGCATGGTCTTCCCCTCTACCCAGTTTTCATGAAACTTTTACAAAATTAACTATTTGAGACTTGTATGCCCCTGATAGGCGTACCACCAGATACCACCAGATTACAAAACAATTCAAACACTTGGACACCATGTCCCAAACAAGCTTATTTTTATGAAGTGTTTACATTTTCCTCATGAGCTAGGTTGGTTAGAGTTTTCTTTATCTCCTGTATGCTGCAGTATTTATAGAACTGGGATACAAAAGCATTTTTGTTACCAGCAGGTCACCAGCTAAGTGCTTACAAGAGCTGCAACAGAAATTATTTTCCCAGCGTAGCAGAAACAGAAGACATCAAACTTTTTAATGTATGACCTAAGGGGGCAATTGTCATCCCAACAAACCATACCACACATCTCCATGTAACTGGGGTAGAGATCTATTTTTTGGCTATGCACACTTTTACTATGACTGAGTGCTTGAACAAGCCTGAGGCATGTCACAGCTGAAGGGCTGTGCAAAACAGCTATTGAGAGGAAAAAACCCTCGATGACTCTGGGAACTGAGCAGGTCACCTTTGCTCTCTGACACAGAATTTAGAAGAATGGGCAGTTGTCACAATAGAACAGTGAAGGAGCTACAGCCTCTCTAAAATGAAAGGAAAGTGCCACCCCAGACGAGAAGAGGTAGTAACAGATGCTGGTTTCTACGCAATGCTTTCTGTCTCTATCTGCACTACGATGTTTCCCTGGGAGTTTAGGGACGAACACCCCCAGGTATAGGACAGTTGCCTACAGGGGTGCAGAGACAACTGGGAGTGGCACGTATGGCCTCCATCCTGTCAGAGCAGCCACCTTTAGCAGAGCTAACAGCAAACTACATGCCACAGACACATACGGGCACTCCTGCCATTAACACAAGTGAAACAACAGAACTATACAGCTAGCACTATGAAGAGCTCTTAGAACAAGATGAACACTAGGAGGGTAGATTTGGGGGCATTTTTTCTTTGTACACCTTTCTTTCTCATCAAATATTCCCCAAACTCTAATCAGGATCTCACATCCTCTATTATTATTAGAGCAGTGTGAAAATTTTGCATCAGTACTATTTTCTGCTAAGGAATGTATGTACAGGGCAACTGAAACATTGTTTTCAGACCGAAATGAAAACATCCTGAAGTCAAAATGTTTTGAGTCTTAAAGCAATGGTTCATTTTGAGTCTTTACTTCAGAAGAGAAATACCCACAGTCCTGCAGTGGAATGAAACATTAAACAGAAAAAACTCAATCTTTACCTTTTTCTTGTTTTTAAACAAAATCTGTCATTTGAGTCAATTCAATATACATCAATTAACTTTTCTGCTCCTTGTGGACGAAAACAAAGGAGGTAGGAATAAATTTTGCCTTGGTTCCGTTCCTAAACTTTCTTTTTCCCATTTATTAAATGACTGCCACAATCTCTTGTCCTCTTTGATCTGCATCTACCTGTTTGTTTCTGAACACAGCATCACAGTAACATTGCAGCCTGCTTTATGCAGTGTAAAACTGTATCTAAGCAGTATCAATACAGACATACCAAGGATAGTCTCGAATTAGCAAGTTCATCTGTTGCCAGTGATACTGAACTTAGTATGGGCTACCTACCTAACTGCCTGCCTGAGAAACTATGTAAGGGGTTTGATCTGTTTCAAGCTCTATGATCTCATAAGCTGCAAGTAACCAAACTAGCTGAAAACTGGCTGGGCTGTGGCCATCAGTCCACTTGTTTTGTTATGCTGTTGAATTCTGAAGATGGTTTTACTCTTATGAGGTCTGACAATAGGTTTTTGTGGAAGGCATTGGAAAGAGAACTTTGTTTAGTGACTTTCAATAATAGCCTGAGGCTACAGAAATGCAGCTTTCTCTGTATCTTGAAAGTTACTATCTTCTTTTCAGTTTGTCATCCTTCTAGATGTAAAAGCAATACCGTACATTCCTGTTTGGTTTAGTGAGCTCTTCTTTCTTCCTTCCTTTTAAGCAATGGTTGTGCCATTAGAATTCAAATCAGCCTGTAGAGTACCAGTGTTGTATCTAGCAATAGATAGACAACTTGTTTGATGCATTTCAGTTTTTGCTTGTGAGTCTATTATATCAGCACTTCTCCTAGCTAAGTATCACCAACATCAAAAGTTTGCTTGCTGGGTTTTTGTTTTCTGAAAACAAGGATTTCTGTTGACTTTAGGAGTGATGCTGTTTTATTTTGCACCAAGTACTCACCTTGGGCTTTGCAAACTGCTCATTTTATGATGTTGGCATAATGTTTGTGAAGCCTTTTGTGGCTGCCAAAGTTCTTATGCCTTCTGCACACATACCATCCTTTTTCTGCTTTTCATTAGTTCTGCATATGTCTCACGCCTTTTGGTAATGTTCAAAAAGGCTTCAATATTCAAATTTTATCTTAATTTGTAACCTATGACAAGTTTATTTACATTTCGCATTGTAAATT
The DNA here is from genome assembly GCF_030936135.1 of Gavia stellata. NCBI lineage: Eukaryota > Metazoa > Chordata > Aves > Gaviiformes > Gaviidae > Gavia > Gavia stellata. Next base: position 66,720,596 of record NC_082637.1, read on the forward strand.
GTAATAGACTACAATTTATAATTAAGGACCTAAAGAAACGCAGCTTGTTTAACACAAGATTACTTTTGAATATGCTAGTTTGTACTTGTTGGACTGGAAGAAAAAATCTAGAATTCCAAAAGAAGAAGAAAAATTCTAGAATAGTAGCATCTTCAGATCAGCTACTACACATCCAGATTTTAGCAACATTTACTGTTGGCTTTGATTATTTTGTTTTCCATTTTCATCCAGACTTACAGTCTTTGAGTTTTCTTATTTTCCTATTGTATTCCTATTCCTATTGTGACCCCATTGCTAACACTTCTCTCTTTATCTCAGTTGGCTTGGGTAGAGAGCTAGTATGGTGATGTAGTTACTGTTTTGCTCTCAGCTTTTGCTTTTGTAACATGTTTAGTTTCCAGTTTTACATACCTTAGATGGTAACTCACTTCTGATAACAATTCTGTACCTGTCCCTAAACAGATAGAGCCAAGACAGTGTAATATTCAGACTGACTTTTCTACACGTACTGTTCTCTGTCATCAAACACTTCTTGAAAGCAGCATTCTCTAAGTCTGTACGCATAATCATAAAGTAGTGTCATGTTGGGAAACCACTTATCGTAGCAGCAGCAGACACAGCGCTGCTGAACTGCATGTGATGGTAAAAAGCAATCATATTGTGGGCTACAGAAGATAAAAAAAAATAGGAAAGCAGATACTACACTAGGCATAGTCACAAGTTTGCACAGGGATTAGAATATCCATCTCTGACGTTATTTATGCAACTAAGCAATAACCAAAGTGTAAAAAATGTGACTTTATGGAAGAAGAAAAAAAAAAACAAAACAGTGACACTGAAGCAAATCTTTCTCATTGGTTATATATCTCATCATTAAATCATAAACTCATTTGACTAATGCTTAGAACAAGATGCGGAAACACAAGAGGAAAAGATATGAGAAATCTTCTTATTGTCAGTGTTATAATAGCTGACATTAAACTCCTGAAAGAGCAGGAAGCTTAACCTAATTAAGATACAGTAAGTAATAGGCAGTAATGTGTCACTTCTCATGCAGTTCTTTTCTCTTTCATCCAGTGCTATGATATGCACTTGAATATTAGGTCAAAGTACCCAAAGGATTTTTTTTTTACAATTATTTTTCAGCTTTGATAGTAATATTTTTACTTTTTACAGATCTTTTCTGCAAAAGCAGTTTTTACCAATTACCATTATTTTCTTTTCAAAACATTGATTCTTTCCTGTTTCCAGAAAAATTAAGATGTCGCACCCCAGTCCTGACTGATACCAAAATGCAGCTGGTGGGCACATGTCCATTGATAAGTTATTTTTATCTGCTAATACTATGGTCAAAGCATACCCTTTTAGTATGTAATATCTAGGCAGATTTCTGCTTTGCCTGGGTACACTTCTCTGGTTTCTGATGAGCAGTCTGGGCTGCACCTTCTGCTCAGGTGCTGTCCTGAGCTGCAGCAGGTGCTCGGCCTTCTCAATCAGTTGGGGTCTTTCTCACTTGTCCATATTTTGGTCACAAAGGCTATGGCCCAAAAAGCAAGAAAGGGAAGAGATCGGGATTAACCACAATGAGCTCAGAGTTTGAAAACTAATCAGCAGGCAAGTGGTAGGGAAATGCAATTCCTCTCAGTTCACTGTTCCACCCAAACCACCCATTGCCTGAAGATTTTCATAGCTTTTAAAGGGCAAGGGAAAAGGACAAAAGCAATCATGAAATGTGCTTTAAAAAACCCCTCAACCAAGTATATCAGATACCATCAGAGAGGGGATCAGTGTACCCCATGTGGGCATATGCATGTGACAGAGATTTATATATTTATCAGGAGTGCTGGTGATCATCTCTTGTTTAGCAGCAGTGCTGAACAAACTGGGGGAAAAAAAAAAATCACACCATTCCTAAACAAACATATCTACAAATAGACTGGGCATAAGGCACCTTAGAAGAGCCTGTTCCTGCTAAGCTAACAACCCAATGACCACACGATTACTAGGAAATTACAAATTACTTTGCTATTTTAACTGCTTCTTAAAACAACAGTGACAAGGTGTCATTTTAAACATCAATAATAGTATTCAGTAGTTCTGGCACATTGCATTATCAGACACTAGATCTGAGACAAATGTTCTATCCTTTCCCCAGTTAGGAGTCAAACCTCTGGGAAACGAGTGTATTATTCACTTAATTGAAGTCAAGTCAAATTGAGGACATTTTGCCCCTTGCTGGGACCCAGTGATTTCTCACATTCATAATCCCAAAGTTTTTCCATTATCTCAATGAGTGAGTTGTATTCTTAGTTAGATTACTCATTCTCTCCCCACCCCCCTTCAAGGACAGTTGCAAATGTGATTTCTCTTTAGTTGCATTTTAAATTAGAAAACATAAATGGCTTCCACCTTGTTTGAATATAAAGTTAAATAGATGTCTCTTGCTCTATTTCCTCAGGATGAGTCATCTAAATTGTTAAAACAGCAGACTGACATACACAAGTAAGAATAATAATGTCCTTGTTGGTGCTAATTCAATGAAACAAGCAGATTAGTCACTAGGGGATGACTGAAGTGTTGTATATTTATTTTTTCTTAGGATTTTTTTTTATTTGATGGGTGTCTCCCCTTTCATTTCATTAACATGGTTATAACAAAAATAAAAACTAAAGGATATTTTAGATTACAAAGTAGAATTCTTTGAATCCAAAACTGCAAGCACCAGCTCAGTATTTGCACATAATCATATGCCCAGAGAAGTCTGTAATTTAGCTTTATAGGACAGCCAGTTAATCCCTTTTGGTGTTTGTATTGAACTATTCTGGGTGGATGGGCTGAGAAAATCTAAGTAAATAAGGTACCAACCCAAGCTGGAGAAGCACATAGACTTGATGCAGGCCTTCCACTGCACTAATCCCACCTACCACTAATGACTTGGCTAGATGTCTACTGCATGTAATAAGTAGTAAGGTTGAAAAGATTATCCTGGTTTTGCCCTTCTTTGAGGTGGTTCCTTTTTGCTCATCTCTTCTGTGCATGTGTGCACACATGCATGTCCCTGCTGACTTCTGAGTTGTGTGACTGATTTCAATCCAGCCTGTCCAAATATGTCTGACACACATTTCTTTTGGTGGCAATATCAGGCTGCACAACCCCCTTTCTTCTGTACTGCTCCTTAATTGGACCAATAAAATTTCTTGTGTTGCTGTGCAGTCAGCTAGACCCTCTTGCTGGGCTAGTTTAAATGTGTACTGGTTCCCTGACCTTGTTATTGCCCCATGCTACCTTTGCTAATAGCTGAACCAGCACAACTAGATGTGAATGAGTAGTGGGAAACGGTATAAAAGAATGGATGGGAGCTGCTCTAAATTTCTGCAGTGGTAATGAAAGCAGGCCGCTGGGTAGAAGATATAGACCCTATCAACGCTCTGAACAAAGGAAATGATTCAGAATATGACCACTTCTCACTGGGCATGAGAAAATCCATTTTGTTTCTCAGCATAGGTATTTAGAATAGTTTTTACCTATTCTGAGTTTCACAACTCGAAACGTTGTTAGCCTGTTATGAGGTTTGTTCAGGTCCATTGCAAGTAGAAAGCTGTGCGTACACACCAGGGAACCTGAAGCAGCAGGGTAGGTGGGGTGGGAAGGAGGCTCTAGGTCTTCTGGAGGATTCAAAACCATTTTTTTTTTCCTTTTTTATTTGCTAAGATGTCCTGCTCAAGGTCTGCTTAAATACAGAATCACCTGGAGAGTCAGATGCAGGTAAGATTCTCTGTTGTCACCTAAGACTGACAACGAAGAGGTAAAGTCTGGGAACCAGAGCAGCCATCAGAGCTCCCACTTCCTTAACACATTGCTTGCAAACAGTGAGGATTTCCATGCATTGGATGCTTCCTTCCCCTGAACAAACAGATCTCCTTACTGGGACTTGCAGCCATTCTCAGCCATGTAGGGAGTTGTCAAGCTGGCTTTTCTCCACATCTGTTAACAATTCTTTAGCAGTAAAAAAACAGAGTCCATGTGCCTGGTCAAAACATGGACACTCAAGCCTCACCGGAAATTTACATTTCATAGGCAAAATGGCTTTCTGGATTTCTTTTCCTTACAGATCCATATGAGACTGGCTGATAAACAGTTCAGAAGCAAATGGGGAAAAGATGTTCAAACCTCTGCTAGTGCAGGAGTACTAATCACACTTCTGAGTCAGGGTTTCAGCTGGCAGTATTTTGGAAGCAGAGCTGGAGCTCCAAGTGTTTGACTCCTCCTGTGTTCAAGCAGACAGGACTGTGTGCACATTTGTAAAGAACCGAAATGTAGAGACAGCAAAAGTGAATGGCCAAATTTTCCTCCTATTAGGAGTGACCTGCAAGACTCTGGGGTTTGCACATTTTTGCATCCAAAAGAAAGAGATTCCCAAATGACAAGGTAACCCTAAGATCCTCAGGCCATGATGTTTATGGGGAGCCACTGGGTAGCAAATGTCAGCAATCAATCTTGTTACAAGGAAACAAACAGGAGATGCCAACATTCCTACCAAAACTTAGGAAAGAAAAGCATGCTTGCTGATATGGCCAAAAAGGTCACACACAAAGAAATCTTTCTTCAAAGAGGAGTTTTGGGGTGAAGAAAAATAAGGCAGTGAGGCTGTCACTGCCACTGTAATTATGCAGCAATCGGGTTTGAGAGAGAACATTCAGATCTACAGAAATCTCACAGACAGATGTTGGCTGAAACTTTCCAATTCACCCAAAACTGTATTTAAAAGTTCCCTAATGATAAGGAGTACCTTTTCAAATCAACATTGAGCTGATTGATAATATCTGTTATACTCTATATTTGCACAATTCTCCCATCTGACCTTTTTTTTTTTTTTTTTTTTTTTTTTTTTTGTGATGAAGGAAGCTTACCAGGACACACAGCATATGAAGTGAGTTGTCAGACTGCAGTATATAAACCACTCCAGAGTTGTAGAGGCTTGGCCCACACCCAGGCTGGAAATTCAGTGAATGGTGGGCTACATGTATGACCATTGTTGCTGCTGAATGTGGTACCTAAGAAAAAAATACGCGTAACCCCTAGTTTACAGTGTGCTAGTACTCAGGCTGTCAGGCTGTCTGTCTGACAGACACATTCTTTTCCCTTTCCAAAAGAAAGAAATACAGTGTACAGGCACTGGATAAATTACTGTTCAGCAGCTGTTTGACATAGCTGTATGCATAGTCCCACAGAGCAGTAGACACTAGATAGCTTCCAATAGGTTAGCCCACAATGACAAAGAGAAAAAGCTGACCTTTTTTTTATCATTAAGTAAGGGTGATTCTGTATTGCAGAGTTTGACAGGACATAAGTTCACACTCTGTTTATTCCACTATAATTTGTAATGCTGACAGTAAGTTTGGACATGGGAACAGGAGTTAAGGTTTTATTTTTCTCCTTTAAGTATGAGCCAGAAATATCTCCAGAGTCAAGAGAGATCTTGATTTCTGGTAAACTATTCAGCATGACTCTAATTGCATTCAACTTTAGTATCAGCTCACAAAGGAACACGGCACTTTGATTTAGCACAATGAATGCTGGTGAATGGCCAGAATTTGAGTTTTGTAAAATATCATTAGTTATCCTCAGAAGTGCTCTCTCTGTGCTATTCTGAGTTCTGAATATTCAGATGAATTAGAAGGAGATCTTAATTTGCTAAAAGACTATGCAGTTGGAGAGTGAGACTTGCTCATTATTACCAAAAGACAGAGCAGAGCATGGTCCTTTATATAATAACATGAGATTTTAATGAGATCCAGAGTTTGATGATAAAGTTTTCTAAAATGGATGCTATCAGCTCAGCTTGTGACAAACAGAGCAACTGATGGCAACTTCCAGATACTATCTAGGCTGTCTTTAGTCTGTTGTCATTAGACTTACTGACCCTAAGCATTTTGATTGGAAGCAGTGATGTGCACACAACTGACTCACAACAGACTGTGTATGTTAGGTTTGCATTATGGTTTCTGTCTGTGGCATCCAGTCAGGCTTTGACCTTGCTCAGGAGACAGACAATTGGAATTTTCTAGCACTTTCTGTGGACTAACCCTGTATAAATGGAAAATTACAAATATAGCTGGGCAGATGAGTCAGCCAGTCTTCATGACTCCCAAGTATTCCTGCAAGAGTAGTCCCCAAAGCAGATTGTAACAGGAGATGCAGATCATCAGGCTTTCCCAGAAGACTGTGCATTTGTATCAGTGATACTACAGGACAGGGTTGCTGGTGTCTGTAGGGTCAGGAGACAGCCAATCAGTATAAAATATCCAGTACTTGCTATAGTTGCTCACAGAGACTACAAAAAATAGTTACTAAAGTGGATAGCTGAAAAGTTACAGGCAGATGTACCATGTTCTGTTTGTGGAGTTTTTTCCTCCCAGGGAAATAGCAAACCTAAGTGTGTGCCTAGCATGGTATTAACACAGATATCATGTCAGACCAAGGAGATCACCCAAGCTAATAACTGTTCTGCGGTCACAAATCTCTCAGAGATAATAAGCAAACTTGCCAACCCTGGAATCATGCAAATGTTCAGCCAACTTAGGAGAAAGGTCAAGGTCTCAGAGGTCTGAAGTCACAGGCTGGGCTTCTCTTGAGTATGCCAAAAGCACTCTTCCCCACCACTCAGCACCTGCGGGAGCAACACAAGTGTCACTTATCTGTATCAGGGTAACTCGGCTGCAATTTCATTCTCAAAGAGAAATCATAATGAACAAAATTTGTTTGAGTGCACAGCTGCTTTGGCAGAATATTACTTCAAATGCTGCGCTTTAACTAGCAGTTATTTGTGTTTTAAAATCTGTATGTCCTTACCTACAATGAGGCAAGAAAAATCTTCAGGTCTGACCTCTATTCTTGATGTGGAGACTATGGGATCCGGAGGTACTTTGGCAAAGGCAAAGCAGACTCTGTAAAGGCTGGCCTGGCAGATCCGGTAGTGTCATGCCTTTTATACCATTCTTTCTTGGTTACAGAAAAGTCTCCCAGATCATTCCTTGGCAGCTGCAATATATGATTATGTTGCAAATACTCCTGTTGAAAACACAAAATAAGCAGTCTTCTCTATAAAACCTAATCACATCAGGTTCTTAACAAAGCAACATTTTATTCCAAGGGTATTCAGCACAATTTATAACTCTGCATACAGTAACTTTTACATCTTTATTCAAACAGTCTCCTCAGTATTACTACAGTTTCAAATTATATTCTAAAAATAGCCAGAGAGTTGTCATTTATCAGTCATTATTTACAACATATGCAGATTCGTATTCTTTGGTACATTTAAGACTCACTGGTTTTTATCTTTTCAGATTTTATTTCAGGCATGAAATTTGATTATAGTGCTGTTCATTAAAATAAATGGCATGTGCATTTATTCTACAGTTTTCTGTCATAAGTTTCTGGAACTGTGCCCAGACATTTCACCAATAATACCTACAGTACACATTTTAAAAATAATTTGGTTTGTCCTTTTTGCATTCATGAAGCAGAGGAAGCACACCCAAACCTACTACCAACCATCATCCTGACGTAACTGCTTTACTCTCAAAATCATCCTTTCAACTTCTCAAAGTTTGTGTTCTATTATCTCCTCCACACATACAGGCATTATTTCTTTCTCCTTCTCTGTTAAATAACTTATGGACTTCACATATCAGTATGCAGACATCTAACCACATATCCAGCTAACAATGTTCAGCTTTTACCACAAAGCAAGTGAGTTCTCAAAATACAGAAAGCAAGATAAAATGTGTGATTATAATAGAAACCATTAATAAATACCACAGCACCTCCTGAAGTATTTCAAAACATTGCTAATGACCAAGTGACATGCACACTGTAAATCATGTAAGCTCCCCATTTTTCTCCAAATGCCAATACTTGCTGATTGTAGTGGATCAATATTACGGCTCCCATTTTGATTTTCTTTAGAAAGGGATACAAAATGAAACATCCCTCTTCCCTGTACTGTGCACGGAGTTGGAATCAGGAAGGAAACTAGTTCAGTTTGCAGAATATTTTTGTCTTCATGAACTTTAAGTTACATTTCTAACTTTAAAAATATGTATTGAGTCAGTTTCCTGCAATGCAATTCTGACCTTTCAAATCAGTCCCTTTGTCCTGTTTTTATTACCTTGCACTTGTTGCCTAGTAGGCTGCCCCATAGACAATAACCTAACAACACTGGCCCTGATTTCACAAAGTTGTACAATAGGCAAGTTCCTTAAATTAATGTTTGGACATCTGGTCAAAGGAATGCTGTGTATTTTTTTGTACAGCGTTTCTTTAAAACTTCACTAGCAATAAGTGTGTTGACTGCTCAATTCTTCCTTCATTTTACTGAATCATAAATGTGCAAACAAAACAAAACAGGAAGACTGGCTTTGTTAAACCTCCAAGAAAGGGTATAATGTATCAGAAATGGTACTTGTTAAGACCTTTGGTACCTCCTCACACGGAAAAAATTTTGAATGCATGCATGAATCCAAAGCCAAACTGCTTCTTTTGTTTTGATTTTTCTTTTTTTTTTTTTTAATCTTCTATTGTTGCCTTATCTTACATCAGCTGCGATGGATACACCTGCCTATTATTCTCCATAGCAATAAAAATAACTACAGTGCATAATCAAAAATACATGTTTGCATTAAAAGCAAGTTCCTTGTATTTAAATCCCCTTGAACTGGAAGAAAAACAGATGCAGTTATTCAACTACAAATCATCAGTAACAGGATATTCCTAGTAGTCCCCACTGTGCATACCATAGTCCCTACACCACAGATCTTCTTGAAACTTTACTGGCATAATTCCTTCAATTAGGTGCTTTTTGCCTGCTGAACTATTCTGTTGTTAACTATGCTATAGGCACCGAGTCTTTTTAAAGAAATCGTTTTTCTACAAGTAGTATAAAAAAAAAAATGCTACCAGGGACTCAGGACAGACAAGATGGCCACTTGGGCTTGGAGCTAAATCAAGGCTGAGAAGTGCATCAGAATGCCACTGATGAATGAAAGATTAAGTAATTAATTATTGTTGTTAATAAGACTACCACTATATCCTCAGTTCATGTTCCAGGTCACCAAGCAGTGTTCAGAAAAAGGGTTGTAGGGCTGCTCATTATTGTCCCCCTCTCATTACAGGATGGGCTGTTGAAATACCCTTCACCATTGGCACAGAACAGCTCTTCACAATCCCTATGAAAGTGACCCAGAACAACACGGACAGCTCTCAACACGGACAGCTCTGGGAACATCAGTGACAAAAAAGAATCACAAAAAGTAACCAGGAACCCCACAGTCATAAGACCTGGAGTATTCATCCAGCTTACTTTGAAGGACATTTATCTGTAAAGAAAAGCACTGCTTTAACAATCAGCCAACAAAATTACTTGGGACCTAGCTAGTCCTAGAGGTTAATCACGTCTAGAAAAATCCACAGTAGCCCTTCTGAGTAGAAAACTGCATGTACAGCAGTCTGTGAGTCCTGATGCAGCAGTACAGCACCCTTCCACCCCACACCACACGTTTTCCTCTGGGTCGTACATTTCAACCATATTTGCCCCAGCTGAGCTACGCAGGAGGGCTTCTGCATGAAAGTGATGATTGTATATCTGGTCAGTTCCCATTTCAGTTGTTGGCCATCCAGGTTTTGCAAGCTGGATTGTTATACACTCACTGTCCATGAGGTATAAGTTGAACAGGATACTGATTATTCAAATGAGAGTTTATTTTAATGCCCAGGTACTGCCATCCACATTACTCAGTCATACATAGGTGAGAAATAGTCCTTTGGAACGTGACATCTACCAGCAGATGGAAAGTCTTTGATGTACTCACATGTGCCCAGCTATTATCTTGCCAAAAACTTGTACATTTCTAGCCCTGTCAATCAGCAGATAAATGTCAACAAGCATATTATTCGGAATAGGTTAGTACTCAATTAATGCAGAACATAATGGCAGTCCTGACAAAATCAAACACCCATTTAAGAATTTCAATTCTCAAAAGCTGTTCTCTTAAAAATTTAACTATTAGCATAGCAATAAAATGCAGTGGTTCCCCACCCGCTACTCTGCTTAGCACTAAGGAAGCCCCATCAAAGCTCTCGGGGCTCCCAGCTGACCTGGTAGGACAGTATTGTCCGGGTAGCCACTGCAGCAGCCTGCTGACAGCAACACGGAGCACACGTAGAGTTAATAACCAGCAAATGTCCCCAGCCCTTTCAGGAAACACTATGATGCTTGCTTTGTATTACACTCCTTCTCAGCAGTGCTTTGAAGAAATGATTACTTAAGTATTGTAAAATGCTGTTCTGTACGCAACCTATTTACCACCAGGGACACAGAAAAAGGAGAGTGATCAGGGAGATTATGTGGTAGAAACTGCAAACAGAGAAGGAAAATATCTTATTATTCTGAATTTCTGAGCGACGCTGTGAAGAGTTAGACACCAACTTCTCCTACATCTCTGGGAACCACAGGTCATCATCACCCATATGCCTCTGGAAAGCTGATTCTCTCGACAAACACGACACAGTTGCATGTTTAGGGTATGATTTCGACGCCCTGATCATTTGACTGCCTGGTGCTTGCAGCTTTCATAGCACTTCCTCAAGTGCCAACGTAACTGCAAGACAGTTGGCACGCTTCTTTCTCCCTGCACGACTTCCCCTAAGCCTGCGGGACTTCCTTCACTACTTCTTTAAGGTTTTTTCCTTTTTTTGAGAGGAAAGGTCTGCACTTTAAAGACTTCATTAACAACTCATTAACCAGCAAAAAGACTCTCCCTGTTTTCAAGGCAGCTGGCCCTGACTGTCCAGTGGCAATGGCTGAAGTAGCGGTCCCTCTCCACAAGGGAAGCGCTGCCATTTTCTCCCCTTCCTCCCCTCCTGGAGGTTTGGGGGAGCGCACTGCCCCAGCATGCCCGTGCCAACAGTTTTCCCCCGCTGCCCCCACCCAACCACACCAAACACAGCCTGTAAGCCAAGACCATAAGCCCGTTAAAAACCTTTACAACCTGGCGTTAAACTTCCCTCAGCCCTGCCAGCCCCCTCCACACCAACGCAGAGGGAAAGACCAGGCCCAGGGGTGCCCTCCTCAGCCTGGGTGGCCGAGACACCCCGGATGGCTTTCGTGGGGCACAGAGAATGACCTCCACATGTTTTTGATTCCTCCTCTGGGTTTTAAAACAAAGTCTGGCTCAAATGTACCGGTACTTGAGTTCATTCATACGGCCTCGCTGAGGTTTAGACCGGATATTAGGAAAAATTTCTTCACTGAAAGGGTTGTCAGGCATCGGAACAGGCTGCCCAGGGAGGTGGTGGAGTCACCATCCCTGGAGGTATTTAAAAGATGTGTGGATGAGGCGCTTAGGGACATGGTTCAGTGGTGGACTTAGCAGGGTTAGGTTAACAGTTGGACTTGATGATCTTAAAGGTCTTTTCCAACCTAAACGATTCTATGATTCTATGATAAGATAGCTCATGAGCACTTCGATTTTGTTAGCTGAAAGCTAATGGCAGTGTCAGCTTATCTTTCCACCCAAATTCAATCTTCTAGGGAATCCTAAATGAGTGTGGCAAGCTGCTAAGGGTACGGGTTTTCTCCAGAGGAAGCAAACCTCTCCTCCCTGCCAGGTCAGCAGCAAAGGGTGCACAGAGCTGAGGCACGGCCACAGGGCCAGGAGGAGGCAAGCCCCCCTCTCCCTGAGGGAGACAACTCAGAAAAAGCAATGCCCATTTTAGTATTCATCTGTGCTCAGGGACACCCTGGTGAAAGTGCAATGTAGCAGCAAAACACCATGCTACTGCAGCTTGTAGAGTTTCATATGTTAACTAGTAAGGCAAAGGAAGAAAATCTTCACAAAAATCCTCAGATTGTAACCTCTGGCACTTCTGTCAATTCAGGTAACTCTCAGATGTGGTGTGACAAAGATGTTTGACTATCAGTACACATCAACGTGTTTGCTTTTTAATCCTATTACTTTGTGGCAATCCGCCTGGACGTAATTAAGTGCAGCACCCCTTGCCCCCGCGAGCCCTCCGCTCCATCTCCTCGCCAGCGAGGGAAGCCATCCACCGCAGGTCACTGCGCCGTGGGAGCCCTCTGGCACAGCGCTGCACTGCTGCAAGCTGCAATTAATCAACATAAGCCCTGCTCTGAGCCCGTCATTTCCCACCCCTGACGCCAGCAATCGATGGGGGCATCTGTGCCGCCCAAAGAATTTGGCGATAACAATCATATTGCCTCTGCACAAGGGCTCACGCTATCACATCTCTTGAGACAGTGGTTCTACATTCCCCTTCACTTTTTTTCTTGGAGGCTAAGTCATAAAAACAACCCCCTCAAGGTTACACAGCTAGCTGGTGACAAGAGTCAGAGAAATAAATTAGGTTTTCGCAATTGCTGGCTCTACTGCCTCCTGGCATTTTTGCTGCTCTCCAGCTTTCTCTCAAATTTCCGTAAGTCTCCCCACAGTGAACCTGCAGTTCTGTGACTACTGGAAAGGGCAAGCAAGAGCAAGCCAGAGATCAGTGCAAGGCAGAACAGGGGGGTGTCTGTAGCATGTCCCCTGCCCACCTATATAACTGTGTTAGCACAGCAATGCAAACAATATAATGGCTTCGAGTTCTCCTGACCTGCAGAGTAGCTGTGAAAGTCCTGGGGGCAGGACAGGGAAAGGCCAGAAAGAGTTCAGCTGACAGCGCAGCAGAGGCATAGCAAAGCTCAAGTCTGCATGCACTGCAGACATAGGCATCAGCAAACATTGCCCTGATGACTTGCAAATCCCTCATGACCCTGTTAGATCTCAAAGCATGAATGGGTTGAACGAATGAGAGCCCCATCTTCTTGTAAAGGATGGATAAAAGCAATCCCACCCACTTCTTGAAGGTATGTGGAAAGCAGACTTTAGCTAAATACAAAAGTTTTACCAGGGATTTAAGTGATAGCTGTACTCATAAACTTCTCATACATACACTTCTATAATGAACCAAGATTAGACTTTTTTCCCATTTAATCTTTTATACTTTATTTTGCAACATAAACTAAGAAAACTGTAATAACATATATACCAGCCATTCTTACACCAGCATGAAAATGTGAACACAATCAGGCATGTGTCTGCTGTTAATATGATACTTGCATTCACCCTGCTATGACAGTATCTTCCTAGATTCACATCTTCTCTTATTCCCCTACAGCTGCGCAAAGAAGGCCGAGGTGATTTGTAAGCCAAATAAATGTGTTCCATTACAAAGGCCATTAACACCCAGAGGATCGCTTTCCAAAATGTTTTTGGTTGGTTGTTTTATTTTTGTATGACACCAAAATAGCACAATGGCATTACAGCTAAAATATTATGTTATATATAGCATATATACACATCACCATACTTTGTCTATAATACGCATACAGTGTATATTACTGTATTATATATACAATAGCTCAACAGGTTTTTTTTGTGTGCTAGCTACTTTTTGTCCTAACTGAGCACTAAGAAATGTATCATAGTAACATACACCACTCTGCCTATAATTTCAAAGCTAAAGGTCATGCCCCTGTCTCACTCTGGCCTTTGGCAACTCAGCTCCAATTAGCTTACTACCACTAATAGAAGATTCTCAGCCAAGTGCAGCATGCTTTAAAAAACACCCTATGTACCATGGGCACTCTCAGCAAGTTCAATAATACAGGTTTAAAAGTTACTTCCTTTCAAGTATGAATTTAACATCTTAGTGGGGTTCCATTACAAACTTTGTTCTGGCCACTTCATAAAAAATATAAATAAAACTAGACTGAATCTCACAGGCTAAAAAGAATTTCTCAGGTCAATATTGTTCCTAAGAAATTTAGCACTTCTGTAATTTAGCATCTTTTCTACAGATAGTTATAATTATATATAGACAGATGGTTTATTATATATGAGAGTTCAATATTCCAAACAATTAATAACAACTCATCTCTGAAACTTTCATCTGTAAGAAATACATTCCTTGGTGCCTTGCATGTATTGCCCGTATTTAGACTTGCCGTGCGATGAGAAATAAATTAGGTCATTTTACTTTGGTTTATAGTTCCCTTTGACTTTACTATGCGCTGCTTAATATTCAAGGGATTCTTCAATCATATACACTACATGTCACATCACTGCTATGATATATGATGTATCTTCAACCCAGCTGACACAAGAAATTGAAATGGCAACCTTTATCATACAAACTGTGCCTTCGTATGTCTCTACAGCTTGAACTAAGGAAACAAGCTTGTCAATGGATGGACTCATATTCAAGATACATCATACACACTGACCAATATATTAGGTAAGTGGATTTTTAGGGAATCTAAACTAGTAAGAGCATGTGTTATATGGCTTTCAAATTTGTTCACTCATTGCCATGCAACTACTAATACCAATGAGAACTGATGAGAGGCAATTCACTGCATCCTATGCACTTTAGCCTCCAGTTTCTTTGAGCTCCTGTCAAATTGTCTTCCTTTCCAGTCCTCAAAAGAATCCTTTCGCAGTGTGGTAGGTCTTGAGGAGCAGCCAGAAAATGGTGAATTCTTCTACACACACTCAGTGCTTCCTTGTCAATAAATCTAATCAAATTCAGAAACAGTAATACATCTACAAAGAGTGACTACTATTATCCAGACAGAAACAGACACAAACTGTGGGAGGTAGGAGCACAGAAGTATTGGAGATAGATGACATAACCCTTCATCAGCATGGCCTAATAAGGCATGCAACACATTGTGGCAGGTAGCTATATAATACTTAGGACAAGTCTGCCTAGCTACTAACTTGAAAAGCATGTTTTTGTAGTGAGATAGGGAAAGAATGGGTATTGGGAATATCGCTATAAGCAAAACATTCCTGGCAATATAGAAACATAATGAAGGACGACTGAACCTCCGGGAGCCTGGAACATCCTCTTTTGCTCCAAAATAATAAAGGCTGAAAATGAGGATGAGAAAGAGAAAAAATGAAAAGACATGTGAAATCCACTGCATTGAAGAACAACATATATCATAAAGCTGGCTGGAGGGTTAAAGGAATTTTCTGTTGTGCAGTGCTGCTGACAGTATCTGATTACAGGCAGCAAAATTAAAATCTTGGCGCTTGAGGCAATAGTTTACTGCCATTATCCTTGCACCCTCTCCCAGAGCTTTTTTTTTTTTATCTTTACGCATCAACTGACAAATATAGCAGCCCTTCTGCAG
Organism: Gavia stellata; assembly: GCF_030936135.1. Lineage (NCBI taxonomy): Eukaryota > Metazoa > Chordata > Aves > Gaviiformes > Gaviidae > Gavia > Gavia stellata. The sequence continues at coordinate 66,735,855 of NC_082637.1, forward strand.
CTGAATATAGCCACACTCGCGAGAATAACCCTGTTTTCATAATCACTGTCCAACTCAAAAGGTAAGGCGAACTTCCACTGCAGAATGACTGCTGCTGGACCTTCAGCTTCAACTTTGTGCCTAAGGAAAGTTTCATTAAAAAGGTTTAAAAAAAGGCTTGATTTTATACTTCATGTGCTTAAATTTCCAGAAGTTTAGTACTCCCAGCCTAATTTTGACCTAAAGACAAGCAAGTCACCTAATCAGCAACATCATTTTCTAAAACCTTTTCTAAGGTGTTTTCTACATGCTGCCTATAACTACCCGTGCTTAATCCCAGTGTTTTAGACTACAGCTCAAATAGGCATGATCACCAGTTGTTTAACAAGAGGCAACCTCCATTCCCCAGGCACAGCATGCATTTTCTTCCCGATTCTCTCTCTTGTCATTCCCTTGCCTAGTTCACCACCTCTGGTGGTTTTACAAATGTTCTGTGGTTTCATTCTGTTAGGCAAAAAAGAAAAGTGCTAAAAATGTCTTTTCATCGGCTTAACTCCTTAAGGGGTCAGAGTAGTGGAGAGGATTCTCCTTGATACCAGCTTGAATAAATAAAGGGACTAAAGTGCCCTCTTGTGTTTCTCTACCTAAAGCTGAGAAGCTTAAGAAAATATTCTTAAGAATATTCCTATATAGAATATTATTATAGAATATAGAATGTTAAGAAAATGTTCTTAGAAAATGTTTAATAGCATACCAGCTATTAAAACATGAAAGAGCACAGAGACATTGAGAAAATATTTTCAGGACCCAGGCTTCCATGCTATCACTATCACATTTCACAGTGCAAAAAATATACTAAAATATTTCTAGGCATTGTTGGTCACTTGTCCTGTGTTGTACTGCTTCAGCACTGGTACATTTATATCGAAGTTCCAGCAAAAATCAAGAAAGCATCAGCAGAACAGAGTTACAAAAACAAACACTTATAGAACAGTCCAAAATGTGACATTTTTGCTTTGGTCCATTTCCTGAGGGTTTTTTTGCTTTGAAAATAGCAATAAAGCAAGATTTTATGTGAAAAAAACCACCTTTAAGAGGTAGCAAATATTTAGTATAAAACTGGCATCCTTTTTTGTCAGCTGAATGGGATTACTCATGTGAGAAGGGACAGCCCCTGTGAATCAAGACTGAGAGGTCAGGTCCTGAAATGTTTCTGTAGTTGGCTATGCTTTCACAGTAGGATATTGTAGCATCGTATATGATAATGTTAATGTTTAGATTCTGCTTTACGATCCCTTGTTTGGGGGAAACAATGTGAATGATAGAAATAAATTTATTGTTTCTTTATAAGGGAGGAATTTACTTAAAAAACAAATTTACTTTGGAAAAATCAGTCATAGTTTGCATGTAATAGTTTGCAAAGTAAACACTCAAACCTTCATGTGCCTTTCACTAAGGATATTCCTGACACATCCAGCTTGTCGAGAAGATAAAAATCAAAAGCTGTGTACAAAGCCCATGTAGTAAAGTCAGACGACTGCAACAGGAACGGGCCTCTCACAGCACCCGCCAACTGCCCTTGGCTGGCAGAGACATCAGGCAGTGCTCATCGCCTGGGCTGTTCAGCTCGCAGCACAGTGTCCCCGTTCAATTACTCCTGCTTTGCTCTATCCCCACATTTTTGACAGGCAGCTCCCTGCAGATCTCTAGTTTAATATTTAACAGCTGAACTGGAGCAGTTGTCTGGGGAAAGAAATCGAGGGTTTAGTACCTGGGAAATTTTTGCCTGGAGACGAATGAGACTTTCCCATTGATGTGGTTGGCTTATAGTTGCAGAGATTTAAATGTTCATTTTTAGGTTGCAGTTTTGGTCTATTGAGATGGATGTAGCACTTGACACCTTTCCCTACAATTGTTTCAGTTCTCTGGAGAGTCAGAAAGATTGCTTTCAGCTCATGCTTTTTCTTCAGACTTTTATTTTCTTCACAGCTATAAAGGCTCACTCTTTGAAGTGAAAGATAGAGTTCTGTTCCAAGGGACCTATTTGATGCCTATGAAATTATAAGTTAAATGGGCCTCTAACCATAAACATGAATCTTGTCTGCCTACAGCAAGCAATGGGATGGGGTGGACTGTTTTTGGATCTACCAAAATTCAGAGCTTGATGTGTGGGCAGAACTGAGCTGTCTGTGGAGAGTTGCTGTTTTATTTCCCATGGTTCTGGTATTGTTTATCACAAATATGTTCTAGGCATAGCATAAGATAGACTCCTGTTTACCTGAGCTGCTCCCCATAGATGCATACTGACTCAGGAGCTATTTGGCCTGTCCTTAAAAGTGGGACAATTTGTTTGGCTGTCGTATCTCCCAGAGGACTCTGAGCTCTGTAGCAATCTACATGGGTGGTTCTCAAAATCCAAAGTCCCATCCCTCCCTCCCTCCCTCTGTTGTGATGGGATGTTTCTTGAAAGCTCAGATTTTCACAGGCTGTTCTTTTTCTCTTTCCTCCTCTAATACCACATTTATAAGCCAAGTTCTGGCAAACCGATACATGTTTCACAACCGCCAGGTAGAAATTCAGGAACCCCAAAGTGGGGTTCATCAGTTATTGTCTCACTGATTCCATCGTACAATCTCAGACAGGAGCCGTCAGTCACATCTGATCAAGCTGGCAAAACAGAGGCAAGACTGAAATGTGGACTGAGATAGCTCCCCAGACCAAGCAAGGAGTTACAGCTGAAAACTAATTTTGTCTTCGATGACAGAAATCCCTTTCTGAAAGGTAGAGTCTGAATTAACAGATGCAGCTATTTGGGTTTATTAATATTCAAAACTATAGCCATGATTAATAGCAGGGAATGGCTGCCTCTCCTATTATATTGTTATTCTATTATCTTTCAGTTATTACTATGTTATGGTCTTTTATATTTTGATGTATTTTCTATTTTTTTGTTAAATTTCGTCTTCATTTGTTTCAGCTGCTCATGAATTGTGCATGGCCCCTAGATAAAAAGCTATATGGAACTCCAGAAAGCATTAAAAGAGCAATTGCCATCAGATAGCTGACTGACATGACCTAATAACCTGCTTTCTTCACTCAAAATTAGAACGAAGATGTAATTTCTCTTTTCTTCCTATCCCCTCACTGAAGTCTTGATCCAAAGCCTTCTGAGTTCAGCAGAGCTCTTCCCAGTGGCTTGTTTTCTCTGGGTTGTCCATTGCAAACCTAACTGAGATACAGATGTAGATCACTGCCTACTGGAAGTTCTTTTAACAACTTTTGAGAAAGAAAACAAGCCTCTGAACTAAGCATTGAACTGACTGGCCAAAAGACCAGAACTGCCAGCTGTGACAAACAGGCAAGTGTATTTGCAAGGGAAGAGAGCACAGGAGAAGCCATGCACAATCACTCCTTCAGGTGCAGAATGATAAATCTTTTATATCTCTCATGTCCTCTACTCTCTATAAACACAGCCACTGAAGTGAATAAGTAGATATTACAACTATTCATAAAAAATGCTCAGATATAAAATATGGTTTGAGTTATAAAATTATCATAATGAAGTTGTGCACTCTCCTGAGCACACAGCTTGCAAGACCGAGTAGTAATAATCGTATGATGATCTTAAAAGTGTATCATTTTATCCTCTTAATAGTAAACTGTTAGCATATTTTATGGTAGTGTAATTATGCAGAATTTTCTAAATCTGAGTTTCTTTTTATTTAAAGAAATTACTAGACATGTGTATATCTACTCAGTATAGATAAGAAAGTCAGACTATGATTTATTAACAGGATTTGGCTACCTGTTTTGTTGTTGCTGCAATATCAGATGGCAGAAGGTAAAAATAAGAAAGGATTTAGAGATGCTGACAGAGGAGGCATAGTAGGTTTACTTTTTTTTTATAAAATACATTTTGCTATGAATACAATACTAGCAGAAATTTTATAGGTCCCTGATTTAGTTGGCTATTTCTATTCAGGTAAATTTTCAAGTACATTTGTAGTCAGCAAAATTTACAAGCATGTACTTAATTCTTCCTGCCTGAAAAATGGTAGTGAATCTTTATTTCAGCTCAGTATCTCTGTGGGAATCTTACTGGAATACAGCACTTTTCATGCCCTAGATAGATGTTGCACATCGCACTTCCAAAAGGATTCTCTTTTCAACTGGTTGAATTTTGTGTATGTACTCCTCTGTCTGTGTCAAATACTGGCCTTGTAGAGCTAACCGAATAGCCGACAGTGTTCATGTATCTTTGTTTTTATTCTGTACTAAAGCAGTCAGTAGAGTCAAAGTAGTGGTTAAAAAAGGCCTTGGAGGTTTAGAGCATAAGAAAGGTTACATTATTTATTTCCCTTTTGTCACATTTGGATTTGAACATTGAATTACAGGGGCACTATGACAAGTGAATCTAGTCAGCCATGTTATGAAGCAGCAAGTGAAAAGTTTACTGAAGTCAGAGGGAAGTCAAGAATTCTGTTTATTCCCAAGAGATGACATGTCTGCTTTGATAAAAATTTTCCATTTGATGCTCAATATAGATACCAGAGATAAGTGAATTTCAAGTGCTTGCTTTTCATTGATTGGCATTTTCATAAGCAAAATTAAACTGGTCTTAGTGACTGTAGCCCCAGAGAAGTCAATGGTGCTAAATAAATTCTTAACAGCTGAGGATCTAGCACAGTGTATATCTTAGTATAAGCTCAGGCATTTAAGTCAAGAATCAGACCTGAGAAGACAAGTACTTCTGTAATTAATGGTAGGTGATTCCTGCTGTAGATTTGGTTGGTTCGTAAGTGTATTGAAGCCAAAACAGCAGAAGCCATGAAATGACACTAAGTACCTTCTGCCAGAAACCCAAAAATTGGGTCCGATCTACATATATCCTGGAGAAAGTCATCATTCAACTGGCATAAGCCTTCCAAATTACTGACCATTTATCTTAGCCCTTGATAGGATTGCTCAAGGCATGTATTTTCTCAGTTTGACTTTCATGTTTTCTCATTATTATTTCGTTTAATAGATTATAAGAATACAAAGAGTTAGACACAATACCCCAGATAAGCACCATAAAGATAAGCTAGAGAACAAGCTGCTAGATCTCCCTTTGTAGGGCCATTGATCAGAATTCAAAACATTCTTGTGGCGCTTTCCTAACCCCACACATTTTCACCATCCATTTCAATGTGAGAGCATCTAAACTCAGTTTAACCTAAGACACCAGAACAACCTACGTGAGTAACTGCATCCACACTAGATGACAGAAGAATGTGGCAATTTCATGAAGAATAGTTTCTAAGGAAAAAACCCACATGTCTACACTGCAGACAAGGTGGGAATTGCTGTACTCCAAAAGGCTGCCTAGCTAGCTGGGGTTTTCAGAGAAGGTATCTGTGACTCACAGGCAAGGCTGCCTGGTCAGCTGCATGCCAAGGGTCAGGCAGCTGCAACTAAAAGCCACCAAACTAGGGACAACACCTGAAATCTCCTCAAAATCCTAAAGCAGACAATGGCCAAGGCTGTGGTAGCAATACAGAGGACTGGCATCTGTCCAAAAAAGTGAAGTCCAAGAAAACCATCATACTTTTGTCAACCAAACCTGTGATCTCAAGCAATTAAATTAAGTACGTTTGACAAGATCTATTTTCTTTTAAGGCCTATTGACTGACATCAATTCTACTTCAATCTTTTAACCACTCCATCTTTTGGCCAAAAATCAATGCAAGATTGACCTAAAATTACTGAGGTCATTTCACTTACCTTTCTAAAAATATTTTCATGACTTTCATACTGTCCCTAGTCTCTTGGAATGTACGCAGCTACAAATTTACAAGGAATTGTAGACATGGCCCAGAGATATCTACTACAAACACAAGCATTTTTCAGTCATCTTGGTACCCTTGTTGGAGTCGAAAGGATTGGAAGAGGCTGGAGGAACTTGGACCTCCAACCTGTGCATTTCCTGAGGGTGTTTGTCTGCTCCAGCTTGAGGGCTGGAGATGGTATCTCATTAATCCCTACCACTCTCATATATCCCTTTTCACAGAATCACAGAATCATTAAGGTTGGAAAAGACCTGTAAGATCATCAAGTCCAACCACCAACCCAACACCACCATGCCCACTAAACCATGCCCCATAATGCCACGTCCACACGTTCCTTGAACACCTCCAGTGATGGTGAGTCCACCACCCCCCTGGGCAGCCTGTTCCAATGCTTCACCACTCTCTCAGTAAAGAAATTTTTCCTAATATCCAGCCTAAACTTCTTGGCCTCTTGGCCATTCTCTCCTCAAAATCTTAATGCATATTAGGGTGCAGTCGGTCGTATGCAGAGAAATTTGCAATATGCCTTTCTGCAAAATTCCAGCTTGTCACTTGTCTGTGAAGAAGAGCCTGGATGCTGGGAAAGCAGCATGAGTCCATATACCCAGGGGAGGGAAGAAGATTTGCCCCTTAGGATATGCCACAGATTAGGGGGAATGCAAGACCACTGAGTAAAATAAGCAAGTCCCTCTCAAATATAATTTGTGTTGACTCTAGATTATACACTGCTTACATCATATTTCTCTTCTGAATCAATACCTGAATCTTCACATTTTATAGCATTACCAGGTTGTTTGTTCTTGGATTTACCCCTCTCCATACATCTTCCTTCTGACTGAAGTAGTCCTGAATTTCTAACTTCATCTAAGTTGATTTTCCTTTCAGGACCCTGGGTTTCGTCTCCTCTTCATTCCAAACACCATCTGATTGCTTTCAAAAGAGCCCTCTTTATTATGAATACCTCAACAACCACACCTGTCACAACCCTTCTTTCTTCAACGTTGATGGTGATGATGATAAGAATAATAAAAAAATCTAGAGGATCAGAAAAGAGTATGAGGGAGAGAAGAATAGTCTGGAATAGTAATTAGTCTCTTCAAAATAATCAGTACTTATAACAAAATGCATGTCAGACTGGTAGAAGGCTTGAAAATCCCAATCATTAAATGAAAGCAACTGAGAGTAAGAGACATAGATATCCTCAGATAAGCACAGCTGGTACGTTTCCGTGTGCAGGGATTCCTCATGTAACAGACTTATCTCTAACCTTCAGGACAATCCAGCAAACTGAGCACATTACTGACATCTTCACAGGGAGTTTTCACAAGTCAGACTCACTTCGTTATGTAACATGAAAGCAAAATTGCACAAAGTCATGTAGCATTTCCAGTGAAGATGTGCTAAGAAATAAATGAATCCCGGCACCAAGGTCACAAGGCCCCGGCATGATATGGCCCACTGCACCCTGCAAGGCCAGAGGGAGAACAGTGAGGAGCATCTCAGACACATTAAAGTCAGAGGTGAAGCTCTTTGCTGAGGCCTGTAAGGCTCAGACTTCATCTTTATTTTGCCAGTGTCTGGTAACTGCAAATAAAATGTATTTTTCATGGTAAATCACTGCTTGCTGCCTGCTCAGCACTTCCTCTTCCACGGTCCAGCATCTTAGTCAATGGGATTCACTGCAGAAAACAGATGGTTTAATGGGTTTATTATTATTTAGTTACCAATCTCTATTTAAAGACATTAACAGTATTGACTATTATGCACTAAACATCTATTTAAATATCACGACACAGGCAGTCCTTCAGACTGGGGAGGTTCTCTCTTGAAGGGACCTGCACTGTGCTTTTTAACTTCTTCTTTTTAGCTTATCTACTAGGCCACTATGTCCTTCATCCAGGTTGGAGATTCAAAAGCAAAAGCAATGGAAGACAGTGGACAGGTGTGCAGCAGGACTGAGTATTGGAAGGGCACACATTTTTTTTCCAGCTTGAAAAAGATTTATTTTCACCTTCCATCCAGCTATAAGAGTAATCCTAACAATACAGGGAGAGCTGAAAGGTAAGACAGTAGTGACTGGTTCTGTCTCGTTGTTTGATGGCTTTGATCCTGGCTGCAGGAAGCCTTCTCCTTCTTTTATTAATATTCATTCCTGTGATTTCAATCAGCAAGGGAATGTATGGAGTGCCAGAAGAATGAATTTCACATATCCAGGCTGTGCCAGGAAGCAAGCTAAGGAGCAAAACTATTGACGTTGCTCAAGTTGGGTATTTGGACACATATGCTTGTCTCGGCCAGTTGAATTGCGGCAAGATTATTTCAGGGATATGACATTTGTTGATAATGGATTGAGATAGTCCCTGAATTAGGAAATAGGAAACATCAGCGTAGAATTTCACTTTAGGCAGAACTGGGAGTAAGAGCAGAACCTCATTTTTTTCTGTAGTTAAAAAGGAGCCCTAGAGTACTGCCAAATCTAGAGAGGACATCAGCACCTGAACTGAAGATCTGCCATGCAGAGGCGCACAGTCATTAACAAAACAGGGCCCTGTTCACTGTTGATGCAAGCTGACACAGTACTTTGTATCTCAGGGAATTACTTCACATTTAATCAGCAAAGTGTTCTTCTCAGCGTCATGGTCAAATACTCAGCTCACAAAAATACCACTCCCTCCAGCACTCTTTGTGTGCATGCCAGTTTTCAGAGAGTAATCAAACTTAAGAAATCACGTATCTTTCCTCAAATGTGGAAGGTGTCACAGCCCAGTGCACTGAAGGGCTCTGCCTACTCTAATGGGAGTGTTTACCCAAATCCTTTAGTGTCACCCCTTGGCTAACTTGATCTGGTTGACAGGCCTAGCATTGGAGCAGGAGAGCCCTGAGGTCACTGGGACTCATGGACTATGTCAAGAGCAACTGAGTGCACTCCCCACTCTCACCACAGTACTCTCCATTTCTGTGCAAGGATTTCCCCCACAGTAGCAGTCAAAAATCCAGGTGAGTTGGCGACTCCATCACCAGCTGAATTTGTGTTGGCCATTATGACTGCAGGTACTGAATTTTAGGCATATTCTGACCTCCATAAAAAGCTTCGTAGATCAGACTTTAGTCTGAGGGAGTCCTCAGTGTAGCTGCACAAAGACCCAAGTATGCAGTGCATTGTAGCATAAGATAGATACTAGAAACAAGGAAGGGAGAGTTTACATCACCTTCACTGCCAGCGTAAACCTACTGTGGAATGATATCACAGGACCCTCCACGGTGGGAAAACTGAGGCACAAGTGCGAACGTGAAAATACAGCAAAATTTTCTGTCATTTTTCATGCAAAAGGCATTTGTTACGGCCAGGATGGATAACAGGGAAGCTTACACACTCAGTATCAAATCTGAATGTATAGCATGATGAGGAAGAACTTCAGCCTCCAGAGCAGTTTTTTACGAGAATGAAAAATCATTGCAGACCACTAAATACTTAAAAGGCATCTCAGCAAAGAAAGTGTCACCATCCCATGCATCTTGCTCTATACAAAAAATACTCACCTTGTCAAAAAGGCCCCAACAGATACACCTTGCTGAGTTCCTCTGCAAAGCACTAAGTGGCTGAGAAGCAGTGACTGAGAAGCACTGGAGCAACACATTTCTGAGCATGAGTAGACAGGTGCGTGGTACACACAGATATTTGATCACAGAACTACAGTCAAGTATTTGTGTAGTCTGAAATACAGATTCTTGTATTTGAGCTGTGAATATACTCACTAAGAAACTGAGTGGAAACAGCTGTGTATTTGTCCTTCAAAAAAGCAATGTCTTCATGAAATCTTTCTTTGTGGAAATAGTACAACACTGACTGAGGTTGGGACACTTCATTGCAATTCAAAACAAAGACCAAAGTGTCATGACACAAGAATTTTTTTAAAAAAAGATCCATTTTCATTCCTCTTTCCAGCTACATTCACAAAGCCGTAACTGTGATAACATCAAGTCCTGAAGCAGAGAAATAATGTAATGTTTATAAAGTCTCCTTTGCCTGTCGGTATGGAACTAGAGAGAATTTTTCAATGTTAACTGAATGATAGCAAATAACCCCAATTGTTAAAGGAAGCAATTTATAAACTAAGGACCATTATGAGGGTATCTTTATAAACATCCAGGAAGAAATAGATCTCACAGAACACTTTTCTTAAGTGATACCCAATTGTTCTCACACAAAAGCATACACCACATTAAACATCTGCATTTATGTACAATCTCTGCAACTGTGTAGGCAGAGTTGGAACCTGGCAAATATTTTGTTGTTTCTTGCTGTACCTGGCTGTAAGGTCCCAGTCGTGATTCATGCATATGGGAGCTTGGCTCTCAGAACTGTCCTGAAAAACAAACCCCACATTACTATGCAAAGTCCCAGACCGAGATGTCACAGGTCAAGCTTACTGAAGTTTTCTGTTGTTTACCCCTCCATCACACACGCACACACACTGGATGAACCTTCCACTCTATGGAGAGTGAAAAATCTCTGCTGTATGTCATTGTACTACTGTAGCTGCCAGGTTCTCAGAGCCCTTTCCCATGGCTGTCACTCCCTTGTGCTGCAGGCAGTGCTCCCAGACAGGGTGGCCTCCTGCAGCCACCCTTGGCCAGCCAGCACCCACGCAGCCACCCTGCCACCACTGGTCCCAGGAGCTGGCTGCCTCCAGCTTACACTGATACGCATGGGCAGGCAGGACTCCTCAGGAAGGAGCCTGCAGGGAGTTGTGTGCTCTCTTGCACCCCATCAGGATTATTTTAGTTATACTTCCCAACATAAAATAACTACTGAGCCACCTCTAGAGGAAATCCTCTGCTGCACCCTGATTCAGAAGGAGGCATAGACTGTAACAAAGCTCTCCACTACTTGATGAGTTAGCATCAGCAGATCAAAAAAGTGAGCAAAAATCACTGCCGGAAGAGATTTTTAAAACACCTGTAGAAACACCTTGGGGAGTAAAATCAATTCCCATTCTATTACGCAATATATAAATACCTATTTTTAATAAGATGCTGCGCTCTCAGACTGTTACAGAGGAGTCTGCTCTGGAGGTCAGTGCTGATCACTAGTGCTCAGGCTCCCAGCAGGCTGCTTAGTGTGGCTGTCAGAAAACTGCTTACCTGTTAAATTACAGCACAATAATGGACAGAATCCCACAAACCTGGCAACATTGCTTATAGTCAATGCCAAATAGAAAAGATCAGGATTGAAATAAATCATACAAGAAAAAAGAAATTAGAAAGAAGAGATCACTGTATGCCTCTAGTGGTAGTTGGTTATAAAGCATCTAGCACATAATTGCTTGTGACACTTTCATAATGTGGTTTCATTGCCAGAGAGGTTACCCCTTTCCCATTGCATGTTGCTCATTCTCATCCATGCACTATCAGCCACCATCCCTTTAAAAACAATAGGCCGGAGGCATGAGGAAGGGGCAGCTGGTGGCAGTGTAGCCAGAAACATCTTAAACCAGCTCTGCGGCTGGTTTAAATCATTATTCTTTACAGAAAACGGGACTTAGTAGCCTTGACCTGAAACAGATCCCTTCTTCACTTCATCATGCCACAGTGCTGATGGCATAGCCCTTAAATAAGACACAGATGCTTCAGAGAAATGAGTATGCATGTGTCAGAGAGGAAGAGATGACTACAACAATTTCTGTGCTAATTGTAGGGTAGACTCATGATGCTCCTAAGTGGGACTAAGGAAATAAGACACAAAAAAAATCACGAAGACGGCAAAAGCAGGTAAAACACATGGGGAAATACAGAGTCAGCATGCTGGATCCCATGGAAATGTGAGCCATGAAAGACTCAGGAACATTGCAATAGTTGAACTTGTCAAAAATAGTCCATTCTTCTCCCACAGGCCTCTTAAAGCACACAGTTTATAAAACCAGGGGTATCAAGCCCTAGATGTTGAGAGACTGGCTTAATAAGACCAGGTAAAATAACAGTCTTCTGGTCAAGTCCTTTAAAAACACTAGTTTTATAATTTCCATGTGTCTAACTAACTAGAAGGTTTCTGGTCTGTCCCCATAGAAGCAGTTTCTTTCTTATTTCCTGTTTAAGAAAAAATACATATATCTGCTGAAATTTACAGACCAGAAGTCATTGAAAGTGTGGGAAAAAAGACTTCAGTAATTCAGACTCGATCCCCCAGGCTTGCATGTATGAGATGTGAAGCAGTTGTCTGCTCTCCCCAGCTCTGGATTCCGTTTTGGGGTTGTCTTGCCATAAAACCAGGAGTTGCTTGAAAGAGTTGAGAAATGGGGTGAGGGAAGCAGTCAGCAAGCTAGAAAGCATGACTTTTGGAGACAGATTAAAGATGTTGGGGTGGGTCGTACTTAAAAAAGAAACGACAAAGGAGGAAGGGATGTAATAAAGGTCTTAAAAAACTCAGACTTCTGCATAGAAAAAGGGGTGATTTGTTCAAGTCCATCATATATAAAACTTAATCAGGCAAGCCATGCTGCTGCAGGAGAGGGGGACACTACCAGAACTGCCTAGGGAGTCTGTGGAAACTCCCAAGCTGGGGAGGGTTAAGGACATGTTAGGTAACCCTTTGCCAGGACATAGTTATCAATGGTCCCACCTCACAGCATGGCTGGGACCCTTCTGAGTTAATTATTCTGGTATTTGACTCTTTATTATGAAGCAATCATTCACTGAGCCGATCACTGCAAAAAATTTATCTATTATGTGTTGCAAAAAAAGAAAATAAAAAATTCATAGATATTCTTGCTGGTATACTAGCTGGCCAGCAGGACCCTGCAGGTCTCCTTTCCAAACCTGAATAGTTGTATTGCTTAGCAGGAGATTCAAAGAGATTCAGATATCCGAGGAACTGCTTTAGATGGCTACAGGCCTAGATAACAAATTTATAAATTGTCCTTTCAACTGAGGAGCCTGCAGCATACATGGGTGTTGTGTTCCCTTTTCCACCTATGTTTTCATTAGCAGTTTAAGAAATGGTAGTGTGGTCTTCTCCAGCTTCTTTGCTTTTACAATTATTTATTGTCTCAGACACACAGTGACTGCAAATTGAGTGTTCAGTATGAGAACAAGCTGCATGTCCTTCTGGAAATGTAATGAACATATGCCAAGAACGGCCTCCAGCTGAGACAACCGGAGCACAGTCCCTACTTGCTCAGCCAGAGGAAGGCTCTGCTTCATCTCACCTGGGGCGGCTGCTGCCCACAGACCATATTGTTCCCTCTGCCTTTGGCGAGCATGGGGCTGGGGGAGCAAAGGTGGTGCATAGGTGTTGCGGGAACAGTTGACACTGTGAACAGGACGCTGCCTCTGTACTATGAATGTGGGAGGGATGCAGAGGGGAAGGAAGTTGGTAGCTGTCCAACTTTCTCTACTTTAAGTGAAAAAAAATGGGATTTCAAAAGCATGTTCAGAACAAGGTGTGCATCCTTTCCAGTTGGCTCATGTCCTCACACAAGTAAGCCTGATCCCCCGAGAAAGCAGGTCTATTGCACAGTGCAGCACCCCATTTTGGTCGCTCCTGCTTACGGTGCCACAAAGCTGAGTGATGCTGGCATTACTAAAGAGAGCTGGACTATAGGCCTGAAGCATATTTGGTAGATGCATTAACCAAATACAGGTAGAAATCTGGTTTACTGTCAACAGGCCTGCTGCTCAGCACTGCCATGCTTTTACTCCATTAAACCTGTCTTCACTGCAACCATCCTATGTGTTTGCCTGCTGGGTAGCCTTTGAAATCTCCCTTAGTTAAATGAGCTAGGGTACAGGAGCATTTTTACCCCTGTAAAAAGGTATACCTGATATGTATATCCTGCCTAATACCTAAAGTATAGCTATTGTATAGATCCTGCAATTTGTTCTTGCACTTTGAACCAGTTTTCTTAGTACCAGTACAACAAAAGCAGACAGGGTGCAGGATCACACCTTATCTCATCTAGGTGGCCCGCAGATGGCCACACCAGTACAGTGCCCAGCTCTGCCAGCGATGCTGTTCACAGATTCACGTGTTGTCCTTCTGCGTGGGAGGTGTGGGTAAGCAAAGATTCGGCAGCTCTTTGGCAATCCAGAGGCGACTTTGCCTTTACCATCTTCTGCTCTGGGTGGGAACCTGCTGGCAAAGCAATTTCTCTGCTACTTGGCAGTTCTTGGAGGGGCTGTAGCACTCCCAGGTGCTTCGCATGAGGCTGGGGACCTCCCCGTGGGCTCGGCAAAGGCAACCGGTGAGCGCACAAGGGAGACTTTGCAAACCACTGCCTCTGTCGCCCTTCCTTACCGCTGTAGCTGCTCTTCGGGCACAGCCCCTGGGGTGCCCCGGTTTTACCCCTGGGCGGCGGAGGCACCTATTCAAAGCCCGACGACACCGCTTGTGAGACCCCTCCGGGTTCCCGCGAAGAGACACGTCGGGCTGTTTCAGCAGCAGCCCAGCGCTGCCTCCACGCCTGCAGCCCGGCAAGCCGGGCGCTGACCCTCCCCTGGCCAAAGGCCGCGGCCGCCGGCCCCGGGGAGGCCGCCGCCGCCGCCCGCGGCCCCGCGGCGCGGCAGTGCCCGGCGGCCGCGCCGGCGGCTCGGTGCAGGGCGGCTCGGTGCAGGGCGGCTCGGTGCAGGGCGGCTCGGTGCAGGGCGGCTCGGTGCAGGGCTGCCCTCTCCCGGCAGCGCCGCGGCACAGCGCACCATGAAGCGGGCGGGAAGGCATAGCCTTTGGCTGGGTCCCTTGAGTCACAGTTCGGAAAAGCTGGCTTTTCCTAAATCCTAATGGCAGGATTTCATCTTGGGTATTCCCCAGTGAAAGCCATTTTGGGCCACATTTGTACGTGTTGTGTTCACGACTCCTTTCAAAGTCACTGGGAGGGTGACATTCCTAAAAAACCGACTCGTCTCAAATGGATGGCCCGGACAGACGGAAGTTGTGGTTAAAGCAAATACCTTATGCTCTGAAGCAACAGAGTTTTTAAATGATCGGCACCGTGGGTCCTTGAGACCAGATAGCCTTTGGAACAGAATATTCGGCTATTACTAGGCTTCAGTCTGCTAAGTACAGCATTTGTTCCTTGTTTTTTCCTCACTGGCATTTAGAAATGCTTTGCCTTTATAGTAGCTGATTTATAGTTGCTAGCATTGAAATACGCCCTAACAGAGAGCTTCCTCTATCCATACATCACCGAATAATACAGCTATACCTCTACCACCTGCAGCAATTCAGTACCTTACTTTGACCAGTGCAGTATATCAATTGTAGCCGCAGGTGTTAAATTTAAGCAGACATCCTACTTTCAACTTTTCCTTTTCTTATCCCAGCCCCCTTGCCTATCATGGCACCCCAAGTAGAAATGCATGTTCCTTAGCTTTTACATGATCTAATCAGATTTTTTTTTATGGCATTATGGTCTGTAATCAGATCAAAGAAAAAAGGAGACAACTTTAAACCTCGGATCTCCAGGCTGCTGAGAGGGAATGGCCCCTGGGCAGGGGGCATAGAGACTTTGGGAGGGCACCCATTATAATCCCCATTGCCCAGCACATCTGGACAGCACTGCCCTCTACTAACCTTCAGACTGGTCGTAAAAATGGGAGTAAAAAACCAAACCAGGCGAACAGCTGCAACTTTTCTGGGCAACGCACAATGAGCAAGACCACTGCCAATGGCCTAGAAAACAGACTCTGGTGCTGCAGTTTTACATGCTTCATACTTTCAGTGGGTCTCCTGTAGCAGACTTTGCTGCTTGCTTCTCTTAAAAATAGATAAATAGCAAGGCATTAACTTACAACTTCTACCTATTGCTTTCCAGTATTTAATGAAAATAAAACAGCTTTGAAGAATAAGGGACTGGCTGCTTTGCTTCACCAGAAATTCTGTTTAAGGAGGGTTTTGACTGCCCTGTACCCACAGCAGTTCACAAGAGGTATTGTGATTGCCAGCTGCATGGTTTAATGACAGCAACTTAATGGAACTAAGCTCATGACTTAATTATATTGTCAGACGTGGAAAGCTGCAGGCTGAACAGTGCCACAGAAACCTGGCTTTTCAGCTGAAGAAATAACTATTTCACACTGAATCTGAGTGTTTAAGTAGAAGCAGAGATGATCATGCTAATTGCCTGAAGCCATGATCTCAGAAGTTAGAAGTCCAGCCACCTGATGTCACTGTATGTAAAAATGGTCATGCAATGAGAAGTAAAACACGCAGGTGAGTGAGGAGGGAAACAGCAGAGATTTTTTGAACACAAAGGAATCTAAGACTCTTTCTTTGCAGGAATCTAGGTTTTCTTTCTAATGCGCTATAGATCATGGCTGTTGTTAAATAAAGATCTTCATCATTCCGTGACATCCATGCGGGCAGACACTTGCATCCCTCCAGCAGAAAGCTAATTTGGAGTTGAAGGAAATGTGTTGTTCTTGGCTTCTTTCAAGGGTCTGTTCTGGAATTTATGAAGTTATTGAAATGCTGCAGTGAGGTCTTGAAGCTAATGCAAGCAATATGGGTTTAAATTACCTTCTCAAAGCTGGTTTTCTTCCATTTGCCTGGTTTTGTCTTTGACAACCTTGTTGTATGGAAGATGTTTTGCAAAAGCAAATGATCAGTAAATGTTTTGTTAATAGAGTACACTTTCTTAAATATAGGAAAGCTGAGCTTCCCTGAAGGGGATTAGCTATATTTCAAAATGAGAAAGATTTTTTTATATTTTCTGATTGAGGGTCAACACATACTTTCTCTTTCTTCTGTTGATTCCAACAATAGGTTCTAATAATTAAATATGCAAAACTTAGCACAAAACTTAAAGAATGTGAAGCTTATTAATGTTAACTGCGTCAAATGATAACCACCCAAAGATTAAATCAGAGCTTGTTAATGGAAGTGTAGAAGGGGTTTTCCTGCCTCTTCAGCAAACAGTTTGATAACTTGCAATACTGTGGTCTTATCACTTTGATAAGATAGAAAGCCCCAGCTGTTAAACAAAACAACCTATCAATTATATGTTCAATATTTCTGCCACTATTTATGTCAACATACACAATATTTTGCAAGCATTTAGACTAAACCTACTATAAGAAGGGGAAGGGCAGAGAGATATAAATGCTCTGGTCAGTAACTCAGTTATGGAAGAGACAAGTAAAAATTGGCAGGCTCTTGTACGACAAGGTTAAAACACTTCCTAAATTTTCTGCAAAATTTATGACCATATCCTTTTCTCTTTTCCAGTACCTTGACTTAAAGCTGCTTTCCTCTTATTTCTAATTGCTTCAGCAAGCCTTGGAACAAAGCCCACTTCACAACTTCAACCAATTTTGGGCCAAATGTGTTTTGGCTTATTCACACATGATGTAAACAGGTGTGAATGAAACCTTGGTAAACTGGATAAATCCAGACCACAAAAACAGCTATGCTGGGTTAAAGATTATGGTTGAAATCCCATCTGCACTGAAAAGGAGAAATAATTATGCCTATGTCCGACATCTACTTTCTTAGTGATGTCTCAGTTCAGGAAGATGCGACCCATAGGATATTGTGGTCACTTCTTAGACTTTTGTCTTTTTTTAATAAAATTTAATATTGCTTTGAATTTAGAAAAAGTTTTGTGGTTTTTTTTTTTTTCTCAGTAGAACTTACTTTTCCTTTTGGTATTATCAGCAAATGATGGAACCACAGGGGAAAAAAAAGTTTTGTATCATTTTAAAAAGAAATAACCAAGTGTAAGAAATTCACATTTTGCTAAATCCACAACAGGAAGAAATGTCAACTAGTGACTAAGAAATCTTTTTCATATTGATAAAGAACATTCTTCTTAAATCAGATCTCACCCTAATGACAACTTAAGAACTTCCAGCAGATTTCTCAACAATCTGTGTAGAAGTTGGCAAAGCCAAACCTAAATTTCTCGTTACAAACACATTGTGAGTGTGAGCAATATTGATCTCAACAGTGAACCACAGTATAATCATCCATTGAGTCACACTGGGGAGATGTAAGCTTTTAACTTAATTTCCAACAAGTTGGTCTCTGCAGACTTACTTGTTGAACTCTATTTCAACAGGCTGAGTATTGCTTAGCATAACAGCTGTGGAAAATAAGAATATGTTTTCTCTGGTCCTTTGCTTCTCAAAGCCTTTTGATTGTCACTCTCTAGCATTCGTTTGCATTGTATGTGCCATATCAAAGGGAACGCCAGTCACTGGAGCAGTGGCTTGGCCATCAGGTTTGCATTTCAAAGGAGAAGAACTATTTGCCAGATTTACTTCAAAGCAACCAGCCCTTGTGCTTTTGCATTTCTTGTATGTCCTGTGGAGGACAGCCCAATGCTACCAGCAGCACTGGAAAATACTTTAAAGCCTGGGTTGGTCCCATGTCAAAGAGCACTTCACGCAATCTTAAACACGCCTCTCCCTTGAGAAGGAAATGGGTATTTGTGAGACTGCGGATTGTATAAAGCAAAACACACACTGACTGTACATGAGCTGAACAAAGCAGGCTCAGCCTGTCTCCCAGGAAATACTGCCAATGGCTATGGTGAAACCACATAGCCCATCTGTCCTAACTATTTTAATTTCTATTTACCAGCCAATAAGCTTTCATTATGCATTCTTGAAAATATTTTGCCAGTTCTTCCTTGCTGCCCCGCTACCTGTTCCAGTCTCACCAACACATGCGACTGGCCTTATTGGGATGAACCTGGAGCTAGAGATCCTGTGAGAAAACATCCCCCCAAAGGTGACCAGGGAGTGAGTGGAGGGGAGGCACAATGCTGCAGCAGGAGCTTCAGCTGAGAGTTGGTGCTAATGCTGGTTGCTGTTGCCCCCTCTTTGAAAAGAAAACAGGCATGGTTAATGGCAGAACCACAAAATCTCAATTAAGAAACTAGTATTTCTTAAATAATATGGACTACACTTTTAAAAATAGTAGTGATAGGTCTTCTTTAAGGTTAAAAAAAAAATGAAGCTCATGAACTAGGTTTTGGGGGTTTTTTTAATCATTGTAAATAATAAAATACTAAACCAGGCAGTATGTCAATACTGTAAACAAGTGAATATTAGTATTTTCTTCTTATCATCTATAACAACTGTACAAGTGATTATGTGGTCTCCAAGGGCACGTTCTTTGCGCTGCTTCTCTAAAAAAATCCTTCTGCTTCCATTAACACTAAAAATCCAGCAACTAGCTAGATGGGAGAATCTGAGGCAAAGGAAAAACTAAATAAAGGGGGAGACACTAGAAAGTCAATGAGAGTGAAGCCTACCCACATGCTCAGGTCTGCTCACTCAGCTCCAAAAACAGCACCTGTGACCCAACAAAAAACGATGACAGGGCCATGAGGAAAGGCCCCCACAAAAGCCCATGCGTCCAGTTGTACTGGCAGCTCTCACAGCAAGTTAAAAAAGGGGTGCTGGAAAATAAACTCATGTTTAAATACTCTTGAATGTATTTACACTGCAAATCTGCACGCCATATGTTATTGCCCTTTGATTACAGTAGTAATGCACCAGGCTGAGCACTGTGGCTGCCAGGTGCTGGCTGGTGCATGAGGAACTGGATGGGGCTCAGAGTAATGCCAGCCTGCATGCCTGGAGCCTGACAAAACACAAGCTGCAAAAAGTTAAAAAAAAAAAAAAATCTGTGAATTAGTAAGTGAATTAAGGTAGTTAGAGAAGAAATAGGATTTGCAGAGAGAAATCTTAGCAGTATATCCTCTCCTCGCTACTGTCTTGAAAATGCCTTTTTCATAAATTTTTATGTCTGGAATAAACAAAGTGCTCTGAAATAAAATTAGAATAGTACAAACCTGGTACTATACATATTTTTTTTCTCATAACAAGTCCCAGTCTTACCGTTCTTCATTCTTATTTTTCTGTCTCAATAGTTCTTTAAAATGGACTCTATTGTCATTTAAAAAAAAAATCAATTAACATTTTGAGCTAGATTTGGTTTGTGTAAGGGTTTGCCTGTTCCCCTGTGAGGCAGGAAGAAGTTTTAATAAAACCAGCATGAATGACTTTCACACCTGCATAAATACCGTGAAGTATCAGGGGGTGCCTGATACATAGCATCTTCTAAATAAGAGAAGAAGTG
The DNA here is from genome assembly GCF_030936135.1 of Gavia stellata. Lineage (NCBI taxonomy): Eukaryota > Metazoa > Chordata > Aves > Gaviiformes > Gaviidae > Gavia > Gavia stellata. The sequence continues at coordinate 66,755,742 of NC_082637.1, forward strand.
ACAAATTCAGCTGAAGTCTGGAATGACTGTGCGAAATCAGCTTCCTTCACCAGTTAGCTCCCAGGTGGTCAGCAGAGAAGGCTTCTTCCCCACAGGCAGATGTTGGGGGGGGGTCGAGACCCCACGTGGGTGTTCTACGGACATGGCCACAGAGTATGTCTACCAGGGCAGAGATGCAGGAATTGGGCTTGAAAGGTGCCCCCCAACATCATTCTTTACTCCAGAGTCTTCTTGTAAGTCCCAAAAAACAGCAGGGAGGGAGGTGACAAGTGTCTGTGGTGTCTCCACGTTCAGTGAGGAAAAGCTGAGGAAAAATGATCCCGTCAGCTCCACTGGGGAGCAATGCGGCACTTCCATGTCTTCTTCTGCCTCAGCGTTCATGGGTACAGGAGATGCACCACCAGCACTGCCTCAGGTCCTTCTGCCTCACAGTAAACAGCCCCTTCACCCCATACACCTCCAGATGCATAGGAAAGGACCATCCTCTGTCACCTTGCATAGTCTAAATACCTGCATGCAGTGAGCATACTTGGCCCAGCAATATGCAAAATCCTGAATAAGATGGTCCTAAGAACAACTGTTGGTATTATTTAAATGAATCTCGGTGTTTTCTGACCTTCCTAACAATTTCATGAGTAGTCAAGTAACTTTGCAGAAAAAAAGAGGCATGCACATATGCACAAATATAAATGCATATACCCACGCCTCTATACATAGGTAGGTTCAGTGATGAATGAAATGGAAGTGCTGCTTGTTTTCCATAGCCAAGTAGTTAGCTCAGATCCCTGCAATTCTCTTACGAAATGGCTTCTCAAATGAATTCTTAATTTTTAATCTTCATTCATCACTTAACTTCGTTTTGAAAAAGTATTTATGAGATTATTTCTTAAAGGAAATTTTTTCATTCCACTGGTTTAGTTATGGTGGTTTTGTGGCATGCTGTATAACTAAGCATGATGACTCATTTAAATTGCATTAATATAAACTCTACTCTTAAAAGTTATACCGCAGTTCTCTTTTTAAAAAAGGATGGATATCAGGCAAGTTTTTTGTTGGAGGTGGACATCTTTTAAATCAACTGACACAGACAGAGGCCAAATACAATCTTTTTACTTAAGCTCAGGCAGAAACAAAGTCATTTGCACATTATGCCATTTAGGAAGAAACTGGGAGGAACACACTGAACTTCCCTGTTTTAGCCCACCAGGTCACAGTGGGTTACCAACCCCAGAAACGGCCATTTCTGGACACCATGCCAAGTTGTGCTGCAGGTTGTACACGTTTAGCAGCACCAGTGGGAACCTCCTCTGCCTGCCTGGCTCCCTGCCCTGCTCGACCACCCGTGTAGAATGGTCACTCACGGACCCCAAGGAAGAAAATAGTAATTTTTCCTCTTCTCTGAAATTATTTTTTCTTTTTTTTCCAAGGTGAAAGTTTTCTGTCTACCTAGGGCACTTTCTCTCCATCTCCTTCTGATAGGTTTAAGGATATGTCCTTTTTTTTCTTCCTCCTTCCCACATCAGTTATGGTGCATGGAGGAGCAGAGGATACTGCTGCTGTACTTGTTTCCAGGTATGAGAAAAGAGCAGGAAATCTAATAACTGCACCAAAGCTGAGCTGATATGGGTGTGATGGAGCAAAAGAGGCAGAATTTAAACAGGCATGAAAAGATAAATTCTTGAGAGAAACATTTGTCGATAGTGTGTGAGCCTCCCATTTCTGCCTTACAAATGCCTTATTGGAGACAGGAGGCAGAAGGAATAAAAGGGTTAAGAACAAGGACTAAGCCTGTCAAACTAGGCAGGCTAGCTAAAACAAATGGATCCTTTCATGCTAAGTTGGATTTGCCCAGTGCAATGTTTATAGTTGGGCAATAAATACACAAAAAGCCTTATTATTTTGCCAAGGAGCTAGAAATATCCTTCAGGCCAAGTCAAAGCCACTTCTTTCTAATTTGAGACTCCAGCACAAACTGAAGTTCTCTCTCACACAGATGCATGGTTTGTTTTTCTGAATCTCAAAGTAAGCTTTCAGAAAGTTGTTACTGAATAGGAGCTGAGCCAAAGGCCACGCACCATCTCAGTCTTTCCCTGACGGCAAGCATCTCAGGAAGTGCTGGTCAGCTCTGCATTCATTTGCTGATGTGGCGCCAAGAATATTCTTCAGCCCAAGCCCTTTTCAAGTGCTTCCTCAGCCACCCTTCTGTCTCTACAGTGTCGGTTTTACTCAGCTTCAAGCAATAAACAAACCTGTCATTTATACCTCTGAATGACATACTCGAGGATGGCAGTCAAATCAGAAAGTTGAGAAAATTCAGAATACTGCAATTGGTTTCAATACTCCTGCTTCCCCAGGAGTGTCAGCTCTTCTCTCCTAAAGTATACACATACATCTATTGACTGTGTGACTGCTTTAACTGCACTAGCACAGCTCACAGGACACTGGCTGTGAATACACCCTCCGGTGCTTGCAGGTGCATGTACAGCAGGCCTGAAGGCAGCAACCACCAGAAGCTGGAACTTAAAACATCCTGAAAGCAGCAGCATCAACAAATGTAAACACTAAATTCTCAAAGAGATGCCGATTTAAGCAGTGGCACCAATTTTCAGAATTGCAGAGCAAGGCAGGTCCATCCAACCTACCTTAGGTCTCTTGGCTGGGCTGGTCAGGTTGGAGAGGAAAGCACCATCTGCTTTCTCCATTAAGGAATGGGTAGGTTCCCTTGAAAATTCCCAAGAGCCAAGTTCCTTCTGGACATGCATTCTCCTCCCCTGCCTGGAGAGGAAGCCTCAGGCAGCCAAGTTCCTAACATCAGCATCTTAGGTAAAAGCCTGATGGGGCAGTTAGTCCAAACTAGACTCTTTAGTCCTTCTAAGATTAGAGGTGTTGGTATATGGGCAAACTTGAGAACCAAAAGCAGTGCTTTCTCCCCGCAAGTCACCTGTTGTCATCTATTGTAAGAAATACTATTTCAACCAGGGTTGTGAATGACCAAGCTACTGTATTTTCAGCTTTTATTAAAAAAAAAAAAGACATCACATTTACATTTCAGAATGTTTTTAAACAAGGCCTTTTTGTTAAAGCTTTAGACATCTAAAAAGTGTCTACATGATTCACACCTGCATGAAGCTTTGCAAATCACACAGTAGTCACCAAACAGCTATATTGCACAAAGATCCACACAATACCACACCATTCTTAGCTTAGTCTACATTGTAAAGTGCTGTTTCGTAGGAAGAAACTTGTTCTGGAAAAATAAGTATCTGGATAGGCAAGTACCGTTGAACTGTATTTCTGAAAGGTGACACTTCCATTGTAGCAGAAAAAATCTGACAGTGTGTTGTCAGTGCCTCTGACAGTGTGTGTTTTTATTTAATAAGCTGGACTAAGCACCATAGAGTACTGTAATGAATGCATCCTAAGTATTCAGGTGACACCAAAAGCCAAATCAATTTTTAAACTCAGAATGAGACAGATACAAACAGACATATCAAAATGTAGGTAAATGTTTAAAGTGGCGTCAGTCTCTGTCCAGGAGAATAAGTAATTGCATAGCAGAGCACATCTTAAAGTAATGTGAGATAAAGCTATAGCAGAAAAAAACCTCTAAATCTTTAAATTTTTACTCCTATAGTGTCAAACCAGTAAAATTTAATCTTTTTAAAATAAATGAGTCTGAGAGACTGTCGTCATATCTAAGATAGTGTTCAGTTTATGAGTATTTCCATGAAATACTGAAAGGCCAAAGCCTGGTGGTATTGGTCCAGATGCTTATAAAGAATCCAAATGTGGAACTGTGGCATGCTAACCATGACATAAACCCTTAATTTAGACCAGTTTCTGAAGCTGAGGAATCAAAAATTATATATTTGTCTGTGGAAAGAGATTTGGTCTGGGAACAACAAATGAGAAAGTTCAACCCTATCATCTATAGCTTTAAGCCAATACCAAGTTTGGTAGATGAACAGACAAATGGTGATTCTACAATGGGAGAAGTCACAGCTACTGCAGAGAGAATCCTGCCTCCTGGGTCTATTTGACTACTGGACTTACACACACAAGAACATGACTCATCTACTCAACAGAGTGTACTAACATGTAGAAGTTTTCAGTGCTTGACTAGCTAGTCATGGTTTAATAAATGACTGAGGGGAAAAAAAGTGGAAGAAACGATAAATTTTAACAGCAGAAAGAGATTTGCTGCGTCTGACTACAACTGAAGTTGCTCCGAGATCTGGAAAAGCAAGCAAACAAAAGAATGATCACGTTTGTGTTACCTATGAAGCTACTCAGGAACATTCAAGTCTAGAAGTGACTGAAGAGCTGCAGGAGGCCCTCAAGACTAAGTGACCAGGTAAACGAGCAGATGAAACTCAGTATTAACAAATGCAAAGTAACACACAAGGTGGGGAAACCCTGTATATGCACAGCTTGTTTACAACTCACCATCAGGATTGTGTGGAAAACACTGCAGAAGAAACTTTGTAAATGTCAGCTTAATACTCGGTATTGACCAAAAAGGCAAATACGGTTTCAGGACTATGGAAAGAAGGAAAACCCAGCATTTTGTCATCCTTCACAACAACAGAGTGTCTGTATGGAGGGCTCCTTCAGTCAGTCTCAGAAGGCAAGAGGAGAGAGAGGGGCAGCAGGATGCTCACCAGTACAGAATGGCTTCCATCCAGCAAGAGGAAACATGAAGGGGAGGGCATAATGGGAAAGAAAAGCTATGACAACCATCTATTACAAAAAGAAATTACCTAAATGATAACTAGTGAGGGACAATTTGCCATTTCTCCTGCAACAGGAAGTTCCAGAAGATATCCACTGCTTCACAGCTGCTGCCTGGGTCATCAAAGTGTTTCTCACACAAGTGCATAATGAAGCTGTGGAATGTACTTCCACACAGCCTTACTAAGGCAGAAACATTTGCGGGTGAGACCCAGACAAGAAGTTGCTCTTGCCGGGCCTTTCTAGCCCCAAAAGGGCTGTCAGGCGCACTCTGTCGCAGATGGAACTTCTGCCAATTACCATTTCTGCCAATTTCTTCTGACAGCAGCCACTGGACAGGGGCTTAAGAGAGAGGACACTGGGAGGGGTGTACTCCAGGTCAGATCAGTACAACAGTTCAGACAGCAAAGCACACAAAGGTTTTGCATTATGACCTACATTCATTTAAGTGTATTGTGATTTTCAGGTCCCATTTCATAGCTCTACAGCTGTATACACGTACTTAGTAAGCATACTTCACACACATTCATCAAGATGCAACACTATCCCCAAATTAGAAAGCATATCCCCAAATTAGAAAGCACCAAGTATGTATTAGAAACATCCTTCACTTTATATCCTTATTTTTCCACAACACAAGTTAACAGTGCAAGTACCCAAATGTTTTTTTACGTAGATTTCTATAAACAGATGCAGTCCACCTCCATGCCCAGTAAGATCACCTAACAGATGCTCCTGGAAGATACGTCAAAATATATGGAAGACAGGGAGGTGATTAGAAACAGCCAACATGGGTTCACAAAGGGCAAATTATGCCTGACTCATCTAGTGGCCTTCTGTGATGGAGTGACTGCATGAGTGGACAAGGGAAGAGCTACAGATGTCATATACCTGGACTTCTGTAAGGCCTTTGATACGATCCTCCACAACATTCTTATCTCTAAATTTGAGAGATATGGGCTTGATGTATGGACTGTTCAATGGATAAGGAATTGGCTGGATGGCCGCGTCCAAAGAGTTATAGTCAATAGCTCAATGTCCAAGTGGAAACCAGTAATGAGTGGGGTCCCTCAAGGGTCTGTGCTGGCACCAATATTATTTAGTATCTTCATTAACAACACAGACAGTGGGATTGAGTGCACCCTCAGCAAGTTTGCAGATGACACCAAGCTGAGCAGTTCATTCGCTAGAGGGAAGGGATGCCATTCAGAGGGACCTTGACAGGCCTGAGGAGCAGGCCCATGTGAACCTCATGAATGGGCATGGTGGTGTTGGTTGATGGTTGGACTTGATGATCTTACAGGTCTTTTCCAACCTTAGTGATTCTGTGATTCTGTGAGATTCGCCAAGACCAAGTGCAAGGTCCTGCACTCGGGTCCAGGCAATCCCCAGTATCAGTACAGACTGGGGGATGTAAAATGGGCCACAAAAATGGTCAGAGTACTGGAACACCTTCCCTGTGAAGAAAGGCTGAGAGAGTTGGGGTTGCTCAGCCTGGAGAAGGCTCCAGGGAAGACTTCATTGCAGCCTTTCAATATATAAAGAGGGCTTAAACAGAAAGAGGGAGATTTAGATTAGATATAAGGAAGAAATTTCTAATGATGAGGGTGGTGAGACCCTGGAACAGGTTGCCCAGAGAAGCTGTGGCTGTCCCATCCCTGGAAATGTTCAAGGTTATGTTGGACAGGGCTTTGAGCAACCTGATCTAGTGAAAGATGTCCCTGCCCATGGCAGGGGGATTGGACTAGATGATCTTTACAGGTCCCTTCCAAACCAAACCATTCTGTGGTTCTATGATTCTACGCAAAACTACTATGTGATACAGTTTTTAAAAGGAGAGGAACAGAAATTTGAGGTGAGACATCCTTTAAGGCAGAAATCGGGTCTCAAAACTTAATCAGTGCATTTTTAACATTCTTACTAAAAAACCAAGCTGCTACTAGATCAAAAAATTAACTTATAGAAACAAGTATTAAAAGAAATACCTGATTTTTTTTTTAAAAGTTCACATATTATTACTCATGTCAGTAACTCATATGCTTTTGCCTAAATACCAGGTACAATTACTCACACATGCAAACACTTCTGATTTTGGACTCTAAAGTAAGTCTGATGTTTAAGGTAGAATTGCACTTTATATATATAGCCTATAGTAAAAGCCTGGAAGAGTAAAGAAACTTACCATTATGCCACCAACTACACGACACCAGGTGTCAGAATTAGAGTTTTAGCTTACAGTCACATTAAAGGTATATGACATGCAATCAGATTCTAGTTTACCCTCCTCTTTCCAAATAAAACCTAAACGTTCAGCTGCAGTTCTGATTTCTCCCTGCTTTATACTGTATTTTTGCAAATGTTATTTCGTGCTGAAGGGCCCAACCCCTGGTGCTCAGAGGTTAATTGGAAAGCATTTGACCCCTCAGAGGCATTCAGGCAGATTTCTTGAAAGGAGAATGGCAATCACACACTGTCAGTTTTGATTTCATTAAATGCAAAACTGACTATGTAAGGATTTACGTTACACAAAAGGTAGATTTCTACCCCCGAAGAGTAATTTTGGTTGCTAGTCAAACTTCTTCCCTGCTTCCCCCTGGGAAGAAAGTCTGTGGAGAAAAGCATTGCACAGATCACAAGAAAGGCAGGAGAGTTCCTGGAAGAACATTTCCCACTAGCGTGGGACGTGTCTGAACCATTTGTTTAAAAAAAGCATGACCCAGAGGCTTGTAAGCAACATGTGGATAGAATGTAATTAATCAGGAGTGAAAACTAAGGTAGAATTCTTCTGCTCTCTCTCGTCTTCCACCTCAGAACAGCAATGGGAAGAGATCACTGCACTAGATGTCGTCGTGGTACTCCCCGTACTTTGCTGTGACAGCTTCCTCAAGATGAACTGCTGCACCACCCATTAAGGCAAATGCTGGGTACATTATGCCAGAGCAGTCCACCTCGCACTCATAAAGGCATTTCATACGGCCTGCATCGTAGAACCCCACCTTGCCTTTGTCACAGTCGAGGCAGATGCCCAAGCACGATGGCAGGGGAAGGATTCTGCTCGCTGGATCCTTGGGGGCAGCAGGTGTTGTAGGGATAAAGAACTTCTTCATGCCTAAAGTGACCAGTGTGAAAGGCTGTGATGAGTCAAAGAAGGCATCTTCACTCCCACTGTCATGACCACTGTCTTGCTCGTATCTAGAACAGAAAAACAACCATTTGCTTTTGTCAAATTCTGAAGGGGGAACAGTGATGTGAACTGGAGAAAACATTTTTGTAAGACAAGAAACACCACATGATCACCTGCAAAATCTTGTGGGGTAAAAATATACCTAAGCCAGGAGGGAAGACGCATTTAGTAGGTGGAGAACACTCACTTGGGCCACTTCAGACAATAAATAACAGCTAAACACTAACGAGGACAAGACCACAGAAGGCTTTACTAAGGAGTGGATGTATCTAAATGTACTCATGCTAGGTAATCATTAATGAACCTACAGGTATAGTAAATTAGTTAACTTGAAAAGTAATTTAGCGACTATGACTAACGATTACAGACAAGGTACGTTTAACTTTATTTACATAATGTTAAATGACACGAGTAAATACATTTAACATTACTGTTGTCCTATGAGTTTTCCACACCACTGCTGTATTACATTGTCTTTAAAATTCACAACACAAAAAGTAGTGGTTTAAGTTTTTGGTTTGGTGGTTTGGGTTTTTTTAAAGTGCTCTGCCTGGAGGTTTCCATGAACCCCTGTTTCCCAGCTGGTTACTGGGGAAAGTTTGTGGCCAGATTTGTTCAGTCTACATGCTTTTCCCCCCTACTTCTGTCACCAGATGAAGACACATTGGAGAAGCACACATTCTTCTGTGCCGACAATCCCTAGCTAGGTTTGCATTTTCGGGATGTCTGGGGGGAGATTGGATTTGTGTCAGCCAAAGTTTTCCAGGTATTTGTGTGGATAAGGAAAAAGAAATCAGGAAATCAGGATCTAATTTCTCACTTTGCACAAAGCCTCCATCTGACTTTAAGCAGCTCAAGACACAGGTGTTCTTACACTTTCAGTATGTTACACAGGAGGAAGCTGATACATTTTTTACATTCCTGAAAAAGTTAAGAGTCCTCAGGAGATAGCTTCCCAGCCTGCAGTTCCTAGACACATCCAGGCTTACTACAACCATACTTCAGAGCTGAAATCTTTTTATTGGTTTGTCCACTGTACTTTGGCTTGTGATCAGTAGCACTGCAGTACCATATGCAAGTGTATAGTCTGGGATAAGCCAGTGACTTGGAATCCACCGTGACGCAAGCTGCAGCAAAGATACACAGATATGCACAGTGAACATTGTACCTCTGAATGGCTGCCAAACCTAGTATGCTAAGGAAATTAAGGCAGAGTCTTACTATTGACAATTAAACATTGCTTCAATCTTGCAAGTGATGCTTTTTTTTTACCTTCTTGCTTTAACTGGCATATCTTGACACCTATAGGAACCTCATTTCTTTCCCAAAAAGAATGAAAATAGGACTCTGGATAATAACGACACCTTTCTGCTAATAGTAGGGGATGAACAGGACAACCTGCTTACAGCATATCCTTCAAGCTACTTTCCACTAGTTAGGTTCACCTTGTGTACTAATTGCGACCAGACTCACTCTTAACTTATTTTTTAAAAAGCCATCTCCTTATATAAAACATGTATTAAGCAAGAGTCTGCAATTTACCTTGGGCTGGTCACATCATGGGTATTATGGAACAATTTCTGTATCTTGTTGCTAGAAACAACTCCCACTTTCACCAGGTATGAATAGGCTTCCACATGAAAAGCCCAGAAGTGCTTCCCTTTGGCAATCCCAGTGTCGCCAATGATGTAATCCAGGGTTGTGTAGCATCCGATCTGCATGCGCTCAGATCCCAGCAGTAGAGGAAATCCAGCCCTGCTTTCCACAGAGGTTCTTCCTGGGTTCAGCAGGAGATGTTCACTGTTGTATCCACATTTGTCATCAAAAAGAAAACTGAAAACTGAAAAACAGTATCCAAAAAAATTTCCTCTTAGTTAAGTATTCGGCTTTCTGTGCTTATAAACTACATTTTAAGTCATGCTGGCATCAGAATTTCTCACTTTTAAAGGCTACCAGGAACGTCATGCAAGTTAAAACGGTCTCAGCATGCCACCTACTTAACCTGTTTGTTAACAGTGCTTCTAAACATTTATGCAACCGGTAACAGTAGAGTAGAAGTCTGGGAACTACTGGAAACCACCTACAGCTCTTAACACCGACAGACGCAGATTCAACACCTTGTGGACATAAGAAAACCCAATACCTGGAGCTGGAGGCGTACGCAAAATAACTTCTCGGCTCCAAGGGCTACAGATGGACCCTTTATATCCTCGAACTCTAAAGGCATAGGAGCTGTCATCATCAAGATCAGATATTACTTTGCTCTTGCTGCAAACTTCGATCTCCTGCCACGTCGCACTCTCCTCTTCTCTATTAAGCTTATGATACTCAAGAACATAGATATCAGCTGAGTCTGTCTTCCCAGGGCATTCCCAGCTGATCAGAGCTTTGTTGTACATTCTGCTCTGCTCTTCATTGATTTCTGGTATTTCTAGACCTGGAATGCCAGAGATTCAGGAGAAAAAAACCCTCAAATTTAGATATATGTTGTTTTAGAATTAACCATACAAGCCCTTTGTTGAGTGGCTATAGCACTTGGCGCGGGGGCAGAGGGGGGGGGCGGCAGAAATCTGACTCAATCAGTTGAAGAGCACAGATGAGGATGGTTCCATTCATGCACTTACATAAATCCCTTACTTTCTGTTTTTACTTCGAAGTTGTATTATTTATTTTTGCTGGCAGCTAAAAAAGCATATAAAAACCTATTCTTTTCTGTCATGTTAACAAAAAGCTTCTAGGAAGACCTAGTATTACTTAACTACAATGTTTTGGAAGCCAATGTAAACTGGTACTGAATGCAATGGCATCTTAGCTTCTTTTTCAAAGCTGAAGCTAGCATTGCTGCCAGGTAATGCCTTGTGGATCACAGAGACAGAAGGGACAATGCAAGTCACAAGACTGAGTTCTGCAGCTGCAGCCCTGCATAAGTTTTGCCTCTTTCCAGAGAAGCCCTTAAAGTCGTAACTTGAGAAAGACCTGATGCTCTCACAATTTACCATTGGAATGGAAGGACAAGTCACCAAGGATCTCTTCTTGCTTAGCTATGTCCACCACAAAGTCTTCAAAAGTAGTTTCAGCTGCTGGCCTGAAGCTCTTCAGAGATTCAGTAGCTTTTTGGATTCTGAAAGCACAGAAGCAAAGGGATGGCAGAACAGAGAAAAGGGAATTCACATGTGTGCATTCCTTAAAGTAAAAATGCTAGGTTTTGCTTTAAAAAAAGTTCTGTTTTCATGTACTTACTGACGTCTCCCAGAAATTTCTGTCTCTCTAGACAGAATTCAAATGCAAAATTTAAGGCCTTTTGTACATCAGTGTAAAGGTATCAGTGTAAAGATAATGAAGAGGTAATCGTTCAGCTGGTAGAGCATTTTAACAATTTGGGGCATTATGTTCAAAGAACAAAATAGATGTGAAGCGCTAATGGAGAACAGCTACTAAGATCAAAGACTTTAAAGCCAGAAGAGACCTGTTAGATTAACTTGCAAATACCCGATACAATCTCTGAGCAAAGGAATGTGTCAGTGACCTGAATGGGCTACCCTTCCAGTGCGGTCCTACTGAACAAGGCCAGGTGTTGTCACAGGACAGAGCCCCTCCTGACTGCTGTTTCTTAACGCACACCGTAATGTAGCAATTTCTACTGAACGGTACTGGGACCATCTCTGAGCCTCTGCAATACAAGGTACTGCATTCAGTACTTTGCTAGCAGGTGTCAAAAGAATATGACTGACCAGACATCCTGGAACAGTATCTGTACTTCAAACAGAAGATAATTAAGATACCTGACATGAAGCTGTTTTGCTGTTTGAACAAAACAAGATGGATCAGTTTCTTTAAGCACCTCTTGAGCATATCCTACAAGGCCATTATTTTCCAGGAGCCCTTGATATTCCTCTGCTTGCATTTGCAATTTTTCCAGCCTTAAATTCTTAGAAGTTTCAATTGCCCTAAGAGCTGCGGACTTCTTCTCTTCTAGGACATGAGATAATTTCTCAAAGCTCTGAGATGCTTCTTCTTTAGCTCGTTCACTGTTGCACTAGGAGGGAACAAAAGACATTTTAGACAGATTCCACAGCACTGTGGCTGTGTACAGAAACATACCTAAAGTTGTTCAAGGTATCACAGCAATCTAGTCATCCATTTGACAGACAAGACTAATGAGCTTTGTTATGCCCATCAGCACTGAAAATGTGATCAGCACTGCACCCAAGCTAGTAAGCGTTTACTGTATCAACACAGAGAACGAAGAGCAGGAAAGTATTCCTCTGATTATGTCCTGAGTTATGCATAGCATGTGTCTAAACAGCTCATGGAAAAGCACTGTAAAAACAGGTCAGTTTCTGAAGTCTTCATGCCCAAGAGCTAGGTGCTCCTCCACCTTCCCCAACCACACTGAGATGGGGGTCCAGCCCAGCTTCTCACATATGCCCTCAAAACTGTAGGGTCACCTCTAACTAGGGCCCTGGATAAAAGGAACTACAAAGCACAGAGACAATCTTTATCAAGATACAGGCAGGGCCAGGAGCTCCTGCAATTTCTGCCATTGTGTTTTTCAGCTTGTACGTGAGCTCCCAGCTCTGACTCTTCTGCAGGGAGATTTTACTCTTAATTCTGACTTTATTGCAACATCCTCAAGGCAAACAGCCAGTGTAAATTGTGAAGCACCATTAATACACAAGAGCTATAAGTCTAACCCACCTCTCTTTGATTAAGGTATCAAACAAGCTTTATTTCAATTAAATTTACAGCAGCACCCAAGACTTAACTTCCCTCTGTATGTTGCCCATATTTCCAACACTGTCAGGATTAGGTCTTACCGTTTGTGATTCAGGACTATCACAAACTGTTCAGAAATTGTTTTACTGGCTAACTGAAAAAAGCCAAAGGATTTGAAACACTTCAGTGAAAACAGTTTGAGTCTCTGCTGTGTCCCTGCAAGGGCTATCCCCAGACAACACTCTTACCTCTGTTTCTTTCAGCAGCAGATCCAGCTGTGTGATGTGAGCTTTCACCTGGCTCTCCTTACTGATGAGGTACTCAATATCTTTTGAAAGCTTCTCCTGTTAAAACAAAACAGCGAGCTAGCAGAATAAGGGTATCCCACCCAAACTGACAACCAGCACAGGCAGGTCATCCAGCTAGCACTCGCTTTATCTAGTTACAAGGACAACAGCCTGCCACCAGTTATGAGCAGAAACCCTGCGGAGAATTGCTCAGTGACCCGCAATGACTGCTCAGGGACATCAGGCCACTGATGTGGGCAGGACTGGGGGCACAGCCTCTAAGGACAAGAGGTAACAGACTCTAAGGACAAGAGGTAACAGCCTCAGCTGGCTCAGTCTTCCCCAGCCACAAGTGTCACCTTCTCTTAGGCTAGGAACATGAGGCTTCAGGACGTTACTAAAACTTACGGAAAAGCCTTGTTAGTTATTAACTCATTTGTAGTAAGATTTGCTAGAAGAATGAGTGGTTCAAAGCATGAACTTATGAGTGTCTCTGCATTTCCTTACTTGCAAGTGTTAACAGCTGTACAGGAAAAGCCTTGCAAACAGGCAAGGAGGACAAAGAGCACAAGGCAGGCTGGTCTGGTCTTTTTTTTTTTCTCCCCCTTTTTTTTTTCTTGTGAGCAAGAGAGGAAGAAAAGGAAGAGGAGGTAGAAGCAATCATTCTTTAACAACAAAGCAATGTTTGCAAGTCTTCCCTGTTGTACTGTGAATTAACAGCTATGCAACTTCAGAAACATACAAGGTCCCAACAGATACTTCCGATGCAAATTTTTCAGGAGTGCTTCTGAAGTATCAGCTAATCCAAGCCACAAGGACACTTACCTTAAAAAAGCTAGATTGTAAAGTATAAACTGCTTAAACCTTTTGCATTGGTCAGTACTGCTGTACAGTTGGCTAAAACAAGGTGGAAGGACTTTTAAGGGGTTATGTTTCAAGCCTCATAGAAAATACAGTTTCTCAGAAGTGCGCTATGTCACACTAATATATATATTAACAGATGTTGCACAACAGCATGCCTCATGACTAGTTCAGTGTCCTCTAAACACACATCCTGGCTTCCTGCCAGAAGGAGTTTGCCCTTACACCAGAAGCTCAGTACTTTTCCCCTTCTTAAGGCCAGGTCCAACAATATTTATTTTTACCTTAAGGGTTTTGTAGGCAGTGCTCATGGTTGTTACTCTATGGTTTGCATGACATCCACCCAGTTTACAAAGATGACAAACAGGCCTTCTGCAGATTTCACAGTACATGTTTACCCTCTCCATTTCATGTTCTGGACACATCAAAATCTGAAAAAAAAAAAGAGAGCAGAGAGAATGCAGGTGTACTTCCAAAAACTGAGGTGCTCAACAAACCATCAAAACACTAAATCACCCCACAGCAACATCTGATTTCATCAGTGGATTTTTTATATTCAGTGTATCTTCCACCTTTTATATTTGTCTATGCCAGTGAAAGCCAGCAGATGAACACACACAGTTTCACGAGGTTCACAGTGAGTAAACCTGTAGCGATGTCTGTGTACACATCATGTAGTCTCCATACTGCAATCAACCATTTTGCTAATCCCTGAAGTTGTTTGCGTGCCTCAAGCTCCCTACACTCCTGTTCAGAGCTGTAAATGCAATATATAACACAGCCACGCTGTCAAGTTTAACTGTGTCCATGCCAGCATCTCTTGAAACAACTACGAACTGTCTTAAAGCAAGAGTTGACATAATACTGTAATGATTTAAATTTAAGCTAGACTCTGATCAGCCACATAGCCATTGCTCTTGGAGCAACAGATGAAATGCAGCCACACCACCAGTCACAGTCATTTTAAAGATAAAAGGCTCCAGTGTTTCAATTTTTCTGTCTGACTCCAATTACAAGTTGTTCATGCTGAGCACTAATTCCAGTACCAGCTTAAACAGCATTGCGAAAAAGCTGGTGTTTGCTAAAAGTCATCTTTCAAAAATTGAACACGTTGAAGTAACTGCTCGAAGAGGCTCAAGCAACAGATAAAACCGTCTAAAAGGGGGGGTGTGGGTGTGGGTGTGTGCTTGTGCACATGTGTGCATGTGTGTTTTAAAAAAAAGAAATGCTTTGCCTCATTCCAGAGCACTGAAAGACATTTGGGTCCATCTACTCCATGTTACCAAAGAGAAGCTCTTGAGAAAGCTTTTCAGTTTCATGTCAAGGAGGAGAAGACAACATCAGTGCCAACAGTCAAGCTTTAAAAGCATCATCTTTTAACACACACACACACACACACACACACACACACACACACACACACACACACACACACACACAAAAGAAAGGACAGGAAAGGGCTCAAAAATAGAAGTGAGTAGCATAAATATGGACACACTAAGCTAAAATTGCAAACCATCTCTGAAACCAACTCTCAAGCCCCAAATGTTATCTTAGTCTATGGTGAAAAGCCCAAAGACACCAGTCTCGCTAGCACCTGGGTACATAAGACTGTCATTCAGCAGAATATGCAATAAGCTATCCCACTGTCATTGACTGCTGGATTCAGGGGGTGGTGCGAGGAGGGAAGGAAACTTTCAGGAAAATCATCTGTGCAGGCAGACATGTCCAAAACTGCAGTCATGCTGTCACCAAGAACAAAAGCTTATGGTTCACTCAATGAATAACAGCAATAGTCAAAAAAGGAACAATGGTCCCAAAAAGCAACTACTGTTGCACAGATATGTCTGAAGCTATATGCAAATGCTGCAACCCAAATTCTGTAAGATACGGTATACTTACCTTGGGTCTGAAGTTGGTGGTTGGTCCTACATATTCATGTTGGGCTTTCACAGTTCCCCAAGGATGGTGTATTTTGAAACATTCGTTGCAATAGCTTGCACTGCAGTCCATGCAGCTCTTTGTGGACTCTTGAGGTGGAGGTTTGCAGAAATCGCACATAATAGCAATGGCTGCCCTGGCTGCCTGTCTGTATCTTTCCACAATGGTTTCCAAAGTAAAGTTGCGAAATAAGCCATTGATGCCACGTTCTCCGAGATCAATATCCCGCTGGCAACCCGGACAAGGAAACAGACTCGATCTAGGAGTCAGTGAATTACGTTTTCTGCCTGTGTAGACACCAAATCCTGATTTAGGAGGAGTGTAAACAGAAGAGGTTTAGATTTTAAAGAGAGAAGCACAGGAATTTATGAACCAATTTCAAACTATCGTAGCACATCATCCAAACCAGTACAATACCAATTCATATGCACTCTGCCAAGCCAAAGAGAATACATTTGCCATGACAAGGCAGTGTAATGTCTGAGTTCAGGGGGCATTACAAACTACTACTCTAAAACTTAATTCTATGGTAAGGTTAATTTAGCTATTCCAATCCTATCTTCTTCGTCTAGTTTTGCATGTGCTCAAGCCGCAGCCTTTCAAAAGACTAAACACAAAACCTTCCGGAAACCAGTTGGTTTTAGGCTAACTGGCTGCCCACATAGAGAGCAACAGCTTCGTAACACACTGAAGTGTAAGATGTCTATTCCCAAAGTGAGACTAGTTATTCCCAGACAAATATAGCCAACTTGGAGCTCCCTGAAGTTTGCTTTGGCCGAGTCAAACTTACCTGGCTTACCCCAAGAGGCATCATAAAAATATAAAGAGGAAAACAAGAGAACTAGTTATCACCAGTATGAATCTCAGCCAAATCATTCAGTCAAAATATGTAGAGGCTGACTTGGCCCTTGCTGAACGGCCTTGATAAAGGAGGGCTGCTAAGTAAGCCCCGCACACCAAAGGGGATGCTGAGACGGTTATGTCTGAGAGATTCCTCTACCTTGAACTGGGGAACCACAGATCTGCATGGTTACACAAGGGTACAGCTTATCTCTTTTCATTTCAAAAGGGGACAGTAGAGAAGCTGCACTCCTATGAAACAGCTATGCACAAATTTCACCTCTTCTCCAAAATAAAGTGATCCAAGGCTCAAGTAAAGTCGCAAGCCTAGGGATTCTTTGGAGCCTGTTCCAGGGGATGGCTCACACAGACCCAAAAACTATTTGCAGGGTAACATTCTTGAGGCTATCAAACAGAGAGTGCATCCCCACGTCTCACTCATGAACCCACAGGGCACAACTATCAAAATTAGTCCTTTATGTATTACTGAAGCAGGTTAAGCCAGTGTTTAGGCTTAACATGTATCCTCTCAGCCTCCCCTTACAAAGAAATAAAAAACCATTCTCTCGAGATGGAGCATGGTTTTAAGATCCCCTTGAGACGACTGCATGTTGGTATAACTAATTTGTAAATAGAGGTATGACTTAAAGCTGAATTCTTAGTGTTGAAATTGGTTCTTCTTCAGAAAGTGAAATTTGGTCCCATCTGTATTTAGTGAGTATCTTCCCATCAGAAATGTTGATGCTTCATTTCTTTTTGAAGTGTCCTTTGATGCTATCCAAAAGACACTTGCCTTGTTGTCACTCTTCTGTGGGTGCTTCACCCAACAATCCAAAACCTCCCTACCTCTCACGCCCTTTCCAGTTTCTTTAAAAAAACAAACCAACACTCCCGTAAGAAACTAGTTCCTTTAAAAATCTTCAAAATGTACCCCATGGTAGTTATGCATGACTATCATCTAAGAAGCCACAACCAGAGCATGAATAAATGTCAGTCTCAAACTCAGCTGGTCTCATGCTTTTCTGTAGGTTCTGAGCAGAACAGCTAGACTGCATTAACAGAACAGTATGGGTGACATAAGGCACCGGTATACAATTTTCTGGCTAAGGGAAGCAGAGATTTTTTTTTTTCTTTTTTTTTTTTAGTACTTACTTGAAGTGAATTAATTACCCAAACTGCACATCCTGCAGTACCTGTAACTTGGCATACACAGCAACACACACATGCAATGCACAGCAACAGCAGTGAAACGCAATCTGTATTTCCAATGTATGCTCCGAGCTAGCACTGCGCACAGGAACACAAAGAGATCTTCTACACAGACTTCTACAATGGCCTAAACAAAAAGATGATTTTGCATGCAGTGCCATGCAGTCAACAGAAAGGGATCTGGAGTACTTACATTTGCTAAAACTACGAAAATAATGATACAGTGTCGTATGTACAGGGACTGCCTACAAGCAGTATGCTATAGCAGAGAGCAAGCAATGACAAAGCAAGATAACAAGAAAGAAAAACATAGTGCAGTGGTCAAGTTTAAAAATACAATCTGAAATTTGTATCCAGTCGCATGCTTTTGAAGTCTGGCCCAAGCGGCTCAAATGTGAAAGGGGTGTTTGTTTAACTCAAAGGTGAGTTCAGCTGCATCCCAATGGAGGCCTTTCATTCTGCCCACGGTGGACCAAAACAAGACCGTCATCATGAGCCATGCTCTGCGAAGACTGGTGACACTCTGCTTACGGAAAGCAATCCAGCATCAAGGAAGTCCTGCGCACCTTCAGATGTCTCATCCCTTTTCACTGACAGCACTCTAAGAGCCCAGGATTGGTTTTTTCCCCCTGTTTTAAACCCTGGAAGTTTACTTGCTAAGCTTCTTGGCATGCTCTGCCGCTGTAATACTTCAAGTATGGGAACACTTTTTGCCTAGCAAGTGTTAAAACACTAACATGCAGTAAGAATTAGCCTGCTTTCTGCTTATAGGATTTCTACACTCGTATTTTAAATAGAAAGCACTGATGAAGTGGTAAATCATTTCGAGCACTATCTTTCCTATCTGTCTTGTGTCCAGTTTGCTAAAACTGAATTCTGCTTACACACACACACAAAAAAAAAAAAACCAAACAAAACAAAAAACCCAAACTCCACAAAAAAACAGCAGCAAAACCCACAGATTTTCTAGTCATAGTAAATGTGCAGCTCAGAGAAACTTAGGTCCTCCCCGTATGCTCTTTTACTCTTTGCCAATCCAGTTTACAACAAACTGTGTATTTTGTGAAATATTAGGAATCATCACAAGACATTTTCCACTGTGGTTTGTAAACAGACTGTTCCACTTGCAATGAATAGCTCAATCAGTAACTAAAAAATTAGTGCAACATATGCTCATGCTCACACTCCAAACTCACAAATATTACTATACAGATTGCAAAGAAGCAAGTCAGGGAGCAGTCTTAAGTATGTCTTTTAAAGACAATGTTTAAATGCCCTCTTCCCAAGGAGAGGTACCAACACTTAAAATGCTGAAAAACCCAACCTGCAGCTGATGGTGTACAAAGGGATAAGACATCTTAAAGATAAAATCGTGTTTTCCAAGTAAACAGTATCACCAGAATTCTATGGTTATGGAAGACATGGAAGTTAAATGTGTGAGAGTTTAAAAAAAAATATTTTAAAAGTCAACTGGATTCTCATAAAAGTTTTTGAAAAAATATAAATGTATACTGCCACCCCCCCAAACTCAGTTAATGCTTTTGGACAGATTTTTAGGAAGAAAGGAAAGAAAAAAAAATGTGAGAGGAGTCAGTAGCTGCAAAATGCCATTTTCAGATACTTTAATCTTCCCCAAATCAAGGGTGCTTTCTGCAAGAAGAGCAGATAAGGACAGCTTTCCAAGAGCTCTGACGGTGTCCTACCGTATCTTTGTTTTACAACACTTTCAGTCTTCAACTGAGGCAATTTAAACTTCCCCTTCTGATTAGCTGCTTTGTCCTCCACTGAGTGTGAAATTCAGAATTGTGTTTAGCTCAGTTCATGTCTTTCTTGAAGGACACAATATTCCTACGGATTGCTCATGTGCCTGCCAATATTATGGCAACATGGAGCTTTGGGGGGTTTTTTCCCCGTTTTTGACAGAGCATCACATCAAAAAAAGAAATATTTATGTTATCAAGCCCACGCAGTGGCTGAGATGCTCAGATTAGCTCAGTTTTGGAAATTAGATGTACTTAAAACAAAGAGACACTGCCTATCCTTCAACCTGACTGCGACACTAAGCATGCCAAACATTACAAGTGTATCAATTTAAAATATTTAGTTTTCCTCATATATTCATGTGCTGTGCTAAATTGCCAGATCCAGATCTACCTACTCAGATTAACATGGTGTAAATTTCAACCTGCTTCGTTATCAAATTAAGTGGGCTCAGATACAATGAAGAACCGGTATTACCTCCATTTAAAAGTGATGGCCAACCATGACCTCTCAACGTTACAAAGATCAATCTAGTAATTACACTTCACTATGAGTAAGAGAGCAGTTTTACTGAAACTTGAGCATGTAAACTCTTGAAAATTAAAAAGCATGGGGCAGGAGGGTGACTGTTGGGTTTGTGTTTTAAAGGGAAGAGAGAACGTGCATTTTTGCACCCATCAATGTATGTTCAGTCATGCATACACACAAGAAAAAAATATAATCCAACCATTAACTGAATTCCAGTCCAGTTGACCTTTAAGTCAGTGTTAAACAGAATGAAAAGCTTTCCTTATAGAAGCTCTTTGCTGTACCTTTGCTCACTGCAAAAGCCATTTTGTGGACTTGACCACTGACAAAAAGCTATATGCTAACCAACAATATTTAACTCGAGATCTAAATGCTAGACTATCTCTAGCCAATACAAGAAGTGAAGCATTTCTACCTCTCCACCCAAAAGACCTCCTCTGTGAGGCTGCGAACAATGAACAGAAAGCCGTTTAGAAATTGAAAAATGAGATATACCATTGGTTTACAATGGTTCAAATGAAAAGCATCAACTGTTTTCTCTCCTGTGGCTGTTAAACTGCTGCAGGGCTGAAAAGCAAGAATGTTTAATTTCCTAGCACAGGAAACAACTGTAGTATTTAAGCAGAACAGAAAAAGGGAGAAAGAAAAGATTTGGAGGGGGCACAGGGAGAGATATTTCAAATATTCAGTTTCTGCATCATCTGTCAGTGGTGCGCAAGTGTCAACATAACCACATTACATGCTTTAATTACACCAGCACTGTAATTTCACTAACATTACAGAAAATGGATTAGCAATAATAAATATCCTTCATTTTAATTTTATATGCAACATTTTTTAAATAAAAAAATATTTTATATACAACATGAACAGTGGGAGTTTTTTAAGCCAACACATTAGATCTTAAGAAGCACACGCACTCCATTTCAACTGAAAAATAAAGAGTTCCGGCCTTTTACATTAAGATAAATTGTATTTGTAAGCTCTATGTGCACAACAAATACAGAACATGGACCAGTTCCTTCTAGCATCTCAAGAATTTAAATGCCAAAATCATTTTAAATAGATGATACTCCTCATGAAGATAGCAGGGATTCCTTAAGTGAAAGAAAGATAAAGAAAAAACCCACAGTGGGAGGAAGGAGTCTTATATACTTTCAAATACAATAGTAATGTCTTGACAGTGACATGCCCTGCACAAGGCTACCAGAAATTCCAGTGTTTTTTTGTTATACACGTGAGGCCCCACTTTGGATGTTTTCTTGTATGTTTGTTTCTCCTATGGAGCTGTTCTTTTACAAATTCCTGTAAGGATCACCAAACTACTAAGGCAAGGCAATGCACAGTATGGGTACTTCAGATGCAAGATGAGAATTGTACAAATGTAGCTTGCAAGCTGGTTGAACATTACTGGTACCAGAAGGCTGAGAGCAAATCTCACACCCCACATAGCAGTGGAGCTATAATACCTGTAACATTAGAAGCAAAGACAGTATAACCTGAATGTCCAAATGTATTCTCTAAAGCTCCCATTTCCATGTGCTTTTCATTTTGCAAATTTGAACTGTCTGAGATGCTAATTTGCCTGTGATGTGCATCTGCCCAGTGCTCTCTGGGGGGAAGCCCATTATTTCCAAGTCTCAACACTATCTTGCTACTCATCAAACACGTGTGAAGTCTTTAGGAAAGCATTCATCTCCCTCTACTAGCAGGTCAGATGAGGAGATAACATACATAACTTCCCGTCAGTTTGCTGGGATGCTGGCAGACTATTGTGGATTTAAAGATTACAACCCCTGCAACAACTTGTGTGCATGTATCTCAGGGGGGCAGGAGCACCAAGAACGGGTCTTTCTTGCCCTGTCGTCAAGGACATAACGAAGCAGCAATGCTAAACCTTGCAAGCAGGGCAGCCAACAACTGTGGCAGCACTGCGAACTGAACTCTGCAGATCTAGTAGCATCTAAATGTCAGGTTCCCAAGGGAGCTCTGCCTCCTCTGTGCACAGGGTGGACGGTGCCACAGCACTGCCTGCGCGCCCCATCATGCTAGATCACTATTTCTACTGCCCGACGGAGAGCAAGCTGGAGGGCAGCTTTTCACGGAAGATTAAGGATTACCTCCTTACTTACACTGCTGAAAGCAGCATGGGGGGCCTGGTCTGATACATGGGGCCATGCGCAGCCTGTCTGATACTCCCACACTTGGCAAGCCACAGTTCTCACAAGGAGGTCAGGTCACCCACGGTGCGCACACCACTCCTTAGGCACCCAACCTGGTGCCCCGATGTCCACGTTGTAAAAACATGTAGTGGACAGCTGCAGCGGAAACTGGTGACCTCTTCAGTCCATGCATACAATGCCGTGACAGAACATCATGCTTACTGAGGAAAAAAGGGACTAGACCTGGATTTGGGAGATGGCAGTCACCAGTGGGCTCTCTTCATTCAAACTTCACATAATGCTGCAGGTAGAGAGAGCTTAGAAAGCAGCTGAAATGTATGCAGAGCTAAACAGTGATTGTGGGGCTGTGCACCCCATATCCAGAAAACAGGACTGTAATGAAGACAACTAGTTATTTCGTTTGGGGATTCCCCCAAATGATGCAAGCCTCAACCTGCCAAGCTACAGCAAACACAGCATTCGCTTATCAAACTGATTCTGAAAGAGTACCAGTACTAACAACTCAAGAGTTGTTTAAAAGAAGTGGGTGAAATAAAATATTTGAGCTTTGAAAACTGGGAAGGGGATGATAAACGTTAGTAACATACGAAATACAAGACACAGCTTTAGGGTTTGTCTTGTGGGCGACTCTTCCAGATCACTGCAGACTGCGGTTTTAAAGTGGACAATTATGTCAGAAGGAAGCCTAAAAGCCAAGATGAGGTTTCTTTCAAGAAGTACTTTCGATGTATCTGTGTAAAAGAACAACTCATCTGTGGATTACACAACAGCTGTAAGAATCTTTCTAGTGTGACATCACAAAGAGCATGAGGAGTGCTCCTTAAAGCTTCCAGAGCAGACCCCACTGGAAGAGGCGGTTAGCGCAGTCTTCTTACAGCCATCTGTCTCCCAATTCTGCAACCGTGCAACAACCATCATCTATGGAAAATGATTTATTGTAAGCGTAATGAAATGGGTAGGACAAAACCATCATTTGCAAAGTCTGCAGAGGCTCAGAAGGAAGTCAATTTAGGCTGGCCGAAACCTGAGAGAACCACCTCAATAGTACTACTGACAGGCAATAAAATTGCTGAAATCTACACCTCAACGCTATTGAACATGATGCTACTGCATCTCAATGTAACTGAAATACAGGGATAAACAAATACAATGGTTACAAAGATTTACAGGACGCCACAAAGGCGGATCTATTATATATGAAATAGAGTGCACTGTCCTTAAAAATATTCCCATTGTTCTTGCCACAGAATGAACAAGACTCGCACTATCCCTGAGTCGTCTCTTTAACTGCATCAGGAGTACCGGGAAGACATTTTACCAATGCAGACACAATTCGGCTCAAGTCAGTCGAACACATAAAATAAGGAAAACGCACAAAAATTCCGATACGTACCTGATCTACTGATCCTGTCAATTCTGTCCATGCTAGAGGAAGAGATTTTAATTCGAGGGCTACTCTGATTAGAGGATTCAGAGCCTCCATCAGCGAAAGAGTCTTCAAATGCAAAGAGTATTTCTTTCACACATTTGTGACAGACATTGTGCTGGCAAGGAAGGATCAGTGGATGGGTAAATAATTCCTTGCATGCTGGGCAGATGAGCTCTCTTTCGATACCCTTAATGGTAACCTTCATGACAGAAAGAGGGAAAAACAAGTGTAAGTGCAGAAAACGTGAGCCAGCAAGACTTACTGCACAGCTGTATGTCTGTATGTCACAAAAGCCCAGCGCTCTAGAATAATCGTTGCACACATTCTAGCTGGTTTGAGGCATTCCGCTGGTTAACGCTGCAAACAAATCTCAATTAACATTTATGAAAGCACTGACAACATTCATTTCAAGTGAAATGCACACCGCCACTAGGCAAACTCGGTTCATCTTTAGGTCATGTCTGCATTGCAGGGGAGGAAAGGAGAGGAGGGGAGTAGTCTTAATTCCACTCAAGGACCTAGTGAAACGAAAGCAACCATACTTCTTAACAATAGGAATCCATATGTTTAACTCAGCTCACTCGCTCGCTTTTCAAGAAGGGGGGGTGGGGGAGGGAGAAAAAAGAAATCAAGCGTCAGACTGGTTAAACAACAGGCTTTCCCACCATGTAATTCACATTTAAGCACTGGAACTGCCTTGACTTCGTTAGGCTAATAGTTCGAGTCAGGAACATTATCTATCTATCTATTTATTTATTTATTTCCTGCACAAAGAGCCGCCCGTGGATCTGTGCAGCTCTTCAGTAATTTAATGACCCCACAGCCATCTGGCACTGCGCTCCGAGGCCGGAGTATCTGCCGGGAGAGCCAACGGCAACCGAAACCCAGCGAAGCATCAAGTGGCGGGCGCGGACACCGGCTGCCCAGCGCCCGCTCGTCCCCTCTCGGGTGGGTTTTCACCGTCCAGCCCGCCGCCAGACCAGACCGACTTTATTTATGCGCCTCCAGGAGCGGTTCCCCCGCCAGCACCGAGCCCCGTCTGAAGATCTAGGGGCCAGCCCTGCCCGCCGCCCCAGCACCTCGGGCTGCCGCCGGTGCCGCTCCCAGCCGGGCAGGGACGAGGCTGCCGGCGCACACCGCGGGGGACAAACACCCCCCAATCCACCGCCCCCCCCGCCCCCCCGCAGCACAGGGCGCAACAGCGGAGGGGACGACAAACCCCCGTCCCCAGGCTCCCGCCGCGCTCACCGGGCTCTCCAGCCGATCGCCCTCCATCCCCGCGCCTCCTCCGCCCGCCGGCTCGGCGGCAGCGGCTGCCAGCCCGGCAGGGCGCCGTCAGGCCGGTCTGGAGGCGGCCCGCCGAGGGGCGGGGGGGGGGAGCGCCGTCCGCTGGGCGGGGCCAACGGCGGCGCCCAGCGCACAATGGCGAGCGGGCGCGGCACCGGGCACCAGAGGCGCGGCGCCGGGGCGGCCACGCCCACAGCGGCAGCGGCCACGCCCGCAGCGGCAGCGGCCGCGCTGCCGGCAGGGGGCAGCGCGGCGCCGGGCCCGCCGCGGCGGTCCGGCCACCGCCCCCGCGCCGGCCTCCGGGGCGGGGCCGTCCCCACCGCCACCCGCGGCTCTCCGGTCCCGGCAGGAAACCGGCGTCTTTTCTTATTATGATTTTTTTTTCTGTCGCCAAGCGGCACCGGAGGCGTCGCCCACGCCAGCGGCGGGGAGTATTTAGTGCCTTCGCGCTCAAACCCCTGCCATTAATAACCTCCCGTGGTAGCAGATGTTACCCAGGTGTGTGTCGGTCCCTGGGGACAGTAACATCACGGCACGCTGGGCATGGGAAAGCGAGCTGGACCGGGGCATGTTAGGGGCGTGGTAGGCACGCACCGGGCGGCTTTCGCGGCAGCCAGGACGGAATAAGAGGGGAGGAAGCGGTTATGCTCGTCTGCACCCCCTACCCTCCCCTTACAGAGTGTTCCCATTGGAAAAGGTGCAGCGAACACCCTTTTCACTGCCAGCCAGAGCAAACGAAATACTTTCACATCTCCAGCTTCTTCAGGTTTTGGCAAGGGTGCAGATGCAACTGTTGCAGACAGAATGCTGTCTGTTGTTAACGTAGCACTAGGCTAAGGGAGAAAAATCACTAGTTAGGAAACGCAGAGCGAAAGTATACAGTGCCCTTACATTACACAGCGGAAGGAGGCTGGGTTAATTAAAACAGATGGAGCCCGGATTATGTGAATGATGAAATGCTGTCAGTTTGACAAACCCTAAATTTGACCTACTTGACTGTTTAAAAGACTGACATCAGGATAAAAAGTTCCTTTTTCCCCTCAGCATTACCCTTCATATGAGTCAATAAAACAAATACGCTTTAAATGTCTTATTTGGGTTTTGGTCATTATTTACATCTGGGCTTCAGTGACCTGGACATGAAATTTCAATGGAAAATTACACTCAGAAATCATGAAGACAGAGGTGATGTTTCTGCACGCCTGGTGTTACGAAGAACTAGAGAACACATGTAAAGATGTTATTTCACATCTACTTTAGAAACCACCTTCATAAGAATACAAAGCACTGCGCTTGAAATGATTCTGATAATGCCAGTAATGCACAGTCTGTATATTCAAACTGAAACATGTTACTTAACTGAGGCGGGGGAGAACGGACTGGTAAGGACATGAGTTGTCAGCCTTCCAACTATGTTTTGAGTAATAATTTGCAAGCTTCTGAATAACTCTATTACCCCTTAACCACCTCCACCATCCCCAAACTTCCTGATGTTACAGGCAGGCTTTAAAGGATGTAGCTCTTAATAAGCCCTTGTCTACATTGGCACACTACCCATCGCTGACATCGGATGTGGTTTATTTGGGGCCAAATAAACTATCAGCAGCAGACCAGAACAAAGCCCCTTTGGCTCTGCAGCCACCTTTGAAACAGTGTGAAGAAATTGGTCTTTGGTGGCACAGCAAGGCAAACCATTCTGCACTTCATGCCAGAGGTGTAGATGCCAGCAGAGGTGGGTGTCCTAGCGTGGACAAACCTAGAGCACACATTTTCCTCCTGTTGTCCCACAGCCTTCAGATGGACCACAGTGCCAACTACTGTTATGGCCAGGACTTGTGAGTGACCCTTTGTTCAATCCCTTAATAGATCATTAAGGTATTATCTTGTTTGTGTGCATGTTTGCTCTGGCTTCAGGGTACTTTAGAGCAGGATTTTAATTACCACCTCGTCCTCCACCACATTAAGATGTTACATGGACGAAAAGGTCCTTGAAGGCCTCCAAAGGGTAAAACTCCCCCTTCTGCATTCGCACGTTTTTACTAGCCTTTTGATTCATCCTCAGCCTAGGACAACTACATTTCAGTGCCAAAATCCACATTAACTTTAAGGTACTGGGAGGAAAAAAACCCCAACACTTAGGAATGACTGGAACATTAAAAAGGTAAGAGCGTAAACCACTCTCAGGAGAGAGTCTGGTCATTAGCCTCTGCAGAAGGGGTTAGTAAGACCAGCGTAGCAACAGAAGTCAGACCTACCCTCCTGCTTTGTTTCCAGACGCGTGCGTTCATCGTTCATAGACTGGACACTCATTCTGCTAACGAGGGACTCCTTTTACATCAAGTAATACCTGGAAAGTGTCAAGGTAGTTCAACACATTCTTCATAATTTGCACCTGCCCCCTCAGCAGGCAGGGTCTACTGGGGTGTTGCTGGCATGCTTTGCATTCCCAAGACAGCAGCACAAAACAGAAACTGGAGGGAAGCAGGAGGGGCGTTGTCATCCTATTTTCCCTCCTACCTCAGGTAAGAGGTGCTTGTTAATTTAATCAGTGGTATGCAGCAGTGTCCCAAGCCCTCATTTGCACTATCAGTACAATTCAAAGAAGGATGCAGCACTGGTTTTCAACAAGCCATAAAAATCCTACTCCTGGTTTACAGAGCGATTGGGGTCCTACTGCATGAAGCAACGCAGCCCTGCCTCAAAGCACTTGGGACAGTTTGGCAACACCTCCCCTGCCTTCAGTAGTCAGGTCCTCAGACCAAAGCTTTCCAAGACATTTTTTTACGCTGCTTTTGCAGCCATGGCTCAATCCTGAGCCAGTTCCCTGCCGCTCTGCACTCCTCTGACTGAACTGCTGCTACCTGCCTCGCACCAGGCTTGCATCAGAGCAGAGCCAATGCAGAGATATGCTGCATGAAGAATGAGATTTGTTCCTGTGCTAATGTAACTGTCCTCGGGACTGAGTTACCAGAGAGATACTTTTCTCCCTGTGCAGTGGAAGCATTTTCTGCCAGGATGGATGTCAGTGGGCTTTTAGCCTGCATCACCCTCTCTGTAAATTGTCAGTGGTACAATTTGCTTCCCTACGTAGCCCTGAAAAGTTGAACCTTGAAGATCACCGGTTTCCCCAAGATTTTCTCACTCATGCAGGCTGAAATATATACCGTTCACCCAGCAATAAGGCATGAATTTATGCTGCATGAGAGAAATGCGTCTCTTTTGGCTTAGGAATACAGGCTCGTCTTTGTTTCCTTGATGGTTACGCTTCAACTGCATCACCCTGAACAGCCAGCAAGGGCCTATAGACCTACATGTTTCAAAATGAAAATAACGATGACTTGAGGACCTCTTGTCATAAAACAAAAATACCAGTCCCTAATCCTTTGATTCTGGTTGTTTATCTGCTCTGCAGAGATGTGCTACAGGCCCATAACCCTTATAGTTGGATGGGTTTCCTAAAAGATCCCATAACCTGATCAGCTGGACTGAACAAGTTTGGAAGGTCACATGAACCACTGCTATGCACAGAGCACTGAGCCAATAAAGACTACTCATCGAATGGCCAGAATATTGAGATTGCAATCAGCTTTAGGTAGGATTTGTAGCTAGCACATCTCAAAGTGTGCTAGGCTGGCTCAATGTATCTTTACTTTTTCACTTACTGACGCATGTACAGTACTCTGCTTCATGCCCAGGACACTTGGAAAGCAGGGGATCCAAAAGGCAGCTACAGACAACAGTCCACACAGAGGACTCCGCTGTTTCCCTCCAGACATTGTAATCACTTGCCAAGCAAATGAAAGAATCATGATGAAAAAGCTTCCCAAAAATACATGGTATTCAAATCAAAATACCATCCAGCTCTGAACTAGGAAAGAATCATGCCTGTAAACGAGTTATTACTGTTTAGCGGAAAGGAAATGTAATGGTTATTTTTAAAAGGATTTGGAATTTAAAAGGTTTACATTTAAAAAAATAGAAAATGACATTTACGGGAAGCCCAGCCACAGGTTCTGTTTCTGACACCATAGAAAGAGGGCACAAAAATTATGAACAATACACACGTAGCACACAGGGAATTGCTATTCTGTCCACTGCCTTCTCGCCTTCACTTCAGATCATAGCTACCCCTGTCACCCAGGGAAAGGCTGGCAGCTCGCCCTTGCCATGTCACAACCCATGCTCTTGTAGGTGCTTCAGAGAACCCACTGCTGCAGCTATGAGGACATGTCTAAGCCGTGGAAACACACCTTTGTCACACAGGCTGACTAATCCAGCTAAGTAACTCAGATTAAAAGCTGTGAAGACAGGCAAATTGGATTTTAACGCCCTTTAGCTGCTAGATTTCAAACTCAGACTCCTCTGCAGTATCTAACTTAAGCTGTCATCCGAAATCGAACTCCAAGTTATCTTTACAAGCTCTCTTAACCCAAGTCACCTGTTTGTGCAAATACCCCTCACAACATAGACATAATCAGGCACGCTTCTGGATACTGTGTAAATGGGAGAAAATCTCTGTTAAAGCAATGGGCTATTCTCCTCACAGGGATCCAAACAAGGACTTTCATACACATAAGCAAGAAATACGTAAAGCTTTATCTTCTGAAAGATGAGGAGCAGAACTCCAGTTCAGCTGAGTCAGGCAGCCCAAAGCAACCCGCCAGCCCCTACAGCCGCTAATAAACTTCGCTGTATTTCTTCTCTCCAGTTCCTCACGCGATTCGGTTTTTGTACCCCTGTGTAGCTCTATCCCTTACTTTCACCTAGAGAAAAGCTGAAATGCTACCATGAGAGACTTGTACAGCAGTTACTATATGAAATCAGGCAGGAGGGAGGGACAGAAATCGGTGTCATCTGCAGGGCCCAGGTGGAGAGCATGCAGAATTTGAAATGCTCTTAAAAGTATTTTCATATATTTCTCATATTCACATCATGTGGGTTTTAGGGCTTGTTCTTAGTAGTATCTGCTTCTCTAAATGCTTTTTCTGGAGAAATGTTTTTAAAGCTGTTCCTTATGAACCCCAAACTGTCAGTTTCTGCAAACCGTGTGGAGGGTCAGAAAAGACAGTCAAACAAAGCAAATGAGGGAAAAAACAGAGAGGGCAAGGGGTTTGAATCAAAAATGGACCAGGCCAAGATCCTTATTTCAATGAAATCAACAGCTAGTGCACAAGGACAGTGTCAGTGTTCCTAGCCTGTCTCTGAAATTCACATCGGTTTATGTCGATTTACTGACTTTATTCCACTTACAGGAAAAAATAGATGACAAGTATTGGTATCGGTTACCCCATCAGACCCAAGTATTTCTTTACAGCATCTAAAAATTCTTTGAAGTTAATACTACAAGAGAAGCACATGCATTCCAATGAAGAAAACATACATCTATGCAAGTAAAACCGTTTTGAGCGAACTGAGGGTGAATAATTGTAGGGGTGTTCTTGTGTTTGACTACTGCAAAACGAAACAGTGAAGAAGAGAGGAAAAAAAAAAAAGCCTGAAACCATTTCTGGAATATTATGTCATTTTGAGACAGTTGAGTGTCCGTCCTTGCTGTGATTTGAACTGGGATTTCAGAGTCCTGAAAGAAGGCCATACAATCTCCTTCCGCCTCAGTGCCTCTGCTACAAAATGCAGTTAATTGTTAATCTGTCTCACAGGGGTATTTCGGAATGCTCAGATGCTGCTGTGACATTTGTGACAGGTGCCTTGGAGGCCCAGAATATCTCACCCAGTATTGTGGTGAGCCTAAACAGATGTTGTGGATATATGGATTACACAAGGACCATCTTATTGGAGCTGAAAGTGCCAAAGGAAAGAAATGCATCTTTCTGTTCCAAGCGCAATGAGCAAGTTGTGTGTGTAAAACAGTCAGAGGGGAATAATGAGTACAGATCATTAAAGAAGTAACAGGTTTTTGAAGTGACATTCCCCCAGGGAAAACCGATATATAATGATTTGCCCTGTGTGAGAGGCTTGACAGAGGCTGCAAGCTAAGTGGAAAAACAGCGTGAGTGCTAAAAGAGGTCACGTCCCAGGGTCTACAAGCTGATGTATTGTACCTGTTGGAACCCTATGCAGCGAGAGGTGAGTGGGCAAGTGTAAAGTATTGTTATTACGTCCTGTTTCTCTACTAGTTCTTCGTTCAGTAAAAGCCAGATGCTTAGCAGTTAATTCAGAGCATTTTAATGCTCTCAAGCTTTGTAGCAAAAGCCTTATTGATGTGGGAGAACGGGAAAGGGAAAGCTGGAGTTGCTGGGACCTCTAAGCAGTAATACCCTGCCCCTAAGCAAATACAGTTTACCATGCAGAAGAGTCCTTTTGCTGGCATGATTTATGTCACCTGAGAAAGCAGCTTCATTATCCCAGTAAAATACCTCCAAGCTGCTGGGTAACATCAATAAATGACAAAGGACCTGTAATCTAAAACCCCGGCCTGGAGGTAAAGAAATGCAAAAGGAAAACATGGAGAGCCAGAGGTCTCAGATCCGTCCCTTGGAGACCCTCAAGCAGCGAGTGCCACTATGGAAAGTCTGTGAAGGTCACACAACTGCTACTGCTCCTCTTTTCTTCAGGTACATCAAGTGTCTCTGAAGATAGGACTTGGCAATGTGATGCTCTATGTATAAACAACAGCACTGTTTGTAATAAATATGCATGTTTCATACTACTGTGCTAACTTGGCTGTCTACCGAACCATATGCTCTTGCAGAGGGCGTCTGATTCAAGCTACCAGCACAGACTGTTTAACTGTGAGAGAAGGGGCAGATGTAGCACCCCACTACAAGGAAATCACAGGCAAAAGGAGTTGCTTGCCTGTAACGCTTTATCATTTTGTGTGTTGCGTAAAATGGACACTAACAAGACCTGGGCATCTGAATTTTCCTTTTGAGCCCCAGGCATGGTTACTCCCAGGCAAGGAGAAGCAGAAAATCACCCAGGAAACTCCTCTCTAACCCTCTCTAAAGGTTCATCCACGACTTTTAGAAGAGGGAGTGGGGGAGAGGGAGGGGGAGGAAGGGTGGGCACAAAAAACGGGGTGTAAGGGCAGCCTCTGGAGTTGAGCTGGAAGGTTTTCAAGATGCGTTTGGAACAAACAATCTTTCCAATAACACCATTGTTTGCCACACTTACCTTTAACTTTAAAAATACCGACTACTTAATTTTTTTTAAACCCACCACAGCAGAGTCTTTGGGGGGAGGGCAGAAGCGTTCCCTGTTTTTTATATGTGTCAGCAGCTCACAAATACAAGAAGTTGGACTTCCCCCTCCTTTTTCTACGAAACGCACATGCTAGCCTCCCTCAAAATACTTGCAAACCCTGAATCATTTCCTGGGGGCGACACTTTCCACTCCACCATTGCCCACAGCCAATCCAGTTATGGAGCACAGAAGCAGCCCCCAGTAACGGGGTGGCATGGGCGCAGCCCGCCTTAGCGCACCCCATCCACAGATTAGCGGAAGGACAAACTGCCACACGCAGAGCAGAAGGCTGCAAAAGAGCCAGATGCCTAACTGTGCCGGGCTGGGTGACACTTCGCATTTTATTCTTTAACTTTTTCATCCGACAGCCTCGGAAGCGTGCGGCAAGTACTGGGCGAGCCTCCAAAGTACATCAGCTCTAAAGACGAGTCAAGTTCCCACCTCAGAAAAAAATTTAAGGAGGGAACCGACTCTCCCCTCCAGGCACATCCCCAGCCGCGCGCCGCTCCCGGCGCTGCCGCCGCCCCGCACCTCCACGCGTGTCCCGGGGATGCCTTAGCGCACCCCCATCCACACGCCGCTGCCGGGGACCCCCGCCCGGGCGAGTCCACGGCCGTGCCGCCCCTACCTTGTCCCGCTTCAGCAGATCCGAGATGTAGCCGAAGCGGCCGCCGTCCGCGGCCATCGCCATGGCCCCACGCTCCACGCGGGGCGGCCCCGCCGCTCCCTCCGCCCCCCGCAGTGCAGCCCCGGCCTTCCCCCGGTGCTCCCCGGTGCGGGGGGGGCGCGAGCCGGCGTGGTGCGGGAGATCCTCTCCTCGCCTCCGCTCCCGCCCGGTGGAGAATGCTCACGGTACCGGGGATGCCCGTGAAAACCTCACACCCAGCAGCAGCGTGGGCAGACTGTCAGGGCACGTCGAGGTGCCCAGAAACACCGTCTCTGCTCAGATGCTGCGGCCGCGAGACCTGGGTTAAAGCTGGGGAGGTTATACCTGCTTGTGGCCTCGCCAAATCTGAGTGTTACTGTATAAATCGCTCTTGGTCTGCACTGAGCCCGTGGCATGGGGCTGATGCCGCAGCCAGGTCTGCCCAGGGCAGCACCCGAGGTGGGCATGCCTCTTTTGAAAGAGACTTGAAAGCCCAGCTTGAAGTGGGATGCATGTTGAGGTACAGCATGATGCATTTGTCCCCAGGCTCCATCTGGTTTTCTTAAATTCCAAGCTTTTGTTTAGATGAAAAATTGTGTCTAAACACATCCCCAGAGAAGAGCACCTACTAATGTAATGTACATAATTGCATGTATGATCTGTCTAGCCTGTTTCATTTGGCTGGTGGCATGTCTGTGGTGTAACTCAAAACAGGAAGAAAACTTCCTATCATCCTTTTTTCTGCATCCCAGGCCTGATGCTGCCACTCAAGATGCATACAATATGTCTGTATACAACTGTGGCAGAAAAACTGGTCCCAGCAACTCAAGTACCCTGTGCTGCTTGAGGAAGGCAACCTTCAGGGCCTGCTGAAACACTCACACCAGGCAAGAGGGACGGCTACCAGGAGGGGCACTGCAAAACTCCACCCAGACACAGTGGGCAAGGGAGCTCCACGGCACGGGTGGGCAATGGTCTTGAGACATTGCAGACATCGCACCCCTGCTCCGTGCCTGTCTCCACGCTGCTGCAATAGCCTGCTTCTGGTGGAGGCACCACAGGTCACTTCAGCCAGCAGCTGGCTCATTTCTTCCTCCTCCGGTCTCAGATTGCCCCAAACCCAAAGGTCCCAGTCGCCCCCAAGACCTGGGGGAGAGGGGCAGGTGAGTGGCCAGTCTGCTGCACTCTCACCAGCTCTCTCTCAAACTGAGAGATGGAAGGGGACAAGTCACCCTTATGCTGTAGTTATCAGGTAGTCCATGGAGCACATCAACCCTCTGTGGTGAAAACATACCAAAGGGTGTTTTATAACAGTATAATGTATCCCCTCGGAGGCTGTATTTCCTAAGCATACTGATACGGTAGTAATGTTATCCCAGATTCTCTCTACAGGTTGCTCATTGAAACAATATACCCTTTCTTTCTCAGGAAACAGGACTCATGAATAGCTACCAGACTTTTCTGTTAGTAGATACTGTATAATTATATATATCAGATGACTCATTAACCAAATAGCTCGTTATTGGGATATAGACAGGCTTTCAGTGTTCCACGTATTGCTTTTGTGCAAACAGCCCAGGAATAAACAATGGGCAGCGGCGCAGGGGACAGTCAGCTGTCATCACCCATGCATCTGAGAGGTCCTCGAAACAGTTTAACTCAATGTGAGATATTTTGCTTCTCATCTAATTCCAGCTCACCAAGTGGCGCTCATGTAGGAGCTTTTCGCTACTGTAATTTGTTTGGGTCAGTGTGGAGCGCTGTCAGCAGGGCTGGCTGAGGCTGGGCCAAGGGACTGCCTGAAGGAGTGCCTCACTTCTCCCAAACTGCTCAAGTCCAGTAGTCAATTGCAGGACACTGTGCTGGTGGTGGCCTCAGCGGCAGTGGCACTCCTGCATCAAGGAAGGTTGTACCACGGGTACCAGTATGAATCTCCAAATGATAACCAGCATCAAGCAGCAAACATACCTCTGACCTTACTGCTCAGTAATGACAGGTTGTGTGAAAAAACAAGGAATTTACAAGCCTTTCTGCTCCACGGTGCAAGAAGATAACATGCAGTGGATTACCCTACTGGAATCCTTTCAGCTGGAGGCATGTCTGCACCTGAATCTCATTGCAGCTTTGTTATGTTCATGTTAAATGAACCCCAACAAGCACCTCCCAAAGCCTGTGAGACAAGGGTCTCCCATGGTGCCTGCACCGTGCACCTGCTCTGAATCAATGGTTTTGTCTTGCGTTCTTTGGCCATGAATCACACCAGTATTTTGAACTATGTGCTCTGAATTTCTGGCTGCTGTCTCATGATTTTTCTGCTGCACCAGCATCATTAGTTTTTTTCTTTTTTTTCTTTTTTTTCTTTTTCCCCCCTCTCCTTTCTGCTATATGCTGTAGGTTATGGGCAGCCTGGGCTGAAATTCAAGGCTTTGGGACAGAAAGGATGATTCCTGGTTCCCCTCCCTTCACCTCCTCAGGTCTTGCTTGCATAAATTGATCAATACCCCAGTTACAGCTGAGTTGTGCTGTCCTCCAGAGCAGGGGAGCGCTGTGGTTCTCATTAGAGTGCTCCATAAATGTAAAGAGATGTAAATATAGCTCAAGTCATGAAGTTAGCCAGGCCAAGAAGGATATGGGAAAATATGGAAGAAGCTGATGGTTTTTCCATGAGCTTTTCTTGGAGTGGTTTTGTTTCAGTGTTAGCTCTATCAGCGCTCCAGGTTCGGGTGTCTGCCAGTGATAGGCAAGCAGGAAGATACCACAAACCACTTTTGCATTCATTTCACAGCTTCAGCAATGGCATCTTCCCAAGCAGCCCTTGCTGGGATGATCCTGGCCCCTCTATGACAGCACTCTCTGTCATCAGCCCTGAAGAAGAGTGTATTTCTGCAGAGTCCTGCGAGGCTGGGCTAAGCCTTGTGGAAGGTTCAGTACCGTTAACAGGAGCTGTCTCCATAGAGCCAGACTAGCTAGGAATTTGGGACTGTTCTCTGCAGCAGATATCGATTCCTGTAGCCTTTCTGAGGGCTTCTGTTTACCTCCCCATGGATGGAAGACAGTTTGTGCTAGCCTTTGTCTTGAGTGGCTGCAGGCTGACAGGGGAATGTGCACTTGGAAGGCCGGAGACAGATGGAGAAGCTCCGTGTTGCAGCTGGTGGCTCAGGGACTTTCACCCCTCTTGGTAACCGGTTGCTGTGTTT
Source organism: Gavia stellata (assembly GCF_030936135.1). Lineage (NCBI taxonomy): Eukaryota > Metazoa > Chordata > Aves > Gaviiformes > Gaviidae > Gavia > Gavia stellata. Next base: position 66,791,742 of record NC_082637.1, read on the forward strand.
TACACAACCTTTACTGAGGTAGGCTGTATGTCAGAAATAGCTGGGGGCTCCTCACCTGTTCCACATAAATCGCAGATATGCAATTGCTTTTCACAATTTTCCTCCTTTTGTTTTGTCTCTCAAGTCAGTTCCTTTCTGTGGAACCAGGATGTCTGAAAATGAATTCAAACCTTCGGTTGTCACAAAATTATCAATCTCAGAGCATGTCTTATTATGTCAAAATGAATCAGTAGAACACTTAAACTTGAAGCGGGTCTCAAAAAGGCAAGGATCCCAGGCCAGATTATCAACTGATGTAAATGAATTTTTGTAATTTTATACCAGTGGCAAAACTGGCCCTGTATTCCAATCCTGAAATGTCATGCAACACAGGGCTCTGTCTTGGCATGTTGGTATAGAAATTAAAATATAAAGGAAATTTGTGTTTCCTGAGCTGTGAACTATGCTGATTCTCCCAGGACAGCAGTGACAGCTCTAGATTTTCTGGTTGATCTCCTTCTCTGTCTTAGTTACTACTTTTGAACTAAATCTGAGCAGTGAAGCCTGCACAGATGCTCGTTTCTTTCTGCTCCCCTAGGATGGTGAGGTATTTTCCCATTTCCATTATAGAGGGAATCCACTCTAGCATGCACCCTTGGCAGCCATCTAGCATCCTGAGGGGGGGATCTTCTCCCACTGTGCACCTGTACACCACGCTTGTACTTGTTGGCCATCATTACCTGAGGAAATCTACTTAAAGAGTGTTTGAAACCAGCGGCAGGTGCTATATGGGAAGGGCTACAACAAACAATTGAATACGGAGGACAGAAGGAGCACATGGGGGAAATGGATCTGTGTAGGTGTACTTCCATCTTCGACAACTCCGATGTCACTGACAATTGCAATGCCAGAGCAATGGAGATGCAAGAAAGATGATGTTAAACATGGTGGAAAACTGTGCCAGTATTCAGCATGAACTACTTCAGTGTTAAATTGTACATTTGAACAAACATTTGAAATAATGAAAAAAAACACCACTGAAACGCATATCCATGCATGAATGCCTCTGGTAAGGATTGTGACCTGCTTTTGTTATTTTAACAGTGTTCAGAGACCTGCATCCAGCTTAAGCAATACCAAAGAGAATTTGTGTAAATAGTTTATGAAACTGCTTCCTTCCACAGGGAGTGGTATAGATGGGAATTGTCACTAGCAGAAAAAAATTTGCCATGAAACAGATGAGACCTTCTGATGGCTGAAAAGGTTTTACAAGCAGGACAAATGAGACCAAACTGTGTATCAAAGCTCACAGTATCTGCATGCAGACCTAAACCTCTCCCCGCAATAAACCCCATCCTGTTTAGTTCTTTTAGGCACCACAGGGGGATTTTTTTTTTCCCATTCCCACCTGTGCTGCTCTGAGGAAGAAAAAGGAGCACAACTATCTGGAGTCTTCCACATTCAGCTGAGGTCCCACCAAGGCCGCCTCAAGCAGACAAACTTCTGCACCTTCTCCCTGACAGTCATGTTAATAAAACCCACTCAGGATTCAGATTTAGCCTGTGATTCCCTGGGATCCCCAGATGTCTCTCTGTGATGCAGCTGCCAGTTCACATCTTCACTTACTGTTGGAGAATTTGATTTTTGCCTCCTCAATGTCTCTAGCCTTCCTTAGTGATCAAATTTTTACGCCCCATCACCACAGACTGAAACAGGGTTTTATTTCTTTTTATATACTTTGTTCTAATAGATACTGGCAAAATCAAAAAGGTCACTAAACCCATAACACTAAATATGGCAAACAAACAGCAACAATCAACATGGGATACTGAAACAGTTTGGCTGCTGCTCTGTGGCTGAGTCAACATCATCCATTGCTAATAGCCAGAAGAAAGAATCTCACCCTTAGCCTGTACCTCTCATTTCCCTTACTTCTGGCTGTAGGTCCTCTGGCAAAGGCAAATGTAATAAAATTAAAAGGTGAATTTCAAATCCACGGTATTTTGAAGCCAGACTTTTTGTTCTACTGTGCTCAGAGCTTTTTGACACCAGTGATATCTACCTCTAGGCTTTTTGTCTTGCTCCACTTAAAGACCTCTGCCCAAATACGGTAAACATATTCATTCAGTATTTGTGAGGCACAAACACACAAAGTACAGCGTGAAAACTGCATCTGTACTATGTGAAATATTATCTTTATGTATTATTTCCTCCTAGCCTGTCCCATGTGACAGTAGCACAATATCACATGCCCCTGGGAACAAGCTCATTTAAGAAATATGGGTTAAGTATGTAGAATACTATTAATATTTAATGTACTGAGTGTGTTATTAGATATTTATAAGGAATCAGCTAAAGTACATAATGATGCATACCATGAATATATAATGTAATTGCCATTTTTTGCTGCAACTACACAGTTAATCAGGTTTGACAATATAAAGAGAATTTTGGGTATCTAGATTTTTAACAAATATTAATTGAGCAAAACACAGCAGGCTTGAGTCTATTAATTTGCTGATTCTATTCATTTACTTAAAAGAATTTGTCTAATGAAGAAATCAGAGACATGCAAATCAGGGAAAGATAAGGGGAAGATGAGCACTGCTGAGATCTGCATGCAACTGCAGCGGTATATGTTTTAGTGATTTTGTCTGTTTTGCAGAAGAGGCATGTCTGTAACAGCAAAGGCTCTGAAGAAGGCGGCATAGACCCAAAAGCTTTTCAGAGTCAGCTGGCCTTCAGGGAGTATTACGCCGCTCTAGAAAGCTTGTCCAATTTATGCCTTCAAGGTTTAAATGCGTCAGCTGGGCTCCTGCACTTCTCTTTCAGCTTAACTACACCAGGATTAGGATTGACGTAACTTTCCTTTTTCAAAATGGCATGCCCCATGTTCCTGCAATGAAATTCTTCCCCTCTGTTTACCCGTGGGTTAATACATCTTTAATCCCCACTGAAAGTGGATTAAGCCCTCTGTGGATGGAATTTGCACAGAGTGAGGCCGGTGCAGACCCCACTGTGCTCTGCGTGAGCCATACAACTGCTGCTCCTCTCGTCCTCACACTGCACCAGAATGAGCCTGCCCCTTTACCTGTGTTCCCTCCGGACCCTTAACACCAATAACCTGCTTCTAACACCAGTATCCATCTGGGATCAGCACTTAGGCAGATGTTGCGGTGTTGGAGTACCTGCCTGCAGCGCGGCAGTGCAGCGGGAGCACTGTCACAGCTGGCCTGGGTGGGCAGCATCTGCATCTCCTTCCCCCTCTGCAGACTGACAAAGGCGCTGGTGACCCCTCACAGAAACACTGGCTTAAACAAAGTTGGCTTATGTAAAGGGATGTGCAATGCAGAGCAAAACGCCAAAAATGTCACTTAGGGGAGTTTATCTGAAGTCACAACAAGGCAAATTGTTCCTTGTAGTGTTAAAAAGCCGAGGGTGAAGAACAGCAACACTCCTGCTCCTGGTCCCATTGTGTGGAGCAGGGAGAGACCTGGGACAGCAATCTGCCCTGGCTGGTTCCCTGTGTGTGTTGCAATGCGGGACAAGACGAGCACCACAAGGTGCAGAGCCAGCTGCAGGGCGTACTCTGAGAGAGCTGCAGCCCCGGGTGCTGGGCTGTTGCTCTGGAAGACATTCCTGTCCCACACATGCTGCAGTGCAGAGTGATCTAGTTGAAACCTTGCTGCATGAACTCGGTCGCTTTTATCACATGGGTGATATGCAGAAGCAAGGTCCCTGATGATGGGAGTCTGAGCTGTACCATGGGCAGACAAGCACTTAATGCGCTGTTCTGGAGTTTCTAGAAAAGGAAATCTCCCTGGTTTTCCATGCAAGTTTCTTTTCATTCCTTTGTGTTCTACAGGCCTCTCGGCAACTTCAGCAGTTCTCCTCAGCATACTTAAAACGGGGTCCCTGTTGCAGCAGCCTGAGTGGAATGGATTTCCCTCCGATTCATCCATACCACACCAACTTCATGGAGGCATGCTTGCTTTGCTCAGCTGTGAGGGAGACGAAGGTCGAATGCATGTTGGTCTGCCATTGGTGGCTCCTCTCAGAATCCTTCCGAAATAACTTGCCAGACAAGGATTTCAAACTGGTTAAAGACAAGACAAACCCTACTCCTACTAGCTAGGAATATTGCATTATTTATTACCTTTTTACTGTTTTCATGTAGAGCTGGGGTGGGTGAAATAAACTATGTTGGCAAAATGACATTTTAGTCTGGTTTGGTTTTATTTATTTATTTATTTATACCATTAGTTTAAAACAATCAAGAATAGTATGTTCCTGCCTGACACCAGTAGATGAGCAGAACTGTGTAGGCTAGAGCTGTCTCAGCCCACAAGCAAAGCACCTCTGAAATGTCGGAATCTTCCTTTGCCAGTGTTTGTAGTGTACTTCACCAGAGTGACTGACATCAGAGCACTTATTTTTGAAAGAGGGGGAAAAAAAAAAAAAACTTCCTTTAATGTTCCTGTTCGCTCCAAATCTGGCTAGCATCAAAAAGCACCAGAAGGCTCAGCTTGTTCTGATGGCAGAAGTCATCAGTGGGTAGCTGGACTAGCCTGGGCAGCCAGCAAGGGGTTGGGAGGGGGATCCAGTCCGGACTGGCTATCAGATCAACAGCTGCTGCAGACTTTAATTTCCTTTTATAGAAGGGAGATCGTGGGAACTGTTGCTCTTCATAGCCTGTGGAGGCTTCAGCTTAAAAACCTGCCCTCCCTAGGGACCAGACGCTGTGTAACATCTCAAATGCCGGTCTGCATGTTTGCTCAGGTTTCTGCCGCAGCCAAAAGCAGTGTGCTTGCCTTTGCTTTGCACAGGGACCTGTGAAGCTGTTCTGTGGCTCCTGGATCATGACTTGGAGTCACAGGAGGTGAGAAAGCCTGCAACAGTCCAGAGGGGTTGCAGGGGGGTGGTAAGGGAGATGCGGAGTTAGGGCCCCCCAGGAGCAGGAGGAGAAATGTGTTAGGAGCCTACCTGCTGCTATGCCTGGGGCCCCACAGGGCAGAGCGCAGGCTCCAGTGCCTGCCTGGATCCTGTGCTGAGGGCCACAGGAGCACAGGAGCATGCTGGCAGACATTACAAGGCTTGGGAGCAGCTTTCCCACCAATAGCTGCCATTCCCAACTTGTCCTCAAAGCCAGGAACACCCCTCAGGTGGGAGGGGTGTGCATCTCGGGCAGAGCAGGATAAAACATGTGCCTCTGCTGTTTCCTTGTATCTGGATTTAATAAAAATAAGGACAAGCCTGGGGCAGCAGAGAGGAAGGGGACAGGACTTGGCATGTGGCTAGGGAAGCTCACCTCGCTAACACAGCTTACACCTTTTCTTTAGAAGCCCATCGTTGCAGACCTCGCTCCTAACAGCAGCTCCTCATTCTGCAGAAGGAAGTTGCTTGAGGCTGGAGTTTATTTACACTGAAAACAAATGTCAAGGCATGGAGCCATCAAAAAAGTTTGGTGGTAGTCGCAGTTTCCATGGTCTGTGTAGGAAGCTATCTATAGCAACTGGGAAGCCACAGAGGGCACATGTTATCAGCACTCTTCAGGACACACTCTGTCTGGCCATATACGGGGAGTTATATATATAGTGCCATATACAAAAATATAGAAGAGCTCTGTGGCTGTGTTGGAAAGCCTCATCCAGACACATCCCTGGCAGAATCCTGTCCTTGGCCCCACCAGAGAGCTGCGTATTTCGGAGGATATTTCAGAAGGATGCTGGTCAGTCAGCACTGCCTGGGGACAGCTGATCTGTAAAGTATGAGCGTACAGACCAGAGTGCAAATATGCCCAATCCTTCTAAGATTTCTGATTTCCTCTAAAGTATCTTTGTGCTATTTATAGACACACACACACCCCTCCCCATCTAAGTACCCTGCAGATCAGCACTACGTTAAACAGTCCCACCAGCAAAACTCTCCTTAATTTAAGAATTTACAGGCTAGGGAGGGGGGAAATTAAAAAAATTACAGTGTTGAAGTAGAACTAAAGAACTGTAAAAAATAGTCCAGGAGGGTGCTTAGGAGCCCGCCAAACTGCCTCAAGGCAGGATCAGCTGTCCCTACATCATTCCCAACAGTTGTTAGTCTAACCTGCTGTGAAAGAGCACCCCTGACGAAAGCTCTCTGGGCAGTAGGTTTACACACACGCCTTTTGGTGCAACGCTCCTCCACAATGAGCCTGAAGTTAAAGGAGGCTTTAATGGTATGAGCAGTACAAAGGTTGGGTCCAAGATTAGAATGTAATTTTGTAAAGTGAGCCTATTTTAGTAAGGCATGGTCATAATTTAAAGAAGGTTGCTAAATGAAGACTCTTGGACAGCATAACAGCAAATAAGTATAGCTCTGTGCTTAGGGAAGCCTTTAAATTATGCAAAGGCAGCATGCAATTTCAACAGCAGTCCTGCATATTTAGCTTTCTAGGCAGGACAAGCACCACTCCTTTCCCACAAGCACTCAGGAAGGGTGACAAACAACAGAAAGCTGTACCTTGACTTCTATTCTGTCATTTTCACATCGAATTGTCCTTTTGCAGATTTCCTATAAAAGGATAAGGTGGGATCCTCCCTCGCAGGGTGAGGCAGAGCCTCTGTCCCATGTGCTGTAACAAAGGGGACATGGGGAGAGATCTGGATGGGAACTCAGGGATGGCTTTTGCAGAAGTAGCTTCATGAAGGCCTCCGTGCTCTCTCAGACTGCAAGCATGCGAGGTGGTTGGTTTAACCAGTGCACAGGGCAGCTCCTGGTCCCTGTGCCAGAGCCTGGTTATCATCACTGTTATGAGTTAACACGGAAGCCACCTTCACATGCACACATGACTGAAACTGTCAAAACACAGGCTTCCACGTGCATACTCCCTCCTTTCATTTGTGAGATTAACATAAACAACCTAATCAGGCAAATTGAAAGCTCTTTCCTTACCATTTCTCTTCCCATGCACATTTTGAAATTCTCATAGTGAGATGTTGCAGGTTGTTCTCAGAGGGATTTTCTCTTCCTTGATGACCTTTGCCTTTTTATTGAGAGGCAGGACTTTTTCCTTCCTTGGGATCCTGCTTGTTCTCCAGTGATAATGGCCACTTCTGTCCATTCCCATTCCCAAGTCCAGAGTCTATACCTACAAGTGGACATTTTCAAGGATATTCTCACACTGCAGTTATCAAACAAGGCACTTTGGCAGTACCTCAGAAATCAAGCAGTAGTGTGGGGGTTTGCTGTCTTTGGTGGGTTCAGCTTGAAAACCTTTGGAGGTTGTCATTTTCTGTGCCCTGAGAAGACACTGTGTGGGCAGTTCTTCACCCAGAACATCTGACTGGCTTGCAAAAAAACCCACCCCGCAAGAACTACAGCTCACAAGGAGTAATAGAGTTTTCCCTGCTTCCCAAAGCAACGATTCATTGACTTCATTAAATTCAGAAACTAATAAGGCAAATAGAGACCAGGAAGACAAAAGCTTTAAAATGGTGGCTGAAGGTGTAAATTTATGACATACTATAACGACTCAGTGGAGTAATTTAATAATAATTTAGCATAAAGATGATGAGACTTTCTTCTCTTTCACCTAGGGCTTGTCTAAAGTAGGGAAAACTTGTTAAGTGGTCTCTACTTGCAATAGCAAAACAAGAGCTTTTCAGGACAACCAGTGTTTCTAACACCAGCCTAAACAGACCAATATTCTCATTCAATTATGAATTTCAGAGATGTTTCATATTTTAGTTGCAGCAATAGGATCTGCTTACCTGGGGGTCTCTCTCCTTCTCACAACCAGACAGCACGTCTTCTACCTCTGCAGGGGCACCAATACCAGGGTTCTTTCAAAATGTAAGGAGATGGGCTATCCACAAAGGCTCTGACTTTGGAAATCATTGTTTCTTCCCCTCTACACAAGGTAACCCCAAACTGAATGGCTGAGGACTCGCTGCAAAGGTGAAATGTATTTTTCTGGGAACACTGTTGTTTCTAAGGGATATTTCATTCTTGGTACTGGCTTGCACGGAGAACAGCGTATTTGATGTAGCTGGAGAAGCTCCTCTTAGGTTGTCTTTTACTTTGTTACAGGGCATTAGAGCATGGGTCAAGGTAGACTTGATATGTGCTTCAACATCCATATTTCAGATATTTCTCCAATGTCCAATTTAGTTGTTAGTTTTTTTCACAGCTGATTATTTTTCCATTTAGAAGTAAATTTCTGAAGATGAAAAGTTCATAAATACAAACATGCTTAGCAACAGTCTTCCAAAATGCTGTTACTGTATCTGCCAGCAGCTACGTACAAATCAAGTTGCTGCAAAAGCCCTAATGATGACATTCAAAACCTCAGTCCTCAAATCCTATTGAAAGGATACATTTAAGTTCCTTCGTCTGACAAGCCAGTTCAAAGCTGTTTTTCTGGAAGAGGAGGTAGAACCGCAGACAGTTTGTGAGCCTTTCAGATAACATAGGGGCACCCAGCTAGCATACATTTTTTAGCACAAGCCAACCTCAGCAAGCTTTGAGTGCTGCTGAGGATTACATGAGGCATTAATTTTATAAATACATTCCTGATAAACAGGAAGAATTAGGGAGTGGGTCTGTTCTACGACACCAGTGCTGGAACATCAAAAGTTTGTAGTCATTCTGCATATTGCAAGCCCTGATAGACAAGACATTTTTTACATCCTCATGCACATGCTAAAGCCATTTAATTTCATTTCTTATTTAAGATCAGCCTTAGCAATGTAAATTATTACAGGTGGATAGTAAACACATGGTTTGCTTTTTCTAGCTACATTTAAGCTTCACAGTTCACATTTACGTTTTAGCTGCATTTGGACGTCTCTGTTTTAAAAGAGATTTTAGGTTATGGAGTCCTCTTCTTATCTGTGAAATTGTTGTCCATTGATTTATCATTTAACATTTTTCTAGTCAGAAGGCACGATAACCACAAAAATGGGAGAGCAATGCAATCTAGCATTAACTACACAGTGAAAACCAAAGTGTCTGCTACACAGAAACATTCAATGTTCACCTTTTGTTTGCTTGACATCAGTTGGGGCATTAAGAATGGCAAATCATGCATGCAGAGCTGGTTATTAGCACAAATTTTTGTCAACTTGAAAAACATTAAAGATTTCAAACTAATTAAAGTAATTAGATTCTTAGTGTGGGGTGAAGGCATACAAATTTTGCTCGCTCCAGAACAAACTATGGGAGTTAATGGGAAACAAATATGCCTCCTGCAACCTTTAGAAAAGGATACCTCTGCTGTCAACATTCATCCTGAAGAGATGTTGTTATTTAGCTGGGGGGAAAAAAAAAGTTGTGGAATAACTGGGGGCCAAGGAGATGTGAAATGTAAAATCTGTATAAACAACCCAAGGCAGCTTACAGATGCAGAAAACCAAGCAAGAAATACTAGCTGCTTTTCAAAGCAGAACACTGTTAAATTACTTGCCTTGAGAAATTAACTAGCTATTCACAGAATATGATTTTTCACTGTTGTCCCCTTACTTCTACTTCTCTACCTTGATGTCCCTCCCAGATGAGAACCTGGTCACAGATAAAGAAACTTGGTAGCCACAGTTTAGGATTTTGCATGCACAGATTTCCCCAAGGTAATCCAATACATGATTCCTCATGAAGCCAAGTAAGAAAGCATCCATATTTGGGCTGTTTCCCAGCAGAAGCTTACAGCACCTTATTCAACTCTTCTGAAATTCAAAGCTACTTCCTCTAACAGGGGATGTACTAAATGCTAAAAAACTGGTAGACACTTCTCCAGCAAGGCAGAGACTCAGGGGTAGGGTTGGGTAGCTACAATTACATCTCATCTTCGTTGTAACTTCACCATGTTATAAAAAAACACCGCACTCTACCGTGGGTCAGCTTGTGGCCACCATCTGATGTCAAGGAGAAGCAAATACTGTGCTGTTTTGAATGACTTTTACCCCAAGGTTTTTTTTGTTTGTTTGTTTTTTAATGGATTCTCAACTAGGTAGACCGCCATGACCTCAGTCTTCTGTTCAGGGAAGCTACCTCAGCCTTTGCTGACCAACATACCACTAAGGCCTTCCAGGGAAAATGGACTCCCACAGGAACTGCTATAGTGCAGCCCCAGCCCGGTCGGTCCTCTCTTTAAGGGATCTCTGCTACTACTTTTTATTTGCAGCTGAATTTCAGGTCATCTCAGGATGTAGGGAATAAAACCAATTCCCAAGCTCTATCTTCCTCACTTCACTCCCTCACGTTGCTTGAGTCCGTACCTCCCTCTTGCTCTTGCTCCCTGATATAAGTACTTACCCTAGGCAGCTCAAATCCTTTCCACCATTTTGGTTCCACTCTTACTGCACATTCCCTTCCCTATTTTTCTCTTGCCTCTACCCTCCATTTCTCCCAGTTTTAATATTCTCTTGCTTTGTCAAGCACCTCATTCCCCCTCCCCAATACTAGCCCTACAGTCCTCTTTCTTCCACCGCTCCAGATCTCTTACAGTTCTTCCAGCTATGTAGCCTGTAATCCTACAAGGAAAGTGTCTACTGGGACATGCCTAGATCAACATGTCTTACTTCCAAGCCCTGCCCCATGCTCCTTCTCTGCTTTTCCAAGCAGACCACGACCACTGGTGATGTTCCCAATGCTGCCATGGAAATCAATCTGTTATAGAAATAAAAACAATTTCTTTAAATAGGAAGGCTGCTACAGGTTTGGACACCGGTTTTGTTCTGGTAGCCTGAAGATGCCCATTGGATCTCTCTGACATGTGTGATAGGGGTACAACTACTCTACCCTTTTCACTTGCACTGCATTGCAAAATCAGAACCATGGTTATTCCTGAAGCTCCTTCTGCTGACTATGGGTCTATGTCCTGTCTCTTTGGGCTCAGCGGTGGCAAATGGCGCGCTTAATCTGGCTTGAGATCAGCTGGTGAACGATCTGCTCAGCCTGGTGGCAGAGCTGAAAGAGGAAGTGGAGCGGCTGAGGAGTATCAGGGAGTGCGAGAGGGAGATAGACTGGTGGAGCCATGCCCTACCGTCCCTGAGGGAAAGGCAGAGGATGGAGGCTCCACCAGAAGCAGATGATCCCCTACCCTCTTGCCGCCGGGCAGAAGGAGGGGCCCTAAGAGACGAAGGGGAATGGGTCCCTGCTCAGGGCAGCAGAAAATCCCCTCCCAGCCTCCCTCACCTTCCCAGCTGCCCCTACACAACAGATATGGGGCTCTGGAACTTGAGGGCCAGGATAACGAGGATATGGATGAAAGTCCATCCAGGGGGCTGCCTAGGGCGAGACAGTCAGCCCCACGCATCACAACCGCCTCTACTAAGACAAAAAGGAGGGTAATTGTCATAGGCGATTCCCTCCTGAGGGGAACAGAGGGCCCAATATGCCGACCAGACCCAATCCTCAGGGAAGTCTGCCGCCTCCCTGGGGCCCGGGGAGAGAGGTCACCAGGAAACTCCCTGGTCTGGTACGGCCCAATGATTACTACCCGCTGTTGGTTATGCAGGTTGGCAGCGACGAGGTTGAGCAAAGTCTAAAGGCGGTTGAAAGGGACTTCAGAGCACTGGGGTGACTGGTTGAAGGATCAGGAGCACAGGGAGTGTTTTCCACAATCCCTGCAGTGGCAGAGAGGAACACTGAAAGGAACAGGAAAATGCACCTGGTCAACATGTGGCTCAGAGGCTGGTGCCGTCGAAGGGATTTTGGGTTTTATGACCACAGGGTGGTTTACATGGCACCAGGTGTGCTGGCTGCAGATGGAGTTCAACTATCCCCAAGGGGAAAAGGATTCTCGCTTATGAGTTGGTGGCCTCATCGAGAGGGCTTTAAACTAGATTTGAAAGGGGAAGGGGATGAAACCAGGCTGCCTAGAGATGAGCCTAGGGCCGGCATGCTGATGTCAGGGGGGAAATCGATAGTCCAGCTCAAGTGCATCTACTCCAATGCACGCAGCATGGGCAGCAAACAGGAGGAGCTGGAAGACCTTGTGCAGCAGAAAAACTATGCTATAGTGGCCATCACGGAAACATGGTGGGATGACTCGCATGGCTGGAGTGCTGCGATGGATGGTTATAAGCTCTTCAGAAGGGATAGGCAAGGAAGGAGAGGTGGTGGGGTGGCTCTGTATGTTAGGGAGTGTTTTGATTGTATGGAGCTCAACGATTGTGATGACAAGGTTAAGTGCTTATGGGTAAGGATGAGGGGGAAGGCAAACAAGGCAGATATCCTACTGGGTGTCTGTTACAGACCACCCAACCAGGACAAAGAGGCGGATGATGTGTTCTACAAGCGACTGGCAGAAGTCTCACAGTCGCAAGCCCTTGTTCTTGTGGGGGACTTCAACTTACCGGACATCTGCTGGAAATATACCACAGCTGAGAGGAAACAGTCCCGGAGGTTCCTGGAGTGTGTGGAAGATAACTTCCTGAGACAGCTGGTAAGGGAGTCTACCAGGGGAGGTGCCCCGCTTGACCTGCTGTTTACAGACAGAGAAGGACTGGTGGGAGAAGTGATGGTCAGAGGCCGTCTTGGGCTTAGTGACCATGAAGTGATAGAATCCTCAATTCCTGGTGAAGTAAGGCGGGGGGTCAGCAAAACCACTACCATGGACTTCCAGAGGGCAGACTTTGGCCTGTTCAGGACACTGGTTGAGAGGGTCCCTTGGGAGACGGTCCTGAAGGGCAAAGGGGTCCAGGAAGGCTGGACCTTCTTCAAGAAGAAAATCTTAAAGGTGCAGGAGCAGGCAGTCCCCATGTGCTGTAAGATGAGCCGGCGGGGAAGAAGACTGGCCTGAATGAACTGGGAGCTTTTGCTGGGACTCAGGAAAAAAAGGAGAGTTTAACACCTTTGGAAGAAGGGGCAGGCAACTGAAGAAGAGTACAGGGATCTCGTTAGGTCATGCAGAGAGGGAATTAGAAAGGCAAAAGCCCAGCTAGAGCTCAATCTGGCCACGGTCGTAAGGGATAACAAAAAATGTTTTTACAAATATATTAACAAAAAAAGAGCCAAGGAGAATCTCCATCCTTTACTGGATGAAGGAGGGAACATCGTCACGAAGGATGAGGAAGAGGCTGAGGTACTTAATGCCTTCTTTGCCTCAGTCTTTAATAGCCACACCAGGTATTCTCAGGGTATCCAGCTTCCTGAGCTGGAAGACAGGGATGGAGAGGAAAATAAAGTGCGCATAATCCAGGAGGAAGCAGTTAACAACCTGCTATGCCACCTGGACACTCACAAGTCTATGGGGCCTGATGGCATCCCCCCAAGGGTACTGAGGGAGCTGGCGGAGGAGCTTGCCAAGCCACTCTCCATCACTTATCGACAGTTGTGGTTAACAGGGGAGGTCCCAGATGACTGGAGGCTTGTCAATGTGACATCCATCTACAAGAAGGGCCGGAAGGAGGACCCGGGGAACTACAGGCCTGTCAGCCTGACATTGGTGCCGGGGAAGATTATGGAGAGGTTCATCCTGAGGGCACTCACAGGGCACGTGCAGGACAACCAAGGGATCAGGCCCAGCCAGCACGGGTTCATGAAGGGCAGGTCCTGCTTGACCAACCTGATCTCCTTCTATGACCAGGTGACCCGCCTAGTGGGTGAGGGAAAGGCTGTTGACGTTGTCTACCTGGAGTTCAGTAAAGCCTTTGACACTGTCTCCCACAGTATTCTCCTGGAAAAGCTGGCGAATCGTGACTTACATAGGTGCACTCTTCGCTGGGTGAAAAACTGGCTCGAGAGCTGAGCCCAGAGAGTTGTGGTGAATGGAATCAAATCCAGTTGGCGGCCGGTCACGAGTGGAGTCCCCCAGGGCTCAGTTTTGGGACCGGTTTTGTTTAATATCTGTATTGATGATCTGGATGAGGGGATTGAGTGCTCCCTCAGCAAGTTTGCAGATGACACCAAGTTGGGTGGGAGTGTTGATCTGCTTGAGGGTAGGAAGGCTCTGCAGAGGGATCTGGACAGGCTGGATCGATGGGCCAAGGCCAATTGTATGAGGTTCAACAAGGCCAAGTGCCGGGTCCTGCACTTTGGCCACAACAACCCCAGGCAATGCTACAGGCTTGGGGACAAGTGGCTGGAAAGCTGCCCCGCAGAAAAGGACCTGGGGGTGTTGGTCGACAGACAGCTGAAGATGAGCCAGCAGTGTGCCCAGGTGGCCAAGAAGGCCAACGGCATCCTGGCCTGTATCAGAAATGGTGTGGCCAGCAGGAGCAGGGAGGTGATCGTGCCCCTGTACTCGGCACTGGTGAGGCCGCACCTCGAATGCTGTGTTCAGTTTTGGGCCCCTCACCACAAAAAGGACATTGAGGTGCTGGAGCGTGTCCAGAGAAGGGCGACGAAGCTGGTGAGGGGTCTGGAACACAAGTCTGATGAGGAGCGGCTGAGGGAACTGGGGTTGTTCAGCCTGGAGAAGAGGAGGCTGAGGGGAGACCTTATCGCTCTCTACAATTACCTGAAAGGGGGTTGCAGAGAGGTGGGTGTTGGTCTCTTCTCCCAAGTGACTAGCGACAGGACAAGAAGAAGTGGCCTCAAGTTGTGGCAGGGGAGGTTCAGGCTGCATATTAGGAAAAATTTCTTTACTGAGAGAGTGGTGAAGCATTGGAATAGGCTGCCCAGGGAGGTGGGGGAGTCACCATCACTGGAGGTGTTCAAAAAATGTGTAGACATGGCACTGTGGGACATGGTTTAGTGGGCTTGGTGGTGTTGGGTTGATGGTTGGACTTGATCATCTTGAAGGTCTTTTCCAACCTTAATGATTCTGTGTGATTCTGTGATCTTCAGTTATCTGTGTTTGGAAGTCCTTTAGAAGAAAGAATGTGCCTTAACAATTGGCAAGCAGAAAGACATCCTGGTGTCTACTCTATGCCTGAAAGGCACAAACTAACCTGCCACAAACACAACAGCTACGAAGTTAATTTTCTTTGATTCTGAGCAGCATTTCAAGCACAGGAAGTAAGGTACTACTACTAAACAAGCTGAGACTGTCCATCACCTAACAGTAAACTGCTGCCACTTACTTTAAAGCCCAATGTTTCATTCTTTACATAGAATGGTTAAGAAACTTGGAATTATTTCATACTAAAAGGGAAATATCTATAAAAAAATAATCAGAGTGCAGTTGTAAATTTTTTATGTCCTGAAAAGGCTTTACTTCAGAAACAGGTTCTAATGCTACTCTCACACACAGCTACTCTGGAAAGGACTGTGTTGATGTATGTCAGTAAGGCATATTCAGTATGCCACACTCTCATTGAATTTCACATGAAGAGAGTATTTCTGATGAAAACTCTTTGTCTGGCTAATGATCCACTGCATCTTTATAGGAGCTACTCAGAAGAGTTATGAAATCCATTTAGTAAGGCCACACAACTTTAAAAGTCCAGTATATTGAATAAAATAATTTTATTTGTATTTACTTTTTTTTTTAAACAAAATTTATGGAATCTGAAAGTAGACGATAAAAGATAACTTTTAACTGAGACTTAATATGGGAGATTCTCTACCCAAAAACGTCAAACATTAAGACCATGAAGAACTCCAAGGTTCTGCGCTATACTGTATGATATGTAAACAAATTTTGAAAATACTTTCCCCATTATATATTTTGACACAGTATGCACAAATTTAAAAAAATAAAATAAAAATGAAGTTTAAATGCCTCAAGGGATTTCTCAGAAGTAAAGCCATTTGAAGAGCCATTTACAGTCTGTGGTGACAAACTTCTATATAATCACAATGCAGAATAACCTCCTGAAGGCAACTCCCTATCGAAGTGATGCCAGCAACACAGATCAGATTGTATGACTCCAGCACTTAAAAGAGCACATTGGTTATACATGGCTTTTAACCTTGGGCTACAATTATGCTACCAGAACTAAATTCAAGTCTAAATCAGTCATGTAGAGAGGTGTGTGTTGTCTGAACACTGTTTAGAGTCCTTGTTTTCCAGATCTGATGAAGGTGGTGAAGGCGCTCTGAGGTTCTTGTGCTTACATTCAGGGCGGGATCAACTTTGCAAATACCAGATTCTCCAATTAATGACAAACCACAGATCCCAAAGTAGGCATGTAAAGCATCTGAAAGAAGGACAGAAAAGGAAAAAGAAAATTATGTCAGGCTGTAACAGCCAAGTATTCCTGGATTCCAACACCCCTGAATAATTACAGCCAAGGAAAACAAACAGGTGCTACATTTTAAAGTTGAGTTTTGACAGAAGAAATCCAATTTCTGCCCAAAGCTACCAGCATGAACTGACAGTCTGCAATCTCTTAAACTACAGTCTAGTTTTGTTTTGTAACAATTCTTGCCCACTACTCTATTTCCTCTGAGTGCTCAGGCCAAACAGCAAAAGAGTTTGAGGAGGTGGAAATAATTTCTGCCCACAAAGTAAATGTTTCTTCCCAAACATGAAATAATTTTTTGGCTGATGACTTGATGAACAGTGACTACTGAAACACCAAAATTAGTCCCAGGACCTGCCAAACAGCAAGATTTAGAAGTATGAAGGAAGTAATTACTTTACCTAGCTTCCACCCTTCCTGAGAGAATACCCTAAGGATAGGAATTCATGAGGTGGCTTGATCAGCCATAACAGATGACTGCCACCAAAAAGTGATGCTTTTATTCCCCTGTTCCATGCTGCTCCTGCTGCCTACCTTATACCAGCAATACAGCTTGCTGAACACCCTCCATGACCTAAAGCCATTGAAAAAACATGGAAGAAAATTAACCCAAGCAGGAGAAAATGGACGGTTTTCTGACATTTTAGTGAATTAAACTGGTTTGCGGAAGGTTTTGATATACACCAAAGCTAGTGCAAAAAGCAGAAAGGTCTTGCAGCTGTACACGGGGAAGCTGGAAGGAAGAGAAGTGAGCCTGCCTCCCCTGGGCAGCAGCAAGCCATTAGATTGGATTATCTGCCCCTGAAATCACAGGCTAAAGATGGAGAGAGGATGTAAACTTGATGTGCCCCTTACAAATTCTCCATGCTTAGTAATCTTTTGAAGGTGTCGGTAAATTCATATCTGACTAAAATGATACTAGAAGAAGGTATCTGGATAGAAAGACTCTGAAAGAAGGCTTCTGCTTATCAGCATTAACATGCAGACAAAAGCATGTTCAGCAGATACAGCCCCTCCTGCCCTTGCAGAAAGTATGTCAGGCAAGGAGACCTCAACTTCAGAAATACAGTATATTAACGCCTGTAGACAGCTGCATTGATACGCACTAAAAAACATATACAAACCTAACTACCTGTATATGACTATTTGGTGGGTTTAACCACAAAGTTCAACAGTTGTGAAAATCCCTGCTAACTTAGTACTCAAGTTAGTTCTAGCCAAAACATACATATACAGCCCGTGTACTGCTCTATTTCAAGCTATGAAATACATCAAGTTTTTCAAGGTCAAAAAACATAGGTCCAAACACTTTCTTTCATAAGTAACTCACAAATATGGAATGCAGCATGCAACCTCGCAACTGCTTGGCTGCTGTCTTAAAAACACGACAAAGTAAGGTGTATTTATACTTCTATGAGAGCAAATCTCACTTTAGTGTTTTACATGTAGTAATTGTGCAGACTCATTCACCCTCTCACTCGTTTATGTTAAAACTTTTGATCTTTCTCTTGCACAACCTGTAATTCACATGTGGTTCCAATGCTTTGATATTGCATAGCATTTAAAGATAACAAGCGAGATGCATCAGAGTTGCAGCACAACCTCCTCGGGCATGCAGCAGTACATCTAGGAATTTAAAAAAAAGGTCTATTTAAATCTAGTCATGACTTTGGCACAAATGTGAAAAAACCTAAATGCCTTAGGTATGCGTTCTAACAAAATGTTATGGATTAACCCTGCTAGGCAGCTAAGCACCGCACAGCTGCTCACTCAATTCCCCCCTTCACCCTCAGTGGGAGAAGAGGAAAGGAAAAGTAAAAGTGAGAAAACTCATAGGTCGAGATAATGGCAGTTTATAAGGAAAGCAAAAGCCATGGGCGCAAGCAAAGCAAAATACGGAATTCGTTCACTACATTCCATCGACAGGCAGGTGTTTAGCCACTTTACAGAAAGCAGGGCTTTATCACATGTAATGGTTAGTTGGGAAGACTAACACTGTAGCTCAAATTGTCCCCCCCTTCCTCCTTCTTCCCCCAGCTTTTATTGCTGAGCACGATGCCAGGTGCAATGGGGTACACCTGGGGTCAGTGTGGTTCAGCTGTCCTGGCTGTGCCCCATCCCATCTTCTTGTGCACCCCCAGTGTGCTCGCTAGCAAGGCAGCGTGAGAAACAGAAAAGGCCTTGACACTGTGTAAGCACTGCTCCACAACAGCTATAACATCAGTGTGTTATCAATACTGTTTGGTCAAGAATCCAAAACACAGCACCATATGGTTGCTAGGAAGAAAATTAACTCCATTAAACCACATTAACGTGGTTTAATGTTTGGAACGAGTAGTATGAACACAAGGTAGCAGATCTAACTGCTTAACATGAAAGACTTGGGAAAAAAATACTTATCAGTCACTTGTAAACAAAGAACAGAACAAATACAGTATGTATTGAAGTATGGATCTCCCTAATAAGCCAGTGTCCGCACCTGCTTTACGAAACAGTAATACTATTACTACTATAATGATATTCAGAAGATTTTTCAGATAAAAGTTTTTCCTATATTTGACAACCTGTAGATCACTATAAACAAAACAATAGTTATTCCTGATTCACTTTGTTATACTCATGTTTTCAGAAGATTACTAGCATTGAAGACTCTTTTGATTTTTTAGATTTATTTTCAAAGGCAAGGAAGTTTTCTAAGCTCACTGCTCAATAAGCACACTGGTCCAAACGCTATTTTAAATCAAGAAAAAACTTGTAAAAAATGCATCAGGGCAAGTTTAGACTGGATATTAGGAAAAATATCTTCACTGAAAGAGTTGCTGGCAACTGGAACAGGCTGCCCACCATCATGAGTCACCATGAGTCACCATCCCTGGAGGTACTTAAAAGACGTGTGGATGAGGCGCTTAGGGACGCGGTTGAGTGGTGGACTTAGCAGTGTTAGGTTTATGGATGGACTTGATGATCTTAAAGGTCTTTTCCAACCTAAATGATTCTGTGATTCTACTGGCCTCCAGAACCAAGAATGCATTGATGCCTTTTAGCATGGGAACATCAGGACTAGAAAATAGTATTTCCCTGAATCATCAATTGTGAAAAGTTACTTGCAACTTTGGAAGTCCATGTAATATATAGATTATCACAAGCAGTTGACAGCGCTTTCTGTTTTCTTCTAGTCTTCTTCCTAAAAATATTATTGCACAGCAAAGACAGGTTGACTATCCAAATTTAAACAGATTTTATAAAGTAGGAGCTACAGAAGTTCAAATTCTGAATCTATCTTAGAAAGCACCTTTGAAAAAATGGCATATTCTTACTTTGCAAACTTTCCCTGGAATATTCTGTCACATCTGAGTTTTGCAACAAAAACAAATTAAGGCCACTATTACCTGCTTTACAAATGCTAAACGCTTCAAGGAGAATGAATCATGTCTGTCCATATTGAGCCTCAACAGAACTATTAACTCATTTGCAAGATGACCCATACCACTCTTGTTACCTTCACATTTTGCATTTACACTGAAGTCAAGAGGACTGTGTACATTTAAGCAACAGTAGGCTTTTGAGAACAATGGAGTTACACAGATGCTTCATGCTAGTAAAGTGCAAAATCTTTATTGTGGAGACATAGCAAGGATCAAAAGACAGCTTGCATTTCAGATACTAGACTGAGCTTGTAGGAAGCTCAGCTGTGTATGCAGACAATGAAATCACAGTTGCACAGAAACAATCTTTGCAATGCTCCATTTACAGTCATTCTTCACATTAACTTTTTACTCTTTCCTTCAAAAGGTGAACACAGACTTACGTCACCATCTGCCTAAGGAAGGAATGCTGCAATAAGCCCACCCATCACAAGAAGACAAAAGAATAAGCAAAAGCTTGCTTTATAGTAAACAGCAGTGTTCAGGCTGAAACACCATACAAATCAAAGCAAAACAGCTTTATTATTAGTCTTGCCTTTCTCAGATCTTATCTCAAACAGTCACAGCTATGCTAAAAGACAGGTTAAGTAACCTTGCACATGACTGGGGTTTTACACAGGTTTTTTTAATTCCTAGCTCACTAAGCAAATGGTTCATCAAGATAAATAGAAGTATTTCCTCCAAGTGATACTGACTGATCTATACAACGCAGAGTAAATACAGCTAAGTCCTCAGAAGCTGATTTTCAGGGGAGTGGGGAGAGCGTATCTATCACGAGCACTGAGTTTTCAGTGTGGGTCCACCCCGAAAAATTCTCAACTGTTGTTCAAAATTAAATGATGAAAGGATGAAATATCAGGGCACATATTCTGAACTAACTCATCTTTAATTATGACTGCATTTTTATCTTATTTGGTCAGTTTACAGACCGTTTTTCTTTCCTGTACAAAATGCCACTGGGCAACACTACTGGCACAAGGTTTGTTTTCACAAGTTTGCAATACCTTAATTGAATACTAGCATCCTTTGAAATTATTTCAAAATAAAATATTTTAGCATCTTTTCAAATTTTTCACTACGTCAAATTATCCACTTCCAGAAGAATAATAGTTAACTTTCAGATATACTACATATAATTGCTATGTGTAACTGCAATCTATAAATCACATGTAACTACATAAACTTTGACTGTTTTTAAATACATCAAGGACTTCTGAATAAGCTTAAGGGATTCCTTTAAGGAAACAAATGTTCTGAAATATTTTACTCAGGCCATTTACAAAGATACCCACTGCACAATATTCCCTTTAACTAGAACAGTTAAACACATACGTAAAAGTTGCCCAGCTTTAAATAGACAGTGATACTCTTTCAGCAATAGTCTGAACAATAGCTCACTTACTCTGTGGCTTAACAAGGGAAAACTATACTCTCTTTAAATTATGAAATTCTCAAGGTTTTTTTTCCATTTTTTGAAGAAGACTGAGGAAAAAAACTTCCTTTACACCTCTCAGATGTCTGACTGATGGAATGTATTTCTAGCTTAGAACACACTCACCATAATTTTGAAAAGTAAATTTACCTGGATGGCTATCTGGCCACTTGGCAAATCCACCAACAAGGCGATCTTGAGTTGACAGGATGTAATTTCGGTTTTTCTCAAAATTTGTATATTGGAATATGTTCAAGAGCTGAAAAAAAATTAGACCGTTACAGTAATAAACTAAATCTGGTAAACCACTAATCTGGTAAACTTCCATATCCTGCACTTTTGCAAGATGGAAGACCTTTACAGTGATCTGTGCATATTCATGCACTTGTGCCAAATATGTAACTCTTCCAAGCAAAGAAAAGATATGATGCTTAAAGAAATAAAACCAACTCAATAACTATCCTGTAGCTGTTCTGTACACTACCTTCAATGTTGCTCCCACCCAAAAGGAATAGCAAGTGTCTACAGGTTTGTTGGGTCGTCCATGGTAGCCATTCTGTTGTCTCATTATACACCACCTTCTTATTCTGTTCAGTTCTTTTTCTGAAAAAACTTCCTCCAGTTTACCCATCAAACACAGCGATGCAATACCACAAAACGTAGAGCCACCTGTGAAGAGAGTTTGTTCTGCAATGTTTTGATACGCAGATTTTCACTGCGGCATGTATGATCTCAGTCAGAACTTTAACGAACGTAGTAACAATTAAATCAATGGATTTTTTAAAGTATGAAAGTGTTACTTCTGAGTATAAAAGCCAAATAACTAAAACCACTTTAGTTCAGCATGTATGTCAAAGGCGAAAAAAACCCCAACCCAACTCTTGCATAAATAAACCTGAATTCATTTTCTTAAAGATGGATTGCCTCTCAATGCTGCGCAATTTGCATTACACAGCAGACCAGAAATAAGTAGATTGCAATGCAACAGAAAACATTTCTTCATATGTAACTTAAAGAAGAAAGCTATCAGGATACCAGCAATCAGGCTGAAGCAGAGATGCCAAAGGCATTCTCAGACACAATCCCCCAGAGGATATAAACAGACAGAACTGTCCGATGAGCAGGAAAGCAAAAAAAAAAAAAAATTAAGTAAAAAAAAAAAAAGGCATTGTTAATAGTACGAAAAGACTGCTGGATTCTCATGGTTGTAATAAGCACAAATTACACTTCTAAGGAATTTTTTGTTGTCAAGGAAACTGCAAGTAAAATTTGGAATTAGAAGAGAAACTCATGTTCTTTGTCCGTGTATCACAGCCATCACTTTCTAAAGCCCATCAAAACTCATTCTGAGTCTATTACCTGATATGATAAAATTACAGCCGGGGAAAGACCATAAGCAAGCTGTTGATACAAGACTTGGGGCCCAAAGTTCCTCACACTATCCTGGTGCTAGAAGACCCCAGGAACACTAAGGTTGTTTTCATTCTGATGCTGAAATGCAGCAGGAAAAGGATGCTGAAGTAATGCTATCTGTTATCACTAGTGTTCTACAGTAACTTTTAAGTTTTTCAGCTTTATCCATCCTGCAAGAAGAAAACAGATGGAATACTATCAAAGCTCAATACTAAGGATAAAGCTAGCAAACTTTTGTTAGATTTAGTATCAGTCACATAATAGTCAACAGGCTCTCTTGTCACGAGCAGACCACTACTTCACGGCTGTCATGAGCAGCCCAGTACTTCATGGCATAGAAAAACATTTAGCTTAAAAATAGCAGTCCCTTGGGAATTCTTATCTTCACAACTACCAACTGTTAACAAAAATTAATTGCTGCTTCAAGATTTGAGCCCCCAATGGATGCTGTAATCTATGAGTGGAAATGTTTCTAGGTTTTACTAATAGCTGCTGAAATTGAAGATTTATCAGGTGCATTGCACAAAATCTTCTGCAGATAAATCCACAGAGTAGCAACGGTACATGTGGAAAAAGTTTATTCTGTCAGCAAGAGATGAGAACTACAGCCAACACCTTTCAACAAAACATTCATGAGGTAAGATTAATAAAGTTGATATATCAAGAGCCCATCTACTTTGATATTACGCTGGAACTAAGGGAAGACGACAGATGATATTCTGAGGCATGTTTTGGATTTGCTCCTCCTCATCCCACTTCCTTAAAATTGGAAAAGAAGGAAAGGCATGACATATACTGCATCTCTTACAGCATTTTCAATCCCAGTCTTAAAAAAAGATGTAGAACATTTTAGCATTCTTACCGTGAGATTCCAGTCCAGCTCCTTGTGCCAGGCCGTTATCGTAAGACTGAAGGAAAAAACCCCACAAACCAGTTACTTTAGAATTAAATCACTTTCAGACATTGCAATTTCTCAGTTTACTAGCAAAACTATCATCAGACCATAACCGCCACTTAATCTGATTAAAATCTGAGCCTACACCTCAAAAAGCTCTTGGCACAAAACAGTTAACAAGTCAGCCTTGTTTCAATGCAGGCAGCTTTTATGTCTTTCACGGAATTCATTTTAGTTGTTAAAAAGTCTGTTTAGTGTGTTAAAAGTCTGAAAATGGGTAAACATGTCTTTGCCAAAAAGGGAAAGCATGTGATGCAGATAACCATTACAGAAAAAAAAACCCCGAAAAATTTTTTGCATGTTTATAAAAAGAAAAAATGAATATGTAATTCCAAACAAAATTAAATGGACAAATTAAATCTGTCTCTAACCCAAAAGCTGATTAACACACAAAAAGGCAAAATGCAAGGTAATACTGTGTGTACAACACTCAAGTACAAGATATGCTTTAGTAAGGAGCACAAACACTAGGCTTTAAAAAAAAAAAAGACTAGGGGATGGGTGTGGGGGGGCGGACCAGAAGCGACAACATAATAAAGTGTACTATTGGACTAAACTTAACCTGCCCTGTAAAATATTACTGTTAAAAAATATCTTAACAATGCTGAAAAATCACTTTACATGAAAGAAAAAGGAGAAACGTGAGTCTGATGAACAAAGCACAAAGAATATTATAGTACAGGTCTGTTACGAGCAATCTAGGAGCAGGTGATGTTGTGTATGTAGGAATAACAATCTTTCTTCCCTAAAAAAACATTAAATCACTTTGCATGATAAGAAACAAGAGATCAGAGTAAGTTATTCATAAAATGGAAAATTTTTATTTTACAAGAGTTCATAGAATGCTTAATAATGCACTGGACAAATACCAAACTGTTTAGTAAGAACAAAAATGATTCAACCTTTTAAGTTTAACTTTCAAAGTTAAATTACACAGATTTTACTCCTTCTCTATTAACTGCTCAATTAATGATTGGTTTAATATTTGATCAGACAGTTAGAAAGCAATTTTAACTTCCCCCCGCTTGCCCCACCACAGGTCCTGTCTGTGAATTTCTCATGTTTTCTCCAAAACATTTAACAGTGGCTAGTACATACAGGACACCTTGACAGACCACTAATGACTCCCACAGTCCTAACCAAAAAATGCCTACAGGAGCTAGCATGTCTTTAGGAATGACCTAAGGATTATTTCGTAGATCTGTTTTTAAAGCTGACATTGGGAAGAAAAAATGAAACAGAAGCAGACACAGAAGCTACATTTAAACTGTATTTCTCAGTTTTTGAGTTGTTGCTGCAAGTTGAAACAACTAAAAAGAGTAACATCTGATACATAGGCTTCAAGCTGCAGCTTCACCATCTGAAGTTTGAATCAGTCAATTTTAAGTAATTCCTATGAACATCTGAATGTTAAAACACACAGTGTAAACTCTTTGCACTGCACTTTGAGAATGCAATCCAAATGTGCTACCACACTCCACAGGCCCACTAATTGCTAAGCAAAGGCAAGCTGATTAGCAAAGCTACGCTGGCAAAGCTAATTAACTCTACAAACAGTAATTGTAAGAGGAGGTGGCTTGCTTTATGTATGACAAAGTAATTAGCCCTGGAGAAAAGCTGTTAAGTGTGCATCCCAGACAGTGTACTATGTTGGGCTGTATAATTAGCTTGAAATTTTAATAGACAATAGTTGACCTTTGGCTGACTGGTGCCTCTTTATTTACATGCAGCAGCTGCGCTTTGGGGACTTCTGTGCATTAAAGAACTAGGGAAATATTTTTGTTTCTTTGTCCTTTTGAAAATGCCCAGGAAATTATATGCAAGAGAGGCTCTAGGTTACTGCAACATGAAAGCTGCATAATGAAATACTATCCTCAGGAAACGTGTAAATCCATTTGGGTACAATCTTTGCTTCACACTTTAAAAGTTTCACAACCAGCTTAATTATATCAACAGACTCATATACCTGCATTTCAAGAGGACTCTACCATACTTTAAGAACCAGATGCTATACTTAAAACTTCTTCCAGTATCTCTACCTAAAAACCATTTGCAGTAAACCAAGAGATGTTGCAAAAAGCAGTATTTTAGAGTCTGTGTCTGCTGAAGTCATTAAAAATTTCAGCATCAGAGTGTCTGTTGTTTTTTGATTAGTGATGTATCTGACTTTTAAACATGAAAGCCAAAAATCAACCTAGGCTGATAAAAATTGTATGATTGGAACCTGACTACTCCACTGACAATAAAACTGACCCAAAATTATTTTTGTGATCAGTATTGCATAAATATTTTTTAATCAAGTGGTAACAGAAGGTCATCTAGTCTCTATGAAGATTCAATTCTTTTTAACACAGGTACTTTTCCGAATAAAGCAACACCATTGTTTCATGTGCCAATCTTCTGCTGTCCTTAACATGCCTAGCTACATAAACCCCCTCCCTAATTCAGCTGTATCGAGTTATATCTGTCACAATTCTGATATGGCATCACTAAAGAGAATAAATTCCAAAGAAAAGCTAAAAAATCCAGGAGGTTATTACAAAGAATACTGGTTTTAGCCAGTAATGTTACTCTCCATCCAAATTAGTTGCATTTCACATGTATGCCAATTTGAATAACTGAAAAAAAGTTTGCTAACTATCATTTGCTTCATCTATGGGCAAATGATGACATATGATAGTAAAATAAACCTACACCCTTCTGTCACAGCAGTTTACTACTGAGCAACGCAATCTCTTTTGTAGTATAATTAATGGAAGAATGAGGTAACATTGTAGCAAAACAGGAATAAGCATTTGCAAGAAAGTCTATAGCAATATTCATTGTATAGTTTGTTACACAAGGAGTTACAAATGAAATAATCTCAAATAGAATTTACTTTGAATTGCAACACATAGTGGTTATTTTTAGCACCACCTACAAAAATCTTAACAGGAGAAATAAGGCTAATAGTCTTGGATACCACATTTCACATTCACTGCATTTGTTTAAGAAATACACTTTAAAAAGTACTTGATTCATATGATCGGTAATTGAATTGTAATACGTCACGGGGAGGGTCATGGAAAGAGATAAGAGAAAGGAACAACCACCACCATGAAATCATTTTCACAAAGGGCTGCTCTCCAAACGTTTTGAGATTTCTTCAAACACATCTTCAACTCTACGACGTGACCAAGCAGGATGCAAAGATTTTGTGTATTTGCCTAGAAGTACCAGACACCTTGCAACCTAATTAGTGCATTGAAATACTGGTCTGACCAAGCAGGGTACACCCAGAAAACCCAGACAAAACTAGCATACGTGTGCATATTAACTCTGCAGTGCATTCACAGTAAACCAACACTTTTAAAAAAGATGTCTTACTGAATGCAGTGTATAGTCAATCTACCAATTCACAGTAAACCTGGACAAAAATATAGTATCTCTTGTTACACCTTAAGACATCCTAAGGAGACTGCTGCCTACAGAACACTGCTTAAGGGATCTCCTTGAGTTACTCTCTGAGCTAGCTGGGAAAAGACTTAGTCTTCGTGATAAGCCACAGTGTATTCTGGACTTTCACCATGCCCAGACTCCAGTTTTACTTCACTGGTCAACTGAAGTATTACTACAGGCCCTTCCAAGGGGTCTTGTTCTGTTCAGGCTTCCTTTTTTTTTTTTTTCTTTGAAAAAGCGGTGTCAATTTTCCCAGTAGGAACATAACAATTGGAATTTGAAGGTAGAAGGATTAATGCTAAGGCTCTAGAAGCAAACTATATATTTGGTTCAAGATCACTGTAGACAGTAAATCTTCAGTGCCATTTCAAAGCTCCAAACTTTCAAAAAATCTCTACTTGCCTGCTCTACCAATGGCTTCATATGATGCTCTCTAGTTCTTGTCTTAGAAATAATTGTTCCCTGTTCACTTCATCTTTTCAGTGCTACTGAAGTAGTAATATGTAAAGTAATAACTTTACATATCTCTGTCACACTCCACTTAATCATCTCATTTCCAGAATGAAGAGTCCTAGCATATACTCCTTTTACACAAGCTGGTTCATACCTCTGACAATTCAACTCAACTTCCTTTGTACTCTTCTTAGTTCCACCACACCCTTTTGGATGAAAAATGCAGTCAGGTGTACGAAATGCCAATTAACAGTTGATGTGATGCACAGAACAACATGATAAGGAATTTGCTCTTTGCTTTTGCTCTCTATTCTTTCTTTATATTTGACTCTCCTATTGTATTTTTGCTAAACTATCTGATTAAAGGCTCATCTCAGTAAACACAAAGATCCAGCAAGGATCAGAGGAGGAAGAGCCCTCCTGACCTAGTCAGTGAAAAGCAAGCACCCTGACTCGGCTGCTCCCTCAGACTGTCAAAGGAGAAGGGATAAATCATTGTCCCTGGGTGAAACCCACCGATAGGAGCCAGCACGGATCTCCTCACCCTGGAAACCCATGCTAACTAAAGTGGCCTACCAATTACAGGGGTACAGGGGACCTTATGGGATGCAGGGGAAGAAAATTCTGGGATTGTATAAAACTTGTTATGGGGTGTTTTCTGGGGAATGCAGGGGTGTGCACAACTTATTATGGGATGGCTAGGGAAAGGACCAATGATGAGAAAGGGAAAGAGCAAAGCAGACTGGGGAGGAACAAGCAAGGGAAAACAGAGGGAAAAAGGGATAAAGGTGCTAGTAGAGCGTGAACAATCTTCTGGTCCATACGCTTGTATGACTGAGCCCTGCCCTTGATCACAGCAGTTGGTCCAAGGCTTATTAAATCCTGGTTTTAGCTATCTTCTGTGGATGTGCGCTATCTATTCCGAGTGGGTACATACGTGAATGCTAGCAAACTCTAGGCCCAAATAGCTGGTGGGTAAGACAGGCGGTCTGAGTATCAGCAGCTGGAGTGGGACGATGAACCTCCCGGGCTCATAGCCTGACCTGGCAGAAGTGGGGAAGACATGGGCTCTAGGGGACAGCTGTTGGATGGACTATCAGCACCAAGCACAACATCAAGGCTTTCTCTTTTTTTCCACTTCACCACTCCCAGCAAGTAGGCTAGGGGTGGCGAAGACACTAGGAGGGGGACACAGCCAGAACAGCTGAATCCAACTGGCCAAAGGGATATTCTGTATGTTGTAACTTCATGCTCAGCAATAAAACTGGGGTAGCAGAAGAAGCGGTGGGGAGGAGGAAGGTGTCTTCCAGAGTGGCTGATGCTTGGAGACTGGCTGGGCATTGGTCTGCCTGTTGGAGGTGCTGAGTGACTGATGGCCTTTGCATCACTTGTTTTTTTTCCTTTTCTTTACTTAGCTAACTGCCTTTACCTCAGTCCATGAGTTTTCTTGCTTTTGCTCTTCCTATTCTCTCCCCTTGTCCTGCTGAGGGGTGTTGTGGGGTGTAAGCACAGTAGAAACATATTAAAAGGCATTAAAAGCAATGTAAGTGTGATAGTATAAAGTTTTGTTCATACTCTCAATTCCAGTATGCAGGCTAATGTCATGAATGCAGAATGTATGAATTAGATGATTTTAAGTTTTTTGAAAAAACAATGTATGAAGAAAATTATGATCCTAACCAATCTACGGCAGTGTGCCAGAAAGCTTCTTGTGATGTACAGCAAGAAATGCTTACGCATCTAACTACCTCCTTAAAAAATGAAAACCAATCTGGTCTGAAGCAAGAGACTAAGTCTTTTTTAGACCTGTTTCTCACTTAAATTTTACAATCCTACTGCTGGCAGCAACTACTAAAACATACTGGTTTGCAACAGAAGTTATATGTCATCATAAATTTGGCTCTTTTTTGTGGACTGGAGGAGTTTATTATGTATGTTTACTCACAGTCAGGAAACCGTAGTTTTCAAGCTTAATCAGCTTCTTTGAAAAACACTTATTTTAATCTTGGAAAATGAAACTCAACTAAACTAATGAAAACATTATGAAAAAAACCTGAAAACTCTTTTTCTCCAACCAAATATGAAGACAGCTTACACAGCCACAAAAAAAATGTGTATATACTAGTATTTTCCTTCATTACAAATATCTAATAAATTAATAATGAAGTATATGACTGGAAACACTTATTAAGCTTAAACTAATGTCAATAATTAGTTTTTCCTTTGATTCAGTATATAATTTAAAAAGCAGAACTACAGCTCATTGAAATGTGAGGATTTTATTGATGCAGTGCTTTATTTATGCACTTTTTCTAAGTTATAGGAACATCAGGCCCCAGTTCTCAAAAACTTGCTTTCAATTTTAAATTGAGTTTTAAAGAAAAAAAGATCCAATTTGCAGTGAACATACATACCAAATAAAATTATCTTGCTAGTACACACATTACAATGAAAATACAAATGCAAAAAACAATGTACTTTTGCATTTTCAACTCACTAAAGTAGGAACAGAGAAAAAAGAAATTACCATAACATTTCAGTTTGGATGGAGAGATTTTTAGTCATAGTTAAGAAATAAAGCTAGTAACTTTAAAATGTAGTAAGAAATAACACTTTGTGAATACTCACCATACTTCTTCTAATGTAGTCTATCGCTTTTTTCATATCCATGCCTGACCAGTTATCGAGCATGTAGCAGATGCAGGAAGCACAGTACACAAACCTCATATCATTCTCACTTCCTTCCAGCACTGCACAGAAACTGAAAGAAATGTTTCTGTCATTATACACTATATAGCCTGTTATATCAGAAAACATGAAAAGCAGTTTAAGGATTGGGTAATTTTTTCTTTAAAAATTAGTTACTGCTAGTTACAGTATTCACATAAATATAACCCAAAGGTAGGCTAGATTTTCTTTTTAGAAAATGTGATTCTAACTAATCCAAGCAAAATGAACAGAACTATTAACATGTATGGGCCTGGGTGACTTTATTTCTAGAAATGTAATGACACTGGTCTTTATTTATTCAAAGACATTAATGCCTACATTCTTTCACCTATCACAGTATATACTGATGCATGAGTTATCATTTTAATATTTACTGGTTTGGGCAGAATCCTTTGCCTTCCTAGAAATCTTAATAGCTCACAAGGCTTTCTTTCCTGACTGCAACTTCAGGATCAATTTCCTCTGTAAGTATGAATGTAATTGTTATTACTACCATTTCTAATACAAATGATGAAAATTACCTCGAATCCAGTTTTTCATTTCTTATGGCTACAATCTCTCCAAACTCTACGAACATTTTAAAGTTGTTGTATCTGGGTTATCTAGGTACAATCCTGTGCTCTCTCAGAGACCCTTAAAATGAAGATGTGATTTGCTGCCTGACAAGCCTCCACTTGATTCAAAGAGCTAGTTAGTGCATTTTGATAACTTAATCATTTGCAAGAAGCCAGCACAACAGAATATTTTGATGAGCCCTCCCAACAGATCTCTTCTAAAAAAAGGAAGGAAAAAGAAAAAAGGTACTTCTGACTTTAAAGACAGTCTTTTAAGCACAGTTATCACCACTATGGCACTCCCTCTTTGACCCTGTAATTCAAGTAGGTACCCCATTATCTTCTTGCATAGAAAAGCCTCCAACATCTACTGGGAGATATTTTCATCTCTCCTAATCCCAATGGTGCCAGGCCCTGGTCTCTGCAGGTCAGACAGGGATGAACTCCATTGCTCTCTGGATATGGCACAGGACATTCTGGGAAACCAGGATGTTTCTTGCAAGGTGTACCAGTACTGCGGTTTACAATCTCGTCTCATCCGCAGGTGACAACTGCATTGTATGTTATTCAGATACTTCAAATTACACTCAGCTAAGGTAAGGTAGAAATTAAAATACAGACATTTATTCATAATGTAAAAAGAGAGAATATAAATTCTTTTTTTTTTTTTAGTTTTTATTTCTTCACACCTGTCTTTTATTAACTAAGACTAGCATACTTATACAAGGGTAACACCAGAAGAATGTCACTTTCCCTCACTGAGCTCACCTGCTGTTTCCGTCTGGACAAGATGTTAGTTCAAGTTCTGGCTTTCACACATCCTCCCCCTTTGGGGCAGTAAAAGCAGTTTTCACAGGTATTAAAATGTCTGTCACACCAGAAATTGACTCCTGCCAAAGTAACAATTCTACACCAGAGACGTACAAAGCACTTCCTCTTCCTGCAGGGGCTAGCTGGCATTCTTCAGCAGGGAATATAAACCACAGGATTGTGTAAGAGTTATCAGTCTGTACATTAAAACCACACATGATACAAACACGTAGAAGTGGTTAACTTCATGCAGCTTATTACTGTAATCAGGCAAGGTGACAAGTAACCACTTCAAGATGCTAGTGGGCTGGGAGCAACTCCTTCCTTTTGGATATACTTTAAAAATAAAAATGGTCCTACATATAACAGAAATGCTTAGAGCAATGGAACAGGCACCTCCACACGCTTGAAGAAACTGCAAACTACAGCAGATGAACAAATACATGTATATGTATCTGTATACATACATTAGGACTTGGTTCATTAAGGTCAGTCTGTTGTTATAAATAACAGAAAACTGTACATCATAGAGTTCATATTCACCACTTACATTCTGAACACTCTGGAGTTTGTGTTTGTTTTTTCTTTCTAAAACCACACGCAACACTGCATTTTAATAGTTGTGTTAGAAAAAAAAAGTTTTAATTATAGAAGATGTCTAGGCAAAACAAAGCCATTTGACCAAAACAAAAGCTTTAACTCATAAAGCAATTTCACTGTGAAGTAAAAGATAATTCCTTCAGCAATAACATTTCTATAATTCTGCATTTCTTAAAGTACTCTTTCAAAAGTGATATTCAGTAAAATTTAACAACATAGGCATCTCGTGTGCCCTAGCAGAAGTTTTCATTAGCTACCAGCTTCAGCCTACATCAAAAAAACCCCAAACAAAAAACCCCACCAACAGAAGTAGATCAAGGGGTATATGCCACCTATTAAAAATGCATGCAAAAAGGACAGAGCTCACAATGAAGTTCAGTAATATTATACTCCTATTACAAGTAATATGTAGGCTAATTCATCCTGTATATTGATACCTTGAATCTCTCAAAACTAAATAAAGCCCATCCTCCCACAAAGCAGAGCAAACATCATCATAATAGTATTCCAGGGCCCTGCAAAAACCAGAGAATACTAACACAGAAAACTTCACTTATCTGAAGGACAGAGCAGAAAAACTACTATACCCAAGACATAAACCAATCAATTAACTTTCCAGTAATAACTATCTACAGTTGTAAGCCAATACATCCTTCTCCAATATGAAAGCAAATCTATACACAAAGTGCCATTTGGTCCTCTAAATTCTCATGTGTTCTATGACTGACACTGGTTACCCACCAACGTATTTTCTAATGGAAAGAAAAGATTATATAGCTATTCTCATAAAAACCATGTTTCTTATGTTTCATTTGACATCTGGGTTTTTTATTAACCTTCCAGAGAGTTGTAGAATATAAAATATCTTTTACCTTCCATCCTCCAGCTGGAGAGCTCTCAGTCCTGCCAGTACAGCATCTTTATTTACTCGACTTAAATCATCTCCAAGAATCACCAGACATGACAGACCTGTGTAAGTCATTGCTATGTGCCCACTGTCATAGGGATGAGATATACCCGGACCCTAGAAAAAAGGGGAAAAAATAAAAATATTGAAACATCGTAAGACCTTATATAACAGTCAAACATTCATTTTTTTAAAAAAAAATTAAGAGGTAAACAAAATTCTTTTCCCTTCACTCATTATGGTTAAACTGAAGGCATCCCACTCAACTTTTCTAATTAATCTAAACTCTGCACAGCTCTGATACCCTTGTAAACAGTCGGTCAGTAGGAAACCTTGGAAAAAAGCTTTGCCAGGAGTGATATTTATGCAAGAGTTACGCAAAAAGATGGCATGTGCTCAACTGTACTTAAGTTTACCCTGACACACCACTGGGCATTAGCTTCCTGGCAGCTGGGTAAGCACTGTTAAACAGCCAAACCTCTGGAGGTCCCTTCCACAAAGACTTTACAATCTAATGATCTACAAGTAGAAAATAGTGTGAGGGATTACTAGTAATCTCTCTGTCAATTAAAGCAATACCAAATTAGCTGCTCATCTACTTTCATGTCTATTCTAAAACAATAATCAGAGATTAAACATAGAATTTACATAGCAAATAATGATAACTGAGAAGCTAAAATTAGTTAAATGTTGACTAGTCACATGATACTAATCACAATAGTGGGTGGGGGATTGAAAGAGCTGTGCTAGAATTATTAATTTTTCCTTCTGATATTTTATAGGCACATCCTGGACTATACCACTTCATGAAAACAGAAACCACCGGTAACAAGATGACTTTGAATACTTGGGATGGTTCCATTTGGAGCAACTGGAAGACAACTATTTCAAACAGGATAAAAACTATTTCAATACTAAGCAGTACAGACAAGCAAGTTTTTAAATCACATTTTACTAGCATTATTGCCTAGTTATTTACCATTTTTATTTTGCAATTCAACCTAAAAACAAATACAAAAAACAAATTAAGTAAGATTATGTTGTGTGTAATTGGTATTTTTCAGGCAAGTCATGCTTATTTCCAAAGCCAATAAGCTTTACTTCTAATGAGAAACTGGAAGAAAATACTTATTACCCACTAGACAGCAAGGGACTGTTCTCACACTAGGGAATCAAACACAGTTGGGAAAGGGAGGCAGAAAACAAGGTGAAAGTGGCTGTAGCAGGACTGTAAAAGCTCTAGCAATGCAAGAGAGAAAGGGAACAAGGGAGTGAGTGCAGAGAGCTGCACCTAGTCTCCCTCATTTCCAGTCCTGGACTCTCTGTTGAGAAGAGGGCACAAATCTCAACAGCTCCCACTCCTGAGCTGCCAGTGCCCCCATCGCTGCCTCCTGTCCTCCACATCCCCCAGTCACACACGCTATCACAGAGTGGCAGAGGCTGGCAGGGACCTCTGGAGGTCATCTGCTCCAACCCTCCTGCTCAAGCAGGGCCAAGCTAGAGCCGGGTGCCCAGGATCATGTCCAAAAGGCTCTGAAGTACCTCCAAGGATAGAGACTCTACAACCTCTATGGGCAATCGATGCCAGTGCTCAGTCACCCTCACAGTGAAAAAGTGTTTCCTGATGTTCAGAAGGAACCTCTTGTGTTTCAGTCTGTGCCCCTTACCTCTGGTCCTGTCCCTGGGCACCACCAAAAGAGCCTGGCTCTGTCCTCTTTGCACCCTCCCTTCAGGTATTTACATACACTGATGAGATCCTGCTGAGCTTTCTCTTGTCCAGGCTGTACATTCACAACTCTCTCAACGTTTCCTTATAGGAAACGTGCACCAGTCCCAGACTTCCCCATGGGGCACCCCACAGATGGAAAACAGCTGTGCCCTCAAAACAGCTTAGAAAAGGCTACTGCAGTCATGAAACATGTTTCTCTAATTTGAGGGGATGACAGGCT
Organism: Gavia stellata; assembly: GCF_030936135.1. Classification (NCBI taxonomy): domain Eukaryota; kingdom Metazoa; phylum Chordata; class Aves; order Gaviiformes; family Gaviidae; genus Gavia; species Gavia stellata. The sequence goes on from NC_082637.1 coordinate 66,826,490, forward strand.
CTAATCCCAGAAGAAACAACTTCGCCTATCATACCAATTGTAGGCATTTTAAATGTAACAGAAGCAAAAATCTTCCTTTCAGAATACCTTCCCCTTAAAAATGTTATTGTAAGTAGCTTAACCCTTCTGATGCATCAACTTATTTCAAATGTAAAATTCTGCTCCAAAAATCCAAACATACAGGGTGATACAAATTTGTCCTGACACAGAGAATTATTCAGTTTAATGTAATTGATCAACTTATTTTTAGGCAAACAAGTCTCTATTCTAAAAAGCCAAATTTGAACCAGTTCTTGCCCTAAAAGGATTCTCAATGTCCCAGCTCTGCAGATAATGCTTCTCACATGTTTTGTCAAACAAAATAAAAGACACACACTACCTGATGAAAAATATCTGGAAAAGGTTCTCAGATATTAGGACCAACTGCTTACAAAATGTCCTAGCACTTCCCATCAGCAACTACGAAGAAAACTAAGTTTCCAAACATCTATATAATTGAAGTTAAACGGGAATGAGAGGAACACGTAATTTCTCCCTACTTGGAATAACCTAGAGCAGGGGAAGCGCAGAAGTTGCCTCTGCTTATTCCACACAAATACAATGAAAATGACGGAGCCTGTGAATCAATGTTAACTGTTCACCACTGCTCTGTTTACACACTTTTACAGCTAGTCCATCTTCAAATCAATACTGACATCAGGAATAACTGAACAGTAACAGATGTAGTGAAACAGTTAAACTTTTCATTTGAAAATATTATTTTCAGAGGAAGACTACATTCACTAAGCAAGGAGGGTTTTATCTAAGGGTATTCAGACTGGCTTTTTAAAACTGTATTTATGAAAACTATCCAAATGTTCTAACTACTACAAACAGGCTTGGATATTCAGGAAATTTTCTAAGGCATCTATAGTTCTCAAACAACATTCTCCTTCAAGTGACAATTTTTCACAATGTCTACATAAAGTAATAGAAAATTTCTGCTTCGTAAGTTCTATTTTTTTTAATTGTACTTTTCTATACACATGCTAATTCCATATTGCCTGTAAAGCTTTGGTAGCCTACAAACGTGTTTAAATAACTGCCTCCCTATTTTTTAGTGAATACAGGTATTTCTGTTCCACTATTACTTGCTGCAGCAAACACAGGCTGCAGACGAAGTGTTATAAACACATATACTATATGCTCATGAAACTAAACAATACCATCCTGCCCAAACAAATAGTATCAATCACTGCAGTACCTGGACAATGTACAAATTCTATCTGTACTTCCTCCTCTACGCAAACATTTCAACATGTAGTGGTAGCACACCGCTTTTCCAAATACAGGGTTGTAGCAACACCAGAGCTGTATAAAATTTTTGCAAGTATAAAATTTTTGCAAGTCTGGTAGCTTTAATAAAGAGCACAAACTATACTTGTAGAATGCATATAAAGCAAACAGTAGTGTCTGCTGCCTGTACATACAATCACGAAGTTCACAGTTGAACTAGTACTGTCATCTGTTTCTGTCCTTGAACATCAAACAAATACTTAGGTACAAGCAATGCAGAAAAGATTATTAGGATACATGATTTTGAAATGTCTTCATGTGGGGAATCAGAGAGATGGTCTCAGCATTCAAGAAGAGTTGCTCGTAGGTTATACAACTACCTTTACTACTAATAGTTTTCTCTTATCACAGGATTATCATGTGGCAAGTAATTAAGTTCTTTATATGGTAAGGTCGTATACTGCTAAACATCTTGATATGTAATTACTGAAAAAAAACCAGTGGAAGTGACAGGGGGTCCAACACACTGGTATGCAGCCAATGCCTTGAGAACATTTTGTTTAGGGCCAAAAATCCCCAAAATATGGACAATATTTCAATAAAATTAAATTAAACACAGAAGGATCAGAACCAAATATGAGATCATACAGGAATTACTACAAGGCATACTCACAAAGGTCAACATGATGTTTCATATGTGTAATTACTGTAGGATTTTGGAAGCTTTTGAAATCCTAAAGGATCTTTGTTCACCACATGTGGTTTAAAAAAAAAAAGTAAAACAGATATACTTATTGTCGTAGTTTAAGCCCAGCCGGACTAATCACCACACAGCTGCTCACTCACTCCCCTTCCTCAGTGGACAGGAGAGAGAAAATATGAGGAAAAGGCTCGTAGGTCGAGATGAGGACATAGGGAGATCACGCACCAACTACCATCATGGGCAAGACAGACTTGACTTGGGGAAATTAGTTTAATTTATTACCAATCAAAATCAGAGTAGGATAATGAGAAGTAAAACCAAATCTTAAAAAACCAACACCTTCCCCCCACCCCTCCCTTCTTCCCGGGCTCAACTTCACTCCCGATTTTCTACCTCTCCCCCCGAGCGGCGCAGGGGGACGGGGAATGGGGGTTGCGGTCAGTTCATCATACGTTGTTTCTGCCGCTGCTTCATCCTCACACTCTTCCCCTGGTCCAGCGTGGGGTCCCTCCCACGGGAGACAGTTCTCCACGAACTTCTCCAACGTGGGTTCTTCCCACGGGCTGCAGTTCTTCACGAACTGCTCCAGCATGGGTCCGTTCCACGGGGTGCAGTCCTTCAGGAACAGACTGCTCCAGCGTGGGTCCCCCACGGGATCACAAGTCCTGCCAGCAAACCTGCTCCAGCGTGGGCTCCTCTCTCCATGGGTCCACAGGTCCTGCCAGGAGCCTGCTCCAGCATGGGCTTCCCACAGGATCACGGCCTCCTTCAGGCATCCACCTGCTCCAGCGTGGGGTCCTCCACGGGCTGCAGGTGGATATCTGCTCCACCGTGGACCTCCATGGGCTGCAGGGGGACAACCTGCCTCACCATGGTCTTCTCCACGGGCTGCAGGGGAATCTCTGCTCCGGCGCCTGGAGCACCTCCTCCCCCTCCTTCTTCACTGACCTTGGTGTCTGCAGAGTTGTTTCTCTCACATATTCTCACTCCGCTCTTCTCCGGCTGCCGCTTCCCGTTTTTTTCCCCCTTCTTAAATATGTTATCACAGAGGCGCTACCACTGTTGCTGATTAGCTCGGCCTTAGCCAGTGGCAGATCCGTCTTGAAGTCTGCTGGCATTGGCTCTATCAGACATAGGAGAAGCTTCTAGCAGCTTCTCACAGAAGCCACCCCTGTAGCCCCCCCTGCTACCAAAGCACTGCCACACAAACCGAATACACTTATTCACCAGAAGAATAACAGAATAATAACATACTCTGTACGCTACCCATAACTGTTCAAATTTTTAGCGTACTTGAATTCACTTTATCTTCTAAGATCCATGTAATTATTTCAAGCTCATTGTGATGCTACCTATGAAATTTTATGTTGTACCTACACACACCAATATATACTTCACACACTAACGCAACAAAACACCTGAGCCCAAGTTAATAGGATGTCTTTGAGGGGATAACAATCAGAATAATTGGACATTTTAGAAAAAAAAAAAACAGAAAAAAATCCAAGAAAACAATACTTTTTTGCATAAAATTGAGAATTCATAAAATTTGTAGAAACTGGCCAAGTGACAATTCAGTATCATGAAGTAGGACTGGAATGACTTCTCCAAACACTAAAGATTACAGCAAGTCTTAAAGGTTTCATGAGATAATTGCTAATACCTCCAAAATTTGAACGGCTGGGAGGAAGTATTGCTAGACTGCCTCTGCTATGAAGGACAAAGTAATGCAAACATTGTGTAGAAATTTGCCCAAAATTTATCAAAGACACTGTAGTCAAAGCAGCTGATTTTTAATTGGCATCTTCAGGCTTGGTAAAGTTCCTTTTTAAGTTCTGTATTATGAACAAAGCCTACTTTTAATGAAATATAATTATTTCTGCTCATAGACACTGTAGACTAAAGCAACAGAAGCAACTAAGCAAACTGTCAGCCTAAGTACAAAAAAATCTCTGCTGCCACCACTGTGAACTTCATGGGCCAAGGACACAGGGATAAACAGAATGAAGTTATTTTAAGAATGGCAGAAGTTACATCTCAAAAACTAGCAACCAGAAAGCTGTTAAACTGTAGATGGAACACTCAGACTAAACAACCAGAAGAAATACACTTAATCGAGTAAAGTTATGTCTACATGAAGGAGTAATGTAACAGCAGTGGGTCTGGAGAGCAGAACAGTCGGTGCAGGAGTACCGATGCCGATGCCCACACTACGTGCATTTCACAATTCATGCCACCTGGCTCCATGGAGTAATGGCCCACTAATGGAGAAGTTCATTCAGAGTGCACCTTCTGGTTCAGCTTCATTTAGAAGGAGCTCAGTTTGTGTGTCTCACTCTTTTGCAGCAAGCACATTGTACTGCTCTTTACTGATCTGAACTAATGCACTGGTGCAGACATACTCTGAGAAGACAACAATGAGGATATGGCCAGGTCCTGTTCTCTCTATACACATCACCTTTTGTGATAATTACAATTTGTAGGTCACACAGGAAACAGATTAACTTGTCTCTCAGCAACGGAGTAAAACAGCCCTGCTCTATGGGAGTTGCCATCATGGCCTCCACAATCTGAGGCTTCTTTAAAAGAATTAGGGAAGCTTTCAAACATTTAAATCTGGCTCAGTGGCATGATAATGTTCCCTACTACACTATCCAGAAAAGCTATTTAAACATAACTCATGGTCACCAACAATTCCTGCTGACCACTGCAGAGAGGGCTAAGAAACTCTCTCTGTTGCAAAAGCATGGGCAAGATCTCTCCAAACACTAATAAAGAACGCTACAAAACACACTCCTACACAGGCAGAGTCCCACTTCCTTCTCACACCTACCATCAGTGTTACAAACATGGATTGTTTCAGCCTTTAGAAAATACAATGTTGAGTCAGGAACACAAATCAGATCTTTTTTTCCCAAATGAAAGCACATGTTATTTACCACAATCTTACATAAACCCTCCAGGTATTGGCTTTCAATCTAGCCCCCAAAACTGATTAGAAACACTTCAAAGAAATTGAAAAGACCCAGGCCCATATGAAGGATGACTCTTCACCCCGAATTAAAAGGCTAGTTTAACCTCCAGTAACACCAAATCAGAGAGACTGCAGAACCCAGAGACATTTCAGAAAATAATTGTTATCTAATTTTAAATTATTCATGTTTAAATGCAGTGATAGAAACTGCACTCAGTCTTCATTTACGGTTAAGACTGTTAAGGCTTGCTAAGGCTGTGTGTGGTGAATTGGTCGAGTGGATATGGTTTTGCTTCACTTTTGCTACAGACCTAAAGAGATGCATAGATACTACCTCAAACACTGAAAGGGAAACAGCTAAAAAAATCAAACCCCAAACCAAAACCAAATGAGCTATCCTGGTAATATTTAGTAAAGTTGGAAATTCTAATATACCCCTTGCTTTTTTCTATTATTTTGAAGGGTCTCTAATGACTGAAGAGATTTGGCTACCTCCAGTATGGCATTTTCTCAGAGATCAAGAACGAAATCACTGTAGTGGCATGTAATATATAGTAACTGTCAATGCAAATCCAAAGCGCTTACAGGCTTTTTCAAAAATTATTTTTCAAGACACAGATTTAAAAAAACATTTTCAAATGATGAATAAAGAAAAATTACAAGACCTTAAACAGAATTCAAAGTCATCGCAATGGATTTCCAAGTCTTTCTTTTTCTGAGTTATTTCAGAACATTTTAGGGCAACAGTGCTGGAAATACTTTAAACCTTTGTATGCGAATAAATCCAGCAGATCCGATCCGTCTAATGCAGATGCAATGAATAAAAAGCGCATCCATCTGCAAACAGTTTTCTAGCGATAATGACCTTGTAGCTAACTTCCACAGGTTACAGGATTTCACCCCTTTGTCCTTTCTGTAGATTGGCTAACTGTCCTGGTTTAACCCCAGTTGGCAACTAAGCCCCACACAGCCGCTCGCTCACTCCCCTCAGGTGGGATGGGGGAGAGAATCAGAAGAGTAAAAGGGAGAAAACTCATGGGTTGAGATAAAGACAGTTTAACAGGTAAAGCAAAAGCCGCACATGCAAGCAAAGCAAAGCAAGGAATTCATTCACCACTTCCCATGGGCAGGCAGGTGTTCAGCCATCTCCAAGAAAGCAGCGCTCCAACACGCCTAACAGTTACTTGGGAAGATAAACACCGTAACTCTGAATGTGTCCCCCCCCCCTTCCTTCTTCCCTCAGCTTTATATGCTGAGCATGACGTCATATGGTCTGGAATATCCCTTTGGTCAGTTGGGATCAGCTGTCCCGGCTGTGTCCCCTCCCAACTTCTCGTGCACCCCCAGCCTACTCACTGGTGGGGTGGTGCGAGAAGCAGAAAAGGCCTTGACTCTGTGTAAGCACTGCTCAGAAATGATGAAAACATCCCTGCTTTATCAATGCTGTTTTCAGCAAAAATCCAAAACATAGCCCCATACTAGCTACTATGAAGAAAAGCAACTCCATGCCAGCCAAAACCAGCACACTAACTCACTGAGACACCAATGGGCTGCAACACATTTCCTGAAAAGAGAATATTTAAGTATGAAGCATGTACTATTGGAAGTTGAGAGTTAAGTTAAAACATCAGAAACGGCTGGGAAGGGATAATGACGCTTTGCCGATCTTAAAGACTTTTTGTCTTCAGGACCCTTTATGAAATCTCAGAACTATATCTGGAACCCACTCTTCAAGCTTTTTACACTGGGGAGACTTTGAAAAAGGTTCCCAAAAGCATGCACTGATTTAATGTACTACACCACAAGGCACTGACCCAAACCTTTGAAGAAGCATGACCGATAAATATGTATTATCTGAGTTTGGTAAAATTATGTCTTTATTCATTTTAAAATGCTGTTATGCCACAATAATAGCATGACAACCCCAACTTCTTTAGGTGACTGTTATCAAAGACGACCATCGTTCTTCTGAGTTAAACCTTATACAACTATACTGAAATTATTGTCTACTATTTTGTCTTTAAACTTCATTTTTAACAAAGTATCTCAGTAAGTCACCACTACAGATCCCAGACTGTTTTAGGTTTTAAGCAGAAGTTTTCCTTTTTTCCTTCAAGCTCAGTGGGTGGTTGGATTGCGACTGAGATTAACTGCAATTAAAACACATGATGAATTAATTTCATTTTGCTACTACAGTCCAAGCTCACTGCAGACACCACCTGTAGTGTAAAATAGGATAAATACCACAGCACACCAAGAGACAAATTACCTTGCCTGTCACATGCTGCTGTAGCACCCAGTGTAGAGATGTAAAAAACCCTCTTCAGAATTATTTTTCCCTTGTTAGAAAGCGCAACCTCTGAATATTACTGCTATGAGTACTTGGTTGACTTACTATGCAAAGAGGCATATGCAGTTATCACTCCAATGTAGATTAACATTCCCACAAGTTATTCAAAAGCATAAAGTTATGCTGTTAAGAGTACATAAAAATAAGGCCAAAACAGGCTGCTGTACTATCTTCATACTCAAGTTAGTTCAAGCATTTTTACACTCAACTACAGTCATTAGTGTATCAGATGTCCATCCTTGCTTTCAATTTCAAATCCCAAAATTCATTCATTCATTCATATTTAAAATCTTGCTACCTGTCCACTACAAAAATCAAATACTTGGTGGTAATTTAGTGCTCTTCCAGACTTTTCATCCACTCTTTAGTGAGATTTGACTCTTTGCTCTCAAACACAGGATAGAACTACTGTACCTCTTCACAGTCCTTCCTGCACGCTAGCCTCTACTTCCATCTTCCAACCATATCAGACATTCTGTACCATCTTTAGCAGCCTCTGCTAACCTCCTTTCTCTCTTGTATTAAGGGTGCTTTATTTTTGTATACAGATTAATGCTCTTGAACCTTAGTTCCCTGGGCTTCAAAACATCCTCTATTATGGTCACAACAAATTGGGATGAGCAGAGCCTTGCCTGTGTTTGAGTGGATACCAGGTGCCATTAAATGTGTGTTCCATCACAGGAAGAGGAGTACCGAAGAACAGCATGTGCTGCACCACTTAATATGGAGCTATTCCACCCTTCTCTACCAGGTGATAGTTTTTGAGTTAGAGAAGTTTCCCTACTTCAGTAACAGATCAGAGAAGGGGGAGAGTGCACTGAGACAAGCCACACTCAATTTCTTCACTGCCCTGGAAAGTCAAGCAGTACCATTTTAGTATGCTTCTTACGCATGTTTCTTAAAAGCTCTGCAAACATTTCAGTGTATTAACAGTGCAAAAATCTCTGCCTTCCAGATATTCTGTAATTATGCAGTTAGTATTATAAAAAAGACACAAGATCATTTATTGCCTAATTGAAAATATTTCACACACACACTTAACTGACCTTGGAGGGATTGAATGGCATCCCTAAATATGAAGAGCCTCTGAATCCACAGCGATTCAAGTTTGATCCTGGAAAAGATAAACAAATAAAGACTCAACTAACTTGCTTTGCTGGAACGCTCATTATAAACCGTAATTCTCTAGTCAAGATCAAGACCTGTTAGTTCAACACTATTCACAGTATTACTAGAGTTTGCATGTGTCTCTCGGTATGTTCCCAACCTCAGTTTGTTACCACTCTGATTAACAAAAAAAACCAAACCAAAACAAAGAAAATCACAAGCAAACTTGATCCTGCTGTAGTGACAAAGCAACAGATTTTTTTTTATTTGGTGAAAATATAGTATTCATGTCAGCACAGAATCGTCTCCTATGCTCACAAAAACAAACAAAAAAACCCAGATTGCTCTCCTGAAAAAGTACCCAGAGTTAACAGATTTTTTTCCTCTCTGGATTCCTGCTTGGTAATACCATCTGTTCCCAAGCAGAATTGTTTTAAGATACTTTTCAACATGTACAAAGACAAAAGAACTGTTTACAGTTTTAAGCTAGCACCGATCTAACTCAATACTGTCAGAATGAAATAGTTAAAATTATGTGAAAGGCAAATTTTTAATTGAAGCCATTCTTCTCGCATCCAAACCACAGGTACGAGAACATTGTAGTTATCAAACATTTCTGTAAGTGATTCAGTATAATTTGTTTTAAATGTGTCACAGCATCTGAGCATGCAGTATACAGAAGCGTGCACCACACACTGTCTACAGCCAAGTACAGGTTTGCAGGTCTCAAATCTGCTTCTGCATGGCAATAGCTCAGTTACTTTACTCCTCAGTCTCTGAAAGTAAAAGCCTAATGAGTGCCATAGTTCAATGGCACTTAGGTGTTCCCAAATTCTCTCCCTTTGTTGTTTGGTGTGTCCCCCCCCCCCGCCCCCACCCCCCCAGATCGTCAGCCTTTAATAGAAAAATCCTCATGGAGGTTAGGGAAAATTGCACCACACTAACCAAACAAAAATAGTTATAAAGCTGAAAGTCCTAAAAAAGATCACTGCAGTGTGGTCTACCAGTTCTGGTGTCATTTATCAGCACATTAGCTTCTAATTTTAAATACATTCTGCATGTATGCAACATTAAAACTAGAAGCTTTTATCAGTCTAAGTACTTTAATGTGGTTAAAGTATGCAAGTTTCTCTACCAGCCAAGTCTTTGGATCTAATTTACTTGGAGTGAACTATTATTCAACAGGAAAAAAACCCAACCACCTGCAATTCTCCACTTCCTCCACCTTTCAATCAAAAGTACTTTTTAATGATTCTACAGGTGTAATGAAGGTCATTTCAGCCTACACTAAAAACTGGTATGCTATAGGCACACCCACAAATAGAAAACAGAAAAAATATCTGTATTTGTACAAAAAAACCCCCCATAACTGTTATATTTTCTTGTAATCTAAATCTTCTCAGCAAAAAATGTTTGTCTGTTACACCCTGGAGTCAAAGACTTGCATTTCATGTTGCAACAGGTTCTGGAAAGCACAATAAATATTAGTCTTAAGGTCTAATCTAAAATCCTGAAGGACACTGCCAAAAAGCATCACAATTTGAAAAATGACACAACGTGAATGAGTCAGTAAGAGGAGAACTAGAATTCCTTCTTCTTAAATACTAGATTTCCTAGGTGACACTGTGGAAAAATCACCATTCACTTGGCCCATTTCCAGTAAAAATGAATCCGTGTCTTAAGTGCTCAGGTAAACCACAAAATTCACTTTGAAATGGCACTAATGTGGAAACCCTTCATCCAGAAAACAGTTGCTTGCCTACTAGCACACAGCTGTTCTGGCCTGATGCAAATGAAAACGTGCTACAATTAGGGACAGCTCTGCAGTCAAACGGAACTCAGCTGTCAGTTGCTAGATGGAAGGATTCAACCCAGACAGACAGATCACCATCATTGGCCTTTTATACTGTAACTTATAACTAACTATCAAGGTAGAAATGGCAGTGTGAAACCCAAGTGCACTGTGCTGTGGGTCACTTCGATTGGCTTCTGACTTGACAACTACTATGAAAAAGAGTGATTAAAAATAAATTATATGAATGAAATAATTATTCCCTTTAGCTGTTCAATCCTTGTGTAATAATTTAAATCTTTTCTTATACTATTAAACTGCTACCAACTAAAAACCAGCATTGGTAATATTAAAATGCTGGATTTTTAACTGTATTGCTATCATTGATTTAAAATCTATTTTGACTCTTTATGTCAGTGACTTCTGATCTCCAATCCTAGGGTCTACACACTGGCTCCTAGGAGAAACAGAGTAACAGCATGGCTCTTCAATGCCCTTACTACTGCATAATCTTTAAAGGGAATTTTATCCCCTCTTCCAAACAAAAAACCTTTGTCATAAATGTACATGCAATAGATGCTTCCTAGACCTTCAACACTGCAAGTAAACTGCTAAATTTCTAGTTACAATTCTTGAATTAAAAAACAGAATGCTGAGCTGATAAAGGAAGTGTTAAAACAGGAAGTGAAAACATCTCATTTCTAACCAGATGACTCTGGCACATTGACATCATGTCTCAAATTTTTTTTCTAGCTTCCTGTGAACATACAAGTTCAAAACCAAATGGGAACCAAAGGGAAATTAGGGAAAAACCACTGTCTTTCAGTTTATGCACATCACCTTCTATGAAGTTGGTTGTACTATTTTATTGCAAAGTACTGGTACTCCTTATGTTATAGCTTAGTACTGCTAATCAAACTCTTGCCTACTTTCCTGAACCACAAACAACCTGTCAGGATCAGAAATAGAACTATAAATTAAACCATAGCCTAATTAAAAGGATACAATAATATTTTATGCCTCTTGTAAAAAACTGCTGGAGTGACCAGTTCAGCTCCAGCACGGTCTACTAAAGCATCAAGTACAACTGCAGTTATGAAATGGTACCACCTAGTGTTCACTTTCAGAGTTAAGCACATTTAACCACGTTCTGAAAGAGCTTAAGACAAAGCAAAAAGTAATAAACGTTTCATCAATCACTGCATGACTATTGCAAGCTGAACAAACCACACCTGGAAAAACTTTTCATGTTTGACAACAGAACTAAAGAAAACTGACCCTTTTCCCAAACCAAAAGACTCCATGCTTCAATCCAGAGCTGACCTTCCCATGAAGAAAACCATGTTCCCTATGTGTGCGTAGCCCAGAAAGTCCTTAAGACATATAACAGAGCTCCAAGTGATGACCACAGATGGCTTAACCTGGGAGCTCTTTCATTACAGAAGGACATTTATGTTATTTCTCTTTCCTGATTTGTCTTGCATGGGAAGATTGATAACTTTTACCCCTACTTCTTCCCATCCAGGTTACCTATGCATTCCTCTGGTGCCAAGACTTTTCTCATTTTGCTAAGTACAGAAGCAATCTTACACCATTGAAGTCTTAAAATAATAAAACAAAAATAATAATCACAGCTTTAACACAGTTTGACACAGTCACTACATCCAGATAATAGTAAGCATAAGCAATTCTTACTGAACTAGGGCTAAAAAATAATTATTTTTATAAATCAAAGCACTAGAATAAGTCATAAAATGCAAAGTTGCATTCTCTAAAATGGAAGTCCATTATACATCCAGATAAATACTTCAAATGTAGCCACTAAAGAAGATCATGTCGGAGGAAAATTCGTATTTCTGCTCAAGAAACTCATGGTCAGAAATCTCGCATGTAACAATAATCTCAAAAACAGTCAGTGACATTTTATCCGTTTTTTTTCAGTACTGACACACCAGTAAAGAAGAAAGAAGCATTATTACAAATCTAAATTTAGACTTTGACAGAAGAAAGTTTTAGGTCCCTGATGCAGCATAATGGTTTTCAGCCTGCTATGCATGGGTCCTGGGGGCTCGCACCCACAAATGAAGTATGTCTCAGCTCTCCTTTTGGTGCTGTTGCTTAGTACAGCAAAGTCAGTGAAGCATCCCGCTGTCAAAAAGTACAATCTTGTTCCCTCTCCCTTACTGGGCTGGCACTAGCACTCCCAGCCAACAGTTTACCAACACAACACAAAGCTAACCTTCTGTTAGATAAATAAATGCATGCTTTTCTTTCACTTCAACAAGCTAAACCAGCTCTCAAGCAGGGTCAAACAAGTGCCAGTGCTGTTATGGGTGAGGACGGTGGATGAACATGGCCAAGGAGTGTGCCTCCACTGTCTGTCTGTAGGTAGATTGCTTGTGTACAGAGCTCTGAATTCACTATTTTTCAAAAGCGCTGAACTGTTTTTAAATGTGGCCTGCAAGAAACTGGGATACATCTTTCTCACATTGCTAAGAGTTGCACCTTAAGATAGCTAAAATAAATTTGAAATTCTGTCTAGGAGCTGCTTTATGAGAGGAAAAACAGTAAAGCTCTGACATGACAAGGGTCTTAAGAACAAGCAGTTGAAACAGGGTCTTCTGTCAACTCTTTTCTAATTTCACTAGCACTTTAAAAAGTATGCCTTAGTCTAAATATATATTATTTCTGGTAAGGCTTGTAAAAGAGCACCACCCTCCTCAAAATGAAAAAAGAAAAAGAAAAAAGGTTTTTTTAAAGATTTCAACTTCTAAAAGGAAACACAGCAAGGTCTTTCTGCAGTGAACACACACACAAAACAAACACTCATATTAGCCATGCGCCTAAGCAGAGCATTTAGTTAAAGTGAAGGAAAAGTAACAATGGCCAAAATCTATGGAATATAAAGCCAAACTGTTTTGCAAGAGTTATAGAAGACAGGGGCCTTTCAAATAAGCAGAAGACAGCAATGAGACCAAGCATTCAGCTAAGGATAGTAGGTTTCTGTGTGAGGGTCAGCTCGCGTGTATGACATGCCATTCCCCCCTAATTAGAAGTGGTATTGAGTCAGCATCTAAAGCACTTGAATTGAGCTGAAATTATGGTACCTAAAGGACTTTATTTGTTTGAATCAGAATAAACCCACAGAAAAATACAGCCTATCCTGACAGACCTTAATCTTTACCTTCTGTTAGTGCATTTCAGTTAGGCTCACAGTACATACTTGCTTTCTCACTCAGCAAGATCAAGATCTCACCACTTTGCATTCACAAGCTTCAGTTTCACAGAAAAATTTGAAAGGCTACAAATGTCTGAATTGAAGCTTTCATGAGTCATCAGACATAACACATACCAGTAAATATATACATGTTACCTAAAACTAACACAGTATATTGTGAGATGCTATCTAAGAAGTACTCTAAAACATCAAATTCTGAATTTTCTACCAGGTTCTGTAATGCCCTGATGTAGTGGGTTGACCCTGACCAGCAGCTAAGCAGCCACACAGCCACCCACTCACTTCCCCCTCCCTGGTGGGAGGGCAAGAAAACAGAGAGAAGGAGAGAAGACTCGTGGATTGAGACAGACAGTTTGATAGGTGAACCCAAAGTTGCAGGCATGAGCAAAGCAAAGGAGGAGTTCATTCGCTACTTCCCATCGGCCAGGCAGGTGTTCTGCCACTTCCCAGAAAGCAGGGCCTCAGCACGCATAAGGGTTACTCAGGAATACAAATGCCACAATCACAAACATCACCCCCTTCCTCCTACTTTCCCCGACCTTTTACCGCTGAACGTGGTGTCAGATGGTATGGAGTATCTCTCAGGTCTGTCAGGGTCAGCTGTCCTGCCTGTGTCCCCTGGCTGGGGGAGAAGGGGTGTGGAGAGCCTTGATGCTGTGCAGGCACTGCTCAGCAATAATGAAAACACTGGTGTGTTACCACCACTGTTTTAGTCATAAACCCAAAACACAGCAGCATATGGGCTACTATGGAAAAAATAAATTCTATCCCAGCCAGTACACCTACTGTAATAGTTATTGATAAAAACAAACAGATATTAAGTTTGTAGAGCATCAACTGTTCTGTCTCCCATCCACTGGAAAAATGACAGTAAGGTAGCAGTAGTTCTCATAGTAATTTGAATTTGCCATCTTAAAAAGGTGCTTTAAATAAAAATCAACTTTAATGCTATGGATATGGAACCTTTAGACGGACAAACATGAACAGCAGAGAAACTTATTTTTCTGACAAGAATTACAGGAATTCTCTTTTTGCTCATTTTAGGAATACAAACAGTGATGTGATCAAAAACAAAGAACCAATATTCTGTAAGAACATATTCCAATTTAAAATGTAAGTTTTAAACAGGTTTTCAGTCCCAGACCCAAAAGTATTGAAGACTTAAACCAAGTACAAGACAGTTACTTAAGGCAAGATTATTGGAATTCATCATTCCAGAAACTACATGATAAAACAGCATTATAATATAAATGTTTGAAAATCAATTTTCTCTGGAAAAAGGGATTTATCAACACGCATGTCAAAGAAGCTGCACTAGAATTTTTCTTTAAAAGCAGAGTAAAGATTTTTTTTTTTTTTTACCTGGAAAGATTCTGATGCATTAAGCTAGCAACCGTGTTCTTTAACTAGAGATGCACAAGCATTTTGAAACCCGAAGCTTCACTGCTGCAGCCTACCAGAGTTTAGCTACTTCTTCAAACAGGCCAAAAGAGGGAGTCAGAGCTCTGCTGCTGGGAGGCTGCCAATTAACAAATACTGCACACACCCAGGATTAAAAAACAGAAAGTCAGTAAATTTTATTGCAAGTAGACATTACAGAAGGGTATACATTCCCTTCTGAACATGTAGTCGTCCAGTATCCAACTTGCTGCTGTTGGTATCATTTACATTTTGCACTATCTGCTGTCCATTAGATGAAGTAAAAATGGAATAAAAGTAATGCTGAAGGTTTAGGGGTCAAGCAAACAGAGTAGTGTTATTACCAAAAGCAATAGAGCTTAAGAACAAGAGTTCTTACAATGTGATAACACACAGGATTGGAGGTAATTTGGTTCTTCTGGCAAATAGGAGAGATTTTATTACTTCAAAGCAGAGAACGCACTGCCAAAAGCGCTCTCTGCAGAACTACAGTCCTGTAATTTTATGATGGGATGATAGCTAGAAAAAGAAGGAGCACATCTCAGTTGTGCTGTCTGTTAGTCTCCACATCTGCATGCTAAGACATATACTGCCCTCCCTAGGAGGCTCTTGACAATGGAACCATTCCAAACATTGGGTAGGTGGAAAAAAACCTTACTGAGGGTTACTGTGTACTATCAAAGACAAACAAACAAAAAATGCCTATTCTGATCTCTCTTCTTGCAAATTTCACTGTTCTTTCAGAACACACTCCTGAGGACTAGGATAAAGATCAGAAAGTGAGCCACTTCTAAAAACAAAGCATGTACGCCCTGGAATTTGTTTTTTTAACTCTAAGGGACAGGAACCTTCTCATGATTAAAAACATTGTGGGAATAATTATGTGATCCAACCCCCTAATGTTCTATAACCAGTCCGGGAATACAACTTAAGAAAAAACAAATGTATTAGAGCTAATGCCTGGGGTGGATCTGATGCTTTGTAAGTCACCAGAATAAGTAAAGGGATCTTTTTATTACTGTAAAAATCAAGCATCAGCAATCTCGACTTTCATAGGCTTACTTTATAAAAATGTTTTTATTTCATAAAATTGCTTTTAGGGAAGAGACCTAATTTGTAGTATATCATTAGACTAGATATTATAAGGAAATGCACCATTTTCTTTCTACAGCTATCCAACTTACAAGGTACATGTTCATGGTTTTACAGACAGGCACCTGGAATTACCTCTTCTCTAGAGACCAGCCTGGAGCTATATCCACACCAGCACTTAACACTGCCAGCACCTCCTGTCATAAAGCAGCAGTGCCTTGCCCACATCTCTCTCCCTTCCATGCCCTCTACTGCTACTAAGACATTCACCTGTGCTGCTACAGAAAAAATTGCAAAACCAACTAGCCCACAGAAACAGCACCTCCCTGACTTCTGTCAAGCCACCGGGAAAGAGACGCGTCCCAGCTTGGATCTGCTACGCACTTTCCAATCTGAGGACAGCTGGGACACAGCAACAGCATTACTCCTTCTAAAAACCTTAGGTAAATTTCACCTTCACAGATCCAAGGAACAGATTTTTCATTTTAAAGCAGGAACTGCATTTATTCATTTTGCTTCTTAAGTCTTACACCTTCCATTTTCCAAAAGCTGTTCCAAACAACCACACCTGTGCTCAGAGCTCCTGGTATAGCTACAGTTAGTGGAAATCAATATAATCACTATTAGACTTGTAATACTTACATAACATAGGCATTTCTTTTAGAACCAGATGAAACATTCCTCTGAGATGCTTAAAGGTGCAACTTCATTACTATTCTATACTGCCTTATCTTCAAATTAATTTCATAGCTTTACCTTGTATACATAAAAAAGTTAAACTAATCGCTTTTTCTAGCTTTTTTACTTTAGAGGGATCTATTTCTAGGATTTGCTTGACATAACTATCTGAAATTATCAGGACAGCACTTCAGGAAGGTCAACCTTGTATTTCATAAAAACCAAGAGCCATCCACTATTCCCCAGGTGCAAAGCAAAAGTAAAGATGTTAATATCAATAAAAAAACTAAAAACTCACTCACTGTCTTCTGTGGGAAGGACCTGCAGGGAATAAATCCATTCTATTATATCATCTTTGTTCACCACATCTAAGGAATCCAACATATCCAGACCAGAGAGTGCGAAAAACGCAATTGTCAACCTAAAAGAAAAAGATAAGACTTACACTTCCCACCATAAATTAACAAACGGTTGCAGAAACAGAAATATCTATGAATTCTTAGCCTTTGACAGAGGTGCAACACATACAGCCTAGCCCAGAAAGCATGAAATTTATCTACTAGACAAAATTATGTTCTTTGTACTGTAAACATTTCTCTGTCTCAACAAGGCTTTTCATATAAGCCACCCCTTATATAGTAATGATATGCCAATTTAGACATTAACCTAAGGGCCTGCTTACTTGAAAAAAAAAAAACCTAGAAGGTAAACTAGGTTATTAACATACAGAGCACTAGTTCTCTGTGATGAATTCTTACACGAACAGTGGAAGTGCAAGGTAGCCCTGAACTGCAGTAAGCTGTTCTCATTGTGTCCCAAACCCAATTTCAGATGCTTAGAAGTTAGGTGTCAAACAGCAAGGCTTCCTTTGCAACCAATCAATGTATAAATAGACACACAGGATGAATTACCATCTAGAGGCACGCACTTCTTGTCCTTCGGTATAAAGGAGCCGAGATGACTAACTTAATTAAACATCTAAAATTATGCATGTCAAATCCAAGTATCCAATACAGGAGTGCAGTAGCTAGCATGCTGAATGTCCTTCTTGCCCACAGCTTGTTTCCTTCCATGAACATGTGCTACCATACCTGTTAACTAACACCTTCTTTGAGGGTTTTGTTTTCACCTCAAACCACTGCAGTCACCTAGCTTACAGCACGGCCCCTCAAACAGTTGTATTACGTGCTCTGACAGAGCACCAAAGCAACAGCACTGGGTTAGGAAATTGAGATAGCTTGCTATGAGAGAAAATGTTCACGTAATGGTACCTTGGAAGTTCTGACTCAGATTAAAATTAGCTGGATGTATATTTTGCCACCTACACTTGCATCTGCCTATCCTTCTTCTACAAGTTCTTGCTCTCCTTTCACCACATAAGATGATGGATTGTGAAACAGCTGCTACTCAGGCAGAAACTACAGTTAGGCGTGCTAAGGAAAACAAAAAGTTAATGCCAGCTTTCCTTAGGAGACTAAGTTATAATTTACAGTTACCTCACAAGCTGGTGAGCCACCTTGGCCATCAGGAGTACGCACCTCTGAAGTTGAGGAGACAGATGCGGACAGAAGCCTCTACAGTCACTTAATTTCCGTGTGTGGTTCTGCATCAGTACCACAAATAGTAAGACCAAAGAAAAAATGGTGATGTCAGTCAGCCCAAAACACACCTCCAAAAGAATTCTTCTAATTAAAACCCAGTAGCCAAATGATGATGCAGCAGACACTGATCTCAATACAATGGCACAACCTCAAAGGGTGACATTCCTACCAGTGGGCTGACCGGCTGCTATAGTCATCATGCGGCCATTCACAAGCAGAATTTAAGTCAACAACTGCTTCAAAACTGTTATCATCTAGGATTACATAGCACAAGTGGCGGTGACAACTTGGTTGAATAATGGTGACTTGTTAAGCTGAGGTTACTTGATTTTACACAATCTTTTACTTTGACACTCAGCTTTTGCATTGCTTTTCATACCACTCTTAGAAACAAAAGGTTTTAATCTATAGTTTGCTTGGATATGAAACACTAACGTTCCCTACTCAAAAAACACCTCCATGCAACTGTAAGGTCCTTGCAAAACAAACAAACAAACAAACAAGAACCAAAACACAAAAACAACCAAAAAAGCTGAAACCAACACGGAATAGCATGCAGCTCCATTACTGCAAGTATTCATGGCAGAAAGAAACTGTAAACTTGCTCTGCAATCATTGCGTTCTAAAATATGTCTCTTTATTGTTGTTATTAGAAATAAAGTTCCTGAGTATAGACAGTCAAAAAAAAGCATGTTGCACACCAAGGTATTTCTACGTGGAACAAGAGTATCTTTTAAGCCATCTGATGACTAAAAAATTGTCTTTCAAAGTGCAAAATTAACACTTCAAGGCTTATGTCGACTTTTGCCATTGATCAGATCTGTGTAACCAAAATCTGATTATAGATAATAACACATTATTTCAAGCAAAACCACTACTTCTATGAAAAAAACAAGGAATTTACTGTTAGGCTACAAAAATAAATTATGTCTTTGAAACCTTGTGTGCATTTTCCAATGTTCACAAACACTAAGTTTGACAATCTTTTACTGCAACTATTTAAAGACACTCTCACACACTGTTACCCAGCTAAACTACCTCCAGTTGCACCCTTACTCCATATGCTATCCTGCCTCACAGAAAATTAACAGACGCATGTTCTAAGACTAACAAAGAAAACTCTTAGCTGCACCTTAGCTGACACATAGCATGAAGTGTAATATATACAGTGATTTCCAGAGGACAACCCTTTGTAAGACAATCCCCAAGTTTGGCATCACTTTCGCTGTATCTTTTCTTCATGTCTTCTACCACTTTACTTACTGCATTGTGTATTAATTTAGGAAGTCAAACATCAAAGCTTGACAGCTGAAATTTGTTAATTGACCTACTGAAAGCTTACAAAACAGGTATAATTTGTCTCCCCTCCAAGATAAGAAGTAAAGACATTCCTGACGACAGATTCAGAGCTCTTCATCTTCAGGCATGGACAAAGACTACAGTTTCTCAGCAGAATTCAGAAAGCATTTGAAGTGACCGATTTGAGAAACTGAGTAAGCATGCTACAAAGAGCACCATGAAGTACCACAATCTGAAAGACTTCACAGACTAGAGGAGTTGCATTCTCCCGCAAAACCTCACAGTACTGACTGATCATGTATGAAACACTATCAACCAGATTACTTAAAAATGACTGTTGCTGATGTTTCATGCAAGAACTACAGACCAAAATAATTATGAAGGCTTTGACCCAGTAAGTTGAGCAAAGAACGTGAAATCAAATTTCTTTATCATTGTACCTACTCCCTTATTGTTTCACAAAGTACAGCTTAAGTTAGAATGGACCAGCACTGTGTGGAAAATTTCCCCCTCTACCACCGTGTCTGGTGACAACAAATGCAGTTGTTTCTGCTGCAGTGCAGTGAACCAAAACTGACAATTTTTTTTTTTTTTTAACAAGTCTCTCTTTAATTTACTTGAATTTCCCCATCTAATTCACCACGAAACCACTCAAATGCAGGAACAAGGGAGGTAAGAACAAAAGGGTTAACAGCATTTCTTTCTGCAGCAGTAACAGCAAAGGAGCCTTGCTGAACTCAGTGACCTTAAACTTGCCAAAAAGGCAAACTTAGTGGCCCCAAGGTCAAACTGGGGAAGATGCATTTATGGTTCAATCCCCGCTTAGAGCTTGATAACAGACATGCATGTACATCTGCAGAACACTGATCTAAAATTCAGTATGAGAACTGAAAAACCTCTGGCTGAGTAAAAACTTCATGACTTCAAAACATACATGAATTTAGATGATCACAATTTTTATTCTAATTGAAGGCTTAGACTGTGCTCACTAGCCAAAATTAAGGCATCCTGAAATAGTTTCAAATTAACAGTTCAAATTTTCAGAAAACAGTGTTTTTTCAGCTTTGCACAGCCACTATGTACAATACATTAAATAACCAGGGCCCAGTGTATTGCAGCTACTATGACCACACATTAAATTTAAGCTCAGACAGCTCATTCATTTCTCAAGAGTTCTCAAAACAATTAGCGTTATTAGCATTATTCAGCAAGACTGGGGAAGACCCCATGTAAACTGGAGCCTGTTTCAGCTCAGTGGCAAACTGCAACAGCTTGGCAGTGTAAGTCACAGAACAGAAATGTCTAGGTCACCAAGGGCCTCTAGAGACCACCTGTCCCACCTTCTGCAAAATGCAGGGCCTTAGATGAAATGACCCAGGACCCTGTGAAGCCAAGTCTTCAAGGGAGATTCCACCACTTCAATGGGCAACTTATTTGTGGTTAACTGCTCTAAAAGTGATGAACACTTTTCCTACATCCAGACAATTTTCCCTGAAACAACTCATTCCCATAGCTTCCTGCCCCATCATGGTGGTCCCTTGTGAAGGGTGCACCTCCATCTTTCTCTGTAAGTAGTTTCTCGGTAATGGAAGACTGTGACCAGATCCACCCTCCTCTAGGCTGAACAAACCCCATTTATTCAGCCTTTCCCCATAAGCCAGTGTGGTTAAGGTTAGCCCTTTGCATTACGAGTCTAATACATCTGCCTGTTATTGTAACTTTAACACCTAGAAAAAGTTAAGAGTATAGCATGCCTAGACTTCCTGTCATTTAAAATAACTGACAAAGTACACTGAAACATCAGCCAGTTCTTAATGAGTAAATGATTCACATCTCTGAAATCAAAATTTCTAACTTTCTTCTTGAATATAAAGTTATGTTATTCCACACACAGTTTAGCGCTATCCACACTAGTCCTTACATGTTTTTGCCAAGTGTTTGTACTCTCAACTGAAATAAAGCTTGATTTAGCAGGAAGACTTGATCTAAGCCATTAAGCATTATTCACAGCATGACTTGCAGATTACAAAGTGAAAAGCATCCAATGATTTTATTGGTTGAGTAAGATATTGAACCCTCTATATGTCTCCAAGTTTTCATCAAGTGCAGCTTGACAATTAAATTATTGATCCTCTTGTGCCTCAGATGTAACTGACTACCTTACGTGAAGACTTGTAAGAATTTGAAATAAATGCATTCCGAAGCCATTACTGGTACAAGTGTCCCTCTAAATCAAAGTGAGGAACATACTTCACTAGTATTTTAACTCTTATACTAGCTAACGAAGATTTAAATTATTTCTGTTACATAAACAAGTGTTCTGCACGCTGACTTCGAGCTACAAAAGGCTTAAGTAATTTATTTTAAAATCGACTTCCACGGTGGATTAAAAGAGTGAAGCACAGGACTGAAAATAGATTAAAAGGTTCAACAAGTCTTCCTTTGTGGATATCGGGGAGTTTAAGCGAGCACAGAATAAACCCCTACAACAACAACTATTTTTTGGGAGACGCCCGCTGTTGGGCAGATTTACAGTGACTGCTTTCCTTCTGGCCACGGCGGCGCCCGGCCGTTCAGGCGGCCGGCACGGTGCGGTGCTGCACCCTGCCCACAGCCGCAGAAGGCCGGGCCGGGCGGGCAGCTCTCCAGGAGGGACTTCCCGTCAACGCGGCTGCCCGCCGGAGATGGAAGAGTCGTCGCCTCCGCGAGACGGGCGGCGGGCACCGGGCGAAAGGCAAGGGGGTCTGTCCTGCCTTCCCACCGCGCGGCCCGAGAGCGACGTGGGTGCGTCAAGACCCCGGCCGCCAGCCCGAGAGCGGTGGGGCCCGGCGGCCCCGAAGGCCGGCACGGCGGCGACCGCCGCCCGGGCGCGGCGCCGACCCGCGGGGGGGACGGGCAGGCGGCCGGCCCGCCCGCGGCATGAGGAGCGCGGCCCGCTACCTGCTGGTCTCCAGGGACGAGTAGCGCTCGGGCAGGATCTGGAGGCAGCGCTGGAAGAAGCGCACATGCCGCTCCCGCAGGAAGTCCAGCCGCTCGGCCTCCCCCGAACACGGCGCCGCCGCCGCCATCTTGCCGCCGCCCGCGCTCGGATTGCGTCGCGCCCGGATTGCGTCACGCGCGGCAGCCGCCCCGCCCCCTCTGCGGCGACGTCACCGCCAGAGGCCCCGCCCCGGCGGGAGGTGCCGTCCGGGTCCCGGCGCCGCCGCGCCCTCGCCGCGGGAGGGGACGGGTGGCCGCGCCTTGTGTCACTGCGGCAGCGTGCCGGGAAACGCGCTTTTAATACGCACGGAAATACACGCCGTGACGCAAACCCTGCCAGTCCGACAGATGACGTTTCAGATCCGACAGTGAAAAGTACATGGTTAATATACGTCATTGTGTCAAGCAGTAATGTGACAACTCCTGAGGACTGCTGGCCGCCCTTCACAGGCAAGGAAGTCACCGTCCTGCGGCAGGGACAGGTAGGTGCTCATCTATAACCCTTGTCTCCAGCCTGGGACAGCTCTAAAAACAAGGCAAAAAAGCATAAAGAGCGAGCTCATATATAGCTGGATTTTTCTCATCCTACGCGTCCATCGTTCTTCTCCTTACCTATGAGGAATACGTAAAAGCGGCTCTGAAGCTGTTGGTGTGATCTCTTTTGTGCGTTCCTCCCAGCCCTTGGTAGGTCTGTACAGCCTGGACCTGTCTCTGGTTACGTGAATCTCGACCTCAGCGTGAAACAAACAAAAAAAATGGGTCTTTTGCATTGATCACAGAACGCGTTACATACACTCATCAGGTCTTCATCATATATATAGGTGCATGTGAATAGGCTAGCCAGAAAGAGACTTTTTCCTCCACTCTCACAGGAAATGGCAGAAACATGAAATCAGTAAGGGGGGCAACAACCGCGTCCTCTCATTAAATTTTAGTAATTTAAAAGGTTAAACTTCTAAGAACCCAGACAATGGTCCCACAACTCTTCTGGAAGCCAGCCTACTTATTTAACTAATGGTAGAAAGCTATTTACAAAATAAAACATCACCCATATTGCAGCTCATTTGTATGAGCTACAGGCTTTACGCAGAATAAATATTGCTGGGAGATAAATAAATTCTCTCTTGTCTTTTTTTTTTTTTTTAAAAACACAAGAACAACTATGCCTGCTGCATTTTTGTGTCCTGATAATAAGGATTACTTATTTTTTTCCCTGTATCAACCATTTAGGTAAGTAAAAATAATTGCTTTTTACTCAATGAGGAAAAAGGTTGTTTAACCAACCAAGCTACACACGCCTCAGATTAAAACAAAAAAAATGGTAAGTCACCTTCTCTCTTAACTTGGCCAATCTTTTTCCTTTTTCTCGTTTCTCTACTTCTGCAGCTTGTTTTTGTAGAATCCTTTGCTCCAGTTTACGTAGATCCTGAAATATGTAACACAAGGAAAAGCAAAACTTTTATTTGGAAATAAAACAAATTGTCTGAAAATACATATGCAGCCTCTTCACAGTTAATTAACTTTATAAGGCTCTATGACAAAATATTTACAGTAGGTAGCTACTTGCTATGGCTTGTCCTGCACAAACAAATTATAGTTACACAGTTTGGGGGGGGGGGGGGGGGGGGGAAGTATTGTCATTTTATCAATTAATATCTGTTTATGAAAATGTACTCTAGTGTGAATGCTGACAATAATATCAGTTCTCCAGTAATCAGATTTACATTGATACGGGACTAACTCGACTTTACAGCTGCTGAAACCTGCAGAATATTTAAACATCTCTTTCTATTTCACATCTGCATACAACAATCAGGTGGTCTTAACGTTTTCTATAGCATAGAGAGCAACGCAGCCCAAGCTGTTTTTCCCAAACATTTTCACATTGAAGTAAATAAAACCACTTCTATATGTAGAAAGAAATATGGGCTTGAATAATCCTACAGAACTTGATATTGAGGAAAAGGAACATCTTTGTCTAAAATAAAGTTTCATACTGTTTCTTGTATGTAACAGATGCTGTTATTCATAGTGAATCAAAAATCACTTTAAATGAATGAAACTTTGATTTTAAAAAGTGTTTAACAGATTATATTGTAGGAGGAACTAGGCAAATTTAAAACAACATGCATAAATGGAGATGTAATTACGTACACCCTCTTGAAACTTAGTAATTTCTTCTGCAGCAATTCTCTTCCTTTCCTCCTTTTCAGCTTCCTCTCTCTTCTCCTTTTCAAGCTTTTCAAGTTCCTCCTTTTCTTTCTTCTGCAACGTATACCTTTCCAACACTAACTTCATGTGGCATTGGTGCTGGTGTTCTTTTTGTTGCTTTTTCTCCTTCTTGTCTTCTAGTTGTAATTCTGCTGCTCGTTCCATTGCAAATGCTGTTGCTTTCTGTTTCTTCCATGCTTCAATTGCTGCTTGTTGTCTTTTTCTTTCTTCTGCTTTTTGCTTTGGACCGTCTTCACGCTGTAGCCATTCTTCCTTAAGCATTTTTTCTGACCTCTCTTTCTCCTTTAAGTTTCCTTCTTTTTCTTTCCACTTCTTAATTGACTGCAAGAGAACAGTAGGAAAAAAAAAATAAGGTTTTCATGAAAATTTTACACATTCCCATTGATTCGGTCTGATGAAAACATATGCTCCAAGGATACAAACTGTAGACAGGAATTAAAAGTCTACAAAAGGCAAAACTGAAGGCAAAGAAGCCCCTATGTCTGCTTTCTCACTTTTTTTTTTTTTCCCCGTTTTATGAATCACACAGGCAGGTTTAATACATGCCTGCTAAAATTATTTAAGTTATGGTATTCATATTAACTTTGGGTAGTTATGAATGTTGGTGTAATATGCTTTTTTAATGCAAACGTATTTCAGATCTTAATTTGAAGAAAAAATCAACAATTCCACCTACTATTTTATAATTCAGTTTTTATGTCAGCATATCTTTTATTACTCAGATGGATAGTTCTTGAAGGAATCATAATCCTCTATGTCAGCATGGCGTAGGTATATTGCCTATACAGTGGGATAGACATTCTTGTGGACAGATGTAACAAGAACTGCAATTTCAGATAGGATCACTTACTGCTCTGGGATTGGCATCTAACTTCCTGGATGACTACTGTCAAAAGCATTTATAAGATACTTGGACAATACACAGCCCACTTCAGTGTGTTGTTAGGTCTATAGTTACTGGTAATTCTTTAAGACAAATATTTTTGGCAAGTTGCGGATGCTGAAGACTTCAGTTATATGATCAACTATAACAGAAATCCACCTAGCACTACCACCAGAGAGGCAAATACAAAAATAAGAAATGCGTGCATTTTAAAAGTAAGTACTTTTTCTTAAAGCTACAAAAGCCCTAGAGGGGTTATTTTACCTCTTTCTTTCTTTTGTGTAAAATTAGAAATTCTTGATACCATTTGTCATGCTGTTCAATATCTTCTCTTGTTCTTCCACAGAGATACTCAAGGGCTTCATCCACATAAGATAGCCTTCCTTTGTGTTTTGTCCTTACTTTCAGAAAATTTTGGTGATCATAGTCATCCCAGCCTCCTTGCCGCCCTCCTGTTTGCTGAAGAAATCTTTCAAACTCTACTACTTCTTCAGGTAGATGATTTTCCAGTGTTTTATCAACTGAGACCCTGGCTGATAGTAATTTAGAAACTACTTCTGTTGTTGAGCTGCCTAACGCCCACAGTTCCACTTTTCTTTCAAAGACATTGAGCTCATTAATGGCAGTTTTTTCCTCCTTCAAAAGCTGTTCATAGCTGAAAAGAAAACATACACTGAAATGTAAGAAAAAAAATAATCCAGTATTCATTGTTCATTCACCAAAAATGAATTTTGGAATTGTTCAATGCCACACAAAAGCTATTCTTCAAAGATTAAGAACTGAAACGGTAACACAGATGACAGCACAGTTATAATGATCCCCTAATAAAGCACTACACAATCAGAGTTAAGTTACCCTTTTAGTGAAAGCACACGTTTATGGCACTCAAACAACTAACTCAATCCCCTCCTGACACCAGTAGAGAGAAAGGCAAAAAAACCCAAGCCTGGCCACTTAAAAAACAACAGTAACAACAAAAACCCCACAATTTAATGTCTTGTGCAGCTCTTCTCTGAAAAGCCTTTTCATAGGCAAATCGTTGTTACATTGGATCACTGAAATAGCTATATAAGCAGCCTCTCTAAAAGGCTGTTTCTCAAGATTTTAACCTTGATAGCTTGAGTTTTTATTTACATACCACAGGAATCACTAGCAAAAGAGTAAATCAAAAGAACAGTTTACTTGATTAATGCAAAGTTTTCATTGTGTCCTATGAAAGCACTTTTTCTTCTAGCTGAAGCATGTATAAACATACATTTGCCTCTGTTCTTCTTTAAAAGCATTGATTGCATTTTCAACTTCTTCCATCGTTTCCTTGAGCTTGTCAACAACTAAAAAAGAAAAGCAGAAAAGAGCATATCACTTAAGAAGTCTTCAGTATTTACCAGTAATTCAGCACTATCCAGAAATGTAGACACTGGCAGAGACTTCTGGGACACTTTTATTTCAGTGTACAAAAAAGCATGCATTTCCATCTCAAACAGCCTTAAAAGACGGACTCTCATTTATTCAGAAGGTGTAATTTCACAGTTATTTAGCTAACTGGATGCAAATCCCAGTATAAATGTTTATTTGCATTAAACAAGTCTCGTTCTGAGTAACTTTCAACTGATTCACAGAATAAGACAGCCTTATCCTAAAGAGTTCCCACTTCTGTTTTTTATAACAATGCAATTAGTGACTTAAGAAGCACACTCAAATCTTTGGTTTACACAAGGCTGTAGCAATCCTGCTTAACCTACAGGTCACTACTTTTACAGAGCTGATGGACATCAAAGTAAGACTTTACCCTGTACCATCAGCATGCTGTAGTCCTGGTGTAGAGAAAGAGGGTAGACAGCTGTCTAGAGAAGATCTGTTTTGCAATGGTAGAAAAAAGTTTTAGAATCTGTTTTAAACCAGTACAACATCTCTATGGACACATATTGAACACATAGTTTAACTAACCCGGATTTAAAAAGTAATAAATTAGTACAGTTATATAATCTATAACTCTTAGTTCAGCTTTCATGCCTTGTTAGTTCTTGGGATCTTTGCTGACAGCTTAAGAAGATAATGCATTTTTTAATAGAATAGACACTGAATAAATGAAATTAGATGGATCTTACCTATCATCAGAAAGCCCTCAGCTAGTACAAGGGCTTCAACTTGAGTGCCACATAAGGTAGTAGAGAATCACAAGAGAATGGTTCTTTCAGTGCTTATTTCCCAAAAGTTTCAAAACATCCACACTGAACAAGTTGTTTCAACTTTTTCCACAGAATATTCCAATTCAAGCCATGTGGATGGCTAGAAATGAGTTCCCTGTAGACCCTACTCTGTGACCTTCTTACCAGATGAAAGGGAACTATAGCTAAATGGCACCAGAATACTAGCTTTATTTTACATAAGGCAAAGGCTTATGTAAAGGCTTATATAGAAAATACCTGGCTTTCAACAGCCCGAAGAAACAAATACACACCACTTCTAAGACAGAGTAAGTTTCTCTGTTTGCACACAGAACTGCACGATCTTTCACCATTTCCTACATTTCTGCATTCTTCCCTTCCCAGATTCCTGGAAAAGCAGACAGACGGGAGAAGGAGTATCCCAAGTCCACTGGAAAATCACAAGCTCAACTATGCAAGAAACCTGTCTACAGAGGAAAATGTTTTTAAATCTGTCATCACAACTTACATTCTGGTGTAGGCTTCACATCTTTTAGTTGTTGCTGAAGTCTCTTCACATTATTTTGTATTTTTGATAGCTGCTGCAGGATTTTAGCTTCTGTTAAACACAGTAAGGTACTGATAGTTACAACAGTTTCTTTTTGCATTAGATTCAATACAAGAACAAGAGCAACGAAGTGTCCAAAATAAACTGGGGATTTCATCTAAGCAGGGACACAAATTCTGTTCGATCATAAGAAACTGCTATACTAAGCATTTTAACATAACTGTTAACTGCATGTAGCTGACTGCATGGGCCATGTATCTCCCCACACAGCATCAACAGATTATAAAATTAGTAGCTGCTATTTCTAAAAGGGTCAACAGGATAGTCATATCTAGCTTAAATCAGGTTTTGTTTTTTGTTTTTTTTCCCAAACCTTTTATCTGGAACTGTAGTTTGGAGAATATTGCCTATGCAGATGACACCTCCTCTAGAATTTTGGGGGATACTCTGGCGTAGGCCTCAAAACACTCAGCAGTGAAGAGAAAACAAACTTGGAAAGCGTATGTGAATGTACTACTTCAATGAGATTTATTTACTTGCTGTGTTAACTAAAGTAGAATCAATGTTTTCGTCTTCTCCAAGCATGCGTGCACTTATGTGCTTTGTTACCACTGGCCTCCTCATGAGTCCATAAATACAATACTGATGAGGATGAAGTTCGGGATACATCTTAGGTAGTAAGGAGCTGTATCTTCTATCCTAAGAGATTTGGTTTATGGAAGAGATAACAGAATCCAAGACCTAAACGTAACAAAATGCAGCTAAGACATGACCCTACTAGTTGCTGCTGAGACCACAGAAAGTGTAAAAGCATATACATCATGCTGAAAGACTTGAACATAGTAAATGGGAAGTTTGAGGGTTCTAGTACATACCCTAAAAGATCCTACTCTAACACTCCTTCACATCTCACATGTAGTGCCTTACACCTCTCATCTTTGTCCTCTTTATTAATCTCACAACACTATCTCCATCCATATTTCCATGCTCCCTTCTTAGACCTGGAAAATTTTCTGAACTTTTTAGCTTAGTCATTCCTTGGAAATATTTACAATTCTTAAGGATTGCAGGACATAAAGCATATGATAAGTTTCCTTAATTAGAAGACACACATTAAGACACATAAAAATTTGTAAGGTAAGTGTATTTTTAGTTGTCTCTACGTGTCCTCTCCCTTCTTCAACTTACTTTGTTTTGATCTTCTATATCAGAAGGCATAGCATGATTTATTTGATTACTTTTGAAAGAATCTAGGTACTGTGACCAGAGAGTTGCTTTTTTCCTGAAGCATTTAATTAGTCCATAAGTGGAACAGATATTGTAGGACAGACTGTGTACTGTCTCACAGTATTATTTAGACTGTGAATATTTATTATCCAAGAATTTGAAAAATGCAAACACAGAGCTGTTTAGAAGTGTATTTAAAGGCAGCAATCAGCGAGTGAAAACGGTTGTTGTTGTAAGTATGTATGTGTTGTACCTTAGCTAAACTACATTAGATTCTGCAATACACACACAAAATTGATTCCAAGTTTCTAAAACAGTAACTTTCCACTGAAGTTGTTCTGGGTGGTTTCTGCTACATTCAGGATTAAAAGGAAACAGTTAATAACACAGAAGACCCAAAATGTTTATGCTTCTGAATTTTGCAAGTGAATTGTGGAAGTCTTTATAAGCAGTACATGTGGGGAAATACCATACTTTTACCAGCATCTACCTTCCACCTGAACTAATCTCTCTGTATTACTGATTATTAAACCATTTAAACAAACAACAGTAGAGTAAAAAAAAAAAAGGCAAACAAAAAACCCAAATAAAACCCCACTTACTTTCATTTTTCCTGCTGACAGTCATGCCATGTTCTAGTTCCTCTAGTATGCTGTATTCTGCCCTGAAATTACTCTTCCTATTGTAGAGATGTCCATTTTTGTCTTTTTCTATATTTGCAAGCCTGGAAAAAAAGGTTGCCACACTGAGTAAGACATGAGTACTCGGCAAAGCCCCAATATTCTCCAAGGTTAGTATCCAGCTGAGGCTGTGTCAACAGGACTGTCTTAGATTTCAAATCACTGGTTTGTTCCTACAGCTGTTTTCAAGGAAAGTCTTTCTGCAGTTACAAGACTACACCCCACAGTAACCCAAGAACTTAAACAAGAGAAAGAAGTTAACAAGGAAATTACCTTGCTGACAGGCAGTGGTTCACATACTGGAATGACCCAAAATTTTATCTGTATCAGGGAGCCTTACGAGAATTTTCATTGGAAAGTGTGGGGACAGAGAGAGGCTGTATTAATGCAGTTGCACATATAGATGGAGCCCCAGCACAGACAGAACAAGAACATTCCCTCAGCCTTAACACTAGCAATAGCACTACTGCAACTGAAGATCCAAATTCAAGTTCATCTGCATTTAAAGCTGCTACCTTACTTACTGATTATGCTTTATGAATAGTACAGAGGGCTATAGGTGAATTTTGCTTTCTTACTAAAGACAGAAGCTTTAGAGTACAGCTCAGAGTGGGATGTGCTTTGCCTTACTACAACCAGGCAGTATATTAAGAGTTTGACCTACAGAACAGCATATGAAAACGGACTGCAGATACTGCAGTCGTGAGCATGTCTGTGAAGTTTGGTGCCACCACGTTAGAGATCAGAACAGGAGGACACTGCACTGGTGCCACACAGTACAGAGATATCTGGTAGGATTCCCAGCATTAAGCAACACTACCAACAGCCCAAGAAACTCTCGGTAGCAGCTTGGTTTTTCAGCAGGCTATTGCTGCTATATGGTTCAAACCCCTATACGGTGTAGTTTATGGTTCACAGTTTAAATGCTTTGCTGTCCACTGGAATTCACAGACCAGACCGAAGTACCAAATCTCCCCACACAGTGCACTAAAAGCCTTCAGAGCACAACAACTACAGAAGCACAATGTGCCATAGTTAAATGGCATGCCTTGTTTGAAGCTACTTGGAAATGTCTACGTTACCCAGCAGTCAATTTTTGAGCCATAACCCAGGATCCATAATAACTAAGGAGAGGCTGATTCAGTCAGACAGTGTAAAACACTGCTGTGAGATTTAAGTGTCACTGTTCAAGGCTTCACAACTACAAACCTCTCCTTCAGCCGCGTGGCTACGTCAGCTCTTCCTCATAAAGCTCATCCATTCAGGAAGAAACCTCCCTGTTCTTTCAGCTGCCAGCATAGTTGTTACAGCACTTACTCAAGATGTGGGGAAACAGATTTAAATCACTTCTGTGCCTGAGCTGTCTTGAACCCCCGTTTTCCAAAGCAGTGGCCTAGGTAGTCTAGGTGAAGTGCTTTCAATCTTCTCCGAGGAAGCTGTTGTAACGCTGCTGCAATTACCTGTTCGTTGGTACTTCTTAAGGGCCTTAGGCCCTTAGAAGGGTAAGCACAGCTGAGTAGGAAAACTGAAAACCCAGTTATGCCACACACACTTTCTTTTTAGTGCATCTAGTGCAGCAATAGCTTACTAAAGAAGATGCGCAACCAAAGTCAAAATGGTATTTAAAACAACAGAACAATTTGGAGCACATGAGCCTATCCTGAACTACTGTAACAACCACAATAATCTGCCTGAGATCCTGAAAAGGAAATCCTAGCCTCAAGGTTTCATTACCATAAATTCTTACCTTGAACCTTGAGTTATGTTACCTCCAGAACAGCATGAAAATATACTTATGATGAAGTGTTTAACTTACTGAGCTTTTAGCTTTTCTGCAGTTCTTATGAATTCAACTTTCTTAGCTTGTTCAGCTTTCATCTTCCGGTTCTGAAATTGTCGACCAGCACTGGCAGTACTGGAACGGCTGTCATTCTGTACATAACAAAATCAAGTATTATTCAAAAACAGTATTTTTTAAATGCTCATTGGTTATTTTTAAGCAGAGCACACCACAGTGCAGACTAACAGCATTACTTCAGCTTTATACTGGTGCAATTCAACCAGTTTTAAGTCACAGAGGTATAAAACCAGAGTGACGGCAGGCTGATGACTGTATACAATAATGCATTCCTCAACGGAAAAATGGAAAGACTGCAGCATCAGCTTGCTCTGACAGAGGCTGCTCACCACGCTGCAAAACGAAATCAAGGCAACTGGCTTGCCTCTCATGGCAGCCCGTCTCTTGACGAGTCAGACTAACTGCATACCTGACTATAAACATGTAATCTACGCTAGGCACATCACCCCCCTTTCATCTTGTTCAAGAAAAGCACTAGCCTCACTTCTGAAGGGCTTAACAGCCAACTCTTAATCACAGCATCCTTAACACAACCACTGCTAGGAATGCAGGTTATGAAACCGCCTGTTCAGGTTATGAAGCTACCACGTACAGGCCAGCCCAGCAAACCCGCACTGCTCCCTCCAGCTTTCTTTATAACATTTAGCCCTACACCTTGTACGGGGCTGGAACTCCTCAGCGGCCGCCTCCCGGCGGGCCCGCGGAGAGGGGCTCCCCCCGGAGAGGGGCTCCCCCCGGCCGGCGGGGGAAGGCCGGCGGGCTGGGGGCCGCGGCGGCGAGGCCTTTACCTGTTGCCGCCCGGCGGCCGCCGCAGCGACAGCCATTGCCAGAGCAGCCATGTTGCCTGCGGCCCCGGCGGCCGCCCCGCCCCGCCTCCCGAAATCCTGGGATTTCGACAGAAAGAAGGCGGGCTTTCTGCGCAGAGGGTCTGCCCCGTGGTCTCTGAGCCGAAGGGGGTGTGTGTGAGACGTGCCGCCCGCTCGGAGGGGGAAGGCGCCGTCCAGAGCGCCCGCGGAAGGCTGCGGGCGCGCGGGCGCTCGAGGTGGTGAGCGTTCGGAGAAGACAGCGGCCTCGAAAGGCCGCAAACTATTCCCCGGTGCTGTTTGAGCCCCCTGAGTTGTCTTGAAGAGCTGGGGCCGCAGGCTGGGCATCGCAAGCTGGTGCCCCGTCAGAGCGACGTGCTGAAGAGGCGGTGGGCAGCGCTGTGGGCTGTTTCGGAGTCCGCTATAGGGAGATCCATCAAATACATGGCAGCAAGTGGTGCTTGCTGCAGGGCAGCTCTGTGTCCCGCTCTTCTCTCGGTGTCTGGTGTCAACTGGGAAGAGCCATGTATGGTTGTAATTTGACTATGACTGATTAACCATCTTGCATATATGATTTAACACTTTCCCCCCTCTTTCTCAGCTGATGGAGCGCACTTGTTACTGGCTCCGGTTTCATTTATGTTGGGATTTGAGGTTTTGTATTGATTGCTTCCTTCAGGAAGACCAGAATACATCCTCCGTGTCCTGACAGAAAATCAGAGAGTTTCACATTATTCAGTACATTTTGGGGTCTCTCAAGATCTTGTTTTTCACTCACATGTACCAGTCAAACTTTTAATGAGCTGCCAATTAACATTTCTGCAGAATAGAAATCATCTATTCATGCAGTGGCTTTGCTAGATAAAGACATGTTACGAACTGGTGTTTTCCCAGCTGCAGAACACAAAAGCGTTCACAGATGCTAACCAAATGGCCTAAGCTGAAGACGTTTTATTGCCTAATTGATGTTTCTAAGAGCACTTCCCTGATACATTTTTCCTCTTTATATTTTATGACTGTGCTTACATTTGATTTCTTTGTATTTGCTGAATAGGAATTAACAAGTAAAGGAGAACATTTCAAAACCTGAAAATAGTCATCAGCATAAATTAAGGAGAATTGTTCTCACAGATTGCTACCTGAAATGTCTTGTAAAAGTATTCTCTCCCCAGCAGTGTTTCAAAGTATTCTTTGTCTTATCCTTCACTATTGGATGTAAGAGAAAAGTGTGTCATCTAGAACATGTTCGTATTTGCTTTCCTTTGCTGACTGTCAGTCCTTCCAAGGTTTTTGTTATTAGGATCAGCAAACAGGTAACTGGTCAGGGATTGCTCCACAGCAAGCACCTGTTTTCAGCAAGCATTTTAACAAGGTGGCTCTGGTCATAGTGTAATTCAGATACTGTTCAGTAGTTCACTAATAATTTCTGTGTGGTCAGTCTCTATTATTGTTTGCCACACACTTTACTTGTGAGTTACTCAGAATCCTGAGCACTTTACAAAGATGCCGTGGAAACCACGTGCAGAGGTATTTCAGGTATCTGAGCAGAGCTAGGCTTGGCTAGTTCTGGCGCTAAGCACTGGGGGCAGCCAGGCATCAAGTTGTGATGCTGGTATAAAGATGAACCCTGGCTTTCCACTGGGCCAGGGCGTTACTTCATTCCCTCTATGGAGCAGGACTCATCTAAGCCAGGATATATGCCTGTGGTGGGTTGGCCTTGGCTGGCCACCAGCTGCTCACCAAGTTGGTCTATCACTCCCCTCCTCAGCAGGACAGGTGGGGAGAGAATAAGATGAAAAACTCATGGGTTGAGAGTTTAATAAATAAAAGCAAGGCCCATGCTCGGAAGTGAAGGAAAGCAAAAAGATTTATTCTCTACTTTTCAGCAACAGGTGATGCCCAGCCACTTCCTAGGAAGTAGGGCCCCAGTACATGTAGCAGTCGCTTTAGAAGACAAACAACTTACTAATGAATGCCCCCCCCTCCCCCATTTGTCTTAGCTGTTATTGCTGAGCACAACATCATATGATATGGAATACCCCTTTGGTCAGTTTGGGTCATCTGTCCCAGCTATGTCTCCTCCCAATCTCTTGCCCACCCCCAGCCCACTGGCCTTTGGGGAGGTGTTGGAGAGACAGCCCTGATGCTCTGTGATCACTGATCAGCAATAGCCCGAACACTGGGTGGTGGGCTATTCATACCACACTGAGTGGTATGAACACCATTCTAGCTACAAACACAAAGCACAGCTGTATGCGGACTGCAGTGGGGAGTGTTAACTGCATCCCAGCCAGACCAAATAGAATGCCACAACTCTTGGCTGGCATCTGCGTACTTTTTGTAAACAGGTAATCTAGATCCAGAAGAAGCAAGCTAGATAATTACGTTAACTTAACTACATCCTGACCTCTCCCACACTCTCTCAGCTTAGTTTGGTATTCGAAGTTAGCAAATCCCTGACAAAGTGTGTGTTTTGCTACATAAAAGCTTTCAAGATTTTGCGCAAAAGTAAAGCATGGAAGTATACTGAGAAAAAATAAAGCTGTTAAAATTCAAAGTAACTGGGTATACATAGAATAATAAAGCCCAAATAACAGGAAAAAAACCTATTAACCTGGAAGGTGCAATGCCAACAATCAGAGTTGATCACAGCCCCTTATCTTTATGGAAGAGGCATTATCTGTCACAGTATTGGTTCAGCAGTATCTCCCATTTTCCTGAAATCCTTCAAGCCAAATAGAGAAAATGGACTGCACAGTAACATTATATTCCCATCCCTGAGATCCCTGAGGAAATCACCTGTCTTACCACGAGGCATAAGCATCCACTCACTGGATGTGGATCCCCATAAGAAAGACTTCCCTATATTAATGTTTCTCTCCAGGTGAACTCAGAGTGGTTTTTTTTTTATTGGTGCCTTATCTCTGGATCCTCAAGAAGGATGCCTTAGGGCAGTTGTAAAGTGTCAAGCAGAGAAGACAGCCGGTGTTAGAGAAGCAAATTGGAAGTAGTTTAAAAGAGAAAGACTGCATTAAGGATCAGAATAAATCAATGCCTTCAACCCTATAGGTACAACTATCCACTTGTGAAGGCATTCATAAAATTGTCTGGGTATCCTAGACTATGAAAGCACCCAGTTGCTGCTAAACAACATGGGCTTTCCTTGTATTTTAATTTCTGAAAACAGTGTCTCCACTCTAGTCTAGCCTCAGACTCCCAAGTTAGAATTCAAACAACTCAGGGCATCAGCCAGAATGTGGAAAAAAATGTAAGCAGGTGCAAAAGAAAAGCTATTACAGGTACATGGATGATATGTGCTTATTCTGGGGCGCTGTAATAATGCACTCTGTGGTGGGATAAGCAGAGTAGGGAGGGGCACCTGATAGGTACACCAGCAGTAAGTGAGTAGTGCAGATGCAAACAGGGATGGTACGGTTCTGCACTGTGAAGGCAGGCTGCTTTCATCTCGTTAGTTTTTGTCCACCAGGTGTCATCTGAGAAGCACCTGATAGTTACTAAAGGCATAGCTTTTGTATTTTTTCTTTCCAGAAAACAACAGCAAGCTTTTACTGTCTATAGGTAACATAGCCTGCACGTAGCCCTTTGGCTGTCTCTACCCCTCTTTACAGGATGGTCTGATCTGTCCCCATACTGGTGCTATGAGCACCCCTTCATTTGATGAGGACAGAGAGTGGTCATCACATCACGTCTCCCTGTGAGACCTGATGTGGAGTGCTATCAGACCTGACAGCCTGGACACACAAAGGTTTGTTGCTATGCAGCCGCAGCTCTCTGTCAGTGTCGGTGTCCCCCAGTACCTTGTCCTGCCAGTGCCTAGCTTGCCCCAGAAGTTGAGGAGCTCCAGACTAGACAGTGGCAGTATAGAAGATCTCTTTCCTGTTCCCCAGATGAGTGCCTATTCCACTCGCCCTAACTCATTTTTGCATAAATCTGTGTTTTAGGTAGGAGGGACTTTGCATGGTGGCATGATGGCAAGGAACGGTAGCTTGGCTTTCACATTTTGTTCTGTGTAGAAGGCATCTCCAAAGAAACTAAAAGCACAAGATATAGAAAGAGGCCTGGAGTCAGTAGCTTAGTTTCAGTAAGTGTTTGTAGGAGAATGTAGATGCTAGATGGTAGGAAAAAAAAAAAAAGTTCTATTCAAAATATCTGCAGAAATATCTGCTCATCTAAACTACCGTTTCCTTTCATTTTCTTTCTGTAAAACACAGTCTATTTATTTCAAGAAAATAAACCTGTATTTGAACCCTGATTGAAATCTAGATTTCACACTAAAAATGAAGTGGAAGACCAAAAGGGAAATGAAAAACCTGAAAAAATCCACGTTACAAATCCAAGGGTCCCAAATGAACAGGAACACACCATTTTAGTGTTCTTCACTCTCTCCTGATTTATAACTGTGTAAATGACAACTGATTCTGATCTCTTAATAATTTGTCCTATTCCTTCTTTTTTTCCTCCAATTCTTTCCTTTCTTTTCCCATTCTCTAGAATTTCCTCATGTATTTTCACATCATCTCCCCTTCTTGCCTCTTCTGTAATTCTCTCCTTCTTCATCTCCCTTTCCTGTTATAAAAGGAAAAAAAAAAGTTTCCCAAACTGTACTTGAAACAAACACAAAGAGATAGCAGGCATGCCAGTA
Source organism: Gavia stellata (assembly GCF_030936135.1). Taxonomy (NCBI): domain Eukaryota; kingdom Metazoa; phylum Chordata; class Aves; order Gaviiformes; family Gaviidae; genus Gavia; species Gavia stellata. Next base: position 66,864,058 of record NC_082637.1, read on the forward strand.
AAACACAAACGTTTCCTAAGGTGTTACTTAAGCCTCAGAGGTTTTCTTAAAATCGTTCTGAACGTGATGAAGGTGTTAGTCCTAAGTTCAAGTCTTCCAAAATACCTTCCTTCTTAGATCTGGCAAGCAGGGGACAGAAATGTGCTCTGGCAAAATTACAGAAAGTTTGAGGCTTGGCCAAATGTCAACACAGCAAAAAGTTGGATGCTCTCACTGGTACACGTTTGTATATTCAATCAACAACCTTAGCAGCTGCTTGTGTTTGAAACTGGCACACTGAATAGGTCACACTACTGACAGCATCAGTTATGCTGGGGCTTCAAGACATTACTCAGCAGCTGTCTCTGCTACTTCTCTTTCATCGTGAGTTTTTAATTTATCAGCTCCTATGCTACTTTTCTGTAACTGCTTATTAATGCAGTCAAGTGTGATAAACTTTCTTATGCCTTCCCTTTCACTCGCCTTTTCTGTGGCTTCTGCGAAAAACTGGCTGACTGCTTCGGGCTGTCAGGAGCTTTTCTTCCTTCTGTCACGTAAAGGCCAAGAGTCTACTAACTTAAGCCACTCTCAGCAGCACTCTGAAAACCTCAAATAAGTCAGAGGCAGATAAATCAGATTGCATTACCAACATAATGAAGGTTCTCTAGGGAAGTGTGCCCTGGAGAAAAGCGAGGGTTTCCTAGGTGCATGAGGAAAATGGCTGGGTGGCAAAGCTGACCTGTACTAGGAGCAAGTGCAACGATATTTGTGCACGAAAGCAAAACTGTCATACACAAATAAAGAGAATCACTTGGTCTGTCACAATTGCATGGCCTAGCATTGCTGCAGCTGGAAGTGTTTAAAAGTTTTGGCACCGATTTCATAATGGGCACATCAAAGCTCTGAATTTTTGTGATGACTTCTATTTTTCTCAGTTCTAGTACCTACAGCTCACTATGGTAGCTATGAGAGTTAAGTGATTAAATTAGTGATCAGAATGAAATTTTTAATCAGAATTTAAAAGCTACATTTTTGAATGTTGTACTTCTACATTTTTTATTTGTAGTTACTGTAAGTCCTTATGCTTAAGCAGCTAACTGAGCATGTGTGTGACTTGGGACTGTAACTGCACAAACCAGTACAGCAACACACATACGTCAATCACAGTCACAATTTTTGGCTCCATTTTTCTGGATATATGGCTGAAAAACACAAGACACACTTACTGCAAGTCTTTATCGTTTAAAAAGAGAAAACCCAAACAAGAAGTCCATTTACAGCAAAAAATTCATATTGTCCAAATTCAGTTTCAAAAAGAAACTTGAAATGGTGACAACAAGTACTGTTTTCATGGCTGCCATAAAGCTACCCCAGTTTCACAGATTATTCCAAATTTTAGTAGCACTGAGTTAAACATTGTGGGTTTCACAGATCTATTCTTGCAATGAAAACAAGCAGTTGGCTAGTGGGTTTTATTCACATTCACTGAGTTTTCTTCGACCAACACCCATTTATCAAAGAGGAACACCTTCCAGACCATATTAAACATTGCCTCTAATTTCACACCTGGTGTCAGAACAGTTTACTGTAAAACATGGCAGTATCTGTGCAAGAAGATACCTGTTTGTGCCAATATTAGGTCAAATAAGTGTTTGGGCAAAAGATGCAGTAAATTTTTGTGGCTGTAAGATAGGATCTTGGCACTGTTTTAGAGGAAAGGCTATGGTTAAGACCCTCAACACATAGTCCTGTTCCCTTGATCTTTCATGGTATTTCTCATGTGGAGTATACAGTCTCAAAGTTGTGTGACGCTGGGATAAGTACTCCTGGTTTCTGTCCCGACCAAATATTTGCCCCAGTGAAGTCAGTAGAAATGTAGCTCTGTGAACAAGTTGACACAAACACCATTTGTCTCTAACTTCATGCTTTTTGCTAAGGTTTTGGACAGGTTTTTCAGGCTTGTAACACTGTCTTCAGGTTTCAGGATTTCTTGTGGTCAGGTCTCAACCACAAATACTACAGAAGCAGCATATACAAGCAGTGTGAGAGGCAAAAGAATGCTCAGGAGGCTGTAAAGCTCTTCGTTTACACTGTTGTCTTAATTTTTCATTTTCCTGGATATTAAAACAATACTTAGAGCCAGAAGAGCTCTAGTGGAAAAACTTTAGAAGCAGAAACCAAGGAGACAACAGGGCAAGGAGAGACTACCAGTTGTATATGCAGGGACTGATCTGGTAGCCTGCATACCATTCCTACAAAACTGTGCCTGTAGCAATACCTTTTGGCCTTCCATGACACCAGTCTTGTGGTTCCCAGCATAGCTCCAGGAAGCTGAGGCTGTGATGGGAACCTGAAAAATACTGACTGTAGATGATTTGCAAATGTGTTTGAAGACACTGATTCCTTTTGTATTTGGCCAAGAAGAAGCGTAAAGTGACAAGGATTTTTTTTCTTGGATTGCTCCTACTGCATAACTACCTTAGAAGGATCAGCATGGCCATTATTGATTTCTGTCTGCAGTAGACAGAAATTAGAAAAAGTTTGAAATAAGCCAAAAGTGAAAATGAATCCAAGGAACATTAGTAATACACTTCTGTCGAAAACCTTCAATGTCAGGCAAGTGTTGTGCTAACAGGAGTTGAAAACGCTATGATCAGTAAGTATCCCAAGGTCAAACTGGGATCAGTTATTAGATTATGTTCTTATATTTTTTATTCTTTCCTATTTGGGTTTTTTGCTTTTCTTGGGATATCAGATTTTTGCCCCTTTCAAAGCAGGAAATGAAAGCAGAGCACTTCTGCTTAGTCCCTGCCTGTTGGCAGAACAGCAAAATATCAAGCTGTTATTTTCAGTGGAAATGAATGGGCTATCAAGATGTATGAAATACAGTCACTTGCATGTCAGTGAAGAATTTTTTTACACACATAATGTGATATCAAATCTGCAAGGTGCTGGAGATGGCTGGAGTGGAATTGCTCACGATGGGCCTGGAATGGTGGCAGGGTGCCAGGACCTGAGGCAAGTCACAAAGGCACAACCCATCCCTATCCTGGAACATGCACTGTAGTGTAGGGCTTGGGGAGCTTGTGTGGATAGCGCTGCGGCATTGCCACAGGCCATAGGAATGAGAGTCCTGAGAATTGCTTGTCAGCATTCGGTTAACCATTCACTTTGCAGCACACAAGATCAAATAAATTGTCACATCTGCGTTTGTACTTGTCCTGCTGTTAGCAACACCTGTAAAATACATGATTTAGAAAAAAAACCATGCAAACACAGGTAAAGTGTGTGTATAGTATCCTATCCTTGGTAGGTAACATGGACTGCAAGCCTGCAGGTCACAGCAGCCCTTAGTTAGATAATCCACAGAAGTATGTGGGGCACAACAGAGAAGTGAGGTATTCTTGCTTTACCCTCACAAACAAGCTCTTGTACCAGGCTGAGCTGTGCTTCAGGCAATTGTTAAGGAAATGCAGTAAGCCATAAAATGAGCTTTTTCCCTTAGTGAAGTGTGTAAGTAAGGGTAATGCTGCTCTTTACACCTGTGAGAGGAAATAGCCTGCCATACATACTTTTGGAAGATAAGAGGCATGAGGAAGATGAGAGGCCTGACCATATGTTACAGAGCTCTCTGGCAGGTTGGGGGAAAATATGTAGTGCAGTATATTGCATAGTTCCAGAACAATACAAACAGGTGGGACTGTTAGTAGGGGAATTTGCAAGGATAATTCATCAGCAGACAGCCCAGGATAATTAGGTGTTTTTAGCTGTGTATGAGCATGGACCAAAATCTAAAGGTCAAGGTGAGATTACAAGTGGTTTAAATGCTGGTGAGAGTAGTATGCTCACAAAGCCAGCTGCCAAACAGGTGTGTGATGGTGTAGGCTGTTCTGTAGCACTGCTGAAAATGACATCCACAGGTTTCCACTTTTTCCTCTGTTTCCCATGGGTACTAGTCACAGGTACCATCTATGTCCCACATAAATATTCACAGGACACTTCCGAACTCCACTCAGATGGGTAATCCCCAGGGCTCAGGCAGCACAAAAGATTGCTTAAAACCACTTTTGCCCCACCACTCTCCTCCTTGCCTTCTGGCTGAGGGGTCACTGCAGTACCCACAGGACAGGGAACCCACAATGAGCTGTAGGATGCCAAGGCTTTTCTCTTGTCAAAAGGCACATGTCTGTAAAGCGATGAACTCACACTGTCAGTGCCCTATAAATAAACAAATGGTAGTTACTACCCAAGCAAAACAAAATACAGATTGGCACCCTTTACAGGTATTTAGCTGAATCTATGTTGAGAGAGATATTAAACCCCTGAGTATACAATAATCCATTTGGTGGCATATTCTAGATTGGTACATGATAAAGCTGGAAAAGATCCCTCAAGCTCAACTTTCTCCTTGGAAACGATTTCCCTGCACAACAACACCATTAAGCAAACTGTTATATGCTCTGACAGAACTTCTCAGACAATTTTCTCCATTTCCAAGCTAAGTTCATTTTTTTTTTTCCCCAGTCTAATTTTTTTGTTTTATTGGAGAACTCCAGTAGGACTGATATGCTCTCTTTCTCCCATCCTTCCCTTTCTGACATCTGTTAAGAGGTATTCACATTAATTATGTTTTCTCTTAGGGAGAGCAAATCTGGATCCTGACCATTCCTGCAAGTGAGATTACACTATCAGGGCGCGCCACCCTGTTGAGAACCTTTAGTGTCCCAGTTGTATCCTACAGCACTGAGAATCATTAATGCTTATGACAGGGTACTACGAGTTGTCTGATCCTTGCTATGCGTGAAAGGAATTGTCCTTTTTTTTGACTAGACCTCTGCTGGCCTTTTTGGGTTTTTGTTTGTTTGTTTGCTGGTGTTTTTCTGTTACAGAAGTACACTGAGCACTCAAATGAATGCACCATTTGTTAGGACCCAGGGATAACTAATGTGGCAAATGAGCATGTGATTAGGCACACTGACTCTGTGACAATGCTGATGTAAGGTGATTTGAAACGTTCCCCCACTTGGAGAACTCTACTGCGGAGAGATGTGTGGCTTTAACACGGTCTTTATGTTGGAGGCATCTATTAACACATCAGCATACACATACTAGCATTTCAGTACCTCTTCAAAACAAAAGCAATCCTTCTAACACTCTACTTTTGTGCCTATGGCATTAGCTTCTGCCATGCATTAATGTCACTTTATCTTCTCCCGAAGCCAGCTAAAATGACCCAGAAGGATTTTCCCAATGCACCCATGTCCCAGGTGGCAAAGAGCTGGCATTGTGTCTCTTCTATTCCGCATTTGTGGGCTCAGGGCACCTGGCTGGGGGAGAAGCTTGTTTGGAAGTGTAGGAGGCCGCATACCTGGAAACAGCTGAGTTTGATGGGGCTTGGTGAGTTAACCCCATGGGGAGCATGGTTTACCTACAGACCAGCATCTGCAGTTCTTTCCATCCTACCTTTAGTCTCTTTTTGGGTGCAATCAACATGATGTGCACGTCTGACTGCCAGGTTATTCTTCACACCACAAGTGCTCCTATCATGTTTGCACTAATAGAGGTTCCTGCAAGGGTAAAGGGGCAGGCACAGTGGTGTGTCCGCAGCCATGAAATCAAAAGGAAATGCTGGGCCTTTCAAATCTGGCTCTAAGTGTCATGTCACAACTTAGTCTCAGAAATAGCCAAATGACAAGTGACCAAAATGTACTTTAACCCTTCCATTTCATACAGCCTTTACATAGCTTTTCTTTCATCAGATGTGATTTTACTTGGGTGGATGAAGCAGCAGATGCTGATAGTGCCCTACCACTGCTGCTGGACCACCTGCAGGAAATAAGAGCTGCTTGATGGCCATGGAGATACCCATTCAGACCGAGCCTGTGCCTGTCTGCTGTGTCATGTCACATGCAGTCTCCGTCAGAATTAAATCCTAGTCCAAGTGCCAAATCCCATAACCAGGTACATGCATAGATAACTTGACATGGTTGTGCAGGTCCCCCATAAAACAAATATTTGTGGGCTCAGATTCCAAGGTACTGAGGAATATGTTACACAATGCCCATCCCAGTGCTGATTGCTAGCCTCAAGACACATTCTTGTGGGAACCTACTGATACAGATATATGTTCTGGTTTTAAACATTCTTGAAAATAAGCTTAGCTATCAGTCCTTATCTAACAGCTCTAACTTATCTCTCTTTATTGTACAATATCAAGGTGCTTTCCTTATGTTGCTATGTCTGGTGGGCCAGAAATATTGAAATAATCTCTGTAAAGATCCCAGAGGAGCAAGGGGAGAAAAAGAAAGATAACTACTTGGGTCTCGATCAGCAATTAGAGAAAAGAACAGCGGCAAGGGAATCTACAGATGCTTGTGTAACCCCAGTGCAACTCCTGAGACTTACTGCACAGGAATTAATATTAATCCAAGATGCAAACATCAAGTTCTTCCAAATGCTTTTTCTTCATAATACCAGAATTTTAAAAGTTTCATTCTTAGCATGCTTTAGTGTGCTTGTTACTGAACCAGGCCATACTTCTCAATATGCACTTTTTCTGAGTTAGCCTCCAGCTGACCAAAAGGATGTTGCATGAAAGACAATGTCTGCAAGTAAATGTCATACAAAATTGTACTGAATAGCCAAACCCCAGACCTATGTCGTAGCTGCCTTACAGGACACTCGTAGCATAGAGTGGTCTAAGCATTCCTCCTTGTGTGTGGAAAGCTTTCTGTGGGAAGCACCTGAGATGGCAGCTGCTGTCAGAGCTCACCAAAAAGCACCAAACCTACCTGTTTGCTGTCAGTAAATGCCATTTTCTCTCATGCTCCAGTCCTGAGGACATTTTCATTCTCACCGTCTGCACAAGTGTATGCCATCCACTGAGTACTGATGGGGAGGCATGAACACTCTCTATGCAGTGCCCCCATGCTGTCCTGGCTTGGGGCAGCCCTGCACACACCTGGTGCAGCGACATGACAGCTGGGTACCCAGAAATGGATGCTCTGAATATTCAGACATATTTCCCGTGTCAGATCATAAAAGTAGGCACAAAACACTCAAAAAAATGGACAGACTGTTAAACTGCAAGTGTTTGCACCAAACTCTCAGTATTTATCTAGAGTTTTAGAATGTGCCCCTCCCCACAGTTTCTGTGCATGCACCTATATAACAGGAGTAACGTCTGTCTTTACAAACCTATTATGTGCATTATACTCATAGAATTCAGTGTGTTACATTATTTTCTAGAACTGGCCTGCAACTGAAAGTAAGATGTAATTAAATTCAAATACCTTTTATTATAGTGATTGAGAACTATTGTGAAGTAACATTTTGGACTTTACTTGAAAAAGAAGTATTAACTGTTTACTTGCAAAATAGAGACAATGGCCACTGAGTCTCAGATATGCCATGCCATGCTAAGAGCGTATGAGGATCAAAATTCTTTTTCTTAAACAATTAATATCAAGTACAGAAATACAGTTTTTAAGTGGGTTTGGGCATATTGTTGTGCACAAATATTTTGAAAGGCTATGTCAATCTGGGGCTAAATCATAGATGTCATTTCTGCCCAAACCTGCACCCTGGAGGCTACAACCAATTTAGGCTCTTTTGTTCCGAAGCCAAATGCTCACCATTTAAACTAAAGTAGAAATTCCCCTGGTTACAAAGACTAGTAATAGAAATACTGATGTATTATTTCCCTACATTTGCACCAGTACTCATAGTGGATATAATTGAAAAGCTGGTTTAAAGCGGTTAATGTTACATTTTCAGTTGAAATGGCTGAGCAAAAGCCAGTTGTCTAAAAGCCAGAGATGGATCACTATTACAGATTTTATGCATTGCTTGCAGAACTGCTCCAGAACACTGTGCACTCCAAAAATATTAATGACATAGCCATAAACCAGACAGTAAACACTTTTGGTGCATGTGGAATTAGGGGGCTTAACTGCTGTTATCTTCATAATTGCCTAAATTGTTAGCAGACCAGAGTGTAACAGTCTTTATGTTTTTGATTAACATAAAGATTAACATAAAAAATTAAAGCTGAAAAAAAATCTTAGCTCTCTTTTGGAAAATAGAAATAAGAAGTACTGTAATATTGATATAGAAATTAATCAAATAATCTAATATTGACTTGGACCAATAGATTGCATTTTCACCTTATGAAGGTTTTACGCACAATCCAGAAATGTACAGGCCTCTAACTCTTTCTGATGTCGGCAAAAGTTTGATTTCTAAATACATTTTAAAGTTCTGTCTGTATAAAAGTAAGAATATAGCACCTGGACTAGTACAATATGAATCAGGAAGAGTGGCATTAAATTCTGCTGTCCAAGGCATCTGTTTCATTAGTCTTGAGGGCATTATCATTTTCTTGGCTTTTGTCAATATATTACATATCTTCCAGAAACACTTCTTAAAGAAAACTATTAGCACACTTAATTGTTCTTCCACGATATCAAGACAAAATTGATGTGGCGCTATAATGTCTGCTCTAAAATACATCAAATATCACAACACTTGACCAGGAGCTCAAATTATCTAAATAAGTACACGGACCTCTGTTTTCTAGTTTTTATTTGGTTTTACTGTTGCAGTTTAAAAATACCCTAAAATAAATTTAAATATACACTAAAATGTTAAATGCATTAAATAAGTCAACAACAGAAGTTATTGTCCCAGCAGGACGATGATATTAGGGTCAGGTAAGGCAGTGCATAGGAGAAGATGAGATTTGCCCTCTGGTCTTGCATGTGGCAAATCCCTCAGCGGTAATGAATGAGCTTCTGAGGGGCTAGCTGAGAGAGAAATAAGAAAGGGACAGGCTGCTGGTAAAACACAGCCAAAGCTCACGGGGAATGACCACCATGCAGCACAGTGCCCACCGTCACCTGGAAGCTCACCCTGGGACAAATCCAGAAGTTGCCCCCAGAGGCTGCTGAAGGGCTGCAGTGTCGGGGTTGTAGTGCAAACCTGTTCTTGGGATGGTGACCAGCTGGAGACACAGGGCTGCCCCCCTGGAAGGCCCAAAATAGCTGCCAAAGCTGATGAATGGACTGCAGACATACTAAGTACATGCGCTTGCCAGGTATCCCTTTCCAGGCCAATCCATCTAACAGATGTTTGCAGAAAAGGACTCCATTGTTGTCCTCTGCATCATGTAACTTCTGCTACGACTGGCATCTTTTTAATTTAGCGTATCAATCTCTTTAAGAGAAAGACATTTAGCTTTTATTTTACCACCTGGTGCCTTTTAAGCTTTGTTCTTCTGGGAAATATTCTCCAAATGGGTAAACTTGTCAATGCCCTCATATGCTTCCAATACTTTGTTTTGTGGTCACAAAATAATAAAAATAGTCACATGTGTAGTTACAGTAGGAATTCTTTAAATTAGACCTTTTTCAAATTATCCTTGATTGTTCAGAGGATTTTTGCTGATGAGGTGTTGTCAGATCTCTTTGGCTGGGTAAGCAAGGAGACAGACAAATGCCAGTAGTATTAGTTCCGTGCACTTCCTTTTGCTTTTGTCTGCACTGCAGCAGTGAGCAGAGACGCTAGCAAAGATGGGGTTCCTATTTGTTAGAGCTGGTCCACACTGCAACTTTTGCCAGGAAAAGGATGCTTTTTCTGGCTTTGGCTTTTTCTGGCTTGGGCTTGTAGACCAGCAAACATTTGGATTTTAAAATTTCCTGTGGGAGACAAAGCACAGGTATCGGCCAAGTGAAGACTCATTTTCAGCCTTCAGAACTTAGATCAAACATGAAATAACCTAAAAGTTAGGGCTGAAGAGGGCACAAGGGCCTGTCCAAGGGCTGTCCATGGGGAAACCCAGAGAGTCATTCAGGCTGTTCTCACCCAACTCCATCCCAGGCGCCTGGATCCCACATGTCTTCTAATGTTAGTCATAAATCCTGTAATTTCAATGAGGGTTGGATTGAGTTTGTAGATAAAGTACGCAGGTCCTTTACCAAAGGGTTAATTAATCTGCAAAAATGACAATTTTCCCAAGGGAAACTGGAGCTCTGAAATTTTAAAAAGAGTAAATCTTCCCAGAACAAACCCTTTGCACTCTGAAGAACGTTTCTTTCACCAGTGCTTCTGCAGGAAAAAAAATTTTCTCTTTTTGACTTCATTCCAAACAGCAAAGAATTTTTTTGCTCTTACTTTCTGCAAGGGCTTCGCTGACCATCTAACAAGTGACTTGTTGCACCACCGCAGTAATGAAAGGTCTGATGCATTTCAAACAGTCATAATGCAGGCAACGAGAACTCTTTTTTCTCCTGTTCCTATGCAACTTTCCGCATTTCCAAAGGAACTATGAAAGCCTGAATTTGTAAAAAACTACTAAGCATTTTCAAACATCTGGAAGAAGAAGAAAAGAGGGGGCAGTCTTCCTGCCTTGTTTCTCAGAAAGAACAAGAAAGTAAGTTAAATCAAGAAACAATTCAATTTCTGAAAAGAAATGGCAGGAAAAAATGGATTTCTGTATTAAGGGGAACTTCTTCGCAGAGAGTGTGTTCACTGCTACAGAAAACAGCCCAGGCTGTCTCTTTAAGCTCAGAGCCTGAGTGCTGGCAGGGCAAAAAGTTAAAGGCCAAACCTAACTTTCCTAAGTAAAATATAAATTACTTATGGCAAATAAAAGAGGACCTTAGTTTAATATGGATTATTTCTATTTCCTTGGATTGAGTGCAGTTCATGGCAGACTCATGAACTAATGATTTAGTTCAGCTCAATTTTTCTGCTGGCTTAGGAAGCTGCAAATGTGCCAAGTATCTTCCTCCAGCTTGACCAGCCAATAACAGAGGTTTAACTTTTGTGTATATATTCCACTTCTCTGGTCTCCCAGTGTTTCCTTCATGCAGTGGGCTACCTCTGTTTTAATCAACACCTTTTTTGGCTGGTGTGCTCCTGTCGAGTTCTACATGGTCTGGTAGCAACCAGCTAGCAACCATACAATTAAGGGCTTTGCTACCTACAGAAGTGCAGCTGCAGCAGGATACATCTCAGGCAAGCACAGGTCTACCAGAAATCCCATTTAAAGACTAAGCTGCTGAAGCATGAGGTGTTACACTAACTAATTTCTCTCTGATTAGTTTAGAGCTAGTTTAATGTTAGCTGGGGAATGGGTAGACTGCAGCCATAAAGAGAGCTGACGATTATGTAAGCAGATGCTGTGTCAATGGGACAAAAGAAAGACCCAGGGCTGTTCAAGTGCTGCCTCAAATGTTGTGGCACAGGAGAACGTATCAGGAGGGCCTGATCCGACACCCTCTGGACGCAGTGGTGGTCATTTCATGGCTTTACTGCAACAGATCCTTAGACACAAGTAATAGATGGAAAGTGTTTGAGAAACACTACTTTGAATAATAATAATTAATAACAACAACAACAACAACAACAACAACAACAACAACAACAATAATAATAATAATAATAATCCCTTCCTTTTCATAGCAAGCGTCCCCTTATACAGTTGTGATTTCAGTGCTGAGTAAAGATGCCTTTGATTTTGCATCTCGTATGCAAATAAATTCATGGGACCTTATTGGAAGTATGCGCATGAGCTTTAGACATCCTTATACAAAGACTAAGCCTGAGAAAAAGCTAGGATTTTTAAAGCAATTTGAAATGAAAGATATTTTCAAATGCAAATGTATATTGTTATGCTAATTTTTTCCCTGATTTTGCATCTTACTTTTTCTCCCTAGAAAATTTCACTTTCTTTTCACAAAAAGTCTGTAGATATCCCATTTCTTAGAATAAGTGAAGACAACACAAAAATTAATTACATTTTCCTTCAGATACCTGGACCTAAATGCAAAGCAACATACTGTTCTGTTGTGTTCTTAATGGGAAGATGCTTTAAAATTAATCTGAAAATACGTGCCAATTAATTTGCAATTGCTAAGAGTATAACTGCATTGGAACTTTGGTCTTGTGACATTTCTAAGGGCTGAATGTTGAGACCTCTTTAGAAAGGCATTTTCGTGGTGTACCTTTGAAATGACACACAGCCAAGCCTACAGTGCTACAGACACAATCTCACCTGTTACAGCTGCCTGTGCAGCTCCAGGCTGTGGTGAAATGTCTCTCTGATAATGAGGGGTGACCAACTTACAACTTAAAAAAGAGGATGTACAGGTTGTGTTTCCTATATACCTTTAATACCCTTTCCAGTGTAAATACTGGGAAATTACTGTCCTCTAGAGGAAAAAGTCACAGAGGCAGAAAGAAGTTATCAGTTCTGCAATTTCACGGTAGTAAAGCTGTAAATGCTTGCTGCCTGTTCGCTGTGCCCAGAGGTTTCAGCTGTGCGGCCAGCAAAGGTTTGGCAGCACACATCTTACCTCTGAAAGCCCCACGGATGGTCCCTGTGAGAGCAAGTTGGTAGGTACTGCCCTGCAGCCTAGCCTGTATGTGTTCTGAAGGGGCTTACAGCTCCATAAAGAACACTTCAGGGGCCTACCCAGGGTGGCTACATATTTACTCATCACTAGATGTATTTATTTTGTATAGAAAAAAATTAATTAAAATAATTAAAAACTAATTTTCCAACAAAAGAAACGTCTTCAGCTAATGGAGAAACCATGAAGACTTGCCACAGGAGAAAATCTTAAGTGTGTATTCAGTATTTATTTTTAAGTATGTGTTTTCCTATGTTTCCATCCAGAAAAGGACTTTTTCTTAAACAGTGTAGAAGTTGCTGACAATATGGCTTGGGCCACATTGGAAGGCTGATAGTCTTATCTGGCAAAAAAAAAAGCGATTTAGGAGACTCACAGAAAGGATTTTGCAGTAACCTGTGCACCACAGAGCTGTTGACTTTGACAGTAAAAAAACATATGTTGAATGTGCTAAATCAGACCAGCCAGGCAAAGCCAGCATGGGGTGAATATATGTGCACAAATATGTATTACAGATTCTGTCAATGTCAGTTCCTTTTTCATGGGCAGCCAGTTTTGTATTGATTTTTTCCCAGCATCTGTTATTTATGTGGCATTACTGTCATTATGTGGTATTCTCATTATTAATGTGGTATTATTATTACCATTACCATTACCATTACCATTACCATTACCATTACCATTACCATTACTATTACTATTACTATTATTATAGGGTATTATTCCAACATCTGATATTTAGTAAACCATAGACGCATTTATGGTTTAAGATGGGCACACATGCAGCTAATTCTTCCCAGAAATATGCTCCAGAGTAAGCTGGACTGTTGGTGTGCTCCCTGCAGACCTGCTACTCTAGGTTTCCTACTTCAAAGCCAAAGCAGGGGTCAACATTTGGTCCAAATGAAGATGCTCTTGACCTGATTCCTAATTTTGTTTACACCACATATGCATTCGTTATTTACACATATGAAAGGCAGGACAGAAGAAAGTCCTGTGCCTGTGAGGTGCGAAAATGAAGTACCATTAGGCTACGAAGCTCAGCTTTGCAGAAAATGAGCTTCGCACAAGTACAAACACATGTCTATCAGGGAGAATGTACATTGACAAGCACCACTGCCCAATTTACCTTGCTTTGATCATACCGCATCGTTTGCCAAGCTTATCTAGTGAGTGAAGCAAGGGGTTGACATAAAGTGTTGCCTGAGCAGAAAATGAACTTTGGTCAAGTATCAGGGTACACAAGCATGTTACTGGACTTGTTCATATCAGCTTAAAGTAAAATAAATTATTTAGCTCTTCTTTCTTCTGTGGGGACCTGACACAGTCCACATCAAACTCAAATTAAGAGGTAGGATTTTTTTTAAAACCCACAAATCATTGCAAACATGGACATAGGTCAAGGAAAAAAACATGAACTTCAGAAACACATACTGCAGTGACTAAGCAATCTAGATTATGCATTTTCTATATTTGAAAATTCAACAAAAGTGATTGCAGCAGTGTGAATGAAACAGGTCTATATGGGGTTTTTTGAGCAGTCAAAAGTTACAGGTCAGTTTGACTTTGAGCGAACAATAGCAGTATCTTACTGCATTTGATTCCATTTGATTTAGCTGGCTATCATTTACTGTTCAGCTGTTCTCCTTTGGAAATGGATCTTCCTGGATCTTCTGGATCTTCTTCACCTGGATGTCTCCGGGGTTGGGCTGATGGCCAGCCAGACCCCTGCAGAGGTTAGAGGGGAACCCCTGCTCCTTACATGCCATGGCAGTCGGGACTTAGACAGTCACTGTCCTGACTTTCTGAAGGTCATGAGGCTCCTGGGTTTCCTGTGCTCTCCCAAGAAAGCCTTAAGTTTTCATGTCCATGATACATGCTGCAAAACTCAGGGATCGAAGTTAGGCTGGGCCAATTTTGCTTTCTGCTCACTATGGGGTAGTTCTCGCCCCACCAAAATGTAGATCAGACTCAGGGTCTCTGTGAGTTATGGCTAGTAGCAGGGCCATCCTTGGACAATTTCAACAGCCTGAAGATTTCTGGGGCAAAAAGGTGCCTCAGTTCTGGCCTCTTTCTGTGAAACGGTCTCTGCAGGGAGCAAGAACGGTGAGGCGAAGGTGGTGCCAGGACTCTTCTGCACATGAGATGCCACGCTACTGCTGTGAGCTGGGTGACACTGCTGAACCAGGGTTGAGCTGCCAGCTTACAGCAGAGAGTGGTGCCCTGCATGTATTTACATTTTTCGTGCCAGATTTCTTATTGTGCTTGAATAATTTTTCAATGATTTGGCCACATACTGTTGAAAAAACAAAGGTCCTAATTTTCTCCAGGGCAGCATGCCTGTTAACACTAGTACTGCTATCATAGACTCCTGTTTAGTTTATATGGCAAGCTGTTCTCTTAAATGTTCAGAGGATGGAAAGTTTAGTAGACTCAAGTAGGCCCCAGCAAAAACACCTCCTTCCTTCTTCCCAGCGTATACTCAAGAAGTAAATGGGACACAGATTTGCTAAGAGAACTAATGTTAGAGCCACCTGGGTTCTTTGGTGAGTCCGCCTCCATTCTCAGCAGTCCAGGTTAGTGCAGTTTGCCCCTCTGCAGACCTCCTCTGAAGCATTGCATTTCACTCTAGCATCAGTCCTGTGCACGTAAACAGATTATCTGCCTTTCTCTCATTTCATTTAACACCAGGTTTGTGCAAATGGAAACTGATGACTCACAAGGATTGTTCTGGGACTGACTCATTGGACTCTGGAGAAAGTATCACAATGGCTTTTCCAGAGAGGGCAAATGTGGTTCTGTGATTTAACACACTGTACTAACTGGTAAGCCCCCCTGGCGTGGCTGGGCTTTATTGCTCTGTGTGCATATGTATCTTTCTGCCCGCCTCTGAACCAAGCTTATTTATGTAAAGGCTACTTGTGCAAATGAATATGCTGTTGTTCCAAAGAACACATGCCAAGCAGTCAAAAAGTGTATTGAGTTTCTAGTTGGCATAAAACCAAGGCCTCAGTGCTTTGGACAAAGAGTCCCCGACTCATGACTAGCATGCACAATGGTGATGGAAAGTAGTGGCAGAGTCTGGCATCAAAAAGCTGTTGCATAGTTTGGAGTCTCAGTTACAAGAAAGCCCCAAAGTGATGCATGCACAGGTATATCTGTCTTTGTATTATGAATTTCTAGTACCAAAACTGTAAATAATTAACATTTGAAAACAAAGGTAAAAAGGACTAGCACAGCAATGATAAACAGAGCAAAGAGGTCCCCTGAAGTGTCACGAGGTAACAGAGTGGGAAACATATGCAATGAAACATCTACAATGCTTGAAAACACCATATGTTGCTTTGCCAAGAACTCTAGCTGTGCCACTTAACAGTGCTGAGCATTAGTCATGAAGCAAGCCACTCTCCTGGGAGGGAATTGGAGTTAATGATCCTGCCTTTAAACAGGCTTTCCAATGCAGGAACCCTCTCCAACTGCAAGTCTGCATTCTTCTAATGCAGCAGGGGCCATCATCCTTGTTAGGATTTCTTCTGCGGTATAACCGATAAAAATAAAGTTTGCAAGCCTAGTTACGAAGTGATTCCTAATGCATTTTCTAGGGTATTACTACCCCACGAGCCGTTCCAAGTCCTGATGCCTTTTGGAAACAAGAGACCTGGTGGTAGGTCCCTCCCAGCCCACCTTCCTACATCGTGGGCAAGAACATGTCTGGGAATCCAGCTAGGAAGCTTTGCCAGGGCCTTTTGCCACAATGGCTTGATTCATACTGGCCTTTGCCCCCATTAGGCAGATGTTGCCATTGAGATGTGGCTCCAAATCTGTCAGATTGCATCCCAGGGAATATTCCCCACTGTCCATGAAATCCTCACATGGCTTAAGGGACATGCAGGTGTCAGTGGTGGACTCGGTGAAAATGTTGACATCAAGCATCAACGATCACCAATGTGAAAAAGGAGATAAGATATACCTCAGCGCTTTAGTGAAATCCTGTGTCATCTGTAATGGCATTTGGTTTCCCCATCAGTGACCACTGCAGAGCCTTGGCACCCTCCAGCTCACACATGTTCCCCTCCCTCTGAAGTAAGCTGGAAATGCAAAGAGGTGGAGAGAAAGCTTTGTGCATCTGAACTAGCAGTTGGAAGAGAAAACAAAAAGTGTTCAGAGAACAGCACAAAATACTCAGTGCCTTGCCAGGATTTGAAAGTAAATAATGACATTCTGCTATATGCTGCCTAAAATTCTCTTTACAGTTTCTCTCAGACAAGGTTTAAATACCTAATTCATCACATTAATTTAGAGAGGCAGTTAAATTAGGAACTGTGTCTCCTCTTTTTTGGCAACAGGAAAAGGAAAGGACTCGGAGAAGGTGAGATGCATCTAGTGAAAACACCAACTCAGTTCTCAGCAATGATCAGAAAAGTGAAGGAAGATCCAAGCTGTTCAGAAAACAGCAAAGAACTGAACAGGGAATGCCATTATGCCACTGTATGTATATGATATATCTGCATCTTGGACACTGCATTTGGTTTGAAACAGCTGAGAAATCAAAGAATTGAGAAGTTACAGAGAAGAATGGCAAGATTTGTGAAGATACAGAAAAGCTTTCCTATGATAAAAATTCAAACAATTTAAGATACTTCAGTCTGGAAAGGAGCAGAACTCAAAGCTCTGTGAAATCTTGAGTGACTTGAAGGAGTTGACCATTTTTTATGGGCTCTTCCAACACAAAACCTCAGGGACATTGGCTGAAATAAACATAGGTAGGTTCCAGATGAGTACAAGGAGGTGGCTCTTCACAAAACACACAATTAACTTGTATCACTCCTTGCTGCAAGACACTGTAAATGATAAAAGTTGTTTGGGTTTTCAAAATAATTTAACAAATTCATGGGAAAAGTCCATCTAGGTTTACTAAACACAAAGAAATCACCACTTAAAGACAGAATAATTCTTTGGAAAGTTCTCAGAAGTTTCTTCTAGGTCTTCCCTGCCCTTTCATCCAGACTAAACAAGTCTCATTTAAGGTTATTTGGTGAAACTTTCTAAGACTGTTTAAACTGGCTTTGTTGTCATTATTATCAACTAACTTGGAATTAGTCAGTAATCTGTCCATTTTTTGGAAAATACTCATGACTTGCAAAAGACTTAGAAAATACTAAGTAAATATTCAGAGATTGAATAATTGCACAAGTGAACAGAAAGAGTGAATTTGTCTGTAAACTGGTTCATAAGATTAGTTAAGTCAATTTGCACAGCTAAGTGCAGCTTTGAGGATGGAGCTTCTGATTTTTATCACACAATTATGATTGTGCAAGGCCTTATGAAAACTGGTTTGAAAATGCTCTTAACTGGCTTTTAGTCCAAATTATGCACATGGTCTAATTCGTTATATTTTGAGCTGTCAGTCAGGTGGTTGTCAAAAGCAAAAGGAACTGCAGCTTCAGAATGGTAAAGGAAAGACAATATTCCCATACAAGTCTTGCCTGCTTAGAAAAGCAAGAGAGAGCACCACTGAGAAGCCTAGGCAGATGACGAACTTCTGCTTTCCCTATCCATTTCTATCTGACCCTGTCTAGGAGGTTCCTGCTTGAGGTTACACCTGCAGTGTTGTTCATGTCTTGACAATTTCTGAGGATTATTCATTCATATTCCAGGTGCTGTAATGGAATAGAAAATGTATGTGTGGATGAACTGTGGAATGAAATCTCTAGTATCCAAGGAAACAGAGAACACACACAGGCAACTCATCTTGTAAAAAGCTAAACTAAATTATGGGTATCGTTTAACTTGTCCAAGGCATGTATTTTCTCTCTCAGATAAGCCAGTGTAAGAATATTTAAAATGTCAAAATGGAACCCACACTGCAAAACATAGATCCTCATCTAAGGCACCCTAGTTCTTAACAGGGTTTTCATCTGCAGGTCTAATTTTGGCCTATTAAAATCACAGGGATGAATCACAGACCCATTATTTGTCTCCAAAAACCTGGATCATCTCTCAAGATGAGCTATTGATTGCAAACAGCTTGAGACTGGACATATTTTCTTGCAGATTGCTAGTTCATGCCTGCCAGTAATAAGAAGGAAATTGTAATTAGGTGGTGAGGCAAAAAATGAGATGTACTGGAGTGAAAATACTAAAATACTAACCAGTAATCTCAAAAGAACTACAAAAGAAAATTTCCCTCCGTGTTTTCAATATAGTTTACCTGCTGCCACCCAGAAATGAGAACCACTGAAGTGCTAGGAAAAATGTTTCTGTCTGGAGCTTTCCATTGCAGCAGGGCGCTCGCATTATAAGTAAAAATGGGATGAAACTTTTAGGCAAACGGTATGGATAACTGGCTCCTTTTGATCTGTATTGTTGTGCTGGTTTTGGCTGGGGTAGAGTTAATTTTCTTCATAGTAGCTAGTATGGGGCTATGTTTTGGATTTGTGCTGAAAACAGTGTTGATACACAGGGATGTTTTAGTTACTGCTGAGCAGGGCTTACACAGAGTCAAGGCTGTTTCTGCTTCTCACACTGTGGGCTGGGGGTGCACAAGAAGTTGGGAGGGGACACAGCCGGGACAGCTGACCCCAACTGACCAAAGGGATATTCCAGACCATATGATGTCATGCTCAGCATATAAAGCTGGGGGAAGAAGAAGGAAGGGGGGGATGTTTGGAGTGATGGCGTTTGTCTTCCCAAGTAACTGTTAGGCATGATGGAGCCCTGCTTTCCTGGAGATGGCTGAACACCTGCCTGCCCATGGGAAGTGGTGAATTAATTCGTTGCTTTGCTGTGCTTGCCTGTGCGGCTTTTGCTTTACCTGTTAAATTGTCTTTATCTCAACCCATGAGTTTTCTCCCTTTTACTCTTCCGATTCTCTCCCCCACCCCACCTGAGGGGAGTGAGCGAGCGGCTGTGTGGGGCTTAGTTGCCAACTGGGGTTAAACCAGGACAATTGTGTAGCCAAGCAAAGCCTGTGTAATGCTTTTTGTTCTCTTGCTTGCTTTATATATACATACGTAAAGCCAGTGTCATTATCCAGAGTTGCTATTTCAATGAATAATCAAGGGCAGACAAACCCTTAGGCACAGTGGAAAGGGGCCAAAATGAGGCCCAGAAACTGTGTGTTAGTCTCCATGGCTTATTTTTAGAGTTAGGGAAAAAAGGAAACAAGAACAAATGTAAAATCTTAATAATAGTCAGTGTAAGAGAGAGGAGTATTCCTTGTTTTAAAGTGTTGTACTTTGGTATTGCCCCACAGCATGCACTTGCTTTACACGTAGGACTGCGTACATACACTCATGAGCTCTGCGGGGTGCCTGAGATTGGCCGAGACAGTTCAAATTTGCCATCGACAGATTTTCAGGTCCAGGTGAGAGATCACAGTCCACTGAGAGTCCAGGTTACCCAAGTACATCATGGCTTTTCATGGTGTCCTCTATTGGGTGAGAAGTAGACAGGGCTAGAGCTGCCCAGCCTTGGGTCTAGACAGACCCAGCAGGTTTAAATGCATACATATACCTGTGCATGTGCACGTATACACATACACTTCTCTCAAGCAGAGAGTAGAAGACAAGGCTAAACAGATCTGAATATAAATGTAGTATCTATATAGGCACAAAAATCACACTCGCTTCAGTGGGACGAGGGTCAGTACCCCCTAACACTGAAGCTGGAGCAGTGCACCTCTGTGCACAGTCCATCCAGACTGTGAGGAGTCATGCAGACCCCTAGGAAGGCTGCAGCCTTACAGACAAACCATGCCTGGTGACAAGGTGGCAGTCTGACTCTCTGCTTGCAAGCTAAGGCAATTAATTGCTAGACGTCCCGAGTGTGAGGGAGACCTGAGCATCTACTGAGGCGTGGGAATTTATGAGGAGATAGAATGCACCCCTGCAATTTTAATGACTTTAAAGTGAATCCCATTATTCTGGGAGGGGGAGATGTCTAATCAGTGATTTTTGTTGATCTGAGCTAGATTCTACTTTATTTACAGAACAATAAAACAGTTGTCCATACTGCACAGCCAGGACTTCCTTGGTCAGTACTCAGTTCAGCGACCAGCTCCAGCAGCTGTAGTGGACGCTGACACCTAAGAGCTTCACCAAAATGTGAAATTAAACAAAAACGATTAATAGTTACCACAGGGAATTTTCTTGTCTTAGCCACTGTATGACTTAAAAGTCAAAAACTGACCTGTTGTGAAGATCCACTTTGACAGCCTGTGCTGGGACCAAGTCTGCTCCTGGGTGTGTGGTGCTCAGTGACAGAAGCTGGCAAGCTCTACTTTTAAAACAATACCTAAGGATTGGTATGACTGAGAAACTCCTGTTAATGTTTACCGTGTTGCAGAGAAGAGGTCGTTCATTTCTCAGAAGAGCACCAAGTTCACCTGGAGGTGGCCTACAAGAGTTCATCTGAGACCAGACCATTCTGGCACTCCTTTCCAGGTGAGCAGTTTCAAGACCTGGGGGATGGCTTTCTGTGCCCCAGAACACTTTTAACACATACGGCAGGAGGCCTCATCTCTACTGAAGGTGATTTCCCTCATTTTTAGTGTTTCAAACTGTTTCTGGTCATCGTTCAGCCCTTTCTCTAACTTCTGCAGCCAGGAGAAAGGACAAATGGCCATGAATTAAGGGTCGTCTCAACTATGTCATCATTTATCCATTTCTACAGCCCACCACATCTGACAGTATAGTCCAAGGTGTGTGGTGAGACCCTGGTGTGAAGTGCAGACCATCAACCCCGAAAGTACTTGTCTGTCAGCCATTGACCATAGGAACCAAGAAGAAAACCAGGGAGAAATGCCTCTGAGGATGCTGGCAGGAACCACGGGACCTTCGCACTGTGAAAAGATACAGCATCTGTACTGCTTCAAGGTACTGCTACAGCTGCCGTTCCAGTGGCAGCAGAAGAGATGAAGCCAGGGAGCCAAGACTCCTTCTGTATCATCCTTCTTGCCACATCTGTCCTAACCTGGTTCCCTAAGAGGTGCGAGCAGAGCCAGAGGCTGCATGTGAACTGAGTTGCCTTGCTTTCCGCTCTGATGTGAGCATCTTTGCAAGAGCTGACCCCCTAAGCAAAACTCAAAGGAGGGGGATGAGTGGTAGCACAGCCTTGTGACTGGTGCAAATGAGCACTGCTGATGCCAGATATTTAAAAATTGCAGGACCCAGCAGAATAATATAATTAGCTGGAAGAAGTATCAGGAGATTAAAATAAATCTTGGGCTCTTTTTAGTTGCTGTCTCATTTTTTGACCTTTAGAGCAACATTCAAGTTGGATTTTCTACCTTTTCTTCACAGCTGTGACAAGTTGAAAGATACTTTTGTTTTCTCTTTTTTTAAAAAAAGGAATAAAACTACACTGTCATTATTTAAACCCCTGCTTCATCATGAATAAGGTGAGATTCAGGATCGAATTCTGAGAGGGGTAGGAAATGCCCTTCTCACTTGTCGTGTCTGCATGCCACCCTTGCCACAGAGCACTGTCACCTGTGCTCTCAGACTCTTCTTATAGTTCCTCACCTTTCCAAGTACAAAACAAGCACCTGCACTGTGGCCTCATGAACTGAGATGATGGGCAATCCACATAATGGAAGAGAAACAATCCCTGTCTTGTGTTTTATGATGCAGAGGTTTATTCCTTCGTCTCTCCCACCTCCTCACTGACTGCTCCTTTGAGAGTCTGCAGCATCCAGCTGGGCTTTCACAGCTGGAAAGAGGTGTAGATTGCAGACAAAACCACCATGCTGTCCAAAATAACTTTACTGCTTCTTGCATGAGCAATGCGTTGATTTTGTTTCAAAGGTTTCTTTCTAATAAAATGAATGTCAATAACTATAAACGCTCTGACAAAATGTGACATACTCAGCACCATAGGAGCCAAGCTCAATTAAGCAAGAGGGAGGCTGTTTTGCTCTTGTTTGAGAAGAGCAGGATGACAACAGGAGGTGGAGAGCTGTAACATGCTCCTGTCTGGGGATAAGCAGTGCACAGCATGGGGAAGAGGGAAACTGAAGGACTGGGATTATGATGTGTGAATTTTTTGAGCTGTGCAGTTATTCGCTGACCTTTTCCACCAAAGCTTCACTGTCATTAAAGAACACCCAATTAGAATATGCAGTGAGGCAAATGTTGTCTCAGACTCAGAGGACTGTTCTTGCTTATGAGCATCATCCTTATATGCTGCTCAATATATTTAAAGCAGTGGTGATTAAAGCCACCAAAAATAAAGCTACCACACATTCCACTGTATGATGTTATCCATCCTCAAGTTCGGGGGCCATACTGAGACATTTCAAACACACAGAAATTATATATATATAAGGAAGTCCTATAGGATTTCACTGAAATTCATGGTTTTATAGGCTTCTGAACCACTCTGTAGAATTTAGTAGGGACTTTCCTCTGCAGACTGGGGCAGTGGAGGTGGCACTGACATGACATACTGAGGTGTCACAGGGAGAGAAATGCTGGCTTTGCTGGCGTTACTGGTATTGCAAGCTGGCATTACTGAATCTGATGGAGATGTTTCTGGACTCAAAAAAAATGTATGTGTCCTCTTCTTGCTTGTAAGCACGTGCTGAAAGTTTCAGGGCAGCCATAGTTGAGACCAAAAGTTGCACAGAGTGGGGGCTTACAGACATGCTCAGCTAGAGGCAGGGTTTGGTGCAGATGGGAGCTAGCTAAGTGAGAGGGGCTCCCAAATCTGTGGTAACATCTGGCTTTGTGGGTACAGGAATAGCTATTTTCAGATGACAAGAAAACTTGTCAAGGCAGCTTCAGCAACAGAGGAGGATGGAGGAAGTCTTGGTGCTGCTGAGGACCAGGCTGTACCTGTGCCAAAGGCAGGAGGAGGATGTATTCACCATGATGGAAACAAAAAGGAACAGGCTGTTGCTTAAATGTGTTTGTTTTGTCCCAGGCAGACATGCCAACTGAGTGGCACTGGGTGCTGCCCACGGAGCAGGGCAGAGCTTTGGGGGATGTACCCGGGGCTGATGCCAGAGACCCGCTGTGGGCTGGAGAATGCACTGTCTTCATCTCCAGTCCAGCCCTGCCTAAGCATTATATAGAACACAGTGCAGGTCCCTTACTGTAACAGGATTTTGGGTAAGAAACAGAAAAAGCCTCACTTTTTCTTTGGCTCTGGAAAGCAGGCTGCCCATGTGAAAGAGTGGGGCTGGGGCTCTTGCTTAGGCTCTCTCCTGCAGGCACACAGCACTGCCGGGGAGCAGGTAGCCCGGTGTACGTGAGCTCAGCAGCACTGGGGAAAGAAGCCCATAGTGGGAAACAATGGAAGTGATCATGAAGGCCAGTAATTCTTGACTTTGTTGCAAGAGGATGCTGCTTTTCAGCCAACTTTCCCCCATTCAGTGAAACAGCCTGCATTACTCTGCTGAGTGTAAACAATATCGCTTATACAGTGGCTGCATGCATTTCGCCTTTAGAGCCATTGCACTGAACTTACTCATTATAATTTTGTGAAGAGTGTGAAAGAAGAGTATTGCATGAAGTTGAAGTCCATTCCTCTTAGTGCAGCAGATGCGAAAAGGTCTGTACTGGCAAGCCAAGGGTGGTCCTTCATTTTTTCCATACGCCAAGTGAAAGTAATTCCTACTACATTGCACAGGACTGTGGGAAAATTAAGAAAGGGTAACAAATAAATGGCTAGCTCCTGAACCTGCCACATGTCCTTCAAACATCCGGAAGCTTCATCCTCAGTGGAAAATCAAGTAGCCAAAGAGGCTGCAACCCAGGGACACAGTCCTGATCACCCTTACTGAACTGGGTGCTTTTTGCCCAGGCAAATAAACATTACTGGAGTCAGCATGATACCTCACAAGAATAAACTTTACCCCCATATAGGAAGAGGCTGGCAGGCAATGTTAGATTTTAGATAATCTTTTGCTACCTCCCGTTCAATAGAACAATTTTCATACCCTAAAAGGAAGGGGAAATGAAACACAATACTGCATGCTTATGAAATACAGAAAACAGGCTCCTATTTCTTATACTAAATTGCAATAATTTATTACACTGAATGCCTTTGACAAAGGATTAAAATTGAGGCAAACTTTCTGACAGCTGCTGCTATCAGTAATGGCCGAGTCAGCCAAGAGCAGCGTGTGGTGCTTTTGGGGGAAGGTAACTTTAACCTACACTGAGAAACAAATCTCCAGAAGGGAGGGAAAAACAAGCCCTTACTGATTTTTCGCTCGGCCACAGCATGTGAATAACTCCACTGAATAAAACTAGCAGATACACTGGGAAAGAGTTCATACCTGCTGCAGAAAGGAACAGAAATTCATACCCAGGGCCCAGCTTATCCAAAGTGCTGAGTGGGTTTAAGTCATTAATAATTACCACTACACACCAAGGAAGTAATTGCCCCTCTTAACACATGGTTTAGGAGGCTTTTCATTTTTATACTGTGAAGGATATGATGTGAAAGGTACTTTTTAGGCAGAGCTTTGACAAGGGGTTGGGAGAATCCTGAAGCACCCCCAAAATAACAGGAGGACTAGAAGAAGGCTGGAGGAGAGGGGAAGGAGCAGGGTGTTCTCAGACTCACCACAGCTCTCCGGCAACGTGCTCTGCTCCAGTCCACAATTACGCACAGTAGTGCAATTTTGTCACCCACCACTTTCCCATTCTCCAGCGTGTACAGCGTACCAATTACCTGTTGTGGTGACAGCCATAATGAATTTACTGTCACTCTAAAAACAAAGGCATCAGAAAAAGGTTGTCAGTAAAAGTTGATGAAAAAGGCAAGGGAATTTGAAGCCTGAGAATTTTTGTTAGATCTCTTTCTCTCTCCCTCCACCTCACTTTCTAGACATATATACACATATTTTAAAATATGCACGCTTTTTTCTGACTGTTACCAGACATTTCAACAACACTGTTAACAATGTCAGCTCTGCAGGGCTACATTGGGGGAGACGATGAGAGAATTGGTCTATTGGTACAAACTGGCTCAGTTCTGTTGAAATCAATGGATCTGTTTCAATCCCCACCTGCTGAGCCTTTCTCTCCTCTAGAATTGACCCTCTCATTTCATACCTCCCACAGCAAGCAAAAGCGAGCAGCGGTTTTCTGGCCTGCCCTGGGAGACACTGCAAGCAGAGGCACAATAAAAGACAGCTCCCACTGTTAAGGATTAACCACGGAGCCCATCGCCTTTGGTGTTGATGTCTCTGCCTGCTTGTACAGTGTCCTTATGCAATGGGCGCCCTGAGGCTCTTTCTCCTGAGGGGCTCATGCAGCTTAATGACTTCATGTTTGCATTTTGGCGGCAGTAACAAACCTTAAGCTAGGAGGGCTCAGTCTCCTATGCGCTGCACAAACACCGTCTGGGGACTCAAGTTGCAGAATACCTTCTCTGTCATACCCACAGCTCTGCAAAAATGATCCAGTCTTCACTGACAAGCAAGCCCCTTAGCTGTCAAACTATGCCTCACATATTCAGCACTCAAAATTAAAAATCTTAAATAAAAGGGGTATTTTAGGGAGCTAAATGTATTCTAGAGATGAGAAAAGCTATTTTTACATATCTAATTAGTCACACTTGATAGTAATAATAGCATTACTTGGATTATGCTATGTAGTTAATATTATGCAAATACTAGATATCAGTTGTGACATTACCTTTTCTTTTTTATCGCTAGACCAGAATTTCACCAAACAATAATTTGTCACATAAACTCTTTTTTTTCAACTTCCTTTTTTTTAATTTTACCTTTCTTATGTAAAGGCATAAGTGTACCCGTGCTAGAGGAGCAGGAAGGAGCAGAAATCCTGGCAGGAATTGAGATGCCAGGTGAGGACCCAATGCTGGCTGGAGAGCACCAAGCATGGCGTTTGGTGTTTTCTCAAAGATGATAATTTGCAAGGACCATTGCTTAGCACTGACCCCCCCCGCAAAAGGGCAGTGCATGCACTAGCTGTCACCTTCATTACTAAGGACTCAACCAGTTTAACTGCAGAGAAGCTGGTGGTGGTACACTGGAAACCTGCTGCGCTGGGAGAAGGCTGCCAGCTGACACGGAAAGCAGCTCCCGGGGCGCACTGGCTGCAGCGTGCTGGGTGTGCCGGAGACACCAGTGGGTCCCCGGGCGGGTTGGGTGCCAGCGCCCTTCGTCAAAAGGCAGAGCGGCTGTTTGGAGCCGTCACACAAGCAGAGGTTTTATTCCTTGCCTGTCGAGATGCCTTAGGCTAAGGGCTGAGGCTGTCGGACGTGGGTGCCACCTTGAAAATGCACTCTGTGGGGGGGTACATTCATCTACCTGCTTCCTTTTTTTGGGGCAAGTTGGAAGCCCTCGGTGCAGGACCCATGCAATGGAGGAGAAGGACACAGAGAAAAACTCTGTTTTGGCACCTGTTGCTCAGGCAGCACGATGTCCTATGCTTGGAGAGAAGGTGCCTGCCCCAGGCAGGGGACCCCCCATCCCGTGGGCACCCACCAGGGGCAGTACCAGGAGCTGCATGTGCAAACATAGGCATGGGAGCCAGGGGCATTTCCTCTGGTCCTCAGACTCCAGCCTTTGAAACACCAGATCACATCAGTCCTCCATGTCACAGAACAGCATGTATGTGCCAGCACTGTCTGGGGAGCTTCCACCAGATTTGATAACAGGGGACTTTGGTTTTCGTGGTGTTTAATTTAGCATTCAGCCCTCTGTTCTGCAAAAAATATCTCTCTTCTTTCTCAGAAATAATATTTGTTAATTTACATAGATATTTAAGCCTTTCACCAAACATTTTAGTTGTATTTTTTTCTCCTTACTAAGGCAGTCATCCTCCTGGCAAAGATACATTTGCCCCACTTAGTGGGGTGGATCCCATCTCTCCCAAGCAGACACTGGTCTCCAAACAGGGTCCCATGGTCCAAAATCAAACCCTGTTGCTGACACCAGCTCTGCAACCAGTTGTTGACAGGCAGTACCAGTGCCTTCCTCCTCCTCACACCCTCTACCCTCTCTGACAGGACTGAGAACACCACCTGGTCCCCCATGACCCTGACTGTCACCCCCAGAGCTCTGTAGTCACATTTGGTACTCTCCAGGTTGCCCCAGCAGTATCATTGGCACCCACATGTTAGAACATCATGGGGTACTAGTCAAAGGGTCAGGCAAGCATCAGTGGTCTCCCTGCAACATCCTGGATCCAGGCCCCCCGCGAGCAGCAAACTTCTGTAGACAACAGGTCAGGTTAGCAGGTGGTGCCTCTGTCCCCCGCAGCAGGGAGTCACCCACTACTGTCACTTGTCACTTTCTCCTGGTGGTCTTGCATGTTTCAGGGTCAGTTGGCCCAGACGCTCCATTGAAAGCATACCAAACTCCTCCTCAGACTTGAGGGCAGTGAACCTATGTCGTAGTTACAGGCCTTCAGATAGAGCAGGAGCTTTCCTCTCAGTGCCAGAAGTCACCAACTTCCATCCCTTGCTTTCCCCAGAGATTGCATTTGCTGTTCTGCTGGGGACAGACTTTGCCTGCATCTCCACTGCAGCTGGGGTCTGTGGCTCTTGAAGCTGTTGTGTGTCTGAGAAGATCCTGTCTGTCTCTCTTAGGTCTGCTACGTATTCGTTTTCTTTTTTTCTTTTTTTTTAATATGTGGGAGATGTTCTTGTCTTCTGCTGTGATTTCTTTATTACAAAGAGAGTGATGAGGCAATTACCTTGGGTTCCTGCATGGTAGGAGAGCTTGCATAAGCAGAAATCCCTTATTCAGCATAATCTTCTATCAACCTGAGCAAAAGGCATTGGAAGCATATTGGAATTAAGTTGTCTTTGTCTAGCTAGCATGTGGTTTCAGGGGAAAATTCATTTGCCTACAGGGAAAACAAAAGGTCAACAGACTATTTAAAGTTGGTTGAAACCATGTTTAAGCACAAGATAGGGCTGGTAGTTTCAATGGAAAAAATGTAGCTGAAGAAAGCATCTTCATCAGACAAACAAAATGTTCCTATTTGGTCTGAGTGTCTTTTTGGTGTGAAGCAGAGGAAAGGGAGGGGAGAGGTGGTGGATGACAGAAGATACAATTTCACTAGGACTTTGTGAACTAAGGCAGAATGGGAGGATGGAGGACACAAACACATCTTCTGTGAGGTATTTGGGAGTAGTCCTAATGTGAAATGTTCAAGTATATGCCAAAAAAATGTTATTTGCATGACTGTTGAAGCCAAATATTTTCTGACCAGCATTAATGCCCAACCCTGCGTTAACTCTCTGCAGAAAGTGTACCCCATGCATACACAGGCTTTCTTACCATGGCTGAAAGACTGGTCTTGATAACCTGTGCCTCACCGTGGCTTACAGAGCATGGTTGTATTATTTTCCTGACATGACAACATAGGGACCCCAATAGATTTTTGGCTCTTTGAAAAAAAGGACCTAAAACACATTTGTGGACTAACTAACATTACGGTTTGGACAGGGTGAAGGAGACACAAGGAGACAAATCAGGAGCAGAGTTGTTTGGCCCTGTATCCATGTTGCTCCGAGTGGATGAAATACGTTGGGTATGTTTGTTAACTGCACAAGTTCATTAGCTCCTTTTCAAAAGACAAGGGATGATTACAAGAGCTGACATACTTAACTCTGTGGGACTGATCCTGCTACCTGAAAAAGTTCAACCAGTTGTGCCAGGAATTAATTGAACAAAATCAGATTAACTGGAATGCATGCAAATGCTTTATAGCAAAGGGAGAAACGTATCTGGACTCACTTTGTTATCATCTCAGGCACTGCATATTCAGAAATACATTACAAGCTATCTGCTTGGCAACCAGAATAGCTGTGTAGCCTCAGATAACCCTGCAGGGCATGCCAGCCGTGGTTGGAAGAGAGCTCAACTCTGCTTAAAGGCCCGTAGAGTCCTTGTTGACTCAGGTTTTGCCTAGGCGGCTAACGAAGTTCTCCATGTTGTGTGGCTGTGAACTCGCAGGGCCCCAGTGTGGCCTCACCCCTGGTGCCGTTCAACAGGTGAAGGGGATGTCTGTGCCTGTGCGGCCTGACCAGCAGTATGACTCCTGCTTCATTCAGAGTTATTTGTATGGGCCATTTGAATTCCGTGTGACCGGCCGTATTAAATGCACTTACGACCAGCCTACGAGGGGTGGAGCTGGCAGCTCTGCACGGGTCCGATCCACCAGGTGAGAAGAGGGACTTTGTGGTACTCCTGCAATATGTGCAGTTTTCCTGTGTTTCTGATGGTTGCTGAGAACGGACCATCGTACCTGAACATTGGTGCAAGGTGTACAACATTTCAACATCTAAAATGTTTCCTTTCATCCTGTCCAGACTTACTCTGCCAGCAAGCCTGTCCATGTCTCGATCCCAAACAATAGTATGCGTGTAAAGATTTACCACCTCCTTACTAGTCTTGCACAGTAACAGTTCTGAGTCCTGCCAGTGTGAGGGGCTAGTTTGGAGCAGCAAGGGATGAAACCATGGTATGATGAAACCATGATGGATGAAACCCATGTCACTGCTGGACTCTCAGTACAGACCCTACACCTCTGCCTTGGGATGCCTTGCTTGTGCAACACAGGCTTTGAGCAATGGTTTGAGTTGGAGCTCCCTTGTTTTGGGACAGAACTGGAGAGCTACATGGTTAAAGGAATATCTGTTAAGAGACTGTAACCCTCAAGTGATCACAGAGGGCTATCAACAGAAAGATGTTGTCTGTGCCCTCCACAGCCTAATCCCAAGGCTTCACCACAGACTGCACAGGCCCTTTCCTTTTCCTCTCGGTTCTAGGCAGAGAGCTCACAGGTATATAAAATGCCGCAGAGTCATGATCCTTCAGTGACAACTTAACTTGGAATTCACATGAGGATAGACTATAAAAGAAGCATTTCAAAGACTTTACCTGCATAAGATGCCAAGGGAGCCTGACAGACTTAGTGAGGCCAACACAACTTCTCTCTCTACCTTGTCAAGGGTTTTAGAAGATCCTTAGCACCGCTTTTGTCCATCCAGAGTTGGCATGCCATCCAAAAATCTCACATACTTGTGAAGACACAATGCTGTCCATAAGAAGGAGGAGGTCTGTTCAAGGAACAAAACTCTCTGAGCTCTGTTCTACAGCCTTCCAGGACTCAGTCACAACTGAGAATGAAAAAATAACCAATCACAAGAAGTAATGCCATAATCCTCTCACCCTTGAGACTGCTATTACTTTACATTTCCTTGTTTTGATCTTCCATCGCCAACTTTCAAACTTGCTGCCACCTTGTTACTACATCCCTACGGGCAGTGCCTGCTTTGCAAAACTGGCACAAAGGGTTCAAGATTGCTACCCAGACATCCTGAGAGCTACATTTTGTGGTTTTGCCTGACCGGCACAGCAAGCACCCGCTGCCATCTCACTGATAGGTAAGACGACCTGAACTTTATTATGCCAGGGACAGAGAACTGCTCATCTTAAAGCAAACAGTTTGCAGCAAGCTGCTCTGCCTACCGCTGCAAGGAGCGATGTGCCTTGCAGGGCAGGAATGTGTCGGGCTAGTGCAAACCCACACTTGTCATGGCGTTATCTCTGTTCCTCTTCATCAATCCACTGCTGTTGCTTCTGGCTTGCGACAGCTGGAAATTTGATCTCCTGTTACTTTTAATACAGGTTCTCTTGCTCTTCCACTTGAGAATCAAAGGAAGGATGTCTCAAATAAAGGGCATGGGATCAGCCTGTCTCCCAATAAACAGGTGCCAGCATTGGGTAACAACTTGGAAATGAAACATTTCCTTTCAGCTGCAATGATGTGTGCAGGTATGTCTTTGTCCACAGTGATTGCCTAACAGAAGATACCACATGAAGCACAATTCATCGAGTGAGTTCATTTTATTTTGCTTGACAGTATCTCTCTCCTTTTGTTAAAGTTTCAAGATACATCCTCTGCTCTTCCTCCACTTGAAATGCCATGATGTAACATTTTCTGTTGTCATCCTAGTGACTAAGATACTTGGTAATCCCTTGCCACTGCTCCAGGGAGTATGCCTGGAGCAGAGGAAAAGGGCAGGCGGCATTGGCTGGTGCTTTCACAGCATATGCTTGCATCTTCAGAGCATGGGAATTCAACAATGCCATGTATCAAAATGCTGGTAAATTTAACATTTTGTTACCTGACCGCTGAAGGTCTTGAGTCCCTGCATCATCAGTAGGACATGGAGGTTCTTTGAAACTTTTTCACAGATTATGCTCTTAGATTTGATTAAAAAAGCAACACTCTTCTAATAATGGCTGGAATGATTGTGGTAATTGCACTTTTCTGTAGGCCCTTCAAATTTGTTAAACATGACTTTTAAATACGTTTGTGGAAAACTCTAAAAAAGACCTGTCTTGATGCTTGTCTGGATTAATAGTTTCACTTGCATGTGCCATCCAAAGCCAGGACTGTGTTTGCGTTGTTAAGCATGTGTGCTTTAAAAACAGTTCTGGAGGTGTGGCAAATCACGTATTTCCCACCCATCCGCTCCTGGCTCTGTGCCCACCACATGACTCTGCAGCACGGGCTTTCACCTGGGAGGTGGTACAGGAGATGCTGGCCACTTCACTATCCCTTGAGACTTTCCATGAAGATGGACAATGAACCATCACTTTTATCTGTAATCCTGGACTGAATGATTACATTCTGCCTGCCTAAATCCTGTCCTCCACAGTTTTAATTAGATATGATTTCCCTCCTCCTGTACCAGTGGTTAAGCTAGGTTTGCTGTCCACAGTGCAACGGTTGCAGCATTTCACATCAGAGGCAATCACAGGTACTGTGACAGGCACAGCAGCTCCTCTGAGGTACTCACCTACACATGTGTGTATGCTTGCTGCCTACTTAGGTGTATGGCATCACGGTACGCTCATATGCTTACAGAGGCAGAGCTTCACCTCCGTTCTGGTGGTGAGCTTCTGGTGCAGATGAGTAATATATATGCTTAGCTGAATTCTGGAGGCCATCTTTTATCCTAGTCAGATCTCATAAATCTAACATAATTTCAGCTCTGGCATCACAAGGGCGTCTGTTTTCCTGGGCCTTCAACATGATGGCCTTTGTATTTGTGTTCCCAGTATTATAATTAACACACCTATGGTCACACACAGGCTGTACTTTGCATCTTACACCTCACAGCTACTAAAAGAGCTTCCTTTATGGTATCATGGCTTTTTATGTGCTTCTGTTGGTTCTTAGCTAGGGGATTAACTTGGGGCTGCCTAAAATTGTACTGATGTCAAGACAGTCTGTTCCTGTCTTTGAACATCTTCAGACACACTTTTTAACTTACTTACAAGCACAGTGGTTGCTTTCCCCATTATGCCATGAGGAATGTGGTTTTTTGGGAGCTGGAGAACAGCAAAGACTGCTAGGAGGAGCCTTTAAGGGTGTCGACATTTTTGTTAGATGCAGCTTGCTGTTGGGATGATATAGGTGGGAAGTTACTGATAGAGTCTTCCATTTGAGCATTTCACTTACTGCCCAAAGAGCAATGGTTTCATGCAACTAGTTACTACACTGGAGAACCAAGTTGATTAAACCAACACCTTACATCAACAAAGAATTAATTTTCTTTACCCTGAAGAATTTTATTCTGGTGTATTTCCTTCTGGTGTATGTTGATCATTAGAAGCTCACAGAAGCTCTTTTCTGGCAAAAGAGGGAGGATAGTTCTCTTTTATGAAGAGGCTGCAGTTCATTATTTCGTTGAGGGTACAGACCACCTGCTATTCAAAGGAAAAGTACTCATCAATAATCAGAGTTTATTTTTTCTGTAAATATGCTTACTGGTGCTGGCAGAAAGCCAGTCTCCTCCAAGACATCTTGAAGTCAGCTCCTTCACATGGAGAAGTGACACTTTACTGTGTGACTAATTAATTTCCTAATTAGCAGCTGGCAATCTATTATTATTTTTAATTAACTGATCCACCTAGGCTCATTCTAAAACAAGCAACTGTTTATCTTTAATATAAAAGTTAGATCCTGATATTTATATGTTAAGCCCAGCTAATATAAAAGGTGAGCCCTACAAGAGCTGTGCAAAGCCTGTGCACGACTGACTGTCTATGTTTGCATGCAAGTGTTTGTGTACCAGTGACTTCATAGTGATTTAACCCTGACCTGCACACACCCCTGATTCCTACGTGCATTTTTCTGTATGACTTTTAGCTCATGTCTTTTCTGAACGTTTCTTCTGAACGTTTCAGTATCTATGTAGGTCTAAATCAAGCTATGGGTGTAGTTTTGCCCAGGAATACCTGTATGTTCTCCTTACCTTTTTATTAAATGTAAAACACTCTAAGGTAAGTTTTGCTTTATGGCACATGAACAATAGTCTGCGTAAGTAAGTTTGGTCTGATTTGAAAGCAGACTGACAAGCTTTGTTGAATTCAATCCGTTGATCCCAACAGACTCTGTTTATGCAGCTGTGGCTTTTTACAAACTTGCTGCGTCATATAAGTACCATATAAATATAACTTACTGAGAAGTACGAGGGGCCATAAGTCTTGGAGCAACTGAAGAGATATTAATAGAAAAGTGGCCTACAGCAGCCCAAGCTGTATTACACCAGGTCCATGTCCGCCTGAAACCTGGCAAGTCTCTCTGGGAGACTTATTCCTACAGGGGAAAGGGTGGTTGGAGGAGGGGCAGGACTGGGTCCCTTATCAGAAGGAAAATAAATTCTTGAGAAGCAGCCACAGGAGACAGAAAACTAAATCAACACACCGTCCCTGTCCACTGCTTGCTTTTGTTTCCTCTGGCCTTTTGCAGCGCGGATGCTTCCTGAGGCTGTGGGGACTCAGTCTGTACCACCGCAGGAGGGAAGCACATGTCACCCACAGAGCATCCAGTGGGACTTTGAGACTGGGGGGTCTCCCCCAGAGCCCAGAGGAAGAGAGGGATGACAGGTGAAAAATGGAGACAACTCCTTCCCTGCTAACCTCTGCCTGCCTGCCCACCCTCATCTGTCCCCCGCCTGCTCGCCCTGGCTGGCACACGGGCTCGAGTCCGCTGGCCGGGCAGTGTGCCACCACTTATTTGGATGGGTCCCAATGGGGTCCTGAACAGGTGGAGGGCTTCCCAGTGCCAGTGGGGTGTAAAGCAGCCTGCAAAAGCAGCTAGTGCTTGCTTGGGGAGCGGGAAGCAGGGGTAATTAATTGTGTGTAAAAACTTGCGGTTTTTACACAGTTTTTTTTCCCGAGGAGTTGCAGCTGGAGGGCCAGGAGTCACCCCGAGCAAGGTCTGGTTAGGAAGGTCACCGTGAGCAGTGGTTTGAGCCCACCCTATATGGACTTAGCTCCAAGTTGAGCCATACAGACAGACTGTCCTAAGCCTCTGGATGCTTTCCATCTGCATCAGATAGTCAGCGTGCTGGGCAATGCCAGGACACCACGGTCCAACAGGAAAAGGTCAGACGTAAGTAACGCCAGGCTGAGTTTTCTGCAGGGACAGCTTCACAGGAGGAAATCATTAACCTTGGTGGTACTGGTGGTCTTCCTACCAGCTAATGGTGCAGCTGTAAGGCCGTGCCTGGAGAAGAGGTGGCAGGCAAGGCTGAGCCCCTGCGCCAGGGGCCCGTGCCAGCGTGCTTGCTGTCCCCACGTGGGGAAAGAGATGTTCTTGCCCCTCCCGCCTTCCACGGAAATGCTGCATAAGGGGTTTTACATCTACCCAAAGTGCTTTGTGATATATGAGCAGCTCATTATCTTTAATGGCTCTGACATCATTATCAGGCAGGGACTTACAGGAAGGATAATGGGCTGTTGTTTGCCACTGCCTTTAGCACTAACACTATGATGTGTGCACACCCAGTCACATAACGCAGGCGGTTGCATGGCCTGCATCTTCACCTTAGGGCTACAGTCCACATTTTTTAAACCACCCACTGCTTTATTGTCTGGAACTTGTACTGAAAACATCACTTGCTCTCCTAGCATCTTCTTCTTAGTGGGTGTTATGGAAATACCAGATTCTTTAGAGGCTGAGAAAAGAGGAGAATCTTCTTCTTCCTCATACCAAAAATACCAGAAGACATTGAAATTTTCAGTGGATCAGTAAACACAAGAATATTTTTTTTGGTTTTTTGTTTGTTTATTTTTAAACTAATGTCCCTAATCTTCCAG
The DNA here is from genome assembly GCF_030936135.1 of Gavia stellata. NCBI lineage: Eukaryota > Metazoa > Chordata > Aves > Gaviiformes > Gaviidae > Gavia > Gavia stellata. The sequence continues at coordinate 66,899,560 of NC_082637.1, forward strand.
CCTAAACCAATTTTTAACCTATTTAATTTTTTTATTAAGGAAATAAAATATACCCAAGTCTATTTACTGTAATCAAAATCAGAATACACATTAGCATTTGGGTGGTACTTTTAATCTGTTTTTCTCCTTATATAATGACACACATCCCTGTTCAATTGGGTGACTCATCATACACTTCATCAGCAGTGCGCTCTGAAAAACACAGCAAAATGCATTCCTAACAATTAAATACTTCTTTGAAAAGTTATAATCAGTCAAGACTGATAGAAAGAAACAAGGTTAAGCCCCATTTATGTCATTTAAAGTGATAGCATTGTCTGTTTCACTGCAGCACTCATTTTAAAAATGGCAGTATGGTTTGTGATTCATACATGTACCCCCCTGTCACATAATCACATGTTTAATTCCATTTAGCCACCTACATACATCAGCTTGCTTTTCACTTTTATTGTTTGCTCTTTCGTGCTTCACCAGGCTAATGTGGTCCCAGAGCTCTTCTAAAGTAGCAGCAAAGACATGTTTTATTTTTTATTTATACACTGCATTTATAGGCTGCCAGGTGTTCTTGAAGTTTGATGCACAGTTAGCCTGCTAATATGCAGCCAGAAAAATCTAACTCTGCTAAAAGCACTGCAGACATGCCTAAGAGGAGGGATGCATTTCACGGAAGACACATGGGAAGCAACACAGTGAGGAGATTTGGATGCACCCACTTTTCAATCCTCTCCCAGTGCATGGGGACCTGCAGCCACAACCAGGTCATACACACGGCAAATCCCAAGCCAGCACCTCCGTCTCACAACCAGCCAAGTTAACGTCAGACTGCTCAGTTAGTTTGGCTCTCCTGTGCAAGTGGGATTCAGAAGCTGTTTTACTGGAATACTCTTCCGTGAAAGAATAAGGCCTGCCTGCAGACCAGGCACCAGAAGGTTGTTATCCTAACACAGGAGACTGGATATTGTGGTTGTCAATTTCAGCCCCTCCAACGCCTCAAGCCAAACCATGTAGGCCTTGGAAATCTAGACTTGGGCTTCAGTTTTAAACAGCATGAGAAATCAGAGCACTAGGCTGATATTCCCATGTTGCTCCCAACAGCTGAAATCGGAGGGTGCTGCACAGTGCACCATCCAGCAACCGTGGGCAAGCATCAAGCCCATGAGACACAAAAGCATGGACCTTTGTGCCATAGCTGTGTGTCTAGTCGGAAGGGAGCCAGCTTTTACTTTGGTGTTACATGAAAAGAAGTGCTTCTCCAACTTTGAGAATTATGTATCCAGTATGTGTAAAGAATTGAGACGGACAATGTGTGATGTCAGTTAGAGATTTGCCCAAAGAAAGGTGGGACAAAAGTCATATCCAGCCATAAGGATTTTGTCTACAAGATGAAAAGCATCGCAGAGCTGTGACAAGTTCAACAGGTGATTCCTGGATTTAATTAAGATATTTACTCAAATATAATAGCTCATCTTTATTTTTAAGCAGTCGATGAAGAAACAACCATTCAATACTATAAAGAATTCAGAAGATTAATAATGTTAGGGTTAATCTTGTGTGGAGGAAGGTGCCAAAATGTTAACAAATATAAAAATTACAGATATCAGAGCAGCTCAGGAGATCTGGAGGATGGATTTCAGCAATCCTATCTGGACTGCTCTGCCACAGAAAAAATGCTGGAGATTTCTCCCCACAAATAGACAGATCCTATCTGAGCGACTTGTTTATGCCTTGTCTAATGAATTGACATGTTATTCAGATTCAAGATGTAGGAATTAATTGTGTTCTTCTCTGAGTGCATTCATTAAAACTGATTTAACCCGTGTGTTGCTCTTGAGTCATGTCCTTGGCTTATTGCTATCCCTTTTCTCATGGCATTGGTTCCCCAAGGCTTGCTGTGGCTTGTGCTCAGGGACTGCCAGCTTGAAACCCATACGGTGGGAGAGGAATGAATGGCAGCGAGCCGACAGGGCCGGTTGAGCATCACTCTGCAAATGAACAACTGCACAGAGTTCCCAAACTTTTTTCGATGCACAAATACTGGTGTTTGGAAGAAAGGATTGTCAAAAAGCAAATAAAAACGGTTCAAGTTAGCGATGCCGATAAACTCATCACACTTATTCACAAAGTATTAGTGACTTACTGTGCTGTCACATCCTAGAGATTTGTGCAGCCATCTGTTAATAAGGATTATTAGAGTCAGACCTGAACCTCTAGTTATCATTCATACCCAAATTCTCAGAGTAGAAATATCACAGCACTAAAGTACTGCCTCATCTCTAGAGCTTTATTCTAATTAGTCAAATGTTAACCTCACCTCTAACTTACTCTCTTTTGGCTACACCATGTAAAACAGATTAAACTTACTTAGTTAAAGCCGAAATATGTCTTCCTCTGTGAACCACAGAAAGTTACATCAAACATTCAGTTCTAACATGCTTAGCATTTATATTTTCTGTAACATGAGGACAAATAACGTGAACCTCAGCAAACATATCTAATAAGTCAAACTCATACAGCTTCTTGGGGAGTAACTTTTAACAAACAGGAGTAGCTGACAAATTTTCCCCAAACTGGCTGCAGTGAGGTTTATTCCTATTAAAATACATCAAGCGAAACTGATCAAATCAGGCTGTTTGCTAGATTCGTGACTGATGGAAATGTTTTCTGTTCTTACCCAAAGTAATTCTGCAAATTTCACTATGAGTGAAACTAAATTGTGCATCAGTGGAGGCGGTAGGAAAGCTAAAGGTCAGTGTTTAAATTCAGCAGCCCCCTAATCTACGGTGCATCTAGAAATCAGCCCACCTTGCGAAAGAAATGTGTAAGCAGACAAAAGGAAACAAAACTACACGAAGCAGAACATCTGCATTAAGAGACCACTTGAGAAGTGCCCAGCATGAGCTTCACAGCCGGGCTGAACCAGAACCTGACAGCTAGAGAGGGAGTCTTTCCAAGTGGAAAGGCTCTTCACCCTTACTTCATCCCATTTCTTGCAAGTCATCATTGTGCTCAGGGGAGGATCTGTGTAACAAGCAACTTACAGATCTTAATGGATCCTTTTATATTAGTGCTGTTTGGATGAAACTCTGCACACTGGTGCAAACTGTACAAAGTCAGTAAGGACCGCAATATTTTGCCCAAGATACGCAGGGACATTTATAGATGTTTACTCCCTGGAGTTTCATTACAAAACTAGACAAGGGGGATAGCACAGAAGGTTAGAGAGTGCTGGCACAGTTAGTCATCAGATGCAGTTTTGAGTGTGAGAGTGGATGGTGGGACAGGAAGCATTGCCTCCTGCCTTCCGCAGAGTATGCCTTCAGAGGTGCAGAAGGTAGTGAAATCATTGATCAAAAAAAGAGGGAGGAATGCTGAAGTTAACATAGATACAGTAAGCAGAAGTATTAGTCTAATGAATTAATTAAAAAAAAAGAAACAACTACTTCAAAAGGGAAGAACTAAGAAATTTCCACTGTATGAGCTTTAGGACACATTTTGACACAACAGTGATAGAGGATCAATTTAATAAGCTCAGTGGGATAAAGACAACAACAGATATTTAAAATGCAAACAGTAAGTGTTAGAACTGAGAAAAATGTGAGAGCTGGAAGAGCTTTCACTGCTGCACTGCCATGCTTGGCAATATTAACAAGCAAGCAAGCAAGCAAGCAACCAACTCACCAACAAACCAACCAAAGAGATTGAACAAGAATAGAGCTAAAGTACCAAAACAGTGAGAGAAAGGTGCTAGAGCTTCTGAGGGAAAAAACCCCATGGGGACACTGTGTGGGGAACTCTGTAGCAGGGACGACTGCCACATCACAAAAAAAAAAAAAAAAAAAATAAAAAAAATTTTATACAATAGTTAGAGGAACTGAGGAGAGTCAGAGAAGATTAAATCTACACTATGTACAGGTCAGAGAAACTGGTAAGTGGCTGAGAGGAATTACGAAAACTTTGAGCATTGCAATTCTAACAGCGTGATGTAGTTAAGAAAGGCCAAATGTTTAGAAGAGAAATGGAAATACACCATCCAGAAGTATGTGTCATGGTTTAACCCAGTCGGCAACTAAGCACCACACAGCCGCTCACTCTCTATCCCCACGGCAGGATAGGGGAGAGAATTGCAAGGGTAGAAGTGAGAAAACTCATGGGTTGAGATAAAGACAGTTTAACAGGTAAAGCAAAAGCCACGTGCGCAAGCAAAGCAAAGCAGGGAATTAATTCACCACTTCCCATGGGCAGGCAGGTGTTCAGCCATCTCCAGGAAAGCAGCGCTCCATCACGCATAACGGTTACTTGGGAACACAAATGCCATCACTCCAAACATCCCTCCCTTCCTTCTTCTTCCCCTAGCTTTTATTGCTGAGCATGACATCATGTGGTATGGAATATCCCTTTGGTCAGTTGGGGAAGCAGAAAGTCCTTGACGCTGTGTAAGCGCTGCTCAGCTATAACGAAAACATCCCTGCATCAATACTGTTTTCAGCACAAATCCAAAACATAGCCCCATACCAGCTGCTATGAAGAAATTTAACTCTATCCCAGCTAAAACTAGCATAGTGTGGAAACGCCTACGTCTGCTCAGACCTCCTCCTCTTGTCCAGCAGAGACCCATTCAGGACACAGAGACACATTAGTGTTTTGGGTGTCAAGAGGTGCATCATGATGCACCAGATCTGCACGCTCCTTGTGAACTCACTGTTTGTCCCTTGATTTTGGTAAGTCACCTCCTGACGGGAGATTTTAGGTGAGCTCTACCTAGTGTTCCTCTTCATACCATGATGCTTAGCAAAACTGTAGGTTTCTGCTCATTTATTATTTACCTCTGATGTTCTTGTGATGACTAGCTGCAGTACTAGTACCAGCAGGAAAAGGCTTCACTGAAAAAAGAACACCCCCACCTATCAGGTGAGCTCTTCTATTGTGCTGCATTATGGTAATCGTACTAGAAAACTGCATAGCCTAGACACTGTGTGTGGCATGCACCTTTTTATAAAAAAAAGCCTTTCTAAAGCACCCAGGAGGCAGCCTGGCAGGCAGCTAGAAAGCATCCCCAGTTATGAGAGCATGTAATGGAAGTGCCTGAAGCTTTTAACCCTTGGGCTACCCAAGGACTTGGAGCCCTGTCCACCATGAGAAAATATCTACAGAGACAGCAGCCATGAGCTGGTCTGTGCGTGTAACTAAGGTTTGCATCTGTTTGGTCCGAAACAGGCAGGGTAGCATCCTCTGGCAGTCAGAGCCATTCGTTTGCCTTCAGGAAGTGCCTGGCCTCGACCTTCTTTGCTCTGTGGCAAAAGTGAGACTGTACAGCAGATCAAAGAAGCCCTAAGAAAATCTCCAAGAGGCGTCTGTTCTGATTTTACCTCATCATTACAGGATGATCCACTGCTATAGGAGGTAAATGCCCAGTTGGTCTAATCTTAGGGTACCACCTTGTTATCTTGCAGATGCCTGTAAGCCACACAATATTACTCCACCACCCAGGTGGCAAAAGAAGACAGAAGAAGACAGATTTTTTTCTCTCCCCGAAGTCCAACTTCTCAATGGTTTACTGTTGTTTTTCAGCTCCCTCCACAAAGGGAAGACTCTGACTGAAATAATTATAGACCTTCTCTGAGCACTCTGACCTCCTAGAGCACAGAAAATACAACAGAGCATTCACTGATTTACCTGTACAAAGAGAAGCAACTGAGAAAACATTCAGGCAAACCCCTTCCTATTTCCCCCTCAGTAGTAACTTGGAGGAAGTTTTTTTCCTACTCTGTATTTTTCTGCAGTTTGTGTTATCATTGCTAAATATATGGTGACCTGGTATTTACCTGAGTAAGTAGCTCTGAGACCTTTGTGACTTTTACAACTTCCCTGTAGGAATTTTATAGATCAAAACAGATTGTTTCCAACTCCAATGGATTTCTGTTACATCAGAGGCCCATTGCATTCCTCCCTTGTGCTTGCAGCCACTAATTTGGTTAACAAGAAATGCTCAGCCATAAAAGAGCCTGAAGAATAACATTGTACTTTTGCAAAAGTAGGTACTTAATGCACTGTTTTGTGTAAAATAACTTCCCAATAAACAGCTTTAGTCAGTAAAAAAACATAATTATCAGTTCCACTTATACCCTTCTGAAAAGAAATTTTGTATATGCCTATGTAAAATTCTTCAAAATTCACTGATGACTCTTTGCACAACTTCTGTGACAGGTATATGTACATGTGGCTGTCCAGCTAAGCAGTGTGTGGGAGCCTTAGCCGCTGCACAGCCCCCAAGTTTACCACACCAGTTTTCGCTAGATATGCTCTACGCAAATAAGAAATACAGAACTCGGTGCAAGGGTGGCTGGGTGTAATTCCTGAACCTGAGTTACCCAGACGTTGTGTGGGGTGACCAAACAGGCACTCTGACTTTGAGGTCTCGTGGACCTGTGTACTGGGCAGTAGACATGGATGGTGTTTCCAAACTGGAATGTACAAATGTGTTAGCTAGCAAGGTGTTAGTGGTGATCTGCAAATTTAGGAGCCCTACCTATGTCACCTAAGGAAAGTTCATACCTTTTGTCTGGTCCACAGAGGAAAAAAATTCAGTGTTTCTAAGCTGGTGTGTAGGGATAGTGAGTTAGCCCTTTTAGCACAGGTGGAACCACAATCTTGAAAAAAAAATATATTTTAGTTGATCTGAGTAGCTTCTCAACTTTCCTAGACATCTTTCCATGATGGCCAAAAAGGGTATGTTTTTCCAGCCATGTTAGCTCTCTGAAGTTATGCAGAAGCAGTCCTAATCCTTATTAATAAGCTTGTTATGAAGCTAGGGTACTTAACACCACATTAGCTGGCCATAAAGGGGCTGGGTTTCCTCCTATGCTTTACCTTGACTAGCTAAGCATATCTTAAATCAGACTGCATATACACGTCAGAGTCTCCAGACAAGCACATAAACTTATACCCACCAGCCCTCTATCCCAGCATGGACAGGGCCTCTTTCCTAAAGGAAAAAGTAGATAAAGGATGTGGTTATGTGGTGACTGAAATATAATGTGCAATTATATGGCAGTTTTAGAGCGCTGTTGGACAAGGGTTCAGTAACAAGATCATGTTGATGAAAACATAATTTTGCTGCCTTCCTGTCCTGGAAGGGCAGGAGTGGGGCTTGAAATCAGAGCTTTCCTGGTTGAGTATAGCTGGGGATAAAGGCATCAGTGGCTTTGTGCCAGCGTCCAGATCCTGATGGAAAAATACGTAGTATTGCTGGGATTTGCAAAGCACCCGCGCTGCAGGAAGGGGAGATGCCCCAGCCACTGGCCCGTGCCACGGCGGTCCTGGAATTCAGTCCTTGAAGCCAGCAGCCGTGTACCCTGTTTGCCAAATCTGCACTGTGGCATGTGAAAACCTGAAAAATCAGTAGCCTCACAGACATAGCTGCATGTGAAAAGACTTGCAGGCAAAGGGCTTTTAATGCAGAAGATTTTAAGTTGTCATTAATTACAGAGACATTTTTTCTGCCTCCATTATATCCAGAGCTCATATTACAAGAGATAATTGCATCTGAAGTGCATTTAGGCTGTAAAATTGTTATATTAAAAAGCAATGCACTAATAAAATGCTTATTCTGGTACTCTGTACATAAATGCCTTTTTGAAATAAGGAATTGCTTTGTGCTCGGTGCTGAGGTATATAATTTTTTTAGAAAAGGATTTAGTAACTGGTTCCCAAGGAGCTGTGATAATTTTCTGTTTTCTGCTGTGACCTTTCTGTTGTTCCAGTTGAGTCTTCTCTCAACAGTGTGACTATATTGTGTCCAAGCTGCACTGCAGGAAAAAGATAAGTAGTTGCTCTGGTTAGTAAGAACGGAAATGCATGGGATTTTCTACTGACACAGAAGATTTGCTCTATCATCTTTTTACAGGCCAGAAAACCTCCTTAGGAACATGACTCATTGCAGGCAAGAAGGAGTGGTTTATGGCCGGTAGCTCCCCACCATTTACAGTGTTGTCCATTGTGGAACAAAGGAGAAACACAAAATCCTTTCTCCCAGTTTCTCAGAACAGGGCAAATGTGGCATTAGGTCTCAGTTGAGGCCTTAGTGGTACTTGGGACTCAAATCCAGCGATGCACAAAAATAAATGCCACATAAGCTGAGAAAGTAGGAGAAGGAGAAGCAGAAGGAGGAGAAAGAGAAGCAGAAGGAGAAGGAGGAGAAGAAGGAATTGTTTGTGTAGCCATCGAGGAAGGTTACCATGATACAATTAATCACATGCACCTCTCTGCACTTCACCGGGAAGAGTATTTTAAAAGGAACTAAAAATGCTATAGAAGATATGAGGCGTAGGAACCATGCTGCATATTTGATAAGAACGGGGAGTGTACTCAACCTAAAAACCCATATAATCTTTCTTTTTCCCTGAACAAGAAGTAAAGCAGGCACTATTATCTTAATCTTTTTTTTTTAAGTCCTGTTAGCACTGAATAAATACGTATTTCTAAAGACTGTGAAGTAACAATAAACCTGGCATCTCCTATGAGGAATGACTTCAATGTGCAAGGACAACCTCTTCTACTTCTCCTTCACGCCCTGCTGCTCCCCGCTAACCCCAGCCCTGCAACACCCCAGCATGCGTTGTGCACACCTTCCTTCTTACGCCAAAAGACAGCATCCCATTGAGACATTAGCACAGATCGGACCAGGAAAAGGATTTTTCTGGACAGGCTAATGATTAGCCCCAGCTAAACTGCCTAGGTTTGGAGGGTTCTGGCCATGTCTTCAGCTCTTGCAGTCCTGTGCAGACCATTGCACACTGTTACCCGCAGTGCGCCCAGTGAATGCCCCGTGTCCCCCAGCTCCTGCCCCCATTGCAGTGTCCTTGCCAGTTTTAGGGGCTAGTGTTTTCTTGTGTCAACTATGTTGACTGCTTACCATGCTGCTATTTATTTGCCAGAGCTGGAATAATTTCAGTCCCAGCTGACCCAAAAGCTTCACTTGAAACGTCTCTGCTCCAGCTCAGTCCTCAGTGGAGAACATGCGCAACAGGTAGAATTTCATAAGCCACCAACGTGAAGCTCCCACAGAAACCACAGGTACTTTCTGGCATACACTGTAGAGTCTGCTCAGTGAGGAAACCAGTGCTAAATATAACAACAAATTGTTGCTTAATGAGTAAGTCTTTATATTCGGCAGAAAGGATTCCTCCACTGAATTCATTGGCATAAACACTCAAGGTGTAGGAAGCCTTGTAATAGAGAGGGTGAGGATGGCGGGGCAGCAGAGTGGGGTTGCGGGTGCTGTCTGGAAGTAAATAGTCTTAATTTAGTGTCAAGAAGATCTTTCAGTATTTTCAGAACATGAAGAAGATCATGTATTTTTGCACAAGGACAGGAAAATGCCTAAGCCTGAGACAGTCTTTCCAATGTGGCAAATGCAGCAGAATAAAACGTGTTTATTGCAAATGATTCCTATAGGAAATAAATGCATTTCTGTAGGAATAAAATGATATTGCAAATAATTCCTATGGGAAGACACATATAGAGCAACTGATTATGAATGGCATGATTTGCTGAAGGGAAAAAAAAAAAGATGAAGTTGTTTCCATGAGAACTTGTGTAAGAAAGACTTGAGTATCTTCTTGCATTTGGAAAATAAATGCTAAAGATGCTAAAGATGAAACAAAACCACTACTGCTGGTATTCATGGTGCAGTTGGCTAATGGCTTGGGAAATCTCAATTCTTGCAGGTTAAAGTGGAACTGGGGGTCAAATTTTCTCTTCAGTGGGGAAGTCTGTGCAGGGAAGGTGAAGTTACGAGTCTGCACTGCCCCGCAGTGCCAGATGTCCTCGCACACATTGATGTCCTCCCCTGCTCTCTCAGGAAGTTTGCTCTGTTTGCCTTCAGTTGGTATGTGATGCAAATTGGCAGCATTCGTTCCTGGTCTGTTTGTAGTTGCAGGCTGAAATAATAGCATACAGGCCTGAAAAACAGGAAACCTAATTATTGGAACGTTGCAATTAATATAATAGGGTGATTGAGAGTGCAACTGGTAAACAACTAGATAATGGGCCAATGAGGAGGATGTCTGGAGTCCATCAAAGGACTATCTGAGGCCTCCACAAGACACCTGTGGTATTTTATGACAAAGACATCCAAATATACTACTCGAAGATGTACAGCATGAAACGAACACATGGTGCTGCTAATGACTGGTGCTGGAGTACACGCTTAGCATAAGGATAAAATAATTACCCAGTTAAAAACGCGTGCTGAATGCATAATAGACGGTAACAAGCAAAAGGCATGATGCAACGCGTAAGGAATTGACTAAATGTAACTCCTGGGGAGGTGGCAATGTGGACTGCCTCTGTGGCTTTCGTCTCATTTATCAACACCCAGGTGCTGCAGTGAGCTCAGATGCCACTGGCCATCGGTACCCAGAGCATGGGTAGCTGGCTCCCAGCATCTCCAGTAGGCATGCATGAGCCCAACCAAAAAACCTCAAAAAACCTGCAGCTTTGAGTGCCTCCCCCAGAAAGTGCCTGGGGAGGGGAGGGAGCCGCCGTCCTGCCACTGAGCTGACACAATTAATCACTGCTGCGACAGCTCATCTCTGCTGGTGGGTGTGAGAGGGAGAAAAGACGAGAGCTTGAGAGGAGGCAGGGGAGGAGTGGATTGGGAAAACACACGAAGGCAGAGCTGTACACAGCCAGACAGGGTTAATCCCAGCGGATTTTAAATTTCTTCCCTCTCCTGCACCCCCAGAAACTTCAGAAAACTCAGATTGACTACGTAAATGCACACGCACAAGGAAGAGTTGCTTATGCAGGCGCAGCAGGAGGGAGTTTTTGCAATGACACAAGTGCTGCTGTCAGAGCGAGAGCTGTCAGGGCACGTCTGTGTCATGTCTGTGGGGGCTGCAGCCTGCCTGCGGGGTTTTTGCCAAAAACACCGGCCCGGGGTGCACTAAAATGGCAGGGCATTTTCTGCCAGGGAAGTCGCTTTTTTTTTAAAAAAAAAAAGATAAATGAAGGTATAGCTTGGTTAACCTCAAAGCTGTCCAGGCGAAGAGGTTTGCCCCGGACCCTAGTAGACAGATCACTGGCCTTGCGGGCTGAGCATCCAAATTCTTGCTCTGAGCGTGTTAGGATATCACTTTCTTTCCGCCTGCAGATGCTCCTCCCTGCATGGATGATTCAGTACCCGCCAGACAGCACCTTAGCAGGCTGGATAGACGGATGGCTCGGGGCATTCACCTGAGGCACGAGCATCGAGTTCAAACCTATGCCCCAATTAACAGGTGCCGACACAGAGTGAAACTGCTCCGCTCCCAGAGGCTGAGGGTACAGCTCAGGTCCCTCACCCCACAGCTGGGGCTGACCCCACAGCTGAGGCTGACCCCACAGCTGAGGCAGAGGAGGGCTCTGTACCATAATCTGCTCACCCTTTCCTCCCTTTTCCCTGCTAAGCTTTAACATTTTGATGGTTCATCCTCCTGCAGAGCAGGAAGATGACCAGAAAGCTGGAAGAAAAAAGCAGAATGTGAACAGCACGTATTTTAGAGGTTTTATGTTCCAGTTTGGAAAACTTAGATGAGACACAAAAGTCTCAGTAAATTGCATTTCGTAAAAGGAAGATAGTCGCCTTAAAATGCTTTTCAGGATCAGTAAAATCAAGTAAGAAAGATGAAAGAATTCAAGGAGCAGTGCTTAATTTTAAAACACAATGCCTTATACTTAGTCTGTCACTGGCCTTTCTCACAGAAGGGTTAAAACACCTTAATGAGAGGAAGAAGGTTAACATCATTTTCATTTGAAATTATGATTATTACGGCGGAGAAATCAGGGCAAGTATTTTTATTCATGCCCAGGTTCTGGCAATGACAATTTACTTTTCTAATGCCTGTGGGACCCTGCTGAAGAGCTGTAAATGTTATTATCAGCCATGCCTCAGCAAATCAGTACCACGCACACACAAGTGGCATGCTGGCAGGGCAGCAGCGCGAAGAGAGCCCAAGTAGGATAGCAGGAAGAACCACTTTACATCCTACACCCTTGTGTGTTTCTTTTCCACCTGCGGGGTAGGTGTCAGCGTGCTAAAACCAGTGGGGTTACATGAGGGATGAATTTAGCTGTTATCTGCAGAACTTTTCAATAGCTGTGTTGTTGCTATCACTGTATTGCCACTTGAAGGCATTCATGGCATATGGGATGTACTGAACACACAAATCCTTCAATTACTCACCAAATGCTGAGAAACTTGTAGGTGGCTCAGTACTCAAGCAAACAGCACTTGCGGCTCCCAATTACTAGCAGGATGCTATGTACGAGCCCACAGTGTTCTTGAGAAATTAGTAGATAATTAGCATGTATTGGAAGAGTTGAAATGTTTCAGATTTTTCTATAGGTCTATGAATAACAGATCTGAATGTGTAACGGCTAGTTCTGAGCATGTTTATAATACAAGGTCTTCAGCTCTTTAAGGCAGAGCCCATCTCTTACCACAGGCGTAGATAGGTCCCAGCCAAAGCAAGCTCCCGACACATATGGGCTCCCAAATTCTAGTGACTGCAATGGACATAAATTAATTTATAAAACACAAGGCTGTCTTGTCAGAGGAGGTTTTGTATAGAAATGTTAACCTCTGAATAAATGGTATTTTATATTGATTAAAAAATGTGTAAGCGTGGGATTTGAAGTTGACAACTCACTTTTGGTAGGATATACAAAGAGGAATATAGTGTATGATAGAGCCCATGTCAAAGAATTATTTAGCAGGTCCTGAGGGGAAAAGAGATCATACGAGCAGCTGGGAAAGTGCCATAGGAAAGCAAGGGGAATATCCTGCAATATAGGTTATGACAGCTGGGACCGAGTATGTTATTTCAGATCTACTTCAATTGGCTCAAGATAGCTTTGCCTCAGACTGAACTAGAAAAATAAATTGGGAAGGAGCTGCTTCCCCAGCTCTGAAGAGGGTGGGAAAAGCCAGGTGGCTTGGGATGTGCAGAAGGTATTTTGGGAGTTACGGATTAAAAGAAGACAGAATTCTTGCTACCATGTCATATTGCAGGGACAGTTGCCATAGCACCATTTGCTGCTAAGAATAGATTTCTATAGCCCAGCAGCAGGTCAAAATATTTGTGAGAGTTAGGATTTTTTTCAGGGCCTATTCAAACGAAATGCAGGACAAAACTGCTGTACAAAACTGCTGAAAAGCACAAGATGTAACTCACGTGTCCCAGCCCCAAACTACAATGAAGTGAGGTAATGTGGACACAGGCATTTGGTGTTTAACGTGAGCTTCCATGAAAATCAAAGTAATGCGTGACACTTGGTCCGTCTTGCCTGAACCTTGTATTGGGGGACAAAGAAACAGAGCTTGGATTGTGAGACATCCCATTTTAAAGCAGAAGATTTTGTAAAACAGGGGGACGGCTGAGACAGAACAATGATCTGAAATGTTTTTTCCTTTCACGCACCGATTTTTCCTTCACAGGGAACCTGGCAGCTTTCTGTGCTCCCTGTGCTGCAGAAAAGATTTCCCAGTCCGAACCAGGATTCTGTCCTCTCTGCATTTGTTTCCAAGACGTGGCTGGCAATCCAGCTGCCCCAGTCAGAAGCAGGTCAAAGGCACCATGACACAGCTGCCCCTTTCAGGCACAGAAATAACTTGCCCCAAAGCAGAGGTTTGGATGCAGTAGCTGGAGGTAGGTTGCCTAATTGAGCTTGCATTGTGCATTGGTGCAGCAAGGGAACTGTTCTTGCTCCCCCAGCAATTATCAGGTAGAGTTAGAGAGATGTTCAGCAGCACAAAACAATTCCCAACACCGTGGTGAACCAGAATCTGATCAGGGAAACACTGTGCTAATACGTGACCCTCTGCAATGCAGTGGATCCACCTTCCCTGCCTCGCCTATGTGTGGCTGCACACCCGGACCGGACAGTCAGGGCAAACTCTGCACAACCATCTCTCCTGATGTGGAGGGGGTTGAAAGGTGCAATTCAGACCATTCTTCAGGAAGAAAAATAAAAACTGATGACAGTCTCCATGAAAATGACCTCTTTTTGTCACTTAGGACACTTCTGACATAAGACAGTATTCATTTATGAGAATCACAGTGTCACCCCTCATCACACATTTGATTAAATCCAAGACACTTACTGCAGAGACAGGCAAGCTGTGGGCAGAGGCTGCTGACTCCTTTTTAGCAGTTTCGGGGGATTATTGTGCTTTATGGAAATATCAAAGAATGGGAGAAAAGGGTGAGCAAGAAGGAAAAGGCAACCACAAGAGGATATCAGTCAAGCACACTGACTCTCTGGAAAAATGATGATACACTTTCTGCCTCTGAGCACTACTGCAGAAGAAGTAGCTTGTTCTGTGCAGGTTATCTGCTAATTGCTTATCTACCACTCTCAAGAGAAGATCATAATTTTGAAACTTGGGTGTATAAAATAAATGAGATGGACAGGGGCTTAATACTGACAAAAAAAACCCAGGCAGTTCTTAAAAGTCACTGATGCAGTCCTCCTGTTTTTTTCTGATGTGCCTGAGCTGCACACAGAGCTTCCCACAGCATTAGCTGAATGAAACCTTTTTTACTTCCTCACTGTGACATTCACAAGAAGACATTTGCTGACTGTATTTGTTCCATGAACATCTATCTGTATGGTGCCTTCTCTTTCTGTTTCACCCCCACCTTTCCATAGCAGCTCATCTTTGATTCAACTAAATCTTATCATTTTAGAGGTGGATATAAGCTGGACTGCAGTGTGAGCCATCTACGTACATAAAGAATTTCCCATAATGGCGTGTAAGAGAAGCTGAAGTGGGGTATGGACACATCCTTAAAGGTTTGTGTCTTAGTGCTGGTCTTACTGGAGAGAACACTCATCAGCCTTCGTTCCTGTCAGGAGGAAACCAGAATATGCTATTGGCAAAACACACAGCATGCCTTCCTCTTAACCACACCTTATTTACCAGTCCAATAAATGCACATCTCTGCTTGTGCTGATCTGTAGCTAGGATGATTTTGATAGCACAGCTCAACAATAGAAGCCAGTCCATACAGTCAATGTGGGGACTTGTTATTATTTGGAATGTCCCATAACAAGTTCCTCTTTGAAGTTGTGCAGGAGGGGCATGAAGAAACATGGGTCCCCTCAGCATACGAAGCTCTTTGCGACTGTGCACCCACTATGAAGGTTTAGCAAGCTGGGAGCAAGTGTAGAGGAAGTGGGTAGGAGTAGAAAACTAAAAAAAACCCAAAAACCAAGAAGAGTAGAAATAGGATGAACCCCGTTGGGTCACTTGTCCCACCATGTTGTATCTGGGCGAAAACCACTGTGTTCTGTAGAGCACACGCTTGTAGGAGGGAGGACTGCCGGCGGAGAGGATACACCTGCTCACTGGAAACAGTCATACAACTCCTAAGAGAAAAATCACTGCCTCAGCTGTGTGTGAGACAGGGTCAGGAACCTGGAAAGCCACTTCAGCTGCTGTTATGCTGGGCTATTTGCAGTACGTCCCACGTACAGGTGTGCTAGGTGTCACCAGAGTACAGAATGCTGCACAGTGCTGCACGGCTTCAGAGCGAAGGCAGACAGCATCCCCTTACCGAGCTGGTAAATCTCAGTTGGAGATTGGTATTAAATTTGCAGCCATTCTGCACTAACATACTTTTCAAATGAGTGCCCTGTCTTTCTAAGGGACACGAGACTCGCTGTATCGCCAGTGGTGCTGCGGTGGGGTGGGATGTGTGGGGGTCCCAGCCTGGCCCTTCTGACAGGGACATCCCAGCAGAGGCGGAGAGCCTCCCCTGCATCCTTTCAGTTGGTGGGTTTATCTGTGGGCTTTTTATTTCCCAGCTGGTAGCTCTACTCTAAATTAGAGGTAATTTTTATCTATATGACTAGGGTACTGTGAAATTGAATGCTCATGTTGCGGGAAATGCAATGATGATGCTACAAATTATCAATGTATATTTTCTGAGTCATTGCCTCTATAGAAATGACAGGACTTGGGTCATAATAAGACAGAGAAACTTCTTTATCCCCTGATATCTGACATCAACTCAATGTATGCACCTGCAGAAAAAAAAGGTATCTTCCAGATTAAGGAGACAACACACCTCATTTCCTTGCAACCAGCTACTTTACCCCTTACTGGGGTGCCATACTCCCTACCTCGTCAATTTTTGCTATTGACTCTTTGACCAGTTTTCTTTTTCTGCCACTTCTGTCATTTCTTGTTTCCTCTTCCACCTTTCCCCCTCTTTCACTTTCCAGGTCTTTCTCCACTGCTCAGAAATGTGCGAAGTGAACAGCTCCATCCCTGACACTTGTCACTGTTGCTTTTCCCGATCACCTGTCCCATTTCTGTGTACACCTCACGTTGAACTAGTGGTAAGGGGAGACACTAAGCTCAGAGGCAGCGGGGAAGCAATTGAATTTGCAGCCATTGCCTCGGGAGACCAGACCTGCATGATGCATGCTCTCAATACATGTTGCTGCTGGCAATCAGAGGAGATAAAAGCACCTATTTTTTTCCTTTCATGCTCTAGGCTCTCCCAGTGGTATTTTTGCTCACTGTGTTTTTTCTGCCTCAAATTATGCAATTCACAGGAAGTCTCCTCGTATAAGAGATTATTGAGAAAATAACTGTTTACATAAGTCAGCTGCAGGCTTAAAGATGTTACACACTGGAAGAAGCCAGCTGCATCTTCTTGTCATATCCTGTTGGTTAAATTATGTTAAGATGCTGGGACAGTGAGTCCACTGAAATCCTCATTGTTTTCTGTTTTAGCACCACTGGAACATACCCAGTGGACAGAAGACTTGTCCTGCAGTTTTATAAGAGTAGCATTATTATTTACAAAACAACACTCAGAGCAACAAGCAAACATGGCCCATATGAAGAGTCGATGGTACTATTTTTCTATACTAAGGCAAAAAGATAAAACATTAATGGCAAACAATTTTTGCATGGTC
This sequence comes from Gavia stellata, assembly GCF_030936135.1. Classification (NCBI taxonomy): domain Eukaryota; kingdom Metazoa; phylum Chordata; class Aves; order Gaviiformes; family Gaviidae; genus Gavia; species Gavia stellata. The sequence goes on from NC_082637.1 coordinate 66,916,531, forward strand.
TATGTAAGACAATTAAAAAAATAATCCCAGAAGTCATGTCTGTGAAGGAGCACCTTGTGCATTTCCTCTTTGAAGGACTCTCCACAAACTCCGTATCTTCTTGAAATCTCAAACTGTGAACCACTGGGAATCTGAAAGCAAATCACGAGGAAAATAAAAGTTTTATAGGCAGAAGCAACATTTACCAGCTCTGGATGGCATTGCATTTAGATCTGTTGACTACAGCTTGGCAAAACTGCTTAGTCAATTCACAGCAAACAGAGATTTGGAAATTCAAACAACCTGCAAATTTGGGAAGTAATTTCAGCCCCACTTTAACAGCAGTGTCAGGACAGACACTTCTTAAACAGAGAAATTTCATTTTAAAATGCAGTGTATCCACATTTTTACTCAGACAGAAATTTTGATTTTTTTCCCAAATTCGGCTGACCTAGCTTCCACCTAAGTGCCCGAGGTCCTCCTGGAGAAAGGGGGTTAGGGCAGCTGCCCAAACCACAGGAGCCCAGCTTGGTAGAAACCAAGCCAGACAGGTAGGCAGGAGCTTGCCATCCAGGTCAAACTCAATCTGGGTTAGCAAGCGTACTTCTCAAATCACACAGTGATGTTGCTTTTACTCTTTTGGAAAAGGCACAGGTGGTCTGCCAGAGCATGGTACTAAAACTGTTTGCCAAGGCTGGCTTTTCAAGTCAAAAGTGTATCTCCTAAATCTTTTGTTCTATGGAGGGAAAAAAAAAAAATCACACTTGGGAAAAGACAAGAAAACAGAGACGTGTGTTTCAGTTCGGTTTCAGCCTCTTCTCCCACCAAAACACACAACTGAGTGGCACGAGAGCCATCATCCTGGATCAGGCTGACACAGTACCTGCTTTTAACACTGAGAGACCTAAATACAAGGTTTGAGGGTTTTTTACTGCAAAAAAAAAAAAGGGCATAATACAGTAAGACAAAAATCCGTAGAATGCAACCACTTCTTTATAACTTCTAGAAATGTATATATTAACAAGTAGGGGAGGACTGTACTTTTCTTAGAGTGTTGCATAGCATGGTTTTGAAAGTATGAACAAGATGTCCCGTGAAGGCCCAGTGGAAACAGCATAGACACACACTGCCTTTATGTTTTTGCTCAACGGAAATGTAAAACAAGGAAGATCTGCAGCACTTTCCACAGCATCCCTTTCCACACGTGCCTGCCTGAGAGGCCCCCAGCACGCCGGGCAGATGCTCAGCTCCAAGTGCCGTGGGAGGCACCGACAGTTGGACCCAGGTGGCTCCATGGGCTGACACAGCCATCACATGCTGAACAGCTGCTCACGCACCGCCTTGGGCGTAGCAGTCCCATTTACTGAAGCATCTTGAAGGTCATTGTCTGTGCTTACAACTGTATCTAGAATTTTTTATTGTTGTATTTAACTTTCCAGCTGGATCAGCACCAAATGATTCCATGTCATGTGTCAGCCCAGTGTCAGGACCACTGAGGAGGTCACCAAGCCTTTTGCATGCGTGACCCCACCATGCCAGGGAGCCTTGGCTGGAAGCTCCGGCCATCCTTGATTTAGCCAGAGCTGCTAGCAGAGAGGACAGCTACCACACCCGCATAAGTCCTCCTGGGACTTATCCTCTGGGGACCGCAGGCAGAGGTCCCTTTGGTGACCGCCAAACAGGAAAGAACTGTCCAGTGCATGCTTCTGCTTTGCAGTGTAGTTGGGAAAGAACCATGTTTTTGACTGCAGGGGTCCCCAGCACATCTGTGGGCACACTTGCTGTAGATGGCAGCTGTCATGGCAGCACTGACTATAAACCTATTTGTAAGATGGGATTCATCCCTGCTGAAGCACAGATACTAAAGCTGTGGATGATCTCAGCTAAGGATTCTCAGAAAGAAGGGAAGCCTTAATCTCCCTCAGGAACACAGCCAGAGTCATGCAGTTGGAAATAGCAGTGAAAAGCGTTGTAGCAGCATATGCTCTACAACAGCAGCTAGCAACTTGGGAAAGCTGAAATCATCCACAGCAATCAGCCACTGACCCAGGGAGGAGAACACATTGTCCTGAATCTGACCAGGAGTTCAGCTGAGCTCTTCATGGTCAACACACTCTCACAGATGCTTTCATTTCTTACTGAAATAACCATTAGAACCTGTTCCTGCTGCCTTAGCCTAGCAGCTGAGTATCTTAAGAGAAGCTGCCTTTTTAGCTGTTTTTTGCAAGGTATATTTGTTTTTAATGCTTAAAATTGCATTAAGGAGCACCAAAGGAATGGGATTATCACCAGCTCAGGTGGAGGTTTGCTGCTGGCTGGGCTTTTGCATGAGCTGTGTCAGACCAGACCTCCCCAGCCTGCCCTGTCAGTGCACTTTGCTCATGAGAGGTCCGTGCAGATCCTTTGCTGGCCATGAACAAGTCAGCATCAACCTGAAGCAAAACTGGGGTGAGCTGCTGGGGTGGCTTGTGTGACTTGGACAGGGGACCTCTGTAGCGTCCACATCAGGGTGCTATAGGCATCAGCAGAAGAAAGCTGCTGTGCTAGGCTCCGGTGGGAGAAACAAACAAGTCAATTGATGCAACTCAAACACATGCATTGTATACAGCCCAGGAGGCACTAGCGCAGTCTCCATCACAGAATGACAGAATGATTTGGGTTGGAAGAGACGTTTAAAGGTCATCTAGTCCAACCCCCCTGCCATGGGCAGGGACATCTTTCACTAGACCAGGTTGTGCAAGGCTCCGTCCAACCTGACCTTGAACACTTCCAGGGATGGGGCATCCACAACTTCCCTGGGCAACCTGTTCCAGTGCCTCACCACCCTCATGGTAAAAAGTTTCTTCCGTATGTCCAATCTAAACCTACTCTCAGTTTAAAACCGTTGCCCCTTGTCCTGTCACTACAGGACCTGGTAAAAAGTCTCTCTCAGTCTTTCTTTATAAGTTCACTTTATATATTGAAAGGCCACAATAAGGTCTTCCTGGAGCCTTCTGTTCTCCAGGCTGAACAACCTCGACTCTCTCAGCCTTTCTTCATAGCAGAGGTGTTCCAGCCTTCTCATCATTTTCATGGCCCTCCTCTGGACCCAATCCAACAGGTCCATGTCTTCCTTGTGCTGGGGACCCCAGACCTGGACGCAGTACTCCAGGTGGGGTCTCACAAGAGCAGAGAAGAGAGGCAGAATCTCCTCCCTCGACCTGCTGGCCACGCTTCTTTTGCTGCAGCCCAGGATGGGGTTGGTTTTCTGGGTTGCGAGTGCACATTGCCAGCTCATGTCCAGCTTTTCATCCACCAGTACCCCAAGTCCTTCTCCACAGGGCTGCTCTCAATCCCTTCATCCCCCAGCCTGTATTGATACTGGGGGTTGCCCTGACCCAGGTGCACTTGGCCGTGTTGAACTTCATGAGGTTCACATGTGCCTGCTCCTCTAAGCCTGTCAAGGTCCCTCTGGATGACACTTTGTTGTTAACATGGGTGTCAACGGTTCTGCATTTGTTTCTGCACCGGTGAGGTTTTAACCCCCAGCAGCTCACATGATAGACGAGCTGGTCCTCAGAGCCGGCTCTGTAAGCCTGGCACCCCAAGCCATCCTGGGATGCGTCGTCCCCCCTCCGGCTTCATAGACACCCTCTGGCACCCAGCTGCTGGTGACAGCTCCGCTCAGAGCATGGCAGGCTCCCAGGAGGGGAACAGAGCCAGCTTTGTCTCCTCACCCATCACCAATGGGCTCTGGTGGACTCCTGCCCCGTGGGACCAGCAGCTGCTGCCCTGTCACATCCATACCTGTAGGAGCTGGGCTGCCTGGCCAGGCGCTGCAGGAGAGGTGGCTGCTCAGAAGTGGCATGGAGAAGCAATGCCGGGAGCTCGCCGGAGGGGACTGCGACCTCCTGCTCCATTACAGGGAGGGAGGGCCATGTCCCCCCATACAGGGGCAGACAGGAGCAGTAACGCAGGAGAGTCAACCCCTGCTCCTCCTAGCTCTGTGCCGAGCAGTGCTGATGGAGATGGGCTTCGAGCCTGGGTCGGCTCTCTTCTGCTCAGCAAGCAGCCTTTCTGCTGAGGCCACCAGCCAGCGGTAGCAGCTTGTGGGATGAAATGCAAGTGCTCCGTTAGGGCCTAAGTTGACCCACCATTAAATTATGCCTCATTAGCAACTAAGTGATTTCACTGAAGTCCCTGGCTGTTGTTTGAAAGGGATAAAGCACTGATTAATGTTAATCGGAGCAGGACTCGGGTAGTGACACAGAGATGAAAGTCATGGGCTGGCACTGCCACCACCCCCGTGTCCCCCACAGGTAGCACAGCCATTTCACGTTCATGCTCCTCACCACTGCTCTTTAATATCTGTTCGTCAAGATACATTAAATAATCCTGGGGCAACAACAGTGCAAGTTATACTGATTCAAATATGGTGCCTATTACTGAAATTACTTCCGGTTTGGTTATTTAGGTTTTTGACACTGGCTCAGCCAGAGAACAGAAAAGGAACACGTTTGATGTTAGCTTAACAATGCCAGTCCCTTTTCTCCATCTTCCTATTATTGCATTGCTTTTTCCTTTCTAACACATGCACAGTTCTCTTATTTGGGAGGCATTAATTTGTGAACAGAAATGCTATATTTCATCAGTCATGCCGTGAGGTTTTTTTATTGAAGTCCTTTACTGTTGCTTGCCATGAAAAAACTCTTGCCATGCTATTATATGAAACTACAGAAAAAAATGTGCACCTTTCCAGTGCCTTTTTTTTTTTGTCTCATTGCCTACAAACCCCTTTTTAGGAAATAAGTCTCTTCCTTAAGGTAAAACGCTCTGTGTGACAGTTTCACAGCAGTGTGAACAACCTTTCTAAGCTGCAGTTCCTAGCGCAACTGATGTTACACACAGAAGTATATTCACTTTTTGTACGTTCAGTGACTTCCCTAAAGAGAAAGGTTTTTTCTTTGATATAGGTAATATGCTGCATGTACGTATGTGTGCATGTGTATCTATCTGTCTAGATATGTTCTGTGTTATACATATAAATATTCAATACAAGTGTACTACAGCTCAGATTTCCCATTCCATACATTTGACATGATTGCTTTGTTCAGATCCTAAACAGAAAAAAGTTTGCACACATCCATCAGTCTGTATCCTGTTAGTCACATACACAAAAGTCTTCTTACTGCTTGAACACATCAGCTGTCCTCTGGCCATTAATTCCTCCCCCAGGAAAAACTACTGAAACATGTACAATCTAAACTGGCTTCAGATGATGAGAAACCAGAGGGAAAAGTGAACAACCATAAAGCAACAACAGGTATAGAAATGTACCCAAGTCCTTGGGGGGAGGGTGGGGAGGAAAGGAGACATACTTTCGGACTTGCATCCCTTGATTTTACAGCTGGAGTTTAAAAGGGATGAGAGGACTTTTAAAGGGCTTTCTTGGGCACAGGATGATATGGCAACATCAGTTGACAACTGGTCATGGCAACATGACCGTGGCTGGAGAAAGTTTTGATCCTCACAGAGGGCCTAGACCCTCCTCTGCCAGGTGCGTACCACTGCCGCCATCACCGGTGCTCTACAGGTGATGGCACTGTCACAGCGACCACACCACCTCTCCGGCTGTAGCTCAGAAGTAATATCCTTTGGGAGGGCTTTTGCTAGTAGCTGAGCTACCACAACAAATAAATGAAAGTACAGCACTTTGAAGGAGAAAGGTATGACATTTCTCTAGCTGTATTTTTATCTCTGGTTAGTTTAAAGCCATTGTTTTATGAGTTTCAACAGGCTCCTGAGAGAGGGAGCAGTGGATAGGGGAGAGCTAAGTTAGTCAAAAGTGCATAGCAAGTCCCTGCAGTAACTGCTGGAATAGCCCTTCCATGTGGGTGTATTAACTATACTTGACCACCTCCCTGCAAGTATACTCATGCTAGTCATGAAATGATACATGAGGCTCAATAGCAGATGCAAATCTATGCTCAGAAGTATTTTGCATGCTAGATGGATTATTAATTTTAGCATGCCTCATTGTGCATGCAGGTGAGGAAGTTTTGGGTTTTTTTTTTTAAACTAAAGTATAATCAAGTTCTAGGTAGGAAGGGGGCATATTTTTTTCCCTTTCATTAAGAAAAGCATTTTGGAGATAGATCTGATGAAGACATTGACCTTCCATTTTGAGAAAGTTTCACTTTGGGTAAGAGCTAGCCTGCTTTAAACACCACCTCCATTAAATTCCACCCCAAACTTAATCAAACATAGATGTGCTGTTTGCAAAGTAATAGTGCAGTCATACCATTTGAAGTGCAGCAGTGTATTTGCATGAAGTAACTCTAAGGCAGGAAAATGCTAGTCATAAAAGGAAGCAATTAGAGAGTTCAGTGGAGCTGAGAAAGGTAGTCCAGACAGCGTTGTGGTGAGGCTCAGAAGAAGGCTAGAATGATTTTTACAGTTTCTCATGCAGGTAGGTTCATTAGGGGCCATGTTAGAGGAGATCTTACACAGACCATGGCTCTCTGAAAACTGCTGAAATAAAATTATGGTAATTTCCATAAGAGGGTGTGGTGGGTTGACCTTGGCTGGACGCCAGGTGCCACCAAGCCACTCTATCCCTCCCCTCCTCAGCAGGACACAGGGGGAGAATATAACATGACAAAACCCCTCGTGGGTCAAGATAAAGGCAGTTTAATACAGCAAAAGTAAAGGCCGCACATGGAAGCAAAGGTAAACAAAAGATTTGTTCTTGACTTCCCCTCAGCAGGCAATGCCCAGCCACTTCCCAGGAAGCAGGGCTTCAGTATGCCTAGCAGTTGCTCCGGAAGACAAACATCGTAAATAACAAATGCCCCCCCCCGCTTCCTCCTTCTTCTCGTAGCTTTTATTGCTGATCAGATGTCATATGGTATGGAATATCCCTTTGGTCAGGTTGGGTCAGCTGTTCTGGCTCTGTCCCCTCCCAATCTCTTGCCCCCCCAGCCTACTGGTGAGGGGGGAATGTTGGAGAGACAGCATGGATGCTGTGTGAGCACTGCTCAGCCGTAGCCAAAACACTGGTGTGTGATCAACACCTTTCTAGCTACCAATGCAAAGCACAGCACTGAGGGCTGCTGTGGGGAAAATAAACTCCATCTCAGCCAGACCCGATACAGAGGGACAGGGAAAACGCAGGATTCTAGTATTCAGAAGGGTTAACATGACTTTATTTATTTACTTATTTATTTATTTAGAGGCAATTTTATTTGCGATGTCAAGTTTGCACTCAGGAGGTCCATCCTGGGTATTGGCAATATGTTTACTTCAGTTATAACTGTGATATATTTTTAAACAGTGCAGAAGGAACTGTGCAGTGACCTTGCCTTGCACAAGCACTGAATTTGCAGAAGCTTAGGAAAGTATTTTTGTCCTTGGAAAGGTGCATGCATATTTTAGCCATTATTTCCAATATTAGAAATCATCTTTTCCTGTAAAAGTGCTTTGAAGTAATAGAAAGCAGATATGGTATCTTATAGTCAAACCTGGTTTCCATAAAGAAGTTGCAGCTGACAGGACACTGCCTGAGACCCCAAGAGACCCCGGGCTTCCTTCCTCCCTCTGCTAAAAGTTTCCTGTGTCGTCTTGCCAGTGGGCTATTTCTGTGTTCTCTGTTTCTTTGCCTACCAGTAAAACGACGGTGCATCTCTTGGGGATGTTTTGTGACTTAAATCATTTGCTTTAAGGCCCTACAATGAAAGGGCCCATAAAAGTCCAGTGATAAATACAGCCAAGATTGCAATTTAATTAAAGTGTTCCAATTATTTAGGGAAAGAGGAAATGTAAACCAGAAGCTGCCAGATGTTCTTTGCACTCCTTTTGAAATTTCCCTGTCAATAACTTAGCAGGATTTTGTGCTCCTGGGAAGTTTTCTTCAGCTTTCAGTCTCTTCTTGAACACCATGTGGGAAAGAAATCCAGACCAGCAGTACTGATGTTACCAGCTGTGTGAATCATTTTCTTCAGACCCAAGGGCTTATACAATAGTTATTGACACAAACATACAAAAAAACCCTACCAATGTTTACTCTGGGATAGACATCACTATTAACTTGTTATTCAGCACAAATCACACCCCCTCCTTTAAAATGCAATTCAATCATGGAGAAGAGTGTGCATCACAGGGACAGGAGGGACAATTTATCGCATCCAAGTTGGAAGCATTAAAATAAATATCCTGAATAGCTCTGCACGCAGTGTCATATATATTCTCCTAAATGTGTTTTTCTGTATGAGTTGCTATAGAATTATAACTCAGAAGACCATGGTAAGGTGCAGCGCTGGTCGCAGTGCAGGCCAAAGCTGTGCCCCCGCATCCAGTGATGTACAATATACACGCCGCACTGCCTGGCACTAATGAGGGGGCAAGGACCTGCTTTTGGCTCATGGTAAATCCACAGGCACAGTGACTTATCTGACATTTATCAGGTTCATCATTGCACTTGTTGATGCATGGCTGAAAAACAAATAAAACAGAGTCGAGATCCAGCGCCAACAAACAGGTTATGCAGCCTGCACGGCTAACAACAGCTGCCCTGTGCTGGCTGCCTGCTGCTCTCAGTGCGTCCCCCCTTTAGAGATTAGGGAGGAATGACCAAAAGTCCCCATAATGACCTCCCTTCAAAGACAGCCCTACCGAGTGCTGGCTTACATAAAAAGAGCAGTTGGTTATTTTCTCTGCAAAAAATGTCTTTGAAGAGAAGCAGAGGCACGTAGCCAGGAGACAGCCGTATTTCACTTTGAGAGGTTTTGCTAGTTAGCTGAGATGTGATAGATAATAACCAGGAGGCTGGAAGTAGACTGCTACGGCATATGCAAACCTTTCATTATAAATCAATCCCTGCCTATTAATGATTGTTAAATTTATTTTGATGAGGCTCTTGGCTTTCTTTGGGAAGTCCTAAATATTTACAGAAGGCCACAGACTCCACAGAGCCCTGTGCAGCGTGCACTGCTGGTCCGAGGGTGTGAGGATGTGTGTAGGGCCAAAAGCCTCCTTTACTGACAGGCAGGCTCTATCTACCCCAGGAGCTGTTGAATTCAAGCTTGGAAACAAAGATATTAATAGTAGGGCTTTTTCCTCTTCAAATTAATTAACCTGAATCAACAATGAGTTGATCAAACCTGCTGCTTAAAAACCCTTCATGATCATCCATGTCACTGTGTTACCACCTGGTTTTCATACTTCCATCTTGTAGCAAGGATGTTTTTATGTCACCTACATATTCACTTCATAAAATGAATCAAGGTCCGGTCCTTATCTGCAAAGCTCTCAGGGACTTAAGATACAGTTTACTACTTGAGGCCCAGCTCATCTCTTCACAGCAGCCCTTGCCAGCCACAGTTCGGGTACTAAACACCGACGGACACCCAAATTTCTGTTCTCAAAGGGCTGGAGAAAAAACTCTCCTGAGGACAGTACCCAAACTTTGGATTTCCTTCCAAGGAAGACTTGCTTGTGTCCCAGTGTGACTGCCACCATGTCAAAGTGAATCACGTGCCCCTTTAGTAAGGACAAATGATACTCAGAAAAATCCACATGCAGATCCATGTATGTCTTACTAAGGGGGAATACTTTAAAAACCCCTTCATTTCCTCACAGACTCCTCCTTCACAATTCCCTGTGGTACTTCAGTTGGCAGAGATGGACACCTTGAAAAGGGGCAGGGGTTGAGGATAGTTGAAATGAGTTTTCCCCTGCCATTTATTTGGCACTTTCACTGTCAGATCTTTAAAGGCAGGCATAATTCGCCTGTGTATTGATTTGAAATTTCATGCAGAAGGTTTATTTACTCTTTCAGTTATGTCAATTTCCAAACCTTTTCCCATTAACAGGTTTGCTCTAGAAGGGATGGCTGAAGGTGACCCTCCACCAGTGACTGCCGTTTCCTTTCCTTACTGCCTTGTAGCTCTTTACAATGAATTTCATTAGTACCTACTAACTCAATACACATGGTCTAAGTAGGTCGTTCTGAATTTAGTTACTGCCCTCCTTTTGTATAAACCCAGCCTCGTTATGCGTCCGCAGCTACGCGAGCTGCACTCGCCAGGGGAGGACCGCTGTAGGACCTAAACCTTCCACCCGAGATCACCGTCAACATAAGGACGGTGAGGTCAATCTCAATCTTGCAGCACGCTACAGCCACTGTCACAAGGGCCTTAAAGTTGACACAAACAGCAAGTAAAAGAAAGGTGATCTTCATTGCACAATGTAAAAATGAGGCACTAAGAGATGATGCATCCATCCCAAGCCTGTGGCAGGGGATGGACAGTACATCAGGTCTGCTCTGGCACTGTATTATTTTTACTACTGAGTTGTCAGTATCATTTTCTAACACAGATTTTGATTTCCCAGCCAAATTTCCAGCCAGCAGATTGGTACTTGAAACTTGTTTGCTCTTTCTGTGCAGAATGATTACGTATCTTTATATTCAGGCTTCTGCAGGCCTCCTCAGAAATTTGGCAGATTAATCGGTTTAACTTCCTGCTCTGCCTGCGACATACAACCAATTCACCCCAGCAAAACTGGTGAGTATGCCACCATTTGTATAGACCTCAGGTGGGACTGAAAATCACATAGCAGGCAGTCTCGAAGTAGTCATGCAGATGACAATCAGTGAGACAACAGCCCCAGTGGGGTGGACTCATTCAGACCAGATCATCAAGGAGCAGAAGAGTTTGCAGAAGTCAGCTTTCCAAGATATCTCTTAAGCCAGTGGCCTCCAAATTTTTATCATGCACCCCATCAGTGAAACATTTTTGAGCATATACACCCAATATATCACAAAATCATAGAATCATTTAGGTTCAAAAAGACCTACAAGATCATCAAGTCCAACCATAAACATAACCCTGCTCAGTCCACCACTAAACCATGTCCCTAAGTGCCTCATCCACATGTCTTTTGAACACCTTCAGGGGTGGTGACTCAACCACCTCCCTGGGCAGCCTGTTCCAAAGTCTGACAATCCTTTCAGTGAAGAATTTTTTCCTAATATCCAGTCTGAACCTCCCCTGGCGCAACTTGAGACCTTTTCCTCTTGTCCTAACACTTGTCATTTGGGAGAAGAGACCAGCACCCACCTTGCTACAATGTCCTTTCAGGTAGTTGTAGAGAGCGATAAGGTCTCCCCTCAGCCTCCTCTTCTCCAGGCTAAACAAGCCCAGCTCTCTCAACTGCTGCTCATAAGACTCGTGCTCCAGACCCCTCACCAGCTTTGTCACAGAATCACTAAGGTTGGAAAAGACCTGTAAGACCATCAAGTCCAACCATCAGCCCAACACCACTATGCCCACTAAACCATGTCCCACAGTGCCATGTCCACATGTTCCTTGAACACCTCCAGTGAGGGTGACTCCACAACCTCCCTGGGCAGTCTGTTCCAATGCTTCACCACTCTCTCAGTAAAGAAATTTTTCCTAATATCCAGCCTGAACCTCCCCTGCCACAACTTGAGGCCATTTCCTCTTGTCCTGTTGCTAGTCACTTGGGAGAAGAGGCCAACACCCACCTCTCTGCAACCCCCTTTCAGGTAACTGTAGAGAGCGATAAGGTCTCCCCTCAGCCTCCTCTTCTCCAGACTAAACAACCCCAGTTCCCTCAGCCGCTCCTCATCAGACTTGTGCTCCAGACCCCTCACCAGCTTCGTCGCCCTTCTCTGGACATGCTCCAGCACCTCAATGTCCTTTTTGTAGTGAGGGGCCCAAAACTGAACACAGTATTTGAGGTGCGGCCTCACCAGCACCGAGTACTGGGGCACGATCACCTCCCTGCTCCTGCTGGCCACACCATTTCTGATACAGGCCAGGATGCCGTTGGCCTTCTTGGCCACCTGGGCACACTGCTGGCTCATCTTCAGCCGGCTGTCGATCGACACCCCCAGGTCCTTTTCTGCGGGGCAGCTTTCCAGCCAATGGTCCCCAAGCCTGTAGCGTTGCATGGGGTTGTTGTGGCTGAAGTGCAGGACCCGGCACTTGGCCTTGTTGAACCTCATACAATTGGCTTCGGCCCATGGATCCAGCCTGTCCAGATCCCTCTGCAGAGCCTTCCGACCCTCAAGCAGATCAACACTCCCACTCAACTTGGTGTCATCTGCAAACTTACTGAGGGAGCACTCGATCTGATGTACAGATCATTGATAAAGGTACTAAACAACACTGGCCCCAATACTGAGCCCTGGGGAACACTACTGGGACCAGCCACCAACTGGATTTAACTCCATTCACCACAACCCTTTGGGCCTGGACATCCAGCTGGTTTTTTACCCAGTGAAGAGTGCGTCTGTCCAAGCTATGAGCAGTCAGTTTCTCCAGGAGAATGCTGTGGGAAACGGTGTCAAAGGCTTTACTAAAGTCTAGGTAGATTATATCCACAGGGTAAGTAAAAGTTTATTTATTTATTTATCAATAATATACATATACTACTCTACTAATATAGTAGGTACATTGTAAAACATACAGAAAAATAGAAATTTAAAAAAGATGACCTAAAGATGAAATAAACACTTTTTAAAAATATAATTTTATCTTGTTTAATAATGGTATGAAAAATATTTTCCTTCTGCACCCCAACAGGTTGTCTTGCACACTGCCTGGGGTGCACGTCCCATGACTTCGGAGACCACTGTCATAAGCTACCAAACCAACACAGGGGGAGGATCCACACAGCGAGCTGTTGAAAGCTGGTAAGAAGTGGAAAGGGATGAAAATAGCACTGTGCAATGAACATCGTGCTCATGTATTGCATGACTGTGGCTATTCTAGGGATGAGAGGAGCACAACCACTGAAACAAGAACTTCATTAACTGCTCTTCTCGGGGCTCATTAGCCACAGATGTTATCGACACCCTTCAGTGCCAACCCAGACAGCTGCAAACTATTTTCCAAGAGTTGCAGCAGGAAGAAATTGTGCAGGCCCAGGGAGAATGAGCAAGATTTTCCTGGTCCTAGTTTTACAACAAGGAACGTAGGTGGAAAAAGCCCATTTTAGGCATTTAAGAAAGCACTGTGTAGAATGACACTGGTCAGACCCTTGCCATACCCCTCTCAGATCCCTGCTGTCTGGCAGAAGGACCCACAGGTGGCCAGTTCGTTGATGCAAAAGGCAGAGTTGCAGAGATGACAGCATGCACTCAGCAGAGCAAGACAAGATGAAGCAGAACAGAGGAACAGCTCACTAGCATGAGACCAGTCTAGTCCCATATTTCAGTCAGACATCAACCAGCAATAAATGCTTAAGGCAAGTGCATAAAGCACAATGCAAGTGTGAAGCAATCCTTTCCCTAGCATGCACTCTGCAAATCCACAGTTTAGGGGCTCAGGTGTATGCAGACCATGCAGTGTTTCCTTGAAGTGTCAGTTTGACGTGCCTAATCCCTTTCTGGACTTACTGGTACTTTTAGCCACCTAAATTCTGTGGCAAAGTTGCAATTAACAGTGCAAACTGCAGGCAAAGTAGCACAGGTAGCACTGACTGCCAGCACTGGTGCTGCTTACTGCGGGGTCTTACTGGTCAGTTCCTAGTGATGGTGCAAACAGATTTAACATCCCCTCCCATAGCTGGTGGAGGGGCTCCAGTTGCCTTGATCTGAGTGTCAGCAAGGAAATACTGCTCCTCAACACATTATACAGCAGAAGCATACATTTTCCTGGAGAGTTTCCAACTCTCAAGTCTTCTGAAATAGGTAATAGTTTTTCGTACTGAACCGGTACGACAGACATCTTTCAATAATGTAGCCCTCAGATTCAATTAAGTTCATTCATTCTGAAGCCCCTGAACACATAAATTGCTTAATTTAGTTTGAGGTAATACTTTTGGTTTACAGTCAGTTGCCGTTAAATAGAAAAAAATCCAACTAATGGTCCTTTTGGGGGTTCTTGGTTTGTTTGTTTCTTTCTTTTCTTTTTCCATTAAGTCGAATTAATTCCTAAAAGGTGACAAAGAAGTGCCATACTTGCTAGTAGTGTGTGCTGGGCTGTTCTTGTTGTTTCACACGGCAATGGCTGTGTTCAGAAGCTTTGCTGGTAGAAGCATAACAACACACCTTGGAGATATTTCAACTCCTTTCATACATCAGTTGGTTTCTGTACCTGCTCTAAAATCAGGATTGCTGCTACCAAGGCCACCTTCCTCTGGGTTAAAACAGGTCCACACCACTCACTTTCACCTGAGGACAGAGTGGAAAATCTAAACCCAAAAAGCAAAACCTTTAGTTTCTATGAGACCTCACCTTGCTTAAAGTTTAAAAAGTGCTTTAGGAAAGGTTTTACAATGCAATGTTTTATCCAATTAAACAATAAATGAATCAAGTAATTGCCTAGAATACCTTAGGAAAATGAATCTGACTCCTCAGAAGCGAGTCTGCAAGTGGAAAATCCTCTACATTGCGGAGTTACAGAGAAAACAGGATTGACCCCAAATATGCATTAGTTTCTTTCTGTTTTACTTTCAGCTTCCCTTTCTGTAACACCGTGGCACACACATTACACAAAAGCAGCAGCCAGATTTCCCTCCTGGTGAGATACCACACTTAAAATAACTGCTACCCGATAGTCAGAATTACATTAATATGTCTTCTGTCTATGGGCCATCTCACCTGGCGCTGCGTGAAGGGACCTCAGCCTGCTTTGGGAGGTGGTCACGGACCCCCACACCCTGACTGGGAAGACAGCTGGGGTCTGCAGCAGTCGAGTGTTTTGTTTTATTTTGCCTAGGCATAGCTTATCCCATATAGTCCAGCACCTGCTACAAATAGGTGATGGCACCTCTATGTAAGCTATTAAAGCCACACAGATACAGATGTGCTCTCGAGCCTTCATAACATTTCACACACCAATCTTTGCTACATTGCTACACTTAGCAGAACATCATCTGTGCATTAATGGCAGAATTTTTCCTTTAAAGGAAAGCTTTTACGAGCTGAAGAAATTACATGCTTTATCATCTGGTTCTCAGCATTATTCCCTGCAAGACCATCTAACAAACACTTCTAATAGAGAAACGCAAACAGATTTGCAAGGAATCGTCAAGAAAAAACCATGTCAAATTTAAAAGATACAGGTCCAGCACTATTTTGATTCCTTCTGCAATGAACACTGAACCAAATTTATTTTAAAAGTCTGCTATTTTATTTCTGTTTATGGAGAACGGTTATCCCAAGGATTATTAAGCACTATTAATCAAATAAAGAATAACATCAAAAGTACAGTGAACCCTAGAATTTTTTTAACCAGTAATATCTTCAAGTTTTTGCAACGCATCAACTCAGTTCATCATTCTCAGGGATCTCCTTTTTTCCTCTGCCGAGCTTGCAATGCCCAAGGCTTTATTTGTTGAACAACTTAAGTTCCCACTGCCACCTCCTGAGCGCTTCACTTTTCCAACTGGGGATGCATAAACCGAGACGCAAAATAAATAGATGCATTTGAAACTAATGGACTCGAGTAACTTATTAGAACTTGGCAGATTTGTGCTAGCAAGATGACCCACTCTGACTCTTGGGTATTTCAGTAACGATAATTGTGAATGTAAATGATATTTTCAGAAGGTGGGTGGTTCCCTCCCATGGCCTCAGCACTTTGTATTGCACTAAATCAGCAGTTCTCAGATCACAGCCCTGTGAAAGATGGCCAGGAGGGCAGCTGGAACCACCAGCTCCCACCTTTGCTTCTAGAGGCAAGAGACTGCGCTGCACGGTTCCTGCAGTACCTGTATGCACATTGCTTGGTTGTATCCTCCCAGCTGAGCTGCCACCGCTACAAAGGTGCCATTTCTGGTTGCATTTATTTTTTCTCCACCACCTGGCAGTGGAGGAGCCCTGACACCTCACCAGCCACTTCAGCAGACACCGGTGGGGACTCGTGAGTGGTGGTCCTGTTGCCACTTGGCATCTCCCACCAGGTCAGCTGCCAGAGGAGCATGCCAGCACTTGCTTCCATCCACATCTCCCCAAAGCAAACAACCCCCCCAAAAAAAGCCCCAGCTAAACAGTCTGAGCGTGTGGCAGGCGGGAGGTGTACGGACCATCCACCAAGTAATTTCAGTCACTGCTGCCACTCAGTCACCAGTCCATGGCCCGGTGATAAATTCCGTTTACAGACTCCCCATCCTCTCCGCCCCATTACAGAGCAGGGCTGCTGAGGGTCTCCCTGGACAATATGAACTATGCACAGACAAACAAGTGTGCTTTGGGGCTTGTCGTGCCATCAGCAGCCTGTGCCTGTCCCAGAGCAAAAGGGACATTTGCTCTTTCCCAAACCATGGTGCAGCCTGGTTCCCAAAGGCTTGTAAAAATAATGAAATTTGAAAAGGGGAGAGAAAGCAAAAAGAGAAGGGGACAGAGAAAAAATATCTACGTGTTCTGTGTTTGTTGCTGTTGGTTGCATTACTTTTCTCCTGAGGATTTTGTGAGCATCAGTTCAGTTGTGACCAGTCAAATGAACTGCAATACAACCTGCAGAGATTAGAGCTGAGTGGGCTGCTGGGAGTATGAAGATACTTGGTATTAACATATGTACAGACCCATAAACCAGAGAGCTGGTATAAACATCATCATGGTAGGTGGGAGAGGCAGGCAACGTAACTAAGCAGCTGCACTGTCAGAAGAAGTTTCAATTATTCTTTGATCCCTTATACCATCCCACGAATGTTAGTCCTTCTCACCAAGTAGTGACCATGCTGCTGGGAGATGGGGTGAACTGTAGGAAACATGTTTTAGGAACTGGTCTTAAAACAATATGGAAATGCAGTGAATGCAAGATAAACAGTTGTCTGTCTAACAAATTCATCCTGCTGGAGTTTTCTTCTAACACTGCTGTGTCAGTTCCAATTAATATCTGATTTTAATCATCTCCTTTGAAAGCAGTGTTCCTTAGAAATGAAACAGGCATTGCTTTCTCACAAGCTTTTGGCCAAAATTAGCATCACATTCGTTTCACATCACTCACACACTTCACTGGGGGCACATGTCCTGCCACTGTTCAGGGGAAGCAGGGAGATTCAAGTAAATCTTTCCCATTCAAATGTCTCCACGCTCAAGTAACTTGTATTTTAGCAAATGCAGACATGCTAAAGCATGCTATGGCAACACTGAGGTTGTGACATAGAGGAAGTGAAGCAGAAAATTCAGCGTGAAGGATTACACACTGCCCGCCTCTCCTGTTTCAAAAGAAAACCACGGGGCCGTGACCGGGCATACTGTCAGTCCCAACACCCAGCCTTTCCACTCGTACCAATTCATTTTACTACATAAGTGCTATTTAGTGGCTCCGTAATGCTTTTTCACCTGGTTTCCTAGGATAATTTTTGACATTACAGTTTATTCCATCCTGTTATTCTCATAGCCTGGGGCCAGATCATACCCTGAGGTAGCTCACTCCTATCAGCAAAGGAGCTAGAAATTTTTATTGTGCAGATCTCACACTTCTCAGCTAGTTTTCTTACTAGAAGCATTAACAAGTCTTGTATCAACAAAAATAAGGGCATGCTCTGGTCTGGGTTACGGCATGCCAGAGCACCCTGCAGCTGCTGGTTTCCCAAGGAGGCAGCTCCTCTATGGACAGCAAAGGGCAGGAAAGTGCTCCTGTGTCTCTTCCTGTGGTCTGGCACTGAGCTGCACTGCTGATTAGCTAGCTACAAGTTTTACTGATCATGAAGGTATTTGTAGGATACAGGCAAAGCTGTAACTACATCCTCTATGATGTCCTGCACCGATCTACAGACAGACCTCTCTAACATCTTGGGCAGAGGTGGAGATACTTGTTTTAGGGGAAATGTCCCATAACACTCTACAAGAAGTTGAAAAGGAGAGGTATATTCTTAATGACAAATGACCCACTTGTTTGCTTTGCTAAACTAAATTTCATGTGACTGACTGCAACAGTTAGGTATGACAGATGCTGACATTGAGCTCACTAAGGAACAACTGGGTGAGGCCACCTAGTTTGTTTGGGTTTCAATCATAGAGGTGTGCACTATCGTATTTCACATACACACAACCTCTAAAAGATATTGCCTCTTTTGTCCACTCCAACACTTTTTCAGCCAGTTTGGTTGCTTCCAATTTTTGCAATAAAAATTTGCTTTCTAGCAGTGTTCAGATAAGAGTCAATTTTATGCTCAAATTACCACATTTGAGTATGGACTTTTGTAACGGTTAATGCATTTTCATGCTAACTAGCAAAACTGTCAATACTGTACATGATTTAAAAACAACAACTTTACTCTAAACCTGCATACCTGCTTTTTAATTAATACTTGAAACTACTGGCATAGCTGGGTAACTGTCCCCAGTATTTTGCTGTGGATAAAGCCCCACAGTTCCTATCAGTGCTAATTCACGGTAAAGTGGTTCAATGCCAAAGATGCTGACAGTACCAAGAAGCACTGCTGAGACTGTATTTTCCTGGTGCAGTGCAGGTTGCTTAGTGACCTGTCACCACAACAAATGTGGTCACTTGTATATTTAAAGAGCAGTCTTTCCCAAAGGCTCCAGCGTTTTGCAGGGACACCTGTTACTTGCACGCTTGAAATTTCTCTCCTGAAATGACAGGCTCGATGTTGTACTCTAGCTGGTTAACACTTTTTATAAGGAAGTCGTGCAACATGTGTGCAATCCTCTCTGACTCATTTCACACCAGCATTGCTTAAATCACACTTCAACGTGCACCTTGTCAGACCGACCACAGGAGCAAGAGTCAATAAAGCACTACCCTTTCCCAGAAACATGGCAGTTTATACATTTATTTCCTACTTCTCCATCCTTGGTGGAAACTGAAGGTAAACTATATCAAAATACACTATACAAAATACACTATATAAAAATACGCTTCCTATCAAAATACACCAGTCACCTATGAACAAGGACACAGGGCAGTATCCGAGGGAGTGGGTTTCCTAGCAGTGGGGACACAAGTTGTCCTGCGATGTCAGATGACCCCATGCACCCATGACAGAGCTAAGCGTTGAAGTCCCCCTCAAGCACTGAAAGGGCTCTGCCATATAAAGGTCATACCTTGTATATCACGGCTGGAGGTTAAATGACACACTCGAGGGTTCTGTTGGGAAGTTGGAGGTTCATGGCAGCCAGTGCAAGCTCCAGTAGAAGAAGGGTCCAGGTATACTGGCTTGTTTCTCCTTACACCCAACTCCAAAATTAGCTGAAGTCTCAGTAAATACTGAGTAATAGATTTATGTAATAAGGCTTTTAAGTATCTGTAGCAACAGAGTGAAGGACAACAAAAGGATAGCAACTTAAGAGTCATGGATATACATGCTCACATCTTGTCCTCGCCTCAGCCTGTCACCCACAAAACCAAAAAACCCCTAAGCCTAACAAAATACATTGTATTTGTGAAGGCAGACACTTTATTTTGAAAATTTCAAACCCAAAGGTTTCACAGGGAACTTTACTTCAGCCCTCCTGTTTGCATGCTTGACACCAGCACAGCTGATGACTGCTTTTGCAGTCCTGTCTTTGCAGGACTGGGGCTACGAAAACAATTAATTTCTGGTCCAGCCGTTGAAAGCGGGAAGGTGGGAGGGCAGAAAGGAGTCCCATCCCCAGGAGAGGAGTGCCTGGGGATGCCACAGCGTTACCAGCTCCTGCACGAAACAGCAGTCATTGCTTCTCCTCATAGTAAAGCCAGCTCTTTTGCTTGGCTCGTTTCAGAATGGTGCGTGGGACAGTACACCTGCGGGACAGACAGACAGGACATCAAGGACCGGCCTCATGAACAACACGCAGCATTTGCTTTCTCCAGAGGCTCGGTGCCAGCCAGGGCTGGAAGAGGCTGGAGCACCAGCACTATCACCAGCACCACCACCAGCCCTCCTCTGCCCCGCACGCACACCCCATCCCCTTGTAACTAGTGCAGGTAATTCCCAGCCTCCCTGCCCTGCTTAACACTCCCTGCTTTGAACAAAGCTCTTATTAATCACAGTTTCCTTTTATTCCCTTTGTTCAGGACATGGCCTTTAACGGATACCTCTAAGGCTGGCATCAGCTGTCAGAGAAGTTTCCTCCTGAGCATGTTTGTGGAGCTCCCTGTCGCGTTAAAAGGACTGAGCAATTTGGCAGAAATTAAACCCCCTTGCGTTCCAGCTTGTCCTCAGATATCAGAGGGGCTGGGGGTGGCTAGGCTTAGATTCTGAGCGATGCTCAATTTCGTGTATTACAAGTCCGATCGTGCTCAATATATATATATATACACACACACACACATATATACATATATATATATAAAAAAAATCCTAACGATTACGGGTGCATTTGTAACTCCATACGCTTTCAGTCTAGCCGTGTTGCACGAACTATCATGGCCACCCTTAAGAAATTTGGTCGCCTTCAATAAGAACTCTTACGGTTAGATTAATGAATAGTGTAGTTTATTAAAGCAACGGATGCACAAGTTCTTTTGGATTGCCAGTGATAGAACTACTGCCCACAAAGGTGGTACAAATAGCAAGAATATGAATAACATAGCCTGGCTACAAGCGTGCTAGATCACAAAACAACTCTATAGAGGTTTCTAAATCTCCCGGGGAAACACTTGGTATAGCCAAGTGTTAATATGAGAAATATAGCTGGCTACAAGTGCATTAAATCACAAAACAACTCTATAGAGGTTGCTAAATCTCCCGGGGTGGACACTCGGTATAGCCAATTGTCCGAGTCTTACCCAAAGGCATCCCTACTGGGGAGGAAGAGAGGTTCAGCCCATCAACTGATTCCAGATGTCAGAGTAGGTCTGCAATGGTATCTTCCCTAACATCCCTCCTTTCTTAAGCCTTTTTATACTATTTTTGCTTTACATGTGGAGCTTGAGGACTCTAGTCATGTATTTCTTTGTTGTAATTGGTGTAAAAGTTTCTTGCTTGGCTTTTAAAGGTACAGACCAAGAAAAATTCAGAGCACAGACTCAGTGAGGGGTGGTCACACCTTGGAGGTGGGTAGCTTTGGGATGGAGGTGTGTTTTTTAGTATTATAATGAGATTATAATGAGTATTTTGTCAAAAGGTGACAGACTGTGGGCCCATTCCCAGGTACTCCACTACAGACCATTACACACACTAAATAGGTTATTGTATCTTTGTACAGTAGCATTGTCTTTGACCAGGTACGTATCCTAGTTATCAGGGTGAGTCTCCATCTCATTGTTCCATAGTACCTTCCAGTTCCCATCTTATCACAGAGCCTGGCCGCTCCACCCTCCGTGCAGTTTCTCTTAGAGTCAGCACACCAAGCTCCCCTGGTGTTGCCAACACCTAAGGCTGCCTAGGGAACTTTTGTGGGACAGAACTCTTGCATGACCGCCACACTCCACCCTGAGAGTTTCTTCAATGCTGTACCTTTCCTAAAAATGTGAATATAGATTTAATTTCTAAGTCACCTCCAGCAATAATTCCACACTCCCATCATAAATGCTTCACACACACAAATGAATTGAGTCCTCTCAGCACAGCCATCATGTCTGATTGTGGTCTTTTAATTTTAGAGCTTGAGAAACATTCCTCATGCTGTCTTAAACAAGCTGTGCCCCCTTTCCTTTTAAGCTTTTGATGTCCTATTTGAAACACGAAGGAGCTTACTTTCTAAGAATATCGAAACAGTGAGCTTTTTCATATTTCTTTATACATTTAAAGCAAATCCTTCCTATTGACTTCAGTTACATCTGTGAAGATAGAGAGTTTCCGATGTCAGGTGTCAGGTGTTAAGCACCTGGGAACTGCGAAATGCCCGGTGTAACCACCCGTGAGAATTTTGGTGGAAGCCACTTGCTTTGCAGCACCGCAATCCCGTCCCAGAGTCAGGTTGCATCTGACTGGCCAGGGCAGCAGCCAGTCCCCTTAACCACAAGGCTATCCTTTTGCTTTTCCTGCAATTGTCAGGCCCTTTTGCTACAAATGCTTCAGCTCCTGCAACAGCAAACAGCTTCCTTCAATACACAGCCCTGACTCACACCCAGAATCACATCCTGTCCAAGGAACGAGGAAGGGTTTTGTGAATAAAATAACTTGATCGTGTAATTATCAGCAGCTTGATCAGCCATGTGCGTGTGGGAATGGAAAATGAGACTGCTGGCAGTCCTTACTGCATTTTTAATTGTTTGACTTTGTCATCATATTTTCCCTTTAACTTTGCTGTTCTGCATAATTATATACACACATGTCTATCCACATGAAGAAGCTGTTCAGAGAGACTAGATGATGCTGGAAGAACTGTGGGATCAGAGAGGTGAGGGCAATGGGAACTTGGAGTGCATCTGGTGGCTAAAGAATAATCAGAGATGAGGAGGCATAAAGGAGAAATAAGACAACTATGGACAATCCCAAAATGCTGAGGAAGGAAGCCTGCAGTTTGCTGACCTATTAAATTAATATTAGGGGAAGAAAAGCACAAATCCAAATAGAAATACATCTCAAACAATGCATGCAACTTACAGATGATGTGTTCACAGAGCTTTCTTTTCAGAGGCTGGTTCATTGAGCCAGCCAGGACGAAAAAGCAGAAATACCCCATACCTTGGCCTGACTCTGCTAAGACACGCGCATAGTTGTACACTGAAGAGGATAAATGAGAAATCTTTCTCTCCAAAAATCCAGCCAAGAGGCTAGACGATTCTGTAAGAAACATTTACCATCAAGATTTTCAAGACCCAATTGGATAAAGCCCTGAGGCAACCTGGCTTGGCTTCATAGCTGGAGGTTGGACGAGAGATATCCTGAGCTCCCATCCAACCTAGACTATCCTGTGAAAGACTAACTAATGGCACCAACAGCTAGAAAACATGCAGTGCCTCATGCGTACTTACAATTTGGCTGAGAGTCACACATAAAGTACATTTCCTGTCTCCTTGACAGCAGTAAGCTACTCACAGGAAGAAGTTGAGCCAGACGCGTGTTCTTAGTTATCAGCCTGGTTTGATGGGCTGTGATACTATGAAACATACTGTTCCAAATCCACTCTGATCTGTATGTTTCCAACAGCATAACAAGAATGAAAGGTAGCTGAAAAGCATAAGACCACCAAAACCAGGAATTTGCCAAGGCATGTTGCAAATACATTTTGAAAGGTTTTTATGTGTTTGAAAACACAACTACGGTTAGCTTAATCAGAAGTTCCCTGTACCCTGTCACAACCTGGATTTTACATTATTAAATGGTTTAACATGCCTGACAAAATTCCACTTTGCACAGCAGTGTACACAGTGTATTCCTATCTCTGTATGAACAATTAAATCCTATTTTAACATATTGTGGCTTAATAAGAAGTGAGCACACCAATAATTCAGAACCTTGCAGCTGCAAAATCCCCCCAGGAGCAAGAGAGGAGCAGGGTAATCACACAGCCTCACCCCTGCACGCTTTACAAGAACACCCTTTGGGGCTGAGGACCACGTGAGCTGCTACGGGAAGCAGCCCTCCTCAGAAACATTTCGCCCATTTCCCATGTCCATGGTGATGCTATTACTGGCTGTCCCCATTTTGTTGTGCATCTGCTTCCTCATACACAAGGTGCAAGAATATAATCAGAAAAAAAGCAATTCAGCTGCTTCACCCCTCTTGACTTGAGAAATTTCTTAACTTTCCAGAGGACCTGTGCCAGACTGCTGGCACAAGGGTCCCTCCCTGATTTATGAAGCCTTAATCCCACTGATGGAAGGCAGGAGTGTTCCCTGCTACTGAGCCACTGCATCTCTTTCCTCCCTCTGCCCTTCACCAGTTTGGCTGCGTCATTACAGTCCTGCATGCTGTCCATACTCTAGTTGGCAAAATCTAGTGAATTTGACTCCAGAGAGCTCTGAAACATTAAGAAATACCTTGAATTCCTGGAGGACAGGGAGAGTCCCAGCAGCCTGCCATTATAGGGCGGTGTTTGCAGAGGTGTTTTGATGGCACAAACTTCCCTGTGATGGCAACACCTTACGCAACATAGATTTCCTCCCACAGAAGAGTCTTGACCTCAGAGGACAGCAAAATGGCTATTTCACCTGGCAGAACCCATCGCCACCATCTAATTGGTGACTTTTCTACCAGGGAAGAAGAAAGCAGCACAGGTACCTTTCCAAGGGAGGTATTACCCTCAGGACTCATCTTCAATGGTGCAAGCTGAAGGAAGTCCAGGAGCACTGTAGAGGGAGTGCACATGAGCCAAGTGCAGATTTCTGGGGACACTGCATTTGGGCACGCCTACAGCACCAGGTGGGAGACAGCAGGAATCAGGAAAAACGAGGAATTTGATGGCACTCTCCTAAACTTCACTAAGTCTTGGAAGCCAGCACAACACTATTAATAATCCTGACATTTCTTTGCCTTTCTTAGACACTTTAGCTGGCATTTGCATAGTTAATAATGCGGCCATATCATTGTGAGCTTCCACCATCGTCATCCTGGAGAGATGGCTGGGAAACAACTCACATGTGAATGCCAGAGCTTCAGGCTATCTGCAAACATGAGCTCTCTACCACTGGTTCACTCCTGAATGCTAATGTCACAGCCACCAACACTAATGTCTTCATTTAATTTTAAAAAACACAGGTCTGAAATTAGGGAGCAGGCAAAGGGGGTAGATGTTAGTTCTGCAACCTGCTGTCTGCATTCTTTCCTGTTGTTGATTCTCACACTTGCAATTTGCCCTATTTCAGACGTGTCTCTTACCAGTACATGTTCTGCAGCACAAACCATAGCAAGGGACGTATTTTAGTAATAGTAATTACATACTGAGGTGCACACCAACTAAACCACGCTCTCTCTACTGCAGCATTTCACTGAGCATGATGGTGAATTACTGTGCTCTGAACCCTCCTCAGACGCTGGAGACAAGCCAAAGAGATTCCTAGTCTTCATTTCTGTGAAGAATTTGACAAGTTCTCAGTTGAGTAGTTTTGCAAGTGAGCTGTTTAAGCAAACTGCGCTTCCACTTTGCAGATAGTATGGTCGTTTTGAGGTAAAACAGAGTCATTTTGTTGCCGTTCTCTTTTACATACAGTTATTCCATTTGGGGGGAAAAAAGCCAACTCACAAAAGCTTGTAAGAAAAAAAAATCCTACAGAACTTGAGTCTGTAGGTGTTCCTCTCAAAAATGTCATATCTTTATCAATATTGGAAAACATTCTTCTTCTTCTTTCCATTCAATGAGCAGCCTCACTGGAGATGTTCTGTGAATACGTGCCAGATTTCATCCAAGAGATGTCTGCAGGGTCAGCAGGGCAAAAGTACATGTAGTGGCTTGCAATCGATTGTAAAATGCTCACAGCAGGAAAGGAAACAAATGCAGTTTTGGATTTCTTTTCCCTTCTACGCTAGGTTGTCACACATTTTTCTAACCATGCCAAACCAGAACAATAGTGTCAACTTACCCATATATGCAGTTGCATCATATGCCAACCCATATATGCAGTTGCATCATATGCCATTAAATACAAAAAATCCAGTGATCTCTATGAAAATTAGTTTTATGCTTGGTGAATATCTTTGTGCAAGTGCATGTTTTTCTCCATGGCCAGTATCAAACAGCCACACAAGCCATAAGACAAAGATAGTTAACACTTCTGGTTCTCTTCGTGCCTCAGTTTAGCTACCTAGTATCTCTGCAGTTGGCTCAATGACTTTAAGTCACTCCGCTTTGCCTTTGCTACTTCAGGCAAATGAAAAGAGAAGAGGCATGCTGAAAGCACAGTTAATTACTAAGGAAGGTTCACAGCTCTTGCAGCAAAAAGAGCTTGCTTCCCTATTTATGAGTATGTGCACGCCTATGCACATAGTGTTCTGCTACACATGCACATGCATATTTATGCCGTGAGCTATACACACATATTTTGATGTAATACAGGCGCACTTGCTGAGCCCTGTCTGGTTAATGGTGATGGAATGTCTTAAGCCTCTTTCAAGTTGTTGTTCAGCACCCGCATGTGCTCAGCCCCAGGTGCTAAGTCTAGGAGCTTCAGGACACCTTTCGGCAGTCTGCATGGTTTAAACACTCAGGCTGGAGACAGCGACTACAAATTCTAGGAAGGCTTTTGATTTGCAAGTCTTTCTGATATCCTTCATTAATTAGAAATCCTACCTTGCTACGAAAGCAGGTGATTCCCCTGATTTGAATAACAGCAACATTTCCAGAACTGAGCCATCTGACTGAACAATTACTGAATTGTCTCCCACTGTGAGCTAAGAAGTACTTTCTTGGA
Organism: Gavia stellata; assembly: GCF_030936135.1. Lineage (NCBI taxonomy): Eukaryota > Metazoa > Chordata > Aves > Gaviiformes > Gaviidae > Gavia > Gavia stellata. The sequence goes on from NC_082637.1 coordinate 66,942,708, forward strand.
AGAAGCATCATCAGTCATCTTCCAGAGGACATATAATAAAAGATCTGGACAACTTCGCTTGACCTTTTTCTTCTAGATGTCTTCATCCAATTTTTACAGATAAAGGAAATGAGTGGTTCCAGCTGTCGTCTGAGGTCCAGACAGATTTCCTGATTTAAGGAAAGCATGTACATTCCTCCCCACCTTCTGAAATTCATCTTTTGAACAAGAAGTTGTTCAGGACTGAGTTGCTTTTTAGTTTTCTGATGCTGTTGCACAATGCCTAAAACATTTTTGTCCCTGTGCCTGATGGAGTATTTCCTCGTTTCAAGAGTGCTCTTTTATCTGAGTAGATTGCTGAAGAGTTGACTATGTAGACGAATTCTGCCTAGAAGGTACAAAGTTTGTGCTGAGAGGCCCTTTACAGAAGACACTGCAGTGACTTCGCATCAATCATGGTGAAGATTTCAGGAATTTTTAGCATCATGTCAGAATGGTCCAATGACTATGCATAAAATCTTAGCTGCTTAGAAAAGACACAAAGCTACATTTCTACTTCTATTTCTTTTTCTGGGATTAAAGCTTGCTAAAATTACTGAGGTGATATTTCAGATTTCTTTTCCAGCTTGGCAGTTCACAATATGTGAGCACAGACTCTGGTCTATCTATAGTGGCTGCCTTGCACTGCTTTTTGCCGTTAGTACAGTAACGATACATCATTTTCCCACTGAGTGTTCTTCCAGCATCTTCTCACCCCCCAAATAAAATTTACTATTGCCTGCTAAATCATCTTGGCTTTGCAGTAGCTGCATGCCCTTCTTTCACTTTTCTTCGTGGCTGTTTTCTGCCAGTGTAAGACCAACATCACACAGCTGAAGATTAAACGGAGCAGGGTTTGAGGGTTTATTAGGAAACAGTGGCACCCCACCAGCTTGTCTCCATATCACAGAACAATATGTTCAGATACCTTGACCGGTATTTCATCCTAGCTCCAGATCATGGTGCAACTCAAAGTAGGGGGCTGCCTAGATCAACACACTGCTTATGTGCTCCCTATTCTGGAGAACAGGAGGATGACAGCTGCTGTATACAGGGGACAGAAGGGGACTTCTAGCAGCAGCTGTCACTATCCCCGTCACTGCTGGCCGCAACAGCAAGAGCAGAAGGTGCGCTCTTCAGCCTCGTCCCTTGCACTTGCTGCAGCAGGAATGAGCTCAGACCTTTCCCCAACAGCATGAAAGATGCGAGATGGTCAGGAGAGACAGCTATGAGGAGCTGGTGAATGCTGGGGTTGGTAACAGACATCCATCCATGGCACTCTTAAGTCACCTATAGCCTGTGAAAGTCCAATTGACCATCACATCTTCCTTCTTCCATAAGACCCCTTCTGGCCTTTCTTCCCTATTCTGTTCCAAAATGCAGTCTCCTGCCAGTGCAAGATTAGATTTTCTTTTGCCTACCTTGCTGAGAAGCCTTTGGCCAGCTCTGTGCAGCTAGCGTTACTTGCTCTAAGTCCACAGAAGTCTAATTATCCAGCCATAGTGAAGTTAGCAGCAGCCTGGGTGCGAACAGGGTCATAAGTGAATTTACTTACTTCTCCAGCCCCACCAGTAGGTGCCTGTACTTTGTCCCAGGATGCAACCATAGCTTGCTTGGTGTTTCACTTTCTAGAACTACGTCTAGCTTCCTTTTATTTTCTCCTTTTTGGATTTAAGAAAATGGTTCCATATTCAATTCAGGATATTAAACTATGCTTCTACAGTAGTAATTTACAAATCTTCATCGTCACCTATTTCAAAATAGTTGGTTTAGCCTGCTAGAGTTTATCCTCTGAGGCAGGTGACCCTTGCCTTGTTAATGCCAAGACAGAGTCACGCAGAACACACAGCAAGAGGCAATTTTAATGTATTTCCCACCCTTGTGGTATCAACAAACATCTTGAGAAGAAACACATGAAATGTCACGTTCCTAATATTAGCACGTATTTCCACAGCACAGAAGGGCAAAATGGGGTCATAAAGCAGCAACGTGGTGGACAAACTAGTGGGACTTGGAAAGACGCATTTTTAAGGCAGATTTTCAGAAGCCACAAACTGCAAAATCAGCAAGTTTGAAAATGTAGGACCAAGTGTTTGAACAGGGGCAAAGCTTTGTGGGCACCTTCTGCATGGGAGACAATCCAGTATTACTGATTCCAGGATGAGATCTGCTTGTGGAATCGTAACAGCTTACACCAGCAATACCTGCATGGAGTGCATCTGCAATCTCATGTGAGACAACATACACTGTGCAGAGCTATTAACGGAGCCCACATTTCACATTAATGAGGAGACTAAGCACCCTTAACTTGCTTGAGAACCGGGCAGATGAAGAAAGGAAAAGTAAGCTGAATCCTGCATTTCTTCCAGCCCGCCCAACTGACACAGCTTAGAAACACCACAAGCTGCATAAGGCATGGCAAGGGCCAAATCTCCCCAAGCACTTCCCATTTCAACACAGGCTTGAGTCAGCCACAATGGCAGCAGTGGAAGAGTGGGAAACAGGAAACTCCTGGGAGCAACTGGGAACAGTAAAAAAAGGAGATGGAGAATAAAATGAGAAGCAATGATGGCATAGCTAGAAAAGGGTCATGAAGGGTAGAGGGAAATCTGAGCTTTTAGGTTTTTTTTTTATTTTTTAATAGCCACCATTGCTCATCGTCTGCCCCAGACTTCCCCAGACATCCCAGTCAGAGAGGGTCCGACTGGTTTGGCAGCTGGCTCCCAGCAGCAGCGCAGGGCAAGGGCAGCTGGGGGCAGGCAGAGTGCATGGCTGCGTTCAGTGGGGCATGAGGGCAATGCCTTGCAGCTGAAGAAATGCTGCTGCACAAAAAGAATCCAAGAGAGCTGGAGAAATAACCCCAGGCATGGACAGAGGTGGGGATCTAAGGAAAATTCCTGCTGGAGACTCATGTGAGAGCAAACCTCACCAGGCAGATTTTCAGAAGTGCCAGATCCCTTTTCCCGCAGAACTGTTTTCCACCTTTTCCAGAATTCATTTCACATGACTTCAAGCTTTTTAATACAACAGTTACTATCTTGAGAACTGAAATGCAGAATTTTGCAAAAGGGTGATTATAGAGTCTGGTCTTGCTCATAACTCGCACTGAAGTTGACAGAAACTAGGATGCAAAAAAGGTCAGACCCTTAAAGCTGAAATGGGAGTCACTGCTTCCCCCAATCCTCATAATCATAACTTCTCCACAAAATTAACTGTAAACAATTTTGGCATGTATGCTAAATGGATTTAATTCAGTGCAATAGTCAGTATACAGCCATAGATGGTCCTAGAGTTTCTTATTTTGTGCAGCTTAGTTAATTTTCATTTACATTCTGTGCCATCACAGCTAACCACAGCAACTCAGGGCATTGAGCAACCAATGAGGGAGATCAGACTGTACCAACCAGGATAATCCGTTGTTGAGATGCTACCACCTTAATAAGCAGGTGCAGGAACTGTGTGATACGTGATGTAATGAATGTATGACATGTTCTGACTGATGACTGGATCTCTAGTAAAGCCCGGGCTGTGATCAAAGCCTTTTCCATGGTCCTAAGTGTTTTAATCCCTGTGTGGATTCTCTCGCTTCTTACTAAGAATCCTCTTCTTCAGTGGGAGCTGTTAGGAGGGACTCTGCCTTCTGCCCAGTCTGCTGTTCTCAAGGAAAAAACAGACATGCGTATCTTCAAGGCTGCTCTATTTCTGTTGAATTTATTAAATTGGCCCAGCATGTTCAAAAATTACTGAGGGAGAGGAGGGATAGACACATACAGTATGACTGTGCAATGACATCAGCCTAATTTCCCTAAGAAATTCTTGGTGGTATTTTCTTTTTTTAGAGCAGACTCTTCGTATATGAAATTACTAATGTCAAACCATACCTGGAGAAAAGAGTATGAAAATTAGTCCCTGGAGCCAGATGACCTGAACCCTGTTCCTTGCTACAGCATAAACTTCCGATGGCCATTTTAAGAGGTCACCGAATCTGTGCCTTAATTTCTGCATTTGTATAATGGAGCAAATATTTCTTTACACCACATCAACGGCATTTTGTACTAAGGTCAGTCATGCTGTCAGAAGGAAGTATCTGTGACACATACAGCACGGCTGATTCATTTTCCAACAGCCAATGATGTGGTAGATCCACCTTAGCAATCAACTACATTATCTCATTTTAATTTTCCTGCTCAAAGCATAACATGGATTATGGGATGTTACGTTGGATAGGCAGTAACCACTTACAAGCAAGAGAAAAAAGAACACAGTGTATATGTGATCTTATGTTTAACGTAAGAAGAGAAACAGAAAACTAGGGCTACACCTGTATTAGCAAGGAGCCTATCTGTAGCATGGGGAAGTTGGTGCCAAGAATCAAAAGTTTGCGACCGACACTTTGCGGGGGGTGGTGGGAACAGAAGGACTTACACTCTGCTCCCATGAACTGAACACCCATTAGTGGTCAGAGCCTGTTAGGTGAGCTTTTGGAGCACATCTTTCAGCTCAGTTTCATTCAAAAGGAATCCAGGTCGGGGACTGAGACAACTGTATGATATGAACCCCAACACACAAAGTGAGGACAATGGCGAGACTCACTTCAAAGGCACACTCCTGATCTAAACTAGAACACTGGGATGGGTGCACCCTGCACAGGCCAGCCTTGTTACAGGACTTTCTGCTGTTCTGCTATTTGGCTCTAAGGGTAACAGAAGGTGGGATTGAAAGTAAGCCATATGCACTCCTCCTTTAGCAACTCACTGGGCATCTCCCTCACAGAGCATATTTTATTATTTTACAGTAGGCCCTGTTTTTTTGTTTGTTGTGTTTTGGTTTTTGTTTTTGGTTTTGTTTTTTTTTTTTTTTTGCAACTCCCTGGAGTTCCCATGTTATGCGTGAGCAGAAAAAAAGCACAATAAAGAAGGTGATGCATTTCCCTCAACCAGCAAAACCAGAAAAATAGAGAGAGAGCACAGACAGCTTAGGAGGACTCTGTCTTAGAGGCTAGCAAACATGCATGTTAGCATGTGGTAGCCACACATGCAAAAAGAAAGAAAAGCAGAAAAAGCAACTTTACTATTCTGAAACTTCAGGATGGAAATAAAAAATAATCCAAGCCTGGCTCCTCATCCACTGAACATTCTGCCTCACTTTCCAGTTAGGATAATGCTGTGTGTGAACAGAACAAAATGGCATCTAACAAAAACTAGAATAGGACAACACAAGCTAAAATATCTGAAGAGAAAACAATTGACTCTGTTTACCGTAAAAAAACCCTCCCATTGTAACAAGGAAAGAATTGGCAAGTTAAATTGCAGGTTCAGCAGCAAAAAATGTTTAGTCAATCGGTGATTCCCTTTTTTGTTTTTTTTTTAACATACAAGCAAGGGAGGGGAAAAGGAAGAACTGAACCATTAGGTCAGCTTACTCAACTCTGGATTATTCTCTGTTCTTTTAAACCCATCCTTACAGCTTGGGATTTTTTGTTTGGTTGGTTTAGCCTAACCACATGAAGGCTGAGAGAGGATAACTCTGAAGAACAGATAAGTGCTGAAACTATGAAAAGATAAAACATACAAATCTGTGAAAAAATGGGAATTAAGCTCCCAATTATTGAAGGACTGGAGTTCCAAATAGCCTTCTAAAAAGAAATTTGGCAAGGAACTTAGGAGTTGATAAATCTTCAGGAGATATCATAAAAGCAACACTTTGAACTTCAGATAGGAACCCACATATCTTACAATCTGATGGGAGATGTGGTTGCCATTTACATCATAGCCTCACACTCACTGGCTTCTGACAGGCACCTGTAGAGATCGGAAAGCAATTCTTTTTCCTCCATTGTGCATGATTCAACATCGTTGTCCATAACTTCTTTCTGAGTATAGAAACCCTCTCCTCAATTTTTCTGAATATTGGAGATCAACTTCAAGGTAAGTCTTTGATTTGGTGGGAGGGGGAAGGGCTTTATGCTTTTCACTGTGGATGGTATATGGCCCTCAATATTATGTGGGAAACAAACAAATGCATTGCCTTTGCCAGAGTAACATACCATACACTTGGCCTCTTTTGCCCTCTTCCTGTGCTACTTTGTACGGTGAGTTTTGGTCTTCAACCGACAGCCAGCATTTGCTACTGTCAAGAAGCATTTTTGCATGGGTATACAGCTTAGGTAATCAGCAGACCCTTGTAGACAAAAACATCATCTGCAACTGCAGAGGGATGAATAATGATATAAATGATCCTTTCCGGTTCTTCCCTTTCCTAATTAAGAGAATCTATATTCAATTCATTAAAGCCATCTGTGTGTCAATTATCTCACTGTGAAAGCTCTGGATCAGTTTTCCTCATCCAGAACCTCATCTTTCTTGATGCTGTTTGTTACTGATTAGGCCTAAACCTAGAAGTTCAGCTCTCTGAAGTTTACGCTGTCTTTAAGTATAGGATTGTGACTACTGTGCCTAACTATAAATATCTTTCGAAATTACAAAGGCAATGTTTTTCAAAGTCTTCCATTCTCTAACTGCCTTTAATAAGGACCCTCTCATAATTCTTCTCTCACCCTTGGAGTATTTTATTCCTCTATTTTTTAAAATTGTTCATGCAATAGTGAAAATACTTCAAAAGATTTAAGGAGAAAATTCACTTGTGCAACTTTCTTGAAAAAGTGTCTGTTGCTTACATCTTACAAAGTCTTGCTAACTACTTTTGTGCTATAAACTAAAACTACTATGTTTTCACAGAATTAATATCACGACTAAGTGCATTTTCTAGAAACTGGGAAAATAATGTCTCCTGTATCATCCAGTTTAAGCCTTTTCTTTACTATTACCCACTACCAGAATTTAAAGGCTTGGCTGGACCACCATTTCACAGAAAGAAAGAGAATTAAATGTGACATTTTGTTTAAGGTACATTTCTTAATGACATGATGTTCAAAGTCTAAAGCTGCAGCATTCACATTTAACTATTTATACTCAACAGAAAAAGCAGCTTACCAACCAGTATTGCAGTAACCCTAAAGGAAACAGATATATAGACTCAGACAGGTGTTCTCCAAAACATATTTTTAATGTAATCTGCATTTGGAGCCTAAAGAGAGTAAGAGCAGAGAAATACGCTTGTTATTCCTTTTTTACATTACTGTTAAAGCTAAATTACTTCACGTAAAAAAGAAACCGCAGTATTTCCATACACGGAGCTAGCTCTGCATAGGAAGTCTTTGTGATAGAATGGGACACAAGTACGTTCGTTAAAACCAAACCAACAACAGCTTTTCATTCTGCCCTCACTGAGCGGTCAACAGTTCCTTTCACACTCAAAGCCAAGAGATATGAGCAGTCTAGTGTGTCTCCCATGAATTTCCCCAAAATTACTTTGAAGCATTAAGTACCAGTTGACTTTATAGTCACAGAAGATAGAAATTAGTGTTTAGTCTACTTACTCATGTTTGTCAACATTTTAGCGTGTAACAGGCATTCCACTCTATATTTCAAAGCATGAGGAAGCTATTTCAAGAGCAGCCACTGTGACCTTGTAGTTGATACAAAACTGAGGAGATGCACCTTTTTTCCTCATAAGGTATTTATCTTTTTATAAATCCTCCTGTAAGGATTTTGCTATAGCACTTTATTCCTTTTTTAAAGTAGTGTTTTGTAAAAATGGAAAGAGGTTAATTTTAACCAGTTGCAAAACAGTCATTAAAAGAGAGCTCTTTGGGGACTTAGGAAATACACAAAATTACTTCCTATCCAGGGACTGTTGTAAAGTATATATGGAAAACTAACCACACTGTTGCCTTGCATTTCAGAAAGTGTCTTTACACTGTACTTAACAAAGAGAACAGAGACACCACAGACAGCTGGAATCTGGTTACCAGCATAAGTGATACAAAAATAGGAATACAATTTTAGAATTTGGTAAGAAAAACATTTAATTTTTTTACGAGAATACTCTTCATCATCCTAGTTGAAGTATTTCAGTTGAAACCTAAGATGATTAGAAAAACTGCTTTGAGCATTTATCCCCTACCCCAAAAAATACAACTTCAGAGGTCTCAAAAAGCAAGGAGGTATCAGTGTCTTTGTCTCTAGGGAGCCATACCTGTAAATTGTTTAATAAATTTTAAAACCTATTTCACCCCTGCAGGGCATAATTTTTTCTGCAGTGTTCTCAACATTTCATCACAAAAAAAAGCCCAAATAGGAAGAAGAGAGTACAGGAAAACAATGAGTTAAAAATATGATAAAAATAAAACAATTCCTTGCGTTCCGAATGCTCTTTAGTTCCTTGTCCTTACCACAATTTGAGTCCAGCTAGCAACACTACTGCATTTTGCATCAATATGTTTCACTAAAATAAACTTATTCCCACCTCTGAATAGTAACAATAAAAAAAAAAATCTGGTCCAGAAAGTTGGTATCTATACTGAAGTGGAGACAAAACTGGTTTGAATCAGGGGCTAAGGGGGCAAAACTGCTACTACCCATTAGCACAGGCCTTAGTGGCATGTGCATCTCAGACAGGGCCTGCTGTTCCAACCCTCCCTCCCAATCAGCAATTCCTGAACTAATCCCTATCACATTACCCAGCATGGGCTCTGTACCAATTTGGTTTAAAATTAAGAAAAAATAAAACAGGGTAATGTAAACATACAGGGCTAAATGGAAAGTGGTATCAAATGCATCAACTCATCTGCTTGGACACCTAAGTCCAAGTATCTGGCAAGATAGGAGTTCAGCAGATAGCCTCATCACCATGAAAAATTAAATTCTGCATGGAGGTGATAGTCTTTAGGAATGATGCACATTGGTAGATATTTAGACAGAACGACATAAAATAAATCAGTACGTTGTATTAAATTGGTTTGTTTTTAAAGAGTAGCTAACAGAAAAGCCCTCCTTGTAGCAGTTTTCACTAGATTTACATATACTTAGTAGTGATATGCTTTCTTTTTTGGGAACATTTTTCATTCAAAAATTTGCTAACAATTAACAATTTTTAGATTCTATTTCTGGACTAAAACGTCAAACTAATTTTAAACACGGTATTTGACAGTTATAAAGACAGAAGTTTAAACTAAAACCACTAAAGAGCAGTACAGTTTCCAGAGTATAAAACTCTAAGAATCCCTTTCTCTGTGACCTATAGAAAAATAATTATTTTTATGACTTGAAGTATAATGTGGATCATTTCTAGTGTGGTGTGATTTGCTGGTTATCCCTACTCACAGAGCAGTAGAAAAGCATAAAAATAAATAAATAAAAACATTCAAAAATCAAGTACATGTTCTCACAAATGACAACTTGGGTGGCATGTGTTTTAATCATTACAAATCAGAGAAATTCAGCCAATTGAATAGAATTTTACTCCTGCGTATTTGCAAGAGAAACTAACAGCATTTCCTCATTCTCACAATTTCATACAATGTAGACATGGCATGGGACAAACAGGTGAAAGTTGCTTCAAAATACAGAGTCTGAAAGTGGCAATACACAAACAGCACTGCTTTCAACATACCTTTGTTTAAAAACATCCCCATATTTTTCCCAAGAATGGCTAAGCTAGTAGGCACCACACCATACACTAACAGGGAACCCAAAACAGCTCAAAAGCAATGAAGAACTATTCTTATATGCTCCCAAGACACATTCTTCCTCAACTCGATTCACGAAGAACAAAAATGTTCCAACATCAACTTAAAAAATAAAAATAGAATATTAAAAAAGACCCTCCTAAAATAACTTTATCTAATTAATTTGGCTTCTAAATATCTCTATCACGGACAAAGGCCTAAATCAACTTGTTGAATTTCTGGAACAAGAACCTCATAGGTACATGTACTACCCAGCACTGAAATGTAACATCAAGTCAAAAATATCCAATATGCTAGACCACTAAACTTGCAAGTAAACTGTATTCTATCCAACAGAAATTAATTTAAGACATTTGCAGGGCTAATGTGCCATAATAAATTCTACTATTAATCAACAGTAAAGTGCTGAATTATATTATTTTACCTGAATCGCACTCACATTTATGATCTTCATTTACAGGTTTCTTATCAAGTCAAAAGAGCCCTTTCTGTTGTAAAAGCTAAGCTGTTGTGCAAATATTATAAAAATAGGTACTTTAATTAGGAGCTATATACACAACAGAACTTCTGCTTTTTGTTAAGTACAGCTGACATAGCAGAGATGAAAAATCCATGCAAGTATTTATAAAGATACTTAAAATGAAGAAAAAAGGACACTGCTATAGAACTTCCAATACCCTGGCATACAGCCACTTACTATGTTAGATGATGTCTAGATCTGGACTGATAAGCATCATGCCACCAACATGCTTTAGTTTCTTTTGTAGCTAAAGTTGAGTTGTAAATTTTAAACTACGGCATACATTTGATCTATATCTCATTAAAGTGTATCATTAAGTTTGAGGTTAAACTTTGAGCAAACTTCACATCTAGTCACATAACCAGCACAAGCAAGACATTAGTGCAAAGCGGAAGGTGTCAGTTGTACATAATGAGGATTCTTCCCCTAACCGCACAATGCAATAAAACGATTTTCAGATTTAAAGTTCAAGTGGACTACGATAAGAAAAAAGTGAGATTTTCTTCTCCCAAATTTAGGACAAATTTCCAGAGGATCAAAAGGAAAGCAATCTCAGTTACAGCAGTCAAAAAAGTCAAACCCAAGTTTGGAGAGCTGATAAGTAACTTCAAAATGCATCATGCTATGAAGACAGCATTCTCAAAAGAGCTCCAAACAAACTGCAAAACAAAATTAGCATTTAAGTTGAAATTGGCCAAGTGCTGCATAGAAATATGCTCACACACAACAGTCATGTTTAAGCCAGTGCATAGAGAAGATAAAAGCACTTATGGTAGTTGCAAATGTTAACAAGTCCATACAACCTGTACAGTTTAGCAATGAGTCCATAGAAAAAGAACAGAGTAAGAGTAGAAATGCTCAAGCAAAACCAAAAAAAGATGACCTTCCAACTGTATAAAATCCACGTAACAGTTATAGTAAAAAGACATCAGTGGAAAATACTCAACTCAGTCTCAAACACCCAACAAGCAAGTAAGACCAGAATAGACAAGCCTTTGGCAGACAATTTTAAGAGTCTAAATATGGCATTACATTTCTAAATAATCCACAAAATATATTATATGGCATATTCATATTAAATACTGGGTAACCAACTCTGCAGATCTGATGCTAACAACGCTTTAGCCAATGACAGCAAGATGGAGCAAGCTAAGGGAACGCTGGTGTATCACAACAGTGCTCAAGGAAAATATCATCACCAAGTCGTGCTTCAAAAACAGTACTCTGAGACTCCACACTATCATCTATGGAGCAAAACAAAGTTCTCCAGTTTTTCAGGGATGTGCCCTGTGTAGTATATGTTATGATTCACTATTACACGAGCAGCAAGACACTGCAACGTAGTATGATTTATAGGCTGAATTAAATTTTTTGCTATTTCCTTCTCATCCAGCAAATCACTAGCAGTTTGTTTATGTGAGTTTGTGGCATCAAAGTGTGAACCTGACTTGATAAGAAGATTCATGATGTCCGGATGGTTGTTCAGTGCAGCAATGTGTAATGGACTGTTGTTATCAGAGTCTCTGACATTTACATCAGCACCACATTCCACTAGGATAGCAGTAACTTGTAGAGAGGGGAATTTACAAACTGGGTAGCGACCCACACATGTAGTATTATTGTCAACAGCAAGGTGAAGTGGACTGAAGTTATTCTTCCCTCTAGGCTGAAGCTTAAGAAACTTGTAAATAGTCTGTTTCTTAAAATGCTCCTGTTCTGAGCTACAAGGTACTTTCTCCAACAAGCAAATTAAATGCAAAATGATGGAAAGGGCTTTGTTCAGCTGTATTGGATCAGGAGGACAGTGGGTTTGTTTCATGGCCCGTTCTATTTCAAGAACGCTTTTGCACAGTATACCCATGAGATCATCAAATGTGACAGTAGTGCCTAGCAGGCCTTTTGCCCTATCCTGCAGCATGAAGGAGAAAAGTTCAGCAAATGATAGTAAACTGCTGGCTGTCATAGGGCTCAGCGGATCAAGATTGCTCTGCTGCATGTCCAAAGCATATTTCCATAAGTTGATGCAACGCTTGAAGTTTCCAGAGTCTGCATAGACCGCACCTCTGTATCTAATATAGTAGGATGTATCTGGGTGAGAAGGGCCAAGAATACGTTCTCTAATTAATAGTGCTTGCATTCTCATTTCATCAGGGTCTGCAATAAGATTTTCTAGCTCTTCTGAGCTGTTTACCTCTTTAGCATAATCATACGCCATAATTAGTGTTTGTGGCACAGGTTTGCTCAGGATATTAGTCCTATCACTGTATCTCATTTCCATAGCTCGCTTCCAGTATTTCAAAGCACCAAGCAGATCTCTCTTCTTGTCCACAAACGTTGCTCCTAGAAGTTCCAGAGCATTTATGCGCTCAGCCTTACTGGTCTGTACATGCTGGGTCAGAAAGTCCACGATATTTGTGTGGCCTGTCACACTAGCAGACAGAAGGGGAGTCATTCCATAACCATCCCTTTCCATTTTAGCACAATACTTGAGAAGCATCTTCATGATCTCCAAACTCCCAGATTCCGCACAGTCATGTAACGCAGTGTTTCCTGCAAGAGAAGAAACATAATTACATGAATTGTAATAAAATCACAGTCCAAACCCTGCCACGCTAATAGTTAAAAAAAAAATTAGTTAAAAAAAAGTTTAAAAACCCCAAACATTAATAGTTAAAAGAATATAACTGTTTTGACATCTATCAACTATGAAAGGCTTAGATGACAACCCAAAATATTCAAGATCTGATTAAATATCAAGGCTGTCAGGCAGTTATAAAAATCAAAATGCTTGATAGTATTGCCTGAAATAATTAAACAGGTTTTAAGGACCTTTTTTATCTCTTTATTCAAAAAAACAGAATTTAGACTGAATTCTCCACTACATTAGAGCATAGGAACAGGCAATTCCATTGTGTCACAAGTCAAGCAAGCAGAGCAGAAGACCAGCTTGGCTGAACAGGGAACTCGTCGTGGAGCTCAAGAGGAAAAAGAAATTGTACACTCTCTGGAAGCGAGGTCAGGTTTTGCAGGAAGATTACAGAGCTGTGGTTCATATATGCAGGGAGAAGACAGAAAAGGCCAAAGCTCAACTGGAGTTGAAACTGGGCAGTGCTGTATCAGACAAGAAGGGCTTTTTTAAGTATGTTAATAGCAAGAGGAGGTCTAAAGAAAACATCGGACTGAATCTTGTTGAAGATGGTCACCTGACTAATAGGGATGAAGAAAAAGTGGAGGCATTCAACACTTCTTTTGCCTCAATCTTTAATAATGCTGATAGACCCTGGGCTGCCTAGTCCCCTAAGTCAGAGGACCAAGAGTGCAGAAACAGCAACTTTCCATTTGTGGACACCAAAATTGGAAGGGACCAGCTGTATCAGCTGAATGTTCACAAGTCACTGGAGCCTGATCAGATTCATGCCAGGGTACTGAAGGAGCTAGCAGATGTTATGGCAGGACTCCTCTTGATCCAAAGGTCTTGGGAGTCTGGGGAGGTCCATGCTGACTGGAAGCTAGCCAATGTTATTCCCATTTATAAGAGGGGCAAGAGGGAAGACCCAGGAAACTACAGATCTGTTAGTCTAACCTCAGTTCCTGGAAAAATTATGAAGATCATATGGGGTGGTACTGAAGGGCATTTAAAGAACAATACAATTATCAGGCACAGTCAACATGGGTTCACAAAGGGAAAGTCCTGTTTATCTAATTTGATATCCTTCTACAATAAGGCCAGCCACCTGCCCAGTGGATAAAGGCAAAGCAGTGGATGTAGTTTTTCCAGATTTTAGTAAGGCTTTTGGTACTGTCCCTCACAGCATCCTTTTGGACAAGTTGTCCAGCCATGGGATGAGCAGGTTCATGGCGCACTGGGTGAAGAACTGGCTGAATGGCAGGGCTCAAAGGGTTATAGTGAATGGGGCTACACCTGGCTGGAGACCAGTCACCAGTAGTGTTCCTCAGGGTTCAATTCTGGGGCCAGTTCTGTTCAATATATTTGTCAACGATCCAGATGCAAGAGCTGAATGCTGAATGCACCTTTAGGAAGTTTGCTGATGACATCAAACTGGGAGATGCTGTTGACTCCCTCATGGGACAAGAGGTCTTGCAGAGGGATCTAGACAGATTGGAGCACTGGGCAATTATCAATGGCATGAAATTTAACAAGAACAAATGCTGGACTCTGCAGGTGGGATGGAGTAACACTGGACACAAGTATAAATTGGGAGAGGAGTGGCTGGAGAGCAGCCCAGCAGAAAGGGATCTGGGGGTGCTGGTTGACAGCAGCCCCACATGAGCCAGCAGCGTGCCCCAGCAGCCAAAAGAGTAAACTACAACCTGGGGTGCATCAAATACAGCATAACCAGACGGTCAAAAGAGGTGATTATCCTGCTGTTCAGCACTGGTGTGGCCTCACCTTGAGTACTGCATGCAGTTCTGGGCCCCACAATTTAAGAGGGATATGAAGGTCCTCGAATGTGTCCAGAGGAGGGCAACAAAGCTGGTGGAAGGGCTGGAAGGCATGTCCTGTGAGGAGCAGCTAAGGACTTTGGGTTTGTCTAGTTTGGAGAAAAGGAGGCTGAGGGGTGACCACATTGCTCTCCACAGCTTCCTGAGGAGAGGAAGTGGAGAGGGAGGTGTTAAGCTCTTCTCCCTGGGATCCAGTGATAGCATGCATGGCAATGGTTCAAAGCTGCATCAGGGGAGGTTTAGACTTGACATGAGGAAGTATTTCCTTACTGAGAGGGTGGTCAAACACTGGAACAGGCTTCCTAGAGAGGTGGTCGATGCCCCAAGCCTGTCAGTGTTTAAGAGGCATTTGGACAATGCCCTTAATACTATGCTTTAACTTTTGGTCAGCTCTGAAGTGGTCAGGCAGTTGGACTAGATGATCCTTGTAGGTCCCTCCCAATTGAAATATTCTATTCAATAAGGGATTTTGTATCTGCTTTCAAGTATGGAACAGAAACGTAAACTTGCTATCTCCACATTGTTACACTTTTCCCTTCTTCCCTTGTCAAACTTCCCTTCCCCTCCATCTCCAGCAATGACTAAAAAATAATGAGATCTTTATGAAAATTAAAGCTAGGCTAACTTAACATTGGCTTTGTTTGTCTCTACACTATACTTCTTCCTCTCTCCATCTGCCAACCCTTTTGATTTACATGTTTTGGGGCAGTAATTGTACACAATGGAAAATAAAATCCATCACAACAGGCCCTTCATCTCAGCTGGGGCCTTTGAGACTGCCAGTATATTCTGAGGGAGCTGGATGTTTTGTCGAGTACATGTATATACCCAGACAAACTATTCTTAACGCTTTCTTAAGTCTTTAACCTGAAGTCCTACATTAATCCCTCTGCTCCTCTGGTTAGGATTCCCAAAGCCAAGAAGAAAAAAATGCCTTCAACACACAACACACAGCCATCTACCTTTTAAGTGTCTTATCATTTATATGCAGATTATTTCTCATCACACAGACATTGCACAGTCTTTTATTTAAAGACACCCCAATTCTAACATCACGTGGGGAAACTTCTAGTAAGCACTAGTGCCACCTGTTTGAAAACTCTACTCACAGAAAATTCGAAAGGAAGCACTGGACAACACAGTTAAATATTTAACTATTAGGCTTCAACTAGATGAAACTTTTGCTTAACTTTAAATATGAGCAATTCACTGGAGGAGAAGGAAAAAGATGAAAAACTCTCCTGGTCCACTCCCAACATAACAAAGTCTCTTACGTGGTTGACTGCTTTTCTAATTACACAATTTAAATCTACCTTGTTCTTTACAGATTCAGGCATAGTAACTTTTCAGCCTCCGACTAAATTAATATGTAAATTATTAATAGAAAGCTCATGTAAAAATCTCTCCCCTCAAATTAAGATTTCCTACATCATTAGCCCTGCAAATTCCAGTTAACTGCCCATCAGATCATCATTTTCTGTTACACTGCCAGCAAGTTTCCACATTCATAAATGAGACTGTCTTTTCTAAGGGTTCTCTGCCCACTCATAGTCATCAGATTTGGCTTTTAAAAGTTGAGAGAGAAGTTTCCTGAAACTTCCTTATTTGCATTTTTGGTAGGCTATATTTTAATGCCAACAAGACGATTGGTAGTTCTAGTCTCTAACAGAACTACGGTGGGTTAGGAAACAAAGCAGTAGTCTTGAAATCTTCAGCTGATGTTTGGGATAAGTGTGTATTTGTAGATATATAGTCTACTGATCTAAACAGCTTCTATTTATCTTCATACACTTTATTTTTTTTTCCAGGCTCTGATCTCTAGAATGTGCAGTTCACTCTTCACACTAAAGTATTTAGCTAATGAAACTCAAATCAAAAGGATGCCTGAGATCTGAAAAGCTGAATGCTGTATAGAAATAAATGAAAACTAAAATGGAGGTAAAGTCTTTCCGCTAACACATGCTTTCTGCCAAGCATGTATTGTTTAGTGTCTTAAATACGATAAATTCAAAAGCAAAACATTTGCAGTTAGTACATGTATATATATGTACATAAGGAAAAAAGATTCGTACTTATTAAATACAATTCAGAAATAGAAAATTGTTCCATTTTCATTTCAATTATAAGAACCTGTTGTAGGTCTATACAAATAATTTTGACATCTTCTAGCTTTTACATATGTGACTTCACAGCACACTTATCTTCCTTCTAACAAGACAAAGTACGAGGATAAAAAGTTGAAGAAAAAACACAAAAGCAAAACTCAGCAGTATCTGGTCCAACCATAATGACTGTCCTCTAAATTCAATACCCACTTGTCACCAGCAGATACCTTATACCCACAATGTAGACCTCTATTCTGCATTTTCAATTAGCAGATTCTCACAAAATAGCTTGCTGTTATCTTCTGTTGACTAGCCACTGGGACATCCAATGCTTTTGCAAGTTTTGGTATGCAGAAAAAGAACTATGTAGAGACTCAAGGTCTGTTTAGATGAAAATTTTCTGATGGGCACTGGGAATTTTGCCTTGGTTTCCCCACTAGTATCCCAACCATACCCCTCCTCATTCTTTCTCATCTAATCTTTCACTTCTCAAAACTTTACTCGTAAATTGGTCTGCTGATTCTTCCTCAAACTTGTTTGTGGACCATATGAAGAAGAACTGACAGCACATTTCAAGGCCTCTTCATTGCTCTCAATTCCAGCAACCAGAAGAACAACAGTAAGAAGGAACGGCAGTTATTCAGGACAAACTGAGTCTCAATCCACGCTCACCAGACACCAAGATTTAGCTGATATATTAATCAAATTCATACAAAAAGATGTGTAAAAAGTTATTTTCAAAAGCTTATGACTCAAGTTTAACAGGGTTTTTTTAACAATTATAGCAGAGCTATGAATATATTTTGTCCCCCCAACCAGTATTTTAAGTGCAAGTTCCAAACATTTAAAAAAAACAACACAGAAAATATCAGATTGTTTCATTAACAGTGAACTTAACTTGCAAAATACTCATTTCCTGAAACATTTCTGAATAGTGGCCAGTGATTTTACTATCATTTACTAACAAGTAAGCTGAGGAAGACACCCCGACATGAAGCACCACCTGAAACTACCTGTCAGATCGAAATTCACAAAGCTAAATCAGTTCATACAATGGCAAGTGATTTTCAGTCTTTAATATCTTAGGCAATTTTTATCACTAATAGAGAGCATTAAGTCAGTTATATGTCTGGCCACACTACAGTCTCTACCAAGACCAACAAAATTTCCAATCACAGGAACAGAGATTTAACCAAATATAGGTGAAGTCTGGCGAATTTGGCATGCATAGTTTATCAAGTATGATTCCCTCTGTCCTTATCACACATCACAGACCAGGAAACTGTTGATACTTCAATACTGAGGAGCAGGAGACCTTTATATTCCTAAGATGGAAAGATGTCAAAAGCAGACAAATATACAAACTTGCCAACACACATACATCATAAGTCTTCTTGCTATGCTCGAGAAAGTCTAGTTAAAATGCAACTACAGCAGTCAATCCAGAACTAAAGACTGGCTGCTTCCTCAGAGCAGCTGCACTGCTGCACTCAATGATGAAGGCAAAACCAGATGCATCTGGGTGTTGGCAGAGCCACCAGGTAAAACAGCCATTTTAGGGTGTATTCAAGTCCATATACCGTCCCTCACAGCAGAGTTCTGAAACACTGGAATTGGCACCTATTTTCTACCTTCAAGTCAATATTTTTAAGATATTTGAAAAGTCATAACATAAAATCATATTAAAGACAAATAAACCACAAGGTATTAGTAACACCAAAGTTCTTACTATTGCTTCATAACTATTAATATATATTTTGCTGGTCTTGACAATAGGATCAATGGCAGCTATTCATATTACACATTGTAGATCCATCACCATGTAATGCTGCTCTTGACACTCTTTTATCAATTGCCAGGCATATATGCTATGACGCATTAATACTGAAAAAATCCACACAAATTAAGCTTGGCCATTGTCTGGGCAAATTCAGGTCCAGTCCAACAGTCTGTGTGTCATTAGTTACAACGCAACTACGTAGAAGATGTGGAAATACGCTTAAGGCTCCAAGGAATTTCACTACTCCGTCCAACTGGATGTCCTTCATTTTAAAAAAATTGGGAGTTTTATTCTTATTACAATTACTGACTTAAGCTTAAACAGCTGTTACTGACAGCGTATCAGAAGTAGCGCAATTTTTTAGCTACTTATATTGTAGTAACCCTTAGAGTTAAAATAACCAAAGTTATTTTAAGCCATGTACAAACTAATAAAGGAAGGCCATCACCATTAATTTTTAGTGGCTGCACCTCACTTAAGTTTGACTGGATGGTATAGGTACAGCAGTAAAAAACCAAGTTGCAAAAATACAAGTTTCCATAGACTAGAAGTGGGCACAGGTAGACAGATACTTGAGAGCAGCCAATTTGAAAAACCATAAACCCCAACCTAAAGAAATAACAAGATTACCAGCCATCTACACCTAGCAAGTATCAAGTGTTAAATTTGAGGAAGAACTTGAAAGAAAACATGTCAGTGGCCTTCATATCTAATTCAAAGTCTGTGTTCCCCATACTGGCAAGGAATTGAAAAGTTCAAATAAGTATGGCAAATTATGTGAATGTATGTATGTATGTAAATTAACTCATCTGTTTTAAAAACACTATATTTTTATAGCAACAGGAATAAACAGTAACTGAACACAATTCACCAGTTAATTCAAATTTTTTAACATTATTTATTCAGTAATAAACTAAAAGTCAACATTATATCTACTGCTGTATTAAAAAGGAAAAAGGCTGAAAGTAAGTAAAAGTACTTTGAAAGTCATTCTCTTTGATAAGCAGTTTTCCAAGGGATATATACAAAGATGTTGGTCAAATCAAAGTATTTTTTAAAGGTGTGAATGATTATTTCAAAATAGGTTTCATTATTATTTTCTAAATCCATTTTTAATTCCAAAATTATCTGCAGGAATTTCATCACACATAGAAGATAGCTACTATTACAACAACATGAAAGGCTCATTGTTCTTGCACAGAAACAAAATTGGACTAGAAACATTTTGTAGTCACGCTACTTCTCTGCTAGAAAGTGAGTGCCACTATACTGTATTGCTAATACTACTTACAAACCATTTCTATCTGTATAAAACTTGATCATTCAGATTACCTAATAACTTCCTCTGATTAAAAACAGCAATAAAGAAACAGAATAACCCCACCAACAGTCCTTCCAAATCTTGCAAAAACGAATCAAGGAAAAATATATGGTCAGTTAGCACCATAGCTTCGTGTTTTATTCTTTTGTTACAGTCCCCCGTTAAAAGTGGTATGAACATTACACAAACACTTCACCTGTCACAGAACTAATTCTCTAACTATCCAGTGTTACCAAAAGCTTATTGGAGTGGAGGGGTGGGCATTCAAATTCATAATGAGGCCGTGTCTTTCTATGTCAGAAGCAAGTAATGCCAAAAATAGACTGGTAGCTTGTGACATGGGAATGAAAGAAAATGAAGCAATGACACAGAAAGCTATATGACTTGATTTGCAACCAGTTAAGTACATCCACTTCCTAATACTTACAAAATGCTTGGTCAAATTTCTGGGGAGTAAAACTTACATTAAAATTTAATATCAATCTGATTTCATATCCAAGACCTCTAAACATAAAAAAGATTTAATTTAAATGACTGACCAGTATGCGAAATTAACCACATGTATTTATATTGCAGCCTTACAGATTAAATCAATCACTTCTAGAAAATGAAGTTGTTCATGTAACATTGATTTTTTTCTAAGAGCACTTGAAGTAATTAAGTCTTCCAAGAATTTTACTGATTTTGAAAAAAATTTATTGCTACGTACATAAAAACACGGACAGCGCACAAGAAAACTGCAGAAAAATACATCCCTATGCTTAGTAGGTATGACAAAGAAAAACTAAAAAGGTATGTCTTCCCTTTAAGAAGAAATCACAGAAAAATTAGAAAGAACTGCTAATCGCAACAAGTTATTTTAATTTAGTTTCCATGTTCTGTAACAGAATAATTGGTCTATTGCTCACCAAAGTAATTCACGAGAACTTGTGTTATCAAGATTACCAATCAAAAGCATGCTGTTCATCGTTTAATTTCAACATAAACTCCTTTTTAGTTGAAATTCAAGAATTTATTCCTTTAAACTGTATCTTCCTTATTTTATTTACAGACATTCATACTGAAGTTCAGTTTCCACATAGCGTCACACAGAAAATATCTACAAAATGCAGTGCACTGTGCCATGTAATACTGACCAAAAAAGGAAAAAAAACAAACCAAAAAAGAGGACACAGAACACTTTTAGAGCAAGGGTTTATTCACAAGGAGGAAAAAAGAAAGACAAAAAAGGGGGGGAGCTTTGTTTCAGTTTTTTGTTTGGTGTTTCCCCCACACGAAATGAATCACAGCAAGCAGACAAGACAAAAAACCTCAGAAGAGAACAAACCTGCCAGACTCCTTAATGTTTACTGCAAGAGAAAATTAATTATTTTTAATGCATACTAAATCACACTGATCATAGGGCAAAGAGTGTGAATCTCTCTAATCCTCTTATTTCTGGGTCTGCTAAGTCTGTAAAAGAATTTTTTTCCCTAACCAGCAGGTTTGAGTGTTACACTTTCCAGTACCCCGCATAAATGACAATACTGAAATAGCACTAGCCCTTGATATAGTACTACTACATGTATAACCTTGATACAGTACCCATAGAGACTGAGGTCTGTATGCTTCTATACTTTCCAAAATGAGGAAGCAAAGTCAACAAGCCTTGTCCTCCATATTATTTTACAAAGCTATTCTAATCAAATACTGTGCCAGTGGAATCTAAGAACAAGAGTCTGAATCATACTGTTATTTTCTATGTTCAAAATACATGAGTCCCTCCAACTGCTACAGTAGTATGGAGGATGATAGACGACAAAGAATCAGGGCTTGCAACCCAACATTCCTGCACTGATCTCAAGAGACATTTAAAGGAACACCTAGTCCAGCCGTTCTTATGAAATTTTCTAATACTTAGGAGGAGGAAAATTAGTCTTTTGGCTAGCAGATGAATCTGCTAACAACAGAAGAGGCACAGAGTTAGTGAAAACTACTAGTAAAAACCATGAATATCACCTTGAAGAGAAAGAGACCACATACCAAGGAGCTGAGCAATGGAAAGACTTACAAGTTGTGTTCAGAAAAAATATGTGCCTTTCAAGTAGATATTTTGGAAGAGAGTCCTTATTCCCAGCACCATAACATTCAGACCATCCTGGCTATCAGCACCTGTGTACTTCATCTATAATTTAACTCATTAAATGCAGAAAAAAAAAGATAATGAATCTCCATTATTGCGGCAAGTCTGGTGCAGGACGATAAAGCATAACACAAATTATCAAAATGTGCACTGCAAATTTTCAAAACGCAAGATCTAAGTGTCCTGTCTGGAGTTAGACCACAAATGTAAGATCCCTTTAAAACAGTCTGCATGTAAAATAATTTTATTGGGGCAATTATATGAAATGTTTTATTTTAAATACAAAATCCAACAAACACAGCCCCAGGTATATCCCCAAGAGAGCCAAAATCTGTAATTTGAAGACCCAAAGACTGCTACCACTTGAATGACAAGAGTATGCATTTCCCTCCTTACACAAAGCAGCCAAACAAAGACTGTACACAGAAACACATCAGTGAAACACTGTATTCAATCCAGAGATCTACTCTGAACATGGTAAGGGAGCACCACTCTTAACAACAGATCACTGGCAAGCTTTGCAATGCAGCAGAACAGAAAACTGCATGCTGCCGACACACAGAACATCATCCTCATCCGGCACAAAGGTAAGTCTGTGGTTCACTTGAGGTTTAGTTCTAGGGTTCTACCTCCTCCTGAAAAAACTCAGCTTTCTGCTACTCTAGTATTATCCACACCTTCCTTCCTTTTTAAGAGCAGCATGAAAGCTTTTAGATCTTTAATTTTTAAGAGGTTTTTTTGGTTTTGGAAAAAAACCTCACAACTTACCATTTGAGATATTATTATATACCAGCGAAACTTATTAAGCTTTGTTTTTTTTAATCTGCAGCTTCTTAAACCAGGAGTAATATCTGGAGAAGCCTCTGAGTTAGGAAGACAGTGGTGAATTAACTCACTTTGTAAGTGTTGCTTTGGCTGCTTTTTGCTCTTCTACCAAAAAAAAATATTCTACAGATATCTTTGCAGTTTTCCACAATTCTAAGAGAAAAAAACCCCACCCTTCTTAGCCCAGGTACCAGTTTTTCCCCCTCACTAACGCTGTTCACGTAACATAAAACATTTTTTAAAAATCCTTTGATTACATTTGTGTTGCTAATAAAAGTTTGGGGAAACTGTGGAAGTTCAGATCTGTAAAACAGTAGAAAGACAGACAACCAAAGGCTCATACTTTAAATTCAGAAGCATTGTCCATCTTTCACAGTACAGCACTTACCTACCCCAAACATCTTGTTACCTCCTTCTTCACCACCATCTCCTGTGAAGACAGTGCCAGACGGACACTTTACGTCGGTGTAGCATCTTATTTGACTCAGACTCTGAAGACTTTATGAACATCTTAATAATTTCCTAGCTATACTTTTGCACTTCCACAACTGTCTTTCAAGAACCTCTGCATTCTGAATTTCCGTTGTCCAAAACACAGTTGCGGGATTCTGCCTGTATTTTAGAAGCAGGACTTCACCGCATGTTTTCACCTGCTCTTCCATACTCCACTTCAGTTGTCACCCTAACTTTCAGATGCCTGTAAACTTACCTATTTTCTCATCTCAAAGTATCTGGATTTTTCCCTGGAACTGTCAACACTTCAAAACATTTTCATATCCTTCCCAGCTCCGGATTTTCCTGGTTTTTAAAATATGAACAAAGTTCTACCTTGCGGTATGAAAATCAAGTGGAAACCCACAAAGAATAGTTCAAGTAATTTTTCCCTCCCCCTCCAGTTTTAAGAATAATATCGGGAAAAGAATCTATAATAATCTCCCACAAAGGCACCTCTCCTGAAGTTACATAGTTTTATTCTTATAAGGAACGTTGTAATTTTAAATGCAGCAATATTTACAGTAGCTAAAGCTTCTATATATTTTACAGAACAGTAGGCTTCTCCATACATGGCCCAGGAAGGGGCCTATCTACAAAGAGTTCAGATACAAGGATAGCAACAACTTTTACTACTCAAGAGCAGAGCACTCAAGTTCCCTGTATCTCCCCACTACAAGCACAGTACATATGTTGACAGATGTCAACTGTTCAGTACATAGCAGGGAGGAGAAGAAACTGAAAAAAATACACAGAGACTTTTAGGTGGAACACAACAACGTAGAATGAATCCTGTTGGAAATACTAATTTTGAAATTAATAGCTACCAAGCATTCTCACAAAACAAAGTTCAGCAGGTTAGTTGTTGAGCCTCAGCCACTGCAATACCCATACTGTTGAAACACTTAGGGCTACCAGTTTTGTTCAGTTCTTCTGCCTTTCCACAGCTGACTTTCACTTTCAGGGTTTATAGTACTTACTTTCTCTCTTTCTTTACCTCATCACTGCTTATTAAACAACTTCAAAGATCAGACTGCTTTAAGATTCCAAAAAGAAAACGTATGCTCGTGTCATGTCAGGGGGGATTTCCACATACAAAAACATATTCCACATGCTTGACCAATAGATATTACGTACACACATCCATTTGTACACATGGCAGTTCAAAGTATAAAATGAATTTTAATGAGCTAAAGCATATCCAATCCAACTTTTTTTAAAATTTAATTTAAATAAGGATCAGTTATATCTTTGCTCATGTGCCTAGTTGCAAGTCACACAGAAACTAAACGAAGCAGAGAGAGGAAGGAATTAAGATAAAAACTGAGAGCACTGAGAAAATCCTCAGGAGTGCGTGGCTGCCACTCAGTCATTTAAACAAAGACAAATAACACTAATGCACTAGTAAAGTGAGTAATAAGGAAGGACCAGTAAAGTAAAGCCTACTCCACCAACACAAAATGAGGGGACAAAAAGAGATGTTGAGATTTATCTTTTTCCCTATAACATCAGATATTTAACAGTGCTGCTCTGTTCATACCTATCATATAAAGTGCTTGGTTTAAAACTAAAAAGCAATACATACTTTATATTTCGCTTGTTATTCCAAGAACTCTGTCTAGAAAAATGACATTTTAATCCTATCACAAGCCCACGATGATTCATAACCGACCTTAAATCCTTACAAAGGAAGATTTATTTTGCTCTGCCCACCTCTATGACAAATCTGTAGTTTAGCTTTCTTTACATTAAACCCACATATCTGCATGATTTGCTGAAAAAAGGCGTATTTAACTGAACAGCTTTTCTAAAGATTACTCTTGTATTTGGCATTTACCAGTATCATACAACAATCTAGACACCAACTATACTTTAACAGAAATAACTGTAAAGTATAGTATACTGTTATAAATGTAATTAGCCAGAAACAGGTAGTGGAAGTATTATGCTATAAAAGGTTTATTAGCAGATTAGTAATATGTATATACCTATCTATATCTATCTCCTTGGCTCAGTGAGCTAAAAAGTAACCGTAACCTGAAATAATTGGTGTGCTTTTCAGGCAAATATCACACCCACATGCAAGTCTGAGATGTAATAAAAACCCCAGTGGTTAAACCAAGAGGTCCACGTAATTATGATCACAGCAAAGGCAACAGAAATCTTCACTTTGAACCAGGGTAACTGTAAACAGGGGCAATGAGATATCCTTCACGATCTGTGCACCACTGATGTCCTTCTGTTGCGATCACAGTCACCTGCAGCTTCATTTCTTTAATCCTAATATGTTTTTGTTTACTAACACCAAAAATAGGTCCAAAATTATTCAAGAATTTGGAGGGAGAGGCGGGTGAAGAGCAATGTGGTTATTCATTTCTGACACAGAAAATAATCTTCCTCCTTTATGCATCTTTCCTTCTACAAGCCTTATTGGCACAGGTCAGTTTTATGTACAGCATATTTGGTTTGTTAAGAAGCAGTATGAAAACCAAGAATATATGCTCATATATTTGAATAAGTTGCTCCCCCACGGCCGCCCCGGCCTACACCAGCCTACTACAAAGAGGAGTTCTCAGCAAGTTTATTAGCTTTTCGCACATGCATAAATGTGACATTTCACATGACTAAGTCTTTTTAAGAATTAGGGGTCTAAGATTAAAATATATCAATTTAGAATTAAATTATACAACCCATGTTAACAAAGGAGCATATTGGAAAAAAACAGTAAAAACATAGCTAAATACGTTTTATCTCTTCTTCATCCACTTTATGAGACAAGAAGAATATTTTTGGATGTCAACCTCCTAAAGAATGATAAATGAGTAACTTTACCCCTACTTACCACAAGGAAAGTGAAAAAATTAACTTACCTTTAACACTTTTTCTGTTGACATCAGCTCCTTTTTCAAGTAAATACTGAGCGATTTCTTTGTGGCCTTTGTAACATGAGATCATCAAACATGTATGCCCATGACGGTTTGATACTTCCAGGTCTGCTTTGTGCTCCACAAGATATTTTACTATTTCCAGGTGACCGTCAAAACAGGCAGCTCTAAGCGGTGTTGAATTTGTCAGAGTTGTATTGTTGACGGATGCACCATGATCTAACAGACACTGAACCACCTTCAAGTGGCCAGCCGCTGATGCTGCCCATAACGGCGGAGCCCCCTCAATGGTTTCACCATCGAAATTCACCGAACCACCAACTTCTATCGATGCAGAGCAGTGATCCAACAAGTACTCCACCATGTCAAGGTGCCCGTAACGGGCTGCCATCAGAAGTGGTGTGGCACCATTGGTTTTCTCTGACATCAGTAGGGCTACCTCTTCTCTTGTTTTGCTTGCCAGTAACTTGGAAAGGAGTCGCAGCTTGCCATCACGAGCTGCATTGAACACTGCTGTCTTTAGATCCATTTAGTCTGTACCTCTCTGCTTCTTGAAGGATACACGCCTGCCTTTTTCAGAGCCAAAAGCTTACTCGAGATGCACAGCCCAAACAGAATGTTCCCAGCTTCTCAGACCAGCTTCATCTAGACGGGACAACATGGAGACTCTGAACAGGGTCCTGACAAAGCACAGGCTGTGCTTGTTATAAATCTGCAAGAGAAAGAATTCTGGATGTTTTCACCTCCTACTTCGCAAACAAGTCACCACAACTGTATTTTTCTACAGCTATAACCAAACAACTCGTTGCTGTGGCACACCGACATCCAGTTGCCTTTCTTGGGACCCCTCCGGGCTGCGCGGTACCCCCTGAGGAAAGCTGTTGGGGACGGGGGGCAGGGGGGTGATCCTACTAGCGTGCTATCCATACCAGCCGCAGAAAAATCCTCTTCTCTCTTACAGCGTTACGAGACGTACCCCGACTTGTTCTGAGGCGTAGCCCAAGGAAAGAGCCCCAGCCCCCCACCCCCCCCGCCCCGCTGCCCCAGGGAGCCCCGCAGACACGAACCCCTCGGGGGAAAGCCAGGCGGGGAAGGCGACGCACGCCCCGGCCGCCACGCTTTGGCCGAGTCTCAGGAGAGTCTTTCCCTCACGACCACCCTCAGCCCGCCCAGAGGCCGGCCGGCCGCCCCCCCTCAAAGCGAGCCCCCTCAGCGAGGCCCCTCCCCCACCCTCCCTCGCCTCCGGGCCCCAAACCCCCTCCCGGCTCCCCCACGGCCGCCCCGGCCTCCCCGCCCGCCCGGAGCCGGCCAGAAAGGGCCGCCGGGCTGCGGGGTTACCTTCCCGGGGCGCTACCGGCCCCCTCCCGCCGCAGCCGGCCTCACAGGGAAGCGCCCGCCGCCGCTCCCCGCGCCCCGTCCAGCTCCTCCATGACAGCCGGCCCCCGCCACCCAGAACCGGCCCTGCGCCCGGGGCGCGGCGCGGCGCAGCGCAGCCTCCTGGGCGCGGTCGGGACCAATCAGAAAAGGGCGCGGGCGCCCGCCAGCCACTCGCAGCGGGATTGGGGGCGGGACTACGCCGCCGCTCAAGGGCGGTGGCGAGCGTGGCGGCTGGCCGCTAGGGGGCGGGCGAGGGCGCTCCCCCGCGCCGCACCCCGCTATAGCGCGCGTGTGGGAGGGGGCATCGGGCCTTATTCCGAGGGTCGGAGCTGGTGGTGCTGTCCCCCCCACCCCCCCGAGGACCCCGCCGCCTCCCAGTGGCTCCCCCCCCTCCCAGTGGGGGGGGGCGGTGGGGTCCTCCCGTGGGGGGCAGCACAGCCCCGTGGGGCAAAAGGCACCGCATATATATATGCCTCATCAGTTAATAAATTTTGGGTGAAATGTGTGATTTTTGCGGGCAGACGATGCTCTGGCTCTAGATGACGTCACTGTTTGGCATAAAATTTGCTTTTTTTGACGTTGCATGTGGCTTGCTATGGGCTTAGCATGTAACGTTTTGTTTATTCCTATAATAATAAAAAGGGAGAAGGATCCTAAAAATGCTACACGCGAGCAAGGGAGTGTAACTTCTGTCACAACCGAGTATTTCGTCTGCAAGCCTCAGAAAGGAGGGACACCATATGCAGAAACAACCTTGGAGAAGACCCATGGGCAGTAATAGGCAGTAATTTGGACATCAATTTGCAATGCAATCTAGTAGACCCCCCTAAAAAAAAACCACAACAACAACAAAAAAAGAGAAAACAGTGCAGTTTGCAATTTTATGTCCAGAAGCAATATATCGCAGCCTGGGTTGCCATTTGTCCCTTTGTACCCTCCGCCGGCAAGAAGGCTGCCAGTTGCTTTGTTTGCAAACCTCAGAACCAGAAAGACGAAAACCAGCTGACGGGGTTTTAGAGAAGAGCAATCACAATTATTAAGGAGCTGGTAGTATTAATTTATGGAGACAGATTAAAAGATGTAACTGTGTGTAAATGCTACATTAGAAGTAAGTAAGGGTAAGAAGAATAGAGAACTTTTTCAAGAGATGCGAGTGGAACGGAGGAATTATTTGAAGAGTTTTACAAGCTTTAGTCAACAGCAGTTGGGAAGAAAATGAAGGGAGGAAAGCTCATGCTTAGCATCAAAAATAATATCCTGGTAGGGAGGCTCAATGAAGCCAGAAAAATCATTTGGAAGTTGTGGGACTTCATTGATAGAGTCATTTGCGATCAGGCTGTGCAAATCATATCACATATAAATAAGGTACTGCAGGGAACAGTTCTGTGCTGGAGGGAACATGGAGATGATAACCTGACAGACCTTTCCCTTTCCGTCCTTGGAGTTTTTAGGGTGGGTGGCAAGCAGCGCAGTCAGCACTGATGGACCTACAAACTACTGGGCTTCATGGTCGTGTGTAAAGTAGTGGATGCTGCAGTGCTTCTACAGATATCAAATGCAGGCGTGTCCCCACTCCCTCCTGTCTCTGAATTAGGCCAAGGTGCCAGGACAGGGTCCACGGAAGGAACATTGGGCAAGCAGGCCAGAGGGGAATGGGAACGGTTTCTGCAGAGAGCTCCTGCCTGGACCACGGCAGAAGATGAACACTGGCACGCAGCTGTGAGGCACAGAGCCTGTCGGACCACCAGGCTTCTTGTTTAAATGAAAATCTCTGTCTCCTGTGTTAAATATAGATCTGCCCTGATATTTCAGAAATCTGCCTTAGGGTCACTAGGTGTAGGCATCTATGAATTAAGCAGAGAAATAAATTATTAAAGAAAATTTGTCAGGAGTTACACTTCTCCAAGTGCCCTGCTGCCATCCTTCTCTTTCATACCTCCATATACGTATGGGTTCAACAATTATTTAATCATATCTTTATTTCATAAAGGCCATTCTCAGGACATGAGTGGACTTAGGGAGGTCTGACAATGTGGCTGCATCCTGACCGCTGTTGTATGTGTTTCACACTTCCACGCTGCCCCGCAGAGGCGGCACTTGCTCAGCCACACCTGGATCCAGAGGGTCACCGAGAGCCATGGGTCCAGGTATGGCCCCAGCCAGCGCTACCCCACTGCAGTTATTTTCCGACTTCCAGAACGGACCTAAGCCCTGCTTCCCAGAGGTAAAAAGCAAATATTTTGATCCAGTGTACCTGAGGCACCGTGAAAAACAAGAGATACCCATTCCTTCTTTAAGGTTTCAACTTTAATAATTCGTAGCCAGTCAATCTGGTTGCTAGTGTGGAGACATGGTGCCAGGGACAATTTCATCTAGCTTACCTCCCCCACTCTTGTGGCCCTGTGCTGGATGTAGGAATAACGACTCCATGCCCACGGGGAAGAGGAGGTTGTTGTCAGACTGGGATTTTTGGTGGTGCCCCCAAATGCGGCTCATGCCATTGAAAAGATCAGGTAGCCTTGATGCTTGATCGGTTTTGCAGTTTCCTTCCCCAAAATATACCCTCTGTTTTTGAAAGCTGTGAATGGAGAATGGTGTTAAGTGGAATAATAACATGTGTTGTGACGACTTAGTTCTCACCTCGGGGTATTCTTGTCGTCACAGCTATTCACAGGAGACAGCAGAAGAGATTTGTCACGTACATGAGGGACTAATGCGCTACCCACCTTGCAAACACCTACGGTTTGGCGTGGAGCGGTCCACCCCTCGGTGCCTGGCTCACGCCTCTGTGCCACTGTGTCTCACAGACCAGTGTCTTACTGTTGTATCCACAGCCTTAGTTCCAGATTGAAGAAAAGATGTTAATTTTGTGTACAAATGGTAATACCACAAGGAAAAACTCGCAAGTCACCAGACAATGCTTGATGGAGTGCTTGGTCTGAACCGGTGGGAGGGGTTTCAGGACTGCTATTAATAACATTTTGGGAGCCAAATTCTGTCTTCAGCAAGAGATCCAGTTGTAAAGTGCTGTATTATTTAGTTTCATCCCTTCAGTTCTCTATCCCTACGTCTCAAACAACAGAAGAGGATGGTGCAGAGCTTGCTTTCTCCTCGAGGCAGGCTACATACAGCAATACAGCAAAGAGAAACTTCAGCCGTATCTCAGTTGTTAGCTTTGCCACTAGAAGCAATATATCTACATTAACATGGTGATGTCCTCAAATTTTTCACCCCGCTTTTCATCATGCACCAGGCGGTATCCCCAGCATGACTATACTTCCGTTAGGCCCTCAGCTAACTCAGAAAACTATGTGTTGCATTTTGCAAGGTGGACACGCGCCCCATCTGCTCTGTG
The DNA here is from genome assembly GCF_030936135.1 of Gavia stellata. Lineage (NCBI taxonomy): Eukaryota > Metazoa > Chordata > Aves > Gaviiformes > Gaviidae > Gavia > Gavia stellata. Next base: position 66,973,561 of record NC_082637.1, read on the forward strand.
CGGTGTATGTAGCTCACAACTTACCTAAACTGGCACTCAGTCCCTTACGCAGAGCTGGCTGAGAGTTACGTCAGGGAGGGACTATAGGGTATAGATCAGGACAGCTCCCAGGAAGGGGAGCCGGAGCAGAGAGATGCCTAAAGCATCTGTGAGCAAATGCCAGCATGTGAGGTGAGGACAAATTATTCGATAAACTGAAATACGTGCTGAAGCACAGCCTGCATCCTAGGTCTTCCCTGACCACCAGGCGAGGAGCTGGTGATGGCAGACTCCTGTCGTCCACTGCCAAACTTACCTTAGTAAAGCCTTCTTCCTGGCTGCTGATGCTTGCCCACACCTCTGGCAGCCCCAGAGGTGGCACAGATGCTGGCAGTCATGCTACATGCAGTTGCTGTCACTCACTTTTACCCACGAATATTTATGCATTTTCATATGAAGCAGAAGAGCTTTGCAAGGACTGTCAGAGACACCCACCCTGGAAACATCTGTGCCCAGGGGCTGTAACACCCTCTGTGGCAGTGGAACACCCCTGTGCTGTGTGAGCCGTCCAGGGGATGCAAGCCTGCGCCCTGGGGCTGGCGTGAGGGCTCAAGACTCCAGCAGCACCTCCTCACCCTGCCTGAGCCTGAGCAAGGTCTGCACATGCTGCGTAGCAAAACATCCCTCTCTCCCTCAGGACAGCAAGCACTACAGGCCTTGGACACATGCTCGGGCTGGGGATATTGCATGCATGAGGTAGTTGCATATTTAGGCTAAGTCTCCTAAAATGTGATTGCTCACTTTAGGTGACGTTAATGATCCGGATGTGCACCCTTCAGTCTAAAACCCCAGCCCTTTGTATGCAAGTCCACTGTGGGCAAGCCAGATGACGAAGCTTCTTCTTCTTTAACTGGCAAGTCTTGCTTGTATCATCCTATCAACAAAACTCTGGGAGCTGAATTCATTAGTTGTGCAAGTGCCTAACGTTTGTGCAGAATGGTATTAAAATTGTAAGGCAGGTTATGAGCTAGCTGGAGATGTGATTCTGCAGGAACTGAAAAGTTGGGCAGGTTTGCTGAACCCTGCAAGCTGTGAGCTTTCCTTGTCCTTTGGCACTTAACTCACAGCTGCCAGCAGACGCTGTCTGCAGCCCACGTGTGGACACAGACCAAGACAGAGAAGTCTGGTCCTGGGAAGTACCTCATTTCTCAAGAGGAAATAAGCATCTCTGCCAATTCACCCTGGAGTGTAAGGATGACATTTTGTTTCCAGTTAAGTCACCTGAGCCGGGGTTTTACCCCCAGTATCCATAACAATATTTGGCTCACTAATTTTCTCTTGTACTATGAGAATGGGGAAATAAGACAAAAATGATAATCAGTTTGTTCATGATTTTTAAAAAACTTTTACAAATCATGCTAATTTCATAGGCTACTAAATTGTACATTTGTACATGTGTGTATAATGGAAATAGTTTCTAGATTAACTTCCTTAAAATACACAGTGGTTTAGTAATGGAGGAAATATACTACAGGAGACAAGTTGTATTCCGCATGATGTGGGTATTTCTAAAAGGTACAAATAAGGGAAGTTTACAAATATCCTCATAAAGGGAGTTCAGGGTTTTTAAACAGTCTAATTAGCCTACATCTTTCCTCACTATTCTGGTATTTGATGTGCAAGCTGCAAAATTTCCTCTCCTCTCTCTCCACTGCCTCTGGTGCTAATTCAAGAGGTTGAAAGTACATTGACAGAGGTTGCAATTTTCAGAAACACAAACATTTCTATCGTTAAAATCAGTGGCAGATGTGCACCTAGCTTTTAGATCAGTATTTGTCAAGCTTGTGAAAGCTGAATTTCCCTTCAAGAAGGCAAACGAAATTTTCTTCCTCTTTTGGCAATCCCTAGCATGCATTGTAAAGAAACTGCACACCTGAATTCATACATCCAAAGACATTGCTGCCAGCCAGTGCACAACCATACGTTGCCTCTTCAGTAACAATAGCCTGGCATTTTGGGAGAGGTTGCCCTAGGCTTGAGCAGATCCTGAGCAGTAAAACTTGTAAATTTAACACGGCAGAATTTAAATGTAACAAAAACAACGGCCAGAGTAAAATTCTCTGTCAAAGCAACATTTGCAACTTACAAAATCATCTCAGATTCATCAGTACAGTTAAGTCAACAGTTGGCTAAGCTGTAGATAACAAATGCATCAAAAATTATCTTACTGTTAAAAATTAGCTCACTGTACTTTAACTGTGCCATTATTAGGAGAGCCAGGCGTGCTCATGTTGCTAGCCATGCTGGGGTCAAACTGTGCTCTGCCATGACGTGATCCTCCACCAGAGATATGTTGGGCATTCTGGGAAATCAGGCTCGTTAGTGAAAAAGTAACAGAATCTGACTTGAGCCAAGTCAAGCGGCATGCTTATCTTGCACTGATCGGTACCGGCGAGCACCAGCCGTGGGCATGAGCAGGAGTTAAACAACTTATCTTGCAAAGATGTGACGGATTGCAGTCCAACTCTTGAACAAAGACCCTATATCAACTGAGTGACACCTGGGGTGAGGCGGAGGCCTCACAGCCCAATGCTGCTTCAGTGAAGCCAGAATGCCTTTCACCCTCTCCACTTCTTGATTGACAATGCAACAAGAAGCCGTGTTAAGAGCCAGTCGGCACACGCTGATTGACCCAGTCCCACCTCGCCAAGGGCATAAGTCTGGCATTTAGAATCCTCCATTTTGAGGATGAGAACTTCAGCTACCAGACAGGTTGATGGGCCTGGACCTCTCTCCTCCCCAAGCAGGGTCACCTCTTTGGTAGGAATCGTGCCTCCGACTACATTGGATCTTACCCGGGAACATACTACTAACAAAAGCGCTGAATTACTAACATGAGCTCGACTTTTGCAGTAAGCTTTTTTATCAATGGCAATTCCAAACTTGTTATATCTGTCGCCTTAATAAATAACCTATCTTGTCAACTTCGTGAAACTGTTTCAGTGAAAGTCCTTGAGTGGGCTCTGAAAGGCAAACGTTGACTCTGATAAGTGGCTATACACATAATCCTTTAGACATAAACCATTGACCAAGTCTGGGACTAAAGCCAGATCCAGCTGCACCTACGTTCCCCTCTGAGGAGGAGTTTAGAAACCAGGAGAGTCCATCCTGAGCCCTGTGACTCAATGGGCAATTTTCCCTCAGCCATGTGTCAGACTCATACTCTTAGCACAACAGGCGTGCACTGTGACTTTGCTTACAATTGACTGGTTTGACTAATCCTTTGCTCTGTTAAACTTTGGGTTGTGCCCTTGTGACACCCCAAGCCTCTCCTGTCCTGCAGGCTATACCCATTCTGGTATATTATTGACGTGAAACTTCCAGAATAGGCTGCTCACAGTCTCTTTGTTGCCCTTTTTGTACTGTATACATATTATCCCCCTGTTATTTTCCATTCTTTGCTCCCAGGCCAAGGAAAGGGTGAGCCCGACAGTGTTGATAAAGATATATGGAATTTTGAATTCACAAGATTTCCACAGTGGGTGGAATAAAAAATACATAACATCCTCTGCTTTCCAAGTATAGAACAGATATTTCACCTACGATAAAACCTACTAGCCTAGTCATGATACTTGGGAATATGCATATTTAACTCCCAGGCATTCGTACAGATCCCTCAGCTAATTCACTGTGGAGAAAAACTACGGAGCTGATGGGCCAGGGAGCACTCTGGACTGACAGAAATCTCAGAAGGCTCTAGGAGGTCCAAAATGGTTGGAAGCAAACATGTATGTGGTAAAGCTACTTTTCCTCAAATAGATGTCAGTGTGGGGGGGGTCTGGGGGTAATCAGAGAAATACTCCATTTACCGTAAGCACCAGCCAGCATGAGCGCAGAGAGCAAACAAAACAGAGTACAAGTGCTAGGCAACGGTCTGGATTGCAACATGCCACACGCTGCAGCTTCTGCAGAAGCTGTTGAGTGGCTGGGAGCATGCCAGTAGTATTTCAGTCCTTGGCTTCAGATGCAAGTGCTATAAGCGTCCCTATGTTTTAGTCATCTGCAGCTGCAACTGTCATTGGAAGTCTGCAGAGGCATCGAGCAATTCAGACTAGCTGTGACCTTTTACATTGCCATATATATCCAGAAACCTTTCTGTCTGTAGCAAAAAATCCCAGTTCCCAGTGGTTTCTGGCCACGTGGGTGTGTGTGTGCGTACACATGCACACAGTCACACGCATACGTGCTTTGGAGAGTTCTGCTCTCATTATCTGCCTTCTAACCATTTCCATAAGCAGCTGGTCAGAGGCAAGTGTGTGGCCTCTTAGAAAAAGGGTCTCTGGGAGTAGCTTCTTATTAAATCAAGAGTAAGGACTCTTCCGTTAATCTGCCTCTTGATTGCTCTCTCTAGCTTGACCCTGAAAAAACAGGGGGCATGGACTAACAGGAAAACTATTTTCAAACCCGGCTTAATTCTAGGTTAGGAGGTAGAGGTTTGGGGTTTTTTTTAAGTAAGTGACATAAAGCTCAGCTACTGAGTTTCTCAGTTCCCTTGTGCAGGGGTGTCTTTGCCTGTCTGTCTGGTGGTTTTCTGATAAGAAAGACTGTATCATTTCGATAGTGACTCCTCTCCTTGCGGAGCTGCTGTCAGTCACAGCCATCTCCTGGGCATTGCCCTGCAACCTCCCCTCCAGACGCCCGACCTGCCTGAGGAAACCCCATAAGCTCTAGAGCACTTGCCTTTAACAGTGAGGTTTCGCATTTCTGAGCAAGTCTGCAACAGACCCCCAAATAACCAATTCTCTCCTTATGTAGGCTGCCTGTGTCACTGCCGCAGCATATGAGCATCTACTCCATTTTCTTCTGCAGGCTGGATTACTAAAATACACTTTACTAGGGCTGCTTGCAAGCACGCCTCAGAAGATTCAGTCAGAGCAGATTGGAGCTGTTTGCTTGGTTTTTAATGCTAACCGCACTGAGCTTATTAAAACTGTTGTCCACAGATTGTCTTAGCTTATTTAAGATTTATAAATCTCTTGGATTTATGCCACTAATACCTCAGGTACTCAGGCACTGTCCTTTCCTTGGGTACCCTCCAACTCTGGTTGTCAGCCAGAGAGCACAGGCAAATGATCCCCAGCACTGAGATCGGAGGAGAGGCTGCCTTATCTCCATTTTTTTGTTTTTCTTTTCCCTTTTAATGGTTATGCCAAATGAGATATTGATGGTTTTCTGAGAAGGAAGAGTTGCTGCTTTTACCCTGCCCTTTCTCTAAGGGGTGAATGCAGTGCAGGGCAAGGTTGCAGCCCCAAAACTTCATGTTTTCCACAGGCCAAGTTCATTGGGAAACATCTGAGACAAATGCCAGAAATTTTGCAATAGGATTGTACTTTTAAGAGGAAAAACCCCAGAAAATGGCTTATTCCAGTTAATAAGTCTCAGCATTTTTTGCAGAAGTCTTTATAGGCCTTCAGGCAGAACAAAGGAAAATTTAAAATCACTAATAACCTATTGCAGAGAAAGTCAAATACACCATTAGGCATATGGAGTGTGTCAGCTCTATTTCCCGCTGTGCAATGCCTTCTATCGCAAGAATTTGTAAATAAAATATATGTAGCCTTCTGCGATGTAAGGATCGCTGTTCTTGTTTAACAGCTGGACGTAGCAAAGCACAGAGAGATCTCCGAGCGCCTAACCTGCTGTGGGAGAGGCAGCTGAGACTGATGCCAGAGAGCATTTTTCTAGTGTGCTGTCTTGCTGTCCCAGACCTCAGTCTCACCACTCCCCTTCCCCATCTGTTGAGGCGCATCCAATTTCCAACCTTAACATTAATAAAGTGCCTGCTTCAAACACTGTTGTTGAACCAGGGGACCACTGCAGCCCCCATGCCCAGGGCCAGGAGCCTTTCACTGAAGTCCAGCACAATGCTCAGCGTCCCCGAGGTCTCTCCCCGTCTCTGACCCTTTGCTCACCTCTGCCAGGACAGGGCATACAGAGGGGACAGGTGGTGTCAGGGTGACATTTGGGACCTCCAGAGGGAGGAGACAGCACAGAGGCTGCCGGCTGCAGAGCGCTCCAAGATGCAGGCAAGAGTCTCCCTTGCAAATGTGATAGTCATGGCAACAGTGCTCCAGCTTCTCCTGGAGAGCCGTAATTCAGCTTTAGACATAATTCCATATATTCAGTTTGTAGTGCAGTATTGCTCAACCAGCAGTATGTTCACAACTCCTGAACTGTTTTTCTCTTACTGTACCAAAGGTGGGATAGGGTCAGTCAGCTTGCTTTTCCAGCACTCGCATCCACGAGTGTGAGAGCAGGGGCAGGTCTCAGCTGGATGACATATGCATTTCTTAGGCTTTTCTTAGCACAGCATACAAATTTCCTCCCTTTGCCTGAGTATCCCGGCGTACCCTTTTAAGTACTGCATTCTGCTGCAGTACTCGAGGAACTCTGCACGTAGCATGAAGGCAGCTGCCTGGGAGAGGTACAGCAGAGCTGTGGTCGGCAGTGAATGCAGCCTAAGGCTAGTAACAGGAATTCATTCGGCTGGAGTCTGCAACTCCCAAGCAGACGCCAGCTTAATGGCCAGACAGTCGTCAGTCGGCAGGGCAGCACACTTAGCATCCCAGTAGGACTGGCAGGAGGATGGGTGGTAATCAGTACTGACAAGGCACACATTTCTGCATGAAAATGAGACGGCAATTTTTATTTGTAGGCACCTAGTGTACAAGATAGCTGTCCGTGTGGTTCTTGCAAGCACTATGCAGCAGTATGAGCAAACAGTAACAGATTGTGGGAACACTTTTTTTCTGAACTAGTTACTGAAAGAGAACAACATTAAAGAGTACATGACCTGGGGACTTTAACCCTCAAATATTGCCCAAGAGCTGCACAGTAGGATATTACCTGCAAGTATGGGCTTCTCACGAGCAAAGCAACTGGTGTCTCCTGGGAGCAGCTGGAAGGAACAGTTTTACAGAGGTGAAAGAAGTAACTAGCAACAACAACGCGGCAGCTTGGTAGCTCAAGAACAGAAGCCTCTGGGTTGCTGAGGTTTGGTCCAAGCCTGACAACTGGTTTCCCTTTTTGGAAACACTTAGCTACATAACAGCCCAGGACAGACCACATCTCCTCCCGTTTCTCTGAGACTTCTTCCCATTCTCTTTTCCTTCTGTCTTCTTTGCATAATCCTCCTATTGGTATGGTTTATAGACTGTATGCTATAAACAGGTTGTCTTATGTTTACCATTTTAAACATCACGGAAAAAGTACATTTACACTGGCGGGAAAAATAAAAAAGCTAAAAAATCCTGTAGACAGTGCTTAAATGAATCAGCACTGGCAGAGGAACTCAGAAAGCCTCCCACAGCTGAAACCCTCCACCCATGTTCATGGTGCTTGTGGCTCTCCTCAAGGAGCTCAGGCAGCTCTGGTCACCCTGCCATGGCAAGGGGGACAGAGGGGAGCAGAGGCCTGGACCCCCCTGCTTATGGTGACCTGTTCCCCAGCGCTGGAGTCAGACGCGCTGCTCTGCCTGCAGGCAGCTGCCCGTTGTTGATGGGCATCACTCGCAGCCTTGGCGACACTGGGGGCGGTTAACTGTGAACCCCCCTGCCATGCTCAGGACTTTCTGCTACCCCAGGCACCGTGACTGGCTGCACCAAGGGCACTTTGCGAGGGCTGCGGACAGCAGCAGCCCCCTGGCTCCACAGATCTGCTTTCCTGTGGCACAAGGGTACAGCCTGTGTGGGGGTGAAGTACATGGTATGTCCATAACTGATTCTTGCCCTAAATTTTTGAGACAGAGATACATAGCTGTTATTCTTCTCATTCGCAAAACAGGGTATAGAGTCAGAACAGAAAACATTGTGTCCAAAATCACGCCGCATGCAAGCAATGGCACAGCTATCACGTCAGCTACCTCCCACAAGCATGGCATCAATGCTGATCCAGACACCAAACCCCCTCTCGCTGCCTTTTCTTTTCAGCAAGGAACAAATTGTTTTGCTTAGAGCTGACTATCCTTACATTTGGACTAGCCACATTTCAGTCGTTCAGAAAATAATAAATAATCATGTTTAATTTAATTTCCACCAGAAAAAGCAAAGATTTCCAATGCTATTTCAGTAATTACATTCCACATCAGCAATACAAAACTATAGTGAAATCTAATGCAAGCTGGCTTACTGAATCATAGCTTGCAGTCCTATCAAGTACAGGAGGAAAAAGGCACATTGAAGATTTGTTTTAAATCTGTTCAAATATGCTTAAGAACTAGGATATCTGAAGTGCACAAAATGCAAGTAATTCAAAACAATGCCATTTCTGTGGCTCTCCTCCTTTTCCAGCTTGAGTTCAGAACAAATGCCTTGAAGACAAACAGCCTCCCACACTATTCTCTCAAACATAATTGTATAACTTTTTTTCCTTAAAGAATGTGCCAAACAAAGTTTAGTCAAAATGAGCCAAGAAAATATTTCTTGAAATAACAAAACACATCAGAAAATGTTTTCTATATAGAAAAAAAAAAATCCCCAAATCCCAAATATAGCAAAAATAAAATATCTTTGAAATGCCCATTTCTCAATGTAGCAGCATATTTCATAGAGTGCCTTTCATGACATATTGGTTTCATTGTGATGACTAGTGCTCCTCTTTTATTAATATTTTATTTTTCGTTATCAGCTACAAGATGTGAAGAGCTGTACATTGTTCATAGAAAACAGGCACATCTGGCAGAGCTCACACGATAAAGCCAAACACAGCTTGGGTTTCAGGTTGGCAGCATTTTGGACCTCTAAGTAGCCACAGTGCCAGGCATGCCTTCCTATATGGCATGCATTCAGCAGTACTTGATTAATATGCCTTGGTTGAGGACTTTACCATTAGCTTTGTCGAAAGAAGAGTTTCCCTTCCTTTAAAAACAAAAGCAAGGAATATCACTTCTGCTTTATTCTAAACATGGTCTGTCTTCACTGTTTTTCACTATGACAAGTGCTCTAGTTTCATCCTTTCCTCCCTTCGTATCTCTCACTCTTGCCTGTATGTAGACTCCTGGAAAATTTTCTCCGCTTGTTTTGCAAAGCCAGGACTATCCTGTTACAGTGCGTTAACAGCCTGAAAAGCAAAAAAAAGTTTTCTCCTGGGTAAGTGGGTTATTCTGTAGCCTCACAGGTATCACAGAGTTGTAATTTATGCTGTTAAGAGCATTGACAAAGGAGGTGTAAGACTGAAACACATACCAAGATCCATTCAGAAAATTTTGTCAGTAGCATAATCACAGAATCACAGAATCACGGAATGATAGGGGTTGGAAGGGACATCTGCAGATCATCTAGTCCAAGCCCCCACCAGAGCAGGTTCACCTAGAGTAGATTGCACAGGAATGCATCCAGGCAAGTTTTGAGTATCTCCAGAGAAGACTCCACAACCTCTCTGGGCAGCCTGTTCCAGTGCTCTGCCACCCTCAAAGGAAAGAAGTTCCTCCTCATGTTTAGATGGAACTTCCTATGATCAAGTTTGTGCCCATTACCTCTTGTCCTGTCACTGGGCACCACTGAGAAAAGACTGGCCCCCTCCTCCTGGCACCCACACCTTAAGTGTTTATAAGCATTAATAAGATCCCCCCTCAGTCTTCTCTTCTCCAGACTAAAAAGACCCAAGTCCCTCAGCCTTTCCTCATAAGAAACATGTTCCAGTCCTCTAAACATCTTTGTAGCCCTTTGCTGTACCCTCTCCAGCAGTCCCCTGTCCTTCCTGAACCAGGGCGCCCAGAACTGGACACAGTACTCCGGATGTGACCTCACCAGGGCAGAGTAGAGGGGGAGGATATCCTCCCTCAACCTGCTTGCCACACTCTTCTTGATGCACCCCAGGATGCCATTGGCCTTCTCGGCCCCAAGGGCACATTGCTGGCTCATGGTCATCCTGTTGTCCCCCAGGACTCCCAGGTCCCTTTACACAGAGCTGCTCTCCAGCAGCTCAGCCCCTAACCTGTACTGACGCATGGGGTTATTCCGCCCCAGGTGCAGTACCCTACACTTGCCTTTGTTGAATTTCACAAGGTTCCTCTCTGCCCAACTCTCCAGCCCGTCCAGGTCACGCTGAATGGCAGCGCAGCCTTCTGGTGTGTCAGCCACTCCTCCCAGTTTTGTGTCATCAGCAAACTGTCTGAGGACACACTCTGTCCCTTCACCCAGGTCACTGATGAATCCATTGAACAGGGCTGGACCCAGTACTGACCCCTGGGGAACACCACTTGTTACAGACCTCCAACTAGACTCTGTGCCACTAATCACAACCCTCTGAGCTCTATCTATCAGCCAGTTTTCAATCCACCCCACTGTCCATTCACCTAACCCACACTTCCTAAGCTTGCCTATGAGGACAATGTGGGAGACAGTGTCGAAAGCCTTGCTGAAGTCAAGGTAGATAACATCCACCGCCCTTCCCTCATCTATCCATCCAGTCATGCCATCGTAGAAGGCTATCAATCAGATTGGTCACACATGACTTCCCCTTGGTGAATCCATGTTGACTACTTCTGATAACCTTCTTTTCCTCCAGATGCTTTGAGATTATGCCCATAATGAGCTGTTCCATCATCTTTCCAGGGATGGAGGTGAGGCAGACTAGCCTGTAGTTTCCTGGGTCTTCCTTCCTGCCCTTTTTGAAGACTGGAGTGACATTGGCTTTCCTCCAGTCCTCAGGCACCTCGCCTGTTCTCCAGAACCTTTCAAAGATGATGGAGAGCGGCCCAGCAATGACTTCTGCCAGCTCCCTCAGCACTCACGGCTGCATCCCATCAGGACCCATGGACTTGTGGATATCCAGTTTACTTAACTGGTCTCTAACTGGATCCTTCTCGACCAAGGGAAAATCTTTCTTCCTCCAGACCTTCTCTGTTACCTCCAAAGTCTGTGACTCCTGAGGGCTGGCCAGAGCAGTAAAGACTGAAGCAAAGAAGGCATTCAGTAACTCCACCTGCTCTGCATCATCTGTCACCATGGCACATGTCTCATTCAACAGCAGGCCCACATTTTCTCTAGTTTTCCTTTTGCCTCCGATGTACTTGAAGAAACCCTTCCTGTTGACGTTGACATCCCTTGCCAGGTTTCTTTCCAAGGAGGCCCTGACTTTCCTCGTTTCATCCCTGCATACTCTGACAGCATTCTTGTAATCTTCCCAAGTGGTCAGTCCCTTCTTGCACATACTGTAAACTTCCTTCTTCCACTTGAGCTTTTTCAGAAGCTCCTTGCTCAACCAGGTCTCCTGCTTCCCTTGCCTGATTTCCTGCTCTTAGGGACTTGAATATCACCCAGCTCTCTTGAGCCCCCCTACCCTCTAGAGCCTTAACCCATGGGATTTCTCCAAGCAGTTCCTTGAGGAGATCAAAGTTAGCCCTCCTGAAGTCCAAGGTTGCAATCCTACTTGTCGTTTTGTGCATATTGCACATGATCCTAAACTCTATCTTCTTATGATCGCTACAGCCAAGGCTGCCCCCAACCTTAATGTCCTCCACCAGTCCCTCTTTGTTTTTCAGTACTAGGTCCAGTAGTACACCTCTCCTTGTTGGCTCCTCCACCATCTGAGTCAAAAAGTTACCATCAATACACTGGAGGAACCTCCTGGACTGTACACGCCTGGCTGTGTAGCCTTCCCAGCAGATATCAGGGTGATTGAAGTCCCCCATAGAACCAAGGCCTGTGATTGTGAGGCAACCGTCAGCTGTCTGTAGAAGGTGTCATCAGCTTCCCCATCCTCATCACGTGGCCTGGAATATACAACCACAGCAGTGTCTCCCATATTAGCCTGCCTCTTAATCCTCACCCACAAGCTCTCAACTTGCTCTTAATCTGCCCCCAGGGAAAGCTCAATACATTCCAGTTGCTCTCTCACATAACGAGCAACTCCACCACCTCGCCTTGCTGGCCTATCTTTCCTAAAAAGAACATAGCCATCCATGACAGTGTTTCAGTCATGTGAGCTATCCCACCATGTCTCAGTAATTGCAATGAGATCATGGCCCTGCGACCGCACCCAGATCTCTTAATTCTTCCTGTTTATTCACCATGCTGTGTGCATTGGTGTATAAGCATTTCACGGAGGGCGTTGTGCGTGTAATTTTTGCCCTTGAGGGGTGGTAGGCCTTCTGGTTCTCAAAAATACCAGCATGCTGCCCCACAAGTGCTGAACTACTATACCCAGGCACCTCTCTAGCAAGACCAGTTACCTCCCTGTCCCTCTTTGAATCTAGTTTAAAGCTTTCTCAATGAGCCCTGCTAACTCTTGTCCTAGAACCCTCTTCCCCCTGTGAGATAGGCTTTTCCTGTCTGTTGCCAGCAGGCCTGGTGTCTGGTAAATCAAGCCATGGCCAAAGAACCCAAAGTCCTGCCGAGCACCAGGCTCGGAGCCAGGCATTGATCTGCTGGCTTTTCCTGTTTACCCCCTCATCATTCCCCGCACCTGGAGGGATAGAGGAGAACACGACTTGTGCTTCCGATCCCTTGACCCTGAAAAGGTCCCAAGGCCCTGAAATAGCTCTTCATTGCCCTTGGACTTCTTCTCACTACTTCATCACTGCCTACCTGAAAGATCAAAAGGGGGTAATAATCTGAGGGCTGTACTAAGGAAGGAATCTTCTTCTTTACATCCTTAACCTGGGCTCCAGGGAGGCAACAGACTTCCCAGGGAGGCAGCAGACTTCCCTGTGTAGTGGGTCCGGTCTACACATCGGGCCTTCTGCTCCCTTCAGAAGTGAGTCGCCTATGACAATGACCTGTCTTTTATTTTTTACTGAGGTGGTTTTGATGCGGGGGGTGGTCTGACTAGACCTCGACAACACCTCCAAGCTGAGAGAACTATCATCCTCGCCGTTGTCCAATTCCCCTTGCAGAGCACCGTACCTGTTTTGCAGCGGCACCTGGGAGGGTGAGGTAGTCGCTGAGGTAGTTAGCATAATAGTCCATTCTAAGCCATTCGCAGCATCACTTAAGTTTTCCAAGACACGTTCACTACAAGGTATCACTGCAAAGATTATTCCAGATTTAACACAAAATTTATTCTGCAGCAGGTTCTGGATCTGGATGGATTCATCTGCATCATTATCAGCACGCAGAATCACAAACTTACAGAAAACAGCATCAGCAGTCTCATTACTGCTGCAAACTCCTGAAGCCCTGATTGTGAGCTCTCTGATTTCAGCAGAGGGGCCACACGGTTCATTAATCGGCTTGGAGTCTCTTAGACCTGTGCTCAAGCTGTTAGCCTTTTTCTGAGAGTGGTTTGTCTGGAGTTATTACGGCCCATTACAACAAACACACACATTGAAAAATGAGTTGTTGGTGTGGCTAATGTCTATTTTCTCCATTCCTGGAAAAAAAAAAATGAAGTCAGAGAAAAAAAAAAGCACAAGAGCTACTGAGTGTTAAGACAACATAAAAAAAAATAATTCCTTGCCTTTTTTAAATAACAAATTTGTTTGACTGGAGGAATCTATTACTCGTGCTAGTGAAAGAAGGCAGATATGTTGAGAGAAAAGCTGATACTCGAGCCCAATAGTTCTCAGTGCTTTTTGCTGATGAACTCGATGCTTAGCACTCACCAGGCACTTCCCACGGAGACCCACCACCCGCCGCCAATGGAAAAGTCCACCCAGGGGAGTCTTTTGTTGCGGTTCCTATGCTGCAAAGGGAGGTGCTTTGCTGAAAATGTTGGCATAGGGATGGCAGAGTGGAAACTCATCCATCCCCTGTATGATCTGTGCTCTCACCCCAGGCGAAATCAGTGAAGGTCATACACAGGGGCTGCCTGGCTGCTGGCAGCACTATGAAGCTGATGCTGGCAGCTCTGGGGAGGTGATACAAGGTGCAGCACCTGCAGAAAACTGAACAGCCAGCCTTTTGCTGTCTGATTCCTGTTTATTTCTTCAATTGTCATTTGCACAGCTTGGGTTGAACTTACAGGAGCATCCTCCCTTTGTGCAAAGAAGTTGGAGGAGCTGGGGTTTTTAATTCTGCTGACGCCACTCGCAGACCTGAGCAATGCACCCCAGGGGAGAGCAGGGCAGGAGTGGTCCTACTGCTTTCAGCAGCTGCCAGACTGATGTAGCTGTAGTGTGAAAGTGGAGCCCAAGCTCGTACCCTCCAGAGAATTTAGGCAACTGAACTGGCCTTTAAATTAATCGGGGCTTCAGTGCCTTCACCCAGGTTACAGAGGACATCTGGGGCAGGATCAGGCTCGGACACTAAGAGCAGCAGTACCTGCACAGAGAGCAGTGTCTGCCTGGTGTAACCCCATCACTCCTGTTCCCTGTCCTTCCCCTCTTCTCTTTTAATCTCCTTCCCCCCACAATGCTGTTTGCTGTGCAGCCTCCTGGATGAGGAGAAATGGGCAGGATCCGGTGGGACCGCTGGTGGTTCCTCCCCCAAAGTAATCCAGGTCTGACCCAGGCTGAACACCTTCCCTGTGGGCTTCGTGCTCTCTCAGCTCCTCCTGCCCTGAGAAGCCTGTCAAGGTCTCCCACAACTAGGTCTTGGTCTGACCCACAGCTTTTCCTTTTTTTATACACAAGGTTAAGCCAGCATTAGTCCATTGAAGTCTAAGTATAGCACAGGCAGCAGGAGTCATCCAGCACTTCGTGCTTTCCTGCTGTTACAGCCCCATCTGGCTCCGCACAGTGTGCTTGGGGATGGTTTCTTCTTCTTCTGCCCTGAAATGCTAGTTTCATTTTATCAGTTGAACTTCAGGTGTTTCCCAGCGACCAGGCAAAGAGCCAGCAGCCCTGTTTGACATGGGAAGAGCAGAGACCCAGAGAGCACTAGCACTTTTGTCCAGAAGGAAGACAAAGTCCACATGGAACCTTCCTCTTTCTAACTCAGTTTTCCATCAGGCCATGACATTTTCCTTATTAAGCAAAAGTCTGCTGTCAATGTTGCATTTTAATGCTGTAATCTCAAAAATAGGGGCAGGAGAACCAATTGCCTCCAGAGGCAGGGGCCAAAGCAGTGCAGCTCTTTTTAAGGTAAAAGTAATTATCCAAATTAAAACCAGCAAGGTTACTTTTGTTTCTAAAGCGGATTCAGCCTGGATCAAGTCAATAAATATTGGAATAAACATGTCTTCAAGGATGTGTGGTGATCTGATCATGCAGTCTCACACATGAAAGAGGTAGCTCTGGATCTTACAGGAACGGTGGATTTCAGAGAAAATGCTGCCCATTAAAGAGCAGAGCAGTGTATCATCAGTAACACAGCTTGCAGTAGGAAGGTGACAGCATAAACTATGAAAATGTCTTACACATGGGAATAAAGGTATAACATAGCTGTACACTTGTTTGTCACACGCTTTTAGTTGCCTGTAAAGCTGTGGAAATACAGGTGTGGGATCAATGCTCTTACACAGCACCCCCAGAACCGCCCCTGGTGTTTGTCTGACCATGCTCCCATGGCACAGTACTTACTTCCAAATGATTTAGCAAAAGTTTGGGCTTATTTCTTTTGTCTGAAAGAAAACACAAAGAGAAAAGAACAATTCAGAGGGTTGCTTTTGCAGCGAAAAGGAATTGGCAGCAGGCTAAATGCATTGAGCAGTAATTACAGTAAGACACAGAGCTTCTGTGCTAATGATCCCTTGAATTACATTCCCGTGCGACCTAGGGCCAGGCATGCAGTTTCTGTGCTTGGTTGCTGCCCTCTCTTGGCAGCATGACCAGCCTCCAGGAAAAAAAAGCACAGAATGAAGGTTGCCAAGAATAGAAAAACATCAAACCACACTCACTCAGAGAAGATGGAAGAAAGAGTCTTGTATCAAAGAAAAATGCAACGTTTTGCATCTTTTTCCACATTGGAAAAATAATTAATTTCTTGTAAGAAGTCAGGTGTCCTGTCTTCTCTAAGACCATGTTCATTGACACAGTATGTGTGTGAGAGGGAGAAGTGATTTGGGTGATACAACTGTTTGTCACAGACAAAAAACATCCTTTCTTATACATTATTTTATACACCTATGAACTACCTTGCTCTTCCTCCCCCATAAAAGCAATTTTCTGAGCAAGAGTGTTTTTTTGTTTTTCAGTTCCTAGAGGGATATTTGAGCACACTTTCAAGGCATTGCCTTAATTGCCTTCTAGAAAGATTTCCATCTTAGTATATGTCTGTATCTTTTATTATCAATGTCAGAAAAGCTGAAAGAAAAGTGGATCAGGTGAATAATAGTAATCCTTTATGGCAAATATGAGCTCTGCTCATCAGGACAAGTCTCATTTCAGCTTTAACTTCAAGAAGGGGAGTCTGTGTCATTCAGGATCCTGTTTGCAGATAAAAAAATGCAACCCATGTAGCAGTTCACTATCAACTCTGTGTATGCTCCCATAGAATAGAAGAATCATAGAATCATAGAATCATTTAGGTTGGAAAAGACCTTTAAGATCATCAAGTCCAACCGTTAAAGCTTGATATCCTTGATATAACTGTGATAGCTTGCTACAAGCCTGTGTGCTGACAGGCCATGCACACAGGGCATCCATACTGTTGGAGGCTGCAAACAAGCAGGCATCTGATTATTCAACAAGGAGTGCTTTTTCACATGCAAACACACAAGTTACCTTTCCAGGTAATGGAGGTCCTCCTATGGGGGAACCCTATCTTGTCATCTTACTGGATAGTGGAGGCTTCAATCTTAAGAATCTCTTCCAAAAATGCTACTTTGTGTCAACAGGAACATGTTGACACACATATCCTTGGCCAAGGAGCACAAACAGCATCCTCTAGTCAACTGCCTTCCCCCAGGACATCCTTCCTAGACCATCCAAGAGAGACCACCGTTGACGATAGCACTGCCAAAGAGGCTTGTCAACAGATCCTGTTGGTTTGATTCCCCAGGAAAAAATATGTAGCATGTTTTACACTGAACACTTCTGAAAAGTGAAGAAGACAGAGTATTACTGGTACATAACTTTGAAGGTTTCTCAGGAGGGCATTTGAAAGTTGCAGTTACGTAAAGCCATCCTGTATTCTCATAGTGTGATAAATATATCCCCAGAATATTTCAAAGGTGTGTTTAACATAAAAATAAGAATAAAACCCAAGGAAATGTGTCATTTGCTGTCTTTGAAAGGTGTTTCTCTTCTTTCCCCCACTTGTAATTGGGATAAGATTGCTCCAAGAGCCCAAACTGCCTCTTTTGCCTAGAGATATGTAGGAGGGTGGGCTGTAGCACTGACTCTTCTTGTGCCTGCTTCCAGCTGCACATGTGTGACCCCCGGCATCACTTCCCTCTGGTTAACCTGCAGATGGGTTTGCATGTTAATTTGCTGTTGGCTTAAAGAGGGCACTCACTAATGCTTCAGTGGTTTGAGGCCCTCATCCCATGCTCACGTTTTGGCGATTCAGCGCGAGAGCTTAGATGCTCAAGCACCAGGAAAAGGCTCACGCACAGCCAAGGTCTGCAGGGGAGGGAACAGCAAACTGGCCGGCTCTTCCCCAGGCCTCCACAGGCCTGACCTCCACAGCATCCTTCATCATGTCCCAGTGGTGGCACTGCTGTCCAGAGAGCTCCTTCCCTCCAGCTGCCCGCCCATGAGTGTGCTCTCACAAGTTAGGCATCAGCTGCTGAAGAAAATACTTGGTTTGCTGCAGTCTTTTACTAAGGACACAGGTAAACCCTGAGGCAGGAGTCAGCCCAAAAGGGCCGGCAAAAGGGAGCCTGGGGTTTTCAGCAGCTGCTGGCAGTCCAGACTTGGGTCTGTGACATCTTCCTGCTGATATCACCCAGGGCATAACTTGTCATATACAAACCGCCTGAACTGGTGCAACGGCTGGCTGATGCTTGCTCACCAGTGCTCATCAGGAGTGACCTGGGCAAGCAAGAAGAGGCTGCAAAGCCCCCCCTGCACAGGGGGATTTTAACTCCTGAGCCGAAAAGAAGCAAGTCTAGAAGTTAAAGGGATCTTTCTGGGGGTTGTTTCTCCACACAGCTTGGAAGAGCAGAAGGCTGTGGCTCCTCTCCCACAAACCACACAGACCTGCTCCACCTCATCCCACCCACAGACCTCTTGGAGCTGGGGAAAAGCCTTCCCCTGCAGAGGCTGGGATCTGTTCCCCCCAAGCCTTTGTGTCCTTTGGAGCTTCTTGAGCAGCAGCAGAGCTTTTGCCCATTGACAACTTTTTGGGGGGAAGAGCACACAGGAGCTTTGCTCTCAAGCCCTCCTGAGCAGCAAGAACAGCACTGGCAGTGCCCGAGCTCTTGCCACAGTCCCTGAGATCAAACCACCCCATCCCTTGCCCTGGCTCGCCCTGACACCAGGCGTGACATCCCACCTCCCTCCTGCTCCACACCACAAACGTGTGGTACGCACACAGCAGAGATGTGGGCACTGTGCAGACGTCTCTGGAGGAACACCAGGGTCCTTGCCAGTGAGATCTTGCTCCTGAGGTCCCTCCTCTAGGATCCCCAACACAGCAAGTCTCCAATCCCCACGGGACGTGGGTACTGAGTCCTACACCCTCCCTCCACACGGCAGGGGCAGGGCCAGCACCATGGCATGCCTTGGAGAGGGACAGCTGGGCACAGGCTGGGAGCAGGAGGCTGTGGGCTGGGGAGCAGAAGTCCTTCTCGGGCACGGCAGCGACAGCTCCTCTGGGGAGGAAGGTCAGCAGGAGGCTCAGGCCATTCAGTTTGCGCTGGGTTATTTTTAGCATATCTGAAGTTAGCCACAGCATCCCACAAAGAAGTCACGGTTGGCTTCTCTGTCTTCATTTCAGATGCCAGCCCAGGCATGCAGAGAACATGCCGGCGCTGCAGGTGGGCAGATAACGGTCTCTGCAGGGTTTGGGTTGCTCTGTGCAGCTGCAAACCTTCAGAGTGCCATTTTGCAGTTACCCCAACCAAACGCATCCATTCTGGTTTTGCTCCTCCTGGGCAAGCTGAGCATTCGTGACCACCCAGAGCTGTTTTGCCTGTGAACTGCCACGAGATGGCAAAATACTCGCCAGCATTTCTGCCAAGTACTGGAAGTACTGGAAGTACTGGAAGCAGGCTGGAGCTGTGGCTGCAGAAGAGAAACTTGGAGTATTTCCCTGCCCCTGGCATTAGCTGCTGCTCAGCGTGTCCAGGGGTGCCTGTCCAACAGCCTCCAGAGACCAGGAGCTGCTCGTTGTTTCTGGTCCCTGGAAGTCCAAGGCAGAGATCTGGAGTATTAGATATACCTCCAAACCAGAAAGATTACACCAAATTCCATCAAAATCGGAAAAAAGGCCAAGCTGATATATGATACAGTGTGCTGCACAATGCATTAATGGTCTTTTAACGGATGTGGCAAAAAATTTACCAAATCTAGTAAAATTTGTAATATGTGACTAATGAATACAAATGCATGGATAAACAAACTTCAAAATCTGTTTCCCAGCTCAGTTAAAGAAATACGTGTGGGAAGTGGCAATCAGACCAGAGGCAGTGAAATATTCTAGCTAGGTTAATTGGTGCCTACCTGCTACAAATTAATATCCACATGGTCTGTGATGAGAAAAGTGCTTTAAGGAACTCAACTTGTCTGTGATCAAGATTTCTATTTAATTCATCTTTATATACAACAACAGAGATGTGCAATGGCGCGTGAGTACAGTGAGAAAAAGAAAATCAAATAAAAGTGAAATTGTTTAGTGTAGCACACTTGCATTAAAATTTTTTCACCAAGTCACCTGACTTAAAGCAGTGTTTAAGAAATCACACCATTAACTACAGACTTACCTTTTTAAAACAGTTATTTATTGGTAAAGCAATATAAAAATGAAAGGATTTATGACAGCCAGTACATTTTCCTACAATGGTCATTTACAATACATGAATGTGTCTAAAATCCCTAGATGCTGTTTTGGCAGTTTTTAATTGAATTGATTCAACCCAGAGTGGTTTATCAGTTGGCAGGTCTACTGGAAGTCAGGTCTCCTTCTTTGTCCTGATCAACTGATAAAAACTCTAACAAAGCAGAAAGTAGTTTGCTGGTAGACATTATTAGACAAACTGATATAATTAGAAAAATCAGGCAAGTTTTTGCATAGTCAAACCTCGAAATCTGAAGAAGGGCTTGAGTGACTTAAAGCTTGTACATTCTTCCTGTCATAACAGTTATTTAATAAACTGTGTTAGTTCTTCCAGTAACCCATGTGCTGTCTTTGTCCTTAGACCATCATGGTTATGATGAAGTATCATTCTGACAAAGGCACAAGGCAATAACATGATTTAATAATAATGCCATAGTTTGTTTCACTCATGAGAGTGGCTGTTAGCTGTTGCATCTTTGATGTTTGCTTGGGAACATAGCATCAAGTAAAGGTAGAGTTCACCAAGAACAAAACTGTGACTCTAATCCTGTCGACTGACATTTATAAGCTGAAATTTGAAAGGCTATTTTCTGCATCGTTTAAGTGCTTCCTGTACTCTAGAAGCTTCTAGTTCTTGTAGCTTCCATACTTTAGAAGCTTAAAACTTTATTTTCTTTCTGGACAATTTGCTGCCGTTTTGCACCATACCCAGGGCCTGCTCATCATTTGTGTGGTGCTAACTTTAAACATCTGCTTTGAAGAGAAATGCATACGAGCTACACAGATACAGCACAAGAAAAAAACAGTACCTGACCTATCAGCTGTGACACAAATAAAAAGGCAGATGAACCATTCTTCCACAGCCTGGAAACCCATGTGTGGGCACATATACACACACACAAACCAATACATTTGCACAG
The DNA here is from genome assembly GCF_030936135.1 of Gavia stellata. Lineage (NCBI taxonomy): Eukaryota > Metazoa > Chordata > Aves > Gaviiformes > Gaviidae > Gavia > Gavia stellata. The sequence goes on from NC_082637.1 coordinate 66,994,280, forward strand.
TGGTAGGTGTCACTTTTTTCCTTGCCAATGCTGGACCAGGTTTCACATTTGCTGAACAGCAGCACCACCGTGTGACACACGTATGTCATACCCTGTAGGGTTACACACCTATGTATTAACGCTGTGCTCACCAAACAGGGACACAGCTGTTGGTCACAGGAACCACAGACCCCCTCCCAAATCATTCTGTTGGCAGTGACTTCAGCTTTACTCTGTTTCATTTGCACTAACACTTGAAACACGGACAGCTGATCCAGTGATCAGTCAGCTCCCAGAGCACCAGCCCAGGAAGGTGCTGGGAACCAAGTTCCAGATCTGGTCATTCTCGTTGGTTTTGGAAGGACTGCTTCTGTCATTGCAGGCACCCTGCGGGTGCACTAATCCTTAGCATGTTTAAAGATGTATCATGTCTTAGACTAATCTGTCTTCCTTGCTGGGGCTGAGGAGAAACATGGAAGACATGCAACCCATATGTGTGAGACGATGACATGGGGTTTTTGAAGTTTAAGAAATGATCCCAGCATAGGCTTCAAGTGATAGATAGGGAGCTGTACAGAGGCTCGTAACTGAAAAGAAAGATAAGGAACAAAAATTGGTAAATCCATGCCAATATTGCTTGGGGACACAATGATTTGGTCCAAGAAGAAAATGAAGTTCTGTGTGATTATAATCCACTCCTTTGGAGACGTGCTTTTGCAGGCACAGCACAATAATGCAAAGTGTTTCTGTGAGGGATTAAGATAATTTCCTCTTTTCTCACATGCCAGATTTTATAATGTTACAGCCTTCCAAATAAGCAAATCAGGGTCAAGGCAACATTATGCCATTCCCTCAATATTGGCCAGGACTATACTCCATGTTTTTAAATACAAAAGAGAGAAACGTTTTGTAGAGGACAAAAAGGCTGTATTACCTTTTTTTGTGGCAGAAGTGTACCCAATATTTATTGTGTATGTTTCAACAATTTGGGTGATTAGACTTTCGGCACAGTACTAATGCCTGATGGAAGCACAAAGTGGAAAAGAGCTGAGGTGGTTAAGAACTAAGAACAGGAGGAATCTGATCGCCCTTTTCTTGGTTGAAACCTGCCTTGGGGGTTCAAGCATAAATGTGAAACCTATGTTTTCAAAAAGCCTTTTCTGAGTATTCACACTTTTGCAAGTAACAACGGTTTTACATAAAACAATTAACTCTTCCAGCTAAAAGAAATAGCAGAAAAAACCCACCTGTTTTAGTATTTCTGTTCTTCCTCTCACCCCCTGTCCATAGGTATGATAGCAGTCAGCTTACAAATGCAAATCTACATCAGAAACACAGTCACATGTCATTTATCCAGATGAAAGACAAATACAGTGACTTCCCTAGAGAGCGTATTCATAAACCAGTTGGCTGTGAATTTGCTTGAGACAAGAGCCAGCAAACACAGTAATGGAAGAGGCCACCTATGCTGCACCTACCAGAAATTATCAGCTCACCCCAAAACTACACATGGATGTGTCACAGAAGAGCACAATCCTGAAGAAGCATGGATGGAAAAGCTCTTACCACTTTTTAACAGTTGCCCAGTACAATCTGGAAGGTCAGAACAAGGGATGAAGTCTTTCTACTTCAATCCTACGTCTTTCATAAGGAGGTGAGAGCTGAATAAACAAATCTGCATGATCCACAGTACCAAAGGCTGTAGAGCCCCTATGAAATCTTCTTTCATACAGTTGTTTGCAGACTGTAAACTGTAATAGGATGCTGGACAAAGCTTGGGAACTCACTGTCCTAAGCTCTGTGCAAGACAGACCCTTCTACAAGAAGGGCCGGAAGCAGGACCCGGGGAACTCCAGGCCTGTCAGCCTGACCTCGGTCCCTCAGAAGATTATGGAGAGGTTCATCTTGAGGGCGCTCACAGGCCATGTGCAGAACAACCAAGGGATCAGGCCCAGCCAGCACGGGTTCATGAAAGGCAGGTCCTGCTTGACCAACCTGATCTCCTTCTATGACCAGGTGACCCACCTAGTAGATGAGGGAAAGGCTGTGGATGTTGTCTACCTGGACTTTAGTAAAGCCTTTGACACTGTCTGCCACAGTATTCTCCTGGAGAAGCTGGCGGCTCGTGGCTTAGACATGTGTAGTCTTCGTGGAGTAAAAACTGGCTGGGTGTCCGAGCCCAGAGAGTTGTGGTGAATGGAGTGAAATCCAGTTGGTGGCTAGTCACAAGCGGGGTCCTCCAGGGCTCAGTTTTGGGGCCAGTCTTGTTTAATATCTTTATTGATGATCTGGATGAGGGGATTGAGTGCTCCCTCAGCAAGTTTGCAGATGACACCAAGTTGGGTGGGAGTGTTGATCTGCTCAAGGGTTGGAAGGATCTGCAGAGGGATCTGGACAGGCTGGATCGATGGGCTGAGGCCAACAAGATGAAGTTCAATAAGGCCAAGTGCCGGGTCCTGCACTTTGGTCACAGCAACCCCATGCAACGCTACAGGCTTGGGGAAGAGTGGCTGGAAAGCTGCCCCGCAGAAAAGGACCTGGGGGTGTTGGTTGACAGCTGAAGATGAGCCAGCAGTGTGCCCAGGTGGGCAAGAAGGCCAACGGCATCCTGGCCTGTATCAGAAACAGTGTGGCCAGCAGGACGAGGGAGGTGATCGTGGCCCCGTACTCAGCGCTGGTGAGGCCACACCTCGAGTACTGTGTTCAGTTTTGGGCCCCTCACTACAAGAAGGACATTGAGGTGCTGGAGTGTGTCCAGAGAAGGTCGACGAAGCTGGTGAGGGGTCTGGAGCACAAGTCTGATGAGGAGCGGCTGAGGGAACTGGGGTTGTTCAGTCTGGAGAAGAGGAGGCTGAGGGGAGACCTTATCGCTCTCTACGGCTACCTGAAAGGAGGTTGCAGAGAGGTGGGTGTTGGTCTTTCTCCCAAGTGACTAGCGACAGGACAAGTGTAAATGGCCTCAAGTTGCACCAGGGGAGGTTCAGGCTGGATATTAGGAAAAATTTCTTTACTGAGAGAGTGGTGAAGCACTGGAACAGGCTGCCCAGGGAGGTTGTGGAGTCACCATCCCTGGAGGTGTTCAAGGAACGTGTGGACGAGGCATTGTGGGACATGGTTTAGTGGGCATGGTGGAGTTGGGCTGGTGGTTGGACTTGATGATCTTACAGGTCTTTTCCAACCTTAGTGATTCTGTGATTCTGTGAAGACTTGTGATAACAAGGCAGCTTCTGTCTCTGAAAACTCAACAGTGTAAGTTGTGACAAAAGACACCAGCTGGATTGTCATCGAAGCAGGCCATCAAGATAATGTGGTCCTCTTGCACTGCTGCCAGCACAGCCAGCCCTCCACTATCCAGGCAGTGGAGATGCTTGGCTCCACAGAGCTAATGTGGGTCAGGAAGCAGAACACCCACGTGCACAAGTCATGCACCAGCTTGTTTCAGTGACCTCTTAGGTGTCCCTGAGCATCAAAATGCAAGTGTTACTGACCTTCCTCTTCACCAGTACTCTCTCACTGCATGTTCTTACAGCATCATTTAAATATGATTCACATATCCATAGCTTTCTGTTGCCCATTTTACTCTAGCACTAGTCACTGCAGATAACTGAGCACTGACTGTACTTAATGTTGAAGATGTGATGATATGACAGGCCCTTCGCACTTAACAGGGATCACAGGCAGTTTAGAGTGATACACCTTAATGCTAATCAGCAGCTTATGCTAAGCTTTAAGTAGCTTTTCTGGTTTTAAAAGTCAGGATAGATAAATCAGTCTCATAAAATTAATTCCTCAGTCCCTTTAGACCATTGATAAGGCCACAAACATATGTGGCAGAAAACAAAGCAGGTGGTTTACGCTGCTGGGGAAGGCCATCCTCCACGGGACAGCCCACCTCCTCGCAGATTAGCTCCTGAATCAATAGCGCTTAGGACTGCATATTAAATTAAACCATTTTCAGTTTACTATGTTATTATACCAAGCTGAAGACTGTGGTGACTGAAGATCCGACTGTGAGTTGAACTCCCTTCCTGCAGAAGAGCCATGTCCCATCAGAAGGGCAGGGAGGGTGATGGCTGGGGTGGCAGCAGCACCTCATGCCTGATTTTCACCTGCTGCCACACACCTGTTAGAGCCCTAAGTGAATCCAGCTGAAGTTCAGCTGTACACTGTATTTGTCACTTCGTAACAGGTATCTATCTTCCCTTCTGATAAAGACAGTAGTGCTCATACCCTGTTAGACCTTGTCCAGAAGTCAAAAGCTCCACACAGAGCAATATCTGACTCTGCTTCAAGGATGTGTTTGAGTATAGACAATCCATCAGCCCCCTCTGAACAGTCCTACTGCTCAGGATTTCATTGGTGTCTCCTTGCATAACTTGGTTTCAGAATTCCTTTCATGCACTTGGATCAGCACATTCCCACATATGCCATCTGGTACCAGAGACTCCAAGTACTCAAGTAATTATTTTAATAAAAGTTAAAACGCATGAGAGACTGTCTGCATTACATTTAAGCACAAATATTTTTCCTCTATGAGTTCTGCTGCTCCTATACTCTCACTTTGCCATCTCAACCACCCAGCCTTCTAGCACACATGCACAAAGATCTCCAGCTTTATGGTCCCATAGGAAAGCATTACACACACAGATATCATTCTCTATGTGCATTATTCAGACAGTATTTTTGCATTTTATATTATTTTAAACTCCTAAAACTCATGGACATTTTTGATGAAGCAAGTTTGCTCTCTTCTTATGGCTGCAGTTTTTCCTACTCAAAGATATGCAAGGCATCTTCCTCATTAGCAATAAGTATGTCTGTATATATATATAAAACCAGCCTCCAACCTGATTCTGTTCTGGTTCTGTTTATAAAGAAAAGCAAAAGATCTGAAAAAACTTCGTCCCTAAGATTACCATCCACTTTTTGCTTCAGTTTTAAGGTTTGACCTTGCCAAGTACGTTATCACCCCAGGGATAACCTTTTTACATGACTGAAGCTGTCACACAATTAAAACCACATTCTACTGTGCTAGTTCTACAGCAGTAATTGCACTTGCACATAGTTTATGTTGCTGCCGGTCATCTTTCACTGCCAGATACCAAAACCTTGTAAGGGAAGGGAAACTTCATGGGTTCTGCTGTACAGTGAATTGCTGCTATTTACATGCCTTGGTAGTGAAACACAGTAGTAAAATCAGTGACCCTGCATGGTTATCCACGCTGACTTGCCCTGTTTGGAGTTACAAACTGGCATATATTAATCCTGTTAACTGTGCCAGAGCATGAAAATAGGAGGCACAACTCCATCAGAGAAGGGATTCTTCTAAATATCTTGGGAAGAGACAAGGTAGGGGTAGTGTAGGTGAAAGCCTGAGCAAGGGATCTTGGCTTCATAGTTATTTCTGTTGCCATAAAACCAAACTCCAGGAAAATGTGCAAGTCTGAACTTGCATGAACTTTATTTTGTTTTGAGAGTGTATTCAAAAGCAAAAAATATATTGTATGATCAAAAGCCCTCCATGCCATCTCAAAACAAAAACACTTCTCTCTTTCCCCTCATTCATTGTTTAACTTAATATACAACATACTTTTTTATTACTCATATGCTTCCCAAATGCTAGGCAGTGCTAAATTTCATAATTTCTTTAAATGAAGTTATATTTGTATTTCCAGAATTAAAAGATTTGGCTTCCCTTTTCAACTTCAGATATTAAAATTTAAGAGGAAATTCAAGACCAATGCAATTACGAAGGACTTTAGCATCTGGCATTGAATAAGGTATTTTTTCAATACACCATGGATAGACTTTTATCAAACAAATGGGAAACAGAAAAACTAAAATGAGAAAAATAGCACAAGCATACATAAAAAAAGTATTTAAAAATTCCTAAAATTTTCTTCAGTGTAGCCATTCTTCCATAGCTTAAGTAACCAGAAAAAGGATAAAAATGCAAGTTGTATAACATCATGAAATGCCTTATCTTCTAATGCCTGCATCTTAGCCAGCTGTTCTCATACCTTTCGCTGTACTCAACCAGATTCTCAAGGAAGCTATGTTAGGCCATAGTGTTCATGAAGACTCCATCACAGATGCCCTTATACATCTATATAATAGTATGCATATATAAAAGTAAAGAAGGTGCAAGTTACTGACACCCTCTGAATCACAAGTCATCAAAACGGGGTCTCAGTCATCCTTTTACATTCACCACCTGGATGAAAACATTTTTAAGAATGGGAGGGTAGTTCTGTGTGTCTCCATTTGTAGTAAAGTGTGCTGGTTTTGGCTGGGATGGGGTTAACTTTCTTCATAGCAGCTAGTATGGGGCTGTGTTTTGGATTGCATGGGGCTGTGTTTTGGATTTGGGCTGGAAACAATGTTGATAAAGCAGGAATGTTTTAGTTACTGCTGAGCAGGGCTCACACAGCACCAAGGCCTTTTCTGCTCCTCACCCCACCCCACCAGTGAGTGGGCTGGGGGTGCACGGGAAGTTGGGAGGGGACACAGCCGGGACAGCTGACCCCAACTGACCAAAGGGGTATTCCATACCATATGATGTCATGCTCAGCATATAAAGCTGGGGGAGGAAGAAGGAAGGTAGGGACATTCGGAGTAATGGCGTTTGTCTTCCCGAGCAACCGCTACGCGTGATAGAGCCCTGCTTCCCTGCAGATAGCTGAACACCTGCCTGCCGACGGGAAGTGGTGAATTAATTCCTTCTTTCGCTTTGCTTCTCCGCGCGGTGTTTGTTTGCTCTACCTATTAAACTGTTTTTATCTCAGCCCACGAGTTTTCTCACCTTTACTCTTCTGGTTCTCTCCCCCACCCCACCTGGGGGGAGTGAGTGAGCGGCTGTGTGGTGCTTAGTTGCCAGCTGGGCTTAAACCGCGACATAAAGTCATGAAGATCTTACATCATGGTTTGCAAGAGACTATAAAGAAACTGGTTTTGCAACACATCCACCAATGCTAAAACCAAAGCATATACTAGCGTATCAAAGCCAAACCAACTGTTTCTGAAGCCCTAAAATTGAGAATTTTAGGGAAACACAGCAGATATGACAAATGTCATGCCTGAATCAAGTCACCACCCCAGCAATCTCCCCCAGCTGACCCACCCCTTGGTGATACTGGCTGCACCACAGCCCCCCTGTCCAAAACACGATTTTACTATTTCGAGCCCAAAGACTATGAATTAAGTTTATTAAAAGGAGTACCAGCTAGCAACAATGTTTTCAGGATCTCAGCATACCCTGGGCCACCCCGAAGCATTCCCTCAGGTGCCTGTTGGGTGATGACAGGTAGATGCAGCCGCCTCTGCTCCTCACCACAGGGTCAGCGCCATGGCCGGTTTGCAATGAGAGTGTTCCTGCTTCACGGGGTCAGGCAGTGCCCTTCTTCCATGACACTATATACTTATGGCATAATTTCCCACTTCATTGACCCCTGCAACTTCCTATGCTCCCCTTGGGAGTTTCTGAACCTGGATGGTGATTTCATGATGGCAGTCCTCAAGTGATGTTCTCCAGGGTAAATAAAAAGGTCTAACAGACCAGGGTGTAGAGAGAAGGCAGAAGAAAAAAAAATTAGCAAGTGCCTGAAGGGAAAAGGTGTAAAGCCATCAGTTAAAGATGAATCTATGATACTGAAACCAATACTCATGTGACTTATATTGCAAAAACTAATAAGGAACTTGAAACAGGTTACGTTTTTCTTCTTGCAAACTGATGAAAACCACTAACATCAGGAAGAAAAAATCTACAGTACCTTTGAGGAAGCATTATATTAGATGTTCCTTGATTGCTAAAAAGGCATTACAAGAGTCATCAGGGGAAAAAATAACTAAATATATGATGTGCTATGATAGCACGGGCTGCCAGGAGAGGGCATCACATTATTGGTCAAAGATCCATAATAAAGTTAAGCGTTATTGGACCTTAGTATAGAAAAAGTTAAAAGTCAATAACAATTAGTGAGCAGAGAAATCTAATTACCCAAAACAGCCTTTGAAAAGCAACAGTTTAAAAATCCTATCAGGCCATATACCTTCACAGTCATATTCAGATTAACCCACTCCAATTAATTCAGGAGTCTTACAGGACCACAAATTGCTAGAAAAAAACATTTAAGGTATCATGATGCAGCTAATGTGCAGTCCCAAATAATCACTTTACAGGTTTTCTTTTCTCTGTCAACTCTGAAGTTTGCAGAAACAAACCCTGGATTACTTTTTCCACTTCACTAGTACAAAGCCAATAGGGTGGTAGTGTAAGATAAACATGCCATGCCTAATGACATCAACAGCCCGTCAATGAACCAAGCAAAGCACTCTTCTTTGAGCGGTTCTGAACAAGGGCTGTAAATATGAATTCCATGTAGCATTTCCTTGGTAATACGTAATGAGCTTGATTTCTTTTTGAGACGTAGAATATAATAACATGCAGCAAAAAACCACACTGGCTACTTTGGAAGCACAGTCACACAGCAAGCAGAAACCTTTCCTAGAATAACATGATGTGGTACACCTGATTTCTGCACAAGATGTGCTGCACCGTAACTCCCCATGGAACTGCAGGGTCAGGCTTTAAAACCTCTCTTTCCATAATTGTTGCTGTTGCATGAGACCATAAATCCATAAATCCAAAAATTATATACAAAATCCAGGATGCGGAGCCCCGGCTGCAGTTGTGCACTGGGGCAGGCAGTCAGTCAAGGAAACTGTTTAAAATGGTTGTAGTAGTCCAGAGCATGTCTCCACTTCCATCTTCATAAAACGAGCTAACAGCCTGATTAGATAAAAAGGCACTGCATCCCTCAGGACGGGCATAGGAACAACATCTGGCTGTTACTGCTACAGTCATAAAAACACAGACTAATTTAGGTGGGAAGGAATCCCTAGAGGTCAGCTCGTCCAACAATCTGTGTGTGGGGTCCACCAATGGCACCCAGCACTGTTGGCCCAGCAAAACACAGGCAGAGGGTACAGGCCCAGCACAGTTTAGAAACTGGTAGTTTAGTTTGAGTATAATGACTTATTTTGACTTTTTTCCCCTTAAAGGGCAGAACTAACTGTTCTCGTATTTTTAATATGCAAATACCGGTCTCTTATGGCAGTGTTCCTCAGAGGATACCTTGTTAATCCTAAACTTACTAAACAAAGTCAAGAGAGTCACTGTCTCTTTTTTTGTAGAATGTGATGACAGCAGATAATGAGTCTGCAGTGGACAGCAGCTTGTGGCCGAACGCTAGCACAGGTGAGATGCATGAGCTGTGGAGAAATCAGTCTGATGCTCATGGTTCAAGACAATCTACCAGTCCAGAATACAGGATAGAAATCTTTTCTGAAAGGACGTGAGTGTTCATCAGGAGTGACCTGGGCAAGCAAGAAGAGGCTGCAAAGCCCCCCCTGCACAGGGGGATTTTAACTCCTGAGCCAAAAAGAAGCAAGTCTAGAAGTTAAAGGGATCTTTCTGGGGGTTGTTTCTCCACACAGCTTGGAAGAGCAGAAGGCTGTGGCTCCTCTCCCACAAACCACAGACCTGCTCCACCTCATCCCACCCACAGACCTCTTGGAGCTGGGGAAAAGCCTTCCCCTGCAGAGGCTGGGATCTGTTCCCTCCAAGCCTTTGTGTCCTTTGGAGCTTCTTGAGCAGCAGCAGAGCTTTTGCCCATTGACAACTTTTTGGGGGGAAGAGCATACAGGAGCTTTGCTCTCAAGCCCTCCTGAGCAGCAGCCGCAGCACTGGCAGTGCCCGAGCTCTTGCCACAGTCCCTGAGATCAAACCACCCCATCCCTTGCCCTGGCTCGCCCTGACACCAGGCGTGACATCCCACCTCCCCCCGCTCCACACCACAAACGTGTGGTACGCACACAGCAGAGATGTGGACACTGTGCAGACGTCTCTGGAGGAACACCAGGGTTCTTGCCAGTGAGATCTTGCTCCTGAGGTCCCTCCTCTAGGATCCCCATCACAGCAAGTCTCCAATCCCCACGGGACGTGGGTATTGAGTCCTACACCCTCCCTCCACACGGCAGGGGCAGGGCCAGCACCATGGCATGCCTTGGAGAGGGACAGCTGGGCACAGGCTGGGAGCAGGAGGCTGTGGGCTGGGGAGCAGAAGTCCTTCTCGGGCACGGCAGCGACAGCTCCTCTGGGGAGGAAGGTCAGCAGGAGGCTCAGGCCATTCAGTTTGTGTTGGGTTTTTTTGAGCATATCTTCAGAGTGCCATTTTGCAGTTACCCCAACCAAACGCATCCATTCTGGTTTTGCTCCTCCTGGGCAAGCTGAGCATTCGTGACCACCCAGAGCTGTTTTGCCTGTGAACTGCCACGAGATGGCAAAATACTCGCCAGCATTTCTGCCAAGTACTGGAAGTACTGGAAGCAGGCTGGAGCTGTGGCTGCAGAAGAGAAACTTGGAGTATTTCCCTGCCCCTGGCATTAGCTGCTGCTCAGCATGTCCAGGGGTGCCTGTCCAACAGCCTCCAGAGACCAAGAGCTGCTCGTTGTCTCTGGTCCCTGGAAGTCCAAGGCAAAGCATGCAACTGCTCCCATCAGGGACGGAACACCCAAAAATGTCCTGCTGCTGACTAGGCCTTTACACTGTGATGGCAAGGAGGCACAAAGGTAACATGCACTTGTTATTGTGCTGTCCTTATGTGTGGCTGGTCTACAAACCTCTACAATGGAAGAAGACTCAGAGAAGATAGACAAGGATGATGCGCTCATTAGGCTCAGAAAGGAACGTAGGAAATGGCCATAGCTGTTGTAAAGGATGATGAACTTAACACCAAGGAGAGCAATGGGTGACTTTTGCTGTAGATAAATGGCTGCATCATTTGAGTGGGTCAACTGGTTATTTAAATTGCTCTCCCTAAAATAAGCAATAGAAAGTATAATCTGCCTGAGCCAGCCAGACCAACATGAGGGGAGTGTATATGTGGCTCAGCCCAACAAAGAGTACAAAATTCAAACAACCAACTAAATGGATTTTGAAGAGAGCAACGGGCTTGAGCTGACTTCAACCCACCTGTGCCTTCCCCGTGACTGGGTGTGCTGGTTTTGGCTGGGACAGGGTTAACTTTCTTCATAGCAGCTAGTATGGGGCTGTGTTTTGGATTGTATGGGGCTGTGTTTTGGATTTGGGCTGGAAACAATGTTGATAAAACAGGAATGTTTTAGTTACTGCTGAGCAGGGCTCACACAGCACCAAGGCCTTTTCTGCTCCTCACCCCACCCCACCAGTGAGTAGGCTGGGGGTGCACGGGAAGTTGGGAGGGAACACAGCCGGGACAGCTGACCCCAACTGACCAAAGGGATATTCCATACCATATGATGTCATGCTCAGTATATAAAGCTGGGGGTGGAAGAAGGAAGGTGGGGACATTCGGAGTAATGGCGTTTGTCTTCCCGAGCAACCACTACACGTGATGGAGCCCTGCTTCCCTGCAGATAGCTGAACACCTGCCTGCCGACAGGAAGTGGTGAATGAATTCCTTGTTTGCTTTGCTTCTCCGCGCGGTGTTTTTTTTGCTCTACCTATTAAACTGTCTTTATCTCAACCCACGAGCTTTCTCAGTTTTACTCTTCCGATTCTCTCCCCCATCCCACCTTGGGGGGAGTGAGCGAGCGGCTGTGTGGTGCTTGGTTGCCAGCTGGGCTTAAACCACGACAGTCCTTTTTGGCGCCCAACGTGGGGCAACACTTAAACACACTTAAACCACGACAGTGGGGATGCCCAGCATCATGACAGTGGAACATATAGGGACTGGTAATGTGAAGCAAGTTTGTATTGTGGTTTAACTGTATATTGCAATTGCTATATTGTGCTTGTGTTGTGATTTCAGTGCATTGCTGTATCACTCTTCTAAATCCAAATCCCATGTAATGTCAAATATCTTCAAATAAGTAAATCTGGTATTAAATCATTAAACTCTCTTCACGTGGAATATCTAAAAGAGCATTGGACCAGAACATGTGTCTGCAGTAAATACTTCAGGAAGTGAAAGGAAATGAAGGTCTCATGGCTGCTGCCTGCAGGTACCAGCTGGGTGCCTGGCACAGGTGAGATCTCTGACAAATGTGCCCACCACCACTCGCAGATTCACCTCCACTCCCTTCCCAGCCAGGCGATCCCTACTCCTGGCTGAACAGCTTTTCTGTGTGCTGAGGCATATTAATTTGCACAAGGAGTCTTTCCACTGGAGAGAGCACTGGTGGCAGGTTATGACTGGCAGGAAGAGGCTCCAGTGGACTGTCATCGTGCCACTGAATAAAATCAAGCCTTACTGACCTGCTGCCGCCTCCAGTAGTCTGTTGTATTAGGTGATGTACACGTATGTACAGACTTAGTGTTGCTGTTTGTTGTGTTCCCCAGATGCTGCTGCTGCCCAGTGGAACTGATGCTCTTCTCAGTACCACAGCTGCTGAGAAGTGAGATCCCTAGGAAGTATGCCTTGTCTTCAAACCTGGCTCCTTACAGATCTGAAGTTTGTGGCAATCTGCTTCACGGGTCTCCCTAGGAAGTGTTCAGGTTTCTCAGTTCTCATATAATTTAAGCACCAATCCATTAGAGCCACCTCCTGGCCTCCTCAGAAGTTCAAATGTGAGGTGTGTTTCAGCTGAAGCAGTTTGGAATGAACAAACTGACAGTGTCACTCTTTGTTGTAACTCTTGCTACTACTAACTGAATATTTTGGATGAAGTATTTAATTAGAGAAACCTGTTTCAGGGTAGTTAGTGACGAAAATGGGAAAATTATTCCTGGTTGTGTTGTTGTTCTTGTTGTTGTTTTATTATAATTATTACTACTATATCCTGTGATTGCATTTGATAAACCAGTTAATATATATCTGGATGACTTCATTTTCTGAGCTGACTCATGTTACTTTATGCTAACACAACAGTGGTTCTGCACTTTGGTCACAACAACCCCATGCAACGCTACAGGCTTGGGGAAGAGTGTCTGGAAAGCTGCCCCGCAGAAAAGGACCTGGGGGTGTTGGTTGACAGCTGAAGATGAGCCAGCAGTGTGCCCAGGTGGGCAAGAAGGCCAACGGCATCCTGGCCTGTATCAGAAATAGTGTGGGCAGCAGGAGCAGGGAGGTGATCGTGCCCCTGTACTCAGCGCTGGTGAGGCCGCACCTCGAATACTGTGTTCAGTTTTGGGCCCCTCACTACAAGAAGGACATTGAGGTGCTGGAGCGTGTCCAGAGAAGGGCGACGAAGCTGGTGAGGGGTCTGGAGCACAAGTCTTATGAGGAGTGGCTGAGGGAGCTGGGGTTGTTCAGTCTGGAGAAGAGGAGGCTGAGGGGAGACCTCATCGCTCTCTACAATTACCTGAAAGGGGGTTGCAGAGAGGTGGGTGTTGGTCTCTTCTCCCAAGTGAGGAGTGACAGGACTAGAGGAAATGGCCTCAAGTTGTGGCAGGGGAAGTTCAGGCTGGAAATTAGGAAAAATTTCTTTACTGAGACAGTGGTGAAGCACTGGAAGAGGCTGCCCAGGGAGGTGGTGGAGTCACTATCACTGGAGGTGTTCCAGGAACGTGTGGACGTGGATTGTGGGACATGGTTTAGTGGGCATGGTGGTGTTGGGTTGGTGGTTGGACCTGATGATCTTACAGGTCTTTTCCAACCTTAATGATTCTGTGATTCTGTGAAGAGATGGAGCAAAAAGTAAAGAGGCTAAAGGCTCATGTCAAATGAAACTCTTTAGGCTTCCCACGCTCACAATACATCTTATTCCTATTTATTTATTTTAATGTAAACTATAATAAAAATTACTATAAAAGCTTCTTCTCGTCCCAACACATGGTACTTTAGTACTATGAGGAGGATTCTCAGAAGCTTTCAGTGATCATCCAGGTACAAATGAAGCCAGTCAAACACGTCTGAAAGGGTTTATTATCTTTCACTGCTTTCAAATCAAGCTGTCAGCAGCCTCCAAAACACTCATCAGGCTTGTTTCTTTTCCTAAAAATATCACTACGATTAGGCTATTTTTGGACAGGTCAGAGGGTTTAAAATTATTATGGAAAGACAAACCTCACAATCATAATAGAGAAGGCCCTGTTCACTTCTCATACTTTATTAGATATTTATTCACCAGTTAAGGCCTTAATTCAAAGCAGTTAAGCACATCCTTAGTCAGAACCCCAATGGTATAGACTTAATCAATGCACTCCAGCATATGTTTAAGTGATTTACCAACTTGAAAAACCAAGTCAGGCTTCCTCCATCTTGTAGCAGAATCATATCTCATCTTACCTGATCTACTGCTATTTGGATCTAAGTGTATTGTCTGCTGTAAAAAAACAAACACTGGAAGTTAATACCGCAGTATCAATTTGGTTGTGTAGGTTAAAGTAGGGATGTATATGAAATATGAATGCTCCGCTGCAAGAGAAAGGTGAGTAGCAATATCACAATTTTTTTGTTTTCAATAGTTTGTTGAGTGGAATTGCTTAGGTAATTTCTTTTCCCATCAATTCTATGCTAGCAGCAGTCTTAAGGGATTTCAGGGTTGCCATGAATTGTTAATTAATCCTGCATGTCCCACTTAGCACCACTGCGAAGAATGACTTTGACTGATACAACTGTACAGGAGTGGCTATTTTCATTTTGGGAGTAAGCATACTCAGAGAAGAAAGTACCACACGACTGAACATCTTCAAATGGAGGGTTAAATAATTTCCCTTAATTTTGGAAGAAAGAGATGAGTCCTTCTGGCAATGCCTTTCTCAGCCTAGAGAGACCTGTAACCACTGGACTAAGTAAGGTATGGGACCAGGGTTTGCAGGTTCATTTGCTCTAAGGATGCTGACTGCATCAAATACAACCCCTCCCTCCTCTACAAAGATAGCTAGGGGAAGGGCTTGGTTTTTGTCCAGATTGGGTTTAGGAATTAACACCGAACTATTCCATACCAACAAGACCAAAGCCCTTCCAGACATGCCCCATTCTGCCCCAAATCTCTCATATTCATGGGAATATTATACAGAGGAATTTAAGCCTTTGAATTCCTTCTTCTTCTGATCTGGTGCCAGATCTGTGTCTCCAGTGACTGTAGGCTTTGATTCAGTTCGGTATTGAAGCATAAAAAATTAATACCTTTTTTTTTCTCTGGATATACTTCTGGGCTTGAACTTAAGCATAGATTTCAAGGATATGATGTCTCTATAACAGCCAGCTATTGTAAAAGATCTGTTACTTTCATTTTTGCATATTCTTTTCCCTTATGCTCTCATCCCCTTACTTTAATATGCAATGTTGTAATAATGAAATACAGATTCACCTGCACTAACACTTGGATGATAGTATTTT
The DNA here is from genome assembly GCF_030936135.1 of Gavia stellata. Taxonomy (NCBI): domain Eukaryota; kingdom Metazoa; phylum Chordata; class Aves; order Gaviiformes; family Gaviidae; genus Gavia; species Gavia stellata. The sequence continues at coordinate 67,009,582 of NC_082637.1, forward strand.
AAATTTTATTTTTTAATGTCCTCATAGTAATTTTCTAAACATATCACAGAGAACTTTGCCTAAAGCATGTTTCAGCTAAACAGCCAACCTTTCTCCTCAAGCAATGCTACCGAAAGGACAAGAAATGCAAATCTGCAAAGCACTGAATAATTACAGTCACAGAGGGGAGGCTGTTTTCACAACTACCTTACCACCCACATAGATATTTAGATGTTAAGTTACACATCAGAAAAACCTTTGCAAAAATTGTTACGATAGGTATACAAAAATCCCACCCATTTCTTTAACTCCCTTCATCAGCAGCATAGTATCATAAACACTACAAGACAAGAGACACAAGTTATCAGCATGGGAAAAATGTTGAACAGTCGTTGGTCTTTTGCTTTCTGTCTTCACCTGGTAAGCAACATGTAGACCTAAAAGCTAATGTCTAGCTCAGGGTCTCAGCACTCTTAGCAGCACAAACTTGCTTTTGGTCATACAAGAGCTGACTTCTCTCTAGCTGTCTGAAGTTCCAGGTAAGTCCCTTAGAACATAGGGTTTTTTCCCGGTTGTTCTTTAAGTCCCACATTTCCAAATAATTTATGATCTGATTTTTTTTTCTTCTTTTGGGTGTTGGGGGGAGATGGGATGCACACTCTCCTTGAGGGTCGTATGCATTACAGTGATTGTACAGCTCTTAACGTGGAACATGCACATGAGATTCTGATGTGAATCAGAGCCTAAGTGACATGAAAATACACACAGCCTGTGATTACTGGATTCCTATAGCAAGTGAACAAAATATCCAAAATATCCTATGCACATCAAAATGCACCACCATTCCAGGGAGTGCCTCTCACAAAGGGAATGTGAACAGGACCCAGACCTTCCGAAAGCTAACTCTGGCATGTTCTAAAGAAAAATGAAAGTAAGGGGATGGAGGAAGGTGTTACAATGCAAGGGACGCTGGTTCTGATTTTCAAGGGACTCAGCAAAACAGCAGACATAATACTTTTCCACAGGGCAGAAATTTTGGCATTCTGATAACTTCGGATGAAAAATCAAGTAACTACTTTATATGAAACAAAACATAAAATCATGTCACCAGTTTGAGGTCTGTACTTTTTTATTTTGGAGTACATTCACCTTAAATTGTATCTCTTTAAAATGTTAAACAGGAACATGGCAATTGGAGTTCAGGTACTTTATTTCTTTGTTCCTTCCAGTAGGCTGAGCTCCCAGATTAATTTACCTCTCCCATGACACACAGTCAGCAGGGGACTCGAATAGTGTGTTTCATATCTCTGCCAGGAGATGCTTAAGGTACTTCAGAAGTGGAGTAAACTAGACAAAGTCCTTAACACTTGAAAAGGAAAGAGACACATATTACAACCCCCATAATTGTCCATGGTACTTTAAAAGAGAGATGTAATGTGAAAAAAGTTGAAAGGAAATGTTTCAGGTGCAGGCAAAATAAAAATCCAAAACAAACAAACCTCCCAACAAAATGTTTCAGTTCAGGTCAAATTGACAAATGAAAATACTTTGCTATTTAGTGAAATAAAAATTTTTACATGGGAAATTACTTTCTAAAATGAAAATATATTTCCTATTAACTTTTTTTTGCTAGTGTTTCCCAGATGGTCTTTAATAGACCCTTCATGAGATACTGCTAACTCCCTTAGGTCATGCTGAAAATCTCTTTGGAAATAATGGAAAAAGTAATTTTGTTTTTACACATATATGTACTTGGAAGAAATATATATACCCCTAGGGACTGTATCCATTCTGATTACATTCAATTTACTCAAAATGGTGATTGAAGTTGCTCTTATATGACATCATTTACCCAGACATTGATGGATTGCTATACCGAATACTGATGATACACTCCTGTTCATTAATAATTGTTTGGAAAACATGGCTTCACATCCAAGCTTTCAATGATGGTGGGGAAAGCTGCTCTTTGGAAATGGGGCATTTCTTTAGGTTATTAGAGATTCATAAATCTCAATGTTCATTAATTGGTGGATACAGAAGTTTAATGGTTTTGGTTAATTTCTAATTTTTATAAGATAGTAACATTTCCAAGCCCACAGCCGATATGTACTGTGCGAACGTCATCTTGGCTTTCCTACTCCAGCAACACCTTATAACCCACCAAATTTCTGCTGGCCTCTAAATCAAAGATGTCTTTAAGGGTCAGAGTCTTCAATTTTATGGTTCTTCTTGAGCAGTTCATTAGAACAATACTCCACAGAAAGGATCAATTTCATTCTCTCTTGCCCTTCTTGAGCGCTGCCCCTAAAAGAGCTGCCCCTGCCATGGAGGAGGGAGGGGGCTCCCATGGAATCCCCCTTCCCTGGGAAAAACAGGTCTTTCAATGACAAGTCAAAAGATCCTCCACTCTCTGAAGACCTCCCATAGTTACTAAGCAATGAAGCATTTTAGTGAAAAGAAATAGAATTAAACAAAAGTAGTAATAAACCCCCATATTACTGTTAGCCATGGAAGGACAGGTAAGCAGTCTCACTTAATGTCTTTATTTTCTAACTAGATCTGTCACCAGCCAAAACAAAGTTTAACTTATTATTTAAGTTTGCCACTGTTTTGCCGTAAGATGACACAGGCACAATTTTTGTGGGTCTGGTTTTTTTTTTGGCTGCAAATTTACTGCAAGCCCATTGCATTCACCCTGAGTTTAACATGGGTGTGTACACTATGAGTAGGTGTAAATGATCCTACAAATTGGGAAAAGTGTGATTTAGTTTACATGCTTCTGTGGCAATGCTTCTTTCCTCAAAAAAAAGAACAAAGTAAAATTTCAAACAGAACCTTTTAGAGCTTCTTGCAGAACAAATGCAATCAGTATGCTATTCAATACATAATGAATTTTCAGGAACTAAGAGGAAATAAGAATTATTTTACAAATGTTTATGATACACCTAGCCCTAGTATTTCTTTAAATCTCTTTTGTTACATTGTTTCCTCTCTAACCTGAGAAAACCACAAAAGAGAAAGTGCAGTGGAGGTTTGTTGCAATAATTGTGCATAGCACTAGTTTTAAATAACTGAAAGTAATGGATTTGCTATCAGTATCATTACACTGTCATCTGTGCTGGTCACAGCTGCCTGCCTAGCAAAATTAGGGAGACATAGTTGCTCATTCCCAATACTAGTATTTTGATAAACCACTTAGCTTTTGCTGTCAACTGCCTCTTACAGACAGGCAGGGTGGTTCATTTGGGATGTTTCTTGGGCCTGTCTTGATCTGGGAGAAGGCAAATAATTGATGTTCAAAACACTAAGCCTTGATGTGAGTAAAATATTTTAAAAAGTCAATTTGTTTTGTTTTAAACAACTAAGAGTCAATTAGAATTTCTTATTTTGTCTCAGATTTTAAAAGAAAAATTACACAGATGCTACATCTTACTCACTACAGAAACACATCATCCTGAGGTAGAAAACTTCCCTGTATATTTTCAGGATTTAACAAGATGAGCAGATCTGCACTTGCTATAGTTAAGATTAAATGACATGCAAGGACTACTTGCAACAAATGAGTCTTACCAAGTCCCTTCCTGAAGCAGTCAAGAAAGGTTGTAGCATTTTCCTGTTCTAAGGAGTCTGAAAGACACATTGCTTTTTATGAGACTCTCCCCCAGACATACATGTCATAAGGAGGACTAGCATCCCAGTTGACATATATACCTTATAAATTCAAACTTAGACCTTAGCCTTAAGCTCTTTCACAGCCACTTTCCATTTCCCTGATGCCTTTTCCTCTTCATGCACACACAGATGCCAGACAGTGACATAAAGACCTTTATATTTTGATCATTCTCCAGAAATAGCCCTAGGACAGAGTTCTGCAGATTTTATTTAACCTCTCTTAATTGCTATTGGGAAGACAAGGATGTAATTTGATTGCCTTTGTAACAGAAGAGACAGCTAAGAATCGCAAAAGTTTACAGCCTGAGAGAAAAAGGTGGATGAAGAAAAACAGTTTCTGCTGGATTTTTCTAAATAAAATCTTTTCCCTCTCAACACATGCATACATAGAGAACTATGTAAATGAAACCAATTGTATGACAGGCATATGAGTGTTACCCTAATTTGAAAATGAAATTTGTCTGAAACAGTAAGCCAATTCAGATGTAACTAGAGCAGCCTAAACAAAGAAAAACTTAGAGACACAGTGATTTGTCCTTATCAGCTCTCCCGTTGGATGGGTAAAATAATCAGATTGCAAGTGTAGCCTTGATAAAGCTGTTGTGGTATCCCATCTACCCCTGCACTGCCCCGCTGTCCCACAGAGTTAATTTTTTTCCAGCCTTTCACTTCTTCCTGTGTGGGAAGCCACAATCTGTAAGAGCAAGTTAATTAGTTAAAAAAAATTAAGTTGGTGCCTTCAATGACAAACCGTTTGTTGGTTTGGCCTCACTGGTAGAACACAATGAAAAAAAAGAGGCGGTGATGGGAATATCCCAGGATTTTAATCCTTCCCCTTTGATAATCTACTTCTTAGCTGCCTCTCTAAGTGCAAAAATAAACAGTTTATGTTTACTGCTACCCAATTTCTGAACTGTAGATTGAATTTTCAACGGCATTTGATATATGGAAAGACTTCAAAGATTCTATATATTCTCTTATAACAAAGGAGACGAGAAATAAAGAAATAAAAAGAAAAGGTAACAGTCTAAGCTCTGCTCTTGGTACATGAAAGAGAATTCACATAAATAAAATATTGTGAACACCCCCTCTCTGCCAAAACAATGCTGAGACTTTGGTAGATAAGAAAGGATCCAACCATGAAATCTTTCAGCAAGGACGGCTGTTTGGCGCCATTCCTCGTGCCCTGGCTGGGTATGGTGCACTCTTAAACAGCTGGTGCATCCCAGGTACTACTGGCAAACTGACAATGCACCTGTAATATAATACTTGTACCAATGTAGAAATGTACTTAGCATTATTAACACTCTAATATACTTCTAGTTATCAATAGGGTATTGTATTTTATGAAGAAGATTATGAAACATTTGATTTTCCTTGGCACAATTTCTAGATTTGCAAACCCTAAAGTTTCCAGCAAGGTCTGAGAAATTCCCTATGCTTCAACTCTCACATAGTCACTTGTACTTAACTGTCCTGATCTCTCGAGCAGATAAACCTCTGATTTATGCTCTTCCATCACATGAACCAAAATAAGAAAAAAGTCCAAGGAAGTTAGTTTTGTTGGGTTTTTTTACACGCTGGTTCTTTCTTGCTACTTCAGTGTTAAGCCCTAATACCTTGTGTTAGGAGCTGTGTGAATGGACAAGTAAAAACCAACAACATACAGACTAGAAAACATTTTCTAAACCAAAAAATGTCAAAAGAAAACAAAAAAAATTTTTTCCTTTCTGCTGATTGCAAAGAAAGGGGATACAGGAAAATAATTTTGGATTGACTCAGCGTGAGACAAACCTCTTATAATAGTCTTGTATTTAACTCATTCACCATCTTCCTTCTCGCCTTAAAGGTATGTAAGTTGCAAGCTGGCAATACTATTTCAAAGTGAAGACAGAAGATGTTTCCTTTCAACAATTTTGCAGGAAAATGTGGCAGAACTCTGTTTTGTAGTTTGCCTTTCTGACCCCAAATTGACTGAATGTCAGCAAATGTTAACTACTTCCTTAATTCTCCTAATTTTTCAACAGATGTTCTTTCTATTTAAAGTCTGAGTTATTTCTAATCCGTACTATCACGAAGAGTCAAGCACTATTAAGATTATACTGGATATGGCTTTTCCAGAAGCCCCTGTACATATATTTGATTCAGCCATTAAATCTGGGCCTGTATCTCCCCATGACATTTCACTATTTTAATGTTAATTTCCACAGTCCTTGGGAAATGCTCACATTGAACTTACTAATACGCTGTAAATCTTGGTTGATGTCAAGGCAATTGCGCAGTATATAAATATGTATTGAATTAGGTCCTTTCTCTGACTTGTTTTCTTCTTTTCTAGTTTATGAAAAAGAAAGACCTCAAATGCTTTTCTTCATTGTATCTAACCCTTTTCACTTGAAACAACTATGTAAATATATCAAAATATAGGTTATGTTACAGAAAGGAAACACACCTTGAAAACTGTAGATTGGTCATTTTTCAACGCTGTCTGCTTTCTAGACAGGGATCATTAATATAAAAAGAAGAAGAAAGTTATTGAGAAATTACAACATGGCCTGAAGAGGTTACAGGTTTAACAGGGATGGTGGCAACATGAAAATTGGTGCGAAAACCCTTTCTGGGATGCCCACTTGATACAGACTGTCTTGCCCTGTGCTGATGACAAGACTGTTCAAGCATCCACATGTCTGTATAAAACACTCCCCTTTTTTCCTTTTCCCAGGTTGTCCAGTTCTCAACATCATTCAAAATGTACCTCAAGTCCATCAGAATTGTTCAAGCATGTTTCAAATTCTTTTGCACCTCTCTTTGTCCTTCTCCCCATTACTCATGTGTATTGGGCTCTAGGACAACACATCCTAGATATTTCATAGAATCATAGAACAGCCCAGGTTGGAAGGGACCTCGAAAGATCATGCGGTCCAGCCTTTCGTGGAAAAGGGAGCCAAGATGAGATTATCTAGCACCCTGTCCAATCACGTCTTGAAAACATCCAGTGATGGGGACTCTACCACGTCCCTGGAGAGGTTGTTCCAGTGATTGATTGTTCTCATGGTAAAAAATTTCTTTCTTATGTTGAGACGAAACAAATCCCAGTGCAACTTGTACAGGTTGTCCCTTGTCTTCTCTGTGTGGCTCATTGCGAAAAATGAACCGCCGTCCTCTTTGTGGCCACCCCTTAAGTACTGCAATACTGTGATGAGGTCCTCCAAGCCTTCTCTTCTCCAGGGAGAAGAGATCTAACTCCTTCAGTCATTCCTCATAGGGCAGGTTCTCCAGTCCTTTGATCATCTTCATGGCCCTTCTCTGGATCTTCTCTGGCCTATCCGTGTCTTTCTTGAATTGTGGGGACCAGAACTGGACACAGTACTCCAGGTGCAGCCTGACAAGTGCTGAGTAGAGTGGCATGATCATGCATCTATCTCTGCTAGTAATGCCCCTGTGGATGCAGCCCAGGATCTGATTTGCCCTCATTGCTGCAGCAGCACACTGCTGACTCAGGTTCAGCTTGTTGTCCACCAGAACCCTCAGGTCCCTTTCAGCAAGGCTGCTCCCCAGCCACACAGATCCTCGCCTGTACTAGGCTCTTTGGTTATGTCGTCCCAGATGCAGGACCTTGCACTTGTCTTTGTTAAACTTCATGCTGTTCTTGCCTGCCCACTCTTCCAGCCTGTCCAAGTCTCTCTGTAAGATGGGTCTCCCCTCTGTCATGTCTGCCTCACCAGCCAGTTTGGCATCATCAGCAAACTTTGTAAGGGTGCTTTTATGTGCAGCCAGATAATTTATGAAGATGTTGAACAGTGTGGGGCCCAGTATCGATCCCTGGCAGAACCCCACTTGTGACAGGCTGCCAGCCTGAGTAAAAAACATTGATCACCATTTATTCAACCCATCAGCTTAAAGACAAGTCTCACAATGAGCCGAGTTTGTGTGAGGTAGGCTTGTGAGTCCTTTTCATATTACTAACAGCTTGTTCTTTGGAAAGAAGGCAAGCTATGTAGGTGCTGTTAGTACAGTTACAGACTAGATGAAAGCTGTACAACTGTAACACAATGATACAGTCATAGTGATAAAGAAGCAAGGCCTCAGGGCTAAAGTACCAGACTGAAACATAAATTCTAAAGGATTTCCCCCATTAGCTTGTGAATTGACTTCTCTTGATTTCCATTTCCTTGGTGGTGAAATGGTTCTAATGATGCTCACTTGCTTTATAGACTGCCTTCTGCAGATGAAAGAGACTGTATAAGAGGTAGGTGACCTTCTTATCGAATGGGTCCTCAAGAAGGATGCCAGGATGCTTTCATTTTATACAATTTTTATTTGCATAATCCAAAGAGGACCTGCATATTACCTGCTTTATATCTGGAAATGTATGTTTTTTCCAGGGCGGTGATTACTTTCTAAAGTGTGTGGTTACTGTGAACAAGTATAAAACCCTGGTTATCAGTGTATGGAGAGCATGAAAAGAAGGACAAGTCATAGTGCAGAGGTTGTTGCTGAACCAGCTTTCTTTTCAGCCTCAGATCTCACTGATCTACTGATCACTTCTTGTATTAAACCATTACTGACTGAAGTCAGATAGTGTAGTTTTGCCCATTATACTACTACTTGGAGCTAAATATGCAAAATCTGTTGTTTTGTGTGCATGCCAAATTCCATGTTGCATCATCCACATGACAAGCTACTTTCACTTTGGGGGTTTTTTTGTTGGTTTTTTTTTTTTACTATCTCAAACCATTTTCTGTCTTTATGGCCTATAAAACCATATGTGTCTATTTCTTGTGATTCAAGTGATTCATAAGTGCTATCACTTTCAGTGTAGAGTAAATAGGAAACTTTAAAAGTACAAAAGTGAAGGGCACTGATTTTAAATATTTCAGGTCAGAAAAACCTCTGCGGTTTGTTTCCTCCCCCGTAGCTTTAACTCAATGTTTTGAGAGCAAGAATTACATAATTCTTTGCATTCCTAACATATTACATCTGAGAAAAATACACGGTTCCTTCTGAAAATTAGTTGAGAAAGCTGTTATGTAAACATAATAGAGGAGCCTCCTGCTCTGGGGCAAGGCTGTGTCATGCTGCAAACATGTGTGAAAGGGGGGAAATTTTTAGGCAAGTTTTTGAGAGCTTTTCCCATTTTCGTCCCCACTCCATTGGTCTGTATTCCTTGTACTAGGCTGAAGCAGCTCTAACTTCACATAAGCTCTAACTTCACGTAAATGTAAAAGCTCTGGGGTCTCCTCTTCTTGACATGGACATTTAACCTCCATTCTCATTGTATTCAAGCAGCTAATGCTCCATGAGGAAATGAAGCACACAGCAAGGAAGGGCTACATCTGAAGAGCACTGAAGTGAATCCAGAACCCAAGAACACGGTTCCACAGGATCCACAGTCTGGCTTATGACCGGGATATAGCCGAACTGCCTCCCCTTCCAGGCTCCTTCCACTACCATGTTGCTTTCCTTGAGCTGGAGCCAAGTGCTCCTGTGAATATGCTCAGCTGATTCAGCTCACGGATCGATCTGGAAGTAAGGAAATTTTGATGGACAAGATGAAGACATGTTCTTACTGACTTTCATGAGCATCACTGAAATGGATTTTTTCCCATCTATTTGAAAGCTTTGGTAGAAGTGAACATTTTAGCAACGCTAATTACATCCTTATGGCAGAATAATGTTCCGTGACCAGTTTTAAACATCACAGATTCCAAGATGTGCTCTCACTATTAGACACAACAGACCCAAATCCAGGGGAATGCGAATTGTCCTGTGAGCATGATCACACTGCAAAGTAAGCTTACCATAGACAGCTAATTTCTCACTAAAATTACCTTTAATAAATAAAGATTTAAAACACCAAGCTCAGTATGGTCATGTAGAACAAATAGAAAAAAATACATACTGTAGTCTGATACGGGGCTTTTTTCCTCCCTCCCATATAGCTCCCTGTTGCACAGTCTTTCCATTTAGATGTGGACTTGGGCATGGCAGGAAGAAAAGAACTTGGGTCCCATGCTAAGCATGTCTAACCACATCTTTACTACAGTGGATGGCTGAAAAACAATGCGACTCACACAGCTAGTACTGTGTATCTGATCACTGACCAATACAGTGCAGATAAGTCGGCCCCATGTCCCTCCTGAAAGGACTTTGGCACTGATAATCGTTATTGCTAGTTAGCAGAGAGTTAGTGAAGACAGACTTTATCTCTAATATGTCTAAGTGCCAGGTACAGTTGTTATGAATTATCTTCTTTACACTCTTCTTACTTGCTTTTAACCCTTGTTTTCAAGATGTCCTGTAACAGCACCACCTATGACAGTGACAATTTGAATGGCTTGGACACCCTGGAGCAAAATGATGAACAGAGCCAAGTCAGGCACAGTGCCAGGGTTTTGATTTTCTTTCCAGCTTGACCAATGACTACTGTACCAATAGCCGTGTGTAGTTGTGGCTGGGGGAACTGCTTGCTTGCAGTGACAGAGAAAGTGTGGAGGAGCTAGGAATTGAAACCAAGTTGTCTATGCCTCAGCTACAGCCCTAAATATTTGGGGGTCTCACTTTTTTGCTAGAACCCAATGCATGGGTTGAAGACATCCTCCAGCTATGTTACTGTGAAATAACCCTTTGACCATACATATATATATATATATACATATATAAGGCCAAAAAAGGTGAAAGTCTGCACAAGATTGTGCAATGCATTAAAGAACGTCACCTCTCAGAGACCATCGGCCTGAACCAGCTGTACCCTCTCTGTCAGGGAGCAGCAAGGGCCACTGTTCCCTGGGGGACGGGGAGCTGGGGGGCAGGACAGGGGCCTCACCAGCCAAAGCCACAGCCCAGGTTGTCAGGCAGTATGGAGGTGATGAGGCAGGTCCGAGGTGAAGCCAGGAAGCCAGTCTGCTGCTCAGGGTCAGGATGAAGTCAGTGGCTGACAAGCAGATCCCATGGTGATGGGCAGAGGCCAGAAGCCCCTGGGTCAGGGTCTGGCTCACCACATCCTTGTCCAAGCAGAGGCATGGCTATGGCTGAGCCATGGCAGGAGAGACCAGAGGCCCAGGGCTGAGCTTCAGTCGGTGTCCGGGGCTGGGGGTGAGGGACGGAGACCCCAGGCAAGGCTGGTCAGGGCCATTAAGGCTCACTGTTGCCTTCAGGTCCTTGACGCTCCTGAGGCAATGGGTTCACAACCTTGGTATTTCACAGAATTACAGAATCACAGAATCACTAAGGTTGGAAAAGACCTGTAAGATCATCAAGTCCAACCATCAACTAACACCACCATGTCCCACAATCCACGTCCACATGTTCCTTGAACTCCTCCAGTGATGGTGACTCCACCACTTCCCTGGGCAGCCTCTTCCAGCGTTTCACCACTCTCTCAGTAAAGAAATTTTTCCTAATATCCAGCCTGAACCTCCTCTGGTGCAACTTGAGGCCATTTCCTCTTGTCCTGTTGCTAGTCACTCAGGAGAAGACACCAACACCCACCTCTCTGCAACGCCCTTTCAAGTAATTGCAGAGAGTGATAAGGTCTCCCCTCAGCCTCCTCTTCTCCAGACTGAACAACCCCAGTTCCCTCAGCCGCTCCTCATAAGAATTGTGATCCAGACACCAAATTTAATACCAAAAGAAAGCCCATGTCCTCGCACTGAAGTATATCCCTATATCCCTCTAGCCCTTCTGGGAGGTGTCAGGGCCAGACATGAGGAAAATCTTTGTAAAGTTTCCCTAGGGTCAATGGAAGTCATGATCTCCAATGGGCATCTGGACGATTTCAAACACAGAGCTGTGGGCTTCTGTTCCTCCAGTGTTCTCTTGTGCTGGTGAACGCTATGCAAGGACAATTGCAGCCACAAAGGCCTCTCAGTTAAGTGGAGGGGGTACTCTCATCCCAGGCTTTTCTTCCCCAAGGCACGCGTGGAGCTGCTGCAGGTCCAGCTTCACCAGATGCAGCATGCGGTGCAGCTGGCTGGAGCCTATTTAGTCTATGTATTTGATCTATACATGAAATTAACCTTCCGAGAACAAGGTTTGCACTACGAGTAACAGTCATCAGGAGACAGAATAGCTTAAGGGATGCTTCACACCTCTGGGTCACTAGATCAAAAGAAGCTCACTCCAGGTCAGGTGTGATGGAATCTGACAGGTTTTCGGCAGGCTCTGCCGGCCGGCCGATGAACTGACAGCGTAGGATACCATACCATCCGTGGGATAGCTTCTTGAGGTCACAGTTGTAAAAGCACGATGTCAAAGCAGGGGAAGAAAGCCTATACTGCTATTCTCTTGTTGGTGTTTGGTCTCTGGGTAGATGTAAGGTTTCATCCCCCTGCTGAGAAAGAGTTTTACGTTTCAGTTATACTAATTTCCTCTTTGAGTTGCTTTTGGTTGAGATTCTTTATATATTCCCCTCAAAGGTGAATGGATTGCTGCCTTCTTGATACAAGTTTTATAGTATGCAAACCCAGTTTCCTTGTACAAGTGACAATGGCATCTTCAGCTCTTGAACCTTGCCAGACTACTTTATAATACTAATCTGTTTACATCATTCAAAGATACTTTTCATTCTACAAAATTACTTGAACAACCGTTTCTTAAAGAGCAAAATATTTATAGTTAATGCAATTCACAGTCAGCAAAAGTGTGTAGTTGTCCAAAACAAAAACCAAAACATGGCATTCTTGAAATCAGTGGCATTTTTCTTCTCTCCTTTAAGTGTGTGCTAAGGCATTTAAAGCTTAGTATCAGGGTTTATTCCTAATTGGTTTGCTCATTCAGAAAATACTGCATTCCTGAAAACAAACAGTATTTCGTGATCACAGTAAGTCATCTAAATTTTGAAAGCCTCTCAAGGGGAATTACAGTTTAAAAATATGAGGTAAAAATCCTTTGCAATTTTGCAAGATGAGTGCATATCAAGTGAGGCAAGTATGTTAGTCCTGTATTGAGGAAAGCAGAAATAAAAAGACTGTAAAATCAGAAACGCTGGAGCCTGGATAAGTTGCTGGCCTAGAAGCTGAAGCCACTTTTTTTCACTGAGATTCAAGCACGATATTAAAGAAGGAAGATGGTAATGCACACTCCTACTTCTTCTTCTTCTTGTTATTCTTATTATTTACTCCTTTGTTGAATAAGCATAGCTACAGCTTTTTCCCTGTTTTGATGCCTGTGGTCTCTTACTTTCCCCTGCCATGAGGAATACTCGACGGTAGGACTCCGCTGCCCTGCACTGCCGAGGTGCGTGCTGGTCCTTGTGGGGAACCTGGAATGGGGGAGGATTTGGGACTCTGCACAGGCTGGGCTCTACCCCATTTGCCTCCACCGCGGCGGGCAGGCAGGGGGCCGGCAGGCAGGGGGCCGGCAGGGGGCCGGCAGGGGGCAGGCAGGGGGCCGGCAGGCAGGGGGCCGGCAGGGGGCCGGCAGGGGGCCGGCAGGGGGCAGGCAGGCAGGGGGCCGGCAGGGGGCCGGCAGGGGTCAGGCAGGGGGCCGGCAGGGGGCAGGCAGCGGGCCGGCAGGCAGGCGGCAGCCGGGCCGCGGGCAGCCGGAAGGCACGGGGCTGGCAGGGCACAGGCAGGCAGGGGCGGGGCCCGGCGGAGGGGCGCCGCCGCGCCCCCACCAATCGGCGCCGGCGGCAGGGGGGCGGGGCGGGGCGCGGCGGCCATTGCCTCGTGCCCCCGCCCCGCCAGCCCCCCCCGCCAGCCCCCCCCGCCCCCCCCAACCCGGGCGGCCGCCGGCCATGCTGGGGGTGCGCCGCGCTGCCGCTGCGCTGCTGCCGCTGTGGGCCGGGGCCCCGGCAGCCGCCATGTCTACCCTGCTGGTCAGCCAGCCGCGCTACGCCTGGCTGCGGGAGCTGGGCCTGCAGGAGGAGAACCTGGGCGTGTACAACGGGCGCTGGGGCGGCGGCGGGCAGGTGCGGGTGGCGGCGCGGCCCGACGCGGGGAGCGGGCCTGCGGGAGCCGGGCCCTGGGGCGCGGGGGGGTGCGGGGCCGCGCGGCGGCGGGGCCTCGGCGGGGCCCTGGGCGTCGCGCCCCCTCCGTTGGGTAAGGGGGCGAGCGCGGCCCCGCTGCTCATCGTCCCGCTCCTGCTCTAGGTGGTGACCACGTACTGCCCCGCCAACAACGAGCCCATAGCCAACGTCCGGCAGGTAAGCGCGCCTCGGCCCGGCCCGTCCGGGGGAGCCGGGGGGGCAGGGACCCACCGCCTCCTGGGATGGGAGGAGCCCTCCGCCCCCCGTGGCCGGAGGGAGGGGGTGTTTGGGCGTTGCTTTGGCAGCTGCGCCTCCCCTCGACCGGGTTCTCGAAGGGCACGAACCCGGCGGGGTGGTTGCCGGCGGGGGTCTATGGCGTGTTGAATCCACAGGCGGTTGGTGGAGCTCATCACAGCTCGGGCCGTCTGCTGGACCTAAGCCAGTGCCTTTTCTGGGAAGAAGAAAAACCAGGCTGTTCGCCTTCCCCCCGCACTGCCCCCCCCCCCCCCCCCCCCCCCCCCCCCTTGCAAGTATTGTTGGGAAAGCGAGGGCCTCTCCTGTTCCTTTTCGGATGTTCCTAGAGGGAGTTGCAGAATAGGGGTGGCTCGCGGCTATTCAGTGGAGCTGAGTGGCCGGGGGCAGGTATGAAGGAGAGCCATGTGGCATTCACGTGGTAAATCTGTGAAAGTTTTTAGTGTGAGAATAGTGCTATGGCGCTAACCTACTCCTTTTGTGTGTTAGGATTCGATTAGCTGTTGATGTCCGCTGAGGCAGGTGGAGTAGGACAGTCCTCACAGCCTTTGTTTAATATTGTTAAGTAGTAGTAATATATATATAAAATATTGTTAAGTAATAGTAGTAATATCTTAATATGAAAGGAGATACATGAATGTATGATGAATGCCTCCCTTATAACTATTCTTTATGGAGCATCCTTTGTCATATGAAGGAAGATTCCTGCTCATGTTTGTTTTTGTTTAGGCAGCACATACGCTTTTCCCCAACAGTAACTTCAAGCAACTCAACATGCCATATTGGGACCAAACGATGCCAGAATATAAACTTCCTGTGAAAGTGGCATTCTGTAGTGCAGTACTACCCACTAGAAATGTCTTGAGTTGGATGCAGAAGCTTTTCTATAGTGTTTGTTTTCGGGTTTTGGTTTCCCTAACTTTTTCTTCGACATGCTTCCTCATGTAGGCTAGTTTGGAGGATTATGAAGAAACAGTAAAGAAGGCTAAAGAGGCATGGAAGGTCTGGGCTGATGTAAGTTAACAGAGACTTATCTTTTATAACATATCTCTGGCAGGTAAAGACCATTAAATTGCCCTGTCAGGTGGAGGTGTAAAAACATGTTCATATTGTGTATGTTGCATTAAAACAAAAATCTGCAATGAGGACCTCAAGAAACAAACCCAGACAACTTGCGCACATTACTATTGAGGTACAAAGATGAGGACGTTGACTTGTGGAAAATGTTTGTTTTGAAAAGCCTGGCAAATTTATCCAGGTTTGTGCCTGTAAGCCTTTGCCAACAGGTCTGCTGAAGTTCAGAAACCTTGTAGTGAGCAAATTATCCCTGTGGGTGTGCTTAACTTTAGGTTGCCGAATGGTTTCTCCTGCAAGAATTCTGCAGAATATTTGGATACCTAACTTGTGGTGATAATCTTATTCTCACAGGGTGAGGAAGACTGCTGGTTTTGAGTGTGCTTTTTTTTTTGTTCACCAGCTGTCCTGGTATTTCATAAAACAGCTATGTTATTCCAAAACTTCAGTGTTATGTTGCTGTGTCAGACAATAGCTAAGCTATTTTTTCCTTAGCAAGCTGTAGTTCTCAGTGTCCCTGTACAAGCTGCATCCAGCCAGCATCCATTCTCTTGCTGGCCATGGCAGGCTTGGGTTTTAATAGCTACCTGCCACTTCTTTGATACAAGCAAAACCCTCAGTTTTGTAAGGTATCAGGCATTGTGTATTTTATCCAGCAAAGTAGTTTGCCTTGCCTGAAGAGAAGGAAGTTTAGGACAAACACAAGAACTTCCTCAGCTTCCTCAGGATATGTAGTACGTGTTCTTTTGTTACAATTTGTGAGTATAATGTTGGTGAATCAGCAGATCAAATGCTTTAAAGCCTTGCCATAAAGCTATTTGTTTTCAGTTTGTGAATCTTACTTTTTTAATGAGCTTATCTGAAAGATTTTGCCTGTAAAGAGATATGCTTGCATGGTTTATGTATTTGTCACTTCTGTCTTTCCAGCTGCCTGTTCATCAGCAGTTTCTAATCCTGTAAACCCTGTTGCACGCGTATGGTTTATTATTGATCCTGACTATTGATTTTAATCTAACATACTGATACCACATTAAAAAAATACCTATTAATATTTGGTATATGGTTTAATTTTTCCATGATTGAGGCTTCTGCGCATCTCAGCATCTGCTAACAAAATAAATGTCAGCAGCCATTGCCATACTGAAGCAAAAAGTTTGAAAATGTGATGTTAAGTACACTTCAAAAGCTCAGAAACCAGTTAAGTGTGCTTTTATAAAAAACGCTTGTTTCTTGAGGTGCAGCTGATTGTTTGGGGGCATTGTGGGAGGTGTAGCTGAACAGAAATAGCAGAAATAATAATCGGAATGTTTCTGGCAATATTCAGTGAAACTGAAGTTTTGAACAGACATAAATGTGTGCAGTGTTACCAGTCTCTGAGGCAGGAAACAGTTTCTTGTAAAGCAGTTCACATGATAAAAACGAACGAGTAACGATGTCTTGGGAAGATAGGTGAAAAAGCACAGCAATCGGTGATTTCTTACTTCAGGGGTAGAAAACTAGCAGTATATATGCGACAGAAGTCACAGATGTTCAATCTCCAATCGATTCTTCTGTTTTCTTTTGTTTTGACTAGATCCCTGCACCTAAGCGTGGAGAAATAGTGCGACAGATTGGTGATGCCCTGAGACAAAAAATCAAAGTTCTAGGAAGCTTGGTAAAGTGTTTTAAGAAACAGCTTAACTTCGCCAGGGGGTTGGGCGAGTGTGTATGTCAAAACTGGTTTTTCTTGGTTTCTAACGCACCACTCTGCGGTACTAACCTTAATAATTGTTAATATGCTGTTAGTCTCTTAGCTTGCCTAAAGAGATTTTAATTTAAAAGAAGGAAAAGAAAAAAAAAATAATGTAAGATTGCATTCTGGCATCCTACACTGGAAATGGTAATATATAACAGGAAAAGAAAGCGTAATTCATTCTGAGCCTGTACTCTGGCCGGGAGGAGTGTTGCAACTGTTGCCCTGCTGTTCTCCCACTTGCCTGTCAGCTCGGGCACTGTCTGATACTAAAAGTGTCCTGAAAAAGACCTTCCTCTAATACAGAGTCTTTAACCTTGAGCTGTTTCTGGTGATGTACAGGATTTTGCAAAATGACGTGTGGACGCATAAGGCTTCAGAAGATGAGATGGTCTTAATGAGATTTTCTTGCAGTGCTGTGCAGGACATAGAAGGACAGGTCCTTTAAAACATTTGCTAGTTGCTAGGGAAGAAAGGGAGACAAGTGGGGAACTTCTCCCTTTGCTTTTACAGGGCTTGCTTATATGTGCTTCTGTTCAGAAACCGCTGTCAGTGAATAACTCCATGTGTAGTCAAGCCCACAACCTACAAAACTGGGTGACTTTTCAGTTCCTAAATTAGTGAATTTTCTTACTTGGAGGAAAATGTCTTTAAATACCAACTTATTCTCTTACTGATAATCTGTATGTCTGCTGTGTACATCTAAAATGCTTTTAACAGAAGGACATAGTTTAGGATTGACTTCAGTTAAAAAAACAAAAAAATCCTTAACATCCCAGGTTACTGAAATACTAAAGATGTGTAGACATTTTCAGCAGTGTATGAAAATGGAATCTCTCAAACTCACTTTGAGATGTTGTAAAATGAGTAGTTTGCTTATGAAAAATGTAAACGACCATTTTCTTTTGCTGGAGCATAGTAATCCCCCTTCTCCAATTTATTCCACACCTGGTCCACAGTGTATGCAAATGTCCTTATGGAAATTCAGTGTTTTGTTGATCTAAACCTATGAACCTCATTCCTGTTGGATATTTCTTTCAGTAGATTATTTTTAATTTCATCTGTTCATTAATTTTCTCATCTAATTTCCTCCTATTGTATGGGAATATTACTCCCATCAAGTTGTCTATTGTGTTCTTTCTTTAAGTCGTGAATAACTCAGGAAGAGGTGAATATCTTCTAAAGAAAAAAATGTGTATTAAATCTTACCTGGTGTACATATGTACCTGACATTACTGGGAGACAAAATGTATTGGGGATGCCAGGGAATTTTTTAAAAAAGAATTTTGTCTTGCTCTTAACTTTTTCAGGTCTCTTTGGAAATGGGGAAGATTTTTGTTGAGGGTGTTGGGGAAGTGCAGGAGTATGTTGATGTCTGCGACTATGCTGTTGGTTTGTCCCGAATGATTGGTGGACCTATTTTGCCTTCAGAAAGTAAGTGTGTGCATATGTATGTTGTTTTTTGAGTGTGGGGTTGGGGTTTTTTTGTACAAATGAAGAAATGTAGATGTATCTTAAATATACAGTGATGTAATGCAGCAAAATCTCTGTACTGTGAGTTATTTAGGGAGCATGTTGTTTAGGAATAGATATGCTGGTAGGCAGTAGTGCCTGTGGCGTATAGCAAGAGAGGCAATAGATTTTCTCTCCACTCTTTGAAGCGTTAGAGTCTCTTTGATCTGAAGGTGTTAGAGGAACGTATGTAAAACGTACAGCATTGTACTTGGAAATGAGAGACCTTTTTGTCAGTTATTGATTAACAGTCACCATTCTGTTAACTGAATAGTTAAAATAGTAAAACTTCATGTTTTCCTGTTACTGGGTTTTTCCACAATCTAGCTAACCTTGTTCCAGTAAGCTGCAGAGCACATATACTAACAGCTACTGCTCTGACGGACAGAGGAGTGATACTAGGCCCCTTGCTAACATGGTTTCCTTTTAAAAAAAACATTAAATGGATGCAAATTGCGTTACGTTGTGTCTTTGCCTTCAGGACCCGGCCATGCCCTTATAGAGCAGTGGAATCCCGTTGGGTTAGTAGGAATCATCACAGCCTTTAATTTCCCTGTGGCAGTTTATGGGTGGAACAGCGCAATTGCAATGATTTGTGGAAACGCTTGCCTCTGGTAAGATACAGCTCTTCAACGTGCTAACAGTATTTTAAAATTAGAGAGCTATTATCTTGGGCATGAAATTGTTACGGAATGTCTGATGTTTCTGTTATATTTGATTCTATCTCATGTAGGCTTAATTTCTGTTTATTTTTAGGTTCACTTGTAGTCAGAGAGCTTTGTTTTATTTTGTGGTAACCTCTTTTATGAGGTATTGAGATTCAGACCTGTCCAGCCAAATGGCCTGTTAATAAAGAACCCAGGTTGACATCTTGCAGCAGTGATAGTGAACAGTTAATATTTTCAGAATTGGTACAGCTAAAATTAAGAATCTAAATAAGTAGCTTTACTTCCTCTCCCCACTCCTGCTTCACATTTATCTACCTGCTTCACTCTAATGTTTGGCATAGCTCTTGTTCATGGCGATTTCAGTAGAAGCTCTGAACGCTCAGCTGTGGAAAGAAACACTTGAATTGCTCTCTTAACATGCATGTGAAAATCAGCCTATCCAAAGTGTGCTGTATTTGAGATACCTTAAAATTTGCGTATTTTAATTATTTCTTGTCTTGAAGAATTTGGCAGGAAATAACTTCATTCTTTTTTCTTTTCAATTTTTTTTTTTCAGGAAGGGTGCTCCTACAACATCCCTCATTA
Source organism: Gavia stellata (assembly GCF_030936135.1). NCBI lineage: Eukaryota > Metazoa > Chordata > Aves > Gaviiformes > Gaviidae > Gavia > Gavia stellata. The sequence continues at coordinate 67,029,026 of NC_082637.1, forward strand.
GTGTTGCCGTTACAAAGTGAGTTCTGGTTTCTTTGCTTTCTGTTTTGCTTTTTAAACAACTTCTTTTCTTTTTGAGGTATTGCTTAGTGGTCAGAAGAACGTCTTTTCCCTGTTACCTGAGAAGTAACAGTGTATATAGGATGTTACCTATACTGTTGGCCATTTTTTTCTGGGAACAGGGCTGTGCTTCTGCTGAAGTAGGGCTAGCTGTGATGTTTGCTTCCTTGTAGAAGATTAATTGCTGACGAAATTCAGCTTCCCTCAATCATGCACTCATGTTTCAGGATCATCCCGTTTTTTGGGGATTCTCAGCCCAACATCAGCACCCAGTTTCTTGGCAAATTCTTGGCTGGCTGTGTAGACCTATATCCTGGAGATGCCTTCACGCAATCTTTATTATCTAGATTTAGTAACACCTTAGCATGTGTTTCCAGGGTTCAAAACTCATTCTTGATAAAAAGGAGAAGAACTTCAAAGAATATATGTCATAGTGATACTTACTTTAGGTGTATTGTTACTTTGCTTACTATATTAGCATTTCAAATACTTACCTATTGCGTGCTATGAATAACATTTATTTTTAAATGCTAAATATAAATAGGCCCTTTAAAATAACTAATTAGTAAGTCTTGTAGCTTTAATATTAAACTCCTGAGAACCATGGCCCCAAACTACTTACAGGTATTTTATGTAACTCCATGAAGTTATATAAATATCTCTTTCTCATGGTGAGAGACTGTGTGGTCAAGGTTTTTACACACTGATCTAATGCTTGTCTGTGCTAGTTGTGTGGATGCATAATGAATATATTTTAGAGTCTTACTTCTGTGTGAGCTATGATCGTAACACCAAAGTCCTTGATGAGAGGAGTGTGTTATGTGTTGCACAAACTACATGTCAATTAACTGCAAGACTGCTGCTTTTTAAAAATCTGTAGCTGCTTCTACATGGTCAGACAGTTTTAATGGTTTATTCCCTATTATACGAACCTGTCAGAAATCTTTTACGCCTTTGATTCTAGGATAATTGCCAAAGTCTTGGAGGATAACAAACTGCCTGGAGCAATCTGTTCTCTGGTTTGTGGTGGAGCAGACATTGGGTAGGTAACATTTCTTGCGTTTTGTGAAGATGTGTAGAGGATAAAGAATATTCTTTGAGGTACTTCTCGTAAAGTTATTCTGATCTCCAGGATTTCCCAGTACATGCGCATACCTGTTGCCATAATTTTTATCAACTGGTCTGAAACTCTGACCTTGCTGTAAACATAATGTGTATTTCTACTTATTATTGCGAGATCAGCTGCTGACAAATAACGTATCAGGTATTTAATGAAGAGACATGGCTATGTGTATATTCTACTTCTGCATATGCTTACACTCAAAGAATACAGCTAATGTTAAATTCCACTCATCACATTCTTAAGAGTTTTCAATTTCTAGCCCATTGGCCTTTTGGACCACTTGTGGAGGAGAATACTTCCTCATTTTCCATGCTGACATAGGACTCTGCACTTGCTTATACATGCATACCTGTGTTTGGAAGGTGTACAAATCAAATTGTTTTGTTTGATTGTTACAATGTAGAAATTCCCAGTACAAACTTATATTCATATGTATCTTTTGAGCATTTCAAGAGAAGACAAAACAGATGGCAAGCATTAAAAAGGTCACAGGTATGCATGTTTTCTTAGGGAACTTAACAATTGGAGATGATCTCACTACGTACTTTAGACTGAATTTCAAAATTAGTACAGGTGATGCTTTTATGGTCTGAAAAGGGGGAGGGAAACAGCCTTGTTCCTCTTTTCTGACTAAGAAGAAGCTTTCCTGCCGTCTGCTCGGTCACTTACCTGATGTTTGCAAAGAAGTGTCTCTGACTTTAAAAGCTCTCCCTGGTTGAAGTTCGTTTATGTGGAAGTGCAAGCAGCTTTTCCAGCTGTCTGTTCTTGCATTGAACATGGTGGTATGTCTCCTGTTGTGCAGTACAGCAATGGCGAGAGATGAGAGAATGGACCTGTTGTCCTTCACTGGCAGCACGAAAGTGGGCAAGCAGGTAGCGCTTATGGTTCAGGAGAGATTTGGTGAGTGTGTGGGGTCTCCTCCGCTTCATTTCTTTCCATGGTTGGGAAAGGCAGGGGAGCTCCATAGGATTTTAAAATAACAGCTTGTTTCACTTGCGTCTTGTGTTACCTTTTATTTTTTTAAAAGATGGAAATAGGGTGTTGAAACTGCTCAGGGCTACGTACTGCATTTGTCAGTTAGTTCTGTTACAACTCAGCGTTTTTTCCAGGGTATCCACAAATCCATGGTCCTACAGTTAATTTGGGGGGGGCGGGGGGGTGTCCATGAATATAATTTTATGGAGATTGTCAAGATGAACAGCCAGGGCCTATGGTCTTTTGGCAATGTGTTCATGGAGAAATGCCCCCTTGCCTTTTGCTCCTTATAAATACAGGAGAAAAGTTACGATTTTTGAGGTGCTGTTTGTGTTGGTAATCTTTAAAAGTGTACAGGCATGAGTCTGTGCACAGCTGCTGGATTCTAACTTTTTAGTTTTAAACAGAAAACCTTGTGAACAGGATTTTCTTATTTTATACATTTGAAGTTCATAGGAGTGTAAAAAAAAAAAAAAAAAAATCAGAACAGATTGCAAAGATTCATCCACAAGTAGATGGTAACTCCTCCTCTTAGATTTGAGATAAAACAGTTACCAGAGAAATAAATAAGCCTGGTTAAATTTCATGTATGCATTTTGATCTCCGTAGCACCTCCTCCTCTTCTTTGTCTGCATCGTACTATTTATGCTGCAACTATTTCTGTTTTCATCTTTTCCTTTCCAGTGCTATTTTTGCCTATTTTTTTAAGCTTCTTTCTGCCCTAACTGCTTGCCAGGTAGCTTTCTTCACAATATGTGACATATGTAGTATTTGGTGTAATTTTCTGCTTTGGCTAGAGTGATTAGTTGATTGTGATGCCTAAAACTTTTTGTCTATCCAGAAAAATACATTTAATGAAACTTAAAATGAAGTGCAGTGAATACATGTGTGCATGACATAACTTGTTTTGTGTGCTTTTATTAGGTCGAAGTCTGCTGGAACTGGGAGGAAACAATGCCATTATTGGTAATACGCACTGTAGAAATTTAGTCCTATAGATGATATTTAGAAGTTAGTATATCAATGTTTGTAGCAAATTGTCCCTTTTCCTGGTTTTTTTTTTCCACACCTGGGGGTTTAAAAAGCATGTAGGAGAATGTTGGGGTTTTTTCTGTCTTCACTTTTGTGGAGGGGTAGTGTTTTAAATAAAAAATGAAAGTTCAAGCTCTTTTATGTATTCACCATTGAAGTGAAGAAGGGAATGGGAGACGCAGGAAGCTTTACTAATGGGGTGTGGACAATGCCAAATAAATTTATTTTAGGATAGTTCTGATCTAGTGAACACCACATTTTTAGCATTTTAGAATATAAGTACATATATATAAATCATAGAATCATAGAATGGTTTCGGTTGGAAGCGACCTTAAAGATCATCTAGTTCCAACCCCCCCTGCCATGGGCAGGGACACCTTCCACTAGACCAGGTTGCGCAAAGCCGTGTGCAACCTGGCCTTGAACACTTCCAGGGTTGGGGCATCCACAGCTTCTCTGGGCAACCTGTTCCAGTGCCTCACCACCCTCATGGTGAAGAATTTCTTCCTAATATCTAATCTAAATCTACCCTCTTTCAGCTTAAAGCCATTACCGCTTTTCCTGTTACTACATGCCCTTGTAAAAAGTCCCCCTCCAGCTTTCTTGTAGGCCCCCTTCAGGTACTGGAAGGCTGCAATGGCTCCGTATCCTTCTTGTGTTGGGGGCCTCAGAGCTGGATGCTGGTGGGGTCTCACGAGAGCAGAGTAAAGGGGGAGAATCCCCTCCCTCAACCTGCTGGTCATGCTTCTTTTGATGCAGCTCAGGATACAGTTGGCTTTCTGGACTGCAAGCTCACACTGCCAGCTCACATTGAGCTTCTCGTCAACCAACACCCCCAAGTCATTTTCCTCCAGCCTGCTCTCAATCCATTCTCCGCCCAGCCGTATTTGTGCTTGGGATTGCCCTGATCCATGTGCAGGTCCTTGCACTTGGCCTTGTTGAACTTCATGAGGTTTGCATGGGCCCTCCTCTCAAGCCTGTCATGGTCCCTCTGGTTGGCATCCCTTCGCTCCAGCATGTCGACTGCACCACACAGCTTGGTGTCATCTGCAGACTTGCTGAGGATGCACTCAATCCCACTGTCCATGTCACCGACAAAGATGTTGAACAGCGCTGGTCCCAATGCCAGTCCCTGAGGAATGCCACTCATCACTGATCGCCACTTGGACATCGAGCTGCTGACCGCAGCTCTTTGCGTGCGACCATCCAGTCAATTCCTTATCCACCGAGTGGTCCATCTGTCAAATCCATGTCTTTCCAATTTAGAGACAAGGATGTTGTGCGGGACAGTGTCAAACACTTTGCACAAGTCCAAGTAGATGGTGTCAGTTGCTCTTCCTATATCCACCAACACTGTAACCCTGTTGTAGAAAGTCTAAGACACTTACGATACTTGAAAGCAAAGCATGCAGGTTTTTATTTCAGTAGCACATTTACAGGTTTAAGTAGCTTAGGGTATGATCTAGTTCCCATAGAAACATAACATAAATACTGTGAAGCTGAGCAATGTAGCAGAAAGAAAATAAAAGGTAGATAAATACCTAAATTGCTGTCCCATTGTGTTGTAGCCTTCTGTTTCGCCTTTCTCCTGAACAAATGTAATTGCCTATCTAGAATATTAAGCTTTTTTGAAAACCACACTTGAGCAGGTCTTTCTTTTTTCCTGTGCTGTTTTGCAGCCAGTAGCATAAACTTGCTTTATATTTAAAAAATTGTTTCCTTTTTCATATGAAAGTCCTGCTTTTTCTGGAATTGGCTTTGAATGATGGCATAAACATTGTTTGGTTGGACTTTGTTCCAGATTTACTAATAATTTTGGATACTTAGAAAATTCTGTGGGGCTGGTTAGGCTGAGTGGTATTTTGGGGATCCTTTGAGGCTTACTCATACTAGCTTGGCTTTAAACATTCCAATGTCTTCTAGTCAGATGAATTTGTTCAGCTCATTTATATTTTACATTATTATGTACCTATGTGTTTTAGCTACCTTTTTTGCATGCCATCTGGATACACTTTACCATTGTTTCTTTATGCTGCTAGACATCTTCTCAGTGAGAGAAAGCCGAGGTGACAAAAGGGCAAGAAAGTGCATGTAGCTTCTTGGGTTAAAATGAAGCTGAGGTTCTTTGCAAACTTCATTGCAAAAGGCTCTCTTCAGTTGTTCAGACCTACATTTATGTCCAATTGCGTGTGTCTAATTCCAAGTGTAAAAGTAATAGGAGTTTTGAGGTGTTTCTGTATATCTTAGTGTGCTATGCTAGTACGACTATTCCTAATGCTTCTTGACCAACCTGTCAGTTTATTATATTGTTTAGTGTCTTAAGTCTTGCAGACTACCTGTTTACTTCAGTAACAGGCTGATGTTTCAATTTTTGTTAAGTGTTTGAAGATGCAGATCTGAACCTAGTCATCCCATCTGCTCTATTTGCTGCTGTGGGAACAGCGGGTCAGAGGTGCACAACTGCTAGAAGGCTGGTGAGTAAATGTGTATTGTCTGGTTTGGGTAGCTCTGTATTTAAACTTAATTCCCAATAAGTATAACAATTCCTAATATTATGGAGAGCAACAAATAATCTTTGAAACACTTTTACTTTTTCAAAAATCAGTATGATGGGAAAATAAGATGGTAGTTCATCATTCCACTATAATTCTAGCTCTAAAGAGTTTTTTTGTATGAGTTTCTAAATGTGCCTGGTGCTAAAACTCAGGAAAATAAAACTTAACCATACTTCCTATATTTTTCTCTGTTTTCATTGCCAGAGCTTCTTTGCTTGTGCCTGCTACAAATTTTGGTGCAGGGTTTAGATTTCAGCAAAGCAAGGGCGTATGTGTTGCTTACTTTATTTTTAATCAATCATTTTCAACACGTTTAAAGGTGCTACAATGTCAGCCTATGTCTGTATATTTTCAGAGTTGGGTTGATTGGGTAAATATTTGTCAAAATTGATGCAGGTTAACTTTGGGTGTCTAGGAAGGGCAGTGATTTCTCGAATTATAGCAATAAAAATCACTTGAGTATTTGTCCTAAAACACTTAACTGAAGAGTTTACAGAACACATTGGTACCGTTGATCTGAGATGGGGTAAAATTAAAACAGGTTTCTGTTTCTTTGCTTCTTTTAAATCTTCATGGTGAAGATTTTAAATCTTCATTTCATGGTGTTGGTGCTGTTTCAAGGCCTTGCTCGTGTGTTTAACTTTGGGATTTGCTGAATATGAGCAACACTATCTTCACATTTCATTCAGCCCTCTTCAAAGTGCAGTAGTACTTCAGGAATAGTTACATAGGCTGAGCTGTCTTACAACCTTCTTACCACGTTTTGTTTAGTTTCTCCATGAAAGCATCCATGATGAGGTGGTGGCAAAGCTTGCTAAGGCCTATGCCCAGGTCCGCATCGGTGATCCGTGGGATTGTAAGTAGCTATTTTTCAACTCATGGGTTTAGGAGACAAATTTCTGTTTATTTCTTTCTGTTTAAATTTGAAAGAGATTATAGATCAAAGCTATCTAATTTTAGCAGTTTACCAGGGAGTGGGGATAGCTGGTTTCATTTAGAATACAAACCCTGAAAGGGAGGTGAAGAATCCAGCTAATACTGCTCATCTTGGACAGATTAAATAATTACTCCGAAAATGTCATGATAAGAATATTTGCAAATGTATACAGTTTTGTTGAAAGTATGTCTTTGGATCTTTTGTTTTTAGCTGACACTCTGTATGGGCCTCTTCATACCAAAGAAGCAGTGAAAATGTTCCTTGATGCAGTAGAACAAGCAAAACAACAGGGTGGCTCTGTGGTCTATGGTGGAAAGGTGACTTACTTGTATTCTCCCTGCTACATGTAGTGCCCTAGGAAAAAAATACAGTAACATGGTGGCTTAGGCCAAAATTGTACCTCAGTTTGTCCTGTCAGCCATTACAGGATGTTAAGTTAGTCAGTCTGAGAATGTTTGAATTGCAATCATGTCTTTAGGATAAAGATGGGTCTACTTAGAAGCTACCTTCTCCAAGAAACGGCTAAGAGCTTTTGGCTGTTGCTTGCACTACTCCTTAGTTGCAGGTGATGGTGAAAATACAAACAGCATTGTAAATGGTGAATATCAAACACATAACAAAGAAAAATGCTGTTCTGTCCCTGGATTCACAATATCAGACTTCAGGAGATACTGAGAATTCAGGAGAGCCCCTTGCATGTCTTCATCGTATGGGATCTTTAATTCTCATGGACTTAATGTTCTGGCAGTTCTTGTCTTTCACTGGCACCATCTTTATTCCCAATACCTGTAAAGTTCTAATCAGTTTACTAATCAGCTTAAAAGTAGGAGAAAGGAAGTGTTTTTTGTCAGCTGCTAGACTTTGAGATTTGATTACCTCCTTAGTAGACTAAGTTATGCTTCTGTATTTTAAATACTTACGTGAGTAAAATTTAAGTTACCTGCTCAGGTGACCTGACCTTCTATTTCTGATTGCTAGGCACAACTGTAGTAATCAGAACATGAAGGATTCCTTTCCTGCGCTAGTACTAAGCAGGGTGCTGGTTTGAACTTACTCAGTTGTTTCTTCTTTTATGTGTTTTGAAGGTTATAAATCGCCCTGGAAACTATGTCGAACCAACCATTGTGACTGGCCTTCCCCATAATGCACCCATTGTCCACACTGAGACATTTGCCCCCATACTGTATGTGCTGAAATTTAAGGTAAAATAACAATGGGGAATTAGTTAGATGTCAAGAATGCTAACAGAAGAGTCAGGAGAGAGGTTTCAGATGTATGTCATGTTCTTGTAATTGTACCAGCACTTGAAGAAGTGATAACTGTTGTTCTGCACTGTGGGACACCCACTGTAATAGCTTACCTCACTGTGTAGCTACATTTATGTGTTTTCTGTGAAGACCACTGGAGTTAAGATAAGAGTCTGTAAAGGAATAGATTTTTATTGCTCATGTCAACCTGCTCAAAAGCAGGTTGTGTGTTTTGCGCAGTGGTGGAGGTATCCTATCCCTTACCTGGTGCACGTGTATTTGCCAAGTGGCATTCAGTATATTTGCATTATGGCTGTGGTATGTTGGGTTTTTTCCCCACAGTGCTTCTTTGTAACTGCTTTGCTTTGAATAGTCATAGTTTAACCATTGACACACGCTCCTTTTAGGAGGAAGAGGAGGTTTTTGCCTGGAATAATGAAGTGAAACAAGGTCTTTCCAGCAGTATCTTTACCAAGGATTTGGGAAGGATTTTCCGCTGGCTTGGGTATAATTTAAATTACTTTTCTACCTTTCTGAAGTGTAAGATCACAGTCTTTCATGTCTTCTGTTAACCTGTGCACAATGCTAGTTGAGCATTGTATAGCCCCCATTTTAGGGAAGGAGCCTTTCCTTATCCTGAGGAGTATTTGTGTCTTGTCTTTGTTTTTAGGCCAAAGGGATCTGACTGCGGCATTGTGAATGTTAACATCCCAACCAGTGGAGCTGAGATTGGAGGTGCTTTTGGTATGTTACTTACATTTTTTTCTTTATCCTTTAAATGATGAAATCCTATAGCATCAGGTCTAGAGACTTGGTATTATTCCTCACGCTTCATTTTTTTTAAAGCTGGGAGGATTTTTTTTCCTAATGACTCTGGAAGAGAATAAAGCATTACCACTGTAAAACTAATGTAATATAGGTCTCCTCATCTTATTTTTCAAGGTTTTAATCAGTCCATTTGAATTACTAAATCTGAAGAAACCAATGAAGTTATTTTTTGAATTATACTGCTTTAGCAGAAAGCAGAAATTGACTAGAGGTAGTTGGATTTCAGCTTTTAAAAATACCAGTATTTGGTTTTTAGATACTCCGTGTATCATTCCCTGCTCTGCCCTGCCCCACCCCCCATAACTCAGAAGTGTGTTCTGAATGTGTTTAGAAATGTGGCTGAGTGGAAGACTATTTAAAACAGTTTTAATTAAAACAGTCTTGAGCATTTTTATTGTATATGTTTGCATGTGTATGTAAAAATTACAGCATAAAGTATTTTTGTGAGAAAGTCTTTAAATACATTTTTGCCTTTATTTCTCTTTTTTGTATATACTGAAGGAAGTGGGGGGAGAGAAGAAGAAATACTCTCCTTACAATATAAGCAGTACAAGAACCAGCACATTCTTGTACTCTTGTCTCATGTTAAAACAAAATATCTTTAAAACAAGGTCCTCTGGTGCCAACATGATGAGACTTTCAACTCCAGGCAGATGTTTTTAGGATCAAGCATGAGGAAAGAGCTAGCTGTGTGAGTTGTATGTGGTGGTGTTCTGGTAATTATTTCGGATATAGAACAAGGGCAAAGGAATAGTTTTTGCCATGAGTTTTTATAAAGTGTCTCACCTCCTGGAGTTAGTCCAGATTCCCATGCTCCAAAAAAATTTCAAGTTTTCATTTATAACCTTTTTCCTACAGGTGGTGAAAAGCACACTGGTGGGGGAAGAGAATCTGGAAGTGATTCATGGAAACTTTATATGAGACGATCTACTTGGTAAGGCAGTCTTTGTAAATTCCAAATAAATGTAGATTACAGATAAACTTGTAAAAGTTCAAAATGTATAAATCCTTGACTACAAGAGGCTATCTTTGGTAAATGTGAGATAACCATGTATGAGTATAATTGCCTTTTCTTCATGCAAGAATTTGCATCTGTGTTCCTAGTAGAAGATGATTTGAAGGATCTAGATAAAGACCTTTCTTTACTCACTGTTCCTCAAAAGGAAAAAAATAATCTGGTTTTTTCCCCTCTTGCCTGATTTTAAACTTGGCCAAAAATTAACTTACTGAAACTTGTCAGGAAGTACATGACGTGGCAACCACAGTGAGAGGGCCACTATTGCCAGTGGTGGGTGATTTAGCTACATGCTGGGCATCTATCCATAAACCTCCTGACAGGCTGTAGTGATTCACCATTCCCACTCTTTGCTGGCCTCCCTAGCCTTTACCAGTGCTAACTTTGGTTTCCGTGCAAAGGCTTATGAATGTGAGAAATCCCACCTTGATTCTTCTGTATGGACATTCTCCTAGTAAGAGATTAAACAGAGAATGAAACTGTACTTTCTGCTTGATCTATCAAGGAAGAGAGAATGGAAAATATGGTTTTCCCCTGTACATAGTTACCATACTGAAAACCGGAGTAAAGTCAGTTCATAACTTTAAATAGGCAAACTGCTTACAGAATTCTTCTGTACATGTGTGACAGAAATCAGAAGCCTTGTACATAGGAAATGGACTGCATAGTCTGCCTTAGTGATCAAGTCTGGTCTCTAAATACTTGTTTCTCTTCCAGTACAATCAACTACAGTAAGGATTTACCTTTGGCTCAAGGAATCAAGTTTCAGTAACAGCCTTATGAACAACCGTGCCATGAACTCTCCTACCATTTCAGAGCCAAGCACCTTCTAAGCCTCATGGGGAAGAAAATTAATTATCTGAAATCTGTCTGCAGCAAGGATACTAATTCTGTCAAAAAATCAGCTACTCTAAAATTGCTTCACTTTCAATGTATGAAATTACTACTTCAGTCTTCAAATGAGAAGTATGTGGTCTTTGGGAGGAAGGGAGGGTGACTGAAACTAACAAACGTGGATTCAAGCAGCCTGGATAATCTTCTGTTGCCTTATCGCTATATTTCAGCATCAACACTGTCTGTATCCCCTGTCTCCCTGCCATTCACTGGTATTTCCTGGTAGTAGGTCTATACTTCAAACTACGTGCTGAGTTTCCTACAGGTGCTATGGGGGGTGGGCAGTACCGGGCTATTTTTCAATGCATAAATAAAGGTACATTTTGTGAGATACCTTGGGCTTCTAGGTTTGTTTGTTGTTTTGGAGCAGGAACATTCATCTGACTGTCCATTTTCACACACTGAGCTGCTAGCCAGGAGAAGAATCACTGGGCTAAAAGAGCCACTTTAGTTTTCCTGTCTCTCCTTCAGAAAGGAGACTTTGACCCTGTGTGTTGGGAGAGAAGGGGTAAGACCAAGGGCTGCTGTAGTCTCTTGGAACCTCTTCTTTAATGCTAGGAGGAGTCACAGCCAACTCAGTTTGTCACAGCTGTTGTGACACCCTACAGCCAAACCAGCTGAAGAACTGGAGGTGCAGCCAGGAGGGAATATTCTTCCAGAGGGAATTTGCCAGGGAAAGGCAAATTGTTTATGGGTGTTTCACCTTACGTGGGGGTTTCTCATGGCCACTGAAACTACAGCCATCAGCAGCTCGTTTAGGAGCTTTGCTCAGAGTCCAGGATGAGAAAAGGCATGGTGCTACTAGGCTGATGATAGCTTTCCACAGAGTAACTTGTGAGGTTTTTAATACACCGTTTTTGAGGAGATTTCTTTCCCTCTCAATCTTACATGCCAAATTTTCACAGTCTCTGAACATGGCAGAGCCAGTAATTTTGGGCTCAGATTCTAGGACTCTGATTCGGCTTTTGATTTAGTTTGACATTAAGGTCTTACAATAGCAATGTCACCCAAATTGTGTTAAAGGTCCAGTGTACCGCAATGCTAGCTGGTCTTCTTTCACCTTAATATCTAGTTTTAAAATACATTGTATTTTGAATTTTACATCTGTATTATAGAAAGTATTTTGGGTGTCACTTTCTACAGAACAAACAGAAGGCAGCCAAAATTTTTTACTACTGAGATTCTTACAGCCAGGTGAACTCTCTCCTGCAATTCTTTGTGCTTGGCCATTTAACTAGGAAACGAATTTCATGAAAGAATGTTTGCACACAGAAAGAACTGAAATCCCCTAGCAGACAGATAAATAATTAGGAGACAGAGGGCAAAGAAATAATCCAATTTCTTAATTTAATTATTGTGAAAATAGCCCAAGTTACAGAAGCTGTATTCTTCCATATGATTCCGTGGCACTGAATGTCACTGTGAAACTGTCTCAAGAATGAAAAATAAGTTCAAGAACTTGTCTCTTTCCCCTTTTTGCTGCTTATTAATAGTTTTTGGATAGCCTCATTATGTCACACCTGTTCCAGAAAATAACAGCCTTTTTACTCTTTCTGGATAAAATAATTTTACAAGTCCAGTGGTTTAATTTACAGCAATAAGGTTAACTCTGCCATCTGGCTTTAGGTATGTGAACTCAGGCTGTGAAACCGAACAAAAATGGGATAGTGAGTGTGATGTTTGACTGGTCTTCAAATCATTATCTGAAAATCAGTATGAATGGAAAAAAATGTAGGAATGTAATCAAGATGATGGTTGTATAGCAGACACACGAAACCTTTTTCTAAAGGTTAACTTGACATTTTGATATGTAATAATCCCGTCTTCAACACAAATTTTTGCATAGTCTTGCAGAGGACTCAGCTTGAAATACTTGGGTAACCACCTCTGTGTATTACGAGTAAGCACATTAGATATATTTTATGTAGACAAATAGAAGGATGTCTCTAAGTAGATTACAAATTCATCCTGACTTTTGCCGAGAATATGAATTTCTATTCCAAAGATCATGTTATCTGCATTGTCACTGGACTGCTAGTATGGCATTACAGCAGGTAATCATAATGCTTCATCTGCTTCCCAGACACCTTTGAATTCCTTAGATGATTTTTGCAATTTGCTTCTCTCCACCTTTCTGTTCATTTAGTTACCTGTTGTTGAAGAATCCTACCTGAATTGACTAGCTGAATGACTTCCAGTGAAGTGTCTCTGGGGAGAGTGCCTTTTAAAGACAGCTGCAGATTGTAATAGGTTTTGGCAAGGATTTAGGTGCCTTTAAGCAGTTATGATTACAATGAAGTATTAAACTAAGGAGGTTTAAAGATACTGTAGCGACCTGTTTCTCAATTTCTGTTTCAATTTGGAATGTCTGCTCGGGAGATTGTAAACTGCATTAGCTGTCATTGGGTTATCTCACCCAAGGAAAGCAATTTGAGAATTCATAAAATGTGTCTTGGAGTTACTAGTATGTGCAACATAATGAAACTTGCAGTTTTAATACAAATTCTGTCAGCGGCTTCCACTGTTGCATAAACTTAATTACCGCTGAGTGTGTAACACCAGTGAATAACAAGTGTTAAATGACACATGCTCAATAATTCATTTCTTAGCACAGTATTGCTTACTGTGAAATGACCTTGATGGGAACAGTCTTCCAAGTAACTTCCTTTCTTTTTGCCATATTATTTTTAACTGAAGAAAAATGCAAATTCTACTCATGTCAATTTTACTTACAAACAAATAGAGCAATTGCTTTTTTAATGAACAGTGAAAAATCAAATCTGCAGGCTGTGAGCTCTTCCATTCTATTGCATCCTATCGCAGTTTCTAATAGCAGAGTTGGTATGGGAACTGTTTTCAGGAACCAGGAATACTACTCATCAATAGTAGGTCAGAACTCATAATTTGTGGCAGCTGTCTATGTTTCTGTATGAGGTATTATATATAGTTGCTGCATTCAAGACTCATTAGCCTGTACTAATCCATTCAAGTCTCTGCATTAATCTCAACCGGAGCTATGTAAAAAAATAATATGTAAATTACAGGAGAGCTCTTTGCCTGGATTGTCTTCTGAATCATTTGCCACGCTGGTGCTGCACCAACGTGTTGCACAAGTGTATACTCTTATTTTCCTATGTGGAAGAGGACAAAAATTTTGAAGTCTTATATGTGGGTAAAGTGACTTAATCACATAGAATTAAATTTTTGAGTAAAAACAATGGCTTGGCAAGGACTTTTTTAATGTCTTGTGTTCGGTATTCTGAAATGTGTATTCCTTAATCAGCAAAACATGCTGTCATTCGCTACGTACCTCGTGTTTGAAAACTAATGGATTAATTGCATTCAGTTGTTCGCAGACTTAAGCTGCCGCTGAAGTGCTTCTTGCCATGCAAAGCATCTCATCTAACCTTTCATTTTGAACATGGTTGCCTGCAGGTGCATGGTTCAAAGGTACATGCTTCTTCACAGTCTCTCTTTCTTCTGCTAAATTGTTAGCATTGATTTGCCATACAGCTCATTGCTTTCCTCCAGCCAACAGGGAAATGCTTCTGCATTTTAGGACAGGGACTTGCACAGTAAGGCATAGCATAGCCTTTTTCTTAATCGTCGTGTTCCTCCCGGTGTCGCTGCTGGCCAGGCTAAATCCTGCCGAAGGGTGGCAGAGCAGCCTTTGGGTTTGCTAGCCAGCTGTGTAAAACACAAACCTCTTCTTCTGAATGTCTTTTATGTTCTGACACATCTGGGAACACTACTTCTGAGCTGGCAAATAAATACACTTTATTCTGCAAAAGCCTCAGTTTATTAGTGTAATTGTTATATAAAACATTAACTCCAAAAGCCAAAGAATAAAAATAATAGTCTTTCAGCCAGATACTTATCTCCAGGGAAGAACAAATTGTTTAATGCTTACTTTACCCAGTATGTTACTGTTCTCTGGCATTATGGCTCTGTTTTCCTGCAAGCTGATTTCAAGGTGGGATTAAAGGGAACAAACAGTGCCAGTTACATCTCTGAACTTTAGAGGAAGGTACATCCTTTCATTACATTTAAGTCTGGAAAGCTAGAAGTTGGTGGTAGTTGTGTTACACACTTCACAGAATGGGTGTTCCAAACCTCCGTAGTAGCGGCAGTGAAGTTGGCGTCACCCATTCACTTAATCAGGGGAGTGTTACAGAGGTAATGAAATGACAGCATGAAAGTTTAAAAATGAGAGACTGAGGAAGAACAGAGGATAAATACCATCTCTGTTGCTCTTAAGGCTTTTATTTAATCCCCAAATTGTTACTGAGCACTTACTGTCTTCTGTCTTTTGTGGATTTAAAGAGGCTACTCACTCATTGGCCTGTGATATAGACTGACCTATAATGTAAACCTGTCAGTCCGATGTGGCAGCTGTATTTGAAAAGTATCTAAAAAGTGCAGCACATACCTCTTCTTTGAGCTGTGTTTTTTCTAACTACATTTTTTTAACCACAATTGCTGGTATTTCTGTATTTTTAAGACATTTATCACATTATCATATAACCCCAGAATATAAACCTCTTTCTAGCTCATATGTGACTGTATTCACTTACGACTGTACATGCTCACGATTATGTGTTTGAGAAAGGAAGGATATCTGTTTGCCCCATAAAGAATAAAGACGTTCCTTCTCCTCTCACCTTGCCTTGGTTTAAGGCAGCACAAATAGCAGAGAACAGTTATGGTGATGTTTTATGATACAGTGCAAGTCTAACTATCCTCCTAAGCTTTGCCATGATATTAATGATATGATACAGTGCAAGTCTAACTATCCTCCTAAGCTTTGCCATGGTATTAAATCTTTGTAGGTTGAAAAAAAAATGTGACGATTTTAGCTGAAGGAGAGGGTATGTAGGATCATGGAGTGACAGCAAAGGAGATGATAGAAACTTAATGGCAATAAGAAAAGAGTCAGGGATGGAGCACAAGGTAGGAAATCTAAAAATGGTGACTAAAGCATTGCTGTTCCAAAACAGGCTTAACCAACATTGGCTGTTGTGACCCTGTCTTGCCCACTGATTTCCTTTCCATATTTTTTGGTTAGCTGTGTTACTGATTTTTTTTTTCCCCTGCCAATTGAATGCTGAAGTGACTCCCTGCAAAGTCTGACAAGCACCATAGCTGTGCAAGGGATCCTGTAGGAAGACAGCAACCAGTCACTGACTGCACAAAAAGGAAGGGCCTTGAAAGTGAGGATGAGAAATTCAAAACCACCAGCAAAGGAGGTGGTGAAGCTGGGGTAAAAGACACAGGCAGTATTGCAGAGGAGAGAGAGGACCCAGTACCAGGCTTTTAGATGCTGGATGTTACATTGGGAACGCTGGGGAAGATGAGGTCAGACTATTGCAAATGGTAGGTAGGGCAGAGTGCACAAAATAGGATAGATTGAAAAAGCATGTTTTTGAATATTATATAAAGGAACAAAAGGGTAAGAGAATTTCTGGATGAGGGGAACAGGGAAAGGAGACAGATGTAGTTTAAGCTAACACATAAGGCTGCAATTAGGGCAGATAAAGCATAAGCAGACATACTCATTATGGAAAAATATAATCCTAAACCTCTGAATCTGTTAAGAATTCATGGATTGGAGCATGAACCCAGCAGTAGGGCAGGCTGTCAAAACTATCTATTGTGATTAAGGAAAAAAACAGCAACAACACAAAGGAAAGCATCTGAGAAGATCTGAGAATAAACATTCCTGTTTTGATGGTTGTGCCTCTGTTGATGTTTACTGTAGAAATTATCGCAATGTCATTCAACATGTTTTGTGTAAAAAAATAGTAAAAAACCCCACACCAATCTCTTTGTTCCATGTTTTTTAAAATAAGCTCTGATTTATTAATCCATGCATTTCAGATCTCTGTATTTGTTAGATTTATGTCAGCCAATATTTGTCTAAGTACTCTAGCTTGCGTGCTGACCGTATCATTTATTCTTCTCTCTGTTCACGGCTGCCTTCTTTTTGAACAATAAATACTCGAAGTTCACAGAAAGGCTAACCCTTAATGGTACTTAGCCTGTGTTACTCCACGTTGTGTTGTTCCTATAGGAAATAGTAAATATGAAGCATACTTTGCACAATTCTTTTTATGAGGTCTTCAAATCACAAAAATGAGAAGTTTGTCATTCCTCAGAGTGTTAGATTCTTTCTTTGGGGCTGTTCTGAAGCTGGGTTAAGACATTGGTGTTTCACAGTCTGCTGAGTTTGCAAAGAATAAGTGATTTGCTTGGTTTACAATGGCCCTCAGCTAATCAGAAAATGTATTTTGAATTCTGTATTTAAGCTGCTAAGAAAACTTGTTTTGCAATGTGGGTTAAAATACCAGGAAATCATGGTCTTTCATTATTTCCCTACCAGAGATCAAAGTGAGTTCTGGCATAGATTACAGCAGATACAATGAAAGTCAAAACCATTCATTTTTCCCGTAAATACCTATAGACCAACATGCTTTTTCTATAGCATCTCCCTGACTTTGCATTTGTTTTAACTGTTTATCTAGTTCATCATTCTGTAGCTTCTCATTCCTCAGCACTGAGGTGAGATTAGTCAACCTTTGTTATAAGTCAGTAAATCAACATAGCAGAGCAGAATATATTTGTGCTCTTCTTTTCTTGTTATTTTGGTTTAACACTTTTTCTGTTTGAACTCTGTATAATTCTGTATCATTGCTCCAGAACGGTATTTGCTGGGAGTGGAGAATCTGGATCTGCACTTGTCTTTACCAGGCCACTTAATTACGACTCACGATACTAATTTTTCCTTTCTTCCACCAAGACAGGATGAATACAGTGAGTGCAGCCAAAGCACAAATCAAGTTCTCCCCAATCTCTGTTGTGAACTACTGTTGTTCAGCTTTCGTTTCCTTCACAGCTCTTCCCCAGGAGAGAGGGTGCGAGAAGCTGTATTTTTCTGCAATACACTATTCTGCTGCTCTACTTGTCCAAGAGATGAGAAAAGCTGTCTGCCCTTTCTTGCAGCCTGAGCTGCCCCGCTGTGAATGCCTGCACTCACCAGGGCAGTGGGCAGAGCCGGGGAGCCAGCACGCCGGCATGGCCTCTGCCCGTGGCCTCCCTGCTTCCCAGCAGCAGAGCCGGTTGCCAGAGGTCAGAGGTACCAAGTAAAAGCGCCGTGCTGTATGAAACACAAACGCGGTGGCCTGACTGCCGTGTTTCCGAGGGTAAAAGCAATGCATGCCCACAGCTGTGCATGAGCATCTCAGACTGCGGGAGGTCTGCTCCTGTCTACAAGATTTCCAGAGAAATTATTATTGCTCTACATTTACCCGGTGCACAGACTGCAAGGTAAAAGCACAAAGATTTCAATACGAATACAGCTTCCTTCACACGGTTGTGGCCAGAGCAGGATTTTGGCTTGTGCACTGAATTGGAGGCTGAACAGAATCTTGGTTAAACTGCTGCCTCTTCATGGTGGTTCCCACATAGGACCTGTGTGGCCCTCTGGGACGCTGCTGTTTTCTCTGTGACCCACCAAACTGTCTGGCAGTGAATCAGCCACTGTCCCGCAGCCTTTGGCTGCCTGATTCGGTAGATTTTCCCAGAGCCAGGCTAGGGAATCCCACAAAATCTAGTTGTAACTGTTTTCTTTTATGACCAGGGGTATATATGTGTGTGTATAATGGTCATATCCAAGCTTGCTCTTAAATACAGATAAGAGCTGCCAAAAGGGAATTAGACATCCAAGGCAGCATCTTCCACATCTACCCATAGGAGATAAATGTGTTTTTACCCTGGAGACTCGAAATTTCCAGCTCCTCCTTCCTCTGCCAAACTGGTTACTCAGATGCTCTGATGTGTTTAGCAGAGCTGAGGCAGCAGAGGTGACGCAACATACCTTTGCACTCTGGGCTTTGCACAAAGTAACCCAGCTGATTTTCCTGGAAGAGAATTAGGGATACTTATGGCACTGCACCACAGGCATACTGGTGGGGATGGGAAGCAGCAGCACGTCACCAGGAAGGGGGGGTGACAGCAGTACTGGTCTTTAACAAAGGCAACAGCTGGCAGGATGGAGAACTGTCACAGTCTGCCTCACTTAAAAATGCTTAATGGTAGAGGAAATGGGAACATGCATATGTCTGAAGTGACTTGGGCAGCTATATGACTAAACCTTTAAGGATCAGGCAATGTTGATTTCTTTACACTCATTTTTAATCTCGGGAAAGACACCAGCCGCTCAACCTTCTGAGTGGCGCAATAAATAATAATAATGTAGCTGGCCACAAGTGTTTTGCGAGGGATTGCTCATTTTAAGTGCTAGAAAGGTGGTGGAAAGACAGGTAGTGTAGGTTATTCAAAAAGCCCTGCATGCCTGTGGTCTAGCTTGTGACGCATGGTATTGCCAATAAAACCCCAGGTGAGCAACTCCCTGTTCTCATCAACAAGCCCAAGGAGAGAAGTGGGCTGATTGCATGTGGCTTAGAAGAACAAGAAGAACCACTGAGTCCTCAAAAGAGGTGTCAATGGATTTTTTTTTTCTGTTTGGCTCATTTGTACTTTCTGAACTGTGCCCTCACTAAGCCAAGTAGATTTTGGAAGTAACATTACTGACTTTTTTTTTGCCTCAGGAAATCTATATTGAAAGTAGCAGCTTGGCAGCAACTTGTGCAGTGCTGCTTCTTGCGTGTTGTCATTTGCACTCCTGCCAAAAGGCTGTCAGTGCCCTGAGCCAGAAGCCACTGGTTGCTCAGACCTCTGAGCCAGTACACACTCACCCACTGCAGCAATTAACACTTAAATTGCATTATCATATGTGTTATACAATTGTATGTATGTGATGCAAAGCAGTGGGGAAATGCCCTGGCAGGCCACATAAAGACCATCACAATACATAGACTTCCATCTTTTGGACAATTTCTTGATTATAAATTGATTAGATAATCTAGGCTGCTAATGTTTACCTTTTGATGGGGCAGATTTTCTACCTACTTTCTTAATAAGGTTGCCAAAATTTGTTCTAGACTGATTACAGATATGAGGTCAAATATGTTGGAGGAAACATTGAGACTTCAGTTCAGCTCATAAAAGATCTGTGTTTCATTTGCTTGAATTGCACATCCTCATTACTCTGCGATGATGGCAAAACTGTTGCGGCACTTACTTAATGTTACACTCCTCATCCCAGCATGATTGATAAGGACGCTGCTGTCTCTGGTCACGAGGCTGTGGTTGTTAGCCTTTGTGCAAGCTTTTTTGCTTATGAAATTTTTGTGTCAAGTTCAACGTAGGAAGGAATAGTTCTCTCCTCCTAGGGCTTCCACCATCCCTGATGGGACCAGTATGGGATGAGCATCCACTAAAAGCGCATCCCTGCATTCAACAGCAGTGGCACATAGCTTTAAGTGGTGGAATCACCAGGAGAAGTGACAACTAGCAAAAGTGGTGAAATAATAGCTTGAGATTTAAAATTTTCCCAGTGAAGGTACATTATGGAAGGACTTGCATGGGGGTGATGGGAGCAGAACTGTTCTGCTGCATGGGGCAGGAAAAAGCAGTAGGAGAAATCCTGGACTGCTCTGAGCTTTCCAAGTCCAGGCTCCCAAGCAGCCTTCCAGGATGGCCCAGGACACTACGCAGTAATAATTTAGCGGCTAAAGCAGCATAGCTGTTACATGGTCACTCATCCATGCTTGAGGCATATTGTAACAAGTTTTTACTTGTTGGAAAAACTGTAAAAAAAACCAAAAAACCAAACCAGCAACCTGTTCTATGATTTAGACATTAACAGCTCTGTTTTTCCAATGGGATTTAAATACATCTGGTTTTGCAGTCCATTCTTGCACATTGTAAAAGAAAGAATGGATCAATTCAGACCAGAATAAATACCCACACTCTGGAAATCAAACTAGCTTAAAGATCTCTCAGTCTGAGAGCTGAAAAAAAAAAAAAAGGTAGGTTTCAGAAAGACAGGAAAAAAGCTTTTAAAAAGAACACTGTACAGTACACTGTACAGTTGTTACTGTATGTTTCCAACACAAAAAGAACCATATTTTTTTGCCAAATGCAGAAACATAAATGGAATTTCTAGTATTAGCTTAAAGAGCTTATTACAAACATTAAAACATGCAGGATTTGCTGGCTCTGCTTCTCACAGCCGAGTAGAGATGATTCATGAAAAAAAAGTGAATGGGAAAAGAAAACTGGTAAGCAGAGAAAGTAAGAGATGAGGGAGATGATTTCTGTCTGGTGTTGGTACCCAGAGACTAATTTCCGTATTCAAAACAAGGAGGAAAAAGCCAATGAAGTGTGTCAGCACATAACCTTGATTTTGCAGGAGAAGAATGAATATTACACTTCGTTTACAGTCCATCTTATCCTGAGGCATACTTGCTATGGTAGACATGCTTCCATCTTTAATATTAAAAGCTGTCACAACTTCAAAAAAAATCTGATTTCCATAGGTTTGAAATAGTAATACAGGTCTGATTGTGCTAGGTAACGCTATCTGCTTCCTGAGGGAACACAAACAAAAAAAAATAGAAGTCACAAGACAAATACATTATTCTTTGATAATCCTCCGTTGTCCTCCGTTGTCCTCCATTGTCCTCCATTTTTGTGTGGAAGCTTAAGTTATTGTTGCTGATGCATCTGGTCCATCTCAATCATCTGTGCCCATGGCTTCTTGGGAAAGCACAGAGGTATGGGGCAGGTGTACAGAGAAACTGCCTCAGAATATTCTTGCCGTTTCCAATGATGCTGTTTCACTTCACATGGAATAAAAATACATAAAACAATAGAGGGAAAAAGTAGTAATGTCAGCAAAACTCCTAAAATACGATTTCAGACATTGCTCAACAGGTCTGTCTTTGATACTGGGCTGTCTTACAGACTCTTCTTCATATATCTGGTGGAAAATTAACTATTTTTGGATGAGTTACTATTTAGCAGATCAACTTTTGGATCCGGGTTACATCTGGTAGCACAAGAAGGGAAATGGAGATAGAGGGTGGGCTATAAGCAGAAGGAAGGAGTAAGTAAGTGTGGGAGCTCTCAACAGCCAACTTGGAGCACCCTCATTTCTTTAGTCCTAACCCTAATCCAACTCTTGTGCTTTCATTAGTTCAGTTAGACCCCAAACCACAAATTGTTTTCATGGGAGGTGTTACTGTGATGGTCAAAGCGTGATTTCAGGACCAGAAATGTATGAAGGGACTTGGAAGAGAATTGTGGCAGATGTGTTCTCACAATCAAGAAGTTTAAGTCTTCCAGCTCAACAACCATCATCTTCCTTACAGCCATTACTGTTCATCAGAGTCTTCAGAAGGCTGTTTCCAAATCAGCTAATGTAGATTCCCCCCCCCCCCCCCCCCCCCCCCCCCCATGTGTGCTGTTAGTGGCATCACTTAGAACTGTTTTGGGGGAAAACACAGAAGGATACCTCTACATGGTAGTATCATAAGGCAGTGTCATAAAGGATTTTTTTTTCACATGATTCATCTGTGAGAGAAGGTTCATGGTTCATGACATAGGTTGTAGAAACAGCTGTTAGTATGAGCTTATTTTCTTCCCACCTTGCCCCTGTTCCAGAATGCCGCCACGTGTGCATATTACCACGATAGCAAGATGTAAGTGCAGGAAGGATTCAGAGCTGTATTTTGCCCTGCGTGCCACGTCCAGCATGTAAGGTTATAATTAAGTTATTCATTACCTTTTCTACTTGGAAGTAGCCCTTTATCTATCTGTCTGTAGATAGTGTGAACAGCTGGTTTTTAATTTTGTACTTGACAGCACATTGGAATGATTTTCCTTTAATCTCCTGCTAAGCACTGCTAAAATGCCTACTCAGTGGAAAATCACCTTATCAATACCATTAAGTGAGAACAGCAGTTGAAGAGGCCTTTATTGTACAGTCCAAACTACCTGCATTGCCAAAGACTAATAAATCCTTATTATGAAGCTTAATGCAGAACGTCACACCTCCAGAGTAGTATGCACTTACTACGTCATCATGCATCATGACATAGGATTGCTGTTTGTTATGTAAAGTCTGGGAAAAGGTATCTTTTCAACTTTAAGAACATAATGAACTTTTAAGCACTATCCAAATGAACTCAGTAATTACCAGGGCAAGAAGGTCAGATACACAATAAAATACATTGGCACAGGCTCCACACACAATGGACAAAAGGAAAAAAAATGGGAGGGGGGAAAGAGCTGTCTAGACTGAATTCACAGAGGCTGGCAGCTAGTGAGCCTAGTCAGTATGAAATGTATATGGAGGACAATGATTTCTTGGACTCTCTCTTCAAGGAGATAATTTCCAAGTTTTTTGGCACAGATGTCTACTTAGTAAACAGACATCCAACTCAGGGTGGTTACTCCTTCCACCAACAGTAACACTTCAGGAAAGGTGTTTGGACCTTCCAGGAGCGGGGAGATTTTGCCACAGATACTGCCCATTGTAGGGAAAATGGTGAAGTGATTCATGCAAAGCATTTGTAACTAACTTCAATAGGGGATAGCTGGAATATTCTTATACTCTTTGTATTAGAAGCATGAACTTAGGGAGGGCTTTGCTAACATAAACTGACTTGAATTCCTGCTCGACATCTGCTTGCTAAGATGCTGCAACCTGACTACTTGTTTGTAAATTATAATAGAGATTATACCAGCCACGGAAGAAAGACAAAAGCTTCTGGTTATTACACCAATCCTGCTGGTATCTTCTCTGAGCAATTTTCTGATCAGTTCTTTCTTGGGATCATCCCCTTTGAGGGTCCTACCAATTGCAGGTGTAGACAAGGGCTCCTAACCATGCTGCCGTGAAGATGTAGGCCTAGTCACCCAAATAATTTTAGATCTAATCTAAGCCGAGTAGGCACAATATTGCTGGCCAGTTTGACTAAATGGAAACGTGAGGGTCAGCAGAAACCACCAGGAGGAAAAACAGAAGGTCTAAAAACAACTGTGTATATATCACTGAAATGCCTATATTTTGGACAGGAATACTTATAGGCTTCATAACATTGTGTGAAGCTCAGGGAATAAACTCTCGTAAGTGCTGCTGAGTTAGTACAGATAGCGTAGATTGTTCTATTATGTGCATTTGACTGATTTGTTTTTTAAATTCAGGAAGGCTACTGATAAACAGGGAATAACTTAAGAGAAAATTAAATTACATTTACTGGCTTATATTTTGTGGTGGCTGTTCGCTGAACAACAGATTATTGTGAAGCTCTACAATTATAAACTTGTGTTACACTGATTTTATAACCCAAGAAAGCAAAACAACAGATCCCTTTTGTAAAGTCTCATTACACACAACCATGTTTAGCAGAAAGCTCCACGGGGTTCAAACCATAAACTCGGAAGTGTCAAATGAAATTAGTCAATTTTCCCACTTGAGAAAATTTGCATGTCAGGCTCCGATAGTCTCACCAGGCAAACTGAAAGCAGGTGCTGGCAAAATCGTTTCAAACGACATTATACCTCTGGTGTTTACAGAAGCACACACACAGGCACTGAGCACAAAAGAGACTGTTTGCTCAGTTTTCTGTTTAAATAGCCAGCTTTTTCATGATCTTTATTGCACGTCACACCTGCTCTGTAAATGCAAAATCTCCTACATTCTTGGGACTAACACCTCACTAGCAGCTGCAACTGAACCAGTTGAGCAATAGCCTGCAAAGGCCTGGATAGCACCAACCCGGAGATATATTTAACGTTTGTCAGCTGACTATGAGCTGGAAACTTGGAAATGAAAGTGCGGGCATAGCAGGAAGCGGAGAGCATTACTACACACCTGCATGAAGGTTCAGGAGAAAGCAGTGATAGTATTAAAATCAAACACACGTGCACATGCACACACAAAACTGTTCGTCTTTTCTGCAATTGCTAACAGGAGTTACTACCTTTCATGTTCTGCTGAGAGGAGGCTTTATAATACTTCCCCTTCTTGGAGTACCAGTTGCATCTTTCACACCAACAGTATCATAAACTTGATACCCCTCAGCCCAGGCCAGTTCAGGCAACTGATTTGGCAGAAAAGTTACTCAGCAACCCCTCAACCCAACCAGTCTCTCCAAACCCACACTACTTTTTCCCCTCTGTTCTGCTGTCTGTGAAAATGCACAAGAATCTAACAACTGGGGATATGGAAAGGGGAGAAATAGAAAGGACTCTTCCTCTTGACAGCAGCCTGGAGATAGATGAATTCCCATACACCACAAAATCATATCTGTAAGATACCTCCATGTCCCCCCTGGTCCCCAGCAACTATTAGCTATTTGGTAGATGTTCATACCAGTGAGGTAGCGTAAAACACTTTAAAAATCAGTCCCATCAGGCCAGGATGTAGGGACTCCACTTGCTGGACATTGGCAGAATATACATGGAAAAGTCAGATCTTGTGTATGACTCCTACCCACAACCACCAAAGTGTCTTTGGAGTTTCCTCAAAGTCCATTTTCTGAGAAAGAAAATAAGGCAGCTGTTTAGTTGGTTGGTTGGTTGTTTTATTTTCTTCCTTAGAATAAGCACTTACATGAACTGAAGAAGGTTGGGCTAAGACTGTTAAGAAAAAATAATTCAGTCACCAACTACAACTAGAGAAAACATTAGTGATGTGCCCCTGTTGCCGTCCATACATCTGCGGTTTCAAAGCATCTTGCCAGAACCTGGTACTACTACTAGGCCCTTCACGGCTGGTGGAACCCAGTTGCTGTTTTTCCAACCTCTATTCTGTAAGGGACAACCGACAGACAAAATTTGAAAAATGAAACCAAAAAGAAATCAGAAATTCAGCTTTTTTAATTGTATTTCCAGGCAGCCTATGCAGCGATGGTGTGCTAAACATTTGGTGTAGATTTCTGACTTCCCCAAAGTTGGACGTCTTTCCCACCTATTTCTGCAAACTAGCACTTCATCTTTGCCAAACAGCAAAACCCCTCCTCGTGGACTTTGCTTGCACTGCCTACCACAGATGCCGGGAGGAGAAGCCCCCTTACTCTTTGCCTGACTCCCACCCTTGCAGGAAGCAGCTTTTCCTTGATCATCACTGCTGGTGTTACTTCCTCCCACACAGGACTGGAGCAAATTCTTCCTCTTCAGTCACAGGATTGAAACCACTCCACTCCACCCACACGTCTAAACTTCACCCCCACAGGGTCTTGCGTGCGCTCTGTCTCCCAGTTTGGAAATACTGCAGTACTACACGCTGCCCAACTGCGCGCTGACTTCTGAACAGTATGACATCCTCGAGGCATCCTCCTCCTCCCTCCAGGAAAAGGACCAGCGAGGGTACCTACCAAAGAGCAGAGAAGAGGTAGCCACATTGAATTGCACTGGTGAGCTGAGGTGACCACAGAGTCACAAGCACCAGGTGTCACTTCTTCGGAGTGTAATTTGCTTCTCCTCCATTTGAAAGACTGTGTTACACCTTTGTCCAGACTCACTTCCCCTCACATGCTGCTGCAATGGGCTAAAGGGCACGCATTCACCTCTGATTACTCATTCACTCTGGTAATTATTCCGTTCCCTTATGGCTAATGATACGGGTTTAGCCTGCCTGCTTTACATAAGGCACATGCCAAATACTGTCCCTCTCCCCTTGTTTTCCTATAGCAAAGCACATCCTTGCTGATGTCATGGAGCAACAGGCTAACTCAGTTCAGCTGCTGGATTTAATCAAGTTTCCTTGAAACTTTGATAAAGGTGGCAATTTTTAAACCATAAACAGAACTACGGACTTCTGTTACTGATACAGAATTAAAGGGAGGGAAGTAGAGAAGAAGGGAGAGGATGAGGTCAGAATCCAAAAGGTTGCATAAGCTGGTTAACTGTGGAAGGAGAGTAGGGAAAAGGATGGAAAAAGAAGAAAAAAAATTACTTATTTCAATAGTTTTCCTGTGAAACCAAGTATTACAATCATCTCATGATAGCTGAAGAAGGAAAGGCACAGGCTGCAACAGGGAGAACAGACAAATCTCACAGATTTCTGACAGACCATGCTCAGATGGAAACCTGAGCCAGGCAGGCACATTAGAGAACACACAGGGCTTGCTCAGCTGCCTCAGCATTACAATACTTATCCAATATCCTTCACAGAGGAATCACCGAAGAAAACTATTAACATTTCCTCAAAACTCTGGGGTCCAAATTTATTCCTACTGTTGCAGTCTGGTTGCCTTGAGTACAGCTGAGAAAGAGGAAGCGCATCAGCAGGATACAGTTCCTAACCCTTTGTGTTGGGTATTGGGTTTTGCACAAACTTTGTACTGTAAGGTATGAGCCTACTAAGATCGTGAGTATCATGTTTGACTAAAACTGATGGATGGAATTGGGTTCATCCAAATTATAGTACTGAGTCGCTTGTTTTAAAAAAGTTTATTTAAACAAAGTAGGTACATTTCACAGAAATGGTTATAAAATGCATAGCATATTATAAACAATACTGTTACTTTACAGATAGTAGTTGTTATTATCCTAAATACTGCTTTTTAAAAACTAACCAGAAATGAGAAAGCTAAAATCCCCAGTTATGCCATCTTAGGCACTGTGAAAAAAATAGTATCATATAACAAAGCAGGTGTCCACTTTTTCATTCACTCTACTGATTGTATTGCTGCATCATTAATTTGCAAGTTGCTATTATGTGGAAATATCTGGTCCCTGGAGTCACACACCAAGACTAGATTTCCATCAACTGGAACACAAATTGCACTTGCTCAGCCAACCAAAACCCCATGCAACTCCAAGGAAAGCTGACTGAGGGTCTTCACACTAATTAACTTAATGGACAGAGACCACGTGAGTGGACAAAAAACCTAGAAGTTCTAAGTCGTGCAAATATGTCACACCCATACTGCTATTCATAAGCAACTTGATCGTAAGTTGGCGAGTCCACACACATTTCAAGCTCGACTTCAATGGAAACTGAATGTCCAGCAGAAACAGACCTTACCCTCAGTGGTGACGCAATGCCACAGAAAGTGGAATTGAGCCTTTCTACAGCACCTGAGAACTGAGCACACCTTGAACATTCAGAACTTCACATAACCAAATGTAGAGGTGTCTGTTTTCTGATCTTTGGGATGCCAGGCCACAAATAAGTAAAAATGAAGAGCACCGATCCATAACCATAGCTGAGACAGATACCAGCTCATTCACACAACACTTCAGCACATGAATAATGACTGAAATTTTTCCCATGTATACTTCAGTGACAATAGGCAGTAAGCATATGTTGAGGTAAAAGGAGTTGCACCAGGTTTGCACTGATGTAAGCAAGTCTAAAATCAAGCAAGCTATAAAATCCATTAATTCACGCACAACAAAGAAGAAAAAATCCCCATATTGTCAAAACTTATAGATACATGTAGATCAAAACATGTATGTTTTCAAAACATACAGATACATGCTCAAGAATAAACTGACTTTCTGCATTATGACATGAGCTTTACAGTAGTTTAAGCTTGGCTTGCACTGAAAATAAAGCTTGAACTCTGGCCCGCAGAGCTCCTTTGGAACTGTTTGTCAAGAGAGAATGAGGTCTGAAGCAGTCCAAGAATATCGATGTTTCATTCACCATCTTCAAGTAGTTTTTGTAAGTTGTTCTGTATCTTAGAAAAAGAGAGAAAAATAATTGGGAGGCAGGAAGTGTTATACTGCATTTAAAAAAAAAAAAATCAAGACATACTCTTCAATATACTCTTTATGTGCACGTTAATTCTGTCACAACTATTCATAGCAATAGTATTCATGTTCAATGTGTTCTGCACTAGAGTCAAAGGAAACATCTGGATGCGATCAGCCAGCAGTACACCTAGCTTTCATATTATAAGTATCTCCTGCAATTTCCTCCTATGGATTCTCTCCTTCATTAGGTATGAGAAAATAAGATAGAAAAAAAACTAGAGCTAGAAAGAAAGGGACAAGAAACCCAATTATTTTGAACTTGATCAAAACCCAATAAAAGCCTTCAACTTCGAAGTTGCAGCTCTTAGGTTTAAGTGGATAATTCACATAGTTTTGTAACAGCTTCAGCTACACAGCTGGCTATGACACATGCACAGCAAAATAAGGTCTTCTAACCATTAGTGGACATGTCCTATTTGCCAGATTTAGTGTACGGATTGTGGGTTATCTTCCCTTAGTTACACTGAAGTCAATGCCTGTCAGTCGCATCCTCAAGGATGATTTACACAGACCTATTTTACACAGCCTATTTATCCACCTTTCATCTCCTTGTCCTTAAAAGCAGAGAGTGGGGAATATAGTGGGTCACATCCCTTGGCACACATGTTCTCTATATCTTAGTAACTAGCAGTCATTTGCTACGGAATGTTTAGTCACTGTTACTTTCAGACTTTCATTTGAGGAGCCACTGTACTTCCTGTTCAACGATACCACTTCTTAATCCTACCTAATGATTTCTAGCCCAGATGCACACCTTTTTCAAGAGGGGCATTTTGGGGAAAGGAAAACAGTAAGAAGCGCCTAATTTTACAAGAGCCAACACATACACAGGTATTTCCTTTTCACAAGCTACATGAGATTAAGGTAACGAGTAACATTAGGCCATGTTTTCCCTCCCCCAATTTAACGCTTTATCCTCTGATAGACATGGTACATTTTTACAACCTGTTAAATACACTTAAATGCCAAAGCAAAATTCTGCTAAGCCAAGATAATTCCTCGGCTCCAACCATGAAGTGGAGCTTGTAAAAATCACAAGGTTACACTGAAAAAGTCATTGCAACATATTCTTGCACTGAACATTTTTTAACTGGAGAGTAATTTTTAGTTTTTAACCTAGATAACTTCTGTGCCCTAGTTCACAGTACTGCGGTTGCACAGGAAGCGAGAGGAGAGACAAGTTACACTGGAGCTTTTATGCTACCTTTGCTGCTGACATCAGCTGCAGCCAATTACTAGCATTTTCACTAAGGCATGTGAAACAGTTAAGCAACTGCAGTAACTTTGCTCAGAGAACATAAAGCTATTAGATTTCTACCAGTTTTGCAGTACAAGAGTAGGGTCAAACACCCTGTTCTAACCACTGCTCATCTAGATTAGAGAGGACTGGGATGTGGCAATATGCAGCTACAGGCAATACTCATTTAGCTTGTATGCACAGCAGTTGACTGTGTCTTGAGTATTTGGCAAATACAAGGTAAGACTTTAAAGGTCCAATCCTGCAGACACTAACTGAAAAAAGCACATGACTTAAGACTCTAATTCAGGACAGACGGTCACTTCTCTGGGAATAGCTGAATGATCTGACCACCCAGCTGCCTTTTACTGTGTCTCCAAGCAGAGACTATATAAGGGAGTGGGAAAGTGCCTAGCTCTGCTGCAAAGGGCTGGCTGGCTTCCCACTGAAATGAAGTGAAGGTCTCCTATGAACCATCTTGCCAGCCCGTCCCAGACAGCTGGAAAGCAGTAACCTCTTAAATGACCTAACTTGGCTAAAGATTGTATCTGGTGAGCATTCTCCCCTGTATTCATATTGTTACTATGCAGAGCATACAGAGGGGTTATGCTAGCATTACTCTAGACTTCCATAGCCAAGGAGGTGGAGATGTGGGGAGAGAAACCTCTTTTTGGCAGTCTTTGTAAAACCTATGCCACACAGGTAAACAGTGGTGTTATACAATCCTAGCTTTATGCTATTTGAGAAACTTGGTTTGGGAAGAAAAGGTGTTGAAAGATCTTGGCATGCACTCAGTTTTAGAAACAGAGGTGAAAATATCCCATGCGACTTAAGCACATGGGAACTCAAGTAACTTTTGTTTTCACTCCACTAATACTTTTTTTCATGCTTGGTCAGCGTATGTGTTCCCAACACATGACATTTCATGGGTTATGTGAACCCATGTTCCGGGTGCAGTTGTCAAGGTTTGGGGGCAGGGGCGGAACAGGGAGCTGCAGGGGCAGCTGCTGTGGGAAGAGGCCAGGGGCTACCCCGTGCTGGACACAGCTGTTCCAGCACCCTCCAGTGGACCCACTGCAGGGCACAGCTGAGTCCATCAGCCAAGACAGCATTGGAGCCTCTGGGAAAGTGTATTTAAGAAAGGGGAAAAACACCACACAGAGAGTGGAGGAGAGTAAGAAGGTGAGAAACTGCAGAAGGAACACCAAGGTCTGAAAAGGAGGAGCGGGAGGACGTGCTCCTTGGCAGAGAAGATGTCCACACTGCAGCCCATGGAAAGCCCATGCCAGAGCAGGCAGTTATTTCCTGAAGAACTGGAGGCCTTGGAGGAGCCCACGCTGCAGCAGGGGGAAACTGGGGGAAAAAAGGAGCAGCAGAGAGAAAAATTGTTGTGTACTGACTGTAACCCCCACCAGCCCCACTTCGGGGGCAGGGAGTGGGGTGAAGAGTCAGGAGCGAAGAAGTGAAGTTGAGCCTGGGACAGAGGGGAGGAAAGCTATTGCTCTATCGTTTGTCCTTGTTTCTCACTACCCACATCTATTTTAACTGGCACTATATTAAATTGATTTTCCCCAAGTTGAGTCTGTTCTGCCTGTGATGGTAACTGGTAAGCAATCTCCCTGCCTTTATCTTGACGCACAAGATTTCTTATCCT
Source organism: Gavia stellata (assembly GCF_030936135.1). Taxonomy (NCBI): domain Eukaryota; kingdom Metazoa; phylum Chordata; class Aves; order Gaviiformes; family Gaviidae; genus Gavia; species Gavia stellata. Next base: position 67,060,253 of record NC_082637.1, read on the forward strand.
ATATCCTCCCACTGCCCTGCTAGGAAGGGGGAGCGAGAGAGCGGCTGGGTGGGTGTCCCACTGCTGGCCAAGGTTAGCCCACCGCAACACCCACCCAATAAGGTCTGCACACCCACTCTTGTTTTGCAGAGGTTTCCAATTTAAGTCAGCAAGTGCATTTAGTTTTGCACTTGCAAAACTAGAGGATGGTAAAAAGTAAAGGTCAGGTATAGGGAATTACACAACTGGTGCAGCAGCATTTGTGTTACTAAAGTGAAACAGGCAGATTCCAGCCACTTCATACGAAGAGGCTGACTACATATGAAAGCCAGCATTGTTTTTCTTAATCAAAAAACCAAAACTCAAACAAAAGCCCCAGACAGAAAATTTCATCAAATAAAGGTTAAGTTCAGAATCCTTTGTCTTGATGAACAAAAAATAAAAAAAAAAAAAAATTGAGATCATTACATGTAATAATAACCCCTGAAGTGTCCTGTTTATTAGTATTCCTGGTTGTAAGCCTCAGCCCAAGGCAAAACATTTACACAAACGAATGCTCGTCCTTGGGCTACTTTATAGGCGTAAACCCAGTCCTTTGTCTACAAAAACATGCCAGCTTCTGGTACCAAATCTGGGGGTAACTTGGCACTTTTCAAAATAAAGGAACATAGAACTTCAGCAAGAACCTAATTAATGTGTCAGCATTTGCATTATATCATAGAAAGTTACCTTTTCCAATTTTATAAGATTAGCAGTTAACTCATCACAAAGGGCATCAGCATTAATTTGCAGATGAGATCCCAAACCTTGGCGCACTGGATGTCTGTCAAACAGAATGAAGAAGTAAGTGTGATAGAAGTGAAAAAGAGGAAAACAGAACTGAGAGATGCATGTAGATAGGAATACAATGGCGACATTGTGAATTGTACTTGTTTACAGAAACAAAGGCCTAAGTCACTTTTGCACTTTTGACTACATTCTTTATGTGGTCTTATTCTCCAGAAGTTTGGACGGAAAACTTTACAGCTATTTCCACTGGAAACAAGTTGAAACGTTGCATAAGTTCCATGTCCTGTGACTTGCAGGAAATCAAAAAACCCAACCCCTTGACCCTGTAGAAGTGCACATTAGATCATCCGTATCTTGTCCTGTTTGGGATCAAAGCAACAGAAAACAGGACTTTGTCATGTAAGAGTGCTTCAGAAAAGGGACGCAACATCCTGCTAATCAAAACATGCCAAAGGTGGCAAAATGGCTTTTGACATTGCCTACTATTAGAGGTAGGTTTACCCCTCTCCTTGCATTATTGGTAAAATATAAAGGCAAGCCTATTTAACATAAAGAACCATTTCCTCCCTATTCCTTTTTTATTAATAACCTAGCTCAGTCTTCTGACATACGCATACAAGTCCTACTGCTTTCCACAGAACACAGTTGCAAGCAGTTGGATCGTAAGCAGCATGGTCATTGTTCAATACGACCACAAATGCATTGTCAGAGTGACCTGTTTGTCATGGATAGATCATCAAAGAAAGCTGAATTAAGAAGCACCCTTATTCAAGAACTTGCTACAGGTTTGAAACACTTTACAGACAGTTCCACCCAGCCTGGGTACAGCTCTGGCTTCAATTTCATTTTCCCCCTCTGTTTTTCAGGTGGTGCTTCTCCAGCTGTCAGCACTCCCACTCATGCTGCATGTGGCTGCAGGTTTTGCAGTGAGATTTACAAATGACTTTTAAAGCCATGTTTTTCAGAGCAGCTCAGAAAAAAATCAGTTATAAGAAAGGGAGACGAGTTAATGCAAAATTTAATCTGAATAAACTGATTAGTACTCTCAGCAGTATCCAGTTAACTGCCTTCTGTCCTAAGAGAGGAACAGGAAGCTGATACAACTTACAGTGGCATACTGCTTTGGTGTATGCTCCTGCACTGCTTCTCCATTTGACGTCTGCATATTTCCTGTCCATGCAATGTGGAGATTACAAAAAAAAGAATATGCAGGCACAGATGACATCCACGACTCTGGCTACAGAATGGAACTATGTCCCTTTTCCCTATTTCCTGGTCAAATACAAAAAGAACCTTCCCTTGGTGTGTCTGGATTTTTTTTTTTTTGTTTTGGTTTCGTTTTGTGGTATGGGTTTTTTTAATTTTTATGTTTTTAATTTTATTTTAGCCAGACAGGATATCAGTGTCTAAAGAGGATATAGGCAGGCCAAGGCTTTAGAAAACATTATACAAGCAAGTCAGATATATTAGCCCAAAGATTATGAAGTACCTTCTGTCATCTTAAGCGAATCAAAGGACGTTAAGACTGAAGACAGAAGTTATACCTTTTCCGCAGAATCACTGCTCTGTAAAGGAACTGCTCACTGCAGCAGTTTACACATAAGTTACTCCCAGCTATCTGAAACATTCTCAAGACAGTAGTACACCATGATATATCACATTTGTACTAAAAGTCTTAACAGCAAGCTGTGAGATGAGGTTAGTACAGATACAAGAACTACAGGACACTGAAGTATCACAAGGGCACTACAGTATCACAGTGGTTTCTGAAGAAAATAGATGAGCATGACAGATACTGGAAAAAGATTTTAAGCCTCCAAAATTTTACAGAGAGTATCTTACTCCTTAATATGTGAATCAAAGGATGTGATCGAAGTAAGACGTTCCTCCAGGACATTGATTTTATATCTCATATAGAAGGTAGAAAATATTAATACACAAACGCTGTAAAAGACAAAAAAAAAGGTACATCAGTTAATGGAAAGTTTAGAGGTACCTGACAAATTTAATGTTAAAAGCCGTTTAAATAGTTACTTGTACATGTTGAGTAATAAAGGTATCATTCTTAGAAACACCTCAGGAATACCCATCAGTGGCATTCAGTTACAAAAATCTCAGCCTTGAGTATGGCTTTGCTAAGTGACATGTAAATTGAACTTGAAAGTAGTTAAATTCTTTCAACATTTCCTAAACAAAAAGACTGTTTGCTTTTAAAAGTAAGTGTCCTGTTAAGTAAGCCTGCCCCAGCATTTCTACTTCTGAAAAGTACAAAAGGCCACAATTCCCAATAATTTCCTTTTTTCAAGTGAAGCTTAGATTACATTAATCTACCTAAACACAGAAAATCATAGTATTTTGACAATCTTGGTATTAATTGCTAACTTACAGAACTGCGTAAAATATAAGTACATGGTTCAGAGATAACAACTTCTGTGACTTCACTTTGTGGAAGAACCTGAAGGCTTCAGAATCACCTGTGAGAAAAAGAACCAAGTGTTACTTTGATCAAAGCAGACAATGGCACACAAACGGTGTTCTGAAGCATGCAACAAATAATATAAACAGAGGGATAAACAAGAAAGAGATCTTCCAGATTATGTGAACTGACATGACTATGCAAACTTAACTAACTCCAGCTGAAGATCTGCCCTTGAATCACAGAATCATTAAGGCTGGAAAAGACCTTTAAGATCATCAAGTCCAACCACCAACCCAACACCACCATGCCCATTAAACCATGTCCCACAATGCCATGTCCACACGTTCCTTGAACACCTCCAGGGAGGGTGACTCCACCACCTCCCTGGGCAGTCTGTTCCAATGCTTCACCACTCTCTCAGTAAAGAAATTTTTCCTAATATCCAGCCTGAACCTCCCCTGGCACAACTTGAGGCCATTTCCTCTCATTCTATTGCTAGTTACGTGGGAGAAGAGACCAACACCCACCTCTCTGCAACCCCCTTTCAGGTAATTGTAGAGAGCGATAACGTCTCCCCTCAGCCTCCTCTTGTCCAGACTAAACAACCCCAGTTCCCTCAGCCGCTCCTCATAAGACTTGTGCTCCAGACCCCTCACCAGCTTTGTCGCCCTTCTCTGGACACGCTCCAGCACCTCAATGTCCTTCTTGTAGTGAGGGGCCCAAAACTGAACACAGGATTCAAGGTGTGGCCTCACCAGTGCCGTGTACAGGGGCATGATCACTGCCCTAGTCCTGCTGGCCACACTGTTTCTGATACAGGCCAGGATGCTGTTGGTCTTCTTGGCCACATGGGCACACTGCTGGCTCATATTCAGCCAGCTGTCGATCAACACCCCCAGGTCCTTTTCTGCAGGGCCACTCTTCCCCAAGCCTGTAGCGTTGCATGGGGTTGTTGTGACCAAAGTGCAGGACCCGGCACTTGGCCTTATTAAACCTCATACAATTGGCTTCGGCCCATCCATCCAGCCTGTCCAGATCCCTCTGCAGAGCCTTCCTACCCTCAAGCAGGTCAACACTCCCGCCCAACTTGGTGTCATCTGCAAACTTGCTGAGGGAGCACTCAATCCCCTCATCCAGATCATCAATAAAGATATTAAACAAGCCCGGTCCCAAAACTGAGCCCTGGCGTACCCCACTTGTGACTGGCCACCAACTGGATTTAACTCCATTCACCACAACTCGCTAGGCTGGGCTGTCCGGCCAGTTTTTTACCCAGTGAAGAGTACACCTGTCTAAGCCACGAGCTGCCAGCTTCTCTAGGAGAATGCTGTGAGAGACAGTGTCAAAGGACTGACTCCTTACCGTTTCGAGGACTGTTTTGGGCCTTGCCATCAGGACCGCGTTTACTGTGTGCATCTGAACGGACAGACTTTGCCTCAGTCTTGGAGACTTTCAAGTGAGTCTGTGTCTCAACGACATGATAATCTGTCAAAACCAAGATTTTTAATAAAGCTGAAATATGAAGTCAAAAGGAAGCTGTTGGTAGCTTAAGATAGTCAAGGAGTAAGGGAAGAGGAGGATTTTTTAAAAAAAGGTGCATTTCTGGACTTGGATAGAAAGCAGCAGTTGGCTTAGTAGCCTTAAAACAGTTTGCATAGTAATTCCACATCATCACAAAATATAAAGAAGCACCTGGACTGGAAGAGGATGATGTATGATGCATTCACATTTCCAGATCCTTTGAAAGATGGCAACCTGTGCAGACTTCGAAGGTTATCACTCAATTTCCAGTCAGAAGATTATACAGACACAGAAGTCATCTCTCAAAAGGACTCAATATGCTAGAGTAATGACTCCAAATGACTTGAATAGCAACATCAAATGGAGATACTGCACTGCTACTTTAAGAAGGAGATTATAGCTCCCTTTCCTGACTTTTTTAAATGCAGGAGATATCTTGAAAGAGATGGGACAGAAAAATCCAGTCACGCTCAGTTTTGTTCATGCTTTACTTGCACACCCTGGACTGCTCTAATAATGCACAAGAAGCAGAATCACAAGTGACAGATGTGTTCCCCCGCACCCCTCAACTCCTTTTTCTAGGGTGATTCTTTAACTGGATATTGGTTTTTTAACTGTGAAAAAGGAAAACGCAAAGGTTTGAAGTTACTACCTGTAAGGAAGTACGACAGCAAGTTAAATCGTTATTCAGTAGCATTCATGTGGCAAGTGACAACACCGCAATTTAGTTACTGCTTCACAAACACCACCAAACAATTAAAAATACACACACAGTAAATACCAAAGACCAATGAAAGCAAATAGCCCCAAATCATACCACTGAACAAAAGACACACAGCAAAATAGAAAAGTTAATTAAAACAACACAACAGAAAACTGCTATTAAAAAAAAAAGTATTTAATTTAAAAGCATTGGTAAAAGTTTCTTATTATACAAATTCTCTTATAGTCAAGATGGAACCTGGAGCAATAACAGCATAACAACACGTTAGTATGTTAATATATATTAATTGTACAGCAGAATAATACCCTAGCTTTTGGTAATAACATTCACCATGTGCTACATAAGAAAAGTTCTGCTGTACCCATATGCAGTGAGTTTCTACACAGCATTCCTGCTAATTAGGTGAATAACTTGAGGCACATGAGACTACAAACAGTAGTGTTAAGAAGTAACAACTTTGGACAGCATCTTCAAGTGTCTTAATAACTGCAAAGAATAAAATGAGGGTTTAAAAACCAAAACCACAAAAGCACATGTCAAAAATAACTTTTTTGACGACCAAAAGCCACCATGGAACAGAATGTTATTTGTATACATTAGAAGTTACACTGTGACTTAAACTACTTTAGAATAAAGGTTTTCGTTTGTTTGTTTTTCTTTTTTTTAAAGGAGTAACATCTCCTACATGGTATCTCTGCAAGCATAACTGATGGGAGATGTGGGGAGCAGATAGTAGCTAGATAAGCAGCTGGAGGCAGTTCTGACAAATCAGATCTGCTGCTGGCCAAGTCATTGCCTGAGTCTGAATTGCAAAGGAATGTAATAATGGAAATGCAGCTATTGTGGCTTTGAGGAAGACCTTAAAAAGCCTATCATTCTCCAGGACTATGGAGAATGTAGATTCCACATCAGAAGGGAATTACAGAAGCAAAACTGAGAGCTAAGCCGTTCTCATTTTCTTGGGGCCCTACGATCCCACTCACCTTGGAAGCATTCCAGCTCTGGCGTCTGTGAGCCTGTGCTGCTGGACTCTTCCATCTCTTGCCTCCGCTGCTGCACTATTCCATCCAGATCAGAATAGTCTTCATTGAAATCCTGATGGGGAGAAAGAGTCACAAGAAAGCTCAGCCCTGTTCTAAATCTAAATAAACTTATTTCCTCTAACCTCCCTCTAGAAACTGAGCCAACAATTACAGATTTAAAACTGTTTAACCAGGAACAATCTCTGATATCAAGATGTTGAAATCAAGTTAGCAAAATAAGCCCAGTATGATCACCAGAACTCAAGCCCCATTCCCTGCCTTCATTTAAGTGAAGAGATTAAGTCTGTGTGCAAAAGAAAGAGACTGTTAAGTTAGACAAACTGAGAAGACCAGGACAGGCATTACTAGAATTAAGACTCTGGCCATCACGTGTGGCTACACAGCTCTTTCAGATGTCTGAACAGCCTCACAGAGGAAGGACTGCAACTAGAAACACTTCAAAAACTGTTCATGGCAGAGGAAGAAGCAACTTAAAGTCAGTACACAGTGTTGTGAAACCTGACTGCTAAAGAGAGATATGTAGAGCATACAGACCTTGGATACATGTGTATATACTGCATGTGATCAGATCAATTACATCTATGCCAATCATTCCTGCTGCTTCCTAATGTTAAAAAACTCATGGAAGGTTTGGAAACAGATGTAATGATTTCCTTCAGTTTCCTTTCTTCAGATATTCTAAGTAGTACTTGCAACGCAAGGTGCCATGCAACAAATGAACAAACGCGTAAGCCATTTACCAAGGGCAGAGTTGTAGGACGATCAGCCCTGAAGCTGTTTTCTGCAGAAGAGGGATTTGGACTGTTGCCCATGCTTGTATCCTGAAAAAAGCAGCAGTGTTAACAAGGAACACACTCAGAAACTACCTAGCATTTAAAAGCAGCAAAGCAGTAATAATGAACACAATGCTACATAACATCTTCACTCCCATTAGTACTTACCTCAAGATGTCCACAGATAGATTTTAATAGCTTGTAGGTGTTATCTCTGGAGAGTAAGGAGACAAACATGTACTGAAAAACAAAAGTTCCAAAACCGTTTGAGAAAAGGCATACAGTACAAGCTTCCTTTTATCTAAATAAAACTGACAGGTGGTTTTGCTGATCAATAAACTATTTTCAAGAACTTTCATATAGCAGGAAAAACCTCCACTCCTTCTAAGCTTATGACCTGAGGTGAATCACAAGGAACACAGAACAGGCACATAAAAGTTACCATGTTCTGCTGCAGGAACCAGAGCACAGTACAGATCTGCTCTTTTTTTGCATACTATGTTTTACCTACCCCTTTAAAAAGAAAACCAAACCACAACTAATTTTTTGTACAGTCTCCTGCATCCACAAAATATTTATGCACTGAAAATGGGTTGGTTCTAAAGCTGCTCTTAGGATAATCACATTTTCTACTGATTGATGCAATTACTATTCCTGCGTATCACTGTAAGCAACTGTATTTTGTGCATCTAAGGTATTGCTGGTCAGGTAAGAGACCCAAGTAAATGAAAGAGCTGCCAACAAGGCAGGTAACCCTCTGTGCGTGCACTTCCTGACCCAGCTGTTTGAGTTCCCCCAGTGCTACTACACAGCAGCCTTGGAGAATGGGGAATAATAGCGACTAATTCCTATAGCTGTTTAAATGGCTACTTGGCACCTTCAAGAATCCCTCATATTACTGCCAATAAGTAGGGAGAAAAAAAAAAGTAGAAAAAAAATGAAAAAGAAAGCAGGCAGAGTGCAATAGCTTCGCCCTCTACCAATACTTACCCTATCTGTGACTGTTGCTATGATCAGAGCATTTGGCACAAGAAGGGCAGTTTTGGTTTTTTTCAGAAGTGTCACCGAGAGCACAGGTATACTAATCTGAAACAAGATCAATGTAGTGTTAGAGTCCCAATACACGCATACAAATCTGCATGCTCTTTCACAAAGAGCCAGCCTACCAACTGTGATAAGCCAGACCTTCAACACTCTTCACTTAAGGATTTCTCCACTACATCCTTGATTATTAGTACTTCATATGGAAGTACTAATGGTTTGGAAGGTATGGTTTCAGATAATTACGATTTCTTAACTATTTTTACTTCTATTTTTATCAGATGCCAATCCAGGCTTTTGTCTGTGTCTTCCTTTCCTGACCCCTTCTGAGTCTTACAAGACTACAGGCTTAGTTCACTGTAGATCTGCAGAACAAACCAATCTTAAAGCTAGGCTTCTTTGTTTAGAAACAAAACATTTCAGAACACATCAGACAAGAGAGGCTTGTTGAAGAATATAAAAGTCTTCTCACCACTTACAGATCCTTTAGTCTGCAACAAGCAGCTGACTAAACAGCTCATCCTTTGGTAATGCTGAAAGATCCAATACCCACACAGCCACTGACTTACTGACTCCTGTGTGTGCCATCCAGACTGTCTACATTTACATTGAAAAGTTCTCAATTTTCCGTCCTGCTTTGTGTTTACATCCAACCCCATTAGCTTAATGCCTGCTAAGTTTCAGAGTATTTCACTTCAGATATTCTGTATGGGCTCTTCTTTTTAACCCCTTATTACAAAAGACTGAATACCTGGTTTGACTTTCAACTGAAAAGTCTAGAGCTTAGCGAGTTAGACAATATAGTAATCCTGGATACACATGATCAGGATACAGCTCCTGTTAAAAATTCCTTTGGCACCTGAGAAATTTGGAAGCAAGATGAAAAGCGTCCAAAGAGTGTTCAACAAATGATCACAGCACTGAATTAAAAACACGTCAGTGCAGAAGGAGAATGAAGTTACTCTGTGCAGTTTCATAAAACCTTGCCAACTTTTATTCAGAACAGCAACACAAAATCATGAAAGGAAAAATTGTTTCAGGTAACAAAAAATGTATTTGTGTACATTAGTCTGGATGCAAGATTGCCAGCCACTGTTTGAGCATGGCTAGTCGAGTATCTGCTTGCCAACTAAAGGTTAGAAACTCAGTCATTAACTGGTACTTTATTTTGTTAAAAAGTGTGCTAGCAGAGAAAAAAACAACCCAACTCAACACATGTAATTTTAATTATTCTTAGTCCCAGGCCTGGGTCTAAGAATCTATAAAACTGGTAATCATTTGTTCTATTGATGTTTTAACATGTCAGCTCTATTTGTTCTGCTTCAGAAGCCATGCCTTCTGAAAATGGGTAATTAAACAGGTCCTCCACTACACCTTTTCTTCTTAAACTGGATATTGTATCATTCCACAATGTTTTTGCAACACTTCTAAAAAAGCTTTTTCTGGGACCGGGGAGAAGGGAGCAGCTACACTGTTTGTTTGATGGGAAAACCCCAGAATTCTCAGGTAGTTAGAACAGAATCTGTATCACTTTTTTAAAGACCCAAACAAACAACAAACCAAACCAAAACCAAATGAGAAGATTTTTCAGCAGAAATCCTGCTAATAAAAATGATAAAAAAAAGCAGCTTAAAAGTTTTCTAATTGGTTCAGCTGACCTCAAAGAACCTTAAATCAGAGATGTTAATGGTATTCTACTGCATGCTATTTTGATGGATAACATTACTGTAATCAAGACTAAGCTGTACTAAAGTGGGATTAAGTACTTGCTTACTGCACTGTTACCCCAGCATTAGATTAAAATGGCAAAATCACTGCAAAGTACTTTATTTCTATCTGGAGTAATAATTATTTCAGGAAACAAGGTTTACTTGCAGGCAGCTTGGAAAGCAACTAAAATATGTAAGATAATGCTTAGCTCCAGGAAAGACTCAAGGCCAATATATATAGCCAAAACAGAACTACCTGGAAAGACAGTGATGTCTTTCAAAGCCTACTCAATCATGCAGAAGCAATCTTTTGTTTTTGAATATGCACAGTGTTTACACTGCAGATTCAAATCTTCTGACATGGCTATTCCCTCCACCAAAGCTTTCAATAAAAATTCTGCAGGTAGAAGAATTCATGTTGAAAAATTTGTTAGAACGTGTAGACCTGCTATTTCTCACAATAAAACACTTTATCACTAAGCTTAAATTGTTTTACAAGTTCTAAGCAATAGTCTTGGAAACTCTGTCAGTGTATCTTGACTGCTATGAAGGTTCCTCTTCCTGTCAAGCTTGATTTCCTCCTCCCCCTCCCATTACATTACTTTTCATGATATCCCTGATTTTCCTGCTTTTTTCTTGATGGTATTCCTAAAAGCTTGTGCCTGCTGTATGTGACTGAACAAAGCTTTAAGTGTGTGTTGCAGGGGTAGAAGAAGACAGCTGGCAGTAAATTATCAGGCCTACCCCCTTCATTCATTTTCCCTGCAATGTTTTCTGAAAACAATGAGTCAGAATTGAATAATTTGGACTACCACTATAGCCACATTTACAAATACTGTCCACTCCACCCTATCTTGTAATATGTTTCCCCTTTTGATCGTATACAAAAATATGTGTATATTCCTGCATTTAAAACCCTGTTGACAAAGATCATTTCCTAGTACTACATCATTATCATTCTGCATCTTTTTTTTCCCAGGTCCTTCTAGTCTACCTAGTAGAGTTCTACTAGATCTTTGTATACATTTAGCTTAGCTTGAATTTAGAAAGCTGTCCCACAGTTTGAAGTAATTACATTTGTTTGTGATGAACAGGAGATTGCTAGTACAGCAGCTTCAATTTTAATGACACTAATTGCTAAGATAGCTGTTACTAATTATGAATGACAGTTAATTTGTTAATTTTAATTTCCTTGTTTATGTCACATGGCTTTCACCAACATACACACCACCTGCATTCATGTACTGGCTATGACTAAAAGAATCCATTAATTAGGAATCAACAATAACTCAGTTTCTTGGGCCAAGCAGTAAAACACAATAATCCATAAGGTCACTATGAACAATGTGTTGTTAATAATTTTAAGCATTCTTTAAACCTATTCCACCTTCTTCAAAGCCATTTCAAAGATAGTTAGTGTTCCATCAAAATGGTTGACAGCAGAGAAATGAGATATTGTCAAGTCCAAAACTGATTTCAGCACCCAATGCACTGACAAAGGGTCTGGATCTAACCAGGAACTTTGTTCAAGGAAGTATTCAGGAAAGAAGCCAAAGAAATTGTCACAGCAGATCAAGCTATTTCCCAATAAAAGCTCAAAAACAAAGCAGAATTTATGTAAACAAAGAAAACCACTCAAAAAGCTCCAAATCAACAGAACCAGAACACAAATCTTTTTGGAAAGGCTTTATTTTTATCTGTATGCATACCATGCACCCAAGGGGGACCCAAGCATTAGGTCGGTCCTGTCTGCACCAAGAAAGAGTAAATGATGATCTTGTAAATTAGGATCTTCCTGACTGTTCATGTAGCATTTCTGCTCTTCATACTAGGCTCACAAGTAAAAACCTAGCAAACTGGTTTTTCTTTCGCCATTCTCTGTTTATGCAGAACAGAAGGAGTGCTAGAAGAATCCCTCAGAGACCTTTGCCACTCAACTCAGAAGCCAGTTTTAGTTCCTCCTCTTTAATTGTCTTAACATGCTTTATCCTTCTCTCCAGTTCCCCAACTACAGTCTTGTAGTCCTTATACTTTTCAGCCTTCCTCCTCCTCCTCGTCTTTTCCATACTTATCCCAAGAGAGACATTTTTGTACAGTTTATGCTACACATGCTTGGCAATGCCCTCACTGCTGCATGTCAGATCCTTTCCTTTCATCTATTTTTTTCAGACAGGAAGTCCTTAAGAGAGAGACTCGATCTTTAATAATAATAATAGTGCTCCAGTTCTGTAGTGACTTTTGAGCATTGCTTCCAAACAGTAATTGTATTCAATAATACTTAGAGGTATTAGTAGTGTTCCAGCCTTGCATAATAATGTGAACTTCTGGTGATGAATAAATTTTTAAGGAATAGCATTACTGTTCTGTACATAAAGATTTTACTAACCTTAGTGTCTTTACCAAAAACCTTGGAATGGAAGCAAATCCAGTTTTCAGAAAGGAATAGCTTTCCTTGGTATAGAATTTCTTTCTGCAGAGCACAGGTAAAACCTGAAACGAATAGATACTCTATAATCTTTAAGGTAACCACAACCCAAGCCAACTGTTACCAGTTTGGCTTTTGTTTTGCTTTTTTCAAAGCCATAAGATGTTTAGGTTTATACCTTTTGATAAACACTGTCAAACCTTGAAATATTTAAGAAGTTTAACTAATATTGACAAGCTCAGAAGATTTCACAGGCCTAAGTTTAGACTCAACACATCTGAAGGACAAGACTGAAATGCGTAATAACATGCAACTGGCTCCCAGAAGCCAAGAATCCTTTCTGAGAGAGTACCACCTAGCTTCCTATAAACTTTTTGACTAGCTTTCAGGTAACTGTATTATGTAAATGTAAAGAGCTTAATGAAAGGTTTTAGCTTTAAACTTTTATCTCTATAGCAGTTGTCTGGACTAGATGACCAACAGAGGTACAACAAACAAAGTAATAGTGCTTTTACTTCACAGCCATCAAGCAAACAATTTCTCACTCATGAACTGCTTTCCTTGTACTCCTTTCAAGAAACATTTGTTATACATATCTATGTAGAAGTAATTTTTTATAACTACGACAGACAACAGTAGAATCTTTAAACATTTTAAGTCCTTCTCTTACCAGCATCAGCAACACCAAAAACTCAAGCTAGTCACTTGACCAGTGCTGTCTCAGTTAAGTAGTGCTTCTAGAAAGGAAGCTTCAGTAACAAAAAAATGTTGCACTAGGCTATTCTGCTAAGAAGTACAAAGAGGGCTACAATTCCCAAAGATGCCAAACATCTGAAGATTTAAGTTTTGCAAGATTACAACAAAAACATCCACTGCATGCAGATGAAGGCCTTGCAGCTCTAGGCAGCTGGAGTTTAAGGTTTTTAAAATTAAGGTAGTCCCTCTTGTACATCACCACAGTTGGTGGGTAACAACATTACCTTAGACCCACAGCTAGCAATGACAAGGAGGTTAATACTTACTTTGTTTCAGGGGCTCGTCAATGGGAACATCTAGAAACAGCTTATGAAAGTGTGCATTTGCCTTCAGCTAAAAAACAAAAAGCCCCACACCCAGAGACACACACTTTATTAGATATTCTTACAATCAAGAGACCCATTCCACTTCCTGTCCTCCCAATACCTTCTCATTTTGCCGACTTGTTTTACAATAAATCCTCCTTTTTGCTATATGGCTATTAAGTCTGTACTCTGCTCTACCCAGACGCTAACACACTCATGAAAAAGGAATCTATGTCCCTATACAACCATGAACTATAATATTGCTAAACAAGGGGGCTCTCATGGTATTTATGTATTTACTTTTACTATATATAAACAAACAAGTCCAACCTCTGCCCTACCTGATTTGAGGCACGTTTTTTCCTTTCAATCTTGGAGTCACTCTTGATATCCATTGTCAGGAGCGGACTATCTGTGCTGCTCTTTGTCCTGAAGATTAAAAAAGGCATCCCATATAAGCTTGGCCTCAGTTCATTAGTCTTGGTAAGTTATCAACAGGATGTGCTTTTCTATGAAACATATTAATCCTTTAATAACTATTAACTGATTAATCAAGGATTATGCAGCAATAAATAGGAGTATAACTTATTCTTAAACCATGCCAGCCCTCAGAAGGTCTTCTTTTAATTTGGAAGGAATATTCTAAATTACTAATTGTAAGGAAGTAAAAAAAAGTTCAAGTCATTTTTACAGCTTAATGAATTATCACAGTGCTTAGCTTGATGTTCATTTGTTTCTGGGCAATGTTTGAAATACTAACACTAAGCATGTTACTTACTAATGCAAGATAAAGTAAGATAAAACTTAGTAGCTGAGAGTGCAGGGTAGCATACTGAAAGCTATGAACTTGTACTACAAAACAGGAGATCATTTGGAAAGTGCAACAGAGAAGAAACATAGGTGTGGAAGTCAGAGGATGGCTACGAACTGTGTAGTGTAGTGTAATGAAATCATTAAGATAGCCAGCAATCCCAGAGAAGATGAAAGGGAATTGTGAGTGCCAGCTGTATAGGAAGCTGTACCTGTACAGCTCTAGCCATTCATATTGGAAAAAGAAAACCAACCAAAAACCCACCAGCTGTAGAGTAGAGTAGAACAAGTACAGAGGACAGTCTCTGTGGATAGCTGGGAAAATAAGTTTTATTTGTTTTATATAGGAGAATTTTGTTCAGAAGAACAAAAACAGAAGTGGGATAACAGTGTTTCGTAAATCAGGAAGAGAAGAATGTTATGCCTGGGTGCTCTTTAGCACAGAACAAAAACACATCACCAGGCTATAAAAATAAGGTAGCTCTTTTTTAGAGGCCTTCAGAGACAGACTGAAGAACAGAAGGGAAAAACACAACACAGGACTCCTATACTGAATGACTCGATGAACAATTTGTGCTAAAGATTCAGTGGGGAAAGAAAGGTGCTACAAGAGTTTCCATTGCTGCACCTTATCCTGCACAGTAAGTCTTCTTTACTTTCCTAAACTTGAGAGGTTCAGGATTTCCAGCAAAAAGTGTAAGGGTGAGAGGAAGAGAACCCCCAAGTGTAATGGAGATATAGCTGGATTTAGGAAAGAAATTGTAGAGCAGGACTGATTTAGATAGCCGGGGGACTGGCTGCATATCTCCGGTGGTCCCTCACAGAAGAAAACTCTAAAATACACGTGTACATGTATTTGTGTGCCTGTGTAAAGTACAGGTCAAACTGAAATGAACAGTGAGCCTTACAAAAAACTTATGCCAACCCCTCACAAGCGCAGCCAATTACATTGTATGTGAGAGGAAAGACTGGAAGGAGAGTTTGGAAAAAAAAAAAGTAATCACATATTTCTTCAAATACCTTCTCCTCAAAGATGCTTCAGGAAATCAAGTGATGTGTTTAAATATCTGCCTTGTGACCAAAACCACAGTGTCAGGCTGACTGCTGACTTCTGCATTGGCTGCTCAGTTGACAAAGTGAAAGAGATGCAAAATTCTTATTCAACCCTCCAAGTCGGATTTTAGTATGATTTAATTTTCTTTTAGAAGAGTTTCAAATGCATTACAGTTCTCCAAGTCGGATTTTAGTATGATTTAATTTTCTTTTAGAAGAGTTTCAAATGCATTACAGTTCTCCAACAAAGGAATAATGACTGTTTTTGCAGAGACATTACAATAATCTGATACAATATACAGCACACAGTCCTAAATTAAAACTTTTGTAATAGCTTTACCATGTACAATCAATATCCCAGCACAAAAGTGTTCTGGGAGTAGCCTAAGACTCAAACTGCAGCTCAGTTTGACTGTCTGTCAAATTGATTGTGAAAGGGATGTACCTAGCAGTGGCATCAAACAGTGCAATGTATTTTTCCTAGAAAAGGAAAGCAAAGCCAGCCCAAAGCCTAAATTCCCACTATTGTGACTGCTTGTGGTGGGCAACAGAGCAATCCCTCGAAGGTGGCTGTGATTCCTGTTTACTTGCATAGTGTGCAAGCTAACCCACAACTGGGATGTCTGATAAATCTTGCTACCCAGCATAGCTTCTTGAATGGGTTGTAACCATTCTGATTATCTGACTAGAAGAAAACTGACAGCATTTCTGACATTACCTAGCAACATCAACTTTTTTCCGGTCATCAAAATATTCCATTTCACTGGTAGGGGTCTGCAGCAACAGAGTAGGTGATTTTCCTGCCTTTCTTTTTTCATCTGTTCCATTTTCTCCATCTGAACTGCAGAGGGGGGAAAAAAAAAAGATAGAATGTGTATTGCAGGATTCATACTGATGTGAAATGCCACTGCAACATGTTGACAATACAGCACATATTAAAGAACAAAATTATGACGTATCTTTTATATTAAGGTCCTGAAAAGTCTTCATCTACTGACTTGACAGTATTATACATTCGAACAGTATTCTGAGCTACGGGACTGGAATTTCAGCAATGAAGAGAGGAAAATTGAAATACTGCCATGGATATTTTAGCGCTCATAGAATTTGTAGCTCCAGCTTCCGTTCCAAAGAGAACGTCTCGTTTAGGAAAAATGCATTCCATGTTCAGTACTCGGACCCGATGACTAATGGAAATTAATTTGGTTGGCAAGTTGGGAGAAAAACATCCTGCACAATAGTACCTAGCGCTTAGCAGATTATTTGTGGCTCAATGTTACAAGAGGAAGCTGGGTCCTATTTTGCCTCTCAGTTACCTCTTCTGTGAGAGTCGACCTCCAGGATTTTCACAATAAAGGGTCCTCTCAAAGTATCAAAAGTGCTTGTTTTATTTTACAAAAGCAGCACTGCCACCACAGTGTATTGCCCTTTCATAGCACATGCCACTGCTTCAGAAATATATGTTAAGGAATGAGAGTCTGAGGGCTAAGAGATGTGCCGTCAGAGCCTTTTCCTGGCTTCCCTTTTCCTTATTTTCTAATAAAATGTTACCTCAGAAAATTTAGAGAAAAAAGCTGTCATTAATAGCAGGGTCTGAAGAATGACAATACTTTAAAATATGACAGATATATAAATACACCCTCCATCGGAAGACTAAAGCCTCAGAAGGACTATAGGATGCTCTTAGCTTTACAGAAGAAAGCCAAACTATGTTGCATGTTAATTTAATGCCTGTCCCGGATGACACCATTTACAGAAGCTTTCCATTACAATGTTTAATTTCTGCAATTTTACAGCAACAACACATCCACTTCTGTCATGTGAGGGTGTCTTGACAATAAACACGTTTTTTTCCTACAAGACCAAAGTTTTGCTGACAGAGGTTCTCAGACTAATTTAATCTCCATTTTCTTTTAAGAAGGACATAAAAAGATCCACCACTTTGATTACACTTTGGTGAATAAGATCAGAAGATACACCTCACAACATCTTGAGATCTAGTGAGGTGGCATCCTACCTGATAGCTAAACTAGAGCTTATGTCACAGGACAAAAGCCATGGAGTTTTGCCTTACTGGTCCTGGGACTTTTTCTCAAGGGGTCTTACGTTTACATACAGCAACTATTCCCCTATCTAATCCTTCCTCAAGCCTTAGCACTCCCCACCACAGGAGCACTGAATTGACGCTTCCTAAATCACATTTTGTGTATACTTGAAAGGGTTACAGCACTAATAAAGTCAATGAGGAAAAACCCAATTGTTTCCCCATAGCTTCACTCTAAGATCAGCCCTGCCTGAAAACAGGGCACCAGCTTTTATTTTCAGCCAACATAAACTAGAATTAAATGGGCAATTCAAAAGATTTAAGCGGAACCCAATCTTTTGCCTGAAAAACCCAAATAAGCAGTTTTATGCTGTTTGAGATTTTAAGCAGAGAGAACTGCCAACCCAAGGTGCTCTCTGCAAGCATAGGGGAGCTTGTATTTCAAAAGTCTGCAAATGTCTTAGTCACAGTCTTGCTGTCTGTTATTTTTCTGTTCCCCAAATTCCTGGGCTTCAAGGTAGGCCAGAGAACACCGGACATGAGTGGGATGAGGAACAGGGTGAGGCAAAATTGTCAGGCTCAATCACACCTGCATTTCAAAAGAGCAGCGCTGCATGGAAACTCCCAAGTGAATAAGACTACATGACACAGCAGTATTTTTAAGATGTAGTTGCTTGAGCCTGGACCCTGACTGGTGCCCATCATTGCCTTGGGCAGCCTTCTATTCTTACATGGCAGTGCTATCGACTGATCAAACCAGCCTGGATCACACCCACACTTCCATACTACAAATTTATTTCAAAAATACCTATAACACAGGTTTTAGTGTTCGCTTACACCTGCCAGCACGGTTAGATGTTTTGTTGCTCTTAAATGCTTTATTTTCTTACCACTCATATTCCCTTGTCCCTCACCCATAAATTAATCCCTACTTTGTAGTTAAACCTATGAGCCTCTTCTACCTGTCTGTCTTATCTATTAACCACTACTATTCCTGAACCTCTACTGTCTGAACTCATTCCCTCTAGTTGCTTTCAGTTGGGGGAGAGCTAGGGCATCTCAACACGGTAACCCTGATGACTGTTGTGTGTGGAAATGCTGAGCTATCTCATGCCAGTCTGGTCACCTCTCCAGGATCATCTTCTGCAGCTGAGAACAGGGAGAATGTACCAAAACACAGCAAGAGTTTCCCCCAGAACATCTCAGGCGTGAGGAGACTCACCTGTGTAACACACGCCACTAACAGTAGCAATTGGGTGTATTCCTACTAGTTGATACAGTCTTGCTCCTTTACCCGACCTCCCATATGCCCCTTTCACATAATGAAAAACTACATAAGGATTTGTCCTTACACTTCCGGTAACTATAGCTCCACACAGCAGCTAAGTTCCTAGTAGGTGTCTTTAAAGTATCAGAAGAATCTTAGCTGACCTTGTGGAGAAGGAAAGATCACAGGTATGACCTAAAAACAGTACAACATTGTTCATCAAATCAGAGGCAAATTAAAGCACTCCCTACATTTTCAAGATTCATAAATGCTTTGTAAGAAGAGCACAACAGTCAGCAATCCATGAAAAAAAATTAGATCAAGTGCACTTAAGAAACAAGTGATCCTCACTACAACTGTTAGCAATAGTAGCATAGAAGCGAACTGTATTTGCAAATATCAGGGCAAAACATGTAAACTTGCAACATCAGGACTTTGTTGATAAGAAAATAAACATTTCTGAAATTGAACATATATTGTGTATTTGGTACTACTATCAAGCCTATTTAAAATAACAGATAAAAGAAAAAAAAGAAAAAAATTGTCTCTAGTTTCCAAATAAAGAACAGGTGTCATAGGGAGTATTTTCAAAGTCAAGGCTTCTGTTTACTGTGGGATCATACCTTGTATCTACGCAAGTTAAAATAAACATTAGTTGCAAGCACTCTAACTGAACTTTTTGCAAGAAATGTTTCTTTTCCTTTTTTAAATATACACCAATAACTGAAGTCAGTAATTTAAGATTAAATCACAGAAAAGGGAAAGTGCTATGAAATTAATTAACCAAGGCAGTGGACTAAGTTTCATTCTAATGAAGTGTTCAGAAGTGCATTATTCTTCAATGTACTTTAGAAGTCAGAGGAACTTAATCTCTTCCGATTTGCATGGTTTCTGTGAAACAAAAACTTTCTGACAGACAGGTGTGTCAAGTTCCTTATACTGCAGAAAGTTTTCTGAACTTCAGAAGGTTTTCTTGTTTGGTGCTAATCTTCTCCAGGCCCTGAAAAATTCAGACGTCCTGTGAAAATTACATTGTGTCACATTAATTTTTTTCCTCTTAAACAATCCCCATTAAAGACAGTAATCTAAAACAAACTTTTTCCCTGTTCCCTTCAAAAATAGTTTGAATAAGAAGCACTGAATAAATATAATGTGAGAGAGACGTGCTAATAGGCTAATAGTTTGGAAGATGGGCCTTAAAGAACAACTGTTGTCTTTGACAATCCCAATATAGTCTTACCAGACACGAACACTTCTCAGGCATACATAAGAGATACCAAAAACTCCAGAACAGTACAGTGGTTACTGTCTTTAATTCCCCACAACCACACAAACCTTTCTACAAAGCTTCCTCAGATCTGTCCCAAAGGACACCCACGCTACTTGGTCCGCATAATAACACGTCTAAAAATTTCAGAAGCCACAATAAGTTGTGACAAACTAGTCCCCCGGTCCACAAACTGCAGATCAGTTACAGAGGAGTAAAAAGGCATCTTGAATAACCAGAGATGTTACCTACAACTTCAATTGTTTGCAAAACTGTAGGCAAACCAGTATTTCGCTAGGGTTTAATGCAAGTCAGCATCACTGCAATGCTCCCTCTGTAGATGGAGCATACATACTGGATCATTGTGTTACCTTATAAGCCCTGTTATCCTGCTTCATCTCTTTTATACAAGAAGGATTAATTTTGCAACAGCAGTTAGATTGCTGTATTATTGCAAATGATCAACCAAAAGAGTGTGGAGTAATTTTTCCCCTACCGTCCGCAAACATGCTTGGTAGAACGTATGTGGAAATATCCGTCACAAATACAATGACATACTGTATCTTTTGGTTCTGTTGTGTAGCTGTTGGATTTACTGGGTAGCTGTTAGCAGAACAAAAGGATTTGACAGAGGAATCAAAGTAGTGTGAAAAGCCCAAATACTAAGAGATAGTGTTATTTAAGCTATTCTTACTCCCAGATGTGAGCCTATTCAGATAAAGGAATTGGTTATCCTTCCTGAAACTAAAACCCGAAGGGAGAGGCTCAAAACATTTCAGGATCCCAAATCAAGATGACAGACTTTGGCAGGCTTAAGAGCAGAGGAGAGCAAGCAGGATGAAGAGATTTATCTAGGCAGCATCCAGGAGACATACCAGCAACATGCTTCAAGCACAGATGACTGCAAGGGCGTAAGAGGAAATGTGCTAATGCTTGAAAGGACACCCTGTTAAGCATGCTGCAGGCCAGAGGCCTCCTCCTCAGCACAGACTTTCCTTGACCTATCACACCCTGAAGGAGCAATCATCTCAACCTTCCTTTTGCTAGACTTTTGCTAAAGACTTAACTCTTAAATTTTCTTTCAGAAGGTATGTTCCATCATTCCACTGAACATCTTTTCTATGCCACACCAGTCTGAACAAACCTTTTTTTGGATGTGTAATCAGAATCCGGAGTGCTTTATCTGATGAGCTTGCTTTCATACCTTACACAGTTGAATTACTTCACCCCTGGACTGAGGAAAATATGCTTTCCATTGTAAACTCTGAGGCTGTCCTCTTCATAGCAGATTAGAGTGGTCTCTGTACTGGATAAACTAACAAGAATGCTCAAGTTGAGGATTTAGATGTTGTCTGTTTCTACAAAGTCCAGTCATTCACATGGCAAAATGTCTCCAGCAGCTCTACAGCCATGCTCCAGCATTATGTGGCACACGCACTGTTTATGGGAGAAAATACACCCTAAAAAAACATGCCTCAGAACAATGCTATGACCAAGTATCATTTTTACTGTGCAAATGGAAAGCCAAATATTGACCATCATTGAGACTCCAAAACTATCAAAACGGGCAGAAAATGAGCTACAGCTACCCTAATCACAAAGGAGCAGAGAGCTGTTTAACAGCTGCTATAATAGATGTTAAGGATGGCCATAATGTATGCATTTGGTATTTGCATAATTCCATAAAGCAGCTATTCTGAAGTATGGCATTTCTTATTTATTTTGTATGACAGATACACAGCTAGCAGATGTATTTATACCAGATATGGAGAGTTGCAAAGCATTAATGAAGGATCAAAGATGTGAAACCCCACATGAGGGAAAGGGTCAGTTTGTCAATAGGAATACGTATGAACCAGACTGAGATTTAACTACCTCAGGTTGTTCAAGAAGCAGGCTAATTCTCTTCTCACGAGATCACAGTCAAACACGGCATAACGGAGGCAAAGTTACACAGCTGCACATTAATTGAATATCATATGCATATGGACGGGCACACATGCATATACACCACATGTTTCTCTATGCATTTCTAGGATGAAACAGGTGTGCAGGCACAGGTGGAACCTCGATGTCAGCTAGCACTGAAAGAGGAACCAAGCCAATTGTTAAAGACTTTTTTTTAAATTGTGTATCTTATTTTATATATCAAGGTAATTCATTTCAGAAATATTTATGGTGTTCTATTTCACAGCTATCTCTTGGAACACAACTACTCATGTGTGAGTAGTTTTGTATGTCTGTGTTGCTGTATCTTTATTAAAAGGATGAACGAAATTTTTGAGTTAATACTGAACAGAACTCCTCCAACAATGTTAAGGACAGAGGAAGTCAGTTTTTTTCCTCAGCTGAATAGACATTTCACTTAATAACCAGATCAAGTTTCACACTACCTTACCACTTGGACATCAGCAAGATCACTGTGACACCACAGACGTCATTAGCAAGTATGTAAATTCTCTGCTCTAAATACCATCTATTATTAACTGGCTGTATTCCCCATCTAATCAAAACCAGACTGCTATCAAGTTCCATAGAAAAAAACAAACACAGAAGAATTCCCTGTGCTCTGAAACATGAGACACTATAACAAGATATTTTATTAAGTTAACACTAGAACAGGAACATAAGCCATTTAACTCTCTTGTCTTTTCAAAAATTTCCGTTTCAGATATCCACTTCAAAAAGCTCGTATGTATCTTCACTCAACCCCACAAAATTCCCGTGATGGAGTTTTCATGGGAGTCTCAGCAGGGTGACCAAAAACTATTTATCTAAACATAGGCATGGCCAAATCCAGCACATGACACAAATCTTGACAGATGCATTTCTGAAAAAAAATGTGAAGCAAAAGACACAAGGGGAGACATTCACATCTACTTTGGGCTGGAGCATGTGTTCTTTTCATTTTCTAACTTGCTGGCAGCATTTTAAGGGGGAAAGGTTTTCCTATCTCCTAGTGCTAGCCTACCTTACCTTCTAACCCAGAACAAAACAAAAAACAGGGTCACAATTCCTACTGAAGAGGAAGCGTGCAGCCTTATATCAGATCACATTTTTATCTTTAGCTTCCAGAGGTAACAGGAAAAAGGGAGAAGAAAGGAGAAATCCTGATCTACTAGTTGTTCAGCATGCAGAAAAGAGGGCAAAGGCACTTAAGTGTCAGGCCTACCAATTGTTCTATACTGAATTCAATAAAAAAGATAAATACTGCATCTATACATAATCTATGTGTTCAGTATGACCTCATAGGCATCTAGCAATTAGATCTGCTCTGTAAATCAGGCAGAAACAACACAAATCTCTCTCTGGAACAACACAAGCATCTTTAGAAACAAGGCCTGATCACCAGAACATAAGCGTAAAGGTTTGGCCACATTACCTGAAGCTATATCTCTGTTTTTTGGAGGAAGAACTCCAGAGCAACATGCCTCCACACGCTACAAGACTCGGCTGCCAGTTTTCCAGCATTAATTGTGTTTTTGAAAAAAAATTTACATCAGACTGAATTAGGATTAAAAAAAAAAGCAGACACCAGCAATTATATTAACAACCGCCGTGAAGAATGCAGAACAGTTAGAGATGATAGCAGAGGTTTGGGAGCAGTCCTACCAACACCTTTATTCCTTTTTCTGCCACTTAAGAAAAAGTTAAAATATGGAGCTGCCACTAATCACCGGATCAGAAGCTTCTGTTTTATGGCACTTTTAGAAATAGAGACTCAAAATGCTGCATAGAAATAATGACTCAGTACGCAGCACACAAAGTATTTTAATCAGTGTAGGGGGAAAAATAATTTTGGTTCTTCAGACAGGATATACACAGAGAGAAAGATGGTTGGGTTTGATCATGCAGCAGTTTCTTTGAGAACTGGCATTGACAACAGATAATCCACAATCATTAATGAGATTTCTCTGTTTAAAAGGCAACAGTAATTGAGCAGAGAAAATTGAAGGTAGATATTTCAAGGAATGCCCGAGTACAATGTTTTCTGTAGGCTCCACAGCAAGAACGTTGCACAACAAGGCCTAATGCAAAACACTATCTGAGATGAAAAATGGGCATCTAATTGTGTCTATCTACCCTGTTTCATCACACGTTCCATCAAGGATAGAAGCAGATCAAAGTGAAATCACTGTTGGAGGCTCACTGTTCACCAAGTGTCTGGCAATGCTGAATTTCCCATAACTATCTTTGCAACCTACGATTTTTCTTACAGTCCTGTCTATGTGTTCATGGAAAAGACCAGAAAAATGTAGATAATCTATACAAAAGCTATTATTTCACAGTAGGAAATATTAGCTTCCAACAATGGGTCTAACTGACACTAATCACAACAGTGCCTTTGACTGCAACACTGCATATAAGGAACCATTTTCCTTCCAAAGTCTTGGAAAAAGATACTCTTATTAGAATCAGATGTGACACGTGGTGGCCAGATCCCTGCTAGGGCCAGCTTGACTTTTCCTTTTCTGTGTCACCAGGACACTGAGTCTGAATGCTCTGCAAGCCGCCTTCTTCAGCATGAGCCTTTCCACTGCCCACATGCTGTCCTCCATGGAAACACCCACTCTCTCCTATGCTTGCCATAGCATATTTACATGCATTGTAAAATTTCACAAAACCAGTAAGCGTATATATAATTTTGTTATTTACTGGATTTTTGTACTATAACATTCCTTCTTGTCCAGAAAAAGGCTGAACAAACCTAAATGACTCTTCTTGAACTAGTGGAGCATAAATGGTAGCTACAAAATTACCATGAAGAGTCTTTTGCCTAGGTGGTCTATCTTTCATGAACAGCCTAAATTAAGATTCCCAGAGGGCTAAACCACTGAAGTGCCTACAGGAACGGATCTTTGTAGAGGACATGCCTAGGCATGGTTGGTTTTGGGGGGATGTCAGGAGCTGGTGTTTCATAGCAAGGTAAATAGAAGGCTTCCCCCATCTATCTGCAGGGGAGGAAGGCTTCAGTCTGCCTCTACATCCCTACCCTACTGAGTTTCTCTGCAGCCTATCTGCAACCTGCACATTATTTCCTCCCACTATTTCTGGAAGCTTATTAACCTCCCTCACCTTAGTGTGCTATTTTGCAAGGATGGAGGCAGAAGCCAGTCAGTGCCAGGTAGAAGTTTAGTTAAAGGAAGTGAATACTTCAGTACAGCACTGAAGCTCAGTTACCACTGGATTCAGAAGAGGCAACTGTACTCTCCTTGTACGTACCCTACAACCCCTGGTTCTCCCTTTTATTCAGGTGTCCCACCCCCCAGTACTTGATTCCATTACAGTAACAATCACCTCAGCATGAGACAGCAGACCATGCCATTTTACAAAGAAGAGACAAGGGTCCTATACAGTGGGCTGGCAGGGAGCGGTTGCTCATGTCCTTCTGGAATCTCCCACTGAACCTTGCATTATGGAAAAATGGATGTATTAAATATTTGTTTACAGTTTTCTGGCGTGAAAACATAATCTCTCTGTAATTTGGGGTAGCTCAGAGATCTTGTACAGAAAGCAAGAAGTTTCTTTCCAAAGAAAAGTGGAGAAACAGGGAAAGACAACTTGTCCTGACGTATTCCTATTATCTGTAGAGAAATTATTTGCTCTGTGATGACAGTATTTGAAGAGGCTTTTGCTGATCAGTCTAGTTGGATCCACACAGCCACCCATGAATTTTGGTTAAAATAAGTACTACAAAAGAGGTCTGTAAAGATTGGTAGACCAAACTCAAGATCTCTCTGGTATAACAGTAACACAAGTCTAAAAAAGTTAACTGGAAAGGATATACATGGACTTGGCAACAGCTGTGTACATAGCATGAAGATCATTAGTCCCAGCAGTGGTATCATTAGATAAGCACATAATTTCTAACCAAGACTGCAACATTTATGGAGATGGTGGTAAGAGGACAATACCCTCATACTATGTTTATGCATCACCTGCCAAATACCAGCAACAAATCCTGCTGCCCAAAGCTTATCTGTAGTACTATGTTGACTAACAAGCATTTCTCACAGACTGCATATAACCAGTAAAGGCAGCTCATTCGGGAGTATTTCAGGTTAGTCAGTGAGGCACTTTGGTACAAAGAAAAGGCTGTTCAAATCCATGGCGTACATTTACACATGGCACAATTACCTTTGAAATGCTGCTTTTATAACTTAAGCATGTACATACAGTGAACAAAGTAAGAGTAACAGGAAAAAAGGAAAAAATAGGAGCAATTAAAACACATCATTATGAACAAATGGAGGTCATCCAGATTGGAAACCTCTTTTCTGTCACACCTCAAATTTAAATGTTTCACTTTGCAAGCCCATCCTTCTTTTCAAATCCCGCATTACAACTTTTGCTATAAAAATAGGGAAGAACGACCAGGGAAGAATTAAAAAATATGGTACTTAATATGTGTTAATACCTTCATCCACTGAAAGTACAGAACATGAATAATGTAGGCACATACCAATGTCTTTTTCCCTTCACAAAAAAACTGTAGAATTTTGGCTGCTGGAAAGGAGTTAACTTGGATAAAAGCTGAAATAAAATTTTGAGTCAGTAATAAATAACTTCCCCTTTCTTATCCGCATTTTGTATTTCCCTTAATTAAGAGAGTTTAGGAAAAAAAGTTAGTGAGTAGTGATTATGCACAGGTCAGTCAATTAATTGTCTTTTAACTTATCAACCAATAAACAGTTATTAGGAAACATCTGTTATGTCAGCATAACATGTCATACAAACAAACCATAAAAATCGCGTTCTCTCTTTTCCCAGAAGTACGTAATTTGCCTGTAAGCATTTTCCACTGCTTTCAGTAGCATATTTTCACCAGTATTTACAAGCTATTTTTGCTCAAAAAAAGAAAAAATCTAAAACTTTCCATATCTTTCAGAGTCTTAAGCCCCAGTCTCTTCATTTCTTTAAGTTACGCTCAGTAACTGGACATTACCTTATGCTGTAACTGCAAGGGGACAGAATGTGCCACTTAACGTTAATGGTATCTTAACCATACGGTAACTCAGGACATTGCCCTAATACAGACAGATTTAATGCTACTAGGCCAAATACTATGTGTGGAAACCAGAAAATGTTATATTGACTTCAACAGAAGGAAGTGTGTTTGAAAGCAGGATGCCGACATGGAATATGAACTGCTTGTTATTACACCTCTGCCATTGCTCCTTAATGTACCACATTGTTTTCAACAATACAACAACTGTTCCACCAGCTGTCCCTGTAGCGGGGCTGACAGCTTCTGAGGCAGGTCCAGCGCCACCACAAACATAACACACCCCACTTTCAAGTCCGAAAAATAAATATCCTCTAAATACAATGCAAAGGTTAATTCCTTTTTAGTCCAAGGCCACATTAGGATGTAATAGTCAGGGAACAGCACTCGGAAGGTGTTTTCTGTCCAGGAACTTTTGATTTGCCTGGGAGGAACTCCACATAATGACAAACTTTTGGCACACCACTATTTTGGGTCCGCGTAGTAGCAGCACCCGTGTAGTAACAGCACCCATCTTCCATAGAGTGTTATCTCTGGGGTTGTACAACCCACAGAGATGTACTGCAAACTTTGCAAAGATATAACTATTGCTAAAAATGCCAGAGAAGCCCATTTCCTAAATCAGTATGAACATACTTAACTCTTTCCGTATAAAGTTTCCTGAATTACTGGCAGATAAATATAATCTTCTCAGATCTAATATTGAAATAATTAAAGAAGACTAATCCAAGACAAGAACCCCACAACAACAACAACAAACTTCTACAGCTTCAGTCCTTCAGAAGCACCTATTCCCCAGGGACACCTTTATGGTAGCAGCAGAAGCATATTGTGCTATAAAGTCCACCTCTAAACTGAACAACATTTTAAGCATATCTCCAGATTACAATAAAAACATGTATCTCTCTCCCCTGAGCTTTGGGAAACACTAGAAGATTCCCTAACCCTCTATAACTCTGCTAGGATTTTTTTTCAAATAGAGGTCAGCATGAGCTCTGTTGGTTGCATATTGTTCCCTGGAAGTACATGAAGGGAATGAAACTCCACCACAACAACATACACTTATTTACAAAATTTTCTAAAACCAAATCTTCAGCAATCCAACTTTTAGCGAGTTCACTTCTAACTGAATCAAAACCAAGATTCTGTTCTTGTTCTTCAGCTAAACAATCCCCCCTGCAGCTTCACGTTAGTCAAACCAAAGTTACTTGGTTTCTGAGGTTAACTCACAGTCAAATGAACATGACAGTTTCTCAGAAGGATCCAGCTACTAGTTAAATAGGATTGGCAAATAAATTCCAACTTTGTTTCCAACCAGCAAATGCTTAAAGAACTTTCTATTTTATGACAAAGCACTTCAACTTTTTTGCTTATACCAGTCTTTTCACCCTCCTGCACGCAGACTAGTACTGCTGAACACTGTAGCTTGCAGCGTAACAGTCCCCTGCATGACACCTACCTCCTACTGAACAGCAAAAATTGACAGCTAAAAGAAAGGAGAGTCACAGTGAGTGAGACTTCTCCATTTATCAGACTGGTTAAGACTGACCTCACTTCTACCACTGTAGCTGATTCAGCACTGAAAGATTAAACACCTGGGGACAAAACAGAGAGTCAGTTAGTTGGCGCATGTGCGATGTCTCTGACATCAAGCTTTCTAAACACCGTCTTGGACTCCTAATCCCGTTCTCAAGAGAAAAATAAGCTACAGATCTTGCATACCTGAAGAACTTCATTAAGTTCATTGGCATAATTCTGTGTGGGGGATCACGACCTGAGGCTTGAAGTCAGAAGGCTCTCGAGAAGGTTGGGGAATTATGTCTCATTTGTAATGTGAAGTCACTGATATGACTACACCATACAGGATAAAGGACACTTAGAAGACACTTTGATTCCCAGTGCTCTCTAATAAGCAAGTTATTTCTGGCAACAGATTTCACTGCAATACATACTTTGGGAACAAACCTGCTTAGAGACCAGGGATACAACAGTTGGAAAAAAAAAAACCCAAACCTACCGACCTTCTCAGAGTTTCTCTCCAGAGAAAGAGCTAGTTGCTGGTAACTTGTTCTCCTTTCTGTTTAAGATTGGCTGTTTAAGATTAAATCTTTGTGAAGTAAAGCTCTTTGGGGAGGGGATTCATCCCAGATTAGGAGAAAACCACTCTTCTTTTTTCTTTAGAGATGAAAGCCCCAGATTTTTTAGCTTCTTTTTTCACAGAAGCTTAACTTTTCAAACAGCATCCTTGGGACTGCCAAGTCCCACGTGAACTGGGAGCCCGGTATGGAACCGGACTGCTGCTTGATTCCAGCAAGATTTTCACATGACAGTCATTACCATGGCATACAAGCACTTAACAACTTGAGACCTCCATAGGAAGCCAAAGACCACTGCAGGAGATGCAACCCCTGATGTACCCAGCCACCATCAGAGGCTGGGAAGGTCAGTGGCCTTGGGGGAGTGCAGGAAGTCCTCCGCCTATGGAAGGGGAAGCCCTCTGACTTCCCTACCGTCCATCAGTTAGCCTAAGCAGCCTTTACCAGTCAGCAAGGCCTCCTCTTCCTCCTGAAGAATATTAAGTATTTTTGACCTCTTCACCTGCTCAATTTTTACAGTACCTCTCAGGTTAAAGAGCAGCAGGAGCCCAGGTATGGGTATGGCCGCGCTGGGCAAGGAGTGTGGTGGGGAACCACACCAAGGCAGGCGAGCGCCCACCGCCTTGCCGGAATGGCCTGTCCTGTCTCTGTCTGGGACAGAAGCCTGACTGAACTCCCATCTTACTGCATCTTGCCTCTATCAAAGTTCGTGAACCTTTGACAAAATTCTGGGTTTTCCTGGCACCCTGAGGAGAAGATCACAGCTTCCCACTGGAGCCCACGCACACTACTGTACGTGATAAAGCACAGCTGCTGGATTTCTGTGCCACAGCAGAGAAGGATTTCCATGCTGTTGCATGAAACTACTAGAAGCAATAGTTACACGCCTTGCTCCTCAAAGTACGACATCGGAGTTTAACGCTGTGTTCGGGGCCGCCTCCCGAAAAGCGCAGGTCTCGGCTGCGCGGAGATGCTCGTGCTTAATTTCAGCCTGGACGCGGAGCCCCCTTGGCCACTCTTCCCTATGAACTTCAAACCAAAGCTAACGCCCACAACATCGAAGCCCTCACCGCGCCGCCGAGCCCAACGCCCGCCGCCCCGGGGGGCTCCCCCCGCCGCCTCACAGGGCCCGGCCGCCGCCGTGACTTCGCCGAGAAAGTCCACCGCCACCTCTCCCCTGCGAGGCGGCCCGGGCAGGAGCCGCGGCCCCCGCAGGGCTGCGGCGGGGTCCCGGCGGGCGGGCCGGCGGCCGCCGCTCCCGGTCCGGGCAGTACTCACAGCCGCAGGGCGCCCCTGTTTTCCCGCCTGCTGGCGGCCCGCGCAGCCCTCGGTTCCGCCGCATCGCACCGCTGCTCGGTCGTGAGCACCATCGGCACCGCACAGCACGACACAGCCCGCCGCACGGCACTCAACCGGCGGGCCTGCTCGGGGCGGGGCGGGGCGGGCCTGCTCGGGGCGGGCCGCCCCGCCCCGGGGCGGACTCTACTGCCGCCGCCGCTGCCGCCGTCCTGGGCCGGCTGGAGCCGGAGCCGGAGCCGGAGCGCGGGCCCGCGCCGGGAAGCCGCTAAAAGCCGGTTCCGCCGGTGCGTCCTGGGCCTGGCTGCGGCCCCGAAGTGGCTGACACGGCCCCGGCAGCGGGACCCCGCCGCTCCTCGCGTGGCCGATCCGTTAGGCGCCTTAAATTATTAAGTCGGGACGTTGTGGCCTGAGACGCTGCCTCCCGCTGGCTCGAACAAAAGGCGTCCTTAATGTTTTATATGGGGGGACAGGCGATGCGGTTTCACGCACGCGGTCTGAGGAGGGAAGGTGGCGGGGGCCGGGGCCCTGAGGTGAAGGCAGCTGGGACAGACAGCGTGTGGCGCGGCCCGGAGAGCTGCCTGGCCCAGCCTGGGAGAGGGCTTGCAGGCCGGCAGTAACTCCCAGAAAATGGCCTTCTGCGGGTTTCTGTCAGAGCAGTTCGCTGGTGTCTCTTTGAAGCAGGTGGTTGTCCAAATACCGATGCTGGCTGCCAGGCAGCTGGACTAACATGAACTTCTGTGGTGATTAGCTGACGTTTCCATCCGTGGCTGCCTCAGGTGTTCTTTTGTTTCCTTCAGCAGCAGCCCGGGACTGGTTTTTCTGCCCAGGAAATGACCAAACCTGGCACAAAAAACAGAGCGAGCGCAGCCTTCCCCCAGCTTGCGCTGGTGGGGCTGTCAGGGAAGCTGTGTGCCCCCAGAAACGTTAAATGGCAGCGTTTGGCACAAGTCATCTCACATGGCAGACACAAACTGGCAACGTGCATATGAAAATGGTTTTGTTACCTGGTCAATACCCAAGTCGGGGTTCAGTTTGGTGAACTAATATTTTCACAAAGCAAAGATGGAGTCTGTGGCTATAACGATACAGTCTAAGGAAGGCCAACCTTGGGATGAGAGTTCAAGGCAACATCTCTAGAAAAAGGCCTATTTTCACGGTTTAATGTGTTAGAATATATTAATAGAATTAATAATAGAATATATTAATTTTTCTTCCTAACTGCCGGACTGTTCACAGGGGATAAGGGGAGAATATCTATAGGAGAGTGGTCTCTGTTCATTGGCATCAGGGTAGGAGATAGATAAAGTGCATTTCAGATTAAAAGATGTATGAAGCAAGTCAACCAAACTTCCAGTGGCATTGTTAGGATTGCTTGATACTTACACAGTATTTTGAAGGTGCAAGAACTAAGTATTAGGTATTGTTGCAATATATTCAGGAAATCAGTAAAAAGAAAGAGGTTTTTAAGGTTGAAAAGGCTCAGGACTGCTATAGCTGTTTGGGCACAGAGAAAATGTGAGATTGCTGTATGGTCTTAGCTAGACCAGGTGGATTTAATTAGCTCCAGTCTAAGAACGTTTAAAGACTATGTGCCAAGCTGCATAGAAAGGAAGACATTTAAAATGGCTGTATTTTTGGGAGACAGTATTAACTAATGTTTATGTATTATTTAACATAAAACCAAGGCACATGGGGAAAAGAAATGAGATGTAATTTACAAGAAAGATTCTTCAGACCTGTTAGGTCCTGCACCTGTGAAACTTTGATTGCTGCCTTATGCTCCCCTGTGAAGCACCAAGCAGGTTTGATACTGCATTGCAGGGCCTCTCCCACCCCCCCTTATGCCAGATGCAACCTGTGGCTATATAGCGGCATCCCATTTATCCAAAGGATAACAAGAGTAGGCCCCCTTTCAGCTATCTGGACTGCAAGTAGAGCTGGAACTGAGAGAGTCAGGGAAGGCAGGGTTGGCATCCTGTGTCTGTTTGGACCCAGGACCCTTTGCTGGGGTGTAGTAACCTGCATGAGGTTTTAGGTTCCCTGGGAATTGTTCTCATATCAGTATGCACTAACAAGGCATGCACAGTATGTCTGGAATCAGTAAGAAAAGTGACTGCCTACCCTTCATCTCATTTTTGGAGGCCTTTTATTGCACTAGAAAGGTATCAGTTGCTATTTTAGTCCTAATTCTGAGGCTGAAGGCAGGCTTGTGGTTGAATAACTCTTATGTAGTTCTACCCACTCTAGCAGAACAATGCTGGTTTACAGTAGGTGAGAATCTGACTTTTAGATGTTTGAACAAATAAAATCAGCTGCATTTTGAGTGCTTAGATTTTCAGTCTCTGGCAGATTTAGCTACAGGAGATAAATGCTACTGCTGACATGTTTTGTTCACTCATCTCCAGAGGTTCCTGGCTCTACCATAGTGCTGCAAGAACTGGAAAGGAGCTGCTTGGTCCCTGGAGCTCAGTCTCTCTTATAGTTTCACCTGGCTCCATTCTCAAGGTATGCAATGCTCTGTTTTAATTAGTCAAGGTATTCACTGTAGAAGAAACTTACATTCAAATAAATTGATGCCTGCAGCGTAGACACTAAAAATGAATCCTTACTAAATACTTTTTGCCATATCATAATATCTTAACTCTTGACAGAGACTTGGTTCTGACAAATTTTCAATACATGCCTCTTTAGTGCATTTTGTTTTTATCTGTTAGTGACTGTGGAAATAATAAGCAATGACTGCAGCTTGTGTTTTTTGGAGGATTTGAAAAAGCAACTCTGTAGCCAAGCTTTGTCAAGCTGTGCATAGTGCAGCAACTCCAGAGCGAGAGGACACACTCCCGAATGGTAAACGTCCTGAATGGCAGGATTCTCAGTAATACATATGAGGAGTGCCTTATAGTAAACAATCAAATATGCAGCTGCTCATGTGGGTGGAATATACTTGAAAACATTATGCTTTTATTCTGATATGCTGTGGTGAGTCTTACATATGCAAAAAAAGCACAAAGGACCTTTTACTGTACTGTTGCAATTGCTCATGTATGCAGATACAGTAAAGCAAGTATGTGAAGACCAAGCTGTCATCAACAGAGACCCATTGTGTGAAAATCTGGACTGTGTTTTTCTCTAGTTGGTGAAGTTCAGATTGGGGAATGAAGGAGAAGTTAGTGTACTATAAAATTACCGATTACTATTTAATGCCTACAGTACTGGTCATGCCATGTAGGCAAAAACTGACATGTTCCTGCTCTAAAGAGACTACATAGGCCTCAGAGAGGATTGAGAGGTTTTGATAACCAGGACCTTCAGGATTATGTATAACACAGCAAAGGATGAAAAACTAGAGATGAAATAATAGGAAAAACTTTCATTGTAAAAAAAGATTTAAGATACATATGAAATCACAGAAAAGCGGAATAAGGAGAGACTCACTGAGTCATCAAGTTCATTGCCTATCCCAGGGCAAGGCCTGCTATTCCTGTGTCATTCCTGACAAGTCACTTGTCTAAGTTTTTCTTAAAAGTCAGCAATGTACCCAGGCAATCAGTTCCAGCGTTTGCTGGAAGGAGAAGTCCTCCTTAATCTCTAACATGATCCTGAATCCTTCTTGCTGAAATTTAAAGCCATTGTTTCTTAATTTATTCAGTATGAAAACCAGTGAAAAACTGTCTCCCATTTTGCCCCATTTTCTTCTTCTCTTTAGCCTAGGATAAAAGGTATAAATTGTGTTTTCTGGACTTCTTTTTTTCCTATGAACTGTCTCCAGTAGGTTCAGATCTTTCTTGGAAGTGCAGTGCCCCAAGCTGGACGCCAGAAGCCTTACGAAGGCTGAATAGAGGCAAGATTAAAAGATTACTTTATCTGTCCTATACACACTGCCATTGTTTATATTTCATAGTAAAGTGTTTACGTGTTTCATAAATGTGTGAGGCTGGCTCAGGTTTAATTGTTGAACCACTATGACCTGGTGAAGCTTTTATAAAGGACAACTGAGCTGTTGTTCTGCTCTAGTACATTAGCAGCTATTGTTAGATTGTTAGATTTGGCTAAGTATGACCTTCTGCCTGTCCTTTTTGAATTTCACTCTTTTTTTTTTTTTTCAGACTGTTTCTTCAATTCATCAGAATAATTATTAATCCTGTCTTGAATGACATGAAAAAAGGAAGAGTAAAGGAGCCCAATGAGACACACTAGAAAGGTCAGTGTAAGAAGCACTAGGACTGCTACCCATGCCTCAAGATTCTTGGATAGGATATTGCCGATGAATGATAAAAAAGACAATTGAGCTGGAAATAAACAGGGTTAAAAATTGTCTTAATCAACAGTATTTATGTATCTTGGGGTTTTATTTCAGCACAGTCATCAAGGCTGTTCATAAAGTATTTCTCAGATTATATGGTGAGTATCAGCATGCCTAAATGTGAGGAAACTTCCTTGGGAAGGAAGAAAGCAGAAAATGAGTACAGGGATTTCTGGCATTCTGTACACTTTGAGCATATTTCTCCTCAGTAGGGAATTCTTCTGTACTTCTTTGCAGGTGCAAAAAGGTACAAAGACGTACAGCCTTAACACTACCTGAATACAGGTACTTTTGGATTATAGGTCATGATATGTCTTGTCTTCAGTTTTCTGTATGATATTCTGTGTGATATTCTGCATTGGTAGGATTCTGTGAAAGCTACCCAAATGCCTTGGAAGCCATTAAGTGATGGAAGACCTGCTAAATAAGTCCTTGTATTACTCTGTTGAAATATCATAGGAAAGCAGACTTATGTTAGATACAATAGAAGTAGGAGCTGTGATAGTATGAGACACAAACTAATACACATTTGGAAAGATGTTGAAACAGTGAAAAATTTTGATTTCTAGAATATATGCAAGTCAGCCACAGGCCAGAGTGAAATGTCTTACAGCTTGTCAGGTGCAGACTAGAAAAGACAAAAATACTGCAGTAAAAGAGTGGTGCAGCATTGGAACAGGTTACCCAGAGAGACTGTAGATTCTGTCTTTGGAGGTTACAAGACCCAGCTAGACAAAGCCATACCTGATCTGATGTGGTGTCAGTGATACTCCAGCCTCAAGCAGGAATGTTCAGAAACATCTGCAAGTCAGTCAGCATACTTGAAGTATGCTCAAAATAAATGGAGTAAACCAAGGTCCTAAATAGTCTGTAGAAGATAACTAGGGCCAGAACACAGGGAGTGGTGCAATTTTGTAAGGAGTGAAAAGCAGTTTTGGCCAACTGATCCCCATTCCTTCCCTGGATTAAGAATTTAGTAATTCATTTGTTTTTAAAAGTGTGAGATTGCTTTATAGAGATCTATATCAGGTGATTGGTTTCTTCTGAGCAGTTTTCTAGAATTCCTATCTGCCTATCCATTCCTGTGACTTGTTTAAAGGAGCCTGGATTGGTTGAGCTCCCCTTTGAACAGGGAAGTGCCTAGGGCATAGGAAGTAAACGGGGCTGAAAGCTAGTTAGAGCATTTCTCAAATGGTGAGGCAGGCTGAGGCTGTTGTGGCTAAATACTGAAGCAATTGGATGAAATAGACTACACTGCAATTATGTACTGTAGCACCCAGCAGGAAAAAGGAGGTAATTTCTCACACAAAACTTCTGGGGCATTAGTAATGTGGTGTCAGCTCCCCTTACAGTGAATGTGTAACACACTGTACAGATACCCCATCAGCACATTTACTGCCATTTTGATACCAGTGACCTTCACACAATTTACTGTGTAACGTCAGAGAATACACACTGCATACTGTGCATCTTACCAATGTGTGTTACTGTGTGTCACACTGATCAAAAGAACAGTATGGGAAGGAGGCTTAAACAGAGTGGAACTGGCGAAGTAAAGCAACATTCATCTCTCTCCAAATTGTTGATGGCAACTTTCTTATATGCTGAAAAAAGCAACCTTGTGGCATGTAATAGTTCAGTTCTGCTACCTATGAGGTGGCACTCAGCCAGTTGGCACTTTGCTGAAAAACATAGGTCGGTGTCTCCTCTTAGTTCATGAGAAAAAAAAGCAGTCATGGCATACTTTCCAAGCAAAATATTGCGCTGAATGCCTCATGGACGGCATTGTTAGAATGCTGTGATGCCTAGATCTTGTAATTTATAATGAAAGAACCAAATCCCATGGCAGTGAAATCCATTTTTCTGCATTTATAACCATCATTTAATATGTTGTCCATCTAGGCAGGAAAAGATAAATACAAATACTGCTTGTTCTACCCTGGTGGATCAGCTTAGCTTGATTTGTCATCCTCTGCTTATAAAAGTCCAAAGGAAATCCTGGGTGACATCCAAGCGTGACATCTCTATATACAGATTACATGGACAAAAATTTCAATCCAGGTGCACCAGTATGTTTAAGACATCAAACAGATTACATGGGTCTAATGAACAATGTGCGTACATGTATGTAATTGTTGAGTCTGTGTATCATAAAGGAATTTACATGGATACCTCTTTGAACCAGATATGCATGCATGCCTATAAACATTCATGGTATATCTAAATAAATTTTGTTGAGAGAAACGTTTAGTCATCTGGCAGTCTCTGAAGAGCAGCAATGTAGTATGTTAAGTATGTAAGAAAGTGAAAGTTAGCGCAGCTTCTTTGAGGATAAATTGAATCTTCCACAGGAAAAAACAGGGCCCACACTTTCCAGGAGCTTAGGAAAGGATTGTTCTTACTCTGAGGAGGAGAAGGTTAAAGTGTGGGACACAAGATAATGTGAAAGAGTGAATCATGCTATCAGTTCTCTCACAGTCTTCACATCAGATGGGGCTGTGAATAATAAACTGTTGTGCTGAGCAGGATAGATGTACAGTTTTGTGTCATTTAGAACTAGGAACTATATTACTCTGGGGAAAAAAAGAAAAATGTAGGTATGTCTTGCATAGCAAGGCCACATAGGGTGAATCCCAAATCCCAGATGCAAGCCTTTGAGCAGTAAAATGGTTGCCAGTATTTCAGGGGCTCATAATTGAGCTATAAAGACAATACACCTTTTAGAAGATGGTAGGTATGTGCTTATCCCTTTAACATGACTGCCTGGATTAGACTGAACTATGCCTCAGCCTTAGAGCAGTGCATTGGATGTTTCTGAGTGGTATAATTTCAATACAGAAGTAAATTTCCTTAAAAAAAGTTCACATTCCCATCCAAAAATATTCAGAGAGAAAACCTGTATGTACAGATCCTCTCTTGTGCTTAAACAAAAACCCAACTGCGACAAAACAATCTTTACAGTTTGTTACAAGTTGTTGCACAGTTTTTCTGTGTAACAGAATGCAAAAGATAGGTAAATATTAATGCCAGATGACAAATGGAAAACAGAAGTATTGTATTCAATTGATTTACTCATTTCAATGCACCAAATAAGGTGCCAAGCCAGGATTAGAGTCGAGGACCCTTTTGACTTCCATTTCCGTGACTTTGTATTTAAAAAACATACCTCTACGTACTGTACTTTTTTTTTTTTATTTATAAATTTACCTAGTATCAATGTTACTGGCAAATGCTGAATCTTCACTTTTTTTTTTTACAAGCATTTTATATACAACCTGCATTTGGTTATTGCTAGGGTTGATGTTAACATACATAGCAGTATGACATTCACAAAGCTGGTGGTCAGTAGTCCTGATCTACATTGCTTAAAAATCTCATTCTCTTGTGTTCAATGTATTTTTTTCAGGGTCATTCTGAAGATTGGTCAAAACCACAAGACTTGAGATTTTTCTAAAGTTTAGGAAATCTGGATGCAGGGCCTTGACTCGCATTATAGGGTTGGGCTCCAAAGGGGAGGTTGAGGTCCCTATTGTTTTTGGCAATATTTTGATCTGGACTACTGGAAAAAGTTTTGTTCTAATGTCAGAACAACTCTATACATTCACGCTGATAAAATGCTGCATACACATGTATGTATACAGCCAATAGTTTTATCAATACAAATCTCTGATCTATTATGCATGGCTGACGCCTCAGCTATAGCTCCAGAGTCTTAATTTGCTTCTGAAATCAGTTCCACTCTGTGTCAGGAATAACGTGCTGCCATGGTGATAAACTGTGAGCTCCCCTGTCTGAAATGTTAATAAACCTCCGAATTCTGGCAAATTTGTGCTCATCTACATGGTGCCAATTACAGTGAGGTGAAAAAAAGAGGTATATAACAACTTAGGCATATAGTCAGTTTTTGTCCCCAGGAATAAATAATTAGGATAAACAAGAGCAATCATTAATACAGTAAATTTTCTCTATGGATGCATCATCATGTATGGGAAATATGCTCTAAGTAAATAGGACTGTATTGAAAATCGTACCTAAAAATACAGAGCCTGCACTTCTTTTTCCTAAAAGCATTTTCCCTTTTTTTAAATGTGGCTTATTTTGGGTAAGTGTATCATGACTGTGACAAACCCATGAAAAGCAGGTTCGGTGAAAGCTCAGTCCGGGTACTAGCTCATTGTGTGCAGTCATGCATTCTTCTTATTAGATTGTCTAGCATTTACAGCCTGCTATTCCATTTTTGCTATTGATAGAGGTATAGTTTCACAGCAGGGCTTTACAATCATGTTACCCTTCTCACTGAAACAGCAATTGAGTAAACTGGATTTCTAGAAGGCCTGCCCCTGCTACTTGGCAGGCAGGTTGATTATTGAGAAATCTGAGGCAAAGGGCTCTGTTCTTTGTAAGGGCTAATCACGCTGGTATCAGAGCATATACGGTACCTTTTTGTGTACTGGTTATGTAGTGGTAAATAAAAAAGTAGGTAAATCTGTCTGCCCAGTGTTCCGGGCTGAACAGAGAAAAGAAGGCAAACTTTCTATTTCCCAAATTAGAAGCGGTTAAACATCACCTGCTTGTGCTGACCCCTGCATGTGCCACTGTATGTACTTATGTCCCATGCCTAATTGGAAAATGACATCAAGAGAGGCATACAAAACCACATGTGGATGTTGTTTTAAAAAGCAGGCTCTAAGTGGTTAGTTCTAGGTAAAAGCCTTTGAGAGCTCTAATTGAAACTTGAAATTTCTGATTCCTTATTCCCTATTCAAACTCTTGGACATTATCTCTCTGACATTTGAGTTGGAAGAAAGGACATTATGCAGATAGTTAAAAAACCCTAATAACATTCAAAAGAGGAAAATGAGGCCAGCAGACTTATTTATACTTGTGACCCAATTAGTGATATGAGCTGTCACCCCATATAAAGAATTTGTGCACAGCTACAAAGAAATACAATTCAGTCACATAAAGAATATGTAGAGGTGCCCCCTCCAAATCACTCTTTAGGGTGGCGGGACACGGAGCAGATACTAAGGACAGTGCTTCGTAAAGAATTTTCAAGTTGGTTAAGAACCAGTAAATGTCTAAAGCTACTTTGAATAGCTTTTTAAAGCTGTTCTATTCATAATGGGTTGACATAAATACTATGGATGTTTACTTCTCTCTCCTGCAGTAGATGGGGAAGGAT
This sequence comes from Gavia stellata, assembly GCF_030936135.1. Taxonomy (NCBI): domain Eukaryota; kingdom Metazoa; phylum Chordata; class Aves; order Gaviiformes; family Gaviidae; genus Gavia; species Gavia stellata. The sequence continues at coordinate 67,100,067 of NC_082637.1, forward strand.
AAGTGGTAAGTGCCAGTAACCCTCTGACACTGCCTTCCCTCATTCATCTCTGCTGTCTAAAATGCGCATGATCTATCCAGAACTCTTCATTACAATGAATTCCACCTCAATGTGAGTCCACAATCCAAGAAGTCCACCCTTCCAAAGTAAGAAATCGGATTTCCCCTTAAAAATTTTTTGCAATTGTTCTATCAGCAAACCCTTTAGCAGTATTTATTCATGCAAGCATTCAACTTCCATGAATACTCCTTGTGATTATGGTAGCATTTCTCTTGAAACATAGTTTAATAAGCATTGTAAAGTTTCATATAGGCCAAAACACACGAAAATATTTTGTTAAATTCCCTGTTCTAACAAAGCTTACATTTGTTTTTTACAGAGATCCACTCAAATATCATACATAGTATTGGATGACCTTGCAGAGGTCATTTTAAGACTTGAGTTTATTAGTGTACAGTGCTATACACATTCAAAGCCCTACTTCAGTGTAATAGACAAGGAAAGAGAGAACAATACTCTCCTGTCCTTAAAAATTTCTCCTTTACTGTACTGCTTCTCTTCCCAGTGCAATCAGTAACATGAGTGAAATTATCATCTCTGCATGCATTTCCTTCTCATATTAAGCTTCTTCTTCAGGGTATTTTCACCAGTGTATTTGTCCCAGTGCCCTCCTGTGTTGCTGCCCTGTCCCTCCCGGCATCAAGTACATACAGATCACTCAAACACATCAGGATTTACCTTATAAATACTGATCCGAAACTCTCTGTAGGGCTGACTGGGGTGTCGTTACTTGACTTTCGGAAGCTGTTCTGACTTTCAGAATGAAAATCGGAGTCCTCCAAGGAATTCCCTTTTCTCATCATTTTAATGGAGTTAACTGCAGAGTTAGGTAAGTTCAGTTCTAGAGTGATCCTTCAAACGCACAGCCTTTCAGTGCTATAGGAAGTGCAGTCTTGATGTGACTCCAGCTCAGACTAGTTTTTAAACTCAGTTAATGAGTAACATATTGATGTGACATCATAAGGTGGCTTTCTTTTTTATCTGCAGCACTTCATAGGTTTACTTGGAAAGAAAAATCATCAAATCTAGGTGCACTGTGTCTTTGGAATGTCATTATTATTAGCAATAACTTGTTTTGATGAATTAAGAAAAAGAAGGAATGTAAAGCAAGGACTAATTCAAATGATGTTACATGGACAGGTTTGTATGAAAAACTGTAACATGGTCTGTCATACCTTCTACTTTGTGAATTACCTACCTCTCTCTAATTAGCCAAGTTTGAATAACATAATTGTATATCTTTCAGAAGTGACTATATCCATCCATCCTGACATGTCAAAATTATTATATTGTACTTCTCCAGGGACAAACTGGTGCACATGCATGCATGTAGCTGCTATAAAGTCAAGTCACTGCAGTTCAGCTTAAGTACAGATGATCTTTTAATTCTCAATGCACCAAAACCCAACTGAACAAAACCAGGTTGCCTAACCATTTTTTCCATAGGAATTAGCAAACATTAACTACAAACTTACACAGTTTTCTGTTTTTTGACGATTACTATAATGATAAGGTTAGTCAAGGAAATGATAAACGATGTTTCTTTAGATTTCAAGTTCTCTTATAATACCGAATTAGCACCCCAGGGCCTCCAGAAATTCTGTTAAGCTTCATGTAGGGCCTGCATGGTAATAAGGGTTTGTCTATGAGACTGAACATGCGCTCTCTTTCTATTGTCAGCATCTATAAATAGACTGTGAAACGGTACAAATACATTTGGACTGTTCCCAGGTTTTACTCATAAGCTGAAAGACATCTAGCCAAACTATGATGTCTTTCTCTGTGTTTGTGGGTTTTTTGTGGTTTTTTTTTTTCTTTCTTTGGTTTCTTTGCATGACTAAATACCTGGTCTTTGATTTTTTAAATATAAAATTTATTTCATGATCAGTATTAAGCAAACTTTAATGAAATCTATAAATGTCAGAAACAACAGGAGAAACAGTAACTATTAAAATGCAGGATTAGCATAATAGCTAAGAAGCAAAGGTAGAGAGAAACAGCAGTTTCCTTGGAAGTGAAAATTCCAAATAAATGTGAGAAGACTTGCAAAAAGAAAGAAGAAAATGAGTGAAATACACACTGTTCATCATCTTAGGTATTCCCTATGAAATGGAAAAAATGGAACACTTTTACTTAGGAGTGGTACTTAAGCTGCTTGGAAACTGAGTTGGACATCTTGTTTTTCCCAAGTTAAATGTTCTGTAAATTAATGCCTCCTTCAGTAGCTATACATCTTTGGTTTCCTGCTATCTAGGCCTTTTTGTTACCCTGATTCGCTTGACCCTGCGTGATCATAGACTACAAACACAGGGCTGGCTAGCTAGGCAAAGTGTCTGTACTTTATTCCTCCTCCATAAAACAAATTATATAACCTTCAACAAATACAGTAAACAAAAGCTATTTTCCTCCTCTAGTCACAAGGAGAATTGGCCTTAGCTCTGTTGTGTTGTTCACATCTATCCTCTTAGGATAGGAAGTCTTTATTCTTTTTAAAGAAACAAACATCCTTAAAACTGATTAGAAAACTTAAGTGACATAGTGAGTTTGTAAATCATTAATATGAAATCTTTATCTTTGAAAACAATCTACTTGTATAGTAAAATGTAATGAAAACCCTTCACTAAAACTCAGAATGGCAACTGTGTTCCTTCCGTATGCTAAAGAGCAAGTACAGAGAGAGGGCAATTTAATTCTTCCCTGAATGGGTAATTGCTGGAACATTTTTAGCAAGGAGCAACCACGATACGATTTCCTTCCTTCAAGTTATGCATCTTTGCTGTTGTCCACAAAACAGTTAAGTTCTTTTACAGAGCGCTGTGCTCCCCTCTAAACTACAGTATTCCATCATATGCTACCACACAATAAGTCTATGGTTTCCAGCCTGCAGTTATATGACCACATTGCATATGCCTGTACTAAAGGGTTTCTAGGTTTGCCCATGCTAGGGCTATACCAAGCAGGTCAGGTACTTAGCTGGTGAGTTAAATGCTTTGGTGGTACACAGCTGGTATTACTGAGCTAGTTTGGGACTTGTTGAGGCCTGACTACGTAGAATCATAGAATCATTTAGGTTGGAAAAGACCTTTAAGATCATCAAGTCCAACTGTAAACCTAACGCTGCCAAGTCCACCACATGAACTTTGTTGCAGTGACACTGGCATTATGTATGGCCATGTGAAGCAAAACAGGCTTGTGTGAGAGTGCCCTGAGACACTTACTGCTGCTGCTTATTAAGAGGGCTCACCTTTCTTGAGAGTTGCAGCAGTAAATGCCTGGATTGATGGAACAAAGAGGAGCAGGACTACAAGATGCATTTCTGGTGGAAGCAGAGAGGTACAGTGGTGGTAGTGGTGTCATTGTATGCCCAAGTGATGGAGCTTTCCTCTCCTTATTATCAGGCTCAGACAAACTGAGTCTATTATTGATTTCTAGTGCCTCTGCACAACTGTGATCTTGACACGTTTGGGAGATTGTTTTGTGGCTGGAAAAGGAGGAGATGGTAGTTTGCAGTTAGGAGTCCAAAAGGGCTGACCTGATGGTGCCTGTATAAAAGATAAGACAAATTTATGCCATTTTTCTTGGAAGGGGATCTAAACTGTATGATCAACCTCGGGATTGCCCTATTTTGATGCAAGTATATGCAACCTTGTAGTTTATAATCACTATACAAATTTTTAAAGCAGTCAATCACTCCCTGTCTTTCTGATTCCTGGTATCCATAAAATTTTCCAGGGGAGGTTTAGATACCTACAGAAATCTCACCTATAGAGGCGTGTGGCAGATACAGTACTTACCTTTCCTAGCTGCTTGCTTCAGATCTCTTAGCAGTAGTTAACGGACACCAATATCTTTTCTCTTTCTGACGCGGTGGATCAGGTGTGGGGAGAAGTTGATACTCCTGATGGTGTGGCTATCTGCTATACCCCAGAGAATTGTTCTTTATGTTCTGAAGAAATCGGTAGCTCAGTGGCTTGTAAGCATGAATACATTTTTTGACTCCGCCTCTTGCTGTCCCATATCATGAAAACAGCTTTTTCCCTTTATTTCTTGTTTCTTGTCCTGTAATCTACTTTTCTTCAACTCAATATGCATATTTGTCCAAGTGTATCTTTATTTTTCTCAATTATCAAACTATGCCCTTTAATTCTGACCTTTGTCACTGACACTCTGTTATCGCTTACCTGCTAGAGTATATCTTGCGGAGTCTAGCACTGTTGCAATTGTTACTGATAGGCAGACAGAGGGAAAAAAAAAGTTGTTGATGTCCTTGAACCTTGTACAATTTTATTCTCAGTCTGCAGCGGCCATCATTGAAAGGTTAGAATTTCTCCTGAAAAATTTACAAATTATTTTTTCTTCTTTTATCCTCGTGACTGCTGTGAATTTTTTTCAAAGTGAAAGGAAATGGTATTTTATTTTTGCTTTCTCAATTTCTGAAATATTTATTCTGAGGAAAGAGATACTGGGAAATACATTAACAATGCCAATTGTGTGGCAAATATTTTAAGTTCCTATGTCTTTACTAAAATCATCTCATGTTATTGGATAGGAAGAAAAAATTGATGAATTCTAGGTATTCAGAGTGAGAGCTTTCATTTATGCTAGGAAAGCCTTTGTGCCTTGTGATAGGTAACTGCTAAGAAACTGCATAGAGTTTGCAAGTTGAAATGATGATAAAGGGAGATGTCATTAAACAAAAAAGGTAACGAGATGGCTGGAAATACATTCTGAACAAAACATTCAATTTTATTACCATCCAAGAATGAATCAAATCAACAATAAGCCAGCCATTGTACTTGTGGCAGAATGTCATACTAGTGATTTGAGATGGTAGTGAATGTTTTTATGTATAATCTTAGAAGGAGTGTAGCCAAAAAAACCTTGTAGATTTTATAATAAAGAGCAGGGGAATAGATGAGCGGGTGTTTCATCAGTTTGTTCTGAGTCTCAGAATTTATGGGCCTGTAAATTGGAATAAGACTGTGCATAATCAGTCTGTTATGATCACTAGAATAATTGGGGGGGTGGACACACACATTTAACTCGTAGCCTAAAGCACTGAATTCTTGCTTTATGGGTTTGGCTCGCATAATTTTTGTTTTCTGTGGTATATAAAGACACAGATGCTCTGATTCAGAGCTGACATTGTCTTTCATGGTTAGGATTGCCTCCAGTTTTTGTTTTCTTTTTTGCTGCCTGGACCAAGCCTGTGCAAAAACTAGTATTTTTTCCTCTGAATTGTGCATTTGAAAAGTGCACCTTTCCACAGATAATTCCGGAATGAAATATGGATCAGATATAGTTCACTATAAAATCAGTTTGGACATTTTTAGATAAGTTTTTTATCTAGGTTCCTCTATTCTGTTCCGCAGTCTAATCTTAGATTTCTTGGTTTTCCTCTTGAACTTGTGTTTGCTCTGTTCCACCCTATGCTTAGTCTGCAACAGTGAGATACGCTCAGTTTGTATGCAGTGAGTTCTGAGTTGTGCCTGTTTCTGCTTAAACTTACACCAGTACTTTGTTGAGTATGTGGGACGCTACAGGGAGTTACCTAGGATTGCTGTGGCTCCTTCTCTGCTGCTCTGAATTCTGGATGAGAGCAGAACTGGTAGAATCACAAACACATTTATGGAGCAAGAAGCCAGAAAACTTCTTCAGCTAGTCAGGTGCAGTGAGACAGGTAGATGAAAATGCAGCATAGAAGAATGACACCTAGGAGGTAGATAGGAATGAACTGAATGGTGTGGTGTCCATGTTTGTGGAAGACAGTGACTGTCTTTCTCTTCAGTAATCTTGTAGGAACATGCCCTTAAAACTATGTTTTTTATGCTCTCTGGCACAGTGGTCACCTCGGTAGATGCTGTTGTGCTTATTCTAGTGTATGAATGCTCTCCTTCCTCCGCCTGGAGCTCCCTTGCGCTCAACTTCTGGAGCCACATAGATGAGACTTATCCACTTGGAGTATTCGGGCTTATCTGTGTTTGGGAGCCTCTACTTCCAGCCAGGAAAAAGGTTTTTTAAAAAACAAACCCACATCCAGTGAACTTGGAAGAAAGCCATTGGGGCGGAGAAGAGAGTCTCATGTGGCGGTGTTACAAAAGGCAATTCTGACTTGGAAGATGGGGTTTTGTAAAATTTTATTGTAACTGTAGGAAACCCTAAAATCTAAAAATTCGGTATATATACAGCTTTAGTTTGAGCACCAGAGGCTCATAAAGAAATATAAGACAAAAAGTTTCTCAGTTTGTTGCCGTGTGTAAGTGAGAGATTCGGGTTTGTTACTAACAACAAAAAAATACATCTTCTGGTTGATTGAAGGACTCCTGCTATTAATAATGCCTGAGGGGTTTGAGTGAGAATGAGAGTATAGACTATGTGGTGGTAAACAAGAGAATACAGGCATGCAAAGCAAATAGCCTACCAGCATCTGAATTTTGCAGGGTACTTCTTATTTGAATGAATGGCCCATTCTTTGCCTTATGAATGTTTGCAGGATATGCTTTAAAAAGGTAAAAAAATTCAGCTTTTTCAATGGCTGTCTCATTCTTGAAGTGATGTCTAGAGGCTTGCAGTACTATCAGTCCGAGCGTTAAAAAATGTGAATTGATTTTCTTTATGTTCTCTTCTCAGAGTAGTGTAAGATAATTTAAAAAAAAAAAGGCAACAACTTTTTATTTATGCATTTGAATCTGATGAGTTTGTCAAGGTCATGTTTTCAGACTTCCTATGGTAACACTGAGGATTACAGCCAGGACTGGAGTAAAATGTTGCTAAGAATGGGAAGTGACAATATCATACCAAGCTGGTGGCTGCTGACATGAAAGGAAGAAATAAATTCAGTAAGCAGCATTGTGAAATGTTGACAATTTCTGCTTACCCATAGTACTGTCATCTCTGAGGTGAGCTAATGCTAGCTGTCTTCTATCTAGACCTCTGCTTTATCAAACGTTTCACTTGGTAAATGAGGTACTGGTCTGCATGGTGTAAAATACCATTGCTGACTGTGCAGTGACACCTCCTCTTGAGGGCTGCATGGCCAAAGGCATTAGTGAATAAAATTGGAAATTCCAGCACTGTTTAGCTAGTGTAGCTGCACCAGGAAGATGCATAAGATAGTAATAATGTCAGTGAGATAGCATCTGGTAATACAGTTGTCAGTAAAACAACAGCAAGGTGGTAACAGGAATAAAACTCCAACAAGGCCAGCTGTAATATGTCAGTGTAGCAAATTGTTAAAATGGGAAGGGCATTTGAGACATTATACAAAACCCCACTGAGATGAACAGAAGCCTCATCAGACTTCTAATCAGATCACTGTCAGACAACCCTGTGCTCAGCAGTGAACTTAATTTGTAGGGAGGAAACTCGGGAAAAAACACTCACCTGATAGAAACTCGCCTACAGTAATCAATAAAGACAGTCTGAACAAATCATGGATTTTGTTACTTTGATTTTCTCAGGAAGTGATTAGATAAGCCCATGAGGAAAGTAAACAGATCCAGGAAATTTAAGCACTTCAAACCTGTTTTTCTGTTCTTCATAAGAAAAGGGGCAACTTACTGCTCTGATGTAGTCCCAATCAGAATATGGGCCCAGCTGTTACATTCCATTCCTACCTTTTACCATATATTTTTATTGTGTTTAACACAAACAATAGGAGGAAGAGTTGGAGAGACAAGTTTAATCTTACATGATTGCACAGTAGAGTGCTTCCTGAAAGTGAAATAAAAATACATGTTTCTTTAAAATTTTTTTTTTTCCTCTTGAATGTCTTTTCAGAGATACATTTCTGTCCCTACATATGCAAACATCTGTTTTAATCTGCTGTCTTTCTCTGCACAACTGTGCTAAAAGCAAAACTTTTTTTGCCCAGGTATGGCAACTGGAAGGAGCTTTGTCAGGGCAAAAGGGGAACTAAGATTTAGGTGCGGCTCTTTTCCCTTGAAGATTTTATTATAATTAGCTATGTACACAAATTTAAAGCCTTGTGCCTTTCCTTCTTGAAGGACAAACAAGCATAGAAATTACATCATTTAGAAACAACCTGTTTCAGAAGCAAACTTCCTGTTTGCAACCTAGTATTTGTTTGGTCTTGCATTTGTTTTTCCCTTGATTTGCTTAATTTTTTTCTTTCCAAGACACTCTTAGGTGTTGTGCATGAGTTGCTGTATATACTCGTCCTGCCTAGAGCATTAGTTGCTGCGTTTGCTGAGTTGACTGACTCCATCTGTCCCTCCTGCCACGGGGAGCATAGTTGCCGTAACACGGTTTAGCTCTTGTGACTGTGCACTTGTGAGAAAGGGGACGACCTAGCCAGACTTCTGGGGTTGCTTCCCTTCTAGAGTGAGAGGAGGCAGTGAAAGACCTGAACTGAGGGTGTCACTGAAGACTGCTGCTGAAAAACACAGGCGGGGTGAGCAGGATTCTTGGCATCTCAACAGTAGCTGTAGAGCCTATCTGCTGTTGCCGTGTGTCCGGTCAGCCGATCAGGCTGTGTAGTGGGGCTGCAGAGAAGGAAGGAGGCTGCAGCACTCTTCAGCAAACGGGTGAGGTGTTGATCATGGGTGTGTAGTTTTCTTTTTCTTTTTTTCTTTTTAAGATGTTTTTTGTCTGAAGCTAGTAGGCATACAGTCTGCAGCCTAATGGGAAGATTTATTTTAAAGTACACATCAATGAAAACTGGTTGTTGTGCCAGTATTTACCATTTAAGAGGGTTTGCACCACATCAGATACTTATAAAGAAATTGCAATTGTGCAGTGATAGGTTATAACTATAGTGCCTCATTAGTGTAAAATACCTCTGTGCACGCTCTAATGAGGAGCTTAAAACATTGTACAAACAGCACCTAATGAAGTTAATGCCACCCTTGAGAGTTGAATAACAGTAGACCTGTTTTTACAATTACATTAAGTGAAACTTGAAGATGTGAGGGTATTTGGGGAAGGTTAAAGGAACTCTGCTGATTTTGATCTAGTCTCTGTTACCAATTAATACTAAGTGTTTGAAAAGCCCTTTCAAGTGCCCATGCTCAGATAAGTGAGGTAGGGAGAGCCTTCAAAACTTCAGCTCTTCAGTTTGACCAGCAGTACAGGACTGTGTCCTTGGGGTCCCTAATACTTCAAATGAATTACATAAAGCTATTGTTTGGCTCAATTTGCAGTAGGTAGCATTGCTTAAAGGCACTGAATTATGGTAATTTTGGTCTGTTCATCTCTGCGTGCATTCCTCTGGTGAAGGTAACTGGGGTTAGGTTTTCAGCAACCTCCTTTACATAACTGTTTTAATAATCTTATGGCAATTTTTCCTATCCCTAGAATGAGACTAAACAAGATATAAAACAGATTAATGCAACAAAGTTGGCAACTTGCAAGAAAAACATTTGTATTAATCATTAGTATATACAGAAACATGTTTGAAAATATAAGGAAGCGCTTTTAAAATCTGTACTACATCTGGCATTATGCAACAAGCATTTTGTACTTTCGAGTGGTTACACAGATTATAATTTAAAATCAGAGGAATTAGAATTTCCATCCAGACCATTACTCAGTATTATCCTGTATTGAAAAATACCTCCTATAGTGAACAAGGTTCTTGAGCTGTAATGGTAACTTTGCATGTATAATAGCAGTTTTCATCAGCAGATTGCTTTCTGTGTATTGTTATTCAGGCGAGTACTGGATTTGTTCTTTGCCTAACATATGTTCAACCTAACTTTTGGGTTCAGCCTTGTTTCTGAGCTTTCCCTTAGAAGCTAGGAAAGGTAGATTGTAATGTGATTCTTCACTGACCATCTGCAATTGCTGTCTTGAATTCTTCTCCTCTAATTTTGTTTAGGCCTTCAGCCATAAGACACCTATTTTCTAAATTCTATTGAAACTGCTGATGATTAAATCTCCACTGTTTTTTATTATGACTTATCTTTTCTGATGCAGTCTGCTGTGCTTTATTGACTTAGTACTTTCTGCACTTTTCTCCCTCCCCCCTTCAGTAAAGTTTTCCTACCACTCAGCTCATTATTCCTCTCCTTGTAATCCTATGTGTGTATAACTCTATTTTTTTGGTGTGTGCATAACTTTCTTTTCCTGGGAGAAAACTACCACCTTTTGTGGTTCAACTGCCATTTTTAAACCAAAATTTCCTGAAAATACTATCTTTTTTTTTCCCTTCTCATATGCCCTCGAGGGGTATGAAAAGGCATAGACTATTACTTTGAAATGAAGACAAAATTGAATAGGCCATCTGGAAAAAATAGTCTTTCTCTTTGTATGCAGTGAACTTGTGACATTTATCAGTGTATAAACTGGAAAAAGTTCAGGGAAAAAAAGGTCAGGTTCTGTTCCCTACAATCTAAATTTTTTTTTTTAACCTACAGTGTAAATTATATTTTCTGTGTAAATTATTTTCAGACATGTTGACTGTTTCTTTGAATTAATAAAGTAAAAAGACTCTCCCATGGTATAATTTAGTATTTGGTTGAATAATATGCATTATCACTAGAGCAGTCTAGGCCTTGAATTATTTTAGTGAACAACAGTTAAAAAAAACACCTCTCCAAGCTTGTAACACTAGGGCAAAGTTTAATTTTCTGATCTAATGTTGCCTCAAGAAAAAGATGTGATGGAGCCAGTACCACTCACACAGGTGATAAAGAGAAAGCTAATAAAATATTCTTCTGAAGCTTTATCGTATTTTCTTCTTTTTTAAAAAAAACTCTCCCCCCCAGTGAATATTTTCCTGTTCTCATTTTTTTTAGTTCAAACTCAAATGTCTACATATACGGGAGAACAGCACCATCTAGTGGGTCCTGGCACCCGTGGTGACCTGTGCTGGGGGGCTTTTGCTTTCCTTTTCCAGTTGAGCCAGAGTAAGGGACCCCACACCTGCAGCTCTTTTGCTGGTGCTGCAGCTACCACTTCCCATTTGCTTGGCATGGCGGCTAATACAAATGATAAACTGCAGGTCCTGCAGTCAATTTTGAAAACACTGCTGCAAAAACTTAGTGCTTGGGCTGAGTTCGGGATATTTAATAGTCCATTTATTCATTTGTTCTAAAAACTATTCTGATAACGTTTCAGTTAAAGAGCATCCTTTACAAATATTCCCCATTTGAGAATGCTCTTGATTATCTCTGCAGTGCACTTATTAATAGTTAACACAACTTTTCAGCAATGGTCTTTCTTCCAAAGAAAAATTTTTCTACTGTGATCCATTAGTCCTTCTCATTCTCATAAAATGATGCCTAAATGTAGTTCACTTTTGCAAGAATAGAGGAGCTACTTTAAGGGGTTGAGCCAGGAATGATGGACCAAATGAGAAAGTTGACATCTGAAAGCAGAGAGATGTCAAAACAGGTGCTTGGTAATTTACTTGTGAGGTATTTGCTAGTTTTAATGCTAAATGACAGAAAGTGAGAAATTTACATATTGAAGGAAGGTCTATATATATTTTCTCTATAGAAAAAGTATGTTTATTATGCTGCTTTTTACTCAACATTGTCTACACTCTGTGACAATATTGCATTTTCTACATCTGAGATTATTGGATAACAGAGTAGAACATGTGTCCACCTGGTATGAGTGAGTACCAGTGAGATCCTCCTATATCAGCTGTAGCTCATTTGTGATGTGGATGTTTGTGGTTTGTTAATTATAAGGGAAGCTATAAAAGTTACAGTGGATAATTCATACATTGCATAGTGGTTATGGTGAATAGTAAATAACTTCTGTGAATTAATAGCTTGAGCCTTTGAAGAAAAGAGAAAAAGGGAGAAAAGGAAACACTTGGGCAAGCGTATAGTTCTGAGAAGGCTAGTTAGCTGCAGAACTTCTGAGTCTGTGCTCTGCTTTAGCTTCATCATCTTGCAGGGTTTAGTTGTCTTCAGCTTTTTTTTTTTCTCCTTGGTCCTCTGGGAAGGTATTTCTCATTATGCCATTCATATGCAAGAGCTTTAAAATGTTAGGTGTTTGGTATATTAAATCACACATCTGAAGTGAATTATGGAGAGTGACACATATTAGATCCTAATCTGATCTGTTTGTGAAATGTGAGAGTTGAGTACCTCCTGAATATGATGGGGAAAAAAGTGTAATCAAAGGAGGTTTAGCTCTGGAATCTGAATTTAGAACAACAAATTGGTTTTGTGCGTGCTAGGGAATTTATGCTCAGTTATAAACCCTTCGTGATAACTGTAATCCATAGCTTGTCTGCTTTCTGGAATACACTTGTTAAAATGATGAACGCTAATCCAGACTGCCTATTGTATGATATAAGCTTGCAGACACGGATAATGCAGTAATCTGACAGTGGATCAAAGTTGGCGTGAAGGCTGTTGTTAAGCTTGCATTTGGAGAGGGACCATTGATAACAGTGCTTCATTTACTCGGACGGCACACAGAAACATGGACAAGGCCTAGAGCCTACTTTCTGTAGCTGAGAGATCTCTGGGAGTAATTCTGGTCTGACTTCTGTTGCTTATTCCACTCTAGCGATATACCTAATAGTGTGATGCTCTCTACCTGTTTCACATGGAATGTCTGTCTTAGATTTCTTCAACAGATGCACTTATTCTGGTTATTACTTATTTTTTTCTTAGTTCCCCTTAGTGCTAAAAGATGAAGGAGTATAATAGTGGTAGAACATGTTGACGGACCGATTCCCTGGCTGTAAACCTGCATAACAATCTTGCAGCAATATTCCACTGGAAACATTGAGTATGCATAGCTGAATGCAGTCCCCTTGAAGCTGGAGAAATAGGAGAGGTGACACAGTCCTAAAGCTGATGTAGAAGTACATACAGTGCTGGTTGATATCAGCAAGGAGTGCTACTCATTGAGTACTTGAAATTACATACGGAACTGAATATCCATCTTGAATTCCAAAAATTCAATGGAAACTTTGCACTAGAATTATTTATGGGGGAAAAAAAAATGTTTGTGTGATTTGCTTGTTTGGCTTTTGTGTGTTTAAAAGAGCCCCTCGCCCTTGGCAAAAAAAGACCGCAAACTTGCTTTTAGCATCTTTGGAACCAAAAGTCTCTGAACAACATCTTATAAATTATACTTTCTCAAAGGGATGGATAGAAGAGGGATCAGAAATATCAACTTCTCCACAAAAGATGCTGAAGTGTTCTAGTTTACCTTTACTTCATCTACAGCTATCTGTTTATGAACCCATGGCTTTTGAAGACTCTGCAGTGTCTAACTTCATCTCCTGATTTGGAGATGGAATTTTTCTGCCCAACTTCTTCTCTGAGTAGTTAGTAGCTCTGCCTCTTGCAGATAGCTACGTAGTCCATAGTCAGGGTTCTGGATTGCTAGAATTGCTGACAGCCTGTATTTGCATCATATTTACCTTAAACATTTTATACTTTTTCTTGTAAGAACAAGCTTTGTAGTCTTGAGAAATACTACACAAACTAAAACAAGGATTGAATGCACTTGAGCTCCGTTTCATCATAAGCGCTAAATTTCATCTTTTAGTTACATAGATATGGGACCAAGCATCATTTTAGTGGACATTAAGTGTGTCTTGGCATAGTTCCTTTGACCACAACAACAGCAAGAGTGTTGAGACTGCAAGAAACTTTGCTGCACGTTTTCCTAATCTGGCTATTAGTCTATTTTTTTCTGTCTGTTAAATTGCATCCTTATTTTTGTAGGGTTCCTTCTCTGAATTTTTCAGAGGTTTTGTTGAAAATAATAATGCATAGGGAGTATTTTGAAATGTATTTAAAAAATTGACAGAAGCAAGTGCTGTATTGATCACGAGAAATGTACATGTTTCTCAGTGAATTATAACAGCAATTTGAAAAAGAGTATTTTTCAGTGTGTAACCTATCTGTACATAACATCTGTGGAGGAAGAGGAAGCTCTCAAATAAAGCTGAACTGCTTTGGTGGACTTTTTTTTTTCTCTTTTTTTTTTTTTTTTATAACTACCTAAAGGATGAAACAGATTATTTATGCATGACACCCATCCTGGTTTGTTATGTGGTTTAATTTGATCTTAAGTGTTATGTTAGGGATATGAAGAATGTATTCAGTTTGTCATGCACTTAAAGGCCTATCTGGAATTCCTGGCTTGCACACGGGCTAAGCTCTAATAGCCAATCAATTTTCTGGCTGGATTACATTGAAAAAGTGTGTATTTAACAGCTTACCTCCTGAAAGCATGCACAGCACTTACTTTGACAGCTGGTTGTTACAAGTGCCCAAGGAAAAAAACCTGTTTTTTCAGTAAGTAAAAAACTTGTTTTTTTTAAAGCAAGTAAACTTGTACAGTTTTAAATATTTTAATTCTTTGGGATTTTTTTTTTTTTGGGTGTCTATTTGTGCTACCCAAAACTACCCAGGAACACTTTGAAAGCAGCTTTTCAGCTTGTAGGAGCTTGCAATCCTGTTGCAAATGGAAGAAGAGAATATTGAGTATCCTTTTTTCTTTTCCTGAGGAAAGTAGTTCTTCAGATATTACAGTGTTGAAAATAATGTCTCATCCCCTGCATCTTTTGTTGTTGTTGTGGTAATAACTGCATGTGCTAGCGCACACTAGGAAGGACTCAGAGATGTTTTGATTTCATAGTATGCTTGATTTTATTCTATGAAGCCTCTGTGTGCAGGAAGGGAGAGGGGTGTCAGCACACTCACTGCAACTTTCAGCACCACTGGCCAGAAAGAGCTATTAATTTTGGTAATGCTTCCCATGTTACTTATTGAATGGACTTCATTCTAATAAAGACAAAACTCTTTCTTCATCTGGCAGTCAATCAAAACACAGGCATTTGTGTGCTGTTGGAAAATTGTTCTTTCATCTCATCCCAAACCATGGAAATTAAACCCAAAGTGTGCAGGTGGTGATATGTAATCTCCAAGCCCTGTTGTAAAGCTAGATAAAGCTGCTAGCTGAACATAGCTGTGTTTACTTATCCTCAGAGGAGCTTCAGCTGGTGTATTATATTCATAATGGCTTGCTTTCATTCCAGGGTTCAGACTACCCAGTCTTTAAAAGATTAAAGAGGCTGTTGGTGAAATGTGCAAGGAGTGCAGCCAAGAAGGCCAAGCTGTCCTGGCCTGCATTGCTTATACTGAGGGTACATGGCAAAGGTTGCACTGGGTCCTGTGTTGCATTTTATTTTTGGGGGGTGCAGCATCAAAATGCATGCCTGCCCTGTGAGGCTTCAGCTTTTATTCTTGATAGCTCATTCAGTCTCTGTATAGTTGTTTTGGTTCTTTTAAGAAAAAATGTCGTTCTCTTGCTGTACTGAACAGACTAATTGTCTTTGCAAATTCACATATGGAGTTTCAAATGCCATTCTAAACTGAGCTAATGACTACACCATTAAAATGTTGGTGTATCCGAAGATACAGCTAATGCTGAAAAAGGAAAGCTAAAGAACTTGAAAGATGATTTCTTTTTTTTAATAATCTATACAAATTTAGGGTTTGTATAATTCAAACACATTTTTATTTAATCAAATAGTTCTATAGATTGAATGATCAGGAAGAGGCTTTCATTTTGTCAGAAATTAAGGTGCAAACAACTGAGGCTTGCCAGCAAAGTGCTGTTCACATTCTTGAATCTTTATATTGTTCGAACACGATTTCAACAAAATAATAGAAGACAGAAGGAGAAGACAAGTATAGCTGCACACCCTAAACCACGAGGACCATTTGTAAATTTCCAAATTGACTTCATTCAGATGCCTAAATGCTGTAATTTTGAGTATGTCCTTGTCATTTTAGGTATGTTCTCAGGATAGAGGCCTGTCCTTACAAACATGCAGATGAAACAACTGTTGCAAAAAAAATTGCTGAGAGAACTAATTTCTTGCTTTAATATTCACCTAATGCTAGAGGGCAATGAGGGCACCCATTTTAACAGGCAAGTAATGCAAAAATTAGGCCACAAATAGAACCAAGGTGTCATTGTGCCTATCATCCTCAATCCAGTGGGGCTGCAGAGAGGAAAAACTCCCATTTTAAAACACAGTTGGCAAAAAATTGTGCAGAGACTGGCCTCAAACGTCTGGATGTGTTACCTGTCCCACTGATGTATCTATAAGAAGCACTGTGAGTAGAAAATACGGGCGGTCACCTCACGAGATTTTAGTGGGCAGACCTATGTGACTGTCTCACCCAGCATTCCCTACAGTCGAGCATAAAACTAACAGATAATGCTCTTCTGAAATCTTGTCAGCTATTAATGAAATGTTTAAGGACTTCCCACAGACTGCTGGAAGATGTTTTACCATAACCCACCACTGAAGTCTGCCGCTCGTTGAAATCAGGATGTTACCGAAAATTGTAACGAAGGAAACTCTCCAAACCAAATGGTAGTTTAGAAAGCGGACATTGCTTTATTGCAGCGCTGGGTGCATGGGGGATTTCTCCTTTTAGCATGCACACCAGGTTAAAAGCATGACAGGTATTTAAACAATTAACAAAGTTAGTTATGCCTACTGGTTCTACCCCTTAATTAACTATTGGTTAATACTTTTCTTACTTCATCTTGAAGTTACAGTTCTCTTTAATTCACCGCGCATGCTCAGAGAGTAGGGGGCTTAATTGGGTTGGGGGCTTTTCTAGCTAGGAGGTGTGTTCTTTAGCATTATGATGAGATTATAATGAGACAGGTTAACTCTAGGGCACTATTTTGGCATTCCATTCTAGTTTTCTAAGATTCGTCCTTGTGTTAATCATTACTGCTAGTTAGCAGAGAGTTAGTGAAGACAGTCTCTAATATGTCTAAGTGCCAGGTGCTTTTGTTATGAATTATCTTCTTTACGTTCTTCTCATTCTTCTTACTTGTTTTTGACACTTGTTTTTCAAGATGTTCTGTAACAAGGAGACTGAGTCTACAGTTTGTTTGGTTTATTAACTTTATTGCTTGTGCATGTATTAGTTCAGTTGGTCTTATGTTGTAGCCAACTGGTATGTAAAAGTATAGAGCATGGCAAAAAGCAAGCAGAGGCCAGAACAAAAATGCTGAATATGTTGGAGGATAAGGAAGATGAAAAGAAAGAAGTGCTTGCACTAATGACTGTAAATGATTATAGAAACTAGAGGCAGGAATGGATGATGGGACAGCATGACCCATGTGGTGATTGATCCTGGGGTCCCCCAAGTCCTGGGCTGGGTGTCTGCAGCCCTTCTACCATAGTCTAGATCTTCAAGAGAAAGAGATCCTAATCTGAAGGTTCTGAAATTGGGCTGTAAACAAATGAAGAAGGGAGCAAAGAGAATAAAACTACCTGAGGCAAAGCAAATGTTTTTGTACATGGAAATCAAGACAAAGAAGCGTAAGGAGGAATTTGAAAGGTTTGCAATGGTTAATGTGTGTGAGTAATAACTGCTCATGAAAGGAGGGAATGTGAAGGGGAAATTCGAATTGTAAGTGCTCAAGCATGGCGGGCAAGAAGGCCCAACTGCAAAAAGGTGGTTAAACTGGCAGGAAGCAGGGATGCCAGAGACAGGACACCCTGTAAGGCAGTGAAGTTTCCCTTGATGATGAGATAAGAGACAGCACCAGCATTGTCTTGTAGCCCTCCTGGAACAGGAGTGCTCAGGTACCAGCCTTGGGCAGCAGAGCTGGGCTGGGAGTTGGTCCTAAGGCTGGGCTGAGGTGCCCCATACAACCGCTCATGGGATTGGGAAGAGCATTTCCACACCCAGCTGGAGAGCCCAGAGGGAAATACAGGAGGCCAGAAGGCAGCTGTTCAGAGCACCACATGGCCAAGGCCAACCAATGTCCAGAGGAGGAGACAGCCCACAAACCCCACAGGCCAGGCACCGGCTGCAGCCACAACCCTGCCCATCACAATTCTTGCTCAAGCAGGGTCTCAAGCAGGAGCTCCAGAGCCACCACTACAGCAAAGAGGGCAAGGACATTTCTGCATGTGGGAGAGGTGCCCAAGGGGATAACCTCCATGATGGGGCACTTAGCTGCCTAACGCTGCAGCCTTCCCTCTTCCTCCCTGGCCGCCAGCTCCTACAGCCAACGGGACACGGCACTGCCCTGGCATTGCCTACAACTTTTCAAGGCAGTTGGATTTACTGCTCAACTCTTGAGTCCAAACACCTGCAGCTCTGGAAATGACAAGTAACAACCACTATTCAGCAGCTTCCCCTCTTGCAGCTGCAGCACGCCAGGACATGGGCTCCAGGCTGTGATGTCACTGCCATGCAGCACAGGCATCACGGTGACATTTGAGAACTTCCCCTCAGCACCCACGGCCAGCCAGCCTCAGTTCGTTGGCACTTGCTGTCTGGCAGGACCAAGCCCAGCAGGTCTAACCCTGACAAAAGAGTTTGAAAGGGAGCCGTCTCCAGGAGAACTATCATCTACTTATGCTTGGACAAGCTCACCGGGTCGGCAGATTCAACTTCTCCTGTCCCTCCAGGATGGGACAAAAGAGCAGCTTACGATGCTAATCTAGCATGTCTTACAGATGAAATGCATTTCCAAGCATACAGCAAGGACCACAGCACCAGCAGAGTCCATCCCATTTCTTCAGAGGAGACCTCTGGTGAAGCTGATGACTTTGCATCCATTGCCTTTCCAAAGCAGCTCTGGAAAATGCTCCAAAGCTACTGGTTTCAGTCCATTCAGTGGGTTGATGATGGCATCTGTGTTGCCATTGATGAAGAAACTTTCCTACAATACAGTGCTGGCATGGAGAGGACCTTGCAGGGTTTTTGAAACTGACATAATGAAAAACTTCCTTTGTCAGGTCCACCTCTGCAGATTCACCAAAGTGCAATGCAAGTCCGAAACATCTGACTCACCTGATGAATTTCTGACAGAAGAAGCAGCAGCACCTTCTGCTTACAGCAAGGTACATCACTTCCCCTGCACTTGAACCGACTCTCAGAATGATTCTGCATGAGAGCTTCACCTTCCAGTAGCATAAGCCTTGGCAATGGAGGAGAGGAGGAAGAGGGCCAGAAATGTTCTGAGATTCAGTTCTTTCTCAGATTATTTCTCAGGTGAAAACACAAGGGTGGCCATTACTTAACAGAACCAGAGCATAACCTTTTGGTCAGCCTAAGGTTTAGGTTTCAAATGCCCAATAGACTTTTTCAGGACCCATGTTGGTCTTTTGCCATTACAAGGCTCAGTTCTCCTCTCTCGGTGTTTTCCCACCTCCAAAGGCTGGCAACTAACTCTTCTTCTTTTGCATGTTTTAGTTGCTCTTCTACTACAACTCCATCTTCAAGAGAGGTGATCCCCACCTGCTCAAGAGGTGCAAGCAAAGAGTTGGCTGCAAGAGGAAAGCAACAGCTGCATTTTCACCAGGCCTGGCTTTGACAGAAAACTGCCCCACAAGAAACCCAGATGTGCAGCCTAGGGGGGCAGCCGCTGCTGTCAAGCCTTGTGCCCCTCCCTTTTACCACCACAGCCCAGCCAGGCCCCGCCTGGCCTCCAGCAGGCTGCTTCTGCTGCACCTTCTCCTTCACCAAGCCACGGCATACCTCCCACAAACAACTGGGCACCTTTCACAGCAGGGATGAGGCTTCCCACCTTTCCACCCCTGCAGCCAGGCACACCAGCTCTGCAGGCCCCCCGGGCTGCCCTGCCTCCCTTCTGGCACCCATGGTTTCCCGTGGTTGTCCATGATGGCAGCAGCCTCTGCTCTGGCCATGCCAGGGCTGCTGCACACCCAAATCACAGCTGCCCCTCACTGCCTGACTTGTACCTGCAGCCCATACTCTGCCAGCGGAGGTGCCTGGCTGGGACCCCACTGTGCCACAGAGTAGGTAATGTAGACACACTAGGTACCCAGTGCTTTTGTTATTTCTTCAGTTTCACATTCTCCTTGAGCAACACATACACTTTTCTCCCATTAGTTCAGCTGTTCAAGACACTGCTCCCTCTCTCCCTCTTGTTTTGGATATTTTACAGCTGTTGCTTAGCTTGTGGAAATATCATAACTGGTCTTAATTACCAAAGTTGTTGTACAACAGCTTTAGTGTCAATGATTAAACTGCTTAATATATGAACTGGTCGGTGTCTGTATAGCATTTTCTCTTTTGAATACAGACATACTTTGACAGATTTTCTTGAACTCCAGATGCTTAATTGACCACACAGGCCTCATCTTATGGTTGAGATATTTAACAAAGGTGTTTTCTCTGGAAGTATCATGATGTAGCAGCAGATTCTGGTGTTCTTTAGCCATGAGCAGGATAGGGCCAGAATCAATTAAAAAAGCTTTAGGAAGCAGCCTTCCCCCCCTGCCCTGCCCCCTGCTGCCGCACCAGATATAAAGCCATTTTCTAACCCAGGGATGAGAATTCTGGGCTTCCAGAATTCTGTGGCTGCGCTTATGCCTAGTTATCTAACAGATAATCGTATAGGCACACACTAGTTTACCTTTTGAGAACCTCCATTTTTAAAAAAAAAAAAAAACTCCACAAACCTCAGAGCTTAATAAATAATAAAAATCTTTTTCAAAGAAGGAGAACCTAATAAGATTCAGACTCAGATCGTGCACACGTGCACTTCTGTGCACTGATTTCTGAGCCAAGACCAAATGACAGATATCAAGCATGTTATGACTCCTACTATAAATGTTTGACTAACCCAAACGATGCTGCCAGTAGTCAACTCATTTTTCATAAATCTGCCCAGTTAAATTTACAGTAGCATTATAAGTGGAAGTCTGATAGTTATTGTGTGTCAGGCATGAGTGTTTTCATTGAATCATGATCCTGATTACAGCCACAGCAAAGAAAGAGGATTAAAAAAAATTATCGGAAAAGAAGGTTGGAGGGGGAAGGATAGAGCAGCTGGGTGGGCATCTGTCGGCCAGCCAAGGTCAACTCACCACATCAGTCATATGTAAAAGTCTTGGTGAGTCTCCATCATGAATGAAGATGCTTTTACAGCACGCTGGAAAGGACATGTTACAGCCCAGTGCTGAGTGACCAATGGGTGTTTGTCCCTGGCATCAATCCCTGCCCTAGGATTCACAGGAAAGAGTACTGTCAGCAAGCAATTCTCTTTCCCTTCCTGCCCTCCTTCAATGTCCTGTTTTGACAGGGGAATCTCAGACTAAGTTGAGATGTTGTCCATCAAAAACTAAGTGGAAGTGACTGATCTACGAGCATGTGAATAATATCACAATCAAGCTTGGATGCTTGGTTGTGAGTGCGAGCAGCAGGTTGATAAATGGTATTGTGCACTGTCTCAGGCTGAGCTCTTAAGGCTGTGCAAGGGGAAAGTAAGTGTGAATTTAACCTCAAGCTGACTCATAGAAGGAACCCAAGAGATGAAGGAGACTGGCCCCTTGTCTCTGCTCAGGAAGAACCTTCCCCCTTCCTGAAGTGCTCCTGTGTAACAGATGAGATGCTCTGGGACTTTGAGAAGCATGTGGGCAATGGACAAGATCTGTGAGAAACCCACCATGCCAAGTTGATCCTACCACATACCTGCATTAGAAACAGTGCCACCAGAAAAGCACGTCAAGTATCACTTACTGGAGGTGCCTTACTGAGAGGAAGCGAAGCACCCATTTGCCATCCAGACAGCTTCTCTAGAGAAGCTGGCTGCCTGCCAGGGAGCTTGTCTTCATGATGTCACTGAAAGGCTGCCGAGCCTGGTGAACCCTACAGATTACTGTCTGTGCCTACTATTCCATGTAGGCTCCAGTGATACTGCGATGAGGCAAGTTAGAACCATCACAGGCACTATCCATCCCTTGGAGCAATGTTAAAAGGACCACGAGCACACATGGTCTTCTCCTCTGTTCCAGCCAGAGGAGAGGGTTTAGGAAGGAGGAGACAAATTGAACAGGTGAATGCCTGGCTGCCGGGCTGGTGCTGTACCCAAGGCTTTGTCTTCCGTGATCATGGATCTATCTTTGAGAAGCTGGGTCTGTTGCAAGCTGCTGGGATTCACCTGACCAAGTGGGGCAATAGGACCTTTGCCAACAAGATGGGCAGGTTTATATGGAGAGCTTTAAACTGTATTTAGTGGGGTAGGAGGATGGACTTTTGAGCAACAGAGAAGAGCCAGTGGCTGCTGATGTACTAGGAACCAACAGGGAAACACCTGTGAAATGCCACAAAGGAATTAAGATGTGTTCCTCTAAGAAGGTGAGACACAGTCAGGAACCCAGCTGAAGTGCCTGTGTACCAATGCACACAGTATGGATAACAGGCAGGAGGAGCTGGAAGTTGTCATGCAGATACAAAGCTATGATCTGATTGCGATCACTGAAATGGGGTGGGATGAATTGCGTGACTAGACTGCTGCAATCAATGGCTATAAACTCTTCAGAAGGGACAGGCAAGAAAGGAGAGGAGGGGGATGTTGCTCTCTATGTCAAAATATTGATTGACTGCACAGAGCTGACTTTGGAAAAAAATGATGGTCAGGTTGAGACCTTAGGGGGAAAAATTAGGGGCCAAGCCAATAAAGGAAGCATCTGCGCTGGTGTTTACTACAGGCTGCCTGATCAAGGGGAGCTTGTTGATGAAGCGTTCTTACTTCAGCTGCAGGAAGCATCATGCTTGCAGGCTCTGATCCTGCTGGAGGACTTCAGTCACCCTGACATCTGCTGCAAAAGCAACACAGCAGGCTGTAAGCAGTCCAGGAGACTCTTGGAGTGCCTCAAGGACAATTTTGTAATCCAGGTGATAGACAGCCTGAGCAGAGGAGAAGTATTGCTGGACATGTTGCTCACCAACCCAGAAGAACTAACTAGAGATGTCAAGACTGGTTGCAGCCTGGACTGCAGTGACAGTGCCCTGGTGGAATTCACAATCTTGAGTGATATGGGCCAGGCAAAGAGTAGAGTCGGGAGGCTGAATTTGAAGAGAGCAACCTTTCTGTTGTTTAAGGAATGAGTGGATGGGACCCCATGGGAAACTTCCCTCGAGGGCAAAGGAGCTGAACAGAGCTGGTAGCTCTTTAAGGACTTGTTTCTTAGAGTGCAAGAGCTCTAGATTCCCACATGTAAGAAATGGGGCAAGGAAGGCAGGAGACTGGTGTAGCTCAGGAAGGACTTCCTGGTC
The DNA here is from genome assembly GCF_030936135.1 of Gavia stellata. NCBI lineage: Eukaryota > Metazoa > Chordata > Aves > Gaviiformes > Gaviidae > Gavia > Gavia stellata. The sequence goes on from NC_082637.1 coordinate 67,123,142, forward strand.
AAACTCAAATGGAAGAAGGAAATGTACAGGCAGTGGAACCAGGCATGTGTTTCTTGGGAAAAATACAGGGAGACTGCCCAGATGTGTAGGGATGGGATCAGGAAAGCTAAGGAAGACTTGGAGCTGAATTTGGAAAGGAAGAAGAAGAAAGAAGGAAGAAGGGCTTTTATAGGTACACTGGCCAGAAAAGAAAGATTAAAGAAAATGTACCTTCCCCTCTGCCAGTCATAAATAAGAGGAGAACTGGAGACAAACAACATGGAGAAGGCTGAACTACTCAACAATATTTTGCCTCCATTTTCAATAGTAATCTCTCGTCCTATATCTTTCAAGCCCCTCAACCTCAAGCCAGGGACTGGGGGAATGAAGGCCCTCCCACTGTAGGAGAAGACCAGGTTCCAGACCACCTGGGAACCTGAACATACCTAAGTTCATGGGACCCAATGAGATACAGCCCAGAGTCCTGGGGGAATTGGCTGATATAGTTGACAAGACACTCTCTATCAGTTTTCCAAAGTCAAGGCAGTCAGGCAGAGTCCCCAGTGACTGCACAAAGGGAAACATCATGCCCATTTGTAAAAAGGGTAAAACGGAGTCCCTTGAGAACTACTGGCTGCTCAGCCTCACCTCCGTGCCAGCTAATGTCATGGAACACATCCTTCTGGAAAACATGTCGAAACATATAGAAGACAGGGAAATGATTAGAGACAGCCAAAACACCTTCACCAAGGGCAAATCATGCCTGACTCATCTAGTGGCCTTTTACAATGGAGTGGCTGCATCAGTGGACCAGGGAAGAATCAGGGATGATATCTACCTATGCTTCTATAAAGCCTTTGATATATGCTCCCCCACAACATTCTTACTGGTAAATTGGAGAGAGAGGGGTTCGAGGGATGGACTGTTAGATGGATGAGAGATTGGCTGGACGGCTGCCTCCAAAGAGTTACAGTGAATGGCTCAATGTTCAAGTGGAAACCAATTAACAAGTGGTCTCCCTCAGGGGTCTCTACTGGCACCAATACCGTTAAATATCTTCATCAACAACATAGACAGTGGGATTGAGTGCTCCTTCAGCACATTTGGAGATGACAGCAAGTGAGTGATGCAGTTCATTTGCTAGACGAAAGGGATGCCATCCAGAGGGACCTTCACAGGCTTGAGGCATGGGCACATGCGAACATCATGAAGTTCAACAAGGCCAAGTGCAAGGTTTTGCACCTGGGTCTGGGCAATCCCCAGTATCAAGACAGACTGTGGGGATGAATGGATTGAGAACAGAGAATGAGAAGGACTTGGAGATCCTCAGCAGAGTTGGAGAGCTTTTCAGCTTTGCATAAAGTCGTATGGAAGCAAACCAAGGTGGGAACTCTAGTTCTAGTAAGGTCCACAGGTGGAAACACACTTCCTACCAAAACATACCTGACGAAATAATTACTGTTAACAATGATAAGCCAGAGCTGGGGACATCGTTTGTACTGAGCCAAGTGTTGAAAACTTCTGGCCTTGTAAAGTGATGTCCTGCAGAGGACATGCAGATTGTGCCTCATTTCATTCCCTTGGCCTGTGGGCTCCAATGCAGGATGCACGAACCCCACGGGTACACAAGAATATCCTCTGGGGTGTGGGAAGGAACTAGCAGAACTTCTTTTTATATTTAGATTATACTGAAAAAAAGGCAAGAAAGAAATTAAGCTTTACGAACATTTAACACAGGAATTGTTGCTAGCATCCCCACTCGCTCCATACATCAGAGCGTCCAGTGTCACACACAGTACCAAGGTCTCCTGGGCGAAGAGAGCGTGTCCATGGTGCAGACGGGTTCACGGGGTGCCCTCCCTCATTTACTTGTTTTCAGTGTAATGTGTCACAATGGTCCCAGCTGCTAAATACCAAAAATGTATCACATGAAGTCGGCTCCACTTTGTCTTGCCTTGTCTTTCAACTAACTACTGTAGGCCAGGTCAATCAGATTTGGGTAGCCATCGAAAACAGCCAAGGACAAAGCTTAGAACAAATCTTCCCTCACTTAGTGAGAGACAAATCCAAAGAAGTATGGCTTCGAACTCTTGAAGCACCCTATTATAACGCAGCTAGAGTACGAAACATTTTCCACTTGCTAGGGATTGGGTAGACTAGGGATGCTCATATGAAAAAAAAAATAATACCTTTAGGCTGATTTGCTGTCACTCCTTAAGTCTTGACTGAGAACATGTGGGTACCTACAGTGGCAGGAGATTGTTCACGTTGTCATATGAATGGCACTTAGGAAATTAATAAATGTTGCACCTACTCGCTATCCACTTGAGGATGGATGTGCCCTACCATGCCTAGAGCTCCCCAGTTAGGCACTATGAAACACTCATCCAGTACCAGCATGCAGCAAAAATGACGGATGATAATAATGAGCTATTTCAGTTGGAAAAAGTGGAAACGTGACAGAGAAATTCAAATTATAACTGGTCAGCAGTGGTAATCTTCAACTGAGGAATGATCTGACATGGAGGGCAAGAAGGCCCAACTGTAAGAAAGGGTCAAAGTAGCTAGAAGCAGGGATGTCAGAGACAGAAGGACTTCCTGTAAGGGAGTGAAGTTTCCCTTGGTGATGAGACAAGAAACAGCCCCAGTGTTGTCCTGTAGCTGTCCTGAAACTGGATTGCTCAGGGACCACCTCTGGGCAGCAGAGGTGGGCTGGCACATAGACCCAAGGCTGGGCTGAGGTGCCCCATGCAACCACTTATGGGATCGGTGCTGGTGCAAGTGTATGTAAGGAATCTGCTGCTGACGCATCTGTGCAGGCTTCTTTAGAACCGCTTAATACGCTTATTGTGGTAGGACTCTGCCCAACGTGTTGTTAATTCAATTTTTTTAAAAATTATATTTAAACACAAAAGTGTGTTTTAATTTGCCTTCAGGGATACAATAAAAATTCCCCAATGGTTTGGTGTCAGGAGTGGGATTGCTGCACACTGGCAGAAGCAACCAGACTGGAACCAGTGGGGAGACCCAACGCGGCACCATTACAAGAGGTAAGAGATCCTTATTTAAAAATCTCACTTGCATGTGGTCTTCTCCCCTTATTGTGTCTCCTGGCTGGCCATGACATCAGTGGTAAGCAAACCCCATGTTATTGTAGTTCGTGCTTATAATATAAAGAAAGAGGGGAAATTAGGGGGAAACAGAATTGAAAGGTCTTTGTTTAGCCAAATGAGAGTAGGCTGAGTTTGAGACTTCTGAAAGTTTGGGTTGCACTCCATGGGCATCTCCGCGGGTGATGATGAGTCGTCTCAGAGTGTGGGCCCAAGCCAACAAGGAAATGGCCAGTTTAGCCAAATGAGAGTGGGCTAGGCGTGAGACTTCTGAAAGTTTGGATCATGCTCTGGAGACATCTCTGTGGGTGATGACGAGTTGTCTCGTTTTTTCGTCCAGGTTTTGAGGAGATAAAGTTGAAACTGTGCCCAGGGACACCCAAACCTCCCCTCCTACCCCTTTTCTGAACCTCTCTTTCTGTCCCTGTGCCATGTACAGGCCTTATCTTTGTGCTACCTTAGTTTTATAAGGGCCTAGAAGCTGAATCAGAGTAGGGTCTGAAAGCTTTTTGCTTTAAGGGGATCGAGTCAAAGCTCTGTCTTCTTGGGGATGCCCAAACCTCTCCTTCTGTCCCTTTGCTATGCACAGGCCTTAGCTCTGTGCTCCCTTACTGAGAAAAGTTGAAAAGTAGTTGGGAAAACTGGTCGAGGTTCCTCCCATCAGGATCCTAAAAATCTCTTGGGCCCCATGTGCCACATGATTGGGAAAATACGGGGTCAAGTGGTCGGTCCAACTTGCCCACCAGTGGAAGGGCTACACTTGTGCCACACCAGAACTGCAATTTCCAGTTGAGGGAACCTTTGATCTGGATAAATTAACTTCTCTTCACCATTGCCTCAAAGGCAATAAACCAAGACAAATGGATGCTTAGTTTTTGTGGGATGAGGAGGTGAATGATTGCCAGCAGAAATCTACTATAGCTAGCTTACAAGATAATCATGCAAAAATGAAAGAACAAATTGAAAAGGTAAAAATAAGGTGAAAATAAAAGTAAGGTTCCTTCTAAAACTTCAGCTGTAGTACTTAAATCTCTCTACCCAAGCTTAGTACCTGGTGCTACTGCACCAGTCCTGTCCCTGTATCCTGATACTCTGGTGATGCCAGACATTCCACGTTATACCCCAGGTGGTGCAGGGTTAAAAGAGGGCCGAGATCCATGCAGGGGTACTAAGAGGACAGGAGGGTCCATGCTGGTACTTGGTGGATCCACAAATGTGCATGTGCTTGTGAATCTAGAAAGTCGTGTGTGTGTGTGTATTTATGTTTTATGTAAATCCTGTATGTGGGTGCTGTTGACCACAACATCATGAATGGGGCAGTCTGTGTGACCAGCCATGTCATTGTCCTGTGTATATCCCATGTTTGTATCTCTGGGATATGTGCTCAGCTTCGCTCTGGGGAGAGCCTACACCCGGGAAAGTGGCAGCTGCGGCCCCCAGCCTGGGCAGAGACCCCTGGTCCTCGGCCACTTGGATGGGCTCCAGCGGCCTGGCAGGAGGGTCCTGGCTGGCGCTGCTGGAGGAAGCAGCTGTGCTTCTAACATCCCTTCAGTTTCATAGTCAGCAGGCTTCTGTCAAATTATAAGCATTCCCAAGATTATGCGTGTATAATTCTTATGTGATAGGGGACCGATCCTTTGCTAATGTACCTACAGTGTTAAATTTGTAACTAACCTCTTGAGCTTTATGTGGACACCCAAACAGGCCCTGTGCTAGTTAATCCTTTGGTTAATTGGAACGATTGGATTGAAGAGGTGTTTGCAGAACATTACAAGGATAGCAGGAGGTGTAAATGGCTCAAGCTGCAGGCCTCCTGTCTGGGATTTGTAGTTTGGGAGATGAAAAGATAGGCTTATGAAGTACAAGATCTCCTGTAAGTTACAAATAACTTCCACCTATCAAATCAATAATTATATTGGCTATAAAGCAGGAGGAAACCTGAGAGGATTAGGCGAAGGCTGAACTATCTACAAATTGAATTTCCAAATTTCTGAAGAATCGGGTAGAAAAGGGGAAATGTGCAGTTGCAAAGGAATAGCCTCACTTTACAGAGATTAAACCCTGCCAGGGAGCCAAGTAGTAGAAGCAAGTATTACAGGGGAAATTGATGTAATATAGGGGAACAAACATCGCTGAGATCTGTAATGTACCTAATGGAAATACACATCTCCTTAGATAAATAGCATACTATCCTGCTCATAAACTGGAGGTGGCTAGACAGGACAACACAGGGTCCAACTGTTAGTGACGCAAGAATCACAGAATCACAGAACACAGAATCACTAAGGTTGGAAAAGACCTGTAAGATCATCAAGTCCAACCATTAACCCAACACCGCCATGCCCACTAAACCGTGTGACGCAATGTCACGTCTCCACATTCCTTGAACACCTCCAGTGATGGTGACTCCACCCACTCCCTGGGCAGCCTCTTCCAATGCTTCACTACTCTTGAGATCCTTGTCTCCAAGGATGCTTGGATAAGTCCCTGATCCAAGGAGATATATGAGTGGATTTTTTTTTTACTTTTTCCTCCTCTGAGGAGCTGGGACTCTCTTGGTGCTGTGGTCCTCGCTGTATGCTTGGAAATGCATTTCATCTGTAAGACATGCTAGATTAGCATCGTAAGCTGCTCTTTTGTCCCATCCTGGAGGGACAGGAGAAGTTGAATCTGCCGACTCAGTGAGCTTGTCCGAGCATAAGTAGATGATAGTTCTCCTGGAGACGGCTCCCTTTCAAACTCTCTTGTCAGGGTTAGACCTGCTGTAGGCATTTCCCTGGGCAGCTGGGCTTGGTCCTGCCAGACAGCAAGTGCCAACGAACTGAGGCTGGCTGGCCGTGGGTGCTGAGGGGAAGTTCTCAAATGTCACCGTGATGCCTGTGCTGCATGGCGGTGACATCACAGCCTGGAGCCCATGTCCTGGCGTGCTGCAGCAGCAAGAGGGGAAGCTGCTGAATAGTGGTTGTTACTTGTCATTTTCAGAGCTGCAGGTGTTTGGACTCAAGAGTTGAGCAGTAAATCCAACTGCCTTGAAAAGTTGTAGGCAATGCCAGGGCAGTGCCGTGTCCCGTTGGCTGTGGGAGCTGGCAGCCAGGGAGGAAGAGGGAAGGCTGCAGCGTTAGGCATCAAAGTGCCCCATCATGGAGGTTATCCCCTTGGGCACCTCTCCCACATGCAGAAATGTCCTTGCCCTCTTTGCTGTAGTGGTGGCTCTGCTTGAGACCCTGCTTGAGACCCTGCTTGAGCAAGAGTTGTGATGGGCAGGGTTGTGGCTGCAGCCGGTGCCTGGCCTGTGGGGTTTGTGGGCTGTCTCCTCTGGACATTGGTTGGCCTTGGCCATGTGGTGCTCTGAACAGCTGCCTTCTGGCCTCCTGTATTTCCCTCTGGGCTTTCCAGCTGTATGTGGAAATGCTTTTCCCAATCCCATGAGCGGTTGTATGGGGGACCTCAGCCCAGCCTTAGGACCAACTCCCAGCCCAGCTCTGCTGCCCAAGGCTGGTACCTGAGCACACCTGTTCCAGGAGGGCTACAAGACAATGCTGGTGCTGTCTCTTATCTCATCATCAAGGGAAACTTCACTGCCTTACAGGGTGTCCTGTCTCTGGCATCCCTGCTTCTTGCCAGGGTGAAGGGAGATCAAAATCTCTGCCCAGTTCCTCCCATTTCTTCTCTAGCCTAAGAAGGGCTCTGCAATTTCAGTAGCACTCCTTCTGCCCTGGGCAGTCCCTGTACCCATGCTCCCAGATTTCAGCAGTGTCTCTGCGGCTTCTCTGTAGGAGCAACTGTAAGTAAAACACTAAGTACATTTTGCAAACAATACTAATGGGAGATACGCAGCCCCTGCCCCCCATTTCTTTGCAAGGCAAGAGATTCAATTATGTCTTACAAACCTTTTAAATTAAAACCATCTTAGAGGAGAGCCTCATTTGTGAATGTTTTCATTTTGGACCTTTCACACATGGAGAAATATCCATATGCTCTCTGCCACAATCCCAAAGTTTTTTCTGACAGTCTAGCTGCTACTTCATGAGCAAGTCCTAATGCTGCATTGAAACTTATTACTTCATAATCATAATTTAATTGCAATAATAACCATATTAAGTCTCATTAGATTTTAATTGGTCTGACAATGACTTGCATCTGTATTATATTATTTTACTATTTTCTGTGCAGTGTCTGTTTTGCTACATCATCTTTTCAAATACTGTTTCCAAATTAGTACTGTAATAACATACTCTTGTTTCAGTAAGGGGACTGTAAAACTTTTATTTTGTGCTAGTTTGTTGGAAGGGAGTCCAAAGATACTGCAAGAAACTGAAGATTGAAAATTGGGTTCTGAATCTGGAGAACTACAGTTTGTTGCAAAAATACACAGGAGTCATATTCACTTGCATTTGTGAAGCACCAGTTCAATTAATCTTGCATGAAATTCAAGCTCTTTTAAAATTGCAGGTGCCACAAAACCTGAGGCAGCTGTTAATTTTGTCCAGAAAAAGGCGTGTCTGTGTTCACAATACACTTGATAGTCTCTTTATTGAGTAGCACAGTACTCAGCAGGTACTGAGAAATGAAAGACATTGAATAGCAGTAACTCTTCTGTCTTGCTTTCCTGTGAGGCATTGCCCTCTTCAGGAGCAGCTTGTGTCCCTTCTTGAGTGGTTGCAGGCAGATTCCTCTACTGCTTCCTGCAGGAGCGCCTCAGATCACAGACACCTTAGTAATGGGTGGTGAAAGCTTGTTTCTTGTAGCTTACAAGCGTTTGGAATCAAAACTCTGTGTAAACCATCTTATTTACGTTTATACTTATATTACGTTTTTACTTGTATACGTTTCTGGGTGGAGTGATTAAAAGGACAGGATAAGTTGAGAAAAATTAAACCATGCTTTACCCTACAAATAGGTAGAGAGTGATAATGCAGGTTTTCAGGAAGCAGTTGCCGTTGTGCCATGGCATATCTGAGGGGCTTCCTACATGTAATGACATTCAGTTACATCAAAGGATCTGTTCTCTAGACTCAACTCTATATGTAAACATAAGAACTTGAAGAATTCAGTGTTCTTTGCAGAAATTAAACTTAGAGGAGAGATTTTACCTAGCAGAGGGAGCTGTAGAAAGATTGAAGTGGTTAAGCAGCTGTTTTCTACAAGAAGGGTCGGAAGGAGGATCCGGGGAACTACAGGCCTGTCAGCCTGACCTCGGTGCCGGGGAAGGTTATGGAGAGGCTCATCTTGAGGGCGCTCACGGGACACGTGCAGGTTACCCAAGGGATCAGGCCCAGCCAGCACGGGTTCATGAAAGGCAGGTCCTGCTTGACCAACCTGATCTCCTTCTATGACCAGGTGACCCTCCTAGTGGATGAGGGGAAGGCTGTTGATGTTGTCTACCTGGACTTCAGCAAAGCCTTTGACACTGTTCCCCACAGTATTCTCCTAGAGAAGCTGGCGGCCCGTGGTTTAGACAGGTACACTCTTCGCTGGGTAAAAAACTGGCTGGATGGCCGAGCCCAGAGGGTTGTGGTGAATGGGGTGAAATCCAGCTGGCGGCCGGTCACAAGCGGAGTCCCCCAGGGCTCGGTTTTGGGACCGGTCTTGTTTAATATCTTTATCGATGATCTGGATGAGGGGATTGAGTGCTCCCTCAGCAAGTTTGCAGACGACACCAAGTTGGGAGGGAGTGTTGATCTGCTTGAGGGTAGGAAGGCTCTGCAGAGGGATCTGGACAGGCTGGATCGATGGGCTGAGGCCAACCGGATGAAGTTCAATAAGGCCAAGTGCCGGGTTCTACACTTCGGCCACAACAACCCCAGGCAACGCTACAGGCTTGGGGATGAGTGGCTGGAAAGTTCCCCTGCAGAAAAGGACCTGGGGGTGTTGATCGACAGCCGGCTGAATATGAGCCAGCAGTGTGCCCAGGTGGCCAAGAAGGCCAACGGCATCCTGGCTTGTATCAGAAATGGTGTGGCCAGCAGGAGCAGGGAGGTGATCATGCCTCTGTACTCGGCTCTGGTGAGGCCGCACCTCGAATACTGTGTTCAGTTTTGGGCCCCTCACTACAAGAAGGACATTGAGGTGCTGGAGCGTGTCCAGAGAAGGGCGACGAAGCTGGTGAGGGGTCTGGAACACAAGTCTTATGAGGAGCGGCTGAGGGAGCTGGGGTTGTTTAGCCTGGAGAAGAGGAGGCTGAGGGGAGACCTTATCGCTCTCTACAACTACCTGAAAGGGGGTTGCAGAGAGGTGGGTGTTGGTCTCTTCTCCCAAGTGACTAGTGACAGGACTAGAGGAAATGGCCTCAAGTTGCGCCAGGGGAGGTTCAGGCTAGACATTAGGAAAAAGTTCTTCACTGAGAGAGTGGTGAAACACTGGAATAGGCTGCCCAGGGAGGTGGTAGAGTCACCCTCCCTGGAGGTATTCAAGGAGCGTGTGGATGTGGCATTGTGGGATGTAGCTTGATGGACATGGTGCTGTGTGGTGTTGGGTGGGTTGTGGCTTGTTATTGTTGTTGTGTGGCGTGGGTTTTGTGGTTGTGGTTTTTTTTTTTTTTTTTTTTTTTTTTTTTCCCCCCAGGTTGGACTCGATGATCTTACAGGTCTTTTCCAACCGTACTGATTCTGTGATTCTGTGATTTGCAAGATGTATTCAATAAAAGATTGGATACTGAATAAAAACTCTGAAAAACAATGGGTGCTTGACAAAGCAGCTAGAACTTGGCAGATAGTGGCTTTGGTCTATTTCTGAAGGTAGATGGTCCCTGAAACAATTGAGATGACTTGAGAATTTGGAATGCTACAGTGAAAGAAAGAAACTAGCATATGAGCATGTGGAGATCCAAGCTGTTGTCCGGAAAAAACATATGGGCCCTTACAGTTAGTAGAAGGAGAGACACATCTTTACGTATAGGGTGGAAAAACTTTACATCAGTATTTGCATTTGCAAACCTCAGCAGAGTTTGCCCAGTATGGACAAAGATCATGAACTACCATACAACTGTCATAAGGTTTCTTTTTAAGTGTATCAGGCATTCTGGCAAAATGTAGAGTAGTGTATACTGTATTGAGCTGTTAACCTAGCGGAAATGGTGTGGTTATTTTGGTTTTTTTTTTAGTATCAGCTGTACACTGCCTAGTATCCTGACAGAACAGTAGTCTTAACAATACTGAGGGAAGCCACTGACACAAAAGGAAAGTTTATTTGGTTCCAGAGAACAATTTTATGTCCTGTGAGGCAAGCAGGACTTGACTTTTATGGGAAAATAGGGAATTGGGACAGATGTTACATGAAAAGACACTGGGCAAGAGAACACCTGTTACTAGATAAATACGTAAAAGCCTCTGACTTCTTTTAGAGGCAGGACTTGTAAGACAGAGCCTGAGAACATCTTCCTGTGGTAAAGAACAACTCAGCTAGGGCAGTGACAGAAGTAAAAGTACGGAAACTAAAAGGATCTAGATGACTTCAGTTCTTAAAAAAAAACCCCACAAACAAAACCAAACCCAACCAACAACAACAAAAAAACCACCAGCAATGGAATGGATTCTCCAGCATAGAATATTGCAAGGGGTTGGGAGAAGGCCATAGACTCCTTGTTATGGGTGGACTCAAACTTCTCAAATTTCCATTACCTTCAAAGGAGAAATAATTGGGAAAAGAGAGCCTAATGATGAATATTTGTTCTATTTTGGAAGATTCATTGAGGTTCCAAGATGTATTGCAGGGGGAGAGCAGAAAGGAGACGAAGAATTACACAACACATTTCTGTTGCAAAACATTTTCCCCAAACCAGCTTGTTTTGTTCAGAAGCTAAATTAAATGCCCTCAAGATGCAACTTGATTTGACTTGAGTGTGAGAATAGAATCTGCAAGGTCTGAAGAGTCCCCTGCCATCATCTCACATTGATATATTTACCTCTGGGAGCAGTAATACTGTTTTCTGTGATTATGCCCTCAAGTCAAAAGCATGTTGCAAGGCATCTCATATTGTTTGAATATTGTTGATGAATTTAGTAGGTTTGGTTATATGCATTCGAAAGTGTTTTGGTCTGGGAAAGAAATTTAGGGGAACTGTTCCTTTTCATAATTTCTAATGTGCAACACAGAGGCTTATGTTATAAAGTCTGGGGGTAGTTGGACTATTCCCAGGCATTCTAAAAAGTTGATTTGGGAATACTACAGCTTCCAGCAAGACATATTACATCTTCATGTATAAGTAAACTAGAAGAGTCTCTCACAGAGTGCTCTTCCTACTGTATTTTGAACAGCCAGTGCACTTGCACTGTACACTGAACAGCAGTGACGTTGATGAGAAAGTAAACATTTTGGGTATAAGGTCCAAACTTTCAGAGGTTTGTGGAGTTTGAAATGTAGACAAGAACACTTAATGACTGATGTAGAGGAGAGAGGTCTTAAAACTAAGGGAGGTGAAACTTGTCCTTAAGAATTTAATTCCCCTTGCACGAAGTCTTACTGGAATCTTAGTAGGTCACTGAAATCAAACTCGTACAAACAAACACTAAACAAACTAAAAAGCAGAACCTGAAGCCAAAACCCCCACTAATTGCATGCTACTTCTCCCCTGAGTATCCTAGTTCACCGATATGCTGAGATTTCATAGCTAAACTTCAGTGAATGGGAAGTCTGCTCTGAAAACTTGAAGAATCACACTGTACTAATTTGAAAAAGTTGTCATCCTAATGTTAACTTTTACTTCCGTGCTTTGATTTATCACTGGTAAAAGCAAAGGAGTCATAATGCCCCTTTACCTTATGGAGCATTTGGAAGGCAACACTAAGACAATGTGACGGGTGACAAACACTTCATTTTCACACAGAAATTAGTAGGAGAGTATTCAGGATAAAATGTGAAGAATGTACTAAATTGTGAGGCTGCACACTGAGTAATAAGAACATGAAAATGCTGAGTACCATCTATTTAGGGAGCATCAGCATCCTGGACACTAAATCACTCAGGTGATTGTCTTGTAGAAATAAATTTGCTTGTGTAATTAAGGCTACTGCAACACACAAGGGCGACAAAACTTGTCTGCCTGAACCTCTTTGCTTATGTCGTAACTGATATAAACAAAAATGCTGAACAGGTATATGGAACTGGAAGAGCAGTTTCTTTTTTCAAGTCTTGAGTCCTCCCTGGCAAAGTCTCACGTAAGGGGATCCAGCTCTTGCCTCCTTTGTGGGTATTTTTGTCCAAGGGTGCTATAAAAGGATCTTCTAGATGGTGGAAGAACCCACTGAAGATTGCAGAAGGCTATTCTGATACAGAAGTGTGCATGCCCAATGTATCACCAGGAAAATAAACCAAGTTCAGGAGAATAAACCAAGTTCTGAGTGCAACTTAGAAACAGATTGCGATTGCCTGCAAGAGTTAGGAAAGAAGAGATGATGAAATGGGGAGGGGATGGTGATGTTTCTCTCTGCCTAAACTGACCATAAGAATGTCATATTGGCCCACAGTCTTCAAAACTTATGCATAAATTATAGAAAAGTGTCTAGACAATATCTCTTTCTGCATTATTTCTCTAAATAAGGAAAGGCAGCAGTAAAGACAGCTGAAGAAAGGGGAGACACGGTGATCCCGAGGAGGGTATCTGGGATTATAAGAGGAATTGGTGTTGCCTGTGGGGCACTGCTGTCTCTAGGTGCTATGGCACATATTATGGATATTAGCTACTCTGATGCTATAGCTTTTTGAGGATCTCTTTCTTTACTTGTTTCAATTCCTTCTGAGAGCCTGTGGTGCAGTTCGGTGAATGAGGATCATAGAAGCAAGATAACGCTGATGTCTACTGGAGAGTTTATTCTGCACTCTAGAAAGATCAAAATATTTTGCAAGACAGCATGCATCTTGAAACATTCTTCAGTGCAAACAAGTGCCATGCAATTCAGTTTTCTTTAAGGTACTGCTAACTCCTACTGGTAGTGGAAGCTTAGTTTTACTGCTGCTTGTGGCTCTGAAGCTGCTATATTAAATTGTTTATGGTCTCATTTGTTTACAATGACATGCTTTAATATCTCCTGATTACTTTGAGATCATAGTCTGAAATGCACTGAGGGCTTTTGCTGTAATTTAAAATAACTTCAGATGTAATTTCTGAAAACCTGTGATAACTGTGAAGATAAAGGAAAAAAGTCTGATACACAGTTAATTCTAAATGCAATTATGATTCCTTAAAAAAACCATCAAAACCATAATGTCCAATCAGCCTTGCCTTAAAATCTGTATGGAAGAAAATAATCTTAAAGCAAGGGTTAGTAATGTTAACCACATTATCTGCACATCTACATAAGAACATGGTTTCTTTTCTGAAACTTTTATTGCTTGCAATTGCAAGAAGGGAATTCAAACACTGAACTCCAGCTTGACCGTGACCACTGTTATAAAAATTTGGGCCTAGAGCACAACTTTCTCTAACAAGAAAGCACAGCTCCATTTTCCACTGTATTGTTTCTGCTTGTATAGTTGATCAGCCAGCTTCAGACTTCCTCAATTTGAGAGCAAAATGTGTTGGGTATAGAGCATTATTTTTTTTTTTTAATATATGGTCTGAATGATTTAGGCAAAAGAGAAGAGTGGAGCAGAAATTTCCACTTGATCACAGTGTAATTATGCCATCTACTGCCACATTTCTGGTATCACATTTGAATTGCCTGCCCAAGTGACAAATACCACCATGGGCAATATATAGAGATAATCTTAGCAGAGATAATGGCTTGGCATGAGAAAGTGTTGTATGCTTTAAGTGATCTGTAGCTTTAAATGAAACACTGAATGTCATTCAGTTGTATTGTGTTTCTTTAATCCTGTCTTCGAGTGGCAAAGCTCAAAACTGCTAACATAGAACTAGATCATTACTTCCTTCCTTTTTGTGATTCACTTCCTGAAGGCAGAGGTAATATCAGATTTGCAAAGTATATGTACCACAAATTGGCAATCTAGTGAGATTTAAATGGCAATACAAGACAAAGGTTGGATGCAGAACTCACTGAGAATCAGAAAAGGGAAAAGAGGCCTGCCTGAAGTATGTGACATCCTTACTGTTGTGGTGCATTTGACCTTGGCTGGATGCCACCTGGGGTGGTGCCTGCCAAGCTGCTCTGTTTCTCCCCCTCCTCAGCAGGACAGGGTAGAGGAAACATAATGAAAGGCTTGTGAGTTGAGATAAGGACAGGGAGATCTTGCACCAATTACCGTCATGGGCAAAACAGATTCGACTTGGGGAAAATCATTTTAATTTATTAGTAATCAAATCAGAGTAGGGAAATGAGAAATAAAACCAAATCTTAAAACGCCTTCCCCCCACCCCTCCCTTCTTCCCAGGCTTAACTTTACTCCCGAATTCTCTACCTCCTCCCCCCTCAAGCGGCATAGGCGGACGGGGAATGGGGGTTGCTGTCAGTTCATCAGTCATTTCTGCCACTCCTTCCTCCTCAGGGGGAGGACTCCTCACGCTCTTCTCCTGCTCCAGCATGGGGTATCTCCCATGGGAGACGGTCCTCCATGAACTTCTCCAATGTTAGCCCTTCCCATGAGTTACTGTTCTTCTTGAACTGCTCCAGCATGGGTCCTTTCCATGGGGTGCAGTCCTTCAGGAACAGACTGCTCCAGCGTGGGTCCCCTGGGGGTCACAAGTCCTGCCAACAAACCTGCTCCAGCGTGGGCTCCTCTCTCCATGGGTCCACAGGTCCTGCCAGAACCCTGCTCCAGCTTGGGTCTTTCATGGGGTCACAGCCTCCTTCAGGCATCCACCTGCTCCGGTGTGGGGTCCTCCAGGGGCTGCAGGTGGATATCTGCTCCACCGTGGACCTCCCTGGGCTGCAGGGGCACAGCCTGCCTCACCATGGTCTTCACCACGGGCCGCAGGGGAATCTCTGCTCTGGTGCCTGGAGCTCCTCCTCCCCCTCCTTCTTCACTGACTTTGGTGTCTGCAGAGTTGTTTCTCTCACATATTCTCACTCCTAACTCCCAGCTGCTGTTGTGCAGCATTTTTTCTCCCCTTCTTAAATATGTTACCACAGAGGCGCTACCACCATCGCTGATGGGGTTGGCCTTGGCCAGCGGCAGGTCCGTCTTGCAGCCAGCTGGCATTGGCTCTGTTGGACATAGGGGAAGCTTCTAGCAGCTTCTCACAGAAGCCACCCCTGTAGTCCCCCCACTACCGAAACCTTGCCACACAAACCCAGCACAGCTGTATTTCAAATAATTCAGTTGTATACTTTCTACAGGACAGCCACTCACCTCTTTCCCTGACTCCAACTCTTTTTACTTGATTATTTGAATTAAATTTGAATTCCATTAGAGAATCAGGGTGATGCTGCTTCTACCTATCTGTCATAGAGATTTGTCCAGTCAGGTCTCAAACAGGAATGGTTATAGGCACTGTCTTCCATTTCTAAAAGGCTTGGATGTAAGGCATGTAAGGTAAGCTTTCAAGCTTTAAGATCACTATTGTCCTGTTGACAATGGACCTAAAGAGTTTATTCTAATGTACATATGGTTTTTTTGCCACATTCCTCTTCATCCCTCTAGACTGAGTAACTGAAATTCTTTCAGCCTTTCCTGTTTTGCATACCTCTGATTATTCTTACTGCCTTTTCCAGCTGGTTCATATCTTTCTTGAATTAGTGCCCAGAACTGGGCATGACTCTCCAGCTGAGGGCAACTCCGTCACTTAAATGAGTGAAGAAATTCTCATGGGTCATAAAACCTATTTCATTATGCATCTCCCCTTGGATCACAAAATGCAGCAGTTAACTCCTAGATCTCTTTCTGCAGTGCAGCTGTGTGTGCAGTCATCTGTTGCCCTATGACTGTGCAGCTTATTACCTCTAATTGTGGAGCTTTGCATTTGCTCTTACTAAGTACTGCCTAACCTCCACTGTAGTCAGTAAGAATTCAGTTAATTAGGATTTTGAGTTCTAATCCAGTCCTTCAACTTAGTCCCTTCCAGATCAATATTACCTGTAAATTTATTAAGCATAGTAAAGAAATACTGACTAGTTCTGAGCTTGGAATAGACTTCTGTAAAACCTCACTCCATACCCTCTTGAACTTGTCACTAACCTGCTAATAATACTTTTGCTATTTAGCTTGTTCTACATGCTTCTTTCTCTTAACTTGCTTTCTTATTTCTTACAAGAACATAATCCGAAACAACTTTATAATTGAGGCTGAAAGTCGAGGTATTAAGACTTACTATTTCTGCCCTGTTCAGGAGGATCTATGCCCTGTTAGAGGAAGGGAGAAAGTGAGAATAGCTTAATACCACTTTGTGGGGCACTTTCTCATTAACTTTTTACCCTTGTGGTGCTTAAACTTTCTTGTTCTCCTGTTTTCTAGGAAGTAGAGGTAAGCTGACAGGGCTCTGAGTCCCAAGTTCTCCCCTTTCTTCTTCCCTGTTTTAAAGGTAGATACCAGGTGGTTTTCCTGTCCTCAGTTTTATGAGCTTGTCTGGGTCCTTTATGAAATCTGCAAGATAACTGCTAGCTGTCCTGGAGCTGCTTCATTTGGCCTTTTGCAAGCACTGGTTTTAGGACAGTAGAATGGGCTGATAAACTGCTGATTGCTGACAAGGAGGCAGGTTCCTCTCCTCCCCTCTCAGCCTCAGTGTGCCATTAGATGGGCTCCACCATTCATGGAGGCACTGGCCTCAGTGTATTCAAAGGTAAATTTCAACTGCCAGTTTGAAATCATCCACCACTCTCTTTAACCTGCAGTGGCTGGAGTTCTTACCTCTCTGTCACTGGGCTGGTCATGTTAAGCATTGATCACATCCTGAGTGAAGATGGAGGCAAATTGGTATTGAATATATCAGTCACTGAGAACTGTGAAGTAGCACTTCCCCTCCATTGTGTATCAAACCAGCTCTTTCAGTGGTCGTCTTCTTATTAAATTACTTACCAAGTAAGTTTAATTTCTCCTTAACTCTTCAAAGATTGGTCTTTCTAGATTTTATTCTTGTGTTTTTTTTTTTTTTTTAAATTACTAATTGTATTAAAGAGTAATCTAAACTAATTTCTACTTTGAGCTTTCTTTTTGAAATCACTGAAAAACTGAGTTAGCCAAGTGGGTGTCTTCCAAGACTTCCTTATCTTTTCATTGCACTGTGATAACTTGCACTTGTGCCCTATAAATGTTACCAGCTCTCCTTATGCCCTTCTCTTCTTTTAGACATCCGTCCTGTGAGACCTCAGTGACCATGTCTGTAAGGTTATAGAAGTCTGCTTTCCTGAAATGATTTTTTTTCCGTGCCTTCCTTCCTAAGAACCAGAAATGTTATTTTTATTATTATCCTCACCTAAGTTGCTTTCCACCTTTATTCACTTCCAAACTGCTGCTGTATCATATTTGTATTTAAAAGATGACCCCGTGTTTGGGAAGAACTAGCCTATATCCTGCTCTGTTCCAGTGTTAAACATTGAAATTGCCCGTTATCACCAGCTCCTGGTGCGTGGCTGACCCTGCTAGTGTCCACAGAAAGCAACATACACTCTGACCTTGCCAACTGAATTTATGTTAGATTTGTGCTGTTACCTTTCTTGTTTTCCTCTTCTGTTATTTAGCAGTTTTCAGTTACTTGGTCCCTTCTGTAATTTGGATGTAACAGCACGTATGCACATTTGTGATGTTACAAGGCAACACTTTTTATTGATTGGCTTTCTGAAAAAAGATGTATTGTTCAAGATTTCACATAAAATTCATATGTATTATTTTCCAGCAGGTATCAAATAATAATAATAATTAATAGTGTTCTATGCCATTGTGTTTATTCCCCACAGTTCTTGCAATGTAATATTGTGAGTAGAGTTGCCCTTTCATTCTTTTAGGGCCCAGTGGCAGATTTGTTTGTAACAGTGACTGCATGAGGACAAAAGAATGTTTCACTGGAAAAGGGGAAATATATGACTGAATTATTTCCTTGTATTTGTTTGCAAATAGTGTTTAAATTGTTGTCTATCTTGTAATGACTATGCGAGTGGGAATGTTGTTGGTCAGAAGGGCAGAAAAATACATATTCATGTTTCTTTCAAATTCCGCTGGGAAAAATGAAAAAGAAAGAATGGCATGTTCAACTTTCTCACTGCTTCATGATTTTGACTTAAGGTAATGGTATTTGCAAAGTATGATTTGCAGAGTTTGAAAATCCCAGTGCATTGCCAGGACAAAAATGAAGTAAACCCACCCCTATGGCTGCAAAAGTCACAGTGAAGATACAGGGTTGAAAAAAGTATTAAAACATGAGAGTTACAGGAGTGCCTCTGATCCTGCTGTCTAATATCACAGAATCACAGAATCACCAAGGTTGGAAAAGACCTGTAAGATCATCAAGTCCAACCATCAACCCAACACCACCATGCCCATTAAACCATGTCCCACAATGCCTCGTCCACACATTCCTTGAACACCTCCAGTGATGGTGACTCCACCACTTCCCTGGGAAGCTTATTGCAGTGTCTCACCACTCTCTCCATAAAGAAATTTTTCCTACTATCCAGTCCAATATGGCAAATCAGCTGATATAAATCAAAGGCAGTACTACCTTTTAATGTAGTCAAGATGAATACAGATACAGATATATTTATGTATATATACAAGTTGTGCCAGGGGAGATTTAGACGAGGCATTGTGGAACATGGTTTAATGGGCATGGTGGTGGTAGTTGATGGTTGGACTTGATGGTCTTACAGGTCTTTTCCAACCTTGGTGATTCTGTGATTCTGTGATATGCATATCTATCTTGACCATGTTAAAAGGTAGTATTGCCTTTGATTTATATCAGCCGGTTTGCCCTATATACAAAAGGTCTGGATTCAAAGGTATCTAAAAAAACCCCACAGGTGTTAGAATTCAGAAAGAATGTGTATTTCATAGAAGCACAACCTTCTAATAACTCTTTCCTATTTAGAAATTATTTTAATTTCTTGCAGTTTGTGCATTATGTTTATGTGTGTGTCAAGTGGTGCTTCCATGGCTTCTGGGATCTGTAATCTCAAAACCTCATAAGATACAGGAAGAAATCTGTCACTTGCAAGAGCAGAGAGGTATGTCCATATGTTAATATGTTAAATTCATATTAATTTGAATGATAGCTCTTGTAAAGACATTACTGTAGAAAACCATCAGGACACACACTGAGAGGAAGAAGCAAAAGCATAGGAAGAAAAGTTGCTTTAAGTGTTGATTTATGTTTTTCTTTAGCTATGCATTGACTTTTTCCCTGAAATACTGTTTTGTTGTTGTTTCTACTGACTGCCAGGATCTATACTACTGAAAGTAGAGAAAACCTGAAGAGGCTCAGTTGAATGCATCAATAAGCTGTTAGTGGCTTCAGCAGATGCAGGAATTATTTTTTTTTCATTCATCTAGATGAAATAAAATTCTAATGTATTTTCTAGCAAGCATGAAGCATATCTGGAAACTCACTGCATATGCAGGCATGAGCAAATTTTTTCTACCTGGTGCTAGAAACATTTTTATTTTTAAATGAGCCTATGAGTTAAATGAGCTTTGAGCTGCTATTACCAAGGGTTACTTACTAGGGTTTATTTTAGTTCTTGTTTGTTTCCCTAGTTGTCCATTTTGCTCCATTTTAACAAGGAAGTAGTAGTTGAAAGCTTTATAGTAGTGCAGTTGGGATAACATGAGCTTGCTTTCTTTTACCACTTATCCTACATGACAGTTAGTCCCTCAATCTGTTCACTTCTCATCACCTCCTTCATATCAAAGAGAGACAGCAGAAGGTACATACTGCTTTGTACACAAGCATGCATGGGTACCAAACCTACACTCTCACTTCTAAAATGCGGCCACTTTTTCTCTTTGTACAAAAGTAACTTGTTGAACTTCTTTGTCTCTTTCTACCACTTCATTTATTTGCCTGTTGCTCTCTGTAATTAAATATGGGGATATGAGTACATGTATTGAGTTTTTCTGCTTGGTTAGATTTAATTTCAAAATAGCTGGGGATATACGTATTTCCTCTCCCTCTGCTTCAGATGTATATTGATTGGGTTTACACATGCATGTATATATATGTTTAGCTTCAGCTCTCAATGAGAATTGAATTCCAGACTACATAAACCACTCCAGGCAGCTGAACACAAGTAGCTACTAATTCTGTTAATACTCACTTGCAGGGAGTCCATTGCTGTTGAATGATTTCAACAAATATTGTTCTTGCTGCTTTTACATGGAAGCTTAAATTAAGTGTATCTAGGTAATACAGTGAATGTCTTAAAACTCAGCCTCATGCTAAGGAGACGTGCTCTAAGACAACTAACTGAATGGCTGCTATCCACCACTCACTTGTTATAAAGTGACTCATGTAGCACAAAGAGCAGGTCACTGACTTCAAGAGACAATAAATACAGTAAGGTGCTATGTTTATGGTTGAAGACTATGGCATTTTTCTTTTGTCTAGGCAATGGTTTCTTACACCATTAGCCTAGTGCTAGAAGGTTAGGAACAGAGAAATGTTTCGCTTGATGTTTTAATCAAACTGCCCTCCAATTTAGTGGGAATTAATACAGCTGCTCCATGAACTGAAAACAATTTACAAGTCCACAAACTGGTGAAACTGTGATTCAAATCTTAAACCACTTAAGGAGAAGGTTGTTGTCCTTTTTTAAAGCTCCCTTTTAAAGCTCCAGCTTGTCACTTAGATAGAAATAAATCTTTTCAGTTGCCCTAAAGATTAAAATTTTGGTGGTTCTGTATTGACACAACAGGGTTCACAGCAGCGTGAACAGCCCTGGCTTAACAGGACATTTCAGAACAGTTCACCAGTAAGTTGCTTTGGGCTGTGATTCCTGAGAGGAGTTTGTCTGGAAGGGAAAGACACTTCCATTTCCAAAGAATTCAGATGAAACTTTGCTCAAGTTTAGACTGTGCTTGAAACTTGAAAAGTGAAATGGCCAATCTTCGTAAGTTTATGGCCCATGTGTCAGAATTGTCCTATGGGCAAGTGACACAGGCATACCAGGGAGCTCAAAGCTGTTTTTACCTTCAGCCCTGGGGCCACCTCACAAGTGGGGAACAGCAATTGCTTGCTCCTTTCCTGGCATGCCCTCCTGTTCTGTATACTGCTAATGTGTCGGGGCTGAGTGTGTGGCAGTGTCAGCCCTGGGAGCCTGGTTTGATTCCTTCTGAGGCTCAGTTTGCCCAGCTGGACTTGCTGTTTGGTTCTGTTAAGTAGCCCTTGCCCTGCTTCACACCTATCCTAGTGATCTGGAGGGAGAGGAAAGAGGGAAATTTGTGATTGTATAGGTGGATGAGGCATAAGAAATAAAAGTGAAGTTACCCGTTGTTTAAGTGATGAAGTTTGTGGAACCTAATGTGGAAAAAGTAAGCAAAAACTAGGTCTAGTTCTTTTTGTATTTATTTTTTTCTTTATTATAATGGGTTGTATTAAGACTTTCCTTTTTCACCTGCTTTTGTGAGTCCATAGCTCAATTTATTACTTTATTATCAAGTCTTGATAAAACCATACCCTGGTCTGTGTTAAGAAAGGGTTAGCATGAAGTTCAAGGAGCAGGTTAGATGGAACAGCTGTAGTGTACAATTGCACGCTTCTGTGCTGTATTGATGCTCTGCACTGTGCTTCCTATATAGCAGTATGAGGTTTTGATGTTTGTGCTTGATTTCTCTTCCTGCTGCTGAAGGAGAGTATCCTAGGCATTCAGTACTTCCAAATACCGTTACTTCATCTTCGTTCTGAAAGTTGCCACCAAAAAGCGGAGGGCTTGGAATGGTAGTACTTACAAGGTTGTAGTCCGTAGCTGCTAAAAGTGACCCTGTGTGACTTCTCAGCTCACAAGCAGGAGGCTTTGGTCAATCAAAAAGGCTGAAATACACAAATGCAAAGAAATAGAAGTGAAATGATCTGAACTTCAGTACTCTTGATTTCTTATGCAGTGGGTTATTTTCTAGTATAAAGGGTATTTAGTTAGTGTTCAGGGGAATGGAGGAGTAGAGTCAAGGGGGTAAAGTTATTACCCTGTCATGATATGGGGGTATAACTAACTTTAACAGTTAGTTATTTACCATCATAGAGCTTTCTTTTTCACTTTGGTGGAGTTATTGCTAAGCTATTTGGTTGTTGTTTGTGGGTATTATGGGAAAAGTAGCAACAGAAAACATAGCATAACTTTCCCTGTTTTCTGGGTGGACTCTTGAGCTGATTATTTTTTCTTTGATGTTGGTTATTTTAATGCCTGAATCGGTCTTCTGGTGCTGACAGTCAAATAGCAACAGATTCAATTCCTGAGAAGTTAAACAAATAGTCTGTAAAATCTCATAGTCCTTAGACCTTTAACTAGGGGATGAATGCTGTCCACTTACTGGCTTTTAACTTGTCTGATCTGTCTCCAGTATTATTAAAAAGCACCTTGGCTGAATGCCTGCATATCAGCTAATCGTTTGCAGAGTCCTCATCTGATCATGCCTAGAGATGAAACCACTGTGCTTCTTGCTGGCACGGTAGAGGTAAAGAGAGTCATATGTAGTAAATGCACTGTAATAGCTAATGGAGGTTTTTTGACATTGGAAGAAAGTATTCTTTTAATTAAAATAATCATATTGGATTTTTAGCCAGACAGTTTAAATAAAACTTCCCTTTTGCCTCCTGGGAAAAAATGGAGTAAGCAAAGTCTTTGTGTTTGTTTCTCTAAAGTATGCGGACAATTTTTGTAGTCTGAAAAAACAAAGTGAAATTCTAGCAATAGGAAAGTGAGTTGCTATAATACGTGCTCAACCTTCATTGTGTAGTTCTCCCTTGTGATAAAAGTGGCCAGATCATAGGAAAATTTGGATGAGCAGTAAGGGAGAAGGCTTGGGCATGCAAATTAGCTGCTACATTATTCTAAACTTATTTGAGCACTGTGGACTGTAGACAATTTGTACTTCACCTAAAACAGCCTGATGACCTATAATGACTAGGATTTGAATTCTGTAATCTGAATTTACTTAACAAGATAATTAAATATCTAAAGTCAGTTCATTTAGAGGCTAGAACGGATTATGTCTCCACATTCGCAGATTTCTGCTCTTCTATTTGTATGCACGGCTGTACGTTCTCAAATTTTTTGTTATAGCTTTTCTTTCAAATCGCATATCTTAGCTTTTGCCATAGCAATTAGGACTGTGAAGAGCTTTTCGTTGTCCTAGGAACTGAGGGAAAAGAAATTACGAAATGCTGAATAAGACAAAATGGGTTTAGTCCTCATTGCAGTGTAGAAAAGCACTCAGAAAAGTTAATTAAGCTCAGGAAATAGACAGCAAGATAATTAAGATTAGGCCTAATTTTACACGGCAGGCATTCTGTGATGTTTTCCAAGAGACTAAAGGGGCATCATGTAGAGAAACTCCAGGCTTTCAGTCAGACTCTCAAAAGATCATTACAGCTGATGTTAAACAGCAAGACAGACTAATGTGATGGGGCATATGTTTTCTTTTACGTTTCTTTAAAAGTAAAATTGTGCCATAAATGTAAACAAGGACTAAATACACAGTTTATTATTACTGGCAGGGATGTATCTAAGCAAATTGTTGCTGAAAAACACTAAACATTAACACAAAAAATCTGGATGCATTTGTTACTTCCTCTGCCAGACTGAAGTCCTCCATGATGTACTGCAGTTTATTATGTTCTAGAAAACTACTGAGAAGGGTCTAAAACTACTGAGAAGGGTCTTTTGTTTAGATCAGGCATACAGTGTATATTTTCATACCATTGGGGACCTCAGATATACTCTGTAGTATTCCATGTGCTGGCATTGTAGCTTCCTTGTACTGTCAGAAAAAGAAAATCCATACAGAGGTTGACACAAAACCTAATTACCCTCTTATCCACTTCAAATTTTTATTACTAGGTACACTAGAAATCTTAGAAACCAAAATGAGGAACAAATTACATGGAACTGTGGACTCTGGTTATTTGTTCTTTGAAATGCTTCTACTAATTCTGTGCATAGCAAATTAGTGGCACTTCTTATTAAGCTCAAATCAATCATTTAGATACAAGTGCTTTATTCTGTATGCCTGGGCTCATACACCAGAACTGTCAAAACTTTCTGTATGCTGGGTAATTGATCCTAGGAAATATTTTATAATTTCTTTAACATTTTCCATCCACTAGCATTTGGTTATATTGATTCTATGTTTTCTTGTGTAAATGGAGGTCTTGGTTGTTTTTGTATTTATAAGCCCTTCCTAGGGAAAGAAGTAAGCTGAGGGAAGGTGGGGGTTAAAAAATAACTAGATTCTCTAAAGATCTATATACTAGAATTTATTTTCCCTCATATCTCCACACTGAGTAACAGCAAAAGTGCAGATAACATCTGTAAAAAATCATTTTGTTAATAAGTTTGAATACATAAGAGGTTGAAGAAATTGTAAGATCATGATGAAAAATGAGGAGGTTTAATACATGGTGCATGTGTATCAAACAAAGAAACACCACCAAAAACCAGACAACCCTCAGGCTGATGAAATCCTCTCTGTGATGCCAGTATTGTGGCATGGATGTAGATTAAATAATCAAATAATCTAACACATCTCAGTGTGTATTACACATCTCAAACATGGCAGTTTCATAATGCTACTTTTTCTTACAGCTTATGTTCCTGGGTTCATGGTTACATGTAAATTTTTAGCTGTCATCCTGAAAATATTTCTAGTTCTCAATCTTTATAGAAAACCTTGAAAACATTACTGAAACTATTTTTTAAAGGAAGCAAGTGCTTCTTTGGACAAAGTCACCCATCTGGCCTTTCAATACTTAAAGGGGGCTTATAAGAAGGATGGGGACAGACTTTTTAATAGGGCCTGTAGCGATAGTACAGAGTGTAATGGTTTTAAACTAAGAGAGGGTAGATTCAGACTAGATATTAGGACCACATTTTTTACAGTGAGGGTGGTGGAACACTGGAACAGGTTTCCCATAGAGGTGGTAGATGTCCCATCCCTGGAAACATTCAAGGACAGGTTGGATATGGCTCTGAGAAACCTGATCTAGTTGAAGATGTCTTTGCTTGTTGCAGGGGGATTGGACTATGTGATCTTTGGAGGTTGCTTCCAACCCAAACCATTCTATGATTCTATGATACTATGGTTCTATGGTTCTATGGTTTAAAATCTTCTTTCTCCAACCTAATTGCAACATCATTCTTTTAAAACACCTAATTCATAATTATTTAAGATTGGTGATCTAAAAACACACTATTTACTTGAGTGTTGTCGTGGTTTAACCCCAGCTGGCAACTAAGCCCCACACAGCCGCTCGCTCATTCCCCTCAGGTGGGATGGGGGAGAGAATCGGAAGAGTAGAAGTAAGAAAACTCATGGGTTGAGATAAAGACAGTTTAACAGGTAGAGCAAAAGCCGCGCAAGGAAGCAAAGCAAAGCAAGGAATTAATTCACTACTTCCCATCGGCAGGCAGGTGTTCAGCCATCTGCAGGAAAGCAGGGCTCCATCACGCATTAATGGTTGCTTGAGAAGACGAACACCATTACTCTGAATGTCCCCCCTTTCCTTCTTCCTCCCCCAGCTTTATATGCTGAGCATGATGTCATACGGTATGGAATGTCCCTTTGGTCAGTTGGGGTCAGCTGTCCCGGCTGTGTCCCCTTCCAACTTCTTGTGCACCCCCAGCCCACTCACCAGTGAGGCAGTGTGAGGAGCAGAAAAGGCCTTGACTCTGTGTAAGCACTGCTCAGCAGTTACTAAAACATCCCTGCTTTATCAACATTGTTTCCAGCAATCCAAAACACAGCCCCATACTAGCTGCGATGAAGAAAGTTAACTCTATCCCAGCCAAAACCAGCACATTCTCCACCCCTTATTCCATACCATTTATGTCATGCTCAGGTCTCACACTATCCAAAACATTCTCATTTCTTACCATCACCCTTACCATCCTTTGATATAGTACACAGGTCTCATTCCCTTAGTCTATGGACCACCCCTGTGAAATATCTGTAAAATGTCCACAAATGCCCATTGAGTTCATTTAGTCCATGACTTTGGGCTCCATCTGTTATGGTGGTCACTCAGGACAGGAGAGATGTTATATTGCATGGAGTTATTGGGCACCACAGCCAGCTCAGGTCAGGTCACTGCTGCACTTGCATTGCTTCTTGTAAGGCTTGTCCTCCACTGGTTCAGGTGGTTCCTGCTACAGTAATTCCTGTAACATATAACTCAAATTATGGATTAGTTTCACCCAGAATTAAATCACCTTGAGGCATGCACTGGACTCCCCCACCCTTCTGCATTACCCACCAAGTGCAACCAGGTCCTTGAGCAAAAACAACCCCACGAATAGGTTTCCCTTTTGCTGAGGAAGGAATAACCCAGACTGTTTTTCCCAGCAAGTTCTTTATATGTACTATGGGAATCTTATCTCCTTCCACAGTGCGCAGGGGTTTTGATTGGGCAGGGCCAGGTCGACTGGCAGAGCCTCTAGTGTTAACTAGCCAAGTGGCCTCTGCTAAATGTGTATCCCAATGCTTGAATGTCCCAGCACCCATTGCTTTCAGTGTAGTTTTTAACAGGGCGTTGTATCGTTCAGTTTTCCCGGAGGCTGGTGCATGGTAGGGGATGTGATACACCCAGTCAGTGCCATGCTCCTTGGCCCAGGTGTTAATGAGTGTTTCGGAAATGAGTCCTGTTGTCGGATTCAATTCTTTCGGGGGTGCCATGTCACCATAAAACTTGCTTTTGAAGGCCCAAGATAGTGTTCCGGGCAGTGGCATGGGTCATGGGGTATGTTTCCAACCATCCAGTAGTTGCTTCCACCATTGTAAGCACATGCTGCTTCCCGTGGCGGGTTCATGGTAGTGCGATACAATCAATCTGCCAGGCTTTCCCATATTGATATTTCAGCCATCATCCTCTATACCAAAAAGACTTTAGCTGCTTAGCTTGTTTGATTATGGCACATGTTTGACATTCATGGATAACCTGTGCAATGGCATCAATGGTCAAGTCCACGCCTCAATCACGAGCCCATTTGTATGTTGCATCCCTTCCTAAATGTCCTGATGTGTCATGGGCCCATCGCGCTATAAATGACTCACCCTTATGTTCCCAGTCCAGATCCACCTGAGCCACTTCAATTCTAGCAGCCTGGTCCACCTGCTCATTGTTTTGATTTTCTTCAGTGGCATGACTCTTGGGTATGTGAGCATCTATGTGACGTACTTCTACAACCAGGGTCTCTACTTGAGCAGCAATATCTTGCCATAATTCAGCAGCCCAGATGGGCTTACCTCTGCTTCCAGTGCTGTAGCCAGCCCCACAGAGCACTTGCCACCATCCATGAGTCAGTATAGAGATAAAGTACTGGCCATTTTTCTCGTTCAGCAATATCTAAAGCCAGCTGAATGGCTTTCACCTCTGCAAACTGACTCGATTCACCTTGTCCTTGATCAGTTTCTGCAACTTGTCACGTAGGAGTCCACACAGCAGCTTTCCACCTTCGATGTTTTCCCACAATACAACAGGATCCATGTGTAAACAGGGCATATTGCTTCTCAGTCTCTGATAATTTATTATACAGAGGGGCCTCTTCAGCACGAGTCACCTCCTCTGGCGACACTCCAAAGTTTTGGCCCTCTGGCCAGTCCATGATCACTTCCAGAATTCCCAGGCGGTCGGGGTTTCCCATCCGAGCCCGTTGTGTTATCAGTGCGACCCACTTACTTCATGTAGCATCAGCTGTGTGATGCATAGAGGTGATCTTCCCTTTGAACATCCAGCCCAGCACAGGAAATCAAGGGGCCAAAAGGAGCTGTGCTTCAGTACCAACTACTTCTGAAGCAGCTCGAATTCCTTCATATGCTGCTAATATTTCTTTTTCAGTTGGAGTGTAACGGGCTTCAGATCCCCTATATCCCCGGCTCCAAAACCCTAGAGGTCGACCTCGAGTCTCTCCAGGCACTTTCTGCCAGAGGCTCCAGGTGGGCCCATTATCCCCAGCTGAGGTGTGAAGCACAATTTTCACATCTTGTCCTGTCTGGATTAGCCCAAGCACTACTGCACGAACTATCTCCCATTTAATTTGTTCAAAGGCTTGCTGCTGCTCAGGGCCCCATTCAAAGTCGTTCTTATTCCGTGTCACTCGACACAGAGGGCTTACGATCAGACTATAACCTGGAATATGCATCCTCCAGAAACCCACAATGCCTAGGAAAGCTTGTGTTTCCTTTTTGTTAGTTGGTGGAGACATAGCTGTTATTTTATGGATCACATCAATTGGGATATGACAACGCCCATCTTGCCATTTTATTCCTAAAAACTGATTTTCCTGTGCAGGCCCTTTGACCTTACTTTGTTTTATAGCAAAACCAGCTATTTCACATGGAGGTAGTTAAGTAGAGCATTTCTTGCAGTTAGCTTACTAGTTGTGGGTGATCAATCTAAATAAATGTGGGTTTGACATAGAAGAGAGATTGGCGAGATTATGGGACATGACTTGAATCAAAGTGGTTCATTTTGAGAACTTCTTATCTGAACTACTCCATAGCATATTCAGAACTACAGGCCTGTCAACCTGATCTCGGTTTTGGGGAAGATTATGAAGCAGATCATCTTGAGTGCCATCACGTGGCAGGCACAGGTCAACCAAGGGAACAGGCCCAGCCAGCATGGGTTTATGAAAGGCGGGTCCTGCTTGACCAACCTGATCTTCTATGACAAGGTGGCCTGCTTAGTGGACAAGGGAAAGGCTGTGGATATAGTCTACCTAGACTTTTAGTAAAGCCTTTGACACCATTTCCCACAGCATTCTCCTGGAGAAACTGACTGCTCATGGCTTGGACGGGCGCACTCTTCACTGGGTAAAAAACTGGCTGGGTGGCCGGGCCCAGAGGATTGTGGTGAATGGAGTTAAATCCAGTTGGTGGCCAGTCACAAGTGGTGTTCCCCGGGGCTCAGTATTGGGGCCAGTCTTGTTTAATGTCTTTATCAATGGTCTGGACAAGGGGATTGAGTGCACCCTCAGTTAGTTTGCTGACAATACCAAGTTGGGCGGGAGTGTTGATCTGCTTGAGGGTCGGAAGGCTCTGCAGAGGGATCTGGACAGGCTGGATCGATGGGCCCAGGCCAACTGTATGAGGTTCAACAAGGCCAAGTGCCGGGTCCTGCACTTTGGTCACAACAATCCCATGCTACGCTACAGGCTTGGGGAAGAGTGTCTGGAAAGCTGCGCTGCAGAAAAGGACCTGGGGGTGCTGGTTGACAGCCGGCTGAATATGGCCAACGGCATCCTGGCCTGTATCAGAAACAGTGTGGCCAGCAGGAGTAGGGAGGTGATTGTGCCCCTGTACTCAGCGCTGGTGAGGCCGCACCTCGAATCCTGTGTTCAGTTTTGGGCCCCTCACTAAAAGAAGGACATAGAGGTGCTGGAGCGTGTCCAGAGAAGGGCGACGAAGCTGGTGAGGGATCTGGAGCACAAGTCTGATGAGGAGCGGCTGAGGGAGCTGGGGTTGTTCAGCCTGGAGAAGAGGAGGCTGAGGGGAGACCTCATCGCTCTCTGCAATTACCTGAAAGGGGGTTGCAGAGAGGTGGGTGTTGGTCTCTTCTCCCAAGTGACAAATGTTAGGACAAGAGGAAATGGTCTCATGTTCCACCAGGGGAAGTTTAGTTTGGATATTAGGAAAAAATTCTTCACTGAAAGGGTTGTCAGTCATTGGAACAGGCTGCCCAGGGAAATGGTGGAGTCACCATCCCTGGAGGTATTTAAAAAGACGTGTGGATGAGGTGCTTAGGGACATGGTTCAGTGGTGGACTTAGCAGGGTTAGGTTAACAGTTAGACTTGATGATCTTAAAGGTATTTTCCAACCTAAATGATTCTATGATTCTATGATTCTATGATTCTATGTTCAGTTGCTGAAACTTAGTACATCAGCTGTCATTTCATTTTAATTAAGAAGTGTTTTATTCCAATATTGCAAAAATGAAATATTTTATTTAGTATCAACCTAATACAGAACATTTGAAATTACTGTGTTCTTCTCAGCTTGTTGGAGACACAGAAGGATCAACAGATGCTATATTTCTTAAAGAACCCAATCCTTAATTCATTTTAACTTGTAAAGTGAAGACCTTTATCAACAAACTCTCTGAAAATTTATTTGGTGTCCTGGAAATCAGTGCTGTCATTTTTATAGGATTAACTATATCCTTCATATAAAATAAAACAAGTGGTCTTAAGCATTAAAAGAACTACTGAAACGTAACTGTGCTACTGGACTAGGTCCTCTACAAAACAAAGTCTTCATATGTTGCCAGCTGTGCATCAAACAAGACAAGCCTCTCTGCTTACTCTGTGCCTTGAAATCCTGCTGAAAGCCTTGGATCCTTTTCTTCACTCATTTCTGCTATTTCTGAAGTTCATCGTTCTCCCCCTGAGACCTTCTTCACTTTGGATGTTATAAGTAGACTGTTTTGGAAGGTGCAGTATGATTCTCCAGAGTAGCTGTGTTGAAAGCTAAAACATGTTTGTCTTCAGAAACAGTGCTCCTAAGGCGAATGTGCTCACTGCTGAAGTGCAAATGAATGCACAAAGCTAGTGCAGCAGTTCTGTTCTTCATGTATGTCCTCTGAGTGCTAAAATTTTAAGGTTCTTTATACATACGTATTACACAGCCTCTCGTCAGGTAGCTGATTATTGTAATATCTCTTTTGCCCTGTTTATACAACAGGACACAACTAAATGCAGCTACTGTACCTTGCTTACATAGATTGTATTTTCTCATTATGGTAAAACTTGTGTTCTCATCACTGTCCTCATTCTTTTAAACTCAGCATTCAACCTCCCCCCTCTATTTGGCAACTAACTTTTACCCCTCTGAATTTGAAAGCTTTTCCTTTTACGTCCATAACATTGAATGAAGCATTGTATTTTGTGGGTGATTTGAAATTGGACTGTTCTTTCAGTAGACTGTTTTGCTCTCTTCTTGTGGGTATGTAGTGTTTTTGAGGATGTCTTCAATAATGCTAGCTACTTACTAGTGCAGATGCTTTCCCTGGGTTACTGATCAAGTCTTGGACTCTCTGTGTATTTCATGGGTGTTTGTGTTCATAGTGAGCAGATATATTTGTGGTTTTGGAAAAATATGTCCCCATTCACTTAAACCAAAACCAAAACAAACCCAAACCCACAGAGTTTTCTGTTTTACCTATGCAGCTCTTTTCCAGGACATGATTTATTCCGAGAAAATTGTTTTCTCCTTACAGGGTCCCTGGGAGGTTTTGTGTCACCATTACAGTACACTCTGTATGTCTGACTCTGATTTTGTGTCCTGCTGCAGATATCAAGGCCTGCATCTCAGCACTGTATGTTTTATTGAGACATTGTTAATGAAATTTCTTGTGCAGTTATTTCTTTCAAGGGTGGCTTGACATATTTATTTGCTTCATGCATCTGTTAAGAGGCTAAAATTTTAGCTGCTGGCCCAGCTTTGGCTTTTGGCTGACTGTGGTACTGTGATAGAGTGATATGACTGAATTCCTGGCTAAGCAGTGTAAACATGCTGCTAGTGAACAGTCATCTGTTGTCAAAAACACCCTGTTTCTGAAGTGTTGCAAACACTTGTCTGTGGTTTGTGCAGAGAACATCTGCAGGACACCCTCTTCCTCGAAGTCTGAGTGAAGCCTCTGGAGTGGTGTCCTGCATGCATTTGCTGTGGTGGTGACAAAGGTGGTCATGATTAGCCTTGCCTAATTCTATCAGGCAGAGGCTGTTATCCTCACAACAGAATCTATACAGGGAATATATATGTTCATTTCAGTTATGTCTGTGCCCCTAACATAGTGGCATACGGTTGATATAATTTGTTTATGATGGTGAGGGCACTGACCATATCATCTGGGGGTGCCCTAATCCTGCCTCAGGGCTGGCTGAACATGAATCAGTTCCTGAATGCTGTGGATGCCTACGCTCAAATCAAATTTGAAATCAAATCAGAGCTATTTTATTTTAGCATGCTGGGTAGTTCCTTAGAATATGAATATGACATTCGTATTTTCACTTAATAGGTTGCAAGGTAAAACATAGGATTTTGTGTTTAGTGGCTGAGTAGCAGATTTGTATTTCTTTCTGTTTTACTCATTTTCCATGCTGTTCTTGCTTACAGAGCCTTAGCAAGGTCCATCAGTCAATGAAGTACTCCCCTTCCCTCTCCCCAAAACTAGGAATAATCTCAGTTTCCAAGAAGCATTTGGCTCTTGCTGCTTGCACTTTGTTTCCTGGAATGTGTCACCAACTGCTCGCTGAGTACCTTTGGTCATGATTGGCAAATTGAAAGTCAAATCCAGCCAGAGCTGGTCATCTGTTCCCAAACAGCTTAAAAGTATTTCACATACAATTCTTTATCTTAAAGACTTCAATGCTTTAACATACAGTGACAGTTTTCTCAGTTGCTGATCGTGATAGTTCAGGACATTGAATAGCTGATCCTTCTTAGAATATAGGTGTGAATAATCTTATAATCTTAGTTTGTGTTCAGTCTTCTCTTTTGTTTTTCCTTTTTTCCGTTTGTTTGTTTGTTTTGGATTTATTCTCTCTGAAGCCATGGAACCACTTCAGTTCGTCTGCTTTCTCTCTGTTTTCTGTTTTCCCAGGAGGTCCAGATCCTCTAGGCCTGCTGCAGAACTGTGTTAGATACAAAGTCAGCAACGTTAATCTCTGGTGCTTTTTACTGTGGCAAACCTTAGAAAGACAGAATGCTACTGTTTCAGACAGTTACTGAAAGATGTCTTTGGGGTACTCCTTTGTGACTTTTAAAATCTGGCTTAAACTCACATGTTTTCTTAATGTTGCAAACACTGACTCATCTATTCATGACTCATACCCCTTTTTTGAATATTTCTTGGGCGCTGATGGCTTACAGAAGTTGCTCACAGTGCCTTCTTTTTTGGTTTGCTCTATTACTTCTGCTACTGTAATATCACAAAAGTAATCAGTAAACTGGGTGCTGTATTGCTTAAGGTGTTTTTATCCAGTTTAGTGTGTTTATGGAGAGGATGCTCTGGTCCCGTAAATATATCATAATAATCTGTAAAACCTTTGTAGAGATGCCAGCAGGTACTACAGGCCCTGGCAGAATGTTTTAGTGCTGGTGGCTTTGCTTGCATGTCAGTTTATGTCTTGTACAGTTTATGTGCTTTTTCTCCTGCCTCAAATTTTAGTATGTCTTCCCCCCCCACCCCCCCCATTTTTGCTTATAATTTGTATTGCCATAATGCTGCATTTGTAAGACTGAATAATTTTGTCTTTGGCCGAAATGTTTTTCCCCTCTTACATAGCTCTTTTTGTGATTTCACAGGTTCACTGGTGCCCCACTGTCCATTTGGCATTCAGTTTACTGTTTGCTTACTGCTGCCTTGTCTTTGCATCTGGTGCTAGTCCAAGTTCTACAAAGCATTTATTTCTGCTATTTTGCATTGCGTTAAAGTCATAAATTGCAGAAACTTTTCTCCAAGCTGCTGTTTTGCTTTCATAGTGTGGGTATATTTTTCTTTGCTGCAAGCTTTAGCACAGTGACACAGCTACCAATTGGCCCACTAGGCAGGGCATTTTCCGTTTTCTTACAACAGCTCAAGCTTTTTATTTTGTTAGTCTCTAGTTTTGCATTTGTACATTTCCTTTTGCATGGCTTCTGCCTTGTTTTTTGCTTTTCCTGTATGACTAATGCATCTCCTCTGCTTATGTGCTTTATGCTGTAAAGAAATGTTTTTCTCTCACCGTTTTTGTGGGGAAAAAGTGTTCTTGGTACTCTAATAGTCTGTGTATTTCTTCCTGGTCTGATCCAGATGTTCTAGTTATGAGTATCTTTTATTTTATTTTCCTTTTTCTCACAGTTCAGTGGAATTTTCACTTTGTTTTAGTCTGAAGTATTTCAAACTTTTTCATCCATAGCTCATTTTTTTCTGTCTTCTTGGTGGAAAGAATCTGTGATCCAGCCATGTTCTCCTCCTGCATCTTGTCTCAATACTGTCCTAGTTTTAGACCTATGGAGGATCATTACTAATTTGTGAAATCTTGTTCAGCATTCAAACTTAAAAGAAAAAACAGCAAAGATACTGTAACAATTGAGGCTTTATTCCTTTTTCTGTATAATCATTTAGCACCTCCTGTTGGGAAACTGTTGATTATAAAGTATGAATCTTATGCTTCCAGCAAACTGAAATACTAGATTTTTTTTCTTTCTTATCACAGGCACTATAATTGTTCTTAGGATCGTTTTTGTGGATCAAGCTGCAGACCTCAGATGTCATGGGCTTCCTCCAAATTGGAGACATTTCTGTTTTACTCATATTTCTAGCAAAGAAACAATACAGCTTAATGATGCTCTTGGGGGCTGTTTTTAGGTGGAAAAACAATTGTTGTGGAGGAAGAAACTGATACAGCGTTCAACTCCTGTGTTAATTTCCTGAAATGAGAAGACTATTCCAGTAAGAGTATATACCTTCCTGAGAATTTATTTGCATGTATTTATGTTTAAAAACAAGTTCTCTTGAAAGCTCTCTAAGGTATAATGAAAATAAAACTGAAGAACTGCATAAAGATCAGGAGTACAGGTTGGAAGGAGCACCACAGTTATCAAAGGTTTTCTTTTTTCTTCTCTTTTGTGACTGTATTTTTTACTCTTGAAGCAAAAACATGGAAGTGTGAATGATTGTTTAAAAAAAGTGAAAACTTACAAAAACATGTGTCCTTTCTCTAAGTACTTGACGTAATGTGAATCGTTTGCATAACTGACCTATTACGCATGATCACACCTCTGGCTAATTAAACTTATGATTTTTCAGTTAGTTTTCCAATGGAGGCATAACGTTATTGTTAGTGGAATGATGGCTTCTGTGTGGGTGGGTTTTTTTAAGAATAAAGATCGCAATGTCCACATAATATCACAGAAAACATTTAAGATAATGAGTTCCAGTAAGAAACTATTCTACTTCTGAGCTATATAAAATCACACAATCATCACAAAGTTTCCATACTTAAATATTAGCAGTGTGGCTTATTTTTTAAAAACATCTGTACCTGCTGTATCTCTTTAGCTTTTTACAGTTATTTCTAGTACGTGAAAATATAACCAAGAGTGTATTTTCTCTGAGATGATGTGTTGTATGCAAATTACACCAGAAATTTCAGGCTTAAGCATGAATATCTGCTGTTTTATTTCCTGCTGTGATGATTTACTAAATCATAAAATGAAATGTGTAATTGCAAATGAGAGTGACTCCATTAGAATAATAATTAAAACCTAAAACCAGTATTCTCATCAGAGTTGGACAATTTCTTCTCCTGAAGTCTAATAAAACAAATCTCCATGTTCCTCCTTGCTTGCTGGCACTTGCAGTGGATTGAGTGTGTGTGGTAATGCTTGGAGTATTAGTCGCTTAATGTTTTGTGTAACTCAGTTCTAGTTCAGTAAAACTCAACTGTGTGTAAAAGAAATCACACTTGAACTCAGCCTGAGTTGACTGAGTTCAGAGTAACGTTGCTGACATGCTTTGAAAGTATCAGGAGTTTCTGGAAAAGTGCTGTTTGGTGGAAATAAAAATGGTTGACTTGATGATGTTAAAGGTAATTTCCAACCTAAACAATTCTGTGATTCTATGATTCTATGATAACACAGCAAACATATACTGATTAAAATACAGGTTTTGCTTATCTAACATGCATAGTTTTCTCTGTCATTTCTTCAGCCAGCTGAATCAGGATCTGGACTTAAAGCAAAACTATACATACTTTTTAGGCATGTTTGAATTTACATCTTGTTACTGAAAAGGAAATTAGTATTATGATATGGTAAGTAGATAAGGTTGCACTGTCACTTCCACTTTACATCTCTATATTCAGGTGCTTTGTAGCAAAAAATTTGGACTCTGAAACTTGCTGGGTATCTGTGAAAACTTTAAGAAAAGAAAGTTCTGACAAAGCTGTTTTTACTATTAGAGAATTCAAGAAAAGTACGTAGTAAAAAGTACACTTTCTCAGCTGCATTTTTCTTATAAATGATACCAGAAATGTGGGACCTAGACGGTTGTTGTTTGACAGAGCAACAGTTCTTATTTAATAAAAGCTTTGACTGTTGCATTGAAAATCGGTTTTCCTTTGGGTGAGTTATGAACTATACTTCCACATGGGTGCCTCAGTAGTCAAATTTTTCAAAAGAACTTAGCACCCAGAAGCACACAGTGAAATGCTAGGAGCTGCTGTACACTGAACTCTGAAATTCTGGCCCATGTTCAAAGTGTGCAGCTAAAAAATGTTGTACTTCAAATACATATGATACTTCCAGCCATGCTCACAGAGCAGGTGCCTAACTGCTCTGAAAATTGAAGTCTGTGAGCTTGAGCACCTCTCTCTTAAAATAAGGAACATGAATCTATTAAAATAAGAGAACATGAATGATTCCCATTTTAGTGTTGTATCGCAAAGGTTCCACATGCTGTAGCTTATCAACAATGGGAAGCATTGGTCTGCAGTATTTATGTAGAGATGTGTGTATTTTGGCTTGAACCAATTTCTACCAACAGGACCAAGTCCATCCAAAGCAGGACATTCTTCCTCACTGTTTTTACACTCATTTTAAGAATAATTTTTTTTTTTTTATAATAGGAACATTGACCATCACTTAAAAGCATGGGAATTGTTCTTATCCTTTCTAAGCTCCTGTCTTCTGTTCAACTTTCTCCTTGCCCTATGGATCATAGGATCATCTCACCCTACTTTAGGACTGCCGCAGCTGTGAGACCTCCAGAGGCACTCTCTGTACTGAGCTAACCTGAGCCTGATAGGAGCTGTTACCAAAAGACAGCTTGCTTTCTGCTGCTAAGTAGAGTCTCATTGCTTGGGAACCAGTGCAGCTCTAAGGGTAGTCAGCCTGAGCCATGGAAGCTTTATCTTGGTGCGGGTCTGTTGGCTGTGGAAGAATTACTCTTGGCTTATAAAACAGATGTAGCAGAGAATAAGAGTCTTGATACTCATTTCCTTGTGAATTGTAGTGAGAAGGTGTATTATTTTTATCTTCTGCATTCAGTGAGTTCAGTGTATTCTTACTCATTAGGAAATTTTTACCCATACTTACACAACATGAAAAGGGCATTTTAGCCAAAATCTGCTTCCTAAAAAGGGTAATAAATGCAGTCATCCAGGACTGTGAAGGGCAAGAAATATAAATTATGTGTAGCTGGGTAAAATACTTTTCCATACATTCTCTGTTTTCCAGCTCCTCACAGATCTGTGCTCTTTGTCTTAGTCACTTTAGTGCCACAACAGGAGCCTGATTTTAGTTATTTTCAAGGAGAGGAAGAATGATTGAAGGGGAGCTGTCTTACCATACACATTTTACTTATAGCCCATGTATAGCTATGCATGCAACTGCTTATACTCATCCTGTTTATTTGACCTTTATATTGTGGAGGCAGCCTCTCAGAAAGCGATTGAGGTGACTTTACAGGGCTAAATAAGGGTCAAATAATGATTCCTGTCTGTGACTTTACCGGACAACATGGTCACGCTTTTTTACTCTCCCTCACCTAGCCACTCAAGGTAAGCTTTTTAGAACTGAAGAGTTTGCAGCTTGGGTTCAGAGTTCTCCAGTAAGAGATTTCCCCCTCCAATTATTTCTCTAATTATCAAGCAGACAAGTAAATTAGGATCTCCCTGTCATCTTGTGTAAATTGAGGACATTTTTTTGATATCATTCCTTTTTGCCTACTGGAAAACCCCTAGATACCACAGGAGGGAATGACGTTACAACCTCTCCTTGTATTTGTGATTTGGTCTTTTGGCATTGGTGTCAAAATGTCTACCGTGAGTATTTGCATTTGGCCCTAAAGGAGTTGTCATCATCACAGTACTGTAATAGCTTTGCACGGGAGATCATTGTTGTCACACTAACGCACAACACACACTAGCACACAAACCCACTGATATGCTTTTGGTTATGACCTGGACAAAAATAAAGATATGACTAGATAATGTGACAACATATTAAAAATCCATCTGTAAGATAAAGTATTGGATGCTTTTCAAAAAAACAGATAATTTCGATCATAATTTCATACGTTTACCAAGATTCTGTGCACCTCATGAGTCATTACAGCTTCCAGAGAAGAGTTCTTTAGAAGCTGAATAGCAGTTACAGCCATTTATTGCACGTTGAGGAATAAATTGAAGAGAAAGGCAGGAAATTAGGAGACATCTGAGTACCCATGAGTATTATATATATGATTACATGCATATTTTTAAACTGAAGTATGATACTGTCTAATAATAATGTCTTAGGAAGATCTTAGAAGAAATACAGGCAGAAAGATAATTTCTATGTGCTGATGAAGCGATGCTGATTTAGCATGGATACATGAGCAGATACTGAATACAATCAGGTTTTATGCAAATCAAAGGCTGGGTGCAGTACTTCAGTGACAACTGAAAAGAACTCATTGTCCTCCAAATAACACTTACTTCCAAGTGCAGCATGCTCTTATCAAACTAGCTAAAGTTTATATTGTACAAAAGAGAAGCTGTCAACAAGAGCACTGCATCACACTTCGAGCTATCATGCCATTTTTGTCTACTATTCCCTTTAGTTAAAAGGAAGTCACTGTGATTTATATAACTTAATTTGAATGGATAAAGCATTCCTGTTGGGAAGAAATATACATGAAAAGACAAATGCAGGTCACTTGTAAGTATACTGAGCACGGTATGCTGCTGGGTGACTAGTTATCTTAAAATTGACAGGAAGTATTAATTATATCTTACCACTGAGAAACTTTAAATAACATTTTCTTAAGATTATTCTTTTCTATGACATCAGTATTACAGTTAAGGAGCTATACCAGTGATGTCAAATGAAAGTCAGAGCGTGTCATGTGGGATGTTTTGGGGAGTGCGTCAGTTTGGTTTGAAATTGTTTGGCGATTGTAGATAGGAACTTTCCTTGAATGACAGAATGAAAGATGGTCAGCATCCTTTTGGTAAAGAGTAGGCTATTTTCCTAATGGTATTTAAACCTATTGTTTGACTAGAAGAGGTTATTTATTTTGGCAGTGAAATAAATTCATTGATGAAATAAAAGGGAAGTAAATACTTCGTTTCCAAAATTCAGTTAACGGAAGAGAAGTAACAACTGAACAAATTCACCCAAGTAATAAATACACTAAGTCTAAATCTCCTAGATGTTTTACAGTAAATAATAATTTAAGCATAGTCTAAGGGAGATGCCTGTATCACTCCAGCTTTAGTAATGACAAAATGTCATCTGTTTTTAACAGAAAGGTGCATTAAAGGAAAAGAAGGCTGTAGAAAATATATCCTGGATGACATTCATGGCCCCAGTGAACTCCATTAAGGCACTGCAGTAATTAAAAATTCGCTTCAGAGGAGCTTATTATTCCTTGATTCACAGTTACTCTGTCTATCAAGAGCCTTCTGGACCCAGGCATTATGAAAACATGATGCATCCATTACTTGCTAGATTTCTGACTTAAATGTTCAAAGGAGACGTAAAACTTTTCCAAACCATGCAGATAAAATTCGTGAATAAAAAAGACTTAGTGAGCATTTAGAATTAAAATAATTAGGCCACAGTGGATGCTTTCAGAAATTTAGTAGGTATGCCAGTATAAAAGAAAATTCCTTATTAACTTGTGTACCAGGTTTTCAAATCTAATATTTAGTTAACCAGTAATTTCTAAAATTGTATTAGTAATACTGAGGAGAGAAGTTAACTGTGTTAAGAAAATGTGCTTTTCTGTTAGGAGAGCTTGAGACATTCTGGCAACAAAATAAACACAGCTGGATAAACTTTTGCTCTGTTCCATGGTAGCTGCTACTACTAAAGAAATGGAAATAGTGTCAGAAAAAAGGCAAAGTTCTTACATTAGTATGCAGTTAATATTCTTAAGGAATGCATGGTGGATTGCAGCAGTGTATCTCTGTTGTCTTCCTAGCAGTCATTCCTGTTTGTTTTGGGTTTTTTTTGGCATTTAAGAGAGTATTAAAAGCAGCAAATTTAATTCACTAAATGCTAACTCTTGCTGCTGTTGAGGAGTTGTGGCTCTGGTCATTAAAAACAATTAAACTGATATCCCAGCATAAACTGCAATGATCTCATGCCTCATAAAATGTGCCATTTTCAACTGCCCCAAGAAGTGGTGGGAAGTTATTATTCTTGTTTTCCAATAGCTAAATATGACTTTGATCAGTTTTGCCCAGTGTTTTTCTGTATACACCAGCTGGACAATGCTGCCTTGAGATGCAAATGGTAGATTGAAGACCAGCTTATGGTTTTTAATGTCAGCAGACTTACTCCGTTACTTCAGTTGGTCGTAATTTTTTTAAAAAAATTATTTTCTTGCTTAAAACTCTAAATCTCAGAAATACTGCAGTGTTAAGGAGCGAGCTCACAGTATTTAAATGTGAATAATTAAACATGATTTTGCAATATAGAAAACTGTTAGAAAGTTGGTGGCAAAGGACGTAGGTGTTTGTCAAGGGATTAAAGAATTAGATGGCAATTGAAGGAGATTTCTGGAGGGCTAAGTTTTATTTAAATGAGTTAATATTACCTATCTGTGGAATTCCATTAGGGTTTGGTGAGGTATTTTATCGCCTTCAGATATAGGCTGAGGGCAATGTTTATTTGGTCACTGGTGCTGGACAGGGAATCAAAAATGCTGTTCTTAGCTCTGTTACTATCTTGATATATGCTGAGGAAATAACTTGCCATCTGTTCTTCATGCATAAAATCGGAAATATCATGCTTTCCCTACTTCAGAGAAAGGAGAAATAAAGAATGGCCATGTTGGGTGAAATTTTGGGGTCTAAGTTGTGTTTCTGTTAGTGGCTAGTAGTGAACATTTAGGTAGGAGTTATAGGGCAAGTATACAATAACGCTTGTAGTTCTGGAGTTATGTGAACTAGGAGAAATAACTTGTTTTAATACTTCCTGGCGGATGAATAATAAAGTCTTTTTTTTCTCCTTTCTTTTTTTTCCTTTTGAATTCTGGTAAACTTTCAGCACAGAAAGCATCCTGCGTCAGGGAACTGGGTGTTGGACTGATATTTTCCTAAAACATCTAGCTTAATAACAAAACCTTTTGTGAATAGAAACAGCGACCTTTGGAACTGTCACTGTATGCTTTACTTAAGTGTGTTCCCTTTTGCTTGCATTACATTGAAGATGTTCAGTCTGGTAAGGAGGAAGGCCACTTGTGAAAGATTGCAAAAGGACCTTGTGGCACTGTATCACTAGGCAATAATATGGCGGTGATTATGGCCTGCCATAGCTGATTCAGAAGGCCTGATCTCTTCCTCTCCCTGCACAAAAAATGGAAATGGTGGAGATGCTGTCTTAAATAAGTGTAGTGGATAATATTACATGAAGTGTTTCATGATGTTTAGGCTTCAGCCTGTGGGAAGAAATGGTATCCCCAAAGCTTTACCCATTTAGAGTTCCTAGAAGTATCAAAGTTTTTAAGCCTGACAAGATAAAATCCCACAGTTTTTTAGACTCCCTTTGATTAGGAGTACTTAAAATCTAAATTGCATTTATGGCTACGAAATATCTGGTCTCAAGAAGAAACCTCTCTCTCTCTGTTTTAGTATTATTATCATTTTGCTAGACAGGCAGAATTGAGTGGAAGAAAAGACGTCTGACATACTTTGCTAGCAGTGAAAGATGCCTGTGAAAAAGGAAGGAGCTGAACCTAGATTTCCAGGCTAGTAACTTAGTGATCTTGCTGATGGAAAGAGGTCTGGTTTAATAATGGTTGTTATTTAAAATGAATGGATTAAGGTGTTTCTGATAGATTTGATGTATTAATCCGATGCTGTTAATCTGTTAATGAGGCCACATTTCTTCGAATCATCTGTTGTGCATTATGATCTTGTAGCCTGGCTGCATAGGTGATGCCTCAAGAATCTCACTTTCCAGGTCAGCAGCAGCTTAGGTACATCCTGGGATACTGTTACTGGGAGATTCAAGTACAGTGACCTAAATCTGCTTTCTGTTCGTTTTTCTGCTCTGTATTTTAGGATTGTTAACTTGACCAAAAAGTTGATTTTAAAACTTTTTTTTTATCCCCAGAATCATCCTGTGGAGACAATCCCTGAGGCTCAGATCAGGATGCACCTCATTTATCTGAGAGACGATTGCCCTATATGTGCAGTGGTTAAAATCAGTCAGACAAGCCTGTCAGTGGCAGAGTCCTATCTGAATGTTGTTACTGTTGGTTTTCATTCTTCTTCTAAAGTATGATTAAAAATAGTTCCACAAAAACTGTCAGAAAAGACACGTGGCAGTGAAATATTAGGATTTTTAATTTCTTCCAATTCTATGTCAGTGGTTATCTGAGTAACTATTTAAAACAAACTGCACAAGGTGAAGAGAAAATGGTTTATCCTTTCTTCATGTGTAACACAATGTGGTGACAGGAACCATTTTCTTGCTACAAGAAATGAAGTAGGAATGCAAGGAATGTCTACATTTATACAGGCCCTTAAAATGTATCTTTCATGCTAATTCAGATTATGGGATTGCCTATGACTCTGACTATTCTACTTCACCTATGTTTTATTAAAGGTGCATTCGAGGTCAACTGCCACTAACTATACTGTTAAATATTGATTTAACAATTTGAATTAATGTAATTTTCAGTTGTTCTTCCCTACTTAATGTACAGCAGCACTTCAGTGACCCAGTCAATAAGATCAATAGCACTTGTGAAGTTCAGGCTATGGCTGTCACTGACTTGCTCTGCCCTTCTCCTTGCTCTCTTCACCCAGGGTCAGACAGGTTTTAGTAAATGCACAATCTATGTTCCTGCTAATAGGCTGTGGGACTTCTCTAGCGAGATGCATTCTGTGCACACCAATT
The DNA here is from genome assembly GCF_030936135.1 of Gavia stellata. Lineage (NCBI taxonomy): Eukaryota > Metazoa > Chordata > Aves > Gaviiformes > Gaviidae > Gavia > Gavia stellata. The sequence continues at coordinate 67,166,141 of NC_082637.1, forward strand.
AATTCTGAAGCAGATTGTTTGGTGCCTCATACTGATTTTTTAAATCACGTTACTCTTTCTCCTTTAATGAGAGAAAAGATTAAACAATGAAGACATCTTTTGTGGTTTATTTCAAGGTTTTCTGCAAGCCCTTGTGTAACAGTTAAAGGTACTTTATATAAGTAAAAGTACATACTTGGTAATTTGTAAATAGCAAGTCTTTACTTGATAACACTTGCTAATCAGTGTGTCAGAGCTTAAAAGGCCAATATTTAAAGACATAAATATGGCTAAGTTAAGCATGTGTTTTATACATTTGGTTAAATATCCAGGGTTGTTGTACTAGCAACCTGGAGAATTATGCCTTAATGGGAGTGAAAATATCTGGGCAGCCAGATGTTAAACACTTTGTCAAAATAACACTTAAAATACAATGTGCCTTGGTGTTGCATGGGAAAGTAAGTGTGATTGTTTCCATTCCAGGAATGTGCCACCTGTGACAAAAAGAAGTCACAACTGGCTGGTATTCAGGTGGTAAACTGATGGTAAGTGTCGATTTGAGTGTGCATGCCCTCAGTCAATTTCTCTCTGAACAGTTTTCATTAAATGTAAGAGGTCTTATTTTCTTGATCTCTGTGTCTTTTAAGCTAGTATATATGTGTGCATAAGTAGATGGAAAGTTTGTGTGAAAAAGAAAGAAACATGAGAACTAATATCTTTTGACTAATTTTGAAAATAGCGGAGGGTATGTATGAAATATGAAACTGATGTTTGTGCTTTCATTTAACAGAGGAACAGAGGAATGGTAGTAGCTCTTAGAACTTTGTTAAAAAAAAGAAGAAAAATATGCTTTCATATGTCTTGGCACCGCCCCCCCTCCGCTTTCCTCTGTAATTCACAGTGAGGTCTAGATCCATGTTGCGATCATCTTGTGCTGCCACACACCCTCCTTGCACTTTCTCCCGTGCAGTGTCACTCTTCACCCAGGTTCACCCACTTGTAAAGGAGGTGTTCCAGGATGCTCTGCTTCTCCTTGAACCACCAGTGCCCCAGTATGACAAAGATAAGGTTACAGAGAGACAGCAGGGATGATGCATCTGCTGAAGCCACATGCTTTACATGCACAACAAGGAAAGCAATACACTCCCTGGCTTCTGGTCTGTAGAGCTTAGAGAATGTAATTAGAGAACAATAGTTTAACTTGGGAATGTACTAAATTAACTGGAAGAAGGATGATAAACAGAATCAAGCTTTTTGTTCTAGCTCCAGATAACAAAACAAAGCGTATGGATCAATAGTGAAAGCTGCATGTCTTTCAGCGCTGGCTGACCATCATTGGGAATATACTTTGAGAATTTGACTGTTCATGGCTTTCGTTATGTGTTTCCATGTGGATCTGTTTTCTCACAGCTGCATCTCACAGATCTGTTTAGATGACATGAAATAGGATGCGTAAGAATAAAAATAGGAGATCAGTACAGGTATACAGTTCAGGTATGTCTATGAACTTGAGAAAGTTAAAGGATGATAACTTTAGATTCTAATTTATGGTTTCAGCAATTTACAAGTGTCTCCTGTGAAGATCAAACTCTGAAGCCGCTTTTCTCCCAGAAGAAAGGCTTGTGTCTTTGTTAAAAAAGAAAGCTGCCTTTGTGCTTTCTGACAATTCTTTTTCATTTTGTAACCTTTCAAAAAGCCCTTTTAGCTGTGTGGAATATAACAGATTAAAAACGCCTCAGAGGATCTTTGTTCCGAATTGCTTCATTCCTTATTTGTTTTTGTAAGTTATTCTTAATGAAAATAGGAACCATCTTGTTTTTACAAAGAATTTTGCTTCTCTCCTGTGTTTCCCCCCCTGTTTTTCCATGTTCTGTAAGCTGACTGAGAGATGTAATGATTAAAAATTCCTATCTTGCCCATCTGCCTATGTGCTCTGTACTTTGTCATTTGGCAGTTGGGTATCAAAGCAGCATCATCAATGTTCTTTGAAAACTAAATGGGTTGGACGTGCAATTTAGATGAAAAACAATTACACTGTGTTAGCTTGCTTTTGGCAAGAGTATTAGTGCTCATCTTGGAGACAGGAAACAAAAGTAGCACTTCATCTTCATGAATTTTAGATGAGGGAAAGTCTATGTGTGTGTGAGAGAGAGTTGTCTGGCAGAAGTTTTTCCCTACAATCTTTCTCTAACTAATTCTTTCCTCTCTAGATTGTGTCCTAGTCTGTTCTACTGGCATAGGCTGGAATATGTATTTCCCTAGAATACAGGTAGTGCTAACGATTGTCTCACTAGAGTTTCTTTCAGATCGTTTTTTGATATTCATCAAAAACAAAAGGCTGTGCCTCGGTGACAAGCTTCACAACCAAAAAGAAAGAGGATTAAAAGAGTTAATAGATGTTGTATAGACTCCTTTTCAGCCAGACAGATTTTTTTTTGTCATGTTATCTGTGTGGAGCCTACCGTGGTGTGTTTTAAACACTTCTAAGTGATCATTCTTAGATCTTTCTAAGTAGCGTTCATGAAAGTCTGTCTGATAAGAATACTAAACTGTATGCCATCTTTTTTTCCAAGTATCTATGCAAAAACCATCATATATTACTGTTCTCTAAAGTTCTGCAGGCTAAGAACAAGTGTGTGACAGAATGAACTGACTCTGGAGAAATTGCCTTTTAGGGAGTATATAAGAGCAAGTGCAATGGTAAGCATGTATGTTAGTGGTTTTTTTTCTGAATGAGGGCCATAAGCTGACTTGCAGCACTTGTAATGAAGTTCTGAACAATGTCAAAAAGAAATTAACAATGTAAGTGTCTGTCCTCCTTAAGAAAGGTCTTTGCTCTGAACTTTAAAGCTAACCATAAACATCAAGAAATTATCAGTGCGTGATACTAACCATGTGACTAAAACATAGCCTGAGTTGCAGCTTGCCAGTATTGTGCTGCTTGCACTTGAAGTCTGTCGAATGTTTAATGAGGACAATATGTTTGCCTTAAAACTAAACATAAAACATTCTTCTACTTTCTTCCTTATTTTTTTCTTCTTCAATAAATAAAATCCTTAATTTGATGTCAGAATTATAAGCAATTTTTTTTTGTTTGTTTAGTGTATTTAGACGAATCTGAGTGTAGAAAATTCTTTAAAAGAATGGTTTTCTGAATGCTAGCTGTAAAGTGTGAGATATAAACTAGTCAGATTTTATTCTGGGCTCCACCAGTGGTTAAAAAGACTTTTCAGATTTTGTCCAGATATCTTGTCCATACAAAATTTTACATCCTGGAACTAGGTAATATTTTAATGGGTAAACCAGAAATTTGCAGTTGTTGAGGCAGCACTGGATTCTTACTCCTGATACTTGTTCACAGAAAAAAAAGAATTAAGCTGGTGTGGGACGGCAGAGTTTTATATTGGGTTTTTGTTTTCAAGTCTACCTATTTGAAAGAACATTGCAGTATCAGGTTGGGAAAGGAGTGTGAAGATTATATTTTTAGATTGATATCTGAGTGCTATCACTAAGCTTTTAGGGGCCAGTGTAGATGAGCAGTAAAGCTGTGTTGTATTTTAATATAAAGGTTTTCACTACATCTACAATGGGCTACCCCTTGACGAAGGCAGCAACCTTGAGCCGGAGGTGTAGTTTCATGGTGTTCAAATTCATTGAGTAATTGTGACTGGGGATAAATGCATTATAATAATTTTCTCTCTGCTATGTTCTTAGTGGGAGATAGTCTTAAAAATCAGCAGCATGCTGACCAAGGATGTGAAATTCAATCCCCTCTGCCTGGAAGATGGGGAAGGGTTACCTAACTCACCATCTATAGTTGGCTCTTGATGTTGTCTGGGATGAGTTCTCACTTCAGGCTGTTGATTGTGTCCTGGTTTGCTTAGCAGTATCAAGATAGCTCCAGTATACCTTCTGTATATTTCACCTTCCGGAAAATTGACTATGGTTTATTCTGAAGAAAAGGTACACTGAAGCTTTTCTGGTTTGTTTAAAATTCTTAAACAGTCATTGAAAAGCTTGTGATGCTTTGTTGGGTGGTAAGAACTTGCATCTGGATGATCAGGTTTTTGCTTTCTCTTTAGTGAGTAACTACATGATTAATGGGAAGCAGACAAGAATCAGCTAGAGATGTTTACAGAGTGCCAGGTAGAATGCTCTGGGATGTAGCTGGTGTCCTTAGGGAGTATCCAGCTTTTCTTTGGCTGTAGAAGAATTAGTCACTGTGTTACTTGTTTTAGTCCATGGTTTTCAGTAACTTCGGAACCAAGGCTTCTCTCTTTTTTTCCCTTTGTTACAGCTGCCCACAGTAGAACAATATGCAAGTCAACTGAGAAATATCATTCCCTTGAAAAAAAGAATCATTTGTATTGCGTTTTGAAAAGATGCCAAGCTACCATGAAAATGGGCTATAAGTAGGAAAATCAATTATTTTTTGACCTATTCATGGTCACCAAGAGAGAAACTGCATATACTACTTGATCTGAAGAAAGGCACATGAGAAATTTGGAGGAGCCAGCACCCGAGAGGTGGATGGAGGAGCATGCTCAAACCCACTTCCACTGCAGTCAACATTAAATCCCGCACCTGAAATTTCTCTCCATGCTGAGTATCATGACTATAACAGCATGGTCCAAACTGGGTATTGCTGTGCATTGACTGCCGTGTAAGGACTTATGTGATGTATTCAGAGATTGGATTCACCGAGTAATGGCAGCTGTATGGTTTTGCATGTGCCTGGAGGTTCTGTTAAGTGTGGTGTGTTTTTCAGCGCACCCTTACAGGTTAACAGTAAGTGCACCTAACTAAATACCAAGTGAGTAAGAGCAGATCTCAGCTGATGTTGTAGCGTGGTCTCTGCAAGCAGAAGCAATCTTGGCCCTGGTCTGGCAGAGGGCTGTGCAGCTCTTGGACTGTGGCTGTGTCAGCCTGCCAGGGACATACACATTTTATCACTTGGTACTAGAGACTGCTGTCTGGCAAACCTTCACCTGTCTGTTTCCAAAGCTATGGTAGGAGAGGGCTGGCTCTTGAGCTGTCTAAATATTGCTACCAGCAAGCTTCAGTCCTCGCTATTGGTGGCCACATGTGCTTGGCAAGGTTGGTGGGCCTGTGCAATCAAACCCTGGTTTGCCTCAGAAATCCCTGTATGGGGAGGGATGCAGCCCTTCTGGCTCTTGTCCCTTTCCAACAAACTGTCTGGTATTCCTCTGGCAGCAGAGTCCTCTATTAGACAACACAGAGATGAGAGAAACAGTGTAAATGCAGGTCAAGTGAAATGGTTAAATACTTCAAAGAAATCCCTGTTGAGATACTTACAGCCACTCTTCTCCATCTTTCTGTTTTGATGCTAATGTGGGGAGCATATTCAGACCTCCATAGCAAATGTTTGTGTTCTGTAATTCTGAAAGGTGTTATTTTTTTAAACTGTTTTAATATGTGTCTGGACATTTAACTAAGCTGAAAAATAAAAACACAGGAGGGAAAACAGTAAAATTACATGAAGCAGATAATTAGTAGAGCTGTAGAGCTTTCAAATGGTGTTGAATGTTTTTACCTAAAGGGCAGTGCTCCGATAGCTAAAGTGGATAATTTTGGGCTCATATGTAAATCTCAGTTCACTTTTAAATACCAAGTTGCTGATCTTAAAATTGTCAGCAGGACCTCACTGTCACAGAGGTGTTGAAAGAGAGCTCTTCTTTGCTTTAAAATGATGTAAAATATAGTCCTAGTATTACAGCATATGTAGTTTTAAATATTCCTGAATTTTGAAGTAAGAACCAGGGAATTTTAATAAGCAGAAGATCAAGAAAATTCTGTATGTTGGGCCCTAGGCTTTAATTAAACCCAATGTTATAAGCTGTTCAAAAGAACAGGTACTGAGACGTGCTTATGGGGGGGAGGGCCAAACTGGTTCACGTTAGGTAGTAGGAATTAAAAAATAAAGACTGAAGTCAATCAAATGCATGTGCATTCTGTATTCTTCTATATATCCTCAAGTGTTTCCTGAGAAAAGATGCTGATGCTTTTAATGATTCTTTTTGGGAGTATTCAGCTGACTTGCATTAGATTCAAGTATGTCTAGGAAATTTAGGACTGCACACTCATGAGAGTTTTTTGCTTACATACAGACTTGAGATTATTGAAGTTTTAAGTGAAGCTGCAAAAAAGAAAAGGGGGGTGATATTTCAATTAGGTTGTCCCTGAGGAAAACAAATCAATGACAGGCAGCTTTTTTTCTTCACAGTCCAAAGAAAACATTCATTACGGTATTTTAATAGCTCTGGAAAGTGTCTGTATACTAGGCAGGTAACTCAACTGGTTTTGTTCTGTTGTAGGATTGATTCAAGAGTTTGTGGATTGGAAAAGAGAAAGAGATGAGTCCTTCACAAAACAGCGTCTCCTATCTCAACTTCATTGAACCTTTTGTTGCTTTTAACACTTTCATACCTAAAGAATGTGACTAAGCTGTCTAATATGCTAGCACTCCAGTTTCTTTTCTCTCATTCCTGGCAAGACCCCAGAGCAAGCTGTTCCTAAATGTTCTTCTGCCTTTCATCTCTATTAATGTTTTTTTTTCTTGTTCTGGTCAAGCCTAGCACAGGGCAGGCATATAGATATTGCTAAAGAAAAGCTATGAAAATAGCCTGCAAGAAAATGCAGGCAGCTGGCTTTAGAAAAATGTTTCAAGATTTTAAGAATGAACTCTCTGGTTGCTATATGATTTTTAACTGATGTTCCTCTGAAGGGTTTGAAGAAAACTCAAATGGCAACTGTCAAAATTCCCCCAGCAAACTGTCTCTTAGGAAACTTGTTTTGTCAAGATTTGCTCATGACAAGTAGAGAGAGTAAGCTTTATGAATAAACAAATATTATGTGTCCCATGCAGATATCAGTGTATATATTTTTATTCCAAATGTGTTCTGCAGCTTTATGTAGCCTTACCGTAAGTAGGTGTTGAAATAACTAGACAGCTGTTCATATTTCACAGTTAAGGAATTTTTTTCTCTCTCAACTTGTGGAAGGATAATTTCACTGCTTTCCTCCAGTTTTTATGACTGAAAAGTCAAAACATTTACGAGAAAAGATTAATGGTCTTTCTCTGTTGCCTTCTCCCTTCATCTCACAACTTCACCCCTGTCCCAAGTTACACTTCAGGGCTGTCCATACTCTGGAAACAAGAGCCTCCTGGTCTTCCATTTTACACTTAGTCTCAAAAGACCTTTCCAAGGCAAAAGAGCCCCACAACATTTTAAGTGTATGGCATTATATAGTTTATGTATTCAACAGATATGTTTATATAATAATTTCAGAAGGTATTACATAGTTTTTCAAACTTGGGAATCATTATGTCAGTTTGAAGTAGTTAAAACTGCACTCCCTCCACAGTTATTTAGTCTTAAATGGTTTTAATGATCATCTGGTGTTCTTTCTCTTTTGATATTTGAGCCTTTGGGAGTCATGTCTTATTTGCTTTTTTCCCCCCCCCTTTTCTTCACATTTTCACTTTTTTTTTTTCACCCCACCTGGTGAATATGAGAGCTGGATATGTATTCTTCAAAAATGTAAAAATAAAATTGAAAGTTGAGGTCCTTGGCTAATACCTTAATTCAGTGGTTAGGACTTTAATATAAAGGTTAGTTAACATTAGGCTTGCAGAATTATTATACTGTGTTTCTGGGGCCAAATACGTACAAGCATCTGAAGCTAGAGACAGAGTCAACAGAGTCAGACCTTCATGTGCTAAGAATTACTAAGTGGCCTGAAAACTTCCCTAAAGTGGAATCTGAATTAGTCCTGATCCAGGGGAAGCAAAGCCTCTGAAGAAAGCACAATTAAGCAGATGAATGAGGAAAATGGAATAATCCAATGGTAGTGCTGCTTCTGCTGCCATACAGCTGTACCTGAGACAACTGACTTGCTTGCTGATTGGAGCATGGATTGAAACATGCCTAAGGAACTGCAGCCTGGTACTCGGTACAGGGTGCAGCATCTGCCTGAAGCTGGGTGCCTACTGTCAAAGTTGAGGCAGCAATACACTCTGTTCTTGTGTGACAGTACTGCTCCTAGCAAGTGGACTACAAAAGCTGGTTCTAGTGATAGTTTGAGACTGGTGGAGGTAGTAGCTTTGGCCTCCTGAGCTATCAGGATTTGGTGAGAAGAAAGATGGTAGTATAGAGCTGTCCTCTTCCTTGCTCTCCTTTGCCTCTTTTGGATCTCTCAGACTCAGCTCGATCAGACCTAAACATGTAGCCTATGGTTTTGAACACCCCAGAACCTGACATGGAAGTCTATTTTTGAATTTTGCAAATCAGCTCTTACCATCTTAATGGGTGAAACCAAACCCTCAAATTTATATGCTTCTGTTCCTCAGGCTATCTAAATTTAAATTTAATATATTGAGTCCATTTCTAACAGAAGCTGTAGGGGATGTGATCAAAAGTCTTTTTAACTTCAGCTTCTGTCCACTGTCATTGATCTGCAAATTTTTCTTTCAGAACATGTTTAAAACCCTTTTCACATTGTCTGTTCCCTGCCTGCCCATTGTGAAAACCTATTTGATTAGAGAGCATCAAACAATTCATCAGGCTTCTGATCTTTTGGAATAGGTGCTGGTTAACATTTCAGCAATACATTCCTAAATGGGAGATTGGATGGTAAGAACTCTGTTTGCAGGGGGAGATTCGTCCATTTGACAGCGGTCACTTTTACTGTAACTAATAACAAAGCAATGGTGTGCTTGGGATTTCAAGAGAATAAAAAGTCTTCTATACGGCTCTTTCTTCCCCCTTCCCCCCAATATGGAAAGAGAGCCTAAACTAGATCCTATGCCAGAGAATTAAACATGCAGATTTGACCCTGCTTGGTATTTGTGTGTGGGTGAGTTCTGAAATCAAAATGCAATCATGGTGAACTAAATTTTTTGGATGAAAGATTTGGGTTGTTTAGCAGTATGATGAACAGCTTTTGTCACCTAGTTAAAGGAAGGGAGTTTCTTAAATGGTATACAGTGTAATGTAGCACAAATCCCCTTTCCACATGTATGCCTCTGTTGAAGCTAGCAGTGTTTGAGCCGTGCCCAGAACTAGAAGTAGTGTTGATATACCTCTATGATAAGTTTAACATACTGCGTTGCTATAACTATATTGCTTTTGCACCTGAGCTAACATACACTTACCAAATCGTACTGTACCATTGACCAATGCAAGTCTACCTGGACTTTAGTAAAGCCTTCGATACTGTCTCCCACAGTATTCTCCTGGAGAAGTTGGCGAATCGTGGTTCAGACAGGTGCACTCTTCACTGGGTAAAAACCTGGCTGGACGGCCGAGCCCAGAGAGTCGTGGTGAATGGAGCGAAATCCAGTCGGCGGCCGGTCACAAGCGGAGTCCCCCAGGGCTCAGTTTTGGGGCCAGTCTTGTTTAATATCTGTATTGATGATCTGGATGAGGGGATTGAGTGCTCCCTCAGCAAGTTTGCAGATGACACCAAGTTGGGCGGGAGTGTTGATCTGCTTGAGGGTCGGAAGGCTCTGCAGAGGGATCTGGACAGGCTGGATCCATGGGCCCAGGCCAATTGGATGAGGTTCAAAAAGGCCAAGTGCCGGGTCCTGCACTTTGGTCACAACAACCCCATGCAACTCTAGAGGCTTGGGGAAGAGTGGCTGGAAAGCTGTCCCGCAGAAAAGGACCTGGGGGTGTTGGTTGACAGCTGGCTGAAGATGAGCCAGCAGTGTGCCCAGGTGGCCAAGAAGGCCAACGGCATCCTGGCCTGTATCAGAAATGGTGTGGCCAGCAGGAGCAGGGAGGTGATCGTGCCCCTGTACTCGGCTCTGGTGAGGCCGCACCTCGAATACTGTGTTCAGTTTTGGGACCCTCACTACACAAAGGACATTGAGGTGCTGGAGCGTGTCCAGAGAAGGGTAACGAAGCTGGTGAGGGCTCTGGAGCACAAGTCTTATGAGGAGTGGCTGAGGGAACTGGGGTTGTTCAGTCTGGAGAAGAGGAGCCTGAGGGGAGACCTCATCGCTCTCTGCAGTTACCTGAAAGGGGGTTGCAGAGAGGTGGGTGTTGGTCTCTTCTCCCAAGTGACGAGTGACAGGACTAGAGGAAATGGCCTCAAGTTGTGCCAGGGGAAGTTCAGGCTGGATATTAGGAAAAATTTCTTTACTAAGAGAGTGGTGAGACACTGGAACAGGCTGCCCAGGGAAGTGGTGGAGTCACTATCACTGGAGGTGTTCAAGGAACGTGTGGACGTGGATTGTGGGACATGGTTTAATGGGCATGGTGGTGTTGGGATGATGGTTGGACTTGATGATCTTACAGGTCTTTTTCAACCGTAGTGATTCTGTGATTCTGTGATTTTGTAATTCTGTGATTCTGTGAAGTGCTAACTGGGATTTGTCTGTCCTACAGGACATTGTGTGGGATAGACTTTAGACTACTAGAAGACTTGGACTGGCAACCCAGTCCTTGAAAGGTAAAATCAGCACCATTTGGATAGATAAAGAAGACAAAAGCAGAATGTGAAAAACTGACTGGCAATACAGTTATATCTAGAAATAAAGAACACATATTTAAATGCATTGAATTAAGCACTGAAATTATTTCCTTAAGACTATGTTAAATTCTTCATCACACGATTCAGAGACCAAGTGTCATCTCCAAGCAAAGACAACCCAAAACACTTGAGGATGGTAATGCAGGATGAAATTCAATGGCTTGGTTTTCTTTGAGGTCACAATAGCTAATAAAATCAATTACAGGAATAAAGGAAGCTTGAATTTTTTTCCTTATTTTCTGTTAATTGCTGACGGAAGGTTTTAGGAAAGGATCTGTTTGCTGCATTTTTACAGTGCTGGTACAATAAGGTTCTCACTGGGACTGTTAGGTGCTAGTGTTACACGCATATACATGGAAGCATCACTTAAGCTATTTTCTTAAAATGCCACTTTTCTTTAGCAATGAGGTCAATATAGGCATGGGCTGTAGTTAAAGCCTCAGATGCAGCATTCTGTCACTATTTTCATGTCTGGCCTCTTAACCACAGAGGGCTAGCGACTGCAGCTTTAGTCTATGGGACAAGAATGCTTGCTGACTTTCCAGCAGTGCTTTGCAGCAACTGCTTCTAGTGATGGAAAGGCACATGGTAATGGAATTATGTCTTTCAGGGCAAAAAAGCTTTAATGAAATAGTGCTGAGCTTTTTTTCCCCAATTTTAACTGACTTGCTGCATGCGCTTTGCAGCTGTATCTCTAATGAACCTCGTCGTGTGTGCTTTGACTGCAAACATTTTCATTGACACTGGTATCAGAGGCCCTACTTTTGGTTGTAGCAGTTTGGTGCAGGTATACTGTTAGGTTAGAAATAATAAATTTCTATGCATGTGGATGGCAACTATTCAAGGTTTTTTAGAAGCTGTGTTGTTCTGTACCAGTGTGCCTTGCTTACAGCCATGGGAAGATGATATTTCTCTCCAGAGATTGCATATACAGATGGTATATAGATGGTATATACAGACTGTATAAGAAGCATATGGTAGGTGTCGTTCTCTCATTTTTCTTTGGGATGAGTTACAATTCTTAAGTAATTTAAAATGCAACCTTGCAAAAAGCTGCTTTTGCATCACTCTATGTATTTGTCTCTTCTGGGTGTCTATCTTACCACACCATCTCCTCATGATGTGACTTTCTTCCAGATTATTTGATCTGAATCCAAGTTATCTTTATTTTTATGTTTCTTTTCCTTTTATTCTGTATGCATATATGTGAATATGCCTTTTCACTTCCTTTTCTGTAAATAATCTCTTGGACTTTCAAATGAACACGGATAAATATGGAATGGAAAGGAATTAAAATATCCCCGTTATACTGTACACATGAATGTCTCTGCTGGTTGAGGATGAATCTTGGGGAAATAATATTCATTGTTCACTCACATTTCTCCCACATAAAATCCTGCTCATTGGAGAAGGATGTATTTAACTTACCAAGCTATTGCACTGCACCAAAAGCAATAGCTTGCTTCTCTTATTGTGGGTGAAATACAGGGTAAATTGCTGTGTGTCGGGTCTGTAGAAGTCAGCTAGTCCATGGGCTCAAAGGCTCCCTATATTTGACTGTTTCCCTGATTTAGTGCTGGCAGGACCCTCTCTGAATGCGTAATGCAGAATTTAGTCTGCACCTAGTCACCAGTTTGCAGAGTGCCCTTTATGTTATACAGCTGTCAAGTCTTCTGTGCTCGATTGATTTCTCCCTACACCAAAAGGCCAACAATGAGACCAAGTGCCAGTCAGTTTTCTTAATTAGGTTCCCTTTTAAATGCTTGCTTGCACTCCTGGCAGTGTGAGTTGAAGCTGGCTCTTGCAGCCAGTGAGGTGGATCTGCCATTTTTAAAAGGCTTATTTTTGCTTTATTGTGTATTTGAGCATTTTTTCCTTAATGGTCATCTCTTTCTTTAAAGCCGTGTCAAAATGCTTAAACTATCAGCAGCCTGTAAAATCATGAGAGGAATTAAGAAACAGAGAGCTTGTTGCAGGATGATTTAAATGACTGTCTTGCTGCTTTTCCAACATTAACCTATCTGACAGTGGCAGGAGAGTGCGTAGCACCTTCCATTATGTTTCATGGATCTCTGAATTGTGGAAAGTAAATTTGTGGCTAAGAATTAAATGGCAACATTGACATAATAGACGTGTCTTCATTCCTTCCAGAAGGGCCTCTGCCAGCAAGGAGCATTGGCAGGTACAGAGACCTGCTAGTCCCCCTGTGTAACTCCTTTATGTTACATCAAAAGAATAAAAATTATACATGATCAGGGAACTAAGACATTTGTTTAGTGTTGCTCTATGCTTTGCTATTTGACGTCATCAGTCTCTTTCCCACGCAAAATTTATCTTCAGAGGATTTTAGTGACCTTGAACATGAGATGAAATGTCTCTTTCCCTGCGATCTGTACGTGAGATGTGTTGACTCTTAAAGGCAATCTTTGCTCAGGGAATTCCCTGAAGGTCTTACCTTCATCATCTTTAAAAAAAATAAAAGCTTCCATTTTTCTTTCCATACAGCATACTCCCCTTCTTGGTTTTAAGCTGGGAAAGCAAAGCTGAGAAGACAAAGGCAGAAGTGCTGTGCCTGGCACATGCCCATGTCAGTCCCACTGTAACACTGCTTCCAAACAACACAAACAAAAAAGTTTACTCTTCCCCAAATCAGCTTTTTGATTAAGTCCACAAACTGTTCATTCAGAAAACATACCTGCCTGAACAAACTAAAGAATTGTATGTACAAATGAATCAAGATTTATACCCATGGTTATTTGTTTTCCTATTTAGCTTCTGCTCAGCAAAGAGCAGGCATGTCTCCATCTGAAGTTAATTTACTAACATTAGTGACCATAAGCTTCTGGTAGTGACTCTGCTTCCAGCAGAAACAGCAGTGCCTGGGCATACACAAAAGCTACTGTAGATAGAAGATCAAAATATGACCAGATCAACAAAGATCTTCAGCTGCAGTAAAATGAGCAAACATGAATCTTCTTGCTTTTCCTGTGCCATGAGGTGGGGGAAAAAGCATCCTACTATTGCCATAGTTGTCAAAGGCAAAGCAGCAGCAGACAGGTGCTTTCTCTCCAAGTTTGGCAATATCCAAAATCACTCTAGAGCTCACAAGCAAGCTGCTGTGTTACCTTTATGTGGCCTATATTTCCCACAGAATGGAGACAGGAAAGCTTTTAAGGAACTTCCCTTTCTAAATATTTTTCCCAAGTTGTGCTGCCTAGGCTGCCTGTAGTATTCTGTGGTCCAGGCAAATTTGGTCTGCTGCAGGCATGTGTTCATTCTCAGTGTTTAGCTCTGTGGCTTCCTGTCTTTAATTTATTCGTCTGAGTTACTATTGTAATGTGCTGTTACAATTCTAAAAGCAAAAGATGCCGACGTAACAACAGCACCTCATGTTCTTATGGTGTTATCACCCATGGCTTGACTTAAATTCCCCACACATTTGACATAAGATATCAAGCTTCTAAGAACTGCTTGTGATATCTTTACATCATGAGGATGCATGGCAGGCTCTCCACTTGCTTTTAAGTATATCTATTTCCATGTGCTTTTAAGTATTTACCATTAATAAAGATACCCTTTGCAAATACACCAGCTTTTTTCTTTTTTTTCTTTTTTTTTTGATTACTTTGACATTTGAGGAGTTAAAAGGTGCATCTTAAGCACCAAGTTGTGAAAATTGGTTTTGACTTCTTGACTAACAGAGAAAAAACTGTAACTTTGTTGAATGAGAAGCTGAACAAGTTGATGTTTGCAGACACAGCCAGGGAATATTAAGATCTGCTGGTGTAAATAGCTTCTTTGTACCAGACTTTAAAAGAAGCTCTCCATTTCCACCACTAGAAGGTTCTGTAACTTCAGTTGATCCATTTCTCCAGGCCTAACTCTTGTTCTTTATCTAGAGTTTAATAAAAGATTGTTCTTTCTTTATTAACATCTGTGTATTACACAGCGGTGATCGGCTGATCTGAGGGTGGAAATAACCTAAGGATCTTTCTCCTAAGCTTACCCTGACCACTGCTACTCTTTTCTCCTTGCACTGCATTCAACCCCTGCTCTGTTCAGTGTGTAGGCTGATGCTTACAACTGGTCCCTGCTGGTATCCTAGCTGGTTGTCTGTCCAGAAACAAAACATATAATGATAGGAAAGGCATGTTGTTCCTTCAGAAGACCTCTGATTTTCATTTGCAGGAGCTTGATTATTTCTGGATTCTGGCTCTCCATCACAATTAGTTGAAATTGGTCTACTGTTACTGGGACACTGGCAGACATGAGCCTAATCTCCTTACCATATCAAAGGAAATCTCCAATGCTTTGGGTTTGTTTTTTTTTTTTAAAAAGGTGTATGGCTGTTCACATTTTTCTCAGTGATTTTTAAAATGAGTTTTGTACTGTCTGTATACACTGTGTGTGTTTGTTACCACTTTTGTGTGCTTTATTTCACGTATGTAACAAATGTAGTTGTAGGCTTGACAAGTTGTTGATATGGATAATTGACGTTCAATTTTAGAGAGGAAAAAAATGGATGTCACTTTCTTATTTTTCTGTACAGTGGACTTATAATGTCAAGTTATGAACTTTACCAACACAGATACTTTGGGGGTAAAAAAAAGCAAGTGATTACTTTCTTCTAGCAATTGTTCTAGTGCAATAGCAACAATTATTTATTTTTTAACTGCATCTCTGATTCTTAAGATTAAGCTTTCTCTTTTCTTCTCCGTTGCTAAATACTAGTGCAAGTTATGGTTGGTTGTTTTAAAGTTGTGCAACTTCTTCCACTGCTCTGATGAGTTTTACTTGCATGCATGATGCAACAGATGCAGCTGGATCTTCTCAGAATGTAAACACGCATTTTCGTTCACAGAACACAGTTTCTTTATAGTGGATGATACGAACTATATAGGCAAAAAAAAAAATATTTTTAAAGGGACTCTGCCCATTTTCCTGTAATCCCTTATCTTGCCTACTGAGTACTCAAAGGTGGTCAGTCATGGGTGAATCAAGTCTCTAACTTGACTAGTTTCCTTTTTGTAAAGCATTGTCTAATATGCTCATAGTGTAATGAAAATACTTCATCACCAGATGGCAATGTTGCATGAGACTAACCACTGTGCTTCCTCTGAGGGGTGTAGCAAGACCTGTGGAAGGAAGTGGTACGATTTGCCAGGGAGAATGAGTAGCCATATTGGCAAAACTCTTTTATCTCCTTTTTAAGTACCTACAATGGAGGTCAGAAAGGATAATTTTCTTCTTTGTCAAGTGCAAAGAAAGACTGGAAGGAAGTTCATATGAAATTCAGCTCAAGTAAAAAGATTAAGGACAAGAAAGACTGGAAGGAAGTTCATATGAAATTCAGCTCAAGTAAAAAGATTAAGGACACCTTTCTTAAAGAAATATATGTTCACACTTCTTTGTCCTTTTTGCAATTGCTCTTTATAATAATTAACTCCCAGAGACATTTCCAAGGTTACACTAACTGTATGCAAGAATTCTGCCCGTTGCAGTTCCCAGACAGCAACTGTGAGAAAATGGTTTCTATATGAATGATTACCAAGGCTCTGAAATTACAGTTTTTCCTAATTTTAAGGTGTCAGCTGACTATGTCTGTTGTGGCATTGCATAGTTTTAAAAAGTTTTGTTTCTTTCCCTTGAAATAGCTTTCTAATGTAATTCTGCTTACACAAATTTTTCCCCAAAAGATTTATTTGAATAGAAATAATAGTGTCAGGACACATTCTGCATTGAATGCTTCTTTAAGTTCACTGCTATTCTAATCTACTTGTTTTATGCATTATGTATAACAAACACACATGACTCCAAAGCAATACTCATGTATTCCACTTAATGTATACATAATATGGAATCTACTGTTAAGATTATGATCAAATAGCTTACTTTTAAAATTTTAATAATTAAAGTATAATTTAAAAGCCCTTTAAATAATTTAATTTATTAAAGTAGGAGAGCACTTATGACAGCTAAACAAAAGGCAAAGTCTCATTGGACAAACAAATGTAAAATTCAAGGTTTTCATAGTGAGAAACATAATTTAATAGAGGCATACTTACTTGAACAGTGCCTTGAAATGCACAAAATGTTCCTTTGTCTTTCCAGTAACTTTAGTCCATGTCCATCCCATAGGTGTAGCTGAAATAGTCATAATATCAGTAAATTGTTTCATGTCTTTTTAGCTATTTCTGGTGATGGTTGAAGAAAACCTGTAAGACTGTTTAAATTCATCATTGTGTAGATCACCGGTTAATAAACTGAATAGAGTGTGTTACTTTCTTGAAGTAGGTAGTAAGTGGTTTTGGCCCAATCAGCTCCCTCTTGCCTGAGGTGCTGACAGTGGGTGACTTGTTGCCTTTGGGTACCTCTTTAAACTAGCAGCTAATTCTGCCTGCTGTTTTCCTATACTGACTCCAGAGGAAGGCTAGCATGATTTAGTGACTTCGTTAAGAACTTAGTCAGAGAGGATGAAGCTGGGCCTAAAGCCACACTTAGTAATTATTTTCTTTTTAAGTATCATTGCTTTTCACCATCTTCCTCCTTCTCCCTCTGTTGGAAGGCACGAAGACAGCAAAGGCTGGTTACCAGCCATATTTCCAGTTGTCCCTCACTGAGAGCTTGGGGTGCCACCAGTGATGGATTTGACTGTACATTTGGACTTAATCTTTTTAATTCAGGGTGAAACTGTAAGACAAGGTTAAGAAGCAGATTGTCTAGAGACACTGCAGCAGTGGTACAGTAAATTCTCAGTGGTTCTCTTACTTTGCACTTCTCAAGTATGGCTTTTCAGATGGATGCTGATGGGACTGTCCTGGTTTTGCATCCTCTTCCAGGTGCCAGTAGCTTAGCCATGTTGCTGCTGGTTTCTGCTTGCCTGGAAGCACAGCATCCTTTCCAAGGTATCCTTCTATCACAGGGGCGATCTGTTCACTGCCATGTCTGGCTGTACCTCTTAAGGGTTGATAAATTGATTGGCAGCACCTGCCATCATTCAGCCTAGAGAAGGAGGACTGAGATACTGGGAAATCTGATGTCAGATGAGACACTTGAGAGAATGCAGATTACAACTGTGCCCAGAATAAGGCCTTAAGCGTGTATAGACTGCTGAAATTACAAATCACCAGAAGAATTGTGACTTGGTTGTTATTCCTCTTCTGTTACACTCTTGGTGAAGAAGTTCTTTAGAAAGCAAAATGACATTGGAACAGTAATTTGACATGTTATTGTAAAATAGTTTGTTTATATGTTGGAGCCTGATAGGCAATGTATGTGTGCAAACTACATGGCAAGATATTTCATTACAATTGTGTGGCTCATTCAGGCTGAGTCACTTATCCAGATCACTGTACAAGAAGATGTCAAACTATTGTTGCAGTGACATCACTTTCCCTTCTAATTTCACACTGGTAATTTTGACAGAACAAGAAGGGCAATGTGCAAAGATTGCATCTATTAAAGCAGATTTGGGCTGACAAGGTAAATTGTAGCATTATTATCTACTGGGTGGAAGTAAAACTCTTTGCACTTCCAAGCTCCCACAAGGTTGCTTCCTTTTTAAGAAACGGATATCAGACTTCAAGTGGATTTTACAAAATCTCCTGTAGAAATCTGAATTAAAATTTATTTAAAAGGAAACTCTTAACCAGCAATCCACAGTAGGATAAATATCACAATGCACTCTTTTTTAAAATTTTGTTATTTTATTTTTTTTAAGGAAGTTGCAACCCTTGGTGTTTCAGGTTTTTTTCTGGAAGAAAAATACAAAGTGAGATAGTAAGACCAAGGAGAAATATTTTCCCGTTCCTGAAAGACTCCATGATATAGATTTGAAACTTCAAGTGGGGGAAAAATTCTACTCCCTAATCCCCTAGGCTTTGTCATAATATGTACTTTTTTCTACTGGTAAAGTGCTACCTACTGACATTTTTATCAAGATCTACCTTGCTCCGTTTGAACTATATGGAGGTCAATGTGCTGTGTTTTTAAAAAAAAAGGTTTTGAAGTGTCTTTGACTATAATTAATGAGAGAGTTCTTGTAAAAATAGATCCCACAGAATAGCTTCTCTGGGAAAGCAAACATCTTGGACATAAACTGATTTAAAAATGTCATGAAATTTTTTATAGAAAGAGTTAATAATTTCACAAGGAAGCATTTTAAGCTCTGAACAGTGACATGAACTAATTTATTTTATTGGCACAAAGCTGATGAAGAGGAATGATTAACATTTGTTGTGTCATGTTTAGAATACAGAAGAGTTTTATTTACTTGAGACGTCTTATGAAATATACCACACCTACTGATTTAATTCCTTTTATTTCGAGATAAAAAGTTCAAGGAGCCCACTTTTTTTAAGAAGGTATCTTCACAGCCCATTTGAAAATTTTGAGTTTCATTTCTAGAATGTTGCAACTCTCTTATTCAAGGAACATGGGTAGGCACTGTCTCTTCCTCCATTTCAGTGGTTGAAAGACTCCAATCCCTATCCTTGCCTCCCCCCAGTATTCTCTAGGGTGCATGCCACTAGCCATTACATGTGTTAATTAATCTGATAATGACTGTACTTGTAGTTTAACACCAATGCAGTCAGCTTATGTTGTGAAGCCTAATGTTCTGTATTTGTTGAAAATAGGTAAGACCAACTTTGTTCTGTATGTTGATTGTGTAAGGTCCAGGCAAACCTCACATGTCAGCACAGGGGGTTAGACCTGATACTAATTGCCACGAAGTACATTGCAGGAGATGCCTCCTACCCCTATTTACACTTTGTCAGCTCCACCATGGATTTTTTTCACACAGGCTGGCCATTGCTACTCTAAATTGGACACCATCCTGATTCTTTCAAAAGAGATACCAGTTAGCAATGCAACTAATAATACATAAGAACAGACTAAGATACTCAGTGTTTTTAAAAAGCAAAAGAGATTTTTTTCTTTCTTTTCTTTCACAGGCCTTCTAGGGTTGATATCTTGGTCTGGGGAGAAGGAATAAAGCACAAAGAGCAATACATAAAACATCTCATCAGGCTTCTGAAAACACTCTCTTAAAACTCAATCGTCTAGTTTTGGTGGTACACATATGAGCTGGACTTTGTCACAGAGCTGTTCCTGTGCTCTCTTGGACAAAGACTTCTTTTCCTATCATCTGTAACATCTGTTACTGCTTGTTCTTGAGAAAGAACTGGCTTTAAAACTCTTGTAAGAAAAAGAAAACCTTTTGGTTTTAGAATTTGTCAGCTACTGAGACTGTATTGTCCAGGTGCTGTTTGGCCTAACACAACCTGTAAATCAGGTTAAAAGAGGAATTCAGAAAAACAGGCTGCATTCAAGTGTCATAGGTACTGATCTAGAAGTTTAGTTTTCTTCAGACGAGATAAGCTAGAAAGGGAATCACTTAGAGATGACTTATATTATGTTCAGTTGTTACAGAAGGCATTGATATGTTTGGATTTTAGTTAAATGTGTAGGTATGGTGATGTTCATAGTAAACAATTCTTGTATACTTCCCTAGAACTTTCAGAGGAGTTGAGAATTTATAATTTGAAATAGTTTATGGAAGCTTTACAGTACCAAGCGTTCTCTGAAGTAGTTTGCTTCTTGTTCTTATTCTTCATTGTCATCCCTGTCACCTCATCAAATACTTTAATCACCTTAGTAATGCAGACATTGACATCTTTCCTGTGCTTTATGGACTCTGCAAGGCCTTGAGATACTGGTTGATTTGATATGTTCCGTTCATGTGATTTATGGTAATCATATGCAGTACTTTGTGTTTTCATCTGTGTTTCCTGCAATCTCAACCGCTTTTCATATGAGTGTCTTGGTTTCTTCATCTGCTACTGGTTCATGGTGTCTTCTCCCCCTCCTGTCACTGGGACCTGGGTAGCCATCAGGTATGAGAAGTGCTATCAGCTGTGCTGGTGCATAGTTGCCAGTCTTTGATGCAGTGGGATTTTCTTGTTGTCTGCATATCAAAATAATAGTACTTAACTACTCATCTGCTCACTACTTGACTTCTTCAGGTCCTGTCTAAAAAATGCTGAAGGTACAATAAATAATTTTCCTGGGATCAAGTGTTAGAAGCAGCAGCTGGGCCCCTAGTGAAAAAATGGACGAAAAAGGCTGAGGAGGATCACTCAGAAAAGAATCATGCAGATTGCTGTATCAGGGTCCTAGCTAGTCTAGTACTCTGTATCCAACAATCTCAGTAACCATCTGCTTCAAAGAAGGGTTAACAAGTCTTGAAATAGGTGATGATGGAATAATCCAATTAAAGAGGAAGATTACTCTCAGATTTTACTGATTTTAGCAAAAAGAAATGAGCTTCTGGACCACCTTTGCATAATTGAATAGAAAAACAAGGTTCAATGTTCACTTATGTTCACTTGAAAGGTGAACATAGGTATTTCTTTCAAAAAAACACCCCTCAAACCCCATGTAGTTTGAATTCAGGTGTTTGAGTATCATTGACTACGCTGGCATTTTCCAAAGATAAGTATAAAATGTTTTGCAGTGATGTTTCATGGGCTACTGGACAAGAATGAATTTACCTAAAAGGAGGGAGGAAGCACCTCTGCAGTTTTACTGACTACCTCAGTGAAGATCAAGAAGCGGGATGTAAGAAGAAACATGGATGATCATAAACAGTCTTCGAGACGAGATCACAAAACTGAGTTAGTTCATTCATGAAAGCTAATAAAAATAACATCTTGCATGTCAGGACATAAATGAAACAATGTGGACTATAAACAGGAGAAGCTGTAAATCTTAATACACAATCAGGAACATCATTTAACCAGTATAACAGGTTTTGTGGAATTACTCATTACTGGAATCCTAATATACAAGTGTATAGCTTGTTCAGGAAGAAACCCCTGTGATCTTGAACATGAAGAACACAATATGCTTGCCCTGAGGTTTTCAGTACATATGCAGTTAGACTTGTTCACAGTCTATGATAAAAGGCACAGACTTACGTGGTAGAAGTCTAAGTGATTTTTTTTTGTCTGTTTACACAAAAATCTTTAATCAGATAACAAACCCAAACCAAAATGTAGAAAGCACCAAGTGAAAAACTTAGAGTTCAATGGAAGATCTTAACAAATCCAAGTAAAGACCCAGGCTGTCCAACAAAATATAGTAATTGACAGGTGAAAGCTTTCTTTCGCTAAAGAAGGTGGAGGCAGCAAGTAGAGAGAGAGGGCAATCAAATCTAGAACTGCCTGAGGTTGTGAACTGAAAGTGAATGAAACTGAAATAAGATTTTTTGATCCTTGGGAAGGGAAGAAGGGAGAAAGCAAAATAAAGATCATGAACTTCCAGAAAGCACATTTCAATGAACTCTCAGAATTGCTATTTAAGGTCACATGGGAGGAAAGCCTGATGAAAAAGAAGCTACAGAGAGCTGCCACAGGACAGATACGTAGAGTAAATAAAACCAAGTCATGACAGCTTTACTAACTTCAAGAAAGCACTGATTACAAAATGTAAACTTGGTTACCTAGTTGACAGTCTGATAGAAGTATAATGAAGACATGTAGTAATAAAGTCAGAAAGTCAAGGCACAGAATAGGCTTAAGTAGCAGTAAATATCAAGGGTAAAAAGAAAGCATTTTAAATAAGTTAATATAAGTTCTGCAGGTCTATTATTAGTAAAAGGAAGCTGAAGGGAAAAGGAAATCCTTTCCTTTCCCAAACTGAAAACCATCAAATGATATACAGGCCTTGTTGCATATAGTCTTCACAAAAAGGTCAGCCAGGAGCAGATGGTTAACACAGTTAATACCAATGACAAAAGGTTCAGTCTGAACTGCAGAAAGAACAGATTAGAGAGCACTTAGATGAATTAGTTGTTTTCAAATTGTCTGGTCTGATAAAATTCATAATAGTATGTTTAGTGACCTGTCTGAAGCAATTTCAGAATGGTTGGAAGTTGCCTTTGAGAAATGATGGAGGACAGCTGTGGAACAGGAGTGCTAGAAAATGGAAAGCATAGTGCCTAGTATTAATTTTTACATAGAAACAGGGATAGTACGGATCCAGGAAGTGTGGACGAAGAACTTCCCCGCATTTTGAGCACTTGAAAAATAACAAGAAAAAGCGTAGTAACTAACCTGGATTTACTGAGTTCAGCAAAGCCGAGTGCAAGGTCATGCACGTGGGCGAGGACAATCCCAGGCACAAATACAAGCTGGGCGGAGAATGGATTGAGAGCAGCCCTGAGGAGAAGGACTTGGGGGTGTTGGTTGATGAGAAGGTCAACATGAGCTGGCAGTGCACGCTCACAGCCCAGAAAGCCAACCATATCTTGGGCTGCATCAAAAGAAGCACGACCAGCAGGTCAAGGGAGGTGACTCTCCCCCTCTACTCTGCTCTTGTGAGACCCGACCCGGAGTACTGTGTTCAGCTCTGGGGCCCCCAACATAAGGAGGACATGGACCTGTTGGAGTGAGTCTAGAGGAGGGCCACAAAGATTATCAGAGGGCTGGAGCACCTCTCCTATGAAGTCAGGCTGAGACAATTGGGGTTGTTCAGCCTAGAGACGAGAAGGCTCTGTGGAGACCTTATAGCAGCCTTTCAGTACCTGAAGGAGGCCTACAAGAAAGCTGGAGAGGGATGTTTTACAAGGGCATATAGTGATAGGACAAGGGGTAATGGCTTTAAGCTTGAAGAGGGTAGATTTAGATTAGATATTAGGAAGAAATTCTTCCCCATGAGGGTGGTGAGGCATTGGAACAGGATTCCCAGAGAAGTTGTGGCTGCCCCAACCCTGGAAATGTTCAAGGCCAGGTTGGACAGGGCTTTGAGCAACCTGATCTAGTGAAGGATGTCCCTGGCCATAGCAGTGGTGTTGGAGCTAGATGATCTTTAAAGTCCCTTCCAAACCAAACCATTCTGTGATTCTGTGATTCTATAAAATTATAGCAAGTTGACAAGCGGTTTGGATAGGGGAAATACAGTAAATACCATTAACTTTTGACACTGGTTAATATGGTATCCTAAAAGGGAAGCTAGGAAAACACCATCTTGATTGAAAATATTGCAGTAGTAAGTAGCAGCATTCAGAGAATCAGTTACCACAAATTCACTGTTGAAATGGGGACATAGATCTATTGTGGTTCCATAAGGGGCCTAAGGCTGTTCAGATTTTTCATGAAAATGAAAACCTCTTCATATTTACATTTGAGGTGACTAACGGTAGGAGAAAAAGATTATAAAGATGGTCTGGGGAAAAAAATAAGATGAAACTCAAGAGAGGACAAGCTAACACATTGACATAGGAACTCCACAAGTACAGGGTGGGTGCCCTTGAGGAAATGTTGGGTGTTAACTCGTACCAAGAGAAACATGAATGGGTCACAGTGTTGCTTCTTGAGTAGTACATCTGAGCCCTTACCAGAGAAATATCTTATTTTGTGTATGTAAGGAGAGTCATAAATCAATTCAGATGAATCCAGAAAAGAACAGTGCTCTAGTAAATGTGACCTGGGAGAAAAAATTGATAGGCCTGTAAATGTATATTTTAAGGAAAAGGTTGGGAAAGCAATGAGAATCAATTATTTATATAATTAGAAGGGTGCTTGCTAAAAGGAAAAGAATGACTTATTTTCTCTTCCTGTGGAGAGGGGAGTGCTGATGAGCTCAGATTGCAAGCAGGAAGAAAGGTCAAGGTAGAAATCAGCGAAAAACCTTTCCAATGGTAAGGACAATGAAACACTGGAATACATTACTTGGGGGATATTACGGATTTTCCATTGCTGGCGGTCTTTCAGATCATTTTTAGAGACACATTTGTCAGGTATATATATCCTTGTTTGGCACAGAAACATGGACTAAAGCTTCACCCCGTTTTGTTTTCTGCAAAACAGTTTCTCTGTCCACCTACCATGCAGTGTAAGAGGACTGCTAATTTGATGGAACAATGACCATTTTTTGAGCATTTAATTTCTTTTTCTTGAAATTTTATCCCAAAGATTCAGAATTCTGTGCAACTAGAAATATCTTACATAGATTTGTCTTTAATTTGAAAATGTTTCACTAATACTTAAAAAAATCTTTAAAATCCCCAAATCAAGAAAGCAACCTAGATAGAAGTACAGCAAGAGAAACTAAAAATGGATGGAAAAATCAAGAAATTGTTGATAGTTCCACAGGGCTCAATTTCAGAGCCAGTGCTCTTTAATGTTTTTATAAATTAACTGCTTGCAGGAGTTGGATGTATCATAAGTAAGTTTGCCAATGATACTAAACTGGGAGCAGCTGTGGTCTCCCTCAAAGGTAGAGAGGCCTTACAGAGAGAAAGGTTCTTCACTGAGAGGGTGGTCAGTCACTGGAACAGGCTCCCCAGGGAAGTGTTCATAGCACCCAGACTGTCAAGAGCTCAGGGAGTGTCTGGATGACGCTCTTAGTCATATGGTTTAGTTTTAGGTAGTCTTGCAAGGAGCAGGGAGTTGGACTCGATGATCTTTATGGGTCCCTTCCAACTTGCTGTTCTATGACTGTATGATTCTATAGTCCAGTATAAAAAACACCTGGACAGTGTAGAGTGCAGTAGGTTGTATGACCCCACCTGACAGTGGGGAATGAGGAGCGTGAATATTTATTATCAATAGCAATAGTACTATCTTTATGGACATATGTGATTGAGACTATATTGTGCCAGGTGCTGCACAATAAAATATCATGAAAAAGACAAAGGTAAGTATGTCTTCTGATGCTCACAAAGGACTCCATGTCTGAAACATATGACGGTAGATAGTCCCCTCTTTATTTTCTTACAGCTGAATTCACTACCTTAGTCTTAGTTAAACTTCTTTGTTTTATATGAAAGACTATGATATTTAGGGCTTACCCAGGAAAGGCCAAAATACAACTTAAAAAAAAAATGTATATACCTATTCAGTTAGCATGAAGCTTAGTAGCAATTTCTGCTAAATTGTATTGATTTTTGTTATACTTGAATAAAAAAACGTACACCCAGGGCTGCTAACCTTTTATTCATGTCAATTACACACACCATCTGTAAAGTCATGCTTTCTATGATCTGCAGACTAACATCAGTGTAGATTCTGGAAATATAGAAGATTGGTCCTGGAGCTTACAAGAAGTCCCACTGAATATGATGAATTTTCATGCTGGCAAAGAACTTCTCTAGTGTATTTAATTTATTTTATTACATTTTATAACTTCGAGTTTTTAATCTATAGATATTAATTTTAATGTTGTAATAATCTAAATGTACATCCCTGGCATGAATTTAGAAAGCCATTGGAATGTTGTACGTATCTGGAATAAAAAGAAAATCAGAGTAGCAACAGGGTAAAACTGTATAAATCCAGTCAATTTCTCATCTCATAGGTAAATACGGACACTGCATGTCATTTTGATGATATTGAGACCCTGGTATTTTGAGAAAAAATTTGGGCTTTTCTCTCCTAATTATTAGCATGGAAATAAACCACTTCTGCTGTAGGTCTTCCCTCCTTGTGGTAGGCAGGGGCTGTAAAAGACCTGCAGATGACACGTTGAGAATTGTCTGCATAGAGCCTCAAGACATCTTTTCAGGCAGAAAACAGGTTGCAAAGGCTGGAAAGGCTTTCTTAGTGTTGGTGCTTTTAGCATAGTATTCCATCTCCATAAAGTATGATGCTCAGCTGGTGTTTAATGCCTTTCTGCAACCCCAACATAAGCTGATTGACTTGACAAAGTAAGAAAAGACATGAAGAGCTACATCTACGGAAATGCCAGGTTTTTGACAAGTGCTATATTAAAATGCTATCTTTGAAGTTTTAATAATTTTAGTCAAGATTAGGTTACAGGAGAAACAAATATTACTAAAGAATTTATCTTAAGCTCCTATATTTAGCAGAGATCACTTGCATCATCAGAAATCCTAGCGTACAGAAACAAGTGTTGGTTCCACGTCCCCATATTAATAATTTTACATAAAATGTCCATGGAAATGAAGTAGCTGTGAGAATGTCTTCAGCTTTTTTGAGTTCAGGAGACTTCCTAGTAAAGTGGGAATCCTGTATCCTGAGAAACATATTGTGGAAACAGTAAGAACCAAATTTGGATATCCTTTGACAAAATGGAAGAGTGAAGGCATTGAAAATGCATGCTTTCTAATTATCGGTTATCAACTGAATAAAAAGGTGTGCTTTCATCAACTTTCATAGAGTTTAATTAAATATTTTCATGTCAGATTGGTAGCACACTTGTGACATGAAATTCCTGGAAAGCCCTGCAATGTAATTTTGAATAGAAAGGTGTGTTAACACTTCCAGAAACAGCTCAGTCCATTACCTGGATATGGTTCTTCTCCTTGGATCTAGACGAGTGGGCTGTGGAAAGCCACCTGAGATGGTATGGCAGCCCTGGAGAAAGCTCTCACTGTCTGGGAAGAAATTCTATCAGTTGCATCAGGATTGCTCTATGGGTACCCAGCCTTAGGAGCTTGCAGTGCTTGGCAGCTGTGGAAATTCAATTTCTGTTGAATTGGGCCATTAATGAGTAACAAAAGAACTATGTGCTTCAGTTAATATTAACAGCAGAACTCCAACAGGGTGCCTAGAGATACAAAAGTCATGGTAAATTGAAGCACATCTAATTCAAAGTAACATTTATTGCAACCTGGTTGTAGCATTGGTAGTAAATCCTGCATGATTTCTTCTCTGAACAGTGGGAAGTTTAAATGCTGGCACGCAATGGATTTCTGGGTCTCTGTCCATTTCCTGTCGAAAATGCAAGCCATTTCTCTGATTATGACATAAGAGAAAGATTAATTGAAATTGCTTAGCAGGAGAAGATCTTTTGAATATTCATAGCCTGCAAGGTACTGTGTAAGACAGATATTCAAATACAGTTAACAAAATTAAAGCAATACAGTATGCTTACCAAAAGAGACGATCTTACCTTTTTAAAGAAAAAGCAAATTCAGACTTGTGCTTGATGATGGACAGAAGAATTTTTAAAAAGTATGAAACGTAAAAATATACACCAACAAAGCAGTCATTAATGTAATACAGAGCTCAGGTCATCAGTGGCAAATACAGAAAGCAGCTCTCAGAATGAAAGCTCTACAGAACTTTCTTCAAATCTATACATGCCAATTTTTAATGTTTGTAAATGTAGATCAGACTTACTTTTGCTTTATCTTGCTGTGAAATCACAATCAGGCCTTATAGTTGGGAAAAGCCACAATGGTGTTTGCTTTTTGTCTCGTTAGCAAAAGGTGTGCTAAAGCTGAAGTACACGCAGTTCTGGAAAAATAGCGCTCTCCATGCTGTAGAAAAGTTACCCAGCTCATCTCTTTTACTCCAGAGTTTTCAGCTGATCAATCAGCAGTTTAGTGCATAGCCTTCCATAATCTCTTCAGAAGTTATTCAGTACACCAAGAAGCTCTTGTGTCTGAACATAATGGACCTTCCTCCATTCAAGAAAGAAGGTCATCGGAGTTTCAGGATCTTGCCTGGATGTGGGTTTTATGACAGGGTCTAGAATTCGCATAAACTAAAATCCACATCCAGGTGTCACTTTCTGCTAGTTGAAATCTGACCATTGAAATGAATTGAGAGAGTTGCCTCTAGTGGAAACCATACTTTAAGCATGGAATTTAAAGTTGAATATAGTTTTGAACGCTGTGCCTTGGGTACAAAATAGAATAGGGGAACATGCTGAATGAGTTGCTTTTACTATAGAACTGCAGATTCCTCTTGAAAAAATAAAAAGAGATGTTTTTAGGAGAACTCTGCTGATTTTCCTTAAGAATTTTAGAGCGTTTCGTCTTATGTAATAAATTTATAACAATTCATTTTTTTGAAAAGGAATGTTCTAAGTTATCTTGCAATAAAATCAGTAAATATTATTCATCAGACTTGCTACTTCTAATGCTACTTCTCTTGACTAATGTTAATGAAGAGAGAGTAGATGCCTGTTGTTTTAATTGGAAAAAATTTGGTATATAAAATAATTGTGTCTACTTGCCCAACAGGGAAAAATGAATGAGGCTTTCACTTTTATAATTTCAAAACAAAATCCGGTAAAGATTAGACTTTTCTCTTGAAAATTGCTATTTTGCTTTCATTCAATATCCATATCCTTATTCTTTCTTTAATTCTTTGACAAAGCCTGTAGAAAGGTCCAAAATTGAAAGTGCCTTTTGAGCTTTATTTGGATTTCTGCTTTTTCAGTCAATCCACACCATTGGCTAAGGTGCCTTTGATATCTCTTTCAGACCTTTTGGGAGGTGATATTATCGTTCTCCTTCCCTGTTTCATTCATTAGTCTCTAATAGCTGCCTCCATGGCAGTCCTCTTAGCATGATGCTGCAGGGAAGTGCCATTTCTCTCACGTGGCGCATGGATCCTCTTTACCCAGAGTCCCCTGGCATATAGGAGTTTCTGAAACAACCTAGTATTTTGCAAACAGTATAGTAATAATTGTGTTTGAACTATTTGCTTTATGGGCTGATGGATTTTAGGCTTGTATAAAAGCAGTTAATCCAGGATCTCCACTGGTGGGGATTCTGGGGAGGGGGTCTTGAGAAATACGCTTTATTAGTAATGTGTTTCATCTTTCCACCTTTGTACATGAAATAGGAAAGGAGATGATTAGTATTAAAAAAACTAAAAAATCTTTCTAGTCGTGTTTCTTTCCTTTTATAACAAATCTCACAAAAGTATTGTCAGAATTTTCTGAGAGAGAATAATGAAAAAACTAACTGTTTTGTACTGAGATCTTTTCTGCACTTTTGCTAGGGGATGGCTGTGTGGAACAAGCATGTCTTAAGGCCATAAGGTAAGATCATAAGCCAACCTGACCATCAGGGTGGTTCTCAGGTAAAATTATCTTCTGAACACTGCAGTGAAGTAGATTTGGCAATGATATCCCAAATTTACAGCTGAAAACTGGTGAGAACACACAATTTTCAATATTTCCAAGGTATACAGGCTTCTGAAGGTGCAGATATATATGTGCTGAAGTTTTTAAAAATGCTAGCATCCATGCTTGCATATTGAAAGTCAGTGATATGGAAGGACCTTTTGAGAAATCTTTGCAAACATAACTAGATGCTTTATCAGCAAGTGCTTGCAGTCTTATGGTGCTAAGAGGCACAGCTCCAGATCAAGCAAGAAATCTTTGAGACTACCAGGAATTGAAGCCTTCAGCATATAGCTGTGGCAATAGCTGCAAGCCCATACTTCCTCTTCTTTGAAAATCACAGTTTGAATCCAGTTTCAATGAAGTTGCAGGATTACAGCTATTTTATCTTCGCTGGTTTGCTAATTCCCAGTTGACAACACATTTTATAATACTGCAATAATAACTTCAGGACATATAGGAGTCGTAATCACGCCAAGACATCCTGTCAGACTTTACAGAAACCACACAGGAGTTAAATAGGACGGTGTGCAAGGCCAAACTAACAAGTAGAAGCCAGAGAAAACATTTGGGCATACAGATTTGATTAAAGAGCAAGGGATTGGCAGCATCCTTGATCTCTCAGCGGAGAATTACATTGTGAAGAGGTGAAGCAACGCCATAATATAACATAACTTAATGTGGAAGAGCTGATGTTTCATTAGCAGCCAATGGTTTGGAAGAATGTTTTCAACACATTGCTTTTGAATAGGTTGTATATTAAATCCATATAACTAACAGTGCTTAACTAGGGCTGAAGGATGGCTACAGCATCTGTCATTGACAGATTCAAAAATGACTGACTTGGAGAAAGAAAGAAGAATGAGATGTCTTTATTTTTATTCAACCAAAATGGGCTAAGAAACTTGTTTTGACTGGTGACGTCAACATATTAAATTCTATAATACTGGGGCTGGTTTTGGAAAGCAGGAAAACAGGTATTTTCTGCCTTTTCCAGAGTTTGAACACTTTGTTGCTAGTTAATAAGTTATAAATAATAGGAAATTATCTTTTTAAGAGTGGAGGTTCTTTAGTTATTTCTGTTCTTGTAGATTCAGTCTTTGCTCTTAAGCGAGTATGTCCTTCAGGATTTTGATCAGAGTATTCAACCCATCGGATATCAAGAGAAAACAAAAGCTATGGGGTTTGTTCAGGTAGGGCTCCAAAACTTGGTGGCTTTGAACACACTTCTTTATATATATCCTTTTAACAGGAGATCTCAGAGGTAGTTTATGTGTTTCTTAAAATGTTCTGGAGTTTTGCTTGGTTTTCAGTTAGCCTAGCAGATCCTCCCTCCCTCTTTCTGCCCTTCCTGTCCTCCCTCCGTTTCTCCCTTTCTCTCCTTTCTGAAGGATTGTGACACTGTGGCAATCTTCTCAACCTGTGCACCATTTCTTTCATACAATACATTTTAAATGAACTTTTAAAAATGCGTGTTCCTGCACTTGGAACCCTTTTGGGAACTGGTAGGAAATCATGGTTGAATTACTGTCATACCTGCAGTAATGAACTCCACCCATTACATTAGGATGCTGGAAGTAATTATATGGGCAGAGATTGCTAATCTGCGATGAAACATTATAAAGTGCAGAAACTAAGTAACAGCCAGTTCAAGAAAAAAGGTTAAGTTGAAAGTGGCGAAGTTGTGAGCAGTATCTGTTAACTTCAAAAAGCCCCAGAAGAAAGGCAGTTTCTCATGTAAAGGATTTAATACCTGGAGAAATCTGAAATATGACATGCTTAGCTCCTCAGCTGGGAGCAGTCACATGGTTTAAGGCTTTGGCTGTATTGCCTTAACTTTTTGACAATCTCTCCTGTCTAATTTCAGTCACGCTTTTCATTAATGTTACTATAGCTGTTGGGTAAATAGAGTTGTATCATACCCTAAAAACAGCCTCAACACCTTGAGGTATGCAGTAGATGTCTGACTGGTTTATTCTATAAAATCATGTGAATGGTTGTTCCAGACTGGGACTAAAGGCTGTCAGGCCAGGACTCAGGAGCAGAAGCCTTGAGGTGTCTGGAGGACACTGCAGGGCAGCAGCACAGTGAGGCCACCTTCTCCAAAAGGTCTCAGCTTCCAGCAACCTGTAGCTCAGGGTTTTTTGTCTTTTAATTCAATAGCTTGGTGGTCTTTTCCGCTCCCATCAAGTTGTCCAGTTGCTTCATGAAGGCCTGTAAACACCTAATGACCACAGTGCTCTGTGGCAAAGATTTCCAAAGCTTGACTGGACCTTGTGTGAAGAAGGGGTGGGTGTGGTGTGGAGAGGGGCACGGGGTGCAGGCAGCATCTCCATTGTTTCATTTGTTTTGCCAGTTCTTGCTATGTAAAAGGTTAAGGTAAGTCTGCCCACTTTCATTTCTCCAAGCAGCTTGTGACTTTGTAGGTCCCTCCTTGCAAACCATTCCCCACTTAGTCACCTTTTCTGCAGACTGAAGAGACCTCATCTATTTAGTAATTCCTTAGGTAGGTATCATGTTGTACCTTTGATCATCTGTGTTGCTCTTTCTACCTCAGTCCTTTTTGACACAAGTCCAGAGTAACATGCAGCATCAAAACATTGCTTCCCCATGGATTTTCACTGAGGCATAATGCTCTTCTCTGGTTTTGTTTGCTATCCTTTTTTTTTAATCATCTCTAACATCCATTTGTTACTAAATACTGATGTTTTCAGTATTATGTAAGCCTATGACAGCCTATGACAGCCTCAAGATCTGGGAGGCAATAGTTAGCTCAGCGCTTACCACAATTTTATGAAGTTAAGGCTTCTACCCTCCCCGACATATGAATTACTGACCTGAAGTAACTGCAATAGAAAGTCTGCTGTTCGTAACATCACAGCTATTACTAGTCTCTTCCCACAAGCTAAGTATTCAATTGCCTTATGTTGCTAACTGTCTTTATGCTGAATCAGGTAAATTGTCTAAAAAATAATGAAGCTTCAGGCCCTATACCTGTTTCTAACAGATACTATAATTTACTTATTTTATTTATTATAATTTACTTAAGTATTTTATTATATTGTATCAATGCAAAAGTTGGTGTTATAGGTGGAAGAGATCTGCTGCCTCTAAATATGAAGAGAAATTGCTACCCTGTGGACAGCCTCATGGGTTTTTGTACAAGTTCAATTTTCAGGTGTGAAAGACCGACAGAATAAAAATACAACCCACCCTAACAACAACAGCAACAAAACCCTTGTCAGATCTGTGCAATCTGTTTCCTGGTTGTGAATTGTTTTTAATAAAAAAAAAATTAAAAAATTGTATGTTTTCTCCACTTTAAAAAAATGCTATTTTACGTAATGGAAGATGTTATTTATGCCGTGAATGTCGGCACAAACAAAAACCTAGAATATGTGCTATGATATAGTAATTATCAACAGAAAGAAAAAATCAGAATATGTGAGACTGTATATAATTTTTTAAAATGAATATTATTTTATAAGTGCTGTGTTGGCTAAAAAGTTGTTCTCTACTTCGGGGATAAAATGAGATTCTTAATATTAATTACTCTTCCATTTGTACATGCTACCAGCATTAAGTGATGTAGTAAAACTTGCCTCCCATTTGAAAGCACTGTTTTGATGTGTGTTATCTCTGGGGGACCATTCGGAAGTCATTGATGTTTCATGAGGCACCTTAGTTTGTTTCCAATATTGGAAATACACCATACAATTTAATTCGGTATGCAAATAATTTCATTTGTGAATTTTTACGTAGATTTTTTATCTCTTAAACAGTGTTGCTGTGAATTTCAGTATAAACAGCTAATTGCCCCATTGTTATTTTACTCCAGTTTTAATGGACTATTCACAGATTATGAGGTTTTTGTAGTATTAACAAGGGAAATGGAAATGGGTATTAAGTGAAAGGAGTGAGAAAAATTACAGTACGAAGTTGAAATGGAAAGGAAAAAATACTGTAAAATGGCAAATCCGTTTTAATTACTGCAACTCTCTTGCTTGTTTCCTGTCATACAGAAAACTGCCCTCTCCAGAAATTTACAAAAAACTATTGCTAAAAGTGCCAGCAATTGTATCCACTGATTTTAGTATCCCACAGCTACTGTGTTGACCCACATTCCCTTTGATGGCCATGATAAGGTTTTTTGCAAGAAGAGAAGGTGTATGCATCATGCTTGTAGTCATCCAAGTTTTTGCTACCTTTTTTTTTAAGGTCAGTGATTACATTATCTACCTTCATGACTGTTTTAAATTTGTGAGTTCTTGCAGGGTGTATTTCCAGAGTAGTCAGAAGTGTGGCTGCATCTTTTGTAGACACCATGCTAATTTAAAATTAGCCACCTTTGGGAAGGTTAGCTGTAATGTCATGTGGCAAAGTACAGACTTGCTCCCTCTATATGAAGATATGTCTTCAGCTCACTTTTTGGTTGGCTGTTAATATTGTCCTGATAGAGCAGCTCAATTACTCAGTTTAAAGCTAGCAATGATATGCTAGCCTGAGTTTTCACATGTTAGCTGTGGTACGGACACTTAGGGTGTGAATATGAATGTACACTCAATTTTTCTGGGAGAACCCAGAGTAGTTTTGTTGAATGTTTCCTGGGTGAACCTATGCAGGCTACCTCCTAACAAATAAGATGACACTGTGCTTGATGGTGGTAATATACAAATGTGCTTGATAGTGGTAACAAAATAGAACTCCAGTTCGTGTTAAAGTCATTAGTGGCAGTGTGTTGTCTTCGGTTAGTAGTGACTCATGTAGAACATCTTTACTGCATTATGAAAAGCTTCCAGTACTATTGTTTGGGCTTTCAGTAATTTGAAAAAAAAAAAGACAAGCTTGTCATATTCATGGTTTGGCTCTGTCATGCCTCAGAGGTAACTTGTCAAACAGAAGTCAACAAATGGTTTACAAAGAGCTACAATAAGAAACAGATTTCATTCCTGTTCTGTGCTCAGTTCTTGGCCACCCTCTTCACTATAATCTGATATCACTGATTCAACCCTTATGTAAAACACAGACAGCTGGTAGGATTCTTCTAGTAACCCCAAAAGAATAACATTAACATGATCAAGTATTTGTGAGCTGTTAAAGACCAAATGATCGATTACAAGGCTTATAGCAAAAATACTGTCCTCTTATTTAATTTCTGAAAGCAAGTTTGGTATATCTGAGTTTGAATGGCTAGCTTTAGAAAGTTTTCATAGAAATGTGGTTTCAAGAAAATATGATGTTCTGACAATGCAAAAATAGTTCAGCCCTCTGGGTTTCCATCTCTGGGTCTCTTGCCACTCCTTAAAAAAAGGAATGGAGACGTTCTAAACTGGAAAATGCATTTTTAGATACAAGTTCAATTTATGGAAGGGTGAACATTGTTTTCCTGTGTTCTCTCATTCTTGTTCTTTCTGTATAAGCAAAATTCCAAAATTGTGAGGAAACAGAATTTTCATCTTCCTAATTCTCTTAGGAGTTAGTAGTAGCCTTTCTCTTGCAGTTATCAGGGTGTTTCTTTGTTAATGTCACTTTTAATTGTATCAGTCAAAATGCTTATAAACCCAATGTCACTGGTTTGGTACAGCAGGCTTGCTTCAGGACTTCTAACCCATTTGGTTGATGAAGGATCAGGAAACACTTTAGCTATTTTTTGAGTCAAAACCATTGTTCTTGGGTCTCTTTCCTGTCACTAGTTATACACAGTGATTCCTACCCCCTTTCTCCCATTCAGCAAAATGCTATGTAGACCTTTCCCTTTAAGTGTTTTTAGAATGGAAAACTGTTGTATTTTGCCCAAAACGTGTATTGAATTCAGTGCAAGGCACTTGCAGAAAGGTGTTTGTTTCTAGAAGGTATTAAGTACATAGACTGGAATATTCTGCGAATAGAAAATATATTTTAAGTAATATGTTTTCAAAAGTTATTTTAGAATGCTTCCGTAAAGAAAAAAGTATTTAAAATTAGTTTTGGTATGTAATTGCTTACCTCTCCCAATGAAAAACCATGGTATAGCTCTACCTATTGTTTTGCAATAACTAAAGGTATGCATTTTAATTAGAGCTTTCTATTTACTGATTTTCAAAGATACACTTTATTTTTATTCCTAAAGACTTTTTTTTTCAGCCCAAAGGCCAGAGTCCCCATCTAAATGGGGGAGAAATGGAGGTTATCCCCTTAATCTTCATGGCAAGACTTAAATTGCCACCTTGCTGTATATTACCTTCATTCTCTCTGTAGGCAAATCCAAAAGAAAATATGCTGCCTCAGCTGGAACTGCTTAACATGTGTTAGAGTCTGATTATTTTTTAAGTCATAGGACTTTTAGCAAATCCAGAGCCTAATACCTGCTCAAGGTCAGGCAAGTAGGTATGGATGACACTGCCTATGGAGGTGTCCCTGAAGAGTGAGGAATATCCAAACAGACCTTTTCACACTCCCTTCTCTTGCGTACTTCCTGCTGTACAACTAGGCCTGTGCCATCCATGCAGGAAAGCTGCTGTTCTTATAGGGAGGCTGCTCTCCTTCTGTGGTGGGGAAGTGAGCTAGATTTGCTTTCAATCTTTGTTTTCCACTTCAGAGGGAGCAGCGGAGGCAGATACGGAGCTGCAAAGTGCTTCTCTAAGTTGGTGTCTATTTTCATTGCCTTGTTGCATTTCCCACTGAGGTTGCTTTTCCTGTGTGTATACTTTCTATTCACGTTAATAGAATTCTGTATACATTCCACCTTCCTCTTTCACTCTCATTGCAGAAGTTTTATGTGTCTTTCTCCCAGCAAAAAGTGGCTGTTCAGCAGCCTTTGAGCCTGTCATCTTGGATTTAAAAGGAAAAATTTATTGGCTTGTTTTCTCCTTACTCTTTGGCATTGTCCATGTGCAGCTGGCTTCTGCAGATGTTTTCTGAACCGAGCTGGTGACTTTTAAAACCTTGCAAATGTCGGCAGTGTTACAAGTTTCTGCTTTGCTCAGAGCTGCAGCACACAAAATACATCTGTCCTTAGTGAGATCTGGCTGCATTTCTTACCTTCTTAAATATAACCTTCAACTCATTGCACCGACATATTTGCTTATAGCAGTAGAGTAAGTAAACGTGTATTTGTTATTGATGTTGGAATGGTCCTTCTAATGCAAAAAACACTGTTCAAAATAAGCTGCATGTTTCATTCACAGACTAAACACGTTTTTCTAATTACCTTTGTATACTTTTATACTGCATGGATTTGCAGCTGAACTTCTCATCAATTCTTTCCTTTTTTCCCCCCCCCCTCTGTTTCCTTTCGTGTTATTCCCTGTTGTTTATTTCCTTCCTCAGCTGTCTCCATTCCCCAATTCCTTGCAGTTGAAGAACACTTCTGCACATGAATGTCCTTCATGTCTCCTTTCTTGTTCTGACTCTGAGGGTTCCCACCCTCCACAGAGCATCCTTTCCACACCACATCTGGGAAGTGCTTTACCTTTTGATCTTTTGAAGGAAAGCATGCGAGAGAAGGAGGAATGCTACCGACAAATACCCTTTACTAATATTTGTCCTGATTTTTATAGGAAAAAAAAGGCATTTCAAATGCTGGCTTTGAAATGGCCCAGGGAAAAGCCAAGAAACCACTGGCAAAAGTGAACAGAACCCTGGTGGCTTCAATCCTTGATTCCAAATGTAGAGAAACCAATGCTTCCTTCAGACAAACTGCCCTTATAAATTCAAAAAAGGGAGAGGATGACATTTGTTTTGTTACTAAATGTGTTTCTTTTTTGTCTTGTGGTTTTACAATACAGTAGATAACTGCTGCATGTACCTTTAAAAAATTCTTACAAGTGAATCTACAGTGATGTTATTCTTGGTTAAATATTTTCATATGTAAAAATACATGGTTTTCATAGAGGGGAATATGGAAGGGATAGCATGAAGCAAGAAAAATGAAGACACAGATCTGCTTTACATCATTTTGGGAAACTGGTCCTAAGTGAGCTGCTGCAAGGGTACTGTATCTTAATAGTATCAATTGTATTAAGGAGGTTGTGATATTCCCAGTGTGTGGATAACTCTGCCAGGAATAGTTATGTTAGTTTTTCTTGAGCTATTCCATATGAGGTCTACCTGATTTGTATTTTGTCCTTTGTAGAAAGGGTATTTCAAATTGCTTTCCTTTCTGCTAGAAACATAGATTTTAAGAGGGTGCTTACAACTAGTCTAGGATTTGATATGACAGATATTTATATTTAATGCAGAGCAAAACACAAAATACACTTAACCTTTATTCAGTTGCATTGTAAATGTATTCCACTTTCTTTCAACTGAAGTGAATTATATTAATAACTTGTTATTGTTAAAATGTCAAGAGTATTTTCTTTCTCTTTGAATTATCATTTCTCTGCTCAGGGTATTGGGTTTTGCTTATCGCTCCTGACATGCAAAGGAAGAAATGTAATCTTAAGTGAAATGTACAGACTTCTCCTGAATAGGTAGGTTATTTCTTTTAGATTAGCTCAAGTAATAGTTACAGAGCTGACATACGGAATGTGGAAGGAGACGGGAACCAGACAATGCACCGAAACTGAAACGCACTCTCGTTTAAAGTTACATTCTCCCTGGGACTAATAGAGTGATGTGCGCAACATGTCAGGCATTGCTGTATGTGGCACTTCCTTTTATTTTCACCAAGCTGATTTCAAGCATGTAACTTTTATTTTATTGTGACATTATCACAATAATTTACATTCACCTTGCAGAGTTGAAATATGCTTGTTTGGAGATGAAGTCGGAGATATTCAAGAAGAAAAAAAGCACGAGAAAGGGTATTGCATTTCATTCCATCTCATCAGCTGATGAAATACATTCCCTGTAAAGCATCTGGTTAATCAGATAGACCTTAAATGGTTCTCCCCTCTCACCACTTCAGAAACAGGTCATTCTGCTTCTTAAGGGATAGCTATGTTGTGGGAAACACGTTAATTCACTGTCAGTCTGGAAAGTAAAAGCTGAGGACTCCATGGGTTTTATAGTTGAGAACTTTCCAACATGGCTTACGCAGCAAACAGAAATGTGAGGTTAAACCTGTTTGTATCATGGTTATTGTTCATAACCAGAAATATATGAGATACTCCTTCTAATGATTTTACTCCAGTAAGCCAAAACAAATTAAAATCGATATCTTCATCAGAAAGTCTGTTTGTTTCAAATATGGATGAAATGTTTCACTTTAAATTAGAGCCCTTTCTTCCAGCTTCATAAATAACACTGCTTTATATTCCATTGGCAAGGAAAATCTGGCTACAAGGCTGGCAAAGCTTTCCTTCCTGTTCCGAAGTGAAAAAACCTTACTCAGCTCAAGCCAAGGTATGTGTATTTTTACATCCTCATTTTCAGATTAACTACTGCTTTCCACCAGCAGCTATCAATGCATTTATAAAGCTTTTAGTGAAATAGCAAGGTCCAGGGTAACATAGTGATCTTTATTTCGGTGTATTTTTCTTTAAAAATAAACATTGAGGCTCACTAGTGTTAGTAACAGTATTGTTTCCCAGATGGAGTATTTTATTTTGCAGATAAAGGGAATGTAAAACTAGATCTTACAATGGTGTCACATATTTTCACAGGAACATGTTCTATCTTAAAGAAGTCTGCATATACTTTAACACTACTGGTGTGATTTCTTTTGTGACTTTAATTCTGAGCAAATATCATTGTCCTGTCCAATGTCAAACTTAGCTTGTATCCTTTTTAAGACCTCATAACATCAAGAATTAAAACTGTAGCTATGAATACCCTTGAGGGGTGGGGAAAGTAATGCTCAGACTTCATCCTAGCCTACCCAAACAAACAAACAAATAAACAAAGCAAGCACAAAAGATGTCTTTCATTTTAAAATCATGGTCAAGTATTGTTCCATTGTAGACAAGGAGGTTAGAACAAAGCCTGGAATCTGGATGAAGTTCTGAGGGTAAACTCATCTGTGATCTTCAAGGCATACTTCCCATTTCTGTAACAGAAATGCTAAAATATGAAATTAATTTATCCTGGGGAAATTTTCTGCTGGGCATCTGACATTTGCAAATTATACTGGATTCCTGTGAGATGGAGAACATACTACAGAAAGACATTGTTTTAAATTATTATCTGTTTTCAAGGAGAAATTTTTTTTTAACTGCAGTCAAGATTTCTGTCCCCTACCCAGCCCCAGGAAAGGAAAGAACTGAATATGTTTTGGAGAGCTTCGTTCTTAGTGTGACTGGAAGGGATATTAAGAAGTATTTTGCCAGTTCTTAAACTATATGGCAGAGAACAATTACTCTTTGTTGCATGTAGCTGGAAGAGAAAGCATATGGAAACAGCAACTGGTTCCATCATGTTGTCTTGTAATACTAAAGCTCCCTACAGTACCTCCCCTTAGTCATGAGCCAGTTTGATCTGACAAATTATTCTTGTTCTTTGTGTTTCCCCAGGAGTCTTCCAAATCAATGGACCAAGAGTTTATTAAGGGTGTATTTGTACTGTGTTTAAATCTTCTTTATAATGACATACTTTGAAGTTAAGGATTGTTAATGGTTTGGGGTTTTTTTCTAAGGACAAGTGCTTCCATGAATATAAAGACAGGAAAACCTGTACTCTTTTTTCACCCAATAAAAAGCAGCGGTTTTTTGACCTTAAAAAGAAAAAGAAACGGAAAAAACCCTTACATATATTCCCAGGATGGCATTGTAAATAAACAAGGTTCCATCTATTAGATATTTATAACATTTATCCTTTTTTTATCAGGTTTATTCTTTTTTAATGTCTTGGAAAAAACAATTTGCTTGTGAGATAGAACTGCTGGAGGAAAATTCCTCAACCTCAAGGATAATGTCTCAGTGAGTAGTTAGGCAGCTTAAAAAAGCATAATATTGCTTTGTAAAAAACTGTTTTGTAGAAATCAGTTTTGGAATGAACTGCTGCCTAGGACATTTCATATACTAAATAGTAAAGAATTGAAGTCCTGGATTTATTTAATGCAACTGCTTGAGTGGAAAGTCTTGTGGATTATATATGGGGCCAAGAGCCATAAAACCTTGGACTCTGGTCCCCTTTTTGATGCTGAGCGACCTTAATAATTTTTTGCACATACATAGCACTTAGCAAACATTATTAATTTAAGCTTCACAGAGTCCCTGTGAGGTACAGAGGTGTAATTATCTCACTTTTTCAAGTGGGAGAATTGAGACTCATAGAGGTTATGCTCTGTAATAAAACAAGTTCAGAAAGAGGGTGGGAACCCAGGTCACTTGGCTTTTATCCCTGCTCCTAATCTGCTGGAGTACTGCATAAAGCCTCAGCTCCTTAGCCTGGCATACAGGGTTAATGCTGCTTTCCAGTCTGTATCTGTTTGTGCTGAACGGTGTTCCAGGGAGATAAGGAAGCTACCCACCTGTGGGATCTGTATTCTGTGGAAGGTACCACTGCCCCGCTTTGAATACTTAATTTACTTTTAAGAAGTCAGCCCTGGAGGTATTTAAAAGACATGTAGATGTGGTGCTTAGGGACATGGTTTAGTGGTGGACTTGGCTGTGTTAGGTTTATGGTTGGACTCGATGATCTTAAAGGTCTTTTCCAACCAAATGATTCAATGATTCTATGTTTCCATGATTCTGGGCTGGCAAAACATGGGAGCGAAGCCTAGGAAATCCTGGATTTTAGTGTGGTGTTTTGTGGCTTTCAGATTTATCTGAATGAACTTCTTGTGCAGAAGCCTCTTCCAGCTAGGGGTTTCAATTATTTGACTGCTGTTCCTGAGAAAACCCAAGTTGCTGGAATCAGAAGACAAGGTGATGTGATGTGAATGTGCGATCAATTTTTATTGTCAGCATCTCCCCTGGTGGAGGTGGCCTGTGGGTGGCCGGTGTTCAGGAGGGACAGCATCTGAGCCCTGTCTGAGCTTACTGACTCACATACTGCAAAGTTTTCCATTCCTGCACTTGGTTCAAAACCACTGTGGAGCACGAAGAAAGAAGCAACTTTAATTTACCTTTCTGACAGGTCTTGAGTGCCAGCTATAGAGCAGGTGTAATGGTATCTCTAATTAACACTGAGCTGTGCCAGCCTGCCAAAGTGCCCAGAGTGCAGCTTACTAACATTACGTGTCTTTTCCTCACAGTGTATATGAGTTGCCCCTGAATCATGGTCTTTTGCCTAGATACTCAACCAGCCCTTTGCTTTCTGTGGATAAATGGTGTGACACCAATACATGCTATCCCATTGCAGGATTCAATAAAGCACTTGTATTTTTTTTCTGGTTTGTTTTTTTTTTTTTTTCCCCAATTAACAGGATTTCCTTTTTAAATAGTGGTTTTACTTACTATGCATCCCGGCACTTTTTATGTGTCACCTATTCATAATAATTTTTGATATAGTGAATTATCTTTTATACAAGTTGTTTTCCTTTGTATTTTTCAGAGCCTGCTGTTCTCTCAGTTTTCCAGTAAATTATTATTGTCTCTGTATTACTTTACATGTTGTAATTGCTTTGTTATCTATAAAAAAAAGGTAGGCTCAGTTTATTCCTTTCATCACTGCCAGAACCACAGTGAAGGAACTGTAGTTCTTCTCATTACCATAGCTTTGTTCTGCTCTGTTTTAATGATAATTGCCCTTGTCATCTTGTAACATTAGCTGTGAAACCTTGTGGTTAAAAACAGAGAAAGTAAAAGGTGGTGGCGGGAGAGATTAATTAGGCAGAATATTTTGCAAAATGAGTTGATAAAGAAATGTTTGTATTTCACATCATTAAATAACTGAGTCAGAATTGATTATGTAAACATAGTAGCACACATGGAGGAAAGAATAAGCTGCTTTGCTGCAAGAGATACAGTAAGAGTATGGCTGAGACAATTTGCATTGTTTAGTCCTGGTGTAATTTTGGTCAAGTTAAGACAAATGAAAATTTACATCTGTCTGTCTTTAAACATTTCTTTTTTGCTCTCCAGAGTGCTTTGTCTTGTTCCCTTTCAGCCTATTCTCTCTGATGCTTTTACCCTTACCAGCTGATCTTTTGTAAGACGGCTATACTGTTTTTTTAACCATATTTTTATGACCCCCTTTCCCAAAGGAATGAAAAAAAATGTGTTTTGCTCAGAGTGACCAAATAAGTAAACATGATTGAAATTAAGGGCTGTATTGTGATGCTGGGAGCTCACTAATGCTGTGAAAAGCAGCTTTTAGGATCTTGTGGCCACTTAATTTTGGCCAGGCCAGCTAACTTTTGAAATATAATCTTTTCTGCTGCAAGCAGCAAATGTAAAGTGACCAAATGAAAATGCAATTAATAATAAAAAGAAATTTAAAAAAGAGAGTTTCTGTGTGGATGTGTAACCATTGTTTCCTGACTTCTGTGATGATTAGTCAAGCTGCTGTTTTTTATAATCTCTTCTGGAAAACACAGACTTCACTGCCCCTTGTTCAGCATTACTTGTGTCCTGGGAGTCTTCCGAAGGAAACTAGAGATTTGGCAAGGCCTGGGCATTTATACAGAAGACTGTTTATTTTAGAGGAATTTGGAAGATACACTTAACATGCCGTCATGACAACTGAGGGTACCAGGTGAAAATGAAAGATATTGTTACCATATAACAGAACCAGTGATGGAAGAGTTCCAATGCAGTGGAGTCAGCCCTGGAAAATGCCTGAGAC
This sequence comes from Gavia stellata, assembly GCF_030936135.1. NCBI lineage: Eukaryota > Metazoa > Chordata > Aves > Gaviiformes > Gaviidae > Gavia > Gavia stellata. The sequence goes on from NC_082637.1 coordinate 67,209,212, forward strand.
AGTGGCAGGAGAGCTAGCTCCAGGGGCCTCGATGTGTGTTGCTCTGGTCCTGTGTCTCTAAGTAGCTTTACTATGGGGCTATCCTGTGTTGGAGACATAACGCTGCTCTTTAACACCTGGATGTACCTTCTCCTCAGCAATTTTTAATAAAATGCAGATTAGTGGTTTTTTTAGGGCATCTGATTGCTAAAGTCTAGTTCTCACTTCAACACCTATAAATGTAGTGGAACTGATACAGGTGCTCAGCGTGAGCACAGGTGCTCAGCAAATGTAAAGGTGATCTGTTCTTGGAAGGCCAGGGCACAGCAATAGTTTTTCGAAAGACTCGTAATAGGTCATTGGTAGAGCATGGGAATGTGCTTTTGAAGATTTAAAAAGTCTAGTGACCACAGATGTAGTCCTAACTCCTAAGGATGTTTCCAAGCCTACACCCATTACAGCAGAGAGCAGCAGTTGCTGTCACAACAGCATGCTTGCTCAGTTCATATAGAGAGGCATGGAAACCCACAGCATATTGTTTCAGCTTGCTCCCTCCGATGGAAGGTATGCTCAAATGGTGAGAAATAGTTGGTGATTGTATTTCTCTGTTGACTCTTGGTAATTACATACTCATGATCTACTATCCAACTCTGCAAAAATCAAGCTGAAAAGTCTACCTGTTGATTTTGGAGGCTGCTTACGCGCCTGGTACAAAATGTAAGGGTGGAAGGCAAGCGCTCAGTGCTGATACACAGCTGCAAACTGTACTTGGGTGTTTTGGAGTTGTGGTGTCTGGCCTGTGACTTCTTTGCCATGAATAAGATGAATACATCCCAGTGTCTTCATAATTTTAAAAGGCCTATTGTTTAGGTACACAAAGTCCCACAAAATCACAGAAAAGAGAATAACAACTGCCATTAAAATTTTTCTGAATGGGTAATTAATCATAACTCACTGTTTCAAAAGGACACATTTGATGCCAAATACATATTAAAAATACTCTCAATTAAGTCCGAGCGCTAGGCCCTTGTTAAAAAAAATTGAATGTAACACCTTAGAAAGATAGGGGAAAATATTGAACAGGTCAAATGGTTTCTCCGTATATAGCTGTGCTTTAAGGTCCAGTATGGCTACAGCAAGCTTATGTATCCACTGATGAAGGAAATATTTTCTTCAGCTGCTTCTAAAAGCAATTGAGTTGTTTTTAATAGATTATATACCCAGGTATTGGCCACAGCACAGATAAACTGTTGAACCGAGAAGCATCTGAAGCCTGTTAATTAGGCCTGTAGAGGCGGACTGGATGCACCACTATGTGTCTGCTCATAATCTGTCAGAAACAGGCTAACAGTATTCTCTGCAGATGGAGTTCAAGTCAAGTTAATGTTGTTTGTCTTTCTTCTACATTTTTATTTGCTCAGTCTGCTTCAGTGCTTTGGCACTTGCTAAAGAGCTGTTGGAAATGTTGACCCAATACTCATATTATAGCTTATTTTCTTTTTTCTGTGTTTAAGCATTACGTCTCGATTCTGTGGTGGTTTTTTTTTTTTTTCAGAGAGGTGAGTGGTTTTCATGTAGCAATCATTATATCTAGTAGGAATTCCTCATGCACATCAGCATTTGATGGACCATTACCAGAATGTGTTTTTGCAGGAAGTCTGTTGGATGTTTGTGAGAGGACAGAATTTATCCTGGTATAATTTAGCTTAAAGTGTGTTTCCTCTCTTGCTCTTTTATTTCCATTTGATAATTATTTTTCTTCAAGAACATTTCTTTTTTACTACTATGTATTTAGTTTGAAAAGACAAAAAAAGACATAGTTTATTCATATTTAAAGTGAAGAAAGGTTTATGATGCAGATAAATGATACAGGAATGAAAAATGCCCTGATCTCTCTGTTTTTACTAGTAGTCTATGTGACTTACATAATTGTTTCCTATTAATACTGATCTCCTAGAAGCAGCTCCTGCCTGTAGGAGTATTTTCTAGTATGAAATGCAGTGTTTTCTTCAATATTGCTGTAAAAGGTAATGAGCATATCTGTCTTATGTTTTTGGTTTCCTTTAAAGCCCAGTTGTTATTTGAGAGGGACAGAGCCTAATTACCACAGAGTTTCTCTTGAACCATTTAAGCATACCAGTATACGAGTAGAGCAAGCAGCCACCTGACTCATAGGGCATCAGTCCTAGCTGTGCTGTTGTAACAGGTTTGAGACTTTGCTTCCGAGAAAAAGGTGACTACAAGTTATAACAAATTGTTCAGCTTGATAATGCAACAATTAGTGGGGAAGAATTTCAATCACAGTTTGAACCAGGAATTTTTCTGACTTCCAATCAAGTAAGTAGCCTGTCACCATCAAGTAAAAGCATGATCACATAATTTACTCCTTCTCTGAGGATGTGAAAATACTCAAGAAAAGCTCTGCTCAGTCTGAGCACTAATGATATTGTTGATAGCTGGAATGTTAGAAGAAGCTGAAATGTTAGAAAAAGCCCTATATTAAAACTATAAGTCTGTGGAAAACAAAAACGTGCAATTGTTAGAGATGTGAGAATGCAAGAGCAGATATTCTGCTGAGAAAAGCTGCTGTAGTTCTGTTGACATCAGCCAACAGTTTGAGCCAAAGCTCTCTTCTGTGCTCTTTAAGATTCCCATATTTATTTTCATGTGGTGACTGTAGATCTTTTATGATTTTTGTGTTCTTGTTGATGGTGGAAAACACTTATAAATGGACTTTGGGTGAGTGATTGCTTTTGTGTTTTAGGATGTCTTTATTCATTATTTGCAGTAACATTTTTCAATCCCCTTCTATTTTTCATTTCTGGTTTTATCTTAACTACAGCCTGTTTGTTCCTTCAAGTCATCAGAGATATTTGAATGTGTGATGCAGCATAAATATGTAGTGGTATGGTCTCTTTCCATATAGTTTTAATGTCATTAATTTTGCATAAGTCTGTTTCTATGCCATTGCTTATATTGTATACTTATGTTATCTTGTAGCTTTCAGTTTTAATATAGCTGGACCCAGATCATTAACATTTAAGCTTATTTTTTAATATTGTTTGAAAATATTTTCTCTATATGGCTATTTTTTACAACCTAGGAAAATAATGTACTTCTGTATTCAGCTTTATAGAGCGGACTTTGAGTTGCTATCGTTTAAACATTCATTTTCCCTCCTTTCTCAAGGGCTTAGTATTTTAAAGAAACACTTCAGCTTTTGCACTGAAATAAATTCCTTTGTGCTTATCCCTGTGCTTCTGTGCAAGAGTTCTTGATGCTTTTGCTTGATACTCTGAAGAGACATCTAATGTATTCTCATGAGTCCTTTTACCGATTATAAAAGTAATACCACCAGGCAAGAGTGTTTTAGTTTTTAATTTATGCAAATAACTCAGTACATAAATTAGAAGTTCCTTCCCTGATGGCTAGTTACTACCCTTAATGCCTTCCAAAGGACTAGGTACATTGCAGCTGTATTTTTAAAGTCTAGAACTATTAAAGAACAATAGTTTTACTGGTGAGTAAAGCCATGGATGGCTAATGCTCAGAAAGTGAAAACTATCTGTAGATCGGTTGAGAAAGAAAAGAAAAAACTGTTCAGATGAGCAGGGTGTAATTTTATGTCTAAGTGAATCCATTGACAAAATGGGGGCTTAAAAAATGGTGGGAAAGATGAATTACTCTAATACTCAGGAGATTGCTAGTATGTTCTGTCGTTTCTACAGCAGTATCCAGGAAATATTTCTAAAAATATGGGGGAAAGGATACCACAGATTATAGGTTATTTGCTAAAGCCAGCATCAATATCCAAGAAATTATCTGTTAGGAACCTGTTGTGAGAGGTGTTTTCTGAACCAGGGCAACAGAAAGAACCACTCATAGTAATTTCTGCACTGTTAATTCAATGTTTATAACAAAAAAAGGAATCTTTACTAGTAGGTAGTAATTCATTCATATGAGTGAGACAGTGAAGTCAATAAAATTCTGGCTGCAGAACTGAATAAAATAACTGAAATTTGTATTAACTATTACTAATCACTTTAAATATCTAAAGACCTCAGTGTCTGGAATTACTGAAGAATTTGGCAAGTCTCTTCTAAAATCTGCACATAAAATCTGTCTCAGATGGGAAGAATTGGAGAGATTTCTAAAGCGCTTGGAAAGGTTAAACAAAAGGGTATGTAAGTGGTTTTATTCTGTTATGTCTACTTCAGCAATTGATTCTCCCATGAAATTATTTGTCCCCCTGAAGTCCTTTAGCCTTGTTGACCTTCAAGTAGTAAAATATTTTCTTCACTGGCTTCTCATGGTTGTGGTTTGAATATTAATAATACATGTAAGTCAGGCAGTTTCACATGCTCTCTTAAGCAAATGCTGCATTCTTCAGCTGTTGCTCAGTTGGGTAAGGATGCTGTACTCTGAGGTTCTGCTGCTTCACAGCAGTAGTAAAAGTGACATAAAAGCACTGGTAAAGGACTTGGCTGAGAGGCTCCGATGCTTTTGAGGAGACTAATGATTCTGTAACTTCCAGAACTTAGGCTTGGGAAGATTTGAGTAATTTTGCTCTGACTCTCAGTATTACTTTCTTTTTACAGAATGCAATACAGTAACACAGTTTTTTTAAGAAAAAGGCCTTTTCATACAGCACATAGTGATGATATTAGTAATACATCATATATAGATGTCACAAGCTACACTGAGTGAAACAGAGCTTGGATTTGTGTATGTGACGTGATAAATTTATGTCAGAAGTGATGGGGGTTGCTGAGAAATTACAGAGAGATCGGGAAGTTTTTTTCCTGCTTGGTTTCCATTGGAACTCCATAGGTATCAATATATTCCATGGATTTCAGAACACCACTTTTTAATGATGCAATAATATTAATTTGAGCAATGTTTATCTAGCTTGATTGATTTTTAAGTTGGCAGCTTCATCTGCAGCATTCTTGTATTGATTTTTATCCTCCTTTTCACTGCCTCTTGTGATGTTATCAGTGTCATGGTAGCATTTTTCCTTTTGCTGTGTGTACACAGCTCCCACCTCGTTAGCTAAATTGGTGGCAAGTTGTAAGTACTATAGCTAAATAGTTGCCAAGGAATGCTGTTTTGTTACCGTGATCTTCTTACTACCTGTGCTCTTTGTTCAGGTATGTTTTATCTTATGTTAGCCTTGCCTTTCACATTCATGGTTTTTTATATTTATAGCTGTGAATTTATTTACATCTGTTGGTACACACTGGGACTTTAGCCTGACTTGAAGAAAAATAGTTTTGAGCATTTCAGGAAAAGGTTGCTATGTTAAAATAATGTATTAATATAATAATTCATCATATATACATAAAGGTATATAAATTCTGGGTCTGTTTTCATTTTATCCCATATCTATTGTAGTTTGAGAGTGACTAGAGAAAAATAAAAGGTTTCTGATGAAGAAAAATATTTTTCAGAAAAATACAGAAGTTTAGACTAAAACAACAACAAACCCCTCTCCTGTTGGAAAAAATGTTTTTGTTTTTTTTAATGTGATGATTTGTGCTAGTAAATTATGTAAACGGGTAAAGGGGGACAGACAGACAGACGGACAGATGGATTTAAACAGGAATGATGTTGAAGGAGAGAGGATATCAGTGCCACAGTAAGGAAGAACTACCTTCACAAAGGTGATGGGAACAGCTCTTGTTTTTGTCCAGTAGCCCACTCCAAGTCTGGATCTAACAGACATAGGTTCAAATGTTTGTGTGAGGTGGTTCAAATTTCTCTCTCTCTCCTTAAAACTCGTTGCAGAGTACTGAGGAGTGCAGTAAATACATTTCCAGGGACTTAGCAGTATACATGGCCCCATATTGGAGACACTTCCTGAGGGGTGTGAGACTTCAGATGTTCTCTCTACCTGACCCTGAGTAGGGGCAGCAACCCTTGTGTCCTAGTTTATTGGGAAATAAGAAGGAAACATATTTCTTCTTCCCCATGATTCCCAGGGTCTAGTTTTGAATTTATTTTGCAAAGGCAAAAATGAGGAAGAGATTACGTTCTTTGAGGTGATGATTCAAAGCAGGTGCTCTATAATAGGAACAGGAATGAATGGAAGGCTTGTAGAAAAGCTTTACTACAAGAACTTGTCGTTTACAGCCATTCAGCCCCAGGCCTAGCTCTTACTGTGTTTTTCCAGGAGTTGAGATAAAGGTAACTCTGTGAAATGCTGCATGTGAAGCAGCTTCAGTTTCAATAAATGTATTTAAAACTCTATTAGGCATATATTATTTTTATATGTCCTGGTAGAAGCATGTAGGAAAATGAAGACAGATGGATTCTGCTCGGGTTTATGCTACCCGTAGACTGCAGTAGGTCATCCAGAGTGCAGGGGAAAAGTGTCCAAGCAAGCTTGCACTCAGAAAGATGAACATCTACTGACAAAATCATTGCATAGATTTGTAAATGTGATCATTGTGCTGCTGAATGATGTTTCTTTCTCTCTTTCTCATTTTCACTCAGATGTTAAAGCCTCTGCTCATTTATTTGTATGTTGACTTTTGAATTTTGAAGGATTTTCTTGAAAAAATGAGGCCTGATTCAGATAACTAGCAGACCATTTGAGAAGCAGTGGTGGGAGGGAGGATATGTCATTGCTTTGTAGCTCCCTTATGCATGGCAAAGTGGTTTACTCTTCAAGAACAAAAATACAGAGGAATGTCTGGACTTGCAAGCATGCATGAAATGACAAGGAGGAGGAGATCTATACTATATTTTTGCTGTCAATCCACTGTGATTGATGGAAAAAAAAGGAGATCAGGGCTAGTGATTTAAAAATCAGTGGCCAGACATCTGATAAGAGATGCAGTCTTCTCTTCGTTCCTCACTACTCCTATGAACACTTTTTTTTTTTCTGATCAGTAGACCTTAAGTATCAACTGCTTTGTATTTTAAGCATCAACTGCTTTGTATTTTAAGCAGACTGACAAAAGGTCTTGCTAATCACAAATCTGTTGGACAATAGCCTTTACACTAGATTTGTTGAAACAGACGTATTGTCCAATATGCCTACCTCAATTTCTTTTTGTTTGCTAAGTCAAAGGAAAAATGTTGTTCTTTGCAGCAAGTGTTCTGCTTCCAGTTTTCACAGTAAAGGCTATGCTAGATCTTGATTCCCAACCATCAACAGTAAAAATGGAAATAAAACTTACATGCTTGTATTATTTCAGTCTGAGTGCAGTTCTCCTGCCCCTGTTTGACATGAAGGCTGCAAGGCACTGAATGAAAGATAAAACATTAATGTTTCACTGAAGTATAGGGGGCAAAATTATGCCTTAACATCACTGTAATTGTGTACTCTAGCTGCACATACACTGCAAGAATTCGGTGGATTTCCAGAAAAATACTGGAAGAGCTAGATTCAAGGTTTTTAAATTTGAACTAGTTATTTTTTACAGTTAGAAGAGGTACAACTACTGATATGACCTTCTACCTATTAAAGTCTTAACTGGTGGTTGTTTGATCCAGACACTTTTGAATGCAGTATAGAAAAGATTTCTCACCTTTGTTTCATCCATCAACCTTTTTGAATTTATTTGAGAATTTCATTTGTGTCTGTACTTTGGAAATGCTTATCTCATAAAGCTTGTCACTGCCTAAAAGTCTCTCAGAATCTGTCTGAGCTACTCTCAGTGTTGTTCTTTTTTCTCATGGTTGATGGCAATATATTGGAAAGAATGAATGTTGAAGGTAAAGACAAAAGCTGCTCTGAGATGCTGCTTTTTATACATATAGAAGAATTTCTGTTAAGAATAATGTTATCCTTTTATGTTCCAGACACATGTGTGGCAGCTCTGAAGAAATTTTTTTTCTTAATTAAAAAATAATTATATATATGAATGAGTGGTCTGGCTAACAGAAGTGGTTGTCAGTATTAGGAAAAGTGTTCCAAATTTTGAATAGGCAGTGTATTTTTTTTGGAAGGTTAAAGTCATTAACTGTAAGTCTTTTTCAAATGATCCCATTTGAAGAACTGCCAAAATGTAAAGAAGCATATGTTCATATGAATGAGGAAAGTAGAAGATAAAAGTGCATGATGTACATGCTCTGCAGGATTTAAAATACGATATGAGGGAACATTAGAGCATGGAGCTTAACATGAATACGCCTTAAGGCAGATACAGAGATTAACAGGAGTCACAAGGTTTTTTTCACCTGCACAAATCCCTTTATATGCATTGACATTGGTCTACGTTGTTGGTTTTTATCATACTGAATAATAGGAAAATGGTGTGAAAATGTCATCCCTATCTATCCAGCCTTTTTGTGGAGAGGATGAAAGCAACTCCATCTGTTCTGCTTTTTGGAGCTGTTTTGCATTTAAGGAAGATGTTAGTGTGGGGAATCTGTGCTAGAGGTGTATTCATGGGTGGGGAGTGATTGTGAAAGTGATTAAATATTAATGGTCATTCATTAAAAAGAATCTCCAAATATTTTGATGGGTTACAATCTGAAAACAAACATTTCATGGAGATACTAAGGATAGTCTGGTGTCAGAGTTAACTCTGGTCAGGGCTTTTTTTATCCTACTGCTATCACCCTGATTTAAATTCCCTGCTCATTGCTCTGTTCTTGAATTCTCAAAATCAACCATCCAAACACCCTTTCTTCTAATACTTCTCACTCCTGTTATGTCTAGACTACAGACTGCAGTGCAGTATACTGGTCCCAGCTGGGCAGATTAGTATGAGCTCAAAATCTAACTGCAGTCATGTGGTGGTCTGTCAGCTAATTCCCTCAGTGAGTCCATTTTTGTGCTGCGTTGTATAGAGTAGAAATTCCAACATGTGTTATTAATGTTTTTAAGCTCCCTCCCCGAGTCTTTCTGAAGAAGCAGGATAAACTAGTTATTCTTCAGGCCAAACAACAGCTTTAGCACATCCATTATTAGCCCAAGCACAGATAATAGTTAGGTGTCTGTTGTCTTACATCTGGTTGGAAGTATTGAGCTCCATCTCAGTCTTTCAGTTCACTAGTGGTTCTGCAGAGGAAAGAGGGAGTTTGGTTCCACTGAGATGTGAAAGGCTGTTAAGGAAAATAGTGAATGACTGCATTGCAAGCCAGCCCCAGAATTTACCATGTTCTCATGTGGCTTTTAAAATAGTAATAATAAACAATGTAAGAATCAGTGAATAGAACTGGCATGCTTTTTTGTTCTTGCATGCTTTTTCTCTTGCTAATAGTACGTATTTAGATTCTTCAGTTGCTTGTATCTTCATTACATGAAGACATAAGATAATCACAGAATCACTAAGGTTGGAAAAGACCTGTAAGATCATCAAGTCCAACCATCAACTAACACCACCATGTCCCACAATCCATGTCCACACGTTCCTTGAACACCTCCAGTGATGGTGACTCCACCACTTCCCTGGGCAGCTTATTCCAGTGTTCCTTAAAATGGATTTATTCAGAGGTCATGTAATGGTATGCAGCACTGTATATCAAAGTAACAGAAATGATTAAGTGGCTTAAAGACTCATTTATGGACCTAAAAGAACACATTAATATATCTCCATGCAAATCAAACTGGACCTTCTTCTTTTTTTTTTTTTTCTTTTGTTTTATTTATCCAAAGAGATACATATCTGAGTAACAGTAAAAGGTGGTGTTTCCTGATCTCAGGTGGTATTGATCCTGGTGCAGTCTCTTTGTGAATCATTGCATGTGCCTTGAATGGCTTTGTTAAGGGTTGAATGGGAGCTGTAGCTCAGCTTTTTCCTACATTTTTGAGCTCCAGTCTACTCATGGGCAATCATTTTCTGGGATTAGCATCTCCAACACATGCAAATAAATGACATATACTGTACAGTACCTCAGCCAGCCCACATCTCTGTTTCTGTTGGGGCGCAGAATATTTATGCAGAGCGCTGAAAATTTGTATCCAGCAATATGTGGTAATTTGTGTCAGTGATCTGTTTGATGCAAAGATGAATCATTTGCTGCACAGCCTGTCCAGGCAAAGAAAAATCAGTGGCGTTTCATTTCTGATGGAAATTAAGGAGAATATAATTCAGCTGTCAATTTTTAAGCACCTGTTAAGTATCCCAAAACTAATGAGTGAACCTGTGCTTCACAAATATCAGTTCATACAAAATAAATATAAGAAGTGATGACTGGTGTAAATACTTTGCTTTTGTTTTTCTGACCAGTGAATGAGACCTTGCTCATATGCACATTATTTCATCATTGGACATCAACATTACTTAGACATCTTTGTTGTCTTGCTGCCAAATATTGATTTTACCTAAATAGAAGCGTAGCCCAATAATAAATACGTAAGTGCAGTTAAATATCTTGCTGTATGTATATATATGCCTTCCTCAACACTAAGATTGATAAGTGGCAGAAATATAATTTTAAAAATCCGTCCTTAGATAGATGGCCATTTGGAAGTGCCAAATAAAATTTAAAATACGGTCTTATTTCAGAGAAGGTTATAATCTACTTTCTATGTGTAAATACTGAGATACCTACAATATTTACTGTCATTTTTAATTATTTCTGTCTTCAGTCACTTGAATTTGCTTTGTCAGGTCTTTATATCTTTAATTTCTAATTTTTTTTCCCTTGGCTAATCTGATAATCCAAATTTAAAATGGGCTAAATACACCTTGTGCATTAGTCTTTTTTAATATAGAACGACTGTGGGATTTTTCTTTCTTGGAAATGAGGTCATGAGAGTTGCAAATGGGAGTGTTCTGGAGTCTGATGTTTTCATGTCCTATGTACACTGTGAAAAGACAAAGGCATCCAGCTACCAGTATTAGTCACACAGATGAGCTGACTTACGCAGTGAACATTCAGGGGAGAAAAATAATTGAATTCAGCTGCTAATTTTGTCCGAATACACCAAGTCTGGGAAAAGTCCAGGGATGCTTCCTAAACTAGCTTGGATATGTACAGACCTGTAGTTTAGATTTCTCTTTTCAAGTCTTCCAGCTCATGCAGATCTGACAGTTCAGCACATTTTTGTGGAAACCCTCTGAAAGTGTGAGTCTTCCAATACACAGATCTACACCTATTCTGTGGTCCTAAAAGTATAGTCAATAAAGATACACATTTTTACCCAGTTTTCCTGTAGCCATACTTTAAAAACAAAAAAATATACATTTATGCAAAAAAATAGTTCAAACATGATAAATCTTTTCATGCTTGCATTTCTGCTTCCTAGCATTTAGGTTTGAGTCATGATACGTTGGGCAGGCAGTATCTTCCACTTAAAAGTGCACCACTGACATTAGTAAGCCACTTCTGCATGCCCAGTCTTCCCAAATTTCTTCTCTATTTGATACACTCTGACATCTGGTCTTTTTCACTCTCCAAACATCAAAATTTGGACCATATTATCCAGCACACTGCACTATACTTTTGAATGTCACTCTATTCCTACTCTCATTGCTCTTGGTCACTGAACAATAGATTTGGCATTTGTATATACCTAGGAAGTTTACAGTGTGGTCTCAGTTCTTTATTACAGGGAATCTAATCGATACTGTTTCTACCTTGGTTTTGTATTACCAGTCTTTGTCTCTTGTCATGTTGATAAAGGTTCAGGTTATAAGGGGAAATACAAAGGAAAAACAGTAAAGTGTCAAGGAATCACCCTGGCAGAAGGTGAGTATGAGACAGTTATGAGTGGCTTGTACTGGCCGATTTTGTTGTGCTTTCCAAAAGACTTCGCTTGGGTTGATGCTGTGGTTCATTATCCTTTACGCTGGCTTCTGTTTTGACTTTCTGTACAAAGTCTTTACTCTTGCTAACGGTGGTGGTGCTGGTTTTCAAGATGCAGACGTCTCTCCTCTGGGAATGGGCTTAGACTTTGGGCTACTAAACAGCTGTCAGTTGAGAATCATTACAGTCAGCAAATCTCCTTGTCTACAGAAAGACCTTTAAAAAAAATGAAAGTCTGAGTCCTTGAAATTCAATTTCCAATACAGTAAGACTGCCCCATAAATACCAATCATGTGTAATCTTGTTTTAGTTACAGATATTTCCACAATTGAGGAGCATTTATAGCAAGAAAAATGCCTTTTAACCACCCTAATTGAATTGAGGTAGTGTGGTATTGTGAATTGCTGGAAAACAGAAAAGCCATCAATTTATGGCTGGCAAAATGTTTCAGGAACTTTATTGTCTGGCCTTTTACTAATTTAAAAAATATTTACTCACATCAATCCATCAGAGGGTTTTTCAAGCAAAAATATCCAAACCGAAGATGGGTTTGTAGAGTCTCAATTGAGTTTGATTCTTTAAAAGATGATTCATGTCCTGGCCCCAATTTATCTGAGTCCTTTAAATGAGACTGAGGGATAAATTTATGAATCTGCTTTTCTCTTGTCTGTTTTTTCGATGGCACTTTTTACAGAGAGGAAAAAAAGAAGAAGCAGGATTGAAGCTTACAGAATAATTCTGGATTTTAAATCATCTTTTGGCATGACTTACAATAGGTGCTTTTCTTCCCACCACCTTCTGTAAATTGCTGTCAACCTTCTGTATTTCTGCCTGTGTAAAAATAATTGTAATTGGATGAAATGTGGGCTGCATGAAATGGCAGCAGAATAATTCCACTCTATAGAACTACTACAGTTTTATTGTGGGAAACCTGGATATTATATTAGCTGAATAGCATAAACATGAGTTTTCGAGGTACATACATTTTTGAATGCATTGGAAGCCTCCCTAAAACGCCTAGAAGACACTGACTTTCCGTCTTCTCCTGCAGCCCAGTCCTGGGTTAGATCAGCCAAGCAGAACAGTGTCTGCAGAGTATTCAGAAGTGTTTGTTGTGAGTGATCAGCAGCCTGCTCTTGAGGGACAAAGAACCAGGGTCCTCAAGGGAGGTGAATGTCAGATGGGATGGCGTGACAAAATGAATTTCACAGAGACACTTGAACTCTCTGTGTCCAGAGTAGTGAAGCTGAACTCATGTCTCACTTTCATCAGTACCGAACTGTCCTCCAACATAAACATTAAAACAAAATATTAGCAATAGAATTCACAGTGAGTATCAATGAAAGGGTAGGTGCTGACTTCTGTTATTTTCATCTTTCCTATGGGATGGCTGCTTTAACCAGACATTGCACAGTAAATTAAGAATTCTGTGAAAAAAAATTGTTTAATTAAATAACTATTGAGTCTGAAAAGTGTCTGTGCTGGAGTGGGAGGGCAGAAAGAGCTGGAAAGATAAAGAAATTAACTAGATGGCAAATAAAGTAGACTCCTTAATATTGGGAAAATACAGCAATTGCTTCCTTTACTTTAGTGAATAAAAATTGTTGACTATGCTTCCAAGCACTAGGCTTGAATGAATTGATTACAAATAACTTACATTCTGAATTTTGCTTCCTTTATAATCAGTGAATTATCAATGAGCAGTTTGACAATTGCTCAGCTGTTTTTGTAGGCAGTTGTCGGGGAAGCCATTTTGCCATGCACAATGACCAGGAATTGTGCTGCATGCCCTGAGCACCAGCTACAATCTTCTTATCTGTTAGAGACCATAAACAAACAGGTTATGGAATGTTTCTGTTACAGTGCTCATAACTTCAGATTGCTTGTTGAATAATTTCTGCAAATAAGTAGCAATTATTTGTTAGCATCTCATTCTTGAGTGTACAGAACTCAGTGTGTGAGCCATTGATGAGTTTTGATGTCACATATATACGTCATAATCCCCCAAATCCTCTTTCTTATAGGAATAACAGAGTACCTAATAACTAGAGAATCTGCTGGGCATTGAAAAGTAGAGTTTAATCTAAAAGTATGTATGTCTGTCTGCAGAACAAGGAGAACGATTCTGTTGCCTTGTGGGTAAAGCAAAGTCATACATACCGAAGACCATAAATTTAATTATTAAATTGCTTACATGTTAACTAAAAGCAATTTTGGTTTTTAACATTACTTCCCAGTGAAGTAATGTTATAAAGTGCAGCCTATACCTCAAATGAAAGTAGTGAATGAAGTTGTCTGTTTTTGCATGGTTAGAAAGGAACTCATTGATACTACTGAATGTTACTAGTTTGATTTCTCCAAATATAAAGGGAAATTTCTGAATGAGTCTACATATAAGACACTGTCACTGAGTTTCAGAAGAAAGCCACAGGAAAAAAAGGAAAAGCAAGTGTTTTATGTTAAGATTGTTTAGATCAAATTGTTTACTTTAATTTTTTCCAGAGTTTTTTAGAAACAAACCTGTAAATTTTATTCTGTTTTCTAACTGCTCTGAAGTAAAGGCAACATAATAAACTCACTAGCTTGGCTATACTGTGCTTGGCTATACTGTCCATTTTCTCTGTAATTTCTGTTTTTTTTCCAAGTGTTTTGATATTGGTCAATTTGCCTGTTTTACTACATAAATTAATAGATATAGTCTATCTTAAAAAAAAAAAAAAAGGTGTAATTTTCTAGATTTGACCTATAATAACTTTTTTAACAGGGTTTATTGAGAGGAAGGGGAGGATGCAGCTTTTAAATATAAACAGAAATTGCCAGTTCTCATGCTTCCTGGGAGTCTTGTAGAAATCTGTGTTCAGAAAGTAAATATTCTGGGTAAGTCAATGTCTGCCAAGAGCATTGCATGTTCAGATGGGAGTTGACTCATAATCTGGAACATGGGACTGTAACACCACAATTATTTGGGTAGGTTGAAAATTGTTTTGGGTCTGGTGCTCACAGCAAACTATTAAAAGGCCTAAAATAGCATTAAGTGGTCATCAGGCATTTTTGGGCTATTTTCAGAACTCCTCAAATTTTACCTCTGATGATTGTGTGCGTTTGCTGTCTTTTAAGATATAGTGCAATAGAAAATAGAGGACCATTTTCCATGAGTGAGTGGCAGTTATAATGTCTGCACTACTACATCCCAGTAGGCTTTGGAGATTTAAAAGGGGTACCTTTACATATAATTTCTGCTGGTGAAGACCGATGCGGATGTTCTGAGTGGGTCTCAAATATGAGTTCATTCAAATTAAGTGAATAATAAATGAAGACTTATCCTTAGCTGATGCAATACTAGAGAATAAAGATCTTCGGAAAACATTTGTGTAGTAATACTTTTTCATGTTTTCTTCCTTCTTCAGATGATGTCTGAAACTATAGGGTAAAACTGACATGTAGGCAAGTTGTTGTTCAGTCACAGCCTGAACAAAGTAGATGGAAGGAAATGGGATGGTCTGTCTTCTGTTAATTTTCCTTCCACACCATCCCAAGGGTTTTTAGTGTTCAGATTGTCTTGGGTTGTGGGTTTGTCTTCTTCTGAGTGCTATTAGTTCAAATTCTTTCTTAACTTTGTTTGTTCTGGGTAATTATACAATCTTCATTACTGTATAGTGTGAAGTTCCTGCCCTGTAGTCCACACCATAACATTGGGAATTACCATCTTCCCATTTTATAGACAGAATTTAAAGCACCAAGATGTTTAACAATATACCCGAAGTCACACAGTCTATCTCTGCAATTGGTGGAAATGTGTTTAAAGGCTGAGACTCCTAGAGCATACATATGTTAAGCAGAAACTCACATTCTTCATTCTTATTTTCTCTGTTTTTTCTTGACTGATTTCTCTACTAAACTGCCAATTGGCATGCAGACAGAGATAGTAAAAATCTGATATTTTAGGCCGAACTCAGTGATATTTTGTGTCTAGTTCTTGTCTTGGCTTTCAAAGATATAGCTGGAGCTTCAGTAAGTGGTTCTGGATCTTGGACCAATGTTGGACATTGTCAGAAATGTACCTGTGCTGAGGGATATCTGGATATACTGAACCTCTGCTGATGGTAAATGGCCCAGAACATTTGTTTAGACATTGTGGTAAACAGTAAGTAGGATGAGGGACTGTCAGGTACAGAGGGAAAAACCCCAAATCAACACCCCAAACATAGCCATGCAAGAGAAAGATAGACTCATTGCATGTATTTCTGCAGTTTGAATTCTGGGCTAGTTTGGATTTAGAGTTTAAAAATAACATGTTAAAATTAATCTCTGAACAGGAAAGTGTAGGTTAAGCAACTCCAGGGAAGGCTGCCTTGTGGTCTGTCTCAGTGCTGGAAGTAAGACAAGCTGAACAAAACTGTCAAAAGTCTGCATGTTTTCCAAGGGCAGATTGCTGAAAACTCCTTAACACCAATAATTCTACAAATGCTTATCTTACAAGCCTTGTTGTCTGTATTGTCTCACCAAGCTGTTGTTGAGATAAAAGAGACTGTTGAAATCAAGGACTTACAAACCACAATGAGAAGATGACAGTCAAGAAAAAATGGTCAAATAGTTGCATTAATACCACATGGATGTCCAAGCAATCATTTGAGGTTTCTCTGTCAAAATTACTTGTACTGGAACTAGATGTGCTTTCCAGAAAATATGGCAAGATAATTACTTTTGCTAGTCTGCTGACCATTCTGCTTTCTGGAAATGGAATGTATTTGATTCTTTTTTTGCCTATTTCTGTACTTCTGTGAAGGTAAGCCTGACTGTAGCAATAAATAAGAAATGACCACATAATGCTATTTTAATCAATTAGAAAGAAAGATGCAGAAAAAATGGTTTCCAGGACGTACATATCCACTACGCCACAAACATGGTAGTTGGAAAATTGGAAAAAAAAAATTATTTTGTGACTAGATGAAAATAGTTTACATTCTTTGCTATTAGTAAATTAGACAACCTGATTCAGTAGGTAGCGTAAGATGAGGGACTGATAGTTGTTGACTTTCCGTGTCAGCAAGTACAGGGCCCTCACTAATAAATGAGGAGAGAATGTCAACTATGTTGGCAGGAAATGGCCAGTCATACAGCTGACAGCCAGTCTTGGCAAGGAATATATGTAATGGTTTGGTATTGCAAGCTGTTTGTAGTTAGCGTTACCAAAGCTGCCAGCCAATTGCCTCATAAGGTCTGCTGACAGCAGTAATCTAATCTGGTCTCCCATTTGTTCTTTGTTTTTATCTGCTAAACACAACTTCATCTTTCCCATGGTTGACTTGTGTGCTATTTGAAATCTGAACATTGCATTCAATCTTGTGGACACAAGAATAGTAGAGAAGTTATAATCAAAGTCATGCAGAGCTGGGCCTCTGGCAACAATTTTGCATGAAGATGTGTTCAGATATGAAAATAAACTTACTATAAAAGGGGAAAGAAATGTGGTTGCATTATTTTTCTCATAAATGTCCTGAAACTTTCAAGCTGAAGTTTGAAAGTAAGGAAATTTTCCATCATACCGAATTCTAAATAGATATAAGGGACAGGCTGGAAGAGGAAACTTTGAGTCAGTAATTGTAGGTGCAGTGGAAAACGGATTCGAGGCTATTTGCTTGATCAAAGAACAAATGGGTCATATGAGTTATGCTTGAACAAAGTAACTTACATAGAAAATAATCTTAAGTAAAATTCTACAAGATATGTTGATTTACTAGTTTTATTTCACATTATTTGTAGAAAAGCTGTTGGCTTAAGATTCATCATTGAAGAGTCAACAGGTTCTTATGGCTTTGGTTTACTTGAAAATAATTATTTCTGGGAAAGAAGTAGTATTAATTTACTATGTCTTTGTTCATATAAAGTGAGGGGGGTCTAGTGGGAAGGGTGCTATATTGCCTTCATTTCTTTCCTCCTCTAGAAGCTTCCTGTGTGTTGATGGCATATTCGGTTAGGACTAGTTCAAGAAAAGTATTGTGTATCAAAAAATGTTTCTAACAAATTTTAGGTGCCTATGCCTAGGAATTCAGTTCTCAAAGCAGCTAGCTGGGTAGAGCCAAGCCTTGTAACTGCCAGTTTTTTCAGATGTTAATTTCCCCTGCCACAGCATTTCTGGCCCTGCGCCTGTGCCCACATATGACTTGCTGCTATCATCATGTAGCACCTTGGCATTCATGCCAATGACCCACTGGCACCCCAGACCAGGCATTGCATAAGTAGCCTGTGCAAAATGAAATGGGCTTAATAGTTTCTTGTGCTTATCTGTCTCCAAATTGTCTTTATCTTGGTGGGGAAGATGTTTTCCCAGGAGGTGGGAGTTGCAGGGTCATTTTTGTCATGTGTTGAAGGCAAGTGATTTTGGGTTTCCTCTGGTGACTCCACTTGCCCTTCAATGTGGTGTTACGAGATCCACACTGAAGTGCTGTTTGGATACCTTGCTGGGGGCTGTGCCTTCTTTTCACCCTGAGGTCCCCTGAGAGTAAGATTCTGTGTTTCACCTGTGCAGTCTTATCCTCCCGGTTTTCCTGCCTTTCTGTTATAATGACAAAAAATCAAGGGATAGAAATGCTCTGTCTTAACTGGGGTCTTGTGAAAACAGAGGTTGTGAAAAATTCATGTCTTTAATAGTAGACACCTGTCTGTCAAAATGTAACTTTTTTCTCATTTATCTACGTTTCTCAAGGCTGCCAGGACATGTTTTCTTTTCTTGCATGAGCACAGCTGATAAAGGTGTTCAAGCTTCCGAAGTGTTTTTCCTCTAGTGTCAGGGGGCTGCTAAGAAATCTGAATCTGTTACGCAGAACCAGCAATTTTTAAAGCACTGCTTATGACAGGGTTCTTTTTCTTGACCTGGAAATATCAATAATCAGTTGGGTTAAGCCTCTGGGCATCAATGAAAAAAATCTTGATACTTCTGACTGCACAAATCCTCAGGGAACATAAATACATTTGCCAACACCCCCTATTATAAAGATAAAATGATGTTCTGAAGTTCAACTTTGAAAAAAATCCTTATGAACAATTTATATATAAACATCAGAACCTAAATGATTTAATAAAACAATTTTAACAAGTAAAACAAAGAATGAAACTACCCATAACCAGTGTGACTCCTTGTCTTTTACCAAGCTATTACTATTGACTAACTTAGTAGGAAATATGCAACAATTTTAATGCAAATTACAAACCAATATCCACATTTTTTTCCTTTAATCATTTAGTGCCAAGTATTACACGGACGTTTAATGATCTAAGCAGCCATTCACAATGATGAGCTGGGGAAGAAATGCAGGAAAAGAAGTGTAAGTGGTATTTGATGCTTGGGAGAAGGGAGGGAAAATGAGACCATCTAAACGTGTTCTATTCTCATGGATTTACTGATTGTGTTGTGTAATATGTCTTAGGGCAGTCTCATCCATGAGAAGAATGTATTTTTTATGCAAACTCCCAAGGAAGTCTCCTGTTTTGCAATCTTCTTGCAGTACTGGCAGGATAATGAGATAGGCAGTTGACACAATACTATTTGATCTTTTTATATTATTTCCTTTTTTTTTGCTACAGCCTTTCTGTTTTCATTCCTAGTGCAGGTGGTGTTTGATCCTTCTTGAAAGGATGAGACACATGTCCCCTCTTCAATGGAGTATCTGCAACTTCTGCTGCTGCTGTTGCACCTGCTGAAGTCTTCCCTTGCATGTCTCCTTATTCTGCAAGATCTTGAGGAAGCCAGGCATTGATGAGGAGGTTTGCTTGAAACAGCCAGATCTCCACGTTTTAGTGGCCTCTTAAAATAAATAAATTAAACCTTCATTTGTCTAATCCAAAACATATGTTTCCCTATAGGAATTATTTCTTTTCAGAATTTATCCTTCTTTTCTTAGCTCAAAGGGAAAAGCAAATGTCACTCAAGCCCAAAAGGATTTGCCCACATCACAGATCTATTGTTGAAAGTACATCAGAACTTCTCAATGATAAAATGCCAGAAATGGAGGCACTGAGATGAAATATGGATATGCGAGTGTGGTTTTGTCTCTTTGTGCCTGTAGGTTTTTTCCAATAAATAAAAATGTCAACAACAAAAAAGTATGTGTTTGATTGGAGAAATACGTTCTTTTTAAACTTTTAAAGAAGCAGTAGTGCATTTTAAGATTCTATCAGTTTTGCTGGCTAAAGAGGAATTCCAAGACAACACAGCTGTTCTGTTCTGGCTTAATATTTGTAGTCACAAACCTTTTTAAGAAATGGCAGTATTTTGTCTTGAATTTGATGTGTTTGTGCATGACAACCAGAATGAGAATTATACATGGAAAACAAGAGAGAGTGAGAAGAGGCAGTAAGGGAAGGGAGAAATGTCTACCAAAGTGGAATTGTATTTTCTTTAGCGATTAGTGGTCTGCTTTTTGTCTACTTAAATTATTCTCATCTCATCTGAGGTTATAGAGTATGATCTACCACAGCTATGAAATTGAGATGATGTAAAACCCCAATGGGAAAGGCACTTTTAGTATGAAAGTTTTCCAACAAATAGACTTGGAAAAGTAACTGAACTGCATTGTTCTTCCCATTCTTTATGCTTGGAGGAAAAAATCAGACTCCAAATCAGTCAAAGTGTAATAGTTCATGAAAATTAATTATAAATTTCCAGGGAAAAAATTTCTATTTGCCATTACATGAAAACCAAAATGAGTTGGATCTAAAAAGCATTGAGAAGTTCTTCCAAGTAGTGCAGCCTAATTGACAATGCTTATGATTGGACCTTGACTGCAGTAAAACACTGTCTGTGATTTTGGCAAGATTTGTATATTTTAATTTTTTTTATTATGATACAGTCATTCTCCAAAATGCCAGTACAGAACTAGTTTCCTGCAGAAGACAATAGAACAAGAGTAGTTACTTAAATTAAAAATGTGTTGGACCTAATTAATCTCTCTTTGTTGACTACTCTAGGGATAGTGGAATTAACACCAGGGGCTGCAGCCCATAACGGATCAGCTTAGACTTCTGAATTATTCTTTGCATAATATTAATGTCACTCATTTAGTTTTAATTTCCATACAATGAAGCTAGTAATAACATTTACATACTTGTATTAAAATTCATTTGTGCAGAGATACTCAGATTTTATTTTTAAAGTGATGGAAATACACTTACGTCTCACCTTAAAAGTGAAAAATTGAATGCTTACAGGTTTTAGGCTTCTCCATTTCACTTGAAAATGGCTAATCATTTGAAAGAAGAAAAAAGGGGAAGAGAAGTTTTCAAAACAATTCAAACCATAAAGCACATTGTGACAGACTATGATGAGTTTCAGAAAGTGATACAAACCATTCCCTGCTCATTGTATGATTTTGACCTTCTATTTATCCATTATGTTGTCCAACATTTGTTCCTAGCTTCCCCATTGAGAAAAACCTTGGAGCTCCAAGTTCTGTTTTAACTCTTGATCTTCTGACCTTGAGAATTGAATTCTATTATCTACAAATGAAGAATGAGTTGAGAGGCTTGGAGGCAGGTTTCAGTTCTTCAAACTGAATTCAGGGAATTGAGTTAGAAGATTTCAGCACAGTTCCATCACAGCATGGATGTGCGTCAAAATACCATGTTTTGATGATGGCATGATACTGTTGAAGTAAAAGTGATCAATATGCTCTTCTTAAAAACAACCAAAAACCCCACCACCACCACCAAAACTTACAGTAATTGCTGTATCTGGCTCATTTGCTGAAGCTGTTTACCTGAAACAAAAGGTCTAACTTACCCAGCCTGTTATAAGTTAATCTGCTGGGCTGAATCTCATGTGACAGAGTACCTTTTCCTTAGAGAAGGCAACAGAGTGTCTCTTCTGAAAGCATGTTCTGATCTTACGACTGAATGAAACCTTCTGCTTTAACTTGGTCAGCCCCGAACTGGTCAGGCAGTTGGACTAGACGATCATTGTAGGTCCCTTCCAACTGAAATAGTCAGTGTTCTATTGTATTCTAAAGGAGTTTGAGGGGTGTAAGAAAGAAAGCTTTGGAGAGCATGGATAGTTCCCAACTATGAATGGGAAGCAGTAACATTTTAACATGTTATAAACTGGTACAAATAGAAAAACTGATCAGTATGCATCATTCCTTCCATGTTTTTTTTCTGACTTGGGCACTTTAATTCAGCCAGCTTTGTGACATGTTCATTTCTGTCAGGATTTACATTTATTAGGTTTATGTTATCTTAATGCCAATCTAGTGCAGATGAATATACTGGAGATATTAATAAAAACATGATACTCAGCACAAAGGACTTGTAAAATATTTGTGGTGGTCTGCACGTAGTTAGAGCTGAAGATATTCAAAGGAGAAGGCAGGAGTTTGATATCTTCCACTGGGAGTGTGTTTCCTTCACACAGCAATAAATATATTTATTATATTCATTAGATTAGTGGCTCTTGTACAGCTGCCATGGGATAAATGAACAGTCACTTATGACTTTTTTCCTCTTACTAGGAGGAAAATTGAGAGAATGTTAATAGTTGATAAGGTAATTTAGACTGGAACTGCATTGTGCAGTGTTGGCATCTATTTACTGACATTTTAAATGTTTCTAATAAGAGGTTAACTTTGCTGTTATTTTCCTCAATATATCACATAAGGTAAGCATGCAGTGAATGTTACATCTGTTTCCATCATTAGCTAGGATATTTGTTCTTTTATGAGTTGATGTTGTGCATGGGAGAGAACGAGCAATTGCAAAATAAAAGGATTTTTCCTTAGTTTGCAAATGTCTGAAGGCAGTTCTGATTAGTTCTGGATTCTTTTGAACCTCCATCATTTGAAACAGCTCAGACCTTTAATTCAACCATTTGTCAGACTCGATAGAACATCAAACAATTAAATGAAAATACATGAAAAACACATGTTTAAAAAAGAATCCACATGTGCAAAAAACTCCTTTAATGGTGCTCATCATCTCTGCTGTAAACCCAGATGAAACTTCCAGGTTTTATGTATTTCCAGTGCAGTATCATATTCAAATCTGTGTTAACAATTGATAAACAACTAAAAATTTGATAAAGCAGTATTTTGGACATGACATACTGTATTAATTTTAAAAGTTCAGGTTTTACTGACTTCAGTTGTCTGCTTCCTCTTTTTCCCCCATCTGAACTTTGAAAAAGACACTTTTGACCTTTTATTTGTGCCCATTCAACACTTTTGTGTAAATTAGTTGCACATGTACATTTCTGCATGCTGTCTCTGTGTAGATGATGCGTTGTAAATATGGGAGAGTTCTTTTGTGTTTTCATGAGGATGGGATTTTAGAAATGCAGCCTCGGTGCAGGAAATGCATTTGACTGCAAGCTGCTTGATTGATTTATATGCAACTTGAAAGATTTATATGCCACTTCCTGGCCTGTATCAGAAATAGTGTGGCCAGCAAGAGTAGGGAAGTGATTGTCCCTCTGTACTCGGCGCTGGTGAGGCCGCACCTCGAATCCTGTGTTCAGTTTTGGGCCCCTCACTACAAGAAGGACATTGAGGTGCTGGAGCGTGTCCAGAGAAGGGCAACGAAGCTGGTGAGGGGTCTGGAGCACAAGTCTTATGAGAAGCAGCTGAGGGAACTGGGGTTGTTCAGTCTGGAGAAGAGGAGGCTGAGGGGAGACCTCATCGCTCTCTACAATTATCTGAAAGGGGGTTGCAGAGAGGTGGGTGTTGGTCTCTTCTCCCAAGTGACTAGCAACAGGACAAGAGGAAATGGCCTCAAGTTGCACCAGAGGAGGTTTAGGCTGGATATTAGGAAAGATTTCTTTACTGAGAGAGTGATGAAACACTGGAACAGGCTGCTCAGGGAAATGGTGGAGTCACCATCACTGGAGGTGTTCAAGGAACGTGTGGACGAGGCATTGTGGGCCATGGTTTAATGGGCATGGTGGTGTTGGTTGATGCTTGGACTTGATGATCTTACAGGTCTTTTCCAACCTTAGTGATTCTCTGATTCTATGATTCTGTGTAATGCTTTTAAAATATGGCGTTGATTCTGTACGGAAAAAAATGTGCAAAATATATTGATAACTCATTCCTCCCAAATTATTTTGGAGGGCCTTGCTTATTTTTATTGTTCAGTGTACTGTAAAGTGGATCTTTTATTATGCAGGTAGGTGAACAGATAAGGGGGAAATTTTGTATCATTTGCAAGGTAGAACCTGCATACTGAAAATTCCTTGCCTTGTTCCTTTTCTTTCCCCCACTACAGCTCATTAAAAATATCCTGGGTTTTATCATCTAACTGAAATTTACAACTATAATCCTCTTGGAATCTGCAGTTGGGACTCCTTTCTCGGGATGTGGAAGTGCTGTAGTCATCGTGTTGTGGTGGTGTTGTCTCCCCCTGCCCTTCCCCTGCCCTCCTCAATGTTTGCAGAGAACTGTAAGGCTTACTGTGATTTTGAAAATTTCAAACTCTATTGAAGTTCCTATAGAAATACATTATATCATTATTAGATTGTCTGCTATTATAAGATTGTTTTCCACCTTAGTCCCCTCAAAATAAGGCACATAAAAAGAACATTTTAACCACAAAAAGTCATGTCGTCAGGTATTAAGAAACGTTAGTCTCAGGGTCATGTAAATATGCATTCTTACGCTTGTTCAACCTTTTTGTGCTTTATAACAAAATTCTTTCACATTCAGCTGAACAACTGTTGTTTCCTAGCACTGAAACATTTCAAGAGTAGCTGTTAAAGTCTGACAAAATATGCAAGTGAAAACGAAATGTGTTAATGGATAATAGAGGAGCCAAGGAAAGTTGTTTGAACAAAATTAATTTGTAGACATAAAAGGCATCATGGATGCACGCTACAGTTCTTTATGTGTTTAAATCAATGCAAGTTAATGTGCTGTATGCTCACTGATGGCGCTGGAAAGTTATTGTTTTCTGCATGTGCCTGATTTATGTGAATCTGATTGCCAGAGAGCAGGAGAATCCTTGTGAACTTGCGACAAAAGAAAGAGATATTTCTGGTTGTCTGTTGTGTGTTAAAAAGGATTTAAAATACTAATGTATACACAAAACTTGAAAACATAGCAAGAAAGTAACAGTTGAAGAAATAGCTACAACATTTTATAACAATTTATTACTTTTGTGTGATCATGCATAAATTTAACGAGGATTATTTTGTTTGCCAAGTCCAAACTATATTTAGCATTAAAGGAGGAAATAATTTGATTTGCAGTGTATTTTGTCTCTTACATGAAACTGGAGATTTAATCAGGGTTTAAAGTTGAATTTACTGCTTTTTTCAGAGGAACTCGACACATTTTGCCATTAGAAAAAAAAAAAGAGAAATTTAAAAAAAGATCAAACCAGGTTCTTTAATTTTTAAAAAAAGATTAAACAAAGGCCTTTTACTTCTTTTGCAGCTGCTAATTCATCACACCTTATCTTTGCACACAAGCTTGGGCCATAAAAATAGTCATTTCCTTTATCCATCATGTCATATTTTAGGACAGGCTAAAAATAACACAATGCAAGGCAGGATATTGCCACAGTGAAAACATCTTGCATTTCCAACATTTGGAATATATTAACCTTGCAGTCTCCTTTCCTTGCAAAGGTGTCACGTTGGTTTCCCTAACTTCAGAGCTGTGTTAGAAAAACTGCACCCAAGCTTGGTTACCAGAATAATATAAATACTACTTCATGCTCTTGGAATTTCTTATTGCAATTGCTGTAACTTCATATGTCTTCCGTTTTTTTTCACAATATCGAGTACTGATTGGCTTCATTATAGAAGTAATTGTATTCCACTCTGAATTCTTTGTTGTTAACCTATATACATAAAGCTGGCTTAAATTATTTAAAAAAAATAAGTATGTATGGCAGTGGAAACTTTTCAACAGCAATATGTAAATCTCCTGAGACTAAATGTATTATTATAAAACAACCTTGGAACAGAAATGCTTTGTAGGAAGAAAGAAAAATTGCAGAGAAGGAAGACCTCTTGGCTGCATTCTGAAACTCATACTGAAGCAGCACTTGTTGGGAGAGTTTGTGTCGGTTAGAGGCGGAGACCACGTTCTTACGCGCTTGGTCTTTATCGCAGCTTTGCATTTTGCTGACAGTCACCTCACAGAAATCACTTACTGACTGCTGTCTGTTAGCTGTCTGCTGCACACATCTGAAAGGCAACAAGGGTTTTCTTGCAGCTTAATTAGATTGAATGGAGCTTGGCCCTTGTTATGATTTCATCCCTGAATCTCAAAGGATATTAAGGCTCCTCTGTGTGCCCACTTAGAAAAGAATTTTCATGTGTGTTAGGTTTACACAATGATGTAGGTGAAAAATATTTAGATGAATTTGAATATTTTGTTCCAGTGCATCACTAATATGGGGTAAATGTATGTCTTCTCTGTGAAATCTCTTTGTGGGTAGGTTTGCCATGATAATCTATATTACACATCCAGGAGGAGGTGCCGAGTACCCCAAATGCTGATCTAGCAATGTCTTTAACTCATGAACTCTGAACAAAAAGGTACAACTTGAGAAATATAGAAGTAAACCATAGAGTGAAAAACTGTAGAGCCAACAGAGCTTGTCTAATACATTAGCAATAGTTAAGTGTTGCAGGAATTTGTTCAGCAGAAATCTTGAACAGAAATAGACAATGTTTTTAGAAATACTCTGTAGGATACCACTCTAGGAAACTACATTAAAAATTAAGAGCTGTGCAAAGCAAATTTTTTGTCTCCGTTTTGCTTGCTAATGTGTAAATTGCTGTAGAAGTAGCCATTTCCATAGTAAGACATTTAGTAAACAATACTGACAACAACTACTAAACAATAGTTGTGATCTACTCTTCTTTCCTGCTTGAAGGTCTGGAGGTGAGACTAGAGCTTGATTATGATCTGGAAGATAAACTAAGCACTCACTGCTTAATTTTGGGGCATGTATCTTTTTATTGAAGGCTTGATTTATCAGCTCTGGGTTTTTGTTTTTCTGTTGGTAATGGGTTCTTTTGTGGGAAACTAGAAAAGGAGGGAGAAGAAATCCCATCCGCTGTAAACCTCTATAAAGCATACACTCTCAAATGATACTGTATTGTAGCTATGCTTCACAGAACACATGCATCAAAGGACTTTCTATTGCAGCCACTGCAGCTTACCTTGTAGCTCCTCATTTCATGCTGATCTTTCACAGTCAGGCCTAACTTATTTACACTGCATTTAATGACATGCAATACTTCATTTCTGAATAGATGCAAACAGGCAGCAAATTGGAAATACAAGCTAAAGAGATACAGGTGGGTGTTATCACATAAACAGAATTTGGTTTTCTGAAATTACAATTATGACACCCCTGGATGTTCTCTGATCCTGCCATATTATGATATGACAAATGTATATTGCCGTGATTTCTCTGGTGATGCTCACAGTTGCTTCCTTGTCAGTTTTAATAGCAAAGCAACTGGACAGACTAAATTGAAATGATTTATCCTCTATGAATGTCATAGTCAAAATACACTGTCACAGTAACAGGTTAGGCTTTCTCCTGCAATAAAGTTAGAATGCACAACAAGATGCTTTTGCTTGGAACCACACCATGTTTCATGGTGTCACTGATACTATTGTGTTTTACAGAGTGACTTGCATGAGGCAGCTCCCTCTGCCCTGCTCTCTTCCTTCTGCCTCCTCCTTTCTTCAGTTAATCAAGGACAAATGTTATTCCAAAAGGTCTCATCTCTTTCTTGATAAAAGGATCTTTTTCAAGAGACAAGTAAATGCTTTAAGTGAACCAATTTTCTCTTTCTTTGTCCCTAAAATGGTTTATCTGGGGAAGAAAAGACAGTTCTCTGTGTTCCCTGAAAATGGTCATAGGGCAGAAAAGTATGGCTGGCTGATGTAGAGGAACGTGAAGAATTTGAGAACAAACTGTTTCACCTAACTCTTTTAGTTTTGAATTCTACCCATGTTTACAGTCCTTTTTTTCTGGTGTTTGGGGGATTTAGTTTCTTAAATTAATGCATATGCTTATTGTATGTATTACGTGGAAGTAACTTTATGTGATTATTTCTACCTGCAACAGTGATATAAAAATATCCCTTTCTTGCTGCTAGAAAAAGAGACTCATTCAGGAATGTTTGAATTATTTATGTTTTAAGTTTAGAACACTATGTCAGAAAGTGAGAAAAAGCTTCCAATGACCCCTCTGATCTCAGTGTGTCACCTGTTTGTTCTTTAACGAAGAAATACTTTTAAAACAGTGCATTTTAAAGGAAGATACTAAAAAAGAAAATAAATACATTACCAGGTTGAGTCCAAACAGGGAGATGTGAGGTAGGCACTCTACTGATAGTGACTTCGTTAAATGTGCCTGCTCAGTAATGTACCTGAAAGTAATGATTACTTCTATGTCATCAGTGAAAACAGCAATCAAACGCAATAGCATAATGCAACTCCATAATATTTTGTGACAGTTCTAGCTGCCTGGCAGCATCTCAGTAAATGACATACCCACTGGTAGATAGTGTATGAATGTTTCCTTATCTCTTAATTAATTTGTCTAAATCATTGAGTTATTGCATAAACACACCCATCTCCTTTTGGTTGTACTGCAGATAGTTGCTTAATAGGAAGAATGTTTGTTACTGTGAATCTAAGGCAGAAGAAGGTGCTTCCTGAAAGCCTGAGAAAAGTACTGAGGAGCTGCAAGGGGGTGCATTTCAGATGCTGCTCCCCCGTTCCATAGTGCTTCACTGAGGTTATCTCAGTCCAGACCCTGCTGGGGATGATACTTTTCAGGGGTCCCAGCTTCAGGGACTACCAAGACTTTTCATGATGAACAGGAGAGATGGGGTTTGCCATATCTGAAATCAGGGCACTTAGGAGTTAGGCATCTCAGTGCCCAGCGCTGCATAGTACTACTTCTTCTGTGGGTTGCAGCCTGGACCATTACCTAAACAGAATATACATACAATTACCTTTCGAGATCAAGTGGTTAAGTGGTAAAAAGAAATAGTTTGATCATGATAAGCATAATATTGCAGCACAAACCACCTCTGTATCTGAACCCATTTAAACCAGTCAAGATAATTCTGTGCTTCAATGTTCTTGAAAGATGATAAACTTGTTTAGTTTAATTTGTTTTCCATTCAGCAGCATACTTCTGCTTGTAGACAGAAGATATTTTGTTCTCTATTTATGCTTTCATTTTTAATAGCATCCATTTACCAATTTCAAATAGGTTTACCTAAAACTGTGCCCAGAGGGAAAAAACCCCAGCTAATTACTACTAGCATTTGCAATGCCTGATTAACTTATAATGATATATTAGTAAGGCCATCATTTAATATTAGGATTGACATAAAGACAGAAGAGGGAGTGACATAATTTTAATAAAAGCCTGATTATTTGCAAATGGAATGGGAGGCCACCATGAGTAGTATTTCTTCATTGTGTTTCTCCTGCAAGAAGAAACTAAATTCTACTTGCTTTCCTTCTGTGTAGTTTCATTCATCTCTGAAGTAAACTGTATGATTTGTGTACAAATGTCTTGTAAATTTGGTTTGATATAGAAAGCAGAATTACAATATGTATGGTGCCTTAGTGATTTTTTTGCATGTTTATATTCTAAAACATAATTATTCAGCTATAAATATTTGGTGGGAGTAATATGTTTATATACTTGTAGCATAATGGAATCACTAAATACTTTAACTGAACTCAAACTTACCAAGTTGAAGTTACTAAGAAGGATGAAGGAGAGAAGTCTAGTAACTATATGTAATGCACAGCAACATATCTAAAACAGAGGCTGTGCATATGGTGAGATAACTGCAATTTAGTAGTTTATTTGCAACATTATGCTAAAACACTGTGGTGTGTTTGTAGTGTGTATGTGGCGTGCAACAGAGATAAAAGACAATACCTTTTCCTCACAAAATGAAAAATTTTGTGAATCATGAAGTAATAGAAGCAAGTTGTAGCAATAAGAAATACATTAGCTTTTAAAGAATCAGTTCAAATTTTTGGTCTATTTGGGAATAAAAGCTCCTCTAAAATAACCTCCATCACCCATTCAGTATTGTATGTACTATATGGGTACTGTGATAACGAATTAAAATTGTTTTTCTTAGATTTAGTGAGATAGTTTATATTAGAAAAAGACAGGCTAGTAAATGCTCATGCACTGTAGGCTGGTATAAATCATTAAGTAGTCTGATAAAGAATATTTTGTATGAGTTTTCTTACCAAGTAAGATTCTGAAGACTCGCAGGTAATATTTTTCCTAAATTATGTAAAGCCTCACACTGTGCCTTGTCAAAGTAATTTTCCTAGAAATAATTACTTGTGGTGTATGGAAATACATCACGACTACTTTTTCAGCCAGCATCGGTTACAGTGAATTTTGCACCTGGGAAAAGAAATTGCACACAAATAAACAGTTACTGAAAAAAAAAAGAGAGTTCTTGGTTAACTGGGTATCCTGACTGAACTCTCTTCAAACCATGTCTGCATTCCAAAAAAGGAAAATTTTTGCCATGAAATTTTGGTGGATGCATTTCTATAAGCCGTGGCTGGGAATATGTATTCCTTACAGATATAAATCAGAGTGGCTTATCTGAAGTCAGTATAGCTATCACAGAATCACATAATCATAGAATTACTAAGGTTGGAAAAGTCCTGTAAGACCACCAAGTCCAAGCATCAACCCAACACCACTATGCCCACTAAACCATGTCCCACAATCCATGCCCACATGTTCCTTGAACACCTCCAGTGATGGTGACTCCACCACTTCCCTGGGCAGCTTATTGCAGTGTTTCACCACTCTCTCAGTAAAGAAATCTTTCCTAATATCCAGCCTAAACCTCCCCTGGTGCAACTTGAGGCCATTTCCTCTTGTTCTATCACTAGTCACTTGGGAGAAGAGACCAACACCCACCTCTCTGCAACCCCCTTTCAGGTAATTGTAGAGAGCGATGAGGTCTCCCCTCAGCCTCCTCTTCTCCAGACTGAACAACCCCAGTTCCCTCAGCCGCTCTTCCTAAGACTTGTGCTCCGGACCCCCACCAGCTTCATTGCCCTTCTCTGGACACGCTCCAGCACCTCAATGTCCTTCTTGTAGTGAGGGGCCCAAAACTGAACACAGGATTTGAGGTGCGGCCTCACCAGAGCCGAGTACAGGGGCACGATCACCTCCCTGCTCCTGCTGGCCACACCATTTCTGATACAGGCCAGGATGCCGTTGGCCTTCTTGGCCACCTGGGCACACTGCTGGCTCATCTTCAGCCGGCTGTCAACCAACACCCCCAGGTCCTTTTCTGCAGGGCAGCTTTCCAGCCACTCTTCCCCAAGCCTCTAGAGTTGCATGGGGTTGTTGTGGCCAAAGTGCAGGACCTGGCACTTGGCCTTGTTGAACCTCATACAGTTGGCCTGGGCCCATGGATCCAGCCTGTCCAGATCCCTCTGCAGAGCCTTTCTACCCTCAGGCAGATCAACACTCCCGCCCAACTTGGTGTCATCTGCAAACTTGCTGAGGGAGCACTCAATCCCCTCATCCAGATCATCGATAAATGTATCAAAGAAGACCGGCCCCAAAACTGAGCCCTGGGGGACTCTGCTTGTGACCGGCTGCCAACTGCATTTCACTCCATTCACCACGGCTCTCTGGGCTCGGCCATCTAGTCACTTTTTTACCCAGAGAAGGATACACATGTCTAAGGCACGAGTCGCCAGGTTCTCCAGCAGAATAGTGTGGGAGACAGTGTCGAAGGCTTTACTAAAGTCCAGGTAGACAACACCCACAGCCTTTCCCTCACCCACTAGGCGGGTCACCTGGTCATAGAAGGAGATCAGGTTGGTCAAGCAGGACCTGCCCTTCATGAACCCGTGCTGGCTGGGCCTGATCCCTTGGTTGTCCTGCATGTGCCCTGTAAGTGTCCTCAAGATGAACCTCTCCATAATCTTCCCCAGCACCGATGTCAGACTGACAGGCCTGGAGTTCCCTGGGTCCTCCTTCCGGCCATTCTTGCAGATGGGCATGATGTTCTAATGTCAAAGCTGTGATTTTTAATTATATCTTTGCTTTAAACTTACTTGCAAGAATTAAAAAACATTTTCTTGCAACTATTATGGCTGAAATTAGATAAATGTTCTTTGCAGTGTCTCCTTACTTCGAATGGTGTGTTACTTCCATGGAAGAAAGCATTCTGCTGAACTTGAATAAAATTAAGATATTTTTTCATGTAATTTCTATTGTGTTTTCCACTAATTTAAGACTAACAGTTAAAATTAAAAGTGTTTGATATAATCAGTTTCTAGAACTTCATTTTTCAGGAGATAAGAAAGAAATCTCTCAGTTTCAGAGTTCCAGGTCTGAAGCATCTGTTCATGTTAGCAGGTGTGTATCTTATGACTCTTCTTACTGAATTTCAGAGCTTAATCACTCAATATCAAATGCACACTTAGAGTTGTAGTTGCTGTAGGACTTTCTGCCTGACATTCTTGAAATATTTTACAGATACAGTTAATCATCTTTGCTCCATTTTATTGATAGTGATACAAAACCAGATTAGTTATGACTCCAAGCTCATGTGTCAGTAGCAAAATATGGAAGAAAGCTCAAGTTTCTCATAAGGCAATAGCTCTCCCCTTCAATAATTAATTTAGTGTGATCTATGTGTATAAAATATTGAATGGATACTTGTAATATGACTTAGATATTTTAATCTATTTAAGCCTGGATCATAGTTTTAGTGCATATCAATACTGATCGCTGAGTTTCTTCTTTACTCTCTTCTTATGGGAAAGGGCTGCCAAATAGAGCAGCTAAGGAAGATGTTAAAGTGTGTAGAAAATAATGGAGGATTTAATGGAGTATATATGAATATGGAATACCCATACAAATTCTTATTGCTTTTCTTTGCCTGTACCTCTTAAGCAATTTTATTGGCCTGTAACTATATTTTCATAATTCCCTTACAGACAAAAATTGATTCCTTAGTAAATGAATAATATTATTAATGTTTACTTGGTTAAAAAAAGAATCAGATAGTTACAGAGCCATGGTAGTTATGCTGATGATTTAAAAAAAATGCAACATGAACACGTCTTACTTCAGCATCATCATCTAGCTCACTTAACTGAAGAGTGTGTACCCTCAAGCTCAGTATGAGTCATAATGATTTTATTTGCTTTTGTACAGAGGAAATATTTTCATTTCAATTACTTTTGCTGAAATTCCTTCTTGAGGAAATATCAACATTAAAAGGTTTCCCTCCTCATCCTACCTTCCATGTCTCATTAATATATTGTACTTGCTGTATTTTCCCTCTAGGTGTTGGTCATGAGTGTTTCTCCTGGATGGCTCTGAACATTCTTATTTCTGGTGCTGGTGAAATACTTTTGGCTTAGAATAACCCTCTATCCAAAACCTGATGGCGTTACCTATGTAAATTCCAGAAGATCAGACTTTGAACCTGACTTCATGTGTAGTTCCTTTTGTGGAAAGTAATGTGTCTATGCTTCATTGCATTAGGCCATGTCTCTTCTGTAAGGCTTCTCTACAACTATACCATTGTTCTGAGTTGACAAAGCTGTGTCTGAAACCTTGTTGTGAGCATGTGATATTGTTCTTGTGAATAAATTAGTATAAGGATGGCCCCATGCTAGTCTGCACATTTTAAATAATAGTTAGAAGTATATCAGCAACACCTGGATATTTTTGCATGTTTTGTAGTAGGAGGTG
This sequence comes from Gavia stellata, assembly GCF_030936135.1. Classification (NCBI taxonomy): domain Eukaryota; kingdom Metazoa; phylum Chordata; class Aves; order Gaviiformes; family Gaviidae; genus Gavia; species Gavia stellata. Next base: position 67,242,638 of record NC_082637.1, read on the forward strand.
GCAGTCACATGGTGAAACCTTTTTCTGCCACTACCTCTAGGTTCTTGAGTGTTTTATTGAAGTAAAGTTACTTGTGATTTCTCAAACCACGCTCTTCAGAAAGAGCTCTTCAGAAGCAGTACTCCTTCCTTCCTTCCTTCCTTCCTTCCTTCCTTCCTTCCTTCCTTCCTTCCTTCCTTCCTTCCTTCCTTCCTTCCTTCCTTCCTTCCTTCCTTCCTTCCTTCCTTCCTTCCTTCCTTCCCTCCCTCCCTCCCTCCCTCCTTCCCTTCTCTCCCTCCCTCCTGTCCTGCCACCTGTCCTCCCTCCCTCCTGCCCTCCCTTCCAAAGTGGCACTGGAGTGTCTCCAGAACTCCTTCAATATGGCATGACAAATCCTGTACAAGAATTGTCTTGAAAACAGTGTCCTCCTATGATGCTGTTCCTGAACGGAGTGGATGCTATATCACACATTTTCACTTTTCTAATTTTTTACAATTAGTACCTTGCACAACAGAAAGGCATCTCCTGTGCTATCCTTAAGATTTACTTGCTACAAAAAGATTGACAGAGAAGAAAAAATGCCGTATCAGCGGGTAAAGGTAAATTGATTCTAAAAGCTGCAGTTTGGGAACTGAGAGATGGGGTCTTTTTTTTTTTTGTGTTGTTCAAAATGAAAAGCCCAAAAAGTCAAAGCCTAAAGGCAAGGATGCCTCTGGACCTCCCAACATATATTAAGTATATCTTTATTATGTGTAGTATATTAGCCTCTGGAGTGTCCCTCTCTTGGGTCTGATTTCTTCTACTCCTCCATCTTCATTTTTCTGAATCTTCTCATTCTGGTATTCCTGTTTCATTGTCATTTTAAAATATTGTTGCTCAGTCTCCTGGTTTTTGATTTTGTGATACTGAACCAAACCTGAGAAGATGTTCCTTGATAAGCAAATAAATAAGTTGCTATGTTTGTAATTTCTGATTTGGTAACAGGAGATAAAATGTGACTGGATAAAATTGCACCTGTCCATTTTGGGAAACTTAACTGATGGTTTCTGGTGAATCCTTTTTTTCATTGAAGATTTAGTAGTTTTATGACTAGCATGGAAGAAGTTGATAATTCATTTTCTAGATCCAATGAATCATTCTGCATTCTGGTATGGTCACAGTTGACAAACTTGCTGGTAATTTCAGCCTGAAGGCCAAGTACTAAATAAGCAGTCAGGGTGAACACTTGTTCCGACAGATGATTCCTTCACAACTGGCTGGAGACACACTGACAAGGAAGGGAGCAGAGGCTGGTAATACACCTTTTCTGTGTTTAAGCAGCAGAGACACTTAATGCTGTATCAGGCTATTACCTTTCTTGGGTTAAAACTGTGGTTACACTAATCTAAGCAGATAGGGCTGTGTGAACAGGTGTGGTGGCAATGTGCAGCTCACAGCAGACGTCTCAGCAGACAATTTGTTCCATTGATATTTGACAGAAATCACCAAGTGTGATGCTCATTTTTTCATGAACTTTTTAGTACATTGTAAACAATCTGCAATCACTTATCCTATGCTTGTCTCACAGTTCATGAAGAAACAATACTTCAAAATATAAGAGTCAGATGATCTCAGGATGCAAGAATGCTTCAGATGCTTTCAGAGTCCTGTTGAAACATGCTTCCATTTGGCAAAAGCAGGAAATGTTAATTTTCAGCCCTTTTATAAACACAGAAATTCTCTGCAAAGGGCATTCTGTTGCCCAAGCAAATGCACACTTGAGCGTTTCAGAACTAATTAGTGGTTTATATTGTTCACTTTGAGTATATTTGCTACAGTAACAACTAGAAAACAGCTTTCTGAGTTCAGGTGTTAATTGAGTCCACCTTTTTTCTTTTCCAATATATTTCTGATTCCAACTTGTTCACGTCCTTCTCACATGAAATTTAGCAAGCATGCATCTATTTCCTATGCACCCTTCAGACTCCTTTTTATTTTCCCCTCCCTCTACCCAAGGTTATAAAACTCAAATATGTGCCTTTGGCTCATACAGTTTTCTTTCTAGTGTTAGGAAGAATTCTTTTGCTGAATCAGGTAAGAAAAACACCTGTACATTTTGCAATAACTCTATTTGCTTAAAGTATTTAAAGGACTTTAACTACACCTTCTCAAGGCTATTTTTCCTTTCTGCTAGCTTATGTTTTTCAGGCTGCTTGCTGCATTAAAGAACATGTGCTTGCAATGCTAGTAGTCTGCACGTTGTTCCAAGAAGACTGAAAACAAATGTGAGAGACATGACTTAGCATTCTGTAACTTCTGCGGGAAACAAAATTGTGTACGTTTGTGTGTGAGCATAGTATAAAAGTTAGTTTATAGGAAGGAAATAGTTACTGAATATTTTCCATACCAACACAATAGAGTAATAAGTGTGCTCTTTTTAATTGACTGAAAATCATTAACAGTGCTTCCTGGTTGGTAGGAAGTTGTACTCCTGATTTGAAAATTCCCCCATGCAGTCCATTGTTAAGGACACAATAATATACTTCAACTCTGTAGCCTGGAGTTACATGCCTATCTCCAGTGCCCTCAGAAGTAAAGCAAACAACTTCGGATTTCAGCGCGAGGCCAAATAAAGTTTTACGCTTTTCTCAGAACTCCTGTCATGAATGTGAAATGATGAAAGCTTATTTTGATGATTACAAGCTGGTGGAATGTCTTCATGTATAGAACAAACTATGTATTTTTAGTAACAAACTAGGGCCAGGTTTTCCGGGGATATATGCAGACTGTGTTCACAAAAGCTTTGTGGTTTTTACTTCCTTTTTAAACCTTTTTCTTTCTCTAACCTGTACTCACATTTACAGTGGCTTTTTGAAAAAAAAAAAAAAAGGGGTGTGTGTGTGGGGAACAGGGAAAAGAAAAGATGATGATTGTTGTCAGAAGTTGTCAGAAGTGAGAATACTTTCACTCAAAGCAAAAAAGATTTTCTACCAAAAAAGGTAACATATATTTTCTTATATAAGAAGACAATACTTTTAAACTGTGATTCTTCTTATACTTGAAAGTCTGCATTATATCCTGCACAGACTTTCTGGTCTCCTAAATCACTTTGAATTTTGAAATGAAGATTCCTATTATGATTGCACAAATTTAAATTTTGGAGCTTTTGCTAGCAGTCTTTAAACAGAAATCCCTCCCTCCATAGATTTAGTATTACTTCTCTGCCTTGTAGATCTGTGTTTTGTCGATAATGTTGTAATATCTGTCTTACCAATATTTCTTATTTTACATGTGTCCTGGGAAATAACAAATTCTATTTTCTGTAAGGAAAAAACACGTGCTAATGTCTTCAGGGTATGTGCCTAATATCCATTTAGAAAACCACAGCCATCAAACTGAACACTTCCCTTTTCCTCAGAATAACTCTATAACCCAAACTACACCAATGCCTTGGCTGTCTCCTATTTTCCGGGTTGGGTTTGTGTATGCTCAATTAAATTACACTACCATTGCAGCAATGATGTGTTTGCTCAGTGAGTTCAGTTCCTCCTCTAATACACATTATTCTATTGACTGACAGGGTCTTAATCCCCTTTTACTCAGACTGCATCATAGCTGTATGCCTCCGTGGCAGTAAGGGGTGAAGGATCTTCATTCCTCCAGCTGTGCCCCTCAATTGTAGGTTTGCCAGTATGGGAGAGCATGTATATAATTACAATTGCAACCAACCCAGGAAACCAAGCCTTTCTGCTTCCATTAGAAAGGCATTGGTTGCAATCTGGGAAATTAGAGTTCTGAGTTACCATTTGAATTTGGATTATTCTTCTGCTGGCTGCCTTGTAGAGATGGAGAAGTCCTCTGACCTCAAGTCATTAAGCCTATCAGCAGTGCACACTTAGTTTACTTTCATCACTTTCATTTTCTCAGGGTGTCAGGTACCTGGAACAAATGGTTGACTTCTCCTGACAACTAACTGGTGAATACTTAGGCAGGTTTCCTACAACAGCTGTGCTGCAGGCTTAAAAACAAACAGGAGTTCTGTGCCTTGTGTTTCATGGTGCTGGCAATGGAGCCTGGAATGAGCTCTGCTCCACACTACAAATAATATTCCTCTGAACAATGTTTTTCCACTGTGAGCAGCTTGGATGATTTTGTTCAACCAACCTTACAAAAGCCTATCTTAGGGCGACTGTACTTTGGGGAGTAAACATCAGAATCTTTTGAGGAAAAAAAATGCTCTCCAACAGTATGGTTCATATTTGGCTTCTGAGATGAAGTATGGAAAAGGAGATTATCTGTACTCAGAAATTGTGGCAATCTGTATTGAATTTAAAAAAAAAATTGACATTTTATCATTAAACGAAAACTAAATAATATGGTTTGGGAAACAGCAGAGAAACTATTTTAACAGCAATGTTGCAATTTCAATTTAATGTGCTACAAATGACAAAAAAATCCCCATAGTTGAATGAGGTGTTCTGATAAGTTTTCATTGATGTTGTAGTGTAAATGATACACATCCCTGAAAAGTATTTTGTGAGGACAAGACAATTTGTTGTCTGGTTTTGTACAGAACCTGGATTTGTGGGCTGCCTCACTAGCAGATTTGCGACATTAATGAAGAGGCTGCTTCCCTTGTGCACAAATGAGTAGCTGTGCAAAATTTTTGCCGTAACCTCTGCCACTGAGATACCTTGTTGTAGGATTCACTGTATAATCAAAGTTTGGTTTAAATTTGTCTCTTCTTGTTATTGTGTTAGTAAGCCTAAGATGGCAGCAGCCTTTTTGTAGTGAGGTTTTGAAACGAGTCACCACGTTTGGTGGTTTAGGTGGCAGAATGGTTTGGTCCAAGGTCACACTAGATTTCTCTGAGACAGCTAAACTGGGAGCTCTGGGACAGATACTTACAGAGGGCACCTCAACCTCTAGTGAGATTCAAAAGCAGTAATTGGCCCTTTGCACAGCTTTGAAGCATGTGTGCGGTGGTGATGTCCTATTTAGGGAACCAGAGTAGATCTAATCTGAACTAAAAACCTCAAAGAGCATATAGTGTAGATGCTGGGGCTTTACACCAGCTGTTGCACCCGCTCATGAAGATGAGAACTGCTGTGGCAGATGTTGTAAGGGCAAAGCAGAAAGATAATTCTAAAGAACTTAGATGATTTTTGGTAAAGTAGTCCAAAATATGCAGTTTTATCTTGACCCTGATTTTCCTGGGATTCACAGAGCCTTATAACAGTAGAGGAGAAGCAGCCCAAAAGTCATATGGAGACAGAATGTGGCTATAATCAGACTACACGTATGAAGGCAGGAGGAATGGGATGAAATCACACAAGATGGAAGGATAGCTGGTTTGATTTGTTCATATCTGAAATTCAAAGCAGACTTGGGAGAAAATGAATAAAGCAGAGATCACTGAACTCAAAGTGAACCAAAACAAATGAGATTCATATGGCTCTAAGAGCCAGCTGATGAAATCTTTAAATACATGAATGTTCTTTTAAATGTAAGTGCAGTCTGTTTTGGAATGCGTGGTTTTGCTAGCTAGCAAGTACTTTGTGCAATGATTGATCTGTCCAAATTAATTTGCTAAGAGAAACAAATAATGGAGTTAAGTGTTCACATTTCTCAGGACACAGCCAGTAACTCTCTATTGGCTGCTGTCTGAATCCCTTTCCAATGAATCAGAGCAAGACTAAGGTTAGTGATATGATTAGGCAATTACAGTCTTTGGCTGTTTAATTAAATATGACTTTGTGCAAATATTTTTTTGCCAGGCTGTTGAAACTTGCTAGGTAAACACTTTTGGAAGTAGCACGTAAACTTGGGAAATTACAGTCTTTTATCTTTGTGCTTTTCTGTTCTTTGAAGTCTTTTTCTAAAGTCGCTGCAATACAAGTGTTAATTTAATACAGCAGAGTGGAAAAATAATCTTAAGTCAGGGAAGTATGAACACACAAAACCTTCTAGCTTTTCATGGGTCTCTTAAATTTAGTAATCCTCCTTCTAAAAGCAATTTTCCTAACAGTTTTGTGTTTACAGAACTGTTAGGAACCTCAGAGTAAGCACTTTTTTCTGTGTGCTTTTAGCTTAGTCTCCTGGCTTTCATTCTCCTTTTTTTTTTTAACATTTTAATCCCTTTTGAAAGGTATGTTTTCTTCTGTGCTCAGTATAATTATTGCTAGTATAAATGCTGTTTGTTAAAAATTCCTTATGTCTCTGCTTACCACTCCCCTCTTCCTGAAATTTCCCTTTAAGACCTCTATTGCCATGATGCCTGAGCTTCTCACAGTATTTTCAATGACCATTTTCAGAAATACTATTATGAGATTGCCAAGTATTATTTCCATGTGTGAAATGCAGAAGCAAGACTTCCGAATGCAGGATCTCTAAAGTCCCAAATTAGGAACTTTACTTTAGAGATGTTCTACTTTCTTTTATGTCTCCACTTTTATTATCTCAAAAGGGTTACATACATATTTGATGTTTCTAGGATTATCTGTAATCCTCTCTAAACTGCTATATTTTTAGCAATAGCAGTTTCTGGGCTACCTTTAGAGGCATGGAAAACTTGCTTTCAAGGGATAGGTTTGTTTAATCAAGATTTTGAAAGGACCCGAGGACATGGGAGGAGCATGCCACCTGATGTTTTTCTTCCTCTTCACTATTGAGTAAAGGAAGTACTACTGAGTGTCTTTCATAAAAAATTGCTGTTAGGAACAGGGGTATTTCTATAGTTATCTTCTCTAATTGAAAAGCTAGAGGTTAATAATTTGTAATGTGGGGAAGTAGGTAGAACAGAGTTCAGCAAACTTCTTGTCTGGATTGCAGGGAGACTCAGTAATGTAAGTGTTCACTTGCAAGAAGATGTGAAAGACTTATTTTTTGTTCCTACATAATGTTAAATGGGTCTTTCGCTTTCAAACTATGTCTTGCTGGAGCAAAAAGCTACTTGCCCATAGCTTAGAATAACAAGTGACCGCTGACTAATGTGATTCAGCGGTCTGTAATACTGAAATATATCCTCTTGCAGTTCTCTGTTGCTAGCTTTCCAGCAGACAAGTCTGTCTTCATGGTACAAGGCATCATATTTCTCTTTCAGGGAAAAATCCACTCTGCTGTTGAGGACGAAAATGAAATGCTTTCATAGATGTGTTTATCAAACTGTACCCAAGCAGCTCCATTGTAAAGAATGTGTCCCTCTTGAAACAGTGGCAACTACTGTTGACTCAGAGTAAGTTTTCAAAAGGGACTGTGATGTGTTATTTTCTGCTTCAGAATAATAATGTTTTAGTTTCAATGTAAATATAGTTGAGCTATTATAAACAAGATAGAGGCTGCTTCTTTTGTAGGAAATTCCCTGTGTTTGCCCACTGAATTTTCCTTTCAGAAGAGGTTTTTTTCAGACGTAGCCAGAATAACTCCAGTTTGCCCAGCTTTTACTAAATGCTTGTTATTCTTTTGAGAATCTCCTGTCATCAGCAGGGAAGCTGAGTGTTGGTGAACAGTGTTATCACTCTGTCTTGTAAACTATATTTTCTATCCATGCATCAAACTCATCCATGCATTTGATACCGAACAAATTTATCTGCCATCCAAAAATTCTTCCAATAACAAGAATTTTCTCTTAAAGAAAGCAGATTAATGAATTGACAGATCTTTTGGCAGAAACATTCTTCTAAATCTGGTCAGATTCCTACGTGTTTTGCTATATAAGTAATGCTAAAAGGATCAGATTTTCTGAGTGGGTGTACCAGTGTTAAAAGCTATCTTTACACTCTTTCCACATATTTTCATATGAAACAGTTATAAAATCTGGGCAGCTAAGGAAACTGAGGTGCTGGAAATAGAAAGACATGAAAGTAGGGGGGGGAGAGAGAGAGAGAGAGAGAGAGAGAGAGAAAGATAAATGTCAAATTCACCAATTACTGATATATTTGGTATCATGGTGATTAAAAATGCATGAAACAACTTTCAGAATAGCTGTCCTGATAGCAAGGCCATTCCTTTCTCCAAGATGCCTGACCCTTCTGTTGTTCTGAAATGTCATTTTGCATCTGAATTAAGCTTCCCCAATGGAAACTCACTCACAGATGGACACTTTCACAAAACCATTTTATTTGAGACAAAGTGGTGTGTTTCCAAAGTAGAAAATTATATGACTACTTCCTGTACAGATTTACCAACCTGGATTTAAAAGCAGCTGACCTGGAGCACAAGCTTTTTCCTCACTTTGGTGTCTGAGTATTGAGAAGGGCAAATTATATTGACATTTAATGGTCCATCACAAGTTCTTTCAGTCTTCTGACGTCTAGTATATGTAGATAGACAAAATTGTTATTGTTTACTGCTTGGTCAATTAGGAGGCAGTGGCATCCTGATAACTTAGTATTTCTGGTTTATGCAGATCTCTGCGTTAGGCTGCTTGACATCTAGGAATGGGGGACATGACTGGCTGTAATGCAATTATGTGAGGCAGGCATTTTTCTTGCATGATATCTAATGCTTATATTTTTTAACTTAGGATATAAATAGTTGTGTAATATTAAGAGTGTGGTCATGACAATGAGTATATCTAATTTTCCGGTTATTTACAAGGTCTCTACTTTTTCTGTTTCATCCATTCTTGAACATTTCACTTTTGCCTCATGCTAGAGTGGAAAGTTCCCCATGATTCCCTTGTAGCTTGTATAAGGTAGCCACCCTGCACAGCATTGTTTAACTGCTTCAGACAGCTTTAATTTTAGCTCATCTACTATTTTTGAAACCTTTAATAGACTGAAGTACTGAATGTTTTAAGAATTGCAGGGATTTGATATAGAAGTCTTCCAACCATATAAGACAAGTAACAGGGAGATGATGATTGGCTGGGTAAAGGCAACCAACTGACAGTTGTTTCATTACTCTTGGACTCTTTTGCAATGATATTTTAATGAGGTTCAAAACATGAAGTATAGAATGTACTTTTATTTGTAAGCTAAGGATTTTCCCTTTCCAGTAATCACCATTTCCCCCTCAAAATATCTGTTGTGTAAAGAAACATATGTTATTGAGAAGAAAACGAATAGAGATTGACTTCAGAAGGTGTTTTTCAGAGTCTGGGGATATGAAGATAAAGTTTTCTTCAGGTGCCTCCATGTAAATAATGCCCTTAAATGACAGCACGTGAACATGATGAGCTCTGAAAAATTATATTCTGGCATGCTGAATTCTGTTTTCTTGCTCCCTTGTAGGTGCCTACTACCATTTAAGATCTCCTTAGTTATCTGAGACATCAGTACAGACACAGACATGACACATAGGCCACTGGAGTTATGGAGAAGCACGCTTTTCTCGTTGACAGTTGAAGGCTGATAAAATTACACTGGTACATCTGAAATGGCACTTAACACCTGTGTTTTTGATTTAAAAGGGCTCCTCACATCTAAGCTTTTATTTACCTAGTGTCTCGCCCTTCTGTTTTAATGTTTTGAATGACAGAAAACCTACAAGTTTAGATGACCATGAAATTTTTGGCACTCTTTTTTGCCATCCAGAACTAGATATGTAGCTTTGGAGCTCACTGTAGGAAGAAAAATGCCTATGCCATAGGCGTGAGCCACAAACTTCCTGAATCCTACCCGTACCCAATCTTCTTTTCAAGAGTGACCTGCAGAAATTGTCTATATTGGGTGGGGTGTTAGAAAGTATAGTTCCTTCTTTCCTTTGACCTTAATGTCTTTACAGAACTCTTCCTTTGAAAGCTACCTATTGGAAAATGATTTTTCTTTAGTACAGAAGAATTATTAAAATGTATTTTTTTCTTTCTTTAGAATAATGTATATATATTTTGGGGAAACGTGTAATGATGAGGGCCCAGAACATCACCTGACTTTAACTGAGCAGCAGTTTGATGTTCCACAGAGACTGATAGTCTCCCGGGATCCATAGTAGTCAAAAGTGGTAAGGGGAGGAACAGGCAAAGAAGTGCTAATGTAGTGCTAAATTAGATCCACTAAAAGCTCCTGCATATCAGCAGGATATTTTACTGTATACTTTGGGCTTGACATTATATGAATGCAGTCATCTGGCTTTTTTTCTCCAGCCTGCATCTAGGCAGATCAAGCTTGTTTCTGGCCAGCATTTGAGCAAGAACAAGATTGTATTGGCTTGCAACACACACTGCAAATCTAACCTTTGCTGGCAATAACAAGGCCTTTTTCTAGAGATATTCTTGTTAGCTCTGCTCATCTGAATGTGTTAGCAGTTGACTCACGGAGAAATACTTATTGTCAGTGGCAAAGTAGTTTTAGAAACTGAACATGTAACTACTAAGGATTTTCTGCCTGAAGGCAAAGGTCATAAAAAGGTCTGTGAGGCCTGAAATCTCTTTTTTCTGCCTCAAAATAGGAAGTCACTGGGATATTGATCTTAGATTTTCAATCAGATTTCACTCTCTACAGACCTGAATTTCATTCCAATTCAGAATCTCTCTATGGCGTTACAGCATAGTCATGCAAGTAAATTAAGAATAAAAATAATGGAATGTGGATATTATTGACCCTTTATGTAGGATTAGGTCATCTAACAGTGCAACAGGTAAGAAAAAATCATGAAGGTGCCTTGGAAGGGAAATGTACATAAAAATCCTGATTTATTACAGACAAAGACACTTCCTCTGGCAATTTATTTTAAGATGCATCACTAGTCCTTAAAGTGCGGACAGGAACCATGTACCCATATCTCTAAGGAGCTGCTCTCAGCATAGGCTATAATCTGCTTGCCCTTTCATTCCCTTCTGGACAAATCTTGCATTCTCTTCCGCAAATACCCAAAGTACCATTTTCTTGAGTGAGCTGGGCTTATTAGTGGCTGAATTGTGTTTAAGAGTTTTTGTGATTCTGTATCGATGCATCCCTGAATCTGAGTCCCCAGCCTGTTAGGCTCTGTGGTAGTATTGAATTCAAGGCAAACTGTGACTTTTCAATATTCATATACCCTCTGAAAGAGTAGAACTTCTCTAACTACTCACTTTGGCAATATTTTATTTAGTAAGTAAACCAATACCTTTCCCTGATACCGTATGGTATTTAGTGCTAAGAACTTAAGGCATCTTCCCATCTGTTGTACCCAAATGAATCTTAAAGATTTACCATGTGAGAAAATATGCTCTCTACTGAACTGAGTAGGACCATTGAAGCTGAATGCAATGAATGCAGGATTTCACCATTTTCTTCCCAACAACCTTATTTGTGGTGTCAGCTAAATTTCTTCTGAAATTCAGGGTCCAAGCATAAATGGAAACTCACAGAAGATGGGGATTTTGTAATACTTCATGTATATACTCCAAGTAATTCACTCTTAAGAACATTATATTTTCTATTCTTCCTTGCCAACAGGTCTGACTAACCAGACCTGGTTTATAGGCTAGAGCCACTTTAGGAAGCAAACACAGATATATGTCCACCCAGGTATTGTGCTGTTAATAAGACTTCTTTTTCTGTTTTATCTAACAAAACAAGCATTCAGCCACCCACAGAACTCCATACAAAGATGGGTGTCTCAGTACATCTTTTGAAGGTGCAAAACTCCTTCCAGAACTGAACCTTTGGATCCTGGCTCATCTGATGCATCTTTTCCATTTATTTTGCTCCTGCACATTGAATTAGTCTGAATTTTGAAGGGGCTGCCTAATGAAAACTTTCCACTTGCAAAGTGTCTTGATTTCCTTTATTTTTGACTGACATGTATTATGTTTTTTGAAAAAGTCTTTGCTGGTGCTTGCTTGATTAATTTTGTCCTAAAAGGAAAAACTGCAGTAGCAAAACTTGCATTCTTGCTACAGATTATTGTACTTACCATTGTTAACCTTAAAACTTTAGGACTGCTAAGGAACTTACAGTCAAGTAAGTCTCTTTTTCGTGTTCATATCAAGGATTCTTCTATTGTTTCCATTGTTTTCTACATCATCAGTCAAATCTCTGGGTTCCTTCTGGTTCAGGGTCTTAGTCATTGGACGTTACAGTTAAAAACAGTATTTTCCTTACCGAAGTTAGACTGAAATCCAGACTATGCTTTGGTTTCAAATTATTCTTGACTGAGTATATTTTTCATAGTTTGCTTGTTAGAGTGTTTTTCTACTATTGGGAGACCAGTTTTGAAAGCTTTATTTTCTTTGATAGAGGTTTTTCCAATATTTCCATACAGAAATCTACAGAGGGGCTCTAAGAAATATAATGTTCCTGGTCGTTGTTTAAAAAGAATTGGAATTAGGTGCTTATAACGATAACTGTAATATTGCAGTAGGTTAATGAGAACATAAAGGAAAGCGCCAGGAACAAGAGAGATAAACTTATGTATTTCTCTATTCATGTTCTTAACAAGTGTTTTATAAAACCATGTTCCAAACCCCATGAAAAGGAATACCTAAACAAGATCCATAATGAGATTTAATTTGTGGGGACCACAGTACAACCTACAGATATGCTGGTTTTTGGCAGTAAGTGTCCAATTCCTGGTAACTGCCAGCAAATTCTGAAAGAAAAATGGAAATCAGATTTGAAATAAAAAATCCATTGAACAAGGATTTATTTAGTTACTTCTGTGTTTCATGACAGCTTTAGCTGTATTCTTACAGAAGAAAGAAGTCAGTGCCTGGTAGTAACTGCAAATGAAATGTTGAGTTAATATGACCTGACATGAAATTCTTCACTAACGCTCCCAAATTAAGAGCAGGCCTACCTGAGTCTTTTTCAGTAGACAGTAGAAAGGACTCTGCTTTCTAGTATGAAAAGTGCCATCTGGAGATGCTTTCTTGTCTCTGTGGGCAATGCATGGAGTTTAGGGCAAATCGAATTGAGATAGTGAATGGAAAAGCCAGTTGCTGGTTGAGCTGGATCTATGCAAATGATGAAACAGAAGTGTTCTTTCATATATCTCTCATTAACTTGAACCCTACTGCATTTACCTCATGTAGCCTGAGAGCCAGTGATGTTTACTAGGTACGGATCCATGACATAGGATGCATTTCAACTAGAAAACTGCTGTCTCGTTCTGAAATGTATTCCCTGAAGAACATGTAGACCATAACTCCAGGATACAGAATGACTGCAAAATGGTAAGACTTTCTCAGATTTTTTTCTTTTCTCTGAGTTATGTATTTTTTTCCTATTATTTGGCTACAAAATTAGTTTCATATGTGAAACAGTTCATGTTTCAGTTTTTCAATACTTTGCTATTTCTCACTTTTAAGAATCCTTTTTTATTCCATAATGGAAATCACTTGGAATTGGTTCACTGCCTTACATGGAGAATAATGAATTCCATGTCTCCAAATACAGTTCTGTAAAGTTACTGCAAGTCAATTCATCTTCCCTGATTTGAGCTGTTATAAATCTAATAAATAACCTAAATAATATATTATTTTTGATCATTTCTGTGTATTGCCTCTTATGTACATATGTGAATGTTACTTTTGTCGAAACATAGGCTAGTAAGAGTATGTTTATCACCTGGCATATTTATAAATCAAATTAGCTGAAAGATACATGGTCAAATGGCTCAGCTGAACATAAGCTATTTTTTTAGTTGGCACACTACCTCACTGTCTCCCGGGAACTTTGATAAATAACAAGTCTGCATTGACACTACAGCATGTATGAAACACATCAATACATTTCACTGTGTTTTAAGTCCTGACACTTTTTTTGGATAACTCCTATTATGTGTGCCTACTTTGGTGCTATACTCCTTGGATTACATTAGAGAGGGGCACATCTCTTGTTGCCTTATCTCATTAGTGGGTGTTTATTATGTGTCTTCTGTATAATTACTGTCCCAGAACAATATAAAATGACATTAGAAGTTACACTTCTAAAAGGTATCAAGATAAAAACTACAGCTTACTATTCTTCCACACTAGCCAACATTTTGATTGCCTGTCACCTGGATCTGCTGGATAAACAGTAGGAATAAGGCTCCCTATGGTGTGGCCAAAGGGTTTTTCAAGATCTGAACAAAAAGAAGGGATCTTTCCCCATTCTATTTCTCTCTTGCATTTGTTTGCCTTGTACATATAAATTCTGACCATAAGTGTATTTATGGAGAAATTAATTTCACCTTGGAAAGTCTCAAGTTTGTGTCTGGTTTTTATTAAAGTACAGCTTGAATTGGTGTTTGAATGTCTGCTTTTGGACAAAATGTAGATATTTGAATTTGAATCTTACAAATTCATTAGGGAGGATAACCCCACAAAACATTTGGAAATTGCTTATATTAGTTGAAAAAAACCCCATTTATGTTTTAATCTGATCTGGTGGGGGTGGGTTGTGGTGCAGTCATATTCTGATATAGTTGCTTTATAGGGTCATAGTTGTAGCAGCACAGTAAAGTGATCATAAAAAATGAAAAGTCTTCTTTCAGAATATTGAAAATTTTGTCCAAAGACAATAGAAAGAATATAAATTATGGTAAGTTAAATTTGAAATCATAACTAATCAGGCAGACAATTAAGATTTTTGAAGAATAAGTTGTTTCAAGCGTAAAAATGAGTAATAAAAATGGTTTCAAACACATCAGAAACTGGAATGCTGTACTTGATTCCATAGGGCTGATAGATGGCTGGCATATAAAAATAAGCACTCAGGGTAACAGCAGTGAAATGTAAATGATTTCTTTATCTTTGTGTTCATTAGTGTTAAATAGATGCATCACTGGAAAAAATTTTAGAGCAAAATATAAAAGTAATGAATTGTCAGAGCAAAAGGTTTCACCCAAGAGGTCTAGAGTGAATTGCTACCAACTATATGATGTAAAATCTGTTGCTTGAATCCAAAAAAGAGTAAAGAAACAAATGAGAACAAGTGTTCAAAAAGGGCTCCAAAGGGTATCTGAGACTCTACAGGCCATTACATCTTCTATGTCAGTCATATTGGCAGACACTATAAGAAAGAATAGAGTTAGTTAGTCAAATGCAAAATAAATGTGTTAAGTCACATCTTGTGATCCTGCTGGAGTGCTGAAAGTCACACCAGCAAACACTGATGAGGGCAGCTGGCTGACAGACCATTGGTTTTGTAGAAAAATGGTGATTAATTACTGAGTAAAATAAGGAAAACAGTGGTAAGTTTTCATGACAACTGTACAGTCAGTGGCATTGCTTGATCGCCTCTGCAGGCAACAATCCTATTTGATGCTGATCTTCAGAAAACATCTAGAAATGGGATGAGCAGTGAGATGACAAGGCTTCGACATTAGAAATCTACTCAAGGTAGGAAAGAGTTGCAGAAGGTTGTCAGCTAGCAAGTGAGTAATGAAGTGCCAGCTAATATTTAATGTCAACAAATATGAAGAGATGCAGATGGCAAGATAGTCTTGACTGTAGACACAATAACTGGCTTGAAATTAGTGGTGCCTCATTCCTGAGTCAACATTTGAAGTGAACAGCACTCTGAAATGTACATCTCAGTCCCTAGTAGTAGTGAAAAAGGTAAGTAAGATGTTAGACAGCAGAACAGGAATAGAGAACAAAACACTGTGGCACCACACGACTAGCCCATAGTCTGCAGGCATTTTAAAGTGATCATGACTGCAAGAAATTCCTTCTTAAAAAGGGTTTAACAGAACTAGGGACAGTACAGAGAAGGAAATGGGAATGGTCAAAGATAATCAGATAGATAGTTACTTTACAGAGAAGGGAAAATAGTCTTAAGTCTTCTCACTGCAGAAAAGAGATGGCTGAAGGTGATTTTGATAGATGTCCATGTAATCGCAAATGGTATGGTTAGAGTGAATGGGGAATTATTGTTCACTGTTTTTCACATTACTACAGGTAAGCAACATCCAGTGAAGTTACTCTGCAGGACATACAAAACAAACCAAAGTGAATCCTTTTTCAAAAAATTTGTTACTGAAGTGTGGAATTAATTGCTAAATAAAGGTATAGAAAGAGATTTAAAAGGTCATTAGAAAAATTTGTGAAAGAAAGGTCCATTCAGAGGGTTTAAACTGGCTGGTCTGGATGCAAACTGTAGCTCATGATGTTTAAAATGACTGCTGGAAGTGAAGAGGCTGGTTTTGGCACAAGATAAGCATCACCTACATTTCCCACCATTTGTTCTTATGTACTGAAATTATTATGAAGGTCAAATGAAATAACTATTCTTAGTATTTTTAAATGAATTAAAAATATTTTTTTAATTTTTTATTATGATTATTATAACACCAAGCTGGCAAGTGCCTTGAAACTAAGCAAAGCAAATCTCAGAAAATCATTAGTTCAAGCCCTTTATTATTTTGTACACTATTTATCTCTGTGTTGAGCAGTCAAAAAACACAGCTCAGAGATGCTGGCATACCTGTATGTTGCAGACTTATTCCTCTATAAACAATCAACAAAGTCATGAAGTCTGTGAAAAAAAGGATTTGCGTGGAATTTGTTGAATGCTATGCAATATTATGTCATGGTAAGGCTCCTTTAAGTGTGAGGAAGTTATATTCCTCTTCTCCCACCTCCCCCAGGGGAACAGCCTTATTCTACGTTTTTTTTTTTGTGTGATCTAAGATTTGAGGAACTTTGTTTGGGGCTAACACTAAATGCTGAACTTTAGTGTAAATAGTTCCTACCATTCTCATTTGTTGTTTACGATGGGGTCTTTTGACCATTGGATTATATATATTCCAAAATACCTTTGGGATATTATACAATGTCAGTAGATCTAGTTACATCAGTTAAAATTTTCAACATCGTTATCCATCCAAAATCTTCACTATTATTTTATTAAAGTTCTTCTGGGGTCATAGTGACTTTAAAAAGGATTTTAATAACAAGGAAACTGTCCCATATTTTTAGCATTACTATAAACAATATGTTATTATCAATTAAATGCATTCTTAAACCAGGTCAAACTGTGGGGTTGAAACAAACATTTTTTGGGTTGAATGGGAAAAATTGTGCGTGGTGTTATGTCAGCCTTTTGTAGAAAACAATAGATGGTAAATGTAGATAAAGGACGCTCTTTTAACTTATGCTGAAAATAAAAGAGCAATATGATTTTTCCCAGGAAAATCCACTCTCTTAAGTCTATGGGTTTCTATGTCTGCTTTGATGACCTGCTATATGTTCATGTTCTATGTGTTTACTGTAGTGCTTGTTTTTGCAGCTGGAGAGCAGACCTGATGAAACCAGGCATTGGTAGGCATCATTAGATTGTGAGAATGATGTCCTGAACCCCTTGCCACCGTCAGAAGTAACTGGGAAGTACTGCATGCTCTTTTGCTTTTCATGTGTTTCTCTGCTGTTTGTGTGCATGTGTGGAGATGGCACAGGGAATAGGCTACTTCTTTCTCTCAGCATGACAGGGATGATGAAAGAGAAATACATTTCAGGTTGCATCTCATCATTTGCCGTTGTCACCGGGCAGCAATGCATACAATGGCTGACTGAATTGCTCTGGCCTGGGAGAGAACAAAGACTGCTTTAGTAGGTTTTTCTGCATATTTTTTCTGTCTGAAAACCATCCTAGAATTTTACAGCATGGGCCAGGTAACGAAATACCCAATGAAACTGTACTCTGAAATCACAGACCTTTCAGCACCTGGGAAATCTTTCTGTAACAAATTGAAATGTCTTGGAAATAACTCTTAGAACTGAACAGAAGGTTATAATTTCACTTTACAGCTACACACATGAATAAGTGAGCAGTTAATTTAGATCAATAGCACACCAATGAATTTAAGAGCAATACGGCAAAACAGCAGTCTATAGGAGTCAAGTATCATGTTTTTTAACAAGTTACCTCATTAAATTTATTTACTAGACATATTGGGAACTTACCCTAAAAAATCCTACAAGTAAGATAATTTTTGTCTTCAGAATGAGATTACTTAGCATCATCTGCCACTGTGCTGCATGCAGCATGTTAGAATATGTATTACAAGCTCCATAGCATTTTTGCATTTTAGGCCTATATTGTTACTTGTTACATTCCCTATTACATGAATCTATGTTTGTACTTTTGCAGCCATATGAAATACTCTCTCAGATTCATCTCTGTCATGATCTTCAAATAGCAAGGCCACATTTTCTTTTAATGAACAATAAAGAGTTCAACAACCTGAAAAGAAAACTGCGTCACATTTTTTCTTGTGCTTGACAATGATAACAGAAACAAGTTGGCTGTGTTAAGAGGGTGGGTGTTCTGAGCAGAAGGATGAGAAGTATGGTTGGTTTGAGTCCCTTCTGAGCCCCTGGGAAAAGTCTCAGTGATAAAAATTCAATGCATTTTTTTTCCAAGCGGGTGTATGCTGACACTTTTTTCTGTTCTTCCACATCTCATGAACAGATGTATAGGTCTATGACAAATGAAGGTCTATTTATCTAGCTGCTGTTCTACCTGTCAAAGTAACTTAAACAAAAAAAGTAAATCAAAGACAAACAGGATGAGACTAAGTTGCTTAAAGTGATGTGATTATTGAAAAGTACTGCAAGAAGCTTGTAACAGCTTTTATGAAAACCTTCAAACATGCATGATTTTATTTCTGTTTCTTGGATAAAACTGGAAGAACACTTTCCTATATTTGTTATAGCTTCCATATTTCCTCTATATAAAGTATTTTTGAAGAAAAGTAAGTTTATTTTCTCTAGGTTTTTTCCCAAATGGACAGTGCAATTTTTAAATCTACATTAGAGTCCTCCTTTTGCTTTTCTGATGAAGTGGTCAATGATTTTATGGAAGTTAGAAATCTTCCACATACAGTTATGAAGAAAGGAAGGCTTTCTCTGGATTCTATAGTTATCATTATCTATTATTATTCTTCATAACCAAAGTATAGACACATCTGGGATGCAACAGATATTTTTTGCTGGCTCAGGCACCTAATCTAGGATCAAAATCTCACAATATAGTCAGTGCAGAGAGCTAGTATCTTCAGACGAGTGCTTAGAATACCTAGATTTAGAATTTACCACCTAATTCAGGTGTCAGAGTTGCCGTTGGTGGTATCATTTTTTTCCTGTGGACAGTTGAAGGACACATGCTCCTAAATTAGGTCCATGGAGCTAATATTGCGTTTAGACATTGTGGTAAACTTTTAATAATGAGCAGTAACAAAATGGATCTGATCCACGTGAGGAACTATAGCTGCTACTGAAATTTCTGGGGTGGAACAGTTAAATATGATGTGAGTGGCAAGATGGAAATTCATGAGAAGACTGAGGACAATACAGCTACCCACAAGTGGGGAAACATGGAGGGAAGTTTGTGACCATATGCTTGGTCTGTCATCTTTCAAAAGGGCTAATAAAATGCAGGGGAGTCATTGCTGAGCTTAAAAACTCATCACTCAATAAATCTAATTATCTTTATGTAGTGCAGAAGATGATAGGAAAAAATTAAACTTTCAATTAATATTATCCAACTAACAGTTTGTGGAGTTGTCTACAAGCTTAACTTGTGTTTTACTTAAACTACTGATGTAGTATTTAATTTTTTCCTGTGAACTTGGGCTAAATTCAAATTCATTCTACTTCGTGCTTGGTGCTTTCACCAAAGGTAGCAGTCCACGTCCCAAAGAGTTTATGGACAAATCAACCAGATAAAAATGTTGGGAAGAATTCTATTTTTAGAAGTGTGATACTAAGGCACAAAAACCTGAAGCTATTTGCTTAAGTTTTTGCAATCTCTGTCCCAGAAGTTTGTTATAAATTTACAGGTTTGAACGTCATTCTAATATCTGAAACTCTTTCTCCTTGGCTCACCAGACATGAAATGGGTTGAAGAAATTAACAAAGGAAGTCCTTATACCAAGATAAATTTCTGTCTACAAAAACCTACCATTTTCCATCCCCTTTGAGACCATTTTACTGTGTGTAACCGATCAGGTTCCCTGTCCTTCCAAGAAATCATCTAGATGCAGAACCCTGGACTTTAGACAGGTGAAGTGAAAGTACTTAGTGGTCCCATGAACCTCTTACAGAAATCGGAGTCCAAAAAGGGTTGCTGATCTTAAATTATTGGAATGGGGTGGAAAACAGGCAAGAGAAAGAAAAAGGATGAAGAGTGGAAAGATACATGGCAAGAAATGCTTGTTCGCAACATTTCTGTTGATGCATATACTTCGACGGTGCAAAGACTTACTAGTTTTATGACCGCAGTGGTTCATTTTTCCCCAAGCATTTTCAAATCCAAAGAAAAATTTCTCTCACAGATGGAAGTTGGTCCAGAATTTTGCTGTAGACAGGGACTGTGTAACTACTCTGGAACAGAATGTGTTCCTTGCGAGTGGTGTTTGAAAGGAGGCTTTACTTGGAATTTTGTCTCCAGGGTTGTCATGCAAAGCAGTATTGTGATAGCCGCTGCCTTTCAGAGAAAGGTCCTTCAGGAAGCCAACTTAAATGTTTTGAAGAAAGAAGGTATTATCATGTCATTGTTGGAACAGGTGCTAAATTTGAAAATACACTAGGGAGATTTTTGGTGTGGTGTTTTGGTTTTTTTTAAATCAAGTTTTAGTGAAAATGAGGATATTTGAAACAATTCTAGTTTGTTTTGATTTCTTCGTGAAGAATACTGTTTGAGTAGTTTTGTCCAGAAGGTGATTTATTGTGAAATACAACCTCAATGTTTCTGCAAGCGCATGACTGATTGTTTTCCTCTCCAACTCGTGTGCTGTAACAACAAGTTTAATGGTGCTATTTAATTTAGGGTTATTGTTTAACAAGCCCATTTGCTTGTGGCAGGCAGAACATTGCTTTCATCGGATCTTTAAAATATACATTGTGTCAAAGAACTGTAATTAATCTCTGTTATTTGTTCTGGGTCATCAAAAGCCTACTTTAGGTTTGTGTGATTCAAAGGGAATCTAGTTTCAGTGTACTGAGGTCAGTTAAATTAATCCTTTCCCAGTGCTCTGTTAGACCCAGGAAATTCCCTGCTTGATTTAGTCAGGGATGAAAAAGCAAGCTTATCTGTGTTTTTTAAGAAAATCTTGTCCATCTCATTTGGATTTTTTCTTGTTTTTTTTTTTTTTTTTTCTTGTGCATCTTTTATGTACTGCTTATTACAGCAAACATGTAAGGGAAGGCTCCAATCAACTAAGTTGGGTGCTAGAATTGGTGGCTTCAAGCCTTGCTTTATGTACTGGCTTCATGAATACAATGGAGGGTCTAGTGGGAATCTTATCCTCATTTTGTTCTCAAACCTTACCGGAAAACGTACGTCAATAAACAGTGGCAAACCTGAAACCGGAAAGGTAAAGATGTATGTTAGCATGGTGAAGGGAGGACTGGAAAGATAGGGTAAGCCAGTCTATGTCTAGCCTCAGTCTTGGGCCTGCTAGATAGATCTTTGGATCAGTCAAGGAGCAGGGAAAAAAAGAGCATTAACTGCCCCTGTCCCTGCAAGAAAGAGAGCGGGGAGAAAAGGGGAGGGAATAAGGAGGAGGGGGAGTGATAGAGGGAATCCAGGCTCACTTAAAAAATTGCATTAATGATGAAATTAATTTATATGAGCATCCTATGAGCCTTAGTTTGTACATTGTTTGCTGCAGAAATTAGATTTAAATATTGATTATATTTGAGTTGCTTCTTTAAATCAGAACGACAAGATGCATTTATAAAATCTTCTATTAGAAGGTGTGTAACATACACTTATCAAGGACTGCATGAATTATGCAATTACTCAAAATGTATATATTGGAAAATGCACTGTAATCTTCTAAAACAGAATAGGGTTTAATATGAGGTGAGAGTGACAAATTTCCACATTTTGATATTTTGATTTACAGAATAGATTCTCTTTAATATCAGACTTGTGTAAATTTCTTTGACAGAGCATTTCTAAATATTTGTTTAGCTGTAATGCTCCTTGTGTGTATTTTATGGTATTCACTATAAACCCCCTAATTGCTAGCTAGTAAGCATTTTGTGATAACATTCTTTACTCTTAAAAGATAAGCTGGAGTCCTGACATTTAAAGTAGAATGGGTATAAAACAGGCTTTTGCAGAATGTATAGCTTTCCAAGAAACAAATTTTAGCTGTTCCCCATGAAATCCCCATGAAATCCCATGAAAAATGTACAAAAGCACCTGTAGAACATCTGTTCAGTATGTAATTCTCCAGGTGAGAGGAATTCCCATATTTTTCAGAATTGTTTTTAAGTGTCTAGAAATGTATTGTTATTTGGTATGATTACAGACTTCAAATATGGAAATTTGCAAGGGAAAGGGGATTCTGAGGGGTGAACACCTGGGTATCAGCAATTATTGAATATTACTGCCTATAAAGCAGACAAATGAACGTATGTATTTAAGGCTCTGCCATGCAATTGTTTACATAGCTCATTTACATCAACAAGGATTTTATCTTAAAGGGTCTTTGATGGTGTAACAGAGCTGAGGATTTCTTTGCTTCCCAAAATATTTCATCTTCATCTGCTGGAGCTGATCAATGTGTAAGCCTTCAATAACATTTTAGAGGTGATAGTGTCACCTATGAATATTTT
Source organism: Gavia stellata (assembly GCF_030936135.1). Classification (NCBI taxonomy): domain Eukaryota; kingdom Metazoa; phylum Chordata; class Aves; order Gaviiformes; family Gaviidae; genus Gavia; species Gavia stellata. Next base: position 67,265,073 of record NC_082637.1, read on the forward strand.
TTTAAATTTCACTTTCAGATCCTTTACTTTGTAAATGATATTTCACATTTGTTATCTGTGGGCAACATCACCATGGTTTTTATTCATGTTTCCTGCACAATAAATCCACCATAACAGAAAACTTTTATTGACAAAGTACAAATGTATCAATAATTGAATGCCAAAAAGGAAAAGGGACTATAATTACATCCATTATTATCGGTGTCAATGGGTTGTGTAAAAAAGCATAAATTCTCGTGTATCTCTCTTATATGTGGTTTGTGACAATCACAGTTCTAAAACTGGGATTTGACAACTTTTATCAGTACTGACATTAATTAAGTGAGCATAAAATTGAGCCACCGGTGACTGAAACTGTGAAACCTGTGATCTTTTATGCCCTGGTTGGTTTTCCCTCTGGAATATACCTTGCCTGGTTGTGTTAACTGTAGCCTATGCTGGTCTCTTCCCAAGATCCTTTTTAGGAGGATTGAGTAATTTAACTCTCTTTCTCTGGTTCTATGCATTTTGATATTTTTGTAGTTAAAATTTCAGCTTTGTGGCACTGAGAGCATTTTCATTAAATTTGGTAGAAATCATTGAGCTTGGATTCCTTAAGTGTTCTTCAGAATTGCAAACCATACCAGTTTCAAGTGTCTTCTTACCTAAAGACAGTGTATTAAAATCACAGAATCACAGAATCACAGAATCACTAAGGTTGGAAAAGACCGGTAAGATCATCAAGTCCAACCATCAACCCAAAACCACCATGCCCACTAAACCACATCCACACGTTCCTTGAACACCGCCAGTGATGGTGACTCCACCACTTCCCTGGGCAGCCTGTTCCAGTGTCTCACCACTCTCTTAGTAAAGAAATTTTTCCTAATATCCAGCCTGAACTTCCCCTGGCACAACTTGAGGCCATTTCCTCTTGTCCTGTCACTTGTCACTTGGGAGAAGAGACCAACACCCACCTCTCTGCAACCCCCTTTCAGGTAGTTGTAGAGAGCGATGAGGTCTCCCCTCAGCCTCCTCTTCTCCAGATTGAACAACCCCAGTTCCCTCAGCTGCTCCTCGTAAGACTTGTGCTCCACAGCCCTCACCAGCTTCATTGCCCTTCTCTGGACACGCTCCAGCACCTCAGTGTCATTCTTGCAGTTTAGGGGCCCAAAACTGAACACAGGATTCGAGGTGCGGCCTCACCAGAGCCGAGTACAGGGGCACGATCACCTCCCTACTCTTGCTGGCCACACTATTTCTGATACAGGCCAGGATGCCATTGGCCTTCTTGGCCACCTGGGCACACTGCTGGCTCATCTTCAGCCGGCTGTCAATCAACACCCCCAGGTCCTTTTCTGCGGGACAGCTTTCCAGCCAATAGTCCCCAAGCCTGTAGCGTTGCATGGGGTTGTTGTGACCAAAGTGCAGGACCCGGCACTTGGCCTTGTTGAACCTCATACAATTGGCCTGGGCCCATCGATCCAGCCTGTCCAGATCCCTCTGCAGAGCCTTCCTACCCTCAGGCAGATCAGCACTCCCGCCCAACTTGGTGTCATCTGCAAACTTGCTGAGGGATCACTCAATCCCCTCATCCAGATCATCGATAAATGTATCAAAGAAGACCGGCCCCAAAATTGAGCCCTGGGGGACTCTGCTTGTGACCGGCTGCCAACTGCATTTGACTCCATTCACCACGGCTCTCTGGGCTCGGCCATGTAGTCACTTTTTTACCCAGAGAAGGATACACATGTCTAAGGCACGAGTCGCCAGCTTCTCCAGCAGAATAGTGTGGGAGACAGTGTCGAAGGCTTTACTAAAGTCCAGGTAGACAACATCTACAGCCTTTCCCTCACCCACTAGGTGGGTCACCTGGTCATAGAAGGAGATCAGGTTGGTCAAGCAGGACCTGCCCTTCATGAACCCGTGCTGGCTGGGCCTGATCCCTTGGTTGTCCTGCACGTGCCCTGTGAGTGCCCTCAGGATGAACCTCTCCATAATCTTCCCTGGTACCAAGGTCAGGCTGATAGGTCTGTAGTTCCCCAGATCCTCCTTCCCCTCCTTCTTGTAGATGGGCATCACACTGGCAAGCCTCCAGTCGTCCGGGACCTCCCCTGTTAACCAGGACTGTTGATAAATGATGGAGAGTGGTTTGTCATCTCCTCCGCCAGCTCCCTCAGTACTCTTGGTGGATCCCATCAGGCCCCATAGAATTGTGAGTGTCCAGGTGGCAATGTATATGTTTGGGGTTTTTCCTCCCTTTACTGAAAAAATATTGCGGTTCATCCAGTGCATCCTCAGTGTGATTAAAGATAACTGGACACCTTTCAGCCATCACTAGTATCAGACATTGTAAAAGTTTTGTTTCTTATGCTATGACATTCAGTTTGCCTGAGTTTTCAGAAATTCTCTAGATGTGTTGTTGCTTTACTCAGCCACTTACTTAGAAAAGCTGGCATTATCTGTCTTCAGTAGAAGTACGTGTCTCTTTTTAACAAAGACACGCTGTTTTGGAAATACAACCTCTAAGAAGCAGCGTGAGTAAGCTTGGCTGTACCTTGTTAGTGCCTGTAGAGAATAAAATTAGCATGACCCTGAGTGTTTTTGTGTTTATCCATGTCCCCACAGCATTTCTGAAATTAAATAATGATGACATTCAGATGTATACAAGCAGAACATAATGAGAAACAGGCAACAGCAAAATGGCAGAGTTGTGTGTTTTAACAAGGCTCGGTGGTGCACCCAGATATTACACTCTTTTTACTGTTTACTTTGCTTATTCTCTTACTGCCCCCCTCCCCTTCAGTTTGAACACCCAATTTCTTTGGAAAAGGAGTAACATATTCTTTGGGTTATTAACAGTGTGTGTTTTGAGCTTTTGTGTGCCTTTATTATATCAAGGACCATAGTACTCAGACAAATGCATGCTTACCCATTACTTTCGTTTCATCATTCAGACCTTGATCTATCTTTCTCTTTGTTTATCACATACAACTGTCCTCATTACTGCAGATTGGAGTCACTGGTGCTGAAATATGACTTTTTATCTGCACCACCTATCTCATATGCCAAGCTTACATCATAGCATTTGATATCCCGCTGTGTAAACTCATGGGGAAAAAGAAAAGCCTACACTATCCTAGTTTGAGATTTCTGTAAGCACCTTTAGATAGATTTGCTTGTACACGGGTGTACAGCCATACTGAAGTAACAGCCAAAGTAAGCACAAACCCCAAATATAAGTAAACCCTTATTCACCAGGAAATGACATCTGAGGCTTACCCGTTTGGGGCCAGCATAGTTATCTTTATAAAATTAATAGCAAATAGCTTAGAATTTGTTAACCTTCCAGGTGTTCTTTTTTAAAATTCCTTACAAACTAGAAGCTTTATTAACAGAGGCAGCCGTTCTTGGTGACGTACTCTGTTAAGCTCTTGTCTGCGGTACAGTGAATTCAAATGATCACTGGATGAAATTAGAGTGTGATTTTCATTCTGCTTGCTGCTAAGTATTTTGTGGGAAGATTTACAGTGAAATGGCTGTGTTAGAAAACTCAGCAGTCTTATGAATGCACAGTCAAGTTCCACAGGGTGATATTAGGATATGTTTTGTAGGGTGAGTGACTGGGGAAAACTCCACTTTTGGGACAAAAGGGGGTTGATTGTTTTGAATTATGATGTTGAGAAATTTCTTCCAAATGGTCAGGAATAGGGGTAAAAAGGCTGGAGCTGTGTTTCTTAAAATTCCTTTAGTGAAGGATAAGGCACTTAATCAGAAAATGCTCTCAAAAAAAATTGTCTGGATCTGGTTCCTTTTTAGTCCATTTCAGGGCCTCTTTGTACATCAGCTCCGTTCCAACAACTAAAAGTATCAGCAAAATTTTGGATGGAGACTCAAATGAGAGTCTGTGATGTCCTCTGTGATGAAGCAATGTCTAAGATTAAGTATACTTATTACATAAAAATTCACAGATAAAACATGATTTCCAAATATAAATAAGCACGTGGAGCTATGCCTTCTCACCACTGCTCGGAACAGTTTGGAAAAGGCTGTAGTATTAATGTGCCTTGTCAAAGGATCCTCATACTATCTATTAAATCATCTTTCTCTCTTGACTGCACTGTAGTTACAAATAGGTTAACAATGAATTCTCGATTCTGCACATGTAAATCATGCCACATACCATTATCTGATAGCCTTGAGTCAGGTATGCTTGGCTGCTGGGGCGCTAAAGGATCGGGTAAGGCAGTCAGCTGTCTCTCTTAGCAATAACTGCTGTGTGTTACAGACGAACAGCCAGGCAATAAATAAATATTTCAAATTTGGTCTGAAACTTGGAGTAATACCAAAGATGAATAATAGTTTGCTTGAAGTTAAATGTAGACAAGAGTGTAAAAAGGGAAAAAATCTCAATAAAAGGGGGAAAAAATCCAGTTAATTGTAGGCAAAATGTGTATATGACTGCATGGTATGTTTGCCCCTTCCTTTGGTGCCTACCTTTAATATTAGTCTTCTCCATTACTATCCCAGATACTCCTTTTAAGAAGATGTAATTTTAAAGGGACAATTCAGTATGTTTTATAACTAGAGGAGTAATAGCTGATGAGTTTTATCCTACCTGTGATATAAGTTTCTTGTTAGGCAAAGCATGTTGGGGCATGGGGAAACCTCCTTGTGTGACTCGAAACCAATGCAGTTCAGTGCAGCTTGTCCCTAATGGTCAGAGAACACACAATTTCTATGTGCTTGTTAAAAATGTGGACCATTTTACATTAGTCTTTAATTTTACATTGAAATAAATTTAATGCTCAGTAGAAAGGCTGGGGAGAGAAGTAGAACTTTTTTGGTGCACTCTTTTTCATTCATTATGGGTTAAAAAACCAACAAAGCCAAACCTCCATGATACCCTGCTGTAGGGTTAATTTTCTTCTTCCCTAGCACTCCAAAAATATACGGGCACAGCCGCTACCTTAATGTTCCTTTAAAGAGAAGAAAAACCTAACTGACTGGAGTTTATTGGAAAATAATTTTAATTTCATTTGACTGTTGCTTTTTCTGCCAAAATTGTGTTTTAATTAACTGTGACACAGAGATTTAGCTGGTAAAATTTATTCATATGAGCTGCAACAAACAATGAAAATGGCAGGATTGAGTGTAACATCTTGCTTTTCTGTTTTTCCCTTCCCCCACTTTCCCCTAACTATTGTGTTCTTCTATGAAACCAATCTTAGGAAAAAAATCAAGACAGAAGAAGTGAGCTTTTCCGTGATGATAAAAATATTGTTGATTTTGCTGGCAAAGTAATTCACCAGTGGCTCATTTCCATCAGCTTTTATTTCACAGCAATTGTAAAATAAACCACTCGTAGCACATGCTGTTAATCTCTAGTCCCTGGGGTGTAACTGCTGTTACACAGTATGGGTCATGTGCTAGCTAAAGTGTGCACTAAAAAGGTAGAAATTAATAGTACTAGCACTGATTCCAAGCTAAATGGTATTCAATGGGCAAGGTAATTCCTTTAATGGCTGCCACCAATAGATTGTCATGCATGTTTCTTTTTAATTTCTGATTTCCTCCATTAAAAGAGGAAAAAGGAAAATGAATCCTGATATCATAGCAACATCTAAAGAAAAGCCATTCAGGACAGAGCTCTGTGTACTTACTGTGCTGTTCATCTATCCTCAGCTTCCTTCTTCCCCAACTGATCTTGTGCAAATGCAAAAATTTAGCATTAGTGTTAATACGTCAGTGTTACATTGACTGTGGTTTAAATTACATCATCTTACTTGTTCTACCAATTTCAGTAGTTTTGGTGTTAAACGCACATGTCTTTAAAAGTTATAAATTTAAAAGAAATTCAGTAGCTCACTAATAAAATCTTTCCTAAGGAAGAAAATCTGTTTTTGGTTTTTTTTTTTTTTCTATAAAAATTGTCCAGCTATAAAATCATCATTGAACTATTTTTAAAACATGCAAGTTCTCCAAACTTTTATTTTACTGAATTCTTATTCTGTTTTTTACAGCAAAAGCGATCTCCTAATTTTAAAGGGCAATGAAGCCCTTGGCAAGAGAGACAAACAGAGAAGCAGGAAATAGAGACAAAGAATATGTCCATGAAGCTTCTTTTCTCGTTGTACATACATAAATAAATTAAAAATCGAATCTGGTTTTGGAGCACATTGAGAATCTCAGCATCACTTTATATATCTTTGAGAATACTGTGATCTCACAGATTTGTGTTTTATTATGAGAACATAGTCATACTTTCTTTCCCAAAGCATGAAATGTCCAATCTAGTTCTTAGAGAGCCAGTAGCAAAACAGCCATTGATTTCCACATGGGAGAGGGAAGGTTGGTCCCCAAATGAATTTACTACTTCATGCTAGTTTTCTGTACAGTAGTACAGAATAAAATGTTCCGAACAAAATCCCTCACTCCTCCTTGCCTACTTGCAGACCTCACAGTACTGCTGAGTTGGCACGTAAGGAAGGAGCAATAAAGAGGAATAATCAACTACTAGCCTACATTTACTTTGACAAAAGCAGACTATTTCCCTCCTAGGCAAAGGAGACAGCGAGGAAAAATTTGCAGTTCTTAACTAGGCTGCTTCAGTGGCTCTGTCTCTTTGGCAGGAAGATTAAGTAATCACCAACCCTTACCTTCTATCATAAGCGACGGTAAAAGAAAGACAGAGGACATCAGAGGGAAAAATAAACAAAAAAACAACTAAAACCTAGACCTATCATTAAGTCTTGTCTTTTTTTTGCCTGGCCTGTTATAGAGTTTCATTGCCATGCCTTTCTACAGATTATGAATTTATTCTTGGTACCTCCTGGATAAATAGATACATTAGGTGTAATAATGTGTATTTTGGCTTTGTTTTCTAGCTTTCTCATTCTGCATCAAAAATAAAGTACTTTGAAGAAAGAGTGGTTGCTGATGTGCTAGGTATTCTTTAATAACAGAAATGCAGCACAGTCTCTCTTTTCTCTAGTGAATAATCATTGTAACATAGCTGCCTTTGAGCCATTTTTAAAAAAAACTAAAATAATGGAAATTTATCACCTTAAATCTTATTGCCATAACAGTATCCTTCTTGGTGCTTCTTAATTCCTATAGGCAAATACTTAGAATATTATTATATTCATCTACTGCTATTAAGCACTTGTATAAACAATAAAAGTATGGTCTGGGGAAAAAGGGGTACTTTATATCCAACACTAGAATGTATTGGTTTCAAGTTACTGAAGTGCTGAGTGTTTTCAGCAAGTAGAAGGTCTATAATTTTATCGTCCATGTGTTTGACATCTCACTGCTGTTTGTTAGTTGGACTGCTTTATTTAAACGGGACTCCAGCAACTCCATATCTATGTAGTATATATCTGAAGAGGATTTATTTCTCATAAGAAAACACTTTTGCCCTCTACATCTATTCTAAGTAGGCCTTTTCCTTTCATACGCAGGCTCTGTTTCTGTCTAACTAGGAGAAATGTTAATGTTTCTTGACCTGAGAGATGCCTTCTAAAATGATTTGTCCTTTTAAGGCAATTGTGCAACTAAGAATTCACACAGCTGATGCTTTTGTAGGACTATGTCAGACCAAGGTTTAGAAACTTGCTTGTGTTTGGATATTACATAAATAAGTCTTTAAAAATCTTGATTATCATGAGTTTGCAGGTTGAACTGTGGTCCTTCACACCATCGGGGTGGTCTCTTCATGTCAGGGATGAAGTGAAGTGCTGCAGTATGTGGGAGGCTTGCTGGATGAGCTATGGAAAGGAAATATGTCTGCTGTCCCACCACTAGTCTTTGTCTTGGTTTAAATGCTGAGTTGTATAAGCAGCTGCAAACCCTTGCTAGTCGGATTGATTTTAATTGGAGTTCCAAGTGTTGGGTTTCTCACAGGACTTAGTACTTTTAATAAATACGGTTTTTTATGAAGATGTGTAAGGGGAGGGTGGAGGAAAGCAAGGGTACTAAAATGTCGCTTGGAGAGGTTTACTACTGAAATCTAATATTTGAAATCTGTTTCTTCAGCACTATAGATACTTCACCTAAAGAGTCCATGTTCCAAGCGCTCAGTCTCAAGTTATTCACACCATGAGAACGTGTCAATTGGCATCAATCCACAGGCAAAACATTTACCATGGGAAAGAGTTCAAAAGGCCATTTCTGCCTCACTCCTGTGGTGTGATGCATTTGTATGTGTCTCTTTACTTTAAGACAGCAGTGGTTTCAAGATCAAATATTGGTAGTGGCAGAGATTAAAAAATACTTTCTGTCCTGCGCGCATTTTGTATTTGTAAGAACAGTGTACTTGAAAAGTCTAGATATCTAATTTCAGTACTACTTGTTTAAAAAAATTTGGCTGTCAGAGCAGCAGTTATGGTCACCAGAATTGGACCATGGTAATGGAGAATTCAGAAGCTGAAGAAAAATATCAAAATCATGTATTTGGCTTTCAGAAATTTATATTATACTTCTTGTACTATACGTGTTCAGTTATTGATTGGCAAGTGCTTTTAACTCAATATAGAGTTTCGCACAAGAACTGGTTCCTCCATGGATACCTTTCTCCATGAATAATGAGATGTGATGGTATTCGTGAATCCCATATTTGACAATTAAAATCCCTGGCATTATACTTTCCCATTAAAATATTATTTAACTAATTAAAATATTATTTAACTAAAAGCTTTATTTTGTGCAAGGTCTACTCAAACATTTGGCAGTGTAGTAACAGCTATCTAGACCTATCAAATGAAAGAAAGCATATTTCAGTGTAAAGTTTCCCATACTGTTTGGATTTATGTTTTTTAAAACTTCATTCATCTTTTTGCTACCTTGATTGTTTTTTCTAATCTCTTAAGATATGTATATTTCAAAATTCAGTAGTAACATTTCTGTGCCTTTTTATTTCCTTGACAAATGGGAAAGTATTCTTACGATGTTTCTAGCATGACCTAGAGGAAAAGTGGAAATCACACCAAAAAAGAAGCTGTTCTGTGAAAACAAGAACACAAGGTAGCTTTCTGATGGAGAGTAAAGACTAAGGCAAACGTTTTAAACTTTGTTTTTTCATGTTGTATTTGTGGATGTTCTTAAATACTGTCCACCATTAATATACATTAGGCTTCATCCTATTTATTATTTAAGTTCATAATTGCTTTTCTAATAAAAAGGTCATATATAATTAGCAAGTAATGAGTGATAGTTATGTTGGTGAATTCAGAATCTGCTTTGGTCTCTTACTGTTTACGTACATGCACTTCACTTTCAGGTACCATCCCTGCTACACTAAGGTAACTGTGTATCATTGGTGTACATTATCTTTTCTAGAAGAAAGAAGTGCTTTGAAAAAAAAAAAAAAATCGTTTGCTTGCTTGTACACATAATTCATCAAAGAAGCCAGTGTTAACTTTTTTTAGTTCTGAAAGCAGTCCATCCCAAAAGGTGTTCCACTGATTGCTAAGTTCAGACTCCAGAAGTATCCATGTGTGGCTGCTAAACCCTATTATAGTCAATAACAACAGCAACAACAACTCCCAGGTTGGACTCGATGATCTTACAGGTCTTTTCCAACCGTACTGATTCTGTGATTCTGTGAACAACAATAATAAAGAAAAGCTCAGCTATATATAAAGCATATTGTAAAAACTTGTGGTTTAAGCCCAGCTGGCAACTAAGCAGCACACAGCTGCTTTCTCACTCCCAGCCCTGCCCCAGTGGGATGGGGGAGAGAATCGGAAAAGCAAAAGTGAGAAAGCTCGTGGGTTGAGATAAGAACAGTTTAATAAATGAAATGAAATAATAATAATAATAAAAATTGTAATGAAAAGGAAAATAACAACAACAACAACAAAAATGAAAACCCAAGAGAGGCAAGTGATGCAAATGAAAACAATTGCTCACCACCCTCCGACCGATGGCCTGCCTGTCCCCAAGCAGCAGTCTCCTGGACAGCTTTCCCCCTAGTTTATATGCCGATCATGACATCGTATGGTGTGGAATACCCCTTTGGTCAGTTGGGGTCAGCTGTCCCAGCTGTGTCTCACCCCAACTCCTTGTGCGCCCCCAGCCTATTCGCTGGTGGGGTGGGGTGAGAAGCAGAAAAGGTCTTGACTCTTGTGTAAGCCCTGTTCAGCTATAATGAAAACATCTCTGTATTATCAACACTGTTTTCAGCACAAAAACCGAAACACAGCCCCATACTAGCTACTATGAAGAAAATTAACTCTATCCCAGATGAAACCAGCACAAAACTTCAGAGGCAACATCACTCTGAGTTGTCAGGTCAGCTGAACACACCTGACACAATTGTTTTTAAAGTGTTGTTAGAGAACATGTCTTACATTATTAATACTTTTTCTTTCTCTGCCAACTCCCTTAACAAAAAGCTGCTGTTTTCAAGTATCTTTGAAATTGGTAGTATCACATACTAGCACAAGTGGTGCCTAAAGAACATCAGATGGTAAATCCAAGCATATTAATTACATCATTAAAACAACATTTGGTATACCACTGAGATACATTACAATAACAATAACCTTCATGCATAATAAGATGCACAGCCAGCATGTAATGTGGGAGCTATGTAGAACTGAGAGATTCTACGCTACCCTTGCATGGGGTAATTGAATTGACTTAGAAAGAAGAAAGAGCAGATACTGCCTTAAAATTGGCACTGGCCTGCTTTTTGTATGTGTCCCTCTGTATATAAGGGTGTGTGTGTGCATGTCTCTGAATATTGTCACACTCTGAAAGCCAGATAGATAAACTATTACAGAGAAGGCAGAGTTGCTTGGTTACATCTGCTGAAAACAATCTGTGCTGTGTATGAGAGCTCATGTCAGTATAGTAATTACCACAACTGAGATAAAGCCTGTGCTAAATGTCATCTGCAGCTGACAAACACATGAAGCCAAGCACTACTAAATGATTCAGTTATTCTGAGAGTGTTTAGCTCTACGTCTGGGATAAAATCATTTGTCCTGAATGTAAAACAAACAAACAAATGCAAAACAAGAACAGAAAGAAGCAGCTCAGAGCAGAGGGTGGAAAAAAGCCAGTTAATGGAACTAATCAAGTTGAGAGAGAAATTTGAGAAAGGCCTGATAGCAATTCCTAACAATTATACTAAACACTTTTTATTTTACTACAAATTGCTTAATAGTCACCAGAATGCAAATTTCCACCATTTTAGCTAGTACCCAGGAGAGTGTAGTTTCTTAAACTGATAGCAACCAAAATGTGCTAAATGCAGCATTTTTTAACAGACTGACAAAAGACAAGACATGCACAGGTTACAAAGAGTGGAGTGTTAACAAGTTATACCATTGCTCAGGTAGTCCTTACTGGAGAAAAGACAAGAAAGAAGCAATTTTCTAAAGCCCCTTGCATTAACAATAGCCAGTTTTTAAAGATCCTTTAAAAAAAAAAAAAAAAAAGGAAAAAAAGAACAACAAGGTGGAAAAATCTCCCTTTTCCTACACAAATCAGGTGGATTTTGAATGTATGATGAAAAGTTCCTCACACTGAGAAACTGTTTAATTGCAAGGGACATTTTTTCTCACTGGAAGAATTTTGGACAATTCCCATTGAGCTTGGAAAGGGTTTAGTGACTTCAAAAGGTCGCTGGTGCCAGGTGACATTTAGTAAATGTTTTATGTTGCACAGTGGAGCCTGGTGTAGCTGTCTCTGAAATACAGTTGCAAGCTGAGAAGTTACACTAGCTCATGGCATGGTGTGACACAACACAGAGAACTGAGCTTGGCTTCCAAAACCAGTGTGAAGGGACTAACATGGTACCATGCTAGAAGTAAAATGCCCTTCATCTCCACTGTTGCTGCTCTGTTCTTGATGTAGATGTGATCCACAGTGACAAAAGCTGGGAAAGGTGATGTGTGTATCACCTGTAGGATTTCCTGCATTGCACTTCCAGACCCAGCTGTAGAGGTCTTGTTGGTTGAAAGCCTGGCAGAAGCCTAAGCTCAGCATCCATTGTGTTTTAATTAGCATCTTTGAAATCCAGGCTTTAATAATTTCCTGTTTCAGCTTTCTTTATTGTAGGAGGGAGATGAGGGTGCTGCTTTTCACAGAATCACAGAATCACAGAATGACTAAGGTTGGAAAAGACCTGTAAGATCACCAGGAGCAACCATCAACCCAACACCACCATGTCCATTAAACCATGTCCCACAATGCCACATCCACATGTTCCTTGAACACCTCCAGTGATGATGACTCTACCACCTCCCTGGGCAGTCTGTTCCAGTGTTTCACCACTCTCTCAGTAAAGAAATTTTTCCTAATATCCAGCCTGAACTTCCCCTGCCACAACTTGAGGCCATTTCCTCTTGTCCTGTCACTCGTCACTTGGGAGAAGAGACCAACACCCACCTCTCTGCAACCCCCTTTCAGGTAACTGCAGAGAGCGATGAGGTCTCCCCTCAGGCTCCTCTTCTCCAGACTGAACAACCCCAGTTCCCTCAGCCACTCCTCATAAGACTTGTGCTCCAGAGCCCTCACCAGCTTCGTTACCCTTCTCTGGACACACTCCAGCACCTCAATGTCCTTCTTGTAGTGAGGGGCCCATCTTTTTTTTTTTTTCTTCCATCTTTTTGCTTAATAGGCAGCAGAGGAGGTATTCCCCCTCTCTGAAGAGTTTACAGTCTATTTCTTTCACACACCTGGCCATTTGCAGTCCCTGAGTGCTGACTGTCATGTGAACAAATACATGATACCATACTCTTATGCCAAGAAGAAGGAAACTGGTGCTGAATGGTGTGCTATTAGTACCATGAGAACTTCAGTAAGGAAGGAATGGAGGGAAAAAGACACACAAGAAAGGCAGTGCCAAGAAACATTAGCATCTAAAGGTAGAAGCTAGTCAAAACCTCTTTCTAAATGGCTCTTTTTTGTCTTTCTAAACATTCTGCCTGTTGATGAATGCAGAAGAACCGTTGTCACTTGTGTCACTTAGGTTTTCTATCAGTGATATATTTTATTTGTGGTATGATATGATGATTGAGTAACTGAATTAAAAAATGCTTTCAAATTTTAGCTGGTATGCAAATCAAACTGTGGTGTGGAGCGTATCAGGAAAAAAACCCCACAAAATACACAAAAGATTACAGGATAGGATGTTACAGTAGTTTGCAGTAACAAACTTGACAAGACTATTTTATTATATTTGTAAGAACGTGTTGCTTTTGTCAAGCATATCAGATATGAACAATAGCAAAATAATAGTTCTGCTATGGTTTTCTTTGCATTGTAGGAAATGTCTTGCTGCTCAAGTAAACTATATTACTCTTGTTATTGTTTAAATCAAAAAATGACCTTTCTGTTAGAGAAAGGCAGAACTCTCAGGTAATGTGTTTAGCATCAAGAGAAATAAATTACTTGGCTTTTTTTCAAATATGTAACTGAAATTTTGTCTACGTGGGGAACTCATTTTGCAGTGATCTGTGGCAAACTATGGCAGAGGAGACAGTATTTACAGAGGGGCTGGTATCTGAGAGGTCTGTCCACATGGCCAGATGTATCTAACTGCACTTTCATGCAGCAGCCTGTGCAGATGTACCAGCAAGTTTTTCTCGCTGCTGGCTCTGTCCATCATGGGTTTTTTGCCCTCAGTGCATCATGGGCTTTCTTGGGGCAGTCATCCAAAAGCAAGCAGATGTTCTGGGATCTGGGTGAAATGTGCAAATTCTTCCTCTGATATCCTATGACCTGTTTTTTGTAGGTATGATACCAGAATTTCAGATTATGTTACTAGATAGGATGTTGATATAGCTCTGTTCTGGCCATCAGAAACAGAGAGTCTTGTAAAGATGCCATTGTCTTACGCCAGCTTTGCGGGTCATCGGGTGCACTGCTGGCCCACTTTTGCTGAAATTTGGAGAGTAGCACAAGCAGCTGCCCTGCCAGTAGCAACAGGAGTGGGAGAAGAAAGAGGGCAATGTGGATTGACATTTCCTTGGATCAGATTTGTACTGCGTAGAGCCAATTCTGGGCTTCTGCAACACATGCTGACTAATGAAAAAGGATTGAGTTAGAGGCCTTTGCTGACCAGTACTGGCTGCAAAGTGTGATGGCAAGCGACACTTTTCTGGGGGTGTGTGCAGAACTCAGCTTCTGCAGCAGCATTTTGGTAGCAGAAGGGTTTTTTTACTCAGATAGTTTACCCAGATGATTAACTGGAGGTGAGCTCTGCTATTAAACTCATGTTTCATGGCCCAGAAGTGATGAGGGTTAGCTGTGGATTTTCATGTGTAGTGAGACTTGTGGAAACATTTTTAGTCGTTCTGTAGTGGGCCTTCCATAGCATGGGTAGAAAGAAACACTTCAGTGCAGCGTTTAGCATTGGCAGGTGCATCATTCGTAAGATATGAAGGAATGAAAAGGTTTGTGATGCCTGTGGAACCTTAGAATTTTAAATCTACTTAAATATTAAGGAGATAAAGAAAGACTACCTTTTATAAACACTGACTTTCAGCAGGGCTGAAATTTCTTCTTGTTCTGAGGGTCCTTGCTTATTATAGATGACTACTACACTTGGGCTTAGAAAGTGTATACTTTGCCTTATGATAAGGCTAGGGACTATCTTATTTTACAAATGCGTGCTATTTTGCACAATACCTAAAAGCATCTAACTGAGATGGGAAGTGTACAGACATTTTCTGATTAATGAGACTAGCTGGTAAAACACCATGAGCGAAAAATGCATTCTGCTGACATGTGGCCAGGTTAGTTTTCTGTTTCTATCTCAAGACTAAAAGGTTCTGTGCATCTAACTAAAATGAAGTTAATTTCGTGGAAGTTGTATATGGTGTTATGTACAGGCACTCAGCAGTACAAGAATATTTTGTGAAATTACATGAAACATAAATAGGATTTAATATTTCATTATAACTTGTATAATTCTCCTGCAATATTTCACACAACATTCAGAAAACTCATGAGATACTACAGCATTTTATGAAATGTTTATGAAATTGCAGTATATTTATTTTTGGGAACTGTCCTTCCACATTTAAGAAGTGTACTTTTCATGAAGTGACACTATTCCTTAATCACATATTAGATAATTCAGTCACATTGCCCAAAAATTAATTTTTTTTAAACAGGAAGTGATATTATATCGAACTGTGACGAAGTGTGACATTTGAATCAGCAACAAGAAAAGTGCAGAAAGAGAGCTCAATACAGTGGAGCAGTATTGTAAAGCCTATCACCAAAAAGTCATGACAGTCCTATTCTTGCCTAAGTGCAGCGTACAAACTTTTTTGGACTACCAGTTTACAGCCAGGTATAACTTCAATCTCTGAGCCTTGTCTGTTGCTTGACAAGTTGTAAAATAGTATTTTATGCTCAGGTGCTTTAGAGAGAAGAACAACTGTGGCTCCAGCACGTTTTCAAGTAAAACAATCTGCCTGTTTGTGATCTTTGCATTTCCTTGCTTGTTCTTTACTCTTTTTAAGTTGCAGTGAAGCCCTGTCCTTCTTTTCAGCCCAGGAAATCTTTTTTGTTAAGACTGTTCAGCGTTTTCTGAAGGTGTCTTTCTTTGGGTTTTTTTTTGTTTCTTTGTTTTTTTTTTTTTTTTTTTCCTTTTTTCTCCCCTTTTCTGTTACATTTGCCAGGCACTGAGACATAGTTAAAGGCCCAATCCTCAAAAGCAAGTCAGGCCAGGTGCAGTAAATCTGGGAGGTGAGAAGAGGATCAGGGAATGACTGTTCTTTGTTCAGTTGCCATGGTACCAAATGGAAAAAGTTTTCCATTTCAGTTTTGAGATCCTGTCCTCAGAGCCTCTTCTCAGTGTTGGTAAATGGTAGCCTGTGCCTTGGAGGCCGTTCCCTTTTATTTTCTGTAGTTCTGGGATGGTTTGGTTATAAGCAGTATACAACAGTATGTGAGTGCTTTGCAAGTCTGAGTGGCAGGATGGTGCACCTGGCTTTGAGTGGACATGGTGAGTCAGTGGAGAGTGGAGGAAGAGGGATAAAGAGGACCAGGGAGAACTGCTCATGGAGAACGGGAGCATGTTAGTGGTAGTACCGGCATCTCTCCTGGTACCTGTCACATTGGAGGATGTATCATTGCTTTGGTTGTATGGAAAGTAAATGTGTTCATTTAAGAAAGCAGAGGCCAGCCAGGGGAGCCTTGAAGAACATAAACAACATCATTTCACATGAGTCAGTAACCAGAATGGTCCCCTGGGAGATGCTGCAGAACTGAAGGGCGATAGCTCCCTGTGCTGGAATGAATGACAGGGCAGCCTGGCCTTCAAACATTAGACCTGAAATAGAACATTTTGTTCATTGTACATTTCATTTTATATCCCTTGTAAACAGGTTGTGCTGGTTTTGGCTGGGGTAGAGTTAATTTTCTTCATAGTAGCTAGTATGGGGCTGTGTTTTGGTTTTGTGCTGAAAACAGTGTTGATAATAGAGGGATATTTTTGTTATTGCTGAGCATTGCTTAGACAGCATCAAGGCCTTTTCAGCTTCTCACCCCACCCCACCAGTGAGTAGGCTGGGGGTGCACAAGAAGTTGTGAGGGGACACAGCTGGACAGCTGACCCCATACGATGTTGTGCTCAGCATATAAAGCTGGGGGAAGAAGAAGGAAGGGGTGCAACTGAAGTGAATGAAGTGCGTTTGTCTTCCCAAGTAACCATTACGTGTGATGGAGCCCTGCTTTCCTGGAGATGGCTGAACACCTGCCTGCCCATGGGAAGTGGCGAATGAATTCCCTGCTTTGCTTTGCTTGTGTGCATGGCTTTTGCTTTATATATTAAGCTGCCTTTGTCTCAACCCATGAGTTTTCTCACTTCTACTCTTCCGATTCTCTCCTCCATCCCACCGCGGGGAGTGAGTGAGCAGTTGTATGGTGCTTAGTGGCTGGCTGGGATTAAACCACAACACATGTACAAAGCTCACTGTAAATAACTTGCAAAGATTATTTGGTATTTTCAGCAGCATTCTGAGTTTATTGTCCTACTGGTGCCGTATTATCCCTATGCATTTTCTTGTGTTATACATGTTTATCCTGTGAAATATTAAGTCAAAAGAATAGTATTCTCTTCTGCTGTACTTCAGTCCATAAGCTACAACAATAAAATAACAAATGTAATAAAACATAGCTTAACTGCCCCTCATCCAAAACCACAACTGAACAAATACAAACCTGGTGCTGTAAAACTTCGGCACTTACAGCAATATATTGCTCGGCATTGAGATAAGCTAATATGGGCACTGTAGAGTTTACAAAGTACTCAATAAACATATAAAAATAATAGGTTTTGTTACTTGAATTTGCTCTGACAAGAAGTAGCATGGAATAAACAATATAAATATTTTGAGCATGTGTCATGACATATCTTCAAATTTGCCTAGGAGATTTGGACTAGTAAAGAAGAAAAGAGATGGAGAGTAGGTGGTGACCTGGCTGGGAATGTAGTCCATACACACTCTCAAACAAACCATGCCCTTTATAGTTTTTCTTTCAATTTCTAGTTGTCATTTTTAATGTGGCTGTGAAATAAAGAATTGGGGAAGGATATCTCAGTCTGGCAAATTAATGACAGCAAAATAAACACCTCATGTGTATTTGATTACTGAACACTAATTATTAAAATGATTTAGTTACAGCAAAGGTACTTTAGGCTGTGGTTCTTCCTTCAAGGTTTTCAGATGTGTGCATTACTGATGTGTGCATTACAAATGTGTGTACCTTCCTGGCTTTTACACCTGGAAGAGAGCTCTTTTTACAACACAGACCTTTTCCCATGAGTCCTTTTGCTCCTGTGTCTCTGAACTGTATGATATATTGGAGATCTGAAACAAGATCCTTCTGTCATGCTTTGAACTTGCACAAGCCAAGAAATGGCACAGCTAAGAAAGATTTTATTTTATTTTATTTTATTTTATTTTATTTTATTTTATTTTATTTTATTTTATTTCAAAACTAATTTCAGTGTTGTCCTGTTTATTCCTATTTATAGTCCATCAATTTATCAGTCCATCAAGGTGTGATCTATTTCTACCATTTCTTTGGAGTTTGGTTTGTCATGTGGTTTGTTCTGGTGGTTCTTCATGGGGGTTTCTTGCACATTCCCTTGGTGGGGTACCAACATTCATCAGGTAACCATAAGTCAGTTTGTGACTGCAGAGCAGTAACAGGGACACAACAGCAAGGCTGGCAGGATACAGAATGATGCAGATTTGTAGCTGATGAGTGCAGTGTGATGCAGAAGTGCTTCTGCATAAATATTTGTCCTCAGAATTTAATGTATGCTACACTTCACTGATTTTCAAATATATGTATGCCACAGTATTGTCAAAACTATGTATTTATCCTACTGCTAGGTGCTTGTGGTTCACTGCAAGCTTTGTGTATTACCTGAAGGGGACAAATCTTAAGTGAAAGAATTTTGTAGGCTCCCTTTTATATTGTGTAGTCTTCAAAACTGAGCCTTTAACATTTATACCCAGTGCTGTGAAGTTTAATGCAGGAAACTGGCACGTTGAACAACTATGTTATCATATGGTATGTTAGCACACACCTGTACTAAGACATCATGCACAACAGTTTAAAAATATAGCAAGCTCAGCTGTTGGCTGTTGTCAGCCAATACTTTAGGAAAGCTTAGAAAATAAATTTTTTGCCAAATTACTGAGGCGGTTTGGAATTTCATGCCAGTTTTCTGATCTCCCTTCCATGGTGGATGTTTGATGAGAGTTAAAGGATTTAATTTTGGGAGAGTGGACAGGGAGAAAAGCTGATGTTAAGGCCAAGGCACAAAGCAGACAAAGACCATCCAGTTGGAGAGTTGGAAGCTGGCGATACTCAGCAGATTTATTCTTCACCTCCAGAGATTTCTTTGTAAAACTCATTCTCACAAGGCTCCTTTATCTGCCGCATGCTTTTCTGACATCCCTGTAGCCTATGGGATTAATGACTGCTACTAGCATTTCATACTTGTTTTGCCAATTGGTGTCCATTAATTCTAAGTTAATGTCTCTTCTAAAAATAATTCATTAGAAATTAAACAATTTATTTTCATAAAATAAAACAAAATAAAATACTGCCGTAGCTGTAACCAAAATGCTGATGCTAGAAGTACAAAAAGGAAGAGGCAGAAATTAAAATAAGCCTAACAAATACCTGGTGATATGGACCTAGAGCTGTTAAAACCGTCTTTGGGAAAGAAGAGAAAGGTGGGACTGGAAATCTGATATACCATTTCTGGCCCACTGAAGTTAAATCCAGTGAATAAAGAAGTGAGATTACAGGCAATCCCATCCTCCCTGCCTTCCAGACACCTGATAAAAAGATGACAGAGATCACAGTGGATCGACAGAGGTGCTGGTGGAAGGCAGAGGAAGAAGATCTGCCTCTGCTCTGCTTCACCCCAGTGCCCCCTGTCACCTGCACACCAACAGTTGCTGTCGCTATGGCTGTCGTCATCATTTTGCCACCCGATGTCGGCATGCTGGTGAGGTTGTGTAAGCAGGCAGCTTTCCCAGAGGAGGGAGCCCAGCTGGAGGGATACAAAGTGCGTCCATCTCCCGACCTCTGCTCATTGCTTCTCTCCCTCCCACTCCTTTCATAGGCTTCTGAGACCCACCCACCAAGGGCAGTAGCATCTAATGGGATGGGGAATGACACATTGCTTAACCTGCAAAAAGACCGTACAGCTGGCCCGGCCAAACCAGGCAGATTATCTTTCTACTTACTGTAATGCCTAGATTTCAGACCCACTTCTTTATCAAAGGCAGGAAAAGCACCTTTCAGTCATAACTGGGAACTAGTCAACAGAGCTAGCTCTTTCTTCCTCGGTAAAAGAACTGCTTGACAAGATAAAAGACTTTAACAGTTGTTCTCTGTGAAAAAGAGACTTTGATAAGTTTTGATTAAGTTTGTGCTGCTTGATATCAAAATACTCTGTCATGTTTTGATTCTTATTCTTTTGTTATGTACTAAGTCATACAAACTTTGGCATGTATCTTCTAGTGTGTTTGTTACAAAAAACAAAGGTCACTGCAGCCAAAATCAAACCCTGTCAGTGAAACACATCTAACCCTCCGACCTAATTAGTCTGTCAAAATTCAACAGTGAGCTGCCCCTGCCAATGTTGGTTTTTTGTGGGATTTTTTTATTTCTGATAAAACCTGGTATTTTGGGGGTTTTCTCTTTTTAAATCTACTGTATTCCACTTTTAAAAAAATCATACAAGTGTAAACTGTTCCCATCTTTATCAATTCTTAAAAATTATTTGTATGTGGAAACAGGTGCACATCCTGTGGCTGAAGTGTAGCACAAAGATTGCTCAAGTATAACGTACTCAGGAGCACAGATCCCATCCTTGTCAGGGGATTGGCAGAAATTCAATAAGGAGACATGACTTAGGAAGAGTCCTGATGTCCTTGGGTTAGTGGATAGTGATTATAATTTGAAGGTGATATGCTTGGCCAACAAGAAACAAAGCTGATAACTTCTTGGAGGAGAGCCCAGACAGAACCTACCCATCTGGTTTATACATAGTATAACAGCAGGGACAAAGCAGTAGGACTTAGTGGACAATTTCATTATTATGTGAAGATATTACTGCTATCAAAAGAATTTTTAGTAAGCACTTACAGAAAAAGATTGTGATCAAATTTTTGATCACAACAAAATTTCAGTAGGAATAGATAAATAAACTATATTTTTATGGCGGATACATTTCTAGTAAAAACAATCATAGGCTAGCTGTACTTACTTAAAATTACAAATAATGCTGAGAATCTCTTTCTGCCTGAGGAGAGAGGAAAACATAGATGAAGAATGTAAAATAGCTATTTCTTGATGCATTTTTCAAGTTTTAGAAGTAGGCAGGTGTATTTTGGTATTGTTTTACTTTCAGGTTCTCTGACACTTCCAGTGCTTTCTTTTTTCTAGGGTATCAAGCAAGTTTTGCATAGTGAAGGTAACAAATACTAGAACAGATGTGATTTCCCCCTCCGCATCCCACTGCCCCAGAGCCTTCAGGTCAAGGTTGGGTGCATTTATGAGAAAATGCTGTAGTTGGACTCAGACTACTGAGTTTATGCAGGAGTTTTGTTTTAAAATCTGGGGATGGTGATGTCAGAGATCAGATAACGTAGCATCACAACTCCATTGAGCCCCTAGCAAATTTTGTTGCCCTCTTTGTGCACATTTTTGTTGACCAACAATAATCATAACTAGTAATGGCAAAATTCCTGATCAGAGATACAAGAAAGAGCAAAGATTTGCAACAACTAACATCTGCCCCATGAAGACTTTTTAGTCACCATGGGAAAAGGGCCACCTTGTGCACAACCACTGGGCAGCATGTAGAGCAGGGGTAATATGGCTGTGGCTCTTCTGGACAGGAAACTAGAGCTGAAAGGAAAGGTTTACAAAAGAGTATGGTTTGTCATTACATTAACTACAGTAAATATGTAGTACTGTAAGCACCATGCTTAATCTGGAGGCTTCTACAGATTATATCTATACAGTCTTATTGTTCTTTCAGCAGCTCAGTGTTAGTTGAGCAGATGATTTTATTGAAATGTCTCCTGGGAATGTTTGCTTTTTGGGATGGCTGACTCAGAGTAGGAGTACTACTGCTGCTTGGTAGCCTGCATCTGCGCTCACCTGCACCTCTGCTTTCGCATGGTATCTACCAGATTGCTCCAACTGTAGACTTATGTGACTGAGCCTTGGGTAGCTGAGGCAGCAAAACACCATTTATCTGTTTATTTTTGCACGTTCATCTATTGTTGTCCCTGGTGTTCTAACAGAGAAGTAAACCACAAAAAAAGGCTTCACATTTAAATATAAACTTTGTACAGGTGCAACCTTGGTATTGGTTGCTCTTTCTGTGGGCACCAGCAGCAATAATTTTCTTTGGGGAGTGTGTTAACATCCATTATCTGTCAAAACATTTGGTAAAAGGAAACATTGCTGTTAATGTTTTTTACTAAAGAACATGCTAATTGTTGTCAGCACTTGCAATTGCTAGATCTTGGTGTTTAAACGCCAATTTCTAATTTAATATACTTACTGTCGAAAAACTGTCATTTAAAAATAGAGAAAATACTTAATTGGGGATCTTAAGGACACCCTTCCCACCTGCCCAAGTTGCACAAACTCCTTCTTTCATGTGATTTTTAGGAAAAAATAAGAATTCTTTTTCATGCCAGCAGTCTAACACAGACTGGAAGTGACCTGCAGGATGCTTAGCTTTGCCTCCAGAGCCTACATACTGGCAGGCCTGAGCAGTTTATCACTTTCCTGATCAGGCATCTCATCACAGCCTGGCTATGACCAAGCCTGTCATGGGTCTTGATCTGATAAGATTTCTTGGAGGATGCCCAGTGCCACTGTGCAGGTCCCACCATAAATGAGAAAACGAGTCATAAGGGGGTTAGCAGAGGCAATGGTTCTCCTTTTACGCAGTGTCTAGTGGCAAGACCTGCTGCATTCTCCATAATGGGGAAGCCATAACCCTGTCCCATGCCTTTTCAGGGAGCAGAACTCTGTTTTCACCTTTTCTAGGTATGGTTTGTAAGCATTAGGCCACAGAGTAATTTTTCTTCTCCCTTTATGGCCCAATCTTTTTAACAAGGTGCATTTTAAGAGCAAAGATGGAGAGGACAGTCTCCATGCTCATACCACTTGGTGACTGCCTAGTTTTTAGAGTCCCCATGGACAAACTGCCACCTTAACACCACCTGTATAGGAGTACAGAGTGATACAAGATAATACAACTGTAGTTCTTCAAGCCAGGAAGCAAGACAGTCCTGGTGAGCATTGCAACCCACCTGGATCCCCTCTGTGAATTAGAAACTTACTGTGGAGCATCTGTTTCACTGGCATATCTCTAGCCCTGTGTCTGAGGAACTGTTTTGTAAAAAGCAGACATTTCCTCTCCTCCTGCCTCCTGGAAAAGTGCAACAGCAAGCCCTGCTTAATTCTTTGAGAGTGAGATTATGGGCATCCACAGTCATGAAGGGGTTTCGGTAATCGATCCCATGAGGGATCTACCTTCACCTGTAAGTGAGGCACCTGCAGCACAAGCATTTAAGACTCTTTCCCTTCTTGACCTCTTTCTCTTGTCTAAGCTGGAGGCAGTTCCATTTTAGCAAGCAGCTATTCTGGAACCTTTTTAGAAGAAATTAAGTCTTTGACTGCATTGAATAGTGCACCTTTTTCAGGCAACTAGAAACCATCAGTAGCCAGGTACTAGTAAGCCCTTTTTGGCAATGCCAGTCTGGGCCCATTTTGAGATTAACAGTGGTAAAAACTGTCTCAGAAGAGGTTTCATCTGCCCTTGTGGTGGTGCATTCCTTCTCCCTCTTCCCTGGACCACTCTATGATCTCAGAAATTCCAGCTAGGCCCTGACCTTTGTGTAGCGAGTTGGGCGGTTAAGCGTCCCTTGACCATCCAGGAACTTTTGCATGGTTAAGGCAAGGAACAGCACTGACTGTACCAGGCATTGCTGTTACCTGACCGAGGCAGGTAATAAGAGCAAGAAGAATGGGATGATCCAACATTCCCTAACAGCCCTGGGACTGTTAAGCACTCCTTATCTGGACCTTAACCCAAGTGGAATGACACCATTGTTAATGAAACTCTATCATTTTTAATAATGACTAAAGCCAATCATCTTGCGAACCTATAAACAGCGGTCCCAAGTGAAACCCTTTGAGCCCTCCTGGACCACAGCAGACTGCAACCAGCATCTCCCTCTGAGTGGGATGCCTCTCAGAGTTTTGCAAATTCTCCAGTTTGTGAAATTTTGAAGGACCGTGCCAAGCCGACAATGGGACCTGCACTAAAACCCTCTCCTCCCTGAAACTCAACTCTGGCCCATTTAGAAATGCTGAGACATTTGCAGTGAGTATTTTCACAGAACTCAAGGGGAATTTTTAACAGGTATACCTTTGTACATATATATATGTATATATGTCTTTGTGTCTACGTATGTGCATGTGTGAATCAATATGAGTACCTGATAGCAAGTATAGTATAAATGTTACCATTTCAAATCTATAATTAAGTCACTGTTGTGATTGTAGTAAACTCTATTAACTCACTTTGCAAATGTTAAACTAATCAGTGGTTAAGTGCTGCTAAAATCTTGTGATCCACCTTATATTGTGGATGAACCTTAGATTGTTGCTAAATGCATATAATCCTTTAGATACAAACCATTGACCTTTTCCTTTAGACATGAACCATTGACCAAATCTGAGACTAAGTCTGGATTCAGCCACACCTCGACTCCTCTCTGAGAAGGCATTTAGAAAGCAAGGGGGTCCATTCTGAACCTCGTGACTCAACAGGAGGGTCCTCTTTACTCTTTTGTTTCTCCAGTCTCTCTGCCTAAATCATTCCAATTAGATTTTAATTTGATTTTCCTTTGTATGTTTTAGTAAATAGTAGAGTGAACCTTGCCATCAAATTCTGTGCATTTTTATAAACTTCTATTAAAATCGCTTTTGCCAATAACCCTTGACAGTGATTCTTTAAGCGGCCTAAACCACTCATTCATGACACCCTTATCTACCTAGTGAATTGTTCGTGTGAGGAACGCTCTTTCTAAGGCACATTTTCTGCAACTGAAAATACTCAGTGATATTTTTCCTTCTTCTTTTTTTTTATTATCTTTACTTTAGAGACAGTTGATGAAGAAAAGATGGGAGGAATAAGGATGGCCAGCTGGAGAGAAGAACAGTTCTATTAAAAAACCCGAGCCCTCTGCTTCTCTTCCCAGGCAGCATGCAGGAGAGTAGTCCCCAGCAAAGTGGTTGACTGAGCCCTGCTGGCAGCTCTCCTAAGATCAGTTCCCTTCTGATGTGGGAGCCGGTGCTGTCTGATGTATGTAAAGAACAATAACAAACTGAAGTGTAACTGGGATTGTTTGACAAACTGCTCCTGAGAAAAGACATGAAATGAACAGAAAAAAACCTGAAGAAAATTTCAAAACTCATTATAGTTTTTAATCACAAATTTTCTTGAATAGATATTTGTCGTAATTTACTTTCTTAATTTGATATAAATTGTTTTTGAAAAAGAAACGGAAAAGTAAAAACTGCTGCCTTTGTGCTATATTAGTATATAGAGATCTTTCCAGTGCAGGAACTTGGGGCAGAGCGCAGAATGTGTCCCCTGTTGTGAGTGCTGAACAGCAATGCTTTAATGGCATGCACACAAACACGGTGTGTGAGTGAAATCATGTTACAAGGATGTGTAGACATGTGTTTTTTTAACACAGCAGGAGACAAGCAATGCAAAAGTTAGATATCTTTCCAAGAGTCACAAACCAAGTTTCTGAAAGAAGTAAGTCCAGAGCTTGTTTCATGACTAGCAGTTCTTGCATTGCTGTATATGCTACTCCTTGTGTTTTATTTGACGTCCATAAAACTTCTGAGGATCACTGAGGTTATAAATAAAGGACCCTAAAGTGAGCATAAATTTGAATTTAGTTGGTGGACTTTCTCTTAGACTGCTGCAGTATAGGAGTACTGTTTCTTTCTCTTGTCTATGCCAAACTTTAATAGTCTGCTGCAGTTTGGCAGCTTTCAGGAATAAAGTCAAAAAGGCCTTGGCTTCTGCACGTGCCATTCTTTAAAACATATATATTTTTATCAACTTGATTTGCTCAAATATTAGCTTTAATATATATTGCAAATGGTAACAGTTTTGGGTGTAAGTGGAAATCTCAGAGCTGCTGCAAATGATCTGTTTCAGATTTAGATCCAAGTGCATTATGATTCTTTGCAATGCAAGTAATATGTAAGTATTTTAGCAGGCTGTGGTTTTGACTGCATTTAGCAGCTCTTTACTTTTGTGCTTTACTCACCTTAAATGTTAAGTGAAAATAAAAGTTTTTTTGATGTTTCTGCATATTTTAATTCAAATTATGGAGTAGTTTCCAGGGAAACTATTATTTTCATCATAAAGCCTGCTGATCACATTTTTAAATAAGTTCTTTCTGTTGTATGCTTGGACTTTGTAGATAAACTCCTCTCTATCTTCTAAACATTTATGCATTTTATTTTTAGAAAACTGGGTAATAGTAAAAGAATATTTTCAACTTAAAATATGTAGCTGTAGGAAATGAAAGTCTGTCTCTCTGAAGTGTGCTACTTAGCACTGTGTGTCAAATTATTCAAATGTCCCCTATAGCAAGAATTTAGAAATGTAAGGCTTTAGCTAGCCAGACTAAAATACAGAGAAATAGATTAAGATGGTTTGGTATTGCAATAAAGTGGTTGACACTAGAAAGGACAGTGACTTACTTTTAATAAAGAAGGAGAGATCAGCTCTTAGTCCATATGCATTGATATTTTTTTGAGATTACTTAACTTGCAAAAGCAGGAGACCTATGTCTATTTCCAGATTCAATTATCTGGATGGCACTAAGTATGTCAATCATGTATTCATTCATTCAAAGAAACACTGTTAATATATTCCAAGGGGAACAGCTCAGATAGCAGTGAATGCCAAGGCTAAATTTCTATCTAAGTATTTAGTTCTACTCATCTATTTGTACGTCACAAGGCTTAAGATTTTACTTTGGTCAAAGATGTGTCTGGGGTCATGTAATTGTAGTCTTTTGGATAGTCCCTAGGTATGAAAGGGAGTATCCTGTCATATCATTACTGCTTCTGGAAGAGATACTGGTCTCACAGGAAAACAGAATGTCTTCCCATCAGCTGCATTTCAGAGCTAATGATGGGCTTGAGTGTAGCAGTAGGTCTGTGTGCTGTACGAGGTGTTTCAACATGAGTTGCTGTTTGATGGTGTGAAGGTGAACGTAAAAGGCAGGGGTAGGGACACTGGAAGTATTTGCTAATGAGCATCTATTGCACACAGCTGTAACAAAACATCCTAATCTATAAACTTTATGACACTGTACATCACTGATTACTACGCCCACTCCCTGACTCGTGTGGACTCAAGAAGTCAGATCCAGATCCTGTACTTTTTGGTGGGAGAGACAGGAACTTGACAGGTGGTCCTTCTCTCTTCTTTTTTAATGGTGTCAGGGGTGGTGGGGCTGCCATTTTCTATAGTGTTAGTACTATGGCATCTATGCATTAACCCTCATTACACACACTACTACAGTGCACACAAATAATCAAGGTATGATAGACTTTGTCAGAATATATATGTTTGGCAAGGCAATGAAGTCAATCTAGTTTCAGGTCACCCCCTCCTGGTTTTGTATCAAAGCTTTTTGTATCAACAGGAGTTTTGTTTCAGCAACCAAAATCCTGCATACCAGCAAAAAGATTCTCCACAGTTGCAATTCTCAGCAAAAAACGAGTTTTAGAGCTCAGTTGAGCAATGATGACATGTGAATGTCAGCTCAAGCAAGGGCATAGGCCCATGTCAGCCTAAATAGGACTTGTGGCAAGGTTGTGGCAGTGTTACAGTGGGTTCCAGCAATACTTATAGCTGTGGTATCTGAGGCTTTTGTAATGTGAGAGGGGACTATGCTAGTCTTCAGATAGTCAAGGAGTAGCAAAGAAGATTAAATGATTCAATGGTTCATGAAACTGTTGTTGTCAACCAAATGTGTTCTCAGTTGTCTCATCCCCTCACCTCCAAAACATAGGCTTATACTTTGTCATGGTCTGAAAAGAGAAAACTCCGTATTTAAGGCTGTTTGGTACCCAACTCAACGATGACAGGATTTGCTTCACTACCAAGTTGCCTTTCATAATTATATTAGGTGAATAAATAATTTCTGATGCTGATTTGTTCCTTTGCGCTAATTATTCAGGAAACGCATGTTCTAGAGTCTTATCTTCTGAAGAAGAAGAATGCATGCATTTTAACCATGCACAAAAGTGCAGTGAAACCAGTGGGAACTGGTTTGTTACTGTGCCAAAACTAAGCAAACAAACAAACCTGGAGTTGTATTCTCTCCTCAGATTTCCTTGAGGCAGTGATCCATCCTGGAAGCAGCAGGGGGGAGCTTATAACGGTCTCGTCTTTAAGCTCTCATCCCAGTGTGCTGAGCTATTTTCTCAATGACTTATAGATGGGAAAATGATTCACCAGGTCTTTCACCCAAGGTAGCACTTACGTGACAATAATGTCTGGGTGACTGTGAGATACTCTGACAACCCTGTAGCAGCTGACAACTAGTTTTATTTAATCAGAAAATGGTAATTTTTGCATGAATTGCAGAAAACTTGCAAATTCTTATGTGAACATTTTTGGTTGATTTTTGAGTCAACTCTCAGTTCAGTGGTAATGACTTAAAAACCTGACTGTAATTGCCATCTAATGGCTTACTACCATTTCTCCATTCCAGTCTTGTGTAGAACTCCCTTTGTCAGCAAAACAGGTTTGCATTTAGCATGACTATGTTCAAAACTTGAAATAACTAAAAATTCTGAACTAAAATCTCAGTGTTGATATTTTGGTATGATGCTTTTTTCTTTCCAGCCAGACCTTCAGTGTTGTAAAATAATTGCTTCATTTGTCAGAGTATATGCAATATCTCAATATTTCATGCAATTAGGCCCTGTCTCACCATAATTAAATTACTCAGGATTACAGGTCTTTGTAAAGAGTGTAGTAAAATATTTTTTAGCCTGGAAAAGGTTCATCACCTTAAGCAATTTTGGAAAGCGTAGAGAGAATTCTTTATCTACACTGTTTTCCTGCTCTTTGCTCTAAAATTGCCTACTATTTGCACTGAAATTAGATTTCGGGAGGAAGGGGTTGCATTCCCTGACCACTTCTGAGATTCATATATGTCACTGAACAGCTTTCAAGAAAAATGGCAGAAAGCAGTCACCTTAAGCTGTTTAATTAAACTGGGAAAATTACAGGAAAAAAACTTGTTTGGATTTATGCTGGGAAATATATAATGTGTGTACTGTATTTTTAACAGGTTTGTCTGCACAAAGCTCCTATGACACATTTGTCTCTTTTAAGTGTATATGAGGAATTGAATATTCTGTCTACAAATAATTCAGTAAGCATTACTTAGGGTATTCTTTTATGAAAATAATATGCTTCAATAAAAGAATAAACCATCATAAAGTCATGGCATATGCAGTATCTGCATTATAAAAATGTGTGCAAGCCTACTTCCACGAGGACAAGTCACTGGCTTTACCAGACAGAGTGGCCTTAGCAATATGTTCACAATATCCAGCGCTATATAAAGATGTAGCTGGAAGTAAACGCCAGAAAATGGAATTTACTTGTACCTAATGTGGTCAGTATACAGGTTAACTCATTGTGATGTACATCAAACAGGTCAGTTTTTATCTACTTTTTTTATTTACTACTACACAATTGGCTCTAACCTAGCATGATTTACACCAGCTACTTAATCACCCAGGAGTATAAACTGCCATTGAAATCGTAGCATTACCAAGTGCTGGTTGCTGCCCTTTCTGTAAAATGCGTTACATTCTGCATTTTACCTACTAGTCTTATTCCACAAACATTCAGAATAGCTAGTGGGGTTGCTGCAAATGTACTCCTCTTTCCTGAAGCAAAGTTTCTCTCTTGCGACTCTGGAGTTTGTCCTAAATTTCCAAGTATAAAGATACTTAGCATCTGGAGCTTGGGTGTTTTTTTATCCATTCATATTTCCTAAAATTGGCAGCAGCTGTATGGACTGTAACACACCTTGGAATCCTATGGGGAACATCGGAACAGCTGAAATAGACAGATGTATTTCTTGGTTTATGTTGTAAGTCATTCCACTGCATCGAACTGTAGACTTATATTGTAATTATGTACTCAAGCAGATGATGCAGTGATAAGGTTGGCAGAGTGCATCCAGTGCATTAATGACTGAACTTGCTTGGAGAACTAACAACAGTTATTTATTCTTATAACTTATCTATGGAAAACCTACCTGTAAAAGATAAAGAAATTAATCTTTTAATAAATTTTAAAAGTAATAGTGTCTGCTACAATAAAATATTTGATTTTAAAACTTTCAACTTGATGCAGAAGTGGCAGTCAACTCTTGAGGAACTATAACATTTACCATTTCAGTGAGCAAAAAGAAAAGTTTTTTTTCAGAAAGGCCATTCATGTTGCATGCAACAGGTTTTACTAGTGGGAATGAGCATCTTCTTGAAAAGCCTGGAAGCAGGAAGCTGAGCAGAAGCTAGAAAATGAGCAATATTTTTTGGAGTCAAAAAACCTGAGCTTTTGCAATTTCTCAGTGTATTTCCTGTGACTGTGGCTGATAATACTGTCCTGATTTTCTGGAGGATGAGCTATGCTCATTGACACAGCTAAGTGGGTAATATCCATGGCAGTCCAGTAAGCAGGAGATGTCAGTAACAGCAGCTGGAAAGAATTTCAGGAAAGGATGGGAATTATGGTGCTTGCATGCCTGGGACACTGTGGGTTGTCTTCTCCAGATACCAGGTCTCAGTGTGGCAATACCAACTGGAATAGACTGACTTTTCTTGGCTCATGGTGGAAAGAAGCTGTTTCCTTTCTTTAAAGGTAAAATGCTTTAAATCAGATGAGCCACCCTGAATATGGCAGTTTATGTTCAAAAGGTCTTTTTGGAAATGTGGCCCAGATCTTAGTGGAGATGGTCTAATGAACGTAATACTTTTTCAACTTCTTTTCCAAAAATAAGGAACAATGGATCAAGAATGCAGAAATGCAAGTGACTGCTTTTGGCAAGATCCTTGCCTGACTGGAAGGGAGAGGGAGTAAGGTCTGGTAGTTATCTAAATGTATAATCTTTTTCTCCAGAAGTGCTAGCTGAAGCTGTTGAACAGGAGACCGTTACTACTGAACAGTTGATGTCTGTTTATCACGCTAAGGGGCTGCGCACTATCAGTTGTCTCACCATGTTAACTGCTGTATTAACAGCTGAGTTTTTCCTCAATTTGGCAGATAATAGGGAATCCCAGAGGCAAAGGGTGCGGATACAGTAGTATATACAATGAAGGTAATTTGATGTCTCTAGTAAGAAGTGATTATGACTATACTGTCCAAATTAAAAAAGGGATAGCTCCACTTGCCTGTACAATATCACCACAGGAAGGATATATCTCTCTTCAGCATCTGAATTTGAGTGGAAATCATTGCACTTAGATTATCCAGGGTTAGCATTGTTGACATAATCTTTCTGGAATAGATGAATCTTTGCAAGAAATCTAATATAGGTGAGATGAAATCAATAAAATTGTCTCAAATAAACAAAGACTTTTGAGGAACTAAAGCACTTTGAAGGGAGATTGATGATCATAGTAGTTGCAACAATTACCCCCTCTAAATCCAGTTGCTGATTTTAAAGAAGAGTCAGTATCATAAATTATTCCAAACACTCTTTCAGTTTCTTGTGCAAAGCTATGTGAAAGATGTTAATAGCATGACCCAAGAAAATATCAGATGATGACATTAAAAATAATCAGTTGATGTTACTTGCTTACAACAAAGATGGGCAAAAACAGTTTGAGTGTGTTCTTTAGGAAGCTTTTTAAAATGATTGGTTGATTTAGTTAATGGGTGAAGCTTAGGCAAGTGCAAAATTTCTTCTGGATCTGAACTGTGCTGTTAAGAGTAAATGACAGAATTAATAAACTTTAAGTTTTATTTTGTCTTCTCTGAACTATAACAAACTCAGCAGTGTGATCAACAAGACAGCATGGCAAGTACCAAGACAATAACCACTTTAGACATTTTCTTTTTTTACTAAACATATCTGCTTATGAGTTATGTAAGTGTCAATTCCTAAAGAAAACAGCTATGCATCATTAACACCTACGCCCCAAATAAGTGTGATCTCAGAGCACTAGAGAAGCCTATACCACTATTTTGGTCTGTTTTTAAAAGAGAGCCTGAATCACAGAGTGAGTGTGATGTGTTAGGATTATATTCCTCATACCATAGGGAATAAAATGCAGCTGGGAGTTGTTTCTCCCTTTTGATGGAAAAGTAATATTAATGAGTAGGACAGAGTCTCTGAAAAATTTATTCCATTTAGCTGGTCTAACACAAATAGCACTTTAGCAGAGTGTTACATTAATAATTTCTCCTTTTAACCTCCCTGTTTCCTTGTGGAGGCAGGTGCCACTGTTTTCCTATTACTTTAAACAAACATAATTAAGCAATGGTTCAGTGATTCGACTTCATGAGCCAGATTCTGATCTTTCTTCCTGGGCTTATCTAAGTCACTAAGCTCACTCTTTAAACTAGATCAGGATCTAGTTTGGTGTGTCTCAACCTTGATAAAACTGCTCAGTGATGAAAGCGCAGAATTCCTATTTGTTTCCAGGTCACTCTTAAGTAAAAAGCTGCCTAATAACTAGTCACTTTTGACTATCTAGGCATCTATATGAATAAATGAACATTACTTGCAAATCACAGGTCTGACTTGACAGGAAAGATATGAAGACTTGTGGCTGGACTGTAATAGAGAAGGCTGTTCATGGATCCACAGTATTATTACAAATCATTCTACTGCCTCACCTCTATTATACTGCCTTTGTCTGATCCACATATTTAACTAGACACCTAAGAAAAGCACTGCTATTTTGGCAGAGGAGAGTTCATTTAATCATTCTTCATTATGCCTATTCCAGCTGCAGCGAAAGCAATGTTAGGCAGCACACCTGATCTGCGTGGTAATCCCAGTGGTTGTTCCTGTGCAGGCGCATCGACTCTGCCTCTCTCCTGAGAGCAAAGACGTTGTCATGTTTTACCAGCCTCAGGGAGATGCTTTATTCTGTATCCAGTTACAGCATAAGCAAACCCCAAAAGATTCAGAACTGGACTGGGATCCATCTTGCAAATTTCTTCGTAACTAGAAAGCACCATTTTTATTGGCCTGTGGGGACCAGTAGAATTGGTGGAAGGGCAGGGTGTCAGAAGAAAGTAAGAGGACATAATGCAAAATTTCATAGCAGCCAGGATAGCAAAAGTAAAAGCGTGAGCCAAGGAGAGAAACAGAAGAGGGAAGCTGGCTAGTACTTTGTACAGAACTGCGAGACAGGGTAAACTATTGCTGCAGCTGAGAGAAGTGGCTGGTCGCTGTTGTGCACTTGCCTCTGGAACCAGAGGTCTTACCTAGGCTGGTGTCAGAAACAATTGCAAAACTCAGTGGCACTCCCTTCTATCCCTCCTTTACTAGTTGATTTAGCAGTGTGAGAACCTCCCATTGCAGCAAGTTGTGTCGTTAGTTCAGGTACTGGCTGCTCGTCTGGTGGAATTAACGGTTTGAGCATCCTGAAGCATAGTGTAGGTTTCTATATTGAAAATTTATTTTTCAATTTAAAAGAAAGGAAACAAATTAGAAATGTTATTAGGGGTGTAAAGTCAAGTACTTCAAAGCTAGGAATTACCAGTTTTTGAGGCAGTAGCAAGTAATCATGTAGGTATGTAATCATGAAGATTGTATCATAATGCATATGCACAAGGGAGCCAATTAAGATTGCTTAAGCAACTTTGCATCATGTTTTTTTTCCTAAGAGTAGAGGACTGGGTTTTGCAATCTTAAGGATCTTTAAATGTGGGCAATCATAAGTAATGTTACTGCAATGCCTAATCTTGGCATCCTGCTAAGATCCTCATTCCCAGCGATATGTTATACCAATGATTTCTACAGGTGGAGTTTTGTAAAAGAAGTGTTTCCTTTTATCAGTTTAAAATTTGCTGCCTTTCACTGTCTTTTCATACCCCTTTGTTCTTATGAAGAATGCCGCACAGGAGCTGCTTGATGTATGTTTTCGGTTCCAAATACGCTTTTATATGCATCTATCTTATTTTGAATCTAAACAGCTCCAAGTTTCTCAGTTTCTGATGTGGTTTTATGAGCTGACATCCCTAAGCAGATAAGTAGCTCTTTTTTACAGTCTCTGAGCCTTTCCAGGAAACTTAAATTTAAGTTCAAGATAGATACAAAATTTATGAACTGGTCAGGATGTCACAGAAAAAAATATCACAATAGATCTAAGAAAAGGGAAAAGACAGCTGGAAGAAAAGGCAGGGCAATTTTCTGTGTTTCTGTAAAAGGGGAAGAAAGACATGGTTTGCAATGGAAAAATGTAACAGAACAGTGCCAGGAAATATTAGATATTTAGCTACACCAATGTTGTGTTTTCATCATCTCCAGACTTCTCACTGCATGTCCACATGCTTCTGTTCTTCCACCTGCTTTTCCCACTATTTCATACAGGTAATTTTTAACTAGATGACAGTCACCTTTATCATAGGACTCCGTGTTGGCACAATCTTGCAGGTCTTCCAAACTCATAGGTCCTGGATGGCTTCAGTTATTGTAGTTTTCGGTATGTAGAAGAGGTATTAGCAAAAGTGCAGCCAGCAGGTTGAGCGAGATGATTATTCCCCTCTGTTCAGACCTTGTGAGACTACATCTGGAGTGCTGTGTCCATTTTTGGCTCCTTGCTACAAGAAAGGTGTTGACATACTGGAAGGAGTCTAGTGGAGGTCCTCCAGAATGGTCGGGGGGCTGGAGCTTGTGGTGTATATGGAAAGGCTGAGGGAACTGGGTTTGTTCAGCCTCAGAGGAAGGAGGTTGAGATGAGACCCTATTGCAGCTTACGCTTACCAAATGGGAGGAAATAGGGAAGATAGAGTCAGACTTGTCTTGGAGGTGCAGAGCGGTAGGAAGAGTCAGAAGCTGGAAAATAGGAAATTCCGATTACATGGAAGGAAAATATTCACCATGGAGACAATTAAATACTGGAACAGATTGCCTGGTGAGGTTGTAGGATCTGTGTCCTGGGAGATATTAAAATCCTGACTGAATGCAGCCCTGAGCAACCTGACTTAATTGGCAGTGCTTGAGCAGGGCTTGGACTACAGACCTGCCCGCATCCTTTTCAAGCTCAACCATTCCATGATTTTTTGTTGGGGCCGAACAGATAGACTGCAGGGCTCAAGAAAAAAATTTTTTTATTTCATAAGATTTACACTAAAAAACCTAAACTGCTCACCCACTATGTTACTAATATCCACTTAAAATAGAATTTAATTGAAAGTGTGCAATCAAACACAGTATGAAGTAATTTATTTTGTCATATAAACTACCAAATCCTTTTTCAGGAACAACCTATGTTTGCTTGTAGCATATTTTAAGATCCTTTTTTTCAGCAGACATTCTTCTTGTGAAATCTTTCAGTATCATTTAAAGATGTAATACACACTATTTAGATGTTGTTCGAGTCCATTTTGAGGACAGACTAATTTCCTATCAATCCCAAAGGTAACAAATAAATGATTTTGATAATATCCTGACAAACATATTTGTCTGTTAACTACTTTTTGTATGTGCAGTCTTGCATGTCTCTAGTGATTTGTTTCTCTTGAATCACACAGTATGTTCCCTGAGTACACCATAAAAATAACATAATCATGATGTTATCTGTTCTGTTACAAAGTATATGACAATATTGTGTTTATGGTTAAATACAGCCTCAAGGACCTCATACTAGTGCCAAACAAGTAAGTTGTTTTCAATTAGGGACATCGTCTCAGTGCTCAGTAAATGCATAAGATTATTTATGTATGAGCCTGATGTTGTTAGAAAATGAGTATTAGGAGCATCCAGCTTTTGTTTGGATCTAACTAAAAGCAACAAAGATCAAGCATAATAATAAAAAAAATGATGCGTGTAATAAGCCTATGTCATAGATGGTTTTGTTAGTTCATTTTGTATTGTTGATAATGTATGGATACTCCTAATGATTCCATTAGAGTTTAAATAACAGAATTCAGCACAAATGTATTTCTACTGAGAAGTAGAAACATAATTTCTCTGGAACTGCAGCTGCTGTAGTTGAAGATTAGGCTCTTACTATCCCTTAGGGAGATTACTGTCTCTGCCAGCTGACTTAGTTTTTATACAGCCAGCGATTTATTAGATTGCTTTGCTCTTAAGTGTGATAATAGGCCTTATGCTTAGCAAGGTTTAGAGACTTCCAGTGCATTAATATTTTATGGCAATGACAGTCAAGACACATTTTGTTTACCTAACAAGACAAGCCAAGCTACAGCTGATGTGTATCGGAGATTAGATTTAACTGGTAGGAACTCCGCCAATTATGTCTTTAATGCTTTGCAGTGACTTTTATAATTGTAATCTAATCATTTACATATTTGATACATCAACATTTTGTTCTAAACAGTACTGTTTTGTGTGACTCTAGTATTTACAGACAATCTTTCTGTGTAGCCATGCTACTCAGTTCTCTGATGTTGATATATTTGGTTTGGGTAGTTCATTAGATCATCTATAGCAATATTCGGAGGTCGAAACAACACCCACCTAGGATCCTATTTAAACCTGTTTGGAGGATTCAGTTTACAATGAAATTGATTGAACGTTTCAATCTTGTGAAAATAAACCTTAGCTGCTCTACTTGTCCCATATACTGGCCAAAATAGGGCCCTGGTTTGCCGTCACTCAGTTTCAGTGACACTGATAGCTTCAGCTGCCCAAATAAATATTTCAAATGAAGGAGCCCTGTGCTGATTGCTTTTTACTTCTCAACAAAGCAGATTTATCATCTATTAGTGATGGAAGACGGAAAGTGAAGATCAGTGGGTCAGGTGTCTGGCATTGATTCACTGTGTCTGCAAAAACCCCACCATCTTAGCTCCAGGGACAAGGTTGAGCATATTTACCAAGAGAAATTGCGCATTGAAGGGCTATTACTTAGGCTCAAGAATATCAGAAGAAATTCCGTCAGAGGTAGGTTCAGCAAATACAGGTATTAACAGCTGCATAGCTTCAGCTGCAGAGGTGGTGCTTGTGGCAAGGGGTAGGAAGAAGCCAGGGAGGCAAGAGTTAGCTTTGGTTTTGAACTGTGTTGGTCTGTGGTTCCGAACATTTAACCTCTCTATGCAGCAGGTTTTAAATGGGCTATTGTAAGAGACAAGTTCATACAGTACTTTGAAATCGTCTCAAAAAAATCTCTATAGAAGTTTAAGGTAACGCACTGGTTAGTAACGCACACGTATTTTTCTCTAATCTCCATAAATATTATGATATAGAATAAGCAGTTGCAACAGCTCTATCTTGTTTCCAAGATTAATTTTCAATTGACTGTCTTATTATTTATTTTTTTTTTCTTTAATTCTACCTATATTGAACATAAGGCTTTTTTCTTTTACTGGTCTAGAAACTGAGAGCTGATCCTGGGGTACATATTTATAAAAATGTAGAGGACAAATGAAATTTGCAGTCTGCAGCCCAGTGATGACAGGTCAGCTGACTTCTGCAGTTTCTCTACTGTAATGATTTGGAGGAGGTGCAAGGTGTTACCGCCTCTTCCCAGATAGCCTTGTAGGTGAAGCTGCAATAAAATGTTGTCTTAGCCCTGGAGAGTCCCAGTGGAGTTGCTTGGGTGTTGATCAAGAGGGAGCTGATCACATATGTGATAGACATAAGAAGCACAGTTTTAACACAGTAATAAAAGGGGGTGTGTGTGTGTGTGTGTGTATGTATACCTACGCACAAGATAATTTTCAGGAAAAGTGAAATTTATAATAATAATAAAAATTTTCTCTACTAAAGTCTTCCTTCTGTCCCAGATAAATTTGGCTTCAACATTGTATGCTCTTTCGGCATTCCTCTTGGGATCCACAGGCAGGGTAAGAGATATGATCAGTCACAGAAATAATAATGAAGTCTGCCAGTCATTCAGCAAGCCCATCGACACAGTTAGGAGCCATCTCATTTATAACTGGCAAGGAACTATATAGGATTTGCGTTTTCATAGCAAGTTAAAAAAAGACGTAAAACCAGGAAGCTGCAGTAGGCTTCCAAGATTACGGTTATAGGACCAAATTTTTAACAATACTGTGTTCCAACAGCAGCTGGTGGGGTTGAATGATCTGTTTTTCCAACCTCATTTGGTGCCCATCTGTACGCGTGGTTTGCTAAGCACCTTTAGATGTCTGTCCCTGGGCGTTTCTGGCACTGTGGAGGTTTGTTGCTCAGTATATGGCCCACAGGATGGTCAAATATTGCCGATGGGGGTGAGCTATGGCACCAGGGTGGGAGTGGACCTTACAACTAGCCTAAACAACTGGTTTTCAGTGAATGCAAACAGTCAGGATTGTCTCGTCAGTGGTACTAGCCTAAGCAAATGTCACAGCTGTGTGTGTGCTTATATTTTCCGGGGATGAAAATGTATGTAGATACAAATGTCAATTAGGCATGGCCCTCAGGCTCTTGGCAAGAGGCCAGTGTGACCACTGGTGGTGAAAAATCCGAGTATTCCTCCTGTGGGGGCTATGAAAATGATTTTGGCTTGAGAAGCTTTGGGGAACTCACCAGTTGCAGCACTTACCCAGATTCAGCAAAGGGATGATGAAAAGAGAAGGGATTAAATGATAGTTAAGAGACCTTTTAGGTCACGCGCTCCAGCTTCTGCTTTTTGTCTTTATGGAGTGTCTGTAATCACACCATTCGACCTTCTCTGTACTGGTGGTCTTACAACATGTCCTTCAGGAATTTGCTAATGAGGCTTATTTTACAATAGGTTTATTTTAACAGTAAAGTAGAGCTTGTGTGTACTTTAGGAAAGTATTTGCTAACGTTTATTTGACAAACAGTACAGATTTCTTTCAGCCTACATTTACATGCTTCCTGCAAACATTCAGATGAGCAGATTTTTGTTTACATAATATAAGTGGAAAGAATGTGTCACAAATACTGGTGTGGGTATAGCAGCCTGGCTCATATGAATCATTCATACTGAAAGTGCTTTGTAAAAGTGACCTGAAAAATTTTCTGTGTGGTCAGCCAGCTTGGAAGAGGGAAGAATACTGTATTGTTTAGGTAATCATCCATTTAGACAAATGTTTGAAGGTACATGGTCACAGCAAATTGTATGTTAGCAGTAGGTCTGAAAGCACAACATCATCTGTAGGTGTCATTCTGAAAAGCAATTACGCTTCAGAAATTAACATTTTTTGTACACAAGCTGAACAGAAATGTATTAAATAAAGAATTTGCTTTCAGTAGTTTCTGAATTCTAATGTTGCAAGAATATTGTCAAAACCGGCAATTGAATTTATGTAATATTAAAGTGGACTGGAGAACCTTTGAAGCTGTTTTCACTTCTGGACATCCTTCTAAGCTATTTTCATTTAGACTGATATTTAATCAAAAACAATAGTTTCCTTCCATTCTAATTAGTTTCTTTTCCCGATTACCTGTAAAAATTAAATGAAAGCCATTGAAGAACTAAATAATTCTTATATCGTATTTTGTTGTTTGGATTTATACTGCTTGATACTTAACCACTACTATGCACATACTTGTCAAAACATGAGGAATAATTAGTCCAAATGTATGTGACCTTTACCAGCAAACATTTGCAAACTGCATGATTCAAATGCATGTATAATGAGAATTGAAAGAGGGGAAAAGAAAACCAATTACTGTGTTTTATAGAAAAGAAAATTCCCCTAGAGAT
This sequence comes from Gavia stellata, assembly GCF_030936135.1. Lineage (NCBI taxonomy): Eukaryota > Metazoa > Chordata > Aves > Gaviiformes > Gaviidae > Gavia > Gavia stellata. The sequence continues at coordinate 67,304,523 of NC_082637.1, forward strand.
CTGAAAAATAAGACCATATATTATAGAAAGGAACTTTAAAAAAATCTATAACTTTATATGAAATGTACCTTTAAAATCTATTACATGACAAGAAAAACAAAAAGTCATGTCAGAAAAACTTTTAAAGGTTGTAGCACCTATTTATTTTTCAGGAAAATTTCCAAAGTATACAGGAAATAGAAACCTTGCTCAGAGTATTTTAGTTTATTGAGTTCTCTCTGCCTTGAAAATCATAGTAGAAATCTCCAGGGACTCCTATAAAGATGTATTACATCATAAAGCAAACTAAGGATAGTAACCCATGTTATTAAACTGTCAACATACATTATACTACAATTTATCCACAATCCAACTTAACTTAAAGCCTCACTGTTGGCAGAAAGTTTAAAACATGAGACTACTCTCTAATCATCTAAAACCTAAGGTACTTTGGAAAAAATGTTGTAATAATCGCTCCACTACTCCATTGCAGTATGTGTGAATTTCATTGGTTTAGTACTGCAAATGCTCAACCATTACAAGGAAGGATTCTGAAGGATTACTACTTAAAAGGTTTTATTAGTGGTGCTGTAGATTTCTCATTTCACAGCATATTAATAAAGGTTTGTTATAACAGATGTAATGAAAAATAAATCTTAAAACCCAGTGATTAAACCTTGCTTAATTTCCACATTAATATTTAACAACAAACCTGATAAAATGACATTGCTTATAATGTCTGCCTTCTCGACTAGAGAAAATAGGCTCTTGCTTTGAATGCTGAAATACTAGATATTGGTGTTATTCGGCAGGAATTATGACAAGTAGGAATTGCAGATCTACTGATAACATACACTGAGAGAAGAAAATCCAGCTGTATATATTTATCTAAAGCATCATTGTTAGTTTCAATTACAGCAGTACCAATGAGTCTTGAGGTTTATTACAGTTATTCTTCACCCAAAGTTTATAGTGAGGGTCGTGGCATATAAGAGTCAACTGATATAGAATAGAAAAAGAATCTAATCAAGTAACCACCAAGGAGAGGTCTTAGTGTCAAATCTTTTCTTGTCTTCCTTTGCCAGACAGGAGTGAATGGTAATCTTGGTGGCAGAAGTAGGTTTCATAGAGGCATTTAAGAGTGTAAAACTGTGGGTTTAAAGTTTTCTCTATTTTTTTTTTCTTTTTTTTTTTTTCTTTTTTTTTCTTTTTTTTCTCTATTTTTTTCTTTTTTTTTCTTTTCCAGGTGGCTAAAGAGAGAAGACATGGGAAAAGAAATGGGAAAGCAACAGAGACTAGCTTGACTGGCTGGTGATCGTAAGGGGCAACTGCTTGACAAATGGATAGGTCTCAGAGGTCTTGGGGTGATGGTGGTAGATATTCATGGTGAAGATCATAGTAGTAAGGCTATGCTAATATATTAAAAATGACTATTTTTATCTCTGTATAACCAATAAATTGGGAATACTCTTGCAGAAAAGATGGCATACAACACAATACTGTGATCAAGAAAAAATGAGAAAGTCAACCTTATTGAAATAATTCCTCAGAGCTATTTTATTTAACTTAACTATGTGTTTCTAAGAAAAGTTGAAATATCAGAGTCCAAAGCAATCAAAAGTCACTAACCTGGTAGAGGTTAGAAGTGGTCAAAAGCATGAGTTAGGATATGGTAGGAATTGGTAGGAATTTAAACTCTGTCTCTATTCCCCCAATCCACCCATAATCCCCAAGTGGCTAAACACTTATGGAAGACGTTCAGTAATGAAATAAACAATAGAATGGATGTTAACAGTCACCACCATTATTTGTTAGTATTAGTGCAGTAAAAATAGAGAGTTTGTAAAATTGTTCTTTAAAAATCTAAAGTTTCAGCCTCATTGAGTTGTCAAAGAGTATATTTAACTGTTTCACCCATAATGGCAAACTACCATTCAAATTATGTGGCCTAATATTCTTTTTAAACCATCATTGCTCATTGTAGCCACAATTAGATATGATTTTTCATTTTCTGTGGAAAATAAGGAAAGAGCACATTCTCTTTTCTTGGACATATTCCTGTCCAACAGTCCTCACAGCAGGAAGCTTTATTAGGAACATGTGAAAATAATAGAGAAACAAAATGTCTAATGTAAAATTTATTTACAGTTTTCTTGAGCTAGACTGTGGTTGAGAACTTTGTTGCTGATGAGAAATTGCAGCATGCAACACACTGCTGCCAAAGAAACCATCTGTACAGACCCTGTAGTGTGCATCTGAAGACTAATGTTTCCTGAATATATAAATATTTGTACCAGGTTGCAGTTCCACACACTCTTTTCTGGGATGCTTCATACTTCTGCCCAGGAAGTGATGACTATTTTTTCCTCCATAACTTGTTGGGTAATGAAAGAAACAACTAGTCAACCCACAAGAGAAGCAGTAAAAATCAGTAACACACTTCAGCCTCCCTCCTTTCCTATGTCCAGGGCCACTTAATACTTTGAAGATGTGATGAGCATCCTTACAGAACACCTCTTCAGCACTTTAACACCTCATTAGATTTTTAATGATTAATACTTGGAATTGAATCAAAATAGGATAGCAGTATATTGTGTAACTTGCTACTTCTCTGTGCTTGTGTATTGTATTCTTTAGCTGAGAGAATACTTCATCTCCTCATGTTGTACCTGCAGGGGAGATCTCGTTACATGTGGAAATGCAGACGTGTAGCTTGTGTTTTGAAACAGGAGTCTACAAGATAGGTAATCAACAGGGACACCACAGTCCATGCACTTAGGCCCTTGCATTGCTGACTGGCTCATCTGTAGGCCAGCTGACAGTGTGTCCCTTAATACCTTGCTGCAAAGTGTCACAGTCTTTTAGGGAAAGTTCCTCAGATCTGGTATTTGGAGCAGTGCTGTTTATTCCATGCAATAATTCTGCAATGAGCTGAGGGATATACGGTGGCCAGGGGGTCTTCATTGAGGGGTTGCACAGAAACAGGCTTTTCTCCTTTCTGCTCTTCAGGACCTACAGTTAAATGTGAAGGAATCAGCCTCCCGAGAAAAGACTGTCACCCTAGCAAAATGTAAAGCAAAAAGCAAAGCAGAAAACTGTAAAGCAAAATACACTGCTTTACATCTCTGCAACAATTTATATGTCTCAAAACAGTGATTAAATGTTGATGAATTATGTCTTACGCACCTCGCAGAGGTGAATGGCTGTCTCTTCTGCTGGCTGCAGTGACAACCCCAAAAAGCACGTGCATGGGCTTGCCTGCTTTTCTACATGCTGGATGGAAAGCAGATTTGCACAGAAACTCTTTCTCCACAGGGAAGACGACCTTATTGCATGCAGATGTCCTTGTTGCAGTGTGTGTTGTCTAGACTAGAGCTCAGGAAAATTCATCTAATTATCTTCATGCAGGTGTGCAGAAGTTCATCAAAGGGGTGTTTTAATTCATGTGACCCTCCTCTTTCACAGGCATTTGGCCAAAAATGAAAGCTTGCTGATTACCCGAGGAAAACAAGAAGAGCTGAAGCTGCTGAATTTGAAAGAATGAAATGGAAGAAGTTTTAAATCACTTCCTCACAGTCAGGACTTAGACTTTTGATTGCCAGTCCAGTGTTTAGAGCTGATGCTCTGTGCCTAGTGGAGACAGAAAGACTTTCCACAATGTTCTTCTTTTCCTGTCTCTAGGTTATTGTTGCATCATGCTAAACCATGCTTGGCATTCTTTCACCATGCTTGAGTAAAAAATATTACAGTAAATAGCCAAGTGCTTTTGAGAAGCTAAAGAAAAGGAATGCTTCAGGTTTCTGGTTAGTTTTTACAGTAGTCAGACTACTTTCAGGTAGATTCCTATATTCCTCTGTTATAGAGAATGAGGTGTATGTAATTTTTGTCACAACTTTAATTTCCCTATTCAAATGCAAAACCAAAATTTTACTTTGCAAAAATGTGAAAGGCTATTCCTAATGTCTTGATTTAATTTCCTCTGTACTGTAAGGAGCATTTATATCAGAGATATTTCTAGAGATGCCGCTGTAACTAGCTGTACACTGCTCTCTACAATTACCTGAAAGGGGGTTGCAGTGAGGTGGGTGTTGGTCTCTTCTCCAATGTAACTAGTGATAGAACAAGAGGAAATGGCCTCGAGTTGCTCCAGGGGAGGTTTAGACTGAACATTAGGAAAAACTTCTTTACTGAAAGAGTGGTCAAACATTGGAAAAAGCTGCCCAGGGAGGTGGTGGAGTCACCATCGCTGGAGGTGTTCAAAAATCGTGTAGATGTGGCATTGTGGGACATGGTTTAGTGAACATGATGGTGTTGAGTTGATTGTTGGACTTGATGATCTTACAGGACTTTTCCAACCTTAGTGATTCTGTGATTCTGTGAATGCTGAAAATAACAGTGTTCATGTGCTGGGATTATTTCCAACTGCTGGCCTGCAAATACACATTTCTACTGAAATAAACAGTGGTCAAAAGACCCTGAGATGTTCTTTCTTCACTTTATTCCAAGATGTTTGTGAGTTACTCCTTGAAAAGTTGTCAGCCATGGTGTATCTAGCTATAGAAAGGTGGTGAGCTGCTAAATGTTGTGTGGTTAATTTGTCAGGAGAGACTGTCTCCCTATTCCCTCATTTCTATGTTCCACTCACAAAGGGAAGACAGGTCATTCCAATACATTTGTACAGCACTGAGCAATAGAAATCGAATCCTAGCAGTAGTACTTTAATGTGAGTATTAAATACGTTGCTGTAAGCAATAATGCATACAGTAGCAGATATGTAAGCAGTGAGCATTTATAAGCTCTGTATGAGTGAGGACTATATAGCAGGCACCTGGCTAAGAATTCTTTTTTCTTTTTGTAAGTAAATGTAATACTTTGCAAAATGAACTTTTGATCTTTTGGCATTTAATCAGTTGTCAAAAAATCAGTTCAAGCCAAATATCATGCCCATCATGAACACATAATCCCACAGAATTTGTACTATTCTTTGCCAGCTAATTAAACCAAAAACCATCTGGGGTACATAACTTGGTATTGTTGAGTTCTGTGGGAGAATAGCACTCAGACGTAAAATTAGTGTGGGAGGTGTTTCCCACACCCGTCTGCTCAGCTCACCAAGGACTAAAAGAGCCTTGCAGCTGTAGACACACTATGTTTCCAAGACCTGGATTAACAGTGGCATGATTGTTTACCCACAGGAAATCAGATGGTAATGGGTAGTTGTCTGGACATTTGTATTTGGAACTCCTCTACTCAGTTCTCTTCCATACAAAATTTCTCAGTTGCTCAGCCGTATCCATTTGTTGGTATATCATTATGGCTGTTCGCAAGTTGGTCATAACTTTTAATTAGGGCATGGATGCCAAATTAGCAGGCATTTAAATGCCCAGCCTCAGGCATGACAAAAGCACTGATTTTCTTGCAGGGAGACCTTGCTACGATCATAGTTCTGCCCTGATTTCTCATCCCTGCTGTATCCACTTACCCTTATCTCGTGTGTTCCCCTTCCCTCCTGTCCCATTAATTTCAGAGAAGCTATGCAGGCATCTGGGTCTGCCATGAGAATTGGCTGTTTGGCAGTTGTGGGAATACCCTAGGTCTGCTTTTTATTTTTCACTGAGCTCTCCAGGCATTTTGGAAAAGATGGAGCTCAGTGATGTCTCATTTACTGGAGAATAGTCTCCCATGCTACACAGCAAAGCCTGGGAGAGATTCAGAAGTGTAAGGTGGCTTGCAGAAATGCCGAGCAACAAAGAAGAAGCAATGCTGGCAGCATCCACATCAGAGATATCCCTCAATGTCTCCATATGGCCTATACCTCTTATTTTTGGCAGGCTCTTTTCTCTCTTCACTGCTGCTTCTCATTCACTATGTGGACTGATTACTATTATAAGCAAGTATGGAGCTAAAAAAAAAAAGCTTACTTAATGCAATAAAACAAAGGTTGTTTGTGTTATAAAAATTTTTGAAAATTAACAAAATCAGCAGCTGTTCATGTGCAGTCTGTGACTGGAACAAAGAGCAAGAACAAGCAGTTAAACAATTCACTGAGGCTGGGTGTGGATATGCTCAGCTCAAATAGGCTTTGCTTAAGCTGAAAATTTTCAAATATGTTTCCATCATTGTGTAGTACCAGGACCAGTGAGGCTGGTAGCCTTTCCAGAGACCAAACAAGTCCTCTTTTGCTCCATCATCTCAGGTGCAAATTAATTCTTCCCAGTGGTATGAATAAGTCAGTTTCTGCCAGTGCTTGTTGTAGGTGTTGCTATGGAGCTGTGTAACAGTCTGGGGAAGTTCTGCACTTCTGGCACTGCTTTTAAGTCCAGCAAAGTCTGTGTTCTGAAGGTGAAGTCTTTCAGTCAAAGATAAGGGCAATGTAGGTTAATGAAAATATTTGAGTATGGGCTAATATGATCCTTAACAGGGTTGTCAAGATCTGGCTCAGTGGAGCAGCCTTTAATGAAAAATCTTCTACTGCTTAAGGCGCACCATATTTTTTCTCCAGGTTTGAACTCTCTGGGTAGTAACTCAATAAGAAATCAGTCAAATGGAGACTTTGATTACTTGATGATGATGAAGCTGACTGTGGATTCAGGTGAATTTGAAGTTTGTCAATGAAAGAGACTCTCTCAGCCTGAAAAACAGAAAAATAGAAGTACAGTGTGACATGGCAGCAAACAACTAGCAGCGAAAGTGAGAAGAGACTGCCTGTTTTACAGGGGAAGCTATGCTAGTGGAAGAGAAAGTATCCTGAATTCCTTAACAATCTTTGTCCTAAATCTAGAGGTTACATGAGATTAGAGAGGAAAAAGAAGCAGAGAAACAGAAAACCTCTGTGTTTTATTTTATGCAACTTTCTTGTGCCATTGAAAGAGTATTTGTTTTTGAAGTATTGCAAAATCTCTGTTTTGCTTGCTTTTGCTACTGCACTTCCTGTACATCAGAGTGCCCTGAGGTGTAGAACTTTGGGAAACACAATTTGTTCCTGCCAATAGTCATCTCCAGTTTGCCCCATCTTTACCCTGCTTTTTGCATCTATGTCCTCTATTCTTCTGTTATTTTTCCTCTGAACAGTCTAAACCTCACTTCTTCCACTTGAATGTTTTTCTGTGTGGCATTGTGTTCAAAATGTGTTTCTGAATTTCTATCTGGACATAGGCTAGATAGTATTAGTGTGTTTCTGCTTCTGTAGGGATCAATATCAAAGTTCCCATATGTTTCAGTGACGTAACATTAAACCTGATTGAAGATAATGAATGCATTATAATGTGCATTTGTATTTGTGAAAGTGTAACACATGATACATACACTATGGACATTTCTGTAGCAATGAAATTACATTTAAGAAGGCATCTTTAAATCTGTGGCTAGATGTCTATTACGAAAAATATTATTTTAGAAGTAATTAATTCAGCTGAAAAGCCATAAAGAAGCTTAGAAACATTTGCTTTCATGTTTTATACATCTCTCTCTTTTTTTTTAAGCTTATGTCTTCAATGCATGTGCCAAATAGCTTATAAGTAGAAAAAGTCAAAATTTAGGACCTGAAATTAACATCCATTAAATTGGTTACAACTTGTCAGAGACTATTCTAGGGATTTTCTCTATCTCTTTCATTAATGAACTGCCATTTTCCTGTTGAAGGTGGGGAAAAAAAAAAAAAATCAGATTTCCTATAACGACAAGACTTGTTCAAGAGCAAGTATTCTTTTTAGTCTGCAGGTTCTTCAACAGTAGCTAACTATCAAACACTGTTCCCCAAGCTGTTCATACTGCAGCTGAAATCAAGGATGCTGGTACATGAACAAGGACACAGTGTTAGTTTTTGCAGCTTTTTAAACAAAAGATAAAATCATTGCCAAATAGAAAGGGACAAGAGTGTTAGGGAGATATTTTATTTCAGACTGAAACATTTTATGACAAGAAATAAAGTAATAACTGTACTGAAATAAGTAGATAACCTCCCCAAAAATTTGAAACAATTTCAAAAAAATGTGAACACAGAATAAAACATAATAGCAAATGGTTATAAGGGCACTGTCGTGTTATTCAAAGAGTGAAATGTTAATATACAGAATATTAATATTTTTCCCCTTTATCATCTTTGTTTACTGGATGATCTGGGTGTTAGGTACTAAGTTATTCAAAGGCAACTCAATTTAAAATTTCATCCCAAAGTTGTATATTTCAAGATTGGCATCTGACAGTTCTGTAAACAGAGACTGATTTCTGGTATCTCGTGTTTTGGGGGATGGATATTAGGTGCTGAGCACTAGCACAGTTTAAAAGGTATGTATAAGTCTCTATGTATTTATGGCGGCTTTTTTTAAAGTTATTTTTTACTAGCTGAGAAATCTGTTTAAAATGAGGACTTATGGACACTTTTAAACCTGAAATAACTTTTAAAACATGTCTATTACAATATGCATGCCAAGTAGTGACAAATACAGCTACAGCCTATATGTGAGTTTTACGCTGTGAAACAGCAGAGATGTGCCATAGAGAGAATACAGAGTATTTATATCATCTTAGATAATTGTCACTTATGTGCATACAGCTCTGGAAGAGCTGGTACTTAGCAGCTGTGACACCACTGAGAGTAAGGACAGCTGTCAGGTCTGAGGCCCCCCTAGTGTAACATGGTGTGGAGAGGTGGGTGGTACAGCAGAAGTCAAAATTTGTGCCATGTTATTTTAATCTCTGGGTGTAGCTCTAAGATGTCCAAAATGTTCCCAGAATGTAACACAAAGTTCTTAGCAAAATAAATTGTACAATTGTCCAAAATACTGCATTGAGAAAAATAAGAAAAAAAGCGCTGTACTGCTGACAACCATCAGCTAAAAACAAAATGGTACTGCCTAAGCCAGGAGAAGGAGCAGGAAAGCTTCACAGGGGAAGAAGAAATGGTACAGTTCTTTCCCATAAATCACTGCCTAAATAATTTCATATGAAACAAAATTAGAAAGTAATTTACAACTCTATGACATTAGAGTAATAATAAAATATATGCTAATGAAAAACCTTTGAGGAATATTAAGTATCCTATGGCTGTGGGTAGTGCTGCTACAACTCCTTATCTGATATGACTTGTTTTGTTTCCTCCTCTTCTCTCCACCCCCCTACCATGCCAGATCATGGTTTTCCCAGAGCTGTCACATTGATGACCTTATTTGAAGTGAGTTTGATCTTAGTGTAGTGTGAGACTATTTTGTCAAAGGTGGAAGTTGCACCTTTTCTTGGCAGCCAGTATTTTCTTGAACTACACTACGCATCTTCTCACATGTACTTGGACCTAAACAGCATAGACGATCCTCCCAAACCTAAGGGGTTTTACACCTTGTGGGGCTGGACGTAAAGTTGACCCCTGCTCAGGTGAGTGGTTGTTTCTGCCAGCGGCCAGAAAGCCAACAAAAACAAGAGGGGAGCAGGGAGAGCAGGCGACGTTTGCTCATCGCAAGGGAGGAAGGGTAAGCGAACTGTTGCTAGGCAATAGATTTCTGGATGATGGATCCTCTGCTTTGCTAAGTGACCAGAGTAATTATTTTTGGCAAATCTGTGCAGAGCTCTGGGGGCTGTCACTGGCCTGCAAAGAAAGAAATACATGTATAAATACACAAAATGTATCCAATCTTTTTATAAAGCTGAAGGGGATACAAGAATGAGTTACCTGACACATGTACACTTTCCTTCTCCTCCCTGGATGGTTTTCTGCCTTTCTGAACTGGTAACCCTGATGCGAATCAGGTTCGTCCAGATCCTCCTCTGAGGTCCCTTTCAGCTGCTGCTGAGGCATGTCATCCATGCCATGTTTGTTGGCGCGTCCAGTCGGAGCCGTGCAAAGCCAATGAGCCAGCACTGCTCTTGGATAAGCTGCAGTGGCAGCAGGTGCTAACAGTGTGGATTGGTAACAGCAACTTAAAAACCTGATGCCCTTGCCAGCTTTCTCCCAAGCAGGATTGTGCTGTGTTGCTGGCTGCAAGGAGTTCTTCCAATCAATGCTGAAATGAGAGATGGAGATAAATAGCTCCGACCTTTACTGATTGTCTCTGTGCTGCATGAGGAAGCATAAAACTACACTCCCAAATTTCTGTTGCAGTGTTTCCTCCAGCCGTTAAAACCTGATTTGGACACTGAAAATGAGCACTTTGCTTGCTCTGTAATCCTGCTCAAGAATTTGCAGGGCGTGTCCTTTAAATCTTATGCCAAAGCCATGTATTTTTGTTTTCACCTCCATAACTTAGGCAATACTTTTTTTGGGTTGGGAAAAATCCTGAAGTAAAAATTCCAACATCTTTCTGATAATGGCGAGTTTTATCATGAGAAGCAATACAGGAGTATAATGTAAACCAACGTGCTTACTCATTATCTTAGGGTTGAATCTAACCCTCTGACTACAATTTATTATGAAACCTTAAACAATATAAACATTGCCTAGTTTTGTGTTTCATTACAGATTTGAAACTCAGCCCAGGTTCAGGGAAAGGGTGGTGTGCTGTTTTTTTTTTTTTTCCCCACCCCTGTTTTTTCATAAAGCTTTTCGACAAACATGGGGATGATTTTGAGGCTTAGGATTCAAAACCCACTGAAACTTAGCAATTCTGCTTTCCTTTGTGGGGATATTTTTTGATGCTTCATTTGAACTTGAAAATAAAAGCAAACCTCAGGCAACAATTCCCAAATACTAAAAGTGAAGAGAGGGTTTGTGTAAACATCTGTCAAGCAAAACGACTAATTTTGTTCAGCCTGTGCTTTTGCATAGCTGTGCGAGGTGCTATTCTTGCACTCAGTGCTGAGCTCCATCCCCTGCCTTGCTGGTGCCCATTAAAGCAAAACATTGGTGCTGCCAACCCCAAGTCCTGCTGGAAAGGAGTCCCAGTGCAACCCGGGGCACCTTGCAAGTGACCTGGCAAGGGGACTGAGGAGAGAGAGTGAGGCCAGGAAGGACCGAGTGACCACCGGAGCGGCTGGGAGATGCACTGCCGCAGGACATCAGCCTCGTGGCATTTATCGCAAGGTGTGATCCTTGCAGAGAGGATGGCAGAGGGTGGGAGAGAGGTTTCTTTTTCTGGATTGTGGTTAATGCTTGGTGGTTTAGGTTGGTGCTGTTTGCACTTCCCCTTACCAAGGGAAAGAAATCAATCATAAAATGTGTACCTTAGATAAAGATAGGTAGGTGCAGCCCACTGTAATTACCTTTGAAACATGTTTTTTTTCCTGCTGCACATTGCTGCTGGCACAGCTCTGGCTGAAAGGACTTGCCTGAAACAGCAGCACTTCTTTTTCATCTGCTGCTTTGTTCTCGGGGGACTTTCTGTAGTTGGCAGCCTTAGTGGAAGAAGATCAAATAGCTCTGGCAGCTTTTGTAGCAAGGTAGGATGTCATTTAAATAAAGTGATGCACATGTATGGTGTAAGTCAGCCTCCCTGTTGAGAGGGCATAACAAACAATTAAAGAGCAGTTTCCTCTGGGGATGAATGGCTTTCGGGGAACTATTCCAGTTCATACGTGAATTATATATGTATTACTAGGGACAAGTGATCTTGTAAAGCGAAACAGCTGAGAAAAGCCTCTGACAACACTGTATGTAACCACAAGGGAGCTTGGCTGTGTTTGCTGATGAAGGGGAGAATTTTTAGTGGACTGCAGTCAATAAAATGTGTTAAAAAAACTGGAATAGCTATAGTGCCTAGTTGAGCAGCAAAACATGAACTGATAAAATGTAAACTCAATGAGAGTAAAATCATCCGTTTAATTTTAGCTTGAAGAGCTGAGCTAGATTACATCCAGTTTACTGCTTGGCACGCTGCTGTCCAAATGGAATATATGCATGCGTATGCACTGAGGGCATCAAAGCCAAAGTCCAAAATTAGATGGAATTACATAGAAACATCACAGAGTAAAGGAGTGCATCTCTGATTTACGGAGAAAGGGATTAAAATGAGGGATAAGGGAACAAAATATAACAGATAAGCAAACTACTGTATTTGGGACTCATCCTCTCACAGCAAAGAAGTAAATTTTCCACAAGTGACTCCAGGAGCTACAATGTAGTGTTGGGTCATGGGCTTGTATGTATTGCAGAAGACAGGCAATTGAGGTTTTATGCTTATAACAGCTGATGGCTGCTAATGCGGTGACTGAGAGAACAGCTCAGTGATATACCTACTGAATTAACAAACAGCATGAGTCCTCTAAAGAAGTTTCTAATGTCTTTTGGTGAAGAGCTCTCATATGTATTGCTATCAGAAATGTTCAGAAAAATTAAAAGAGAGGTCCCAAAAATATATTTAGAAACATACAAATCCTGCCAAAGCTTTTCTGAAGTGCTCTTTGAAGTTGCATCTGTGGGAACAAAGAAGAAAGGGGACATTTAGTCCAGACTCAAACTGTAGATGAAAGGAAGTTGAAAAGTCATTTTACATTTTTAAGAGATGAGTAATATTAAGAAGCTTGACCCTGTGTAAAAGGGAAGTTGCTGTTTCAATGATTGTGGACAAGACTGGAATTTTAAACTGATAAATGGAAACACTTTTTATAGAGAGCTTTAGTGCAATATTAACCTGTGTAATTATTTAGTACATGAAATCAAAAAGACTAAAGGCTCCACAGGACAGTTTTGTTAAATTCACCCATCTAAGCCAAACAGCCTTCTCTCAGAAATGCAACTTGCCTGACCAATTAGCTTATCCCATTGTGCTTTCTCATTATTTAGTAGCTAAAAGAGGTTCTTTAAAAGATTTCACGATTTTCGTGTTTTGCAGCCCTGATATTCAAACATTGCGTGTTAAATCATTGCTTCAAATTTTATAAATATTGAGTCACTAATAATTGCCATAGATATTGCTGATACATGATAATTAATCGTGATGCTATTTTGGGATTAGTATTTAATCCCATCTGCCTGACTGAAATCTTGTTGTTCATGGGAGTAATCAACCCAGCACTTAATTCTTACAGTTTTAATATAGAGAGGAACACAAGTCACAAAATGTAAACACAAATATGTGTACTCTTATATCTGACTTAAAAGTCTAATGCTTTCATCTACCAGAGAGGACTGTAGTCTTGCTACTGTTGCCCTTTTGCTGAACTCTTAGAGATGTTTTATTTTATGGAAAGCCACTTGGCATTACTTGCTTCAATGTGCCCTTATTTGTTTTATTCTGATAGGTGCACTCTTTGGCTTGCAGCACTTTGAAGTAACAGCAGTTCAGCTCTTTCACAAATAATGTTAACTTTTCATTGTTTCCAGTTGTCTTAGCAAGCCTAGGCTTTCTGTTGTTTTCTCTGCGGTCTTGTTTGAAGTTTTCCACTGGTAAAAACCCAAAGTGAACTGCCTCCTCCAAAATACTCAAAAGCATTTTTTTGTATAAAGTATATTTATATGTTTATATTATACATATGCAACAACGCCTACAGAGTGATCCTCCCTTATGTCTAGTCTGAATTCTTGTGGGGCTTTTGTTTTGACACTGTTCTCCAGACAGGATGCTTCTGCTATTGATAGAGGAGACGGTGAAATGCTATCCTAAACAAGTACAAAACTACTTGTTTCGACTGAAATACTAGAAGTTGTAAAAATGTCTAGTGGGATTACCTTAAATCACTAGTATGAACCACATGGAAATATGCAGCATTATTCCTATATGATTCTCAGTTTTGTATATGATGTTTGATCTTACAAATTCTTATTCATTAAATTAAGGTGTGTAGAACAATACATGTGTACATGGGGAAGGCCGCTTTTGAACGTTGTTGAAGATTCATAATATAGTCTCATAGAAAATATTTTTGTATAACCTCTTTAGTATTTTTAATGTAGACTTTTTGGTTTGTTTTTATCCTGGGAAAACTTCAAACAACCTTCTTCAAAAGGGTAAATTGCTGTTGTGTCACTTAAGAGCCTTTTTACAGATTTAGAGTGAAAAATATTTTTAATTTAAGAAGTGAAGTTAGGTTTCTGAGCATGCTCTATGTATAGCAATTTACAATTATTGAAGTAGTTTGATTTAACAGGCTGTATCTCTTGCAGAATGAGGAGCACTCACATTACAATGCGCAAGCTCACAAGTCAGAACCCGATCACTTCCAAACTGAAGAGCTTATAAAAAATGTGAAGTACTCTAATAATTTTAAATTACTCTATATTGCACATTTTCAGGTCTCTGATCACCTCCAAATTCAAGTGCTTATAAAACTGCTCCAATAATTTTAAATTGCTATGTGCAGAGTGATTTAAAATTGTTAAAGTGCTTCAAAGTTTTTTAATAACTACTTTAATTTAGAAGTGAGTTGAGCAACACTCCAGTATACCTTCAAGAGATTATTAAAATGATGTAAAATTTTACCATCTGGAAAGAAAATTAAACTGTTTCTTTAAAAAAAGGAAAAAGGAGGAGGGGTGGGAAGAGAGAGGGAAGCAGAGAAGGTGTTAAGAGGTAGCAATATGGTAATGATGGAGAATACAAGGTTGAGGCAAAGAAGAAATATACCCCCAAACCTCAGAGAGTAATAGGGTCCCAGTTTTCTTTGCTGTGTGGGAGGTGAGTTAATAGGACTTCAAAACTTACAGCAGCTACCTAAATGTGGCCAGGAGGTTCCCTTTAAACTTATAGCAGCACTACCGTGAACGTTATGTCAAGATGACAGTGACAGAGGAAAGGGATCTGCATGATTCAGGAAGAACACAGCTGACGGACACAGAATGTCTCAGGCTATAAAACATCTAGGCTGATACTGAGCTGATATGCAGATGCACATTTTTTCCTTGATGTTCCCTGTGCTGTAAAGTTTTGTGGCATTCTTAAGTTGCAATTATTTACGTAAAATAAACAAATGGTTTATTAACTTATTTCTGAAACAACAGTTCTAAGAAGAGCACTTCTGCCTAATAAAACACACTTTCCATAACTGTGTTTCTTGCCTTTGTTCCACCTCAACCCAGCATTTTGTTGTATTTTTCTACTAGAAATTAGGAGCAAAGGTACACACTCATTAAACACAGCAAATTAAAAATGTAATTGACATTATGGTAATGAAATTTGTACTTCGTCTGTTTCCTCAGTTGATGTAACACCTTTTGGTTTTAATAATTTGCCTTGAATTTTGACATATTAATGATATGCCTAGTAGGAACTGACCTTCCTATACGCTAAAAAAAGCAAGAGAGGCAAAATATCAGACCAGCTACTTGTAAACAACCACACCAATCATAGAGCTATCAGTTTTGTATGAAATACTTATCCAAGTAGGAGCACTTATGTGATAACCTTAGCTGAATTACCTTGTATGAATATGTATTTTTCCTGGTTATATCCTTGTTACCGATCCTCAGAGCCTGGTCCAGGCAGACTTCTGACAAGTGCAGCCTGCGTTGAGGTTTTTGAAATACTCACAAGAAAAAAATATGCAGAGATTTCTTCTTGAGGGATATCCAAGCAGAAGGTGGGCTCAGTTGGCTGCAATGAGCCAGGAGGAGCTGGCAGGGGCACGGAGAGGACAAGGAGGGTGTTGGCAGCTGGGGCTCAGAAGGCAGAAAGGGATGAGACAAGCCACTATTTCTCCCTCTGTTCTCTTTTTTCTACTGGAAGGATGGTGCTTTGTTTGGTGGGAGTGCACGCTGTGTTTTCTGTGCTTGCCTTGACCTTTAATCGATATTGATTGATTCTGTGAAGACCTGAAGTCTCTGACCTCTGGCTGGCTTTGCAAAAGTGCAATTAAAAGGTGCTAATGTCTTTCAGTTGCTGAAAACACCAGAAATACATGAGGGACAAAACCAAATAGTGTTTTCAAGCTCATGTGATAACTGGTATTATCTGAAAGGCACACTGAGTTGGGTGTCATAAGGAAAGCTTTTTGTATTTCAAACTCAGGATGCAGAAGTGGGAGTAGGACATACGTTGGAGAGAGAGCAGGCTTAGAAAACTCTGAGCGCTTTCAGAAATATCAAACAAGTACACAGCTCATGAGTGTCAGAGACCATCAATCTGTCTTCACAGGCTGATTTTAAATTGGGCTAGAGACAAAATTTGAAATTAGCCTCTATCTCCTTTATTGTTGTGTGGGCCTGTCTTTAGTTCTCAGACACACAGAAAGATGTTGATTTTCCTTTTTTCTACAGGAAACAGTTCTTTGGGGAAAAAAAAGTGTTTCCTTATGGCGGTGAAATAAAGAGCACTGCAGTAACTACCCCACTGATTAGTCATACATGTGGCCTTTAAAGAACTGAACAAAAAGATCAATACCCTGATTTCCTTTTCATCTGCCTGGACATGAAGCATAGACCTCTTGCTTTGTTTTGTGTGTAATGAAGGAGGTAAGGCAGTGTCAGCAGAAAGAAAAGATTATCTCCCTGTGGTAATTATATTGGTCTTCTTCCCTTCCCTTCCCTTCCCTTCCCTTCCCTTCCCTTCCCTTCCCTTCCCTTCCCTTCCCTTCCCTTCCCTTCCCTTCCCTTCCCTTCCCTTCCCTTCCCTTCCCTTCCCTTCCCTTCCCTTCCCTTCCCTTCCCTTCCCTTCCCTTCCCTTCCCTTCCCTTCCCTTCCCTTCCCTTCCCTTCCCTTCCCTTCCCTTCCCTTCCCTTCCCTCCCCTTCCCTTCCCTTCCCTTCCCTTCCCTTCCCTTCCCTTCCCTGCTTAGTCTTGCTGCATCCCACAGAGAATTACCAGCTACAAAGAGAAGAAACTGTTTAGGGACTGGCAACTGAGAGCATTTACAATTAGCTGAATTGATTAACCTTTACAAATGCTGTTACTCTACGAGGTTTTTTTTCTTCCACACTAGTTGAACAATATGCTTTATTGATTAAACATACTCTTTTACAGTAGTGCTGATTTGTCTATGGCTTCCCCAGTCATAAAGCCTGCCTCCGTAATAGCTGCTGCATGTTCTTGTGAGGACTTGACACTGGAGACTGATTGGCATTATGCAAAT
This sequence comes from Gavia stellata, assembly GCF_030936135.1. NCBI lineage: Eukaryota > Metazoa > Chordata > Aves > Gaviiformes > Gaviidae > Gavia > Gavia stellata. The sequence continues at coordinate 67,321,429 of NC_082637.1, forward strand.
GGCTCTCCATGTCTACAGCATCAGGAGTCACGCTGCAAAAACAAGAGAAGTAAATCTGCGTTCCAGCTGCTCCTTTAAAGTCTGGGCTGTGCCGAAACAAAGGGAGTTATCCTCTTTATTATGTCTTACCTACTGTGCACAAGACACATTTTCTTGTCTAGCTGGGAAGACTGACAGCTAAACATAAATAAATAACTAAGGGACATTATTTGTAACAACATTTATGGCTTGGGTTATGGTATTTTATTTTGTGCACACCAAGTGGGGTGGCAAGATTCTGCTTTACAGTGACGTGTTTCTAAATCCCTTTGAAAGCTGATTTTGGTGGTGGTGTGATTGGCAGTGGGTTGGCCTTCCTAGGAGAAAGGGCTCTGAGAGATCAAGACTTGGAAGATGTGTGCATGGTGCCAGGTGGGTACCTTTCTAGTCTTGCAACCATTGAAATTGCAGGAAGATGTGCACAAAGTACCTCCTGGTATTTCTCTCTTATTTTTGGAGAAGGGGTGTGTGTGGGATTCCTGTGATTGTGAAGGTTAATAACAGTACAGGCTGCTTCACTAAAAATTCATCACACTCTTCCCAGTGTTAGCGCTCACTGTACCTGGGAAAACTCTGCACTTTAAGAAGGGAAGAGTAGAAATCTAATTTCCTTGCCAGCTCAAGCTGAGGCTTCTTCTGTACAGAGATTTTGATCGATTCTGAATCATGCTGAATTACACATGTTGTTCTACCATTTGCTTTTCAGCTTAGCAGGGACTGATCAGAGAACGCCAAACTCATTTCACTGAGGACGGTAGGTAGGTTCACAAATGCCCTCCAATAAGTACAGAAGCCACCAGCCTTCATTCATGTGTAAAAATCATTAATATTTAGGGTTTTGGCAGCACTCCTCTTCCAGGTTTTTCGCCCCCAAAAAAAGGATTGCCAGTAAAAATTAAGGGCACACAAAACATGAAATGGCTTAAATTGAGCATTTTTTTAAATACAGAAAAACTGGTTTGAAGAGATCTATGATCTAGCGAATGTTAACATGGAAGATGTAAATAGTATACACATACATATAGTTTGTATATTGAGACATATGGTAGCATGTGCATGTAATATATCAAACATATATCATCAAGTATTTAATGCTTAATATAAGAGAACTGATGTCATTCCACGGATCAGAGGAACAATGGTGGCACTCAGCCATTTCTTTTCTGAGTAGCTGCTGTGTTTTTAAAAATAAAAAATCAGCGAGCTGCCGTAGCAAAGTCTGTAGCATTCACAGCATGACAAACAAATTAGAAAACAGCAGATGCAGCACAAATTAAGATGTATTTAGCACAGCAGCCCATCAGATGTGTGAAAGTCTTTTGTATATCAGCTTTGCAAGGTTGATGTATTGCACTTTAGACAGCTGATAATGAACCCTTCTAGCAATTAGAGGTGGAAATACTGAGGATTTGAAATTGTGCCTTTCCCAGTGGGGGAGGGGAAAAAACCCCAAAACCCTTAGTGAGAAATCTACTGCTTTGTGTGTTTGCACTGGGTAAAACAAAGCAGATGTTTCAGTTTATGCACATGCACATTTTGAATTTCTCGCTTTTTTTTTTACATTTAATGCTCATGTAATTATTATTTCATTTTACGTGTCATTTAATAAATGTGTATTTCTTTGTTGATGTTATGTGAGTTTTATGGCCAGTACAATGTCTCTTGCTTTATGTGGTGCATTATTTAGTTATCTGATGGGAGGACAGTAATTTCAGTAATCTAGTCTTCAAACAGCAATAACCCTTTCAATGGTTTAAGTAATTTACATCTTTACAGTTTTATTGTATTTTGCTATTTTCCCTAATGCTTCTGCTACACCCTCTTTCTGCCACCCTTTCCACAGCCCAAAGCACAGATTAAAAACCTTGATGGAGGTTTTGCATATGTGAAGATTGTGGATTTGAAGCCCAAACTCGATTCTGTGCTTGATCCTCCTAGATGCTGAGTGCTCTCAGGTCCAAGGAGGTGTAATAGAAATGGAGAGTACTTAGCAGCTTACATGCCTGAGCCCCCTGAGGAGAACAGCTTATTATAGTGGAGCTGTGATCTGTCTGCTATATAGATAATAATAGTTTCCATTTATATAGGGCCTTTCATCTGAGAAGCTCAAAATGCACTACAAATTATGAATGTGCTATAGCAGTGACATTGTTATAGTTGCACAGAGATTTGAAACTGAGGCAGACGTTAAAGCTCTTTGTTACTTGTGAACAAAAGAATGTATCTTTGTGCATCCTCACCAGACTTACTATGATCAGTCTTTATAAAAAGCACTGAACACCTTTTCTGTGAACTAATATATCTGCTTAGCGTGAATTACGGTTTCTTAAAAATGCCCCTGTGTTGGTGTGTGGGCCTATTTTATTATTAGTATTAGACACTGTGTTTGTACTACATGCTCTCAGATGTTGTGCTGCCTTTTGAAAAAACACACCACCAGCACCAGAGATGGGCAACAGGGGAAGCCCAAGCTCCCTACAGCTGCCTGCATAGTGGTGTCGATGGTAATCACCGTTTCCCAGAGAAAGAGCACCAGTTGGTCCCATCATTGCTATGAGCAGAACAGTTATTATGAAAATGCTTTGAGGGTCTCGGTCCCTAGATTACTATTATGCCATCAGAAGTCTGAGCTGTAATTAAAAGAAGTACAGAGACCCTCTTTTGGGTTCTGGGGGCTGATTCTTTGCATTTTCAGTGCAAATGCACTTCAATGATTCTTTTCCTTTGTCCATAATGGACCTGATGACAGAAATGCCTTTCTTCCCAGTATATGCACTATTTTGACACACTCTTTACCAAATCTCGATAGGGAATGAAGCACTCTGTGTAGCTACAATAGGCTATTTAGTTAACTTCCTTAAACAGTATAAGCCAAGATTCTGCAAATGGAAACGCTGATAAACCATATCACTTCCAAGCATTTTTGCTAGTCTTATTTGTGTGAGGAGTGAGTAATACATCTGCTGTGGGCATTTGCCGTAGGGACCATTTGGATTAAAGCAAAGGGCTCTTTCCATGAGCAACAGTAGAGCTATGATCCTGTCTTGGCTTTCAAGCCACAGCTTTTGACCTTCATTTCAAAGCTGTGTAATATTGGTAGTTATTAACAGTGATCACGTGGTATGATAGTTTTTAAATTAGACCAGAATGCCAGCCAAAGCACTCTGAATTTAATCAGGAAGTGAAGATGATTCTCTCTGGGCAAATGAGTTACCTGTGCATTAATCTAAGAGAAAAAATGAATCAGGCAGGATTCTGTCATTTTCAGCCCCTTGCTTATCTAGATCCAGAATAACAATAATGCCCAATGCATAAAACATTGCTTAACAGTTTTGATTTTATAAAGACATGGTACAGAATTAACCCCTAATGCAGGCTAAGTGTCACTGTGACAGAGGCCAACAAGGTTATTTTCTGGGTCACAGATAGTACAATTTTTATACTTACCATTTTTTTCTGCTGACTATGCTCTGAATAATCATCTTAAATTTCATTTTTTAATGCAGGTATATAAATAAGCTGTGACAGTTGACCATATAATAGCCAATTAAATGTTGGAAGTTTTACCAATGGTATAATTCCTAATGTAGTCATGATTATTATTGATTTTTAACAAGTATGTACACATGTAAAAATGGATCATGCTTGTGGTGGGCAATTTTTCTATACACAAAATAGGAAAATTTATGATTTTTTGTTTTTTCCATAATTCTGCTTTACTGTATCTTGAGAGTACTTGCAAGAGTGAAAGGATCATTGTTGATAAACAAAAAGACAGGATTTTCAATAAATAGCTGTAGGAAATACGGAGTTAAATGCATGACAGCCTCAGTGATACTGAGTTTCTACCAGGTTACCAAAGGAAGCAATAAGTATTTGGCTCTTGCTATTTTGTCCTTGTTATGAGATGGGGCTGGATGGTAGATTAGGGACTTGTGAAATTGCTAAGACTATTGAGGAAGTATCAAGCACATGTAAATTTGGAAGTTAAGGTTTTTTCAGCAGTTTACCTTTCACTCTAAACCTCAGAGAGAGGCATAATGAAAACTTGTTTGCAATTTTCCCTTTTTCACATCTAGCCTATCAACGTAGGAACATTTTCCTTTTCGTTATTACCAGTATCAGCTGTTGAAACATATGAATAATTTTAATTAAAATATGGCAAGCTTTAGTTTGAGGAATTTACATGTTTATATTATGTCCGTAATGGAGGAAGTAGAGAAGGGGTTGTGTGTGTGCAGTGTGATCAACAACACACTTACTGATAGAAGTTGTCAAAAGAAGGCCCACACTGCAACATTTTCAATGTATAAACTCTTTCCTACTTAGAAAATGATAAGCCTTTCAAAGGGCCGGTGCTTCCTGTGAAGAAAACTCAACAGCCCATCCTCTCATCCTGATGAAAATGCAGACACTTAACACACTTTTTCCTCCACAATTGCAAATAGCTAATCATAATTAGGAACCCTGCTGTTGGGAAAACTGCTCACCCTGGCACTAAAAAAAAACCCACTGAAGTTGTAATTTTCCTTTCTTGTATTCTCCAAATCTTTCTGAAACACTTATTCAATTCCTACTAAGTGTCTGCACAGTTTGCCTGAAAGTAACACATGGACTCCTGCAGAAACCAGTCTTCCATTGACCCTTCAGTGCTCCCACCCTAACACTTTTTTCTGCTTTCTTACTGTAAATGAAGTGCCAATTGCGTATTATTCATCATTCATTCATTCTTTCCTTCTTCCAGGCTTTGGCATAGACTAGCGCATTCATTTATTCTACTTATAACTTTCTAGTTTCCTCATAAAATGCCCTGATTTGTTGCGCTTACCTGAAAATTATATCACTGCAAGCAGAATGTTCTAGTTAAAAATATGTCAGTATTGAAGAAATAATGATTAAGATGTTTAAGAAGGATTAATGACCGTTGGAAAGATAGTAATGGTTTAAAGTGTAGCCAAGGAGCATTCACCCCAGCTGGGCAGAAAGCCTTATAAAAAGCTCCATGCCAGTTCCAATGTTGTTCTAAATGTAAGCATTTATAAAACATTCCCATTCAATATTTGCCTTATTTCACATATTTTCAGTTATAAGCCATGGAAACCTGTTTTGGCCTGTTGCGATATATTTCGTTCTAGAGACCTGAGCCCTGCATACTGGTCTGTTAAATTGTGTACCTCCAATCAGCCTGGAAGTGTGTGAGATCTGGGCTGGACGTGCATCTTAAGTATTTTATTGAGGATAGTATTTGCTTCTCTTTGAACCAATGCAGTAAGATTTATGCCAAACTCCTCTTTTACATTTAGACAAATGTGGACATATAAGTAGGATGTGAGTGCCAGCTTGCCTTGTTTTCACATTCCCTGTAAAAGATGCTCCTTCTCTAGCAGGGGGAGGGGACACAATAAACTGAATGCTACAATTTTTTTTCTTGCCATCTGCATTTCTGTGACATTCTATTGAATTTGACTGGCATGCCATCAGTTTTACACTATTTAAAAGAAATTTCTGCAGTATTTCCAGCGCATCCAAATAATTGAAAGACATGTCATGCAACAGCTTCTTTTAATGACATGCATCACCATTCAGTGCTATTGTAATGACATCTCTGCCATTTAAGATGTCTAAACCGATATCTGGCGGTTTTCGGTATCACCCTGTACTGTGGTGTATAGAACCAAGGGTTTTCAAATTATCTGAAACTTAGTGCTACCTGACAGAGGATCTTTTTTTCTGTTTTTTGTTTGTAATGAAGTTTAATAGAATCCTTCAAAAACAAGCCAGGTGATAGAAAATGTCAGTGCTCACTTTATTTAAATTGCATCATTAACGCGTATTTTTCATGCCAACCCCAAGAAGTTAAGGTGAAACCAGGAAATGCATGTGGTTCTGCTAGTTTACTATATGAGATCCCAGTATTAAGATTTTGTATGGGCTTTGGGAAAGCATGGCAGTTGTCTCCTCAGACACTGAACAGTTTGAGGAAAGCCATTTTAAAATGGGGACTAGCCAAAAATTTCCAGCTGTTTGGCAGAGAAAGCTTTATTTCTGTATTGTATTTTCTGGCTGCTAACACGTATTTATGATTGCTGTTTTCCAAATTTTTTCGGTTGACCTCAAGTGACTATTTCTGGCCGCCAATACTTGAGGGGGGGGAAACAACATAGTTGTATACACATACTGTATAATGTGTATACATACACACAATCTCACACACACAAAAGATAGATAGCTAGTTAGATAGATGGATAGATGGATGGATGGATACCCACTGTACTTGCCACAAAATAGGAAAGATTAAAAGAGAGACTGGATGCAAATTCCCAGGAGAGGACTTCACTTACAAATATTCTTGATACTTTAGTGGATGAAACTTATCTTAAAATCCGTAAAGTGAAACAAATTCTTGCAAGAACAGATTTTCATGTACCGACCTTTGTCTCACAGATTTATTAGTGTTCTAGGTTAGAATTTCTATTTTAAAAAAGAAAAAAAGAGGAAACTTTAGAAAGTGTATATATTTTAAATTTAATTTTTAAGGAAACTTTGGTTGGTTTTAGATCCTATTGATGCTCAAGATTTTAAAAAAGTAATTCAGAAAAACACCTCAGGTTCTTATGAAAAAGCACCTTGGGATTTAGGGAGTTGAAAATATTTTCCTTAAAAGTGTAGTACTCACAAAATTGAAAAGATTTAGATTTTGCTTTTTTAGGTTTGAGTTTATCGGGTTTTTTTCATGTGCAGTTTGCCAAACAGACCATTCCTTTAGAAAATCTGTGTTTGTTAAGAGACTTTATCCTGGGAAAAATGTGATCAGAAGTAAAGTAAGTTGGAAGGACTGTTGGTTGTAATGTGTGTCTTGTTCAGTGTGGTACTTTTCAGGGCAGAGTGAAGGAATTAACATAATACTCTGCTAGAACACGCTGACCTGTGACAGAAAGCTGCTTGCGTATATCATGGCATTTTCTAACCCCTCCCCCATTTCATATTTGCAGTTGACATGGAAGTATGTTTTCTGTTAAAGCATAGAAAGTTGAACAAAATACTATTTCTGATAACCACTCTGCAACATTGTGACAAGCAGTTTTGCCTCTTCCTATATCATATGGACAGAGCAATGCTGCTCATCTGTTTGTTATGGGCTTCCGAGTTCTCTGGTGAATGTCGCAGGTACGCATCCTTTAGTATTAGCTTTTGGATTAACATCACGGATTTATCTAAAACAAGTGTAAAAGTTAATGTAGCCAGACAGCTCCCTATTGGTTACACATATGAGAACACACAAGAGGGTAAATTATTCCTTCTGACGTTCATTGTAGTTTATGCACATCAGGTGCCTTACATTCTGTTTATTTACCTAAGCATTTTGTAACAAAATGCTCATTTGGGAGACTTCTGTTATGTTTTAAGAAAAGACACCTTCAATCTCATGGAATGAGATTTTTAGGAGCTGAATACTAGTATACTCAAAGCAAAGAATGAAAGTCAACATGTACCCTGTAAGTACCTGCTTTATTTACTTATTCATTTTAAGTGAGCTCCATTCTCTGAAGGCCAGAGCTGCGTCCTTCACTTATAAATGCATAAACATGTATTTACCACTTTTTCCTCATTTTCTAAGGAAATTGGCTAAAGTATGATGTCTAAGGACTGATTTTAAGTATCTGACATTAACAGATGTAACTGATGTCGTCAACAAGGCCAAGCTGATTGAAGTTATTCTGAAAATACACTGATGTTATCAAGAGGTTTAAGTCTTTTTAAATTCTAAGGAAATTCTATTGTGATTTTCTTGTTTCAACTTTCACTCTGCCCATAAGCATTTATAAATGGCCCCCAAATTAAATACAACAACTCAAGTTTGACTCAGTGTGGAGTGAGAACGTTCAGGGGGAACTAGTTATCGAAGTCACCTTCTGCTTGTGGACAAATGTGTTACAGCAGCATCTGCATGGATTTCCCTTTCAGCTTCTTTGAAGAAAGGGTCAAGGGCTTTTAAGGGTGAGGAAACGGCACACTGGCAGGACAGTCAATGTGCTTTGTATACTGTTTCTTTAATGCAAAATCATGATCTGTTTCTGGAAGAGAGATAAAAATTCAGGATTCTCATCCTAGCAAACAGCCTTCCTCCCTGCACTGTGGAATGAAGCACTTTCCTGTGTTTCCTGTCTTTGATTTCACTAATCTTGCATGCTTTTCTGCATAAACCAGGATATTCTGGTTATCAGGACAGTCAGCTGGGCATATGGGTGCTATGGGTTTAAATTCCTCATGCTGAAGTGACAATTAAATTTTGGTCTCCCATTTCTTGGCTGAGAGTTTGATAGTTACAAGCAATTACAGAAAAAATGAGTGTGGGACAGAACATTAGTTTTATTTTTGCAAAAAGCTGGTAGTGACAGCTGTGCTTTGGGCTGAACTTGGCTGTCAGTGAGGGGGAAGGTATGCTCTGCAGGGCTTATAAGCACAGGGACACCTAATTTGTGAGTCCAAAATGACATTAAAGAAGAAAAAAAGTGCTGAGAATCTCTGCTTAATTGCAAGTGGATCAAATAGTCTTTTCTGGAGGGGAGGGATGGAAGGGCCGCCACAAAAGAAAGCACTTGCCAGGGACACCAGCATGTCAAGCACTGTCAAGTGACTAAAGAAGGCCACATAATGGCAAGAATGCGCTTGGTTAGTATGCAATAAGGGTGGGGCTGAAGCTCCTGGCTACTGCAGCTTTCCTGTCCTGGTGGTAGGTGGCAAGGAGTAGGAGCAGAGGGAATATTACTGTTCCCTGCTCTCACTTTATTAGTTTTTTAAGTTTGACTTCAAGTAAAACATACATAAAGAACTTACCTTTATATGTCTGAACAGTTGTGAATCTGGCTGCTAGCTTTCTGAGCAAGGATGTTAGAAGGGAGAGAAGAAATGATCATTAAAGGCTATTGGTAGTTCCTATTCCTCTTTTTCTTTTAATTTGCTTCTACAGTATACTTTATGCACATCATATAAAGAAAGTATTTAAAAGAGATGTCGGTAAACTGGAGGTAATTTGAAGGCAGGCAAGTATGATGTGAAAGGGCTTGGAGAACTGACATTTGAAGAAAGAGGGACAGAACAAAAAACATGCAGCTCAGGGAGGAAACACGTATTAAAGAGAGTCACAAGGCTGCTGGTGAGAAGGAGGGGAGGAATTCTTAAACACAGTGCCAGAATGTGAAAATCTGCACTGGAAAATGTACTTTCCATCAGACAAAGAGTGAGAGAGACAGCTTAAAATCTGTTGTAATCTTCTGAGGTCAGCGTGGAAGCATCATAGTTGCTGATACTGAAAAAAGAGGCTAGACATATAAAGTATTTGAGGAAATTCAGGAGGGACAATCCAAAACCAGATAAACTACAACTGTATTTCACCTCTTTTATCTATGTTTAAATACATTTTTGAGCATGGTGATAGAAAGCTGTGAAATACATGTGTGAGGCTCCTTTAGTTTACTTTTTTAATGCCTCAGAACCGTATCTAACCAATGTATCCCCAAAATGCATGATGATATTAAATACTGAAATATGGATTCACAAAAAAATATGCCCTAAATGGTCCCATTCAGTGTAGTGGGGATTCTGGTGTTTCATTTCAGAATTACAAAAGAAAGAGATTTATCTAAAGCAGCTGTTCTAAAATTCAGCTCTAGTAAGGTATGTTATTGCTACAGAAAATAATTTACCACAAGTATAGAACATTAGAGCCATTTTCCCTTCAAGTCACTTTCAATTCTGAGGAAACTTTTGCATTTTCAAAAGCTGGAACATTAATCCATGAGCATATTTTCTCCCCAAGAGTTTTGCAGAGGCAAAAGTAACAGTTCCCATGACATACAACTTTCTTATAATAAAACTATGATCTTTTTTATTTCTTATGATGCTGATATATTTTAATATTTCATTTCTATTTTGTTTTACTATGTCATGGCAACACTAGGACAGGAAAAGCTTGATCTTGGAATGATTATTCAGAACCTTACGCAGATGAAGAAAGTCAAGTGAAGAAAAGGTCACTATAAACTTTTCCTTGCTATGGTAAAATATTCCAAGTAGTATATTTGTAACATCAAGTGCAAATGTGTGGGGTTATTAATGTGTAGACACTAATTCCTGAATGTAGAGATAACCTGAACTAGAGAAATCAATGTTCTGAGGTTGTTCAGACCATCTAGCTTTAGGACTCATTCCCTAGGTCCCTGTCTAGCCAATGTTTGGAGTGGGAACCGAGTTACGTTACATTGCCCTGTCAAAGAGCTTCACTCCCACCATTGACTAAGACAGAAACCTCTGAGCTTGTGCTTAATGGGCTGAAAGTCAGGTTGAGCTGTGGGATGTGAATGCCCACTGTGTGTGATTGAGAGTTGATGGGTAAAATGAGGAGAGAAAGAGTTTCAAAAGAAAACCCAAGGATTTTATAATAATAAAAATCAGCAGTTACAGAAGTAACAGATGCATGAAAGTGCAGCTTGGTTGTGATCACCGCTTCTGCAGGATTCAGAGCGTACAATGGTGCAAGACTCTAAGAAATACTGTCTTGCTCCTTTGCATGAGGAAGAAGAAAAAAGATGTCAAGGTGATACAAATTAAATTCCTTTGGTTATTGCATTCAAACATTAGTTAGAATTTTACCTTTGCCCCAATCCAAAACATCTGATTGGAACATGTTCCAATTCACAGTATGCACACATGACTGAGAAAGGCAGAGAAAGGCGCTAAAATCCCAATATTTAATTTCCATGCTGGCTGTTATAAAGCCAAAGTCTGACATCTGGATATTTGTGAGCATTGGTCTTCAGCAATTTTCGTCAAAATTTATTCTTTCAATTAAAATGGTGAGGGTTTTTTATTAGTGTTATTTCAGATAATGATGGCAGAGGTGTGACTGTCCAGGTTGCTCCCACTCCTGCTCTCCTAGAACACAGTGGCGATCTTGAACTAGGAAGTCTGAGCATTTGTGGCATAACTGTTAGTTGCTCTGTGGTTGTTACTGTCACGTTATAGTATTTTCATCCAGCTAACCTGATGAATAGAACTGCAGCTGGATTTTTTCTGAAGTAATTGTTTCATCTGGTTTTATATAGTTAAGGTAGAGCATTCAAGGTAGGCCATTTGATAGGCCAGTATTAATATTTAGCAGTGAACTATATTCCTTTCTATAGATTGTCTGTTACCTAGTAAAATATATACTTTGTTGTGAAATCTTTTCTCTTGAGAGATTGAACACTGATTTATTGATAAAGGTTCTTTCCTGTATCGAAAAAAACCTTCTGGGATAAACTGCTTCAAGTCAGAGAATGTAGAGTTAGGAAGAGCTATCAAAACTATTACCTGACTTTATTGTTCACCACATTTTATTTCAGTGTTCACAACTGGGGAATTTAAAATATCTTTATTGAGTGCAACTGACTAGTAATTCATCTTTCAGCCCTCAGATATTACTCACTCATTTTTCACAGCATTTTATCAAGGTCATCATAACTCCATATTGCAGGTGCTAATACTTATAATTTGTGGCTTTTATGGATTTTAAGCGTATGTAAAAAACTTAATATTTTAATTGCTCATCACTCAGCAAAATTGCAGATGAAATAACAGGCTGGCAGAAAATGATGGTGGTGATAAGTCCTGAGTGAATGAAAGTAGTTGTAGATGTGAGGTTCATAATTCTATTCCCTTGAACCCCAGTGAAAGAGAAAGAATGAAAAAGCAAACCTGTTACCGCAACTAAATCTTTCCTCTTGGCCCATTGCAAAGAAACAGTTAGCAGTCTTGAGTACGGTGTACTATGGCATCAGGAAGAGCTGAATTTTCTAGATAATCATAAGTAGCATGAAGCTCATACTGCTAAGCAAAAGCATAGTGTTGAGAATGAATCTAAGACCATTTTTAGATTTTCAGCTGGATTGTCCACCTTTAGGTGTAGTTCTTCAGTAAAAGTAGACCTATGACAGCCAGGAATTTTCTTCATAGCTAAGTTTTTTGTTCTCTGTCTACAAGCACCATCTCCATCTTGTTTGTGTTTGTTTTCATCCAGATGTTCATTGATAAGTTCATCTCCTACCCTTGATGATAACAGGCTGACCAATACAAAATATTGGTCTGTGAAGAGCATGGACATCTGTATGGGACTCACGCTCATGTTTGTCTCATTGCTGCTTATAGGTCTTGATCAGCACCAGAAGAAACCAAACATGTGCATGGAGAGATTCTGTTGCAGATCTGCCATCACCCTCTAGTCACTATGCATGAACTATTGTGGCAAACAATGTCTCAGAAAGTAGTAGCTAAATTCTTTCATGCCATCACTCTCGAGCATGTTTTCTAGCAGAGGTGGTGTGTCTTGGACTGCTATATTCTTGAATAGTTTGGAGTCATTGCATATAGTACAGACCTCAAGGGTTGGCACTCAGTGACTGAAGATCTATTCATTTGTTTTTCTGATACCTGTCATAAGCATTACTTTTTCATATTCTCACTGACTTCTCATTTTATGAATACACTTAACAATATTTTTGTCTTAGATTAGGTAGATGTTGGTTCAAAGGAAGATCAAAGTCAAAGTTTGCCTGACTGCAAAGGAAGAATTGTATTGCTGAGAAGAGAGTAACAAGATGGGAGAAACTAACTAGTTAAATTAGTTGGATCATCACATACATTTGTCTTTTTGATGGTGAAATGGAGAATGATCAACTATTTCTAATGTACTTCATTAGCATGTGTTTCTGCATGCATGCAAGTGTTCAGTAAGGGAAAGAGAAATACACCAGCAGATGAACAAGCTCCAATATAATCTTCTTGCATTTGTTACCTTTAAAAGAGAAGAAAAACACCTCGGTCCTTTTTGGTACTGTAACTGTTTGACAAACAACCGTTTATATTGAGCTAGCTGGAAGAGTTGAACTAATGCAATCCAAATTTTAACCACTTTAGTCTTGCAAGGGGAAATGACGTACATGAATCAAAGCTAGTCCAGTCTGCAGTAGATGAAATTACTGTACCTTTCAATTCTAAATGACTCACACAGTGCAAGCTACACTAATCCTACATATAGTCAAGAACTTGAACACAAAAAAAATTTATTATTTTTGCCTAAAGAAGTGTGGACTAATCCTTAAAATAAAGGAATGCTTACACTACATTAACTCTGGGACAAAACATTGCATCAGAGGGATTTTATCTGATATGTAGTACCTGAAACTTGAGATGAGAGGCAGCATTCTTCAAGATCTCAGTTCCTATTTTTCTGATGCTCCTACTAATAGAACTGTAAATCATGATTTTAACTGTGCTTTAAAGCAAAAACAAGCTAGGGTATGTAATTACCTATATGCAAACGGTGGCTGCACATTGCTAGTTCATCTCAGAGCAGCACAGCTACAAATCCAAAATGTTTACATAAATCTCAAGTGGCTTATAGAATCACAGAGTGTTTTGGGTTGGAAGGGACCTTTAAAGATCATCTAGTCCAACCCCCCTGACATGGGCAGGGACCTGTGTCACTAGATCAGGTTGCTCAAAGTCCCATGCAACCTGACCTTGAACATTTCCAGTGATGGGACATTCACAGCTTCTCTGAGCAATCTGTTCCAGTGTTTCACCACCCTTTTTGTAAAAAATTTCTCCATTATATCCAGTCTAAACCTACCGTCTTTTAGTTTAAAATGGTTTTCCCTTGTCCTGTCACTACAGGCCTTGGTGAAAAGTCTCTCTCCACCTTTCTTGTAAGCTCCCTTTACATATTGAAAGGCTGCAATTAGGTCTTCCTGGAGCCTTCTTTTCTCCAGGCTGAACATTCCCAATTTTCTCAGCCTTTCCTTGTAGGAGAGGTGTTCCAGCCTTCTCATTATTTTTGTGGTCCTCCTCTGGATTCACTCTAACAGGTCCATGTCTTTCTTGTGGTGGGGGCTCCAGAGCTGGATGCAGTACTCTGGGTGGGTTCTCACAAGAGCAGAGTAGAGGGACAGAATCCCCTCCCTCGGCCTGCTGGCCACCCTTCTTTCTACACAGCCCAGGATATGGTTGGTTTTCTGGGTTGCAAGCATATATTGCCAGCTTATGTCCAATTTTTCATCCACCAGGATCACCAAGTCCTTCTCCACAGGGCTGCTCTCAATCCCTTCATCCCCCAGTCTGTATTGATACCGGGTGTTGCCCTGACCCAGGTGCAGGACCTTGCACTTGGCCTTTTTGAACTTCATGAGGTTTGCATGGACCCACTCCTCAAGCCAGTCAAGGTTCCTCTGGATGGCACCCTTTCTCTCTAGTGAATGAACTGCACCGCTCAGCTTGGTGTCGTCCTGAGACTTGCTGAGGATGCACTCAATCCCACTCTCTATGCTGCTGATGAAGATATTAAATAGCATAGGTGCTAGTAGGGAGCCTTGAGGGACACTGCTTATTACTGGTTTCTGCTTGGACATTGAGCCATTGACAATAACTTTGGAGGCAACCATCCAGCCAGTTCCTTATCCACCTAATAGTCCATACATCAAACTCATATCTCTCCATTTAAGCTGCAAGAATATTGTGGGGGAGCATATCAAAGGCATTACAGAAGCATAGGGAGATGATATCCATAGTGCTTCCCTGGTCCACTAATGCAGCCACGCCACACAGAAGGTCACTAGATTAGTCAGTTTATGTATTTAAGTCCAATGTCACCTATGTTGATTATAAATTTAGAGTGGACAATATGCTATTAAGAGATTTGTCATAAATCTCTGTGCCAGAATGTCTTGGGTTTCTATAGCAAAGTTTTGGTAGCAGGGGGCTATAGTGGTGGCTTCTGTGAGAAACTGCTAGAAGCTTCCCCTATGTCTGCTAGAGCCAATGCCAGCTGGCTCCAAGACAGATCTGCTGCTGGCCAAGGCCGAGCCCATCCACGATGGCAGTAATGCCTCTGTGATAACGTATTTAAGAAGGGGGAAAAAAACCTGCTGTGGAACAACAGCAGCCAGAGAGAGGAGTGAGAATATGTGAGAGAAAGAACTCTGCAGACACCAAAGTCAGTGAAGAAGGAGGGGGAGGAGGAGCTCCAGGCGCTGGAGCAGAGATCCCCCTGCAGCCCGTGGTGAAGACCGTGGTGAGGCAGGCTGTGCCCCTGCAGCCCATGGAGGTCCATGGTGGAGCAGATATCCACCTGCAGCCCCTGGAGGACCCCACGCTGGAGCAGGTGGATGCCTGAAGGAGGCTGTGACCCCATGGAAGACCCAAGCTGGAGCAGGGTCCTCGCAGGACCTGTGGACCCATGGAGAGAGGAGCCCACGCTGGACAGGTTTGCTGGCAGGATTGTGACCTTGTGGGGGACCCATGCTGGAGCAGTGTGTTCCTGAAGAACTGCACCCCATGGAAAGGACCCATGCTGGAGCAGTTCATGGAGAACTGTAGCCCGTGGGAAGGACTCACGTTGGAGAAAGTCATGGAGGACTGTCTCCCATGGGACGACCCCATGCTGGAGCAGGGGAAGACTGTGAAGAGGAAGGAGTGGCAGAAACAATGTGTGATAAACTGACCGCAACTCCAATTCCCCGTTCCCCTGCACCACTGGTGGCGGGGAGGAGGTAGAGAAAATCAGGAGTGAAGTTGAGCCCAGGAAGAAGGGAGGGGTGGGCAGAAGGTGTTTTAAGATTTGGTTTTATTTCTTATTACCCTCCTTTGATTTGGATGGCAATAAATTAAACTAATTACCCCAAGTTGAGTCTGTTTTGCCCATGACGGTAATTGGTGAGTGATGTCTCCCTGTCCTTATCTCGACCCATGAGCCTTTCATTATATTTTTCATCTCCCCTGTTCAGCTGAGGAGGGGAGTGATAGAGTGGCTCAGTGGACACATGGTGTCCAGCCAGGGTCAACCCACCACATAGAGAAACAGAAGCGAAATGTGTTTTGTTACTTAGGAATCCACTCACAGCAGTATTACTTCCACGTAGTTTTAAAAGATACCCTTTGTGTTATCCGTGGGGCCATATTATGCAGGAACCTGACGTATTCATTCCTGACAGGGTGGGTAGCATCCTCTGCATTTTTTTGTACTCTCTCTCTATGCTTGGGAAGGGGATGGGAACAGTGACACCTGTTCAGAAGCGATTCTGATTCACTGTGGTTCTGCATGTGGTTTGCGGTTGACTTTGAATGAAATACAAGAACAAAACTGGTAAATCGAAAGGACAGAAAAATGGCAAGGAAGTATCATTTAAAATTAAAAATTATCTCTGGTGCTTCAAGCCTTTGAAACTCAAAAAAAAAAAAAAAAAAGAGGGAACTTCAAAATATTTTGTAGGTCATGCAGGAGTCATACAAACTATATTGCTTTCTCTGCCTTCTTTTTTCAGTCCCTAGATATTTAATAAATTTGTGAAACAATTCTGAATTTCTTCTCTGAAGAAAGCTGGGGGTGGTAGTGTTTTCCAGAGTGTTTCCAGAACGGTTTCAGAGTGTTGTGTTCCATTTTGCACTAAAATCTTCTCTCTTTATGATTGTCTCCACCAGAGACTCTCAGTATCTATGTAAACTCAGACTAAGCAAATGTACTTCATGCTTTATATTGCTTAATTAGAGAAAGAAACATTAACCTCATTGCACATATTCATTGATGTCTGAAGATTTTGTGAATTTTTCAACCATTTCTGGTCTTCTCACATGTTATATTTTCCATAAATGTGAAATACTGTGAATCACTTTTTAATATTTTTTCCTGAATGAGAAAAAAAAATATTATAGACATGTAACTTTTTCTAAAATTACAAAAGCCAGTTTGAGATTCAATGCCATGGTCATAAATCATATACAATAACACTGTAAATGAGATAACTGTAACATTATATTCTCTGGGCAAGGTTAATAGATTCAGTGCAACTCTAGCAAGAAATTGTAGCTGACATTTCCCCATTTCTTTCAGAAAAGCCTTTATAAATCCTCAACTTGTAAATTGGACTGGATTAAGTCCCAGTGGAGAAAATCCTAGATTTAGTGTTTTTAATTTCCTAAGTTACTGAGTAGGAACCAACTTTATAACTATAGTCAAATATGACTAGGGTATTCTATCAGGTTTCTTTGTTATTCACAGCCAACACCTTTCCTAATAAAGGAAGCCTACCAATATTGCTAACAAAGGGTAACTTACAATGTGCCCAAAACTATGTGTAAATGTGGCCTGAAGGCTTTTTTGGTGATTCCTGGAAATGTCTTAATATGGGACCTTCTTTATTTCTCAGCGGTTTTTATAGAATAGAATTTATTTATATAACACAATGTCTGTGCTGGAAAATTTCCCCAGCTTCTTGCTTTTCAGGGCACATGGTTCAAACTGTACTAAAGCCCTTGAAGATGTCTTGGTTAACTTGGTCTGTCATTAAAACACTGAGACACTGTGCTCTCTGTAGAACTTTTAATGTCTTCTAAAGGAAAGACAATACCTAGAGCTAAAATATACAGGCAGCTTTTATAAGTGACCTCATCGGATAATGCAGAAATGTCATAACTTCCAGAAGGCTACCATCAGGATTTAAGAAATCCCTTCCTCCTTCATAGACAAACAAAGTATTTTGACAGTGCAACCTCATTTGCAGGGAGTTTATTGCTCTGTAGTGCAGGCAAGTGTGGTCTCTTCCATTCATGTTGCATAGCTGTGTGTCATTCTTGGGTCCTGCACCCCATTGCTTTATACATGCTTATGTTACTTATGAGAGTGGAACAGAGACATTTCTAAGCAAAAACATGAAGTCAAGATACTTAATGATTTAAAATATTATATAGAATTTCATATGTTCTTACTATTAATTTAATTTTTAGCTTCAGATTAGCTTTCAGTTCTGGGGCACCTACTAGACATTTCAGGAGACCTAATTTTCCTGACTATATTTGCTGTTTTATAAGCACTCTACTTCATCACAGGGAAATATTTAAAACTATCTGCATTTTAACACAAAGGTAATCGGTCCTTTGGAGATATTTCACATACAAAAATTAATAATTTACATATGTTGCTATAGCAACTATATATCAAAGTATAATAAGTCTAGACTGTGCTATTCATGCCCTTTGAAACAAAAATCAAATGTAAATATGAAGTTTTTGATTCAGGATGCCTGGAATAATTTACTAAAAATTAAAACTATAGTAATTTTTTCCCCTGGACTGTCTGCTTTTAGAATTAATTTTAAAGCTTCACGGCATACCCATGGTTTTTCCTGTGTGAGTTAATGTTATGCTCTCAGCCTTTTTCCATAGGTGTCCATTACATGCCTATTTAAAGTAATTCTGCTTCAACAGTTACAGGAAAAAGATTCACTAGTGTAATGATAAACTATTTATTAATCAATAACAGTCACAAGTGGGTTTCATTTACTTATGGGACAGGTGGGTGCAAAATGTCCTTGAAAATAAATCGTCTCCCTTTATCACTTTATTAATTTTAGAGACAGAAAGAAAGACTAGGATGAAATCTATGCCTTTAGAGAGCTCTGTAACCTGAGGTGATGGTGATGGCTTGGTCTAAGAGAAGGACTCACTGGGTAACAATTTGATGTGCTGTGTGCCACTTCCCTTTTAGAGTTCACTAGGTGCTTTTTTTTGCATCTACAAAATGAAAAGGAAAGTGCTTTAAAATCTGTTTCTAATTCATTTATACTATTTGTGAAGGGTATGACAGGCAGTATCAGTTCTAGTTAAATAGGTCAAAATCAGAGAAAGTGTTTGTCATGGATTTTGAGCGCTACATGGTAATTATTTGTTGCATCATCAAAGGTATGAAATGGTTTCCATGTGAGAACTACAATTCCTGAGCTTAGAAAAATCCCCGCCCAGGGAGTGTGAGAGAAAGGAGGAGGTTATGACATAATGTCAAGTCAGGAGTGGCATGGAAAAAGTGTTTCTTCTCACAGTATGAAAATAAGGGGACGTCAAATGAAGTAGCAGACAGTACATTCAAAATAAAGAGACGAGATAGTTTTTCAGTAAATGTGTGAAGTTCTTTACACAGGGCACATGAATGCTTGAAGTTTACAAGGGTTCAGAAAGCAATTCAACAATAAATGGGAAAAATCTAGTGTGTGTGGTTAGACACAGATATGTGATCTTTGGTTCAGGAGGTCCTGGAGGTAAAAATGGTAAAGACTGGGAGAGATTTTGGAGAAGTTTTGTTTTGTAATAACCTTGTTTCTTATACTTCCCCTTAAGTGTTCCCTGTTGGCCACTCTCAGAGAAGGGTTACTGGGTATGATAAATATTTGGTATGACCTTGTAAAGCATTTTTTTTTTCTGTTTAGCATGTCAAGCAGTGATCACAAAAATGAGAGAAGAGAAGAAAAAAGAAGAAGGATTTAAAAGTATTTTAAAAAGAATTTTGCACCATTTGGCAGCACCTTATTCTATCAACTTAATAAACATTTGTATGTACATTTCTCCAGGAGCTTGTGTCTGGCCTTTCTGATCTCTATAAAGTCGAGAACAGAGTCTGTACTGCTGTAAAAATAGTGGGAGGCTTAGGACTTCATCTCTCAGAAATGTAGAAATATTGGATGCAATTTCCTGTGTCCTGAAGACCTAGTCAGTGGAACATCTGGGAAAATAAAACTTCTGCAAAACTTATTCAGCATGTGTTCTTTATCTGTTTCTTCTCTGGTAAAAGGAGAGAAGTTGGTGATATAGCCAAGTTTCAGTAGGAAATTTGGAATGAATGATCAAAGCGGGACATTTTCTAGCAGCTCATACATAGTAAATCTGTGAGCAATAGAAAGCTAGACCCACATACCTCTTATATGATGAGTTTCACAAGCTGGAAAGTGTGAGAGCTCCAGGGAGCACAGCATCTTCGTGTAGATAAGATGAGAAGACATATAGCTTAGTACTTTGCCTTGGCTTCTCCTCACATTAGTCTTTTATTCTGGCTTGAGAAAAATGTGATTGAAATTGTGACGATGACAAATGAGACTCCAGTAGAAAAAGTGTGTACTTTAGGGTTTGATTTCTTTTAAGTTAAAGTAAGTTACTTGAATGCATTGATAAAAGCTTTAAGATAAAAGGCATTTCCATCTGAAAGCAGTTTGACTTATGATCTGGAGTCAAATTTCAGTTGAATTCACTGTTCAGAAATTATTTCAGGCAGTCCACTTTCTTACACTTAGTTAAGGACATGGGGTCAGTTTAGGTCAGTGTAAAAGCATAGGTGTACATGGGAGTACAGTGAGGTTCCTATTACCATAGCTAATGCCGTGCCTGGTTTATAGGTGGGTTGAGAGCTTCACTCTTCCAAGTAAGATCCAACTGCCATCTGTAAGAAATGCTAAATAAATCTGTAGACAAAACAACCCTCAAATTTTGCATTTTTTTGTTTAAGAAAAATATCTCTGCAGTAGATTTTCTTTAAATTATTTAAGATTTTTTTCTTTCTTCCACATATTTCATTTTTTCCAGGCTTGGAAGGCTTTGAGTACTGCATATTAAAAATATCTTTCTTCACTGGAATTCTGCTCTTAATAACTAACTAACTAATAAAATAATCTTCTGCTTGTGAGCAAGATCCATGGTGGATGTCTAAAATTTTAAAAATTTAAAACTGTTCTGCTTAGAGCATTTTCTATCTTCTTCTTCCAGCAGTGAACACAAGACTGCACAAGTGCATCTCTACTCTTGTTTTAGGCTGTCATTGTTTTCAAAGAAACTGGTATAAAAATAACAGCAATAAAAATAAAAAGTTTTGAGAAAATAAGTCCTCTAGTAAGCTTTTATTTTATTCCATGGTGGAATTGTTAATAATGAATTATTTAATTAAGAATTTTAAGAGATATGTCAACCGTTGTTCGGACGACACCTACTATTCATAGGTGTTGAACTGTCCATCATTTCTAGGTATGTAGCTATTTCACTTCTTTAAAATACAGCAAGGTTTTCTCCTGGCCACAGCTGATCTATTAGTGATCTGAAATGATGTTTGGAAGTTCAGTATGAGAACTTATGATAACATAGGAGATGCATAAAACCTGTGAAGTTAGGCAAAAGCTTCCATGAGTCCAGTTAGACTGAGTGTGCAACAGAGTTGAGCAAAGGGAAGCTTAAGCAATAGATAGTTCTGGCGTTTGGAGGGAGAAAGGGGAAACAAGAATGACAGCCCCTTCATTTCTCTGTCTTTTATAGCACAAGGGTTTTGTAGAGTAAGTATGGAATGAGCAGTGAGTATCTTTTAGAAAGTGTTGCCCCTGCCCGCAATTTTGAACAATCTGTAAAATGTAAATTTAGTAATATCAGTAAATTAATCCCCAGAGAATTCAGCTGAGCAAGAATTAATTTGTCCTCGTAAATATTTGACTATTCCCATTGACAGAAGTGCGTTATTGAATAAGCGAATTCTACATATGAATACCCAGATTAAAGAAAAAAAAAGGTGGACTGGAAAAAAAGAGGCAATAAATGAAAAGCCCTAGACTGCCCATATAGCTGAAAACACATAAGACACTTCCTTCAGATGACATACCAGTTTTTAACAGTTGCTAAGGAAAAAGTCTTTCCTCTGTATTTTCCAAAGCTATGTGGGTTGACACGCTGACCTTGAAAAGGCAGTTGCAGGAATTCCCTTGTAAATTTATCCCAAATAATTAAGACGTGAGGTAAGCATTTTCTGGTTAGACAGAAGGGGTTGGAGGCGGGAGTGGTGGTGGTGTTCCTGTACTTGGATGGAGCCTATTGATGGAGCTAACATCAGTCTCAGACTCTGAACTCTCAGCTGTCAGGCACCACGCAACTTCCAGCTGTCAATTAAGTGGATGAATTTTACATATTTCATGGAAATATGGCTTTTCTACACTTTCACCTGTTTGTGCTGGGGAATTTTGGTTTTTGCTGAATCCTTTCGTTTAAGTGATAGAAACAGGGCTGTGACACTAGTGACAGGTCTCCAGTCTCTATCTCCCTATCAGGATTTGTCACAATGCACTGCACTCCAGCATGTATCAGCAGAACAAAGTGTCCTGGTTTATAGATGTTTCAAAGACATTGTAAAAATTGCTTGAATCTGTTGGATGACAGCCACACAAGGGAAAATCTTGATATTAAATTCCTACCTGTGAATCCAAACCCCAAATGCTATGTTCTTCACTAATCAGGGGACTCAGCTATATCTGGCTTCTGCAAGGGCTCTGCTGTCAAAAAAAGATAGCCTCATTTTTACCAGATCCTTACTGAATCTGTAAGGTGCAGCTGGTGTTTGAGGCACAAAATGAAAATTCCTTGAGGTGAGAACTGAAGCCTGAGATTGTTGCAATGCTGTTTGGATTTTTGAAGCAGTTTACCATCTAAGTGTATTTTGGAATGGTTAGACAACAGAATTTGGGGAGCCGGTTATTTTTCTTTCACTTTGCGCAAAGCTGTATTATAGATTTAACATGTTTTTTGCTTTCTACAGCTTTGCCACTTTAGCAGGGCAAGACACCCAGATATTCCATATAACTGCAGCATACTCACTAGTGTAGTATACCTGATGGGGAAATTTCCTAATTCCACTAGGAAAGAAAGCAGTGTCCTCAGGGCAAGGAACCATGTTACAGTATAGTAATTTAATGCCAAAAGTAGCTCCAGAGGATGAGAAGAATCATCTGACATACCTTAGATGTTTGTCTTGTAGTACTTGTTTCTGAATTAAGTGTCTAAAAGTTATTTAAGTGAGAAAAGGATGAATCCTATGCTGTGTGTTTGTGGCAACAGTTATCACAACTATGTCAAAAAGGATCCCCAGAAAATGAGCTTCAAGCAGGTGTGCCTATGAAAAAATAGCAAAAAAATGCAATGGAGCTTTTTATGGGAAATTAAGTCAATAATCAGGGGTCTTTTTTCCATTAACAAAAGGAATAGATGGTGGAATTGGGATTTTTATCCTCTTTAATGCAGTTCTGTACATTCTTATGTAGCCCTGTGTCTGTAATTGCAGAAGGAGCATCCCAAAGGCAGTTCCCTTCCTCAGAATTCTGAGTCTGCCCTTCTAGCCAGACAAGATGCTGATAAATTACAGAAAGGTGATGTGGATTAGATTTCAGGAAACATTTTTAACAGTAAAAACAATGGAGGACTTTAGTTGGAATGGTTGTGCAAATCTGTATGAATGGAGAACAAGATGGAAATGGGGAAGGGTTTGTCCCCTTAGTCTTTAAGGATAGATCTGACAAATAACTAGAATGAAAAATGTATACCAGGTCCTGGATTGTAGCAGGGGAATAGACTGGATGACTTTTGAGTTCCCTTCTAATACTTCCATACTTACACAGCAGTCACATTACAGAATATTTACCAAGGCTATTGATATTTGATCTAGAAAAGGTATAGTTATTAGATTAATTTTAATTTCAGGATAATTTACATTTAAAAGAACCTCTGGAGGTTGTCTGGTCCAAACTCCTGCTTCAAAGTTAGGCCAGGTTGCTTAGGGTCTTGTCTAGATTAGTTCGAATATCTCCACAGCTTCTCTGAGCAGCCTGTTCCAGTGCTTAATCTGGGAAAAATGTTTTTGTTTCTATTTGGTTAGCCAGTTAGTCCTGCTGCCACATATTGACACCACTGCCTCTCATTGCTTTTCTGTGCATGCCTGAGAAGAGTCTGGCTCTGTCTTCTTTAGATTCCCCTTTTGGTAGTTGAAGACTGCGATTACATATCTCCATAGACTTCTCCACAGTAAGCAAACCCAGCTCCCTCTATCTCTCCTTGTATGAAACCTGCTGGGGTGATGATAAGTGTGTTTGCTCCCGAGAACACTGCGGCTATAAATAAAATCTCTTCAGCTTTCAGTCTGGGCAAGAGATAACTGGGTGCCTTTGATAGCTATCCTCTGTGACCTTGTCTTTTAAAAACTTTCTTTGAATGCTTAAGCAAGGAAAAGGAACAGGTTTTGGGTGCATGGTACCAGGAATTATAAGTAATTTAAAAAAGTACCACAGGCAGAAGAATAGAGCAATTAAAAGCTCTGTCAGAGCTGTTCCTCTCTGGGAATGCAAAAGACGACTGAAAGAAGACTCCTGAAGGGAATTTCATATAGTGCTCGTCCAATATCTGCAAGCAACACAAGCCAGTAAAACGGAAGATAATCTGTAGGTTGCCACCTTTAGCTATTTGCCTTATTTGGTTCTGTGTAGCACATGATATATTCAGCAGTTTTGAATTAAACAGAGAAGGCTGAACACAGCACAATAATTCAGAGCACTGGAAGGGTTACTGAGCACTGTGTGATGACAACACGTGGTCTCAGGGACTACAAAGCGTTGCTGATGAGAGGCAGGGGAGCCAAATCTTGCAGAGGATGAAGGGCTGAGTTTCTGATAAAAAATTTGATTGGTGACTGCGGTGTGGGACAGTAAAAATAGAGGCTTGGAGGACAACCATGAACAAATCAAGCTGGATCTGCTGTGCAAAGAAAGTCTTAGTCCCAAGTGTTCAGACTAACCTCTGGAGGTAGCTGAGAATCCAAACCAGCACAAACACAAAGAAAAATAGAGCTGCAAAGAGCAAAAAAGTTCACCACAGTGTAAGTGAGATAAAAAGTGAGTTTCTTACTAATGAGTTTAAAATAAATGTTGTAATCCCTGGTGTTATCATAATGGATCTTCTCTTTCTAAGGAGGGGAGGAAGTATAGAAGAAGGAATCATCTGGGTAGAAGTTTGAGAATGCTTCCCAGGAGCAAAAAAGCTCTCAGAAGAGTACATACTGGAGCCATAAGGGCTCAATTGTCCCATGATTTGGCATCTGAAACATTTGACCTGAAGAAACCCCAAAACTATCAAGCAAAGAGGTGCTGGCCAGATATTTTTCATCGTAGAACAGACTGAAGAATCTTGAAACATGATTCTTTGGGTGCTGTTGCAAAACACAAACCACAAAATTTTACTGCAGACACAAAATGATTAAGCACAATGTCAGAATTAAAACTTCTTTGTTTATCAGGCAAAAGATTTTGAGGCCTATGGATGTTTGTTTCTCTTTTGTTTGGCAAACTGTCACTTACACATGAGATAAAGATGGCACATAGTCAATGCTAGCCAGGTCGTGCTGAGGGGTTTATTGTGTTATCTGAGATGCTCTCCCCATGTCGATGTTCATTACCTTCTGAGCTTGGGGGTGGCATTCTTGCTTAACCTGGTTGATCTGGGCATGGCCAGGTTCTGGGAGAATCAATGGAGGGCTTCTTCTGGTCTCTTGTCACCAGAGTATGTCACCATTGCTCTGACACAGCACTAGGATCATCTCTGAGTGACCCCTCCAAATAGGATCAATATTGCCTACAATTTGTTACTTCTGTACCCTAAAACTTCCGTACCTTCACTTAAGCATTACCTGTAAAGTGGATGTATGATTTGTATTTGCCTCTTCCAGTGCTGTCTTTGCCTTTGGATGGTTATATAAGTTTGGTTTTGTTTGTTTGTCTGTTTGTTAGTTTGATAAAGCTTATTTGTGATTGCTGGGGAGCCAAACACTGCACTTGGGCTTTGTAAGTTTTTTCTGAAATCAACTCTTTATTTGCTTAGGAGTTCAGCACTGAAAACATCTTTCCACAAGGTCACACATCCATCTGAGGGCTGTTATTTAAGCAGCCTGATCCCATTTTTTCATGCGACTTTTAAAAAGACTGTGTTTTTAAGTGGATCCTTGCACGATATACTATTTTATTTTAATGCTTCCATTTCCTTTGGTGTGTGTAGGTAGAAGGAGTCACTCAATAACAATACATCTCTTACACCTCCTCCTCCTCGTCTTTTCTTCTTCTTTTCACAGTGTCCCATACACTGTTCCCTATATTACCTAGTGTATCTTGTCCTTTTTTTTTATATTATGCTTGAATGATCTGTAATAAATCCTTCTCTCAATTACCTGTTCTGAGGCTTCTCCCACTGGCAGTGATTTATTGGTGTATCAGAGATCATAATTTAGACCACTATGTACAGAGAGACCTAAGAGAGCCACATCTGTCCTTCAGGAAATATTTCATTGGTGCAAAACGTCAGCACTGAGGTACATTGTTGTCTTCTCACTAAAGTCTGCCGTGATTAGGCACATGAGATGAAGACTGTTTTGGAAGCATGCATTAGCATTAGAACAGTCCTTTTGTGAATGTGCAGGGAGGTCAATAAGTACGTGAATATAAATTAGCTTGGTGGACTAGTGTGGCCATTAGCTGTGTTGAGTGTTCCTGTTCCATATAATTGTTTGGTGCACCTGAATTAATTTGAGTGTTTAAATCCTGCATATTAATTCTGTGCTGCAGGATGTAAAGCTTTAGACTAATCCCTTTAATACCCTTCAGTATAAACACCTTAATCAAGCAACAGCTTTATAATTAGTTCTACTTTCAGATTGAATATAATTTACTCCTGTTACTGCTCATAACTTATTCCAACTTTTATTCGCAATGATTAGACAGACTTCAGAATGTAAGCTTAAATGGTCCCTTGTAGAAACAAGGATAGCTGCAAGACATAGTATTGTAAAAATCCAAACTTTACAGAAAAAAGTTTTTAGTTTTCTGAAACATCACTAAGAGCATATCTTCATTTTGCCTTTAAAATTTAAGATTAAAATCATAGGAATGAGTGCTGGAGCCGGATTTATTTACTTATTTAATTAATTTTTTTTAAGTGTGATTCAAATAAAATTATGTTTATTTGTTCTGTTGTATGTAAAAAAATGCTGACATATTTACAATATCCCCTATATACTGTAAAACTCCTGGCAAGTAAATAGTGATTTAGCTTCTCAAGATGGGTTGATCTATTCTCCTTTTTATTTGTTTTCCCAACGAACTTTTGGAAGAACAAATCGTCTTCATAATAAGAACATTTTGATGATCAGGTTAGATTGTTCGGAAGGTATCATTTAAAAATGAGTCTTGAATTGACATTTGTATTAAATACATTAAGACAGTCATTTGTGTTAATTACAGTGGATTATTAAAACCACACTTGTTCAGCTTGGGTAAAGCTATACGAGAGGAACCTTACAAAGCATTGTTAAATATTAATGAATATGTTTTTAATAATCAATTGAACCATATTTACTATATACTAAATATCTTAATAAATCTAAGTGAAATGCGTGTTGAAACATTGGATATAGAATAGTTCTTTCGAATTACTCCAGTGTGAATATGGTTAGAAAAATAGCAGTTACACTCTTTTTTTTCTGCAAGCTTATTAGTAAATTATTTTGTGCTCCATATTTGCTTCCTGACATGACACAAACTTCTTGGTTCAGCCGTTGTGGCTGAAAGCACACCACATAGTGCATGTATCTTGTTTCTCCTACTTGATATGTTGATGACTCCATAGAAAAGCTAAAAAGCAAACAATTTTTTTAACTCTTTCAAACAAAAAATATATTCCACATATATTTCATTTAAGCGATATTAAAAGAATTATGTTATTTAAGGTAAACAGTCTCTAAAAAGTTAACATTAAAATAAATGTATGTAACGGGACTTGTTTGTAAGGAAATCGTATTCCGTTTTAGTTGCTGGTCCAGCAGTTGATTCAGTTTCTCCATATGTCCATATTACACACGGACCTGTCCATATGGACACCGTTTCAGTTTGTCGATATAGACATACTCCTTTCAAGTCAATGGCAATGCCCACACTAAAGGGCTTGTACACTGCAGAGGACCCTCTTCATCAATGTATTGTCTTGTCATGTTAGAGGCGCAGTGAGGGAGCGGTGATATATGTCAGAAAGTGCTCAAGTTCAGATAGACAAGGAGAAAGACTGTGAGATACGTGTTGAATCCCTATCACACTGACGGTGGACTCAGACCCAGAAGTTCTGCCCAGGGGCATGGGTGGCAGGCCTGCATGGTGTTGGTTCTGCCTCGAACTTCTGGAAACACTTGTATTAAGAGAATTTTGCAGTCTCTCAGATCAAATGTTAGCTCTAGAACAAAACCTGGTTTAACGTGTACGTAACCACCATTGTACTCTCAAAAATACAATTTCTGTAATTGTTTTGCCATTAATTTGACTATTAGGTTGAAAATTACTCTTAGGTAAAAGGGTGCAGCAATTCCCTACACAAAAGTAGCAACCTTCTTCTTGGTAACAAAAGTTTCTGAAAAAGAGGAGGAAGGCTGAGGAGCTATGTCAGCTGCTGAGATGAAGCAGTAGAGGGTGCCAGTAGTAGTGGGGTAATAAGAACTGCTACCTCTCCTGTTTGGAGACTGGGAATATGCACCCCATTCCCAGGTGCTTTTCCTCACAAAGTCTGTGAGTACAGGCTTGGGGGTTGCGTGTGTGGACAATTTCTGCTGCTCCTGATGAGCCAGGGTGCATGTCTATGCATGGTGCATGGTTGTCCTCGCACATTTATATTCTGAACTAGAACGTCTCTGCCTACCAGAAATGCCCAGCATACGTAAGAGAAAATATAGCCTGATGTGGCATACGGCTATGGCAGTGTTAAACTAGGTGTTTAAACCAGGGCTTCTTCCCTGTGGTGGAAACCTGAATTTACATTATGTCTTTCAAACTCTTTCTTCTCTTTATACCCTCATGAGCTGTAGGGCATTTGAATAAGACTGAATTAGCCACTGATCCAGACTAAGGGAATCAAGATTAAATTTAAATTGTATTGTCCATGAAAGTTATTTGAATTAAAATAACAGGGGCTGATGTGGAGGATATTTGATTAGGAGGATTCAATATGTCTTTCCCATTTACCAACTTACTCTTTTCACAATAACCTTCATTTTTCTAAATGTTGGCAAAAATACTTTGCCATTTCTTTCCCCTATTTTACCCATTCCATACACCACTGAATAAAAAATGAGGTTAAAAGGGGAACATTTCCTAATATTCTAGTTTTACCTTGTTTGATTTTCTCATTGGTGTGGTATTATGTAGTCAAAGAGACTTCCTCCAGCAGCCTTTTGGGAATTGTTCTTTGTTAAAGGAAGTGTTTTATTTCATTCTGCCAAGGAAACGAACCAATTTGATATGATCCTTTTATCCCAGAGAAAGGGCACAACTTCTTTATTTTCAAGGTTGTGCATTTTTTCCAACTGTAAAACATACTCTACTATTGAAGCCATAATTATATGCACTTGTCAATCAATCTTAACCTACTACAGTATGGTTATGACATTTTATCTAAAAAGTGGAGGATTAAAGGCTTTGACCAAAATGAAAGGTACGTGTAGTAGACACATTATTAGATTGCTAGGGAGGTAGGTGTTGGAGGTAAGGATATACCAATATTTGATTTTTCACAGGCATTAAAGAATTATTTAAGGATATCTGCAAAATATTTAGGATGTGGCATTTTGCTTCCCTTTTTGTTCTTCTAACAAACACTTGCAGGATCCCATTTATAAAGCGGTTATATAGTGTATACATTACATCATATTAGGAAATTATATCTGAAATTTTTTAACTAAAAGAAATAGGGAAAATAATGCCTGCACACAACATACATCTCATTCTTGTAGGATAGAAATCTTTCACAATATAGAAGGCCTATGTGTTCATGGTTTCTACTATCAGTTTTGATATTTTAGAATTTGAAATCTGTAAGCAAAACCACATCACTAATTAGTAGATAGCCAGCAAGAAATTAAAGTATAAGAATTCTGTTCCTTAGCTTAGTCAGCTGTCAGTTTTCCAGGATAGTGGAGAGGTGTGCTAGAGCAAATATAGCAGTAAAACAATTCCATGTAAACTAGACAATGGGATCATATTTGTACAATCTCATTTGTAAAACTGGTAAGGGTGTTTGTAAGTACCTGTGCAGCTTTAGCATCACTTCTGCATCATGTCCTGCATTATTAAGAGTAGTAGCAGAGAGGAGGGTCCTGATTAATCCATTAGTTTAAGTAACCCACCCAGGGATAACCAAGAAGAGACTCCTAGCTACCGCCTTATATCCCCTTTTTTTTTTTTCACTACCTCTCCTATATGCATTTTTTTAAAAATCAATCAAGCCCTGAAGTAATTACAGAGATTTTATTAAATTGTGAAAAACGGTGAAAGTTTGTGTACTTCTTGCTTCTCTGCTGTGGGAACCACAAGAACCTAAAGTCACTGAGTGTGTATATGACCATCCTTTACTCTGGTTAGTTAAGGAGAAGCTAAGCTTGCTGTTGGCTCGCTCTCTCTCGGGGTTTTTAATCTGGATTTTGTTGTGGCAGAAAGCTGTGAAATTATTGCCCATCTCTTATTATCAGCACCATCAGTCCACCACGATGGTTGGACTTGATGATCTTACAGGTTTTTTCCAACCTTAGTGATTCTGTGATTCCGTGATTCTGTGATCATTGCTGGAACCCAGTAGCTGAAGTAACTGAGAAGTCCACAGCCATTGCCTCAGGGATGACAGGGAGGATCTTGGGAAGCTCTGTGGAGTGGAGCAGTAGGATCTGAGGACAGGGTGGAGACAGTGTCTCTGGGACCCCGCCCTGAGGTTACCTTCAGCATCCACCAAACTCCAAACCCCACCCGCCAGAGCAGGTTCACCCAGAGCAGATTGCACAGGAAAGCGTCCAGGTGAGTTTTGAGTATCTCCAGAGAAGGAGACTCCACAACCTCTCTGGGCAGCTTCTTCCAGTGCTCTGCCACCCTCAAAGAAAGAAGTTCCCCCTTATGTTTAGATGGAGTCTAAGCCCATACAGACTTTAGATGGAGTCTGCTACCCATACAAATCATATCATTATATTTGAGTGTAAAGAAATGATAAATTTAAAGCACAATTAGAGTAACTTTCTATCTGATCTCCTAGAGACCAAGTCCTGGTCCTGCTGAAATGAGTAGTAAGATACCCATTAACTGTTTAAGGAAAAATATTCCCTAAATTATGAAACTAAATTTAACTAAACTAACGATAAAAAGCCCCAAAGCACTGATTTTTTTTTTTTTTCTGAGCTGCTATGTTCACTGTTTGTGTCTGAGAGGTAAAGTGACATAGACTTAATTACATAAGGTTTTTTGTTGGAAGATTGTCAGCTCTCTCTTGCTGGTGGGGGGCTTGAAGTGGAGATGGAAGGCAAGGAAGTGAGCGAGTGGTGTTGGCACCTCATTCTGAAATCTTACCCATTCCTGACAGTTTAGACTGGAATGGACCTTTGTTCTGAATGCCTCCTGATGAGTGCAAGAGCATGACTTTTCCTTCCAGATCTCTCTGGTGGAGAAGGCACAGCAGAAACTTGAACTAGACTTTCTCATATTCCATGCAGACAAACTTTTTAAAGTTACTTTCATAACTCCTTGGCTTGAGAGCCTCAGGACAGTTCAATGCAGTCTTATTTTTCAGTGAAAACATTCCAAACGGCTTGGGTTTATCTCAAAGAACAAATGAAACATGTAATGAAAACTCTAAAAATGCTACAGAATGAAGTCAGGTTCCTCTCAGCATTTCCTGCAATGATATTTTGGGTACC
Organism: Gavia stellata; assembly: GCF_030936135.1. Taxonomy (NCBI): domain Eukaryota; kingdom Metazoa; phylum Chordata; class Aves; order Gaviiformes; family Gaviidae; genus Gavia; species Gavia stellata. The sequence continues at coordinate 67,352,879 of NC_082637.1, forward strand.
TTCAGAGATATAAGTTAAGAAGTATGAAGATTTTAAATTAGGAAAAGAATTGAATATGGTTAATCCCTTACCAAATGTCTCTATGGCCTAGTTACACTTGACTTTGGTGTGTAGGATAAGGCTAATCTTTACTTTCATTCTAGTTCAGCTGTTCAACCTCAAGACTACTAGCATTCAAGCAGGCATTCAGGACCAAACTTTTCCACTCTCTTAAACTGTGATGATGCCCTCTTACAACAAAAAGGCAAAATCTGGCTTGTCTTTAAACCTCTCTTTCTCACAGAAAATCATCCTAAAAAGATGTATGTTCAATGAAACAGTATTTCAAACATTTTTACAGCACCTTGCTGGTGTTCACCAGATTCAGCAGAATAGGATTGCTTTTCCATCTCCTTCAGTTTATGGAAAGCCTTGGTTGAGCCTTCAGCACAGCATGGTTTGCCGCTTTTCAGCTCCCAGGCAACAATAACCTCTCATCATGATTACAGCGCTTCCTGCAGACAGATGGGCCTAATCCCAGCGCTCCATCAATTTAGTAATCTATTCCAATCAGGACTTGATGGATTTGATAGACCATCTGTAGCCAAGTGAGACAGATTCAAGACAGGTCAAAAACTGGGAGGCTTTCAGAAAAGCTTTCTGCTGTTACACACAATCATGTTAACAAGAAAGAAAAAAGACAAAAAGGAAAAAAAACCCATGGAAACTCCTCCGCTGCCCTCAGTACTTTAGAAAATTATTCTGTTGCAACTGTATTACTAATGATTGTGACTGGGAAGACTGAGTAAAACCTTTCATATGAGACTTTATGAGTTGAAAGGGACAGACAAAGCTATATGCAAACGGTGTCAAATTCAGGTGAATACGCTTGGTTGATAAAATGTGGAGGGGAAGAACAAAAATCTGAAATATTTTTTAAGTAATGTTTCAATTCAAAGTACCACTAATAAAATGACTTGCTCTTCAGATCAAATAGGACATCTTTTCAAGCACAGAACATTTCATTTTAGTGAGGTAGAGACGGAAAAACTGTGTTCTGAGTTGCCTGGAAGTGACTCTTGCATTCTCCCTTTTTCCATTTCAAACAAGATAATCCATAATACCTTGTTACACACACATCACCATTAACAACTGCCAACTGCATGCATACACATTCATATACATTTAGTTTCTAGCATCTGACTCTTAACTCTGGCCTTGGCTTTGAAAAAGATTATGTTTCAATGCCCTATCCTGCCCACACAGTTTTGTTGACTTCATTGGGAGTTTGTGGTCAACAGGTCTGTTTGGAAGATCATACCTAAATCTGTTGCAATCACCATCAGCCAAGAATGAATGTAGCACCCTTTATATGTAATGAATGGTGAATTAAAGAGGCTTTTAAAAATACAGACCATAATTGTTCCTTTGGTGTATAGTAGAAGTAGCAGAAGCAACAGCAAAACCTTTTTATTTTTTAATTTAACTGGAAAATGTGTCTCACGCAAAAAGCAAAACCACACATTTTTATTTTTTGAGAGAAATTAAGTTTTTCAGTATCTAAACATCACGGATCCTCTTTCCAGATTTTTTTAGTGGTTTTTAGCTCATATTGCTCCATCTGATTTAACTGTGTGTGAAAATGTTTAGAAACACTCTAAATAATTACACAGAAATAAGTTATATAAACCCATTGTATCTGTTTTTAGTGCAAGGGGAAATTTATATGAGAGAAAATGATGTGGTGATATTAATTTAAAACAGTTACAGTTTTTGCACACTTTTTGGATACTCATCTTTCAACAGCTCACCTTAACTACAAGAATTAAATGAAATTTCCTTAATCTTTCCATCTTCCTTTGCCATAGGGCTAAACTGTTAATCTGAAAGTTTTATCTCGGATTTCAAGGAGCAGGTTTATGAATGATTTTAAAATAATGTTTAATACCGGACATAGAAACTTAATGTTTCCTATTCTCCTTCTGGTGTTGTAAATCAAGAAAAATCTTTCTGCAATCTGCTTAGTGTGTAAAATTTTTTTAAATGAACAAGAGTGCAAACCGTTGCTTCTCCTAAACTTTCAGGAATGTAATGAATATAATCTGGGGAGCTTTTAGTAAATACAAGTACTTAGAGGAAACAATGGTAGCAATTTTGAAACGTGATTTGTATTAACACTGTACTTCAGAGCATTTCCTTTCAAATCCCTTGCAACACAACCGCATCAAGCTACAATCCTATGTCTTCCTTGGGTCGCTTCTTAGCCTGAAGCTTTTTGAGTATGTTCTCTGGTTTATCTCAGGTTTTGCAATCTAATCACTGCTGTGTATGGCTGAATTCCCCATTGAGCATTAATAGCATGTTAAAACAGAGTGTGAAAAAAGTCAAAGAAAATTACTGTCTTTAATAAATACAAAAGACGCCTTCTCCTTCTCTAATTTTAAATTCAAGGATGCCTCCACATGAATAGATTCAAAGACAGAGAGACACACAATAACAGGTCTGGTTATACGGTTTGTTAAACACAAAATAGAGCTGTACAGCACAACCTCTCTTTCTGTCATGACTGAAAAAGTAATAACATGTTTAGAAAAGAACACGCTTTAATGAAGATACATCTGATGCAGGGAAGGAAAGGAAAGAAATTCTTCTATCATCTAGGCTGTCATAGCAGACTGCATGAACACGTCCATGCTCATTTTATGCAGGGAAAAAAAAGTCAAGATCTAATTAATTTTACAAGCTTACTGCAAGCGGAAATTTCTCCTCTGTTAGACCCTAACCATCATGTTCACTGACCTTCACTCCACAAAGATGTTTCCCCCAAGAAAATATTCTTGGGAATTCTGGATTGTGTTTCTTTATTCAGCATGAGATTTGAGATAACTGCACTCAGCTTGGATCCAGCTTCCTGGGGAACAGGAGAAGCTTTTTGAGAGTGTAAGAGAGGAAGGGAAAAGAGGAGAATCTAGTTAAAATTTAAAAACCACAGACATATGCAACACACCAGTCATTCCTAATCGTCGTGACAGTGTAAGGTTAACTCTAAAATATGCACCAGGGACTCAGTCATGCATCATCCAATTTTCCATTGTATTTTAGAAGAATCCAGAGCAGCAAAAATATTAATATACATTTTAAATGTGTATTTCTTATAGTGTAAAAATACACTTCATTATCTAGAAATTAGTCTGTACCCAGTACATTCTTTGTGACTTTTTAAAGTATTTGGATGGCGGAGACACTACAGTCTGGAAAATGTTGAGAGCAAGAAGATGTTCGTAAGAGGAATGTGATAAGAAAGGACAGCTGATAGCAATGGTGTATCAGAAACTTCAAAGGTTTATGCCTTAGCAAAGATGTTTCCTACTGTCTTTTCTCACTTGCCAACACTTCCTTCTGTACCCCCAGGCAGAGTAACTGATCTGAGCTTAAATACCCTGGTGAGTTGGGCAAATAGTTTGAAGTGTAGTTTGAAATCAAAGGAATAAAAGTGGTTTACATGAGAGGCGTTATTCTGTCTTCCTGTCCATTGTAAAGGGACAGTACAGGAAGGGAGCTGTTTGAGTTGTTAAATATAAGTGGAGGACAAGGAAAAAACAATTATTTATTGAATTGTCAGCTGTGTGTAAAACTTTTTATTGGTGCTAATGAAACATCTTTACTCCCTGGATACAACTATTCCTAGTTGTTTGAAAACATGCATATGAATATGAGCCCATTTTGTATTTTTTATTTATTGGACAGTTATTTTAAACTCTACTTTAAATATCTTAAGCTTGACTTAAGATAATTTTCATGTTTTATAATCTTCATAGAACTGTGGAACTTTTTAAAACTTTGTAAAAAAAAGAAAGGGAAAACCCCCAGAATTATCTTTATTGACACTTAAGTTTGAAACATGCCATTTGAGTCAAACCTACATATACTGTGTGTCACAAGTATTGAATTGTCTTTTGTCCTCTTATTTGCCTTCCACTTTGATTGTCCAGCCTAACAGAAAAGCAATTATTTCCTTTCCTTTTGGTGCTGCAATAAGTTAACAACTTCAATGTAATGCCTTGTGACAAGGAATGAAGTGAAGGTGAATGAAGGTCATCATATATGCTTGATAAATGAGGATGGAAGAAAACTAGGAGAAGGTGGGTTAAGGAAAGTAAGTATTTTCCTTCTCTTCATGACAAATTCGTGGGCTATAAATGGTGACTTTTGTGTTTGGGTCCTGAGAGGAAGTGCTAGGTAGCTCATTGTTTGGGTGAACCAGGGTTTAATGCCCTTCCAGCCTGAAAAGCAGTGCTCGGGGCTGACATAGCCTTCACTAAGGAAGCATATGATGTGTAAAAATCCATGAAAATACAGTGAGACTTTGGGGTGGGGACAGGAGAAAGGAAAATGTGGCATAGTTTGGAAAAGCAAAGGTATTCTCTCTCTTTTCTCTTTTTTCTTCCCCACCACAATGCTGAAAATGTCTGTCTTTCTTTTTTTGAGCTTGCATGTAGCTACTAAATCCTAATGTCTTTTCCCACAAACACGTACACTCTTCACTCAGTAAACATCCTTTTCAATGCCGTCATAAGTTATTAAAGTAAAAACCAGGCTTATTTATTAAGAGATATTTTTTATTTATTTTTATTAATTGCCAAAAGGGTTGCTGAGGAATAGAGAGGCTGCATTTCAACAATAATCTTTATTAAAGAAACAGTCACTGATTTGAGATGACATATGTAACTAAGGTTTCTGAAGATTACATGAACATTTGTGAAATGTCATGCTGGAAACATTGCTTAAACAGTTTGTATTTAAAAGCCTGGACAGTTACCTTTAGTCTAATAGAAAGTCTATTCTGCTTAAAACTAAATGCTTGTTAAGAAAGCTGTGAGCTCAAGGGCAGTCCAAAGCAGGCATTAGTATTTTCTTCTTCCTGTGGTGTTAAAACTGAACAACTCCCTTCAGTGAGGAAGAGGGAAGCTATTGGATTCGTGAAGTAAAAGAGTGGTCGCAGTGTGCAAAGGTATTAAAGCCACTATTTTACTTCCTTAAGACACAATTTGTGACAGAACAAGACAATGAAAAATATGCTCATCTATAAAATTAACTAAGTGTAATTAAATTGGGTAATGGGGCATATACAATATGCACTTTTCAGAAAAATATTGAAGATTTATGCTTAAAATTGTGCTTCTGCAAGGTATTTTGATCATGGAATCACAAATGAATGGATCTACATTCCATTTCCAACTGGCATCCATTGTTAGATAACACCACGGGGAAAACTGGCATGAATAGTTGACTATCTCTGAGCATTTCAAGAGATTTGTAGGGATTTCTTATGTTGGAATCATAGATTTTGATTTGAAGATTGGCCTACATTTTTGTAAGTCAGTCAGTCAGTCACTTCTTTGGATTACTTAATACATGTACAGGTTGAGTAGGGCAATTGTGAAAAATCTGATCCCATCTGCACATGATCAGGGAATCACTGTAGGCCTTGATAGTGATAAGACATTTTGGTGCTGGAGTCTGAAATGATGTGTAACTCCAAAATAATATAGAAAAGAACGTAGCTTCACATATAGCTTTGGGTTGTTTCACAGGTTTTTCTAAAATAAGCTACTTAAAACAATTACACTTTTATGCTAAGCATGTTTCTTTTGAAAATAGAAACCTAATTCTCTATACAAAGGTTAACGGAGGATTTATGCATGTAATAATGTCAGGATGATTCCTTAGGTACGGGTGACCTATGAATTGATCTTGGCAAGCAGAAGTATTCATTAGCTGTAGTCATTAAACTTACAGTAAATCTTTGAGATGCATATATAAATATATGTAAAACGTACTTTTAAAAAATAATAATTATATTTTAGACACACCCGTAAAGCCTGGAAGGCTTTTCAGTGTATTTGTCTGGGATTAGATTGAGATATGCCATTAAAGTTCCCAGTAGGCAAGAAGAATGTCTTTATGAAGATGGTTTTCTAAGTAATTAATTTAGGTTGAAGACCCTCTCTTAAACAGCATTCTGTTTGCTATGTATGACATTCATTACAGACAGTTTTTGGTAATGAAGAATAAATCACTGTAACAGTCAAATTCTGCCTCTTTGCAAAAATACGTACAAAACATGCCCTTTGGCTGAGCCTGCACTGTGTAAGGTTGTTTAAATCTAATTTTATGCTGTCCTTGTGATTTCTTGCTGTGGGCCTCAGTTACTTAGTTTCTCTACATATAAAACATGGCTAAAAATATAAAATGGCTAAGGACTACTCTTAATGATGTTGTACATTTTCCAATTTTCCTGCTTGATTTTCCTGTAGATTTTTTAAAATGGTGTTTATGGCTTTGTCTGCATAGAAAAAGTATTTTGGCTTTGTCATAGTGGAGTAGATAAATCAGAACAACATAAGTATGCCTGTGCATAATTCCCAACTAATTACCTTCATCTGGGGAAAAAAACCTGTACAGCTTGTTTTGTATAATTGGGTAGGTGGCTGGAGAAATGTGGGTTTTTTTCGAAAGCTCTCAGACGTAAGCACAAATGTGCGTGAATATATTTCAGGACAAAATCCAGAGTAGGCTTTGTGAACACAGATTCAGCTTTCCCTCAGCCATTATTTGTATAAAGCTTGCCCTATTTTCTTTAACTATGTGGGCCTGGGTATTCTGAGAGCACTGAACAACACTACTTATGCTTAACCATTGCATGTGAGAGTAATCTCTAGTATGCAGCATGCATCATATGGGCATGTCTACACTCTGGATGTGTGTAAGACAGTTTCACACCAAAAAGTCATATGGATACGCTAGCACACCCTGGGCTTGGGGCATGGCAGTTTCAACACAGCTCTGACTGTTGATGGCTGCATGATAAGGTTTTCGCTGAGTTCTGGCCTTACCAGTACCAAAACATAAGTGATGATGGTATTTCTGTTTGAGTAGCTTGCCTCAAATTCTAATAAGGATTTGGGGATCTGAATATATTTTTGTCTGTTTGACAGCATACTTAGAATGTTTTCTGCAAAATCTTAGGCCAGCGAGCAGCCTGATGTTTCAAATTAAGTTTTACTTGTTAAAGAAGCCTGTTTTGGTTATTTTAATAATAATTTTGAAAAATGTAAGTGATAGACTCCTACTCAAGCCCCTTATACTTCCAATGTGAAACAAGGCAGGTACTCTACCAAATGTGATCCCTCTGGTGCTGGGGGGAGGGGAGAGACGTTTACAGATGAGTAATTCCCTGTACTTGTTTTGTGTCTTAACTTTTCATAAGGTTCTCATTACTGACGAACATTAGCAATGAGCAAGCACTCTAATCACATTTAACATCTGCTGTACATTTAGTTGCATATAGAATTTAGCAGCTCTAGAGAAACAGAGGATGCTAGATTTTTTCCTCATACGCTCATTATTGACATTTGGCTTGAGCTACATTATAAAATCAGTGTTGAGTATGAGTCTGTTGGTCTTAGCTCAGTCTCTCATGAATTGTAAGCGTGACTTGAATAATAAGAGGGTAGTAAAGTTTAAGCCATGTGTTCAGAAATTAATTGCATAACAGCCGTCTGAAACAGCAACACTTCCATGCAGGCAGCACAGACAGAGCAAAGTACATTGTAGGCTACTACACTTACTGTTGTTGCTAAATGGTTGTAATTAATTTAGAAGAATGTTGACCCTACTGGATGATTCAGTATAACATGGCAGTGGCTGTTATACATGAATGAACTTGTGTATCCAATGCATTACTGTGTAATTGTCCTTTTTTCTTGTAATAAAATCAGGAGATGTGACATTATTTATGAAGATGCTTTGGCAGAGGCACTGCTGAAAAACCTTGTCTGTGTAAAAAACATTATTTTCCTTTAAAAAAGGTAATTTCTCTATATAAAATATACATTATATCTGGGACGCTACAGCTGTGCAAAAAGAATGAAAACTGTGGCGTAACATTCTTTTCCATTCTAGCTACTTCTGCATGTGATCTCTAGGTTATAGGTATGTTTGCAATAACTACATCATTAAAGGTTCTTTGAGATTTGCAACTTAAAGAGAAATTAAACCTAGTGTTCACATGCAAACACTGGATTTCTTCTGACACAATATAGTAAATTTCAACAGAGTCTCTGTGCTTGGATATGTATATACACGACTATATTGGTATGTGTGGCAAGCTACATTTTGCTTTCTTGCTCAGTGTCTCAGTTACATGTGCCCTGTTTAATTAGGTATGGCTAATGATTATCTGTGGTAGTCTATGCCTTGAATTTAAATCGAGCAACAAGACTGGTCATTTCCTAATGATTCCATTAATGCTATTTTAAATTCAAGAGATAATTTTATTCAGGTATGAAAATGCTTGAAGAAGTATTATGATTCAAATCTACTACTATCCTATTAAAAAAGCTGAAAAAGTAAGTGTATGTATTAAAGGTGACAGAGATAGATGAGATTAGCTTAGCTTTTTGCTTGACAGCATTTTCCCATGACATATGTTCAGTGCTATCAGGGCTATTACAGAGAACACTGACTAATCAGGGAGACAGATTCACAAACAGTGACTGTAACACATGGTGGCCTCTCAGTGTTAAAAAGGATCATCGCAGTCATTTGTAAACATGGTCAGATAATGTGAGTATTTATCATTTTGATTGTTTCAGCCACAGTCATCAGACCCAGAGATCTTTTGCTTGCTACTTCAATGGTTTGGAAAGGAAAAGATCTTGTAAGTTAGCAATGTCCACTGCTGCATGGAAGAAGTGAGGGGAAATTCTGACAGCTTTTTAATGGGCCTAATCTTGATTAAGTGTATTAAAAGCATTACCTTTAAGAATAATCAGGAACTGTGGTTTTAATGGTAAGCTGACGTTAATTATGGCTGCCTATTTTAAGCCATGTTAACACCAAATCTCTTATTTATCAAATGTTGCATCTATGTGAAGAAGTCAAGTAAATCTGATCGTGGGGAGAAGCAGCTGAAGTTCTATGTGACTGATGTAGCCAATTGTTACTGCTCTGCTGACCTAATTTTACAGCTGCTCAGAGAACACCTTTGTAAATGGGCTTGTGATTGGATCTACAGCAGTCACATGCAGTATGCATGGTATCTTTTATTATGAGAGGTTTCTGTGGTATGTGCACAAGCTGTTAGAATCAGTCATAACACTATTTAGTAGACGAGCCAAAAACTTACAGTTGTCAGGGCAGAGACTGATAAGTTACAAACATCAGTGTTTTTTATTAATCTTGCAGTCATTTCTTTCCAGAAAGTCAAGATAGTTGTAGCAAGCTCTATCAGATTTGCAGGACAAAACTATGAAGTTATTTCGCATTTTGGATACCGGTGGATTCCATGAAAAATGTCCACCATTCTTTGCTCCTTAATTTTCATTTAACTTTCTTTAAAAGGTTCTGTAACAGGTCAGTTTGTTGCTTACCTGCCAAACACAAGTTGCCATGGGAGTTATTTTTCTAGTTTCAGATTCCCTGGTGTGTGTGGTACAGACAGAAAACTAAAACCATCACGAGCCATTTAGGCAAATATCCTTGCCAATGAACATTTTTTTCTAGTGCCACTTTACTGGTGTATCATACACATCAGGTTTAAAAGTCTTAAGCAGTAGGCAGTCTCCTATCCAGAGACATGAATCTAGTCTTGCCTGTAGTGGAGTTAGGAGCAATTTCCTAATGATCTCAGTGGAGGTATACTATGTCCCAGTTCAGTCCCAGAGAACTTTCTCTCATAGGATTTTCTTGATATTAATCTTAAATTTCATCCTTAATTTAGCCTGCTAGCTGCTTTTTTTCATTCCTGTTAGTGTTTAAGATGCATTTGTACAATGCCCTTAATAATATGTTTTAAATAGGTCAACCCTGAATTGGTCAGGCAGTTGGACTAGATGATTGTTTTAAGTCCCTTCCAACTGGAGTAGTCTATTCTAGTCTAGTCTAGTCTAGCCTATTCTTCACACTCTTTATTACGTTTTATTGTTGTTCTGATACTTTCAATTATCTAACAGGTATATTCTGTCGTCACATATACCCTAGACTGCAACATAGAAAAGCTTTGTTTTACTTTGTGATAAAATTTGCATGTGCATATTTTAAAACACTATTTACATCTGTAGTGTCTAATGGTCAATGATCTTTCATAAGCCTGGATCTAGAGGGTTTTCTGAAAATTATTTTCATGGTCCATAAAAAAGACTTCACAGAAATCTTTCTAAAGAAAGTTAGTACAGACTAATATTTCAGAAAGTCTGTTTTAGTAATTTAATATAAGGAAAAGATCTCCTTATGGTCAGTCCCAGCCTCTTGTGTCTTTCACCCTCCTGCTGTGCCCCACTGAGAAGAGCCTGGTTCCGGCTCCCTGACAGCCCCTCGTAGGCAAGGAGGACTGCTGTTAGGTGCCCCTGGAGCTGCCCCTGTCCAGGCTGAAACCAAGCCCTGGTCCTCCAGCCTCTCCTCATAGGGTGGATGCTCCAGCCCTGACCACCTCATTGGCCCTCTGCCGAGCTTGCTCTCGTTTGTTAGTATTTTTTCTGTACCGAGGAGTCCAAAACTGGACACAGTGTCTAGGTGCTTGTATTGAACATTTTAGAACAAGTCCCAGAACTTTGTTAGCCACAAGATAAACCTAAATATTACAGAAGGATCTACTCTGTCACACTCACTAACGGTCAGGTGCGTTGAATTTAACCTGTGTTACTCAGTGATAACTTACTGTCTGTATTCTTGGGCCAAAACAGGGTCTGGGTCAAAGTGAAGACTTTTGTTATAGCAATGCAATTCAATGCTGGAATCCATGTAAGATCGATCCCTGACAACCAGAGATAAGTTTGAAAATTACTCTGAAGGAAAAACTGCATACACTTCTCCAGACTTCCAAAACCAGGAAGAAATTCTAATCTGAGCTCATTTGCCTTTGGATGTGACATTTCTGTATAATACTAATGGGAGGTGTAATTGAGCAGTGAAAGGAGGGTGTCTTATACCCAAAGAGTGTAACTGGTACTGCTCGGCTAAATTGTTCTGCTGGAATAGAGAAAAATGAAATGAACTGTAATGTATGTTCTGACCTTAAACTTGCCTTTTTTAACTCCTTTGGCCTACGAAAGACAAGTGTATACCAAGATACCAGGTATGCTTGGTATATGACCTCAGGTGATGGCACTGGAACTGCAGATGTTATATTTATAATGTATGAGATTTGCATTTTCTTAAACTTTAAAAGATTTCTTAAGTCTTTAAAAGATTGCAGAAATCTTTCTGTATACTTTAAAAAAATCTTTGTGCATGGAGTGATTAAAAACATAGCAAAGGTTCCAAAATACACTGTGTTTTCCCAGTTGTAGCTGTTCTTTATGTTTTAATGCAAATTTCTGTATGTAAGTATTGAATAAGAAAGTACATTTAATATCATTACTTATCCTCATGCTGATCTTTGCCAAACAGGTCTTATTTGTTCTTTTCAACTTGAGACATTTTTGTGCCTGTGCGTGCATACAGTCCAGGGGACATATAACAGCTGATTTTACAACTGAACATACTTTCTATTTTTTTAAATATGCAGATCTTACCAGTCAAATAAAGCATGGTGTAACAAAAATACTTTCGCATGTAGTTTCAAAGGTGAAATTGACTCTGCTGGATGCACTGGGAAATGAATGTTTAAGGCACAAAAAATCAGGAAAAATATTTGGCTGGGCAGCAGGGACCCTTTCTCCTGAATAGAAAGGGCGTTTGCACTTTTCTTTCACTTACAGATAAAATTCCATTAAGGCCTGCAAAGTGACTTTTTTCCTAATTCTGATTTTTGAACCTTTTGTATAGGTCTCTGCACTCCAATATAGTTGCTTTACTTTAGCATGACCCTTTCTTTCTCTGAATTGTATCAGATTCACACTGTTAAAATGTTTTCTCTTCTATGTGTTTGTTTTCTTACCTCCTGTTCCAAGTTACAGTACTCTGGTCTGCTTCATTATATTGTTGCCTTCCTGATAGTTATATATGGAAAAGCAGCGTGATGGTAAAAATTGCAAAGATTTTGGGAAACATTTTTTATTCTGTGGAAGAATGCATGTGCCCATGTAAGAGTTTATCCATGCCTAAAATCTGGAAAGTGAAAAATTGGAACTAAAACATGGCCACCAGCCATATTGTGCTTTTAAAGTAATCAAAGTGACCGAGATTTTGAGTGTAAAATTCATTTCCTTCTGTAAAAGTAAAAGGAGATACTTCCTACTTTGAGCTACAGGAGAGTCTCCTTAAAGCCTTCACTTTAATATCATTTCAGTAGTATTTTAATGGATGTGGTACACTGTCTATAGGGTAGGAGCAATTACATATAACTTGCAAAATCATTAATAATATTGCTTAGTGAAATTTTCTAAGTAAACATTTTCCTGCATGCAAACAGCTGGAAAAGAGACTAATAGCATCAATCAATTTAGGTTTACTTGAAGTGTAACTGGAACGCTCTGTAGGGCTCATTGATATCACTCAGCTCTGGGTCTTTTCCAGCATCAGCATCTGCACACTTACACTTGGTGTTGTTTCGCTGTAAACACTACGATGATTGTTTCTAGAAAAGATATGGTTTTATTATGAAATGATATAGAATTAGGTAGAATTTGAATGTCAGTCTTGAAAAATGTGTAGAAAGTTTTTAAAGTTTCATATAACACTTCCACAGAGTGTAAAGTTTCCTCATTTTCTCCTCCGGTGCTCCTGCAGCCAAGTAACAGATACAATATGTGGATTTAGTCCTGGGTTTGGTCTGACACCTGGTTCCTTCCTACCACTATTATAAAGAAAAATGTTTCGTGGCTTCACTGGGAGTTTTGCTTGCATATGGAATGTGGAATAGCCCTGTCATGTCACTAGAAATATTAGTACACCAATAGAGATGTAAAACCCACGGTTACATTAATTTGAAACACCAATTGAAAACATTTGGATAGAAATCTGGCCAAATCCTGGTTGTATTTAATGATACCACACAAAAAATGAGTGGAAACTAGTTCATTGCTTAGTAAATGGAGGAAATGTGTCACTCTGGGAAAGACTTTTATTCTTCTTTACAGGCTTCTAGGCTATAATAAATAACTTGATATACAGTGCAGAATTTCTTATTAGCAGAAATTATAATGCATACATACTTTCAACAAGAAGCCTAGTTCATGCCATTTTCAGCCTCTTAGTTTTCTTTCTTTTTTGTTAAGGATGTATTATTATAAAGCCCACTTTTTGCAGAATCCTAGAGCTGTCGTTATCAAGGCATTGTTGGGGGAGGATGTAATGAATTTTGTGCTAGTCATGAGGGATGTGGAGCAACCCAATTGATTTTTGCCAGTCCCTTTAAAAGACTTTCCATTTCCTTCCAGTTTAAAATCTTTTGCTTCATTTTAGACCACAAAATACAGTCTTCACTCTTGAGAGGACTGAGTTCTGACTAAGGACTTTGCAAATGCCAGCTTCTGTTCACTTCCTTCATGGGGAGATTATTACCACCACTTGGTGATCCTGTACTTGGGGGGGATCTCCACAGAAAACTCTGTAGAGCTGTCCCAAATAGGTAATTCTTTTTTTAGTTACTATTCTAGATTTTCAGAGCTTATCTCTGAATAAATTTCCATATTGTCATAATATATTCAATAGAGTAATTTTACCCAATTTATGTTTAACATATGAAATTCAGTAGAAATTTTAGAAAACCACTCTTTTCTCCCCTTCTTGGGCAAAACTTACTCTGTATCTTCTTTCCACCTGTTTAAGATTTTATTGAAGCTAATTTTTCAAAGAGCTTTGCTTTCATGTACTACTTTTTGAATTGAAAATAAAAAAGTTTGTTAAAATAGAAAAAATGAAAAGTACACGGTTTCTGGGAGTTTTTCATTTTTTAACTGTTTGTCACTACATAATAGCAAAATGGGAGTTGCAATAGGATATCCCATAAAATTACATGTATCATTAAATTTCAAGATTTTGTTATTTTTAATTTCATTTATATTAAAGTGAACTATTGAGACAAAAGTGAAAATGAGAGCAACATTTGTAGGTGACATCAACCTGATATTCTGATGTTTCGTATCCCATTAATTATACTGCAGTATTCACAGCACTGACTCACTAGCTATAAATATGCCTGTTAATGTTGACCTTAATTTGTGTTACTATCCAAAGAAAGCGTTACCTTAAAGGTGTATCAAAATATCGATTTGAAACTCTAAGTTTAATTGGTTATTCCACAGTTATATTGTCTAACAAGAAAGAAATGGCTTGCATCACCCTTTGTCATTTCTGGATGATTATTCTTGTAAGAATAAAAGAAGGTAAACCTGCAGATCAATTACTTTTTGGCTATGACCAGAACATTATTGAGCAATTACCTATTTTATCAACAATTTATTTTACCCTTGGTAACAGTGCAAAGCAAATTCTTATGCCATACACATATGATCACAGTTGATAAGGGATTTATGATACTAATCATAAATCCATTTTTGTACTTGCCCTGTTGAGAGGATACCATGCGGTGTAAAGCATCATGTGTAATATATATCATGTATGTGAAGGATAAAGGTCTGGTACAGTGTTTTATTGCTCTGTTCAGTAAGTTAAAAATTATGAACTGATTTTCTAGCTACTATTGACTGTGGGGTTTATTTCTTTTATGTCCCTGGATGTGAGAATGGTGTGTTTGCTTTTCCGCTTACAACAGGGAAGTTGCAGAGGAAAAAGCCATGACAGCCAAAGAAGATACATGTTTATACATATATGACTGTACCTCACTGTATGTGCCTCAGTCTGTAATGTATTGCACAGGTAATAAAAAATTTTCTCAAAATCAAAGAATCAACAAGAAATACTGACTAGCAGCCATCACTTTGGGCAGACAGACAAGGTTTTTTGTCTTGTTTTCACCCTGACTGACCATTTTCTTAATCTTTGCTATTCTTTTCTTACACATTTTCCTGTCTCACACGTAAGATCCTCAGGGCATATACCATGTGTCAGTATGCTTTGTTGTAAGGTAACAGTCAAAATTTCTCGTTACATTTATTGCAATAACTTAAGTAGCAATGTATTTAGAACAAAAGCACATGTTAATGTTTCACAGCGATGCCTGATAAAACTGATTAAGTAAGATTCTAATCACACTCTTAACCCTGACTCTTTTTCACGTAGGTTTTAACAGTTGCAATGCAGAACAAATATTACTGATTTAATTTAACTGAGCAGGTATGTTGATTGTTTGAATCAGAAAAATAAACAGGATTTTGCTCTTGAGAAAAAATACTTGAGCCTCTGTTATATTACAACGTAGATACACTGTTACATAGCTGCATGGAGCTTAAGATCAGTGGTTCACCTGTTCTGACTTCTTGTCAAAGGTCAGACGAGCCGTCAGATTTCTTCCAGTAACCCAGGAACATGTGTATGCTTAATGCATATTTTATAAATAAAATGCTACCAGTGACTTTAGACTTTCACTTTTTCTGGTTAAGTCATACATCAATCCCCTTAGCAGGACCTATAAGCCAAGACAGGTCAAAGCTCAGGTTTCAGGAAAAAGAAAGTACTCCAAAGATGTGATTTTAAAATGGCTTTACTGAACTGTTAAACATTGCATACCACAAATAAATGGAAAAGTGTTGAATACAAATACCACCTGAGATAAATATATAATAAATATATATTTTTAAATTCAACAGGAATTTTAAAAAGTCGTAATATTGAAACTCTTCCACAATTTAAGTTCTTAAGGAACACTAATGGTGGTCAGGCAACTAGGGCTAAGGGTTGCCCTAGTTGTCAGACATTAGGCTGTAAGGAAATGAGTGTTTCATTACACCTGCAAGAGAGAACTACTACATAATCATGAGATGGGAGAAAGTTCGTTATTGTAATTGTGGTAAATGGAAATACTGAATTTATTTTCTCATTTGTAGGCAGTCTGACTATAAAATTCAGATTGTTTTTATATCCTGTTGTTATTTCAGCTAGCACAGTTTTGTCCTGTGGTTAGGTCCTGATCTGCAAGTCAAAACTCTGCCCCTTTGACAAACTGTCTATGGCCAAAAGAAATCACCGTTTCCTTTGATTCTTGTTCTCTTGTAATTTCTTTTTGGCCATTTGAGGTTACTAGTCTTAAAAGGCAAAGCTCTTCTTATTAAATTATAAATATATCAGAAGTTTTATAATAAGTACAGCTTTCCACAAAAATACCTGGAACAGTGTATTAGTGTCTTTGCTAACATTTGTCATCTTATCAGCCTTCTAGCAATTGTGTGTATATATATATACACCCACATATGTACATATACTTAGATATATATGAAATGTGTATATATTCATATTGTATATATGTGCATATATATCCTATTTTATTCCCGGTAAGCTCTGTTTCTCTAATCCATTGGTACAGATTTATCAGCAGTGGCGTGAGACAACAGGTACTTATCTCCAACTAAAAATCCTCCTGTCTCACTCTCTATTTTAGCTTTGCTATCTCTTATTGCTAATTCAGCAGTTCTTTTCAAAGCTACTTCACAGAATCACAGAATCACAAAATCATAGAATCACAGAATCACAGAATCACCAAGGTTGGAAAAGACCTGTAAGATCATAAAGTCCAACCATCATCCCAACACCACCATGCCCACTAAACCATGTCCCACAATGCCACGTCCACACGTTCCTTGAACACCTCCAGGGATGGTGACTCCACCACTTCCCTGGGCAGCCTGTTCCAATGCTTCACCACTCTCTCAGTAAAGAAATTTTTCCTAATATCCAGCCTGAACCTCCCCTGGCACAACTTGAGGCCATTTCCTCTTGTCCTGCCGCTAGTCACTTGGGAGAAGAGACCAACACCCACCTCTCTGCAACCCCCTTTCAGGTAGTTGTAGAGAGCGATGAGGTCTCCCCTCAGCCTCCTCTTCTCCAGGCTGAACAACCCCAGTTCCCTCAGCTGCTCCTCATCAGACTTGTGCTCCAGACCCCTCACCAGCTTCGTCGCCCTTCTCTGGACACGCTCCAGCACCTCAATGTCCTTCTTGTAGTGAGGGGCCCAAAACTGAACACAGGATTCGAGGTGCAGCCTCACCAGTGCTGAGTACAGGGGTGCGATCACCTCCCTACTCCTGCTGGCCACACTCTACTTGGGGTCTCTGATCACCATCTTCTACTGTTGTTTTTCCCTCCACAAATCAAATTGTCATGTCTGTAGGTCTTAGTACCACTTTAATATCAGCAAACTTCTAGAAATACTATATAGTCCTTTGAAACACTTTGAGGGCCAAGCTCAACCTGACAACCTGAGAGGACTGAAGAAGAGACTGAACGGGCACACATGACTTCACTGCTTGCTGAGGCACTGTGCTTGATGCATCTGGGGTAGACAAATAGTTGGTACCAGTTGTACTCCTCCAGCAGGGCTTCCCTGAGTCAGCAAAAGGTGCTGCCACTTTACGTATTTCAAAAAATGATTTGGGGTGAACATCTAAGCAAGCGGCTTGCTCTAGGATTCCCAGAGCAATGGGTCAGCTCAGAACCTCTTTTCTCCTTTGCCTCCAGGCAAACAGAGCACTCTCCAGGGCAGGTGCTGTCAGGTAATTGGGTTCTGCAGGCTTTTTCCAGTCCACATCTTGAGACCTTTCTTATTCCCTGGAAGCTGTTCTCAAACTCTTCCGCACTTGTTTTGGTCTCCTGCCCCTGAATAAATTGCAGCTGAATTCTGACATTGATTTCTACATTCCTGGTCACAGAAAGTTGACATGATTTAGTGTTGTTATTTAGCCAGAAGGCTTTTCCCATGCCTCCACAGCCTCTCTGTACTCATTTATCTGCTTCCTGAATCTCTCTTGTATTTCTGTGCTTTAATTTTCTGATGGTGGCAAATAGTTTAAAATTGTAAGTGCAAATGTGGCTTTGAGGCTACTGTGTTTAGCTAGTTAGACTTTGCATCTGGCACTAGCAGTATGTTGCCTTTGTGGCTCTCTACAACTACATCATATTACTGTTCCATGTTGGAATGAGGATACTTACATATGTAAATCTCATATTAGTTTATGGCTCCAGCAAATAACTTACTAATGCAAAATCATTTTGTTGACTCTAACCTCCTCATTAAATTCCATCATTTTTGATGTGCTCGTGCAGAAGCATTAATACATAAGTTGTGATGGAGAGTTTCATGTATTAATGGATCCATTGACTGCAATGTTTTCTTTGTGCAAAATGTGCCTTTGTCATTCATTTAAATGGTTAATCTGATTATTTTAACAATTTGTATATTTATTAAATAACTAAAGTGCAATCTAGCTAATGCTGTTACAAATTTAAATTAATTTTATTATATATATAAAATACATAATTATGATAATAAAGAGTTATTTGTTGAATTAATTAAATGAATGCTAGCAGCTCAGGGGCATTAGAGGACAGGAAGTAACAGTCAGAAAATGGAGACAGCTAAGCTAAGGCTTATCCTGTTCTTTTGTACAGACCATCACAGAAAACCAGGTCTGTATTTGTCATCTTTATTGTGGAAAATACCAGGAAGGTGGTGTTCAGTGAGGAAATTTGCTGCTAAGTTCTAACACATGGCTGCTGAACACAGGTAGACTTCAATCTTTCAGACACTTCTAATTTGGACAAATTTGGGACATTTTAAAGAAAATGGCTGAGAAAGCATCTTGGGCAAAAAAAAAAAGTGGCTAATTGTGGCTAAGAAAAAGGTGGCTGAAAAATATTCTGTCAAATAGTGTGGTCTCTACAAGAATTTTGTATTCCCCTTAGCTATGTTCTTGGAGATAACTGGAAAAAAATCATTGAAAAATTTCCTTCTGGGCAGCCAGAAATCACCCTGGGACTGAGAACTGATACAGAAAATTTGAGTGGGACCTTGCAAAGTGCTGAACAGCTGGGAGATGTCGAATGAGGTAAGAGGCAGTGTCCCGTATACACTACCCTCATGGCAGGATGGCACAGCCAATCTTTTTCTGCGATACCTCTTAGAAACCTTTTTGATGCTGCATGACATACCCAAAGGCTCATACACAAAGGCTTAGTTTGCTCCGTATTTTATGCCGTAGGCCCAACACACGCAAGGAGAAAAGAAATGGAAACATTCAAGGGAGATGTGAAGCTGTGAAGAGCTGTGGTCACTGAATTGTCTCTGGGTTCAGTGAAACTCTTCCTCTATTAGTAGGTTAAACAGTCTTCCTCACTACACTTTTAAGGCTAATGGGAGGACAAAATTAAGGAGTGCTGTGGGAAGGCTTTGTGTCAACGGTGCCAATTAGATAAGCATAAGTGAATAGCAATTCTGTCAGAAAACAAATATGAGAAATATTTTTTCCAAAGCTCTGTAAGATATGAACTTTTCTTTGTCTTTTCTACTGTTACAGTGAATTGTGAAAACATGGAAACACATGAGACGTAATCCAGAATGTAGTCTGCTGATGTTGGGCAAGTTGCGACAGTTAGAGATATATTTGGGAGATTTCAGCTCTGAAGATGTTTTAGTTACTGTATGATATACATTGGCATAGACTGAGTTCCTGTTTAGTGATTTCAGTCACTAACTTGTTTATGGCTAAAACAAGTGACTAATTTAGAGAAATTGTCTTATTTCTCACCATACATTTCTAGTAGTTATATCAACAGTATTATTGAAAGAATATGTTTGTTAAGAAACTTTCTGTAAAACAGCATTTTTTTCCTGGCATTTCCCAAGCAGTTAGGATGTTTGGCAGCTGTTGTGTTTAAAACAAAAATGTGTTTATTATTCAGCACACTGGAATTTGGTATGCAAACTGGGAGGAAAAAAGAACCCATAGTTCATCTTTCCAGATGAACTTCATCTTCTTTCCAGAACCGACACTTCATCTTTTTTTTCGGATGTCATTTGTACTGTTTCTTCCTTAGTACTGTGGCATGTCTGGTTCAATACACGCACCTTAGTAGCATTTGCCCCTGTAGGCTTCCTCTCTGACAGATGTTTTGCACTTTCTTTCCTCAAATGGAAACTCATATTCACCAATCTTAGTGTTTACCCAAATTCAGTAACAAAAAGATGAAAACCAGTCTTCTGTGTTTTATCCACTGTTTACATAGGATGATTAGAAAGGTGTTTGGTATAGTAGGATTTTCTGTACTGGTTTACTGGTGACCTTGGTCAATGCTGACTTAAAATAACTGTGCTTTGTAAAGGACAGGATGAGAGGTAGTTCAGTTATCACACTAGCTCTGTTTGAGGTTAAAAATTGACAAATGAACTGCGTTATGATAGCAATTCTGTGAACTTGACCAGTGCATAGCACCAAAGATGGATTCAGTTGAAACCATCAAATTGATTTTGTAAAGGAAAATAGGTTGTCTAGGATTAGGAACCAAGGTTCACAGTCTAGCTTATATGAGAATATAAAACTGGAGGGATACTAACAGGCACATTCTACTTTTGTTGTGCTTGGCTGACTTTTGTGACTACGTGTATTGTGTCTGGCTGAGATGGAGTTTATTTTCCCCACAGCAGCCCTCATAGTGCTGTGCTTTGTATTGATAGCTAGAAAGGTGTTGATCACACACCAGTTTTTTGGCTGCTGCTGAGCAGTGCTCACACAGCATCCATGCTGTCTCTCCAACATTCCCCCCTCACCAGTAGGCTGGGGGGGGCAAGAGATTGGGAGGGGACACAGCCAGGACAGCTGACCCCAACTGAACAAAGTGGTATTCCATACCATACGCTCAGCAATAAAAGCTATGAGAAGGAGGAAGGTGGGCATTAATTATTTATGACTTTTGTCTTCCAGAGCAACCGCTACCCCTACTGAAGCCCTGCTTCCTGGGAAGTGGCTGGACATCGCCTGCTGACGGGAAGTAGAGAATAAATATTTTGTTTTCCTTTGCTTCCACGTGCAGCCTTTGCTTTTGCTGTATTAAACTGCCTTTATCTTGACCCACGAGTTTTTTTCATGTTATTTTCTCCCCCTGTGTCCTGCTGAGGAGGGGAGGGATAGAGTGGCTTGGTGGCACCTGGCATCCAGCCAAGATCAGCCCACCACTATGCTGTAAAGATAGGGAGCTGAAAATTTGTGAAGAATGTGACTAATACATCAAACAGCTTTCCTGAGAAGTAAGAATAGGTTTTAATTTTAAAAGCAGGAGACTAAAATTTGAAGACAAGTTTTAAAGTGAGAAATCATGACAATGGTAACTGGTAATATCATAGTTTGATTAGACATGTAGATTGTTCTCCACAGTAGAAGTCTTTGCTAGCTAAAGACTAAGATCCACCCGTCTGCCTGCCACTGGCTGCTACTCCCTTTCCACAGTATGGGTTTAGGAAGTATGTGACCATCAAATGATAGGCACAGTATGAATGGGAATGTGTTCTGTTACTTCTTAAAAATACACATTTTGTGTTAGCAAGATTTACATTTAGAGGTGAGGAAAAACTTGTCACTATTTTTAAGTCGGAACGGAGTTACAATGCAGTTTGTCAGTTTCAGTACAAAAGTTTGAATGCTTTCGTATTACCTTCATATTTAAAATTAGCTTTCTTTTAAGATAATTCCAACACTTCTGATTGTTTCTGATGGGTTTTTGGACTTTGTTGGAGTTACCTTTTAACAATTAAGTACTGTTTATATTGTTGCTGTGGGTTTTAAAGATGTGTGAAAGACTGATTAATTAGTTCATCAAGACATTGATGATGCTAATTGAGAATTTTCTGCAATGAGTGACAAATTCTTATGAATCATCTCCATCAATGGCCCAGAAGTTTTCAACTTATTTATTCAGCTGGCTTATTATTTAAGTAGACAAATTTAATTCCTCTCAAGTGAATTTAAAGAACAGCCAAAACCCAAAACCCATTCATTGGACTTTTAAGGGCAAGATGTGTTTTTCAGAAACTGACAAAAATGTTATGAAATGTTTAGCTACCTACATGTCATATGCTACACTGAATTAATATGCTGAAGAGAATTTTGGTTCCTCATCCCAGCTTCCCTATTCAGCTTCCCTTTTTGTTTATAGGCTGAAGAAAAGGACAAGAAGTTTTCTAGGCTTGAACAAAATCTGAGTCAGACACAGTCAGTATCACAGGAATTTCAGGTGCTTGTCTTTCTGATGTAAATTTAATGTCCCACAGTAGCTGTTTACCTTCTAACTACTTTCAGAGATTGCTTCTGCATGTGACTGTCTCAGGGGTTTCAGTACATTTGTTTCCATTCAGTACTAGCAGTTGGAAATGATGGATGAGTTTGCTTTTCCCTTATTAGTTGTACAGCTGCATACTTTATATCAGAAATTTGGCTAGTCTCAGAAGATTGCAAGAAATTGCATCTATCTAGTTTAATATATTATAATAAATACAATATTTTTCAAGACATAGGACAATGTGCATGGGTAAGATGGTCTTGCTTCTAGCTATTGGACTACAAATTGGGTGAAACTGCATATTCTGTGGGCACAGTAACTTCCATTTCTTTCTAAAAGTACATCTGGGGTGAGCCAGAATCCTGAAGAGAACCTGCTTCCAGACAAATTAACTTAGAAATTTTCCTCATCTCATTTTGAAAAAGAAGAGACCTTTTTTCAAGTCCAGCCAGAAGAATGATTTGACACTAAAAGCAAAGACACAGAGCTTATGTAGTCATTCAAAGTCTACTGGTAGTAGATACATTTTGCTACCTTTGCTTCTCCTTTCTGAAATAAAGCATCAGAACAAAAGGTTTTTCTTGATATTTCCTAATAATCAGTCTTTTTCTTTTCTTGATTTGACTAAGAGTTGCTCTTTAGAGGGTTAATCCTTGCTGGAAAGAACTTGGTTAGTGGCACTAACTCTTGCTTTTCCTGCCTTGGTAAGTAGTCCTCTTTCCACTCAGTCTACTGTCTGCAGAGGGCAACCCCCTTTGCCATCATTTCAGCATCTGGCTTGGTTGCCTAGAAAACATTGTGAGAGCTCACTATAAACCGAAACTGATTCCCGGGTAACAAAGTGATTTTTTTTCATGCATATTTAGTCCGTGATTGCATTTCATACAGCTTTATGACAGGGCAAAGACATTAATTGTTTTGAATGGCCAACAGAGGCAGAATAACATTGGTAATTTTTTTTTATTTTTACATGATGTTACAATGAAAGCTTATTTGGTACAAAAATGTTTGGGTTTTTTATTGCTTTGTAGTTTCTAGAAGTTTCAAGTTAGGGCCTTTTATACAATTGCCTTATTATGGCAAAATAGAACAGAGCTTCCTGACACTCCATCATGTCTTTAGTTCTTTTTTAAGAGTTAGTGATCCTACCCCATTCCACAAACAACCTGAGAAGAAGAGGAGTAGTATACTTAAAGAAAACATGTTTAATTAAACTAGCATGTATGTGTGTGTGGTGACAGATGCACTATAAAAGTCTACACATATGATGGGATGGGTGCC
Source organism: Gavia stellata (assembly GCF_030936135.1). Taxonomy (NCBI): domain Eukaryota; kingdom Metazoa; phylum Chordata; class Aves; order Gaviiformes; family Gaviidae; genus Gavia; species Gavia stellata. The sequence goes on from NC_082637.1 coordinate 67,376,306, forward strand.
ATGACAGTAGCACAAATATCAGTAGATGTGTTGAACAAAAAGTTTAAAAGGAACCACCTTTATTATCATCTTAACTATGAATTTTTTTCAATGTAAAAACGAAGTGCATCTGCAGGTCTGCCAACTGGTTTTGGTTGTGTTAGTATGGATTTTTTAAGGACTCTTATGAGAAGAAACTTTAAGGGTACAGAGAAGAAGAAACTTCTCTGCAAAATGACTAAGTATTGAGCTGTTCTTCTTTTCTCTCTTTTCAATCACACTATGTGGGAAAAGTCACTGTGTCCTTTCTTAGGGTAAATTAGCATGCATGTTACTTGACCTTCAGGTTCATTGCTCTCAGAATCTTTGTTCTTGACAACATAATTCAGATAACATCAGTGTCCAGATGTGCCTTCAAAGTACTATTTGACTTGAATAACTATCCAAAAATTCAAGTAAAACAGGACATTTTTGTTGGGAGGAAAAAGTGATGGGAGAGTCAGCAATTACAGACTCACAGAAATACACACAATCATTAAGGTTGGAAAAGACCTGTAAGATCATCAAGTCCAACCATCTACCCAACACCACCATGCCTACTAAACCATGTCCCACAATGCCACGTCCACACGTTCCTTGAACACCTCCAGTGATGGTGACTCCACCACCTCCCTGGGCAGATTATTGCACTGTTTCACCACTCTCTCAGTAAAGAAATTTTTCCTAATATCCAACCTGAACATCCGCTGGTGCAACTTGAGGCCATTTCCTCTTGTCCTGTTGCTAGTCACTTGGGAGAAGAGACCAACACCCACCTCTCCGCAACCCCCTTTCAGGTAATTGTAGAGAGCGATGAGGTCTCCCCTGAGCCTCCTCTTCTCCAGACTGAACAACCCCAGTTCCCTCAGCCGCTCCTCATCAGACTTGTGCTCCAGACCCCTCACCAGCTTCGTCGCCCTTCTCTGGACACGCTCCAGCACCTCAGTGTCCTTCTTGTAGTGAGGGGCCCAAAACTGAACACAGGATTCGAGGTGCGGTCCCACCAGAGCCAAGTACAGGGGGACGATCACCTCCCTACTCCTGCTGGCCACACTGTTTCTGATACAGGCCAGGATGCCGTTGGCCTTCTTGGCCACCTGGGCACACTGCTGGCTCATACAGCCAAGTTTATCTGAAAAAAAACCAAAGTAAAACATCCTGTTTCTTGAAAAGAGAAGAAATCAATAAGGTAATGTGTTTTGCTCACCATTTCAGCCCAGATTTCTTCCTCTTCAAAACCATCCTCAAAACACAGTTTCTACACTCTGCTTATTCTTTTGGCCCTGTAGTGTACCTGCATAATTCAGTTGCTTCATGATGGTGGATGACTCTGTCTTAGAATAGACAACTCTTTCTCCAGCATTGTATCACAACAGAGTTTGGGGTTGATGTTTTTCACATTTTAGCTAATTCTATGCTATTTTTATACAGAAACTGAAAAAAACATTGCAGTCTCACCTTCACCTTTCATCTTCAACCACCTGTAGTCCAACCTGTAACAGTAATGAAAAATATGTTAGCAAAGTAACTTATTTCTATGGCAGTATTATTAATTCTTGGTTTGAGTGTTTTGTTTAAAATGAAATACTGCCCCTGTTTCAAAATTAGATGAGGAAAAATTTTAACTTAATTGCACTTTCAGGCTGAAAACAGTGTTTTTCTTTGAAAAAGTAAAATGCATTATTCAAACTTTTCATCCACCTGCCATCATCTAGTTTTGTCAGAGGAGACAGGGATGAAAATTGGTCGTACTTTCAAATGGCCTACACAGCATGTTCAGGAATTTATTCATCTGCAAGTTTTCATCTGTTTCTAGTCATAATCATACACCAGAGGACTAGATTAAGAGCTCACAGGCAACAAAATTTCTGGTGTTGCCTTTCTTACAAGTTATCAATTTTCTACATAAACCTAATTAGAATCACTCTTAAAAAAGCAAAGATACAGTTTTGGATGTAGGTTTATCAGGGAATCCCATGGGAACCTGTCAACGAGTATTGTCATATGGCCATTTTTTGTCATGGTTTCTAGCTGCGGGAGGATCCGACTTCTTATTGTCAGACTTTTATTACGTACATTTTCTGCAGGTACCAGTGTCTTTTTGTGAATTGACAACTGAGCCATGGGAAAACAATAGCAGTACAGATATTTTTCCAAACATCCATCATGTTTGATACCTCTTTGTTGCATGTGCAGAAAAATGACATCGTCCTACTTAATTTATATTCTTCTGTTTTTTAACTGATGGATGCAATCTCATACAAATGAAAAGCAAAAAAACCAAAACCCACATGGCAAGTCTGAGCTACCCCAAGCCTTGAATGTAAACCTAAAAAGAGGTATATAAAAAAAAGAATTATGAAAAAGGACTTCATTCATACCAATTGTGAACTGACTTGAAAACAGAGGTGAGAAAAATGATGAGTGTCATTGTCAGGCCAGCATAAATTCAAAATGTGGTAACCCAAGTCACATTACAAGAAGATATCTTTTTAGTGAAAGAAACTGTAAAAACTGTTAAAATACACTTTATTATGATTTTACTGCCTGGTCTTGCATTGTAAATGTGATACTATCTGGTGTAGTATACTTTAAAATATTTGTCAGAAAGCTCAAGCAAGACATACAATACTGTTATGAAAGCAGATGAGAGTTTACAGTATGCTTCCAACCTAATAACATACTATGGACTTCCCAGGACTGAGTCAAGGGCTTCAGGTCACAAGAACAAAGATTTACCAGAGTGCTTTTGGCAGAAGGAATGATATACGTGGTTCTACTTGAACTTCCTAAATTATAATTACTGGTCAGGGGAATACACTGCATGCATGAAAAATAGATTTTCAATACATGGAGTTAAAAGTTCCCCTTGCCTCTGAGTTTAAACATGACATATGATTTTAATGCATTTCCCAGAATGGGCGAGAAACAGAAATAGTGTTATCCTTGCCTGGAAAGTTCCTACCTATTTTATGAATGTTTTGCTTAAGTAAAATGAGATACTGTTGTTATATCAAAAAAAATGTGTGTGGTAACCAATATGACTCCACCGCAGATAAATAAAGCAATCCAGTCTGTGTCCTATGGACACCGTATTCTAAATGAAAACAAGGCACAGACATTAAAAAAAAAAGCCAATAGAAAGGAAACTGAGAGTAATTACCACAGACCTTCCAGAATGATATGGTAATGAAGGAAGTACTTATGTGGTCTTTTTTTTTTTTTTTTTTAATTAATCTGGAGGATTTCATGTGGACTTGATTTTTAAGATCATTTTGAAGAGAAACAGTTTAACAGTCTTGAACTTGTGGAGACTCTCAGAAAGTACGTGGTTTGAGTTGGATGTGCAGCCTGTAAAACCATGAAAATGTTGACAGTTTCTTTAAACTGGTTATTCCCAGTTAAGTTCTTACTTTTCCTGATATTTCTTACAGATGTGGGACTAATGTTTATTCTTTTTGATGTTTCAGTGTATGCCAAAGATGCTTCTGTTATTATTTAACTTCCAGATTTTCTATAGTTTGTGGAGCTGAATGAAACCCAGAATTCCTGAGTTTTTCCTAACGTCTCCTCTTCTTGTACCTCTTTTGTAGACCACCGTAAGACATTAAATCAGAGTTTTTCTCATGGAAAATTCCAATTTTTCAGAACTTCATTGTCCTCTTGCAGATCTTTGGGAGAATTCCAGGCTGATTGTATTAACTGCAACAGACCTAAGGTCCTAATGGAAGTACAAAGTCATAGGGTGTTACAAAAGAAATATCTTTCAGAACTTGACATATAGGATAGAAGTTGTGTTAGTGCTGGATAGCCTTGCCGATAGGATTGTTCCACAGAAGAAAATGTGAAGGAAAAGAGAGTGCTCAAGTTCTGTCCATATATTTGGTTTCTACTTGTTGTGGTTTGGGTGTATAAATCTTTACTTGTTTCAGAGCTGTATTTCTTCTGTTATTTTATGGTTAAATCTGAAAGGCAAATGGGGAATTTGAAGTAAATTGAAAATGAAATAGTCTTCAAATCGTTACCTCAGACCATTTTGTTGATCTTAATCACATGCATACTGTATCCATTGGAAAGATTTAAAATGTCTTAGTCATTCTTCGTGGATGCCTTAGATGTCACAGAATATGTCTGTTTAAAAAAAAAAAAAAAAGCTAAGAGTAAATAGAGAAGCGCCTCTTCTAACTCAGAAGGTTTCTCATTTAAGCCTCTGTGTCACAAACACATTATGAACAATATTGATTTTTCTGACCTCAGTTGAGCAACATGAAGACTTAACCTAGATTCCTCCCTACCTTAAATTTATCATAAATCTCATATGTGCCAATATGCTATATTTTAGTGTTTTGTGCACATTAGCAATATTGTAAAATCATATTGTATTAAGTGACAGACCACTGAATTTATTGCCAACAGGTTCATCTTAGCATTTCATGCATTATGAATAATAAAACAGTTATTGATTTTAAAGACAGATTATTATAAAATTAATTTTTTTAGTTGTGAAGGACATTTGCCCAATTGATATTGTACAGATATTCGCTAAAACAGCACAGCCACAGGAAGCTTTTCTTATTTGAGGTTGTTCATCATAATTACGTTGTGTCAGTACACCCATATAGGTCAACCTGAGTTCAGAAAGATAGGATTATATTTTGTTCTCAGTGCATGCATGTGTTTAAATGCTTCCCTCCCTTTAAAAATAACTGCAGTAACATGTATACTGTAAATAATTCCTATTCTATGAGTTATTTCACCCTTATAATTTAAAAAACAAGAACTGTCACAGAAAGCAATGAGTATAATGTTAAGCAAACTACATTGTTTCAGTGACAGTATTTAACCTCAAAATTAATGGGAAATATGCTTTGCCGTATTACTTTGGTATTTGTATGTATTTCCTCTGTTATGAGTCATTAGTATTATTAGTAATTTTCTGCTGAAGTCGTACAAAATTGTTTTTAAGGAGCTGAAATATTTTCGAAAGGCTCAGGAAAAAGGAAAGCGTCTTTTTCTGCATACCATCTTCTTCAGTCTTTCTTGTAATTAATTTGAATATACCCAAATTCTTTCAAAATATGCCAGGAATATGGTCCTCTTGGCTAAAAGCTAAGAGGAACTATTTTCAATTCAGCAGACGTCAAATTTTTGCATATTATTGTCATTAACACTGAATATAAATTGCCTTTCCTCTATCCAAAAGGAAGTAAATATCATGGCAAGAAAAAAAAAAATATGGAAAATGAGCCTAAAAATGATTGTAATTTAAAGCATACATTGCAGTATAATACACCTTCTGTATGGTTACTCACAGTAAGAGGATATGGAAAAAAGGTAAGGACATCTTAAGTTTGCTGTGGTAATAATAATGAAAATGAAGTCTTTTTTTAAACCGTGAAAATCTCTGTCCACTACTTGGAAACAGCCAATTAACTTACATTGCATACAGGCTTAAATGAACTGATCAAACACAGAAGCACTCCATCAGCCTTCATCTTGAACTCCAGTGCTCTAAAGGTTAATGTATCATTCTCCTTTATTGATCTCAATGGTTTCAGTTGTTGATATGTTAATATATGTATTGGCAGTAGACTTTAATTTCTTTCTCATTTCTTTAAGATGCAAAAGGCTTAATGCTCTTCAGCAAAAAAAATCAGGAGGAATAATTATAGGATGATTACTTTTCCTTCCCTGCCTCCTTTTCTTTCTCCCTCCAATAGATAAAATAAATAGGAAGGCTGTGTTCTGGGAGAAAAATCACAGACAAGCCCATATTGTTCCACTTCTCTTTTAGCTCATCACAATTTAATACATAAATTTATTAGCAGTCACTTCATTGGAAAAGATCAGTGTTATTTCAAGCTACAGAAATACATTGAATGGAAATTTCATTTTAATTAGTTTATATTTCCCACTGGTGGAGCTTGCAATTCTCACCAGTCTCCACTCTTTTTTGGCTAGGGAAGCTTGCACGTTCCAAACTTACTCTAATGAGAACTTGAATTTACCTTAATGGTAGTGAGTATTGGGGATTTCTATGCATATAGATCTCATATAGTTGTCTATACTGGTGAATGTCATTTTGAATGACATGTTGTAGCTCTCAGGTTGATTGGATGTGAGCCCAAGGGCATAGGTACCAGGCAGAGATGATTTTACTAGGACAGTTTGCATAACAAGCAACTGTCATCTCATTAGCAAGCATAGGCATTTTTGCCACATGCTGTTTAACACATCATCACACCTGTTCACACTTCATTGTCCCAAGAATTCAGTTAGGCAGCTTTCTCTTGGCTTTATTTTTTCACTCCTTACTGAGAGTTGGTTATTCTGTGCCAGATTCAGAGGTGTGAGATAAGTGCAGTTTAGGCTTTAAAATATGATGTGCTGTGAATACTGCTCTGGGGGGGGCAGGGTGAAGACCAGGATTGTGTTTGAATAGTAACTAGCATCAGTGACGGTTTTATAGCTCTTGCTGCTACTTGCTGTTCTTTTGGAAACTGCATTATCTGTCCTCACTCTATAAAACTGACCACTTTACCAATGCTCAGATTGATATATAATCTGCCTTCTTTTCTTTTACTTGCTATAAAAGGCACTCCAAAGCCCCAGAGTAAGGATTTTCTACAAAAAGAAAGTGATGGTACCATCATGTTTTGCACAAGTCATTCCTTCAGCTTGGCCGATCCTTATGTACCTATGCAATGGTAGCTCAGCCCCTGTACCAGCTTCAGACCTGGGCTACACATCCTGGGGGAAGGCTGTCACCTTCAGGCTGGTCTTCTGGCCCACCAGTAGCCAAAATGCAACTTGTCACTGCTGCTGAGGTGTCTGGTCAGCCAAAGTGAGCACCCAAGGCTTTCCTGTCCCCACAATTTAGCTGCAGGGTCAAGAGGTAAACTTCTTTTTCATCCCTGAAGAATCAAGAGAAAAATGAGGTAGTGCATATTAGATGAGCTGGGGTCACAGAAGTGAGTGGTTGGTAACAGGGGAAAATGTGAGAAGGGGATTGCAGCTGTGGAACTGGAGAAGGTGGGAAGAAGGAGAATGAGGAGGTGTTGGGGAAGGCTGATTTCACCAGTAAGACAAATGGAGGAGTGCTTTGAAGAGAAGAACAAGGAGGAGAGGAAGCCAGCCTTGATAAATTGGAATTGCTCATGGCCCACCTACTCGGCCAAATTTTACTGCCTGTCCAACTCACCCTTTTCATTTGCTGATGACTGTAATTGTGGAGGCAGCTGCACGCACCTTGACTTTCTCAGAATAAGCACAAGTTAGCCAGGTGTGGAAATTCAGGGGGAAAAAAAGTCTCCAATCTGCTATATTAATGGAAGTGTTTCTCACCATTTTTTATCTCTTGGTGTATGAGCAAAAGCAAATTATCCTCTATAGAACATGTTTTGTGGTGTTCTGCCAATCTAAAAATATCGCTTTATCTAGTTCACCTTCCCCTTTTCATGTATCCTGTTGAACATACAGTACTCTGCAAGTGCTACAGTATTTCTGCATTTTGTCATATCCTATTTCTTAATCAGTAATAGATATCATTAACAACTGGGTTCAGTCAATAAAATCTGAAATCTTCCATTGCTCTTTACAGAGAATGTGCTGTGTGTTGGTGCCTACCAAATTTACTTTGGCCACCTCTCAGTATGTTGACAGAATCAAATAGAAAACATAAGTATAAGATGGCACATGACTTACATTTGATCCACTTAAAAATGTGGAGTTCTTAACCCTCCTTGGCAGCATTTGCCCTCCTTTTTTTAAATAGTTGTCAAAAACAGCGAGTCACTTGCTGTCACTATGACTATGCATTTATCCTTGCCCAAACTGTGCCAGAGGCTGAGACTTGCATGGTTATTTCATAAAAAACCATACTTTTTTTGTTTCACTGCCATCTTGATGAATATTTGCAAATTTGGTCCTTGCAGATCTCTCTGCATAAATGGGGTTTAATTTTCAGTGAAATAGCTGTGAAGTATCCTATGGCCTCAGTTAGGAATGATTTGAAGAATACAGCTCTTCTCCATTCATTTTCTTTTCATATGTTTTTCATTACAGAAGGCTCGGAGATGATGCATCAAAACAGATCAAGGAACCCAGTTATTGCTCACATGTTGAGCACCACAGACTGTTTTAGCACATTTTCAAATGAAAGGTTGATGGCTTTTCTCTCACAGTTAAGGCTAGCATTTCTGAAATACTCCAAAAGCACATTACATTTTTGTTTCACTTGTCTTCATACTGGATCAGCAGGTTGGTACTTCCAGGACAAGGGTATGAGAGTGAAATTTAGTTACTGACTGCAGTCCCCATTTACAAGGAACTGAGCTGCTGCCAGAACTTCAAGACAAATAAAAGATAAAGGATAGTGTAAATACTTACAGTTTCTGCTCCTTTGCTTCCTAGAGGAACCAGAGTAGTTTCTGCTTGCTGCAGGGTTGATGCAGTGCTGCTGCCTGCTGCTTCACAACACTCTGCAAACCCTTCTGTTCTCCCTAAGGAGAGTGTAGCTCACTGTGTTAGAAAAAAAGGCCTCAAGTAGAAAATATGAATTTGCAATCCTCATTTATTCCATAGCAGCATAAAGTGAACAAGACACTATCCTTCATACCCCTAGCCTGCTGGCTGTGCAGCCTGGAGGACTTGATCTCAGATATAAGGAAACTCATCACTCTTTTTGTTATTTGATAGGAAAACCTGAGTGCTTCAGGAAGGGTTCATGTCCCTCATCTTTCTTAGAAATGTCCTGCTATTCAGTGTGTACAAGAGCAGCTGTCAAAACTATAACATCTAGACTTGTACATCCTCTAATGTGTCACACCATTATGTTGTTGGGGACTGAGCATGTGACTTTTTCCATTCTATGTTTCTTCTGCCCTAGACGGCTCTCCTCATTTGTTTAGCCCTTTGCTCTTACCCACTGGCTAGTCCTTTTGATCCTCAGCTCTCTCTTTCACCACAGGTACCTAGTATTAACTGTGATTCTGTGTTTCATAATTCACACAAGTATGTTGGAAATTCTGCTGGCTTTGAAGAAAATGCAACATTGTCTAAGAGGAGGCAAAGTCCATAGCACATCATAAACATTACGTATGTTCACTGTGTTATTGTTACAGTCTCTCCACAAAGGAGCAAATCTCCCATATGACCCAGGACCAATCTGTTGAACCCCTCTTAATGCCACATCCAAATGCCCCTCAAAATGACACTTAGTGCCTATTTGTGTGCAGCTGGATTGACTCCACTCAGCGTCCTTCAAGGCATAAGCCAGGATGTCAGGAGCTGATTATGTTGCATATTGTAAAAATACAAAAGGCAGACATGTCTAAATATGATGTCTGTTTCTGTGGAGACTTCAGAGGAGATTTGAAGGAATTTATGTCGTCCCCTTTCCTTCACTTTCCATATTTTCACAGAGTGTCACACTTTCAAAGTACTGTTTTTAACAAATAATCTGGCATTAATCACTTCTACTACTCTCAGAAGTATTGTCAGATCATAACGGTCTTCTGCAGTGGCCACTACGTGCTCTGTTTTACATTTCTCCCATGTACTCAGTGTGGTTCAAAACTGTATTGCCAGCTATAGGGAAAGAAAATTGCCTCTCATGGAAGCTGTGTTATTTTACGGGATCAAATGCTAGAAAACAGCCAACTGCAAAGTTACACATGCAGAAGGAAAGACTGGGGGACATTTTTATAGAAAGCAGGACTATCTTTCTTTGTAAGGATCTCTGATTGTAGTCCCAATGCAATACTACTGCCAAAAGGGCTGGTACTATCCTTGGGAGTGTAAGCAAGTGAGAGAAGAAATGTTTTTTTACCTGCAAGTAACAATGGGGAAACTGATCCTAGAATACTGTGCCCAATTATAGCATGTGTATTTCAGAAGGGTTCTTTAAAAATTGAAGAAGGTATGGAAAAAAGCAACAAAAATTATTTGGGAGGAAAACAGATAGGCTTCAAGCTCAGCCTGTGTAATTCATCAAAAAGGAGGTTGAGAGATGACTTGATACAGTTTAAATACTCCCATTGAGGGTAAAAACTGAGTAATGAAGGGTTCTTTCATCTAGCAGAGAAGAGAACAAGAAGAACTGGTGGCTGGAAGTCAAAGCCAGCTCAGTTAACTTTGAAAATAAGGAATATTTAGTTTTCTTTTTTAACAGTGAGGCTGTTAAACTCATGGGACCATTGGTGAATTGTCTATGTGTTACTGTGTGCACAGTGAAACCTTATTAGAAAATACAGTTTGGCCAAACACAAATTATACTCTAACCAAATGTACATTAATGAGCTCAATATTGAGCTTCAAACTTGAAGCTAAGTAGATGAAATTTAAGATCTAATAGTCCCTTCTGGCCTCAGTCTCAGTAAACTCTGACTGCTCATTAAGTGACCATTTTTTCCTGAGTAAGGACTTCAGTATCTAACCACAAAGTAAGAACTTATAATTTCTTATTGCCCTCTAGAAAATATATTTGTCTGACATGGGAAACACTGTATACTGGCATGCTACAGAATTTGCATAGCTGTTCAACACACAAAGTCAGCATGTAAGAACTCTTTTCCAAGAAACAAAATGAAAAACACTTGACACTTGAAAATTGCAAGAACATGATTTGAATGCCATTAGGGGATGTTCTCTCACATTTTGTATTACAAGAGTCAAAAGTGTAACCCAGGAACAGTGCTTGTGTTATGTTTGCTTTAGAAAACCGAATATAGATCCCTCAGGCACTGTTTTTGCAGGTGATCCCATGTGAGACAGGAGCAGAGGGGGGAAAAGTGAAGCAAAAGCTCTCTCCAACAGAGCTTCCCCAGACAAGTTTTTTTAACTCATAGGAGAAAAGAGGATCTACTTTTAGCTTCCAAACCAAAATCCTATTGCTCTGTAGTTTTCAGGCTGTTTGGCTAGGCCATTTTCTTTCCCACTGAGAAACACTCATAAAACTCATGTGGTTTATTTGAAGATTAGTGTGGAAAACATTGAGCATCTGTCTCCTATCTTCTGACGGGCTGTGTAAAGATGTATTTCAACAAAGTGGATTGCAAAACGCATGATCTCAACTTGAGCCATTTTATGCTGGTTATATCTGTGCAGGGAGGCATAAGTCTGAGAGATGAGTAATTTTCTTTTGAAATTACACTGTTTTCAATTAGCTTTTAGGAGACCTCCCCTATGTATTGACATCAGTGCTTTTTCCTAACATGTCAAAATGAATCACTGCATTGAAAAGAAAACTTAGGGATACAAGTTAAGGGGACACATGAGCTTGAAAAACTCCAGTATAAAGGAGGCTTAGGGAGGACACCTCCATGGAGGTCTCACTGCAATATGAGGAGAGTTCATAATTTTGAATAGAAATCCTCAGTCTGGAATACCATGACAAGAGATTTTTCTAGGTCATAAATCTTTTCTTCTAAATTTTTCCACTATTCTTTCATTAGATTACTCTGTACTTTTGAAATCATGAGTTCAGATTTGCCAGCTTCAAATCATGGAAATGTCATTTCTATTTGGCTTAGTCTGTGCTTTTTTCCACTGCTTGCTTTCTTTCCCCTTCTGTCTCTCTTTCCCCACCTCCCATTTCCGGTCTTTCAGAATAACCATGCTTTTCTGTTTTTGAATATTTTTCACAGCTGTGAGGTCCAGAAGTAAATGCTTATTTAAAAAAAAAAAAAAAAAAAAAAAAAGCCTCTTATAAGGACTCTTCTGAAATCACTATGTTCGAAGTGTTTGGACTTCGTGAAATACTGTGACTGTCAGTAAAATCAGAAGCGCTGGTGCTTTTTAGGTGTTTCTTCTTTTGTGCAGTGGTCTGAATCTTTCTGGGGGATCTGTGTGTAGCCTCAGAACCGACACAACACCATTTGTCTTTATACAGTTTATTGCTGTAAATGCATGCAGAAATCCTAACTCAACTTCTTATTCTTGTGTACTCCCAAGCTTTATCAAGGCTTTGGAGATAAGCCTGGATAGGATCAATACTTGACTTTTGGGGTTACATCTTCTGTTTCCATTGACTGAGCTTTAACCCTCTCTGAATGCATTCATACTGTGCCTGAAATGCAAAAAATTCAAGCTTGGGAAGGCACTGGCTAATGCTGAAGAAGGCATGTATACCAGGGATTTCCCTCTGCAGGGTATTCAAATTATTTTTAGAACAAAAGTCCTAACATGACTTTTAAAATCTATATGAAATCATTCTCTGTGGCTGAAGAACAGGGTTGGATTCATCCTGCTCTCACACCACATTTGTACAACATTCAGCAAATGTATCATCCCCACTAAGTCTGATTTTCCTGGCACATTGCCCTCAGTTTTCATCTTTTTTATTCATGTATTCTTTGTTTCTTGGAGTGACTTTATGCTAGTGTTGTGAAAAGGTATTTCTGAATAGAGTGCTACGGTACTATTTGTTGTTGTTTCCAGCATTAACTAGGACTGTTTTGTACTTTGTTAACGTTCATTTGCTTGTGATGGTATCCTTTCTGTGACATAACTGGGTGACTGAGGAACTAGAGGAGGGTTGGAATTTAAGTCAGTGTGAGTATTAAGTCACTGAATATGTAGACTGTCTACATAGGCATGATTATGACCACTTACCAGCAGCTGTTGGGTGACTGGAATGCCTTGTATTGAGGTGGTGCAGTGGTGCATTTTAAGAGCTAAATCAGGATTTTTTTTTTTTACGAACTTTCCAATTTCAGGCTTTCTCCTTCTCCTTCTCAGTATGGAATGAGCTTTTAAAGCAATATACAGTTCACATTACTGTAGTAACAGATCACCTGAAAGTGCATAAATCAAATTCCTGTTTATTTTTGGAACTCTAAATACTATCACCGTTGTAAAAGTACAGACCGGGTCCACCCCTGCAGGAATAATCTGCACTTGCTTTTGCTACTAAGACTCCTACTCCTGCTAAATCCCCGAAAGGGGATTTAGGTCTAGTGGGACACCTCAGAGATGGTAGCTTCAGTTCAAGACTGGGAAGAGTAGATATATCTCCAGTTCTCCTACAGATATTACATCCACAGGAACACCTGATCACTTGGTGTATTTGTGGCTCTGCTCATTGGTGAGAAAAAAAGGTGATTTCTTGTGCCTTTCATTATCTCCTTCTTCTTCTTTTGTCCACTGGGTGCTCTTGGCTGGAGGCAGGTCTCAAACGTTATCTCCCTTAGAGTTTCTGAAAACACATATGTTTTTCACAATGATATTTTAGAATGAAATCATCGTAGTGGTAAAAGCAGTGCAGAAAATCTTCCTTGTCACTAAACATACCATAAAATGTAGATTATTTCAGAGCAGGCAAGCAATTAAAGGAAAAAATGGTGAGCTATTTTTAAAGGTCTGGATTTCAGTTTTCCATTTCTTGTCTGCTATTTTAGCAGCCAGGACTGGTAGGTAGCAACTGCGATGCTGGTTTCATTGCTGTGCTTTAAAACAGCTGGCAATTGACTTCAGCTGTAATTATTAGCTTCTTACCAGTATTTACAGCTGTATAGTTAAGATCAGTGCTTCAAACCTCATTTTGGGGGTTTATCTGTATTGTTCTGTTACTTTCCTAATTACTTTTTCATCACTTTTATTTATAACTTGCACTGAGATACAATTACCTGAAACCAAAAATTCTCCATGGATTGATTACCATAAATTACAAATATGTCATGTGCTATGTTACCAGACAAAAGGTCAGCAAGCCAATTTGTTCCCCTAGTAGACTATTTGCTAGAGATTGGACAACAATCCTCTGCAAGTAGCTGGCTGTTGTAATTCTTGTCTTTTATTCTAGGTAGAATAATAGCTAAGGCTGATTGTGGAACAGAATTAAAACACCTGTCAAACAAAGCATTCTAAAATTCCTAGCAGTTACTAGTGAACATTCTGTGAATGACTAACCTTTGCAATAACTGGTGAAATAGACGCGCACACGCAATTGTTTTGAGAGATCAGTGGCACAGATTGATAACCCTCTTTTGAAAGGTTTTAAATCTGCTCTGGTTATTACTCTGTTGTTATGTGCTGAAAGCTTGGATTCACTGGAAGGAAACCAGTCATGTGAGTGAGGAATTCAGGATCAGACCCGGCAGAGACAGAATATGATTTTGCTCTCAGCTGATTAAAATATGTTTGAGTACAAGGACTGGGCTGAGAGGATATGAGTTTAGAAAGAATAAATTTGTTGTTCAGGCACTGGAATGGGATTCAATTTCCCATTCTGCCACTCAGCACCTCAGTTCCTGAGCTCTCCTGCTGTTGAATAGATAATAGCATGTATTCATCCCCGCATTTAGTACATGCATGTACCTTGCCACGCACAGTGTGCTGCTGATCTTACTTGTCAACTGACTGCGCTCATATAATACAAGTGACAACAGTGATAGCAATAATAGTAGTGGGGAATAGGGCTGACAGACCTAGTGAGGAGCAGAACCCTGGGAGTTGGATGTCCCCTCCAGCAGCTGGCCCCTTCGCTCTGCACCAGCGAGAGATGGGCAGAAACAGCGGAGGTGAGTGAGGAGAGGGTGGGGATAGTCTGGGAAGGCTCCCAAGGTGAGTAAGTGGCATCTGTGGCTCACCAGGGCCTGGGTGCGATGCAGCCACATGCAAGGACAGCACTCGGCCCGTTAGCCTTCAAGAGGCTTCACCTCCTGGTCCATCCTGCCTCCTGCGCTCAGCTGTAGCATCGAAGTCACAATGTCATGGCAAAATGTCCATGCAGATCACAGACAACTGCATGACCAGTCACAACGTTTCTGTTGTTAAAATACATTTTTTTGTTCCAAATTAAAATGTAGAGCTTTTTTGCTGATTCTCTCCCCAGTCAGGCCTTCAGCATTTAGAGGCTTCCTTTGTTTTATAGAAAGTCCAGTTGGATGGTAGCAGTCTGTATCATTGACAATCTTGTCTTCACGGCTTTTCTGAGCTCAGGGTCCTGCAGAGCAGATAAAAGAGCCAAAATGAACCCGGCAGTGGAGTGACTCCTAGTCGGAGTGCTTTAAAAACCAGTCTTGCTCTGAGTGACAACTGATAAAAATGTTTTCTAACGCCCCAGAACCCTGGTGTTGTCGGAGGTCTAAAGGACAGTGCTGTGTTAGTGCTATGCACTTGAGCACAGCCCTGCAATTTCTGCTGTAAAATGCAAGCTGCGAGGCTGCCTCTGACGCCTCTTTGTCTTCCCTGCTCTTGTGAATTTTTCATGCACTTTTCTCCATGATTTTCCTCCCTCCTCTCTGCTTTACTAATTAAAATTCTAATCACTCTGACAGCCAGAGTTGGGGGGGTGGGGTGTGGGGGGGAAGATTCTTCCGTGCTGGAGAAGGTAATTTCAAGGTGTTTTAGCTGCCAAAGAAACGAATGGAAATTAGACAAAGAAACGGGTTGTCAGAAGGGAATGAGCAGCTCTGTCCCCTTCTACTATAATAAAATACTAAACTTCTAAAGGAAAAAATAAAACAGGATTCATCCTATACTGTATTGCCATACATTTAGAGATAATATAAGCTGATTTACCTTTCTGAGTAGAGGAAGGTTTTGTGTGCATTTGTTAACATCAAAATGATTTACTTACCTTGTAGTGAATGCAATGTCAAACATTTTACTTGGTTTGATGTGTGATTGCCGATGATATGTATTACTTGCTTTTGTGAGCTGTGGTTGGGAATATTCATGTAAAATGTACAGGAGCCTGCAGACACATATTTAAAATGATAAACAGTTCTTGATGCAATGTTGTGAGTTTCATGCTGCAGATATTGCGATATTAGAATTTATAAAATGCAAAATATCATGGTGTTCAAATCTCACTAGCTACTTTTTCAGTCATTTTCCTGGCTTGGTAGAGGCAGATTTTAGACCTACACATTTCTTCAAAGTGTATGCTTTTGTAATGCATTTTAATAACACGCAGTTGTGTTAGGATAGAAGAACATGGTGGTCTCTATATACAAATATATGGGCTAAACAGACACGCATATACTTGTTCACAAAGAAGCATACAGACACACAGAGCGTGTGTGTCTCTGCCCTCAGATCTGCACCAGGTATATCTCACAACCAGGGTAAATTAAGTGCCTGAGAGTTTGCAGCAATTTAGTTCAAATAAATACTGCATCAACTTTTACCTATTGCTCAAACTAAATCCAAAGCTTGCTGAGATCTCAACAAATATATTGTTTACTTCTGTTACTATTGTTTTTTCTAGCTCTCCTAGTGAGGAGTTAGAAGGTTTTACAGAGAGTCAAATCTCATGGTATTTAAAGCCATAGTTTTCTGACATGTTTGAACCCTTTTCTCCAGCCTCAGGATAAAAAGAGACAGAGGAGAAGATCATAGTTTGAGTGCTGGGATTGTATTGTGTTCTGCTATTTGTGTTACGACTGTTTTTGGACAATGTGGAAATGCTTCTGCAGCCCCAGCTTTGCAATCAGACGGGCTGCGGAGTTTTGCCTTGCTGTCTTGCAGCTGTAGTTGTTGCAGGGGTGGGCATTTCAGAAAATGCACATCCTTTTCCTATCATCCTCCGGACCATTTTATAAACATTCCATGACAGAATTGTAACTCTTACTTCAGCTATTTTGACAAGTCTTCAACAACTTTGCTAGAGGCCATCATTTGTCTTTTAGTGGCTGTTGAAGAGGATCTTCTCCTCAAAGCTGTTTCCTGCCTGTCACTCCCACAATGTTTTCTTCATTTACGTGAGATTTCAATGCAAAAGCGGCTCCCAGTCTTATCTAGAAAATGCTGGACAACTGGGCCTTTCCATCCAGGAACAGATACTAAGTGACTGAGGTAATGCATGCTTGCTACAATCACTTTAAAAAAAAGCTCATTAGACTCTTGCCCAAATCCAGCTAGTTCCACTTCAACAGTTGATTCAACCAGATGAAATTTTACCACTACTACATGGCTGAATGTTTTCCTAATCAAGTAGCAGTCATTGAATATATAGTGTACAATGGTACTGAAAAAGGAATATTTTATTCTGCACAACCAACATCTTTCATTTCTGAAGTTCTTTTATTTTCACTGAAAAAAAGGAAAAGAGGAAAAGAAGAAAAAAAAATCATGTGAATCCCTCATTCTCCCCTGTGGTGAAGTGAAGCCAAAACAGAGGAAAGGCAAACCTCAGACAGTCTTTTTCACATTAATTTACAAACCAGTTTTCTCTTTTTCTTCACCCTACTTGACTTTCCCTAACACAACATTTCCAAAATGGGCATAAAATATGTACACAGAAGAGGAACTGGAAAGCTAAAATACTTGGTTATGCAGACCCCCTTGTTTTCAAATGAAAGTGCTTATATTGACCATGGGACTTCTTAGTTTACTTGTCGAGTCAGGTGATCCTGCCCTTATACGCAGGTTTTACGGAATGAATGTGTGCAGTCATCTTTGAAAATGTCACTTTAATAGCCTATGTTAAATATTGGGTGGGAAGGGGTTTAGATTATACCTTTATCCAGGACTCAGCATTCTAGGTTAATCAGAAATCTGTGGGTGGGAGGCAGTGATGTGTCTTTAACTGAAAATTAATGAAAGTTGGTTTTTTTTTTTAAAAAAAGACTTGATTTTAAAAATTAACAGCAGTTCAAGAAACTGCTTATTTTGACTAATCTGATTCATGCATAATGAGTAAAAGGAATCATTTACATTATAATAAAAAAAAGCAAGCATAATAGCCACTGAGCTGTGGTCAACTGACTTACCTCTGATATTACAATTCCATCTTCTAACAATAAATTGCTCCATGTCTGCCCTTGAAATCAAATCATAAATCCTATCTAAACAGCTTTTTTTTTAATGCAAGAATAAGTTTTTAAGAAAATAATTATTTACCTGCATTAACTTCTTGACACTCTCAGCAACATGATATGGGTGGTGCGGATGACTGAAGTCAAATACAAAATTTTAATACAATAGATCAGGTTCTCAGATCGTGTAAATCTGACACTGATGGAGTTCCCATGTGTATATCAAATGAGGATCAGATCTATTATATTTGTCTTACGGATACCAAGAATAACATGTTAAACTTTTAAAGGATAGCTATATGCTAAATATTAATTCAGCAAAAATGATGAGAGCTGTTTTGTCTTGAAAAAGGAGGGTTTAGACCCACTGAATTCTTAACCCAGAAAGGTGGCAAAATAGCCCAGGAAAATTGTAGAGAAAATGTTCAAGATTAAATTTGGAGATAAATAACAGCATAGAAATCTTTCAAAACTCTTAGTCAGCCTGCTTTTTCCAATGAGGTTTAGGGATACAGGAGACCTGTAGGGGTCTAGGGATCCTAGGGACCTCTGGAGGTCATCTTTCCCAGCCTGCCGCTCAGAGCTGGGCTGTGGCCAGGGTAGGTCAAGTCAGCCATGGCATCATCTAGGGGAGCCTTGGAAGCCTCAAGTCTGGCATTTTCACCCCCTCTCTTCCTTGAAGATCAATCTGAGTTTACAACTCCCTTTCCTTGTATATGTGCCTGAACTGTGGTGTTATGTAAGTATTCTGTGTAGGGATCTCTCAGTCCCTTTGGTTGGAGACCTTCCACCTTTGTATAAAATAAATAAATAGTCACTGAGCTGGAAAAAGGAAATGAATCTCAGCAGTGGTGGCTGGGTCCCCAGTCTAATGAGTATTTAATTATTTATACACAAAGAGAGAACAGCTGCACCAGGACCCAAAAGCCTTCTCCTCTTTGAATACCTTTGTGGTCTCTTGGGACAGAGGGATCCAAATGCCTTCAGGCAGAAGTGGGATTGAACCCATCCAGGACAAATGCTCTAATCACTGAACTGTTAAGTAAAACAGAGCTACTACTACTCCCTCCCACTCTTGGAAACTCTGTCATTTCATTGCTCTTGCTTGTCTTATGAACTGGCCAGAAATTATATGTTTCCTTGTGGGTAACATGAAACATAAGCATGAAGCAGTCTGGGAAGATTGGGAGCAGAAGAGTAGCTTTCACTTTTGCGAGACAGAAAACAAACAAAGAATAGTAGGAGCTTTATTTGAATGTATCAAATGCATATACTTTGGGGTTTTTTCCGTGTTTGGCTGCCCATCTGAAAAATCAATTATTTGCACAGCCATAATCAGTGTTACTTCTGTATCTGAATCCTCATAAAAAGAGACAGTTGCATAATGAATATTTAAAATCTGCCTTTTGCATGTCATGTGTAAGTTCATCTCAGTATCTGAAGGGATGGAGAAAGAAATCTGCATGTTTGTGTCAAGTGGCAGTTGCAAAGAAGTATTTTGGAAGCATTTCACACGGCAGTTTCTGAATTCTCCTTCCCTTCGTTTCCTCTCTCAGCAGCCAACAAAATGGGTTGACATAACGCAAATGCCTGCCAAAGAACTTGAACAGGAGGCAGTTTTTAATTAACAGGGGCCAAAGAAGGTGATAACCCCAAGGGTAGCAAGGAGAAATTAACATGGAAAAGCAGTTCCACGCTTCCATGGGTCCCAAAAGGCCATTCGTATTAGTGGTGTCTGTTCTGATTGAACCTTTGCCGTGTCTTTTTATTGATTCCCTTGTCAAAGTCTAACAAAAACACTGCTGGCTGTCAGTTGTTTGCTCGTGCTGGCAACTTATGGCTCGAAACAGCTTCCTTGTAAAACATTCAGCATAGCGAGGTCTTTCATTGTGGTTAGCATTTCCCAGAAATTATTAATTTTGTTAGATCTAGAATAAAACTCAACAAAATTAAAGCAAAAGCCTGCATACATGAAAGAAGCTTAGTCCGCAGTTTCTCTTCAAGTTACCATTTCATCCTATTAACTGTTTGCCTGGCTTAGAGTAAAATGTTTTAATTATTAACATTTTTAAAGTGAAATTTCAGAGAAGATAATCATGTTGGCTGTTTCAGAAAAGATTTAGCCATTTAGCATATCTGGCACTTGTGGAAAGTATTTTTAAAAAATAATATCCTGTGGATAAATATTTCAAGTTTCTTTTCCTGGAATGAAAATGAATAATAAATAAAGCTCGTAAGAGCTTGAGGAAAAACTTGCCTAGCAAGCAAATATAAATAAATAAAAAAAGAAATGTAATAAATAAATAAAAAGCTAACACCTTTATGTGTTTCAGTGCCTGATCCAAATTCAACTAATGCCAAAAGGTGAAGGACCATTCTTTACAACACCTCAGGAAAATCTGTGCTTATTTTTAAATATTTCTGCTGCACAGTTGACTCCAAAAAATAAAGAGCATAATTCAGTAATATTCGAACAGGTTTATAGAGAAGTGCCCAACGTTTGCCTTCTTGCTTTTTAGAGCCATGGAATTAAGTTTGTCATTACTTCAAAGGGAAGTACTGTTCTTATTTTGCTCTTCAGAGTTGGGGCCTAAATGATGATGTTCATTTGGTTAACTGATTTATTCAAAGAAAGTGTGGTTATCCCATTCCACTTGAAAGACTGTCAGCCTCAGTCCTTCAGATAGATACTTTAACCACTGGAGTACACACTCTGTCCTTGGAAAAGCATGCACAGCTCCCCTTGACTTCAGTGGCAATGACACCTTTTTCAGAGAACAAAGTAGGCCTCTATACTACATCCTATTTTTCTTTGAGCCCTCTTCACAAAAATAACGCAATACATGCTTCTGAGGAATGGAGGTTGATTGTTGTTTATTTGCAGTAATTGTTTCCAATGTTTGCACAGTGCACTTCACCAGGAGTGCACATTAATGCCAAAAAAAAAAATAAAATCCAGTCTGAGCTCAAACACTCACAGAGCCAGTGAAAAGATTTGAGACAAGTAAGAGGAGGAAAAATGTCAGTGAGCTTGCTGGGGAAAACCCGTGCTCACAGAAGCATATATGTACATATATGCAACAAGACACATGCACATATATGTAACACGTTTGAATGTTTCATGTAATTAGGCAGGAACTATAACTTTTTTTGCCACTGATGTGAAATGTAATGAAGACATTAAAGGGTTGGTCCTTAAGTATTTTATCTTTTATACTCCTTTTTAAAATATCATGCTGCTCACAAATCCTTTAATCCTTAAGTTCCCTTGGCAGGCTGCAGACAGGCACTGGATAGTGAGGAAGATCTGTGATCTGTTAGCTTTGACTACTTGCTACTCATGGTTTCTGTTTACTTGCTCACATTACGTTAGCTGGCAATGTTTTCCTCTCTGCTTGTTTGACTGAAAACAACTAGAAAGAACATAATTAATAGATGGTGATAAAGCATGGATAATTCATTTCTCAGATTGCCTTTGGGTGTGTAATCATTAACAGTCTGATGTACTAGATTTTCAGGAGTCAGAAAGAATGGTAACTTTGTACATTCATGCATTTTTTATTTACCAGGTTTGCATATGCAAACGTTTTCACAGGAAAAATTTTTATGTTGTGCAAAAACACCATTTCATATCAAAATATATTCAAAAGAAGCTGTGGATTTTGAGAATTACAATTTTTTGTGTTAGCAAAAACAGGGGCTGGGTCATCCTCAGACATCTTCAGCCCATTCCCAGGACCGGTATAAGGTACGCAGCTGCTGTTAACTTTTTATAACTTGTAATTCAGCCTCAGTACTATTATAGAAGAACTCTCTGCAAATCATCCTACTTAAACAGTGTCACTCATTGCCGACTTTCATCAAGTTGATTATTAATGCCAACGTAATTAGTATTACTATTACGTGTAGTATGGTCTGGAAAGCGTAGCTACGAAATGGACTAAGATCTGTTGCTTATCTCACACAGTTGATTAACCGTGCTTTTAAATGCAGTGTAATTTGCTTGCTCTTTTTGAAGGAATTTTCACCCCCTCAGAAGAGGTCATCCAAGGTAAATGTTGTCTGACACTTGGCTTGCCATGATTAAAACGACTAGATTACACAGCTGTGTAACAGGGGCTGTTTGTTTATTTTTTGTTTTTAGAAGAAATGGCAATTGACATTAAACAATAGGAGCTTTGGTAACAAATAAGCCTAGTGCAGCTAGAGAGACTGCAGATATCAACATCCATTGTACATTTGAACCCATAAGACTTCATAGCTACTGTTTGTTGTTTGCAACACATATTCTCAGAGATAACCCCCTCTCAGCCCAGAGAACAGAGAGCTGTTGATGTGTTGTAGGAAACAGCACGAAGATTTTCTTTTTTTTTTTTTTTTTTGAAAAGTCTTTTCTAATTTCCAAATAAAAACCCTACGTAGTTTCTAGCTGAAAAAACATAGTGCATCTGTGCTGGCAGTGTTGTTTGTTATTATCTCTGTATGTCACCATTTAAGTCAAGACAATGAACACTGAGAAAACATTATCCTCCTCTTCCCCCCTCCTGAAAACAAGTCTCAGAGAAAATACTGACAAATGATATTTTAATTGGTTTGACCTCTAATGTGATTAAATAATTATGAAACCTCTTCTCTTTAACAACTGCTTGAAGTACTTTATATTCTTTCCTCAAAATGTAGCAGTTTTCAGCCAGTAGCAGTGTGATTGATTTTTCCATATCAGATACCATGTTATGGTCTATTGTTTCCATAGCAAACCTACAGCATCTGTCTTCAAATTCAGGCTGCAGTCCTGCACTACTGAGTGATACTTTATGCGACCACATCCTTCCATTACAAGTATGAGTGGATTAATATTGATTTTTTCCTCTTGTCCAAGACTGAAGGTCCATCTTAACAACAATAAATTACACAGCTGAAACATGAGGATATGCTTGCTCCTCTTTCGTCTTCATGGCCAGGATTATTACTTTGTCTCAAAACCAGTTTTGGGCATTTTTAACCCATTACAAGGCTGAAGGTTGCTCTCAGGTTTAAACACTTGTTTGGGTTATGTTGCCAATAACAATTCAGAGATTCCAGAAAACCTGGAGTCCCTGGTTCCAGTAACAGCTCTTGACTCTAATCACAAGTTGGCCAGAGTGATCTACCATAGTTTGCACACAGCAAGGCTTGGAAATGAAACAGCAAAGAACAGAATGAGAGCAGGATTGCCAAGCAGTGAGAATTGACTATTTGCTCAGAAATAAAGTGAAATAAGGGCAGGAACAGAGAGGGTAACAGAACAATACTGAGTAGCAGAAAGAGCATTGTTGGAAGTGTAAGGATGTACTGAATTAATAAGATACACCTTTTCTGAGGGGTGAGCAGATGAATGCCATGCATGATGCTGCTGTCAAAGCCCTGTACTCTAGGGCAAATTCTCATAGTTTCTTTTTCCAGCCTTATTTGACTGATGAAGGGACACTTAAAATCCATATGAGATCTAAAATTTTCAACATGGAACAAATTTGCAGGAAATTAATTTTTAAACATAGACAACTTTATTGCTACTTCTTGATTTCACCTGAAAAGCCATATTCCTCCCTGTGTTCTACATGCTCCGTAGTGTGCTGCTGTGGCACTGGCTGGTCACGCCGGTGCTTCTAGGCAACGTTTCATAAATATGGGTTTTATTTTGTTGTGTTTTTCTGGTTTATTTGAGATATTTTTACAGCATGAAAGAAATTTCTGATGATTACAGATACAGTCCTTCTAGTCTGACAGAGACGTGTATGTAAAGCTTGAAATAGTAACATATGGGGCTAAATATAGGTGTGGAAGGGGGTCTGACAGCACCTACAGGAGCAAGCTGTGGGTGTGTGGGAAGACGACTGGGTAGATGCTTTGAGGCAGCGGTTGCGGAGAAGAGCCTGGTCCCTCTGCAGTGTGAACCCCTTGGACTGGTGGCTCACCGGTACACCGGAGGCTGCTCTCCACTGAACCCTGTCCTACCGAACCATGGAAAATACACTCCTTTGAAAAACCTGCCAGGGAGAAAATGCAGTTGCAGGGCTGTGCAAACACAAGGTCCAGGAGGTAAACGGAGTGGCAGAGCCAGTGGCTTCCTATGGCCCTGGGCTACCACAGGGGCAGCACCAACGGATGTGCAGTGCTGGTGGGGACATCATCCCTTCCCTCCTGGGCAGCTCACCGTGGGCCCAGGGTGGCTATCTTCTTCTCTTTCCTGTTCAGGCAGCAGTTTCAGCAGTTCAGTGGAAGCCAGGTAGCATTTGAACAGGCCTTCATGTACTATAATAATTTTTCTAACCCAGCAGCCCATTTATAAATGTGTTGAGAGGCTGTGTGATTGCATTTCTAGAGGAGTTGAAGGCCTTATTGGTTTTGTTAGTTTATAGAAGGTATCAAAAACATATAAAAATGGTTATCATCTAGAAAAAAAAGTCCAGACATTTCCAATCTAAAATGTACTTTTTGCTTTTTTCTACTGAGCTCCTTCTTTTTTTTTTTTCAAGCACATACAAACTTCTCTGTTAACCACCGTTTGTATGTGGTCAGCACTACAAAAATAAGCCATAGCTAGATCATAGCTTTTCTCAGGCTTCAAGTTGTGCTGACAGTTCAACACTTTAGCACCTGTTTCTGCCAAAATTCTTCTGATAATATTTGCTATTTGCAATATACAAAGTATTAACTACAGAAGGACTTGGCCAAGTATTTCTTAATAAATTGAAATTCTTCTGGTTAATAAAGTGATAGAAATAGCAGAACGAAAACCATCCTGCCGGCTATGTTCTTTTACAGAGCTGTAACTGTACCATGGAAGGGTGTCTCTCATCGTGCAGCATTGGCTAGAGCTGATAAATCTCAGCTAGAAATGTCTCTAGTAAAATATGAAAAACAAAGTTAGTAATCTTTATTGAAAATATAGACTGGAAAGCTAGATTTAAAATATCTTCAAATGTATATTCAATATGTTCAAAATGTAACTGTTGGAAGAAAATCTGTCCGCAAGCATGAGATGGGGATAGATGTAGGTACAGTTATTCTCCAAAAATATGAGCCCTAATATTCCTAGAAAAAAAGAAGCAAAACTGTATGTTAACTACTGCTAAAGTACTTTAATAATAATTTTAAAAACAAAAATATTGAGCCTGTGACAATTTTAAACATTGCAAAAATCTCATCTAAGCATATCTGCAGCTTTTCTGAAGACAATCCTGAAGCTTTATCTTTTCTTGAAGATTTTCTAAGCAGTCAGGTAGCTTAGACAGAATTCTTTGCGCTTATTGGAGAGAAAAATGCTTTCAGAGAGGGCTAAGTGTTCAAGCTAGCAAAATGTGTGCATGGGATGGAAACATCCCACTTCAGCCATCTCTGAATTCACTGGCAGATGGGAAAAGGAAGAAGTAAATAAGTGGAAATTACCACCAGTGCAAAGGCTACATGAATTTCTTCAGCAAGCATGCAAGTAGGAATGTTTTGTAAACAAAATCACTTTGTGTAATACTGCCATAGTTTGAATACTGCTAATGTAGTAAAGGTTTAAATTACACTCCCAAGCAAGCAATTTTCACAACAGTTTATTTGATGTGTTTAGACTCTGATTTTATTCACAAATTATTTGCAAATGAGTTTTTTCCTTATTTGATATTTGGAATTTTTTGACAGGCTTTTATGTGAAGAAACTTCGTACACTGAATGTCATGCAGATTTTTGACTAGGAACAACTATTTGCATATTCATATTTGTTATGTGATGTGCATGCTGCGCAGGTGGCTACCTTTATATCCTAATGTGGTCTTCTGAGCTACATAGAGAGGTAAGTGCTTTCACTTTTCTCAGGAGAAGGCTAGAGATATTTTTTTCCTTTGTTTTTCTTCCTTCTTTTTAATAACTCATTATCATGGTGCCTGAGTGTTTCACTCTAATGGCAAAGTCTTAGCAGCTATTATTGATGCCAAAGTAATTCAAATGAGACATTTATAAATATTTTCATTTTCTCATTTCCAATGGAAAAAAATACTTTGGGTGTATTCATGTAACCAGGATTTAAAAAAATCTTGCTGGCTGACAGGAGAGAAACATTTGGTAAGAAAATAAGATTGGGTTACTAAGTTTGTAAAAAATAGAGTTTGTATAAGGACAATTTTGGGGGAAGGGTCCTTTTTGGTTAGGCCTATTGATGTACTGTGGAAAATTGACGAGATTTGGGGCACAAAAAATCTTTTCTAGGTCACAGAGGTTTATAGCATGATTTTAATAGGTACCTTGACTGCTTCCTTATGAGGGAATGGCTGGTACTAGTAGTTTCTTAGAGAGGAGAAAAATGCCTTTAGTCTTTTGCCTGCAGGAGTACTTCACTGTATTCACTAGAAATACAGTGGATATTTCCTTCCCTGTAATACTATAGTGTGATTCAGAATTTGATTACTATGAAAAATCATTCCAAAGAAGGAGTCCTATTTGAAAAGTGATTCATTTGTGATATTTTAAAATATTTTTAAACACTTATTAAGACAACAGTGTGTATTTCATCTGATTGCATTTTTCCTTAGCATTACTAAATGCTTTATCTATTACTTTGTTTTATCACGTTGGATAAACTGCTAATATCCATAACTAAAATATAAAATGGAAAATAGTTATAATTTATAGAAACTAATTTCTCTCTGTAATCATAGTTTCACAATATATCCAATTATTTTTATTGTCATACTTGTTTTTAAAAAAATTAAAGCATTAGTATGTCAGATACAATATTACATTTTTATGAGTGTCATTACAGTCTCCAACACCCTTGCCTCTTTATCCTCACACATCTGTCAAAGCCAACCCCAAACCCCTCAGAAACGCTTCAGTGCTTGTGCAGGTTAAGATGCAAAGTCTGCAGAGGAGTCTTAGTTCCCTTGCGGTTTGCGTAGAGTGATGTGCTCTGCAGCTGGACTGGATACTGAGGGCTGATCTCCAGAGCTTGCTGGGGTCTTGTGCAAGCTCCAGCCTTTTCGCGCTGCCACCCGAAACAAGGGTTAGCCTGGCCATTTTTACGGCCTCAAAGTATTTTCAACCTCTATGAATACAGGTGAAAATGAAGGGTTTTTATATTCATAGACTCAAAGCAATTTTCCTTCTAGCAATGAAAGAATAGTAAAAGAATTATTACAGAAACAGGACTGCACTGTGTGTAGGAGTTTGAAACACAATGTATGTGGTATTCCTTGAATAAAGTAATTGTGTTAGAAAAGTATTTTTGGAGTATGTGAGGAAAAAGGAGGAAAATGTGACTACAGCCATATACATCCTTCATAATACAGCTGCAAGCGTGTGCTATCACAGCATTAAGGTTGCAAGTGAGCTACTGAAATGTTAAAGAAAAATTACTATAAATAAGGTTTCCCTGTTCCTACCTATTATGATACAATCTTTAATTATATGATCAAATACTACTTATTTTACTATTTCAGTAGTTATGGCATGTTCCAGGGAAATCTCTTAGCATAGTAGAAAAGACCTGAAAGAGCTCATCCATGTCCAAACTTGTTTCCCATAACAACTTGGTTTTGCCCTAAAGAAGAAGCTTAAAGAACTGGATAGATCCATTACTTAAGAAAACTTTGAGAGAGTATAAGAACTTGGAGTGGTATTTCACTGAAGAAAGAAAACGGTAGCAGCTTTTGTACTATGTATAAGCTCCCAAAAGGTAAATACCATCTCTTAAAATGGAACATAATCTACAAAGGAAGATTGTTTAAATAGATGACTGATGTCAGTTCAGCAATGTTCCCTAAAATGACCTTGCAAATTAGAGTAGACAGGTTCAGTATTCCTTTGGGGAAACACTGGATGTGCCTACACAAGCTTTTAGTTTTGTTCAGGAGTGTGCTTTTGAAGCAGATCTCCAACTTGTCTCTACTTACTCTGCTTTGGTTCATAGCACACAGCAGTCTCAGCATGCTCAGCATGGATTTCTTTTAGATGAAACTAAAATGGAAGACACTTGGAGAGGGCACCTCAGGTACCCGAACCACAGCCCATGAGAAATAGTCCCAAAAAGAAAAAAAAAAAGTAAAACCAAGCATACAAACAAACCCTGAAATACATGCTGTGTAGGTTTCAGGTTCTTGCCACCACTGCAGACCTACAGAACTGCTTGGCTGGTCTGTTTGCCCATGTAGACATAGCCATAGTTTCTGCAGATTGCTGATGGGGATGTATATGGCACCAAAAGTGTATCACTCAAAAGAACAGTTCCTGTGGAATAATACAATTTACAGGGATGATGTTCTGATATGAGGAGGAAAAAACACAGCAGAAGCCGACAATTTTTTGAAGAATACTAAAGCTATAGATAGCAGCCAACAGACCATGTAGTGCGATTACTGTGCAACCTTAATAGCACCGCTTGTTTGCAGTGGTAATAATGTTTCTGCTATCCCAAAAACCTGTATAATTTTGAGTTGGCATATTTATGTCTTCCGAATCTGTGTACATGTGCACATTTTTCTTACATTTTTTGAGTTTCGCTCTGTGAAAGGGTGCATTAATGTTTTCTTTAATCTAAGACGAATGAAAATAAATTGTTGGCCAAGATACTTCCTCTAGTTGTTAAAATTAAAATTAAGCTGTATGTGTCTATGGATACAGAAATGTGTATGTGTTTGTGTAGGTAGAAAGCAGATCTGCATTTTCCCCACCCTCTCTTAAAGAAGGACTTTCTAGAGGACTTTATTGAAAAAACAGAAGTAAACGTGAACGTATCTATCAACTTTGCCAAATTCTGGATTATGCCCCACTGGGCATGAAACAAAACAGAAAGAAACAGAGTAACTTCAATTCTAAGGAAAAATCAGGCTTTTGTAATATGACTACCTGTATGCTGCAGAATTCATGGTGAAACCTTGGATTGTGTTCAATTCTCGTGCTGCTTTTAAAGGAGACAGGCTGTTTATTCCGATCCTCTGAGGAAGCTAAGGGCACAATGGGTAAAACATCACCCATAAATTAGAAAAATGGTGGCTGTAAACTTTAACAAAGGAGATCTGTCTTCAATACTGACAATAGAGACCTTGGAATATTTGTAATAGCAAATATACTGCAGACGACTGGAGTCTTTATGCTTAGCCACTTCATTACCTTGCCTTACTGTGTGGCAACAAGGTTTGTATTGTGAGAAAAAAACATATGCATTTCTCTGAGTAAAATCCTGCTGGCCTTGTTGAAGCCAATTCTTGTTGACTTGAGTAGGATGAGAGTTTGAAGCAAAATATCTTCTAATGAACACTAGTTAGGTAATAGAGAAATTAAATTAAATTTTCTGATCTGGTAGAAAAAAGGACTGCCCCGCTTCATAGACATATTGTACTACAGTCATTTTTATTTTTCATATTTAATTTTTGAAATGTACTTGAGACTGTCACAGGCTTTCAAGCTTTCCTTTTTTCCTGCCTCATTGGAGGCAAGCTTTACTTTTAAATTGTGGTTACTAGTTAAGCAAAGTGCATGGTCCATCATACTATTGTATGAGGTGGCGTGGCCATGTATGATGCTGAAGCACTTTCAGTTTACCATGCACTTGAAACAGTGCAACTAAGAGCACTATTGTGTGACTGTTTATCATCTCTTTCTGCGCCCAGTAAAATTACCACGCTGTTTAATCTTGTTGGGAATAGCTATAGGTACCACAAGATTATCCCATAATTTCTGCTGGATTGGGATGTTTAAAAGATTCCCTGTCAATAAAGTCAAGGAGGTTAATCATAATCAACATATGAAGCAGGGGCACCGAGGATTGAACTAGTGTTTTTCTGTCCTCTAGGAACGGCTGGTAACTACTATAAAGAGCAAGTTAACTGCAAGGAGCAGGAGTTGGTGAATTATAGCATATGCTGTTATATATTGTCACATGTAAGATGAAGAAAAAATTACTAAAGAAGACAGATCCAGCATGAATGTAGGTGAATGTATGATGGCTTAAATACTATGAAACCATATGAGAGCATCCAGACGGATCAGGAACACTATTCACTATCAGGCAGTGGTCATCACTAAGAATCACTTGGCCTAACAGGGTCCTTTGGGGCACAGCTAACTTACGACAATTTCCTGACTAGTCTAGCTCTGCTGAAGTGGCGTGTTACATTCTGCGTATTCTGAACTTGCAAAACTCACCATGGCTTCTACTGGAGCACTTTGAATACTGTGGTACATGCAGAGTAAAACAAATCCCAAAGTAATTCCACAGACGACACCACCACAGATCAGGACAATATTTTTAGTAAGTTATTTGACTGAAGTGATGTATTTGTTGCAGACACCGGAGTGATATCTCTCTCATAGAGTACAAATGATTTGCATTTAGATTTTACTACAGCTGTCTACTTCTACTTTCAGAGACACATCCTCACTATACAAACCTCATAGAAAGGGAAGCAGTGTTGATTTTTTTTATTCTTTGAACTTCAATGGTGTTTTTAAAGAACTGAAAGAATTGTGCTAGGTTTTTGTTTGTTAGGTTGGTTTTCCCTACTGTAGTCATTAGGGCAAAATTCTTGGCTCAAGTTAAATAAAACATTCAGTTGTTATCTTTGGCAGATGGATTTTTCTTGATGGTGGACTGAATTTGAGGCCCTGTGCTCAGAGTTCAGAGGTCATGTGTGAAATTGTTATGCTTGCTGGTTAACTCAACAAAATAAATGAATCTGATGAAATTCTCATGAAGTGTTTATTTTTAGTGTTTCTATAATAGACAATAAATTATAATTTATGAGGCATAATTGAAGAAAATTCTAGAGGAAGTTGGGTATAAGATTAGGGGATTATTAAATCAACTTTATTGTGTTTTCAAAACTTAAAAATGTTTTACAGCTACAATAAATTTTTTGAGAGTGTTATCAACCTATAGATTTTAATAATTTAATAAACATTCTGCCATAAAGCAGGGCATGTGGCCAAATCCCAGAATTGTTTGTGCACAGAGTATCATAACAGCAAAGTAATGTTTTTTTGTTTACCTGGAAAATGGAAGAGTGATCTGTTCTTACACATAACACGTGGTGATTAGTCATTAATTTTAATGAACTGCATATAAGAACTCGCAGGTGTCAGGAGGGTAGCTGACATCCCCCTCCTCTTTCCCCATCTGCTGCAGGCTGTTAGATACTGCTGTTGAATATAAGGAGAGAGGATCACTTACTACCTCTCTCGAAGCATGTTGACCTTTTAGGCTCTTGGCAAAGTGACTGCAGTGTCACTATACATCTTAATGGGAGACTGAAGGTAGTTATTAATCTCTCAGTGTTTGTCCAGAAGGACACAAATAGGGAAAATGTGAATTTATTTCACATGAAGGGGGAGGAGACTGAATAAAATGGGAAAGCAGTTGCTGCAATTGTTTTGGGTATGTTCCTTGATTTTTTCTTCCCTTTTTTTTTTTTTGTCATAACTACGATTTAGAGTGATAGCTGGTTTTCATTATATTTGGAATCAGTATGACAAATTTTCTGTTTTTTTTTTTTTTTTTTTTGCACGTGGCCTTGGTAGACTCTATCCTGCCCATAGAGTGTAATGTAGTGGAAGATCTAAGAGGTCTTCTTCAATAGTAGCTGTTCTGCACTGGATGGTGGGAGCGGTGGGGTGAGAAAGAGACAGTGCAGGATTCTTTCCGGATCTCAGTAAGAAAGGTCCAGCAACAAGTGACTTAATAAGATAATCGCTTTAATAAGAAGAGGAATACAGATACCCAGCAAATCTTACGTCCCTTCAGTTGCTGGGCAACCTGAGTTCATGCAGCATTGGTTGGAGCCCGGACAGATTTTCACACAGTGTGCTGTGCACAGCAGATCCTGTCCATGGAAAGAAGATCTCCCTTTTGGTCATACGATTTCCTCACAGGAAAACAACTCTATTCCTAAAGGATGTTCTCATGGAAATTCTTGCTGCACTTTTAGATAAAGGCAAGGCCTCACAGGTGGTGCAATCAACAGTACCCAGCAGGAGCTGCTTACAGGCTTCTCTCTTGCAATGCATTGGATGAGTTTATCCTGCAGCCAAGGAAGTTGTGCAGCACAGCACAGACCTGAAGGCCGCACCGTATGTGTAGCACAGTACAGCACAGTCCAGCACAGTACTGCACCTACTTATGTTGACTATGTGCATCACTAGTTCCTAAATGTGCAACACTGTCCCCATCAGGATCAATAGAGTAGCTATCCAACAATCAATTAACTTTGAGTACAAAGTTGTATGTAGTATGATATCTGCATTTGTTGATAATACAGCACCTAGAAATCATAATTTCTTTTTGCTATTCATTTATGTTCTATATTTAAATAATAAATTGTTTTTTCTGGAAATCTAAATAAATAAATTAAAAATAAAAAGAAGTCCCTCATAATTTCCTCTACTTCTTCCATGCTAAAAAAACTCAATGGATGAGATGGATGACATTTAATCCAATTTGCAGTGACTTAATTCAAGGAAGGGTTGTACGATAGCTGTCAATCTATATATGTTGTTTGCATCTTATACTAACATAATTTCAGAACCTCTTGAAAGGATATGCAGGTCTTCATTCATTTATCTATTTATTGCAAAGAGAGAATCCATTTTCTTCCTGATTGTGTTCATCTCTTGTGAAAGGAGTCCTCATTTACTAGTAGAATTGACAAAGACCATGTATCAAGTGATTGTTTCTACCTTTGAAGTAATTTCATTTTGTGACTACATAAATATATATATATGTGCACACACTTCAGCTACATTTTGACTTAATGAAGAGCTTAATAAAAATCAGTGTTCATAGCTCCTGTGTAGTCAGATAAATTAGTTAATGCACAAACTGAGCTCTTATGTATTATGCAAAAGATTAGTTTTAACATTTGCATAATGTGCTACAAATGACCTACTGTTTCAAGCAGTAGAAGCTTGGTTAAATGTGGGTTGAAAGCTGAAGTGACGTCAATAAAGTAATTACTCCTAGCTTGGCACATCTCATTCATTGTCAAAAGTTCAAGACCCCCTACAGCGATGAGAGAACAGCTGAAAGACATTGAAGGTGGGTTAAAGCAAAAATAATGTAACAGCAGTCATCAGGAAGAGCAGGGAATGATCAGTGTGATTTCGATAGCAGGGATCCTTAGCTCTTCAGCATCTGATCCAAAATCCCATTAAATTGAAAAGCAGACTTTATGCTTTCTTAAAGAGTATTAGTCTGGACCACAGACTGCGCATCTGAGGTATGAGATTGTACTAATAGAGAACTGACTACTCTGTAAGCTAAACCTTAAATCAGTGTAATTTCTGAGGAGGGGGGAAGTAGTCTTTCCTTAGAAATCTGGAAATGATTACGTGGTAGCTTCTCTACGTGAGAAACAGCAAGTGTCTGAATTTACATCATTAATTCGATCATCTCTGAGGGTGGCACAGAGAGTGGATTGAAAATCCACGGTCTCCAGTCAATCCTTGGTTTGGTTCATTACATGGTCAGAGACCTTACTGTTTCCTCAGGTTTCATGTAGGAAAAACTCCCATGAAAACACTCTCACAAAATTTTGGCCTGCTACAGAAAACAGCTTACAAGAACAATAGGTCCATGGTACTAACACTATTCAATATGGATTGTATGAGTCAACATTACTCATAAAATATTATTGTCTAGCTCTCTGCTGTTAGACAGCCTGTACTGAAGGCATTTCAGTCCCTCTGCAGTCCTGGAGGCCAAACAACCTCTTTAATTGGTGCTATTAAAGAACCTTCTTAACTTCCTCTCAAACAAAGGATTAAATGAACATGTCAGAATTGTTAACTTCAGGTTGACTGAGGCATGTGAACAGAGCAATTAAAAGAGATACATACTACCACTGATTGTATAATGGGCTTATCTCTGTCGTATGTTGGAAGAAGCACAAAGGCATCTTGTGCTGTATGTTGGGCAAGCATACAGGTACCTAAATTCATTTAATGTATGTTTAATCTAATTTTGAAGGGGATGCTTAATAAAATTTAAGAAGAAATCAATCAATATACAAAGTATTATCACTTCATTTATTTTGTTCTTATTGAAGAAAAAAAAGCCTGAAACAGCCACTTCTTTATACATTAGGGGCAAGAAGAGTTTGCAATCCAAATAATTTTTGACTGAGACCATCTTAAATTATGTTTTTCTTGGGGTAGAATAAGGTCTAATTCACTCTTGTAGTATAAAAATGCAAGCTGCAGAACATGAATTTCAGCGTTGCCAATTCTTGCAGCTTGTTAGTATGGGCCTTGAAATGTCTGATGGTTCCAGTGAAGCTCTGGGCCCCAACGCTGTGTGAAAACATTAGCAAAAGAAATAATTAGGTCTTGAGGTTACAGAAGAGAAGTTTTAAAAAACGGATATATTTATAGAACTGAAAAAAGGAGTAACCCAGTTTTGGGGCTGGGGGCAGGGAAGAAAGAACGGGTGGCCAGCAGCAGGGATGGGGGCATTACAGCACCCACAGGCAATGGCTGCCTTGGGGTGTCCATAGTACGATGGCCTCCACCATGTAGGACCTCAGGTCCTGTCCTTTGCGCTCACCAGCACTCACCCTGTGCCATGCACTTCTCCTGCTGACACAGCTCTGTTCGGGAAGCATTGAACTGTTCAGGGCCTGTGCCCCCTCCAGAATGGGAGCTGCACCCCCTATCACCAGCTGGGGATGGTGAATGTTTTAACCTGCACACTCCATCCAATACTAACACTTCCTCCTAGTGAGTCAGAGGACTTCTGCTATTCTTCTCATTCCTTACACAGTGCTGCTCAAATATTTGACTGCTGAATAAAAAACCTGTGCTGCTCAGGAGCAAACAGGAGAGTGAGAACCCCTTCCTTTGCATAACACACACGGGCAAAGCAGATGGAGTAAATGGACCAACTGGTTTCAGCACTGAGCTACCTCCAGCAGCTCTATCAGGAGGAAGACCACCTGCTTGAATGTTCAGTTAAAACCTCATGTGAGAAAGAATCAAGAAATTTAAAATTATATATTTCATTCAAAAATCATGTAATTTCAATGCTCTGGTGGTCATGGGGGTGGTGTAAGAAAGTAGGCAGGGCATCTAATTATGGCAACTGTTTTCAGAGGCTTGGGAACAGCCACAGGCACAGTGGATTGAAGTCAGACCATTTTTATCAATCAGACGAAATCTCATTGTTTCACTAGAAAGTAGTGTTTGCAGCTACCTTTATGACAGCCAGTGTTCTGTCTTAATTAGTAATATTATTTCTACTTCACCTAAAATAGCTGAAGGGTTCTCCTGGGATCTATTCTTGGATACAATTTTGTTTAATCTTATTATTAATAGTAATAATTTTTTCTTGCTTGGATTATCATCTGTATGCCAATGATTCTATTATTTAAACAAATAATTATTACACATTACAATTCCATTTACTGCATGACAATAACAAATCATAGTTACGGCTTATTCAAAGTAAATTAGTTCTAAAACACTAATAAAATTAATTGCAAGATGTTTGATTGGAAACTAGTGCCGGTTAAAATGCGAACTCTTTATCATGGTCTTTGATAGTGCATTCCTTACTGGAATAAAGCTACCAGCCTTAAATATCTTGGTGCTTGTTAGCAAACAAAGAGTAATTGAAACTTGGTTGCTAAGAGACATTATTTCTCATTGTTGACAATCATGATTTTCTTTGATTGCTGATTCTATTGTTGTTCATTACACAAGCTAAATGTTTTCATGTAACACTGTGAAAACATGCTTTGGATTCCAATTGCTCTATGTGATACCACTGGGTCTGTTTAAAAAGCTTTCAGTCAGGATGGCATGCTCTTGGAAGACTGGTGGTGTGGGATTTTCTGTTGTAGATGTACATTTTTGGAATGCCAAAAAGACATGTATGGAAGCTGTAATTGCAGTCCAAGGTTAGCTATGCTAGTGTTCTCTCGTATACTGCAGGAGGAAAAATCTGTAGCAATTCTTTGATGTCAAAATGTCTTAGCAGCACCAGATACATTTTTCAGATGCTAACACTGGCTTTTGAGGAAGCAATTTTAGTCATCTGAAAAGGGGCTTTATTTTTAAAGCTGCAGTACTCAATACTCTTTGTAAGTTAAGTCCCACAAAAATGCCTTTATTTCACCCCAAACCATTAATCAAAGTCCATAAAAAATGCAGCCACCTTCTGGAAGGGTATTCTTTGGCAACTAGAAAAAGTCAAAGCTCTTTGACTGTTGATGCAGGCAACCATCTATCATTCCCAAGCAATTCTGTTTGTTCAGATCATGTAGCTGGCAGATTCTGTTCCAAATTATTTGGTGATTAATGCAAGGGATGAAAAATAAACAGCAAAACCCCCACCCGCACTAGTTGACTACTTTGACCTCTTAAATAGGCAACTTCTGTTTTAGGTCAAAACTCCGGTCTGTGGAAAAATTAAAAAATTGAAAGGGGAAAAATATTAAAGACAATTTATAAATTTTCAGTTGTTTAAGTTTAAAATCATAAATTGTCTTTTAAATTAAAGAAAATGTAGTGTATCTACTGGCAGAAAATATTAGCAAAATATGGAAGGACGTGGAATAAAGACTTGTAGTATGAACGAGAAGGATCAGTGAGGATTTTTCATTCTCTAGTAGGTCCATAATTTTCTTTGCAGAGAGCTATGCCATAACCCTTTTCTCTGGACTGCTGAGGAGCCCTTCAGCTATTAACTTCTTCAGGGTGGCTGAGTGTTGCTTACATCTCTAAGAGCAAAGCAACCATAAGTGCAGGAAGTACACACTGCAACCATTTACATGACAGGATTGGTTTACATAGCAACTTACAGCATAACTTTTCAGACTGGGAATGTATGTTTTGGAGAGACGCCAGTAGCAGTTCAAGGGGGAAGGTGGTATGACCAATTTTGTTTTGACTATAGGTTTTTTCAGATGGGGAGATATACCCCTGTGTGTCTGTGAAGTACCTTGAAAAATTAAGTCAGAGCCTGTCTGGTGCTACAGAGCACAACTGCTATATACATCAGTCCTTGTGATGTAAACAGAACATACATTATCAGAGAGTGGTTTCCATCAGAAATGGAATTTGTGTATATATGTGTGTGTGTGTCTGCATGTGCGCATGATTGTTGGTTTCACATGGAAACCCAGTGTGGCAAAAAGAGTTAAGTCAGTTTTAGTCCTCTAAGGACTGAGCTCCCATGCTGAAAAGTTTGAGGTTGAACTCTTTCAGGTCATTTCTGTGTTTTGAGATATTTTTTCACTTTAATTGAATGATCTGAAAAGCTGGTTCTTTTCATTCATTTAGAGAGGGATAGCTTCTACTCATTGAAACCACTGGGAAGTGAGGTTTGTATTTAACGCGTTAGTAGAAGAGGAATCTTGTGGAATGGTAGCTGATCTTTTAATTTTCCTCTGAAAGGGAATTAACCTTTGTAACATGTTGCAACAAGGATATCCTTTGTGTGTTTCCATGTGTAGTAAATACCTGTTGATGTTGATACAATCAGTTTTCCTGATGAGTGTTTTGCTTTTGTATATAATTTGTCTTAGTATTCTTCTGTTTCTTTGTATTAAGTTCCTATTAATTGGCTTACTGTTTAGGTACTGTGACTAATTCTTGGTTTCTAGTTTCTAATTTGATTACTTAATTAATGGTTTCCAGAGCTCCAGTTTGAGAGAATGATGGCAGTTGTGTAAATGCAATGCAGCTACCACTGGTTTTGAGTACTGTAGGAAAGGACTGAATGTCAGTCAAGTTCCTAGTGAAACATTTTAAGAGAGTGGGGATAAAATCTTAGAAACCTATAGCTGGGAAGCACAGAAATCAGACTTCATCCAGCAGTCAAGGCAAAATTTTAATGAGTTCAGATACCGTTTTTGTGATCTGAATGAGTTTATTACGTCTTTAAGGGGAGTTTCTCTAATGGAATCAGCCGGACTAGATCTCTCTTGAGACTCTCTGAAGTTTTCAGCCCAATTCTATATGCACTGTATGACTTTGCACCACGCAGGAACCAAGCTATGAATTCTGCAATCTGTTATCTGGGTGGTATTACAGAGTGTGTGGCTACCTAGTCTTTTGGGACTTTTTATTCATTCAAGAAGAAAAAGAGTATACATAAAATTTGGTAACATAGGAACAATAAGAAAAGACTGTCTGTGTACAGAAACCAGATTAGGCTGGGGTTGGTGACTTTATGATAGCTATTCCAATATGTTTTTTTTAAAAGGAAAAATGCCAGAAGTTTAGTGCTTTGGAAAATACTATGTAAAGCCTGTGCTGTATGATGAACACAATAGGGGAACCACAGTGACAGCAAAGGGAGTTTTAAATTTCTTTAAATGTTCACTCTTTCCGTAACAGTCCCTGTTATATCATCCTCATAAACATTGCTGGAGCCTCACAACAGGACATTCACTCTGGAGAGATGTTTGTCACTGTGGTGCATGTGGACTGCCTTCCAGCCAGGGATTCAGTTGCACGTAGGGCAATGTGCTGAAGGATGCCAGTTTAGACAAAAAGGGAGAAAGTCTTCAGATGGTCTCGATAAAACCATCATCTCCTGCACAGATAAACTTCACCTAGGTATTAAGTATCACTGAGCCAAATAAAAGAACACAGACATTGGTGTGCTGCATCCATACTATAAGAATGATTATAAAACAAGATTCTGAATAGATATGGTATAATAGGACAGGTCAGTGCAAAGAGAAGAGGGTAGAA
Organism: Gavia stellata; assembly: GCF_030936135.1. Taxonomy (NCBI): domain Eukaryota; kingdom Metazoa; phylum Chordata; class Aves; order Gaviiformes; family Gaviidae; genus Gavia; species Gavia stellata. The sequence goes on from NC_082637.1 coordinate 67,414,798, forward strand.
CACTTTTTATCAAGCTGTGCTACATATTTTGTGGAAGCTGGTATCTACACTAAGATCTGACCTTCCTAACATTTCGTCTCTGCATGTCTGGATATTCGTTCTCCACACATGGTACTTATAGGTGGATGAATGGGTGCAACTGTCAACACAGGTAACTTCTTTATCTGTGTTCATAGTCACATTTTGCTGTCTATGAGACCAGTATTGATAACTGCATTCTCAGTTTACTTCAGAAATATTCCCATTAAAATCAGTGAGCATATTGGTGCAACACAAGGGAAAGGAATCTCGTGTCATAGCAGTTGAGAAGTGTGTGTGACAATTCACTTGCCCATGAAAAAGGGGCCAAGGACACTCAAAGCTGCTACTGGTACCTGAAACAAGTAAGAGAGGGGTTTCAGTCTTTTACTTCAAGTAAAAGGAAGGTTTTTAATGTCTAGATCCTCATCTGCTTATGATGCTGTGCATGATAGTATCTGTGGGTGCTGGATTACATTTACTGCACTTTCTAATTACCCATTACACATGCACTCCTGTAATTTCATTACACTCTTCTGGGTGGTGATGATAGGACATGTCTGAACTCTCTCACCCTCCCGTGGCTATGCGCAATGGCCTCTCAGTTCTGGTTTGAAAAGAGAGCTAATCCTTTAGCAAGCCTCATTAAAAAGAAAAATCCCAGACCTTTTTTTTAAAAAAAAAACCTGTCAGGGTCTTAAGTTTGGGACTGGTACAGGACATGGCTTAGAGTAGCTTGAAAATCTCACAATATTTACGTGCATTTCATTCTGTGCATGCACAGAACATATGCCATTCTGTGTCAAGAGAATGAGATGTTTGAGTGCTGTGAAAAATGAGATGATGTTCTGCTACAGACGTTTGCACCCCTGTGTTTGAGTGCGAAGTAGGTTTGGCATATTACCAGCCCAGACTGGTGATGTTTTACTCCTGCATTATAATAATGTAAGCACCTATGAACAGCAGAAGGTAAAGTTGCGGTGTTGCCAATTCGCGTGATGTAATTCTGAGTTTCGAGCTATTTTTGGTTCTTATAATGCCAAAAGTGAGAAACTTGAGTTTTATTCAGGAAAACTTTTTAAACCTTATTATTATAGAAAGATGCTTGAGAACAGATGCAAGAAACAGGCATGAAGTTTATGTTCAGAACTCTTTCAAGCTGCGTACAATGTAACGTCATCTAACTATATGATTAATTTAGGATTAACAATTTGTTCAAAGGATAAAATGCTTCTTTGGATTTGTTTTTTATGATGGATATTTGTAGTGCATCAAATATGAGCCTGAGCCAATTAAAAGCAAGTCATTAAATGATATTTCTTCTGCTTCCTTTTACACACTTTTATTTTAATTTGTCTCTGTTTCTACCACCTTTCTGTACTTGGCATAGTGCCATACTTGGTGTTTGTTTCAGATCATTCAGTTGGGCTCCGGTCAGTCCTGAAAATCCTTCTGCATATGTTTAAATTTAAGGCATATGCACATGTATGTAGTTACCAGGTGTGGAGATACTATTTGGTGTGAGTAAAGAGCACAGAGGCTGTATTTTACTTTCCAGTTATGTAACAAAATACCTTATGCATCTGACATAAATTAGTCATTCACATTGTGGAAGTCAGAACCTCCCAATCCCTCAAAGATAAATTTTGAGGTAGTCAGAAACTACGGGTTATACAATATTCTATTTGCAATGCTTTGTGCTCCCACAATTTCTACTTTCACATAAATCTTTTCTGGATACTGCTTATGTTTTGGGTTTCAGGTTTTTTTAATGTGGCTGTAATTTTTCATTCGTACCATACGCTTTTCCAGGGGAATATAATTGATCTATTCCCCTTTGCAATGTTCTTTATTTTATATTCACTTCAGCTGCCTGCCTTTCTTCCTCTACCCCAATAAATTCTTTATTCCAGAATTATTTTCTCAGAAGCTTCCTGATTTATTGTTTCTGTTTTAAGGAAATGCATAAAACGATAATTGGCGCAGGCATTACTGCTTTCAGTTTACGATGTTACTATCTAACTAGAACGACATCCATTTTACTGATAAATGTGAGTTAAATCAAAAATTCAGAATAAAGAAGTCATTACATTTTTGTTGGAGAAAAAGATTTTTAAATGTCCCGTACTGTAGCTTCTCAATGGAGACTGTGAATTTTTAGTAGCCAGGGCTTTTACCTGCAGTGAATAAATGCCTCAGGGTTAGAGGTCAAGGACAAAGACCTCCCACAGCTGTCAATATTCTGGCGCTTGATCTTCTCATTTTGTTTAATCTCACCAGCCACATCTCCTCCTTTCCTCTCCCTTCCCTCCTGCCTCTTCCCCCTTCCCCCCAGTCTACTTAGGGAAACTAAATGTCCCTGCTGCCAGCAGAGCTTAGTGTAAGTGTAATATTACATGAATCAAAGGCCCTTTAGGCCATGATATAGACTGGTAATTTATTACTAAAGAACAGAGGCTTTTTTTGAAATTTCCTTTAGTTCAGGCAGATCACTATGAATTAACTAGGCAAGAGGGCAGCAGGTGCTCTCATTAAATTTGCAGTCACTGGCAGCAGACAGGGAAGTATTTAAAAAAAGACTATGCAGCTGTGCTGACACATGTAATCGCAACCGTCCACAGACACACAAGATGTGCGGGGGTAGCCACAGACTTTCGGTCACCGCGCTCGAGCCGTGCTGGCACACACGGACCAATGCACATTGAGCTTATGATTAGGTTTCTAAAACAGCAAATTGCTTGGACTAGGCCTCCAAATGTTGTGTGAGAAACAAATGAGCTACTTGCAGGGCTGGGCTTAGTTGAACCTCCCAGCTGAAGTGACCTTGAACTTCAGAGAAGTTCATAGCCTTGATTGCAGCTTTGTGGTTTTGGCATTTCTCCACTTGCCATTTTGTGAGTCTGTGAAATAGCAGCTTCAACAGATCTCGCCTTGATCTATGTTCTTGGCTCAGTTTCTTCAGCCATCAGATAGTGTTTTGTACATAATTGCTATTTGAAGCTAATGAAATGACATTTTCTGCAGAACCAAACCTGTGTTTTCCTTAAAGGAAAGGAAAGGAAATTCCATGCAAAGCTTCTTTCATCTCAATAATGATATCTTCTCAGTTTATCTTTGTAATTGTTTATTACAAAAAATAGTGTGGAAATGCTTATTTTGTACCTGGAACATTGCTTGGAGAAACGTTTATGAAGTAAACTCTTGGCATTGATCCAAAGCTCATTTAAGTCAAGACTTCCACTGACTTCAGTGAGGTTTACATCTGGGCTTTAAAACCTAGTTTTAGCTTCAGATGTCTGTCCTTTGTTATCATTAATTTTCATGGAAGTTGCACACACATGTCTAAAGGCACTACATTGATCAGAGTCTTATGCCTTGTTATCTAAGTTCAATGCAATCCTTAAGTACAAATGTACTGGAGAATCAGTGCTGTGTATTCAAAATATGTTGTATTTTGTCTATTGCACATGGCATTTGTATACTGCACACTGTTACAAAATTGTGCCTGTATTTTTCCTTAGTTTCTTTTCAAAATATTTGAACCAAAAAACCCTGAAAAAAGTTAGTTTGGTTGTTTAGAGAAAATATAAATTATGCAATTCTCCACACATAACAAAGAAATACAATTTTTTTCATTTATAGACATTTTGAGTCTTGAATTAACAGTCTAGCTTTTTTTCCTTTCTTTTTCTTTTTTTTTTTTAGTTTTGGAGAGCCTAAATCAAACAAAAAAGTATAGGTTCAAGTTTTTAATTCCCTTTAATCTTAAAAAACAAAGATGCTTCATACTGTATTTTTCAGTATGTCTGACCCTTAAAGCAAATAAAGGGAAACATGTTGCCACAATTCCTCAATATTCTTCTGATGTATACGCTTTCTTTCAGGATTACAAATCACTAAAGACAAATGTAGTCATCTATACAAGGTTTGAGAAAGATGTTTCCTCTTTCTTGTTTTCTATTTACAGTTTCCCTGGGTTCATAAAATGGTCTGATGCTACAGAGCTATGAACAAAGTACACCGCTTTTAATAGAGCCATTTATCTGCTTTTGAGAAGATTAGCATGCAATCCCTAGAGACATTTCTCAGGTAATAAGAATGAAATGAATACTACTTGAGCACCTGTAATCAAATTACTTTTTATTCCCTAAACCCTTGACAGACTCTGAAGTCTTGTAGTTTCCTAGGTGGGCATTTTATAGACCCTGGTAGTGTAGTGCGCTGGGGTTTTCCCTCCCTTTTCTCTTACATTTTCCCTATTCACCATCCATCATTACTTGAGAGAAAAGCAGAAACAACGAACCAACCAACCAACGAGAAGACCCCCTTCAGGATGAAAATTCCAGCATTTTGGAGGGATGAAGCACCCCACCAGCCATTCTATGATTCCTCTGTAGCTGTCACAGCCCAGTCTGCAGTGCTGATGGAACAAGGCCAATGCATTTTAGGTCTTGTTGATGTACCCTGCTACTGCAGACTTGACTGTTCCCAGACAACTGTCGCAGCAAGACTGAGGTATCTATGGAAAAAAAAAAGGTTAATGTAGGAAAGAAAAAACGTGTGTATAGTAAAGTCTCTCACAGTTCAAATGAAAAGCAATGTGTAAAACTAATTCTGTGCAATGTGACTTGGTTTTCAAGGAATTATAGAGGGCTCAAATTTAGTCCGTCGCCTTCAGGCAGAATTCAGTAGTTTTAAATCAAAATACTTTAAATAGATATTCTGAGCTTTGTTATATGTATATTTACAAATGAAATGGGCCTTCATTGTCTACCTCTGGTGAATTTTTCTGTTATCTCCACAAGGTGAGGTTTGGTTTTGTCTCATCATACTAAAATGACCTAGTTGTAATACGTGGATCCGTTTTCCAGACTGGGAGATAGAAGTCATATTTTGCACAAAGTTCATGGGTTCTTCAAGTTGGAAGCCTTACTTAGGTGACTAATAGGTTTATTCTTGGCCCCTTGAAAATGAATTAATCTAATTCATTTACTATATCTTTAAGGAAAATTATTGCCAATAAAATTGCTAGGCTACTAGGAAAAAGGCCAACAGAACAGAGCCAGAGTACTGTTATGGCAAGTATTAACTATTGGTTGAAAAGTTAATGTATAACCAGATAAAGTGTTTATGTCAGGATGTCTTTTCATGGATTTCTGATCAGATGTCATGCCAACTTGATACCAAATCTTTTATTCTCGTCTCATTCTCTGTAATCTGCCGGCATGGGATTCCCTAGCGCTTGTGCTGACACTGTCTTTGCAATGTCAATCACACTCCCATCTCAGGTGAAATTAATCAGAAAGATCCAGCCGAAAAGGGCTTTTCCAGCCACCTCTGCATTCTGTGAGGATAGCCTGTTATGGGCTGTTTAGAACAAAGAGAAAAGGGTTGCTTGCTAGGAATGGGTCTTATTAACACCTTTGAATTTAGTGTAGATGAAATCCAGAAATCAAATCTGTCTCCCTGTGAAGGAAGAAAAGTTACATGGAAGTGCCTCACATGACCTGAAAATGACGGTGTAAAGCAGGAATTAACAAATCCTACACAGTGGCACAAAATGACTGAATCAATCATCTTAATACCAAAAATTTTCAGCAATCTGTTTGATTTCCACTTTTTAGGCATACTTTATGACTCTATTTGTATATGAGGTCACTAGATCTGATGAAACAGTTGCTAATTTGTCATCTATTTTTTTCCTTCATATAATTAAAACCTCTTTTAAAATTTTTTAAAATTTAAGATGTATTCTGTAAAGTGAACAGGAGTCAGAGCTTGTCACCAGCAATGATCTCATTTCTTACTGAATGTTGAAAATGGATGAGGTCACACTCACGCCAAAAGCCAAAGAGGTCCTACAGAGGGGGCCCTTTTGCTGAAAAGCTGCAGAAACCCTTTGTTTGGTGTTTTGGTTTTTTTTTAAAGGAAAGAAAATACTTTCCTTTTTTTTTTTTCCTTAGTGTTTTTTTCTAATTTGAGTTCATTTTCTTCTACTGTGGGTGCTGCAAGGTAATGCAAAACAAAGGGAAAAGGCATTCAAAAAACTTTGCATGGCCCTCATTAAGATTGCAATAATAGTTCTTGAAAACACATGCTCAGTCCTAGAATGTCTTTTAATGATTTCATGAATTAATAGTAGTCTATGAACATCAAAATATTTCACCTTGTTAATAACACTTAAATACTTATTTTACACAAATTATTTGGAGTTAAATGTATTGTACCCTTGATGAGACACCTGCAGTATTGAAAACCTAGACCAAGCATCTTTCCAAATTTATACAGGAATACGCATTACAAAAATCTGGCACAATTTTTTGCTACTGTTAGCTGAAGTTCCACAGTGGAAAAAAAACAGTATGTTGCCAACTACCTGTACTCTGCACAGTGTCCAGAAATTTCAGTTTCCTGATACTAAGACTCCACTTTATAATAGCAGCAAAAGCCATTGGCCATAAATCTTAACTGATTACTGTCAAATGCAAATATCTGCTCTCAACAACATGTTGTTACATGCCCACTTAAACAGAACATATACCTTTGCAAACTTTATGTAAGATACATGGTATTTAATGCACCTTTACTGCAGAGGAGCTCATAATCTTGGCACATTTTAATCTGGTTTACCATCAGTTCAGTTAGTTTGTTAACAGACATCACTGTGCATTTGTTTTCAGTCGTAAGCTCTTCAGACACTTAATGTAGAAGTGACCAGAGTTTTATTTGTCATAAACACAAATTCTTTCCAGAGGACCATATTCTTTCCGTTGTATTTATCATACAGATGGTCTAATTAAAATTTCTTTTAAGAGTACCTTTTGGCATGTTGTGTTTCTTTTTTCTCCCCTGCAAATGAATATCATGCCTTCGTGTCTCATTTTTAGTGTTTTGCTGAGGAAAATAAAATGGAATAGATACACCATTAACGAGGTGCAATGTAACTCAACCAAGATTATGAAGCACCAGATGTTCTCACACCAGTCCAGATCTAGAAAGAGTATACTGGCATGCAAGACCTTCATGCTTCTTTGATCAATGGCTTCTTAATGCCGTGCTGCCTGATTGACCTCTAACGAGGTTCTGCTCCACTAACCAGACGTTACAGTGTAACTTCTTCATTTTAACCATTGTTATGTTACGCACACCACCTCTGTCTACCCTATTTCTTGCTGTCTACGGTATCTAACTTTTCTTGTCACATTAGTCATTCAGAACAACTATATCAATTTATTTACCCTGTTTGCATTTTCACGTATTTTACTAGGATGGTTTTTTCACCTCCCCCAACAAGCATGTTAAAATTAGGGGACAAAGTGAAAGTAAAAATCATTGTGGTTTAATGAAGTTTTTTAAGCCAAGTCACTAAAAATTGTAATTTAACATAATTCTAAGCCCAATTATAAAGAAAAGAAAGTAAGTATATTTATTAAACTTAAACCAGTAAGCTTAATTTAAAGGTGTAAGAGGACCAAGTACATTAATTACATAATTTCCTATGCTGTTTTTATGTATCAGTTTAAATACAGAAGAGTCCCAGAGTATTTTTTTCCAGTTGTGCTAGGATCCGTCACACTTACAGTCTCTGAAATGCAACATGGAAACCATTTCATGGCATCAGGAGAATGTGGACAAGAAAACAGAGGCTTAATTTTTCTAGTTGAAACTCAAGGCAGGATTTTAGGCTCCCATCCAGGAACCTAAGAATAGACCTATTTTTGTATTCAGGTAAGTAAGTTATATTAGAAACCAAGAATGTAAGAATTGTAGGATTCAGTGGATTGGAATGGTCATATTTACCAGCTGTAGAAGGGGGTGGGCAATGGGGGAAGACAGCGGTGGCGCCTTACCTTGAAGCATATACCAGCACTTTAAAAACATGTTATAGAACTGTGTGATCAATGTGAGACAACATGATGATCATTAAGCAACTAGAATTGTTCTGCTTTTTCCCAATACCTGGAAAAACACAAACACTTTTTTTTTTTAAACAAATAAAGCAGTGGCTGACACAGTGCTCATGTTATGAAGATTTGAATAGTTGAAGCTGAGATGCACCAGATACTGGTGTTCATACTTCTTTTTTTTTAACATACACTTTAAATAGATGCTGTATGTCACTGACTTGTTCTAACCCAAATAAGTGTGTTAAAATGCACAATTCTCAGGTTTTAAAGTTAGTGTAGATGACCACGAAGTATCTGTCTAAAATGAATAATCAGTAAATCATCTCTACTGTGACAGAAGTAATGTTGTACTCCTTTGGTATGATTCTTTCTGTGAAGGAAAAAGAAATTTAAAAAACCCTTCTTGTATATGTCTTGTCTCAAGGGACTCCAAAAAAAGGAAAAGCAGTTTCTTGGTTTTCACTGGGGCTTCAGTTGAAACTGCCTAACAAAACAAAACAGCAATTACTTTAAAATTACATGTTTATACTTGCCTAATGTTGGTCCATGAAGACAAAAATTCGAATGGCTGTTTATTGCTGTACAATGACTCTCATAGGTCTGAAAGATACAATTCTTGAAAACACGCTGAGTTTTACATAGCGGGTGTTACAGCCTTGACAAACTTTGAAAACTTCACCTCTAAACAGTGCTTGCACAGGGCACAGATTTGATGTGAAGGCTAAGACGCCTCTTCTCTCAGAGATGACTAGTGAGCAGGGGACACCTCTGAGTCCTTACAGTTTGGGTGAAGGCCATCTGTGGGTGTCTGTTAAACATGTACTGAATTTTATCCAACATATGGATGTATGTGTGATGAAAGATACCCATGCATCTTTTAGCCTGCATTTTATAAAAGTGTGTTGCTAAGTAATCCTTTCTGAGAAAGAAGATACTTTCCTTGGGATTTTGGGAGACTATTGTAATGCACATTCATATATTGAGTAAGGCACTCAATGGACATTGCAGGTGGGGCAAGTATAACCCCTGTCATGGAAGGAGATTGCCTTGCTTCTAGTTCTGATGAAGTAGTGATGTTTCAGGGGGCTGTGCTTACACCTCTGTTTTTTATTGTCATTTTTATTCCCCAAGGTTGTGAATAATTCTTTACAAATTAATAATTCAGTATCCACTGTAGCACCAGTTCCTACCATGTGTTTGTACTGGAGAAACGCAGGTGTGGGTTTGCTGCAATACATATGCCTAACCAGGATTCATCTGCTCAGCAGAAGACATTGTCTTCTGAGCATACAGTTGTGTTCAGAAGGAAATAGTTTTTAAGTTTCTTAAAGTATCTGGATTGTAGTTCTAGTCATGTATCTCTCTCTCTCCATCTCGCTTTCATTCCCTCTCCCCCTGCCTTTTTTTTTTGGGTCTTGTTAGTCCTTCCATCTCTGCCATTTGCAATATTTCTGGTAGATAGTCCTGGAGGTACATTTAAGTCTTACATATCTGCTGTATGTGCAAATGATGTACTAGCCTATTAAAGTCTCCTATGGCTTTAATAGAATCCCAGCAAGTTTCACTCTTACTTTTGCAGGGGATTTTTTCTCTTCAGTTGGTTGGTGTAGTAACATGGCAGGGTGTTGTGACTGAATTTCTGCTTTTTTCACAGTCTCCCACATGAATCTTAATTGCTCCCCAGTCGGCTGATGTCTTTGATCATATTTGGCCCCTGTACAGAGTCTGTAGCATTCCAGTTACAGGCTTCTGCTCCAGAATGGATTTGGCATCTTTTCTGAGAGAGTTTCTGTTCTCAGTGAAATATCTCTCTCTCTCTCCGATATGTACACATGCATATATATGATACTCTTCCATACACTCATTTCATCTTAATAGTATCAGTGCATTGAGGAAGCAGATGCAGCTCCTCCTATAGTATCTGCCAGTTCTGACAGAATGATGGAAGTGAGACCTTTATCATAAATGTACTGTATTTTTTTATAAAGATAGAAAGTAAACCTTGACGTTTTATTTCCCCTCAAATTTTTTCTAGTCCCTGCCTTCAAGCCGGCACACACTTGCTTTGATTAATGCTTTTTATCAGATTGAGGTTCCTTTATTCTTGTTCAGTTGCCATATTTCTGGGCTGCAAAACTGTTCTTCAGTCAGCTATGTACACAAAAGCACAGAAAATAGGACTTGAATACAAGTCTGTTCTGTGCCCCATGTCAGGACAAACTATACCAATCTGTTTCGAAAACTCTCCGGTGATGAATATTTGACAATCTCCCCAGGCAATCTGTTCTAGTATTTCACCCTCCTTGCCCTTAGGAAATTTTTCTTAATCTAATCTTACGCTTCCATATGCAATTTAAGTCCATTGCCTTTTGCTCTAACTGCCATTGATGTGGAGAAGAAGGTATTCTCCTCTTCCTTTCTCTACCTCTTTTTTATGTATTTGAACACTGCTACCATGTTCCCCTATCAGTTTTATCTTCTTTGAGCTAAGCAATGCCAGTTCTTTTAATTTTTCCCCACAGATCATGTTTTCTAGACATCTGATTGTTCTCAGTTGCTGTCCTCTGGACTTTTTAACATTCTTCTTTTAAGGTGTTTTTGTGGATTTGCACCCCCAACATATACAGACACCCATAACGAAAGGCTGAGGGAGCTGGGTTTGTCTAGCCTGGAGAAGAGAAGGCTGGAGGGAACTACTTGCTGTGTTCAAAGACCTAACACTATAGAGAACACAGAGCCAAGTTCTTCTAAGGTGCCCACTGAAAGGATGTGAAGCAATGGTCACAGGTTGCAACCATGGAAATTTTAATTGAGTACCAGGAGTGAGAGTGTTCAAGCACTGAAACAGGGTCTCTGAGAGGCTGTGCAGCCTCCATCCTTGGAGATTTTCAAAACTCATCTGATCAGGATCTTAAGCAAACTGATCCAGCTTGGAAGCTAGTGTTGCTTTGAGTAGAGTGCTCCATTAGATGACCATGAGAGGTCCTTTCCAGCCTAAATTATTCTCTGAATCTGTGTTGCCTAAAACTGATCATGTTACACTGTGCATCAGTAATGCTGAAGAGTAGAAGGTGAGGGATTAATTCCGTAGTTATAAATTATAGTCCTGTATCCCCAAATTATGCTTGGCTTTTATCGCAACTTTATTGACTGAAGTTCACCTTATGATTTCACTATAGCCTCCAGACTAGTCAGTAGACTGCTGCCCAGGAGGCTTCTCATTCTTTCTTTATTCAGCTTATTCCTACTAAACCCTTCTAAAGCTTCCTTGCTTTTTTGTACCCCTCTTTTTCTTTCATTCAGTTTGTAAGGATCCTTTCGACATTCAGTCCTATGCTTAAGAATGTTTGCAGCCCCTACCAGCTTACTTAGCATATAGTAAATTTAATAAGCATACTTTCTCATCTAAATCATTAATAAAAATGTTTATATTACAGGACCAGAATATATACCTTCAGCTTTGGTAAATTCCTTCTTTAAGACAGAGAACAACTGCTGTCTGAATACAGCTTTCTAATAATTTTTGCAGGTATCTTAAACAATTTTACCTTTATGTGTTTTGTTAGCTTGCTTATGACCATGTTATACGGGACAGAATCAAAGGCCTTACTTAATTAAAAAGATGACATTTTCTGCTTCTGCTGTACCCATAAGGTATGTTACTCTGTCACAGAAAGAAATTAGATTGGTTTGACATAATTTGTTCCTGACAAATCTTTGCTGACTGTTGTTTATATATTTTTCTTTTTTTCTTTTTTTTTTTTTGATGCTGTTTTCTGATGATGTTGGCAAAACATCTGACTGGTTCAACAATTTTTTCTCAGAACTCAATCTACAATTATGCACTAAAATTTTCTGTAACTTTTTTTCCTTTCTGAAGTTATGCAGATGTGCCTTTGCCAGTTTACTGGTGCCTTTTCTGTCTTCTGTGATTTCTTGAAGATCCCAGATGAGGATGCTTCCCTGAGAATGCAGAAGGGTGAAACATGTCATAACTGCAACATTAGAAGTCTTCAATTTTTCAGATAATCTGTGATCTTTTCTTTCATAATTGCCTTAATTCTCATGCCTTTTTTGAAATCCTGCAGTTCATTCATCTGAACGTGGTGATTTTTGGGCTCCCATGTTCTGCCTTAATCATTATCAGAGACAGTCAGAAGGTCTGTGTTCCCCCAATGCTAGGACTTGCTTGCTTCTTGAGACACATAGCAACATTTTCTAAATCCTTCCTTCTAATCACATCAGTCTTCCTAACAAATGTCTGTTAGGTCAGTTAAATCCCAGCTTTCAATTTTGTGTCCCTCACTACAAGAAGGACATTGAGGTGCTGGAGCGTGTCCAGAGAAGGGCGACGAAGCTGGTGAGGGGTCTGGAGCACAAGTCTGATGAGGAGCGGCTGAGGGAACTGGGGTTGTTCAGTCTGGAGAACAGGAGGCTCAGGGAAGACTAAGGTCTTCCTTATGGCTCTCTACAATGGGGGTTGCAGAGAGATGGGTGTTGGTCTCTTCTCCCAAGTGACTAGCGACAGGACAAAAGGAAATGGCCTCAAGTTGTGCCAGGGGACGTTTAGGGTGGATATTGGGAAAAATTTCTTTACTGAGAGAGTGGTGAAGCACTGGAACAGGCTGCCCAGGGAGGTGGTGGAGTCACCATCCCTGGAGGTGTTCAAGGAACATGTGGACGTGGCATTGCAGGCCATGGTTTAGTGGGCACGGTGGTGTTGGGTTAATGGTTGGACTTGATGATCTTACAGGTCTTTTCCAACCTTAATGATTCTGTGATTCTGTAATTCTGATTCTGTGAATTAAAACTTATGTCTCTTCTTGATTGTTTCTCAGTCGTCTTGTATTGGTGCACAGAAATGACAAACATGTAACAGTGAGTTGGTTCACTGAACTATTTCCTTTCTATGATGCTTCTATGAATAACTTTATCCTTCTTGCTTTAAGGGACTTTACCCAGATTGTTGCACTTTCTTTTTCACAGTCAGTCACAGCTGAAGAGCCTCTTCTGTAAAGCTAGTGAATGTCATGCAAAGATGTGTAAACCCTTTTCATGACATAGAAACCACCCTCCACCAATGGCTTATGGAGCATCTTCCCAAAGTCAAGGAAACTAAAGCCTTCCTGGTGAACCATCTGTGCAGCCCTACTTTCATCTGTAGGGTGACTCTGTCCTGGTCTGATCCTTTGACCCTTGATGGAAGGATTAATGAAAATACCCTCTGAGCCTCTGACTCCTTCACCCTTGCTCTGAGCCTCATTGTCACTTTTGATTTGTTTAGAGGCATTCTTGGCAGTATTGTTAGCATTCAGGTCCTTTGTTATATCACTTTCAGTTCAAATAGCATATGTTATTGAATAAACATTTTGGAGGGTCTTTCTAAGAATTTGTCATTAGTCTTTGTGCAGACAATTATCTGTCCTTGGGCATACTGCAAATCTTTTTTACATGCAAACACTATTGTAAGGTATTCTTTTTCAGTCTGAATAAGTTCATGCTTTGTTGATGCAAGAGTCCTTCATTAAAGACCCAAGACTGTCTGTTTTCTAGTAGTTGTTTCTCAGTAATTCCTCTCTGGCAATACATGATAGCTGGCTTGTTCACATCACAAAATGTAAAGATGTGACTGCGATCAGTGCTATGGTAAGTAGGACAGCTGTATATTGGGGGGATTTGTAAAAGTTGATAATCACTTAATTTGCTTTTGTAGGGATGGGCATCAGGAGTGAAGTCAAAACTGAGAAGTCATAAAGTGTCCCAAAGATAATATTGTACTTACTTTCAGCATTTTTTCTTCTTTTTAATCAATTTCTTATCTGTTTTCTGGCTGTAGCAAGCAAATGTGGGAATGGCCGTGCAATGCCGTGGCTGCTACCACATTCTCTTCTCAGTCATCATCCCAGTACATTTGATTACAATGCTGACTTCTGCAAATCTTGTCCTTACTGCCTGGTGGCAATCAACATTTGGCTGTAAGTTTCAGCAAAAGATGTACCTAGCTGCAAGCGTCTTTGTGCTGTAAGGCATCTGCTGCTGTGGGGTTTTAGCTACTAACTTTTGCCAATATTTCTCTTTGGTATTAAGTATACAGGATTAGAATTGTATGAATTTTTCTCCAGTGGTAATAATGATATCAGGGAGTAGGGATGGAATACTTAAATTAGTTAATTATTAAGGTTGAATTCATTTAAGAAGACTCCTGGATCAAGAGGAAGAATTTATACTTTAAAATTTAGACACTTCTTCAACATTTTCCAAATAAAGCAATTTATTTCAGAAGTGCCAATATTTTTATTTTAAATAGTACAACAAAGTTTTTCATTTCAACATGGCTTAAAATGTTAAACAAAATGGATACTTTAGTCTTGAGCCAGATAAATTTTCATTCCTTTTTAATAAAATTATGAAGTACTGACAACGTCCTGATCCTGAAGGTTGCAGAAGCAAAAGGAAGTCCCAGTTACTACAGTTGAGATCTTTCGTGTTCAGATGCCAAAGGAAATGAAGTAGAGACTGGTTATAAGATGTGAAGTAGTATTCTGTGGGTAGAAGGGTTTTAAATTTGTTCTGCGATCCTCCATGTTTGTTGGAAGAGAAACCCATTGTGCTAGGCCATGAAGACATGAAACTAGGAAGAAATGAAACTGGAAATGGGTGACTGTAGTAGCTGAATTCTGAAAAACCTACGCATTCTCTGAAAAAGTTTGTGTAGTTGTTTCTGAAACATGGTGGAGAGGTCTGCAGGACAGTGAGCTTTTGGCTCTGGCCACTCTAACTGGATTGGCAAGAAGGGAAAGCCAACAGGTATGTCTCAGAAATAGCATTGCTTGTTTTGTCACTGGTGATACTAAATAGCTATAGAGCAAAGTCGTGACAGACCACTGGAGAACAGACACCAGAAGGTATGCTACAAGCCACCAAATTGCACTCAAGAACAAGATGGCAGCATTTGAATTGTCTATCTAGATATGGAAGGAAGAAATCAACCTGCATTACTGGGGTGAAAAATTCAGTCTGATTAACATCTAGGGTCTTATGCTGCCTGGATAGACGCATCCTCAAAAGGTCTATAAGTTATTAATGAGAATTTGCTAACCTAAAACCAGTTGCATTCAACACATAGGAAGTCTTCAGCTTAGCACATAGAGATCACGGATTTTTAAAAATAGTACTTGTTTAAACGTTGCTGCAGTTCTGTTGTGCAAACAAAATGATGACTGAATGCCAGCATTTTTTTTTAACTAAATTATCTGTGTGTCTTAAAGAGGACAATATGAATGATAACTGGATCCTGTTACAGAAATATCATACTACATGCTCCCAAACTACATTTCTGGCATTGAAACAAAGAGCAGGACTGTTTAAACGACAAACTAATAGGAGGTAAGTAAAAGTATCGGTTGGAGTTGATCATTAACTACTCAAACAACATATAAAAAGTAATCAAAATACACAGAAACTAGTAGAGGTAATTATAAAAAAATGGTTTGAACAAAAGTTGAAGTAAAATCATACTGTGTGTTTTAGGATTACAAGGATCAAAATGAGACCTAAAAATTGTATTTATTCATTATCACACAGGAATTATGGGATTGTCAGTAGTAAAGTAGAGGAAGTGTTCAATAAATGTTCTTATATTGCAACCAGGTATTGTACATCCGATGGTAGTAGCGGTGATGATGATATTTTTTCTCAGTCTATAAGTGACTCTGAAGGATGTTAAAGAGTTAAATCACCAGGTCTACATTATTTGAAGGGTTTCTAAGTATTGAAGCCAAGATTGCTGTAAAGAAGCTAGCTGGTGACCTCTCTGATCCATTAACACTGTTTTTCCATATTTTTTGAAACATGGGCTATTCCACAGAACTGGAAGGAAGCTAATGATAAACCAATGTTGTTAAAGATGCTTTTGATGCTGTGTATAATTATAGGTCTATCAAATAAAATAATAGAATCTTTGATAAAGTTCTATCAATAATTAACAAAGAATGAATAAATAATTAAAGGAACATAATAAAAAAATGAGGAAATTCTTATTCCATTTTTTGGAACAGAGTTTTGATTGTGGCATGATATTATTTAATTTTTTTCTTTTTTTCACTGTTTTATTTATGACTAGGAAGATGTTTCCTGATCATGACTGTTAAAATATGCAGTTGACACAACTGTTTGGCAGAAGTGGATTAATAACATAAATTGATTAAGTTATCTGTGCTCCTAGGAAGACTAACATCAACATACACATGTAGTCAACATTTAAGAATGTAATTGATACTGAATATGACAGGACAAGTAGTCTTTCATGGGAAGCAGAGTTTGCAGATACCTTTTATGAGTAAAGAGAGTTATGTAGCAGGTATTTGTGTCCAGCAGCCTGCTGTTCAAGAAACATGTAGATAAATTGTACAAGCTTCAAGGAGGACACACACAAATAATCAAGGATGGGAAAATATTCCCCTTTACAAAAATCTCAGGATTTTCAAATTGGTTTGCTGTAACAGAGATAATGCACAAAAGCAATAATGCAGAGGTCTTCAGTTTAGTGGGCAAATTTTAAAATCCAGAATAGAATTAAAAAGATAAAGAAGAGAATTTACAAGTGAGAACCTTGCTAGGTTACATGGCCACGATTAAAAACAAGCTAAGCCTAGACAGTCGTGTTTTCTCCTTATCCATTTTCTATGATTTCTAATTTCTGCTTCAATCACAAAATACGGGTGAAGAGTAATTTGGTAACTGCATGAGTCTGCCATGCCACACAGCTTATTCAGATATTTTTTCCAGGCTCTTGAGCTTGTTTTTTTTAAAGATATCCTTCAGGATGGACTTTCGGCAATAGTAAAACTATTTGTGTGCTTTTTGAATTTTTCATGTGCCACTCCATTTTGTTAACAACCAACTTAAATAACAAAGGAGCACACTGCAGCCTTTGCTGCCTCTTCCAGTTGCTCTTGCTTTACTTGACTTTGTATTGAGCTCTGTTGCAATTTCAGATTTTTCCCATTGTCATCTAAAGAATGTCCAGTTGCAAAACACATCCTCCTCTGTGTCCATCTGCTTGTGAGCGAGGAATTTGGTATGCTGCCATAATTATTGTTTTCTTTCTTCTTTCTTTTTTTTCCTCTCCCCCTCCACATACTTAGTTTCTGATTTCAAGCACCTGCAGGAATTGGCTCATTGCTGACCCCATGTTCAGTGTTTCCAAGTACAAAGAGAGAGAGACAGAGAGAGCCAAGACAGTGGGATATTTCAAGCTTCATTGTTTTCTTCACATATTCACACTCCTTTCATTAAGTACTTCCTGAAAATACATTTCTAGACATAAGTCTGTTCTAAGCATATCTTTAAGTTTTTATTCCCATGTTGGCAAGTTATCTCTTGTAACTGTTATGTCCAGTATATTACACATTATACATTTATTCAGGTGCTTTGCAAAGAGGTGAATTTTGTTTGTTGAAGAAAAAAGTTTAAGATTAAAATCCTTCTAATACAGAAAGAGCTCTTTCTTTTTTTTTTCCTGGTAGTTATAGTATGCCTTTGACTTCAACAACAAGATAGCATCTCATTATAGAGCATCATTGGCACTCAGAACTGTCTGATTGCAAATTACACTTTTTTCCTATTATTTTTGTGGTGTTCTATGTTGCTTTTTCCCTTTGAATATGAATTCCTTTGCTTCAGTGTAATTTCAGAGGGGTATCTCCCTGCACATCATCTTGCGGTACACTTAGAAGCCAGTTTTAAAAGACGCTTAACTTTGCAGACATGCTGTTTTGTTTCCTTTGGAACAGTTTGGAAAGATGTTGTCAGCAGATTTGTAGGAAACAAAGCAGCGTGAAGGAGTAAGAGGATAGTTCTGAGCATTGCCAAGAACTAGTACAGCTTTTGGAATGCCAGGAAAAATAATTCAGCAGGTTTTGGAATGCAACATTTAAAATTAACGTTATGAAACCTTTTCCTATTATTAGTGTTATTATTTCTGTCACTCTTACTCTCTTGCCAAAATCATTCAACTTGCAAGAAAGGAATGGAGAAATTTATCCCAGGAGTAACTAAAGAAGTTCTTAAGGTTTCAACACTTGGCTTAAAGAATTAGAAATTATGTATTTAGAAGAGGGGGCGAGGCAATCTTGTTGCAGAACAACTCTGTTGTAAAATTCCTCTTTCTTCAAATTGTTAAACATTGTAAAAGTCATGCCAATAGAAAATAGCAAAAGTAGAGAAAGTTATTATTAATTAACTAAAACATAAATATATTTCAAATTTCTTCTGCTGTCTCAGCAACTCTGTCCAGCCTCAGCCAGGGTGCAGAGCTCATGCATTTGAATGGTGGTGCTCCATAATGTGCTACGGGAGAGCAAAGAAGTATCCACACATAAATGTGGAAGGAAGAATCTTTCGGAACTAAACGCAGTTAGGGGAAAAAGACTGTTTATTTTCTCAGGCTGAAAATGTAGCTAATAACACAGAGACGGTCAGGCAGGTGAGTGGAGCAGACATTTTGGAGTCAGACCTGGTGTATTTCAGAAGTTTGCAGGAGACTGGGCTACACCCACATTGTATTCCAGCAACAGGCTGATCCTTGCTCTTCGGTGTTAGCTAGTTTGCAGCTACGCATTTTATTTTCCATGTGTTGATACAGATTTAGATAGTGAGGAGGCAAGAAAAGTCTTTCCTCTGACCCTTTCAATAAAGGATAATCTCAGTTGGAGATTTCCTGAGCCCCAGGCCGTAGGAAATGAACCTTGTGGGACTGGGCAGAATGGGGTAGGAGGAGGTTTCTCACTGTGGGGCTGCCATGCGTGGTGCCTGGGGGGATGGATGTAAGGGGTATGACAGAGAAATGGGTAGTGAGCCTGGAGATGATAAGCCGGCCGTGGAGTGGTGTCTCTGGAAAGCATGCCTTTGTGTTAATCGACACCCACGGACAAGCTATTGCTTTACAGACACAGTCTAGCCCTTAATCACTGCACATTACAAGCCCAAATGGGATCATTTCCAGCGCTACACACTAATAATATTTATTAGAAGGCCCAATAAAGCTTTCCTCTGTAGCCAGGCTCTTATTGTATGGTGTCATTACATAAACAAGCCTTGGAAGGCTGTTTCCAGTTACAGACGTGTAGCAGAAGGCTTAATCTGAGGGGCCCAGAATGGTGTGATTTTAGGCTTTTTTTCCTGTCTGCATAATAGCAGACTAAATATTGAGGATGATTTGGGGACTACAGGTTTTCAGCCAAAAACATTCCTTGCAATAAATTATTTCCCTTTTTTCCCTCCTTCACTTTAGAGACTTGGAGGGTTTGGGTTTTTTTGCTTTTCTTTCTCTTTCTTTTTCTTATTCTGGGGAGTCTGTACCAGCATCAGCTTCCCATATGTTAGAGGCATCTCAGGGTTTATTAGTCAGCCTAGGTCAACTGAGATTTGCTATATTTGCTTTCATAAAAGCTGTGTGTACTATATACTTCTTGAACTGGAAATCGCACAATGCTCCTTATTTGCTTTCAATCACTAGCAGATGCAGAGCGGTCAGATCATTTCCCTTTAAATTGACCTAAGGGATTAAAGGAATTCAAAGGAATTTCCAACTAACTAGTGCCTCTGCTTTCCCTGACTTTAGTTCTTGAGCCTTCAGGGTCAGAGTCTCTGGTAACTTAATCTGTCTCTCCCTCCCCCTGATTTGTTCACTTCCTTCCTTTTGTTTGCCTCCGGAGCAGTAACTGAGCAGCCAGGCTCAACTCCCGTGTTCGCTGGCTTCCAAATTTTTAAACCAAACATTTGTGTAAATCTGGTGGGAGGTGGGTGCTCTGTTGAGAACACAGGAGTCTGAAACGCACCTTTGTAGCAGTTTTCAACCTTTTATCTGCAGGTATTGATAGGCACAGAATTGCATCAAAGGTAAATATGAAAAGCAAGCGTGTTGACAGTAGCTTGAATTTGCCATGCAAGAGTCCCAGCGTCCACTGAAAAAAACAGTAGGAATTCAAGAAGGACTGAAAACTGCTCTCAGTGCAGCAGACAGAGTACTGGGAATGAGTGCAGTGTTCATGAAAGCTGTCCTGAAGAGGAGTCAAGAGGGGCTGACTCACAGCAGAAGATGCACAATCCAGCTGGAGGAAGAGGAGAGCAGGGCCACAATTGTCTTCCAGTCAGGGATGGCTATTGGCAGTTCTGCATCTTCTGTTGGTTTTTGTTTCAGGAACCTGTCAGGAGTCTTTGTGTGGATTGTCTCAACTATCAGGGGACAGGAGCTTACTTAGCAGGTGGCTGTCTAAAAAGTGGCTGATGTTTTTAAAAATACTGCTACTTCTTTGGTTCTCTGCCTGCTGCCATGACTTTGGTGTTTCTAGTTTTGACATCTGCTTTTCATCCAATTGCTCATTTTGACTATGTACTTGTAGGGCAGGAAAGGGTCTTTCTTTGAAAGGCTCTATGTGTCATTACTTTCTTTGCTGACTGCCATCTACTCTATAAATAAGTTTTCATTAAAAAAAAAAATCAAAACCAGCATCCTTCTAAACAGATTGGTGATCAAAAAAATCAAACAGAGCTTTCTCAGCATTTTTTCCTTGAACTTCTTAACATAAAGAGTATTGCTTATAAAAAACAGGTACTAAAACTCTTGCGATGCATCTTTGGTATCTGAAAGTTAGAAATTCTTAACTGACTGAATAGAAACCTTCAAAATATGAAATTGATCTTCCCAAGGAAGACAGTGATTTATGCCTCCTATTTGCCAAGAACATGGAAAAAAAACCTCTTGTCATTACTAGAACTGCCACCTTCCTGTTCAATGAATTATGGTCATCCCAACAAAAGTAATGTAAATGCTTATTTTACCTACTCATTCCTGATTAAAAAGAAGAAAACATGTAAAATAAGAGAAAGAATATAATGCATTATTGTCCTGGAATAATGTTGGATTTTCGGATAGCAAGCAGTTGGCACTTAGAGTTATCATTTATGTTATTTCTTCATTGTAAACCAGACAGGCAAAATCTGTAAGGACAGAGCAAACCTTGAGGTACCTCTGAATTCATCTAATGTTGCCAGAAGTGTTTCCAGCAATTTTATGATTATTTCTTTGGAACTGAATCCAAAGAGCCTGAGGAAACCCGGAAAGATGTCAAGTCTAAGAAATCAATGGCATCTGAGGGCAGACACAGAGAGAAAAGCTAGACGAACCTGAGGAAAAAACATAATAATTGTCATACTTTTTTTTGAAGTTCAATCCTATCTTTGCCTGTTCAATTTTTAGAAAGGAGGGAGGAAATTTTAATGAAGCTGCTGTATCTGCACAGCAGCCTTTTAATCCCTTGGCTCCTCCTTTTGTGCACCACTCTAGTAAGTGCTATGTCCTGTCATTTTTTGCTTTCTGGTGACAAGGAAGAAAGTGATTATATAAGGTAAATAAAATCTTAACTATGGGAAAGATGGAAGGAAAGACATTTTTCTTCATTTTCACACAAGCATCTTCCCATAAATCAAGCAGTAAGTTAAAGTGGTTTCAGATGAAATGCAAATACCTAAATTAGACTCAGAGTATGTGATTTTTTCTAGCAGCTCATGGAAGTCTAGACTCCTTTAGCCTATCCAGGATACACATGCTCCTAAACTCTGAGTCCAAAATATGGTCTGTCGTTCTTTTATATGAAATTTCTCAAATGTTATACTGGTGAATGAGGCATACCTATTAGTTGCTTCAGCAGAGAGGGATTGGTTAATTTCTCCCATTCATGGCAGTTTGGGAAGGAGGCACTGATTGCTTTCTGGGAGTGCCCTCTATGAATAAGCCCATGGACAGAAGGAGTGTGAAGGGGGCTTGGCCCAATGGTTTTACTGAGGCAAAATGTGGGGGAATTTACTTGGTCCTTGGAAGTTCAAGGCAGGCTGGTAGACAGTTACAGCCAAAGCAGGGAGCTGCATGGCTACAGCTTGTGCCACCCAAATGCATCAGGTCACAATCTAAACAACAAGGATAGTATGAGAGAAACAGAGAGAGAACCATCACTTAAATTGCTAAAATATGTATTTTGTAGTGTGTTATACTCTTTTGTTTTAAATGATCCAACAGATGGTGGTACTTTCTTCTAAGACTTCAGGGAGGCTAGACTTCGATTTCAGAGCAGGGATGTTTTTCCTGATATTCAGTCTACATTTATTTTGGCTTTCTTCCATCTTCTGACTCACAGTTATACCTTCTTGGACCAAGAACCCTGTGCAGCTCCATATCGCAGACCACCACGTAGTCTTCTGTAGATCCAAGCTTGTTTCCTTCTGTGGATGACTAAGAGGAAGACGGGCTCACAGGATCACTCATAGTCAGTCCTTGACCTCGGTAATTATGATGTCTCCCTGGTGCCTGCATCCTGCAGTTAATCATAGCAGCCTTTAATTGGCATTTAGCTGATCTTGCTGCATTTTAAGTCTGTGGAAGTACTGAATTTGATTTCCATAGAAGAAAGCTCAAGACCTGTGGTTTTGATCATGCTGCACAATCCTTTTTTTTATGGAAGTTCTCTGTACTTTCTCTGACAGGTTAGCAACTTTCTGTTTTATCTGAGTTGCCAAGAAATGAATATTGATGTTTCACTTCAGTCACGCCACTGCTATACAGAGGACTGTCACCTCTCGCATATAAGAAATTATGTTTTTTTCATACGGTTTCATAAAGTGTATCGGTCTGCCACCACTTGTCTCTTACAAGTTCTTTGCTCATTTGGAGTTTTCTATTAGTCTTACTGAGCTTTTTTACCTTCACTGTTTTGCAAGTGCCCCTCTCCTGCTGAATGTCTGTTTCAATTTATTTTCCCTCAGACACATTAACTTGCCTTTTTCACGTTGAATCTCATTTTGTTACTTCCTGCCTATATTTCTGACCCCTCTAGGACACTTTGTTTTATGATTAAACAAACCTGTTCATGGGCTCCATGAAAGAAGAGATCGTGCATTTGTAGGTTTATTTTTATTGAATCATAGTGAAAATTGCACCTTGAGGGAGGGCTTTATTACATTTAACTACTTAGCCAGGATTTATTAAAATAAACAGCATAGGAGTCAAGACCTTCCAGATGGGATCTCACTCTAAATTGTGCTTCAAAATGTATATGGACTTGTGGGTTATCTACATATAATTCCTCTGGTTAATAAAGATTAGATTAGCCTAGATTAGTTGCTCATTATTGTGGGTTCAGATATTCCACAACACTTTATATATCATGGATTTGGACAGGTTGAGTGTGGCGACTGAGACGGAGTTTCCCTTTTCAAGGGACCTTGTGTGTGGGACCAGTAATTAAGAACATCACATAAGAAAGAATTGACCTGTACCCTATGCTCTGCTATGATTAATATGATTCCAGCATTTTCTGGGACTCTGCCTTTTTAAAGAAGTCCTAGTTTTTGTCCTGCTGTACTGCATATGTAAACTCCATCTCATGGCCAGTTAGAGCTTATGCAATGTTGGTGGGAGTTGAGGGAGAACTGGATTTCTGCACTGAAAGTGTCTTTTATCAGATCATAACTCTCAACTTATTTAAGAATATCATAAGAATCAAAGCTATATTTTTCTGCTGGTGTGTTGAAGAGCCAAAAACCTTCAGTTAAAAATTGGATGGTTTGATTTTTATGGAAAGTTTCTAGGAAAAGAAAGTATTTTGCCATATAAGTGGAAGGGTTGCATTGAGCCAGGTTTTCATCTGTTGCATCAGTGTAACACCAAATGAATTCTACTGATCCTAGTGGGATGACGTGGGATTTTTTTCTGGATTCACACTGGCCTCACTGAAATCAGCGTCTAACCTACTATTTTTTAATGGTCTTTACGGAAATTATCAAGCCTATTTGAAGGATTTCTGCAACACACAGAGACCTCTTGAACATATATTTTTTGCTTTACATATACATATGACAACGTTTTAGAGACAACAGCAGGGAAAAAAGTCCTTGACAGAAGTGAGTTGCAGTTTTTCTTCTTTTTTTTTTTAACACTACAGTCATGGTAAAGTTTAAATAAGCACATTGCACAGCTATGGAAGAAATAAAACTCACAACTGTATTACATCAAAAACTGGAGCTCAGACAAGCTAAAATCAAAGCCCATGTCAAGTACATCAAGATCACCATCAGGCTTTGTCTGCCTGCTCAAAGAGCTTACTCTTGATAAAGGGGAAAAAGGCGGGAGGGAGCAAGGTTTTACACTCATAACTCACATTCCATATCACATAACAGCTGCTCCGGGCTTTGTCTCATGCTTTAAATCTATTCTTTACTGAGGAATGAAAGAAAGGAATGAGAAATCCACGGGAGGAGGTGTGCGGTGCCTGTGCAGAGAATCTTGCCATGCTGACAGCTTGCTGTACTGCCATTTAAACATAACCACCACCAGCTAAGGAAACAGGAACACGGCTGTGTGCTGCGTGCACCTTCCCCTTACCCCCTGCACGCTTGTGCTCATTACAACTCTTTCTTTAAACTGCTGGCTAGACGGCTGGCAGTGCCTCAGAGGAGCACCGAGTAAGGGAGCATATAAATTACTGTTGCGTTTTATGGCCAAGATAAACTCAAACTGCAGGGTTATAGCCTGAACTGACACACAAAAAAGAGAGCCTAGCAGGCCTCTGAAAAGCAAAGGGAAAAAGAAGGAGAGAAAGCACATTTCGGCAAACCTACCAATCATGTGGTGGGGTGGAGGGAAGCAAAGACACGTAAAATATAGACCTTCTCCAGGTCTGAAGAGTAGAGCAAGGTTAATACTTCTGTCCTTGCAACTGTAAATCTGTAATTTTAAATTAGTATTTTTTTAAGCAGCTTTAGGCTTGTTTGTACTGTGTCATCACTGTAGATTTTCAGAGAAGGCAAAGGATGTGTGGTGATAATTTCCATATTATGCATTTTATTAAGTAAGGCTTACTATACACGCAATTACAAGTGGGTCAGTGCTTGGATAAAGTTTCCACATGAACACTGAGCAGGCTGGTCTGCTTGGAACTGTCTGTACTGGCTCTGTACCTCCCACATGGTATAGGCTATAGCCTGTTAGTTGAAACAATGAGTTCAAGATACACTGTAGTATGAAAAAGTTATTAAGGTTAAAATATTATTTCAGATCCATGTTCATTTGCGATTGACTTTGCACAGGAGAGAACAAATAGTGGTTCTTAATTTGAAAGGCTTTATTTAATCCTGCACCCAGTGTTGGGTAGATTATGCTAGAGAACACAGGATTTGTTTGAATGTAAGCATGGCTTTACACTGCAGCCTGTAATACCAGGTGCCAAATATTCAGATATTTTTATATAGACACTCCAGTCCATTACCTCACAGTACTTCAAGCATTCCCTGAGATTGCCACATAGTATGTGCAACAAAGAGAAGCTGAAAATGTATACAGCTTGACTCATTCCCTCAGGAAACAGTGCTCAAGTGTCAGAAGACCCCCAAAATAAGTACTGGACTGACTTACTCTCAAAACCTACGGAGTGGAGCACAGCGTATGGTGCGTATTACTGCTCTGCTGCAAGGAAACATAAAGCATGAAGCTTTGTCTTTCAGCCAGAAACCCTGAAACCTCTGGGAGACCATGGTCTAAATCAAGAATCAAAACACTTCCCCAGTGCAACTGCAAATTGAAAAGAAGCCCTTGTACTGTGCTGGCAAAGATATAGATGGACGATGGCTTTGAAATGCTTAAAAGGTTCTCCTATCAACCTGGTGACTTTTCTAGGTGAGAAAAATATTAATGTCAAATATGTATTTGTTGTGATTTGCGGAGACCTGAGAGGTGAGAAAGGGAGCTGTTAAGAAAAGCAGTTATTTGTTGTATATTAAAACCATGATGTTTAAAAGTTATTATAGTGCATAAATAAAATGTCATGACTAAGGAAAGTGAGGCAAAATATTCTACATAATTTATTATAATAAAAATCCTACAAAGAGGCGCCATAACATGGTTTTGGTCTTTCAAAATCAAAACCATGCTGCCTTCAATCAGCACAGTACTCTGTATACCAAGCTGAGATACTGAGTTTAACAAAATTCTTTTGATTTCAGTTCAGTTTAAAAATGTTATAGTACTAGGACTTAGCACCAGGAAAAAAGGTTGAAGAAAGGGTCTGACAGGAACCTCATGAAATTCAACAAGTGTAAAGTCCTGCACCTGGGGAGGATCAGCCCCAGGCACCAGTACATGCTGGGGGCCACCCAGCTGGAAAGCAGCTTGGCAGAAAATGCCCTGAGGGTCCTGGTGAACACCAAGTTGAACATGGGCCAGCAATGTGCCTTTGCTGTGAAGAAGGCTAACAGTGTCCAGAGCTGTATTAAACAATGTATTGCCAGTGGGTAGAGGGAGGTGATCCTTCCCTTCTGCTCAGCACTGGTGAGGCCACACCTGGAGTGCTGTGTCCAGTGCTGGGCTCCCCAGTTCAAGAGAGCCATGGACACAATGGAGAGAGTTCAGTGAAGGGCCACAAAGGTGATGAAGGGACTGGAGCATCTGTCCTATGAGGAAAGGCTGAAAGAGATGGGTCAGTTCAGCTTGGGGGATCTTATCAATGTATGTACATACCTGCAGGGAGGGTGCAAGAGGATGGAGCCAGGGTCTTTTCAGTGGTGCCCAGTGCCAGAACCAGAGGCAATGAACACAGCCTGAAACACAAGAGGTTCACTTTGAAAACAGGAAACATTTTTTTACTGTGAGGGTGACATTTACAACATTTCACTAACCTTAACAATAAATCTCTAGCAGCTTCTTTTCAGGTTTCATACTTAATAGTGAGAGAAGTGCTGGAAGATGCCTAGAAAACATTGCTGAAAATTGGAATGAACAAGTACTGGAACAAATGATGCAGTCTGGGAGGTTGGCTACACAGCTAGGTGAAAGTACAGGTGTTTCTAACACGCTCATGGTATTTGCCAGATTCCGCTTTGTTAAGAAATACACGAAGAAAGATTTTCTTGTGAGGTGAGCCACCAAAGGAAAGATGTACTGGAGAAGACATATTCTCCCAGACCACGGCCAAAGCCGTGTGCCTCAGGATTGCTTTTACGTGGTCACATTTGCATGATGAACTTTAGTAAAGCCAATACACCAGGCAAGTTTCTTGTACTAGTTTTTGTTTATTATTACTTAGCAATTATTTAGCTATTATTTTCATATATTAGTTTCTGTTGCAGTAACTGCTACAAACCTGTCCCTAGCTGTCTCTTCTTGTTTTGGCCACCCATGTTTTCTCAGCCCACAGACACAGCCCTTCTTTCCCAGGCTATTGAGTTGAACAGCACTGCAGGCTAACAGCAAAGGCCAGCTGATTTGCAACTTACATCTGCCTGGCCAGGCCTTCAGGGATGCTCTGGCACTTGGAGGAGACCCTACTTGCTCTGTCCAAACTCCCGTCACTTAGCTCTGCCCACAGGCTCCCAAGGCTTATTGTCCTCCTCTGTATTGTCCTCATACTTAGACCAGGCTTTCATAAACCTCCCTGGGCCTGATCCAAATGCTGAAGGGAACGAAAGTGCTGATTCCTACTAGCTCTACATCAAACCTGTCCTTTACAGAAAAAACTCTACTCAAATCAGTAGAGAGAGTATTGACTTAGAGGTTTGACAGAAAATTATTGATTTGGTTCATTTGCTTTCTGAATTTCAAATATCAGATAAAAGCATAGGAACCTATTCAAAGAAATGGGGGCAGTTGCATATCTCCTGTTTGTATTGTTTACAAAATGTACTCAGTGTTTTACTTCCAGTTGATCCTACAGAGCAGCCACAGAGAGACTGCTGAAATCTGGGAGCATCACCTGGGTACAGGGACTGCCCACGGCAGAAGGAGTGCTACTGAAATCACAGGGCCCTTCTTAGGCTGGAGAAGAAATGGGGGGAACTGGGCAGAGATTTTGATCTCCCTTCACCCACACTGCTTGGGAAATGCATTTCCACACCCAGCTGGAAAGCCCAGAGGGAAATACAGGAGGCCAGAAGGCAGCTGTTCAGAGCACCACATGGCCAAGGCCAACCAATGTCCAGAGGAGGAGACAGCCCACAAACCCCGCAGGCCAGGCACCGGCTGCAGCCACAACCCTGCCCACCACAACTCTTGCTCAAGCAGGGTCTCAAGCAGGGTCTCAAGCAGAGCCACCACTACAGCAAAGAAGGCAAGGACGTTTCTGCATGTGGGAGAGGTGCCCAAGGGGATAACCTCCATGATGGGGCACTTTGCTGCAGCCTTCCCTCTTCCTCCCTGGCTGCCAGCTCCTACAGCCAACGGGACACAGCACTGCCCTGGTATTGCCTACAACTTTTCAAGGCAGTTGGATTTACCACTCAACTCTTGAGTCCAAACACCTGCAGGTCTGGAAATGACAAGCAACAACCACTATTCAGCAGCTTCCCCTCTTGCTGCTGCAGCACGCCAGGACATGGGCTCCAGGCTGTGATGTCACTGCCATGCAGCACAGGCATCACGGTGACATTTGAGAACTTCCCCTCAGCACCCACGGCCAGCCAGCCTCAGTTCGTTGGCACTTGCTGTCTGGCAGGACCAAGCCCAGCTGCCCAGGGAAATGCCTACAGCAGGTCTAGCCCTGACAAGAGAGTTTGAAAGGGATAGTTCTCCAGGAGAACTATCATCTGCTTCTGCTCGGACAAGCTCACTGAGTCGGCAGGCTCAACTTCTCTTGTCCCACCATGATGGGACAAAAGACCACCTTGTGATGCTGATCTGGCATCCATCGAGGAAGGAAAGCATTTCCAAGCTCGCAGCAATGACCACAGGACCAACAGAATCCATCCCATTTCTTCAGTGGAGACCTCTGGTGAAGCTGATGACTTTGCATCCCTCGCTTCTCCAAAGAAGCTCTGGAACATTGTCTAAAGCCATCCATTTCAATCCATTCGGTCAGTTGATGAGCGCATCTGTGTTGCGATCAATAAAGAAGCCTTCCAAAAGGAAGTGCTGGCATGGAGAGGACCTTGGAGAGTTTTTGAAACTGACATCATGAAAAGTTTCCTTTGTCAGGTCCACCTCTGCAGATTCACCGAAGTGCAACGCAAGTCCAAAACATCTGACTCGCTTGATGAATTTCTGGCAGAAGAAGCAGCAGCACCTTCTCACAGCAAGGTACATCACTTCCCCTGCACTTGAACCAACTCTCAGAATGAGTCTGCATGAGAGCTTCACCTTCCAGTAGCATAAGCATTGGCAATGGAGGAGAGGAGAAGGGCTGGGAATGTTCTGAGATTCAGTTCTTTCTCAGATTATTTCTCAGGTGAAAACACAAGGGTGGCCATTACTTAACAGAACCAGAGCATAACCTTTTGGTCAGCCTAAGGTTTAGGTTTTAAATGCCTAATACACCTTTTCAAGACCCACATTTGTCTTTTGCCCTTACAAGGCTCAGTTCTCCTCTCTCGGTGTTTTCCCACCTCCAAAGGCTGGCAACTAACTCTTCTTCTTTTGCATGTTTTAGTTGCCTTTCTACTACAACCCCATCTTCAAGAGAGGTGATCCCCACCTGCTCAAGAGGCGCAAGCAAAGAGTTGGCTGCAAGAGGAGAGCAACAGCTGCATTTTCACCAGGCCTGGCTTTGACAGAAAACTGCCCCACAAGAAACCCAGATGTGCAGCCTAGGGGGGCAGCCGCTGCTGTCAAGCCTTGTGCCCCTCCCTTTTACCACCACAGCCCAGCCAGGCCCCATCTGGCCTCCAGCAGGCTGCTTCTGCTGCACCTTCTCCTTCACCAAGCCACGGCATACCTCCCACAAACAACTGGGCACCTTTCACAGCAGGGATGAGGCTTCCCACCTTTCCACCCCTGCAGCCAGGCACACCAGCTCTGCAGGCCCCCCGGGCTGCCCTGCCTCCCTTCTGGCACCCATGGTTTCCCGTGGTTGTCCATGATGGCAGCAGCCTCTGCTCTGGCCATGCCAGGGCTGCTGCACACCCAAATCGCAGCCGCCCCTCATGGCCCGACTTGCACCTGCAGCCCAAACCATGACACTGCAGGTGCCCGGCTGGGACCCCACCACCCATTAGACTAGATCAAGTAGACACACTAGGTACCCAGCCCGTAAAGTGTCAGACGTCTGGAAATAAACTGTCTCAATAAGAAACCCTTTCCAGTTGTCCTGTCCTGTTTTTACAGGCGAATCCCAGACTGAGTTTATATTTCACCAGTCAAAGCAGGAGCAACTGATCCACAAACAATTACACGATTTCTTGTAACAATCAAGCTCAGATTCTAAGAAATCCCAGATCTGTCATCTAATTTCAGAGCTTTCCAAGATCACATAAAGTTACACAGAAGCAAACCAAGGTAGGAACATGAGTTCTAGTAAGGTTTAGAGGTGGAAATACATTTCCTATGAAAACCTACAAAACAAAATCGTTACTTTCACAAACACTAAGCCAGAGCTGGGGACGTGGTTTTACTGAATGAGGTGTTGAAAACTTCTGGCCTTTGAAAGTGTTCTTCTGCAGAGGATACGCAGATTGTGCTTCACTTCAGTTTTCTCATCCCATGGGCTCTAATGCAGGGTGGACGAACCCCAGCAAGAATATTCCCTGGGCTGTGGGGAGGAACTAGCAGAACTTCTATTTATATTTAGTTAATATACCCAAAACCCCCAAGAAATAAATTAAGTTTTTCTAGGGTTTAACATATAAATTGACACCAGCATCTCCCCTTGCTCCACATGTCAGAGTGTCCTGTGTCATGCACATTACCAAGGTCTCCTGGGCGAAGAGAAGGTGTTCACAGCACAGAGGGGTTCACAGGGGTGCCCTCCCTCATCTGCTCACCTTCGGAGTGTGGTCACTGTGACTGACCAACAAATCCCTACCGTGGAAGAAGGCTCAGAGGAGATAGACCGGGGAAATGTGCCCATGAAGCTCAGGGAAGAATGCAGCCTGGGACTCACCACAGGTGTTGCAAAGAAGCTGACTTGATCTCAACAGCCAGGGGAGCCGAGGGTGGCCTTTGTTTTAGATAAACAGCTATCAACAGCTGAGTGGTGATCAGCTGGTGGGGGAAAGGTTTCTCCCTCAGTTTATTCAAAGAGTGTGAAAGTCTCCCTGAGTTAGACAGGCCAGCTTGGATGGAGTGAATAAGTGGTTTGGCCCAACGTAGAATATAAAACTGAACAACTAATGGAAGAATTTCACAGAGAGCAACAGGCTTGAGATGGCTTCAACCCACAGATGCCTTCCTGGCAATTGTGGATGCCCAGTGTGGTGATGGTGAGTGTATGGGAGAGAGCGGTAATGGGAATCACCATTGTCATGGTGATTAAACTGTTATTGCAATTGTTACATATATTTGCTAAGTGTAAGTTACATATATCTTCGAATAAATAAATCTGATATTAAACACTACATTTTCCCTGTATGGAATATCTAAAAGAACGTGGTCAGAGAGTAGTGACAAGGGGGTTCCTCCTGAACATCAGGAAACACTTTAGCGCTGTGAGGGTGACTGGGCACCAGCCCGGGTTGCCCAAGGAAATTGTGGAGTCTTACACCTTGGAGATCTGCAAAAGCTGTCTGGACATCGTCCTGGGCAACCGGCTCTGTACGGCCCTGCTTGAGCAGGGAGGTTGGACTAGAAGTCCTCCAGAGGTCCGTGCCAGCCTCAGCCGTTCTGTGATTCTGTGATTTTCAGAGATCACGTCTTGCCTTAAAGAGAGGCATGTTGCCTCTCTCCTCTTCAGGCATTTCTAGAAAGGGTCCTTCTTAGGCCAGGAATTCACACACAATGATTTGGGCCATGCTGGTTACGTTCAGATCCTGGGTCTGTTTTGTGATGCTGAAAAATGCTGGATCTTAGTAACATGCAAAGAAAATGTGAAAAAGTTTCTGTTAGAAGGATGCTCAAAACAGATGTGATTTGGAATTTACTGGAGTGTTCCTGAAAGGCTCTGGGTCATCCCTGCTATATGTGCTCCTGCCACTAGCTTCAGCAGCATAGGGTGGGCTGGTGTGAGCTGCCCTGTTGGCTTGCAGCCAGGAGGCTCTGTCCCTGCACTGGTGTGTCCAGCGTTACACATGATCAAGGTGCCGAACTGGTGTGAACACAGTGGAGAAAAAAGTCAGAGCTGCCAGACAGGGCCATTTTGTGTCATTCTGTAAAAAAGAGGAAATCTGTATTTTATAGAGAACCTGTCCATTCCCTTCTTAATGGAAATATAAAACTTCTGGGACTAACCCTATATTTTCTGTAAAGGGTGGATTGAGGCCAAGTGCAGATTATCTGTCACTTTCATAATTCTTACACTTACAGGAACAGCTTTTCATCTCTAGAGATTTCTTCCTGAGTCCAGCAGAACACCTCTACGATGTCCTAAACCTGGCATTGATATATAGTGTTGCCAGTATGTGACCAGACATAAGAGCTATCTAAATACTATAATCTGTTCTCAACCCGCAATAACACAACACACATGCATCCTTTCTGCTGTCTGTCATGAATCATGATTCCTGACAAGTATGGGTAATAGGCTTCATAACATTGCACACAAGCACATAGGGGTATTTTTTGTTTTATCTGTAAGGGAACGATGCAGTTATACTTCTGTGGGTGTGAGCTCTTCCAGTCATGTTGAGGCAGCTACAGGAAATGTTTTCCATTTTTTAAAAAAAACGTGTTGTCCATAATCCCCAGGTTCTCCTATTAGATTTCTTTCATTATAAATGAATGGTAATTCTTACCTGGAATTCAGTTTAAGTTCTATGTGTGAAGCAATGATTAAATAGATTAAGATTTAGTGGTTTGGTAGTTAAGAAGTGTTTCAAAACTGACTCTGCTGAGCTTCTAATACTAGCTTTGCTTTGGAGATAGGCATCCTATGACTAAACTAAGCTTTTGGTCAATAAAAGAAAAAAATACATATTTCTGTTAAAGCATTAACTTTTAACATCAGGAAGTCATACATACTAATAGTGTGCACTGCTTTTGCAGCAATAAAAAAATAGGGTATTTCTTCAAAGGAATTTTGAATTTATGTCATGATTTGTTCCTCTAAACATTACACTCATTCAAGGCAGCTTTCAACAGTTACGTTATCTCAAATTTTAAACCAATGCTGTAACTTTTTGAAGACAACACTGGAATCTAAACCAGATGTAGTAACAGGATGCCTTGTGATTGAAAGAGCCAGATTATTGCCTTTAAAAAACATGCCCTCCAAAAATTTTATTTCTTTTGAAGATAGATATTTGCTGGAGTGTCTGCCACCTGATCAGCAGTTTTCATGAGAGGTCTTTATAAAGAACTGGAAAGTCACTGAGTTATTCTCTTTAGAAAACTCATACTTCCTATGACAAAAAATAAGGCATCAAGTGATATCAGAGGTGAGATATATTTCAACTTTTGCTGCTAAATTTTAATTCTTTCATCAGGGCTTCATACATTCATATGTTCAGTTGTTCTGTTTCTCTTCCACAAATCATCTCCATTCCTCAATAATCCCATCAGATTTCTCTAATTTGTTGTTTTCCACTTATGCTGTTTAGGTTGGGCCATGTCATATGTTACCGTGTTTCCCAGTTGAACGGCATTCTGCTCACTCACTTGACTTTCTTAATCGCATAACATATGTGGCCTTTTAATTTTTTCTAATTTATTTTTATTTATGGAGTTTAATTTATTGAGAAAAAGTCTAGAGGATGACCAAAAAAGTCCTGGTATTGTAAAGCTTACACCAGCCGAAAATCAAAGCATTGCTATTAGGTTTGGATTCCATTTTTCCTGGATATTCAAAACTTCTTTTGGGCTTATTTCTGATAGATTACATATTCCATTTACTGTATATGTATATAGGCCTTGCAACTCGTCTTTATTTTGTGCACATGGAAAGTATTTGGGTGTTTTTGATAGTGATATAGTTTCAGTAACAACTTTTAATAACATTTGCACTTTACCCTTGAGACGAAGGAGAGTAAGAGGAGATTAATAAGCAGCAAGGCCATCCTAAAGCCAGCATCACTAAAATCAATACCCATTGTTTGCCATTTTCAGATGTATTTCATAGGATGGATATGGATATGTAACTCAGCTGGGCTCACTGTGTAAACCTCCATTTCTCCTGGCTGTCACACCATGTGAGACAGCCTAAGTATTTATTGTATATGTGGAGATAAGCAAATTTTGCAGGTGCTGTAGAGTGTTTTTCACCAATAAATGGTAATGATACCGAAAAGAATAGTCTTAATGAGAAAATACACATGTACAGTAATGTATGTTGTTTTCCAAATAGAAGCACAACCTTTCAAAACAAAAAAGTGTGTGGTCTCTGAAATCCATCCTAGATAAAAATGTGCATAGCCATAGCCAAAGTATGTCTATCAATTCCTTGCTGGCTTTTCTTTGAAAAGGAAATAAACTAGTAAGTACACAGAATGTGGAACAAATTACTGGAAGCATGGAGATAAATCAATTATTTACCAATTATTACTAAATAAAATAGCTCAACAGTTCATAAATATAAGGTATACTAAATGCCTGAACTACGACTATTACACATGGGTTTATTTCTGTCTTTATTACATTTTGCTTTTAATAGAGACCTTTAAAACAGAGGGGATATTTTTATGTGGAAAATTTGCTGGGGGAAAAATTTCCATTCCATTTTTGGCGATTTCATGTGCCTGAGATTTCACTCTTCCATAAAATTCCTCTGGGATAATGGAAATTTTTCACATTGAATCATACGAATGTTTGAAAAGCCACTTCTGTGTGAAATGTCATGCTCTGCAGTTCTGATCAGACACTTAAGAGGAATTGTGGCCACATGTTAAATTTGTCTTTTGAAGGAAGATATCAGTAAAAGTGAAGAAAAGATCATTATCTAGACCAGCTGACTGTTGAAATGCTCCTATATATTTCTAATTTGCTACGGGACTCAAAAAATAAAAATCATTCTTTCTCAAAGAAAGGAAACAGTGTTCCTGATACTCCAAGGGAGCCTTAATGTATAACATATTTGTGAAGGGAGTGAGATGATTTCACAGAGCCTTGTCTGCTGATAGATCATCTGCTACAGTGCGAGCTGCTGATAAATTCCTTGGGTTGGAGAAAGATAGGGGCATACTGTGATTTCAGTTGCGAAAGAGGAAATGGAACCCAGCTTTCATTTCTAAGGATTTTACTTGCTGGACATAAGTCTTGAAAGAGCTGATTCCCTACTCCTCTTTGTGAGATGAAAATTTTTGCTTTGGGTCATGTGGGGGAGGAATGCCACAACTCCTAAGGCAAAATCCTCATTCCACAGTCCCTTTTCTTAAGGATGAAAGGTCCAGAATACCATGAAAGGATCCTAAAACCCCTTTTCCTGGACTGCAGAAGAGTTCCTTGAGGTGGGCAAGCTCTAGTGAAAAGGGCTTGCTCCAAGTCCGGCAGCAAGCAGAAAGGGCCGTGCTGCCTCTGCTAGGCAGCAGAGTAGATCATGGTCCCTTAGCTGCAAGCTCTGATCTACGCCTCTGCAGGACATGGTTGCAGAGCTCAATTCTGCGATCTGTAGCAACAGCCAGCTTTAAGTGACTACAGGAACTCAACAATTTTGCATGCACATAAGTGCCTCTCTGGTGGAACGGCAGGAGGTGGGATGCCGTCCGTGACGGAGTATCAGAACAAACAACATGCACAAATTGCTAACGTGGGAAACTCCAAATGCTGTATGAATCAGTCCTTTAAAGTGAAAAGCTCTTCCTGCAATCTCAGTTCCTTATGTTGTATTTCATGCCCTAAATAACTTTGAATCAGTCTGATGAGGGGACACCAAATCTGTACGGAATTAAGTTTCTCTGGTTTTGCTGAATCACATTAATTCCTCTAGTGCCTCGATTTCGCTGCTTAATCTGGGATTTAACCAATATGTATAAAGTATCATGGCTCAAAGGTAAAGCAGCATTTTAAAGCAATCACTCTGGCTATTGAGGACTCCAAGTGATGAAAGAATAGAAAAAACCTAAGTAATGGAGATTAGAGATTTTCTGAAGTCTTTTTGAATTGGCCGGACTACATCTCCAAAAGACAGATGGTTTGAACACAGTTGCAGACATATTTTCTTCACAGATTTTAAGGCTTCCCTGAAATTGTAGCCTCTCTGTTTACCAAAATGTCAAGAAATACTAGGTTGGCTGGTGTCAGAATTGACTTTTTAGTGCTGATCTGAAATCTGTGGTAGAACATAAGTGAACAATAGGCAATGACATGCAAGTGGACAGCTTTGCAACTCGTATGCTACATGTTTCGCCTCTCCTGAGGGTGAAGAAAAGACAGCAAAACCAGTCAGGTTAAGTACAGGGATATTGTGTGCACATGTGGAAAGAAAACAACAGTTGGACACAAAACCAAGAGATAAGTTTTGAAGGGAAGGAATGAACTTATTTCTCAAAGGAGCCCCACAATTTATGATCAAGTTAGCAAATGTCAAATAATGGACCTGTAAAGGGGGCAGGTGGTTGTCAAATCCAGCAACTGTATTTGCATTTGCACTGAGTTTTCCAATGAGTGAGTCATTACAGTTTTTCAGAAGCTGTGATGCCAGGCAGAGCTTCATGTGGAAATAAGACTTTGTTAAAAATATACTTGTTAAGCATTTCCTCTTTACATCTGATTCACGCCTCAGTGGATGTCATAATATTTAAATGGTTGCTTACTGTTCAGAGTGTGTAAAATGCACAGCTTGGGAATGTACTTAGTCACTTGTGCAGAACTGTAAGTCAAGGGCAAAAGGCAAGAGTGAGTTTCCAGGCTGAAGACTAAACTGCTGGATGAAAAACAATAAGGATGGTGTTGGATACAGACGCACAGCACCACTCATACATCTTAAACAGATCTTTGTCAGGCACAAGATCACACAATCCCCACAGTAATAATAAAGCAGCATGCCTTCTGTTTTTTACACACTTCTCCCTTTGAAGAATAGTTTTTAGGAGCCAAGTCTTCTGACAGATTTGACAAATTTTTATTACTGTGTGTCCAGCACAAACAGTTCTTCTCAATATACTTAGAGAACAGCAAAAAAATCTTTTAAAAAACACAGAGGTGCTTTCAGCTCCAGTCAAGTGAGATTAGTCAGTTTAGTGCAGCTGCATGGCTGCAGTCGTTAATTGAGAGCCAAGGGAGACCTATTCTACAGAGAGCAGAGTATTTTACAGCATATCTCAGATAAAACATCTTCTGGTCAGTATTAACTCCCAAGCCTTGTTAAACAGCATAATTGAAAGAAAAATGTCACATAATTTTGCTCCTAAATAATTGATGGCGGCTGAGCACTAGACAAAAGGCCTGATTCTCCCTCCCCTCTCTAAGGCTCTCCAGGCCACGTCTGCAGAAACCTGCCTGCAGTCAGTGGAATTTATGGGGGTGTAAAAATATTGTAGCTGATAAGAGAAACAGGCTGGGTACATGTCTGCACAGCTTTTGTTTACTACAGTATTTCTATTCTTTTAAGTTTTCATTGCCCCGTTTTCTTTTGCTAAATACATAGATGTATTCAAGAGAATAGGGGAAAATACCTTCAAATATGCAAATAAAAGACATAACTGACAACTTTGTAACAAACACTGCTGGCATGTCTGCTGTGCTTAAAGCAGCTTAAGGCCTAAAGAAATCTAGGATTAACTTTTCTGTTGAGCGTCATTTTCCAACAGAAAAAAAAGCGCAAAATCAGGTTACAAGCTAAGAACACTTAAAAGAGAAAAAAGAAATACATTTTTCTTGTATGAAAGGACAGATGGACTTTAGAAAGAGAGATTTTAAATAGTTCTTTTTTCATACAGGAATTTTGAAAGCAATTCTTTACCGACTTAGGAATCATTTCCTCTAATGCTAGGGTGACCTTTCTAACTTTTTGGCTTCACAGAGGGCCTTATTCACAGCATGCAATTCATACATAGCTATGAAATTTTGCATAATGCAAGTGACACTTCTTGATCCATTTTCCTCTTCTTTCTCTTTCTTGTGAATTGCAGCTGTTACATCTGTAGCAGTTTCCATAGTAACAGTCAATTTTGGACGTTACTAAAGGGTGGGAATGAGTAGCTTGAGAGTGATTGACCAGGAAATAGGTTTAAAATGAACAATTATAAAACATTTAGAGGCTACTAGGGAAAAAAAAACAACCACCACTGAAAAATCTTAAAGCCTTTCCAGCCTCTTACAGTGTTAACCCAGCCTTCCAAAACCACCCCAAACAGCAGTTCTGAACACATAAATCATTAACACTGTGACCTGAGGTTTGGCAGCTTGATGAAACAGTGGTTTCTACTGTGAAGATTATGGCAGTGTAGCTTGGCACTAAATTTTAACACGAAAGAGTCCTGTCATTTTGCAATCATTCCTCTTTCTCTCAGGAAGTGAGCTTGTCCCAGCAATGTCTGTGACGGAATCGCATGCAATAGCATTGAGGTGATCTGTGCAGGCGTGGCAGTGATCTCAGTGCACTAAGATTTAATAGTCATTACATGGTAGTTGCATGGCACTTTTTTTTTCCCCCCAAAGTCAACTTTAGGGACCAACATCTCAGGCTCAACCACCACTGTCTTAAAGGGGTGCTTATATGCAATTGGCTAAAGCTGGAAAGAAGAACAGCAGTATTAAGAACTGATAGAAACCAAAAGAGCCTGGAAGATGGTTTCAGAGAGTCTACCATGACTGTTGCATAAGCCTTCCCCATGGGGTGAATACTCACTAGAAATAACTGTTGCAAATAACTTCAAAAGGAAAGACAATAGAGGAGAGGACAGAGATTTGCTGGCTTAGCAGCTAAAACTCTGGACCTTTCACCTCTGGATCCATGCTGAATGCCCAGCTTGAATTTCTCAGAAAAAGTATTTTCTACTTCAGAATGGAAAGAACTTACCATACATAATTGGAAGTGATTTAGGATAAGGAGCTAGAATAGTAGTTTTATGGGGTCGTGACCTTTTAACCTGCACATTTTGTCATGGTGCTTTTTACAGCTGGTGACATTTAGTCCAGGGAATAATTTCTCTTGACATGTTTTTGTTTTGCTTTGGTTTTGGTTTTGTAGCAGGAGCACATAGATACTTTTCGTGATAAGTGTTTAGATGCCCTAAATTTAATCATTAGAATGTTGATTATCTAGCTAATCTTTACATAAACGGAATTCTGATTTATTGTAGCAGATAAATTACAATGCAAGCACATATCTGAAATCAGCATTACAAAGTCATGATTGAATTTCCATGGAAAGAAATTCTCAAGCAGACTAAATAGAGAAGACAGATTGTGTGCTCTAATGCCTGCCTGGTGGGGATAGACTATATGGCGGTTCCAGATCACCCATAAGTCTTCATTTCATGTGATCACTGTAGATACCTGTTAGAAGACTGAAGCAAATCATGTGAATGAGCCTAGAAAATAACACTTATTTCCTGTTATCATCCTTTGCATTATGCAGTTGTTGCTGTATAAATGGCTTGGCCCTGTCTCAAGTTGTGCAATTCTGTCACAGCTGGGTTTCTATGTAGGAGATGAAGACATTTGGAAGCTCACGAGCCTGTATCTGCAGTGTTTGTGAACAGCAGCTTTAGTTCAATTGTCAACAAAGCCTTCACTTAAGTCTTCACCAGAACAGACACTCTGTTACATGCAAAATTAATGAACATATTTATGCAAACATATATACAAATTTGTAAATAAAAGCTAGGGCTTAAGGGTTTGAAAGAGATTTCAGCTTATCCTGATACGGCTTTGCCAACCTTCCGAAATACTATGATGAGAAAAAGAAAAGCATCTTAAGAAACAAATGAGCAGAAGTTTAGCTCTATGAATCACAATAGCTTAGGGAGAGTGGGAGAAGGGAAAAAAAACCACGAAACTTAGGGAAAAAGTGAAGTACAACAAGATGACTGGTGAAAAAAGTGCTTCACTTTGTGCAGCTTGGCAAATGGAAGAACACAAATCATTGCAAAGGAAAAAACACTGTTGGAAATCTCTGGAGATTGACTTCACATGGCTAATTTACAACCACATACCGCATCTGTCACTTCTACAAATCAATGAGAGTGCCTACCCTTTAATAGCACAGGGTCACTGGTAAAGGTTGCTTGTGTCGGCCATACAGACGAGACCTTTCAGGATGTCAGAAAAGAACCTCAGTGACGCACATTAACACCCACATGCTCCTTTATGTCACTTCCAATTTACTTTATCTTAAATTGTCAGCTAGCAGAGCTCACTCCCATATTAATAACTAGAGGTTTGCATCCAAGCCAGGAAAAATAAACCCTGCTGATAGCTCCATGAGGCAGCTGGCTTGCTTTAAGGAAAGCCAAAAGGGAAAGATTGAGCTCTTAGTCCTTCTTAGTAGAGTCTGCAATATTAAGGAAAGGAAAAAGATGATATGACTTACAGATGGCCCATGTGTAGCGTATAGAGAAACTTTTGTATTTTGTTATTTTCTGTAGATACTTTTCAATAAGAGAGTGATTCAGTTCTTTTACAGTACTAGAGTACAAAAGAAGACAGTAAGGTCACCTATTAATACAAAATGTTCCCATGAGCTGGAACAAGTTTCCCCAGTCCTGAGTTTATATTTCTGCATGGTATTTCTAGGTATTTAATCCTCTTTCTTACGCTTTTTCCAGTCTTACTGGAGAGACTTAACAGGTTTGATTCACTTTTTGAATTCAGCTGGTGGAAGCTGAGCTGTGGGGTTTGGTGCTGGAAATATTATTTGGGTAAATCAACAATGCCAAACGCATCTCAGCCCAGCTAGCAGGCAGTCCCCCAAAGCACACACCTATGCCTGCTCTTTAATAGCACAGGGCAGGATGCAGAGCAGAGTACCTGGGAGAAGTGCTGATGCAACCAGTCCCATAAGTGTACTTTGCCAGGGCTACTCCTGCAGGATCACAGCTATCCATTGGGGGAAATAGCAGAGGCCCTGCAGCACTCCCCGTGGTAATTGCAGCTTCCTTCTTTCTTGTATCTAATCAGGTGAATAAAAACCTAGATTTTCTTTCCAGGCTCCTCACCTAAGGAACATTTATCTACAATTTTGACAGAATCTGCACACGAGAACCTTGCTTTTAGAGGCAAAACTTGAGCGTGTTCATGGGAAATCTTAGAAGTGAATGTATTCCTGTTTGGATGGTTGTTAAGCCTGCTCCTTGATAATTTCTTTGGAATCATTCCCTATTTGTAATTTTCTTAACTGCAGCTGTATCCCTTCGGTCATATTATTTTCAAGATAAAGCATCCTGGCACATTTTTTCTTTTTGTATGGAATCCATTTCATGGCTCCGATGTCGGCAAGTTTTATCACCTACCGAATTGTCTTCTTTTCCCGGTTATTTATAAATACGTAAAATGCATAGATCTCAGTAGCAATCTTGTGGCATCCTTCTCTTTGATAAAAATGACCATTTATTTCTATATTTTATTTCCTATTTTTAATACATTTTTATTTCTTGGCTTTGTCTACTCTCCTATCTTGTAACACCTTTGGAACCAGCCTTTGATGAGGAGCAAGGCTGAAAGTTTTTCTGAAAGTTCAACTACATAGTATCAGCTAGCTCATGCTTGCCCACACATACTAAGTGTTTTCTTCAGAAAATCTAGTGGCTATACTAGCTATGACTTTCAGCTATAAAAGCGACGTTGATTATTTCCCAGTAAGTCATATTGATCACAGTGATCATTAACTCCCTTTTTTCATCTTTCTGGAAACAAGTTTTAATGGCCTGAAGTTTGACTTTCAAGTATGTGGTTTTCAGGATTACCCTTGAAGCACCTTTAAAGGTTGATGTCACATTTGTCATCTTCCTCTCCTCTAAAAGGTAAGTTAAATATGTCTGCCTCATCAGCAGTCACACTTTTGGATTGCAGAATAGACATACCCTAAATAGCAATCAATTTAGCAACTGGATGCATGTCAGGATGGCAAAAAAGATTGAACTAGCTGCCATCTGTGAAATGTTAAGAGAGGACCACGTAAACCTCTACAGAGACAGTTGTAACATTTGTTCAGACTCTTAAACTTCTGGTAAGAATTAGCTCTATTCATGTACTTCTGCTGAGGTGACTGAGTCTTGCATAGGAAATAATAACTGACCTAGCTGTCAATAATCTAAGCTACATGCATTTCACAGCAGCTGATCTACATCAGGTGGCAAACAGGTGGAGAAAGTGGGCTGTAACCGCATCTGACAGAGATGCCCCAAAATAAGGATGTTATGGAAGTGATTTATAAGTTGTTGTGAAAATTTTGCCCCTGGATTTACTTCTATTAGCCTGGTCTTTACTATGCTGGTGTAGTCACACTTTTTGATGTGATAGCAGAACAGAAAAAAAACTTGCAGAATTGTCATTGCTGTTGTTGACAACAAAACAGGATATAGCTCTTCTCCTGCAGTGAAGCAAAACATTTTCTCTGCTGGAGTGATTTGCAAAGTATACAATGTGGTATTAATGAAAAAATGTACAGCTATGAAGGACATCTCTGGAATTTTACTTTTTGAAACTGAATGCAGATCTTCAAGCAGTTATTTCTGCTCTCAGGCTCCAATGATATCTGCTACATTCACACTGTGTCTTGGCAGACAAAGGCTACAGATGAAGGCAGAGGCTGATGCTGTTTAGAATAAATTTCTGGGCTTCTTTATATTATACCATTATGTCAGCCCAGATTAAAAAATCGGTTCTTCAGCAAACCTTTCCTCAGGATTTGCACCACAGACTGACTGTATTGTACTGTGGTAACCACTGTAATTAAGGATTCTTGTTTTACTAACAAGTACTTTGTCATGAATGTATATTTTGTACAGTGGATGCTGCACTGATGCTGGGCATTTTGGTCATGTTTTCATTTAAACTCTCAGGAGTTTTCAACCTAATACAACCACACAGGGGATCAACAGGGAGAAAAAGAATAACACATAGATGCAATAAGAAAGACACAGTTACTGTTGTCTGTGTGGGTAGAGTCTAGTGTTTGATTAGTCCGTGTTGCTGTTTGGTTTCATTTCTCAACAATGCTTTCCAAAATGACAGAGAGGTACATGAACTCTTCAAGAAGTACAGCTGGATACATCTGCTTGGCAGCTTTAGTGACCTATACTCAGCTTTTACTCAGTTGTTCTCAGTATAGTGTTGTCACTTGTTAAGGCCAAGTTGACAGTCTTAATCAAGCCTTACTATCTTTGGTTCAATTAAATCTCTAAAAATGTACTACTTATTTGTGGTTAAGGTAGAGAAACTGTTCCTAATTTTTTCTTTTCTTGCACTTGTAGTAATTGAAATCTGTTTGGGATAAAGCATTGTTAAAAATAATTTATCTCACAGGAAATCAACACATTTGCTGAAATCATGCTAAACCATACTCTCACAGAGGAAATGAACACTGAAGGTGAGGTAAAGGCAATCAATGCAGTTCAGAGATAAGTGCATCGTATCAGTTTCAGCTCTTGCATTGTCTTTATCCAGAAGATGCTTTGTACAGGAGCAACCCTGATATATCATATTGAAACCCATTAATTTATTGAATTGTTAATAAATGCAAAGCTCTGAAACCACAGACAATGGCTGGTGAGACATGTAGAAACTTTGTTCAAAAAAAATGGTCTTACATTGCAAACTTTCCTTTTTTACCCTGCTCCACTGGCACTTCAAGGACTGATAATGTTCCTAATGTCTTGTATGGGACAAGTTGCTTTCTTGTGCCAGATAACCTTCTTAGGGCCAAATACACTATACAGGAGACATAAGCTAGGATAAACAAGAGAGCAAACTGCCCTTTAGGTTACACTGTCTGCAAAAAAAAAGAAAAAACAAAACCCCACACAATTAAAAAAAAATGGTCTATTCAGACACAAACAGCTTTGGGTTAACAATAACTGCGTTAGAATTACAAGAGTCCTGTTTTATAAATTTTTGTCAAAGAATTATATATTTTTTAATTTAGGTGCCTAAGAAAAATAGGTATTTTCTGTATTTCTCAGATCTCTTGCCTAGAGAGTACTACTTTATTGTTTCAGACCCAGTTCTTGCTGTTCTATCTTTTTTCTTAATTCAAAGTGCTCCAAGGCTTTTTTTTTTCCCTCTTCCTTCCTTCTATAGTTTTTGATGTTCTCTAGAGAATATAGGCAGGTGTATAATATCAAATTTTATCTGTGCATCACCCCTGCTCAGCATGATCCCACAGAAGAAAATGGAAAGAATAATTGACAATGGTCAAGGAGCTAAAGGCTGAACTTGATCCATAATTAAACAATACTTTCACATGGCTGAATGAAGAGCAAGCAGCTATCACTGCTTTCTGACGTTCTTTTATAAGACCCATCTCCATTTGAAAGCTCACTTTAAAAGTGGGTTTTTCCCTGCTAGCATTTTCAGCAAAATTTTACATTATGCTCTAGATATTGAAACTCATTTTTTCTTTTATATATACTCTGATGCTTTTTCATTTTTTGATGCCAAATATTATGACATATAAGTGAGAATGCACTGAACTTCAAAGAAACACTGCCACAAACAACGGAAGAATTGATCATCCTTTACCCCCACTCCTAGGAGGCAGGAGGAGGAACTGCCCCAAAGAGATCTGCACTCCTCACTTGTTCGGGGTGCTGTGGAAAAGAAGACGTACAAGGTGGCATG
Organism: Gavia stellata; assembly: GCF_030936135.1. Classification (NCBI taxonomy): domain Eukaryota; kingdom Metazoa; phylum Chordata; class Aves; order Gaviiformes; family Gaviidae; genus Gavia; species Gavia stellata. The sequence goes on from NC_082637.1 coordinate 67,459,345, forward strand.
GGCTGGCTGAAAAAGTGCTACCCAGAAGCAGTATGCTCTTCAAGCATCCTTGGGAAACTGGCAAGTGTCCTGGAATAGCGTATCAGAACAAAATAAATCCAAAGCCAAAACCGAAACCTGAGAAAGTATACGTATCTGCTCCTATTATTTGTGCTCAAGAGGATAGCCCTGACCTCTTGAACAGATTCCTACTGTCTCCTTGCATGCAAAATTAGTTCTGGGCACTGCCACTGTGATCCCAAACTTTCATTCTTTCACTTTGGATGCAAATCAGAATTCACAAGCCTAGCGCAAGCCCCAAAGGATCTCTCTCTGACTACAGGTGCTCTCAACACCCACCTTGGAGGTGAGGTTCTCACTGTGGAGGTTACTCAAGAAGTTATGATCTTTCATGATTTGTCAGGCCTAGCCAAGGCCTGACAAAGTAGATCACATTAGGCATAACCTAGAAAAAATGTGTCAGCTCCACCTAGATGAAACAGATACTAAATAATGGCTTTTTCTGAGTGGGTAAGTGCAGCAGTGGGAGAAAGATTAAATCGCATAACTGGTCTTGCTCAGGTTGTGTTTACAAAGAACAATGAGTGTCTTCTGCCTGCTAATCCTTGTGGTACAGGTCACCTGTCCATTTGTTGACAGGTATTGTCCAAGAAGACTTGTTCTGAGTGAATAAGAATTTTTGCCCATGTAAAGCTGGGCAATACTTTCTATCTTGGCCATAAAAGCCTTTGCCAGTCACTTAGAAAATAGACCTAGGATGCGCTATTGTGTACCAGATAGCTACAAAACCAACATCTTTGCCATATTAACTTCAGTTCTGTTAATATATGCTATTTTGAAAAAAACGATTGGAGGGAAATGGTACAACAATTTATTTTTAAAAAGTAGTACAGTAATTCTGAAAATTATTATTTTTCTTTGCAATTGTTCCTAAAATATTTTTGGAGGCACGCACCCCCACTCTATTTCAAGGAGGAAAATATTAATCAAGAAAAGCTCTGGGCATGAACCAAACACTTATTCTTTTTCTTTCCACTTTCACAATAATAAATTCTTCTGATGTATTAGAATATTTTAATTCCTGCTTTTCTTTTTTACTTAAAAAAAATCTATTTTCATAAGTGTGTTGACTTGTATCCCTTTCACGTGGTTCTTGGATGTCATTTACATAGCATACATATTACTAAAGAGGATAAGCTTCAGGGTATTCATGATTTCCTGGACCTGGAAATAATGGTACTAACTGGTGGTAGTGACGGTGCTGTTACTGCAATGCTTATGAAAAAGCAATCTTTGGGTAAAATCAAACTGAATGTTTTAGTAATACTGCAGAAAAGCTGGGCCTGTCTTTTTTCCCCAGTCCAAATTCTGTCACGTCTTCTTTAACCCAGATGTACAAAAGAGGTGTTCATACATACCAAAGCAATGGTCTTTTTTGATTCTGTGATGTAGAAAACATGAAAAGAAATTTTGGCCTCTGGGATTATTTGTTTTCCTTTCTAGAGAAGAAAAGGAGAGTAAAGAGTATTATAAAAGCAACCACTCAGAACGGAGCAGAACTTAAGCATGAAAGCAAAAGAAAAAGAGGAAAACAAATAATCACAATGAGGCAGAAATGAAAAGACTTAGAGGAATCTTATGTCTGTGTATTGAGATAGCATTCCTTTGAAGGTCCAGTGAGTATTTTCTGATAAACATTAATACATAAGCAGATTTAGCTGTAATAAAATATATCTGACACTGCTGTAAATACTTCACCTGCATTGGCATATTAATTAGGTATTGTGTTAGTCCTAAGACATTAAAGAATAAAAAACCTATGAAGATTACTGCCACTTTAAGAGAAAGCATTTACAGGCCAGAAGGTACAAAGTAGTAGGCACTGAATTTACTGTAATGGCTAAGACACAGCACCTGCTCTGAAGAGCTCCTGTATCTTCAGTGTGAAGATATAATGAGATCTTAACAGTGTGGAATATAGCCTTGAGAGGAAGGCTGTAAAATGCTGTGATTAGAAAAAGAAATAACAGGGCAGAAAACAAGATAATTGACCGTAGAGAAGATAGGAAAGAAGCAAAAGCAAGATTAAATGCTAACAAGGAACCTATTTCTGGAAGATATGGTCACAAATGATTGCCCCCTATTTCTTTTAGAAGCAGCTTAGAATTGGTTAATAAGTGTAGGGTAGGTGTTGTGAAAGCATATGATGTGGATTTAAACCACACTTTTGATCAAAAAGATTCAAATAATTGATTGTGGGAAGCAGAAAGAAATAAGGCAGAAGGAAAAATACTCAGCTTCTTTTATTTGCTTAAAGGATGAAGCCATCCTAAATAAATAATCTCCCCTGATTTGTGTTGAGTAGTAATGACATTTTCTTCCCCTGGCACTGAAGCGTGTTTTACAGTTTCAGCAGCACTCTGTGTTTAAATCCTATTATTGCCTACCAGAATAAACAAGAAGTTTAACACGATTATTTGGGATGTTCCACTTATTTAAAGCTGGATTTGTTGCTACGTCTATCAATAGGTTCAGCATTTTCTTAGACCGTAAGATAGACAGTGAGCATCTGTTTGCCTTTCTATAATACCTAGAGTGGTGCTTGATGAAAATTATGCTGGGTTCAGGGAGAAATTTTCTCAGAATATTTTTAAGGCCTATTTCTAAATTTACTATTCCTGAGAGTTGTGACTTTTGGAAAATGGGGGATAGTGAGCATAACACAACAAATAATCTTGAACAGAGGTTTAAGAGGGAGGAATAAGGCACGTATATATTTGCAGCAGTTCCTCTGAAGCAAAGGGTAAAAACTCTTGAGCACTTCAGGCATATGCTGCTTCTGCCATCCTTAGTTTATACAGGCAACAGAGTGACTGCATTTTTTGTTTCAAACTGAATGCTTAAAAGTAGGCGTGCAACACAGGGATAGCAAGTCCCATTGAACAAAATGCTGGAGACTTTTTCAAGAGTAGAAGGATGGTAATAAGTGAGGCTGCCTAACACTGGATACCAGTCTTTGAGCATCCTGTCCACAATGCCTGTGCTGAGCTGCAACTACATGAACCCCTGGGAAGCTGAAGTATTCCCATTTCGAGGTGTTTGGAGAGGCTGAATGGATGTTTCTTCTTTTTAAAGTGGATCATGGTGTTATAACTGGTCATCAGATGAGCTTTTTAATGTGACTGCTTCTGCTAATAGGTCCTGTAGCAATGCTCTTTTCCTCCTGTGGACGGAGCAGTGAATGTGTGACCACTTCTGGACATGACCAGTTCAACCCTGTTGCGAGTTTTATGGTTTGGTTTATTAAATGCCATCAAGGACCCTAGGGAGGGGAAAACCTGTGCCCTTTTCCAGAGGGCTGGGTGAGGGTCAGGGGAAAAAAGCAGCCTCCCTCTGGCAGGGCTCTGCAGGGTGAGGGTGGTCATCATCCTGCATGCTTCCAGCTTACCCAGCAGCTCGTCCTCTCCTCTTCAGTGCCACCGCCACTGCCCGTCCCCCACCCCGGGAGCCCTGCAGGACCAGAACATTCATAAAGCAGGTAGATGGCTAAAAAAAGCCCCGTTAACCATTTAAAAAATGTGATTTCCTCCTAATAGTACCACATTTCTGGAAAGCAGTGCTCCAAAACTCATTTAGGTACCACAGTCTCATTGATTTTCTTAATATGTATATATCTCCGTGAACTTTTTCACTCATTAGGACCCATTAGCTAATTTACGGCACGGTATCGTAATCATTAGAGAGTTATTCATTGCTAATTGAACACGTAAGACTTCTGCAACTCATAATGGAGTAAATTTGTCTAACATATTGTCTATTGATAATTTTCCTTATTTGTTAATTTTATAGTACATGTTGTAATTTAAGCTTGTTGTCTGTTAATATACAAATGCTATGTCATAGCTATTTGCTTTCGAAACAAGCAGGTTTGTGCAATTTGGAGGGAGGAGGGGGTGTACTAAATTTTTGCTAGAGGGTTTAAGCTGGCTACTGCCGGTAATTTGCCCAAACTCTCTCAAGCTTGAAGTCATCAGCTGGCAGGTAGTGAAGTCTGCTGCTAATTTTGGTTCTCTTTTCTGATTTGAACTTAAGAGCCTGGGACTGTGGATCTTTTTTTCCCATTTTATTCTTAGAAACCATGGTGCATAGATAATGTAATAATGCACTAAAAATGTTCTTTTTTGTAGGGAAAGTTGCAGCTTAACATAGATTAAATTCAGGACTGAATGCAACTGTACTCAAAAATTCTTTTAGCTCTTATTAGCAACATTGCACATTTTCTCGTGCAAGGTACCAGTATAGATGGACTTCACCAAGTTTTGATACCTTATTAGGATTGCAGGATATAGGTATTAGGATACTTTATATATATAGGTATTAGGATACCTTATTAGGATTTTGACACCTTATTAGGACTGCAGTGCCTGTGTGTTTAAAATTATAGGGCATTACCAGCATAGAAAGAGAAGTCCGTGAAATCTGATGTGATGCCACGATGTGATCCCATACCAATGCTTACATCAGTTGGCTCATCATATTAGAAAAAGTAATCCTGACAGCAGTCCTTGCAGAAAGTTGTACTAACATATTTATGCTGTTTATGGTAGTTTTCATTTAAGCCTACTTTTTTTGAACTACATTTTGCCTGGAAACTGATCTTTCAGGCCTAAGTTTTATTCAAGAATAACTGGGGTTTCATTTTGCTTTTCTATCATCTCTGGTCATGTGGCTTTATTTCACTTTATCATGTTATTGTTACGTTTTATATAATAGCACAGGAAACAAAAACCTCTTCTGCCTTTTTACAGAGAAGATTTTCCTTTGGAAGGGGAGGTGGTTGGCACTCTAAATTGGCTGCAGCAATTTGCAGGTAAAAATGGCAAAGATGGGTGAGATATGAATTGTATCTCCTCAGTGAATAACACCTATGATCTTCAATATACCACAGAAATTCAGACATCTGTTCTGTTAAACTTCTGATTGCTTGAAATTGTCCTTACACACAAAAACCCCTGTGACTAGAGTATGTGGGTATCTTTAGTGCTACAGTTGTCAGCTCTAGTTAGATATAATAGAGACTGACTGTAATGTGCTTCAGAGAACCTTAAATGAGGAAGTCAGTGCTGTCTTGAAAAATAGAAATTGCACGTGCCTCTGTTACGATATTCCAATGGATATAATTGAATCTCATCAGGTACTTCTATTGTCTGTGCTAGATTCCGTTTTGCAAAACTACGTGTGTAAAATATCTAAATGTCTTATTTATATTTCAGTGGTTGGAATCTTTTCAGGTCATCACCTCAGAAAAACAGTAAAAAGGTTTGGACCAAGATTTTAAAAACTGCCTTTAACAGCCAGTTTTGCATCTCCTCAAATTGGACCTGATTTTCAGCCCTTTAGAACTGAGGATTTCCTGAACAGTGTTTTTTGAGAACAGGCTTTAGACTGCCTTGAGGTTATATCTGCTTTCAACCTTAAGTTGTGGCTTTTACCTCTGAATTCCATTTTTTTTTCGGAGCATCATATTCTGATTTGCCCTAGACATCATTCATCAGTCTTGGTCTAAGTCTGACCATGATACTTAGCTGACCAGATTTCTGGTGTTGATTGCCTGTTGCTTCCACTCAGTTGAATGACACCACTTTTCCATTCTTGCAAAGAGAGTCTTTGCTGAAATGGATTAACTTCATTCAATGATTAGGTGATCTTGTAGACATTTTTCCTGTTTTTCTTATATTATTTTTATATTTTAAGAAATAGATTTTTACTGAATCACTGTCCTTGAATATTATAATTACACGTTCTCTAATACTTCAGAGAAAATGTGGAGGGCTTAATAGAGGGGTTAAATTTACTTGATATGCGGAATGTTTCTTAAAACTTACCACATTAGCATCCTGTACTCCATCTTCTATCCTCCAGTCTTTGAGGAAGTACTATATGATATGTGCGCATCCTAAGTCATCACTTCTGACACACTGGAAGATAACAGGTAGATTTGTCCGGACTTTCAGTTAATTTTCAGCTTCAGTGATTTCCTTGCCAGTCACTGGAAGATTTCTTCCATCAAGCAAGAGGTAATACTTCTTCTTACACTTATATTTATGATACTTCTGTTCTGGTTTTGTTTTACTTCCTTCTGTTCCTTTGGTGTTCCCTGTGTACAAAACTTGCATGAAATGCAAATTATAGCAACATTGGTTTTCCATTTCCCCAATCAGTTTTAGTTAGATGAAAACTGTGAGGTATTTTAAGTATCAACAGGCAATGCAGAACTGACCTCAGCAGGTAAAAATGTAGTGATGTTTAGGGATCAGGAACCAGCCCTGCCCCCAGGTTGCAAACAAAGCTGCAGAGCTGCCTGCTGAGAACCTTCTCTACTTGGGCAGTGCCTTCCCCCAGGCGTCAGGCAGACTAACCACTCAGCTTGAAAATGCCATAAACTGGGTTGCTGGGGTAACTTACTGCATAAGAAAGATTCTGTTGGTGCATACATACAATTATGGCCTATCTTCATTCCTATTTTTAGTTACATTAGCCATGGCCTCCCTTTTAGGGAGTAAATGAGGAGAATATTATTAAAATAAAGCCAAAGCTGCTGCAAATATAGACAATGATGCTGCTAATTAGACTCACCAATGCAAAACCATTCTGTAGGAGTCTCCCCAACCATCATATTTTGTGTCTGTAGGCACGTACATATGTGTGTATGTTCATGTATAGATGTATGCAGAATTAAATCTGTGTTACAAGTTCAGTTATTCAATTATGCTCTATTATAATAATAATAAATAAGTGTTAACACCTAATCTATTATCTAAATACAAACCAAGCTCTGCAGTGACTCTTCAGTCCTTTTAAGTGTACAACTGCACTAGACCAGTTTAAGGAGAATTATCTAAATTAGACAGGTTTAAGCGACAGGAAGTAATATACCAAAGATCAAGGAAGATAGTGCCATTAGTAAAGTGCTTTCCCTATGTTAATCACATTCTAAACAAACAAGGTCCTGCATTGCTGTAAGAAATGCAGTAATGTAAAAATAAGTTTAAATTGAAAGCAAACTTTGTTTGAAAATGACGGAAGAGATTTGATCCTTTACATATTCTGATGGAAAATTAAAGCAAGAAATTACAGAAATTATTTCATTCTTGCTTTCTGGTGAGACAGTGATCATTACAAAGAAGGTTTAGTTTAAAATCCTGTCAGCTAGTGTTTGTTTACTTGACATGTACATTAACATTCTCCAATGGAGGTTTCAGTCAAGCGGAAACAAATTGTTAAGATTATCTTGCTCTGTTTCAATTTGGTATTTGCAGCTTGCCTAGTGGAATTTCACTGTTCCGGTACTGCGGTGTTTTTTAGAGTTCTGTTAAGATGTATTGGCATGTGACTTGGAAGTTATTTTTGTTTCAAAAGTATTATATATTAAATATTCCTACATGATCAAGTGAAAAAAATTATCAACATCTTCTAGTTCCTAATGAAGTGACTCTCATACAAAATCACTGTTTAGATTTAGTATTAAACATATTTTCAAAATTAACCGCATTTATTTGTCCTTTGCCTATTTGGGCTGTAGAAAAACGTGCCTCACCTTCACTGTAAATCCCACACACAAACAAACAAAATCTTTATACTGTGGTATAGTCTAATCTGTCCAATGTAGCCCATTAATGCCACACGCACTAGATTAATTTCTTTAATCCACTCCTTTCTCCGAAGATAGACCTTAGGAACTACCACAGAGGACAGCAGGATTTGATTCTTACGCAGGTTGGAAACAGTATCCAAAGTCAGGGCTGCTCCATACTGCATCCTATGGCAGCCAACCTCCCACATCAGAGGATGGGCTTGATGACCTCCACGTGAGTCCCAGCACCAGACCTCAGGGGGTCCCAGTTTGGTGCTGCCACATGAGCAAGGAGGTATCCCTGGCAGATAGGTTCTGAACCACACGCATGTCCAAAGCTGCTCCTGGCCATGAGGCTGGGCATGTTGGGGAGGTCTGAAAGGGGCCAGTGTCCCCTGGCGAGGTACCCCCAATGCATATATGTGAGCCTGTGCTGTGGTGCAGATGATGCTTTGGAACTGTCTTCAGCTGTAGGTACTGTTTTGGCTGTTTGCTCTTGGGGTTTGCCCTGAACCTGAAAGACCCGATGCTTTGCACAATCATGTCTTTCACTTCTAATATTGGGTGTTTCTAACCTAGTATCTCTGTACTCCTACTCCTTACTTCATTTTGCTGCATCTTCTTTGCATCTGAGTCCATCAGCTAGTCCTAAGCTATGTTACTGCAATATCTTCTTCAAAGCAGGTTTTTTCTTTAAAGATATATCTTCATAAGTAAGCATTTTCTTGGCCTTTCTTTTGCAAATTCTGTAAGATTTTTAATGGACACTAACAAGCCTTTAACTGGGTCCCAAAGATTAAAGTTAAAAACCCTAAGGTTCAAATTCTATTGCTCTCCAATTTTCTGACTTAAATCTTGTCGAAATTCATAATTATCTTTCTTTTTTTAAAATTAATCTAAAACCTTTTTATAGGCTAATGGTGTTTGGTACTCCAAATTACATAAAGCAAAACCCACATGGCTATAGTAAGATGAATAATAAAAAATTATTTTATAAAGTAACAACTTCAAATGTTATAAACTAACATCTTCAAGAATGAAAATGAATCTTTTTTAATGTTGTCTTGTCAATTCAATATAAAGTACAACTACACAAATTCTCACATCAGTAATTTATAAACTGACAGTTTGTTCGAAGGAACTCGGATATGTCTTTCTGCTTCCCTGAAAAGATTAATTTGCACAGAGTAAAGAGATCTACTTTTCCTAAGAGTTTGGCATGTTTACAGTGTAGACTACATAAATATTAGAAATGGGATGAAACAAAAGCCTTCACTGTGAATAGTCCCAAAGGTATAAGAACAACATCTTTTCATTTGAATCTAATGTCAGATCTGTAATTTTCTAATGGAGATAAACTAAAACCTTGACCTTTGGAGAAATTGAGTTCAGAGATGATTCTTTTTTATTCAGCACCATCACATTGATAAATATTGCTCAGTGCAAAGGGAGTCTTGATTTTTAAATGCTTTGCATTGGTTTTGTTACTCCTGTGCAGATATTTGTTTCTTTACTTAAAAAATATTAAAAAGTCATCTTAAAGGTGTTGCTCATCTTGTTTAATAAAGTAATTTTTAAAGGACTTCTTTGTGATTGCCTTATAACACCTTCACAAAATATATGCTAACCAGGGAGATCACCAATACCTCATCTGCACTTTAATAACTTTGTTTCTTTCTCTGATCATTATTTCATACTCATCCTCATATACAGAACACCTTTTACATTCTTTCTCTATCTGCATAGCTATATCATCATAATATTGTTTGTTTGAGAATTTTTTTGTCCTTTTATGAATGTTTATTGGCTGTATATACTTTCTTTGTATGTCTTCATACTTTTGAGACTAATGTGATCCAGGAAGTAGTCTTAGCAAAATTACCATATGCAAAGCTATTCTAATGATATCTCTGTCCTAGATGAAACTAGGAAATGTTGAAAAAAATCCAAGACAGTCAATAGCTGACTCCTAGGCTAGTTGGATTAACATTAGAAGCAACCTTTTAAACCATTTGGATGTCATCTAATATAGAAGTATAAGAAAAATAGTACTTTCACTTCTTAAAAGTTCATATGAATATTTTCTTTGGTTTTGTTTCACATGAAGTTGCAGTAGCATCTCTAAGTTTTGGGGGAGTTGCTTAAGCAAACCTGTGTTCATTAGAATTTTTCCAGGAATTCATTCTATGTATTTACTTTTTTTTTCTTTTCTTTTTATTTGAGCATAAGCATAAAAAATTACTGGAAGGTATTTTAAAGAAAAGATTAAGGCATGAAATAAAAACAAACAAGTATTACTGAAGAATCGTTTTGATTTCTAAACAGTGAGTATGCAAAGTGCAAACATAATTTTAAGAATCATATTCATTCAGTCAGGAAGATGAAATTATCTGTGCAAATAGTATGTCCAAAGGAAAATAATCAAAACACCTCTGATTTTATATATCAAACACACCATGTATTTTATGAACCATTTAAAAGATAATAATTACTTACAGAAATTACTCTATAAATAACAGGAGAACAGATACTCAATTTTTTTATAAACAATTTTTGTAAAGGTTTTAGCTGAAAAGAGACAAAACTTACTGGTCTTTGTCAAAAAATATTTGTCTGTTTTCAATGAGTGGAAAGCAATAACATCATTTGTCATGTTTTGCATTAAAATATTAAGATGAGTTCTGATACAGGATCATAAATCATCCCTAACTCATCTGAAAGGATGCATAGGCTTATGAACTCCAAAGACCTTTTTAATGAAACTGGCTGAATTCCAAATTTACAACCACACGCACATCTATGTTTCTTTTTATTTTGGTTCGTACTATAATCACCTTCATCTTTTAACCAATATTAAATGCCCTATGTTGCATCATGCCCTTGAAACTGCACCATTTAGAAGCAAGAGAAAAATTCAGTGTCTCACCTGTAGAAGACTACCTGACCCTTTTGAAGTAAAGGGAAATTTTTTGTATGGCAAATATATTTCTGCAAACTGCCTGTACCTGTGATAGGATGTGAATATGTTGACACAGTTCAGCTTTGCCATACTTCGTATTTGATCTGAACACACTCATTTGAAACAGTATATTACGCTATTACACAAAAAGCAAAAGCTCACTAATTATAATTACCCATATTACATTCAGGTAAAATACAGCAGATGTATATAACATTTTTTGTCTCCTTGGTTTTCAATGGCAAAAGAAAAAAGCTATAAATGATTCATACACGTAAACATAAATAATTTCTTTAAGCATACCCTTTCTTCTGAGCAGCAGCATTTAGCCTTAATGACATTTTTTGTCAGGACTACAGATGATATGCAAGAGTTTCTTTTGCTTGTTTTTTTTTTTGTTTGGGTTGGGTTGGGTTTTTTTGGGGGGAGGGGGAGTTGGTTGTTTTTCTTTCCAGGGGGGATATTATTCCTGGGGATAGTAAGCATTATAAATAGAAATAAAATACACATAGAATGTCTCAGTTTCATTTAAATTGTCTCACAATTGCCTTTATTATTCCAGCTGGCTTGGACAAAGAAAATTCTCTTTGTTAATGAGACCAACACAACTCATCCCATTGTACCAGCTCTAACCTAATAAATCAAATATTTGCACATCTCTCCTTCATGTTTTTCCAAATAGATTTTTTTCTTATGGCCAGAAACTCTAAAGTGGAATAGGTGTCGTATCTGAATACTTTAAGAAGTAAAAATGAATGGGAGGGCCTGTCTGTTGTTCCACACAGCAGGAAAGGCTAGTTGAAAATGTGCCAAAGACAGGGAGGATGTGAAGTACCTTCTCCCATTCATGCTTGAGTGTAGCTCTCATTAATGTTACCATCTTACAGTGTTATTAAAATGCTTCCTCCAATAATTTTTAGCAGGCTTCATTCATGTATCTCTAAATACTGGAAAAACAGCATGGTTGCTAGTGTTGGTGCAGAGACAGTGTCACTAACCTAGCTTAAAAATTGTGAGAATCTTATCCCAACATTTTAGCAAAGGACAGGGAAATGCAGAGTGGTGTTATGATTTCTTCCAGGCAGTAGGGTAAGCTAGACATTATCATTAACTCATGAATTCTTGAAATTCAGCAACATTCTCAGTGCAGTCAAAGTGCTTTCTCTAATCAGAGCATGCCTATGAAGAAAAACATTTCCAGTGCGAGACCTCTGATTTAACACACAAGAAAATTTGTTTGCTGCATCTTTTCATTTTGTGCCTGCAGCCCACCACTTAGGTTTTTTTCTTGCACTAATAAAGGAGTGCAAACACTCCAGGGATACATTCTGCCTTTCAAAAAGTCAGAAAACCCACAAAAGCTCTATTACAGTTGTACAAGTTGCGATGATGCATCTAAAGAAAAACACAGCAGAAGCTGCAGAAGAGCGCTGATGCTGGCAGAGGAGAACAAGAGCATCAAGCAAGGAGTCAGCATGTGCAGCTTGGGATGAGGCTGAGCACCCTGAAAGGCTGTCAAGAAGCTCGACATTGACAGCAATGAGTAGACTCTGAGTAAAGGAGGACCATGGTGGGAAAACGTTTCTTCAGAGAACTTGTGTGAGGAAGAGATTTACAATGGGGTTTTGAAGGATTATTTGGCTTGAATCAGCTTGGCCAGCCAGTGGGAAATCACACTACTTTTGCGGTTATCTCTGCCATAAATTACACAGCTCTGGAGCACCATGTACTGAGGAAAGCAGCATCTCCCCTGCTTCCCTGTGACCTAACCCACCATGTTCACTGTTCACTTGATTGGTAGGACTGCATGGCTGATATCCTTTGCTGGAAGAAGAGACCAGTGTGATAGAGAGAAGTAAGTTGCAAACTGTTTGTCATGGTTAGATTTATTGTTTTTTAGAGCATTTTTACACAGTGCATGTAGGCAACAACCTGTACTTCTGTGTGCTTAGAAACAACAAATGTGAAGGCTTTCCTCTTACTGTGACAATAATGCCATTATTTAAACACATGAGGCCATATTCGGCACTGTCTGTTGATGTAAGCACAGACTGCCCTTTCTCAAAAGCTTCACAAAATGCTGCCATACAGGATTGGCTACATTAAACAGGTATAGCATTCACTATGATAATGAGGTAATGCTGTGTTAGAATGGATAGCAAAGACTTATAGTAAACCTCCAGAAATATCCAGTATGACCTAAATGTTTCCAGAAGCCTGGATATCTCCTATAAGGGCATCTTTTTTCTAAAGTAGGTGTACTGTTTACATTTCATGAAGAAGATTGATTGAGCAATATGGGCCATATTATTTCAGTTGCCCAAAGTCAAAGGTGCAAACTTTGGAATTGGTCACAAAGGCAGATAAAAGTATACTTCAGGAAAACACAGAGGAATTGTATTTCCTCTTTAGAGACTCCCTTGTTGAATCATGCAGAAACTATTGATTATATTTCAAAGGTGTTTTTTTTTAAATACATACCAGTGACTTCATCTGTCTAGAGCTGTCTGAACTTCAAAGAGATTTGGGAAATACAGTAGATAAAAGGAATTTATGAGAAATAAATTATGTCACAAAAATGGCAGAAGTCTTTCCCCAAAAGAAGTGTCTTTTAATAGAAAGACTAAGCTTTTCCCTGCTTGTTGATGATCAGGAAGTTAAGACATAAACATATGTATGTTAATAAATAATTTAAAAGATAATTTTAAAATAATAATTTTCAAATTATGCATAAAAATCTGTCAGTTCTTTCATATTATTATGAAATATATTTTACCTTCTAGTTTGAATGTGTGTTATTAGTGTTTGCTAATTTAGATTTTTCTATCCTGAATACGGTCACATCTACCAAAAGTTGACGTGCACCTCCCTTATTCTCTCTGATGACATTCATAGAAAAACATGAAGAACCTTGAGGAAGCAAGGGCATCTTGTGCAGCATTTATTGCTTGTAATTAGAGAAAACTCCAGCAGTGTTTCACATTGAGCCAACAGCTTGAAGGCATGGAGGATATCCTGGGCAGCTCTGTACCCAAGTCCCTACTTTAAGTTAGGCAAAACAGTGATCAGAAAACTCTGTCCCAGGTGGCAGCCATCTCACTGAACCCCTGGGAAAGCAGAGAGATGTAAGCAGCCTCAGAATTTGTTTCTGTGGGGTCTGATGCTCATGCTTGAACCTTGCTCTAGGGGGAGGTGGGGATGCCGGAGCTCAGGTATGGGAACCTTGACTGACGAGCAGTGCCAGGAACCTAGCTGGTTGCCACACAAGCATAAGCATGTGGTGTGCTCTTCTAGCAGAAAAGTGGGTGCTTCTAGCCCTCACCAAAGGGTTGGCAGAAAAAGAATTTGAAAATATCAATATATACAGTGGCAATAAAGTTGCTGAGCATCTTTGTTTTCATCATTCACTAATAAGATTAAAGTTAAAAGACTTTCTGTTCATTAAAGAATAAGGTGAGAACACTGAAAAGACCACAGGATTTAAATGAAATATTAAATTATTTTGGAGTGGGAAGGTACTTCTTTAAAAATGTGGTAATGTGGGGATGAAGACTTCATCTTTCAGCACCACGTGAGAATAATTAATTTCCTGAGGTTACTGTAATGGAGAATAGCTGTAAACTCTGCTGTCCTAGCTTGATTGGTTTTTATGTTACTAGAAGTCCCTTTTCTGGGCTATTTGTACCAGGGAATTTTTTCTTCAACATTATGGCAAGCTGTCTGCTTGGGTGGTGGGGCTGGAGGAGGGGACAAAATGCATGGCACATGGCATGAGGGAAAAAGAGCTGCTGCTTTGTGCAGGTGAGGGTTCTCTAGGGATTTTCCACCTGCCAAATGCTCCCTAAATTTCCGACTCTATCCTCTGGATGTTCAGGCAGAGGCAGAGGCTGTATAAGAAGAGTAACAGTGGCATTCTGCTCGGTCTGCTTTGACTTGATGTGTCCGTGCTGGAGGTTCTCTTGTTTATTTGACACGGTTGACTCACGATGTCTGGATCGTGGCTTGTTTGTCCAGCTGGACTCTTCATTCTGGCAGATTTGCTTTCAAGTGCCATCTACCTCTGAGAAGGTACCTTTAGATCTGCTTTTAGTGAAATGGGTGGGGGAGGAAACTGACAGGTAAAATTGCTGCGGTATTGAAAAAAACAGACGCCGAGTGTGGTCTGTGAGAGGCAGTACTTCAGATGCCTTTTCACTGACAGGTTTAAAATGAAACATTTGCCCTTTGCCTTTGTCAGCCTGGTTCAGCTGTTTTTCAATGCTGTTAAAAAAAAAAAGAAAAAGTACCAGCCTCGCCTTCCAGTACCATTAACACGTAATCTGCTAAACTGCTAAAGTGGACACAAATTAGTCGATCTCATGTATATTTGTCCAACAAATCTACCAGCTGTTATCAAACTACTGGAGGGTAAATGTAAGGGATAAAAAATTCCCATAACTCACCTATGCCAGGAAGGGAGGAATCTTTCTCTGTAGCTTCACTCGAGCATAAGTGATGAGTCCAGGATGCGTTCTGGCACCACAGAGCTACTGAGGTGTGTGTTGCATCTCAGTGAAGCGTGTGAGAACAATGCCACATAGCTCAGGCTTGCCCCACAAACCCAAAATCACTAAGAGAGCTTTGGCACCCCAAAGTTATTTGCTGATTGTCTGCCCAGACCTCTGGCCCAATGACAAGATACCTGTGGCAAGGACCTGTGTAAGTTTTGCATTGGTCCACCAGGTCTGGAAGTAGTTCTGGGCAGCATACACTTTGGGGTTGTACCTTTGATTCCCTACCTTGGGCATTTCAGGTTGTTTAATTTAACCTCTGGTGGAAACCCTTTAGGAAGGAGTGTTATCTCCAGTCTTCAGTCTGTTCCAGACAATGTTTTTGATCTTTATTCTTTTTTTTCAACTTGTCCCCAGGGTTGCAGGCAACTTACTTTGTGAGTAAAAAGAACTGTTATTTCCTAAATGTTATTCCTCTGCATTATATGGAAGAAATGTAGGATGTAAGAAGTGCTTACCCTTTATAATGGATTTTCTTCCATTTGCTTCACTGAAACTTCAAGGACTGCATTTTGATTCTTCCTTCGTGTTTTTACCTCAGAGGTTGGCATGTTAGGGTTTTGAAACTAGAAAAGCTCTAGTCAGATCAAAAGAGGTGGCAAATAAGTACATTAAGTGCATAAAATCCTCCCGTTCAACATATATGTTTTATGGGAGCACAGCATCAGTGAATTACAGCACAAAATCAATGTAACTTACACAGCTTACACAAGTTCTCTCTACCCTGCTTCTACCTCTTCTCTCCTAGCATAAAATAAAATATAATAATTCTTTATGCATTTCTTAATAAATGCACTTCTGATATCTTTCTTATCAAATCAGTCTGACACTTTTCCCTGTCAAGCCTGACGTGCCATTAAACTGATGTGTAAAGATTTTTAAAAGCCTCACAAACCAACTTAATTTATACATTTCTTAATGGTGTAAAGTAAAAATGGCTTTTAAAAATTGAAACACTCTTACCACGTGTTTTAAAATCCATGTCTTTAAGGGGTGCAATGTGTCTTATTTTAATCTATCATAGTGACTGCTTCACTCATTAGTTGTTATCTCTGGTGTTAGAAATGTATAACCACTGTAACCATGAAAATTCAACATTCATCGTCCTGCCTAAGGACATGTTTATTTTGAAACAAGAACTACATCGTGCTTCATTCATGCAATATTTACATGGAACTAATTATGGATATAGTGAAATTTGCAGCCTCCATAATAATGCTAACTATTACACCTGCAAGATGATAATTTCTTGGTTTCTTTCTGAGAATGTCTGCTTCTGTATTCAAAAAGTTACACTTAATGTTCCCTAAAGAAATCCAGTGTTAATGAGTATAATAAATCAACTAAAAAATCCATAGATGTGGTTTTGTATGGGAAAGTAGTAGAAGTTATAAAATGTAACCATCAATTACTTTTGCCACTCCTTTCTATTCAAGAAGTTGTATGAGAAACAGAGACAGCTTTGGACTGCATTTGAACACCTTTGTGCTTGTGTGCTATTTGGTAAGGTGTTGGAAATGGCAGAAGTCATAACTTCCAGCAGATGCAACTGGGTCACATCAGGTCATTGTAACATTGATTTAAGAATGAGTAAGTGTAATAGGTGGCAGACCTTGAGTGAAGAATTAGGGATACAAGAAACTCTCGCTTGGGCTGGATGGTGCTACTCCTGCTGGTGTAAGGGAAAACATCAGAACCCATCCACAAAATGAAACTATCTCTGTCTGCAGAGCTGCATCCAGCAACAAATAAGATATTGATACTGTTTTTTAAATGCCTGCATAATACAATAGCTATAACTATTAAGGAACGTAATTTTGTTTAAATGATGGCTGCCAAATCTCTCCAGGGGCATTTCCTCATGCAAGTGCATTGTAGCAAACTTATCTAGAAGCCACAAAGCTTTGATTGCCTAAACAATTACAGTAGCCTCACCAAACCGAAAACAATTATTTTACGAGCATCAACAGGAAATGCTCTAAAACACAAAACTGCACTTGTACAGCATTAGGGAGTGCAGGGGGTGGAAATCTCCCATACTTTGCCTTAGGATCTTTCACAGTATTTACCAGAGTGATTTTTCACTGGACAGTCTTCTACATACAGCTAGGTTACATTCACAGATTTGCCCCAAGTCAGTAAAAACACACAATGGTCATAAAATCTTTATTGTCCCATAAATGGGAATATAATACATACCATCTTCTCTTCAATCACAGTGACAAAACGTATAGTCCCTCAGTGATAATCAATATTACTATGATGACAACTGTTATGAAGTATCATTTTCTTCATCTCTGTTTCTTTTTTGAGAATGTGACAGAAATAGTTTGGTTAGTTTCTTGGTTAACTTCTTATTTGTTTGTGTTCGTAAGTGAGTGGGTGTGTTAGGAATTCACTGAGGTAAAGCTAATTTAGAGAAATTAATTCTGCTTTTAATTGTCTTGTTCATTAGTTATTTTTTGCTTTTTCAAGGGTAAGCCCTACACTAAAGAGCCAGTCTGTGTGAAATTTCTGCCTATAGCACTGAAGTTCCCCTTAACTGAAATTTTCATCAACATAAACCGGGCAGAAGCAAAGAGCAAGACCAAAAGTCATAACACAGGTGCTCTCCATCTGTGGAGAAGCTGATTACTGGCTGATTACTCCCTGGCCCTCCTGAGAGTCATGGGATAAACACAAATAGGGCAGAATATTCTCCAAAACCTCTTAGAAGGTGCTGTCAGCCTTGGAGTAAAGTTTCATGAGAAATAGACTCCTGCCATTATGTACTATTGGACTTAGAACTACATTGTGTTGCAAGCAACCAAGGACATTTTCTTCTTCAGCACTGCTTTATTTGGGTCTATGCCTTTCAACTGAGCAATTTTTCCAATTTCTCTGATTTTACTTAAATCAACATTAGAACAAGTCTGGTTCATTTTAATGGAACAGGAGGTTATGATCTTGATTACAACATTGGAAGTGTAATTCAAAAAAGACACCCCAAAATGTACATCCTATACTGTTTCTCACCTGAGGAAGATTTTAGGTACCCAAAAGAGTATTCAGTTTTTCTGAACTATATTAGTTTGTCTAACCAGAAAAACAACCATTGTTTGCACACCTTGCCTGCCACTGGCTTGTTCTAATCGTCACTCAAGTATTCATTTATGTTCTTTCTTCATCGCTGTAACTAATCCAACAGCCTATGTTGAGGCCTTTAGAGAGGATATTGTGAGTCGTTTTTGCTCTGGTTATACCTGAGGTTTCTGAGATTGCTAATGCAACAGAACCATTGCAGCATATTTTGACAACACCTTTTATTTTCTTCCGTGATACAACCTTCTTTTTTCTTGTACCAAGAAATGTGCTTTTGCTTAGCACTGGGAATGCATGCAAAGCGTGGGGTTGGGTGCCATTGACTGATCTTTTGAAAGAGATGACACTGGGATATGTATATTTTTCACAATAGGGTGACTGAACTCCTCTTTCATTTGATTTCTGTCTTTTCACAAGATGATTTGCATTTTGACATTTTTATGTGTTTGTAAAAATGAAAACATTTTAAGTCCTAGGAATTATTACCTTTCTGATAGTCTCACAATGTATGCTATAGATTTGGTTTTTTATAAAGAATAGAAATAGCATATTAGTAATAAAGCTGTCTGAGCTGGCATTTAGAGTCTCTTGCTGCCCACTCTTTTTGGACAGGTTGGGATTTGGGCCATCACAGCAGGTCAAGTGGGTGACTTTGAAAGTCATGAGAAGAATCTGGAACTGGATTTGGTTTCTAAGGCAGAGCCTGTGTGCAGACAGAGGAGCTCAGGTAGTCACAGCAATATGGTGCTAAGCAGACAGGCTGCTATGGGTTGGTGCACCTGGAATTTTTCCAAAGCATATGGCTTTATTCACAGCCATAATGAGCTGCAGTAATCAGCCATGAAGATTATGAATGTGTGGATCTCCATGAGCAGTTGTTGTAGGCACAACTGGGTCTGAAAAGGTGAGAGACAGTCATCTGGCCAGTCATAGGTGAAAGAGAATGGATTTGGTGTTAAGAGTTCAGAAAGACTTCACTACCTGAACAGAATTAGCAGTCTAATACCAGGTGAACTTGATAGCTGGGGAAGTTACAGATCAGGGGACTGCTACCCACTTGCTTTTTCCCACCAACATTTTTATTTGGCCAGCCAGATTTCACAGCCAATTTTCTATAGATAGGCATGTTACTGACCATACTCTTTGGAGAGAGGCACAGAAAAGGATGTTGTCCTCAGAGATTTGTTTCACCTTTTTGTTCTCTGGTTGCGGCATCATTAAAAGCACTCCTGAAGTCTCTCTGAATTTGGGGCACTACTTAAATATAGCCTTTGACTGAAGAGGGAGTCAGAAAAGAAAAACGCTTGCAAAAAATCCACATCCAGTGAAGGATTTTCCTCTGGGGAAGTCTCAAGCCATCGTGTGTTAAATGTGTCTCTCCAGCCAATTATAGGCATTCGCTCTGCTGCTTCTCTCTGAATTTGTCAGGTTTCTAATGTAACATATAAATCTGTTCCTGCTTGACTCCCACAGCTGGTTTTGATCAGGCTCCTATAAAAAGGAAGTTTCAATTAGCACCGATCCAAACATATTCTGGAGGTATATTTTTACGGCTGCTCAACAAATAGCACTCTTTGTTCGTAAGGGTGCGTGTGACTCTAAAACGCAAAGCAGCCAGAACTGTGAGTCATCACCACAAGCACAGTACTTTTTTGCAGTACTTCTGCCAAACCCAGAAGAATTAGCTAGCCAGATTGAATTAGCGGTTGAAACACATTAATTTATGCTACATAAATGTTATTGTGGCTCTGTGGGCAAGTACTTAAGTCATATGCTTTATGAACTATTTGCACCAAGAGGGCTTTCCAGCTGTCAGTCAGCTCCGAAGTGCACCTTTGCAAAGTGTTCATGGTTCTGCGCTGTGCTCCCCCCTGTCTGCACCGACTCCATCTCTTGGCGCAGTGACGGCTCTCCATTCTGCATGTGTTTTACAGGATTTCATGCAAAAGGAGTGGATCAGTGGCTAGAGCGCAGCTGAGGCTGGGTCTAGTTGCAAAGTTGAAAACTGGCTGCCCATGATGCTTGCGGGCAGCTGTGGGGCTGTGGCTCCAGGCGACTGGCAGCAGGCAGGGCTGCTCCAGTCAATGCAGCTGTGTGGTAAATGGAAACCTTGATATCTCAAACACACGTACAACCCAGCCCTTGACAAGGCTGTTTCTCTTCTGGGGGAGGAGGGGAATTAGATACACTTTTGGCCAGATTATTTTGGAGTGAAAAAAAGTAGAAGTAAGTGTTTTCTGGCTGCAGATTGTGGTAACTGAGGACACATGCCAAGAAAGAATTATGCATAAACGATAGTGTTTAAACTTGTTTTTATGTGTTTGGATGTGTCTCTGCCAAAAATCTGACAGGGCCTCATTGTTGGAGCTTTTTCATCGTGAAGCCACTGACTGCACCCAGCAAACGTTTCATAAATAATGAAATAATTGGGGGTCTTTGGTGTTGTCTGCTGGTGTCAACAGCTGCATGTAACACACTCTACATTCCAGCAAGCCAGGTAAATGCTACAGCAGTGTGAGAGGGGAAGCGATGTCTGTCTCTAGAGAGGAATAGTATTTTTAAACCAGTATATTTCACTCAAAGCTTTAATTCCACACAGTTTGTATGATTTGGGTTGCGCCTGCCTTTGCACAAAGGGTTATTTGTTTTACTATTGTTCGGTTTTGTTCAGCTCAGCTAGCACATCCACTCCCTTGCACTGCTGCCACTGCGACGCTGAATCACACTGCACATACATCTTCCCTCACAGAGTGCCACAACACATGCCTCCTCTTGTTTTTAAATGTAATACAGCCAGCATCCTTATTGGGTACCTCCAGTACTGCTGTTCTCAAGGACACAACCCTGTTTCAGACTCCAGACTGCAACTCATTTTTACCCACATTCCCTGGTCTCTGAGCTTGTTGATTTAGGAATCTTGGACATTAATCATCTGGTGTAAATGACATTTTTCTTTATGCTGAATATTTCAACAGGATCACAAAAAGAATGTTTTCATAGCATTAAATATTCATAAAATCATGCTAAAATAGTTAAGGAGATGTGAAATAGATGAAGCTTTAAAAGCATAAATATTTAATATTTTAATAGCTTTTCATAGGACTTTTTTTTTTTTTTCCCCCATGAACCTTGTGCTGTTACCATAGATTTGTTTTTTGAATGTGGAAATGATTATTCCTTTAAGTGTTTCCTATCATAAATTAAAATGTTTAGTCTACTTAATAGCTCTTTGGTTTTGCTAGATTATGAAAAGAAAAAAAAAAAAAAAATCAGGTCTGATAACTGCCAGCCCTGCTTGTGTGAGTAATCTCCATTCACCCTGCTCCTGAAACACTTCTGTGTTGACTATTTTTACTGCAGGATCCAGTTTGCCATTACAAGGATTGCAAGATGGCTATTAAAACTCCCAGAGTGTAATTTTTCTGCATAAACAGCTTTTTCTAGAAAGCAAATAAATGATTTTCTGAAGTGAGGTTGATTTTAAGCAATAATGAATCCTTATGTTTCCCATTAAACCTGTCTTCAGAAAACTCATGACAGAAAGAAAAATGACAAAATAAATTGTTGTGTGACTTATATGACTTCTTCTTTTTTCTTTCTTTTAGGTGTATCTCCATTCTCTTTGTGAAACCAGAGCCACAGCACGTGCTGTTGGGTGGCAATGGTTACATGTTTCCTAAGCAACTGTTTAATCAATAGAAGTGGCAGACTAGGTATTTACTACATTTCATTAATTGAGTTAAGGAAATAGGGATATTTATGACAATTATTTGGAAAGCTGTGTAAAAAGATAGTCAGACAAACAAACCTCCATGATCCACTTATACCTCACAGATGCCAAAGGGCTGAACAAGCCTATTAAACAAGCTATATGCCTGTCTGTTTGGATGAGCTGTTAAATCATGAATCTCTGCACAGCACCCGAGGCAATCAGTTAATAAAGATCTTTTGTATCAGATTTCTGTTCTATTAAAGATGGACAAAAAGCAGAATAATTTAAAATGTGTCAATAACTCAAGGCAAAAATACTTAATGCAAGAAGCATCATCTTCTTAACTTGTAGTCAAGCATACACAATGGTAACTAGTAGGTGGTATGCTACTCATGGGATCAAAAATCATTTTTTGGACAGATAACGTGGCGGGGGTTTTAGCAAAAATATCCCACAGTGCTTTATTATCGTGGCGTCTGTCTGGAAGCCAGATTTGAGCTTTAAAAACGGAAATTAACTTATCTTCCTTCAACTTTTCCTAGGAGAGAGTCTGAAAACTTGGCTGCCCTTTCAGGTGGATGAATCTATAAAGTGGAGGCATTTTCACATTTTGTTATTGGAAAGGAATGTACCATTCTCCACTTCTAGGAATACATGCTTCTGGAGGTGCACTACACACCCCGATGTGCTAGCCAGAGTAGGCGTGATGGCAGTTTAACGCAGGAGCTCCATGGAGGCACTTTGACTTGCTATATGGTGTATCTCATTGCCTATGCCACAGGGCCACTAACCATGAGCAAAGCCCCGAACTGCGTGCACCTGCTTGAAGAGTAGACACAATGTACGCTACCGCATTTTTCTGAGGGTCCATTCCCATGGATTTGTGATGGGTGCTAATTAGTCAAAAGCTCTCTTCTTTCAGCTCCATTGTGTCCATGGCAGGAGGTTCACTGAAGCCATGCTGCCAAGTGGGGCTGGCAGGTTTGCACCAGTGAGAGTTTGAGGTTCAGGCCTGGAGTGTGCCTTCTGAACAGTAAATGGAGACAGAGGAGGAAAAACATCAATATATGTACTACTCAACAGGTAAGTTTTACTGATTATCACCAGGGGATGAGATCAGCTAGTCTGACTTTAGGTTCCCCTTTTCAGAATCAGTGTTTTCCGCCTCCTGGGTATGGTCAGGACATGGCACCCTCTTCCGTAGTACTTGCTCTGTGTTCTTCATGCCAGTTTTCATGGATCTTGCTTGAATGAGGACACTAAAGCAGGCCAAGGTACGGCTTAAAAAAGAGAGGGGAAAAAAGCAGGAGGCCCATGCTAATGGTTATACTTGAATTGTCTAGAGACACAGCAGAGGCTTTAATTAAATTGACTATATTTAGTAATTTTTTGGCAGTATTTATTGATTTATTATGTGTTACATCTGGCCTTGATTTGCTGCATTGCATTTATACTACTGTTTTGTTTTTGTTGCTTATGTGCTGCATATTAGTCATGAGTTCTTGTGGTTTGCAGTTTTCAAGTTACACTGCGCAAAACATTCACGCTACAACTTGAAACCAGGTGTTTCAATATGAAAGCAAACCGCTCCAAGATTTACACAAACCACTGGGTTAGCAACCCACAGAGTTTGTCGAAATGTGTTTGTTCAGGTTAGAACTTCGGTTCTAAAGATGGTGGTGTCTGCAGTGAATTTTCAGATGGCCAGGTTTATAATTTGTGATATCATTAGTGTTATAATTATGTATCTTAACAATTAATTGGGTTTGTTGTTTTTTAATGTACTTGCCCTGAATCCTATGCCAATATAATTAGCACCAACCCTGGTCAAACCAAACCAAGAATCCTAACAATCCGAACTCTGTGATTCATTCATTTTGATGCCATATTTTAGATTAGTGGAAGGGCTTTTAAAATGAATGCTAATACACAGGAAAAAAAAAGTTCTTTGGACCACCATTAAGTTTAACAACATATTTCCAATGAAGCACGGCACGGTTGTGATGTAAAATATCTAAGATCTTAAGTGTCAGGAATTGTGCAGCTGCTTGAGAAATCAATGTACTTGTTTAGCTCAAAATGCTAGTAAATTATTACAGAGACAACTCAATAGAAGAATAATCTCAGCCACGGAAGCATTGAAGTGAGTATTCGGAACCTTAATAAATTTCAGTATATCCATTGTGTCAAACACACTCACAAGGTCGCCAAGGGCAAAGGAGGCGTTGCAAGTATTTTTAGTGTGCTTATCACACCACAGGATTGAAAATGTTCATGATTTCTCTGGAAGGGGATAGATGGTAGATAGAAATTCAAAAGAACATTTTAATACCTTAATTATCATGTCTCTTTCTGGTGGTAATAGTTAATGAGGAATTTCTCCTTTTGCAGATGTGCATATATATTTGTATTTTCTGGAAGACATTGGTGTGTTTCAATCATGAGTAACTATGCTTATCATTATAAACTGCCCTGGATTTTCTGAGCTTCTGTGAAGCTGGCTGGAATCTGATCATGTTTGCACCAACCTAATAACAATGATTTCAAGATTATACTGATTTCAGTGGAGTTGCCATTGATTTGTGTTGGCATCAGAATCCAGTTCTTGTTGGTAAAAGAAGACTTTTTATCTGCTTGTTTTCTAAAATAGATATTTTCATTATCTTCTGTATTTTTTGTGATTTGGATTTTAATATTGCTATTCCTTAATCTTATTTTTGTTGCTTTGTCTTTCCTTTAAAACAAACATCTTTTGGAGCCTCCTCTTTATCTTTGGTCCTGCAGTTTTTGAAGATGTAATCTTCAGTGGCAGGACAGGCTTGAGGCCGTCCTACTCACTGACTCTCCTTCTTGCTCCTTCCACACGTCACCGGTGTGCAGCCTTGCTGCCTCCCTATTCCACACGTCACCGGTGTGCAGCCTTGCTGCCTCCCTGGTTATGCTGGATGACCATTCATGTGACTTTGAATGGACAGTGGATATGAACATTTTTAAACACATATTTGACTCATTTGTTTTTCAAAATATCATTTCTTCAGTACAGCTTGCTGCATGGCACAGCCAAATGGAGCATTCTGTAGCAAAGGGGTATGCAGAGCTAGTACTGCTAGCAGAGGCTGCTTTGAGAAAACTGCCCTAGCTTCCACTAAAATTATCCAAGAAGCAAGGTATGAATGGCTAATGTCTAAAATAATAAAAAAACCCTAGTAAATGTGGAACTTGGTATCAGATAAATCTTGGGCAAAGATATCCAAATGGTAATGTAATTTTAGGCTTAGCTGTTAGGAACCCAGGAACATCAGATGGGCCTAAAACATGGGTTATTTTTTAGCTCTGTGTAGGACCTTGCTGGTCAAGAGAAAGATGGAAGAGAAATTAAGTGTTTACTTCTGGAGCCCAAGGTGCTGACGCTGTCATGGAGAAGATAGTTAGGCGCTGACTCGTTTTCTTGGTACTGATTTCTGAAGACTTCAGACACTTTGAGTTTATTCTGAGTGAGAGAAAAGGCAGTAAAAAAATTTTGCAAGTCTCTGGGTACCTTAGATCCCAGGAATCCCAGTTGGTGGATCTTAAGCCTACATGTGTGTGGTGGGTTGACTTTGGCTGGTCACCAGGTGCCCACCAAGCCCTCCTCAGCAGGACAGGGGAGCAAATATGATGAAAAAGCTTGTGGGTCAAGATAAGGACAGGGAGGTCACTCACAAATTACTGTCACAGGCAAAACAAACTTGACTCAGGGAAATTAATTTAATTTATTTTCAAGTAATAACAGAGTAGGCGATTGAGAAATAAAACAAAACTAAAACCACCTTCCCCCCCACCTTCCCTTCTTCCTAGGCTCAACTTCACTCTTGACTCTTCTACCTCCTCCTCCCGAGCAGCAGACGGGGACAGGGAATGGGCATTGTAACCAGTGCATAACGCTTTCTCTCTACTGCTCCTATCTCCTCACACTCTTCCCCTGCTCCAGTGTGGGTCCTCACCATGGGATGCAGTCCTTCAGAAACAGACTGCTTCAGTGTGCGTCCCCCATGGGTCACAGTTGCTTCCAGAAAACCTGCTCCTGCATGGGGTCCTCTCCATGGGCTGCAGCTCCTGCCAGGAGCCTGCTCTGACATGGGCTCTCCATGGGCTGCAGCTTCCTTCAGGTCTTGTCCGCCTGCTGCAATGTGAGGTCCTCCAGGGGCTGCAGGTGGATATCTGCTCCACCATGGACCTCCATGGGCTGCAGGGAGACAGCCTGCCTCACCATGGTCTTCTCCACGGGCTGCAGGGGAATCTCTGCTCCGGCACCTGGAGCTCCTCCTCCCCCTCCTTCTTCACTGACTTTGGTGTCTGCAGAGTTCTTTCTCTCACGTTGTTTCACTCCTCTCTCACAGCTGCTGCGCAGCTTTTTTTCACCTTTCTTAAATATGTTATCACATAAGTGCTAGCACCGTCGCTGATGGGCTCGGCCTTGGCCAGTGGTGGGTCCATCTTGGAGCCAGCTGGCATTGGCTCTGTTGGACATGGGGGAAGCTCCTGGTGCCTTCTCACAGAGGCCACATCTGCAGACCCCCTTCCCCTGCTATCAAAACCTTGCCATGTGAACCCAATACAACGTGATAAAGGGGTAAAAGTGTAGTCCGTTATTTATTATTCTGTCTACTGTTTCAGGTAGCATGGGAATAGGGCCTGTCTTTAAGCACTAAGAGAAACAAAGTAGACAACAACATAAGAGAAAGAGAGGAAAACAGTGCAGCGGTGAGGAAGACTGGATCTTAAGAGTGTTCTCTCCATTTTGTGCAGTCTGGGGGTTACCATTCACTTTTTTTATATTGTCAACCATTTTTTATATTGTCAATGAAAATATTTTAAGATCTCTTGTTTTGATGACTCAGTGAGACTTCTGGAAAATGCGGGATTAGAAAGGTAAACATTGGGAAGTACGTTTAGTTGGGAGGAGAAATGAAGAGTTGGGAAGAAAGGAAAGCACTGGGAAGAAATCAGCTGGCACTGAGGTATCTGCCTTTGTTACTCCTTTCAAAATCAGCAGTAATTCAGGCACTGAATACCAGTTTGAAATCCATTTTGTAGCTGTGAGAATAAAGGACAGTATAACATACTTTGCAACTTTTCTTATTTCCTTCCTCTTAAAGACTCTTTGCTTTTGAAAATATGCTAATCCAGATGTGCAGTCTGTTGACCTAGCTGATTGCTTTTTATGAATTGTTAGTTAAAGGCTGGGAAAAGAGGACTAAAATAAGTTACAGCTAAATCCCAATAATATAGACTGGAAAGCAGTTTGCATTTTTCAACCACGTGAAGGTTGACTAATGTAGATAGTTTACAACAGTTGTATAAAGAAGATGCAACTTCTTACAGTCCCTCTGTCATAGTTTAACCCCAGCTGGCAACTAAGCCCCACACAGCCGCTTGCTCACTCTCCCCCGGTGGGATGGGGGAGAGAATTGGAACAGTAAAAGTAAGAAAACTCATGGGTTGAGATAAAGACAGTTTAACAGGTAAAGCAAAAGCCACTCGGGCAAGCACAGCAAAACAAGGAATTCGTTCACCACTTCCCATGGGCAGGCAGGTGTTCAGCCATCTCCAGGAAAGCAGGGCTCCATCACGTCTAACAGTTACTTGGGAAGACAAACGCCATCACTCCAAACATCCCCCCCTTCCTTCTTCTTCCCTCAGCTTTATATGCTGACATCATATAGCATGGAATATCCCTTGGTCAGCTGGGGTTGGCTGTCCCGGCTGTGTCCCCTCCCAACTCCTTGTGCACCCCCAGCCTACTCGCTGGTGGGGCGGGGTGAGAAGCAGAAAAGGTCTTGGTGCTGTGTAAGCACTGCTCAGCAGTAATGAAAATATCCCTCTATTATAGACACTGTTTCCAGCACAAATCCAAAACATAGCCCCATACTAGCTACTAGGAAGAAAATTAACTCCACCCCAGACAAAATCAGCACACGCCCCTGCTTTCAGAGGGAAATGACATCACATATACAAAACCTGCACCTTACTCAGATGTAACTGCTCATTTATTGACATGATAGGTTTTGTTATTCAAAGTTAAAAGTTACATGTAGTATTGATAGGTTTTTATGTGCAAATGAAAGACTTTTAAAGGACAGCTGGGCATTCTTCATTTTGTCCCAACCATTCACTCCACATCTTTTGATCGTATTTCAGAAATACAGATCTTATTTCAGAAATATGAAACTGTGACTTTCTAGATCATGTTCTCATTGAATTTCATTATTGACAGGTAAATAGCTGCTTGAGAGGTTTTGCAAACATTCAGAACTTAACTGTTTGTAATCTCAAATGCAAGGAATAAAATTAAAGGAAACCAAAGGAGAAGACTTTCCCTGTTTGTAACTCGTGATTCTCCACCTCATTTACTAGTTTTACCTTAAATGTCTGGGCTGTCTTGATTTACTGTTGGATATCTCTAAATTTTGGAGAAGATTTAAGCAGATTGAAGGAAACTTAAGTTCATGACTGTTTTTGTTAAAATGTTGTGCAGGTACTTGCTGAGATGGAGCTCCCTATGTATTGATGTTGTCTTCTTTTTCTCCCCCCATGCACAAATGGCAAGAGTTACGGTTCGGCATGCCAAAATAAATAATAAAAAAGGATGGAATATAGGCAGCTTTTATTTTTCTTTACAGAAGAGATTCATGTTGTTATTCAAGAGAATTTACACAAACTCCTACTAATTGACTGCTCATGGCTTAGATGGGTGCTCTCTTTGCTGGGTAAGAAACTGGCTGGATGGCTGGGCCCAAAGGGTTGTGGTGAATGGAGTTAAATCCGGTTGGCAGCCCGTCACAAGTGGTGTTGCCCAGGGCTCAGTACTGGGGCCAGTCTTGTTTAATATCTTCATCAATGATCTGGATAAGGAGACTCTATGATTCTATGATAATTGCAGACTTATTCCAGTGGTATTGACTCAAGTTAAATTATTGGAAGGTCTCCTTTGTAAATCACATGGTATGTAATTTGTTGACATATCCAGTTTATTTCCATTAAAGAAAATGTTTTTGCGTGTTCATGTTTCAACCATTTCAACGTTAGCATTAGAATTGACAAATTACTTCTATAGTGATATGGAGCCAAGGGTCATATGTGGTAGCGCACATGATTTATCCCAGAGTTTTGATCTGATGAACTTTGGTATTTAATTTGCAAAATGTTTGCCTGGCTTTTTCAGTTCAAATGTTCTTTAGGTGTAATCTGATTTTGCAGATAAGTAGGGTTATTCTGTAGTACCACAATACGATTTCTGGAATTTCCAAATGACTCTTGTAAAATGTTCCAAAATTTCTAATTGTCAGAAGTTTGATTTCCCTTTTTTCTGTCAAATTTCTGCCTTACTATGAAATCAGAGTTATAGTATCTAGAATAGTTCAAAAGTGTACAGGGAAGATCTTAAACAAGCTTAAACAAGATCTTTGTGTAAGCAAGAATCATAAATACAATTTCCACTGACTTTCTGCGGGATTTATCTGCACTGGCCTTGTGAGTTAAGGCCCGTATCTTCTATTTTCAACATCCTTTTTAAGGTAGAATATATTGGGGGGTTTTTTTTCAAGCACCACTAAGACCTGCAGAATTGTTACAGCGCTGCAAACTCATTTTTACCATGCTGGAATGATTTAGTGTTAATCACCTTGTTTAAAAGAGAAAGAAAAGCAAACATGGGGTTTCCTGGGAATAGGTTAAGATTAGAATTACTGGAAATGAACTCAGGATTACACTGGCAGATAATAATCAGTTTATTTTCACCTGAGACCTTCAAGTATTGTAATTTGATACAGTTTTAAACAAAAAAGAAAAACAACATTTGATCAGAAAAGACTTGGAGGAGAAGCAGGAGGGAACTAAGTGTATTCGTCTTGCTATACCTCAGAAAGTAGCTGGATTAATCAGATATGTTCAGATTGTATATGTACGGTATGTCTTTTGTGTTAAATATATATGCATATTTAAGGACAGATAAATCAGCAAATTGATTACCCTTGTTAATCTAATATGAAACCCTGTGGAGTCAACTTCTCTATTCCTGTGCACAGTGTGAAGTGTACACTTACAGTTCTGGAGTATTATATTTTCTGTGTAATCTTGTATTGGGCAGGCTTTGTTCATCTTGGATGAGAAATAGCTTATGTGCATGGTGCATATTTATGTACCAGTAGTTTTAGCTGAATAATTATGACTACATCTGCAGCTGTTGTAGTGCACCTGAAAAAAGCAGGGCTGAACATAAGTCATGTCCCTGCTGCTGACACAGTTTATCCACACTTTCTCATTTTTTCCTCCTTTGCTTTGAAAGGAACAGGATTGGGATCTGTACAATTAGATGACAGTGCTTATCCCATGCTGCCACTTTCAGGGGCATGAAGTCACTCTGCACCTCTGCTTCCACTCTCAGGCACTCAGGGTCTCTCTGCAGTCCCTTCCATAGCCAGGTTTTGAGCTGCTGGCTTTGCATGACATGTTAACTCCTACTCTTTTGTATGCTTTTTGATACTGAAGGCTTGCCTCTCCACAGGTATTCTCCCAGCAAGTGATGAAACACATTACTGCAATGATGTAATTCTTTGTAATTATTATGTTGTAAACAGTTGGTATTAGAAGAGTTTCAGAGAGCCATTTATCTAAAAAAAAAGGAAAATATAACATTAAAAAATGCTAATGCTTGACTGTAAACTTCTGCAAAATGCTAGAATTGCACCCCAAAGACTTTTTGTGCTTTTGCAGCATGGATGTAACTATGGTGACAGTTTCTTTCTTAGTAATATTAGTCTAGTGCTCCCTAAACTCTGAGCAGCATATTAAATCAGATCTGATTAAATTGGGTTCCCTTGATAGAGCAGAAGATTGCTTAAACCTTTCTAATTTGTGACCTATGATTGTGCTCAGTTAAATGTGATATTAAGGTCAAGGTCTAACATAAAGTCACAGAGTACACCACAAATTCATTACTACATTTTAATTCATGTAGTGACACATCTGAGAACATGCTCCTTTACCTTTGACCCTCAGTTGTAAAGGAAATCCATCTGTACTTACTAGGTTATGCAAACCTCTGGAGAGTAGCTTGCCAGGATTGTTAAGGATATAGAAGGTCACAATAAGGAGACATCTGTATAAATACTCTGTTATTAATATTCTCCTTCACAATGAATATCAGCAAAAAATCAGTAAATAAGGACCACAGTCAACAATGCCTCATGACACCTTTCAGAGCAGAGAAGACTTTGGGGAGGTATTTATAACGTTCATTCCACTTGGGGTGTCTCACTTAGGTACAATTAAGTGGACCAAATAAGGCACCTAAATTTCCTCTGCAGTTAACAGATACAGATACTGACAAGGCAGCAATTCACCACCGGAGTTAGATGCTGAGAAGGCAGTACAAATACTGCCTTTGTTCTGACATACAGTGTAAGTGAGCAAGATAGAATGGGCATCAAAATGCAAGAAAAAAAGCTGAAAGAGACAAGAAAGTACTAAATTATAACAACAATTAGAAATGATTTTATGATAAGATGCCTGTTCGCAGCCAGGACAATTCTTTTTACGTATACCTCATTTATTTGGCTCACTCTCTGTATGAGTTTTTTCACAGGTGAAAAAGGAGAGAGTTTATTGCTTTGTTTGCTGTAGCTATTGAGCTGGTACAAATGTTATATATTTGGTCATATCTTGTTCTTTAGCACTGTCAACTGCCTGTCAATCTTCATATTTGCAAAAAAGAAAGAACACCAGCCACCCCACTGTGCTGAATGTGACAACATTGTAATGTCAGAGGACCAAGAGACAGGTGATGGTTTATGATAGAAATAAATCTTTTATGAGAGCAAACTTGGGAGAATTGCATGCTTTTGTAGGGGATATATCTCTGCACAGCTATCACTGACAGTCTTCTCAAATGCATCAGTTTGATAAGGCAAGGTTTTTATTGTGTCTAATCATGTATTGAGTCATTGGGGGGGAAAAAAGAGAAGGTATATGCTCTTTGTATGTATATAATATGTAATACACATCTGTGTGTATGTATCAATGTAGATGTGTGCATGCCTTCATAAATACCTGAAAAGAATTAGATTCATTAAATGATCCTTAAACTGACTCTCACATTTTACAGTACAATTCTGATTGCTACACAGCATGCAAGAGTGCTTTGGCTTATTGCATTCTGAAATGAGACAAAATGCTTTCTAGAAAAATACTTTAATTTGAATGAGAGGACATGGAGTTAAACTGTATATTTTGAAATACAGTGAGATGTTGCATTTTTCATATTTTTGCAATAATTTAAATAAGTTGCCTGTAACTAGGTTGCAGGATCATTCCGAGTTCTTATGTGAATATGTATAAAAGAGTCCTACCCTCCCAGAAACAAGCAGAAACAGAAAGCCACACATCCTACAGCCAGTCAAAATCATTTGAAGGATTTTATTATGAGCTCTTCCTTTAACAGTGGCCGTCACATCCTGCCCTCTGAACATTCCATTTTTACAGTTAAGCTGTTCCAGCCCTGTCATGTTGCCACAGTAAAAATAATTGATAAGAGTCACACAAACCTCACAAATCTTTGCTTTTTATTTGCGGAAAAAGCCAGGATGTGTGTGAAAATTCCTGTTCCAAAAAGCCACAATGTTATAATGAACCTAGGAAACAGAGCTGCAATTCTAGCCTCCCCTCAGCTGTTTGTGTAACTATTGTATAACACTTTTGTCATTCATTTTCTAGCCTGACTGTACATAAAGTTATAATTACAAACCCCACCCAGTTTTCTTTTCTTTAAAATGGCAGTCACATAAGTTAAAATGAGTGCTCAAGCCGGTGAGTACCACAAAAGCACAGCATTGATAAGAAAAAAAAATCTTTTTATTTCTTCTTTTAGCTCTTCTAAAGTTTTATGCAATTCTATGCTAACCTTTCCCTTTCTTCTTATACTGATGCTATTTTTCCTGTTTCATATTGTAGTTGCTTATCTGACCAGCACAACTGCCAAGTGGTGTAGGTAGTTATGCCTTTACCACAAATCCATGGCAAGGGTCAGCACACAGTCATGCAACCCAAAGGGCTGACTGAGGGTGACAGTGTCTTTTTGTAGTAAGTTAGTCTTATGACTGGCAAATTCTTTAGCTTGGTAGCTGATACTTGATACAACAGTGGATATTGGGGTGTACAGGCTGAAGCCTAGACACAGTGCTGTGAAGTGAAGGGAAAAAGAGAATAGGTGTGTGTTTTCATTTACACTGTATAAAAAAAGCCCATTCTACCTCTTGTGTGAAGATCTGTGCCAAGCATCCTCCAGAAATGCCTGACGATTCTGTCTAGCTGCATAAGAGCAGTTGTTAGGGTGCTTCAACGGACTGAAAGGCATTACTGTCTTGCACATGACACATTTTATTCTCATGGCATGAACTTGGAGCGTAGGAAAATAAAGAATGCACCAACAGGCGGACACACATGGGAAGGATCCCAGTCTTGCCCTGTGGCAGTGGAACTTAGTTTCCACTTAATTCCACCTACAAGTCCTGGATTATTCCATACACTATTTTGCCAAATAAACCCCACTAGTAAAATTGTTAAGCTCTGTAGGCTTCAGCTCTGTTTTGTTTGCAAAGTGGCCTAGTTGTGTTTCCTGTCTATTGTGTTTGGTCTAAAACCTCAAATTTTGTCTTTTTGCACAAACACATGTTTTCAGAGACCTCTTTCTGTCTCCTGTTTTTGTAACAGGTATGATTATTAACAACAAACTCAGATGAAGAAGCAGAGGAAGGGGATTTCTCAACCCAAACAAATTCCCTCATTCACTTTTTTTTTTCTTACTGTTCTGTTTATTTGTGTGTGGTTTTTCACATTTTTTTTAAATCCTCTGAATACCATCTGGCGAGTAGCACAAAGTGTCTCGTCCTGAAACTCCCACTCTAGGAATGCTATGTGATGCCGAAGTGTAGGATGTGTTAATGTGAAGGTCAGAGCTAGCCTGCTGTGTTGTCAGTTCATCCCCTGCCAAGCCTTGTTCTCCAGACCACAATGGACAAAAGTCAACAGACGTAGCTCAGATTAGTAGTCAAAGGTTTGAGGGTTATCCAAATGGTTCAGATGCTTATCCAAGAGACCAGGCATTTCAGCAAATCCACAGCAGCGCCCATGACCTTATTCCCACAGCTCTCTGTAAGTCTTGTAGTCTTCATGGCCTCCCCCTTCTATAATTTTTCCTTCCTTCTTCCCTTTTGCTAGAGCTACTGCCTACTTCTGTTTATCACCTGTGTGGCCTGTGGTGTCCTCTGATCTCCCTCATTCCCCACTTGTGGGTGAGGTCTCCCTGTGTGGTTTGGCAGTGCTGTGGCAGAGGCAGGGAGCTGGACTCCCCATTCTGGTGGTGTCAGAGCATCTTCCTACATTTTTGCAGGCTGTGCGAACTTGAACAGCCAGTATATTCCTTTGGCATCAAACACTGTTTTAGCCTGTTTTTGTATTTAAGCAAGCCTGAGAATTTGCTATGAGATCCCATAAAAGGGATGACTGAAGACCAGATCTCCTCTTTTTTAGGTTAATGACTTGGCTGCATTAAGAACAGCTTTTTTTCCCAAACACAAGCACTGTCTAGCCTGTTGGACATGCAGAAGGTTTGCCACTAGTGGGGTTTTAAACAGAATAATCTGAGACATATTAATGAATGTATAGAAAAAGTCTGGATATCGCTCAGCTGAAGTCTGTGTAGCTATTTTTTCTCCAGATTGAAACTGATGTCTCTAAATGGCCATTCTTCATTTGAGTTGCTTCAGACTGAGTGACAGAAGAGGATAAATTATGGAAACACGGTTAAATTGCTGTTTGCTCACAAATTTGTTGGTGAAAATAATATATATTACTCCCTGTATTTCAATAAGTGGAGAGAATTACTACAAACTTTACTACAGTTAAGAATAGTTTTAAAATAGCTGTGTGCTTGTAACTGATTTTATGTCTATGTGTGTGTATATATTTGTCGATATAAATTTTATCAAAAAGTGATATATGCAGATCACTCATCTGTTTTATCCCCTTCCCTTTGCAGAAATAAAACTAAAAAAAAAAAAAGATTAAGAACCAGAATCCAAACCCCTAAATGTAACTCTAGCTAATTAGAACTTCACAAGGAAAACAATAAGCAAAAGTATTTCACTGAAAAGTAGTAGAATTTTTTTTCATTATTAATTTTTATTTCATGAGATGGAAACAAGCTGTGGAGAAGTCTTACAACTGTATATTCCAAAGGATCTACAAGCTTAGAAACAATGAGAATTGGACAGAAGCATTTCTCTTGGTAGTAAACTTGTGGCAAGGATGTTATTCAAAGGCTGGGAAATAGAAAGAAGATCCTTCCTGGAGGGCAGTATATAGTACAATCTCAAAAAGTTTTGTACAGACTAGAAAAGGACTTAGAAAACATACAGTGTTGCTAAGAAATACAGGTTTCTTGGATATAGATGTGTATCAAACTCTGTAAAAAACTCTTGTAGAAAGTAATATTTAGATATTTTTTTATTTTAATTTTAGATTGTTCCTTTGGAAAGGGCCATTTTGTCCTAAGAGATGGTGGTGGAAATGGCTTCTTGATCTTTTCTCTGCCCTTTAGTTCTTCCCCACTCCACGCTCCTTCGCTCAGACTCCCCTACAAGTCTGTTTTCTCTGCCAAAAGGCTTGGTCCTGTCCCCAGAGGCTGTTTTCAGAAGTCAAGGAGCACTGGAGAACAAGGGCAATCTGTCCATATGACCTCTCCTTTAATTGTGCCCCCTGTTCATACAAATTAACACAGCTGTACGGTCCCTAAAAACAAGTCAATTCTAATCTTATCAAAACACTGTCCTTTAAATCTACAGAATATATTAGTGTGCAAATTAATATAAGCTTGGGGCAGCTGAGATTTACCTACTAGAAAATCTGTCAAGGATTATTCACTTTTTTCTCACAAAATAAGCAACATGGATGGAAATCAATATAGTCTACAGACTAGATGGAGAACCATGCCAGTTAATTGGTCTGTGTTTTATATGTGAAGTATAAAATGATTAGGAGGAAGGGACGATGTGCAGGGTATGTAAGTAGATTAATTGGAAAAGTGAACAAATATTACATTAGTTAGCGACACATGTAAAAACAGAAGGGAGAAGGGAACCGTGAAAAGGAAATCACTTAAGTGATTAAGTGATCCGAGTCGTTTGTTGCTCCATGGCCTGTACCTGTTTTTTTAATAATTCATCTGTCTTTACATTATTAGACTATCCTATTGGAAACAGAAGATCTAAGAGCAAAATATTTTGTTGAATGATTTGTGAAAGAAGAGAGTTGAGGCATGCAAACTTGCCTGAGTGAGGGATGAATCTGATACTGAACAGACTGGATGAAGTACAAGAGAATGACAGAAGGAGACAAAGGAAGCACAGAAAAGCTGTGCAAATCAAGGGAACTCCATTCTGAAGGCAAAATTAAGATATGTAAATTGAATGTGGAGAGGGAAAAGTTGATAAGCAGACTTGTAGGCAGGCTAGGCATGGTCAGAAAGATAATGAGACGATTACAGCCTTTTTTGGGGTACACTAGGTCCACCCTTGGTATATAGAGAGGGTCAGAGTGAGAGAAAAAGGGTAGAGAGGATGGCATAATTTTTTAATAAATTGTAAGAGGTTAAGAACCAGATTTAAGAGTATTCATACGGTCAATGAAATAAACAATGACAAGCAAAGTGTAAACTGAGAACACAGGAGGAAAAAAAAGGCTGAATAAGAAATGTTGTTAATTTTTATAAGTTTTGGAAGACATATAAGTTTGAGCGAAAAGGTCTGTGTTCAAATGGAGCATTACAGGTGAAGAGAGAAACACGGGAATCATTGGGACAAGAGAGACATCACAAGCCTTTACCACTTTCTACAACTATTAATGTAATTATTGATTTTCCTTGAGCTTCATTAGGCTTTGAATCAGATCCTCTGTAAGAAGAGCAGAGAGAATCAGACAAGGGTCTGAGGAATGGTCAGGAGAATGGCCGCTGTCATTTATCAGGAAAGATGAAGAGCATGAAGGCAGCAATGTTGGCTGACCACTTGTTATTGTGGGGATTAAAATTAGCTTGAATGGATTAAGTGGAAGGTGAAAATTAGGAGCTGTGAGTGGACTGGAGGACATAGGACAGCCTACATGCAAGCCACAGAAGGAGGCAGCACCATTGTCATCTACTTAGTAAAAAAAAGACAAAACCGAATATAAAAGGTTTTCCACCCCATAACAGAGATCAACCATTCTAAAATCTGAAATAATGAAAAAGAAACAACTTTTGGGAGATTTTCACCTCCTCTTCCTACTTTCTACAGATGTCTCTGAAATACGAAAATGGATTGTACTGGTTATGCAGGTTGGACTGCCCACCTTTTCCATTTTTTTCCTGAATTTTAAAGTTTGAACTTCCCTGAGTCTTTTTCCCTTTGTAAACAGATTGCCTTTATCAGATTTCAAATAATTTGACTTAAATATTTAAGTTAAAAAGCACTTGCAGTAGTTCTCACTTGTCACAATGGGGTTTATGTATTTTCACACAATCCAAACTGCCTGTGTAGATGAAAGCCAAGAGTGGATACAGAGCACTGGAATAGTACTTCACACCTCATCTACTTTTTAAATGTTGTTTCCTTCACAGGAGTGGAAAAAAAGTACTTTGCCATTTATCTCTCTAAAACCCACATGCTAAAGAACTAAGCTATCTACATCACAAAGCAGAAAATACTTATTAAAATTCATGATAAGGTGCATTAGCTACAAAGGGGGCTTTAATAGCCAACAACAACCAGTCTCCTAGATGCTTGGCAGTTATTGATACCTGTATCTTCAGAGATGTCAGATGTCAAGAACTTGATTCAAACCTTCCTGGAAAAAACATTAAATTTGTTAAAGTACTTTTACAGATATAAAAGCAATGAATGCTTGATCAAGCATAAGAACTAAGTGAAAATCCTTGTTTCTCATGTTTAAAATAGTCAGAAAAATGAGAAGGGCCATGATTCTTTCTGTTGAGGAGCAAACAGGCTCTCACCGCAAGAGATGGTCTTGAGGGAAGTTCTGGTTCTACAAGCAGTCTATGTGGCCAGTCATTGGGAAACTTCTTCTGTAGTTGCTTATTAAACAGCTGTCATGGTTGAATTAAAATGGACAATTTCCACACTAGCCATCCTAATATCATGTATTGAGGAAAGAAGGAAAATATTTGTTAACTAACTAAAAAAGCCTTAAACAAAACCTCCATATGAATCTTTGAATTAATGTTTTCAAAATAATGGATATTAATTTCTCTTTGCAAATGGAGTATCAAAGATTTAGAGGTAGCCATATATGTCTATAAGGTGGGATACAGTTGTAAAAACTGTAAAAAAAGTGAACAGCTTTGTCCCATAATTTTTTTGATCTCTTGTAAAATTAACAAAGAATAGATTAAATACTGCAGTTAGGGAACAATTTCATTCTCACTAGTGAGGATAAAGTGGGAAGTCTTTTGGGGTTAATTTGTCATTCACAGATTATCTACTTTTATATCTATGCAATTTTTCTTCATACTCTTCAAGTTGATGTTTCCTTCTTAGAGTCTGTCACTGAAATCAGATTTATTTGGATATTGACAAACAGAAGGAAGTAATTGAGACTGAGCAGGAGAAGCAATATATTGTGGCATATGCATTTCCTGGAGCTGTAAAGTTATCATCAGCAATCAAGACAGTCTAGCAACATTAATGTAAAACATGGAAACTTTTCCATATGTAAATATGTCCTGGATACTGAACTTTTCTCTTAGCCTTTTTAAGCCTTCATTCTAGTATTCCTTCTAATGTTTTTGTATGTAAATGGTATCTCTTGTTGTGTAGGACACTCAATTCAAATACCTTTTCTTCCGGGTTGAATCATGATTGCTTCTTGCTGGCTGACTTCTAAAGGATACATTTCTTTTTAATTATTTTAGTTAAAG
Source organism: Gavia stellata (assembly GCF_030936135.1). Taxonomy (NCBI): domain Eukaryota; kingdom Metazoa; phylum Chordata; class Aves; order Gaviiformes; family Gaviidae; genus Gavia; species Gavia stellata. The sequence continues at coordinate 67,498,288 of NC_082637.1, forward strand.
ATCAGGAGAGTCCTCTCTCTTTCCAGCTGTTCATTGCATTTGCCTTGCTCTGCCACAGGGCTTCAGAGATTATTCCTTGTCCTTTCGTTCCTGAGACACAGAAGCTTGCCAGGGTTTGATAAACAGGCGTCTCATGAAAACACTAAGAAGGGAGAGCTGGGTCAGCAGGGTAGTCCCAGCTGCCAGCACATTTAACATACCAAGCAGAAGTAAGAGCTGACAGCAGTGGGATGGGAAGAGCAAAACAGATCCTCAGTTGAACTTTCTCATCTCTCATCTGCACCTTTAATATTAAAGCAGGGTGTGGCTTGCACTTACAGATGTTTCCTACAACTGTCTACACCTGCCCCTGTGTCACTGATGGTGTAATCTGAGTGTTACTCTATCTCCTCTGACAATTGTGGTGTACCTTTGAGTGACTAAAGTCCTTTAGGACCTAATGCTGCCTGAAGTTGGGTAGGGTTGGGTTCAAATATGCCCCCTTGGAGGGAAGAATTGGTGGGTTTCCACTGATGGACATCTGGATGCCTCCAGTGCTACGCAGCTCCTGAAGAGATCATATGCAGAAAACATGTTGCACTTTGTCAACTTGAAAATTCAACTGAGACAAAATTTTTCCAAATAAATAGGAATAAAAATGAATGACACCAAACTGGGAGGAGGGGCTCCAGGATATATGCCACAGGGTTGTTCTGCCACCCGGGCAGCCTCAACAGGCTGGATAAAGGGACTGACAGGAACCTCATGAAATTCAACTAGGGGAAGTGCAAAGTCCTGCACCTGGCGAGGAACAACCCCAGGAACCATATGCTGGGGGCTACCCAGCTGGAAAGCCCCTTTGCAGAAAATGCCCTGGGGGTCCTGGTGGACACCAAGTTGAACACGGGCCAGCAATGTGCCTTTGCTGTGAAGAAGGCTAACAGTGTCCCGAGCTGCATTAGGGGGAGTGTTGCCAGCAGGCTGAGGGAGGTGTTCCTACCCCTCTGCGCAGCACTGGTGAGGCCACACCTGGAGTGCTGTGTCCAGTACTGGGCTCCCCAGTGCAAGATGGACATGAATATACTGGAGAGAGTTCAGTGAAGGGCCACAAAGATGATGAAGGGACTGGAGCATCTCTCCTAGGAGGAAAGGCTGAAAGACCTGGGATTGTTCAGCCTGAGAAAAGAAGGTTCAGGGGGATCTCATCAATGTATATAAATACTTCAAGGGAGGGTGCCAAGAAGATGGAGCCAGCCTCTTTTCAGTGGTGCCCAGTGACAAGACCAGAGGCAATGGACGTAAACTGAAACACAGGAGGCTCCCTCTGAGCATCAGGAAACACTTTGTCACTGTGAGGGTGACCAAGCACTGGCACAGGTTGCCCAGGGAAGTTGTGGATTCTCCATCCTTGAAGATATTCAACAGCCACCTGGACATGGTCCTGGGCAACTGGCTCTAGGTGACGCACTTCAGCATTGGGGATGGACCAGATCACCTCCAGAGGTCCCTTCCAAACTCAAACATTCTGTAATTCTGTGATTCTGTGATTCTGTGAATGTGTATTTTCTGTTCTGCATTTATTCCAAAATTGATGAATCAGAGAGATCTTAGTATAGTCATTGAAAACTGTTATGAACAGAATTCTCTTTCTATGTTCTCCAAGAGAAACCATATTCCTGTTTTGTTTTTTTTGCTTCAGATAAATTAGATACACAAGGTCAGATATATTTTTGCTGCATTTACATTAGTAGGACTATTATATAGTGTTGATTTTCTTACTATCATTATTTTGAATATCTGCTCGTATGCAATATCAGCTGAAGACAAATCACTGCTCCATCCTGATTCAAATGCCAGAGGGGTTGGGAAATAGCAAGATTCTGTGTGGACTATCCTTCAAACATTTCAAACTGTGCAGACTTAAGATGTCTCTTGCCAGCTGATAGACCCAAAGAGAGATTTCCTGGGTCATCCACTGTTAGGAGATGGGTCCTTTGAACTTTTCATCCACACTGTACAGTGACTTTAAATTACAATGACATCTGTAAAATTGAAAGAGGAATCCATTCTTGTACCTCATTAAGATATAACAAAGCTTTCAGGGTTTTGTAAGAAAGGAAAAGAACCCGTTAGGTACCCTCACTAGGCTCCTCCTCAGAAAGGGGCATTTCTTTGTGATCCCCAAATGCGCAGCTAATCAGATTTCCAGTGCAGTTCAGACTACTTCTCCATTAGAGGATGGAGGGGGAGGGATCACAGATAATGAATTAATGCATGCCCTGAGGATTTCTTGTACAGGAAGGAGAAGGAGGCAAGCAAATGCGAACTCTACTTTGCTCACAACTACCATTACATCATCAGTAGCAACAGATAGAAGCAAAGATATTAGGCCGCAATCATCTGTGTTCTCTTGCCCTGAGAGGTCAAGATCCATCTTGTTTTTTTGTTAAGGCCCAAGTAGTTTTATTTTCTTTGTCTCTTTAATCAAATATTATTCATACCCCAGGGTGGGAGGAATATTCATTCAGATGACTTTCATAGTTTGCCTGGCATATAACTTATATTTTTCTGTGTGATCGTGTAACTGAAGACTATTATAATCCACATGTACAGGAGGACAGTCTTATAGTTGTGCATTCATCCTTAACTTTAGCATTTCTTGATATTTGAGTAGTTCACCATGTAAAGTTAATGTTGCATGAACAGTTTCTTTTTGCACTTTATTTCCTAAAGCATTTTTACAGGAAAATTTGGGTACAAGAAAGGGAGAAAATTAGAATAAGTTACAAGGTATACATGGACTTTGAAGCTTTATAGTTTGCAAATAATGTAATTACAGCTTCTTAATTACATTTTCAAGGTAGGTATCAGGGCATTCCATGAACTCAATTGCCCTTGATCAACATTGCCAGAAGAAAACAAAAAAAAAAATTTACTTTCATCTTCACTTTGTAACTTATACAGTAAAAGGTCATCCATGTTAAAAGTACCAGCTTAATCACCAATGATCTATTTCTTACTAGATAAATTCATGACAATGTTGTTTCGGTTAAGCAGCTGTCATTACTATTCACTATCATTAGATTAAATTAGTATCCTGGGAGACAACATCTCCCATATAACATGTTCAAATGCAATATTTAAGACCTTTCATTCTGAACATGACTAATACACAAAGTATCACAGAACTGCCATTTTTTCTGTAGAGGACAACAGTCAACTGCCTCAAGGATTTAACAGAAAGGACAAATGTTTAGCAAATGCAGGTAGATTGCTGCTCTTGCACCATCTGTTCCATAAGCTGCATATAGTATCAGAGGATAGGTATAAAGTTCTGTTGTGAATACATTGTGGAAAAATTCACAATAAACGGTATAAAACTGTCCTCAAGGCACACAGAGAATGAAAGTAGGGGTCAATTCACATCTCAGTGGGATGTGAACTCCCAACAGAGAGTAAAGATTTCAAGTGTCATTCCAGTGAGCCATCCTCCTGAACAACTGCTATGTTTATGAGGAAAGGATATGGTGCAGACAGTGTCTTCCAGACCACCCATCAGTTCTGCTTTTCCTCTGCTTCCTCAGCCTCAGCCACTGCTGTGCACACTGGGCTCAGAGGAAGGAAGCAAAATCTTGGCCAGGAGGAAGAAAGTTCTCCCTGTACAGCTTGCTTTGTTCCTCCAAGCACAAGGCAACAAATATCTATTTAATTCTTTACATCTTTGCAAGGCATTACATTCAGGAAGGCTTTCATAAATAATACCTCCCCGATGAGTAATTATAAATGCTATTACACAAATGTGAGGAGCTAAATCTTTTTTGCAAGGTTACATAGACAGCATGTTTCTCTACTGTGAGTACTTTGCTCCAAATCTGATGGATGTTTTATGTCCTACAGAGAAAATAGTAATGATATGTGATCTCATGCAACAGACACTAAACAAGCAAGAACTAGTTATCATGATCTGTGCACATGTAACTTCGTAACAACTACAGGAAAGAGCTAGTGAAGGAAAGCTGTGTACATTGCATACATTTTTGACTGAAGAATAATTCACCACAACGGGTCTTCAAACATTTGTGGCTCTGTAACAATAGCTTTGGGTTCCTTTCATATTTCCTTAGGCACATACTCCTCATTAAAAGATTTCATAACTTATTTCCTTGGGAAAAGTTTTGTGGTTTTTTTTTTCTTCAGTGGAATAACACATTTCATTGTCATAAATCTCAAATAGCTGAAAGGAATTGTTTTAAACTGTTCCAAGATGCTCACTTTTGGGATGAGACCAAACATGGGAAGTTGCCACGCTAGAAATGAGTGATCTGTTTTGAGTGTGCAAGCTTTACAGCCCTAACTGCTGCAGCTACACGTGCTTCACTGTGTGTACGTGCCTCTATTTCAAAGCACCCGATGTTTTATATAATTATTCACAACGATATTATCATGCCAACAAATGGCCTGTTTTGTGTATTTATGTTCATTAAGTGGTAAGTCCAAGAGTGACTTAACTGTTGCTTCTAGCCTTGATTTTGTGCATTACACATTGAGGAAGCAGACTGACTGTTCTTAGTGCCCCAGTTGCCCGTCTCTGCATGCAAACACCAGTCAGCTTTGCTGCCTTTCACTTACAGCACTTTTCAACAAGTGCTAAAGAATTGCTTTAGGAGCTGGGGAAAGCTGTCAGATCCCCTGTGAGATTAAATTAACACAATTGCCAAAACAGAAAGGAAAAAGAAAATTTGCTTGTTCGGGGCATGCATGCTTTGGCTTGCTGCTGTCAGAAGAGACGCTCTGTAGGTGCTAGCAGTAGAAAAGGGCTATCGTTTAAGGAACTGGTTTTATATGCTTAGGAAATTGTAAGTACAGAGTAACCAGGTTAAGTTCTGATCCATCTCTTTTGCAGGGCACTTAAACCCACCAATACAAAACTTCCTTAAGCTCCAAGAACTCCAAGGCCAAAATGAAAGAGAAAGACATTTTTGTAGTGAGTTGTGAAAGGTAGATGACAGTTTGAATCCTTATACCCAATGTATGAGAATTTAGACCTATCGTCTACCTTCCTGTAGAGTCTGGCTATGTCCTAAAGATGTGTTCAGAGATATTAATTCCAGTCTGGTGGTGTTTGTCAGCCCTACTGTTTGCTTACTTATCAAGGACTAGGATGCACAAAATAATAATAATACTAACAGAAAACTTTGTGGATACAAGTACTGACATGACAGAGTTTCTCACAGGTGCAGTTCTACCACCTCTTTAAAATCTGCCTGTAGACTCATTGAACAACCATGAATGCATTGAAAGAGACTTCAGCTAAGGAAGGATTTCTCTTGTGTGCGCGTCTTAGTTTTCTGCTCAGACAATGGGAACTGTTCTGTCTGAAGTAATTATCGATATGGAATCACTGTTTGAGTTAGAAGCATTTAAATCAATGAATTTATAAACACCACTTTTTTTTTTTTTTTTTCAGGTTGGACGTGATGATCTTACAGCTCTTTTCCAACCGTAGTGATTCTGTGATTCTGTGATTCTGTGAATAATAAGAATGGCGAACACTAAGACTAATTTGGGAGGCCTGTGAAAAATGCTCATGATATTTCGGTAATGTTTACTGCAATTCTTTACCTCTTGTTCCTTGCTTTTCAAATACATACTTGCTGAAGAGTCCCCGGAGGAAACTGTCTCCTCTTCGCACTTTCAACTACAAATTAGACATGCCTCCTGACTGGAGTCTCTCTTAATAGTGAAAACTACTGAAATTTCCAACAGCTTTTCCACGGTTCTAGGAATTAAAGACAAGAAAGATTTCACCGAGATTATTATTTCTCAAGCTCTAGCACAGGTAAGATCTATGTCTTCTTGTGAACTGGAAGCAGACGTCCAAAAGTGTTTACATCTGGGGCTTGTCCCTAGGCCTCAAACAGATTAAGATAAATCCATTAAATGTGAAGCAGACCACTTTTTAAAAAGTAATTTGATGTAAGCTAAACCATAGGAACTCTTAAATAACTAAGAATGATTCAATGAGCTGTAGCTGTTTGTTGACACAAGAGGCTGAGATCAGGCATGTCACAAGCAGGTTGTTGGTGAGGCCGTTCATTACGTTTATGATGTCTTTTGGGGGGATCAGAGATGATTAGTAGGTATGATGTAGATGGGCAGAGGTTATGTGCAAGCCGTGACAAATCTGACCTGTTCTGCATGGTCAGGGAACACAAAACAAATGAATTTAAATTCCTCCTTATGCCTTTGTAGAGTAGAGACCAAATGTAGCTTTATACAGGGAGGTGGAGTGAGCAAATCACTGTGCGAGGAGGCAGCTAATTGCTGAACTTGATTGCAACTGCTAATCAGAGTCACAGGGAAAAAAAGTGTTGGGAATTAATTAAGCAAGGACCTTCAGAACAGCAGCAGGAAGCCTCCAAGTGACCTTTATTTACAGTCAGTTAAACAGAAGTGTGACTAAAAATGCCAAGGAGCAAATCAGATTATTAATATTGATTGCTTAAAGAAAATGAATAATTTAGGAGCAGTCAGAATAAATATGCAGTGACAGAGATGAAAGAGCACAATGTACTGCCTTTCCAACATTCATCTATCATGCAGCAGTGCCCCTTCACACAGAAATGGAGAATTTCCACCATCACAAAACATAATTAGTTTCATGACCCAGCATGATTGCTGTATTGCTGCTACAAGGAGCTTTTTTTTATTATTATTTTCCCAGGGCAGCAAAATGTGGAAGGAGTCATGAGCCTGCTGAACAGAAGCTTTGCTCTTGGAACTTTCCACAGAGATCAAATTCAGGTACTATGGGATTAACTTTTAGTTCTTTGTCAACAAAATAGCAGAAACATAGTATATAATTTTTTCAGACATACTGTCAGCGTAACCATTTTCAGCCAAGCTTAAAAGCATCTCTAAGTCCTAAATTTCCTCTCCTGCTTGTCTATACTCTTGAGGTTTTTTCCAGTCATTTTTAGACTGATTATTTTTAGTCTGTCCTCCTTTTTTGCCTAATTTTAGTCTTGTATCCTAGTAAATTGGCATAATTGGTTGCAGGCACTGTTGAAATAGACACTTTGTTTATTTTTGGTGGAGAGCTGTGGGGTGATTTTTTTTTCAAATTTACAAATTTGAATAATAATGTCATAAAATATAATCATAAAGCTAAAATATTATTATAGCACTGAAAGTATAACATAACAGCAAAATAACTGTGTGTATGTTTACCTAGTCAGTCCTGCTTTTCATAACCTCATCTGAAAAGGAATCTTGCTATCACTACTTCTCTATCTCCTGTCCTATTTTGTTTATGTCAGCTATTTCTCTCTCCTTTTTATTGTCTTGTCTCTTTTATTTTTCTCCTTTTTTTGAAAGAAAAGAAGATGAAGATATAATTAACCAGGAGAAGCAGACCACACAAATCTAAGACAAAATTGTCTCCCATCATTTTGCTGCTACTCCATCCAGGAATCTCCAAGTGATCTTCAGTATTGAAATTGTGCAGAAAAAGACAATTCTGACAATTTTCTTTTCTGAGGAAAACAAGAGTGCCACAGCCAAAGTTTTCCAAAGATGATGCTTGGGTTAATTAGACTGTATGGTGGCCATATTTCCTCCTTTACTGTCAATGGTCTCAAAGGTGGTGGCACACTGGCTGTCATGGTGCCTTTTGACTACACAAGGGTTGGCCTCACGCTAGGGGAATTCCCTGTTGCCTGTATTTCCCTGTATTATGTTCATATAAATGAATGTAACGACCTGATGACAGCATACATCTGAGGATTATGGCTCCAACTTTCATGATAGTATGCGCCTTCATGCATAGGCAATACGTACATGGCATAGACAAAACAGGTTAATGTGTGTTGTATGTTCATACATGTCCATTGAACGTAGATCCATGGGGCAGAATTGTACTTCAGGCAGCACCTTGGATAAATCATGGGATAAAGTGAGCATTTAGAACTCAATCCTACACCTTCCCCATGACAAGCACCTGTCAAAGGCAGACAAATGTGAATGAACAGTACAATCTGTGCAGAAAGGAAACCTGTGCTGGTTATTCATAAACTCATATACCAGCAATCCTGAGTAAACGCTGCTTTTCTTATGCAGATTTGCCTTGCTAAATGTGGGAAGGTGTAACATGCAGTAAGGCAAGTAGGAGTACACTTAAATGTGTGGTATTAGGAGTCATAAATATTTTAGTTTTCATTTTCTCTACTGCCACAGAAATAATGACTTATAGATGAAACAATGAGTTTGCTTCTCAGATAATTGTCTTCGGTTCAGCAGACTTTCACTACTTGCATTTAAGTGACTGTTTGGAGTCCTCAAAAATTACAGAAAGTGTTTCATTTCCCTGCTTTGGATATGCCTCAGTGAAACTGAGGGATGATGCCAGCAGATTAATAAGGCAAACTAAGTAGCAGTGAACAAGGAAGTCATGGTTTCAGTATGAATATAAATATATTTCAGCCTTGTAAGACCTTACTCATGTGAGTTAGGCCCATTGATTTCAATGAAACTATTCAGATGAACAACTACTCACGTATTGAACATTAGTATGAAGACAGACTGTATCATGCTACATTCACAGCGTAGTGAAAGGACGAAGTGCTGAAATTCAGCTGGTCCATGTAGCTTTAATTAAACCCCTTAGCACAGAGGATACTCTTCATTTACAAACCAGTGTCTTTTTATTTCCTGTGGACCGTAGAAACATTCACAACAGATGATGAACACACAAGGCTAACATTAATGCATGAATAACATCAAATCGGGCATCCAGAACTTGTCTTTGCAAATTAAATAGGACTATTTTCAATGCAACTATTTTTTATGCATGTCAGTGTAAAATTTTAGCTCATGTGACAAAAACCCTCCTGTATATGAATTTTAGCTCATATGTGAATTTTAGCTCATGAAGTCAATTAAATCCTGCTCTTAAGAAGGGAATACATCTGACAAACGGATGCTATTGTAAAGCTAGTTTCTTTATGACATGCATAGCATGACCTATATCCACCCAGATTCATGCCATCTTTGTGAGCCTCCTAATTTCTTGATCTCCATCAGACCAGAGAAAAACGTGTACAGAACAACGAGAGCGGATTAGACGAGTTTCGCTTTTATGTTAAGCATGGAAACATGCTTGGTGACCTCTCATCCTTGTCCTTTCAAAACCACCTCATTATAAAACCCACTGTAAAGCTAGAAAAAAAAAAAATTGACAGCTCCAGTTCTGGAGCGCCATAGGGCTGGGATAGCAGGCGCCCCGCTGCTCAGGACTGAGCGGCGTTGGCAGTGCAGTGTGGGAAAGCAGGCATGGCACTAGCCCACACGATATGATACCTGGCTCCTTTTCAGTCAGCACTGTTCATCTCTCACTTTCATGAATGCCGTAATTATACCGGTTGCCACTTAAAAGTCAGCGTTTACCAAGAACTGTCACCGAGCTCTGTCTGAAGCACCAGAGTTTTGCAGGAAACAACTGCGCTGTGTCGTAGCTGTTGACAAATGCTGGCTTCTAAATGGTGCCCACTGTAAGGAATCCCTCCATCTGCTTTAACTATACCAGTGGGAAGCAAACCATTTGGTTTTTCAGATACCTTTCCATTCAGCCTTCCCTTCTGTGTGAAATGTCTGTAACTTGAGAGAACTATAGAAGCTTCTTTGGAAGTGCAGCTTGTGAAAGGTCCTTGTTCCTGAGTAAAACATCATTATTCAGGCAATATTTTCTATTTGTTCTCTGATAACTCATTCCAGTATATTTTAAATTAATCTGTTTAAATTTACATTTTTTTTATAACCACTGTTCAAAGGAAATTACAAGAAGGAGCTACAGAGATTTAATAAAGTACAAGTTTAGAAACTTAGTCACATTAGATATCAAAGTAATACAATTTTTTATTGAGGTGTGTTAAAATTACTCCGGTAGTTGACAAATGGGTTACTGGTGGTTTATAGATGACATGAGCATTGAATGAGCTGCTATTTGTTCTCACGCAGTGCCAAGACATTTTGCCTTCCTTCCCAAAAGAGGTTGTTCTAATTTTCATTATGCCACACTGTTATGCCAAGTTATTTTGCATCACTTGATACAATGAACCTGCCCATTAAAAAAAAAATAAAAAAAGAAAGAAAAAAAGTCTCAACAATGCAAATATACTTTTCTCTGGTGCAGCGAAATGAGCCAAGCTCTTTTGACAGGAAAATCCCTGTGTACAGGCCACGAAGCTGCACTCAGTAGTGGAGGGGGCAGGAGCAGAAGCTGGCTGAAGTGAGAGGGAAGGGGAGGACGCATGGAGAGACCTCTTCCTGCTCCTTCTGCCCCTGTGCCTGCTATCATCCAAATGCTGTCGCAGCGCCTGGGCCACCACACTTGGAGGGGTGGAAAGCAGGAAGGAGGAGGGAGCAAGATGGGTGGGCTAAAAATGCAGAATTTATCCAGGGAAGAACTGTTGTTAAGTCGCAGAAACAGTCTTTCTCTCTGCTGCTCTCCCTCCCTCACCATTCAGTTAATCAATTTGTGAAAGTACTTAAGCAAATGCTGAAATCCCATGATATTTGAGACATGTGTCTTGAAATTAAGCATGTGTTTAAGTGTTTTCCGAAACTGGAATAATAATAGAGCTTGGGGAATGCCAGCGTGATTCATAAAGGAGTCCTACTCTAACGTGGTGGAAGGCTGTCATCGCCACCGACCAGCCAGCTGTCTGCAACGTTACCTTTCCTTTAAATAGAGCTTGGAAGAAGCACTTAACACTGGGTGTTAAAAAGGCACTGGCAAATACGGAAACTGATTCTAGACATCCTGATATGTGAACGTGCTAACACTTGAGCAAAGATGTTGATTATTTCAATGGAATTACTGCCCTGAATAATATCTCATATCCGAGTAGTATTTGAAAAATCCTATCATGTTTAGAATAATGGTCTAATCCTGCATAATGCTGGGAATCCTTCAGATTCACTGAAATTTGTGCAACACGCAATGTGTAGTGGATCAGAGCCTTTGTGAGCCAGATAAATGACAGAGAAGCAGAGCAGTATGTGTGCCAGTCTGTACATAACAGGCAGGCATAACCTAGCAGACAATTTAATGTCATCCGTTTTCTGAAACCAGCCTGTATTATTGCAATGCTGCCTGATGTCGCACTGTAATAAAGTATCATTCTTAGAATGGGTACATGTTTCTGTTTTATCCTTTTGCTTGTACACAGATTAAAGCATGATCCCCATTGACTTTAACCTATAATTGAATCAAGGATTCTGCTGCTGTCGCGGAAAGCAGGAGTGGCGCTTGAGTGGTTTATGGGCATGAGCAGCACAATCTGAAGATTAAACTTCATCTTTGATCTTCAGGCTGTGACCATGGATTTTCTGTTGATAACATAGAGAAACAAAATAATACCGATAATTACAAATGGAAGAGCTGGAGAGGAAAAGAGGTTAGCTGGGGATCAGAGACACTTACCCTTTTTTGGTGTGAAACTTTGATGTAAACCAGTCAGCTAAAATTATTGAAGATATTTACCGGTCATATTCTTTCACACATATTTCAAATAATCTATTGAAACTTTTGGAGGGCAGATCATTGGATCCAAGTGGGTAAAATAAAATGCTTTGTTAGTCCTTTAAGCTTCTGAAGTCTCAGCACAATTTTGAATGAGGAAAAATTATTTTTTCCTGCTCTTTACATGCGAGTCACAGTTTTCTAACTGGGTTCCAAAGTACCAGTGGTCTCAAAGCGCTACTGCACAGCTGCCACTACATATGTTGCTGCTGAAAGCTAAAACTTGCTGAAATAATCATTCCCACTGTTTGAAGAGGATGTGTTTTAGGCACTGCTTGATGTATCTTGTTTCTTCAGGGAGCATGAAGTCACAGCACAGAACAGCAGCAACATCAAAAATGCAGGGTTGATGTGGGTTTTTGTTGTCCCCCCTCCCATACTCACCCCAGTCTCTGGCAAAGTGAAGGACCACAAAAACTTGCTTGCATCATAAACCTTTATTTCAGGGTAAGTGATTGGATTGATGTTCATACATAATTGCCCATGCTGGATATGAGAGCCATAAATTTTTAATTTGTAGATGAAAAAAGGACAATGCAGGGAGCATGGTGTAAATGGTAAAAAAGAAAACAAAGGAAGATGCACCTTTACACTATTCCACTGTCATAGAATAAGAGATGCATAAAATATAAGCTGGCAGGATCAATCATAGATATAGGTAAGATCAAATAAGCCATATAGTAACCCTGAGAGACAGATGTCCTTCCCAATTCTTTCACTCCGTCAAGATAAATAGCTGCAGTTTTGTTACTTGACTGATGCAAATCAATAAAACCCCACTGAAATCTGTGGCAATGCTGGCATTTTTTTTTCTCCCTGGATCTGGTTCTCAAGAGAGTTTGGCCCACTATAAAGTATGCAATGAATGAGTAGTTCAATGTGTTTTAAATTTGCTTCTATGCTCCTTTTTCTCCCTTGAACTTCATTACTGGCAGCTATGACAGACAGTGAGAAATGTTCAGAGCCAGAAATGCAGTAGGGCAAATATTCCTGTTCCAAACGAATGAAAGAACCGAAATAGACATCAAATTTTGGTTCTGATGGATCTGAGGCCTTAATTTGTCACCAAGCTAGGAGTAGGACAAAAATGTCAAAGGTGGTGTGTCCAGACCTCAAAAGAAGCCAGAAACATTTGGCTATTTTTGCAGAGCGAACTGTTCTGATTTGATGGCTAACCATGGCATTCAGAAACTATAGTCAGTGAGGCTGGAAAATTCCCAGCAGTGCCTGGTGGATCTAAGCCTGTGGTATTTTCACAGCCACTTGTCTTTTCAAATTAAAGCTGAAAGGTGCGATCCACACCTGTGCAAAGCCTGTGCAAGGCCTGTGCAGCAGGCAAGGGCTGAAAGCAGAGATGCACGTGGGGTTTATGTGGTGCCGAGCCTGCGTGATGCTCCACTGCACAGGGATGAATTTAATCCAAGGAGAAAAGGGCTACACGTTGTATAGCCAGTCTAGTCACAACGTGCCATTGAGGAGGACAATAGTAAGGACACAGCATCTGGTGCAAGGAGGGACACAATTACTCCTCTTTCTTTCTCTTTCAAAGACAGCAGCTCTAATTTTCTTCTGACAGCACTTTTTCTTTCTGATGCCGTAACTTTACCGTTTTCGGTGAGGCAAAGCCAACGTGTGGCAATATAAATGGAGCCAGCTGTAATTCAGCCCAGCGTGAACTCTTGATGTTTTTTGAATATGTAATTGCAGCTACAGAGACGGTGAAATCAAATTGGAGTAGAGACCCGCCATCTAAAGACTGTGCCTCTTTTCACCACCAGAATCTGTGCGACAGAAAGGCTTTTCCACACAGGCTCGTGCAGAGCACAGAAACCCTGCCCTGTGCATTCGAACCAGAGCTGGGAAAATGAGCTAACAAATGTTGCTCATGAATATTCATACACATTTTCAAAGGAAGGAATTTATCCATGTCGACATCTCATTTATGTTTGCATTCTGCCAAAGTGTAATCGTGAACAATCCAGTATGCACACCGTTTAAAGTGAATTTTAAATTAAAACAATGGCAGTTATTAAAAAGTCAATTCTTTCATTGAAACTAAGTGCATATCACCCTTCCTGGCATTTGCTCTATTTAAACATAAAAGAGTATAGAGTGAAGACTCTGCCCAGGGTATCTTACAGGGACTTCTTACACCTGCAAAATGGTCTGCAGATCTCATGGGAACATTGCTTCCTCTACTAGTCGCCTGGAAAGAGCCAGAATTTTGGCTTATTTGAAGATACATTTCCACTTCTATCTGTAACCAGAGGTGCTATACACACCAGATACCAAAGAGATTTAGAGTTTCCTGAATCTCAGAAATGGTCCAGTTTAATTCTAGGTTACAGATCAACATAAATTCGTTTATTTTATGTGGGTTAATAAATCTATCTCTGCTGAAGACTGTGAGTTTACAGTTTGTCCTAGAGTTCTGAGAAGTTTTAGGAAAGCAGCAAAAGTGACTTTGTTCAGGAGGGTAAAATCAGCCCCTACCACAGCAGTCTGACAAAGAGTATTGTCTTGAACGTGGTTATCTAAAAGTCGAAGGCAGTGTGCACAAAGATTCATCTACAACAAGCCTTACTTTAAATCCATACTCTCAGGACTATATAACGTGGCTCCTATTTAAAGACACTTCTCTTTTATGGCCTGCAGCTGCAATAGGCACTGTAGTTCACGCTTGCTGTCGGTCAAAGAAATGTTTTCAATTTTTCATAACAAGCTGTAAGCGTCTGCAAGTTTAAAAAAAGGAGGCTGAGAGAGAAGTTACCTCAACAAGAAAACTCCAGTATATTCCAAGGTTACTGCTATATAATTAATGGCATTACCAAATGGAGCTGAAAGTGTAGTCTGCAAATGGCTAATAACAAGGATTAGATATGCACTCTCTTTTTCATTCATGTTCTTACAGTTTCTTGTGCGCCTAATTGAAGTCAGGAGGGGTTGTCCACATGACATTTTCAAACTTAGCTCTGATCAGTAGCAAACAGTGCATGTGCTCTGTGGAAAAACCTCTTATCATGTATTTCTAGGATAAAGAAAAAAAAAGAAAAAACCAAGAAATCTTGCTCTTCTTTTTTTGGATCAAAATTGCGGTAGGATATGTTACATTAGAAAACTGGGAAAAGGGTTTTCAGATGGGAGGCACGGTGGCTGTATGCTTTTTTTCACTCTAGGATTACATTCAGAAGGTTTTATTAACGGAAACAGCCACATATTGCAAAAACCTGTTAAAGATATCAAACTTGCTTCAAAAGTCTGTAAAACAGTGGAACAAATGCTGGAAAACATTTCTAAATGAATCCTTTTGGCATCAGGTTATTCTGTGATAACAAAATCCACTTTATAGCAAATAGGTCAGAGTACAGCTGCTAAAGGTAAGCAGCCTGACGCAACGGAGGTTATGGTTTTAAACACTATCAAAATGATTTTGGATTAATCACCTTCCTGCCTGCAGTAAAGGTTATTTATAGAGCATGCTTAAAAAAAAAGAAGCAACCTAAATATCCCTAATCTCCTACTAACCTTCTACGGTAAATAGCAAAGCATTAGCTCAGTATGCATTTCTGAATCCAGTCTTTAATTATACCTTTCCCATGTTTACATGAACTTTGGTTTGCTTTTCAAAAGCCTTACGGAACAATTCCTGCAGCTGACCTGTGTGTAGTGGTGAATTTCTCCATAAAGTGAGTATTGATGAGCTGAAAAGTTCAGTGAACAGGAAAATTCTGCTGCTTTTATTGCCAGTGTGACAGGTTACTTTATTACCATGCCTTTCACAGCAATTTAACAGTTACCCTGGTAACGGATTCAGTGAGGTAATGGGATCAGAGGCATTAGAGGAGAGGAAAGGCTAGCGACGAGAGAAAACCATCTGCTGGCTTATGTTCTCGGGGCTGTTTGCTCACTGTGAGCTCCTGACAATCATTGTACTTGGATGTAAATGAGGCAGGTTAAACCACAGGCCTGCCCTATTTAGCCGTACTCTGGTGATTTGTCTTTCTAATTCTATTGAAATAATAATCAGGATTTGTTTCTGATTAATTAACTAACCTTTTGGTAAAAAGATTAGATAACGAAATTGCTGCCTATTCAGAGATAATGAGATTTTTATTACTCTGTCAAAGGGAAAAAAAAGTACATTTATGTGTCACCAGCCACCATGTCAAGGGAGGAAAATAAAGATTTAAATCTTTATGTCAGACATTTATTTCCTCCACAGATTAAGTGTATATTGAATTCCATGGGTGCACAGCATCTTGTTTAAAACATTTCAAAAGAGCTTTTAAAACACCAAATAAAGTAATAAACACATTTAAACCGTGATGCATTTGGCGTTAATTTGTTTCAAAAAATGTCTCCTAATGGAAGAGAAACACTTGACAATTCAGAAATCCACCAGTACTGCGTGGGTGTATTTATGTAAGTGCAAGAGTGTGAAGAAAGCAGTAAAATTTCAGTGTGAGCACTTTAGAGTGACATATGTAAATAGGCTGCTATTATATCTTCCAGTACAGACATGCCTGTTACAACAGTTACAGTAGAAAATTCATTTATATGTAGGAGCTTTGCCTGGGTGCGTGAAATCCCACGCAGGACACTGGCAGCGGATATAATTAAATAAAAATTGATAACAAACCATGGCATTTAGAGTCTCCTCACAAAAGGCTCCTGGAGAAGACACAGCTGCAGCCCTTGGAGAGTGACCCAGACCTGCAGAAGGCTGCCTGCCAGACCCCTGCCAGCTGGGCTGCAGCCCAGCCAGTGCCTGCCCACCAGCGCCTTACGCCTCGCCACAGCTATGCCTACCAATAGGGCAGGAGACCAAAAACTCCTAAAAACTTGCT
Source organism: Gavia stellata (assembly GCF_030936135.1). Taxonomy (NCBI): domain Eukaryota; kingdom Metazoa; phylum Chordata; class Aves; order Gaviiformes; family Gaviidae; genus Gavia; species Gavia stellata. The sequence continues at coordinate 67,514,695 of NC_082637.1, forward strand.
CCTGGAACCACAAAGCCAGTACAGCTATGAAACATGTTAACCGTGCATCAGCTGCACAGCTGTGGAGCCATCGGCCATGGTTTGCATCGTGCAGCGCAGTGGTGTTGGTGGTAGAAACGTGGACAGCATTTGCTGTGCAAGGTAGCGTCCTGCGGCTTACCTGTTACAAGAAGAGCTGTGTGCTTTGCTGACTATCAAGCCACTAATCACGATCTGTTAATTAATAGATTAGAATCTATTGCAATGAGAACATTTTCTGTCGCGCATACAAAACAAGAGGAAATCTAGGACACAGCAAAGCATTTTGTTGCGGTGAAGTTAATGAATGCACTCTCAGATCTGAGGTGACACTTACATTGGTGGCGTTCGGTGTGCTTCATTACTTTTACTCTTACACATTAACATGAAAGGCTTTCATACGCTGAAAGTCCCTGCTTCTCCCCAGCGGTGTATATAGCTGAAAGCCAGTGAGGAGCGTGACCCAGTTAGAGAAAATGTCTTTGGTAAAGAGATCTGATGCTGAGTGTGTTCCTTCCCTGTTCCCCCACCTCGTATTTTCCCATTGGCGACTACCTGGCATGGCCAGCATTCCTCCCTTCCCAGCCAGGCTTTCCAATGTTATAGCCCTGACAAAGGACGCAGACAGGAGAGCTTTCTTCTACCGACAGAAAATTGTTTCCCTCCCCCTGGCCTCCAAAAATTCTTACTGCAGGCTTCTGACTCTTGATAACTGAAATCCCTTGAAAGGCAAGCAAGCCTTTTTGGCTTAGTACCAGTTGTAAAGCTTTTGCTCTCCCTCTTTCTTTCCCCTCCCCCCATGTGAAATTTAGGTTTAATATTAGTAGTTATTATTAAAATTAGCAAAATATTATCAGAGGATCTCAGCTAAGGAGAATAACTATCGTTTTCCTTTCTCCAGACGATGACATCTGAAACTCTACATTTTCATGAAATGACTATACTTAACAAAAACATTACTTCATTTTCGTGGTATTTCTTTTGTGCCTAGGAGCAACCCTGTAATTGTTCACTTCAATTACAACATTACTATTTTAAACTGAAACCCATTTTATCTGCATGCCAGCTTTTTATTTGTTTTACCAACTATATCTATTTCCATTACTGCAAGGCTGATGGTTTGTCTCAAGAGGAAATCAAATCCATTAATTCAGAAATTTCAAGCACGGCTGCCTCTGCCATAAGCAGCATTTCTTATGCTAATAGCAAATGTGCTGAGACTGAAAAGAACTGACACAGCTCTGGTTTTTTATCATAACTTAAGCGTTTGTGTAAAAAGGCAAATCTAATAGTGCTAGGAAATTGTAAGTGTTATTATATATAATTCACTTTACTGAGATCTGCATAGGGCCTCGTTTGTGCAACTGTCGTTTAAATCATGTTGTTTGTGCTTTAATTCACTTGACATTTGGGGTCTGATTTTGATCTTGGTTACCTCAATGTAAATCTGCCATTGTTCATCTGACAATAAAATTATTTCAGATTTACCCCAGGCAAATGGAGATCAGGACATGTTCATTTTGCTTAAGGTGAAATACCACCTCACAATCACAACATACTAAACTAGCTTTGGACAGCGTGTGTGTGTGTGTACAGTAAATGTGTTATAGAATTAGATACCTTTTTTCTCCAGCCACAAAAATAGCTATTTCAAAGGTAATTTAAGTATTTCCAGGAAGCTGCACGCTCCCAGCACCACACAGAAATAAACGCCCCCCCCTCCCCCCTGCCTCCTCATTTAATGCGCTTAGTCCTGTTGTATCACATGGTCTGTGTTCAATTAGATAGCTTAACAAGATAAACTCTGACTTTGACCCAGAAAAAACAAACCAGATTGCTGCTGAGTTCTACGTAAGCTTTTCCGGGCGTTGTGACCTGTTTGTGTCAATTAAAAATGCAAGAGATCCTTACTGTGAGGGCCGAATTTGTTTCTGAGGGTTTGGGGTTTTTTTAATATATGTGTGCACAGACAGCATGTACAAAAAACAGTGTACAATTCTTGCCCTTCATTTTTGCAGCAAAAGCCTTTAGTGCTGTAAATCAGATCTCATTGGGAGATCTTACATGCTGGCCGCCGATAAGCTGTTGAGAAGTAGACAGGGCTTTTAGGAATTGCTGAACCATGAAGCTGACCTGCTTAGTGTTTTGTTGTAGGCTATTAAATCCAGGATTGGTGTTTTAAGATGATTCTGCTTTCTTCTTCCCTTGGCCTGGTTAAGCAATTCTACCCCCATCTCATTATTTAGCTGATTAAAATAAAGACTAGAATGAGAAGCCTGCTGTTTGAAAATCCTACCTTCACCCATCAAATTAATGAGAGTGACTTATGCTGACGTAGTTTATGGCCTTAGCAATTTGACACTAATTTCGCAACTAAGAAAAGATTTACTAACTGTATACACCACTCTGTTTTGGTGGCAGTGGAATGGTATTCTTTTCTCCAAAAACAAGCTCTACATCTTTCGTAAACATGCATTATTTGGTTGCTTTGTTGTAAATGGATCCCAGTTGGGTAATACTACTTCTGCCCACTAGCATATTGACAATTATGCACCAAAAGACCCAGTGAAAAGATTATATTTCAGCTCTTTTTCAGATTTTTCAAGTGTAAATATGTTTTGCACTGTAACTGTTACTGCCCATTTAGAAACATGCTGTTTTTTTGCACATCCCTTTCATACTGAGAGTGAAATTAAATGTGCCGTTTTATTTTTCCTGCGTTGTTTGATGACTGTTAACAAGTACAGCATTTGAGAAAATCCAAACCAAATAAGGCTCTGTAGCTGTTGCTACTAAGGAAAGCAAAAGCCACCTGGTGACTAAGTTCACTGGGGCTTCATTTCTTTGTGTGAGTGAAAGAAAGAGAACAAGAGCGAGAAAGGGATTCAAATACACATGGAATTAAATCCCGTTGAATTGCACTCAGGAGATAAAATCATAACAACATGTATACGTTGTATATATATAGATATGCAAGTGGACGTATGTCCCAGGTTCCACTCAGTGTGAACATTAAGACATTCAAATTCAGGAAGGGGAAGAAAAGTACTTATAATTAGAGGCCACTCTGTGCTGCAAAATGCATCTCCACAGCCAATTTTTTTGAAGTTAGACATATTTGTATCACAAGTATGTTTTTATCCCCATTTTATTTAGAGCTCCAATGTCAGTTTGACTCCCGTTGGGGCTGTTTTCATATGATCGCTCTGTCTATTTTGGGACTCTTACTTGAGCTTTGATTGTAACGGTCTTATTTAATGAAGCTCTCTGGTTTTAGTTTTCTCATAGTCAAAAAGAAAAGGTGTGAGAAGCAAATGAATCACAAAACAATAGGGCCCATCACACTAGAATGAAAAAGGAATTAATTTGTGTATCATATACGCAAGTAGTTATGCTTTTCAGGAAGAAAAGCAAATTACTGTGCAACCTTTTCCCCTCTCTGTTAATCTATTGTTCCTTTTTTAATTGCTTATTCATTACTTTTAACACAGAAAAAGGATAAAATTGAAAAATCAACTCTGGTATCCTGGCCACATCAGAGGTTTAGCATTGGTTCTTTTTATAATTCCAGCAGCTGTGCATGGGGCAGATTTTATTTCCCACATTCTAGGTCAGCAAAGTTTGTTCTCCTCCATGTATTTTATAGGCTCACATTTCACTATAAGCCTTATGTGTGCATTCAGGCTTGCGATGATGAGCAGGCTTATAGGACAGTCAGATCACAAGCTTAGAGGTTTGTTGTTTGGTTTTTTTAAACAGCATTCACACAACTGCTGCTCAGTTTGCTGCTGTGTCCTATCTGTGAAATAGCAAAATAATAACACTAATAGAAAAGAACATGATTTACTGCTGTGGGACTGCTTCCACTCTGCCTGGAAAAAGGAACATAGTAGTTTATTACTGAGACATCATGTGAGGCTACTGCAGGGAAATCTAGATTATTTCCATAGTAATTACTGATTTCTAGTACCATAGCTATAAATAATTATGCTAATAGTATGTAAGCCACCTGCCTTTAGAACAGCAACAGTTTCTTAAAATTATTCTTTCCAGTTTAGATACTGTATTCCTCCATTAATCATGTGTCTTCTAACCAACATTTGCTATTTCAGAAATTACCTATTTAATCAGAAATGCAATTTTATGTGCATTTTTTATAATTCAAATCAGAAAAAGGATAATGAGACTTCTTGACATTTTTTAGACATATTCTACAAAAGAGAGAGCTAGTTTGTAACTCAAGGATTCCCCTAAAGTGCCTCATAATCTGGGTGTGATTCAGCTCGTGATTTCAGTCATTAAAAGAAAGACATACTGTACTGGTCATCCAGTTACTGGAAAAGGAGACAAATGTTTCAAGAGGAGGTATTCCCTGTGTTTTTCCTCCTTGCTTATGGATGGAGCCAGGTTAGCTACAGAAGACAGTTAAATTCTGTTTGGGAGTGAATCCCACTTTCTGTGTTACCTAGGGTGGGTGAAATGTCTTGCGATTTGAACAGCTGTGGCAGGGCTAGGTGTAATGATTAGCTTACTATCAACTGAACTAATGCCTTTGTGGTGCCTTTATCTTAATTTAAACTATTTATTTCCCCTTACACTGACCTTCAGAACTCATAAAATATTTTTTCTACTCTAGCTACAACTTCTGATAAGTAGTGCAAAAGGATATCAGTTTGCTCAGTTGGTCAGCAATGGCCAGTCAACTGTAAAGCTATTTACATGATATCTGAGGGGTCTGTTCTCAGATCAGTGCACAAACAGAATTCCCATTAACAGTAATACAAGTTATGGGCAGGCATGAAAGTAAAGAAACTCCCTAATTAGAAATAATGAAACACCAGACTGCTGTAGTTTTGAAAGGTAGTGGACCTCATATTTACTTTGATATAAAATGAACGCAGCAACTAAAAACGAAGCATTAAGTTTATAAAATGGGGCAAAAATAACTTACAGTTTGAAGTACTACACAGCCCTACATGCAGCCTCTTCATGAAGACTTGTGTAGATTTTACTATCCTGATGCAAATACCTGCTTTACAAATACTGACTTTGCAAGGTGAATTGGAAAAAAATATATGTCAACTTGAGCATGTCTTTTATGTTTAACACAAAAGCACATGAAAGAATAAAACCTAGGGAGTTCATGTCAGTACACTGGGAGTTTCTGGCTGGTGACTGTTGTCCTGATACTGATGGAAACCGTGCTGGATAATACCTTTCATAAACCCACTGAGCATCACTTCAAGTTAGCTCTTTTATTTGTTTTTATCCTGACTACTTGTTTGGGAGTGCTCCTCTGGAGCCCCATTTCTGCAGGGTTACCATCATATGATTTCCTAAACTATTCATGGTCAATTTATGCCTATTTATTTCTTTTAGCTTAAACAGTTCTTTTTCCTCAGTGGTGTTTGATGTGTATTGTACATAGTGTATTTACAGAATACAGCCTTCATTTCTTAGTCTGAGGAAGCCAATTGCTTTTTAGCATTCTCATGTTAGACAGACTGTCCGTTTTTCTTGTCCAGCAAGAAAACATTATTTTCAAGGCCATCCTAGAAGACTGAATTAATTTTGTCTAAACTTATCTTCTAGGAATATGGGTTCAGAATTGTTTTCCAGATAAGGTCTCACCATTGCTTTGCAGATTAATAATATTTCCTTTGAGGGAATATGTTTTGAAACACACTAAGTTTTAATTTGCTTTGCTTCATAGACAGTTTATATTAGTAACTTGTAGTCATTCTCTGTTTAAATAAATACTTACATCTTTTTTTTTTTTCTTCTTCATATGCTTAAAACCGGTATTATTAACAGAACTGTCAAATGAAACCTGTCCAAAGACTGATCATTTGGAACAGCCCAGGTTATCTTCCCCTGGCCCAACAGCTGTTTTCAAACAACCTGTGGACATTTCTCTTTATTCAGCATCTCAATTTTTTTATAGTTCTTGCCTCTCTCCCCGGAGACATAGCTTTACATACTGTACCATGTTGCATTTCTTTAAACTTTACTGAATTTTCTTACAAATTTTTAAGAAATTCCTCTGTGTTTTAAATTATTAGATGTTCAGCAAAATCTTGGTTTTGGATATAAGTTGCTCACTAACTCATAACTGAAAATATTAATGTTTATATTGACTATTTCAGTATTTAAAACCTGAATGACTGTTTATGTTGTTATATTCCTTGACTACATTAAATTCTTAGAAGCATGTTTTATGTAAAACTTACCACTACTCATTTGAAAAATCTCTTCATAAATATTCAACAATAGCTGCTTAAGCTACTCTGTTTCAGCACAGGCGACTACAGGACATTTGTTCTGTTGTACTAAAAAGTCTAAAATGTCTGTAGAAAACACAAAACAAATCACTTTTAGAAACAATCAAGGGAAATTTTCATTACAAATTGTCTATGAATTCTTGGAATAATTTTAACAGTATTAATCTCACTACTTTAGAGCCATTGACAGGAATAAAGTAATAATAAGTTTACATCTATAGAAAAGCTTTGGTTTAGTTTCCTCTTGGGAAACTTGAGAAAACCCAAGTTTTTCTGCTAAATCAAAATGGCTTATGTTGGTCAACATAAATCCTAGAGCCTGACAGAAAAAAAAGTGTCACAGGCTGATGGCTGGGCACTTTTTACAGAGGGCATGGGAGGGGGGATAATTTTGTTTAATTCAGATCCCATCCCATTACTAACCTTGGGTTAATAAGATTTTCGGGGCTGGGGCGGAATTTCTAAGTTAGCACAGAGCTTGGTTAACACGCATGACTAGATCTGTCCATCACTAATAGTATTTCTGTATCTACAGTGGACAATGCTTCCTAAATATGCCAGTCTTCTTTCCCTACCATTAAACATAAAGAACTTTAACAAATAGATTTTTCAAAAAAGCAGAAAAAACCTCTGCTTTTCACGAAAAGCACTTCTCAAATAATTAAATAATTAAATTCCTTGAATGACCAGGTAGTGTTTGCTTGGTTCCTCTGAAATGAGAAACCGAACAAAATTTTCATAGCCAAATCTAGAAGCCATGTCCATCTAGGGAATGTTAAAATGTTCTTGGCACATGCCCAAATTCCTAACAAATGCAGAAAGAGCATTTAGAGAAGAATAGATCGCCAGAAAGAGGAGGAGATATTCAAGCATCCAAAGAGACAAAATAAATAATTAACCAAAGTTTTCTATTTTGTCTGTTCTGGTCATATCACATGTCTTCTGTATTTCATTAGAGGGTAAAACTGTGTCCATTTGTCAACTTTTTATTAATTTAGAAAATGTATCAGTTGTGTTCCCTTAGGCTCCATAGTCAATGAAGGCAGTGATGGGTAAATCCCCAATAAGAACAATTTTCAAGTACTGTGTACTTCTGGCAACTATTTAAATAATCTGAACTTTTTGAGAGCTCAGCTTTTCCTGCCTTTTCCCCCTTATTCCACAGCAGCAAGACCTACAACATCAGTGCTAGCCATTCTTTCTAGTCCTTTAAACTTTACAAGCTCATGTGTTTCTGAGATTCCAACAGTCCTGATCTTACTAATTGCTCTGAGCAAGCACTGCTTGCTCTATGCTGTCCATAACACTTTTAACGCTATGTGAGATTAACACTTCTTAGCTTTTGCAAGGTTTGTTTTTGTTCCTCTCTACTTTTCTGAAGCGTGACATTGTTGAAGGGAAAGCCATGAAAAAGACTTTTTACAGCTGTTGCTGTGCTATTCTGTACTCAGGCCTTGTGGAAAAGCTTCTATTTTTCCCTGCCTTGATCAGTATATACTAGACTTATCTCCTGGGAAGGATTTTAGAAATTACGTCTAAGACAACTGGGTGGTATATTTGCGTTTAGAGCCTTCATTACAACAGATATCTCCATTCTGTAAATGTATAAAGAAACACGTAATAAATCAAAAACTTGACTTCCTTAAAATGGACTGAAGGAAATAGTTCTTAGTCCTGGATGATTTCTAGCAAGTTATGATTTATGCTTCTTACAGTGCATTGATGTGAGCCCCAGTACACCAAAGTTAGTGGAGCATTGTAGCAATGGCTGTCCTTCCTTAAAGCCCTGCACAACGCTAAGCTGGTCATAAACTACTTCAGTAGTACCATGACACTCCCACAGCAATGCACCTCAATTCACCTTTTGCCCAGGAGTATAAAAAGATAAGCAATAGGCAGAGGATTGGTCTGCAATAATTGATGTTAGCTGAAGACTTCTCCAGGCTGTGGTAATTGTTTGCTGTTTTCTTGGCTGCAGACCAGCTGATGCTCCTTCCAGCCCCCTGCACTGAGGGCAAGCACTGATGTACATTTTTTATCATTGCTTGTTATGCTGCTCAGGCCAGTAGAATGATCCCGGCTGAAATTCCCCTTTATGTCCTTTTTTTCCTTGGCTTCTAAATCAGCTCATGTCAGTAATAGTCTTTTTTCAAGTATTCATTTAGTTCTGCAAGACAATATAAAAGCAAAACTAGCAAGTACATGGAGGATGTGTTCTCAACGCTTTTTTGTGAGTGTTCAAAAAGCCCAAAGCTTTGGGAAACTTGGGTAACTGCTGATCAAATCTGTGTCCAGGTTAGACCTACCCTGGTGTGAGCATGATTAGACAGTGCAGTGCCTGAAAGTCTTGCAGCTCTGTTATGCATGACCTCACATACCCACATGAGCCATGTGCCCGAAGTCTTTGTTTCTGTAAGCCCACAACTTGCTGGTTCCTCCTCTGAAGTGGGACATTTGCCTCTCTACTCCAAGACACAAAAGCTAGCAATACTGGCTTGAACAGGCCTGCCCCAGAGTCTTGGATGTTGGAAAGTCAGTCTTCTCAGCAGGCCTCCAAGAAACAATCAGAAACCTGCCTGAGCTTTGACTGCAGCTGTAACATTTCGGAATCTTGATACTTCCAACCAGATCTAAATACAATTTCCAGGCAGCAGGAACCATAAGTGAATTTGATTTGCTGGTTTTGTAATTAACAAATACCCACTGTTTTATTGGGACACAGCTAAATGTGCACATCCAAGTGCTCATCATCAATGAGAGCACAGGGACAAACATGCTTTTGTGCCTGTTTGTGTAATGACAGTATCACTAGCGCTCACGGGAACCAGCTGTCTATGCAGGCCACTTACCCAGTCTCAGCCATGGTCTCTGTGCATGCATGTTAAATGGGTAATTCCATCTACATGGCCCTCCAATCCTGATCCAGTCCTGTTCCTGTTTTTTTATGTGTATACCACTTCTATCTTTTTTATACTTTTTTTTTTTGGCCTCACTTTACATAGCAGAGATTTAACATGACTAAACTGTTCAGCTCACAGTCTGTCAGCTTGAAATGTGTTTTACCTTTTTCTCTGATCAGGTAACTGCTGTCTGGATGTTCTCTACTTCTTTCCTTATAGATTTTCTAATGTAATTTCTTCGTTAAAAAAAAAAAAAAAGGAGAATCCACCATTTGTTCTTTGCAACTTTTCCCTATCTAGGTCCTTCCTTTTGGACTTCATGAGTGACAGGGAGCAGTAATAATTCTTTCTCTTATATGAGCAAGCCAGTTATGGGCATATAATGTGCTATTCTTCAGTTTTTTGAAGAATTCCTGGTCCACAACTACAGGAAGCACATCCGAGTGCATTTTGGCAGACTCTGAGAAATACAGGATCTAAGTGGTTTTGACTTGCTGTGTTAGAGACTAGCCACACTCACACCAGCTGTGAGGGAAGTGAACATGCGTAACCTTTCATTAGCACAGTTCAGCAATGAGTGAGCCATTCTCAGTCTTCCTCACTTACGCAAGAAATCTTAGTGCAAGGTGGGAAGAAAGGACTGAAACTTTTACCTCAAATGTATTTATTCTTGCAGAGTTTGTAAGCAAGTGAAAATAACACTGTATACAGGGAAATGTTAGGAATACATCTCACTGTTTTAAGATTGACCTACAACATATATATGAACCTTTAGGAGCTTCTAAATACCATGATCTCATTTTCAGATTGATGGAAGAACAAAGCTGTATATAACTTATTTGTATGTTTGCTACAAGTGTTGGGGGGAAAAAAAAATCTTCCATGAAAGTTAGTTTTAGATGGATTTTCCAGACAAACATGTTATCTTGCTTTTCTGAATATTACATCTTATGCATGGATTATGATTCTTTTCAAGTGCAGTAATTTCTTGTTACAGATGTAGATTAGAAATAATGTAGAGAATAAAGATATATAAGCACACATTTAAAACATTTTTATTGATAGTATATCTTTCATTTGAAAGATCTGTAGGATCATATGTTATCTGTATATAACCTTTCTGCTAGACTAAAAGTTGAGGGATTTTTAACTTGATTATAGATAACACATTATAAGGTACTAGTCAGGACTGTATGTAAGTACTCTTTTCATATTAACTATGACTCTCTATTGATTCATCACTGGGAATCAGTCCTATTTCTGGTGATTCACTCTGAATAAGAGAATCTCCTATAGTCTGGATGCTTGTCATTAAACAATGGGCACTTCCAAATCGTGAATGATGGATTTCCTAGTGGAAATCAAGACAGAAAATGGGAATAAGGGTTTTGCAATATCTAACATGCAGGCCCAACTTACACTGCTTCATGAAAAATCATTGGGGAAGGGGGGGCAAATTGCTGTAAAATATTGGAAGTATCAGTAAAAATTTAAAGTATTAGTAAAAATTGCAAAAGTACAATTTTGTCATACCAAGAAATTTAATGTATTGTTGAAAGCTAAAAGTGGGCAATGGCAGAACAGTACCTGTGTTTTGACCAAGGGGGTGAAGGTGGTATGTGGAGAGGAACAGAGAGTGAATTTTCTAATGCAGAAGTTTTTGTTTGGTACTGTGTAAATTCTTAAACAGATTTTTGTAGAAAAGCGTGATGAAGTGCATGGAGGCAAATGAAAATAATAAAATACTGTGTGGTTTTATCAGGTAGACTGTGTGAGACTAATTTAATATTTTTTTTAATATAACTGATTTCTTTGACAAGGTTAATGCAGTGGACCTAATCTATCTTAATTTAAGTAAAGTGTTTCCTACACTGTCCTATAGTAAATCATCGTGTAAGACAGAGATGATGGCCATTAATATGGGAATGATGAAGGGGGAAGAAACTAAAAGGGAAACTGCAACAGCATACACTTAGGGGACAATTATCAGCCTGGTGGCTAGGGGTTTTCTTTAGGTTATTTGGAATATTCTGCTTTGTATGGTGATTTCAGACCAAATACTAGACACATGTAGGTGAAATATATGGACAATGCATGCTGACTGCCACATTCCTGGCAGCAAAATAGAATGTAGCATCTATAGAAGGGATAGGACTGGGGGACGGGCAGGGAATAAGAAACCTTGTTTGCATGATGGCCTTCCTCTCCAGACACTGTGGTCCTGTGCGGAGGATGTTTAATGACCCTCAGCTCTGTACAGTTGCCATTCATATTCCCTTGCTTGTGAGTGTACCTTCAAGTGCTGCAGCACCTCCCAACCCATTTGTGTCCCCCTCCCAAACCCAGAAACAAGAGTTGAGCTGAAAGGGTCTCTGCCTACTCACACTAACATGAACTGCACTCACAACAAAAAAACCTCTAAATTTAGACCCACTCAGCCTTTGCTCCTTCTTCAGATGTGAAAGTAATATTTTACGCCTGCTTCTCACTCCCAGATTTACAGAAGTGGAGGTGCCTGCACTCCTGGTGCCAGTGGAGGGGCAGACCTGGCACTGGGTCACACCTCCCTCGTTCAGGCAGCCAGGGAGCAGCACTGGTACCAGGCTCTCTGCTCTGCCTCGCAGGCAAAAATCCTCAACAAATATTCAACTTAAAAAGAAAAAACATGGCTGGAAATCTCAGGGTGAAACATGTAGGCACGTGGTAACCAAGTGCTACTATTACTGAGGAAAGTATCATCATACGGGAAGTACAGGATGACCTTGTACACAAGGAATAGAATTGGGAATGAAATCGCAGAGTACAAAATGCAAAGTCATGCACTGAGGCACTAATAACAAGACTTTTCAATATTACTGAGGGGCTCATCAGTTGCAATGATGGTGAAGTATAAGCATCCTGGTCATGGGATGGCTAAGAGTTGCTATGTTGATGCAACTGTGAAAAAAATTAATGCAGGAGGTAAGGTGTTTTAAGCAGACACAGCCATGTACCACTACCAGTCTACAAAGTAAAATCTCATTGTACTGTTATGTACAGTTCTGGTCACTTATATTCAAAGGATTTAAACCAGAAGAAGCACAAGGGTCTAAAATATTAGGAAAGCTTTGAGTCTGTTGACAATGAGGGATTAAAAACAGGTTGCCGTACCTAACGTACAAAACCAGAGACTGGAGGTGGGGAACAGCCTATGTTCATTCTGTGTATTTTGGGGACATCCAACTGTTTAAATGAAAAGATATCTCAAATGCAAGGTAGACTGTTATGAATTTGCCATAACAATGTTTAAACTAGAAATGAAAATATTTCTAATCATCACATGGTTACTTTCCTTCCACACAGGAAAATGGAACCATAATAGTTTCAAGACAGACTTTGAAAGTTGCGTGGAAATAAATCTATGCCACAATGACAGTGGTCTTTGAGTTGTCTTGTGGTACATGGAAAAAAAAAAAGATTCTTCAACCTAAGTGCCTAAAACCATTTTAGATGCTCTACACTATCAACAGAGTCTGCATGAAACTGACATACACAACAGAGGAGATCCTTGCCCTTTCCATGTAGCGACTGGAAGCCTTCAGCGTACTAGAGGGCAGCTAAATCACTCAGAGGATATTTTGGCACTTACTTTCCACTGGATGGACAGATTTGCTGGTATCCCTAAAGCATTTTGAAAAGAAACTTGATCACAGATTGTTGTCTTTGAGATGTATTTACTCTATAGATTTTTCTGGTTCTCCATGGCAGCAAAAAAGGAATTCTCTCCTCATTTTCTTCTTCTCTTTCTCTTCCTCTCTGCCCTCCCTCCCTACTCCACATTTCCAGATACAGACTTTTGTTTCCAGGACAATATGTTTTTCCTCCTTTGCATCTGAATTTGATCTTGGACAGTGACAGTGTATTGGTATTCCTAAGAGTGTAAAAATCTCTCAGGGTTTGAGCAAGATTTCAAGACAAGGAGGAATATTTTCTCAAATAGAATTGGTTTAGCAGTTCAGGATTTCTCTGGCTTTCTTTGAAGCACAATCCTTCACCTACTTTCTGCCTCACATGGGAAATTTATCTAGTGGTCTTTTGGTTATTCTGGGGACCTAGGAAAATGGTATTATTTTTTCTCATTTTCTTCACCAGACATATTCTGGTCATTCTTGGTGTTGATCCCTTGTAATTTTTTGTTTGTAGTTGGTGGTGATCTAAATATCATCCTAAGAAAAGCCTTTGCATGTGGGGAGCAAGCAAGATGCACATTCTTAGGGCATTTCAAGAAGGTGCCTTCACAGCACGGGACTCAATGCCTAGGTAGTCTTTCCTAGCCCGTGATTCCAGCTGCCTGAAGCATTTAATGAAGCACGCTTCCAGCACTATAATTCCATACCTAGCAGTTGGTTGCACCTTAACACTGTGCAGTCAATGCAAAACCTGACAAAATATCTTCACAAAAGTCAGTTAGAATAACATACAAGGAAATATAGTTCTCCCAACATGAAATATGGACTGAATTTAATTAGGATTTCTGTTCTTTGTGATCCAAATCCAAATTCCTCATGACTTTCATTACTTAGTAGTATTGATGGTGACTTTGGTATATTTGTTACCTCTGCTACTGAGGTTTTTTTAACATGGAAAACAACTGCACAGCATTCAAGTCACTCCCTAGTCATGTATACATCCTAGTGATGTGTACAACTTGACATTTGCAGAGTCCACATGTCTGTCTTCCTGGATGATGCTTTCCGCCTTGACATAAAGGTATTCCTTTCTCTTCTTTGACCTTGTTGGCAGATGTCTGTATCTGTGTCTTAGGATCACATAGACTCTGCTACCCCCTGTCAGTGTCAGTCTTTTGCTTTCATATAATGTTTCATTCATTGGATCCTGCCCAATGTCAATATGTTAGAGAAATTAATCAAAAGGATGTTATTCACATAATGCATCCAAAGCTTGAGCCCAGAAAAGTTTAGGCCTGAGAAATTTGTGGAGGAAAAGATACCAGACTCTACTGCCCAGAGACTGAAACTTCTGAGACCTTGATTTATTAAAGCGTCTTCTGCCCCTTTACATTATTAATGCCTGGTTTTCCGCATACAGGAGCTGTGAAGTGCAAGTGCAAAGCACGTGTCTTTGCACCTTGTTCTTTCCTGTACCTCCGTTCCTGCCTTAGTCCCTATGGTTTGGGAATAGAAGGGATTGTCTCCCACATTCAAGACGGCCATTTCCCACATAACTCTTTCATGACACAAGCGCATTTAGTAGGAGTTATGCAAATAGACTGATAACATCCGAGACGTAGTCTAAACCACAGCAAAATATGACTCATTAATATAACGCTTCATTTGGATGACGTGAATGCAGTTTCTGAATCAAAACTTAAAATTACAGCATCTTTAATGCAAAGTGTAGTTACACATTTCATCATGAGTGCTCAGAGGTTATGTGAGCTCCATGTTTATGTCCCAGCATGTTATATTATGGATTCACTTCCGTACTAATAAAAAATGGAATATAACAATATGAACACCTCCAAGCTGAGTCTAAAACTGATACAGTTTTGTTTTGCTTGTAGAGTTTATGCTCTCAGTCTAGTGTTGAAAGAACTAACATGGAATGATATGTAACTGTGAAAAGTAGCATTACCAAATACAATAGATATAAGCTGTTTTTACATATGGTCAGCTGGCAAGAGGGCAAAATATAATGATACTGGGTGTTATTTCTTTGACTCTTGAATTACTGCTTTTCAATAATCCTAAATTTGTCAAAACACCAAAGGCAGGAAATTTATAAGTTCAGATACTTTATTTACACAATAATTGCCTGGAAATTACATTGGGAATGACACTGGGAGTTTTGTTGATATGTGAAAATATACTTAATAAGATTCCAGTTTGCCCACAGTACCAGAAATGATACTGGAATAACCTTATTCACCTTTCTGTACCTCTGCTTGGAGATGAATTGAAAAGGCTCAGAAATCAATGGAATATACCAAATTATCATCTTAAAGAAATGTGTAGTTCTCATTCAAACAGAAATTGAGTAGGCCTTTTTAGTCAGGACTAATCATTCCATCATTTTTCATACCATCATGTACGTGATGTATGTTTTTGAGCTCTTTCTGATATCAGGTGAAGCAGAATTAGCTACAATAAGCTTTAATTCTGTTACAACAACTTTCTTTAATTTCCCTTCCTTAACTTTCCTCTTGCAGAAACACCTCCTAGGAGGCTGCATCCTCCTAAACCAATTCAAGTTAATTTTGGCTGAGACTAAAGGGTTGTGTTAAAAGTTTACATTTTGATCCCAAGATCATGTCATAGACACCACACTATGACCCCTGAAAGTTTTGATAATAATGGGACATGACACATTCTAAACACCAGTGCAATAACATATTTTACCACTTACAGTTTCACTGTGTTTTCAGATGCTATCAGGGAATTAGCTTCAAAAGATTTTTCCACAAGGATCATGGTATTATTTGTTCCATAACTTAATACACAGTCCACATTTTTTAAGGTCTCTCTGTGCCACAAGTAAGTGCAATTTATGTATAATAAAATGTCTACTCCTTATTTTTATTAATAACCAACTTAATAATGGGTAAAGGAAATTTCTGTCATAGATGCCAGAAGTATGACGTCAGCTAATGTAAGCATTTTATTGGTATCCCATTTATTATACAAAGCTCTCCTGAATGATGGGAAAAACTGTACAAGAAATAATGCATAATGATTCAGTTATGCAGCACAAGAGAAATAGTTTAGTTTTGACAAGTAACAATGTCACTAGGAAACAAGGAAAACATACATGAACAATGACTTTTTCAAACATGCCAGACTTGTGAAAAAATGTGATTTTGACTCTGCTTGCAAATACAAAGAGTGATGGAAAAAGCTGTAGCATTCAGTATGGCCCACTCTAATGCTTCTGATTTATAGCACTATTGTTGTAGCATTAAACTCACTCTGCTATATATTAAACTGATTTGTACCATTTGCAAAAGCCTGGTATATTCACAAAAAGTGATCACAGCAAGCAAATATAATCCAAACACAATATGAGTTTCCTAGACCTATTAATTTGCTGAGTAGGTTTGGAAGCTTTCGTAATTACTAGTTAATATTTTTCAAAAGTCATCAAAATCTCCTATTATATGTGTAGAGTGCATGATTGGACAGATTTAATTCTAAGATACAAAGTAAATGTGTAAATATGTATTATTTCATCTTACCTTTCTGTACGACAGTTGAAGGCGGCCATCTTTTTTTCAGTTTTGTGACATTTTTTGGCTTCCTTTGGTATCTTTCTTTGTGCTAAGCATGCATTTAAAATTACGTCTATCATTGATCTTTGCAGTTGGTTTTACTGAGATTTCAGAATATTATTTATTAGTATTATTCAGATATATTTATCAGCTTGCAAAGATCCAGGATTATTTTTCAAAGCACTTGTGTTAGCATACATATGTATGAGACAAAGTCTCACTTGGCCAACTGGCAAAAGCGAGACAAATAAGAATAAAACAAACATGTAAAAGGAGAACTAAATGAAGTGATTTATGTGTTTGCTATAACAAAATTCACCTCAGAGTCAGACATAGATTAACTCATTTTTGTCAACATGTGCTATATTGTTTCAGGCCTGTTTAAGTTCTAGGGTGCTTTTTTCTTTACTGTAATGTTGTGGAAGAAATCATACCTGTTAGAAAAGGAATGTGGGATTCAGAGCTGACTATTAATTGAAAAGATAAGTGGAAAACTCCTGTTATATTCTTGCACAGTTTTTGCTAGACTGCAACCTGCAAGTTTATCAACAGCTAGGGAATTTGTTCAGCTGGGGAAGAAGTGCAAGATAGGAGAAGGGAGATGTTACAAACGGAGTTTGGTTGGCTTGGTTTTATTTAAACTCAAATCTAAAGAGTTATATGGCTCTCCTTTCCTCCTTTAGGAAATAGTATTGCAAGCAGGGTTGAGGGTTAAAATAAATTAGAGTAGCAGTTACACAACTTGTGAATGTATACACATCAACCCCAGCAGAAGCTGGAGCACTAGAAGTCTGAAAATTTGACCAGGGGTCAAATACACGTCCTGGATATCAAAGCAACTGCATCCTCACGAGTTTTATAAAGCTCCGTCTAAATAGATCCCAAAGCATCCCTGTATAATCCCAATGACTCCCTCCTATTTTCTAAATTTTGCTGGGTGCTCCCTTTTCCATAGAGGTCAGGAAGGAGCCATTTATGGTTATCCGTTTGACAGTACTCCAGCACCTTAATGTGGCAGAGATTTCCTGCTTTATCTTTTAGCATAATGAGTTAATCGAGCTATGCTAACTTACACAAGTTGTGCTTCTGGCCATAGACTTCATATAAATATGCCGGCGAGCATAAGGAATACACAACCATTTTTCCTCAGACATACACATATGCTTCCCTTTAAGTTCAGCAAGAGTATGCTGAGCGCTACAGAAGACAGGATTTCACCCTTAACCACTTACACCAAGTTTTTTGTCCTCAGCCTTGAAATTTCCACACCTTTGTAATAATTACAACTCAAGAGAGGGAAAAGCAGGAAAAAACCCCTGGTTCATTAACTTCCTTCTAAGCTCTAATCCTGAGGTTTGCAAGTGTGTTTCCTAGTAGAAGGTAAAGCCTAGCCTTGTACCATGATCTTTTTGGGAAAACACTGGAAGGTAGCTCTCATTGTAGAAGTTGTGGCAGTGGATCTGAGGTGAATAAAATTTGATCAGGTTTTGCTTGTTTTTTAACACGTGTTGCTCTTGTACAGTAAAATCCACAGACCATTTAAGTACATTATACCATTATGAAATTCTTCAGCATTTGACAAAAAACCCAAAAGCATTATTGCTTTTGGAAAAAAAGATGTATAATAGACCATTATAAGTGGATTATTTATATCATTAAGGAGAATTGTTACACATTCTTCAATGAGCAAACATACAAGAATGGAATTTGACAGTGAAAGAACATTTGCTTAACAGTAATGCAGGTGTACATTCACAGAGAGATAGTTACTTTATGTGACGATGTAGACAGAAGCATTTGAAGTCCTCCTAAATGTCACACAAAACATTTGAAAACACATTTTTTAATGATAGTTGAAAGAAATTTTACACCTCAGCTTTGCAAAGTAGCTTTTTTTCTTCTCTTTCATAAGTTAAATTACTCCCAGAAAAGGATTTATACAGTTGCCAGCTGCTTCTCTACATTTTTCAGTCAACAATCAGTATTTTTAGCCATGACTTGAATGGCCCACCTCTCCAGTATTATGAATGGTAATTTAATCTCCATCCTCAATCAGCCATGAGCCTAGAAGCAAAGGTTGCCAATTATGTTGAATTGTACCAAACTATGCATCGTTTTCTTTCAGACATTCTGTTTCTCATTGATTTAATTCTTATTTCTTTTGTCTTTGGAACAGAAGAGGGCTTTTATTAAATCAACTGCTTTAAAATGGAAAAAACCCTATATGTATGGAGCAAAATACAGGTATTTTGTTGACACAAATAATTCAGCTATACTGCATAATGCCTATCCTCTGTAGAAATCAGACAGCTAGATCATGTTCCTGTAAATCCCAGTGAGAGACATGCATGTGAAAGGGATAAAACATTCTGATTTAAAATACTCTTAATCAGTTTTATTTTTCAGTTTTATCTACTTGGATTAAAGCAATCTCATTTCTCAAACACGTTTTACTTACTATCTAGCTAGTTCAGCAGTAAACCTGCATTGCCTACTTTTCTAAATAATTTGAGTGTGATATACTCATGTACATGATAAAATCTTTTCAAAAGGTTTGGCAGTAGATTCAAACTGCACGTTATGAATTTCCAGGTGTTGCCTGGGGTTGTATGAATTGTAACTTTTTAAGGATGAAAAAGATTTAAAAATTTGTTTTCTGTGTAGACAGTGGTGCTTATAGAGGGAACTCACCCTTTTGTGTTAAGCTGATTATACTCACTCCTCCAAAACATATTTATATACTTCATAAATGTATGGATTAATTTTGTACTCTTTAGTTGCAGAGCTAAAAAACTGCAAGACTTCATTTTCAAAAGTTGAAAAAGTATATAGTTAACTATCCTCAGGTAAATATCTGCCACCACTGTTAAATGAATCCATGCTAGCCAATACAATACAGAGAAATGTGCCATCAAATCAATATTTCAAATACTGAAGTAATATATCTTGCTCTTTTCAACTGTTGAACAATATTTTTTCTAGGATACTGGATGGCAGTGTTATAATTCAAGCCACAGTTTACAGGAATTTCTTGTAATGCTTATATTTTCAGAAAGCAAACAGAACCCATCTGTAATTATAGTTATTCAGGAATGCAACTTCAGTAAAATCCATAGAAACAAGAGCAATGGATCTTGTACCATAACAGCACAAACAAGCAAGATCAAAGCAACATCATGTTAATTGAAATAACAAGACTTAATTGTCAAAGCCAGCTGTGAGCCACCTTTTACGTTGTAGTTCTCACTTTTTATTAGAGATTTTCAAAACAAATACCTGAATCAGGCCACGCAGGGCTGAGTCTTTTCACAAAGCTTAGATATAATCATCTTTTTATGGTCTGGATGTGTAAGGCATTGTCCTCTGATAGACATGGCTGTACCCTAATTTATGTGTTATTCAACACATACTGAACCCATATAAATAATATGATCACAGCTAAGACATCTTTACCTATATAACTGCATATGAGTAAATAACTAATGAAAATTCCTAGCTTACTAGAAAGCATTTTTTATTTTAAGGGGTAGTAGTGCTCAATGAATCTTTATTTCTTCTTTTAACGACTTCTCCTTCATTAAAGACTGTTAAGCCCCAGAAACTGGATCAGTAACGCAGCAGATTCAGTAACAGTAAATGAAGTGCTGTAAGCTTACATCAGACTAATTAGTCTGAGGGATAAAACACGGGAAAAAACTTTTCAGGTTGCTTTGTGAAAGGCAGTTTGCTTAATTAAGCCAACCACTAATTGTTAAATATTTTTCAGGCATTAACAGAGCTACACTGACTGTAATTAAATTTTTATTTTAGTGGTATTTGCAGGGATTAAAGTCACAATCTGCTGAGGCGCTGAGGTTAGTTAATATTCACTTCACTGCCACAGCTGTCCTCCATTACATTACAAAGGACAGGAAAAGAGACAGCAGAATAGGGTGAAGTAATGAGAAAGCTATTCATTCATTTGAACCAGCTCCACACTGTACAGTCTTGTACAAATGGATCTGATCTGCATGACACACAACTAGGCATTAAATCCGATTTAATTTGATACAATAAAGGACAGCCTAAGCTCTAAATGCATTTTTATTTTTATACTTAAGCACTATGCAATGTATCAAAAAAATATAATCATGTGATTATCATATGATTCCATTCAAGTGGTATTTCTTGACTTACTTGCTCTACAGGAGTCCACAAGGACTGTAAACCAATTCCTGCTAAGCCCTTATTTGTCCCATGTGTGTGTGAATAAACCCTTCACATTTCTGGATTGTGAATTTTTGTTCCCAGTAGAATATTTACTGGCAAGATCAATGTTTTGAAGGTTTAAATTTGGCTTTCTTTTGCATGGAAATTGCATACGGGTGCCATAAAGATGGAGCAGGTAACCAAGGCCTGTAGCATGCCATAGCTGCAACAACAGGGAGAAATTGATCTGGGTGGTTTTTTACACCAACAGTATTTCACTCACAAGGATGTCCTTTTGTAAAGTTAATATTGGGCTGGGTTTGGGTTCAAGAGAATTCATCTTGCCAAGAAATGCCAAAGTCAGCAATTGTGCAGATCCATACAGAATTGTTCCTCTCCGTCTCATGAAGTGCCTTGTATACTCTGTGTTGTATTAAATCCTTCCTCCTGGCATAGGCTCAGAACCTGCAGTCCCTATTGCTGCCCTCAACCTGGCCTTAAAATTGCCAGTGTTAGCTTATAGGAATAAGACCTAATCTCTCCCCCTCATAAGGATGCTCCAGACAGTCCCTAATTCTCTGACTGGGTACTGATTAATCTCCCTTCTTTTCTTGTGGATGTGGAGGGTCCTTCTGGGCAGAGATTGCACCACTAGGATACAGAATATTTATAAGTATGCCCTGATCTCCTTCTGGGAGGTAGAAGTCATGCCAGTTACAATAAGGCCTTTATACTGGCCGTAAAGCCAGTGTCTGGCCACGCTTCAGCCACTTCATGAGAGCAAAGAAACCCTGTGGCTATCAAAATATTCATCAACTTCATCTATTTACTTCCCATTTTCTCCTGGTTGTTGTTCCACTAATACTCCGTTTTACTTAATTTTATTTTCCAATGCTATCTTCTTAAATGTTGCACCTTGCCTACTTACCTCTTGGCATCTACTCATCAATCCATTTCAGATTGAGTAGCTGGGTAAACTCTTAAAATGCAAATATGCAGAATTAGATTCTTCTTTGCTATGGTGCCTACAATAAAATTCATTATTCCAGTTCAACATTTGTGCATTATCACAAGTCTCATGCTGTGTTTCAGCTAAGTAGTTGAGGAATTACTGGTGTGAATAAATTTATGGATGCAGATAATTTTTTGCAGAATCAAGGCCTGACACTGGATACTGGAAGCCACAAATTCAGTAGTATTGCCATGCTTTCAAACCAATGGAAAGTTGAAAAAATAAAATTGGAGATTAAAGTCCTTGTTCAAACAAATATTTCTGATAATTATAGGAAGAAGCATGGGAAATGTTCCAAAAAACATGAGACAGGAATGGATTTATGTTTAGATATATTTCAAAGTTTTCTTAAGTAAAAGGGTCTCTCTTTAAAGAGGATATTTTCACTAGCTATCTAAGAAGTCATATTGAAGAAAAACGAATATTAGAGAATATAATTCATACCAGAACTATATAACATAGGTAAATGAACAATAAAAATGATAAATTGGGCAATAGAAAAGATTACAGAAATAATGCTTTCACATATTGGGCATTCATTAAATTGACTTTCCAGGGTAATTACTTTAACATTTCTACCTCTGATTCAGCACAGACTTTTGGATCATTAAACTAGATAGTAAATATTACAGGGTTTCAGGATCTGCTCTTGCAGACCTCTTTCATGGAAATTCAAGAGCCGTGTCAAAGCCTTTGCTCAAGGCAGAGACTGCTCTGTAGGTCTAAATATTCTGGACTGGAAACTGAATTCACCAAGAACATTTTTCTTTCTCAAAACATGTTATTTTTATGCAGGCTAATAATCTTCACTCTTGTGTATAGACTGAAATAATTTGAAACAGTATGGTAAAAGTAGTAATGAATTAACATAAAATTATGATTTACATTTATACTGTTACTTGTGTGTATTCTGATAATACCTTAAGGCCTAAAGTAAGGATTGGTTAAAACAGATAATTCCAAAGCCACCTAGAATTGTTAATAATTCTGAATGTTGGTGGAGTTGGAATTTGCTAGTAAATACATCTGGTTAATAATTTTCATTAAAAAATTTTCTCTGGAAAATGTTGAAGTTCCTAGCAGT
This sequence comes from Gavia stellata, assembly GCF_030936135.1. Taxonomy (NCBI): domain Eukaryota; kingdom Metazoa; phylum Chordata; class Aves; order Gaviiformes; family Gaviidae; genus Gavia; species Gavia stellata. The sequence continues at coordinate 67,537,442 of NC_082637.1, forward strand.
TCCCCTGGAGTAGCCATTTTCGTTAATGCAGCTGCCATCTTTTCTGACTCATCCAACTTAAACTGGGAGCGGTGTTCTGTAAGGACTTTAGAGATTTACAGATGCAAATTTAGTTTGTGAAAAACATTCTTTCAATTTTTAGTATCTGGCAGGCAGAAGCAAGAGAATTGATGCACTTTTTAAGTTGGATTTTTGTTTATTTCTCTTATATATATATTTCTCTCTTTTATATATATTTTTTATATAAATATATATGTACTGAAAACTATACCCCTCTTGGGGTAAGGTAGTTTTTCCTTTGGCCAAAACTAAGGAATAACACATACCACACCAAGACATGTCTTATGGGGAGTTTTCAGCTGGATTTACCTGTCTAGCAGGGAGGATGTTCAGGAAAAGGTTGGCTAAGGACCTGAAATTTAGAATTATTCTCTGCAAACCACTAAAGCAATGCACATTACATTTTTCCTATTTAAAAAATGCTTTAAAACTTCCTAAATGAAGCATACAGACACTGATATGTCAGTCTGATGTTGCCTCCCAAAAAGATATATTTTAGCACAGTGCTGCTTACCATGGGGTGTCATTGCTTTGTAAGGTGATGAATGCCAAGACACCAGAGCTCAAAGTGTCATGTCAGATTGCAACAACTCTGTTCTGGAGAACAGAATGGGCACCTGGTTGTTAAAACTACTAATTTAATCTTTAAAATTTAACAAGGCTACACTGGCAGAAAAAATACTGCTTCTTACTAAGGCTCTGATCCACAAATGTGTTAAACACATGCATATTTTGAAATAAGGGAGACCTGATGATGTCCAAAGGACAGCTGGAAAACCTAAAGCTGAGCAGGTACTTAGATTTTTGCCAGATTGAGACTTCAAGGACCAGTTAAACCACCAAAAAGGAGATTTATATGGAAATATAGCGGAACTGGATAAAAGAACTAAAGTCTTTCAGTAGTACCATGAAACATATCATTCTCTTCTTGTAACTGTGTTATGTTCCTACATAATTCATTTCCCAGTCCAAAACTAAGCATATTCCTACTCAGCTCCCTAATCATAAATAAAAGATTAAGCATGTTATTATTTGTCTGTAAGGTCAAGTAACCCCTTTTCCAAGCACTTTAATTAGCAAATTATTCTTTCACAAATTTACTTTGAGAATTGTTTTCTCTTTTCTCCTCCAAATTTCATTAAATAAAAGATATATCCTATCAAGACTGAAAATTTCCAGTTCAGTACAATATTTTTTGATGTCGTCTTCTGTAGCTTAGTCTTTTCCTCTTTTCTTTTAGAAGCTATTCAGTTCTGAGTAACTAGATGGATACTGCCTTCTATACCTTCCTGCATCTGAAAGGACGTTTTCAGACTGTCTTGCAGTAGTAATGTCGGGTAAAGTAGTGCTTTTGATCATGTAACTTTATATCAGGTGATTGCGCTAGCATGTTTTAACAATTTACCAGTCCTCAGCTGAAAACTATCATAGATGACATGAAATATAGTAAGTGAGCAAGTGCAAGGATGTTTTCCACAACAAAGGCAAGGAAAGATAAAGTGTGCTGATATCACTTTGAATGTGTCGAGGCCATTCATTGTCATTTACTGTTGTCTGAAAGAAGAATGTAAGCTGACTTGCGGCAATTCTGCGTTCTTCAATTGTGTTTCCAGGGACATTTCTCTCATTGGCAACGCCAGCTTCAGCACTTGCCTAGTCACTTTTTCCTACCTAAAAAAACTCTTGTTCATCACCTACTCCTACAAAAACACACAGCTGAGAAAGTACTGTGTTGAAAATGATCTGACAAGAGGATGTGGATGACAAGGAAAAGGGAGTACTACTTTCAGTGGTAACAGCTTAGAGGAAATGTCAATAAGATTATAGCCTCAGTGTGGGTAAAAATGAAAAAAATTAGCCTTTAAGTGAGCAATTAATTTTCATTATGTCTATTGTATTATTAAAACTTCAGCTGACATGCTCTTAATGACATCTCTTTATGTATATATTAAAGAATAACATTTATAATATAGTGTGCAAAGGAATATTCCATTTCATAGTGCAATAGTCGCAGCAGAAAAGTAATTTAATTCTAAAGTCTGCACAGACAAAGTAATGGCAGCTATGATAAAAATATATATTCAGATCATAGATATTTGCAAGACTTCAGTATAGGGTAAGCAGGCCTTTGCAGGAGTCCTGTATTTTTTAATGTATAATGATCTCTGCTCACTTAAGCTCCTATATTACTACAACAGCGGTCACCTAACCTTCCACTCTGAAGAAGAAATACATGAAGCCAGGCTTTATTCAATACTTTCACAACCTTAGTCCCGTCATTTCAGTTTGCTTTCCATCAAAGGGAACTACTGAGAGAGTAACATATTGCTGTATCCCTCTTTCATGATGTGGGGGTCTATTTCATTTTCAACTATTTCACCTCTCCTCGCTCCCTTTTGTTAGGTGTCTACTAGGAAAAATATATCAACCTGCCTTTAACTTCAGTGGCTGCTAAAATACAGCTGGGGCTTGTAAAATCATGCTGAAAAAATAATTTGTTCTAAATCAAGACCTATTCCCCAAGTCACCACAACCAGACTGGCTGTAATTATGTTGTATTTTATAACAAAATTCCATGTAAAGAAAAAAAAAAAGAAATTACCCAGAACATTTACTAGTGTATGTAAAATGCATGCAGGTACGTAGTGGTTCAAGTATCATAACAAAGATAATTCCACTGGCTGTTCCTCCATGCAATGTAAATGGCTCATTTGGCCAATCACATCATGAGTTATGCAAAGCAGAATGTGTATCATAACATGATACTTCATCTCCTGTCATGTCTATATTGATGAACAACGAAATAGTCAACAATTTAAAGTATTTTCTCTATTTCGACCACCTGTATAGAATTCAGTCCTCCTATCTCATGCATCCAAGTACTATGTAGGTCCCTAATGAGGCAGTCTTCCTAAAAAGAATGCTGTAAAAATCATTAGAGAGACATGTTTCTGGAGGGTGCCAGAAAGAGATCTGCTGTGACCAGCCTGAGTTCCCAAAATCCTTAACTGAAGAGGACAGATTCTCCATCAGGAAGCTTGCAAGATGTCCAGCATCTTTTCTCTGAGTAGAGAGGGAATTAGGGATTTCCTTTAAGGGAACTGCCTCCCTGTGCAGGTGAATGGATCCCATAAGTCTTACATGGTATCAGGCACTCTGCATGTTTTTCTAGGGTAATTGAAGTAGGCAGACAGGGTTTCATTTTTAAGCTCTTCCCTTTGAAACAGGAAAGCTTAAAAGAGCAGAAAGCTGAGATTCTACTTAACAACAGAGAAACTTGTTTACATCCCACCCTTCCTTACTCCCTCATGCCCATGCATCCACCCCACCTTTGCTCAGTTGCTGTGACTCATTTGTTCCCTTGAGAAGTAGGAACCAACTCCTGATTTTAGGGCATAAAAATAGTGTTCTCTGATAAAGATTTAGATGAGTGAAACTGTAACTATGTAAATCACTGAAGAGTAGAGGGAAACACGCTTTGACTCTAGAATGACTAGAAAAATAGTGTGGGAATACACACAGATTTTTCTACAATTAAACCTTAAAAGCTGTTTTTCATTGTGTTGCTCCAGCAACAGCTATCTAATGAAAAAGGAGAAAACTGCCAAGTGCAATCAGGATGCGCACAGAGAGAAAAGTGGAAGAATGGTCAAATTTACATCAGAAGAAATGATTCCCAACTGGTGTAGTTGTGTGTTGCTCTGACGTCCATTGTCACTGAGATATGGCCATTTACCCTATTTTAAAAATGAATTAGTAATCTCCGAAAATGATTTGCTGGAGCATAACACATATTTTCCCCTTTAAAATACTGTAAGGGAAAAAAAATGAGACAGCAGACTACTGAATGTGCTTGGTGCAGCGTGCTCTGTCTCTCCAAAGTGTAGCATGAGTAATGCAAGGTTACTGCAGTAAGTACACATTTCTTATTGGATATCAGAGAAAATAGGTGTGTAAAATCCATGTAATTTGATAGCACATACATCACCACTGCCCCTGGGAGTACTGAATCATAAAGGTACATATTTAGCACAGTAAAAAAATATTTCTCATCTTTTCTCTGAGAAAATTCTGTGGAAATGAGTGGGGGGATGGGAGAAAAAGCTTATAAATCAAGTATTAAGACAACAGGCAAACTGTAGAGTTGCAGCAGAGACACAATGTATATCCCTTTTTTTATTCCATGACATTTTATTTTAAGTGCTCCTCTCCCCCCAGTGTTTTTAGTACCCGTGTTAAATTACAGTAGCACTCTTACGGAAATACATGTGAGATTCACATGAATACCAAGTACATTCATTATGATCTGAATGTACTGAGTGCTGAATTCCAAATGAGAATAGCTTCTCTTTTTTTTTCTTCTCTGTGTTAACCTTCAAGGCAAGTCAACACGTTTCAAACATGCTAGTCTGATTTTAATTTGGAAAACAGTCTTAAATATACCACTGCCAAGTCAGATCGACTCAAAGCTGTGAGGAATGAAGGCAAGGAGGAGGAGGGGAGGCAGGACTGCCACAGCAAGGAGACACTGTGAGAGAAAAGAGAGGTGAAAATGAGAGCTAACATCAGCTCCCCCGGGGTCTGCTGTAATCAGCAGACAAATGGTCTGTACTCATGGCGTGTATTCATTCTGCAGCAAGGGGCTGCGAACAAGAGCCTTCCTATGTCTGTTTGGAAATACAGTACTAGCCTTCCTCTATTCAGATGTTTTGAAATGAAAAAGAACTGCTGACAAACACTGCTTTGGGCATTTGACACTGCTTTTTGATCTGGTTACTCAGACAGTGTAAAATGAACAAATTAGGAATCTACTACAAAAGAGTCTCAGTCCTAGCTTACTAAAATGTCAGGGTTTATAAAATTAGGGCTGTTTTCTGTGGTTTTTTCCCTCTCTTTCTCTTGACTGTTTAAAACCAAAAAAGTCCCTTCCCCTTTTTTTTATACTGGCAAATGGATGTTTTCTTCAGTTTCTGAATCGTCATTTTTTAGATGCATGTCTGTTCATGAAAAGGACATTGATAACACACATACAAAATATATTTACATATTCACCATCTAGATACATTTATAATTTGTGTAGCTTCTATCTCTAGACATGTGCTTTGTGTTGTGAAATGTGAAAATTTTCTTTCAAAATCTTTTACAGGACTTTTTGCTTTCCCAGGAGGATTCCACTAATTAAGTTAACTTCCTCTTTTAGTGGAACAAAAATACCTTTGTGTCAGTGAAATGCCCATAAACATGGCTTAACAATGACTCTGGAGCAGCACAACTGTTCTTTCTTTCAAGTACATTATTTTTCAAATGTACTTTTATAGTGACACACTGTGTATTGTACATTACTGAGCTCCTCTGTGGAGTGAAGTCACATCACGTGCTTTGAAGCACTTTATGTGTGCTTATGTAAAAGTCCAAAAGTGTCTCGTTTGAAACCACATCTCTTTTTAGAGAGTGAGGAAAATTAGGTAGGCTGTTAACACAGAGCCAAAAGCAGACATCATACAATAGCCCCCAAGACTCATAATGAAATTAGATATTTTTATTTTTTTTAATTCAATGATCCAGATGGATTCATTGATGGAACAGCAAACCATTTCTGAGATCGCTAATACTTGAATATGTAATTGCAGGATAGCAACTACTTATCCATTACATTCAGCTGTTCTGCCAGCGCTCCCGAGTTTAATTATCAGTCTGCCTTAGAAAATCCATTTTTCCCTCTCTTTCTGCAACAGCAAAATCAAATTTCAGTCACAGTTTGCATTATAATACCTTACCATAAATCCATGGTTTAGGATGAATGATTACAGTCATAGGTGCCTACTGATGGAAAACATTTACAATGTGCAACTGTTCCCTGATGATTCCAGCTCTGATGGAAGAGCACGTGCAAGCATGGAAGTTCATCACCGTTTCCTGATCTGGCTGTGATAAAGAGGCAGATGGAAAACAGTCTGCTTTTCACCTGAGAGTATTGCACTTCTAAGCAGCCTTAAAATCTCACAACAATGTAACCACAAAGGCACAAGGACTTTGCAAAAATGTTCCAAGCAAAGGGTCAGTTGAGCCAGTGAATAAAAATTGTGTGGTTTTAATGAATGAGATCCTGGCTGTGTCCCACCTGCTCGTTCTTTTGCATGATCAAGCCCGTGCTCACACATATGAACAACAGAAAGGAACTTGTTCTAGGTGTGTTTTTTTATGTGGTGCATATGTATGAACAGTGCAGAGGAAGGGCAGAGCATGGACTGTACATCAAAGGAAAATGTTTTTTCTTTCCCTTTTTTTAGTGAATGCTAGATCGGCAGTCTTTTTAGTAGATGCTGGATTGGCAGTCTCAGAGACTATGTTCCCACTCAGCAAGAGGAGAGGCACAAAGGGCACAGTGAAAACAGAATCTTCGTGTGCCAATGGTTTCTGCCCCAGATGGGAAGGACTGTGTTTACAGTTGCCATGACAGGTAGCCTCCACGACTCAGTATTTATTTGCCTTGTCCAGCTGTGGAGTAGGGTACTAACTGCTAAGGTAGCGTACAGCTTCTAAGATCTTTCTCTTTCCTCTGTACATGTAGCAGATAGATAGACAGATAGGTTGATAGATAGACAGATAAATAGATAGCATGTGTATGTGTTTATGTTACTACCTGCAGATAGCCCCTAGAAGCCACTACACCAGGCATGAACAACACGCAGTTAATATCAGAAGTGATTTGTAGCTAAAACTTTTAACTTCTTATTATTGGTCACCTACATATTTCAGTCCTTCTGGGAGCCCTGAAACATGCTGCCATAGCAAAGCGGCTACAGAGCAGAGATGGCGGGTTCTGCATCCATGGGTTTCCTTCAAATAGCCACATGGTTTTAGAAACTTGGATGCAATGGATCTTTTTGTGGATATGTTGTGAAAGTCACTGTTAATAGGACTTTTGTGTTCTCATGATGTCTTTAGTACTTCAACAAATAAGGAAGCCTAGCAACTTATTTTGGATAACAAAATACAATATTTGCTCTGCTAGCTATGTCACCAAAGTAAGCAAATGTTTTATGTATTTTCTAGGAATAACATAAATCAGATACAAGAACTGTTATCAGAGGATGATGACTTCCAAATCATTCATAAGTAGTTAATCCACTGAGGCTAAGGATTGTGATGATTATTTGCTGCACCCTTTCGTGATCAGGTCACAAACATTGTGGCAATGGCCAGAAGCAGGCCAAATCAGCATATAATTTATTCAGTAGCACATCGAAACTGCCAGGTTTTCAAATTCAGAAGCGTGCAATAAAGTCTGAGGGCAAAACATCAGAAAAGCGTGCTGGCTCTATCTGAGGAAAACTGTTTCAGTGGCATTTGAGGCAGCAGGGAAGTTGATTGTCTCAGGCTCACCCAGAAATTTTCTGCAGGCCATGGAGCACCACAGCCTAACCATTCCTTCCTTGCATCTTTGCTGTATAGAGATGGCAGTCAGGCATCCTGACAGCCTGCACTGACGATTAGAATGATTTCCTAATTTGCACCATGGATTGTGCATAATGCTGTCTGAATACAGCTGTTATTGCTGAATAGAGTATCAACAGCAACGGCCATTCCACTGCTTTTGTCTCTTGCTTCTTTGCAGTCACCTAAGTGGAGAAATTCTGTTGTCTCTAAGTCTCAGCAGAAAAGGTCTGTTATCAAAATTACGCTAGTCCCTTCCACACAAGACGTAAATGGTAAATCACAGTCAAGTGCTATTACTGCAGGAAGGATCCCTTTGAGAACTGGCCTGTGAAGTGAAACCTGCAGATGACTTTGACTACAGCTTCTTCCTTGTATTTAAATTGTCCTGCTTGCTTCATTTATTCTGAACACATCTTCAGGGCAGCTGAGAACCAACTGATGAACAGGTCTGTGAATGCTGAGAGTGCAGAAGGATTGACATTTTAAAGGTAAACATTGAGACTTTTCATCCAGAAGATGCAACAGCTGCTACAGATAGTGATATAACTTCTGACAGATAGTAATGAGTGATATGTAATGTCAGTTCAAGATGAGAGGCTACAACTTAGTTAAAAGCAATCCACTGAATGTGAAACACAAGGCTAGACCCATCTGCCCTGAATCTCTTGTTCTGGAGAAACGACCTACTTAAATGCGAGGGATGATGTCATTTAGAATGTCCTGTCGAATTTCAGGCCAATGGATTTGTGATCAGGACCTCCTGTCTAATATGAGGGCAGTTTTAAATTCAAAATTGCTGCTGAAACAGTTGCTCAAGAAATAGTCTGCCAAGCAGGGCTAGCTGGAGAACATTATACTCCGGCCAAGCTCCTGAATTCCTCCCATCTTCTGTGAAAGGAATCCCACAAAGGCATCATGGCTCCTCTGTCAGGTGAAGACAGGTCACATTTGTAAGTGTGTCCAGAGCTCTAGAAACATCACTAGTCAGTGATGAGCTGGGCAGCTATGACAGATATGCCATATCCCCATGTTGCATAAATTTTACTGTAAGTTTGATAACTTTCTTTTGCGGATTGCCATCCAGCTTGCGTGACCTTGACTAAGAGAAGCCCAGATCAGCTGCTGAATTGCTTTTCTGTCATTACCAGAAACAGTTAAGTTGCAAGGAGCTTTGGTTTGAAATAAGCCTCCAAATTTTCAAAAAGTTCAAAGCTTACTTAAATTTCCGTGACAAAAGAGTCATATTGAAAGAAGGTGAGAACAGCTCCCTTTCTTGGTGTTTTCATTCCAGCCAAATCCCACAATGCAAGGGCAAAGAAAGATTAACAAAACAGAAAGAAAGTGAGTTTAACTAATGCAAGCAATACAGAAATATTGCACTTTAGTACCGTTGTATATTGCAACAAATATTTCAGTTAGTTTTCATTTTATACCACACCTTTTTTCCCAGTCCCAATGAATGTATAAACACATTGCTTTTCTCTAACTTTGTAAGATACAGACACCACACCATACAAAAACCGAGTGAAAATAAATAACGAGCAGTTGAAATTGTAAATCTCAGGTTGTTGTGATGCAGCTGGGAGGTTGCTTTATCTTTGATTCTAATAATATTTGCATTATTTGCCTCTCTCTTTTTATAAGTATTCAAATTTTTTTATTCTCCATTAAACTTCATATGACTCTGCCTAAATTTGTCAGTCTGTGGTATTTTTACCAAAGTGGGAATCCAAGATCTAGAAAGATCTAGCTATTATCAATGTGGACATAAATTAATAATTTAAAGAGGACTACTTGAATACTTAGTTTACTCAGTTCATGGAGTGTTTTCTTAACCTTTGACACCAGTGTTTAACATGAAGTATTTAATGAGAGCTTCGAAAAGGAGAACTATCCACCAGTAAATGTCTTTGGTTTTAAAATATATGGGTTCAAGGGACAGCAGCACTTAAATAGTAAATAGTATTTTAAATCATTAGCCACAGCATGTTTTAGTGGGAAATTTCTTTTTTATGTTAATATTAGTCATTGCATAATATTTTCCAGGCTTCTGTATCTGCTTCCCAAATGTTTGTGTTAAGAACAATAAATCTCTCTGATTCATGAGCAATATATGCTGATACTGTTCTTTTATAGAAAGTCTTCAATTTATTATTCTTCTGTTTCTGTGAAGTCTCCTATGAATGAACAAATCCACCACTCCAGAAAGTTTGTAGGAGGAGACAGATTTTGTCATGTCTTTTTTAATGTTTTTCTTATAAAACCACAAATAATAATAAATATTTTAAAAATTAGAAGCCAATATTTTTATTGCTTCAAGGAGTTAAAAAGATTTTAACTTTCCCTTGGGGAGCCCATAGCTGGTGTCTACAAGACTGCTCTGATATTTTGATTTATTAATAGAGAATAAATAAGACTACAGCAACTGAAAGAAGAAAGCTTTTATCTGGAGGGAACAATATTTTCAGGTTTGTCCTATTTTCTTACTTTCATTTTTGCTTGCTTACTTGCTTGCTTTTCTCTTGCTTTCTCTATTTTCTTTTTTCGTATTACTCACACCAGAGTCAAGGTTAGAAAGCAGCTGGCACCATCAAGGCTTTTCAGTCTCATTTTGTGGCTCTTCCTTACCTCCACTCTTGACACTGATCAGTGCATCAAATGTTTGGTTGTGGAACAACCATAATGGGTGTTGAACTGTGTGCAGTCATGGGGATTTCTCCAGAGGGCAAAATTAATTCTTCACATGAGCCCCCCTCTCTCTCCCCTTGTCTTTTAGCTGCATGCTCAGATTGATTCACCGGAAGAATCATCTAAAAATACATTTGATAAAATAATATATTATTGCGGCATCTCCTGTCAGTCATCCAATTACAGCATACCATATGTAAATCTTATAACATGAAGAATTAGCTCTTTTTTTTTTAAGTAAACACACATTTTAGCATGAAGTGTAGAGATTTTAAATGGGCTGTTCTTTATAGGCTCCAGTTTTAGAAGCAGATATTTGTATGCAAATATCAACAGTAGCATGGACTGCATGCTTTTCCTATCATATCCAACAAGTTACTTAAATTCACAGTTAAGTGATCAGAGCCAAAAAATTCAGATTAAATAATCATTTAAATATCAAACTCAAACTTTGTGATGGGAGGTTATTCTGAACACAATAGAATCACCCACATGTGTAAAACTACTTACGAGTATAGGTATTTTGCAGAAGAAGAGGCTTCAGATTGATTCTGAACTACAGCAGTCAATAGTTGTGCTATTTCAGTCAAAGAGCTGGAGCACTGGAACACTAGTCAGTCAGCTTAAGATGTAGGTACTTTCATGTCAAGAAAGCTATAGGTACTCTCATGACAAGACCAGCAATTGATGAACAGCAGAAGTTAAATTTGCAATATACAGAATCCTATATGCAAAAAAAATATATTTTGCATGCATGGTATATTTTGCATGGGCACTGAACAAAAAATATTCAGTAGAATGGAAAACTGGAAAAAGAAATTGGGAAACTATCAATGACATGTTGTTTTAGGGAAATAATATGAATAAGTTCCACCAAGGTCAAGGGAAGAGTACTAATTTATAAGAATGTGGGTTTCTTATTTTGTAAACCTGAGATTTCCTTATTTAGTAAATTAGAGGGCTTTGCCAGCTAAAGCCTGCTGAAATGGGATTAGACTGAAGTAGACAGCATTTTTAGATATATTGCTAGTATGAGTAAGGGGCAAATAATGTTGATAGGAGAAAAGGGGATCAGGACTAGAAATCAGCCAGACCTCCTGACACCATGTAGATGGGGATTACATAAATACAGAAAAAAGCCTTATTTAAGAAGGACCACCAACAGAAAGGCAAACCCATCACTTAATAAATGTCTTTGTGTTTACAGGCAGAGTTCCATTATGAGCTGAAAAAAATTTAAAGAAATCAGAAATTGCCCATCATTTCACAGAGGACACCGTCTACATGAGCACTGACTTATTAAAGCTGCTTGTAAAGAATGCAGGAAATGGAAAACTACACTTGTAGGTGAGGAAGACTATTGGAAAGGATCATTACATTAAAAAATAAAGATTATTTCACCAAAGCAGAGGCAGCCCTACAGGTGATGGCAAAGCCAACATTTCCTTCACAGTCCCATCAATTTCTTGTGATTTACTAATATTTTTTTGTTTCTTTCCTAATCAGCATGTATTCATTCCCAGAGGACAATCAGAGCAAGAAGGCAAGATAAATCCTTCCTTTCTCAAAAATTTCCTTAATGACAACTTGACTGTACAGTCACATAAATTCATTATTCTTTTTTTCATGCATGCTCTTCATGAATACAGAGGAAATGAATAGCTCTGGAAAACAAATTATTCACCTTTTCTACACAAGAAAAATATTTGGTGGACAATTTTAATGGAGCTTGAGCATCTCTCCTCTCTGACTTGGAGTGATTGGTCCATGGGTCAGAAATTCAGTCTTCTCAGCTAAGACCCCACCAACCCACCCTATCTAATGCCAGCATTTTCTGTTCTCTTCACATAACTTTTCTGAATTTCATTTAGGGAGCAAAAATTAATTAGGAAATTTAGACTTTGAAATTTGTGAAGTTGCTTAACACTCTTGCCTCAAAGGAAACTGCGTCAAGCCACCAACTCATTTTAAAGGAGCACAAACTCATCCTCAGATGGTAATGACTCTTGGCTCACAGCTGACTTAGACTTGAATCAAACCAGTGACCCAGAGTGAAAGGCTCCATAAACCCTTAGCAATTCACTGAGCCATTCAGGACTTCAGGGAGAAGAGGAGGGGGGAAAGGAGTCTCAAAAAAGGGCTTAAAATTTACAAAGGGTTTACCAAGAGTATGCTAAGCTTTATCCTCTCATACACAGGCAGAATTCACTACTCCAGATTCCATAAGTGACATCTATAGGTACAGCACAGTAGAATGCAATGACAAATACGAACATTACAAATAGATGTGGATTGAAGCAAAATATATTTTTCAAAATTCTCCTTCATTTCATGAGGCAAAGAATTTTCAAAGCAAAGAAGTGTCACCCATTTGAAGGATTTGAAATACTGAAATCCTAAACCTTTCATGTGAACAGAAAAGGAGCTTTTCAAATATACCTGCATATTTAGTATACCATAATGTGTGAGCTATTAGGTGGACTTCTTTCATTTTAGCACTGACATTTGCTTTCAGCTTAAGTAGAACATACGTGTGTGCGTGTGTGCGCGCGCATGCAGACATGCCCGCGTATAGATGTATCTACTGTACCACTGGAAATATAATCAATGGCTTTACTAACCTTGTAAATAATAACAGTTGTTATCACTCAGTAAGATTTAGTGTACGTTTTTACCATTAAGATGAACTGGTTTTTTCCCTCTTTTATTGATTCACTATAATTATTATCAATTCCCTCTTAGATGCTGATTAATGTCTCTCTTTCATAGAATTTAGTTCTTTTGTTTGTTTCTTATTTTTCTAGATGATCTGACATTGTAGGTGTTTGTCTATAGTGGCAGCACTGTTTTGCTTTTTACGCCACTTTATCTAACACCAGCATTTTCTGTTCTCTTCACATAACTTTTCTGAATTTCATTTAGGGAGCAAAAATTAATTAGGAAATTTAGACTTTGAAATGATTTTTAATTCCTGCATTGATTTTTTTTTTTTTTTTTCATTTATGGCACCCCACTGACTGACATAGAGTTGATGTTATCTGCATTTAGTGTCTTTCTCAGATTTGTCCCTCTCTATTGAAAATTAATTCTCCAAATTTTTGGATTTCAAAACCTTGGGTTAGACTACCAAGTTAATTGCTAAATTAATCAAACTTGCTAAGCTTTGTGAAAATACAGCTGTATTTCAGTTTTAGGGGAAGAAAATTAATAAAGTAATCCAAAAGATATATACACAAAGGATGTCTTTCACCAGCCATTAAGGTCTAAAAGGTTTAAAGTTCCATGGTTTCAACACTAATCTTCAGTAGCAGCCTCTAAAAACTACAATTCTTGTTTTATGTCTGAGGTAGCAAAGAAAATCAAACAATTCACTTGGTATTTATTCTAGTAAAAGCTAACTACTGACCTCCCTACCTATTCTATAGACTACTATTAACCTTGTCTGCAGGAGGGTGGTGATTTTAAGAGTTATGATTGTTAATGGCCTTTGAATGCAGCAGTCTCAGACCACTTACTCCCCAGCGTACCACATGGCTCATACTTCTCCAGATGGGAAAATGATAAGAAGACGAGGAAGATAGCAGGTCGTTCTTGAGGCAGCCTTGAGAAAATTGCTGCAAAATGAATTGCGCAGGTCTGCAGTGCTTTACCCAGCATTTTTCTGTTTTAATTTATCAAGCCAAAGCTTGTTGACATGAAAGTGAATGAAATGACTGTGCAGTATGCTCTAAGAAGCCAGCTCAAAGGCTTTGTGCATCAGCTCAGCTGTAAATAAAGAAGAGGATCCAGGAAATATTCTGCATACTGATGCTCTCCATAACATTTTATATTCATCTGCTACATGCTCAAATCCCATCATTAGTTTCAGCTGTAAAATAAAGAAAAAATCAGGTCCTTGAAATTTGCGAACAGTTTGTTTTATGCCTATTATCAATTAAATCAAACTGGTATTAGTGATAAATCCTCATCTGGCTATGTAGACCTATATTTACTTATCTATATAATGAACTAATCAATTCTATACAGACGAGATGTCTTTGTAATGGGGGGAGTACATTCAAATGAGCACAGCATTACTGTTAGGAAATTTCATACCATAGTCCAAATCTCCAAACCAAGGGGGAAAAAGTGAAAGGTAGTTTTGCCCACAGCCATCCAGCCTTGGAAATCTTACCTAAATACTGGCAGCCCAAGCTACATCTTGTCTTTGTGCAGGTAAGATGTGTTTAGGAATCATGAGATTTAACAATATGCATTTCAGGTGCTCTGTCTTCTGTATTTGAGTCTTCTGGAGTCTAGTGTTTCAAATTTTGTGGCTCTGATAGCCAGAAACTTACTATTTTTTACAATGAATGTCTCTGTTTATTGTAATACTGCTTCATGGCTCCCAGTGCTCTAATTATGAGAACCACACTAAATGCTGCATGACTCAGAATAGAACCACTAGAGAAGAGCAAAAACATACAGCTCTGAACAATTTCCTCAGGGTTGGAAGAATAGATACTTGTTTCACCTGCTTTTCCTCCATTCTCAACTTACTGCTCACTGTCTTTGTAGGAACCAAGGAAAGCACCGAACAGAGGGAGAGATGCATAGTACAGCCCCTTGCTGTATAGGTTATGCTGGTATTAGTGGTGATGTCGAGGCAGGAGTGTCATGACAGTGGCTTTAGGGAGGTCTGCACTGCATAGTACAAAGGTTGGTGAGATAACTCATGCTTTACTTCATCTAATACACAGCATGAATATAGCCAGCCTTGAACAGCATGGACATAAACTAGACTGCACAACTTGACATGAGGATCCCCACTGCTCCTGGTTGACCAAGGGAGGACAGAAGCAGTCCCTTACAACCTAGGTCAATAGATTTGCTGTAGAGGGGAAGTGGTTGGGAGGTCCCTATTATTAATTTTGACATTATTTCTGATTATCTTGGCTTGCTCAAAAAGAGAACTATTAAGTATTTTATGAGCTTTTATTCAAACTGTTAAACAAAATCCTTGTCAAATTGTAGTCCATATATTTCATACCAAAAAAATGACTGGTATTTCAGTGGTGTAGGCAAGACAATTATAGAAAAATTCCACTCCTGAAAACTTGTTCTAAATGTTTTATCACATCCTAGGTACTAATATATGACAAAATCCTTTTGCTCTTAGTGCTGTCACATTTGTGTGAAATGAAGGTTGTTGTCTCACCCACACAGACGATAGGATGACACTTTAATTGGAAAGTGACATTGTTGGGAACATTTATGAATAATTTAGTATGTCCTCCCCACTCATCTTTTTATATGTTCTCCAAGTCATTATTTTATTTATTATTTATCAAGAGCTGACATTGTGCTGAGAGCTGTACAGAATAAAGGAGAACACAAAGTCCTTGCCCTTGTGGATCTTACGCAGCAAGAAACATAGAAAGCTCTTTTCCACCCTGCTCATAAGCTAGTAAACACATTCTGGCTATGTTCCAGACTTTTTCCTCTCTTGGAGTTTGCCTTTGCTGACAAATGCAACAATAACATTAATAAAAATATCTCAGCTTGAATGTTCTGTTAAGCTTGGCTGTTTTTAAGGTTCTTCTTACCCTCTGAGACCTTCATATCCTGTTCTAGTTTCCTTTTCCTCACAGAAATACACAGATCTTCTTATCTTGTTGGTCTGAATTTAATAGGACTTGCCTGGGTTGACATCAGAGCACATCAACAGGAACAATTCTCTCTTTCTTTACAGGGAGCTGAAACTCACTACCCTTTTACAAAACAACAGTATTTCTTAATTGTTTGCTTACTTTTCTCTCCCATTTTTTTTGGTCTTCATTTGCACATGCATGTCAAATTGCTTGTGACAGGTTGGATTAAAAGGTTTTGCCTTTATCTTTGGTTGCAGAACTCTGGCACTGCAGACCCTTGTCCTCTATTCAGGTCTGTAACGCAAACATACAAAGAAGCGATATAGATTCTTTGGGTGATTTGTTTATACAGTCCCTTACTGACGCAGGATTGAGTTACTGATTTTTATTAATCTAGAAACAACTCTTATCCTATTACATCTGCTACCTGTATTACCTTGTTGCACATGAAACATAGGACCAACGTTTGTTGTCAAAAGACGGAAAGAATCCTGTTTAGAATAATGTGTTTAGGATTAAGTAATTGGCTACAGCCTGATATGAGGCTTTTAATTCCTTTATCATTTGCTACTGAAAGACTTAATACATTTTACTTCTCAGGAGGTCTGCTTTCTAGGTATGTGATTTTTACCAGTTCACAATCAGAAGGTTTCTGATCACTCACAGAATATGTTGAAGATATGCTCATAGTGTATGTCTTGATGTAACAGGTGCACCTCCCTGTAAGACATTTACTTTTAGAGCAGCTGATGCCTAAGGAAAAACTTTCCATTAGAGATAGCTATGCTCATGTGTTCTGTCTGTATGCTGCATTTTTGTCCTTCAGTCATTACATTTGGGGCTTTTTCCCTTCTGGAAATCAGCCTCTCCTGGGGTATCACAGTATTTTCTACAGTAATTACGATGTTGTGTACATGGCGTTTATGGAGGACTGAATGAGAATTTAAGCTGAATAACCAAACCATCCAAATTAGAATTAGTTTTGAGGGGAAAATAAAGCTGAGGTAGGCACGGCAATGAGTAGAAGACTATATGACAACTGATTTTTTGGAACTTCCCATCATGAAAAGAGAAAAAGCTATTGTCACTATTTTAACCCCAAATCTGGCATTGCACAAGTGTTAACATTTAAGGGGAAGGTAAATTGCAATTGCAATTTTTACATAAAAAACACTAAGTTCTCCAACAGCAACAAATCAGTGATGGAGAGTAAGAGACAACATGCTGTAAAGGGGGGAATTTGCAGGGCCCAGTGTAGTAGGCAGTCTCAGTGCAGTGAGAACAAGATGAATGTGCTTGAAGCCTAATTATCCGAGAGTGAAAGGTCATCAAAATCAATTTGCAGCATGATGTACAAAGGTCATTATCAGACTCAAATTTTCTATGCCCATTTAAAACACAATAAAAAATAAAGTGGTTGCTTTAATAACTATGATTAGTAAAGAAAAAAGGCATATCATTGAGCCATCTGTTTAAACATTTGTGCTACCTTAGGTTTTATTCAAAACATTGTAAATAATGAGAAGTGGTTTTTTGGAAGGCAGTGCTCCTGAAACAGAATCCATTCATTTTCAGGATCTATAATGCTGACAGAATTGAAAGCACCTCTCTAAAATTACAGTCCTTCGAAATCAATAGCGTAATATTTGTAATTTGTTTTTTTTTTTATTACAGACCACTTCGTTGTTATTTTTATTTTCAGTTTATGGAATGAGATAGACTAGACTCTATCATTTTCTTATCTGTGGTTAAATTGCTTACTCAGGGGTGCAGATTGCCTGTTTTGTTTTGCCTGTTTTGTTATAACATCTTAGCGGCAAAACAACCCTTGTGCAAGCAAGCACAGATCTGTATAGCCAGCAGAGAAGACATTACAACAGCAACACCTAAACCCAAAAGCATACTCAGAAATCTATTTACACTGATTCTGAAGGTAAATATAATCCATAGTATAATAGAAAAATAAGCTCATCTGTCAGAAGAGGATGGCTACCAGAGGGTTTTTCTTATGAAGCTTTTTGTCAGTTAGGACATCAGAGGTAAGGAGTCCATACAGGGAGCTGTCATCCAACAGGAACTGGTTGCTACTCTAAGCATGATCACTCAAAAGGTGAATAAAGTTCTGAAAATTGTTCATTAATTCTCTCTTGTGGTTGCTCCCCTCTTCTTCTGACACACGTACTCTCCTTTCTCAATCCCCAGTAAAGAAAAAACACTTGCAGTAGGTGAAGGACCCAGCTGGATATGGGGTGGAGAGTGGCCAGTGTCCACTAATTAGATACATTTATACGGAGAGAAATTTCTTCAGCTTTCCCACTTTGTCTGCATTGTGTTTTCCACGGCATTAGAGGTTCATGTGAAAGGGAAGAAAGTAAATTTCCTGCCCACGCAGGCAGCAAGCCCACAAGTGCCGCCCAACTGGCAGCCCTTTGGCACAGGCCCTCCTTGTCCAGGCTGCACAGTGGCTGCGTGCAGAGCCCACAGCAAGATCAAGAGCACATCATGCTCACAGCCACTCTTCTCTTCAGGAGCTTTGGAGACATAATCTCTGATTTCTTGATACCTTATGTGTATTCTGTATCACCTAGAAATGGGAGGAAAACAGATACTGAGAAACCTGTTTCTTTCCCACATAATATGCAGCCTCAGAATCCATAATGTTATTCAAAACTCTTCCTGCCTGTATTTTCTCCCTGTTTTCTTTACTCCTATGGGTCTTCACTAAATAGTTTGTTGTGTTTTTTTCAATATTCAGCTCAAAACTTGATGCTCTAATAAAGATGCTCCTATCATTTCATTAACATCTTTCTTTTTATACAAATTAAAAAGAACCAAATTGTTTTTTACATTCTTTCAATGACATTTTTGTGAATGAGGTGACCACCACTGGATATTTCCTTGTGCCAGCCATGGAAATCTTCCTGCCAAGGAAATGAGAATCAGCTTCGTTATTGGGAAGGTAAAAATACTCAGTATTTATCTTACAATTTGCTAATAATGAAGCAGACTGAGAGGATGATTGGTTGAATGCACTTGGAATAATAATAAAGGGCAGGGCAGATGCTGAAAGATATTTTTCATGTTTCTTCTTCTAATTGATGTTTGTTTCTCATGTCCTTTGTGTGCATTTCCTGAATTAGTGTAGCATTCTCTGAGGGTAAATCAACCTAATTTTCTCCTCCTGACAGCTGCATCCTTGATGATACTCAAGGAATAGCTCCAACCTTGAAAAATGGTGCCCGTGAAAAGGCTGCACTGGACTCAACTGGTCCTAGATCTCAGGCAGAGGTCGACTGCTCTGCCTCTGCACCAAGCCAGCTGCGGTGGGCTGCAGCTCTGGGCCACCAAAGTCTGCAGGTGCTGTGCCAGACCTGACATTGGGCTGTTGAGAGCCTGACACCTCCTCATAAAACAACTCTGCTTTGACGTCAGAGCTCACATGCCCCTAGCTGGTTTCGAGTACCAGGTTGTTGGCAGCAAACTCTGCTGACCTAAGGGTATGCTTTGAGCAGGTAGTGGTGAAACTACTGCGACGTACTTGAGTTAGGGTCTCAGTGACAAATAGGCAGCCAGACTGGAGGAAAAAAGTTGGCTGAGTGAACGTGATGAGAGCAAATGGGACATGATCTCACCCCCACTGATGCTATGAAAAGTTGCTTGAAGAGTATTAGAATACAACTTAAAACTGCAACAGTAATTTTTACATCACAGTACATTAAAGCTCTGCGGGCTTTTTTTTGTACAGGTACTAGCTGTACCTCTTACTAAATCTGTTACTAATGAGTACTTATGAGTTATAGTACCTGTACCAAATTAGTATCATTACAGGTACTAGCAGTGTATCTGATTTCCCTTCTTATAGAGATCAATGGGAGTTTTGCCTCTGAATTTAAAGATCATTTCACTTCTGTTATTAACAAAACAGTGTTGTAACTCATGAGTTTTGAGTGCCCCAATTACAGACACAGAAGTAAGCAATGGCCTAACTTCAGTGCTCCACCACTGGATCAAGTGTCCCCTCTACAACTAACTCCTGCAGTAGCTTCTGGCATACAGATCTATGTCCTGTTGATTGATCAGTACCCATCTCAGTACCCACCTTTCACAAGAGTCTTTGGAAAAAGTTGACCTGTGAGTTGGCTGACTAGAGCTTTCACTGCCAAGACAGGCTATACAGATGTATTTTGGGTGCAAACAGGTGGATTATTCACTTGTCTGAAGGATGCTGTACACTTACACCGTTAAGAGGCCCTAAATCCCCATGTTGGGTGAATTTCTTTATTGGCAGCGTGCTTGGGCTTCACTTGATCCCACAATACAGTTCCAAAAAACTTTTTGGGGGGAAGGTTTTTGCGCAATCCTGTGTTCTTCCTTCCTCCTGTGTCTTGACACTTATTGAGGACTTTGGCACCAGGGAAGTAATGCTCTGCATTCAAGCATTATATTATGCGTTTTATGAATAAAACATGAATTTGGTTAACCCAGCAGCAACGTATACCATTTAGCAGAATTTATTTTTTTCCTGCCCACCTCACATCCATGATATTTTCTTCAGGATTTACAATCTTGATAGCAGTCAACTTGCAGGGAATTTGGCCTTACATTTCACTGCCGTATTTCTCTTCATGCTCTAATCATGCAAATACGTTATAAGTAATTAAATATTACTTCAGCAAAATTATGGTCCCAAGAGGATGTGCTTGTAAATAAGCATTTCATTTCAACCACTTTAATTCTTCAAAGTGGAGTTGAAAAGTGATCCCAGGTATTCCATAGAGCCAAAATGAAATCAGGAAGATCTCCATGATTGCCGCTCTGCAGACAAGCCACAAGATCAACAGGTATATTTAATGGACAGATGTAGCTTTCCACACCACATAAAACTGAAGGCTTTAAATTACATTAATGAGACTACCTGGGTGTGGAACTTACTATTAGGAATTCATTCATTGTTTAGCTTTTAATTATTTTTACTGGCATCTGCCTCTCTGTAAGGCAAGATCAGTGAGGTGCTTAAGGGGCACTTATCTTCAGGGAGACGTTACTGACTAATCTCTGGACTTGTGCGGAGTTTTCATTGCTATCATGGACAGGCATCACAGGGCAAAAATTAAAAACCAAAAGGCATCACTAATTTGCTATTAAGCTTACACGAAATGCTAACAGTTCCTTAAAAATACATGCCCAGGGCATTGAGGTCGCATAGTGAAGCATTTAACAGCAGGAAATGCAGATGGTCAGCTTTATGGAAATGACAATGGTCAGTGCTTGGTCAACTTTAATTTGCCACTACTAGGGCATGAACATAACAATTCAGTCATTAATGACAAGATTAAGTGGCATTTCTCAGTAAGTGTTTTATAGTATCCTAATATCTAACCACAATGAGATAGCCTGGGCTCTCTAACTTCCCTTTTTTCCCTTTGTCTTCAGTTTTAAAGATTTCTCTCACTCCATAGAAAATAAATTCTGAGTCTAATGAAACTGCTTTTTACCAGCATTTGCTAATATTGTGTCTCTTTTCACTTCTTTTCTGGTGACTAGAAGCTCTATGTTTTTCTTGCCTCTGATATAAAGTTTGATTCTGCATAGATCCCATAAGGTTTACAACCAGTTCTGACAAAAATAAAGTATTCTGTAAATATTATCTTAAGATTTTATGTTTGTCTTCCTGTTTGAAGAGAAGTTAGGTTTGCTGGTGTCCTTGCAATAGAAGGACTTATGTGAAGGCTAATTTAACTGGCTCAGTGCCTTTCAACTAAGGTCACCGTGTTACTTCCTGTATCCCGTTTTCTGGTCCATTTCAAGCTTCACATCAGTTGTTGACATGGAGTTTGTTGATGAACATGCCCTAAGAGGACCATAAGCCAATTTGTGGAGCAAATAAGAAGGTTATGAAAGCCATGACATACCCAGTGATTTTTCACTCTCTGTCTCATGTATGTATCTTAATTTCCAGACAGCTGCATCACAAAACGAAGAGAGTTAATAGCCTTCTTGTTCTTTGTGTTCCCCTCCCCCCTCCTGATAGGTTTCAGTGGGTTAGTTCAATAAAAGGAAAAAGAAACACTATTCACCAGAAAACAGTTATTTAGGTACAATAATTTGTACTTTATGTCATATTATAATGGTGAGTGTAAATTTTCCTTTGAAGCATGTTTTATTAACATTTTTTTTCCACAGAGTTACATCAAAAGACTCTATAAATAAGTGATGTGCTCAGCCTGCCAGCTCTTACATGCATACCAATTACCTCTATTGGTTTCAGGACACGTAGTCAGTACTTTAAACAACCCAGATAATATTGCAAACTGAAATATTCAATATCTCCATCTTGGTATACTGTCACCATGCAGAGGGTGATTATAATTGGTAATCAGTTTCACTGCTGGTAAGTTGAGTGGCATGATGCATTTTATATCCATGCTTATGTCAAACTCAATTAACATTCTAACACAGTGTATTTCAAAGACACAGACCAAATCTGAAGGAACAATAATTCTTTTTTTTAATGTTAAAAATTCTCAGTTCCATGAAGAGAAGAATTTGAAGCAAAAATACTATTATTAATACTGTAGTATTTTCTGGGTTTGCTTGCTAGAGGAAGGGGGACGAACATATATCTTCCATCTCAAATTCCTGTGTAAATGGGGCATGCCAATGACACAAGAAACTGCAGTGAAGTTGGAAATATGAAATGATCAAGATTTTCTTTGTGATTACACACTGCTGTATCAAGGTATGATATGCATCATGATACTGCGAACTGAAAAAGGACTTAATTATTTTTTAAAAAAAACCACTGATCTACTGAGGCCAGTTTTTATTGATTGATTTATGTAATAGTCACGAGCATCATAGTGCTTTGTCAATTTCCACATAAACAAATGGGTAAACAAAATCATAAAGAGAAAGCTAATATATGTAACCTTTTTAGGAGAAATTAGGAAGTTGAAGAGGGCAGATAAAAACTGCAACATTGTGGCATTCATCATCACTGAAAAATCTTTCCCCCACCCCGACATGTCTCTTACGCATTATGCATTTCTCCTATCATCTTAACATCAGTTTGTAATAATGTAGCAGCCTTCATAGCACAGAATGGAAAAGATAAAATACAAAAAACATTTTTTACAAAAAATACCAAAAATCCCAACTCTGGCTCATAGTTGTCTAGAGTAATCCTGTTCCACCCATGGCTAGTTTGTTGTATTATAACACAGCTGGTCACAACTTGCTGATCCATCTGCCCTGATGGAAGTGACAGCATTTTGCTGGCATGTCTTCTCCACATGGGCTCTTTTGTATGCAGTAGCTGCATGGTCTTTATCACATAGGTATTCCATCGAGTGACCCATGCTCTGCAGTTACAGAATCACACAGTAGATGAAGTTGAAAGGGACCTCTTGAGGTCATTTGGTCCAACCTCCCTGCTCAAGCAGAATCAGCTAGAGCAGGTTGCTGGGGACCATGCCCAGACAGCTTTTAAATATCTCCAAAGAAGTTGTAGGAAGGAGAAACACCAAAACAAGCTGTTGTTTGCTTTTCCTTCTTACAGCAAGTTTGTGGGTGTTTTTTGGGGGCAGGGCGGGAAATATTGCAAAACATGAAAACATAACTGTTCTGCTAAAAGGAAGATTCATAGTTCTGCAGTTCAGAAAAAAAAAAAGGTAATATCTACTTTGGTTCTTTTGAGGTAGAAACACAACTCACTTGGTGGCAGGTGAGATTGGTTGAAGTTAAAATAAATGTAACCATAGTTTTCGTGAAGTATTTGAATCTCTTGAATCTGCAAAACTGGCCTGGGAATCTTGAAGGAGCAAAACTGTGCATAGTGAAACCTTTTTAAGGAATAATTTTTTTTTTTTTTTTTACATCCATATGTTACTGTTAATTCAGCACAAAATTGTCAGGATAAAAATCCTTCACCAGCTTGTGGAACAATCAAAAATTTCCTAGTAGCCTTTACTAGCAGACTCAGACTGAGTTATCCCAATTGACTTTTCTGATCTTCAAAACATGAAAAAATTGTCAATGAAGTAACTGACCTCAGCTGTAAGTTGTATGAGCAGGACCATATGAAATAGAGTGCAGTGGAATCCTTCCACTGAGCAGAATCCTCAAAACTTGACTATTCCTGTCTTTTGAGCCTCCAAAATGGAGAGATGCAATGGAGCATGTTCTGATGAAACACGACTAAAGACTCACATGACTAGTTATTGTGTCACAATGTCTGGTCCATTGTGAATTTTTATGAACTGTTGACCTGAAATTCAGAAAGAACACTCTCTTTTCTTCCTGGTAGAAATAGAAAGATATTTTGCTCTTCCATATTATCAAGAAGGATGGAGCAGGATGTCAAAAATTCCTACTTTTACATCTCGAGAGCAAGACCTTTTTCTTATTTTCTGGTAAGACAGACATTCTTTTTGTCACTCTCTACCTTCCTTCACAGCCCCAACTTAAAGGTTATGCTCCTCTGTTTAGTCCTACTAATACCTGTGCCCTGGTGCAAACCTTTTCTAAACACAGTACAGACTATAATTTTTGTTATGATATACTGCTGTCTATCCTGTTTTTAACCATTGAAGCCAACATAAAGCCTCGATATTACCTGATGAATTAATCAGAATAATCCTGTATTTATTGGAAGCTATTGTGAGAAGTTATTGATATAAAGATATTTCATCAGTCTCTGGGTACCAGCCTTGTCTCTGATTTGGACATATTGATTTTTCTTACACCTTTTGCTACAATGATTCCTTTGAGATCATCCACAGGACAGAAAACAGGTATCTAAGTCAATTGCTATCAGTTGTGTTTCTTTAACTCAATGGAAAATTTCAACATAATATTAATTATTTTTGATATTTAAATGAAATATTCCATTAATATTAACACTTTAGCATTCTTAGGAAGAAGCTTTATACTCTTTTCTATATTCAAAATATATTTTACATGAGCAGCCTGGCTGTAAACCATGGGGAATAATGTTTGTACTATATCATTGCAAGAATTTTTCTCGCTGTTAACTTAGCTGTTCCTGAGAGGGGCTAATAACCCTGATGTCACATCTGACCACTCTATTTCCCTGAAAGGCAATATATTCAACATGGCAAGAGCACTTCTTTAAGCAGTGCCATTTACACAGACCACATATCTATTCATCCCAAGATTAACTTGCAACAGCACTGCATGGTATTTTGGCTACAAGGCTGATTAATGTAACACATTCTTAGCAAGACTCCAGGCAGTGCAGCTCCACTCCTTTACACTGGTTTAGTATGTACAGTATATTTGCTTAGTGGCAGAAGCTTCTGTGTTTTGAATATTTCACAGATTAAATTTAATTCAACAATTTTGAGGATTTTTTTTTAATTTGTCAGCTTCTGAGAATGTCAGTTATTTCTCTCTCTTGATATGACCTTCATCACTGTAGGAGCAGAATGCATGATGTACATTGTTCTGCAATAGACTTTTATAATTGCTGTGGTGTAAAGAAGTGTAATAATAGTATTCGTGTAGCATATTTACTTTAGTACAGGAAGCTGAATCTGATGTACTGTGTGAATACAATCTGGTTCTGTGAGTAGCCTTATTAAAAGGCATGTTTGGAGAATAAATATGTAAAACAGGATCTTGGAATCTGACAAAATTATTATTGCTATAATGTTAATTAGGAAAATAGTAAAATCATAACAACCTGCATGATATCTGCTGCACTGATGTCTGGACAGTTATTACTTAAAAGCTCCAGCACTGCATTTTAAGTTGCAGATGCATTTACATTCAGTGATCACTAGGAATAATAATATGGAAGATTTTGTCATTACCAGCAATCCCTTTCTGGAGCTCTTTCTCCCTCTCCTTTATTTCTTTTCAAACACCAAATTAGGACAATTTGTATTGAAATCATATTTATTTCATAGTTTATTTCATGGATTATATGCTGTATCATATAATGGCCTAAAATAACAAAAGGGTTTACAAGAAATTTTAGAAATGCAGTAGTGATTATAAAATAATTATGGTGCCAAAACATTTCTGGCATCATACAATTTTGTCCATAAATTGAGCTCCCTCTTTCTTAAAAAAAAGACCTTTGAGGATCCATGGCCTCATCTATCACCCTCATCTTTCATTTCCTTTTTGCTTTTATCATGGTCTGGGTTCATAGAAAATATGAGAAATAATAGTTCACATTAAAACAATATCTGAGAAGGCATTCTGGTAACATCTACGGGCCTTTTATAATGAAATTATTATTTCTGTGACTATTTCAGATTTTCAAAATTAGAAGAACTGATCTATTATTTGAGTATTCTTGTATCTGCATTTCAAAAAGGCATGACACAGACCTGACCTCCTTTGCCAGCAGACTCTGCATACACTTGTGTAGCAGATATTTCTGGTAAAATGTTTGTAGAAAGCTAATTTCAGTCTGGAAAGCTTTGTGAAAATTATTTCTTTATGCATGTACTTCAGAAGATATTTTCTCACAAATATCCAACCAAAGAATAGGAATAATATCATACTATTTCTGAAATCAATCTTGATGAAATCATTCTCACACATTTAGAAACTGAGATCAAACACTCATAATAAGTGACTTGTGATTAATTCAGGAGGTAGATGACTTTTTAAAATTTTTGTGACATTTAGCTGACAATACTTTTGGCACGTAACGCTTTCTTCACAGAAATTTCCCAAGTGGTGCCAGATGTTCTTCCACACTTGTTGTTATAACTTCTCCAACCTGCACTCTAATTTCTACAGTTGCGTCTCTGATACTTATTCTCCCTTGTTTCCCACCACCTCTTTTTTATTGCACTCCTCCATTACAATCCTTCATTCTTAGTCATGTGCCACAACCAACCTCGTGTTTTCTCCAGCTTCATCTGTGTATCACAAAAATACTCTGAACTCCTCTTCCATTTCAATTAACTTCACAGCACCTGCTCCTTAAATGAGATCTGCAAGAAATTATCAGGTCAACTGAGGGGCATTAGCATCTAGAGATGCATAATTTAACTATTTTTTAAATTATCATATAGTTCCGTACAAAAGTATATGTAAAGCATACAAAACACTGTTTTGCAATTTCGTTGAGCCTTATTTAATAATTTACTTTCTTCACATCCATGATAGTTATTTCCCTTCGCATTCTTTGTTGATGATAGCGTGTCCTCATCTATTTCTACATCTTTGGGTTGTATCTGCAGCTTCTAAGCTTACAAATTTAATAAATACAAAAACAACGGTCAAACCATTAGCTGCTGTTAGCAATTTTATTCACATGTCGAAATAAAGATGTAGAGATGGATACCCTGACAAAAGACAGCTCGGGGCTATGGCAGCCTCTCCAAAGCACTTTACTGAAGACTTCTGAGAAACAACTAATGGTGTGACTAATGGCAGATAGAAATTTGACAGCATTTTTGGGGGCTGGTTTCAGTTTGAAAACAAGGAGTCCACCCCTCTGGGTTTACACTAGTTTTAGGATTTGTGCAAGGGACTTTCATGCTGGGGACCCCTGCCTCCTCCCATCGGAGTGGGCAGCAGCACTTAGCCATCCTCCCGGTACTGGCCTGTTCTTATGTCAGAGATCACCACAGGTGCACTCATTTTCAAAACACTTGTGTGAGATAGGGAAGCACAGTTTTATTTATTTATTTGCCTGGGAAGTTGTATTGCATACAGGGACCTTGGCCGGGGAGGCCCTCAGCCACCATTACAAGGTCACCCAGGAAACACGAGATAGGTGGAAAACAGAGAACAGGGCTGCTGAGGGAAAGAAAAGGGCTGCAGTGGAAAGAAAACCCATCCTGAGCCATGACTGTGTCAGCTGGAGAAGCACAGACAGACCCTGATAAGATGTGTTTAAGAAAGGTCCCAGCTGCTGGTGCATACTGGGCCATGCTGGGGCCACTCTGAGGAGGGCATAATGTGCCAAAGTGGTATGGATGCACCTGAGGGACTGCTGCCATGGGACACACATGCCAGGACAGGGACACCCCCAAGGGACCGCAGCCATGGGGAACCTGTACCGGATCAGGGACACCCCTGAGGGACTGCGGCCATGGGGGACCCTGCAACCTGTGAAAACAAGGGGACCTGAGAGTGAGGGTAGGGGAGGACAGGTGTTCACCTCAGTGTGTGTGTGTGTAAATGCTTACATTTACATTTGTTTTTGTTTGTAAATTAAAAAACATTTGTTTGTAAATGCTTACATTTACTATTGTTTTTCTCTCAACACCTGAATTGGTGGCCAGGGGTTTCTTTGACAGTAGATTAAGTTAAATTCCCCAACTCAAGACTGGCTGCTTGCACCCTAGCTGAGTGCAGCGGCAGTGGTGATGGAGGAGTCTGCAAGGTGCAGGCAGCTCCCACCAGCAACCAGGCAGCAGCATGCACTCTGCTTGCTGAGCAGGGCTCATGCAGAAGAACTGCCTCCAACTCATCTCCCAAAACTCCTGTGCCTTCTGGAGCCACAGCTCACATGTGACAGGAGTAAGTGCCTGAGACAGCAGCATGCAAGATTTAAGTTTACTTAAAAAAACACTGGATTTAATATTTTAATGTTTCCTTCTGCCATAACCTTCGGGCCATTCAGTTTCTTCAAAACATCAAATGTCTTTTTTTCCAGTGGAAGTTTCAAAATGGGGGTTGGGGAGGGGGGGCTGGGAACAGCTTAAAGACAGACTTTGTGCTGTAAAGTGAAAACATAGAGGAGGTGGTTCAGAGCCACAGGATGCATTATATCAAGCCTCAAATAAAAGCTGGTCGTATTCGTTTTGCCTGTTTAAGAAGACCAAGTTACAAAAGCATATCATCAACAAACAACATAACCTTGACCAAACAGTCTGAAAGGGTTCAAGGCTTGTGCTCTGATATACTGCCATATATGTGAGCAGATGAATAATGGCAGCAGAAGCATTGGCCAGAAACGCTGCTGAAGTACAGCTGCCGAGAGTGCAAAGGCAGTGCAGCCGTCATTATAGGCAAGCAGTGGCATCTCTGGCATTGCAAAGCCTTGCTGAACCCTGGGAAGGCAATGATATCAACGTACTAAGTAGTTAATGTCCTGTCACATACCTCTGTGCTAACCCCTGTCAGATACCCCCAGATGTTCATATTGCCTATGCTTGATGGTCATTCTGGGACCTGGTGGTGTAGACAAGCACACTGTTAGAAGAGTACAGTTCCTCACTGAAGATAGCTCAAGGTATGTCTTTAAGACTACAACAGCACAGGAAGTGCAGGGCTGTACTCTAACAATAAAGATAATTTAATTTGTTATTCTTAAACAGTTCTCTTTATTCCTTCTTCCTCTCTCTTCATAAATACAATGCATTTTTCAAACACCAAGTTTAGTGCTGATGTAAAGAGAAGACTGATTACACTGTCTGTAGCTAAGCAGAAAGTCTGCAACTGCTGAAGGCTGCATGAGCTAGACTCCCACTTAATAAATTGAGTTCAAACTACAGTCTATCATCTACCCTTGTCACAAACTGACACTATCAGCCATGCTAAATGGGAACATATCTTTATGAGCCATGGAAATTAACTAAAATTACACGCTATGTTTATAAGTGTTCTGAACTCCTTCTTGCTTTGTGCTGAAACACATCTAAACAACAGAGTTGACCTCATCCCAGCTCTATGAAGCTAAAAAACCTCTGGCCTGTTTATGTTCAAATAGCTTTTGCAAACATAATGGAAATACTGCAGTGGTAAGCATACTGTATAGCACAGTTAAAACCTGTATTTAGTTAATTTTTAAGTTGCAAATATTAGGGGTAGAATGTTTCCCTTTTGAATCAGATAAGAGAAGATTCCTCTAAGAGGATTTCAGAGGAATTTTTTTCTTTTTTTAAATAACAGAATAAGGAGCTTCCTAGCATAAGCACTGCATAAAACCATTAAATCTCATTCCTTGGAGTCTGTAATAAGAGGTAATCAGGTGCCTCTTCCTGTGTTTCTCAGCTCTGCTTCCCTTAAAAGAGTTAAAGCCCTCTCATAGCTCTGAAAAATACCCATTTAGTCATATGTTATTCAAACTGACCATAGACTTGTCAAGTCGACAGGTTTTTGTCCCCCAAAGGAAAAGCACAGTTGCAGTGTCTCTCACAGTACATAACTGGTGTGTAATAAATGCAGAGAAAGTGGTTCATTCTGGATGCCAGACACACACAAGTACTAGCTTTCCTGTCCTTGTCTCCCTGCAGACAAAAGATCTCAGCACAGAGAATGCAATGTCACCCAGAACCTGCCCAGATTAACCAATTATACAACAAGTTGATAGCGTCCCTGAAATCTTTTCCATGTGACTTTAGACCTGTTTTGAAAATACTATAGTTCCCAGAAGACTTAAAACAAAGAGAAACAAACATACTGCTTGGGTCAGAAAACAAATGACATTGAGCACAAATTAGATGAACAAGGTCTGTGTTAATATGGAACATCAATTTATCACCCCAGCTGAACACACAAAGGTAATTTGTAAAACCACAGTGTTTATTAAACCAATTACAAACAGGTGCACTTGCAAGCAATATGGCTTCCATGCTCTCTAGACTTACGATAGAGATGAGGCTTCTTCACATTTTTTTTTCTCCCTCCTCCCTTCTTTTTTTTTTTTTTTTTTTTTTTTTTTTTCCCCTGTGAGGTATCTTGCTGCAAAGCAGCTGTTAAGGAGAGATGATGTAGTGTCTCCTGGGTCATATCATTGTACTAGAATTTCTGAGCAAACAGCTTTGCCATCAAAGGAGCAAAGTAACTTTTTGATAGTGTTTAATTTCTAGGTACAATATATTAGGTACAATATAAACACTAGGTTTTGGCAGTCTCTAGCCTGTTGTCTCCTCAGATGAGTGCCTAAGAAGCTCAATTATACTTTTTAATCTGAGAACTAATGCTTCTTTCTAATCTGAGAACTAATAAGTAAAAACTTACCACAGAAATTGTTGAAATTAAATGACTAGATGGAATATTGAGTTTAAACTAGATTATTCATATGCATGAAAACTGCTTCAGTATGCAAAGATTCATCTGTTGTCCCTCAGGATACTGTAGTGTGGGTAGTTCAGTCTTCATGAGCCATGTCTTTTAGGTTTCTCTTAAAGACCAGTTGGAGACAGGTTAGAAAAATGTCTTTGCTGGAGTGAGGTAAACAGAACTAAGACAGCAGCAGTACTGAGCAGGGGTGTTACTTCACTTGTCTATAGTCATGTTACAGTTTGTGCATCCTGATTTAAGTGTCTTCCTTGCAGTGACAGAATGCTGTGGATTCATGTTCTACTTATGATTAAGCATAACCGCCAGATCCTTTTGTGCAGTACTGCCACTGAGCAGTTGTTCCTGTCCCACATTTGAGTGACTGATTGTTCATACCAAAGGATAAGAATAATGTTCTGTAATCCTTCTCTTTTTTCTTTCTTTTTTTTTTTCCTCCAGCTATTTATCCAGTTTGTCAAGATTATTTTGCATTCTAAAGTTGCCCTCCAGCACTTGCAACTGCTTTTAGCCTGGTGTCATCTTCAGATGTACTAATTATGCCCTACTCCATTATCTAGGTCATTAGTGACTGAAATAGCATGAGATTGGGAGCAGAGCTTTGGGGAATCCCCACTTGATCTTTCTTTTCTGTTCTTATAGTAATCTATTAGTAACCACTCAGCAACTTCATGCAAGTGTGAGATATTTTCGTTAAGCCCTTTTTTCCCTACCTGATTTGTTGGAATGAAGTGGTGGGGTAGCCTCTCTAAACTTTGCAGGCCTGAGGTCTTGATGCTTCAGTAGCCCAAGCGGTTTGAAAGTTGTATCCATTGCTGCTCAGAAAAAGTCCTTGTACTTCTGGATCCTTCCTGGCAAATAGTTTTGTTCCTCTGATTCTGTAATTCAGTAATGCTGGTGTGATTGCCAGTTAGGCCCTTAATATGCTGCTGGAGAATAAGGAAAGTTCATGAAAAAATATTCTTGTGTTTAAAAGATTCCTCTTAAAAGCTACTGACAAGCTCTTGTTACTATCAAGAATACTTTCTAGAACTTGGTAGTTTTAGGAAACCACCTATTTGTGGTAAATCTCTGCATATCTATTTCAAAAATTTTGGTTTAAAACTGTGTTTGTGAATGCTGTTCTCTTATTAAGAAATAAGCCTTTTCCCAGAGATGTAGTAATGATGTGGTTTGCTCATTGACTTTGCTAACATTTAGCGAGTAGAATAGCAGAATCTCATTTCGGAGAATAGCTCCATAATTTCATGCACCTAGCATAAAAACAAGCAAATTGACACCCTGCCAGGAGTAGCCAGAGGAGATCTTAGAAGAGAGTTCATAATGATACTGTTGCCATATTGCATGCCTGTAAATAATTCATTAAGTCAACCACCCTTTTGTTTTAAGCAAACATGAGCAGATGCCTTCCTAAATTGGATGCAGACAACAGTTTTCAGCAAAACATTGTTGTAATACGACACTTAAAAAAGTAATATTTTTCTCTTATTGATTTTTGAAATGTTATCGACTGATAATTCACAGTGATTACTTCTGTTACACATCAACTCCCTCATTGTTTTTCATCTACGTTTTCCATATTTTTGCTGTGCGATATTTTTCACACTTAACTGTAGCATGGTGGAAAATAAAATAAATTCACAGGCAGCTAAGAGAACTGAGAAGTTTTGAGGAGGTCCAAGATATTAGTATTAATTATTTAATACAAGACCTGCAGTTTAGACCTTATATCTGCTTTGTATTTAGAAAATCAATGAACAGATATAAGCAGGTAATTAAAAGACAAGAAACAACAGTTGTGGGAGTCCAAGCAAAAGGTTAAGGCTAGTGTTTACACAGCTGATGATTCCTCAGTACTCAGCTTGTAAAGTCAGGTCACACCTTTCAAAATACCATAATTATAATGTGTGGAAGTGTGTAAAATTCACTCTTATCTGTAACCTTGTTGTACACTTTTTACCTCCCCAGTGGTGTGGAGAAGATTTACATGGGATTAAGAGGCTGTATTTTACTATTTGCTGTTTCTACTTTGAATTTTACCAACCTCTCTTTGTGTCAACATTTTTCTGCGTACAAGTTAACCAAGCATGAGCCCTCCTTACATGCATTTCCTTATACTTATTTCATTCCAAGTTTGTCTTCTCCTTTGCAAAAACTGTAAAATAGGAAGTAAGGATACTGGGTCTGTCAAAAATTAGGTATTTCTGTAAGTTCTGAAGAGTGCAGTAAAATATCAAACTTCGTATGATTTAAACCAATATTTTTTAAGTGTGTTTTAACTTATTACTGTGAAATACTTGTGGCAATTTGTGCACCATTTCAGTCAATCATTAAATTACATTTTAAGTTTCTGCTAACTCAGCTTTACGATGAAAGTTTCTTCTCCTTTAGAAACTGCTATAAGGGCATCCCCGGATAGATGTTCCATTTATTATTTACTAGTAAATAAAATGGAATATGTAAGCATATTGATTTTATTAGTCCAACTGATCTTTCAGTACTGCTACAGTCATATTTCACATATTTTGTAAGATTTTGAGTTATAAACCTCAAACACTTTTTCATATGAATTACGTAACTTTTATGGTACAATAAAGTGTCTGGAAATTAGTTGGATTTTTTAAAAAAATTATAGTTAGATACTATGTGTTTGAGTTAGTCTAGTTTAGTCTGAAGCAGTTGTGGGGGTGAAAAACCTGCAGTGAATTAGACCTTTATTTTTCTATCCGTATCTCTTATGCATATCCTAATGTCTTTGGATGTCTCTTCCAGGGGGTTGCCTAGAGTGAGTCAGTCAGCCCCACACATTACAACTACCTCTACTAAGACAAAAAGGAGGGTAACTGTCGTAGGGGATTCCCTCCTGAGGAGAACAGAGGGCCCAATATGCCGACCAGATCCAACCCTCAGGGAAGTCTGCTGCCTCCCTGGGGCCCGGGGAGAGAGGTCACCAGGAAACTCCCTGGTCTGGTGCGGCCCAATGATTACTACCCGCTGTTGGTTATGCAGGTTGGCAGCGACGAGGTTGAGCAAAGAAGCCTAAAAATGATCAAGAGGGACTTCAGAGTGCTGGGGAGACTGGTTGAGGGATTGGGAGCACAGGTAGAGTTTTCCTCAATCCCTTCAGTGACGGGAAGGAACACTGAAAGGAACAGGAAAGCGAACCTGGTCAACACGTGGCTCAGAGGCTGGTGCTGTCGGAGGAATTTTGCTTTTTTTGACCATGGGGCGGTCTACACGGCACCGGACCTGCTGGCTGCAGATGGAGTTCAACTGTCCCCAAGAGGGAAAAGGATTCTCACTCATGAGTTGGTGAGCCTCATCGAGAGGGCTTTAAACTAGATTCGAAGGGGGAAGGGGATGAAACCAGGCTGCCTAGAGATGAGCCTAGGGCCGGCATGCCGATGTTGGGGGCAAAATCTATAGCCCAGCTCAAGTGCATCTACTCCAATGCACGCAGCATGGGCAGCAAACAGGAGGAGCTGGAAGCCCTTGTGCAGCAGGACAGCTATGAGGTAGTCGCCATCACAGAAACATGGTGGGACGACTCGCATGGCTGGAGTGCTGCGATGGAGGGCTATAAGCTCTTCAGAAGGGATAGGCAAGGAAGGAGAGGTGGTGGGGTGGCTCTGTATGTTAGGGAGCGTTTTGATTGTATAGAGCTCAACGATTGTGAAGACAAGGTTGAATGCTTATGGGTAAGGGTGAGGGGGAAGGCAAACAAGGAAGATATCCTACTGGGTGTCTGTTACAGACCACCCAACCAGGACGAAGAGGCGGACAAAGCGTTCTACAAGTGACTGGCAGAAGTCTTAAAATTGCAAGCCCTTGTTCTTGTGGGGGACTTCAACCTACTGGACGTCTGCTGGAAATATACCACAGCTGAGAGGAAACAGTCCTGGAGGTTCCTGGAGTGTGTGGAAGATAACTTCCTGAGACAGCTGGTAAGGGAGTCTACCAGGGGAGGTGCCCCGCTTGACCTGCTGTTTACAAAAAGAGGACTGGTGGGAGAAGTGATGGTCAGAGGCCATCTTGGGCTTAGCGACCAGGAAATTATAGAATTCTCAATTCTTGGTGAAGTAAGGAGGAGGGTCAGCAAAACCACTACCATGGACTTTTAGAGGGCAGATTTTGGCCTGTTCAAGACACTGGTTGAGAGGGTCCCTTGGGAGACGGTCCTGAAGGACAAAGGGGCCCAGGAAGGCTGGGCCTTCTTCAAGAAGGAAATCTTAAAGGCACAGGAGCAGGCAGTCCCCATGTGCCATAAGAAGAGCCGGTGGGGAGGACGACCAGCCTGGCTGAACCGGGAGCTTTTGCTGGGACTCAGGAAAAAAAGGAGTTTATCACCTTTGGAAGAAGGGGCAGGCAACTGAAGAAGAGTGCAAGGACCTTGTTAGGTCATGCAGAGAGGGAATTAGCCTGTGTTCAGTTTTGGGCCCCTCACTACAAGAAGGACATTGAGGTGCTGGAGCGTGTCCAGAGAAGGGCAACGAAGCTGGTGAGGGGTCTGGAGCTCAAGTCTTATGAGGAGCGGCTGAGGGAACTGGGGTTGTTCAGTCTGGAGAAGAGGAGGCTGAGGGGAGACCTTATCGCTCTCTACAACTACCTGAAAGGAGGTTGCAGAGAGGTGGGTGTTGGTCTCTTCTCCCAAGTGACTAGCGACAGGACAAGAGGAAATGGCTTCAAGTTGTGCCAGAGGAGGTTTAGACTGGATATTAGGAAAGACTTCTTTACTGAGAGAGTGGTGAAACACTGGACCAGGCTGCCCAGGGAGGTGGTGGAGTCACCCTCCTTGGAGGTGTTCAAGGAACGTGTGGACATGGCACTGCGGGACATGGTTTAGTGGGCATGGTGGTGTTGGGTTGGTGGTTGGACTTGATGTTCTTCCAGGTCTTTTCCAACCGTAATGATTCTGTGATACCCCACCTCACCCCCTGGTTTTTCCAGGGGGGGGAACTGCAAAAATGCCATGGGTGAATATCCCAAGCATCATACAGAGGAAGTGTAAAATGTAATTGGGAGTGTCTTAGGATCTCAAGTCTGAATGAATTTTTACACCCTTCTGATCTCACAGGCTCTGGCACACAATCTCGTTATTTTTGCATTAAGGGAACAGTGCTTATTGTGAATTTAACACAAGAGAAAAAATTTATAAGCAGAACTTCTAGCCTTCCTTCAGTTGTACATGATTGGTATATTCAAGATGTCGAAGTGTGGCATTCATTAAAAAAATTTGGGTCTAATTCACACCTCTAATAATGAGTCCTCTGAGGAGATTATTTCTCATACGTGAGTAACAATGTAGACAATGGATGCACAGGTGCAAAATTAATTTCATACATAAGCATGGTTAGCTTAAAGGCCTTAGCAAAAATAAGAAGTGTTTTTATAGTGAAGTCACAATGGTTTTCCAATTATTACAAATAATGTAGATGTATTTTGATTCATCCATAAAATTGTCCACACAGAAATTATTCACTCTCATGCATTGATTAAAAATGTTCCACTAACTTAAAAATATTCCAGGAGAAAAATCAGTTTGCCAGACTGGAGGACTAGACAGACCTGATCAACTGGTTAGAGATTTTCTTGGGGGGAAGGAGGGTGCAGGGAGGGGTGGCTTGTAAGCTTATAACTTTGGGTATAATAAATGGTTTAATTATTCTAACATAGCCTGGAAGTCTGTAATTTATGTCAGTTCCATGATATGCTGATTTTTCTGAATGCAACTGAAATCTCTTTCAGACAGATTTACAGTGTTAATAACCTCCAGCTATTTTAAGTCACAGTCAATCTTCATGAAAACAGTACAGAGATTATACTGGGTTTTTTCTTTCCCTGTGGTTACTGCCTTATTTTTTAAATATAAGCTGTTTGATGAAAATAGTATTGTACATTCACACTTTGAGAATGCTTACAAGGTTGTGACTTTCTTCTCTTCCTCTCACCCCGCCCCCTTTGCTCAAACATTACATGAGGAAGAAAGACTGTTACCCTGTGTCAGCCAGAACTGAACAAATGGCTTTGGGTTAAACTGATTCAATTGGGAATCATTTGGCTTCAACTGCATTTCACTTACTGTGAGCTCAGTAGATAGTCCTAAGCAGTCATCCAAGAATGCCCGCGTTTTAACAAGCAAACAGACAACAAGCATATATAGATGTCCTTAAGCAGACAAACTGTTTCTTTGAAAATGAGTAGTCACACATTCCAAGTGATGAACAGTAAAGAACAGGTCCTTAACCTTGCCACATGTTAGAATTCTAGATGAAATCCTAACTTTGGGTCATTCTCTAGGGAACATGGTTTGATTTCAGTGACATCAGCATGTTGCCACTGCTGTCTCCTGGTCAACGGGGGAGGTCCCAGATGACTGGAGGCTTGCCAACGTGACGCCCATCTACAAGAAGGGTCGGAAGGAGGATCCGGGGAACTACAGGCCTGTCAGCCTGACCTCGGTGCCGGGGAAGGTTATGGAGAGGCTCATCTTGAGGGCGCTCACGGGACACGTGCAGGTTACCCAAGGGATCAGGCCAAGCCAGCACGGGTTCATGAAAGGCAGGTCCTGCTTGACCAACCTGATCTCCTTCTATGACCAGGTGACCCGCCTAGTGGATGAGGGGAAGGCTGTTGATGTTGTCTACCTGGACTTCAGCAAAGCCTTTGACACTGTTCCCCACAGTATTCTCCTAGAGAAGCTAGCGGCCTGTGGTTTAGACAGGTACACTCTTCGCTGGGTAAAAAACTGGCTGGATGGCCGAGCCCAGAGGGTTGTGGTGAATGGGGTGAAATCCAGCTGGCGGCCGGTCACAAGCGGAGTCCCCCAGGGCTCGGTTTTGGGACCGGTCTTGTTTAATATCTTCATTGATGATCTGGATGAGGGGATAGAGTGCTCCCTCAGCAAGTTTGCAGACGACACCAAGTTGGGAGGGAGTGTTGATCTGCTTGAGGGTAGGAAGGCTCTGCAGAGGGATCTGGACAGGCTGGATCGATGGGCTGAGGCCAACCGGATGAAGTTCAATAAGGCCAAGTGCCGGGTTCTACACTTCGGCCACAACAACCCCAGGCAAAACTACAGGCTTGGGGATGAGTGGCTGGAAAGTTCCCCTGCAGAAAAGGACCTGGGGGTGTTGATCGACACCCGGCTGAATATGAGCCAGCAGTGTGCCCAGGTGGCCAAGAAGGCCAACGGCATCCTGGCTTGCATCAGAAATGGTGTGGCCAGCAGGAGCAGGGAGGTGATCATGCCTCTGTACTCGGCTCTGGTGAGGCCGCACCTCGAATACTGTGTTCAGTTTTGGGCCCCTCACTACAAGAAGGACATTGAGGTGCTGGAGCGTGTCCAGAGAAGGGCGACGAAGCTGGTGAGGGGTCTGGAACACAAGTCTTATGAGGAGCGGCTGAGCGAGCTGGGGTTGTTTAGCCTGGAGAAGAGGAGGCTGAGGGGAGACCTTATCGCTCTCTACAACTACCTGAAAGGGGGTTGCAGAGAGGTGGGTGTTGGTCTCTTCTCCCAAGTGACTAGTGACAGGACTAGAGGAAATGGCCTCAAGTTGCGACAGGGGAGGTTCAGGCTAGACATTAGGAAAAAGTTCTTCACTGAGAGAGTGGTGAAACACTGGAATAGGCTGCCCAGGGAGGTGGTAGAGTCACCCTCCCTGGAGGTATTCAAGGAGCGTGTGGATGTGGCATTGTGGGATGTAACTTGATGGACATGGTGCTGTGTGGTGTTGGGTGGGTTGTGGCTTGTTATTGTTGTTGTGTGGCGTGGGTTTTGTGGTGGTTTTTTGTTTTTTTTTTTTTTTTTTGTGGGTTTTTTGATGTTGTGTGTGGGTTTTTTTTTTTTTTTTTTTTTTTTTTTTTTTTTTTCCCCCCCCCCCCCAGGTTGGACTCGATGATCTTACAGGTCTTTTCCAACCGTACTGATTCTGTGATTCTGTGATTCTGTGTTTAAAATAGCTCTAAAAAAGTAACACTGTTTGAATGTGTTATCTTTTCTACATAGTTATCAACTAAACTAACAGTTGTCATCAATTTCTTTCTAAATGACTTTTTCAAATTGAAGTAGAACTTTTCTAAGCAATAAATAGTCCCATGTTAAAAAACATGCCACAGCCTTGTTTTCTGTTTTACTTAGCAGTGTCTGAAAGATGAGTACCTAAAATTAAGGAAATCTTAGCAGTAAGGGGTTGAACAACCCAATTCCTTGAAACAAAATACTGATTTTGCTTTGCACCTTCTTGTCAAATACCTCACTTTTTTTCAAATGAAACTTTAATGTTTTTGATCTTCAGAAATCTGATTCACCCAGAACATTGACCACTATGAGAAAGCTTAAGTTTAGAAAATCTGTGCTGTTTTACTGAGCATACCATGAAAAAGATGTGGCACCAGGAATGATTTGCAGATAAGGCAGCAACTTCATCATGTAAGATATTTTGAGAACTCTCACTCAAAATCTTATCCAGCAGAAGCCATCTTTTCCCAGTAAACTGTTCCATCACAAAAAGTCAGTTTTGATTCAACATAATGGTGAATGTGTCTCTGGGATCCACCTTATCTCCCCATACATGTAGGTTAAAAAGACAGTAAAACAGAGTTTCGTTGAAGATCACTTTCCTTAACATGACTGTAGAATGGTCATCGGTCAATAAGAAAGTGCTCTGTATAATTTTTTGTTGCTAGCATGACTGTTATGCTAACTTGCTGAGTGGCTCTACAAGGAACTGTAAGAAAAGTTGGGAAAAACCTTACTTCCTAGTCCAGTCTAAGAGCAAGGCGAAAAATTTTTCTAGTTCTTGAGAGAGAAAATTTGTTGACATAGCAAAACTGCAAAACCCTCTCTCGTTTAGCTTAGGTGTATACATGAGTTTTCTTGGATGTATACATGAGATCAAGTAGATGTATGCTATGCTAAAACTCTTTAAATACTGAAACCCAAGCTACATCATAAATACCTTTTTCTTGCTCTTGCTAATATCCAACACTAAGACTATTTCCTCACTTCTTTGGGAAGAATCTCATTGCTTGTTGTTTTTCTGACTTTTGCAAGGAGAACACATGCCGAATGCTGTGTTCAGACATTAAGGTCATGTTCTGTAGCTGGCTTAGCAATGTAGTTACAGTTAGTTCAGTTCCTACTGGCTACCTTCTCCAGATGATCCTGGTTGGAAGATTGTGGTTGGAAGAAAAAAGGGACCATGCTTCACATTGTACCCTTCCATCCAGGCAATGAACCACAGTAATCCTACATTGCCTTTGTATCCCCATTATACCTCTTATAGGCTTAAAAGAATTCAAGAATTTTCCTTTCTCTGTACTTTACATATCATACAAAGCCTGTGATGTGATATGTTGGGTTTTTTTAAAAAAAAAAGAAAAACAAAAACATTTTCTGTTTTGTAAAGATCAGTTGCTCACTTCTTGTAGTAATCCCATTCTTTCTTCCCAAGCTAGGTAGCCCTCTGATGCTCTGTAACTTCAGACATCTGGCTGCCAGGTTCCAGCAGTGACCAGGGGAACTGGTGCTGACTTATCTAAAGCACGTTTTTTCTCAACATGACCTGCTCTAACACTTCATTATTGCAAGCCTGTTATTTAGTTTCCTGGAAGCTATTACCATCTGTGTGTTTCATAGCTTATGGAAATGGAAGGATGGTCTTCTTGTGGGCCTTGATATAATAGGCCACATTTTTGCAGAATCAGTATCTGTACTTGGAGCATTTTAGATCTAAGTTGTGAGTATGCACTGAATTCAGTCACTGTACTATCTGCTAGTATTTTTGACACAGATAACTTTTGTAAATAATTACTTGCCGTGAAATGAATATGTAACACCTGCAGATAAAATCCTTCTGCCCTAAAAGCACGTCTTCCTGTCACAGTGGTGAATAGCAGAGACTTACATCAGGAATAATGTTGAAGTTGTTTTAAATACACGCAATAGTTTTACACTTGTGTTGACTGAGTATATAGTTTCCCTGAAAAAACCTGATTTCTGCAATGGGCCAGTCTGTCCAGTTCTGAAGACTATTTTAGGTCAGTAAACAAATCATTAGAAAGCATGTGCCAAAAGGAGCTTTTTTAACACCAAGAAGAGAGTTCTTCCTCTGGTTGCTCCTATAAACATCACATCAGTCCACTCATTTTGCTGGTTGAATCATTCTTTGCTCTACATCTCCCAGGTAGCAGTACTGAGTGTTTTCTGCTGCCTTCTCTTAACTGATGAAGGAAAAGGCTGATGTTTATGTTTTCAGCTTCTATACAACAATAGAATACTATGGCTTGCTTTCCAGGAGAAGAGAATCCCTGCCAAACCTAAGGAGGGGATAGTGAATGCAGCATAAAAGAGTTGCCAATTTCTTTTCTTATTAACTGGCAATGTGGTGTGCATTAAGACATTGAAGCAGCTGTGGTGAGAATAGTGGATGTTCTTAACTTATATTTGATTTTAATTTCCCATATCTGCAAATAAATGTGTGGAAAAGTTTTGGTTTTTCCTTTTGGCAGCTACAGTATGTAAGCTATCCTAAAGCAGTATTGGCTTTTTGCAAACACCTTAGAGTTCACATCTAGCACAAAAGCTGCCAAAATACATCTGGTTTATTTTTCTGTTTTCATCTCCCATAAAATTAAATGTTTGAATATTGGTCCTAAATAGTTTCTCCTAGGTGGTAGAGAGGGAGGTTATTTTGCCACTGCTGCTTTTATTTAGCATGAAGAAGTCTGAAACACAGCTGACTTGTTTATACACTGACTTAATGGATCTGACTCTTTAGCACAGTACAATTATCTTGTATAGAACTGACAGCATTTAGCTTAGTCCTGATCAAGCTGGTGAACTTTTTTAGCATAAGCATGACCCGGTGATGCCACAGAAACTTTGCTACACTTACTCCTGAGGCAAGGAAAAACAGTTAGGGTGGAAGAAAGCTGTCGTATCTGGGTCACTTGTGGCTACCTCAATTCTTTGTCCTTGGGCAGCTATCATGTGCACGAGTTCAACTTTAAACTAGCACCTGGTTTGAGGTAGCAATACATCTAGCCTTTTGAGTTCCTGTAAATACATGCTTCTGAATTGCCCTACATGCAAATTGACTTCATGGCAGGATATGGCTCTCGAACATTTTTTATAGCATACTATACAGCTTCAAAGCATGTCTCTTGGTTAACGGTGTACACCGAAGTTCCCATTCTTTATGTTGCAAAACATTCCATGTATCTAGAATGTCATTTTGCTGGGACGTTTGTGCTGTTGTCATGTTCTCTGTCTTTTTGAACTCCTTTCATCTGTATCATTTGATCTAAATTTTCATTTCTTGTAGCACTTTCTGTTTATGCTCTGGAGACTGGGGCTTCTTTCCAGCTGCTTCAGATA
This sequence comes from Gavia stellata, assembly GCF_030936135.1. Taxonomy (NCBI): domain Eukaryota; kingdom Metazoa; phylum Chordata; class Aves; order Gaviiformes; family Gaviidae; genus Gavia; species Gavia stellata. The sequence continues at coordinate 67,579,652 of NC_082637.1, forward strand.
AACTTTACAGCATGGTCCTGGACGTTGCACTTTGTGTATTCACTATCTTCAAAGCAGAAAGCAGAAAACAGAAAACAGCTAACCCAGGCACTGGTCTAGAGACTCAGTCATTTGTATGCAAAGAACAGGTTGCTGACCTAGGAGTAGCAGAGCATTGAATGCTGTAATCCTTCAGGCTCAAGCTTTGTCAGTAAAATTTAGGAGTTTGTATAACCAGCATGAAGTGCTGCATAATAACATGTAGGGTATTGAAACACTTTCCTTTGTGGTTTTGTTGTCGGGGGTTTTTTTGCTGAATTTTTTCCTGCCCTTCTACTCCCATTTGCACTTGCTTGTTCTAGCTGAGGAAATACAGACTTCACAGTTCTTGCAGAAACCTTAGTATCTGTTTCCTTTTTGCCAGTCTTGGAAATAGTGAGAAAGAAAAAGAAAACCAAGTATTGGAGAGGAGGCTGCTGCACCTCAGAAAATCATCAGGCTCAGCTCTGTGAGAAGAGCAGACTGGGCACTGAGTTGGAGGCGATGCACAACAAGGAGGAGAACATAATTCATCCTTGATGTAATGGGAGAGTGAACGGCAGAGCTGCCTTCATCCGCTGCAGAGTCTTCTAGGGTATTTACAATATTCTCTGCTCTTCCTGATGATAAATCTTTCTAGCCACTCATGTTGTCGTCTTACAGCCTCTGCTAACTTTTCTCTCTTTTTGGCCTTTTGGGCATAGATTCTCACCTTCTTAAATAACTTGAAGCTGAAGATGAAACAATACCAAAATATATAACAGATGCACAAGTGTACCTTGGGGATGGATGTCTTATGGACACAGAACTGTCATCACACTTCCATAGGCACATTTTTACTGTCTCATTCATCATGCATGTGTGGCTTGCTGGCAGTACACTTGCTCCCAATAGGGTAAACTTCTATTCTGAGTCCAAACTAGCTGGATACATCTTTTTACCGTGCATGTTAGATTTTTTCTTCCCATCTGAGGCTTCAGATCTCCATCTCTTGTAAATGATCTGAAAAGCATTTTTATACCCTACTTGACGTGCTGCTGAAACTTAAGTGTAGTAATAGAAGTTTTTACTACCCATAGCCTTAGAAAGAAATTCAAGGGCATTTTGTCAGTGTTTAAAAACAACTGAAAAATGACAAGTTTGTAAGGTCTGTGTGAAATTTAGAGAAGCAATATCTTTTTTAAAAAGATCACCTATGCCTGTGCATAATGGAGTTAGATATAATTACGTGGCCCTAGTTTTATGCGAAGCTACTACAAATGGAAATCTGAATTAGATAACTGAGTAGATAGCTATAAAAGTGCCTGACTAAGATAAGAAGGGATGGCACCATGCCAGCCTGGACTGGCATACACCAGCACAACTGCAGGAAAAAACCTTCATGACTCTGCCCCAATAGTGATTAAGCACTACTTCTTTTAACCCATTTTCAAAGGTTTTCAGAAAGCTAAACTCCGTATGGAAGAGGGAACTCCTTTATACAACTGTTAAGTGTCATAACTTTACTCTGTGTGTGTGTGAGATTTATGAAGTGTCTTGACTTTTTCTTTCTCTGGGATGATTTTCCCAACTACTTCTTTTCTAACTACTTCTAGTGTTTAATCATCAAAAAGGGCGGGGGAAGAAGGAGATAAGAATCTCTTCTCATTGATTAGCTCTACAGTTAACCTCCTATAAAAGCATGATTAAGGCACAAAAAAATTTATTGTCTTACATACTGAAGGGCTTTCACCACCACAGAGGTATATGGAGTTCTCTCAAGTAACCCAAGAATGGTGTGCAGCCTTCCTCTTTATGGCATTCTAAAAAGATAATTTCTCTGAGTTGCTGTCACTGCAAGAATTTTCCGGACTATTGTTTTCTGGCCTTAGTAATTCTATTAATTTCAGTAAAACTACTTTATATTTCCACTAGAGAAAATGCGACCGCAACATCTCCTAGGTTTTTTTCCTCCTTCCGAAGCTTTGGTGTATGTTTGCAGCTAATGGGAGAGAGGAGGAAGGTGGCTTTTCTGGATGGTCTGAACCAACCTCTGAGTGCATTTATTTCCAGGGGTAGGTGAAGCAGCTCACGGAGCTAAGTGTTATATACACCCAGCAGATAAGATGCTGGCTGAGTTTCTGCTGTTATTTTCACTGTTGTGCAATCTATAGTAGGATGCTTTTTCTATGATCTCGAGCTGTATCAATAGGAAACTCTGAAAGTTTTTATCAGAGTGTTGCTATGTAAGTTTATGATATGCTTCTGGTTAGGAATGGTTAGAGGTGTTTCACATGATGCAGGGAAATACATATGCCGTGCTGCCTTAGTAACTGCTGCACTTACAACTCATTGCTACAGTTTCTGGAGATGAATTAATGGAGAAAGCTTTCTGTTTAGACACCTACAGATTTTGAAGAGTAGTCCTGTACAAAGCTTTTCTGTGCTTGCCAGTATAGAGTAATGCTAGGAAAATTGACTTTTCCTAGCTTAAAGAAGCTCTGTCAAGGCAACAAAACCCTACAGCAGTGATGGTGTAAATTCTGCAATACCTCACTAATGTCCACATGGTATGCAATGCGAAACGCAGTTTGAAACAGGATCAAAACAATATTTTAGCTAAAGGAGACTTATCCAAAGAATGCAGAAAACAAATGGGATATCTGAGATGCAAGCAGGATTACCGTCATAGAAAGTACTCCCCAAACATGTGAATGCAGTAAAAACTTAAAAATGCACATCTTTATTTGGAAGCAAGAGAAATACCCTAGATGAAAAGGCTTTTTTGTGTTGGAAACTTCAGTAATTTTTAATGCATGTTTTAGAAAAAAAAAGTTGCTGAAATGTTAAGAATACTTCTATTTAAACGAGTTATATTGCTATACCAAATAATTAAACAACTAAAGCCTGTATTAAAAGCTTTCGAATCTCATCTTTCTTGCAACCACAGTTAGATGATTCTTACCTAAACAAAATGACCAGAAGTCTAGCATAGACAGAAATGCAATTAAAATTACCGATTTTTATCACTCTATAAAATGGTCAAAACAATCAATTATACATCCCTTTTGTATTGTGTTATACCTCTGCAACATGAATGCTGGCACTTAAGGAAACAGCCTATCAATCATAGCAGAAATACAAGACTTTTAAATGGAAAATTAATTTTAACACAGACCAGGATGTTATCTCCACCACTGTAGTCCCTACAAAGGGGAGATCAAGCTATAATAGAAGCCGTCAACCCCACATGAACCACTTAATCATGTTTATATATAACTTGCATATTAAAAAGCAATATCCAATGTCAATGGCTCAGATATAAAAATATCTTAATAGTCAGTAACTGACTAATGAATACTACAGTAATAACAGTTTAATTTGAAGAATTCTGACAGCTGGTTGCCTTGATGAGAGCTGTTACCAGGGAGCCCTAGTCCCATGCTGAGAACATCCACAGCATGCTGATTTATAGCAGCAGTGCAGAACTGTTTAATGTCAGCACCTCTCAGCTAAAGTAATAATAAACAGGAATGTTATGGTTTATTTTTCTGTATGAATTGTTCAGGCTCTGTATGGTAAGCACCAACTCAATAGGGGATAATAGCAGCCATTCCCCAGGGAGTTGTAACTGAGGTTTAAACATTTTTATTGTCAAGGTTAGTATATCAAAATGAATCCAGAAGAAGTTGTTTTTTCTATTCTCTTTTTTTCTTTATTTTGATTGATTTCTCATTCCATTCTGGAAAGCAAATACAATTCTTGCATTTATGAAAGCTTCTTTTCGGTTTCAACTGCACTTCTTTTTTGTAGTAGTTTAACTGCCTTACCTTCTTATGTTTAGTGTTGGGTGTGAATTTACTACAGACATCACTGTATAGCTTTTTCTCTCCTTCCTCTGCTCCCTTCCCCGCCCCTAAAATTCGTAAATGTGAAGTCATTTTGCAAACTTCAAAGATTTGAAAGCAAACTGCTATTTAGTTAAAAGTTTCGTGTGAAGAAATGTTACGCATTGAAAAGTTTAAAGCAAACCTTTTTTTTTTGTTAATTTACAAGGTCGTCACTTTTTGTATACCTGCAATTTTGAACAAAAGCAATTCCTTAGGAGCAGCACCCTAGAATATACTTTAATTTAACCTGCTGTCTTGAATAAGTACGCTTCCAAAGACTATGCAAGATTTACTGCAAGCTAGATAGGGGGAGAAGTCTTTCCTCAAATCTTTTCTCAGAGAATTCAATACTACTGCCTCTTACCTCTTAAGCATATGCTGCATTTTGTAAATGTAGCCATACATTGGTAAGATTCTTGCATTGTTATTCCTTTTTTGCTTTTGCACTGTGACTTTTTTGTTTTGTTTGAAAATGTAGATAGCAGATTAGTAACTGGCTAACAAGCAGATGGATATGAAATGTTTTCACCCTTGGTGGAAGCTGGTGTATCTCTCAAGTACTGCGCTGGAGTTCTGCCAGAGCCCATTAAGGGTCAATCCATAATCTTGAGTTAGAGACTTGAGGAACTGGTTCCTTTTTAAAAACAAATAAAAAAGAAAAATCATTGATTGCGCAGCTCTTTTGGTTTACTATTAGTTTATGTTTTCTGCCAAGACACTTCGTGTACCTGTGTGACAATTGTTACAGTACTTGTTGATAGATATTTGAGCATTCCACTTTTGCAATCCTGGGGCACAAAATACACAGCAAGCATATCAAGGAGCAGCTAAAACCACATCTATCCTCACACTAATGTGCCTTGGCAAAGGTAAGCACGGAAAAAGCGAAAATACACCTACACACATGCACACACTCCCTCACACCCCCCTCCAGGAAGGCGTACCTGAGGTACCCCAGCAGAAAAAAGCTGCATTAGAAGTGGAAAAGGGGGAAGGTGGTAGAAAGAGATGAAAAAAGGAATGTAAAAGTCTGCATAGAAAAAAAAATTGTTTTTTTATGGTTTATGTAACTTGTGGTATATCAGTGAAATATGCCTCTGGAAAAATGCTTTTCCTCCTTCTTAAAAGTGGATGTCACCTGGATGCAACACCAATGCAGATGTGAGCTGAGTAAGAAAAGCAGACTATTCTTGGAAAAATCATTAAGGATGTGCCTTAAACTAGGGACATGTTTAAATAATTTCTCAGAACATTTCTTTGGGGAGGGGATTCTCTTTGAAATATTTTTGGAAAGGCAGAACAATATTTCGTATACATCCGTCAGCAGTTCTTTGTGCTATTTTGGAGATGAGATTGGCCAATTATCATCCAAGGAGGCAGGACTGGAACTAATGAAGAGCATCTTTATTTGGAGATTTGATCTTTCTCTTGAAATAGATAGCAATTTTCTCAATTCTATTTCTCTGAGTCCTGCACGCTTGGAAGAATTTTTTTTTAAATTTTTTTTTTAAGCAGCTGAAGGGACTCTGCTGTTCACTTATCTGTTAATTGTTATATCACTGGCTCTAGGGCAGTGACCTGGAGGGTCCACCCTGTGGCAATAAAACTGAGAAATATTGTGTTCCTGGTCTGCGGCAATCTGCTGGCAAAACTGTCCATGGGAACCTCCTGCAGCTGCTCAGTAAATTCAACCTTTTTGTCAATTTTTTGTGGGTACAAGCAGTGAAACTGATGAGATCATCAATTTGACTTAACAGCTGCAGAGTTCAGAGAGTTTCCAGTTCATGGGAAATTTTAAAAAATATCTGGTTTGGATCCAAATCAGACCAAAGTTATACAATAGGAAAAAGAAAATTCTATCAATCAAAAATTTTCTTTTTGTGTGGGATCCTCTTTGCTGAATTTCCAGGACAAAATTCCCAAGCTCTGCATATTATTTACTGTATATAAAAGCTATCTGATGAAAACTGATACTATAGTTCAATGTGTTGAGTTTTTCATTTTCGGTAGCATCAATGGCTCATCATTTGCACTTAATCTGTGATGTGTTATTTCACTTTGGAATTTTAGAGGTTTTCTTCTGTTTTCTTTGGAGTTTGTTTTCATTGTTTGGCTCCTTTAAGTTCAAACAACTAAATGTAAAACCTTTAAATCTTTCTGAACAGTAACCATCGATATTACCATTCCATGTATGAATCATTGTTCATCTCCTGCAGACTATTAACCCACTTACGCAACAGATCACTTTTAACTGCATCTTATACTTGTTTTATGTTTATGTTTACTACCTGCTTATACACTTCATTCAGCATTTGTTAATTCTTCATCTGACTCATATACATAACCTTAATAGAAAGCATAACAATTTGAAGGTCACAGCTTGATTTGCAAACTGCTATAAAACCTTCATTTTAAGGTGACAGGATTACAATATCAGACAACTAAGCCAATAACTGGATCATCCAATTGCCTTTAGCTCACATTACATTGTAGTCCTGTTGGCTGGAAGTTGTCTAAAATTTGTCTATAGCTCTCTGAAGGCAGCAAGTCCATGAATGCAATACGACCATTTAGCTGGTAACTAGCAGGAAAAAAAGAATACCAAAAAAACCCCATAGCTATAATTAATCTGATGGCTGTGCTGGAGGAGCAATCCAAGTCAATTTAAAGCATTTTTCTTCAACAGTGGCACAATATGAAGCTAATGAATGATTTGAGCTATTTCTGAAATCACTGTCTCTGCAGCCAACAAAAGCTGTTTGAAATAGTCTTGAAATCAATCTAATGGTGTAAAAAATTTAACCTTTGCTTGTTGATTGCATTTTTGGCACTGTCTTTATGTTACTGCCCTGTTTTGGAGCTTCTAATGGCCAACTGCAGAAGCAGAGTAGGACTTCTCCTTCCCTGAAGAGATACATTGGCTTCTGCAGATTTTCACACTTTTCTCTGAAGTATATGAGATAGGCCACTGTTAGTGTTGGGCCACAGCTTCCATTCAACAACAACAAAAAAATCTACCTTCCTTCTATACTCAGAATTGGAAAGATGGATAGATTAAAATCTGGAAAGGATTTTCCCATGCCTGAAATTTCTAGGGAGTGCTGGGAATCTGTGAACTACCTCTGGCTGATTTGTGAGGGACGTTCTCCCTTTCCTAGGACAGCAGTCTGGCTACTACAGGGCTTAGGACAGTGGTGATACCCTTTAAGTGCTCCTTCTCCTTTCCTATACTGCTTTAGTTTGTGGGTTTGGGCATTACACCAGTTGTGGAAGAGAGGTACTGGACTGCTGGAAAGTGTTTTGTGGTATGTGTACACTCAAAATGTTTATTCCACCTAGCTTGCATATGGGTGGCTTAAAGTTAGCAGGGAAGGAAAGAATTGAATTCAGTGATCCAGGTAACAGCTATCAGTCTTCTGTTGATGAATTGTAAATATATACAAGAGTATTTATTTCCCTCCATTTTATGCACTTCTTGCTTTTGTGCTACGGTCTTCAAAGGGTTTGTTGCTATTTATTTTTCAAAGTTTCTGTAATTAGTACCCCTTTCCAAGTCTTACTGACTTAACAGCAGATCAGTGGCGTTTTGTTGCTTAGAAAGTGAAGGAAAATATTTTGGAGTTATCTGTTTCTACTAAGAAATCATGCTAGCAGCTTTTAGGCTCATTTTATGATAAGACAGACTCTTAAGTAGAAATTTTCATTCTTATGAAAGCAGGTGGGAGTCTGTCTACATAAAAATTGTCTTCAAAGCAATAACAAATACATTATAGCTGGGCAAAGGTAATTATCTCTTCTAAAGAAGTGACAGGATGCAGGCCATTTGTATGTATGCTTGCATAAATTGATAAGTCAATTAAAAAAATAAAATTTTAAAAAACTAATTGCTTTCATTTTCTTCCCATTTTATTGTTGGCAAAAGACACTTATGGTGGAAGGATGGAAGAGAGAGAGAAAGACAAAATCAGTTTGCTGTGGTAAATTGCATGCAATGGCAGTACAAAAATGGTGACACTTTTTTTCTTCCTGTTCTTCAAAGAGTTGTTTTGGTTAAAATGTCAAAAATACCCAAGGGCTTATCCTGTGCTGAATGGACTATGCCATCTGTTTGTGTAAGGAGTGACTTGGTATGCATAAACTGTTACCTAGGTGGTAGGATTCTCAGTCTGTCAGCTCTCCTGTCAACTGCTGTCCTTGTTGCAACTGTGACCCCTGAAGGAATTAGTTGCATGATTGACTGACTGATGATGATTGACATCCACACACAATTAACTCTTTAGCTGCAGCCACCATTGTAGCTGATTGCTATGTTTTTAGTCTACAGGACAGGTATGTTGTTATTTCCATGCCAGTGAGCTTGCACAAAGTAAATATGATTAAGCAGATAAGTGGAATTCAGACAGAGTTGTGAGATACGGGGTTTGCTCTTAAGTTTAGTTACTTTCAACCAGTTGCAACAAGAATGTTTCTTGGTGTACTTTCAAGCAAAGAAAAAATTTGCCACCTTTATAATAGCTGAGCATCTAGGGTCCAGCTTCTAGCTCTCAAAACTAGCCTTACCCTGGAAGCTTGTTTGAAGGATAGCACAGTCTGATATCTGCAATGAAAGTGCCATTGACTTAAAAGGGACCATGTACAGAATTGATGCAGGTGATGGCTGTTTCACCTCTCTTCCTGAGTTGCTCAGAGCAGGGAAGTGGAGACATCTCCCTTCCCTCAACTGTTTTCTTAAGGTAATTCTTATCAGGGGGACAGTTGTAGTCTAATATCTGTGCTCATCAAAAATGACCATGTTCAGTCTTTGTACAAAATACAAGACTGGAAAAAAACATCTTGGGACAGATTTTGAAAGTTTATGATGCTAAAAAGTGTCAAAAAGAGCCCTTTCATGTGTAGGTAGAGAGCAAATCTAATATATGTAAATCTTTTTTCTAATAAAACTTCAGATGCACCACTAGTAAGTACTAAATAAAAACCAAGTCTGTCATTGTAATAAATATTCACCTATAGTTTCTTAGACATGACACGACAATTCTCATCTAAGCTGCTAAATTCTTATTCTTTTTCAGAATTCATATTTAAGAGATTAGACATTAAGAGTCCTAATCAGGGGACTCATTTTTCACAGTGAATTTTCCCGCCTAATTCATGCATGACCTCAGTTGTTTAACTAGTACTTCCATTTATGTCTTGTTTGAAAGGCTGAGCATCTCATGACTGAGTGACTTTTATGTCTGGGGGCCTGTGTTTGCACTGGTGAAGTCAGTGACTGAATTCCAGTGGTCTTGAGAGCAAAAAAGAATATGTAGATTTGTACTCCATTTTTGGCATGCTACCGTAGGCATATAGTCAAAAGATTTATTGTTAAGAGAGTCTTTATGGTAAATTTAGATTCTCATCTACAAAGGGTTTCTGATGTACAAAGGATTCATTGGATGATGTAACCTGAGAGCAGTAGCCTAAATCCAGAGAACTGAAAACTTTCATAAATGCTCCTTTCTCAAAACATTTGGCCAAAAATATATCAGCAGCTTTTTGAAAAAGAACTAGGTATTGGCATGTTGGGTATAGTGGGAGTTTATTCTGGATTTTAAGTGTCATTTTAGAGCACTTTCTATTGGGATCCTAGGTTGTTGAACTGCTTTCAGAAATGGGGAATATTTAGCAGGGCCCAAATGATTGTGAAATCTTTGTCATGAAAGCATGCAATGCCTTCATAAGCAAACAATGTAATAAATACTGTCTCATTATTTAACCATAATGCATCTACTAAAGGATTTGTGTTGCACTGCCATTAACATATTTTAAGTAAACAGTTTGGAAGAAATATGAAATTGACCATGTGTGTTTACACTAATATTTGCAAATGAAATACTTTTTACTGGTACTGCTTAACCATGTGGAATGGGGAAAAAATTGTTGCAGTTATTTGTGTTCTGGCTGCTAAATGACATGTGTAATTTTATTTATTTTTTTTTAACAATACTGTGTACTTAGAATCATAGTATCTTAGTGCAATTTTCCTGTTGGTTACAAGTGACTAAACTAATGTGTGGTTTCATATCCCAAGTTCTGAGTAGCTAGATTTAGGCAGGGGTTGCTGAAGATGTTGCTTGCCTGCAATACAAGATGCACATTTTCCTTCTGGCTCATTGAAAATGTTCTGCTTGGTGGTGGAGAATGTATTGACAGCTACGTCTTCTAAAACTGGTTTCCAATAGAACTTGCATGTCTCAGTAGAAAGTACTTTGTCTTTCTGCAATTTTTTCCCCATCATCTGTAGGATGGTAGATTTCATTGGATGTCAAATAATGGGTACATTATATTACATGAATAAACATATTGATATATTAAACATATTTGATGTGTATTAAACATATTAATTAATCACTAACAAATTTAAAATAAGCTATATAGGAAATATCTCAAAAGAGTGGGGTTTCCCAGGAGTACTGGTCAAATTCTAATCCTATTGCAGTTACCAAGAATAACTTCGTAATACAGGGTTGTGGGAATCCCAACTTTATTAGCAATATTCATGCCTTAAAAAATATTGTTTAGCCTCACCTTCAGACTCTGCTATCAGAATTTACCTCAGTCTAGAGTAAAATAGAGGACATGCTGTCATGTGCCATGTTTCTCAAAATTTTGCAAAAAAATAGGAAGAAAGCTGGGATTGAAGATAGCAAGCTTATCATTGCATTCTGCTAGAACTTGACAGAAATTATTTTAACAATGTAAGTGAAAAATGAAAACAAACAACCAAGTAAGACTTTTTGCATGGAACTATATCTGTGGTCTATTTTTGGAAATGCCAAATGGTTGAAAATGCCATAAAGTGCCATTTTTATCTTCCTAACCCTCTTTAATTCATCCAGTACTCAGCTTTTCACCTAATACATGCTTATGTTTGGAAAGTCTTCCCCACCTTCCCCTCTGTGTTTATTGGAATCATTAGCACCAAACTGTGTGTTAAGTAGCTTGTTTGGCACAGGGTCTTTGGGGGTTTTTTCAGACTTTGAGGATGGTGATTGTTTTGCGGGTTGGTTTTTTTTTTTTTTAACCATAACACTCGAATTGCTGAAACTCCATAGGGCAGAAGAGTTTTTTCTAGTACAATGACATCTGTCTCTACTGATTGTTACTTGGTTTGGCTTCTTGCTTTATGTTTGCAAGATCAAATGGTACAGTATCTCTATTTTTACAGCAGTGTACGTCTGTTTAAACAAGGTTAAATGTTAACGCTTCAAAGCAAGAATAGTCTTTTTGTCTGTTTGCATATCACTAGCCCAATTGGGTGTCACTGGAAATGGCTATGTGCAACCCTATTGTAATAAATGTCACTTTCAACCTTGTATAGTTAAAACAGATTGTGCAAACAGGCAATTCATAAAGTAGTATACATAACTTTTTAAATTCAACTTCTGCTTTTTCTAAGATTTTTCAGGCAGTGAGAGAATTTTCTATTTTCTGTAATATTCTGGTTTTGGATGCTTTCCAAGTACCAAATGGTATTATGATGCTAACAGAGTATGTTTTTCAAAAAAGGCAATATTTCAGCCCTGTGACAACTCTGTCTATGGTTAAAACTAAGTAGCTTTTGTATAAATGGCAAAATTAGTGCCTAAATTTGCCTTCCTCACAGCTTTTCCTTTCAGTAAGCACTTGTAGATCCTGAGTTCATGGAGAGGCTATGGAATAAATAGTAGTGGTACCTTCTGACTGAAATATTTCAAACACAGGACAAAGACAGGTGTCTGCCTCTGGAATTATTTTGTTCTTAACTATTTCTGGGAGGTGTCCAACTTCATCCCTTGTAGCGACATGTGTCTGGGATAACCCATATCACCCCAGAGCCACACAGATTTGCGAGAGTAGGGTACTGCTGTTTCAAAAATTACCTCTACCTAACTAGGTTTCATCTTGAGCCTTATGGTTCTGGGGATCCAAACCTTGTCTTATGCTCAGGAGACACAGCACTGTTTAACTTGTCTGCAAGTGTTATAATTATTCATAGCAAAACATGTGTTGGCATTATTGTTTACAGAACTAAATTAGGACCAGAGTTAAAGGACTAAACAGAACAGAATCTGAGTCAGAAACTGAGAGCTGAAAGGAAACAAAAACAAGTATTTGAATAAAATATGGTAGAGCTTGCATAAAGGAATGTAGAAAAAATAGACAATTTGAGGAAAAGAAAACATTTCCAAAGAGAAAACAGCACAGAGAAGGCAGCAGAGGGAATGAGAAGATGAAATGTGATGCTTAAATGTTTTCTATTCAGAGGGAGAAAGGAGCAAGAAAAGTGTGCTTATGTAGAAACATATTTTGTGTTAATGTGTTGTTTGTTGTGGATATGCAAATATTGCAATGCCAAAACAAAAAATACAGAGTCAAACAGCAAATTTATATAACACCTGTGGAGAAACCAGAAAAAATCATAGCTCCTATATGTATGTCTAGACTGTATAGGTTCCTTGTTCAGCAAAACGAAATACCCTTCTAGAAACTACATGTGTGAAACCAGACAACTATTATGCACGGGAAAAAACTAATGCAGATAACTGAAAGAGGTTTTCTCCTGGAAAACAGAGCATGTTTTCCATAGAAAAATACTCTTATCTTTGGCTTTCTTTAGACCAGACCTGCAAAGACAACTTTGGAAATAACTAATAAAATTGTGAATTTTACCTCCAAGGTCTATTTTAAATTTATTAAACATGGTATCAATAGAAATATTTCTCTGATTGCACTTTAGTTTGCCATAGAGCAGCCTGAGTTTAACTTTTCACCATTCTAGGGGCTATGACAAAATGTGTGGTTCCTAGTCCCAAAGGGCTTAATAACCTTCCCATTGTTAGCATCCCCTCAGCAGCACAGGTACTCTTTCAATCATACTAATTGTTCTGCATTCAAGTTAATAATATTAATTAGCATTTCCAGTCTTTTCGTAAAGTGAAGGATAGGTTGCTTCCGTTTCAGATCTCAAGACTGCTTGTCCAAAAACCTTTCCCCCTCTCCACCAGTTAATTTATTAAAACATTATTTTGCCTGCTAAACGTTTAGCCCGCATGTGTTTACTTGATACAGCTTGGGATCAGAAGCCCAAGAACTCTGTTAGTACAATGGTTCCTTTGGACTAATTGCATCTTCCGAAGAAACTGAGTAGGTTGAGAGACTTGCTTTGCCAGTCTAAGCCACTTAGTGTATTCTTTGGGAATACTGCTACCTTTCTATCAGTGACTTGTTTAAGCAGTTTTAATGTGCTTAAATTCAACTGGCCTATGCCTACTTCAAAAGCTGAATTAGAATCCCTACATAGCTTTCATGGCTTACTTGACATTGGTCTAAGATGTTATCAATGTTATTACGTTAAAATTATTATTATTAAATTAAAATGTTAAACTGAATTAAAATATTATTAAGTTAAACAGTACAGACTTTGTACACAGCAACTCCTAGAAAGAAGTAATAAGGAGAAGGTAAATCACAAAATTTAATAAGTGTGTCAGAAAGAATAACAGAGGCTAAAAATTCTAGCACAAAATAAGATGAGGGGGTCTAAGAGAAAGCACACGTGAAGATAAATGAATACAGAGTACCTGCCTTGGGACACTGTTTTAGCAGTCTCTGTGCATAGATATAACTGCATAATACTTAACAACAGTGTGAAACTTCATCCTTCTCATCCCTTAGAATATTCCTTTGAAAATATATTGGTAGTGTATTTATTTACAATGATACTTTATGAACCTAAACGCAAACCGACAGTAATGAGCAATTGGTGTCACTAAATCCATTTTTATGTAAATTATCATATTCAGAAAGCTGTAAGGGTAGTTAATGAACCTTGCTGATGTTCTTGTTAGAAATGCCTGACTTAGACCCTGATCTCCTCTTTAAGCCTCGGTAATGATCATGCCTTCACAGTTTAATGTGTTTATTGTTTCCCTTCATGATACTGTAATTATAATATTCTATCTCCTCTTTTTTTTTTTTTTTTTTTTTTTTTTTAAGCATTTAGTAAAACTGGCTTGCAGAAATAAAGCAACCTTAGGTTTATGTTTGATTTTCTGTCTCCAAATATAACTCTCTTTGTGGATCTAATAAGAGCAAAATTATGGTCTCCTGCTATAATGGAGAAAATTCTAACAGTTTCTCCATGATTAATTAAAAAAAAAAATCTATTGCTCACCTTAAGAAGAAACTTTCTAGGCCTTTCTCTTTCAAAACAACCTTAGGTAAAATTAGAAATTAATTGTTTTGAAAAACAGTTTAAAAATTAATGAAGAATAGGAAAAAATTTGTACATAGAAATCATGTGAAAATAATACCTGATATTAATTATGCTCATGCCCCAGTTGTGAACTCACTTACCTCTCAGTTCATAAGTCAGTGTTTTCCTCTTAAGTAGATGATGGCCTACTCTTGCCGGGACCTGTTTTATCTTCTAAGTTTTACCATTGGCCTAAAGCAAAAACATAGGGAAATCATTTTTCAGCTCTGTTTCTCCATACAGAAATGGATATAATGCTAAAGGTCTCTTTTATTGTGCTTTTTGAGATGTACAAATGAGCAGCACTATATAGAAGCTGCTGTTATATGATGAAAAATTTACACATTTATAAGGGTCTAATAAGGCATGGGTTGACCAGGAAGCTGCAACTGTCTGCACATGTTCCCACTTACCACTCCACCTCCAGACTTGTTTGTCAAACATCTGCAAACTAATATGTATCTGAACAGATCTTTAAGCTGGTTTTGTGACTAGAGTCTGAGCATTTGTTTGTTTACAAATAAATGCATTTGTAATACATAAGGAAAGTCAGTTGATAAATACTAATAACAGCTATTCTAAAAATGCTCAAATTTAAGGTTCAGGTTAGGACTTCGAAGAAGGAGGGAGCAGAAATAACTTGTTAAGAGGTTTTTTATTGCTTTTGTTAATAGAATGCTTAGCAGTTCTTGAACATAGATAATTCATGTCTCTGGGTATTTGTGCCGTCTCAGATCTGTTCTCAGTTACCAGAGTTATTCTCAGCTCAGATACCAGGGGACAGCTAGAACTGGTATGGCAATCCACATTCTTTTTCTTCGCTGGAGTTCTTGTCTCCTTTCATTTAAAGCAATTTCAGGAAGAAAAGAAGGAATTGCAATGCCGTGGGAGACTGCACACCAATCCTAGTGGAGGCAGTCTCCTCTGCTGTCAGCCAGGTGGGCAGCAGGGAGGAGATGTGCAGACATTCACGGGTATTGCATTGTTCCCTGTCTACAGCCCAGCAGAAACCTCTGATGTTGCAAAGCAAACAAATTAACATTTAATTTCTTTGGAAGGCTTCAAAACAAGTCAGAGTGGATTGAGTAATTATTTAACATAGTAAGACATTCTTTCTTATCCTCTGTCCTTCTGTCTGTAAATCTGTCCCCTTGGGTAGGGCTTTAATGGAGAATAAACAGGACCAGTATGTCTGTGGTTCAAAATTCTGAAGTCCCCTGCAAAAGGATGAGTGAGAGTCTTGGGCAGCATCTGTGTCTTGAGACATCTGTGGGCACAATAAACTAAACTGCTTGCTGCAGGGTGGGAGAAGAGAATATAGAGGCATGGGTAGCTCTGCAGTAATTCAAATCCATGTGTTCTGGTGGGTTTTTTTCCAGGACGCCTTTTATTCCTGCAGGTAGCTGTGGCTAATATTGTTGCTTACTTGTATGCAAAGCAAACCAAAACCAGCTAAACTGCATCCGCCAGAAAATGCATTTTCTCTCCTTTCTCTTGCCATCCAAACAGTGGAGCTTATCTTTGAATTCAGCGGCCTCTTTGATGTCTGTTCATTTACCCGAGTATTTTATAACTCAGGTTAATTCAGGACATGGTCTATGGTTGACTCAAGAATTGCTTTAATAAGATTATATTTATTAAATTGATTAAAGAACTGTTTGTCCCCATAATCAACTACGAGAATGTTGTTTGTGGTATTAGAAATGGATTAAGATACACTCAGCCTAATTAAATGTTTTGTATAACAAGTTTTATTTGTGGAGAGTAGTACTGTTGGGTTTTGCATGTGCCTTTTTTCGCTTGCACTAGTGCATGTCAGAAGGCAGCAGTTTCTGGACCTCATTTGCTCACAGGGATTCATTGTCCTGTGCTAATCTTTCCACCTGGCAACTGCTTGGTATGTAGCAGCATGGCAGTGCATCAATGGTGGAAATCGGGCAGGGATTCCCGGCTGTCCGCACCACAGGGTCAGCGAGCACGCTGTGGGCTGTCGGCGTGCCTATAGGGAGCTGTTGACACGACCTGTGTGAGGATGCTCAGCCCTGCTTCAGCTGTTTAACACTCTGTGAAGCCTGAAATTCACTCTGGGCAGGGGAGTTTTTTATTAACTCACAATGAGGTCAATACTTGCTCTCACAGAAATATTTACCTCTGTTTCTTCTCCCATGAAATTTCTCTGTCCTAAGCCAAAATAATTTTCCAAGCACCCAGGTGATGGGTGCTTGCCTATGCTAGTTATCTGCAGAGATATGACTGCAGCCAAACTTCAGCTCAGAGAAGAAAATTATTCCACACTGGCTATTAGTTTGGTACTGGTCCCAAATTCTGGGACCAATTACAGGAGCCAAATTATTAGGCTCAATTATTAAAAATATAGTTTACCATTTTGTTTACAGCTCCCCACTTGCTTTATCATGGCCAAGATTTTACTTTTGACACCAGAAACTGTGTATTAGGAAGTGCTTGAAGTTTTTATTCAGTAAGATAGAAACAGTTTTGTGAAACACTATAGAATGATCATGTATTATAAACGTACTTCAAAAATATGAAGAAATACAAGTGGCCAAGATTAAAGATCTCTAACTAGGATATAAAAAAAAAATTGAAAAGCTAACCAAAATTAAAGAAAAAAGCAGCCAGCAGACTCTGAAATAGTAATCAGGGGCTTTTGTGTGACTAAGAGCTATTGTGAGTTTCTCAGTCAAGCAGAGAATTAGGAGAATTTTACTTTCTACATTGTGAATATTTGCTTGATTGAAAAGAGAGTTTTCAAGTTTATTGTCTATATATAAAACTAGGAAGAATGTCCATGAGATTTTGCCACCAAGAAATGGTGAAAACTAAGTGACTGATAACTAATGACATCACAAAGATCTTCTTAAAACAAGAGTCGATTTAAAGACCCATGGCACGTTCTCAAGTCTTCTGCATGTAGAACTCAATAACTCAAGCAGGATGTGCATGTAAACCTCTCATGCCAGAGTTTTGATGACAGTCACCAAGCAGAAAATATCTCCATTAACTTTTATGACATTTAGGAAGCTGGCAAATGCTAGTATTTCTGGTTAGATTTCTTAAAACTGGTTACACTTCTGAATAGTATGATTCTACCAAATTATAGTCTGCTCCTCACCTTTAGACAAGGTGAGGCCACAAGGCAGCTGCAGAGCCTGAGGGCTTTGTCCCCGTTTGTTCCAAACAGGATCTACATAGAGCATTCCCCAGCCTGCCATGTGTATGCCCACACTGCCTAAAAAACTCCAATGTTATACACATACAGAACTGTCTAGGAAAGTAGAGAGGGTCAAATAGCATGTTTAAGTCTCTACCTTGTTTTTTTCTCCACTTACAGTTCTTTTCTTCCCAGTATGACATCCTCTTTGCTACTTAGTGCAGTGTTTTATTATTCTTTTTTTTCTGCTTCAGTACTTTTCGCATCCAATATTCTTCTTTACCCACCTACTAAGCTCCAAATTACTCAGGAAAACTAAAAATGCAGACAGGACTGACATAGCTTTTGAAACTAAAATCCCTTCCCTTGACCTTCAGAGGTAGAACAGATAAAGTTTTGGAGACCCACTACCAATTGCCCCTCAAATCTAGTGTTATTGTATTTTTGTTATCCCTTTTCCTTGTTTTATTGCACAGCTTTTTTTATTTGGTGCTACAGCATTTATAGTCCAGACACGATAGCGTGGACTATGAGCTGGTAAGTGAGCTGCCACTCAGAATTTCTTCTGCCTCACTACTTATTAAGCAATTAGTTTTTCTTAGAGTCCTCATATGTATAAGGTTTATCTCTGCTGGAAAAGTCATGAGCTTATGATGTCTGAATAGGCTTTAAAATTCCTATAGTGTAGTATGTTCATTCCTTTGAATTCTTGCTATATAATCTTATGTCAGAATAAATCTTTGTAGTCTGTTCTCTATTTTCCAAGGTGCCTAAACTTGATCAAAAAAGAGGGTATTAACCCAAAACATATTTATTTCCTTGTTCCTGTGGAACACACATGAAACATATGCTCATTAGTTACAGGAACTAATTTAAACGATAATGTTTTCAAATGGCGAACATCAAATAAACTTAGGGACTAAACATCAGTGCAACATGGTAAACAAGCAATGAAGTGCAGCTGAGTGTGAAGATGATTATCAAGGGATAGGGTTTGTGAGTACTGGGCAAGTAAACCAATCTACTTTTGGATAATAATGTAATTTTCTCATGCAATATGTCAGATTACTTCTCCCTCAGCTCTGCTCTTGCTGCTCTTTTACTCTTTTTCAGTAATATTATCCATTTGGTGCACTCAATTCCTGAGCCATTGCTGGCTAGTGCAAAGACCATCAAGCCGCATGTGTGTGCATATGCACATGCACACGCTGCTGCTGGTATTAATTTTCTTAGTTGCTTTTAGATGTTGACAAAATCCAGAGTAGTCATTAATTTGTTTCGCCAAGCAAAAGCCACTAAACTGCTTGTAAACTGGGCCACGTGAAGGGAAATTAATCTTTTCTTTCTTGGTAGCAAAGATATAAATATTGCTACACTGCTTAATCAGAGGAACTTTTATTATATTTTTCACTTTGTTTTAGTTTAAATTTTTGTAGAGTGTACTTAATCATTAGACTCTTAAAGAGATCTATTTATTTACAGTGCTGTACATGATCTCTGCAATGTCACATTTTGTAGTGAAGTGTAAAGGCATTGGAAGATATTACCAAAGGCTTTTATTAGGTTTTTCTTGATATGTGTTTCTGCAGGGTCTTAAATTGAAATGTTAACCTAATCCACATTTTAAGTGCTTTTACTTACAGTGGACAATTTTCTTTCTCTTAGTGAAACAAGTGTTTGTAAATACATGCATTTATTAATTTCTTTTCATCTGATGAGCTCAGTAAGCATTCAGTACCCAATTATTTAGCACTAGAAGTCATTCTTACTAAATTAATTTTACAGGTTTGTGAGATGAGGCCCATGTTCTCCATTTGGGGAACAGTGGGGATTTTCAGAGCAATGATGTCTTTTGGCAGTAACTTGGTCTGAGTAATGCAGAAATAGAGGCAGTGGGTCCATGATGAGATTACAGCCTGGGGGGGGTTTCATATGCATTCTGAGACAAAAACCACTAACAAGAGTGTGATTAAAATGAGTAATGTACGCAAAGCCACTTCCAAACTCCTTACTTTCTAATACTTAATGGGGTACCCACCTGAGAGAAAAAAATCTTCAACCTGATTTAAATTGGGGATGCAGTACCAGATACAGGAAAATCAGGTTACGTACCCCCGACAGGCCACATTTCAGCAAACCACTGTAACTATGCAGCAGCAGTAAATGCTGAGTCAAGTCAGCCCAGAGAAAGAAAGCAAGAATTGCTTTTGCTCAGTCTTGGAGGATGCATCAGCACTCTCCATGTGTCATCTGGGAAGGAGCTCCCTCGCAGATGTACACCAGCTCAGCCCTGAACCCCTTGTTGCACCATCTAACACACACAGTTAATTACCTTTCATAGAAAAGCACATCTCTCCTTTGCTGGATGAAAATACAGAATTTCCCAAAGAAACTACACAGATCTGGTACACACAGATGGTATAAGGTTCAGTCCAGGACCAGTGAAGAATTAGTCTAACATCACAAGATCAAAGCAGGTGTTTTTTGCCATTAACAAACCAGGTTGCCATCTTTCTAGTTATTGCATAGTTAGGGACCATTTTTAATACACTGTTTAAAAAAGTTAAAAATGCTTTTGACTTGATATGGGTGCATTTGGATAGGCATTGCTTACAGTTATTTCCATTCTGTATTTGTTCCACAGGGAGACATCCTGATGCTACAGGACTCTGGCTTTAAAGCTGAGAACTGAAAAATTATACCAGAGATAATTTTATTCATGTCGTGATATATTTCCCAAAATCTGCTTCTGTAATTGCATTGTGTGCATGCAATGGCATGGAGTGATAGAAGATATAATAGGTATTTTATTTGTGATGATTTGTACAAGATATGTCTGGCTTGTCTTGTGGTGTAATTCTTCCAAGTCTATAAAACCTTACACCATGCTATCATCTCTATCCTCTCTAAACAGAGTAAACTAAGTACGTATTTAAACTTGCATGCAACTAACTTCTTATTTTGGAATCATTTTCCATGTGTATCAAGAAAAAACTTTTTCATTTCTTTTCTTCCTTCTGTTTCTGCCTAGATCATATGACTAAATTCTGTTCTTTTTAAAGAGCAAATCTAAAGAGACATTGATCATCCGAAGAACAAATGAGTCAAAATATAGTCTGATTAACAGATTGTAGAATTCTAAGAACACAGATAGCTCTTAGTAGCCTGGATTTGATCTTAAAAATGTTAGCATTTTTAATGAATTAAGTGGATTGCCAGGACACTATGCATATAGTATATCTGACCAGCACAGCTTGGATCAGACTAGAAAACCTTGGCAATGGAAATCCTGTAGACCTAAGCAGTTAGTATTACTAATGCAAGCCATCACATTTAATACAAAAATTTGCAAAGAACAAAACCAAACATCAGGGAAGGGACTGCTTCTTTAATATCCATGGGTCCTTCTTGTATATAGCCTTGCCGCTTCCACAGGCAATCTGAATATATTTTTGCAAACACTGAATTTTGCCTGATCTACAATACCATGATTGTTCCATTTGACAAACAGTCACCAATCTATAAACTGTAGTTCACAGTGTTAAAACTTAGCTTGCTGTTCTCTAGCACTTAACATTTGGGGATAGCAGTTATTTTTTTAGATTATGGTGGGGGCGGGGGAGGGAATGGTGGTGGTCTTTTTCCTTCATGGAAAGAACTCACAGTTTTTGTTTTGCATCTACTGAGCTCAGACATTACTGAACTCTGCTTAGAAGGCAGATTGCACTGCTTTTAATTTTGAACTTTGCTTTTGCACTGGAGTGTGTCAAAAGGGTACAGATCAGGATCCAGCGTAAAGCGGAACTGTTTGTATTTTAAAGTGGATTTTTTTTCTATGAAGAATGATTTTTTTTTGTCATTGTTTCTTGTTTTGGTGGAGTCTGAAAAGTCCTGGTAGACAGTGCAGGTCATGTTTTCTGTGTTAACTCTTCTGGGGATGACAGGGCAGTAATGCTTGCCCTGCATTGCTCAGTGATAAATGGTTTCACTTCATTAGGCAAGATTCCTTTATTCCAAGTGCTGCAAACCAAAGAAAATCAGTCCTCAATCACTACGGCGATGTTTGTTCACCTTGTTCCTCATTCACTCTGACTATGAAGAATAAGTCTGCTTGAGAGCACACAGTGGTGTAATTGACTCTATGGAGCAGCTGTCATAGGGGGTTTGCTATAAGAAATCATATTAGCCTTCCTTTTAAACTTGTTCAAGGTAATAAGTCATTGTTGACATTCACAATTCACACAATAAAATATCTTTTTTTTAAAAAAAAAACCACACACAATATGGAGCTTGGCAAATAATTAATATCAAACATTTGTCATGTAAATTATGTCTATTTTAAAAGTGACTTACAAAGGGGAGGAAGGAATGTTAGTTTCTTACCTTTATCTTCCTCTTTTTTTTTTTTATAGGCTACCTAAAAATCAGGGAGAAGGTTTTTTTCTTTTCTAAGGATTAAGTACAGGATTAAGTACAAGTTACTGGAAACCTATTATTTTTTATTATTATTATTATTGTTGTTGTTGTTATTTTATTTAATTTCATTTTATTTCATTTTACTTTATTTTAATGTGGAAATAGATGTTCTGTTTTTTCAGCAACCATTATCAATGCTGCCAAAAAAAGGCCACTTCCTGGAAATACTAATTCTTTCAGTGACTGAGTAGGAGGGATTTTTAGTCGTGTTATTCTCAATTAGTCTGAGTGCATTTTAACACATCTATAACTGTGTTTATTCTGCGGTGTGGGGGTAGAGCCTACAGTGAAATATGCTTTTCAGAAACTTATAGGAGACCCCATGATAGTGTTGGATCTTGGTTTGAGCCATCTTTTCTTAAATTCTTTCAGCTGAAAAAGTCCTTTCTGTTTCCATAAACAGTGTTAATCTAGAACAAGCCTGTCAGGTCCCTTTGGTATAGACTGCAGAATATTTTTTTCAGTGATAGATACTGACCTCTTAAATATTCTTCACAGTAGTCCACGATGACCAACATGACCCTTGTCTATCTACACTACAGATTGGCTTGTGTAAGTGGCAATAAGCAAATGACAGAGGCAGTGGAAAGATGCAACTTCTCTCTTGTGGAAATACATGGGGGACAGTGAAGAAACTTGGCTACACTGCTCTTCAGGAGATGTAGTAAGGGTTGAGGAGGGCATTGTGGAATATCTCCTACACTTAACCCCCCAAAAATACTGCTTAAAATAAAACAGAGAAGAGAGCACAGCCCAAATTAAAAGCGAATATTTTTTGTCTTCAGTATGTACTTCTCATGACTACTTGGTTTTTGGTTTTAATTCCAGCTTGCCAGCTGTATCTCTGTATCTATACAGAGCCACAAGGGCTGGGTGCAACATGTTTGTACTGATCCAGCTACAGCATAGGAAAGAGTCCTAGGATTCAGGGAATCTAATTATATCTTTATACTTGCTTGATGTTGTGGTCAAATAAGAGGCTAAGTAGGACTACATTGCAATGTGGCTGTCTAAAATGGAACCAGATTTGTTCTCTTTAGAACTGGTCATTTTCAAGTAAACCCATTTAACCTGCTGCTTCAGTGTAGGTCAACATGGTAACATTTTACAGTAAGCACTTGCCTGGATGAGATGGAAACTAATGGCCCATTAGCAGTCTAAACACCAAGAGGAGTGTAATTTTTTTTGTTCATTTGGTTAGGTTCAATTTACATCAAAATTTAACTGTGAATAATTTACATTTTCCATAAACAGTTGTGACAGTCTTCATATTTTTATGTTTAAATTACATAAATTACATATGTTTAAATTACATAAATAACAAAATGCCTTAATTCTGTGCATATCCAAATATATAAATGCCCCTGCCTCTCAAAGTTACCACTGATTCAAGCCTTTGTTATAATGTCCCTCTGACAATACCGTGCTGTAAACTGTCTTGTAGCTGATTTAAACACCATACCTCTCTTTTGGCTGCACCTTCTAAAAATAACTTTGACACCAGGTTGCAGTGTTTGGGATTGTAAAGAGGGTGGTGTGACTCATTGAAAGTCTAATTCTACCCATTATAATCTTGCCTCCTGGTTTATACTATTTTAGAAGTGTTATTTCATCTGGAAGATCATTCTGTAACCTTCAGATTACTGCTGGGTGACTTCTGCAGAAAAGGAATTACCAATGCATTAAATTTGAATTAGCTTTGAGAAATCATGCAGATGTATGCACAGAACATTACAGCAATGCTGTCTCCAAGGCACAGCGGAATTGCCTTCATGCGGTTTTAAAGAATCACTTGAGCAACCCTTAAATTGCACACATGATGAAGCTGAGCCAGCATCTTTACTTAAAAAAAAAAAAAGCATACATATACACGTACACAGAGCAAATGTAGCTTTGAGAGTTGTCTTTCAGGGAAATCTGATCACAAACGGACTGCTGCTGAGTGGGCCAGTTGGGCTCAGACCTGTCGTATTGGAGAGCACTACTGCACATGCTGCAGAAGTGTCACTTAGACTAATGATTATGAATTATGCAGAGGGTCACATCCTCTTAGTTACAAGTTATTTTCACAGTTTCCCTCTAGACTGACTAGCCTAGTTCCATTTTTTTCCCCTTTTAGTGCTGCTAGCAAATAACACACAGAACGAATGCCAAGACCTTCATTTATTGACATTTTATTTTCCTCCCATAACTTCAAGTCAGTAAAATGACTGAACAGTTGGAGGTGGGGAAAGGGAGCCAGCTGCTATTGGTGGATTAGGAAAAAGCTCCCTTCAGTTCTGTAGGTCATTTAGCAAAGTAGGACAGTAGAAAGCTGTAGAAATTGTGTGTTTTTCTGCAGGCTTTGGATCCCAAGCATTTCTGTCAAAAACATCAGTTTTGCACCTTCCTATTTGGGAAAAAAGCTATAGTTTGACATATTTTTAAACAGCGTTGCCGTTTTAGAAGTACTAACCTGACAGCACCAGGGTGTGTAACCTTCCCCTGTCTTAGTGCTAACCAGAAAATCTACTGCGTAGATAAATAGGAGTGCCAGCACGGTTCACGGAGCCGCTGTGGAGCAGGATGTGTCATACATACGGCAAATACATTCTCTGGCGTGGCTGGATATACCTTGCACGTCCTTGACACTGAATGGAAACACGTCATGTTTGGAGGGCAGCAGCTAAGCAGCAAGCTGAGGCAGCCAGGAAGACGAAGGAGTGCTTAGAGAAGAGTGCCCAGGGACTTTGCCTTTCTCCCACTGATGCTGGGTACTAAGGGGAAGGCTAACCGGCAGTGGCCAGCTCCAGGAGGTTCCTCCCTTACAAGCACTGAAGGAGGAAAACGACTGTTAACTAGAAGGATACCTGCTTTTCTGAAAATGAATATGCCTTTTTCTAGCCTTTCTCTAAAAGCTAGTTAATGTAATAGAAAATGTAGTTTACCCCTTAGCATTACAGAAAGCTCCTCAAACTCTTAACACTTTCATTGTAATACTTTCCTGTAAATAACTACCAGTCTTGTTTTCCACTAGAACTTGAGTAAAATTGTTCGGGAGGTGTAAATGTTTCTATCTGTACCATGCACTCAGGAAAGAAAAAAAAAAACAGGGAACATTTCCCAGAGCTTTTCCTCCTTATTAGCATGTGGCCATGTTTAATATTAATAACAATTAATATTGAACGGGAACAAAATGTTTCATAACACTCTAGGAAAAGTTCTGTCTTGCAAGAGTATCTAAAAAGTAAGTTTTATTTGATTTATATGATACTTATACTCCCTGATGTCAAAACATTTTTTAAAAAAAGTAGGTTAATTAATGCTCTCAGTGCCAAGTCAATTAAATAGTTTCCCACTCTTCCTGCGCAAAGGAAAAGGGTCCCTTCCGTCAGCAAAAGCTTGCAGTAACATTTAAATTTTGCAGTGTGTGCTCAGGGTGAATAAATTTGGGCTTTCTGCACGGAGGATAAGGAGCACCTGTAACCCTCCCGTATGTAAACATGAGGGCTACTAGTTTGAATAGCCCACACAATGCTAGATGTCAGGAGAGAACAAGAGGCTTGCAACAGCTTTTTAGCATCTGCCTACCCTCAGAAAACTAAAAAATAAATAAACGCAGATTACCTCTTTGGGAACATCATCTGGACCTTTTTTAAGAAGACTTATTGGACACAATATTAAAAATGCTGTTGACGGTTAACAGTCCATCTGTGACTGAGCTTCCAGTTTCTCTACAGTGAACAGAATGGATATTCGTGCATCTTTGACCCTAAAGCACCCTCTATTTCTGTTCTGTATTTTTAACTTCTTTTGTGTTTCAGATGTTATTTTCAAACAAGAGTCCCAAGTGCTTTTCCCACATACTGTTTCCAACTAGAACAGATGGATGGCAAAGACAAAAAATGCAACAAGCAAGTGTGGTTAAAAAGAACCAAGCTGGATGGCAAACTAACAAGTTCATTTGCCTCTGTTTTCTGTGCCTAAATCAGACGTAATCAGACAGTTTCTTGTAGGTGTCATTTGGAAGTAAACCAGAAATTAGCTCAGATTATGAAGTACAGACGGAGAATCACAGCTAAGTACCGTGGCATTACATGGTATATTCCAGTTTTTAAGTAGCTTTAGGCCTAGGATAGACAGGGTATGCTGGAGATTACAAGGATCTCTGTGTCCGGAATATCACCACCTGAGATTTTTCTACTCCTTACTCTTAGCTGCTGTGATTCCAATGGTTTAAAATATCTAGGGGTGCAGCAAAACACTCTTCTAAATTCTGTTGTTCATACTGACTGACAGAAAGTGCTTTATCCAGAAAATACTTTTAATTTCCATCCTGGATTTCTTTTTGACTCAGGAGTTTATTCCCAGCTGAGCTTCGGGTCAAATGAATGGGAATACTATTGGAATGCTGAAAATATTGCATATTCAGGCCATGGGGTGACAAAAAACATATGTGAAAACATATAGCATTTAGAAAGGGATGGTGTGGTTATATTTATTTCCAGTAAGAGTGACAACAATCAGGAGACCTTGTCCCCCTGAGGACAGATGTTCACTGAAAGCAAAAGATTTTTGTTTTATTTTTACGCACACTGACTCTTTGATGCTGTGTTTGTATTAGGGTATGAATCATGGTTATCCATGGTTATGCCAAGGGACTCCAGCATGCTGATATTCTGGTCAAGGAAGTTAAATCAAACTATTATCAGCATTTGGCTGCAAATTTGAAAGAAAATCTACTTTTAAATAAAAACAGTAAGTCCCATTATGGTGTGTGTGTTTATATATATAAATATGGAAAGAGCTTAGTAGATATCCCTTAACCATTATTATCGATATGACTTCTTTGTGTGTGGTCAGGTCATTCTGCGACTTGATACTGTGCTCTCCTTCATTGATACAATGCAGAACTTGAAATGTGAAAGAAAAAGAGATATCATCCTTCCCTTCTCTTGATGGCAGAGAAATGAACCGTGTAGTGTAGCAGGTCACTTTGATCCATAGTGGAAGCAGACCATTATAATCTACTGAACTGCTAACACTGGTTTTTAAGTGTACTTTTGGTTTTCTGGCTTCATTACTGGAAACCAGATACAACGTTGATTCCTAGATATCTGAAATCCTCATCGGCATGTCTGCCTCTGACCGGGGCTTTTCCTTTCCCTTCCAGTGAAGTGTGAGGATTGGGAACAAAAAATTTCATTGAACGGTAGGGCTGAATCAGCCTTTAGCACTGGGGACAGAGCTGTAGCTTCTCAGCTACCTCAGACCACCCGTCACCTGGGTGACCTTGTTGGTGCTGCTGGATGGGCACAGTCTCCCTCCACCACCTGCAACCCCTCTGCTTCCCTTCAGCCCCTGACAGCCCTCCCGTGCTCCTCCGCACAGTTGTGCTGCGGTGCTGGCTCCATCCAAGGCCATTCAGGGTACAGAGGGAGCACAGCAGGCCTGGGATGCCTCCAAGGATGCGGGTGAGCAGGTGGGCACAGCAGCTGGAGAGCAATCCCAGACAACCAGCAGGTGGATGGAGCAGCAGGGGGGCAACACCAGACGGGCGGCAGGTGGAGAGGGCAGCGGGAGGGCAACACCACTTTGTACTCAACTTGCCATTAATTACACTTGTTGGAATCCTGCGCGGCTCCTAGGACTTTTTTTTGGTGTTAAATTACAAATGATATTTGTTTAGATTCTGGAAATATCTTCCTCTAGTGAGTGAAGACTTGGGAGGTGATTGGAGAGGAGGGGGGAGAAAGACAGCCTTCTCCCATCCTTAAGCTATGAAACTTGACTGGACTTTGGGCAGGTATGAGCTGGCGGCTCACTAATTTGCCCCTATACATCCATGCTTTCTAGGAAAAACCCTTAGAAACGTTAAAAAGTTACTGGCTTTCTCAATGGTTCTGTTGTGTGGAGTTCCACATTATGGTGTTTGCTGAGGTGCCCAGATGTTTATAATTAATTTAGTGTGATTACTTCTAATTACTCCTTCCTATCTGCATTATCTTGCATTTGTCAACTTCATATGTAAGTAGCCCTGCTGCCTATTCATTTAGTTTTGTAAGGTCCCTTTGGACCTTCTTAACCTTCTCTAGTGATGACTAATCTAAATACTTGTGCTGTCTGCAAATTTTTTCCCACCCTTTTTCCCAGAACATTAGTAAAGGGAACAGAGTCTTATGCCAGTACAGAAACATGAAGAATCCCACTGCAAACCTATCATGATGAAAACCGACCATTAGTATCTCTTTTTCTTTTTTTTTTTTTTTTTCCTTTTTTTGGTCTGTTAACTGATTTCTGATACCTGGCAGTATTTTAACCATTCAGTCTGCCAGTTTAATTTCTTATGTCTCTTGTAAGGTATTTCGTCAAAGGCTTTTTCAAAGCCTAAGTAAATCTTATCAAAAGCAACTATATTCTCAAAGAAATCTGCTAGATGAGAGGGATGGATTTTCCTTTCTAGAAGGTGATTTCCTGCAACATATCTAGCTCAGCTATCTGTTCTATAATTTCAGTTACTTTTAATTGCTTCCTGTTGGTTTTCCTGATCTGAATTAAAATGCAGTATGTAACTCAGGGCTTTTTTGAAGTGCCTATTTGTGAGTCCTTCTAAAACTTGGATCTACAATTTCAGATAAACTTCTTACTCCTCAGTCCCACTCCTTAAAGCCTTCTTCTGTTGTCAAAACTATAATTCAAGTAGCTGTTTTAGACTCTTTTGCTTGTTGTTCTCTCCACAGGAAAGTAGAAAGCTCAAGAGAAATTTATACACTTAATATTTTCACTGGTCACAGTTACGGTTGTCTGCTAGAAGAACAATCCTCTGATAATATGAAGAAATTATAAGATAAGGCCCATATCCAAAAGGATTTCATTTTTCTAGGTGTCCTTTATTGCTTATACATGACCTTCCAGCAAAGGTTCCAAACAGAGAAGGAGCTCCTTCACTGTCCTGTGCTGCTGGCTGCTTTCAAGGCCACATTTCGTCATTTTGTGGCTTTTGGTCCACACACCGGAGCACTCTGAAAAGTGCAGAGCTTCCTGGGTGAGACTTTCTAAAAGGGCAGGTTGCTGCAAGTTGTATTTAGAGAGCACAATAAACAGGGAAAAATGCTGGGCTGAAGACACAGGGGAAGGAAATGTGCAGGTATTATTTCTGTCTGCCCTGAAAAAGTGAATTCTGCCTGTCCGCTTCCCTCTGCCACTCCAGTGCCCAAACACAGGGTCTTGAATAGTAGGTAATAACGGGGAACCTACCGGAGCTCTCAGAAAGGGCAGAGCATGAAACGCTTGCAGCTTCCCTTTTCTCATCCTTCTTTCCTACTGCTCTTTCTCCCAGTTGTTAAGCTACAAAGGAGACAATGCATTGCAGTGTACTGTTCCTAAAAGTTGGAGAATTTGAAGGAGAAAAAAAGAAAAATCCTCATGTGGTTCCATGTGGACCTTTCCTCTCTTCCACCAAAGATGATCCATTTGCCTTTATCTTAGAGGGACAGCTTTTGACCTGAAGCACTGTATTTTTTCCATTTGTTTTTTGTAAAAGCTATGCTGCATTTTTTAGTGCTTCCCCCCAATCAATACTTTATGATCTGAGCAGAAGAGTTGTGATCCCTTCCTTTCTGAAACAATTTGGAAAAGGCAGGTCTCACAGTTTTGCTCGCATTTCATTTGTATGCAACAGATGGATGTATCCCATTTTCTAAAACAGTACATCCCTTTGATTAAGACCATTAAAAATGAAACTTGTTTATAGCTGGTGTTGCTTGACAGAATATATTGTAGGAGTCTCTAAGTCTACTTTCTTGGCTGGTACAATCTGAACATGATTCACTGGCATTTCCAATGTCTTTTCATCCAAAGGTTTCAAAAGCTTTACAAACTAATTAAACCTCACAGCTCTATCCGTAACAAGTTAGATCGTGTCAATGCAACTGTTCAGTAGTCTAACTGTAAAGACAACATCACATTTTAGGATATCAAATAAGTCTATATTCCTTTAAAATCACAACACCAATAAAGTGCTCTGAAAAGGTGCATATTCAAGAGGAAAGTGGTCAGAATGAGGAATGACTCCTCACAAGAATACTAAAGGTACATCTACCAAAAGTTCAGCCTTTCAATGGACTTTGTACATCTCTGGATCTGCTGTTCATCCCCACATCCATAAACAGGCTGTTGTATTCCTCTTACTCCTGTTTGCATAAGGACTGACCATAAGAGGCATCTTGACCTGTTTCATTAGGCAGGCGGACCTTAGAGATAGCAGAAAATCACCCAAATGATTTGGCATTAGCTACCGAGCCTGGACTTGCTATCTCTAAAGTCTCACTGATAAGAAAGACAAATCTAAAACATTCACTAATGCTTCTGCTATTAGACTGTAATTTTCTATTCCTGCAGGCAGGAGACAATGGGTCACTAGTAATGGTTAGGAGCCGAAATGACATATTTACGTGTAAATAATTCAGGCACCCGTTGAACCTTGTACAAAATCAAGCACATTTCTAGTGCCAAAATTAGCAACTGTGCTTGGGCCCCTTGTATCTGCCCGTGCTGGCAGGAGCTCTTTTTTGTGTTTGTATCTGCTTCGGGGTTTGCAGCCAGTGTGTTCAGCAGTCTCCACATCTCTTTCCCACTGCACTTGGACTAATTGTGGGTATGTGAAGCACATGTGCAGAGGTGGGAGCGCAAAGCAGGAAGGTCAAGGACTGTTCACCTGCAACCTGCGGGGGTTCCTCAGTAAAGTTAATTTACAAAGGCTCTGTACTCAGGGCCCCCATCCCTCTAAGCCTTGATGAGGTATTTGATTAATGGCTCTGGAAGTCAAACACAAGGAGTGCCCCCTCGGTTTTGAAGGTCGCAGGTAAATCCTGGCCTTATTCTGACTCCAGTAACGCATTTATCTAAATACCACATCTAAGTCATAACCACTCATCAAAGTGGTGACTAGGTAGTGCAGCAATTTCTATTGAAACATAGAGCCCCGTGTGATAAATTACATCTGCAAGATTTGTTTCATATGTCAAGCACACATTACTTATAAATCAAAAGCTAAAACATGCCTTATTTAGTCAAAAGTAAGCAGGATGCTGTAATTTATAATCGTCTTGAAGCACACTGCAGTGAAAATGAAAGCAGACTATTAAAATTTAATGCCTGTTTGGCGGAGTAGCACATTTCTGGCCACGTTTGATGCGGTGTCGTTTTCTCACACCATTGTGTATGCACAAAAAGTCAGCTTGTGTTTGCCAACGTTTGTGGAAACTAATTGAAAAAAATGATTTAGCTGTTAAAAGCTGACATCGGGCTGGAAAATTACTGTCAGCACAGACACTGATGGCAGTGGCTCCTTTCTCCTCCTCTCACCCCCATCCGCTTGCTTTTAACAATTGTCTGTTGTTCTTCAACCCAGCTCCCTGCAGTACAGTTGCTAGCAAATATTCATTGGGGTGTCATCTCTGTTTAAAGTCTCGTCCTACACACCTATTCATCTGTGCTAAGTGAACAGCAGCATCAGCTCAAATTAAGCTGGCATGAAAACAGCCACTGTTAATAATTTCTGCTGTGATTCAGCTTAGCTTTGGTAACAGGTGAAGATGTTTCATAACGGAGGCAATTATAGCTCTGTAAGCTCTTTCCGGCTGCCTGTTTATTCAGAGGAAGGGAGCGCGGTAGCTGCCGGAGCATGTGGCACGGCCGGGCCCAGCCGCCATCAGACCACGTTTGTTATCTGCTGGATTGAGCAGGCTGCCTGTCAGGGGCAGATGCTGGGCGCAGTGGTTAGCACGCAAAGTGCTTGGGAAGGCTGAGGTGGGGGTGTGGAAGTCAGTGCACTTCATCGGAACTTGCTGCAGACCTCTCCCACCCGATAAAAATCTTCTAGACCACCATTCCTTTGGCTGGAATGCAGATTTGTCTAAGGATGCATGGGTGTGCCCAGGCACCGCGTGTGCACGGGCATCGATGTTTCTTGTGCTATATGTAACTAAAAATAAGATTACAGGAAGTGCAGAGCTCTATTCCACAAATGAGCACAAAATCCTGTTTGCAAAACGGTAACAATCGGTGAACTTCTGAGATGATAATCAGGTCTGCTACAGAAGTAACAGTTAAACATCTGCTCATTAAGATGCAGATGAAGGAGTAAGATGGGTGGAAATTAATAACTAGCAAAATACAAATGAAGCCTGTACTTTCATACGAGAAATGTTACGCTACTGTGATGGATTTTTAGCAATTATTTTTTTTAATTAAAGAACAATGTATTTCCATCTACTGAATCTCTATTGTTCTATTATTTAAGTTATCTTTCATGTCAGTGCCACGTGGTTTGAAGTACATTAAAACATAGTCGTATACTTAATTGTGTGGATTTGCAGATGGTTCATTTCCAGCCAAATATTTTTTTCCTTAGAGCTTGAAAGAAAATCTCTAGCAGCCTAAATTGAATTTTTACACATTATGATTTCCAGAAATGTACTTCTTAATGGTTTCTGATGTGCCTAAAGGCATGAATCTTGAACTACTTTCTTAGAAATGTGTTAGGGAGAAACTGAAAAATGTGTTGTGGGTTGGGGTTTTTTTGGTTTGTTTTTTTGTTTTTTTCCTGGTTGCAAATAGTGAATTTCAATTGTGTGCGTTAACCTACTTTTATTGTATTGCTGTAGTGTTTTCCTGAGCACTTGTAATAATGAAAATATAACCATGTATGTTTCAGAAGTGCTTGATCACAATTCCACCGTTTCTGCAAAATGTGTAATGTATATTGATTTCCAGAAACAAAAGACACGTCTGCTTCCTTTTCAAAGAGCAACCTCAGTTGCTTTGAAATATTCGAGGTTTATCTCTTACAGAAGGTAGCGCGGAGATTGACCTATTTCCATATTCCATTTTTTTTCCAAACGTGACATTCAAGGATTCTCCTTTCAATTAAGGGAAAATATTTTTGCAATTATTTTTAAATGCCTGGAAGATAGAATTGGTTGTGAGCTTGTATCCATATTCAAATTCTAATCTCCCCAGCAAGTAATTGTTTTATTCAGTTCTGACAATGCCCCATCTATTTGTCATCCTGGACTATATTCCGCAGTCTGTCTCTTCCCCTGACGATTACTGCTGTTCCTTATCCCCACAGCCTTTAAAAGCTCTGTGTAACATTAGCCTATCTAGCCTAGTGAAAATGTCTTTACAGATTAGTGTAATGTTAATACTACTGGCTCCCTGCTTTT
Organism: Gavia stellata; assembly: GCF_030936135.1. Classification (NCBI taxonomy): domain Eukaryota; kingdom Metazoa; phylum Chordata; class Aves; order Gaviiformes; family Gaviidae; genus Gavia; species Gavia stellata. The sequence goes on from NC_082637.1 coordinate 67,612,670, forward strand.
GACCTGAAGTGGAATATATTGCACTGCTGGAGCAGATGGAATCAGGGCTTCATTGGGAAAGGGAGATTGCTTGGCTGCCCGCCAAGCGCGCAGCGCTGGCGGCGGCTGCCGGAGCCCCGCCGCCGGGAGCGGCAGCGTCGCTGAGGCCGCTCTCTGCCCTTGCAAAGCGGGGTGGAGGAGCATGGCCTAAATTTGCTTTGGATCAAAACACGCTTAAGGTTGCTCATCCACAGATGTTTACGCAGCATACTAGGAGGAGATGACTCTTTCTGTGAAAATGGAAACCTCTTTACTCTAGGTTTTTAGGTTTTGGGGGGTTTTTTGCATTTTTTAAATGGAAAACGTGAGACAAAACAAGTGTAAAACACAGAAAACAAAGTTGTGAACTCCTAATAACCTTCTGAACAGATGTAGATTGGGTCATAAGGAGAATTTAGTGTAATGTTCCTATTGCTTTTAGTGAATCAAATATACTTATTTTCCTTTGGTTTTTTTACCAAACTGTTATGATATCCCAATGAAAAGTATTTCTCTAAAGTATTTACTTTTAGACTTCCTGTGAAGCTCATGTGGTGCTAAAAAGTAGAAATGGATGGAAGATTAGGATGGACGCATCTTCTGCTGCATGTTGTGTGCGGATCAGAGATTAAATACATCAATAGCAACACGTGCACGCTATTATTATTACACCAAACATCCATATTAAATCTGTCACCCCAGACTTCTACCTTTTTTCCCCCGTCTGCAATCTCAAGTACTGCATTTCCCTAGCAGTAAAACATATGCTGTTTTCTGCCTAAGTAGATGGATAATGTAAGCTGTGATGTAGAGAGTATTTTTTCTTATAATTTTCTTTTTGAGGGTGTAGTTATAGTAACATATATGTGCTTTTATCTGTGATAAGAACTACCATCTGGTAGCTAAATGTGCACAGCTCATTGCTTGAAGTGCTTATACACATTGTGAAAACACACAGCTTTTGTGTATGTTAGGATACTGCCTATATGTATTATTAATAAACCCACATATTAGCTATTTGAATATGTCAAATGATTGTAAAATAGAACAGTGATTCTAGACAGGAAGGATTAGGACTGGCACGTTGCCAGATGTGTGTTTATTCCAGCAGTACTATTGTGACCTTTTAATATAATATTGTTTGCAACCTCTTCCAGATGATAATTGTTTGAGGGGGAAAACGGAGCCTCTTTGACAAAGGAAAAGGCCTTTGTTATATTCAAGGAGCTGAAGCTTTCATCCTTGGTATACCAATTCACAAAGATATGTGCTGAATGTGTGCGAGCAGCAAGAGAGACAGAACATATAAATTTGAGTTACTTTGACCTTTAATCCAGGAGACCAGGAAAAGAAATGCACTAGGAAGGCTGGTTTGTTGCTGTCTGGAGACTGATAAGCTGTAATAAAGGTGCACTCCGTTGCAATTCATCTAAAGCTTCCATTGCTATCATCCTCTTTTTTCGATTTTTGTTACCTCAAGTACTTATCTAAATCCCTTTCAATGCCAGCTTGAATGCACTTTGTATTCTCTCCAACTGTGACTGGTGCTGTCTGTGTGTGTCAGTGTGCTTCAGCATACACTCTTTCCCCTTGTTTGACAAGAGCCAGTGCCAACACCTAATTAAGGATAAGCTGTGGAGCTCTCTGCTCTATCTTTGTCAACCGCTATGTTCCCAGCTTTCTGCCTAGTTGAGCTTTTATGACAAGAGCAACATTTCGGGTTCAGCCTACTTCTGGCCTTTCGGTTCCCCATGTGAGAATTAAATGCAACTTAACGCGGCGGTTGATTTTAGAAACATTTATGGTTAACTAAATCCACAAATCTCTTCTCTCTCTTTCTGAAGTACGCACGTTTGTACATAGATCTGTCGCTTCACATCTATATATCTAGATAAGAATTCACATGTATATCTGAACACAAATGGGACATTTTTCAGATTTCCTTTTGTCTGGTTCCACGCCCCCACCAAAACCATTTCCTAGGAGGTGATCAGAGGGGTTGGGACAGTATTTTTCTTTTGCAAATATTGTATCTAAAAATCTACCAGGAGCCTAATTTAGCAGGACAGAAAACCACTAGTTCAGATTCCCGTCGAGCTGTTTTAAGCATTTTGTCTCAACGATACAGATGTATTTAGGTCACAAAACAAGAAACTCTTTCAAAGGGTTAAGCATTTGATAAGCTTGAAAATCAGATTAACATGACTGATAGGTGACTACCAGACAGCCAATTAAACAAGCATATGCAACAATTTTGTGGGGAGATTTAAGTATATGTCTGTCTGCATAACCGAGTTAAATTACTTCAGAGAGCAGTTTTAATTTTCTTCTTCTTTTTTTCCTGCATCCAAATCCTTGCATCCAAATTCTGATCTGAATTTTATGTAAGCCTGTGTAGCTTGCCAGACACGCAGCAAAGCTGCAATGGTGATACAGTGGCGTAGCTCAGAACAGAATTTGTTTTACTGGTCAAGTAGTAAAAATTACTGAACCTTCTAGAATAAAATCCCAGCTACATAATGGAGACCTCTTTTACTATTAAATACATACATAACTGAAGGCAAAAAATGTGATTACTGGCTTCAGTGTTGAGATCCTGTTTCTTGTGTCATTAATCTGACAAGAAATGGAGGGAATTTGAGTGTGAATTTCTATCAGCATCTGAGAGTTCGTCCCTTCCTTGAGTTTTGCCAGTGACAGTAGCCTCTGAGCTGCTGTAGTTTTAAGATCTTCCAATTAGTCCCATTTCTGTTCACCACCCTTACTTTGTCGTTACATTGGGAAGGAAGAGGTTGTCAGGAAGCCAATTCTCTGTGCAGCTCCTAGCTGTCTTCGTGAAATTGCCTTGCATTCGTGTCGAACTGTTCCACAGCTGATTTCCAGTGACACTAGAGCAAAAAAGAGAGTATTTTATTTACACTTTTGACCAACAGCAAGTAAAATCATGCCAATAACATCTCTGCTGTACTTCATGGAGTTCATAAAGACATTGTTTTGTCATTGATGTAGACTATGATAAAACTAGCCTAAACACTTTTAATTGCTCAGTTATGACAATGAGTGCTATGCACTTCAGAGGGTTACTCTCTGCATTAAAAGCAATATTTCCTGAGGAGAAAGTCTGTGGAAAAGCTGTTTAGAAACCAGAGGAGAACAGAGGGGGTACACGTTACTCATTATCTTAATCTTGCATTTATTTGTTTATTTATTTTATGTCAAGCAGCTCCCCAGCCAAAACAGCTGGAGGCTGAAAGTTTATCTGGCAGTGAAAGAGATCGTAATGGGGAGACATGCGCTCTGTGTGTTCCAGAGAAAAAATGGATTTGATTTGGCTAGGTTATGAGCCTTGGAAAATAGCTCTTCGAGTGAGCTCAGTACATTTAACAATGAGAGTAAAATTAGTTTCAATCATGTTAAATTCTGGAAGTAACATAAATTAATTCAAAGAACTTTGCTCAGGGAGAGCATGTAAAAGACGTAGTGGTGCAATGTGTGGTACCTATGTATTCTGAGTTAAAAAAAAATCCCAAACAAACGAGATTATATTGTGCTACTTGAGAAACAATAGTGTAGACACATTATAAGATGTTAATTTTATTCATTACATTGCAATTACGAGAAAAACTAGGCTGGTGATCATCTTTGGTCCCACAAGTCTAAATGATATAACCTTTTACTGCTTTACTGCTTTCCTGGAATAGCAGGTACAAACATCCTGTTGCTGCTCACTAAAAATATTGAGAATTTTTATGTCCCATTCTGCTTAATGTCTGCCAGGATTACTGCAGTAGCCAGTTGTGTATTACAAGAAGCAGCCACTTCATCTATTTTTCCACAGTGCAAACAGGCGCTTATAAATTGACCTTGGATTCTAATGCAACTGAAGTGTGTAGATGACAAAGATCTTGAAGCATACATATACATTAGCAGCTTTCAGCAGAACTGGCTTGAGTATTTCACACGAGTATTTAAATCTGAATTATCTCCCCCTTACCCCCCACTGCACCCCATCATAAAGGACATGTGAAGAGCTCAGCTGCAATTGCTTTCCCTCAGTGTTTCGGTTCAACTACTGCAAGAAAATTGCTAGTATGAATACAGCCATTGACTTGTGATGAGAGCTAGATTCCTTCTTGTTCAAGCTATTTCTAAAAGCTATTTTAAAGGCTTTGGAAAATGCTACCCCAAGGGGATGACAGACTTAGCTTTTCTGTGCATACTCACAAAGATGACTATAGAGGAAGAAAGAAAAAGTGTGGTTTGAGGGTTATGCACACAGCCTTAACTTTTTGGCATTTCTAGGGAGTCGCTGCACAACATCAGTGAGCGTTCTGTACGGATAATGGGTGTCTGTGGGAGTGCACACTCAAAATGGGGCAATCTGAGAATCTCCAAGTCTGGTCGTTCCCATTCCAGTTCACAGACAGCAGGAAAAAGACACAAACCTTATCACCACAAGAAGCGCTAAGCACTAAGCCAAATTAGCAACAAAATCAGGCTGTCATCTACAAAATGCAATGCACGGCACTGATGTTCTTCTCTTCAATAGTGTTTATGTCATAGGCAGCACCAAATATGGGGCCAAGACATAAGCTATTTTGGGGATCTCGGAAACTGCAGTGAGTAGTTATACATGTGTGTGTGTGCTCTTGCGTACACATACCCCTATAGTATGCATTTGGAAAATGGCATTCTTACCCTGCTCCTAGCACAGCACATGCGCACGCTGGATCTGCTCCAGATTTCCCCCCCTTCCCTGGGGTTTTCATTGTACTTAACTTAAATAACAACAAACACGCCTGCCAAATTCTGCTTTGGAGCTTGGCTGCTTCTTGGGCTGGTCTCTGCAGGACCTCCTTTGTCCCTGTCACTAGTTTCCTGTGCTCCAGAGAGGCATTCACAACCTGTTCCACATCCAGGGCTGGTGCCAGAAGGATCCACCTGCTCTGCTTGTTGACAGACCAAATATCTCTGCATCGTTCAAGAAATCCCTAAAGCTTGACCACAAGAGTGAGCAAACAAAATATCTTGGCACTTGCATGCAAGGTATAGGTGCTGCTGCCTTGTTTACGAGGTGCTAGGAGGTGTTTGTACACTAATGCGCCCCAGCTGACAGAATGAGGCTGGGGGATGTTGAAGCAGCCAGAGTTTTCTTGAGTAGTTGATACGTGCATTTGTGTGTTTGCTGTTGCCAGGCCTTTTCATCTCCGCGGTGGTGTTTGCTGGCTTGGGTTTGCATCGGGAACAGCTCTGCTGTTTTCAATCATGTGGCACCTTTCCTCTAAGTCCTTATCCACTTCCAAACTCTCCTCCTGTATCTGCTTGTGCTCTAGCCTAGTCAGAAGTTAGTCATCTAAGACAGCAGATAAGTCACTCAGATGTTTTACATGACAGGGTGCAAAGAGAGCAGTGACTTAGAAATAGAGATTACTTCTCAATATACCAGCTATTGTTCCTTAGAAGTACTGCGTCGGTAACTGCAAAGCAAATAGTAATAAGCAAACTGGAAAAGCCATACACAGTGTCTGGTGTGGACGAGTATGGTGAATGATGCAAAAATTGTAACTGAAGGTTTCATTTGCTTTGGTTTACTTTTGGTAAAGTGTGTATGTGCATTACACATGCCAGCATGAACTTAAATGTCCTGGTATGACCATAAAAAAAAGTTGTTCCAGGCTACAACATTTTTTTTCCTGCTGCTTGTGTGAGAAAAGGGGCCATATATATGTCTGAAGTCCCAATACTGTCACTCTTTCTCATTTTTATCACTGGACTCGGGAGGCAAGGATGCTAGTATGATTCCTAAAGCATTTCAACTGATGACAATGGCTCCAAGCATGTAGGACGAGTCTCCAGAGAAGTCCGGCTAATGCTATTAAATTTCTTCAAATAACAGCTGATCTAACTTCCCTTAGCTTGCATAAGCTTTGGCAGTGCTTTTCTGCAAATATACTAGCACTTAGAGAATATCCCAGATCCCCAAACCTTTTCTAATTAAGGTTAAATGTATTCTCTTCTGTAAGTACACATAACTCTCTTTAAAGGAATATGGTGTTAAATTTCACTCCGTGTGTTGCTTAGAAGACAAAATGATAAGCTTGCTTTTGCTTAGGGAAAAAAAATAACAGCATCTCATTATGGTAACTTGGTCAGAGAGATGTAAGTTAGTTTCAGCTATAGCAGAATCTGATGTCAGCCTGGTAATTACTAGGCAGAGTCAATAATACCTCTCCTCAGTATAATTGCAAATCCAGTACAACCATGACCAGAACTAAATTGCTTGAGAGCAATCAATAGAAATCTCCTGATTGCTTTCCCTGGTGTACACATCAGATATAAAAAGGAAAACTGTCCATCCAAGCAAAAGGTCAACTTTACATCTGAAAACTGCAGTATAAGGCTAGGAAGAAGTCTGTCCACACAGAAGCCTCTTGTTAACTCTGGCTAGAGGTGACAGGCCTGAATGGGAAGATGCATGTTTTGAAGGATAGAGGCTATGCCTACGTGAACAGTAATTTGATGCAACTGTAGTTGAGTAGTAGATTCATGTGGTTGATGCTGAGTTCCTAATATTTGTTCCCTGTGTGGTTTGTGGCTTTTAGTCAGACTAAATTTAGTCTGTTTCCTCAAACCAGATATTCTCATCACACGTGGCTCAAAGCTGTCCGAAGTACCAATCTTTGACTCAGATGTCTGTGTTCCCATGACAGGCTGGACGTCATTAGGTTTGCACCTGGAGTGGAACTTTTGGCTCAGCTTCCTCAGAGAGGAATGTAGTTCAAGTACACCAAAACCACTGTGAGGACCAAAGCAAAGCATGGTAAGTGAGGAAGCTCAAGGGATTCATTTCAAAACCTCAGTGTTGCTTGAACAAAAATAGTATTGCAGATGCAGCTAAAGATTTTCTCCAAAACCCTTAATTGTTGTTTTCCTAGGTGCTTAGGGCCTTATCCTTCTGCTTTTTCCTTCCTCAATGACTTTTGCTTGTACATAAATCCCTGAATAAACACATTGCCTTTGGTGCCATGTAATTCTTACCACTTGAGTTTTTCTTGCAAATATTAAACAAAGAGAGATCTAATGATTTAGTAGAATACAAGATTAATTTTACTTATTAGTCTGACAGAGTCTCAGAGGCAATAGATCAGTTTGGTTCTGATGTTGTGGGTGGGTCCTTTTTAAGAAGAAAAAAATGCTTTTTGTGTAAATTCTTCAGGAGTTGAATACAAGCTTTGTAAAGTGCTGAAACTAAGTCCCTTGAAACTTCAACATGAATTTCTGGGCACCAGAGCTGTGAGAGCCCAGCTACTTACTTGGGAATCTCAAAAACACTGTGCATAACAGGCACCTAATAGCCTCTGAATTCCCTTTGAATATCTGCCCCTGGTTCCTGAAGGAGCCAGAGGGGTGGGTTGTTAAATTCTTTTTTTTATATCTTCATTATTTCCTCCATTTATATTTTGTATCGGGTGAAGTGGCAACTGTTATGTATCCTGTCTGCTACTACATTTCCTTTTGGAGGTTTCTGTTGCAATGTATTAGCTTTCTAAACTGACTGGGGTTTTCTGAGAAATCTGCTTTAGCATAAAATTGTTCGTTTTCTCACTACGTCGAATTATGCTGCCCACGCAGTACACAACAAAAAATAAATAAACCTGCACAAAGTTGTGGTGTGGGAAGCATTAAAAGTATTTTTGCTTAGGCTGTGCTGACAGAAAATGTTTTCTTTCCAGTGTAACTCTATCTTTCATTTGACATGTCTTTTGTTACAAGTTTATGAGCCAAATATTTTCAACAGGTGCCAGATTTAAAAATATATTTTATTTTATTTTAGATGTCTTCATAATTCTATAATGGGAGAAAAAGGCATTTGCCCCATGAGAAAGTGTTTTGTAGAAGTCAGTATAAAATTCTATTCATCACTCAGCAGAGAAAAAAGTGTGACAGGCATTGCATTTGCATTATGGTATGGATTAAAGTACTGCAGTCAGAATAGCATAAAAAGGCTGTTAAATAGCTGATAATTTCATCGTGCTGGAACGAAGTGTAGAGCTACAATGCAGTTGCATTAGTACTGTAAGCTACGAACATTTTCAATTATCATGCTTAACCTCACTAAGAAGCTAAAATGAACGCTATCAATACTGAGTGGCAGGGAATAGCACAATAGCAACCCACTGTTCTCTTGCTTTCTTTCCCTCCCTTTTTTCCTCCTTGCTACACTAAAGGAAATGTGTGGACTCTTGCCCACACCATTTCTAAATTGCTCAAGCAATTGTTTCCTGTAGATTAATTTGTAATTCTGAATCTCGAGAAGAAGGAAACATGAGCACGTTCCTCCCCCAGGCCACTAACAGATCTGGAGTTTTAATGTAATCTAAAGCAGAGGCTGAGGAACCGACACACACGAGAAAAGGGAGGGAGGCAGTGGCGAAGGCGACGCCAGAGTGTTTCCTCAGCAAAGGTTTTTCTTTGTGTGCCAAAAATACTTGCTTTATCCAGTGCTTACAGCTTCCTTGATATTTTCTGTCATGCAACAGGCTTATGTAAAAAAGCTGGGGGGGTGAATGTATGTGCACGGTGTACGTAAACATGCAGGGCTATATTTCAAGGAGGCCTACGTATGGCTGCCTTCTTTGTTTGCGCATGGTTGCTCTGGTGGTGATAGGTATATCGGATAAACTAAAACAAACAAACAACTTCCATCAACACTGACACCGTTCTTTATCCTGTCTACATAGGAGAGTTGGAACTGTGCTTTTAAGGTTATTTAGGTATGAAAAGCAGCAGACAGACAGATTTCAGGGAGAGTTGGAAAATACGTAACTAGTGATCTGAACACTGATGTCATGCTAGTGTTAAAAGCCGCTCCAGTGCTTATATATGACTTTGTTGTCCAAAGACCATTTAAAATCTGGCATTCCATAAGGACAGAATTCCCCATCTTCACTGTGTTCTACCTATTTTGAGCTACTCAGAATAATTAAATCACATCTATTGATTTCTGTATAGCTTGCTTTCATTCTTCCTTAGTAGGGACGTTTTCTGCTCACCTCCGGCTGACCAGTCCACAGTAAGAGAAGGATAAAAATGGAACAGAGGACACTAAAGGGACCCAGAAGAAACAAGTGCTACAAAAAGTGGGCAACTAATTTGGCTTTTTGCAAGCTTCCCAGAAGACTTTCCAGAGCAGGGTTCCCAAAAGGTGTCATTGTTCTCTTCCACTTCACAGGGTGAAGGGAGAGAGGTCTCCAGTGACAATGAAAGAGAAGTCTGTGTATGTGATTATGATGAGCCTTTAACATAGCAGACAAGTCATAAGTGTTAGAGCAAAAAGCTTTTGAGAAGAGAAGACTTTCTGTCTTTACCAGTTTTCTCAGCCAACTGCTACCAATCGGTTTTAACCAGAATACTCCAGGGTTTTTTTGTGTTACGGGTCTTTTCCTCTCTGCTTGCAAATGGGAAGTTACACTCCCTGATGGAAAGCGTAACTTCAGGTCTCCTGCCTCAAGATCACCCCTTCCGTTCTGCCAAAGAGCAGCTTTTTAGGGCAGATTGCCCTCAACACACTGGAAAAATCATGCCTCCCATGGGAGAAGGCAAGAGGCATGAAATCAAGCTATCCTCTATCATTTCACCTGTGGGTTCTTATGCTTCAGTCTAGTGTCTCCATAGCTGAGTGGACAGTGCGTGATTTCCTGAAAATTGCCAAAAAGCTGATTAAGGAGGAGAAAGACACATTTAGAAAAGAAACATCTGTAACATTATCCCAGGGACTCCAGCCAAATATTTCTTTCCTTGTATTTTAGCAAAGATTGGTATTGATTTTTGACTGCTTAGTAAATTTATTTTCATTAGAAACTTAAGGGACTATTGTTAAATAAATGTTTAATATTACTGTGGATTCTGGAGCATGCTTGTTTCACAGCGGTGTTAAATTTCCAGCAATTCTATTGCAGTGCAGGGAGGGGTCAAGGAGCTTATCTGTTCTCTGCCCAAGGCATATTAACTCCTGCCAAAATCTCTTTGCTCACACAACAATGTCAAAGCTCAACCTATAACCATTCATAAGGCAAGGGAGTACAGCATGAAACAAATGGGCATCAGAATAAGAGGAGTTTCCAGGTGCTGTAGAGCAAAGGAGAAAGGCTTCCTGGGCACAGAAACCGAGAATTGCCTGTGCTCCTCTTGATCAATTTGCCGTGGCACCACAATGGTACAGAAAGCATCTGAAATCCTGTCTTTGCCATCTATAATGGGGATCTCACTGGTCATAAAGAAAAATTATCTGTGTCAAGAGGACACTGAGATTGACCATGAGCACCTCATGATGCTGAGGAGGCAAAAGGAGGGTCAGAAACCTGGAAAAAGGGACATGTGCTAGAATCAGGAGATGCCATTTGGCTGAAGTTTGGCCATCTGTATAATAAAGGTGGAGAAGGAAATCTCATTTGGGAATGCGAGAATCTGGGACATATTTATTTTATTTTTGCTGTTTATCATGGATCTGCTTTGCAATTACAAATATTTAAGACTGGCAAGATATAGCTGGTATTCAGTCTAGCAGCTTCACTTAGGAGCCCTCTGCAAGTCTCTAATTGTAACTGTTTAACTTGATTTGCCGAGGAACTGGAAAGACTTATGGAACTGCACTATATTTATGTCTCCCTCCTATCTATTCTCTTAACCTCTAAATGTCTCACCTATTCCAGTTCAATGTAATGAGTTAGAAGGCTCTTTCATGCGCAGGTAAAATGTATGTGTTGTCCAAGTGTTGGCTAAAGCATGCTAGTAATCTAACAAAGTCAAAGCAGGTGCAGTTCAAACATGAGGTTTGTGTGTTGAGGTTAAACTTAATATGGCTACCTTGTGAAAACATTCCTGTTTTCCTTTCTATTGTTTGTACTGTGCACGTCATGTGTGCAGATGATGCTCTAGTGCTATCCTTCACAGAGGGACTGCTGGTGTGCACTCCTGGCGTAAGTGGCACTGTTCACTGGTGCAGTTGACCCAGGCCTTTCAGGCTGGACCTGAGACATCCCTCCTCTTTGGTACAATTGGACTCTGCCCCAGGGGTGGAGTCTTAACTGCTTTGGATTGCAATGCAGTTGAAAAGGGAGGAAAAAAACCAGTAGCTACAGCTGTTCAGTGCCAAGCCAAGTTTCCAACCATATGTACAATCTCCTCTTAATACCCTTGGAGCTTTCCAGGGCAGCTTTTCAGGTTATCTGATGAGCTTTTAGAGGGAGGGTCTGATACAGAAATCCTGCTCTTTGAGCAAAATGGCGGCTGTGTGAGGACCTTGAAAAATTTGGACCTTTCCTTTATGATATCTGTATTCCATGGGCCAGAAGAATTTAGTAGCAGGAAGCCAGCATTTACACCCAAAGGGGCCTGAAAAATGTTATGTGGAGCCAAGTATTACACTGTCAAACAGCTTTTCTTTGTGTTTTACTGCCTGTAGATCTATATTAGAGAGCTTATTAAGAAAAAAAAAATTAGAGTTCTTCTAAAGTTATCCACTGCCTTGAAATTCAAAATGACCCTATTTTTCCATTGAGCTTTTTGAAATGATTGCTGAGATTGCTCAATATCTCCACACAAGACTGGTTTTGCTTCATACATTTTACCACACAATTTGCCTTTTCTCTTTATCCTTTCCCTTAAATTTTTTCTGCTTGATGACTCCTTGCAATCTGACTTCAAGAACCCTTCCAGGGCTTGCAGTCGATAGCATTCAACTCCCCCTGCTCAGCATGTTCACTCCATTTTACCTGCCCTATAGTGATGTTTATTGTTGTTTAACATTGCTGTTATATGGTTCTTAGATTTTTCAGCTGTACTGGATCTTTGAAAGCTGGCAGGATGAATCGCTTGGTTTCCAGTCTTTAATGTTTATCTCCCCTTGGATCTCACCATCTGTTCCTATTTGGCAGGGCAGGTAAATGAATTTTTTTCAACTTCCTTTCATTTGCCCTGTTTCCTGCAGATATTTAGCTTGCCTGTTTCCTCTTTCTCTCTCCGGACATCATCAAGAAGGATCTGGTGGCACTTACTGAAGCTGATGAATCTGACTGAAATTTCTGTGCTGGATTGTGTGTTGCAGGGTTTGCTTAATAAGGAGGAGATAGGGATTTTTCTTTTGTTAGGGTTTACATTGACTAACACATCCTCATGGACTATAATGCAATGATACCCACAAAGTTAGGACTGGTTTTTTCCCCTTTCATTCAAGTGTATTCCTCCTAACTTCTTCCGTTTGCCTTTATTTCTCAATGTCACATCTTTGAGCACATCAACAAGCAACATACCTGTTATTCTGGGAATTAATGTCTGTTCTGTAAGAGTTCAATCCCAGTACAGTCCAATCCCAGCACAGTCACAGCTACCAGAGGCAATGCCACACTTAAGACCAGTAGTCATGCAATGGAGTCTTGAACTTCAAAGGTGGTGCACTTTGTTATTTCAACTTTTTTCATTTATGGTCAATCTCTCTTTCACTCTCTTTACTTTCTGGATTACAAAGTCTTAAAGGGAGAGTCTCAAAACCTATTGATCTGTTACACCCCTATTGTTGAAGGGAAAGGAAACAAGGATGAAAAACAGAATGTGGAAAGGAGAAGGCATTTATTATTCTCATATTTATTACCCACAGGAAGCCCAACTTTGAAAAGCTACCTTCAGTTTTGAAAGTGCTACCCTAGATAATTGTATTTGTAAACATTCGGAGGTACAAATGCGCTTTTTCAGAGTTGGAGATACTATCCTTCTTGTGCACAGCATTCACTTAAGACCCTTTACAGTGTTCTCTCAGAGCATCTCTGCTTTCATTATTTTTTAAAGTTGCCACTGAAGTCAAACGGAATCAGCTTCTAGTGTATGCCTTAACAAGTTACTGAAGGGCAGTTAAGGATCTGCCTCATGAAAGGATTAATCTGGATGAAAACCCACCTGCTGTTCCCTTTTGTCATTCATCAACTGTCCTCAGATTCTCTCTTCAGTCAGACCTATGAAATAATTTGCCAGTTGTTGCAGTCTGTCAACTATGCCTGTTAACTAAAAGTCATTTCCATACAGCAGCTGTCCCTCTGTAGCTTGTGCGTAATGAGTCAGTTGTCAGTCCCCTTCCAAAACCAGAACCCACAGCCATTTGGCATTCTTCTTGGGAGTGCTCGTAAAGAGCCCAAGACCCAAGCTGACTCCAAGGCTGAGTGCCAGTCTGGGAGTCAGGGCTTTTCTTGCAGCAGTCTCCAGGATTTTCAATCATTTTGTCTAGTTCATTAGGTCAGACTGATGCTGAATGGGCAAAATGGATCTTGCATAATGGTTGGTAATGTTTTATCTGCTGTATGGCTAAACAGAGGATTTTGATTTTCAGCTCTGTCAGCCAAGCATTTTTCCCCAACTACTGAAAATTAATTTTTAAACTATGCTATAATGGCTTTTACAATGATCTTTTCCTTCTTTTCCAGCAATTTTTGGCAGCTCCTGTAACTTCATGTAGGACCATGAGATCCTTTCAACAGCTTAGCAAGAGTTACTCATTCATTCTGACTAAAGCCAAAGAAGCTGTACTAGATGTTACAGCAGTGTCAGGACTATTGGCACAAGTGGTATTTAAATGACAAATAGCTCCTTAGACATTGTGGTCCATGACAATTTTGTTTTCCCAGGTACTGATAATTTCCTGATAATTGCTGTCTTCAACAGTTTTGCAAGCAGCTACAGGTTATCCTAATACAAGAAGACTAGTATTCTTTAGACTGAATAATGCTTTTAATTTTTTTTTCCATTTGGGTGATCTTTAGATCCTAGAATGTGCTCAAAAAATATTCATCAAAGCACTTAGGGCTTTATTATTTGAAAAAATATTTCCTGACTTCAGCTTTGCCTGTTTGATTCAAAAAAGCTTGTCTGCTTTTATTTCCTCCATCTTAGACTAATGGCTCTGCTTGTTGATTTACCTAGTAAAATGTTTTACTACACTTCAAGCTCTGTGTGAAATTCTGCTGTCAGAGTGCAAAAAAGCAGAGTGACACCAACTCAATCCTTATTTAGGGCTTGTTACTCATTCAACAAAAGATAGATTTCAAGGCCCTGCTAATGTTCTGTAATGTCTTCTATCATCAAGTCCTGGAATACATTTCAGACTTGAATCTTCATATTGCATGAAACGTGTTTCACATATTAATGTGCTAGGCGACTGAAATAAAAACGACTGCCTCAATCACTGCATTCTCTCATGCTTAAATTATCTATGGGGTGCGCCTTGCTCTCTTGTGTGGGTTACACACTCGTGCATCACAGCATCAGCAGAGGGGAGGAAGAGCAGCATACACTAGGCACTCTGTTTCACCACTCAAAACCACACAAGTTGTTGTTCAGGCTTATTTGAGTCCACTTTAAATCTCAGTTCTCAAATGACTTACACTAAAACAAAGCCAGAACCACCACACAAAGTCTCTGAATTTACTATATCACTTGAAAACACTGCTCGTAGTTAAATCAGGTTAAACCCTTGGTGAAAGGGCATAGCCAGACATACTGGTTTTGCTGCAGCTGGTTGGGTTAGGAGATGAGTGACTCCATTTGCACATTCCCAGCTGGTTCAGATTTTCTGGCTTTACTGTATTTTTAACTGCTGAGAATAACCTGTGTTAGCTTGCATACATTTTAGGCTTTTTGTGGTTTTTGTAACACTTCTTTTCACAGAAACTGGTGAAGGTGTCACTGCTTATATAGTTGTGCTGGCATCGCTGAGGGAGCAGGAGTGAGACAGAGGAGGAGGTGAGCAGGTGAGGACAGTGACCTCTTAATCAAGTTAAGCTGTAGCCACAGCACATCTGACTGTGCCCTGAACAATTTTAATTAAAAAAAATACAAATGTTGACATGGGGGTGGCCAGAAGCCAGGGATGAAATTCTGGCCATGCTGCGCATGCAACTGGGAGGAATTTCCCAGGTTGATGAATCCCATCCCATGTTTTTCCAGGACAACATTCTTGAACTGATCATGGTCCACATTAAAGTTTATTTGGTCTGTTGACCTGCTACCCTTGAAAACCAAACATCCCATAGACTTTATTTGGGCTGGGATTTCATTTCAAGTCATAGTTCAACAGAGCCATAAATATTCTCAGAAAGTTTTTGACTAACCTTTCAAACGGATGCCTTCCCCACCACACAACCCAATGACATCCCTGTTGCCTTTTTGCTGCTTAAAGGCACACCTCAGAGTGCTGCCCTCCATTTTGTAGGGAAGAAGCAGAATGGGTCTATAGGTTGGCATAAGGGGGTTTTCTGCACATTAAATATGTTCTGCCCCACAACTGGAAAAGTTTTGTTGTTAAAGTCTCTGTTTCCCAGCAGGTAGGTAGTGTCAGGGAAAGATTTCTTGTTCCTTTTCTTACACAGTCTTTGCTTTCACCCAGACTATGTGCTGGTGATCAGGTTTTCCCCAAGCTAAAAGGCAAAGCTGAGAGTATTAGCAGGTGAGGCACTAACCTAGCTTACATTATTGCAACTTTTTGCCATTGGCCTCGTGCTGGTGAGCATAGTTTCTTGTCCTTGCTCTGTAGTCTTCTGATTTCTTTCTCGGACAGCTCGTACCTCCCAGCTGTGCTCATTTCCCTGCCAGTCCTGGATAAAACTTGTCAAATGGGCTTTGCCCTTTGCTTGCCTAAAATCACACATCTGTGTGTTCCAGCTTTCCTTTCAACAGAGGATTTTTTGTTTGTTTCCTGATTTTGTTCTTTCTGTATATTTCTGAAAAGCGAAGGAAAGGAAGACAAGCAATGAGACTATTTGCCTGTCTGGCAAGGGAAATGGCATGATTTAAAAGTGGTTGAGCTAAAGAAATACTAAAACCTCCAGGAAAATTCTAACATTTGTTCGGATGTTTTTGTTTATTTTTGGAGCTGTGGAATATCCATGATTTTCAGTGTTTTGACCTTTACTTTGAAGAATGTCATAATTGTGCCAGCAAACTCAGCTGTCAATATTTTCATTTCACACCTCTTTATAGAAGTTCATAACTGACCTATAAAATTACACATACTGAACATATGTGGTCTCAGGCAGGAAAAGATTTAATAAATAAATACATAAATACAAATGTGTCTGTTTAAAAGTTATAAAGCCACAAAAAATGAAAATGGTGATTTCAAATGCATTTTACAGTCCTGTAACTCAAAAGCAAGCCAGTCAGGTTTTTCTTCTTTTAAACTCAAAATTATTAATCTCTTAGTCTTTAATGTGGACTGATGCAGTGCCTGTGGCCATTATGGCAAATAACCACATTACTGCATTTAGGAAATTAGCTACTGTGTGCTTGTGGTAATTTTGTCTCCATGAAAATAACTCACAAATTTTAAGCAGGCAGACTTATTACAGAAGTCAATTCTGCTTTTAGATACACACCATCCTTGTACTTTCATGTAGCTTCATCAGAGTGTATTTGAAAGGATCTTTGTCAGCCAGCTTTAGTATTAGGAGTTTTCCTGCTGAAGGACTGGGGAAGGGAGGAGGGAAGGGGGTCTAACTAACTTTCAGAATGCTGTATGTTTTAGAGGGAAAACAAGTCACTTTTTAAAAATTTCCCAATGATTCTCTTTTCAGTATTCATATCCGTGTTTAACTATTACATGGTAATAGGTCTGAAAAAGTTGTTACAATTTCCAAACTGGTACTTGTAGGGTAAAAATGTTGCTGTGTTAAAGTGATGATAAAATTTGTAGGAGCTCTAATCTTCCACTCTTGACCCAGCCACCTTTCATAAAATATTGGGACCACTCAGCTGCCTTGTGTTTTTCAAAATTTGGTATGAAATTCTTTTTTTTAATGAAACAGACATCCTTATTTTGTTTTCTCCCAAAACTGAGTTGAGTTTAGCACAGCACTGTATGGCAAATACTCAAGTCTACAAGAGGGAAGAGGACTAGTGGCGTATATGGCAGACTGCTGAGAAGATTTTACGCCATGATGATAGTGTGCTGACAGTAATTCTGCTCAATAAATATCAAACTGGTGTGAAAAGGGAGAAAAGCAGCATGTGTCCTTTGGGCAAATGCAGTGAGAGATGGGAGTTTTCTTCCAAAAAAGATGAGAGAAGGATCCTCTCCCACGTTTTGATGAGAAATTACTCTCACCAGACAATCCAAGCTATCGTATTGGTTTGGGCAATGCTTGTCTAAGATATCTTTCACAGTGGCGCACTGTTCAGACGTCAGTCTTAGCAGTAAGAGTGACAGCGCAGGTCAGTCTTGTGCTGGCCTTTTGGTGTCCTGCTCACACACTCAACCCGGTCAGGATTAAACAGCAGTGGTGTAATCTCTACCATGTCCTTGTTGCTTCCACTTGCTCCTGACTGGAGCAGGTAAAAGTTGATTTTAAAACTTTATTTTAAGGTGGGGAAAAGGTAGTGTTGGCCCAGCATCGAAGATTTCTGAATGCCCTAATGTTTCAGTTTGCACTGAAATCCTAAACTCTACTGTGCCTTGCATGGTTTTGCATTTCAGTGAAAAGAGTTCACATAGTTCAAGTCCTAAGATTACATTAATAAGGCAATATGTTTAAAATATAAAGGCACAGTGTCTCTAAGTAAGCTATAGTAATTTTGTGCTTGGAATACATGACTTTTTAGTGCCATGAAAATCCTATGAGTGTCTCCTATACCTAAGTCTTTTCAGTTCAGTGTTTTAATGATTAACTAATTGTTCCCTTTAACATCATGTTAATTCTCTTATAGAAGTAAATTAGCATACTTTCTCTCTAGTGCTTTACAAGATACACTAATAAACCTCAAGAAAATAATGAGTAGAGACGTCATGGAAATCAGTCTAGAAAAATGCTCTTTATCCCACAAATTATGTTACAGGACTAGGTAAATATTTGATAAGTCAAAGAAAATGTTAGGTTTTCCAGCATTTCCTTACTCTGTTAGAGTGCAAAAATAGCCCCTTTTTTAAAAATGTATAGGTTTCTTTTTTCCATTTTGCACAATATCATAATATGAAATGAAGACTACTGTCAGCCTTTTTATTAGAGCTGTCCACACCTACAACAACAAAATTCCAAACCCACTTGATTTCAGATTTGCTCACAGTTTTTTTGTTGAATTTGCTGATTTTAGTGAACAATGTACAAAACTAGGCAAGTTCAAGGCATATTCTTCATGGGCACTATGTACTGAAGTGCCTAGGGTATCCAGAGATTGGTGATCGTGCCTAGGAACCTGGTAGCTAGTTGTGGAGTTTCACTGGTGCTGAGCAAAGGAAGGAGTCTGGTAAAAGCTGTAAACATTTCCATCGGTCCCCTGAGAACTAGGATTGGTTTCCCCGGTTTGGAAAGGAATCCTCCAGAATGGCAATCTAATCATAAGGATTTCCTTAGAGACCCCATATTCCAGAAGACTACAAAAACATTTAATTAGGTAGTGCCAGCATTTCATTTTTATGGGTATCACATGTATTTCACAAATTTATTTAAGACTTTGTTTAGTATTTATTTTGAGTCCCTTGACAAAAAATGTTGCACAGAGAATGCATACAAAGTATAAACCTGAGCTGCTCCTAGTAGAAGACCATTCTCATCTTACTAATGAGCAACTCATAGACCACACCTGATTAGAAATGAAAGTTCTATGGGAATTACAGATACCTCATCTTAATACACTTTCTTAAACTACTCATATTGCAACAGAAGTATTTTAACTTTATATAAAACAGAGTCTGCAAATTCAGCTTTGCCACTGGTGACCTTGGTATAAAAATACTAGTTCACACCATTGTCTTGCTGAAGCGGAAAACAATATTTGGGCCAGGTGGAACTCACTGAAGATTTTTGACAAAAGGTAGCTAATGACCTGGCCTAAAAAGCTGAAATCCAAGAACCTCTGCACTGCCATACTGGCAGCGTGGTCAGGGGCTCATTTGTTGTATGGTGTGGGAAGAAACTGTTGCCAGCGTCTCAAGGTAGGGGAAAAACCTGAGCAACTTTATTACTTAGATATTCACACCATTTAGTCACAAAATCACAGAATCATTAAGGTTGGAAAAGACCTGTAAGATCATCAAGTCCAACCATAATTCTATTGCAAATGGAGTTGGGCCCGAACCTGAGAGTCTCATTACTTAGAAAGTAAGAAGAGGAAGAATCTTTACTGCTGCTGGAGAGGAGGCTGCCAGAAATCCTACAGTTTGAACGCCTTGGAGAGCGCAAGGGTTTTTCAACATGCTCAGAGGATTACAATTCAAAGACAGAGGCAAATGTTGTACTGTCCCAAATAGCTATTGATTGATACACTTAAAGGGTAAGGAATGAATCGTGCAGAAGGCCAGGGATCTGAAGACAATCATATACAAAGAAAAGAAAATCCTGTTCTTTCCAGAGCTTGAGTCTAGTACTCAAGGTAGGGGACATATATCTTGGTGCTGCTGAAACAGGGCTTTACTAAAATAGCAGAAGCACAGTATTTTGAAAGCTGGGAGGCTTAGTTATCAAGGACAGATGTATATGTCACTGAGATCAACCTCTAAAACAATGTACTTGAAATTTGGTAGATGATGCTTCAGTAAATTGAATTATTGGGTTTTTTAAATAATAAATTTTTGATAAATTACCTACTCAGAAGACTGAATACAAAATATGAGAACTATTGTTTGTTTAAAATTAACTCAGTTCTCAGCTTTTCTGTTTGAGAAGGAGGGAAAGGGGCAGGGACATCAGATTTTTACTTCCTATTTCTAGCATTTTTCTTATATGGAAGATTTTTGTGAACAGTATGGTCTCTCCCTATGTAGCCTGCTGTTATTGATAGAGTGTATATATTTGAACACAATAAACCCCTGAAATTTCCATGTGACATGAGCATACCTCATCACTCATTCATTTATTGTTGTTTTCATATGCAGTTTCCTTCTCTTCATTTACTGTTCAGAATTACCATCATGTATCCTTGGATATTCATCTCTCTTGTCTCCCCATAAATCACAGGACCATAAAGCAAATATTTTTGTAACACTAGCGTAGCCTTAGAACTGACCTGTCTCTTGAGAAATGAGCAATACCAGAACTTAGGAAGTGCAAAGAAAGTATACATAGAGAGGAGCAAAGAGATAAAAGGAACAGTAAACTAAAGAAAGGTAGTAGTATCTCTGCCCTTGCTAGGAGGAATGGTGCAAAGGTGGACTTCACCAAAGAACACCAGTGTGCATAAAGGAAAAATAAATCTTCCAAAACTCTTGCTATTAAAATCCCATCCACCACCACGCACCTCACGGGAAGAAGTCAGGTCCAGTGAGCAAAAAAAAAAACCAACCCACCAACAAAATTTCAGTTCTTTGAATCATCTTTTTTTTTCTGTTGTGAAGTGTGTTGCCTAAGAAAACAGCAATTCTCTCCAGGTCAGGAGAGAAGAAAATGTTTTTTTCCCCTCAGATTGTTCTCTTAATGTTGTGGTTTTGCTACTCTATGCAGAATACATTACCTAACTTTCATCATAAGGAGCTGATTCAAAACAGATTCCCTAAAGAGAATATGCAATTATAATGCTAAGTTAAGTATCACAAAATGGAAACAATCAGTTTTGAGGACTCCATTATATCTACAGGATTTAAATACAATTGAAAATGTCGTCAGTTTTTATATGCAAGTAGCAACAGACAAAAAAACCCAAAGATAAAGTGATGCACGAAGTGGGAAAAGTCTTTAGGGACATTAAGCCAATTCAGAACAATATGGAAATAATCAAAAGTCAGTCAAAAGACCAAATAAGAGTTCATAAAAGAAAAGTACAAACTAAAGCGGAGGCAGCTTAAGGAAGGCTGGATGATGGTAGACACAGTGTGTTTACATAAAAGACTAAGAGATTACAAAACAAGATATGAAATAATCAGTGTTGGTTAAATCTCAAAAGGTTTGGAGCTTTGTTTTAGTTAGAATAAGCATCAGGAAGTTTGGCTGCTTACCCAGATCTTCTGCATGGTTTCAAGAAGTTGACAAATAAAACTAGAAAACTACACAAAGGAAGAATATACACAGAAATCTTTGCACGTTCTTCTTCAAATGTCCCATCCCCTGTGTTCTGGAATATTTGTTAATGCTTTCCAGAGGTAGATAAAAATTCATAATGACCCTAATATTTCTTTAAACACCTTGATTCCCAGGTAGCATTTTTTTTACGAATGATAATTTACATGCATGTGTTCTTCTAGAATAACTGGGTCCATTTTTTAGAACTTCTGGTTAGGGAAGCACGTGTGTCATTACCAAATGTGTGCATGTGGCTTTTTTATATATATTTTTTTTAATATATATATATATATGCGCAGACAAAGTGGAGACATAAAGTTGAGGAAAAGTAAAACATCCAAATTCTAGTGTGATGTTTTTTTCAAAGACTACAGGGTATGAGGGAACAGGATAAATCCAAATAATAACAAAGTTTAAGATTCTTGATTAGTTGTCAGAAGACAAAAATGCAACAAACTGTTGTAAACAGAGCTGCACAGGGGAAAAGAAAACAAGATGGATTAAAAATTCTATGTCTGACTGAATTACTGGTGACACATGGGTGTTACAGTTAAGGTCCCAGCATAGCAGCTGTCCTGTTAAATGCGCAATTAGGCGCCTACAGGCTGAACCTAGACATCATGGTGATCAGGAGTCTTGGGTTCCCAATCATCCTCACATCACCTTGTGGTTGTATGTCCAGAAATTTCCCAGTTTTCCTCTGCCTGCGTTTCCAGGTCTTACTCTCTTACAGAACCAGGACATGGATTCAGACAGAGGAATTTGTGCTTTGTTGCTTGCACCGACACAGCTGGATTTGGAACAACAGCAGCATAGCTTCCAGGGCTAAAAGAAGCCAGTAGGAATCTGAGAGTGTAAAGATTGTGCCTCTGTCTTTTTGGTAGTGAATGGGCTTGGAGGTGCCAAAGGCATTTTATTCACTCCGCTCTCCCCCTTAGCATTTTCCAAACATTTGTCTTCCCTCCCTTTCTGGGATAGAGGCATAGGTCACTAAATCTTCTCCAGATGTAGTTGTATCCCTGCACTTCACGCTATCTCTGTGTTTTACTATGTGGAATGTGGACTATTTCTCTACCTCCGGTACAGCTATAGCTACTCCAGATAACACCAGTCCTTCCCCCTATCTGTATTTGATCTCTCCACTGACATACTTGCTAAAGCTTGTAGCTGACTCTACTTACTACTACTCAAGAAAATATTTTAACACCCTTTCTAATAAAAGTGTTTATATATGACAAAATTTGTGTGGTGTGATGGCTTACCAACTATGTAATTTCTTTTTACAGATAAATGTTGTATTTACTTAATGTTGTGTTAAAACTGCTAGAAATGTATCTCTCAATCCAGCACTGACTATACTGCACTGCTCTGTTCTGTATATAGACTAGTGTACCACTAAGGGCACCTTTCACATCCCTGACTGGGGTTTGAACTCCAGGTCCTGTGTCAGAAAGGGTTGTTTTGCATCGGCTTTCCATATCGCTAATGAAGAGAGAGAAATAAATTATTCTGAGGGCGGCTCAAACCGTGAGTTCACATCAGGTGCTCTGAGTTACTCTGTGGAGGAAACCCTCTCTACTGCTGCTGGCTATGTAAGGTTTCTATCAAGATTAGCATCCTAAACTCAGTGCCTAAAATCAGTCAATGTAAATGTCCCTCTTAACACTGTTTCTGCTACTGTGAAGTACATAGAGCAACTGCAAACACAGGGTATTTTTCGCAGGCTCCCACAGTGCTTTGTATCAGCAGTGAGAATGACAACTTCCCATTAGAAGAGGAGGCACACTGGACGCATCTGCTGTAAAGCCTGATCCCTCTCTTAAGGAAACATCTGAAACTGGAAAGAGATGAGCACTGGGAGGAGGGAAAATACAGACAGCAGACACAAAACCCCTGGCTGTTTCCATGAGCAGGAAAACGACGTAATCTTCAAAGTGAAGCGTTGTTCCGAGCCTGCACATATTTCTGTAGCTGTTGCCAGATATCAGTTCTAGGAATCTGTAAACAGCAAAGACCACATCCTAGTTTTGGCTTTGCTAAACAACTCTTTCCATGAGGTCTTTAGCAGACTAGGAAGGAACTCAGGAAGTTTAAAGGGATTATGGTACGTGAGCGTTTTCTCAAAGTGTTTATCAAGCAGCAAAAGCTAGGAATCTAAGCACGCAAGTTAAAGCAGAATTGATGATTTCGAAGTGAAAGAGGGCATGCAGTCAGTTGTAGCCAATTTTAAGTTATTTTTGGTGTGAGTTTTACTTTGATTGCACTCCTGGATTTGCTGTTGTTGCAAAACATGTGTTCCAGATTTTGCATGTCTCTGTTCCCAGCTGCTTAAAACCTATTCACCAACCAGACACATTGCAGAGAAAAAGTCATCCTCTGTAGGTGGAAAACGTATTTCTGTTCTTTAATATGTGACCCTATCCATAGGCTCTGTTCATTTGTATTTTCCACCACTGAATATTTTATTTTTTGCCACCGACTGCAAATTTTCATTGTGAATGATAGTAATTGTAATATATTCTACTTCTCATAGCACAGTTTGAGTTAAAATCAGTGACATCTGCTGAAAGGACATCACAGTCTACTTACTATCTCCACCATGAGAATTGTACAATTGGCAGATTTGTTGGTAGCTTCTTGAAAAAAAAGCTTGAGGAATTAAAGAGGTCAGGAGTTGCAAGTAGGTGAGATATAAAGCAGACAGCTCAACTCTGAGAAGAATTTAACAGTTCTGAAACAGCTGTGTTCCTGAAAAGTTTTGAGTACTCTAAAGAGGCACAGGATCCATCCAAATGGTCTTTATGTAGTGCTTTACCTAATACACAATAAGGGGGTTCATTCAGTTCAGGAACATTTTATGTGGAGTAGCCTTGCGAATTGCATTGTCCATCTCTGCAGCACAACTGCATAGTGGTAGGATCTCTCCAAGTTTCAGAATATTTTCGCCAAATCGTATGCTACTCAAGCACCAATCCTGTGAATCACTGGGGACTGACTGAAGGCTAAGGGCATTTCAATTCTCACTGTCGCACACTTGAAAAGATAGACCTGGCCCTAGGAGTATTCCAGTCATACAAAAAGTAATCACCATAGCAAAACGCTGAGCAATCATTTGTGGCTGATTTTGACTATTTTCTGAAATAAACAGAATTTGGGAACAAAACCAAAAGTGCACTGTATAATTCAAACAAAACTACAACAAAATGTGTGTAACTAATTTATAAACTACAGAACAAAGTGCTGCATTCTATTCTTTCTCTTCTCATTCCTTTTTATCATTTTTTGCATGTAAATATTCATAAAATATTCAGCAACAGTCTCATTTTTAACTAGAATGTACAATGGAGACAGCTGAGAAGCAAAGAGTTTTCTGTCAGACTCTATAGTCTGTCTTCAAAAGCAGTGTATACTGCCTTTATGATTGAAAGTTGATTTTGCTTTTCAGGATCAGTGTGAATAATACCTAGTAATAATTACCCACAATATCACTGTCTGTATTGTTCTAATTTGTCTGATATTTTAAATATGTATCATTAACACTCCTTTCCAAGGAATGCAGAAAAGACCTCCAGTGTTCAATGATTGTTTCCCAGGTTTACACAGTTTAGCCTGTTAAGGACAGGTGCTAACATTTATTAGACCCTGGAGCAGAAATTAATTTCCATTTGTTGCATTTCTCCCAGCCCTGAAAATTGGGAAGGCCAGCTACACAAATGTAATTTCACTGGCTCTTTTGTACACAAAGAATCCAATCGTGCAAGCACTTAAACAAATGCTTGGCTTTATATGCATGAATAGTCCTATTAAAGTAATCTATTACTATCTTAAAAGAGAAATAAGCATGAAAAAAAATTTGCATTTAGAATTCTCCAAAATTAATGCTACTGTTATAATTTATAAGTATAATTTAATGAATACATAATTTAAATACACTTAAGGTTTAATTATGGGCTTGCCATTGAAAGTCTAAGAGAAGAATATATAAAGATATTTCAGTAATCTAGAACTCACGGTAAACTCAGTATGTTCTTTGATAAAGAGCAAATTTACACCACATTATCTGTAATTTTGCATGAAACTCGCAGTGTGTTACAGCATCTAAGTATAATGAAAGAATGTGAAGACTATGCAAACAAAACCCCAGACTTTCAACTACTTTTAGAAAACTAGTGACTTTGTACTTGGTCGCTAAGGTAAATAAAAAGAAAATATAATCTCTCTGAAATATTTCTGAGATAAACGGCCTAGTCCTCTTTCAGTGATCATAATATGAGTATGAAATTAAATCTGAAATATAACTCCAGCCCAAGAACAAAATTTAAAACATAATAAAGAATGTGAAAATGATACTCTAAAAGCAAGGGGACTATATGACAGGAAAATCTGTGTGACTAGACTATCCTCAGTCAGAGAGTCTCGATGCAACAGCATCTATAAATCCAAATCCAAGTGCATAAATAACTGCCAAACAGCCTAACAAAGAAAGGATCACGATAACAAGGATGGATGTTGGTAGCATATGCTGGGAACTCCAAATCAGGTCAGAAAGCACATGCCAATATTGAATCTGTGTAAGAGCCACCAAAGTGAACGAGGCAGTGTAATAATCAATGATATATCTTCAAAGTCTATAAACAGTGCTTGAGATTTGGTTATATACTTGAATTCTGGATGCTGATATTTAAACAGAGTGGCAGTGCCAGACTGGAATGAATGATGCATGGTGTTTTAATAGTTACATTTCTAGTGCTACAGCAAGAAAGCTCACAACTGAAAATCAGTGAAGAGAAGAATGTTTCAATTACTATTTTGGGGGGGGGGACCTATAAAGGTCTGTCTTTAGAGGAAATTTTTAATTGCTTAAGGACTTATTTTTTAACGGTTGATAACACTGCTTCCCAAGTGTTAGTATAATATGGAATTAGATAAATGGATGTATTAGGTGGTGATTCAGACTATTTCAGAAAAGTTTTTTTGTAGTGATCGCATGCATTGCTTGAAAAGTCTCAAAACGATACTGCCTTGCATTACAAAAAGCTTATTCTTTCTGTAATAGAATGTGGGTGGAATGAATGGTTCCCAGGGCATTAGCAAAGCAATGACATAAAATATTTTACTTTTCTGTAGCTGTTCATTATGTCTTGAGGGAAAACAAGTATTGAATTATATACACTGAAAAACAGTGTCTCTCTAGAAAATATATACATCAAGGAATTGTAATTTACATTTTTGTCATTATTTATTAATACCACACCCAGTCACATCAGGGACCACAAGCAATCTGGGGCATTTCTTTTGGACTTACTGTAGCACAGGATTGGACATGTCTGAGTCTAAATGGGATTTTTGTTTTCCTGAGATGCTCACATAAATATCCCAGCAAATGGAATCAGAATGTCTCTTCTCAGAGAATCACAGAGTGTATGAGATTGGAAGGGACGTCTGGAGATCGTCTAGTTAAACGCCCTGCTCAAAGCAGGGTCAGCTAACCCCCCTGCTCAAAGCGGGGTCAGCTACAGCAGGTTGCTCAGGGCTGTATCTCTTGATAAGATACATACTCCAAGACTTGAACCATCTTTGTGGCCCTTTGCTGGGCATGCCTCAATATGTCCATGTATCTTTACACCGGGGAGACCAGAACTGGACCAAGCACCTAGATGTGTCTTTAGTCCAGTGCTGCATGGAGTGAAAGGGTCACCTCCCTTGACCTGCTGGCAACATTCTTCCTAATGCAGCCCAGGAGGTTGTTTACCCTTCTTTGTGGCAAATGCACATTGCTGCATCAAGTTCAATTTGGTGTCCACCAGGACACCCAGGCCATCTTCTTCTTCCAAGCTTCTTTTCAGCCAGTTGACCACCAGTATGTACTGGTGGCTGGGGTTATTCCCCCAAAGATGTATGACTTTGCAATTCCCTTTGTTGAAATCCATGACGTTTCTGCTGGCCCCTTTCTCCAGCTTTTTGAGGTCCCTCTGAATGACAGCACAACTACCTCAATCAGTCAGTCCCCCCAGTTTTATATCTTCCGCACACTTGCTGAGGGTGCACTCCGTCCCATCAGCTGGGTCATTAACGACGAAGTTAAACAGTAGTGGCCTAGTATCAGGCCTGAGGGTACAACACTAGGGACTGGAGTACAGTTGGACTTCATGTCACTGATCACAAACCTTTGCGCCCAGATGTTCAGCCAGTTTGCTATCCACATCACTGCCTGCTTATCTAGCTCGTACTTCCTCATTTTGTCAATGAGAATGTGACGGGAGACAGTGTCAAAAGACTTGCTGAAGTCGAGATAAACAGTATCCACTGCTACCCTCGTCCACTAAACCAGGCATTTCATTGTAGACGGCTATCGGGTTGGTCAGACATGAGTTTCCCACTGTAAATCCAAGGTGATAACTCTCAATCACCTTCTTTACGTTTCTGAGGCTTTTACTCTGAGAAGCACATAAAGGTCTATGAACTTCATCTGCATAATTGTGATTAGTTTACAGCTGTTAGGACATGGACATTGTAAAATTCTCATAACTGCCAATCTCAGCATTAAAAGCATGATGCTGATGTAAGCACGGAGTCTTGTGGTTAACCAAAATGAGAGCAAGATAAAGCCCAGAGCTGATTATACTAAGAGCTTAGTTTGGTATTGCTGTTTGGACACAAGTTTTCTATCTTTTCAGGCTGACCAAATGTTATAATATTTTGTTTCTCCCCTTTGCTGTAGATGGTAAACGATTGGTGTGATGTGCTTGGCCACAGCTCAGTGACTGAATCGGTGAAAGATTATGATCTCTTCATAACATTGCTTCCCTAATCTGTCTAATCAATGTGGCAGTATTCCTGAAAGTTGTTCTCTGGGCTAGCAGCTGAATGTGGTCTGGAGCGATGTGTGATTGCATGATTGCAGCAGCGCAGGAAGTTACATTGCAAAGAAGAAAATAAATATTTAAAAAGTAAGATAAGTCTTGTTTATATACCTAGGGAAAGGGTATTCATTTTAATAGTTCAGTTATTGCATTTATCTAGAACAGGCTGTAAATCCATTCTATAAAAACATTGTCATATTTTTCTTCTCCCTTTATCATTTAAAACAGAACAGTAAGACTATCTTGATGACTCTTTTCTTTAAATTTCTATAACTGTGTACAGTATATTTACAGACTGACTGCCAACCACAAATCAACAGTTTGGTGTAAAGTAATGATCTGCTCCCCCTTGTATTTGCTGACTTCTGAGGAGTCTTTTTTCCAAAACATTCTTCTGTTTCCCCTGTATTTGCTGCATTATTGGAACTCTGTCTGCCAATACAGCCAAGTGTCTGTCAGCATTTCCATTATGAACCCTGTATTTGGGGTTCATAATTCAAATGTTCCTGTTAGTCTTAAGCTGAATTAACAGCAATTTCTTAACCAAAGAAGGACTTCCATAATCACCCTTAAATGTGGTTTGTTTTCTTTTAAGCACCCACAATATTTGGACAACAGTAAGTTTTCTGTAATCACAGAAGCATTGAATTTTACTGAATTTGGATTCCACTTCTCTATTCTTGAAACTCAAATCAAGCTCAGTTTTCAATCTCAAAGCTGTATTTTGAGAACTAATTCATAATGTTAGTCTTTAATATGGTCTAGATAGCATAGTTTGAAAATGCTTGGAAAAAAATCCTTTTCAAATAAAACTATAAATTTTTAAGTCCATATCTTTATTCTGAGAGTCACATGGTTTGGAATTTTACCTTATAGGTGAGGTAAAAAATCTTCCATGACAAGGAATGTGCAACTTGCTTTGCCTAGGGAGTTTTGTTTATGTGAGTTAGAGTCTCCCTCTGAGATTCTGTATCACAAATTTCTTGTAAAGAGCATTGTTATACTGCAAAGGTTTTCAAGTATCTTTGCAAAAGAGAGCCACTGTTTTAGTGATCTTAGTGCAGTACTGTTATATTCCTGATATAGCTCCCACCTCGAGTGGGAACTGATGGTTCAGTATTCAAATATTACCTTTTCCTCAGTGGCATACATCATTTTATGTACTGCTTCTGATAACATTGGCAACAATGTGTAAGATGTCACATAATGCTGTATAAAAATTTTCTTGGAAATTGTGTGTTTTAAAGGATTTTTGAGGCATGAGGAGAGGGGAGGGAGGAAACAAGCCGCTGGGAATGAGTATTTGTCACTTCACTGGGTGTTTGAGAAGTATAAAAAGAAAAATGAGCTCATCCTCAACCTTTGACATGTGCAGCTCTTTAGAGATGTTCTAGCTGTTGGACACACAAAGCAGTAGGCAAATGATCTCTTATGCAAGGGCTGTGAAAAATTTTTAACTGTGGCTTTCAACCTGTGTCCAGCAGATTCCTTCTGAGTTGGTGAAGTGTGACTATGAAAAGCTAGTCACTGTCATCATGCAACAAGCTATGCATGTTAAACTCAGCTGAAAAAAAAAAAGCTGAAACGCACTGCTGTAGTCCAATTCTTCAGTAAGAAACAACTCTTGAGACACTGTAGTCATCCTTATTATTGAGCAGAATATGTGTAGTCATAGTGTACTATCTGATATTCTTTGGCTCTGTCACAAGGTCTGTCTATACATTATCTTTATGACAGCAGAAGGTGCTGTCAACAGAGGCTGAAGACTATTTTAATTCTGTCCTCCATTACCCCCCTGCTTGGCTATAGGCTTTTCTGGAAAAGGGAATGTTTTCTTTTCTTGAACCCAAAGTAAACACAGGTGAGAAAAATTCATAAAGATGCACTGGCATCTGAGCTCTAAAGCTGAGAGTGAAGGCAGATCCAGCAGAGTCGTTAAGTCAGGGATCACCAGGGGTCGGGACCAGGCAGGGCAAGTGTGGGAGCCAAGGCAGGTAGCACCCTCCCTGCACCAAGGGGTTGCAGGCAGCTGGAGCCCAGGTGGGGTTCGGGTGTGATTGGGGCACTGGTGGCATTTGTCTGCCCACAGGCACAACTCTGGTGTGGGTGAGTACAACATGCATGTCCCTGGGGAGAGAG
This sequence comes from Gavia stellata, assembly GCF_030936135.1. NCBI lineage: Eukaryota > Metazoa > Chordata > Aves > Gaviiformes > Gaviidae > Gavia > Gavia stellata. Next base: position 67,642,719 of record NC_082637.1, read on the forward strand.
ACCAAGAGGCGACTACCCAGGGGAGCCTTCAAAAATTTCAAATTTTTTTTTTAATTAACCTGTGATGATTTTAAAAAATTAAAACACATCAGCAGAAATAGACCAATGAATGCCTCTTTTTACTAAAGCTTAGGTCTTCTGTTGGAGAAAGGTCATCATCTGTCTATTGCTCTGTCAGATAAGGACACTGGCCCCAGAGAACATTTACACAGGTCTCCTAAATTCCAGGCTCTCATCACAACCGTCAGCGCATACAAGGTGCGTGAAGATCTTTTATTTCTTTTCTGAAGAAAAATGCCTAGAGTAATGTAACTGTATAACATTTTCAGCACTGAGCAAAATGTGTATTTATTTTTGCCAGATAAGATCTAGCTTGGTTTAATAAATGTATGTGTGCATGCATGCAGTTAGCTTTTGTATATAAACAGGAACAATAAGTAAATAAACACAATGATGCCAGATTTTCTAAATGAAATGCCATTTCCTGCAGTTCCTACAGTGGACAAACCTTTTCCACATGAAGAAGAATTCAGACATTGTATTTAAACAGAGACCAGAATCTCACAGTCATTTTTACTGAACAGCAAACTGACATTTTGTCTTGGCATAAGAACATCAGTTGGCTTATTTAAATGTTTTTGCCTAATCATAAAGATCTATGTTATGCTGTATTGTTATTTTCACTTGCAACTAGGGTTACGTTTGTGTTCTTTAAGAACATTGTCAAGATTTCATGTTGTTTCTCTAAGCAGTAAAGGAGGCCTTGCAGATATTCATGTGTGAAAGGAAAGGTGAGACAGCTGTTATTATTGAAAGCTGCTAAAATGTGGTATGTAGGTAAAACATTAAAAACACTTACTATAATTTGCGTGACAGGATGGGGATACTAGACATCAGACACTTGTTAATCATCAGCAATTCAGAATCACAGTGCAGATTGGTGTAGGATACTGATAACTGTTTGCCACAACATCCCCACTTTCAAACAGCAAAAAAAAAAGAGGTGGGAGGTGGGGGGAGAGGCTCTAAAGCATCAGTCTCTAATTCCCCTGAAGAAAAAATATAGTGGCAGGTGATTTTTGTGTGTGTGACATTTTTTCAAATTCTGCAAGCATCCAGTAATGAAATTTTATTTTATTTTCTCAAAGAAATCTAAATTAACTTATTTATGCAGAAAGTCTTGCAACTAACAGAAGGTAACTCAATTTGGCTCTCATTCTGCTTGTGAATTTGTGAACTTAAAACTAGCAACTGCTTAGATAACTTGATCATGACCCTACAGCATTTACTTTATGACAAGAAAACACATCACCAACCACTAATGTGTATTTTTGGATCTTCAGCAGGGCCAGTTTTCCAAAGCTTAAAGCAACTGACAAGGGAAGTAAATTTTAAACGGAAATTTAATCTGTTGTTGCCAGCTCTGAAAATATAGTTGTTAACAGAGAGGTATCAATCAACAGAACTGTTTCTACTAAAAGACTAATTCTTGATCCAACAATATTTTATGAGCAAATCTGACTGTTGATACCATGTCTTTTCTGCAACAATTTTCAGACAGGACAAGGATTGGTCTAGCAATAAATAATAAAAAGGGAAGATTTTTTTTCTGAAAAGTGACCTGAATCACCTATTTAAACAGTTACAGTCCAACTCAGATGTTGTAGTAGAGCTGATGCATGTGAGAATAGTAACTCCAGTGTATGACTGTGGGGTAGGAAACCTCCTGGAAAGCAGTGGCTCTAGAAGATCTTTAGGGTAACTGGAGATAACACGTAGTGCAGTGATAAAGAAGGCTAAGACCAAATTTCAAAATATAAAGGAAGTAAAAGGGTGTGAAGGTGACGTAGTATCTGAATAACTAGCTTCACATAAGGATGTTCAATTCTTTGAGGAAAAAGGTCACTTTTCTATCTATTCTATCCAGGCTACTACCCTAAGCCAGACACCTCATACAGCAGGGGCAAATTTCTTGATCAGAGTGACAAAAGTGTAACAAGTTCCAGTGGTTGTAAGTAGGCAATTATAAAATGCTGGGGTTTAGCACTGAGAATTTATCAGGGAAAAAGTTACTATCAGGAAGCTGGGAGTCTGAGTTTCATCTGAAGTGATCTAGATGTGAATTTTAATCTGTTTCCAGGATAAATTCTATAAATTATGTGTAAATATCTAAGGTACAGAATGTTAGTGGTTCCTTCTCATTTTGGTATCTTTGAATGTCTGAACCTTTGCCTTGAAAATATTCCTTCATGGGCCTTAACTGTGCTGCTCTCAACAACATAAGGGAAATTCCTGCCCTGCACTAAGTAAAAAGTCAATTTTTTAAGACAACTAACCAAATGGTCAGGAACATCTTTTTATCTCCGCCCCACCCCCCCCCCCCCGCCCCGCCGCTACGGTGTAGTTGGCCAGAAGTCTTCTGTCAGCATTTTCTGTCTTTTTCTGTCCTCCTGGAGGAAAAATGCTGGAGGGAGTAGGGCCAGTGGAGAAAGCAGAACATAGTTGTTCTGACTTGTTCATGTATTCAGCATTAAACTGACCACATTTTTTGACTGAGAAAGAATGCTTCCAGCACATTAATTGACAGGGTTTGGTAGGTCTTATCTGCATTGGAATAGCCTGCACAAGTGGTACCCATGCAGCCTTTTCATTTAGGGGCATCAATGGCACTGCTTTTCCTCTTTTCCCTCTGTGGTCAACAGTTATGTAGACCCCAGAAAATGTAAATAACTTAGCCTAGCATTACTTGACTTCTTATTATGGAGTCACCTATCAGTTAAAGCAAAGGCAAATTTATGGTATTCAGAAAATTAGACTGGATAAGCTCACCTAGAACTGCATGTGCCTACTATGAATGTTACTTTATATTTTCTATCAAGGATCTTAACCTCTTCTGGAATGGTAAGCAGCTCATAAAATACTAGGAATTTTCAAAGATTAAAAATTAGAAACCCATTTGCAATGGACTAATTCTTTTCATTGAGAGAAGTCTTACTCTAGGAGCAATCTTGTTCATTTTAACAGTTACTTTCAAATCCAGGCACTATTTTTAATGAGGAGTAGGGTATGTTAATAAGATCTGATACATTATTTAGGGTCTTTAAATGATATAAGATGCTTATCTTAGTTCATACAATTCCTTTTAAAAAGTGTCAATGTTCACATATGTTTAATTAGGCGTATGAGAAAGGCTGCCATCTTCAAAACATTCTCTGCGATGACAAATAACCTGAATAGCTCTTTGACTCTTACACCTGCTGTACTTCTTATGTTCATGTTAAATTTAGAGAGAGAATTTCAGAGATATGTGGCAAGGCTTAGCAGTACGAGCAATAGCTGCTTCTTAAGATAACACTAAATCATTGTGAAAACCAAGTTTCACTAGTTTGCTCTATGCGAGAGAAAAATGCATAATACAAGAAGGTCTCACTTTACTCAGTGTTTGCAGCTAGGCTGAAAAATACAGATTTTTCAACTTCAAAAAGTATCAGCAATAGTAAGAGGCTATGCAATTCATAAAGGACTATTTGTTGGTTCCCCTCCCCCCCCCCCATGATATTCTTTCTGCTTTAATTCTGCTATCTACCTTATGTTCGGATCAATACCATCTGGTGTTTAGAAACACGGACTTGTAGAAAGCCTGACTAATTTTTCTTCACAAGTGGGTGAAACTCAAAATAAAAATGTCTTTCAATCCATAAGAGAAGGACAGGCCAAATGAGGCTTACAAAGGAAAAAATCCATTTCATGCCTCTTTAAAGGAGCCTTCATCCTTGCAGTCCCTGCTCAGATGCAGCTAAAGGAGCTGCTTCTCATGTAACTTTCAGCTGCCGTAATCCTCCTTTCTCCACCTCAGGATAACCAGTTGACTTAAATGTCTGTGACTTCCTTTGTTTTAAAACTGTGAGTGTGATATTGCATCACCACCATTTGGATGGGTTTACAAAAAGTCGTATTTTTAGAACAATTAGCTTCCTGTGAAGTAATGGGCATGTGTGTAGTGTCATGTTTTTGCTATTTCACTAGCTTAAAAGCAAAACATTCAGTAGATGATTTATGAGAGTAGGACTTCCTTTATCCTCCAGAACATGATACTCTCCCCATTTGTTCACTAGAGATTGGAATTCATAATTTATAGTCGTACTATTTCAATTTTAATATTTGTCTTAAAAATTAAAATTGCCAAGAGGGCCACTTTAACTGTTCCTCCCCCAGCTCCATCAGTGAAGGAGCACTGGAATTGCTCTGGCATAATGCAGTCATCCAACAAATGTGTAGCATGTATCCATGAACTAATGCCCCCACATGCCTAACAGTGCTCTAACAAATCCTAACTCTTCTTTAATGGTGAAGTACACAGCAGTCACACCTGGGATCACTGCTCTTTGGGAATACTTGTAATATTGATTCTCCAAGCTAGAATCAAGGGCACACACTTTCCTTAAAAATAATAATAAAAAAATAATAAAAAGGGTTGCAATATTAACATCTTCAATGTCCTGTGTGTGGCTTGCTCCATTGTTCTAGGTCTGTATGCTTGAGAATTACAAGGTATTTAGAATAATGTGATCCCTTCATTCATTTTTTTTCAGATATTGGAAGTAAAACAGTATATTTTCCCTTAGCTTTCAGAAACAGAGTTGTGTGTTTTCTGTATGATGGATGTACATACATATGCAGCCGCATACTTATGGCTGTGGCTGTAAGTTTGTGCTTTCATTTTACAAAACATCAAACAGTAAATGGCAACAGCTTGTGAAATCATGCTATTTCATGTGGATCTGTCAGAGCACAAGGCTGATGCCACAGATACCATGTCAGCCATTGAGTTCAGTATCATGTAATCAGACACCCATAAAATAAGTCTGGCAATAAATGCCAAAGGATCCACAGAAACCTTTGATGTGCTGTGACACACCTGTGGTCACAAACCATTAAACTACCACCCGCAACAAAATTAAGACTGGAAAGAAAACTTCTGAATCCAAACCTGGCAATTATTTCAGCCCTGAACACGGGGAAAAACATGTCAGACTGAGAAATTCCAATGTTAGTAGGAGCCCCATCACACACTAGCTCTTCTTATAGCTAATCTCAAAAGCATCAGAGGAAACAAACTCACCCATCATGTTTCTATCCCTGTGAATGCATCAAAAGCATAAAGGTTTTCCCAGCCCCATGGACACCCAGCAGAAGCACCACAATGATACGAATTTATCAAATAATATCAATGTAGCAATATATCAGACAGCAAGTTCCTGCCTCGTGTTGCATTCCTTGACAGATTCCAAAACATCACAAGCATAAGAATTCAATTTGCAATTTAATGTTCTATCTTCAAGAATTTTTTTTTTCCTATGATGCAATTCTTCCTATAAACTTAGTTATCCCTTCATCTGTAGCATGGAATACACAGTTTAGTAGCAATATTTTTCATTGTGTATATTCTCCTAAAATTTCTCGCTGATTTCGGAAAACAGAATTTGGCTTGAGTTATGGCAAATTCCATTTGAAAATTTTCTTACATGTGGGTCCTATTAGTACCTTTTTTACATTGTTATTGCACTTTGACCTTAATGTTCTTTTAGCAGAACTTATTTTTATTAAGCTCATACACTTTTAAGAAATTATAGGTCCTATTAAACCAGCACTGATTTGAGATTTTATTTTCTTAGGAAACCTTTTTTGGATATGTGGCAATTTTCAAGATGATCTGGAAAGGAATTTAAAGCACAGCAATACACCTTATCAGTTTATGTGGTTACAAAGCTCCTCCTGGAGAACATATGATGCCTATAATGATGCCATCACATTCCAGCTTTTCTGGAACAGCTGGTGGCTTGAAGTGTCCAGGGCTGCATAGCATTAGCAATGCTCAATTTTGAGATGCTTGGTAAAAGGTGAGAATTGATAGCTTTATATTTTTGGTTTTTCAAGACTATAAACTCTACAGGTAGGCAGAGTATTCACAATCTAAAATCATAAGAAATAATAGAATAAGCTTATACTAGTTGTGTACTTAGAATGTAGGAAATTTGCAAATGTTACAAGTATAATTTCTAGCATACTGAGTTGTGTAAAGACATGTTCTGTGTGGAACTGATCAGCAATAATCCTGGATAGCTGGGATATTTCTGAGGCATAGTCCTATACATAGATACCCACTTAAGTCAAGCATTTTTCGTACTTGTTGGCCTGTAATTCTAATGCAACTGCAAACATAGTTTTGCTGTGATTTCATCTAATTCTAGCATCTGTGTTTAGTTGACTTAAGTCATACTCATTTTTCTCAAGTGAAACCACACACTAACCAAAGCCAGTTTATTAAAATCTTCATGTTCTTCTATAAGTTTCTAAGCAACTTACAGAACAGAAACTGAAAAATTGGGTTGGGTGGCGTTTCAAGCCAGGATTACTACAGGGAACAAGCAACGCTTGGTCTTCTGTGGTTGCAAAACTGCAGAATAATTCCCTCAAAAAAATTAAAGGTACTGATTTTTAAGAAGCAGAATTGTTCAACGCCTCCTTCTTAATTTTGAAAGACACTTTCTATGAAAATGCTTGAAAGTATTTAAATGTCTTACCTTTGCTCATCTCAGTGGTACTGAAGGTGCTGCACTTTGCTGAAACTCTCTTTTCAAAATTGTGTTTTGATCCCGAAGCTGCTTTGACACTTGCAAAAACTTTATTAAAAGGTTAATACAGGAAGGGTTTTTTACAACATGGTCATAAAAAATGATCAGAGTTTATGACATTCTCTTTGACAAGTCTTTGTTCTGAGTTCAGATGTATGAAAGTTTGGAAGAACTCTGTGGGGAATTCTTATCTATACACTGATTTTGGCATTTGTTTTTTAGAGTTTTATTTTTTACGCAGATTGCTTAAATTCTCTATTTTGTGGTCTGGCTCCACAAATGGCTGTATCAGCAAAATGTTTTCTATGCAAAGAATTACAGCACAGGCACAGGTATGAAAAACAGGAGAATGGGAAACAGCTATTTCTTAAGCTTTTGCTCTCAAGACGCTGGTTTGTATACTGTCTGCCTATTGGTTATTGCTGTTGTACATCATATCTACTCTCAGGTATAGTGACCAATACTTTAGAATTTAAAAGCCTGCAAGGGACCACAATCATGATCCAGGCAGATATGTCCTGTATTAGAAAGGCTAGGGACATGGAGCTCTTCGAATCAAACCTGTGATTTCCTTCTATTTGATCTTGGTTTCAAGATTTTGCACAAAAGCAGACCAGCATGTTTCTGCTTACTGTCCTGATTAATTACAGTCTGTGATGCTCTACCTTTTCCAACCTGAATTTGACTCGCATACATCTTCCAGCCATTGGATTTCGTCATGCTTCTTGTGTTGTGGAGCCATTTATAACCAGATATTGCTTTTCCTTTTTAATATGTTGTCACAAGCAAAACTGTCTTGAATTGGGGAAATATATTTGACTCATTGCCAGTAAACATAAACTTCTGATCATTGATTTGAATGTTGAGAGGGAAAAAATAACCACAAGCAATTTTACAAGCACTTAGATAAATATCTATCCTTCCCTCTCCGCAGCCTCAACTTTTCGTATGTTTTCTGCAAGTTGTTCTCAGTCCGTCAGAGTTCACCTGATGAGGTGGGGGTGGTATAGGAGGCTGAGATTCTCTGACCAACAGCTTTCCCTCATTTTGCGCCTGATATTGTTTCTTTCTGCTGGCTGAGGCGTCGTGGTTTTCTGCCACTCCACATGTAACCATGTCTGTGGCTCTGTTCCCTGTTGCCCCAGCTCCAGTGCAGGTCACTCATGGGCTTCAGGCTCTTCAGGGATGTACCTAGGCTCTTCTGGCATGAGAGCCAGCCCAAGAGCACGCCTCCAGCTGCCACCGGCTGCCGGTGCTTCTCTGCAATATGTCTGAGCACGGCACCACTCGCTGCTCTGATTGGATATACTTTGGCATGCAGTTTTAAAGTTTTTTATTTTTTTCCACTATTGCTTAAATAGTTTTCAGAGCCAGCTGCGTTGGTTTTCATCTGTCCTCCCACGCGGGTCACAACTGTGGCCCCCTCCTCCTTAGACATTGTAACTTAGGCCCTTTGCATGCGCGTACACAATAATAAACTCACTGTTACTGCTTCTTCTGGATAAACAAATAGGCTAAGCTAGTTAAGTGTCTCAAGATAAAGCCTGTTTTCCAGATATCAGACTTTAATTATACTTATTTTCAAGTCCTTTCTAACTTTTAAACATCTTTTTTAGAGTATGGACAATGAATGAGACATGCCAGTACACACTTATTTACAGTGTGTAGAAATGCTGACCTCACTATTCAGATTTAAAAGTTTACCTACTAGGATATCTGCCATTTTCGTCGTTGCTGCTCCAGTGTATAACATAAGCCGCGATTGGTGTTCAGTGATTTACCTACAATTAGCACCACGTCTTCCCCTTTCTGAAGAAAAACAATTCAGTATTCTTGTGGCAATTGGAGTGTCCTGTAGATGTTCTTTATTCCTACTGTTTTATGGTTTCTGCTGCCTGATTTTGAAGTCATACATAACAAGACTGCTGATCTGTTGTTCCTTGCAAGTGGGGTAAAATCTGCCTTACCCTGCAATTTCAGGTGTGCACTAAGTTGCAAGCAATATTACCTCTATTCTACTTTTTGACAACCGACCAGGAAGATGAAGAGTGCCTCCTACTAATCTTACGGGTTCAAACTGGAGCAGCTTTGCATGATATGAAGGTAATAATCTTCTCAAAGAGCACAGAAAATGTTTGCTAGCCTTGAACTTCATTAGGCGGCTTGCAGTGAACTCAGTTAGCATTAAGCACCAATTATGGGCAATTATTTTTCAGAGATTTAGAACGAAAAGCCATATAAATTGTGCTTCAGCTCTGCTTCTGCAGGACCACCTGTAAGTTAAATACCTCTAGTTTAAACATAGCAATATAACTGATAGCTTGGGATGTCCATGAGCCATAGATTTCTGGAGGCTGGTGAAGCATTTTTTCACCTTGTGCTTACCTCCTGCTCTCACATTGCCTGGGCACACGCTGCAGGGGACAGGCTCCTGGGCTGGCAGGAGATCACTCCGCTCCCACACCCTTCCTTCCCACCTGGAGAGCAGAGGTGTTGGAAGGGCTGACACCCCTATCCAGGTCTCTAGGTTGCAGGGAGAATAACTAAAATGTAGGATGTCAGTGGGTATTTATTTTATTCTCCCTATTACCTGAATTTTCCCTTTTTCAGTCAGCTCAGTGTTCTCAGGATAGGAGAAACCTGTTTTCCTACTGCTGTTCCAGTTAACACAAAAGAAATTAAACCGTTTCTTCCAGTGGCCTGCTGCACAGCCTCCTCTAACTAGCTAATTGGCCTCCTATAATTATTGCTGTAGTTGAAATACGTTTACTATTAGATGCAAGATTTATGTAGGTCATCTGGTTTCCTGGAAAAGTTGGGCTGCACTCAGACATGAAACCAATCTATGTTATCTCTGACCTTTCTCTTTTGCTAACATTGAAGCTCTGCCACAAGAAAGCTGGTTTAATGGAAACTATATCTTTTGAACACTGGGATAATTAAAGTAGGGGAACTAATTTTAATATATTCAGAGCTTTAATGTACAATGCTGTGTGAAATAACAGTCTTCCTTTGCATGTTCATTCCAGGCAGTAATTGATATATATACACTCATGTGCGTGTCTATGAAATTTTGACACCCTTTGGTAAAGTACGGCCTCAAGTTTCAAGTTTAGACTGCATGTGCCTGTAAACAGCTATCCAGCTTGGATGTACAAACAGTTGCATTAGAAGTATGTAAACACACAAAACAGACATTGTTTTATTTCTAGACCTCGGCTTTCAGCTTTTTGTTTTACTGTTTAAGATTATCTGCCATACTGTTTTCCTGTTTCCTCTCTGGATAGAGATACACATCTCGGGTGGAAATTATGCCATAGTTTAATTGTCTTAAAAATATAATTGTGTCTATCATTAACCTGTCTTGAGATTAACTGGATGTGTAAAGAAACTTCAAGTGCTTCGAGATCTCATTAACACAGGAATTCCTTTGAAATAGTAGAGCTAAATTTCCTATTGCCTCCTAAGACCATCAACATCTAATCTTTCAGTTTGCTTTTTTGGGGAAAAAAAAGTCCTTATCAATAGGGAAAACCTGTTTAGCTAGTTGTTTTCCATTTTTATTTTCTCCAATTAACTTTTGCTTTAAATTCAATACAGTCTTTTCCTCTGTATTTTATCTTTGACTGTAGCAGCATTTCACCAGGGTGGAATTCTCCTTGGCTGGCCTGGAAATGGACTCCGCTGTTATTTATTATGTGACAGGAGAGCACTAGAGGTCCCTTTCCTTCATTGGCAATTTGAGAGCTAAAGGGCTGAGAGCCTGCACAATTATGGGCACAAAAGTAATGCATCAAAGCAGGGCTCATTAGAAATCTACATATATGGCTGGTTGGACTACCCATTATTCTACCTATTGTACACAGCAATTCACAAATTTCCTTCTGTGCCAAAGTACCAGCCAGAAGCCTTGTATGCACACATCAGGATCCTAGTAAATTACACTGAGAGCAATCAGATAACGTTGTTAAAATGACTCACTTCAGTGCAATTTCTTTGCTCCTCCCTGTATGATTAATTACAACCAAATTTATGTTGCCAGCAATGATTAATTTACAAGTTGAGATGCAGAGTAAATGAGCTAAGCAAAGCTGAGTTGGCATTGCCCCTCATTTAAGAAACTGCACAAGGGATCACAATTCACAGCTAACCTTGTGATCCGTTACTGCACTTGCATAAAAATTGGCTAGGTTGAATAGCTGCAAAATTATAATTTATTATTTTGTGATAGCTGTTAGAAAAAAAATATTTTGTTTATTTTGCTAAATGAGAAAACAAAGAGGGTGAATCAGGATTCTACTGTGAAATTTTTGATCAGATAAAATAAAAATGCCAAGCCTTTAATAAGAAATTCAAGATGATGAAATCCCTGAAGTTCTCTTTGGAAAAAAAAAAAAACAACACTGAAAAGAATAAATACATGACATTTAATAACTGGTTTTCCTTTAATGATAATAATAAATCCATCCTCTAGGAACTACAATTGCTTCCCATATTGTACATAAGTCAGAACAGTTGTCTGTATTAAGGTCTGTGTTAGAGTTTTACATTACTGTGCATTACAGAATATTTGAGCATCTTTCATGTATAGCCAATAGAAGTAGTAGATTTGAGGGGCTTGCAGAGACTCTTACTCTAAAAAACTCACAGAAATTGTTTTTTAATCAAATTTCCTTGTGGGGTGTACAGCGTTCATTGGGTAGAGGTGAAATTCAGAATTCAGTCTTTTTCATGAAAGTAATGGAGAATTTTCAGCTGATGGCAAGTATTTCTGAGGAACGAGAGAAGTGACTGGCAGCCTACCTTAGGTTACTTTTCCACTATTTTAACTTATTTTTTGACTTAAAAGTTGATTAAAAAATTAAGTACACTTTTACCCACAGCTATTTGCAGTTTCATAGCAGGGGAGTTCTTGAGGCTCTGAAACCAAGTGGTGAAGAGGAGCAGGATCTGGAGTGAGAACTTTTGGTCAGTACCTCCTTTTCAGAGAGAAAAATTTTTGATTGTACGTAACACAAATGAACTTGAAGGAAAATTCCCTTCTGATTTTGGAGGTCTCACATCAGTCCACAAACCACTGCACTGCAGACAATGCCATTTATCAATGGCAAACTCTACCCTTAAAGTTGCAGGTTTAGTACCTGCCATACTGCCTGAGAGCTGGTGTTTAGATGACTACCGCATGCTCCTAAGTGTTCTGTGGCAGTTTGAAGGTAAAGGAAGCAATGCTAGGATGAACACCAAGAAAAGGTCCAGGATGGATTAAGCTGTAGTGGTATAAAGATTCAAGAGCCTAGTGAAAAAGAAAAATAGCAAAAGCTTTGGAAGCAGCTAAAGCAACAGCCATGTGTCCTAGCCAACTCTTGCTCCTCTTGCACTCCTTTTTCAAAACTATCTGCCCAGATAAGCAGATAGTCTTTGAACCAAGAGCTACTATGTTCCATGAGAGATTCCTAGCCCCTGTGCTGAGCAGCTGATATCTCCCTGGCCTGGTGGATACGTACTTTTTTATCCAAAGAGGAACAGCTGCAGCAGGCAACATAAAGAGGTGCTCACCTGAAAACAGCTATTGCTTAGTGCTAGAGTCAGACAAAGGATCTGACCCTGTATATTTTATACCTTGATAAGTATATAAACTCTCATTCTGTTTGCTCTTTGGGGATAGATGGGTCACACACAGGTTTCCTCCCTCCCTTTCTCTCTCTCTCTGGCACAGACACAGGCACACTGCTTTGAAATGCCTGGGATTTATCCCATCATGGAAAGCAAAACTTAAATTTCATCCATTTTGTGGGAGGAGAAGGCCATTTCCCATCCACCGCTAAATCTAATGCCAAAAAAAATGCAAACATTGTTAACTATCAGGAAATCAACCTATGATCAACCTTCTGCTTGTAGTTATCAGAAAGTATGCTTCCATAATTGTAGATACTCTTTTTAATATAACAACTTACACAGTTGAATATAGAGGGACACAGTATACAGGGACATGCAGAATAAATTTTTAAAACGTCTTTGAATAATCTAATCTGGATTGAGACTATGTAAATTTGAGTAGCAAGGTGCTAGACAACTAAACTGAAAATGGAATTTCACTGCTCAGCTACTGTTAATGATTTATGTGACCTGCAATAACCTTAGTGTCCCCCTCCAGATAATTTTTGGTTGCCAAGCAATGCAATAGTTGTTGTATATCCAGTGTCCTAAAATTTGCAGCCCATGGGAGATATAATGCATCCGGTTTTGTCTTGTGAAACTCCTCTGAAGTCAATGGAGTTGTACAGAGTATGACCTCTAATTGAAGATTATTTGGATGTTGTCAGCACACATTACCTACACTAAATTTTCAATTTCTTATTTGTATTGTTTCAGAAAAATAACTTCGTTTTTCTTTTGCCCTTTTTTTGCTGCAAAACAGAGAAGACACGAGGTTTAATCCAAGCTGTGTTACATTTTGTAATGACAGAGTACATGAGCTTCTTGAAATGAAAAAACCGATGTACTCCACGCCACACACTGTAGAAATCTAGGCTATATGCTGGCAATTCATGAGTCTAGTAGACTCCTCATCCTTGTGTGTATTGCAGGGATAAAGTGTTTTATGAACTCTGATCTGTTAATACTAGCCTCTGGATCTTTGGAGTTAGGCATAATGTCACTAAAAATAGTCAGGCTTTTGTGTTACATCAGATTAAATTACTGGCACATCCTAGTGGAGCGATGAGCTAGTGAAAAGCCAGCTGTGTTCAAGAACATCTGGATGATTTTAATAACAGAGTTCAAGAAAATGTACATATCAGGTATTATAACCTGCATGTAGGAGAGTGATTTGTGTGCTTATCTTGAAATTCTTCCAGCTCAAATAGAAAAATGAACAATTGGATTGAGATTACTGAAATTCAAGTCCTTGTTCAAAGCCTAAATGTGTTTTGTGTGTAATTTTATGATATCCATGTAACAGTTTGGACCTTGCTGACCTCCTAGTGTTATTGCAGAGGCCATCTGTATAGCTTCCCTAAGGAACAGGCTCTGCGAACAGTTTGTTACACAGAGCTCCCTGAATGTCTCTCTTTTCAAATCCTAGTGCTCTTTTCAATCAGGATAGGAATGGTGTCCTTTCCTATGGACTGCAGACTATTTTACTGTTTTCCAATGCAAGCTATTTGCCATTTTCAAATTAGGTATACATTTGTATTTCCCAGGTCTCTCTACTTTCTGAATCTGAAGTGGGTGCTCTCTGCACACACCGTGTAGTCTCAGTAGGAGTGCAATAACAGGGAGAGAAAGGGTTGAGCAAATCTGTACTAGCATCAGATGATCGGTCCTTTTGAAATATGATATTCATAATTCACTTCTTTCACTTTAGCAATGTCCACCTTACACAAAAGAAACATCACCATGAATGGCTTCCAGTTCCTTCCTGGGTACATCTTGCAAAAAGGCTAAAGATTAAGTTCATAATAAATATACATTCTTACATGGGCAGCCAAGACTGAGATAAAGAACTTTCATTTCCTTATCACCTCTGCCAGAATCACAGCTCTGGATGTCAAGTGAAAGGCTGCCCCAGGGTCTGCCATCTATGCTGAGATTACTGTAACCTGTTCTGTAAACATGGGGTTCCAGTCCAAAGTACTATCAATGTGGCACTCTTCAAAGGCTTTAAATCCTATTTAAATTAAAAGAGATTCATAACATTTCTCATGAGGTGCTTGTAAGATGCAGACAGAAAAGAATGAACAGCCCTTCTGGATTTAAAAATCACCACACACCAGTGTCCTCTTTTTGGGAACTCAAGAAAGTTGAGAACATGTTGGAGTTATGCCAACGATTCATTTTTTGCTTTTCTTGTTTACAATACAGCAACACAACACACCTTTTTAGTAATCACAAGAATACAGAAACAATTCTATAGAATAATTGTGTAAGTCAGCTGCTGAGCTTGAAGAGGTGAGCATTCTTACCTTCATGTATGGATGTTCCATAAAGCATGATTTCTTCTAGAGGATCGAGGTTTCCCAGCTTGAATATTAATTCTGAGAGAAAGTGCAAGGTATGTCTGTTTGTCCTGTCTCTCAGAGGAAAAGTTCATGGGTTTACAACACCAGCAGCAATAGGGAAGCTGCCTGTGTGTGCTTTTCTGAGAATAATCCAATGATATGGCTATTTTAAAGAGCACGAAACTGTGGTTGTTAAACAGGGGCTACTTAGGGAGTTTGCAGACTCCTTTTGAAGAACAACACTATAATTTTGCTATTAGCATTTGCAAAATTATTCTTATCTTTTATACCAAACCAATCAGACTGTCTCAACAGATATAAAACAATTTTTTGTTTCAACTTCTGTATCAGATAAGCAATAGTATCATGATCCAGCATCCACAGGCAGTATTACTCACAGTGGTCTGTTGCTTTGCAGACAAAGTTAATCTGGGACCTGGGTACTCAGATAAGTCTTTCCATTCCTCGTGCAGCTCATTTAAATATCGTATGTCTCCAGCAAGTCATATGGAAATAATGTATGAACATCTGAAGACCTTCTATCCTAATGTTGATATTGATCGGTTTTTTTTGTGACAGAGAAAGAATTGAAATAATTATCGAAATAATATAATGACTACTCTATAAAACTATTACTGGAAACTGGCTCCAAAAACTAGGGTAACTCTACATACACAGCAAATTCTACTTTGTTTTTGTTCCTATTTATCACCAAAATCGAGTGAGTTTTCAGTCTCATTGGGTTATTATAATGTCCTGGAAGTTATTTTTATGTGAAAAATAGTTCAATATAATCAGATTAAATTTAAAATAAGCATACATTAAATTGATAGTATTCTTGTACTGCAGTATTGAAATTTATGCAACTTCAATATTTTTCTTCAAAATATGTTAAATGAACCCATTTTTCTCATGTAAGGTGTATACTTTTTGCCTCCTACTACAAGTACTGTATAAAATTTATTTGAAAGCAAGTAGCCAACTTCTTTTGTAAAACTCTTATTTAATGGTGAAGTTGAAATATTCCATTTAATTTTAAATTTAGGTTAAAGTTTAAACAAGGACACTAGAGAAACTGTCTCCTTTCTGTTACCTTATGCAATAAAGCCTTTCCTTTTGAGTTCAATGTTAGTTCAAGTGAAATTTCAGGTTAGATACTTGCAGTGTTTTACTTTTTTTCCCTTGGTTCAACCCCAAACAAAAATGTGTTCACACAGCCCTAACTGTGAGATTGTGTAAACATACGGAAAACATAGCAGTAAACACATGGATATTGAGTAATGTAACAAGATACATGGTGTGTTGTGCTGTGAAGCAATACAAGCCTTGAGGCTTGGGAAAACTAAAAATCTTGCCATACCGTATTGCAAGATCTTTATATATTTGACCATTTAGATCTGTATTATAGTAGACCGTTTAATACAATATACAAATGTATAGCTTTTGTATTCTGTTGGCTGGCATAAATATTAATTTTAAATAATCTGTAAATGTCATAATCCTTGGGTTCTAAGACTTAGATTCAGTCTGTTCTGGAAAACTATAAAGGTGTAGTTTTGAGCTTGCACTCATCAAACTTACTGGGTTTTTTATCTTTTTTTAATTGTGTCCTCCACAAGAGTCTTGATTTCATAGTTATAATAGGGAAGACATGGGGAAATTTTTCTAGATTATTCATGCAGAACTTTTTCCTCTTGTATGAAATTTCATCACCTCTGCTGGGCTGGTTATATCTGACATTTAAGTCCTCACTGAAGCTAATGAACCTTATATTTTATTGATTAAGTTAGTTGTCTGTATTAGGAGGTTTTGGAGGTATTATTTCTACTGAGTCAATTTTTTTTTTCTCAGGTAAATGGGTGTAAATTCTGTTAAGGCCCTGGGAGACACTGAAGTTCACATTCGTCAGCCTGTATTACTCAACTAGCTTTTCCAATAAGCGTGGCAAGTACACATTTCCCTATTGCACACCTAGAAAAACTGAAAAAGGAGGGACTTCAAGGCCTGAATGACCCCCATTTTAAATTAATAAAAGTGAGGGGGTTTTAATAAAAATTCCTTAGACCTGTCCCTGGAGGAATAAAAAGAAGCATTTCAAGTAACTTGATTTTGTTATACCTGCCCTTTTATTAAAGTTGTAACTCACCATCCTAAAGCACGTTTTTTCTGCCATCCTTAGCAGCAGACTGAAAACTCTTCCTTTTTTAGAAACATATGGTTTATTGTAGCCTGTTTATACTCAGGCTTTACTGGTTCCTCTCAGGCCTGACTTCACTGTTTAGAAACTTACCATCTTCCCATTTCCACTTAAATGGCTTCAAAAGTGATCAGATGAATTCATGGAAGAAAAGTCCTTCTAGGGCTAGTAAATACTAGGCTGCACAAACCAGCTCTGAAGAAGCCCTTGAGCAACCAGCTGCTGATAATGAGTGAAAATGCCAGAGGGAGGATGTCTGTCGCTCTCATTTTTCCAGTCTTGCTGGCTTCGGAGGCTGCCAGACACAGAGCAGTGGGCTGGACCCAGGCAGACCTTAGATCGGACACTGTGCATCTGCTTTTATGCTGTTAAATATTTCTTTGCCTGCTTTCTTTATGAAATGCTCAATTTTCAGTTTCGGAGCTCCCATATTCAGAACAGCACCTCTTTACCTCACAGAGGGGCAAACCTAGTTCTTGAAAGCTACAGCATAAATAGTCCCCATTAACACAATTTCCCACCCTTAAAAGCCTGTGTAGAGATGTAGTATGCTGCAGTCTTTCTTGTGCACATGTGAGAAGTTTATTGCACTGGTATTTCAGCAGGGTGGGCAAGAATTTGAAACTGAGAGAGGCCAACCTGTACTTTGATTAGAAACCAAAGTGGAAATCATCGTTGTCTTCTTTGGCAGCAGAACAAGGCCAGCATGGGTAACGTGTACTTCTAATACTCTCATGGTGTCTAATCACTCAATAGCTCTGCACGTCTATAGAGTTGGGGACTTTCTGGAGTGGTGGAGAATAGCTATACTTCACATTCAGGTGTGTGGTTTTGTGCTTATTTGTTCTCTTCTTCCTCCTTCTGCTCTTTCTCTATAGAAGACATGAAAAAAAAAAAAAACAGCCAACAGGCAAGTATCACATTTCAAGATCCTTCTAAATGCTGCTACCAAGACAATCTAGAGGAAAGAATGAAAAACATGTGTTTAAGCTTCTCCATTGCTTGTGAAAGTAATAAAAAAGTAAAATGATATGTCTTTTCTAGTGTTCAGTTTAGTCTTGTGGATTTTGATCACACCAATGAAAGGTTTTGACATAATTCACTTTAGGGAGAGGTTTTTTTGCATTTTATTTTAATGCTTAGACCAAAGGCACACTTCCCATAATCAAACTAAATATCATCATTCTGTGCATTTCGCTTAGAGCAACACCACGGCACCTGTACTTGTGGTGATAGAATGAAACTCTTCCTGGTGTGTGAAAGGGTTGCTTTTTTAGGGTATGAGGGAGGATTTACCTGTAGCGTATGTGTGAGAATAAAGGAAATGAGACTTTTTTTCTCATTATTTGTATTGCCTCAACTGAGGATATGTCAGTGTGGTTCAGATTCCTAGCCAGCATCAATTAAAATGCCAGAAGATGGGGGTTCAAGAATAAGAGCATAGTACACAAGCAAAGCAAAAGCCATGAAAGAAACCACGGGCTGAAAGTTAAGTAATTTGCTGTAGGTATCCTAATCTATTGAATGCTGGTTTGGGGGGCGGGGGGGGGGAAGAATCCTCCAAAAATAACATTTTGAAACAAGGCCAATAGAAATATAGAGGCAAAGAAAAAAGGATTTTTGCCCTGGTCCTTCAGATCACTGTCTCCATACTAACGTAATTTTAGCAGCTGACTGAGCTGTGGGATGCTCCAGAGCCAGTGATGTGGCATCTTGACAGCCCTTGGCACTCTCTAAGACTCTTCAGTGAATGTGACCCAGCTAAGCCTGGCAAACAGCGCTGACATTTGATTTCACATGCAATGTATAGTGGACGCTGCGTGTGTATTCTCTTTTCTAGGAAAATTATTTTATGACTTGGCATGCTTTAGTACACATGATGAGCAACAGGAACAGAACATTAATAAACAGGCATCTGTCATCATCCAAAAATTGTTACTGCATCTTCTGCAGTGTTCTTTTTTGTTTTCTTCAAGATAATATTTAAAACTAATAGCAGCAACTAATGGTTTTAAAAAGACAAATGTACGAATTTTTAGTATGACTGCAGAGGAGCAAAAAAAAATGAAAGAAAGAGAGACCATATGTGTAGTATATTTGTTGTTACAGCTTGCACTGATTAAAACTGTGTTTGTCGTATTATACATCATTGTACTGTAGTTGTAGTAAATGTTCCTTGTAATGCATTTTCAAGTACAAAAATTGCCTCAGAAAAGAGCGTTTAGGAAACTAATTCTATTGAAACCAATGAAGTGTTGACACATTGCCTGATGTGGATTTGTTTAAGGAGGCATATTTTAGGTTATAAAAGTACAGTCCTTAAGGCAAAAATCAGTGACTGCTTGGTATAGTGACTGAGAGAACACTGCAACAGTATGTTCAGCAAGAAACCCCTCATTAATCCTTTCCTGTAATTCTACCCTATTCACCTTCCCCCTTGCCTGACTCAATAGAATTTAAAACCTGCTGTCAGCACAGTAACTAACCCAGAACCCATTCATTACTCAGTCAAGGCATTTGAAATGTTTGCTGATTTGTCCATGAATGGGAACACAGTGTAAATCTGGACTGAGGAGAGCTTTTTTTTCCTTGTCAGTTTAATTGCTCCTGTGTGATGTGTTCAAGTGTTAGGAATCATCAGGGGTTTTGACACCCTCATCTGTTTGAACGGCCATAGCATTTCACTGCATCCAGCCCCCAAGAAAACCCAAATGTTTGCAGCTGACAGGAAATACGTGTCACTAAAAGCTGCTTATTCCCATCAAACCAGGCCACTGGCACTCCCAAGCAAACTTCTGGATCTTGAAGCCTCTGTTGGAATTAAATGTAAAAAAGCAAGCATCTTCCTACATCCTAAAAAGCACTCCAATGTGACAGAATTAAGCAGTGTAATGATTAGAGGAGGAGACAATTAATTCAGCGACTCAGCTGTTGCCAGAAGGACATGTGCTACAATTTTATAGGACTTGTGTTGAATGGACAAAAAAGGCAAACAGCAATTTGTAGGGTATTTACATGGTCCCTAGTAACTACTTTCTCAGCGAATGGCCTCTCTAGGCTTAACAACCAGTAACGCAGTTGCAAGCAAGATGCCCAGCCGGACACTCAAGAAAATGTATATGACTCAGTCATTTGCTTGACGTACTAACACCATTTGTTGCTGACATATAAGAAAGGCAGCAGGGGACACTTGGACATCTGTGATGAAGCCCAGAGGGCTGCTCCTTTTGGCGACACTGTGCCAGGTTTTTGTATGTGTCCTGCCTCACGAGTAGCAGTCTTTGATAACTGGTGGAGTGTCTTGCTGTTTGTTGCTTTACCATCAGCAGTAGGAGGAGAGGGGGGTGGAAATTTACCATTTCTCTTTTTGGTCAAATAATTATCTGATTCAAGAGAACTTTTCCTTCTTTGGCCCCTCAACTCCTTTACTCTCCCTCACAAACATTTCTAATTTTTTTACTACAGCTTTTGCTCTGAAAGCCTGTCTTTACACTCTATATAACATTGTAAGCTTTGCTACTGATGGTACAATGATGTTCACACACACATACCCACACACAGCCCCCAGCCCGCAATATCGGCATTGTTTGACATCAGTTGGTCATACAAATCTCGCTGCACCAATGGATCACTGAGACAAGTCAACACATGCAATGCCGCCAATAGACCAAATAAATCACGGGAGTAATTCCTCACACCTCAGGGGAACTCCTCCCAGGCTGAGCGTGACTCAAAATCTAAAAGCCCTCTCCAGCCTGGCACAAAATCAGCAGCCAGGTTCTCAGCTGCCTACGCATACATAACTCTGAGATTTGTAGTGCAGTACTACCTTTCATCTCACCTGACAGTGGGAGCTTTGGGCTGCAGAGGTGGTTGTCCCTTGAGATGCTGTTGAGCCTGGGGTCCTGAGGCTGCTTTCATAAATCTCTCCCTCTCAGGCAACTGTGAAAAAGACTTCTGATTAATCTGTCCAGCTAATGCCTTCCTAACTTCCAGTGCAAAAGACGTACTACTTCCGTTAATTATTGTCAAGCCCCATGCTAAGGAGTTTTTGCACTGCAGTTTAGGGTTTCATGCTGATCCAGTTGACATAGCTTGGATCAATTTGACCCGCTACTGCAGTTGTTCTCCTTTGATCCAGAGCAGTTTGTAATTTGACCCATTCAGATGACTTTCTTATAATAGCCCTAGCAAGACAAAACTAAATCAACTCCATTTATCTAAATGGGCTTTTTTTCAGACGTGAGGCCTTGCCGATCTTTTGTACAGAAGAAAAAGGAATCTGTGTATCTGATGGGCTTTGAAATACCATCTGGTGTTTAATGTTATTGTGCTCTGTTCTCATAGTGCTGTGCTGAATCATATCTTAAAAGTTCAACAAGCATTCACTCACAGCCACCATTCAATATGATCGTGTCATTATCAAAGATTCGGATTTACTAAACGCAGCCTGCAAACAAAGCAGATTTTACAGACGCTTCTCCCTGGGGCTCTGCTAGCTGAGAGGAGTCTTCAAGTGTGAAGCCTGTGAGCCTTACATCTTTAGCTGCCATTCGGATGCACAGCAATCCTGTTTAACCTCTAAAATTACTGTTTGAGATATAATCATAGGTGTTAGAAGAACAGGAAGGGCTATTATTAGGGATGTGTGAATCTCCTAGAGGCTGAACTTTTGAGATCCCACTTATTTAAGGGTGGCTAAACTAGATTTCCAAACACCCTGCACCCATTCCTTTGAAATGATGCTTCAGGTTTTTTCAGTACTTCTCTATTTATTCAATATTTACAGTATTTCAGTGAAAATAAAAAATACAAGTGTATTTTGTTTTCTAACTGAAGAAGCTTGTGTTACACACAGAAAATAGGAAAACAGGTCTCCCTCCCAAATGAGATTATCCACCAACAGGTGACCTACATACAACAGAGAGCATATGTATCTTTAAATGCTGTTTTCTCTGCTACTGCCTTTTTTTTATTTTTGTTTTAGCCGTCTCTGGATGGAATCTTGGCTTCCTTGAAGCCAGTGGCACAATGCCCAGTGACTTCAATAGGGTCAGGATTTCACCTTCTGTGTATTTAGTTTTCCACTCGGTTTACTCTGAACTCTATTTTTCTTTGGCTATTTTTTTTTTTCCTGTGCCCTGTGTCTGCTTCTTTCATTCTTTCTTCCCCTTCCCCCATCTTTACTGAAGCACGATGTGAACCAAAGGACTTCTCAGATGAACTTACAACCTGTCATCTCAAAGAAGTTATTTCACAAGCTAGAAACCCTAGATTCCAATCCCTATTTTTAATAAAAATGTATGCCTATCATGTTTCTGTCATCGTATACAAGGTCTTCCTACACTTATCTTTTTCCATGTAAATAGACATAGATGTGTATTAATAACTTTAAATTAGAATATATGCCAATCAGGCAAAGAATTTTTTTTCATATTTAGTTAAATTAATAGGTTTATAGATGTTAATGCTCCTTTGTGCAAATAATTATCAATTAATCTTTTAAACGTACTTTAATTCCTGATCTTGTGTTTAGAGCTTTCAAAAAAGCAATATGGTATTCTGTTTTTATTTAATAACGGTTGGAATGCTTTTGTATGAGACATAACTGTGAAGCATTTTTTGCATAATATTAATGAACTAACTGTTTCCCCCGAAATGTATTTTTGCTTTTATACCTCAGCGAACAGCTCTGTTTGAGTAAATGATCCATCCTTGACTCATTGTGTATACAGAGAGAAGATGTGCCTTTGATTGTTGTTTTAATAAACTGGAAGTCTGCCAGTGTTCTCTGAGAAGAGGAAGACAGCATTAATGATAGCACCGTGAAGCTCGTCCTTGTTTGGTCTTCCACTAAATTGGTCATTTTTTCATATTGAAATGGCTACTCAGGCTAGTCAAAAAGCACAGAGTAATAACTGCTGTGATTTGGAAGCAAGAAGCTTTTACAAGTGCCGAAGGTAGCATGTTTTAAATTTTTTTTATGGCACTTAGAGGACAGTGATTAATGAGTTTGTTATCTATCAAAAAGCTTCAGTTTGTGTTATCTATCAAAATGCTTCTCTTATGATGCCTGGTGTGGGACAGGATTTATGGTAAAGAAAAACCTGCCATCCGTTCATAGTATCTAAATCTATCAACTCTACACATTCATGCAAATAATGTTAAATGATAGATCTGTAGCTATCTGGAGATAAATAAATAAATAAAGACAGAGAGACATTTTGAACTGCCAAAACAGTGTTCTTAAAAAAACAGGCATGAAGTTATTTCCTTCCAGCCTCTTGAGCTACTGAGTGTTCTCTTCCTAGCACCGATTTCTCATTAAAACTAAAAAAAGAAATTGCCAATGATCAAGTGACTTTGTTAGTAATGCTCAGTGATTTTTTTTAATTGTTTTATTTTATTTTGTATTTCACTGGAAGTCATCTGTAATATATCTGATAAGGGTCATAGATTTTTATACAGAGAACTCTTAATTGCTCTGCTTTGTTCTCTAGCTCTTAAGCTTTCACAGAGAAACCCTCCTGCACCTTGCATAAAGCACGCTTCTCTCCATCTGTCAGGCAGGGAATTCTCCGTATGAGAGCTGCAAATGCAGGAAGAGGAGAGGAACATATGGCCTGTCTTAGTCCTCCCACCCCTCCCCCTGTTACCTTGTGGTTGCTCCCTCTCATGCATTTACATTTTTTAATCAATTCGTATGATGTTTTATCAATCTTAGAACACTAGCTAGGGATTGCAGACATGCCAGTTTCTGCCATACATTATATCACGGCGATTGCCTGAAAGGAGAGGGCCTGCTTTATGTCTCCCTACCTGGCAGGGAGAGAAGCAGGCTTATTCCTTCTATTTCACAATTAATTTAACCCTCGTGCCTTTGAGATTTATGAGAACATGAAATGGGCATAATAATAGAAGAATTTTTGAACTCCTAGTATCTTGCATATTGCAGCCAATAGAGATTTCTGAGATTAGAACATGTGTTTTTCACAAAAATAGTGTTTGTCACTTGGTATGATTTCTGTTCAGTTTCCCACTCATGTAAAAAGCTGGCTTGCATATCATGCTGTAACCTCAGGTTCACCAATGAGATCAACAGCAGTAACTTGATAAATTTGTGTCCTTCTTCCCCTTTGCCATGTTTGCTCACATCATTGCCAAGTTATCAACCAACACCCACAAAAAGTTCATTATGGAATAGACAGCTTGATTTTTTTTGTTGTACTAAGCACAAACACAAGCAACAGCTCCCTCAGGAAGACAAACATTTGTTTATTTTTTCCAAGATTATTTGATGTAATCAAATTAAGTGACATTATGTCCTTGGGCCTAATTCCAACCACCCATTGGTACAGATGCTTCAATTATTATTAAGGTCAGTGTGAGTTTCATGTTTGGAGATTTATGCTATTAAGGCTCAGAGTGACCGCCAGAAATTTCACAACTTTTTTTTAAGCTATCCATTATGTTTGTTATTCAGTAGAATTAACCTGTTGTGTTGCTAAAATTTGCTCATTTTCAAGCAGTCCAGAAGGTTTGTGGAGGATAATGGAAGTAACTTTTTGACTTGAATACTAGATGTGCCAACCAAGGGTAGTACTCTCCTGGATTTACTGCTCATAGACAAGAAGGAACTGGTTGGGGTTCTTGTCTTAAGGATTTGTTGAAGGGAAGACGGTTACTTCTTTTTTTAAAATCATGACATATTTAAAATAACTTGGCACAATTGTTTGCGGAAATATGTAATTGTTTAACTATGGCAACAAAGTCATCAAATGCAGGGAACTAGTCAAGCATGAGAAAAAAGGGGGAATCCCAACATCATTTCAAGTACCTTTCAATCCTGACCATTCATGACCTTGAACAAATTTAAAAAACAAAAGCTGAAGCCTAGTCACAAGAAATTTGCTTTCAACCCACTTGTGAATTAGTTAGTCAAGCTTAATACATGCCTTAATGGGTGTAATTAAGTCTAACTAGTCTTGGCTACTTTCTCAAATGTGTAATAAAAAGGGTGAAATAACATCCCTAGATGCCCTTTTTTCCTAAGGTGAAGACCAGAAAAGTTCAGAGAGATTAATTATATTATGATAGCAATATTTTTATTGAAGTAGATTTATGTACTGTTGTTGTTCTCTCCCATGCCCTGATAATAGCAGTCGCATTCCCTTCCAGCATTCCTCCTCCTCCACTTTCCATGCTCAGTCATTATCAAATGCCTCCATCTTGTTTAAATAACATGGTACTTAACCCTTGTTTGATGTTGGGAATGTAAGGTTGCTGAAATCACAACTGGGAGGATGTGAGAGTGTGTATGGATATGTATTCAAAACCTTTAACTTAAGAATTATTCACCCAAGTAACAGAGTTGCAGTCAGTGAAACTTGTGGCAAATGTTTTGCTTGAAAGCTCTGACTAAATTAATAATAATTGACCCAATATATTAGAAATTATGCATATAATGTTACTAATGCTGTTTTGTTAGTGTTATATGATATCTAAAATATGGGCTTTTCCAGCGTTAGATGTGTGTCTAGATTTTATAGATTAATTTTAAATCGTGTATTCCATTGTGTACGTAGCAGGTAGGTAAAAAGCATGACGATAAGAAGTATGGATAACTTTGCCTGAACACCATGGAGTGTTTGGCAACTAATCTGGAGAGCAAAGAGTTGGTTGACTTCCATCATTGCTCATGTGGGACTGTTCAGGTTGTCTTGTGAGAGGGAAAGGACGTTTGCTGCTAAGCAAAGCTGTCATTCCAGGACCTTGAGGATGCCGAGCACCAGGAATTGCTCAAAGGACGCAGGGGTGTACAGTCCCCTTCTACAGCCCTTTTCTCTGTCAAATCTCCCTCGTCTTCAAGAGAACAACCTTTTGAGACAGTTGCAGAAGTGACACGATATGATCAAATGTCATGAGAAGCCTGAGCTGAGACCTTGAACATTATAGTGGGCTGGATGGAAATGGAAAGGATTAAATAACCTTGTCAGAAGAGCCAAAGGAAAAGAAATTTATTCCCTTCTAAGAGTGGAACAAAAAAACACCTGAATTGTATGGCTGAGATGAAGGTTGCTTTGCATCATACATTAGTTAAAACCTGGCTTCTGCTTCATGTGGACTCTCATACTTGACTGTTCCATTTTTATCCCATTTCTATTTTCAATTAAAAATGAAAAAGTAAGAAAAAGTAGAGTGCAATAGATTTTGCAAAACAGGTTTTGTGGAGTTTTTGTTTTGCAAAGAACATGAAATGCAAAGAACATGAAATACAAAGAAAGCTCAAGAACAGATTGCAACTGCTATTAGAAAACCTGTAAGGCCACAGCTTGCCATACACACAACAAAAACATTTCACACCAAAGGGGAGCAGAGAAAAGGTGCACTAATGTAGCTTTTACACTCTTCGCTAAATACTCCAATATGAAGGAAAGACCATGATTCCTGACACTGGCCCACTCCCACAGTGCTGTAACTTGCTGGTATTTTTTAGCTTTATGAAATATGTGATGTATGAATGTTTATGAATCTGCACATAAATTGTCTGATGTTTCACAGGCAGGCACATCACTTACAAGGGAAAAATAGAAGTGTTTTCCTCCCTCAGACTTTGCTTCCTTCCCCACTGGCTAAGTTTAAAGAAATCAGATAGGATACCTTCTCCCTGTTGTTTAGCTGTTCATTTTCAATTGCCTGCTTCTCTGCTTGCTACTATTCAAACCTCCTGAACTGATTTATTTTCTGCTGCCTGCAGCTGTGGGTAATGCACCTAGAAGACTTTACTTCTGACAGCTACAAGAGGGTATATCAGAGCTGAAGCAAACAGATCACAAAAGTAAACAGGCACAGAACCCAGCATTTGGGTTCAGTGAATGTGGTCTTCTGACTGACTGTTGAGGTGGGAAGGCAGCTGTTTTCTGAGTCAGACTCTTGTAGGAGAAAAATGCTAAGGAACAGGGAGGAATCAGATGATTAAATAAATAAATATTTGCCTAGTCTCAGAAGCTGGCTAGACTTGTTTGTTTTCTGCTTTTGTTTTCTGCTTTTCCTCACTCTTTGAAACACTGTTTTACTCCTGATGAACTCTTCATTGGAGGAAACTCAATATGCATTCTGCATCATTTGCTAGAACATTTCAGCCATTGCGTTAGTTAGGGTGGGGGTTATTATAATGTGGAGGCTGCAAAAGAACATGGAGTAAATACTATTTTCCTGGCATGCTTTTAGTTAATTGCTGATAATTTATATAGGTCTGGCCAGTGCACGTGAAGAAAATAATTATCCTTAACAATTCTGAGAAAGTTCTTAAGTAAGTATGAGAGCATATGTGAAGACCAGTTGTGGTTAGCTCACTAACATGGGATCTCAGAGTCCTATTTTGAGTCCTTTCTTTTACCCTATACAGTGTGTGATACTCAGCAAGTCACTAAATCTTCATTACCATCTGAGAAATCACTGAGCTGAGATTAGAGAAAGTAGAAAGGTCTCTAGGAAAGAGTTCAGTGTGAACCCCACCTAAAAGGGGGCTGCACAGCTCAGGTTGTTCCCCACACTGCCACATTGTTACTGGCTTGGTCTCTATTAGTAGTGCTTCCTAATGCAGTGTAGATGTGTCTTCATTGCTGTCTGCCACGTAACACAATCACCGAATCACAGAATCATTAAGGTTGGAACAGCCCTGTAAGATCATCAAGTCCAACCATCAACCCAACACCACCATGCCCACTAAACCATGTCCCCAGTGCCATGTCCACACGTTACTTGAACACCTCCAGGGATGGTGACTCCACCACTTCCCTGGGCAGCCTGTTCCAGTGTCTCACCACTCTCTCAGTAAAGAACTTTTTCCTAATATCCAGCCTGAACATCCCCAGGCACAACTTGAGGCCATTTCCTCTTGTCCTGTCACTCGTCACTTGGGAGAAGAGACCAACACCCACCTCTCTGCAACCTCCTTTCAGGTAATTGTAGAGAGCGGTAAGGTCTCCCCTCAGCCTCCTCTTCTCCAGACTGAACAACCCCAGTGCCCTCATCATACTTGCTCTCCAGACCCCTCATCAGCTTCGTTGCCCTTCTCTGGACACGCTCCATGTGTGTAAGGTGGAAATCCTGACAGATGCACTAGGTAGTAATGACATTTGCCTCTATTTCATCTTCCACTGCATGCTTCTTTCCAGAAAAATATGGTTTCTGCTTCTTCTCATTCACTTACCTATCAGTTTGGCATTAGCACAGCAGGGCAGATTTCTCACTCCTCAGTGTCTCAGTTCATAATGACGATGACTGTTCTTCACTGGAATGAAATTTTCCCTCCTTTCCCATGGCATGAAGAACAAGAACTTACCCTGAGGGAGAAAATTAGGCCATTTTGGAGCGATTGAGCCTAAGCCAGCTCTGTGTGCGATAACAGTTGGAGTTACTGGAGGGACTGCTGAAGCTTGTGACAGACAGAGGGACAGACAGAAGCAGCATCACGTTCGCAGGCCCTAGTAGACATGGGAGACTTCAAACACCCCAATATCTGAAGGAAGAGCAATACAACAGGGCATAAGCAATCCAGGAGGTTCTGAAGTGCATTGACAACAATGTCCTGACCCAAGAGATAAATAAGTCAACAAGGACCCATGCTGTGCTGAACCTCATACACATGAACCAGGACTCATTGGAGCTGTGAAGGTCAAAGGTAGTGACCACAAGATGGTGGAGTTCAGGATCCTGAGAAAAGGGAATAGGGCAAAAAGCAAGATCACAACACTGGACTTTGGGAGAGCAAACTTTGGCCTCTTCAAAGATCTGCTTGGTAGAGTCCCATGGGATAAGGCCCTGGAGGGAAGAGGAGCTCGAGAAAGCTGGTTAATATTCAAGGACCACCTCCTCCAAACTCAAGAGCAGCCTATCCTAATGAGCAGGAAGTCAGGCAAAAATGCCAGAAGGCCTGCGTGGGTGAACAAGGAGATCCTGGCAAAACTCAAACACAAAAAGGAAGCCTACAGAAGATGGAAGCAGGGACAGGTAACCTGGGAGGGATACAGAGACATGGTCTGAAATGCAGGGAAAAGATTAGGAAAGCCAAAGCCCAACTGGAATTGAATCTTGCCAGAGGTGTCAAAAACAAGAAGAAGGTCTTCTGTAAGTACATAGCTGACAAAAGGAGAGCCAGGGAAAATGTGGGCCCACTGCTGAATGAGAAGGGGGACCTGGTGACACAGGACACTGAAAAGGCCGAGGTACGGAATGCCTTCTTCACGTCTGTCTTTACTAGCAAAACCAGCCTTCAGGAATCCCAGGCCCCAGGGACCTGGGAAAGTCTGGAGCAAGGAAGACATAACCTTAGAGGACCAGGTCAGGGAATTCTTAAGCATATTGGACATATATAAGTCCATGGGCCCTGATGAGATGCACCCACACGTGCTGAGGGAGCTGGCAGATGTCACTGCAAGGCCACTCTTGAAAATTTTCATGAGTCACGGTGACTGGGAGAAGAGCCTGAAGCCTGTAGGATGTCACTCCTATCTTCAAGAAAGGCAAGAAGGAGGACCCAGGGAGCTACAGGCTAGTCAGCCTTACCTCAATCCCTCGGAAAGTGATGGAGCACCTAATCCCAGGCACATTAAGGACAAGAAAATTAACTCAATAAACTTCTATGATGAAATGGCTGGCCTGGTAGACGAGGGGAGAAGAGTGTATATTGTTAACCTGGCCTTCAGTAAGGCTTTCAACACTGTCTTCCAGAAGATCCTCAGAGAGTAGGATGTATGGGCTGAAGGAGCAGGCAGTGAGGTGGATTGAAAACTGGCTGAATGGCTTGGCTCAAAGGGTGATGATCAGTGGCACAAAGTCTAGTTGGAGGCCAGTGACTAATGGCCCCAGGGGTCAATACTGTGTTTAGTTCTGTTTGACATCTTCATTAATGATCTGGTCCACTGCTGGGCTCCCCGGTACAGAAGAGAGATGGACAGATCAGAGAGAGTCCAATGAAGAGCCACAAAGATGATGAAGGGACTGGAGCACCTCTCCTAGGAGGAAAGGCTGAGAGAGCTGGGACTGTTCAGCCTAGAGAAGAGAAGGCTCAGGGGGTTCTCATCAATATCTATAAATACCTCAAGGGAGGGCATAATGGTAACAACAGACAAGGAGAAGGCTGAGGTGCTCAACAACTTTTTTGCCTCAGACTTCACTGGCAATCTCTCTTCTCACATCTCTCCAGTGGATGGACCTCAAGGCAGGGACTGGGGGAGCAAGGTACCTCCCCCCTGTAAAAGAAGATCAGGTTTGTGACCACCTGAGGAACCTGAACATACATAAGTCTATGGGACCTGATGAGATGCATCCCAGAGTCCCGAGGGAATTGGCTGATGTAGTTGCCAAGCCACTCTCCATGATATTTGAAAAGTCATGGCAGTCATGGAACTACCAACCTGTCAGCCTCATCTCTGTGCCTGGGAAGATCATGGAACACACCCTCCTAGAAGCTATGCTAAGGCACATGGAGGACAGGGAGGTGATTTGACACAGCCAGGGCAAGTCTTGCCTGACCAGCCTAGTGGCCTTCTATGGTGGAGTGACTGTATCAGTGGACAAGGGAAGAGCTACAGATGTCATCTATCTGTATTTCTGTAAGGCCTTTGACACAGTTCCCCGCAACATTCTTCTCTCTAAATTGGAGAGATACAGATTTGATGGATGGACTGTTTGCTGGAGAGGGAATTGGCTAGATGGTCGCATTCAGAGAGTACTAGTCAACAGCTCGATGTCCAGATGAGTGGTGTTCCTCAGGGATCTGTACTGGGATTGGTACTGTTTAATATGTTCATCAATGACAGACAGTGGCATCTAGTGCCATTCAGAGGGACCTGGACAAGCTCAAGAAGTGGGCCCATGTGAACCTCATGAGGTTCAATAAGACCAAGTGCAAGGTCCTGCACCTGGGTTGGGGCAAATGCTGGTATCAATACAGGCTGGGGCATGAAGAGATTGAGAGCAGCCCTGCAGAGAAGGACTTGGGGGTACTGGTGGACAAAAAGCTAGACATGAGCTGGCAATGTGCACTCGCAGCCCAAACCAACCCTATCCTGGGCTTCCTCAAAAGAAGCGTGGCCAGCAGGTTGTGGGAGGTGATTCTGCCCCTCTACTCTGCGCTGGTGAGACCCCACCTGGAGTACTGTGTCCAGCTCTGGGGACCCCAATACAGGAAAGACACAGACCTGTTGGGGTGGGTCCAGAGGAGGGCCACAAAAATGATCAGAGGAATGGAACATCTCTCCTATGAGGAAAGGCTGTGAGAGTTGGGGTTGTTTAGCCTGGAGCAGAAAAGGCTCCAGGGAGACCTCATTGCAGCCTTTCCATACTTAAAGGGGGCTTATAAGAAAGATGGGGACAGACTTCTTAATAGACCCTGTAGTGACAGGACAAGGGGTAATGGTTTTAAACTAAAAGAGGATAGATTCAGACAAGATACAAGGAAGAAATTTTTTATGATGAGGGAGGTGAAACACTGGAACCGGTTGCCCAGAGAGGTTGTAGATGCCCCATCCCTGGAAACATTCAAGGTCAGGTTGGATGGGGCTTTGAGGAACCTGATCTAGTGGAAGATGTCCTTGCTCATTGCAGGGGGGTTGGACTATGTGATCTTTGAAGGTCCTTTCCAACCGAAACCATTCTATGATTCTATGGAAGGACAATGGAGCCAGGCTCTTTTCGGTGGTGCCCGATGACAGGGCAAGAGGCAATGGGCACAAACTGAAACACAAGAGGTTTCCTCCGAACATCAGGAACCACTTTTTCACTTTGAGGGTAACCAAGTGCTGGAGCAGGTTACCCAGAGAATTTACGAGGTCTCTATCCTTAGAGATATTCAAAAGCCATCTGGACATGGTCCTGGGCAACTGGTTCTAGGTGGCCCTGCTTGAGCGGGGAGGTTGGGCCAAATGACCCTCAGAGGTCCCTCCCAACAACAACCGTTCTGTGATTCTGTAAGTGCAGCAGCTGTAATTATCTTTTCTTCTCAAAATGCCTCCTTTGTAAATTAGTAAAACCAATTTAATAGAAATAGAAGGCCGTAATATCATATTTGCAACTGACACACAGCTGTAATTTTGCAAGCAGGTATGGTACTTGTGCTCCATATGTGTATTTCTAGCAAGCGGCAATCATGCAATCAAACACAGTTTGAGAAAGATTTTATCCATTTATGGCTTGCTATTTATACTGAGCTATTTTGAAATTCTAAATTCAAGCTTAATATATAAGATATTTTAAATAATTGATAATGTACTTAAATAATTAATCACTGGAAAGATACTTTTTCACAGAGATGGTGCATCTATTTACATTCCACAGTGCTTGAGGAAAGATGGTAGTTGCCTTTGAATTACTACAGTAATTGTCTGTGGTGAATTGCAGGAAGCTTCACAGAAGCAAATAGCATTAAAAGGTGTCCTCCACTGATTCAGTGTGAGTGAGTAACATGGAGCACCACTGTCAGAGTTGAAAGGTGTACATTAGGGCATAGGCACTGAAGATGCACCTCTCTTCTTCCATTGATGGAGCAACGAATTAGCCATTGGGGAAATCATCTGAAGAAGGGAAGTCTCACCTCACCTTCTTTCCCCCATCCTCAGCTTGGAAATACTTTTTGTTCATAAATACTTTCTTATTCTTCAGGTGCTGAAAGTCTAGTTGATAGCAAGGAGGTCTCCAGTGTGGGCTTACAGCTGTGATGGTGTCTGGGTTCCTCTGGGTTCCCGGGAGAGATGTAGCTGGGTAGCCAGTGTTGTTGCCCAGATGTAAATGAAAACTGGAATTTCAGTTTGGATGTAGGATGACTCTTGAATCTTGAAATCTGATTTCTCAGCAGATAACCTCTGCAATATCAAAAAGACAAATAGGTTGGGGGTGTGTTAAGGCATGAGGTAAGGTTTGTTGTGAGAGGCTTGTTATCATGCACAAGCCATTGCCACTGCATAGAGAAAATACTGCCTCTTAAAATCCATCCTACACTAGTCATTTATGCTTTTATCTGTTCCACTCAAAGGAATACATCTGAAAATCTACCAAATTCACTGTAATTGAAGCAAAGAGTGTCTACAAATTCCTATTTCATTCAAGAAAATGAGGAAGTAGAAGATCGGTGCCATCCAGCTTTGTTTAAGTCCAGAGACTTTTGTGACTTTTTTACTTTGCAAATTTCTATTGATACTACACCATTGGATGAACTAATATAATCTGCATGTGAAGTAGCATTAAATTCAGAATTAAGTTTCCATAGTTCTGGGCATGCATGTATTAAGTATCCAAATGCTGTGGTTTGTTACTGACTCCTTAAGCGTCTTTTGAGGCAAACAGCACACCAAAATGGTGTCCACAATTTCACTCATGAGACGTGAAAACAGAGCAATATTCTCCTTTAGGCTCATTTTTATTCTGTTGTGTCAATTTATTTCTGTAGCTGTTGAACTTAATCGTCTATTTCCTGTATTGTTTACTATTTGTAGAAATAGATCTGAACTAGTTCATATACATAAAAGTGCTTACAGATTGGTTGTTACATGAGTTTCAGAAGCCACATACAAAAAATGTTTGTGCAAAAGAAAAGTTATTGGAGATTGTTACTGTGCCATGTATGCTCTAACATTTTCCTTTTTTACTGATGCCTCTCTTCTTTCAAAAAACCTTATCAGGTATACTTCCACTAAGAAATTGTTAAAAATCCCAAGAAAGTGTCTCATTTTTTGCTATAGTAAAGCCTAGCAGGATTAGACTTTTCTCATCTTCCATTTCCTATCAGTGTTCTAAAACATATTCAGTTTATATCAGCTATTCTCTCAGCCATTACAGGGGAATTCTCATATGTGCTTGCATTAGTTATTTTGGACTGTATTGGTTTTTTGGGTTTTTTTTAAATAGTGGTTCAAAATATGTTGGAAATAACGTTCAACAAGATGAGCCAAAAGTACAGTTTTATGTGAAATAAAAAGTAAAGTTACCATTCCTAATCTGAAAAAAAAAACAAAAACAAAAAACACCACATTAAAAATCCACCCCAAATATAATGGGGTAATATGGAATTAAATTGTTTCAGGTATTTGTGTTGCTCTTCCATTGCTGAATGGTGGTTCTATCCTACAGAGACATCACTCCAGTACTCCCAATTAGTTTCAAAATTAATCCTGTCTTACTAAAAGTATTTCTTTTACCACATTTCCCATAATCTGAAACATCCACTCCTGCATAATGTATTTATGCTTGTGATTTACTGTAGCCTTAAAGATACAGTAGCGTAATGTAGGAAGCACACTGCCAGTTGACTTAGCATCAGATATGTTTCAAATAAATGTATGATCTGCTGCCTTTTATCATTTGTTTTACATGCAGAGCTGAAGATAACTGCTTAAAAGAATGATCAGCTGCATTTTTCACCTTAAACCAGCTGGATTCCTTACAATGACAGTAATGTCTGTGTTGAAGGCGTTGGACCTTGACTGTTGACCTGATACAAGGATAATAGGTATGTTTTTAATCATCACTTGTCTTCCCTAGCTCAATGGACTCTAAACCGATGTGTCAATATCATGCTCCATAAGGACAGAACTGGCTCTACCTCACTTTATGGTCTTATACTCCTAACAAATAAACCACCTGATTCTGTCACCGTTTTAGGTGACAAATATATATATATAACACTATATATTCCTTGTAGATGTAAAGTACAAATTCAAATGTTCTTCTGTCTGTTAGAACAATTACAGAGGGAACTTGGAAGGCTGCCAAATTCCTGGTAATTGGGGAGGGAGGGGAATGTTCTCTAACTCAGATGGGCAACGGAAGGTAACTTCCATGCCCTTTACCTATAAATATTTATGAAATTGTCTCACAAGAAGAGAGGTGAGAGTGGGAGGAGAAGGCGGCCCTCATAGTTTATAAGAATTCTTTTGAAGTTTGAAAAAGATAGCCCCTGTTATGTGATACCTCAGCATTCATGCCCCCGGTGAAAATGATCTTATGATGCAGGATACAATTTCTGCAGGGGTCTGTTGGATGCAATTCACAACAGTCTAGAAACACCCTATAAATCCTGTCATTAAAACCAGCTGGGACTTATTAGGAGAGCAATTGTGAAGGAGAATTCACCTTCAATAAGGATGAAGGAGGAATTGTCAGGATTGCCTACAGGGTCTGTCTACCTAAACTTGTATGAAACATCTCCACCCCCTCTCTTTTCCATTTTCCATTTCAATTATATTGAAAACTGGGGGGGGGGGGGAGGGCGGGGGGAGGAGAAAAGAAAAGGTCACACAGAAAAAATGCTCTAGACATTCTATCCCTTTCTTTTTCTGCCTAAAGTTGGCCTATGCCAAAGTACCTTGCTACAAGTAAATTTACATGAACATAGACGCTAACTGTAAAGGCATGTTCCTATAAAACAAATAAATTCAAGCTGATATTAGGTATTTCTAGATCAAAAAAGTAGACTTTCTTGTGATTTTCAACTGGGGAGAGCATGGTTCAAAGGAAATTAATTTGGGTAAACGTGCATTTACAAACAAATTTAAGGCTGGTTTTCACAACCTCTGAGATCTACAAATTCCAGCAGACAGTCTCTTGTGAAACAGTTTTCTCAGGAGAATCCAGGTGTGTTCTACTATAGCGCATAGTATCAAATGAGCAACTGCTTTCATGGCTGAGTAGGTACTTTCTATAAAGAAAGACTCTTTTTCTCACAAATCTGCTCTGTGTTTGTGAAATATGACACTACTATCAATTTTAGAACAGAGAAAACCCACAGAAGCACACAAGCTCAAACACGATAACTGGCAGATCTTAATCCTAATCCTATTCCTAATCAGTAAAGCACTTCTGACTTGCAGTTGAATTGAGATTTTCAGCTGAAGCAAAAAACCCCATTTCCTTGATTATATTCTTTTCTCCTAGAGCCAGTCTGTCTGGAAGGGTTCTTCCACCACTCATGATAAGCTGTTATTGGGGAACACAGGTTAAAAGTCTGAAAAGTTGGAGTGGAAATTTCAGTGACAGGTTCTGCCTTTCGCAATGGAGAGGGGACGTGTTCAGAGGGGTTGCAGGTGAAGCAATTAATGTCAATCAGCAGTTCTGGCATATCTAGGAGAGAGGTGTATTGGGACCTCCTTACTCTGCAGGTGATGACCTGGGGTGTCTCCAGAACTTCTTCATAAGAAAGCAGATATGCATATGAAAAGCTTGACCTGACACACCTACAGTCAGACTGTCCAAGCAAGGAAGGCCTTGCTAGTCCAAAAAGAAGTTGCTGCTGCAGCTGTATAACAGCCGAGAAAGAGCTGACGGATGTGTTTTGAGCTAACCATGATAGCAATTAAAAAACAAAGAGCAATTGTCAGCGCTATGAAGGTGGTTTTTAAAAATTCATTATTGCTCTTTATCTATGGACATATCTAAATTCTGAAAACAACCTGGCAGATTCACAGCGAATGGTGTTCTTAAACTGCTACAGGCACTGGATAACCAGTTTTAGCTAAAACAACTGCAGGTTTGTGATAGTGGAAATACTGATTGTGACTGAAATAGCCAGGCAGATTGTCTGCAGTTACACAGGGAACAGATCTGTTGATTGGTGAGGTGAAGGACCACCCAGAGCAAACTGAAAAGAGCAAAAGAAAAAAATTGCCATCTGGAGACTGAACATCCTATCAGGTAAGCAGAGAGCTATTGAGATACACGGAGAGCCCTTGCAAATTTACGCTGCTTGGAAATCTGACTGAAGAGCTAAATTTTCCCTTGTTCCCATTCAGATATGCTGAGCAGTTAGTGGTTGTAGAGATCTACAAAACGCTTGTGGATTGTGTTAATGTACCTTTTGTTCTTGGTTTGTTCCTTATGTTGAAACTAAACAATACTTTTCTTTGAAAAAGCTGATTAATCACAACAGTTAAAGTAAAATACTACATGTTGAAGAAAGAAATACACCAAAGAGAAGGTGAATAGTAGATTTCAAACGAGAACCTGAAAAAATGGCACTCAGAAAGATTAGCAAGGGTCAAAGATGTAGCTGGGGCAGTGTGGTGAGCAGGTGAAGCTTTCCAGTAGAACTCGGAGTAAAACAAAGACATCTGCATCATGTGCAAGATGCCTAACCATGTCCCTTCTCAAAACCAGGCAGAGGCTAAATGGGACATACTCAGAATATACCCCAAGTCAAACTCTTAAGCCCACCTTGTTGCAGAAAGTCTCTTGTAATCATGAAATCCTTCCTAGAGCTGAAGATGCCACACAGAGATAGGTTTGCTGAACCAGTACATTTCTAGAACCAGTTTTTGGTACTTGCCATTTTCTGAAAAAAGTTTCACCAACAGATTTCATCTGGGCCAAGCTGTGACCTCCACCAAGGAGGAGTCCTTGCAAGAAGCTGTGCTATTTCCTGAACAAGTTCTGTGGGCAGAAGGGAAGACCCTCACTGCTTTCACAAGAACTAATGTAGGTGTGATTTTTGTGTGTGTGTAAATATGCAGAATCCAAAGAGTTGCCCTTTCTGTGAGACTGAAAATAAGCTCCCTCTCCTTGAAATATATTTACAGTTCCTGCATAAATAACATGAAGCCTGTTCACTTAAAGATGAGTTATAGTTATGTGCTGTAAATTGTATTTCTGTGATGATAAAGGGAGTTTGTAGTTCTTGCTGTACAGTAAAAAAGCTCTTTTTTAAAAAAAAAATAATTAGATCTAAAAAAATAAATGCTCTGGACTGACTCCATCCTTTTTACCTTTGATTTATTTGGAGAATGAAGTGATGAACTATGAACCTCTTAGCTAGTTCTAATTTTGCCTCTGGAATGCCTCTGCCCATTGTAAATTAATGTTGTTGTGTGTTAGGCACAAATACAGCTCTATCCATTTCAGCCTGTTTTACTGCCATCTTTCACTACAAAGGAGAACAAGGTTGGGAATTTCCAGTTTTCATCCATTGCTTTTTCAGTCAATTCTGCCTTTCTCATTGTCCACAATGCTTGCTCTCAAATCAGTGATTGTGTTCATTTACTGACAAACCGCAGTTTACAGTAAAAATCATCCTAGGGTAACATTATCTGAAGCACATGTACTGAGTGACTGAGTAGAAGTTGTCACAATGGATTATTCAAGACCATACTTTCCAAAACCTGCATATATCACAAAAAGACCAAACCAACTAGGAAGACTTTTTTTTTTTTTTTTTTCAGGATCCTTATCAGCTATCATCTAGGCTGAAAAGAATGAAATGGGAACGGTTCGAAACATATTGAAATCACTTTTATCCACTGCAAATTAATTTTTTACCGCACAGAATGGCTTCAGAATTAGACAAGCACAAAGGTGATCTTTACAATTTTTCTTTCTAACCTGTATTCTATCCAAGTCTGCCTTTGTGTATGTTTGCACAATTTTATTAGGCTTTATTGAAGCGTCTAACATGGATTAGGTCCTGCTTCCACCTGAGTCCAAATAGTCACACCAACTTCAGAATTTGCCTAAGCTTCAGATTTTCATGTATTCTTTTCAAATATTGACACGTTTATACTCCATTTCAAATAAGAAAGTAAAAGAGTTCCTTAACCCTTAGCAAAAGTGATTGCTTTTTTTTATTTAAAAAAGTCTTACACCTAATAACTGGATTTTGCTCCTCAGTTGTTTTCTGACTGTTTTTAGCACCAGATACATCAGAGACATAGTGCAGCATGAGCTGGTTTTGTAAACCAAGCAACCTTTTCTTCTAATTGTGGCAGAGTTATACGAGAGGAATTTTAAACAAGAGCATTTCCAGCGGCTAGATAAGCAAGTATCTTGCTGAGAAAGATGGAAGACTCATGGTAATTCCTCTGCCAGAAAGCAATGGAAAATAAGAGCTGTCATCTAGAAAATGACAAAGCCATTTCTAGTCCCTGTAGATTAGCACTCTATCTTTCGCTGAACAAATATGCTGTTAAAGGTGTTGGCCTGTAAACCAAACACAGAAAAATGTCACACTGGTATCAGAGTGGAACTATTAATCTGTGTTTGAAAGGTAATATAACTATTAAATTGTTTTTATTAGGGGTGAGCCTTCCTAGAAACTCTTTTCTTAAAGAGGTAGGCAAAACACTAAACTGCTATAAACGAAATGCTTCTTTTCCAAAGAGCTTGCAAACTAAACAGGTATGAGGTGGTCCAGGGGCGTGCAGAATCTTGTCCCAGTGTTGATTAGGTCAGTGGCAGAACTAGAGATAAAGCATAAATTTCACCAGCTCCCAGTCTAGTGACCTATTCACTTGACCACATGGGCTGACAAGTGATGACACTGAGTCACACACAAAATCATTTGAAATATCCTCTCTAATTCCTCTGTATCTTTCTTTTGTACATCTTTTTTCACCTGAAATTCTGTCTGCCTCTAGCTGGGTAAGACTTTACCACTGCCCTTCTAATATCACTTTTTTCTCTCTCTCATTTTCCTGCTAAGCTGCTTACTAAACAGAATGCTATATGCAGCCAGTCTCAGAGATTAGCTGTCTATAAAGCTTTTTTAAGTGATTCCCCTCCCCCTTCCTCCTATCTTTTGGTCAAAAATATATAGTTTCTACCTGATTATGGCTGGCCTTTGCTCAACCTTTTGTGCAGAGCTGATTTAGATTTTCCAGCTCAGTCACAGCAGGAAAGATAAACCCTGAACCACATGATGATGTTGGCAGTGTCAGACAGTGGAAATGAAGTCTCCAGGGGATACCAATTGACATTTCAACACTTTGGCTGCCAAAGAACGGGCTTGCACAAAAAAAAAGTTACAGGGGAAAAAAAATGTTAAAAGCCCTGAAAGTTTAAAGCACAGTGAAAAAACTAACATGCATTTGTAAATGGAAAGTGAGCGTCTTTTTTACTTTATGTGTGTCTTTACGTATCAGATGGAGACTGACCTTAGATACCTCCTGCCCTACAAAAATACCATTTTAAGTTCCCAGGAGTTATAAGTAACTCAGGCATACTTTAAGAAGTGAAGAGTTATATTTAAAGTGGGACTATAATTGTTTTGTTCTGGTAGGAATTACAAGGACGCAGAGCTCCCTTACGAATGTAATTCTTCTGTGAGTTTTATCATGCAGTAGGCCTAATCTTTTTTCTGTTTTACTCCTGACTTACACCAACACAGCTCCATGGCCTTGGTTAATTCCTATTCATACAAGTGGCAACCAAGAATCTTCCTGAATTTTCTGACAAAATTTTTTTCTCATCCAACTCCTGCATTTTAATTTTTCTTCAAGTTTTAATTTATGTTTCTTTTTCCTTAATTAAAAAAAAAAGGTGTGAGAAAACAGAAGAGCATATTCAAGTTGTACTAAAACCTCTGATTTCTCCCACTCCCTTTTTCTTTCTCTTTCTTCTTTCTTTTCAATGACATTTCCTATGATGAGCACTCAGAAAGAATAGCTATTGCCTCTCTTGTCAGTTTTGTTTTGTCAGCTCTGAATGCTGGGTCTTGCTTTGCCATTTTCAAGGTCTCTTTCAATCCCTTGAACACAGCTGGCGCTTCAATCAAGAGCTCACACCGTGAAGAAGCTGGCAGTTGATCCCCAGCCAACTATGTGGAAGATATATAATATATTTCACAGTACACAGTGGAATACCCTTTTCATTTCATCATTGAGAGACACTGCTTCACTCAGGAGTTCTTCTATACAAAAATATTAATAATGTCCCGTTCTCCTCAGGGATGTGAACATTTGGGGTTTGAACTCCAGCGACCCTTGCTTGTCAGGTTGATGTGACTTTAACAAATTCAGTAAAGGAAGCCTTTTTGTGCCTTGGTTTATGGTTTTGTTAGCTTCACTTTTGAGAATATTTTTTAATCACTTCTTGGAAGAAGTTGTGTGAATTGAAGGCTGCGAAGAGACTTTGTGGATACCCAAACATCACAGAATTGCATAGTTGAACTGTGCTATAGAAGGAATGCCAATAGATCTGAATACTCTCACCTTTGTTTTCATTAATTACATTTCAGTTATCAAAGACACAACTGAACACTCTTGCTTTTTCTTTTGTTATGTGTTTACTCTTTAGTGTATTAGTTGATGCAGTTAGAAATTGTCACACAAAATTCCCCCTAGCTTAAGTAAAGATTGCAGTGTGAGTGCAAATCTGGGAATGTTGCAAGAATTTTTGCACCAAGTCCTCCCTTTAGAGGGGAAAAATCGGCTGTGAGTGAAGCACGAGGAGCAGGACTCACAGCAAGCAGGGCTGATGTCTAAGCATGGCTTGTGAACCACTGCGTTTTGCAAGCCATTGTTTTGATTATGGAAAAAGGGATTGCAAAAGCCAGTGTGTGCACAGGAAACCTGAGAACAAGTCTATCTCTTCTAAGCTAGAGAGGATCTCTGTGGTACTACCTGCTGTGTTAGTCTGGTCCTGCAAAGCATGTGATTCTCTAAGACGATTGAGAGTCTTTAGTTGCTATTAGCCTTGTTGAACTAGGATCTTAGCACTCAAGCAAGAGAGTTCATTCAGTTCTGCTTTCCTCTTATGCAGTGAGTTAAAGGAGTTCTGTGAAGCACTTTCTTTCTTGATTTACATGTACAATCTAAAGTAATGTGCTTATTAGCATATTTGCTTTTAAAATGTGCACATTTTAAAGCCAGTTGGAATATGTTAGAAATGCTCATAAAAGAGAAACGTTCACCCTCTTTTTATATAGGGTGTACGTATTCATTCTTACAATTCCTTATTTTAGGATCAGGGAAAACAAAGACACTGGGGGCTCTTAGAATTGTAAAGAATATATTGAAAAGAAAACAACCATCTGAGTGTGAAAAATCTGAAGCCCATTTAGAAATGAGTTTGGGGAACCCTGCATTTTTGCTTCAAACACAGAAAACCTGCCAGATGGAGCCCATTTCCAGCAACGCCTGAAGTGAGTGGAATGTACAATATTTACAGAAAACTGGCTGCTTAAGTGGTTTGGTGTGCTCATAGGACATTTTTTTCTTCTCTTTAATTTTTTATATTCTCTCCATTTCTCCACTCCATCTTTCCCTTGCATGAAATTACAATCACGTCTAGTTTAGCAAGTTAAGATGTCAGTGTGGGTTTCCTTTCTACAAAGGAGACATGCCACTGTCAGCGACTGATCTAGTAGCAGTCACACTGGCCTGATAGCTGAAAGCTGTTCAGAGCTGTTCTTGGGCTTTTCCCTTTCTTCTTCACCTCTTCAAAGTAAATCCTACCTTGTCTGGGGAACAGCTCTTCTCCTTATCTTAATACCCAGATGCTCCTTGTAAACAAATTGCTTTTGTCTTAGACAATTCAGTTTGCAAATTTTCCAAATACTACTTCCAAATATTAGTTCAACATTAAGTGAAACACACTGCACATGTTTTACAAAGGCTTAAATGCAGCACTCTAGCCAACATTTGTAAGGGTAAAATGCTCTATCACCATAGTAAGATTCGGTCAGTCTGGGAATGCTTTCAATATAGCTAATGAATTTATATGCATAATTTTGCAATTACTTGACCTGAGGGGAGACAGTTCCCATCTTTAATTTCTATAATTTTATTTTAAACATAACAATTCATCCTGTGTATTCAGTTATGTATTTAATTCATACTGAAAAGATACACTACCTATATTTAAACAACTTGATATGTTTGCATGGAACAAATATTTTGGTTGTTATACAGATTTGTGGTGAATCATAGTAAATTAAAAGAAAAGATCCACTTTTTCTAATTCCGTACCCACAGCTGACATGAATGGAGAATTCTGACTGAGTAGGACTTACAGATGCCTCATTTCCAGGCATTTTAAACTTCAGTTTTTAAATAGCCAATAGCTGAAACACCTTATCTTAAAAATAATAGCTTTCCTGAGAATTTAATTAGGTCATCTACAGGGGTTATCTTTGGCACTCTGAAATTAGCTTTGTTGCAGACACTTGGGAGGACAATTAGGACCGATCTTATTAGCACTGAAGGTTAAAGCTCCAGTACTGACTTGTATCAGGATATAATCTTTCATGCTTCACAGCTCTAGTTTTCACAATGAGCTGCAGTGGAAACAGTAGAGGGGGGAAGGGAAAAGGGCAGACCTGAAAAAGCTAAATAAATATCCAGTTTATGGAAGTTCCTTCAGGATTTTTATTCAATGAACCTGATAAATATGACACAGAAGAAGAAAAAAGGCTGGTGGGGATTGGTGTACTGCAATTAGATCCAAC
This sequence comes from Gavia stellata, assembly GCF_030936135.1. Lineage (NCBI taxonomy): Eukaryota > Metazoa > Chordata > Aves > Gaviiformes > Gaviidae > Gavia > Gavia stellata. The sequence goes on from NC_082637.1 coordinate 67,685,760, forward strand.
AAATTCTCTTAACTGAATCCTAAAATGATGCTTAAAGAACAGGGTATTTATATGATGAAGTACATCCTTTTTTTTTTGTGGAGGAATGTTAAATATAAACAGCATTAAGAATTCTTGTGGTAATCAGATACATTTGCTCAGAATGAAATTGTTTCATTTTCGTTTTGGTTGGGAAATACCATGCTTTGACAGCTGTACTGATATTAAGCATGAAAGTCATGAGAATGAGTTTGTGCTCACATGGTAACTACGGAATAGATTTCACATGTCATAATCCCTACTTAGAAATACACATTATATTATGCAGTTGTTGAACATGGTCTGTTTCTAGATTCAACATAATCAATTATTCATAAAGTTTTTTGTTTCAGTATTATACAAACCGCATTTTCCTGTGATAAAAGGAAGTCGTTGTATCGTGCTTGCTGGCTATACATAGCCTTTTTTCATAGGAAGCCTCCTTCCCACATGCATTGTGCAATAGCAAGTAAAATGACCCTCCAGGGTCATGGGATAACACTCATGGGTTGCTGCTTGCTATTTTTTTTCTTTTTTCTTTTCTTTTTTTTTTTAAGTGGCACCTGCTGTTTGGTTCTCAATATAAATAGAGAGTGCTTGCAGCAAATCACAGATGTTTTACACACTGGAAAATGGACAGGAAGCAATCACTAAAAGAAAAGCAGAAGCAGTGGGGGAGAGCAAAGGAGGAGAGAAAAGAAACTTTGCTTTACATTTTCTTGGCATTTTCTTGCTTAGCAGTGATCTGGTGCTCTACTGCTGTTAGTTTTTAGTTAAAACCTTGCTTAGCACATGCAGGATTACTTTGCTGTTGTTATACTCTCCCGTCATGAACATCAAGCCAATCGATAATTGGTTTTCCTGTGGAGATGTGGGAAGCGGGCAATGCTTGTTTGGTTTTCTTTTTAATGAATTAATTAAAAAAAAATACAATAATGCAATGAAAACTCCTTGTATTTCTAGCTATCTCATTGTTCTTAAACCTCTCTTCATACAGTTATATCTGATTGAATTATATTTGTGTAGAATGAAGAAAAACAGCAGGCTGTGGAGATCTATTTGAAAGGCAACCAACAGCTTTTCTGAGCAAGAGGAGAAAACACTTTGTGAGCTGCCCTTTCAGACAATATATTACTTTTATTTTGTGTAAAACCTTCTCTAGTCCCTTCCCAGACTCTCATAGTTCTTCCATGCAAATTCAGTGTATATCAGCTTTGGATATAGTATGGATATGAATCACAGGAAGGAGAAAGAAAGCTTGAATGAAAAAATGATGCTCTGTCATTTTAAGAATGTTGTTTTTAAGATGTACTGAAAGCTGCAGACACATGGACATGCCCTCTGATACTGTAGGGCAGAACTTCTCATCAAACAGTTTTTCCAGTGGTGATAGGATCTTATTAGTTATGTTAACTTTGTTAAGGAGTGCCAGAGATTGAATTATTATGAATAGAAAACCAAATGATACAGAAATAACAGTTAAACTTTATAACTGCTTTTTTTGTGGGTTTTTTTTGCTGGTTGGGGGGGTGTTGGTTTGTTTGGGCTTTTTTTTTACTTTATATTCTAAACATTGCATTGTCATTTCAAAAGAATTGAAGTATAATTACTCTGAACTTCTTGTGGAGCTTATCCTATTTACATGGGGATCCTGTGTCTCGGTCAAGCTATCAGGATACGTTCTGTATACAGGCAACATCTCAGCTCCCTGTCAGTATTGTCCGGAGGTACTCCAGAAGGCTATGAGTACAAGGCTGGGACTATAAACACCTCACACCTGATGAATCGGTCTGGAGGATCACAGCCGGCAGTTTCCTGGCTAAGACTCCCTGTGGGATGACTGTTTCAGTAGGTTTTTACCAGAAATGCCTTGTGACAGCACATATCAGTGTGTGCTTGGAAGGAGGCCGAAGAGTTAATACAAACTTCAGAATGGTTTAAGGACATAGACATATAACCAGGTTATCTCAGGGTTAATAAAGAAAATGAGTCAGAAGCAACTAATCACCAGGTCCCAAAGACAGAAGACCTCCTGGAAGAGGAGTTTGCTTCAGTTTTTTCCCTATCCCATTTATCTTTTATTATTTATTTATTTATTTCTGACTGTTTCGTATTCCTATGGCTAAGATTAAGAAAGTGTTTTGCCTTAAGAAAGCCCTGGGGCAATGTATGCCTTACTCTTCCTCTGTCACATCAGACATTAAACCACACTGGGTCTGCTTGGCAGGCAGGACTGATGCCTCTTGCAAGATAAGAACTTCATGGCAGGATAAAGCCAAACAAATTATGGGAATATAAGGAATGAATGTGCCACTGCTTTTGACTTTTAGTATGGTTTCCTGGGTGTGGTAAGACATACTTGACCACTGATTTCAGTGGACTGCCCACCAGAAAACCTAATATCTAGGGTGCTGCAGCTGTGTGAGCTACTGTCTCCCTCAGATTTTTCTTAATCCAGACTAGATCATCTGCAGCGTTGATTTCATTCAAGGCAGAACTGAGATCTAGAGAAGGCAGCTGGGCACTGTGTACAGCAATAAATAACTATCTTCTCAAGGCTGATCTAATTGACCTGCTGGCTAGAGGAGTTACTGACAGCTGAGATAAAATGTGTTTCTCTTCTCTGGAGTGAGCAGTTTGCAAGAGTGCATCTGCATAATGACCACTCGAGGGTCTTCCCTAATCTAACAGGTGAGATGTAGCCTCCCTTCTCGAGGGCCAGTTAACAGTGCCCTTCCAATCATACCATGCATTAGCTCATTCACCACCAATGCAGTTGTGCAGTATCTGTGGGTATAATTTGCTAAGCATGAAAATTACTGCAGCAAAGATAAATATCTCTGTGAAGCAAATCTCCACTGTTTTAATATGCAGTGTATTTCTCTTTCACACTGTCTGTTTTCAGTACTCTCCTTGGTTTTCTTAGCGAAAATAAATGCAGCTTCCTTTAAGATTCTGAGATCTGAACAATTACACATATCACTGTAGAGCAAGTACTGAAAACACAAGGGCAGAATTAGAAGGCAACTGTGCTCCAAGTAGCTGAGATCACAAAGTCAGCAATTTCATCTGGGAAGGCGGTTTCAAGGAAAAACTGAAAAAGTAACATCTTTAGATTGGGTTCTATAGAGTACCTCATAAAAGAAAATTACTGACTGTCCCCATACAACATGCTACCTTTTCAAGAATACACACTCAACCCAGTCAAAAGCCTTTCTGCAAGGCTAAGGAAGCAGATGACTGCTATAGCCTTCTTATTAACTTGTATAAAACTAGCATTTAACAATCTATATAATCATGAAATAAACATATCTGTCAATACTTACCCATTTGAACAGTCAGACAGTTTTCATGTAAATAAACATAAATGAGAGGGAGTAATACCATTTTGAAGCAAGAGTCCAAAAAGGAAGAGGCCTTAAATCTGTACAGTTCTACTCTAGAACTTTTGCTTCATACAATAACATGTACATCTTAGTCTTCTCTTTTAACACTGTAACTCTTGTGTAGGGAGTGCATGAACTAACTGTTTATCAGAAATATTGAATCATGTTTTGCCTGAGGCTGTAAAATTCTTCATTTTACTGTGGGAAAACTGTATGCCCTCCTTTGATTAATGATACTAGATGTCCTTATTTGTATTTGTGTGAAATTTGAGATAGGGATTGGATTTTTTTTCCTGTAAACCCTTTCTATGCACCTTTTTACATAGTTTGACCTGCTGATTTGTTCACTAACTTTACACAAGAATTTTAATACTCCTTTTAAAAGATTTTCATTCTTATCAATTTTTAAGTGAGAATAAGCTGATTTTGTGTGCTAAAAACTGACAAAGGGTGGTTTTGTCAGGCTATGTCTACACAGCTGAAAGCAGGCAAATGAGAACTCATTCCAAGCCAACTAGACCTGAACTTGGTCCAGACTAGAAGCTGTGTAACCACATTAGCATGGCACTGAGCCCAAGCTAATAAGCCCTACTAAGAGGCACTAAAGCAGTTACACAACTTTTGGATCGGAGCTGGCTTGCCTCCAGCTAGCTTGGAGTGTAACCAGGATGATCTCAGGTTTTTCAGGAAAAGGCAATGTAGATAGAGTCTCAGATCCCTGAAACATGCAGGCTTAACCTGTACTCTAAATTTGTTTTGTAGCTTAGTGTAAGAAAGAAGTATGAAGCAGGTAAATGTGAGAACTGCAAATTTTAGGTAGGGATATTTAGGAAATAAAGCAGTACTTGTATATTCTAGTTACTCGTCTTTCAACCTGTTCTATTAACAGATCTGTTTGAGAGATTTTTTTTTAAATACCACTTGAAGAGAGGCCACAAAGGATATGTTCATAAGACTCAGGCAAAGTTAGAAAAAAACTGTTGTTCAAGTCTTGCATTTTCTTTTGTCATATGTTTAAATTTTTTTTTTTTCCCCTCAGTTCAAAGCCACTCTTTCCTTCATTGTCTCCTGCCACTTTTCTTGGGTGCCAGAATCCATTCTTATATTAAATGTATCTATTCTTGTGGCTAGACCTTGGGATGAATTTCTGCTAGCTTCATAAAGTAACTCTCTGTGAGCTTGCATGCCTTTCTTGATATTTTTTTTTTTTCTTCTAGGCAGAGAGACCCAATTTCTTGAGGCCTCCTTCTCTTTTGAAATTGTTGGTGTGGGAGTGGTGCTGGAGACACAGAGTCATCGGAACTAGAAAGGTTTATTACATCCTAAGCCTTGTGAGTGTAATTATGAGTACTCCTTCTCTAGACACCTGAAGGATGATGTACTTTCATTCTGTTGGCCACAAAAAAAGCTTTGAAGAGACTGATTCTCTAGAAGGGTACCAGCAGAGCAGAGCATGAGGTTCCTCTGTCTGTCATCCAGTGTGACTTCTAGTGTATTTTAAGTCCCGTTTGGTCTTCTATAAAGCAAATTCTTTAATAACTAGTTCTTCACTTAAATCACATTGACAATATACCCCTAAAAGTATTCTCCTGAGTATTCCCATTTTTTAAAAAATGACAGTTTCTCTATAGAGAGGAAAGAGCATTTGAAATAATGTTGGGTATTTTGCCAAGTCTGTCAAAAGAGTAACACTGCCACTTTCTCAGCTCTGTCTCATTAAAATTGTATTCTAATTCTGTCTCAACTTGGTCTCTTTGCTTCATAAGTCATTGCCTCCTCATTACTTGTAGCGTGAGAGATGAAATTTATTCAAACCAGATAGCAGGGATAAAGAATTGAAAGGCAGGCAGCTGGGAGAAATGAAATTAGCTTATTCTAATGCTTTTTTGACAGGATTTTTTTCATTGCCATGGGTTCCTATAAGTGTCAGTTTGGATTTGTGGTACTGTCTTTGTTAGGTTTGGGGGGGATTTTTTAAAACACAGTCTTAAATGCTAAACTATGCTTTCCTTTGTCACATCAATTGAAATAATGTTCAATGTCTGTGTTGATAATAAGGTCAAACATTACTTGCTACTCTAGTCAGTAATTATTTTATCATTATAGTTGTCTTACAAAGATTAAATTTTTGCAATTGTTTTAAAGTAGATTCTTCAGCCCAGTATTTAGATAAATAGGATACACTCAGTAAGGTCTGCGCAAATGATAGAAAATGCAATATAACTTACATGCAATTTAATGTGGAATACAGAGGGGAGCTGAGCTTTCTAACCCAAATATTCTCTCTCAAGCTTTGAATGTCAAAAGAATACACTAAGGAATTTCTAATTTTGAATATAGGAGAGTATTAGAAGCAAATTGACTTAAAGCACAGCACTTTTCCATTATAAAATTGAGTTGTTAAGGAATTATATGGTCTAATTACTGAACTTGGTATTTTTGACTACTTGGATTATGAACAGATATTGTCATTAACTAGCTAATTAAATTGACTGTAATAACAAGCAGTAATTTAGAAATATGTTCTAAATTAGTTTTTATATGAAAGCAAAGTCTTTGTTGATCTGTGCATGTGATTAATGTCAAGTGTCATGAATTAGCTCAGGGATCTCTGGTGGAGGAAGGGCATTATAAAGAGAAGTATCTGTGTATTTGACAGAAACAGATGCAGTCAGAGGAGCAGCTTTTATTCAATTAAAAATTAGAATTAGAAAATGTTAATAAGTATGCATACATGTATTTTCTGGAAGCATACTACGTAATGGCTCAGTATGAAGACAGTGAATTGTATTTTTCTCTCTAAAGGCAGAACATTGTTTCAGCTGCAGTGCAACTGATTCTCTTACCCCAGAATCTTCCTGCTTGAATTACTTCACATTTTGCTACTCAGAAAATGAAGCATAGGGGTCTTAATCTTTATATGCTTATATAGTATAAACACCTTCAAGTAAGTTGGTTGTTAACATCTGAAATGGCCTGTTAATTAAACATGGTGTCTTAAAAGCTTTTAAGAACATAAACGTGAAAATGCCCTATGTATTGTATTTGGATTTGTGGTACTGTCTGTGTTAGGTTTGTTTGTTGCTGGTTTTAAATGCATACTATACTTTCCTCTGTCACATCATTTGAAGAAATGTTCAACATCTGTGTTCAAAACATTCACTGAGAGTACCCTGAACATACTTCCAAGCAGAACAGTTTGACCAGGATGCTCTGCAGAAAATAGATGCTATCGGGACCTACAAACTTCATCAGTAAGGGGAATCTTTATTCTAGATTTTTCTTTCTGTTCCTGTGTAATAGTCATGGCATACTATTCCTGTATTGCTTGTTCACCGTTTGGATGTTAGATGCTTTAGATGAAATAGTTTACATGGCGATGTAATTGTAAAAGCACAAAAGGTACAGACATAGTAGAGGGAAAGAGAACTGTTACAGGTCTTCAGGGGGAAAAACATTAAAGATGTTCCTATATAAGTCGTCACCTGAACTGATTTCTAAACAGTATTTGACACCAGTGAGGTAATAGGAGATGAATCCCAGAGGACTGATGAGCTCAGTCTGCAGCAGTCCAAGTGTCACCATTCTCAGTAATCTCAGCTGGGGACAGACAAAATGTCATCTCAGGTATCAGTCCTCCTTTTAGTAACAAAACCCTGTAGGGACAAGGGAATGGTAAGAACTAGATTTTCTTTTTTAGTCATTTATCTTTATAGAAACAGAGAGGTCCTTGGCAGTTTAAGATTTCTAGGGCCAATTAAGGTAAGGAGTGATAGACAAGTGTAAGCTTTCTCATTCAAAGACCGCCTTTAAAGAGTTTTAACAGAATATTCATACTTCTAAAAATCATTTTATATTATGCAGCTATGTATGCTCACAGCCATATACCATAAACTGGGCAGTGAATTATAAAGATAATTTTATTTATCTTGCACTGATAAATGAGAACCAGATTTTGCATTTATCTAATTCAAATGAAATCTCAGTGAATAATCGATTCTTCAGTTTGACCACAAAAAATCAAAACTTGCTTACCTGGTGTTAATTAAAATGGAAATAAGTTTTTGAAGAAAACAATTTCCTGAAAAATAGTTGAGTTGAACAAGATGTTTTGCTTCATCACATGGAAGTAAATCTCACAGCTATGAGATTGGAGTACATCTTGACTCATACAGTTCTCAGGATAAATGGGCTAAATACTCTCCAGTCACTAAGTCTTGAGAGATACTGCCTAGGAAGCTGCAGGTCCATTACTAAGTGTTTTTTTAATTAATTAACCAACTTGAGGGATGGCTGGCACACAAAATGCAGATTAAAAACTTGTATTTAAGAAGGAGAGTGTTCAAGACAAGAATTAACCTCAAGAACTTGCAAAGCTTTAGAACAAATTCTGGAGGAAGGAATAGTTGAAGACACAGAGGTAAGGAAGAGGTAAATTCAACATGGTATTTTAAAGTTACTTCCTGCTAGATTAAGAAATATCTTTCTCTGTTTAGAAAATTGTATCTATTATCAAAAGATGGATAATCTTACCTATCATGGCTATTAGTTTGCCAAACTAATATAGCCTTCTGATACAAGTAGTAGGAGCAAGAACTTTAAAGAGGTTGATAAATTTGTGGAAGTAACCAAGGAAGAGGAGTAATTATAATGGTAGCAAGCTGGACTTGATGACTTAGGAGGACATGACCCCATCACATGTTTTCCTAAGTAGAAGCAAAGGATTTGCAAGAAATTCTAAACAGAAGATCTCAAATTAACTCTGCGAGTTTCATGGGTACACATGCACCCTGAATTTTTCATAGAACTGAGAGTAGTGTGTGTGAACAGGGGAGGACAGCACTAAGTAAAGACTCCAAAGAAACCACAGGGAATTAAACAAGAGCATTACAAAGCACCTGCATTAAGATAGCTGGAGAGTAACAAGGGATGTCATGTCTGAGTCGCTTTGACATAACATGTGTGGGGATATGTTCTTTTGACAAATTAACTCCAAATGCTTCTTGAACCCTGACTACAATGCAATAGGACTATCCTCTAGTTGAGAGGGAGATGAATGGCAGTTGTTTATGTTTGTGAGCAACATCATGAATGTGTTTACAGGCAGAAATCAGTTGAGGTGGAAACAGACCATGAATTTTAGGAAGATGTATTGCAGAAAATTATCGTGAAATTGCATAAGTGTTTATTAAAAGTGAAATACATGTCTGATGAGAAGCTTCTAACAGCTGACATGTTTACAGGAGTGCCTGTAAGTAGTGAAGGCAAGGAGTAGCAAGAAAAGAAGTATAATATGACTTTTATGTTGCCCACTTGCTAAATGTAATTAGACTAATTCAGATGAGAAATAAAATGGCCTGTCTTTTGTAAAGCTTAGAGAGGTAAGGTTAGATAAGTAGCCAACAAAGAAGTTATTGAACATGAAATTGTATTTTAATTTTAACGCAGAAAATAGAGTTCTTGCATGGGTAGGAACCAACAGCTTTTTGGTCACATTTTTAAAGGTATTTAACCAACTGAAGTGCCAGAGAGTACCAGTCAAGATTTTTTTTTTTTTTTTAAATCACATGGACACTAATCCAGGTTTCCAGAACTGTAAAAAGAGACACCAGGGTGGTTCATTTGGGGCATGCCTGGATGGTACAAGTGAGGCTACTGAAACTATTTGAAATAAACAGTGGATAGAGTACAACTAAGATTTCAGGTCATCCATAAATCAGGTTCAAGATATTTGAACTGAAGAGGAGAAGTTATTTGTTATTAGTAGAGTCCTTAAAGAGATTTTTATATAGCTCATTGAGTAGCCATGAAATAACATTTTCAATCAAAATTAACTCCCCATGAGATACCAGGTGAGTTGTTTAATGAAAAATTAATAGATGCCTCCATTCAGCCATTCTCCTTGCTGTTTCAGTTCAAGTACACGTCAAGCTTTTACTCTATACAGAGACTGTAAGTCAAGAAGAACAGCATTAGAAAACTCCTGTCAGATTCAGACATCTCCTCCCGACATCACTCACTGTGACAATATTGTTTCTCATATTCTTTAGTGGGATTACCCAGCCATTTAATTCCCAACAGAAGAGTCCACACACTGCTAGTGAAACAGCTTTCCTTGAAAGCTGTGGTAGCTGTTATCTTTATAGCAGTCAGGACTTATCTCAACATAAAAAGTTTCTTGAGCATTAGCTTTTCTTAGGGTTACCTCCTAGTGAATTAAAACAGAAGAAATGCTGTTAAAAGACTGGCAGCTATCCCTGTGGCCAGAAGTCTGGTTCTACGGGAAGAAGAGGGGGCATCTTTCCATTTTGCACTAAACTAAAGGAATAAGTAGGAGGTGTATTGATTAGGGATTCTACCTGATTATTTCTGTTACTTGACTAAGGCCAGTCCTGAGTTCCCTTCATCAGCTAGTGACATTATCCTGATGGCAATCTGTCACTCGTTATTGTTCAACCTACGAAGTCAGCAGTCAACTTGGGGTGCTGAAGCCCTGAGCCTAATATATGACCTGATCGTAGTCTAAAGGGTGCAAATGCAAGGGTATTGACCATACAGCTTTTTTGAGGACAGTCATCTTATTCCTGTTTGTGCCCACGATATTGTGCATGCCTATGCGCTCACTGACTGTACAATAGGAAGAGCAATGTAAACGGGTTTCAGGTGACTGAGTAGCTGAGCAGCTGCACAGGTCACTGCGGCAAGAGTTGGTCTAAAACAGGGAAGTGCCTCTGCAAGCAGAAAGCTGTTGTAAGCCACAGACAGTAATTATTGATAGCTCTGTGTTACGAAGCAAAATATCCTGTCACCTATCAGAGGAGTGAGGTATCACCATTGCCCCTCTCTCCTATCTCACCTGTGTCTTTTTAATCGACTGTATTACTTTGTGATTGATGTGTTGACTTATATTTGATTTCAAAAAAGGAAAAAAAAAGCACAAAGGCACCAGCAGATGCTGACCTTGCCATATAACTTAGAGGTAACCTTCAAGGTCCCCATCTTGTCCTATGACTCAGGAAAGAAGCGAAGGCAGGGAGAACTTAAGACACTTCATGCCTGTGCCATGGACAACACCTGTTTCTGGTAAGGCTTGGTCCCACAGTACTTTTTCCTGTAGCTTGAGGAACCGGTAACCTCTTGCCTTTGCTGAAGCATGTCTGCCTGTCAGTCTTCTGGACATCTTGAGAAGGACAGCTAGCCTCTCCTCTGAAACAATATGACTAATGTTGTTTTGGTTTTGCTGACCCTCTCTGAGTTTATCTCAGCTCAGTGGACTTACATAGTATTGGCTCCTTGCATATTTTCCAGAGGTTCTCTTAGGTGTAAATCTTGCCACAATGCCACAGCCAAATATCATTCATCTGGAATGACAGCCACACATTTGCTCTAGCTGTCATTCTGTCATTCAAGTCAGCTGCTGTTGCACTTAAAGAAGGCCACCAGCAATGAGCTGCTACTCCAGCTGCTGAGAAGGTAGTCAAGCCTCTCTCACTCTTCTCCTTCTCCGTCCTTTTGCTAGCTCCTTTGCTCCTGTTTTGCATTTCAGTGTAGCAGTATAGCAAGACATATGGTGTAGCTGCTGTTGCCAGCCTCATGTTTTGTTCCTCATTCTGTTTCTGACTTGGAACACAATCTCTGTGCCTCAGCCTCTGCACTTCAGCTTTTACAGAGCATTTTACAAAGTCCTTTGAGATCTACAGATGCAACAGATTACTCAGATACAATCTAGAATATCATGTTTTCAATTAAGATATAAATGACAGACGTGCATTCTAATTTTATTTTTGGAAAGCCTTATAAAATATCTTTGGAATGTAATTCATGACCCTGTGAAAACTGACACTTGGTTTTTAAAGCAGCTTTTGCTTTTGTCTGTTTAAGCAAAACCCTTTCTGTTGACGCAGTTATTTAGGGAAACAAATGCAACTTTGAACAAGCCAAGCTAATGGAGCTTTAACGTGAAGGGAAAGAATTATAGCACTCTGGGAATTTTGGTAGGAGCGGAGCTACAAAGAAGTTGCCACATTTGTTTAAAGTGTGGTTAAAACTCTGGTTTGGGAAAAGACAAAAGAGTGTAGAATTGGATAGTTACTTTATGAATGTGTATGTAACAGAGAGAGCTCATTGGTTTCGTAGGTCTGTGTTAGATTCCCACAGCCCTGAACAAACAGCTCTCAGCCTTATATTTTCTAAGCTTTTGTCTTCCCACTTTGGAATTCTGACTATGGGCACATTACCAAGCCAACTGGATTCACTACAAAGCTCCAGTGTAGCTCTTTTTATCACAAAGATCAAGACAACAATTGTGTGCCTACAAGAAAAGAACAACTAAAACCATCGAGCAAACATTAAAGGAACAATTCTAGAGATAGTTGCCTTTGAACTGCAATAATGGGCAACATTCAGTCCCGAGATTTGAATTCTGAGTAAAAGGAATTCATTACTAACTTGTAATTATCCAAGCTGCTGGCAACATATATTTTCAGCAGCATTAATTTTGCACAACGTAGTAGTTTGTAGTTGTGCTGAACCACACACAATAGCAGCATTGTAAATCTGCTTTATGGAGTTAGTTTTGTTTATTATAGAGTTCGTATATGAAAAAGGAAGAAATCTAAATTTTGTGTTGGCTTCTCCCCAAACCACAGAAAATGGAGTATTGTTTTACAAGAGCTTGTTCTGAAATATCACTTCCCAAATGTAAAAGTATGGTATTTGTGCAGATGCATTCCACAAGCATACACAATGTCCAGCTGAAAAAATATAGTAAGATCTAACCATTTTTTTTTCTTTCCAGAATAGCCCAGTTTCACACTTTTGGGAGGGCTGGGGGTGTGGGGAGATAACTGCAATTATAAAATAAATGCTTCATTTTGCAATGCCCCAAAAGTAATTTAAGTTGGAATCCATTAGACACCAGTAATTCAGAATAAGCATTCTGTCTGAGGATCTTTGACCACTGTTATTTTAGTTCTGGCACTACAAACCTAAACCATAGAAATAGTTCAGTGAATCATCCTGCACTGTTATTCCTCCTCCACTCCTTCCTACCCTGCCTTTTTAGTAGACTAGCTTTGGAATCACTGTTAATCAGCTGCCTGAAGCATTATTTTTTCTTGGAAGGAGTTTACGTGATTGGAAAAGTCCTTCCCAGATATTTTGCTTTTAATAGAAAAATTACCGAATATAAAGTGAACTGGAAACATCCAATTTCAGATTGGCTTTTTCGGTCATTGCATGGATAGATGATGAAGTATGCACGTGATGTGCAGTCTAAGCAAACTGCATGTTATTTACCACCCATAAGTGATGAAGAGGACAAAATTTTCAACTTTAATCCATTGAAGTATGGACAGACGTGCAGCCCTTGTTTGGCATCTTCGTCTCCTCTTGTTGCAAGAGGTATGCAGGGATGCAATGGCAGCAGTTTCTGTTATTTCTGTGGAGAAACTATTAGCTGAGTGACCATTTCCCCATGAAATACATGTCAGGCCACTTGGTTTCTCATCCACACAGTTGAAAGGCTACAGGAATACAGAATGGCAATACATTCAAAGACTTTTCTTTACCCACCACCTCCAGGATGCCCTGGAGCTGGTACAAACTCGTCATAAAACTTCCATCTGATTAAGCTAGCAAGCTTATGAAGAAATCACTGCCCCTTGGTCACTTCTGAGACTGCATCAATTTAATATAAGTGAGTTCATCTTTAAGACTTGAATGAAAGGAGCACTAGTGTCCTGGAAAGGTGCGGTACAGGAGGAGAGACCATTTATTTCACAATACCAGGTGTCCGGGATGATTTCAGGGAAGTTGTTCAGTGTGACTCAGGTGAAATTCAGGTTGTACTTTGCAGATCACATTACACGGTCTAGTAAACCTCCAACGTGAAAAGCATTTACCCTTTTTTTCAATGTATTTTTTAAATTGGAACTATCCCTTGCTTGTACACGTTTACAAAAAAGCATGTCTATATTATTTAGAAAATATGAACTACAAATAAATTTTTTATAAGTTTCAAGATTTTGGGGGGAGTGGAGAGCTTTCTAAATTTCACAGGATTAAAACTTTCCCAGGTTATGATATAGGAATGTGGTAACCATTTAAATTGCTCAGCAAAGGAAAAAAAAAAAAAAAAAAAAAAAAGAAAGAGACGAGGAGGTCAGGAAACAGCCAGTCGGTAGTCAAGGTTCACAGCCTTATCAGAAATGCAAACACCTTTTTTTCTTGTTTTTCCTTTTTCATATTTCTAGGCTAAGTGTCTTTGTACAAGGCAAATAACCCCACTCATTTTCTCCATTCTGCTCTAGCCAGGTCTTATAAATCATGCTGATGTGTTGAGATCCTTAAAATAGACCTTTCCTTTGATCTGAAACTGTAATTGGTCTAGATTTGTGGTCTTCTCTCAGTTTGGGGCAACTTGCATTTAGCATTGCCAAAAGCTCTAGTACGTTAATAGCAGACAAAAGAATATCCTGACGCTGCAAAGGCTCTGTGGGACAAACATGGTTAGCATGGACATCTCTTCTGCTGTACTGCTAGCAATTTGTTCTCTTTCATAATTGGATTATTTTCTAGTACAGCCAGTCCAAGAACTATTTTTCTTGGTATTACGTACCTCAGGAGCATGTTCTGAAACTTGGTTCATTAGTGTTCATAAAGTTCTGCAAAAACCCAAAAGGAAAAGGGCTGCGAAAACCTGAATGTTTATTTTTCCAGTCTACTGTTTTAAGTTCTAGAAATCCCATAATATCAACAAACAATTTAAAAAAAAAACCACTTTTCAGGCAGTCAGCATGACTGTACATGCGATCATATTAAGAATTCAGTTATGGCCTGCCATATTTATGACAGGAGTTATGGTCAGGAGCACAAGTCTTATGAGGAGCGGCTGAGGGAGCTGGGGTTGTTCAGTCTGGAGAAGAGGAGGCTGAGGGGAGACCTCATCACTCTCTACAACTACCTGAAAGGAGGTTGCAGAGAGGTGGGTGTTGCTCTCTTCTCCCAAGTGACTAGCGATAGAAGAGGAGGAAATGGCCTCAAGTTGCACCAGGGGAGGTTCAGGCTGGATATTAGGAAAATTTTCTTTACTGAGAGAGTGGTGAAGCACTGGAACAGGCTGCCCAGGGAGGTGGTAGACTCACTATCACTGGAGGTATTCAAGGAACATGTGGACGTGGCATTGTGGGCCATATTTTACCAGGCATGGTGGTGTTGGAATGTTGGTTGGACTTGATGATCTTACAGGTAATTTCCAACCTTAATGATTCTGTGATTCTGTGATTTTTCTGATATTGAAACATTTGCATTACAGGTTTATATTTTCTTTCCTTTTCTCTTCAAAGGTAAGGATTTCCTAAGAACTACATCACCTAAGAACTAAACCTTGGGATTCCACATCAGTTCCACCCTGATACTTACCTCCTCATGCTGAAGTGGTATTCATCTTCCTGGAAAATACCACTGAGGCTCTTTTCTCTTTTTAAAATTATATGCATTGGTAAATTACCACAAGTCCAGTCATTTCAGCAAAGAAGTTTCAGTACTTTTTGTAAGCACTAGATGATAAGGCTGGCCATGAGAGGATAATGCAAGTGCATTAAATATCCATCAAGTGCAGTTCAATAAAGGCAATCAAAACAAAAAGAATGTAAAATGAAAAGAAGTGATGAAACCACATTTTATCACCACCATTAGATTTTAGTAAGTATGTCAAGTTACTTGTTTTAAATTATCTGAAGTTAATAGGAAGTTGGTAATTTGGAAATGCCCATAGATGCAAAAGAATCTTAACAAAGGTCTAGAGGGAAAATTAAATATTATTCATATATATGTGTGTGTGAGAGAAAAATTCTACTGCAGCTTCAATATTCAGCTGTAAGATGGGGAATTGCCATTAAACAGTGATCATGTAATCACGCATTATTTACATATTTATAAGAGACATGCTGGGTATCCTGAGTTTTATAGTATTATTATATTATTTACCTTAAATTTCAAGTTTTCAGCTTATTAAATATAAAAGAATAGGGTGTTGTTTTAAAGAATATTAGCTTAAGAAAACAAATATATAGATTAGCTTTCAAAATCTTTAAAAACCCAAAAGGCATATGTAATCCTCTCAACATTAATTGCTGTTTTACTAAATGAACTCTTCTCATTTGTTTTAAAGCCCCCAAACAGAAATCTCATTAAAATAGTACCCGGCTTCTAGTTTGAAAATGAGGAGGGGGGCTTCTGGGAAAAAAAGAAATAATTGTCTAAATTTTCCAATATCTTTTGGAGCTGTATTGTACTTATTACATCTTGTTGTTAATAAAATTATGAGAGCTAAAATTACACAAATAAGATTAATTTCCTCTTCATTTTTGCTTTATGTTCATAGAAGTGCTGCTAGTACTGGCCATTTTCAAATATAGACTATGATTAGACTTACTGGTATCTAAGTGGATAGCATATATATCAGGTGCTATCTATTAAAGCAAAAACAATACCTGTGCAGCACTAGTTTAGAAAGGGGAAAAAAACCCACATAAAAAACCACAGAACATCTTCAGATCATTGCTTTGTACCTTTATGTCTTGAAAACATTTTTTGGTGTTGTGTATATACGCTGCTGACCTGGAAATCTGCAACCTGGAAATCTGAAACATAACTACACCAGGACTCGAGTGGGATCTATTTAAAGAAGAGCATAGCTCTCAACACTGTTTCTGGCAAGTGATGATCAGTTTGGACTGGAGGTGCTAGAAAACAGTTTTTGCCATGTATGGGAAGAAATGGCTCTTATTGGATAGATGAGCAAAACCAATTCTCTGCCATTTAATCCACTTGTGTCTTTTGGGTGTTTCCTTATTAATATTTGTGAGATTTTTTTTAAAAAGCTGATGTGGAGATTGGGGTACATTTTTTTTCCCTTTACAATGGAGGATGAGGAGCCTGAGAAGTCTCCGGTCTGACTGATAGTGAGGTTTGAAGGCTGGGGAAGAGTCTGTACATCACACAGACAGAGTGAGGAGACCTGTTTAACACCCTTTCCTATGTCAGTGGTCAAAGTAGCAGTAAAAGAAGAAAATGAGGCCCACTATGAAAACTTTTTCAGCTTCCAATGTGAGGTCCAGGTGCAAGTGAGACTAGGTACAAGTTAATGGTAGGTTCTGTGTAGTCCCCTCCATTCCCTTTCAATCCTGGATGAACTGCACTGTCTGTAGTTAGATTAGAAAAGGCAGTCACACGCTATGAGATATACACAGTCAGTGTGGATTCCCTTGAGATTGTTGTTGAACCTTTCTTTCTCCTTTCCATTAAAATTTACTTTCTATTCATGAGTTTGTGCAAAGCAAGGGGTTAGTACATTGCATTTAAGAGCTGAGTACCAAAGATCGTTGTGGAACATTCAATGATTGTGCATGTCTCCTGTTAACTCAACTGGACATCTGCAGCAAGTAGTATCTTATGGGCTGCATTAAAAGGAGTGTTGCCAGCAGGTTCTCCCCTGCTCACTGCTACTGAGAAACACCTGGAGTGCTGGGTCCAGTTCTGGGCTTCCCAGTACAAGACACATGGACAGAATGGAGTGAGTCCAACAAAGGGCTGCAAAGTTGATTAAGGGCTTGGAGTATGTGACATGTGAGGAGGGACTGAGAGAGCTGGGACTGTTCAGCCTGGGAATGGGAAGACTGAGGGGAATCTCACCCATGCATATAAATATCGGGGCAGGGCTGGGGGGGAGGTAATGAAGATGGAGCCAGACTCTCTTCCCAGTGGTGCCCAGTGACTGGACGAAAGACATTGGGAACAAACTGAAACACAAAAAATCCTACTGAAGGTTTTTTTGTTGTTGTTAAAAAGTGTGAGAGTGATCAAATAGTGCAGCAGGTTGCCCAGAGTGGTTGAAAGCTTCCATCTGTGGAGATATCCAAAGCCCTGAGCAACCTGATCTAGCTGATCCTGCTTTGAGCAGACAGTTGAAACTGGGTGATATCCAGAGGTCCCTTCCGACCTCAATCCTTCTGTGAGTCAGTGACTTGCCAAGAATTATTACACTGTGACTCAAGATGCTGTGCAAGACTTTTTTTTTTTTTTTTTGAAGTTAGCTAATAATAATGTGAAAGGTACTGATCTTTTCATTAAAACTGGAAGTGTGCAAATCTTGGTCTTGCACTTTTTCTGAGCAATATTCCCACAACATTTCGGTTCTTCTGTTTAATGTCAGGTTCTTGTTTTGTTCCTGCATTTATTACAGATGAAAGACTTGGTTCAAGCAGCTGATCTCTCTCTCTCCCAGGAGAGGGTCAGTCACAACTGAAAGAAAAAAAGAGCAAATTTTTTCTTCCATTTTTCTAATGCCTGTGTGGGTCTACCATTGCTAAGAAATAACACATGACATGGTTTTGAGGTATGAGATGCAAAGGAGTAGTAGATGACTCTGGCTGCACTAAGTAAGCCTGAAAATGTAAGCCAGCTAGGTGCCAACCACGAAAGCAGGAGCTGGCACTTAGGGGAGAACAAAAGTTCCCCTTACTTCCCTCCCAACTTGCAAACTGATGCATGTCAAGGAACTCCGATTCTCAAGACCAACATTGACCACAATGGAATGAACCAATTTTCCCTAAAGGTTGGAACTCGTCCTCCCTGTTCTGCATCCTCAGTGCTGACTGCCAACATCTCTTTCTTTCTAAAAATTGGTAACAGTACTTGAAGACAGTTATTTCTAGAAAACTAGTATGTACATACACTTTCTGTATAAATGTATCCAAACTACAGGCAGTGAGGTGACATTGTTTATTAATGTAATGTTATACTCTCATCAGTTAAAGTATTTACATATTTTTTTTCCCCAGAAAAATATTGCTCCCAGAAATAATGAGCAGGACAATAATGATCAGGGGGATGTGGTAGTTCAGGGGGCTTTCAAGCAGAGGGCCACCAAGGTGGTCAGGGCTGGAGCATCTGCCTTGTGAGGAGTGGCTGGAGGACCAGGGCTGGTTCAGCCTGGAGAGGGGACAGCTCTGGAGGCAATTCCAAAGCTCCCTCCTTAGGAGCATTAACTCCTGACTGTGTGGTTCTAAAATCCTGAGACTGATAAATAAGAAGCCTTTTCTGAATGTGGAAGAAAAAAAGGAAACATTTGTTTATCACTTTAAAATCATAAACTGTTTTATTCTACAATAATGATATCCCATAATAAAACAGATGAAAAAGTTAGGGTGAGGATTTTAAGCACAGTCAGAGGCACAGCAAGTTTATAATTTCTTTTTAACAAACAGCCATTTTTTCACATTTTTTTTTTTTTTTAAATCTAGAGAAGGTTTCCTATTCAGTTCACGAAAAAAACACATTTCATTCAATTATTTGCATGGCTATTGCCCAGCTCTTTGCTTTCAATTAACATTCTTGAAAATGAAACAAAAAAAATCACTTGTACAAATGTTTATGGAAAACAAATAAAAACATCTCTGAACGCCATCAAAGTAGATACATTATTTTTATTCCAACATATGTTTATGAATACTTTCTTGAAGTATTCTGCCAGCTCTGTCCTTGAATTCAGATTTAAAAAGCATTTACAGAATTCTTTTCCACTTCCCTCTGTACCACCACATTTACTCACTCGCACTGCTTTTCTGTTTTCCATGTGTTATCTCTAAAATACAGTATTCCACAAAACTACGAATGCAGAAAAGCTTAAGACAAAGAGGTATTTGACATGTTTTCCTTATTAAAATCTTGTGATATCCTTCAAATATATAAAACCTAAGCCCAAAAAGCAGTGACCAAAACTGTGCGTTTATTCGTGTTCCAGTTATGTAAAGCACTCCACCACTGTTTTATTGGTTGCCATGATACTTTCTGAGTATATAGTCTTAAAGTTAACAGTGATCTGTCTGGATTTTGTGCTGTATTTTGACAGGCAGGTCCTGGGTCCTGACTATATTAGTGCAGTGTGGTATCTTTCTCTTTCAGAAGAAAAACAAACGATGTACAGCATTAATAATTTATGCTCAGGAAGTAGAAAGGATGATAAAGCTCTGACTGCCAGAATTCTACAACTGCACAAGTATGTTTGCTCGTGCCTTGCTTCTGAAAGGAAACCCTTGGCAGGAACATACAGACTGGGTGTTAGCACACAAGCATAGGCAGTGAGCCACCTATAGAGTCATTTACATTACAAATCCTGTTCTACATGTGCATACAGGATGGTTGTCTGTCTAAATTATGTTCACGTACTGTTGCATATACCATCCTGTAAGGCCAGATTTGGGCATTTTTCTTAATTGCACAGGTTCTGTTACTTGCGATGGTACTTGGTTGTTTGCTCCAAAAACAGAAAAAAAAAAAAAGTATTTGATCAATAGCTGCATTGTTCTTATTAACATCATATGTGCTAAGCTTTTTTATTTTCCTTAAAATTTGCTGCTGTTGTTACAGTTGGTGCTACGGCTGGTAACAGTACCAGTCCAAGCAAGGTGCTAGCATTTTTACTACCATATGATATACACCACCATCACTTTCAGGATAAGGCCTTCTGTAAGGAGACAAAGAACAAAAAAAAATTACCTTAACCTCATACATTTCTGTATTTAGGAAGACACACAAAAAAGCTGTACAATAATGTCATTTTCTAAAGGTCAAAGTCTGTCTTAATTATTTTAATATCTCATAAAATACACCTCTGGGGTTTTTAACCGTACTGTAGATAACAATACAACATTGGTGGTCCTTATTGTGTTTTGGGGGAGGCTATTTGCTTGAAAGCAGTTCTAAAAAAAATAATAGGATTATTCTCATCTTTCATTTAGCTTAATAATACACTACATACATTTGTCAATCAAATTAGAATTACTGTCAGACCATAATAATGCATTTTAGTTTAGCCAATATCAGTCAGACCTGATTTATTTGCTTAATACAAATCTAATTGACTTGCAGGCTGCTCTTCTCCTTTCAGCTGTTAACCGACCAAGTACATCTTTAATTTCCAAGACCGATGGTTTGGTAGCAGTTGAGAGGAAGAATGATTTGCATAAGGCCCCAGAAGGGTGCCAAAACTCTTCACGCTTTAAACAACAGCCTTTATTATTCTGTAAGTGGATGTGTTGAATTTTCATGCTTTTGTTTCCAGTTCAGCCCTGACAGAAAGAATAAAGTAGATTTTGCCAGCACCCCTGCTGTGCCCTGAGGGAGAAATTCAATGTGCCTCATTTGTCTTAATTGGAGAACCGCCCTTAGCACCAGCTTTTTCTATGAATATATTAGCATAACAGACAGAAAAGTCTAAGCCCACTCTTTGTAGAAGTATTTTTTTTCTTTCTAAGAAAAATAAAAACTGGGAAGAAGAAAAATGCATGCATCATCTCCCAGTCTTCTCGCTGTTATTGTTGTTGTAAAACATGCTATACAGGAAAAATGCATCCAGCCTACTTTATCTCCTCAATGTTGTTAGGAGCTGGGTAGAGAGAAATGTGATAAATACCATCCATGACAGAGAGCTGAAAGCAGGTCTTTATTCTTCATAATGTACTAATCCTATATATTTGTTCTTTGGCTGGTTGTGTTGCTTTTTTCTGATGGAGGAGATAGCTTTACACAGAGACTGATGGGCAGTAACTAGGAATGAATCTAAGAAAAATGCCCCACAATCTTACAAAAGTGAATTTATTAACACTGAAACAAAATCCAGTTACCTCTGTCAAAGGAAGATTTCAAGCCCCATGCCTATTCATTTGAGAAATATTAAATTCATCTTCACGTTTTTCATTCCATAAAAGAACTCTAAATCTGGACAAACAATCTGTGCAGTGTAAATCATTTCTAAATCAGGGTTCTTTCAGTGTCAGATTGAACTAATGAGATTTAAAGGGTAGTTTTTAAAGAAGTATTCAGTTTACGTGTTCTTATGACTAATATTAATCTTCACATCTGTTAAACCAGCCATCTATTGCTTGTACATGAAAAACATGGGAAATAGATAATTTTTAGTAGAGTGTGATGTATATGTTTTCCTGGAAATGTGGCTGCATTTTAGAAACTGATAAATCCATATTTAGTCTTGATATTTTTCCCCCGAGGCTCCAATACACTGCACCAGTCACATAGCCACTTAAATAGAAGCTTTCCATGGATGTTAGAATAAAGGCTTGGCTGATTGAGGTTTTTTAGGCATCTTGTAGACATTATGAAAAATTAAAATATTCTTTGGGGCAGGATTTTTTCAGTCAACTGGACGAGTTAATAGCTTTGAGGTTTGATTCCAGCAGGAGCTGGGGTGGGGTCATTAGCATAGCCCCTGGAGAAACAGCAGACTCTTAATTCCGATATTTACTCTTGCCTGTTCTCTGTGGCAATTTATCAAAGCCAGCCAGCACTGTAACATTAGAAGTCTTTCACACCTCTTTCTCCTCCTATTACTCATTACTGAACCATTTTTCTCTTGCATGCACACCCTCCCTAAAACTTGTTCAGCTACTTTTGCCTGGGCTCTTCTATGTCTTGAAGAGTGGTAATAGAAGAGCTATTTGCTTTCTTGTGCAAATGGATCTGCAGAATAATTATTTATCATGATGTATTTTTGAAAGTATGTAGGCATCCTACTCTGAGTGGTTTCATTTACACTAGAAAAATAGCAATGGTTTACAATAGTTCATCTGATAAACCACACTGTTTGGCTGAGCAAAGGACCCAGCAAATCAGAAAGGCAAGCTTGCACTCATCACCTCTCTTTACTTGCTCCCTCTCTGTCTCTAGTATTCTTTGCCTCAGTTTCCAACTGGAAGCTGTTCAGACCCGCCCGGGTTAGAAGGGATACCTTTCTAGGATACCCCTCAGACTAATTAAAGGGAATACACTCTTTGTCTATGCATTGCCAGGAAACTTCCCAAGGTATTAAATTCTAATATGGTTTGTTTCCTAGGAAAGAGGTTAGAAACTGTTAATGCAACATAAACAAGTTGGCAGTAATATGTGGCACTACTTGAAGTAATGAGATAGTAGGGGAAAATACCTTATCTCCATGCTGTGCTCCATAATTTCCTGGTTTAAGCAAATTGCAACAAATGGTTTGTGTGGAAACAAAATGGTAATCTAGGTAGCAGGACACATTGCGGGGTTATATCATTGTTAGTTGTTATTGTGTTAGGAAGCTTCTATGAATAGCACTCTTTTAATGGATCAAGGCATCCTCTCGTTTTTCACAGCACTAAACCCTCTTCCAATGCCGAACAAAACAGATGGTTACAAACCAAGGAACGTACGCTTTAAATAACTCTGCTGATTTTTTGCATGTGTACCACACTGCATATTCACAACAAAACCTTGTCCTGTCATGTCTGTTTGCATTTTGAAAAGTGTTTCATTTCTAGAGTTTTGTAGGATGATGTGGCCTCCAATGAGTCAGATCTGTTGTCAGACAGGTCAGGGAGAGTAGTGGTGGGTCCTTCACAAGGAATTTCTCTCAAGCCCCTGAATGACTGGTTGCTAACCTAAACGCTCTGCTGCTGTATTTATCCATCCTGTTCCCACAATGGGAAGTAGATAGCCGCATTTTCCTTCCTTCTTCTTGAACAAAATGATGTGGAATAGCACCTGTCTCCTGTAAGACTCCTTGGGATTGAGTCCCTACATGACAGCATTTGAAAAGCTTTCTAGGGAGGAATAGTCATTGGGATCCATACAAAGTGAGACCAGCTGAGGAATGGTTATCTGCTTTCCATAGATGACGAATATATAATAAAGGACTATGCAGATTTATGTGGGGAAAGTAGGTGGTATTTGACGGAGACAAGAAAATATCAACAGCTGGCTGATAAGAGGGAGCATATACAGAGTTAACAAATATCTCCTCTTATAAGTAATCGTCTCCTTGGGAACCGTAAGGTCCGCTCAATACCAATGGGTTCAATGTTGAAGTTAGGTTCTATATATGTTTATTAGCACAACCACCCAAGTGGATGCACAACTGTAAAAAGGACATGAGCATGTATTCAGTCAAGTTTTTTTCTCTTAATTCAAAAAGGTACTCACTTTAAAAAATAGCCTTCTGCTAAGTTTTAGTGTGCACCTAATCATCTGTTTCCAGTTATACCACTCCATTTCTGAACTTGTGGATTCACGAGGCTGTCTGCATGTGCAGTGGCTTTATACATTCTCCATTCATTACAGAAAATGAATAAAAGTCCCATTTGTGATGTTCACAAGGCTATCCCACATTGCTAGTCATTAAGTCCAACATTACCCTCCCAGAGCATTGAAGGAGGTAAGGATATGTTACATGTTCCAGTGGGTGCACAACCAAAAAGGGGCATTCACATCTTAAACACACAAACTGTAACTATTCATGTGTAACATAAATAATGTTCTTTTCCAGAAGTATGGTTTTCAAGACATAGCTTGCTAAGGGTAAGATGGTGTCATTCTCACTGTTCATGAATAGGGCAGTGTGCAAATCCACAAGCCACATACCTTATGTGTAGCATCTGTGTCTTAAAAAAAGTTCTCTCTGTCTCCATGTCACACAAGGGTTACCACGGTAAGTACTTATTCCTGTTCAAACTGCATGCAAATAAAATAAAATGCATGCAGCTTTCTGCTATATTCTGAGCTGTCTATTCCACAGACCTGTAGTTAATGGAACATGAGCTTTTATGAAACCGCCTGAAATATTTGCAGAACTCCTATTTTAATCCCATTTTATGTCTCTGTTTTCACTGATATGTGGTTTTTTTCTGGAAGTAGTATACGTTTCAACAGGAGCAAACAAAGAGTTGTAACGTTGGCTGTGCTGGGTCTGTGGTGATGAATTACATAAATAAATTCTACATGGAGAGAAAAAAGCCCTTTCCAAATATTTTTGAAAGATTAAAGACTAGAACATTTGCATTGGCATGTGCATAACCTAATTAACTCCTGTGAACAGATTCCTAATGTTCAAAGGATGATTTAGTGGAGAAAAGATTATGCTTTCTTTAATATTGTTTTCATTATTCAAAAGCTGGAGAGATTTCAGTGCCCACCTGATGTCTGGTTTCTCAATGCTACACAAATAGACCACTGAATTGAAAACTTAGTATAAGACTGATTTTTAAACACTGATTGAATTACATGCGAGAAACTACAGTGATTGCATATTCTTCATTTATTAATAGAATTACAGGAGTCTGAATAAATATTGGTGCTACACAGTAGACTCCAAAGACAGTTCTCTGCAGATGTGTCTTGTAAAAAAATTACTGTCCTCATCAGAAAGGACCTGAAACTTGGAGCCTTCTATAGTGACTCTTCTGTTCGGCTTTCTCACTGATACTTAATCCAGCAAGTTACTGGCCTGCCAGAAAGCCATCAAAAGACATTTGTCACTGGATCAAAATCAAATATGTATCCTGGCTGTTAAGAAGGGCTTTGTTGGACTAAATGACTGTACCATTTTAGACAGTGCTGCAAGATTAATGATGACACTGGTTGTCCAATTTTCACCCTTGGGGCAGTATTACAAAGATGTGCCCTTTCTGTGCACCTGATGTTACGCATATCAAATGCATCATTCCGTCTGCTGCGAGTCTTAATAATAGTCTGTGTTTCCTGCTCCCCCTCCACAGAGGAAGATTAACATGATGTGGGTGTAATTTATCTTGGGGAGGGGGTTGCTGGATAGAAGTATACTTGCTGCTGTTATATTATATGGGTTAATCTCCTAATCACAGAGAACACTTAACAAGTACATGTCTCTGACAGAATGAGGCCTCTGGCATATTTTTTTGAGCCAAAGCAAATAAACTCTTCCTCCCCATCATCATTCTTTAGATGTAGAAGCTATCAGTGAGCAATCTGCCTTCAATTACCTTTCTATTCTTTGACCTAAACCAAAGCCTCTGCCTCCTGTCTTTGTTTTGCTGTACCCTATTACTAAGTTTAAGCGTAATTTCACAAGAGAATTCAGAAAATAAAGCTTTATGAGGGTATTTTGCCCCATCCATACATTAGAGGACTGGTGAATAAACAGCATGGTTGGCACTGTTCAGTCTCTGTGCAGTTTTTTTCTCCTAGGTTGTATGCTGAGCCACTCTCTAGTGTTTCCATTTGCCCCGATAATGACTTTACATTCAACTTCCAGCTTCATTATTTTCTTTTCACACGGTACTGAGCTGCTTGCTCTCTCCTGCTGCTCATGTCAGAGGCAGTTGAACTTGGAGGTCAGCGTGAAGAGAAAAGAGCAATATAATTGCATACCACAGAGGCCAGATGTTTAGTAAAATCATGGGGAATCTTGTCAGGAAGCGCCATTGAAGCTCCTGGGAGATTCACCACTTTCCCAAAGGAAACTGGAAAATTGTATTCCAAAAGACAGTTATTCCTTACAAGTAACATGCCAAGAGAAATAAAATATGCCTATTTTTGCTATTTATTCTGTTATACATCTTGCCTCTCCTTTCCCCTTCTTAATTTCTTTCTTTCTGATCCACTTGCAGTATAAATTACAGCCGGAAAACTAGTAAGTGCTCTTAATTTGTGAAATGGTTTTGTTTCTCTTCGTAGTTATGAAACATTAATTAAATTATCACAAATTTCTTTAGACATTTATTACACAAAAGTGCAGTAAGTACAACAATAGCCTCTCTTCTAGGCACAGTCCTTCAGTAGTTTAACCAACTAGTTGAAAACTTTGACATGTTTTCTTCAATATTATGCTGTTGCATGTCACAATAACTAACAGAACTTGTGAATTCTGAGTGTGAAAAACCTTTATGAAACACGAGGCTATACATCAGCTTTTTGAAAATCTGAACTTAAAATTCGTTTTTTATCATGTCAAGCAGCATATCTAGGAATAAAAATGTGGGTGAGCAAATCCCAGTTAACAACAGATGGACAACAACCAAACTTATGACGTCGTAGAAAATAATTTATATTACATGCAATATGTCACATATATGAATATATATGTACACACACACACATACATATATAATCCCAGTAGTTGCCCCTGCAAAGTGCATAATTCAGAAAGAAGGTACTCACAGTTATAAATTTACAGACTCAGATTTAAAACAGCTGCTGAAGCAGAAAGGCTGAGGTCACTACACACATTTGGTTCTTCACTAGTTGAACTGGCCAAGTTCAACTTGTGAGACAAGCCTGGGAGAGAGAAGTGGGAATTACAGATTAGTAAGCACCAGCTGTCATCTTCATTGTTACAAGGGTAGAAATTAGTGCAGAAGAGGAACGGATTTCTGCTACTAACCAGCTAACTTAATTTTATGATAGATACTAAAAGCAATGAAATGAAGTTAGGCTGGATGAAAGCTGGTATTTTTCCTGCCTTTCCCCTTTTGGTACAATTTCTTTTTTTTCTGTCTGATTCAAGGTTTAATCTAAGCTGGAGAGTTTAAAAAAAAAGTGCAGGAAGGTATGTTTAATTGCTAGAAATACAAAATTACATTAAGAGCAACAACCTCCTACAAATCTTTGAGTGTCTTTGCAATAGGATGGGGTTTAAGTCGGGAGTGCGGGGCAGGGAAAAGAGAGAGAGAGAGAGAGCCTCTCTCTATCTGTGTTCCTACCACAGCTGTGGTAGTCTGAAGGAGAATTTGTTCTTCCAAATAACTTTAGTATTTTGTTTTCTTCCGCTTTCAGGCTTGTGAAATCTTCCTGTGGGAGAAACTTGGAGGGTAAGCTTCCCATGGACACCCTATTCTAACTCAAGTAATGTGTAGTTACTACTGGATGAAACTCTCTTATGTAGATGGATGTGATAAAACCTGTATCTGAAAAACTTTGTATTTCTTTCACACTGCAATCTCCAGACCTAGCAAAGGTCTCTTTTAGAGGCTTCTCTTCTGAACTAAACTAACTTATCTGCTAAAACTTATATTCCTCAGTGGTCCTCAATCACGTTTCTGCTCCCATCTTTACAAATTAATTAAAACTAAATTTCTTGTTTGTTCTGGCCAGTCTTCAATAGAACATCTGAATAGCTCATTGTATGAAAACTAAATAAAAGCATACAAAACTGAGAAGTTTCTTTGTCTTGAAACAACATAACATATTAATGGAAGTCTTGGCTTTCTTAAAAATGTATGCCAGGAATTTCTTGTATGGTTATAAAATCTATTCCAGAAGAAAAGGAGAACACTGCAGGGTGGGATCTATAAGAACTCAGATGTCTTTCTTGACACTATTGAATATAGAACCACTTTATCTTCCTGACCCCAACACACAGATCAAGTAAATTCAGCTTTACATTGTTGATTCCAGTAACAAATTAATCAATGGCAATCTCATCTCTATAACAGCTTATTCTGTCAAGCTCAAATTTGACTCATTTTGCTGATAGGACAAAGTTGTCCATTTCAAGGGGACACTTAACTGAACCGTATTATCCACCCAACAAGCCATTCCTCACCAAAGTGTGGATGTGCTATGTGTACTACTAGTACAATAGTGTTTACTGCATGTATCTGAATAGCTCTTTGCACTAAAATGTCCTTGTAATAGCCTTTGTCTCTGATGTTCGGTTACCATAAAAAGCTACTGGCAACATTATGTTCTTCCTCAGTTGTCAGCTGCTGATAAGTTGGGCAGTTCTGCCCTCAGTGATTCCGAGTATGGAAGGATGTATCATTACATTTTCTATGTAATGTAGATATGACAAGACTTTTCAAATTGGTGTAGCCCCCCCATAATTTAATATAATTTAAGTCTCTCATTTCCCACCTTGTAATTAGAATATATTAAGCTGTTTCAGTGATCCTGAATGTGAAAGTGCACAGGCACTAAAGTATTTCTCACCCTAGTGTTATCAAGTCTGTAATATTTTAACAGAAAAGAAGACCTAAATGCAAATTTCCATTCTCTTTGTATAACATTTATGCAGTAAAGAATGAGTTGAGTACACGATTTTTCATTTCTGGATAGCTAGGAATAGTAATGCATGAGCTGCAGAAGAGAACATTAATCTCTCAAGTTGCTAAGAAATGAAATGTCATAGAGAGTGACTTGTTCTTTGCTGGTGCTTTCTCAGCATTGAGTTTTCTTTTTTTTTTTTCCCTTGCAAGATTCTTCATCAGAAGAAAAAAATAAGATCACGCTTCTGATTATATTAGATTAGAGCAAAGCCATAATATCTCATACATTGATTTAGATACTGTATTTGAAGTATGAAGCTCTCATGTATCATTCCTATCTTCTCCAGGATAAGTAATTTTAAATTGTGTTAGAGTTCCCAAGGGCTAGTATTGGTCAAGAGGAAGAGGAAGGCTCTGACAGTTTTTACATTTATTTTATTGTGTCACATTAGGGCTAATTTCTAAACAGGGCATTTTTTTTTTTTTTTTTTCTGTTTTTGTTTTTAATTCCGACTTGCAACAACAGTTGTGTGATGTTTTGGATCTTATTTGCAGGCATGAGTACAAACACATGCATGCCCATGTGAGTTCCCTTGAGTGAGCCTGAGGATACAAGTTCCTGTGACAAAAACATGTTTGGTTAGATCAGCTTCCTCACTCTCCAGTTGTAATGTTCACAGGGAATAAAATCCTCCTCTGCTTAGTGGTTCTGTGCCATCTTTTTGACACCATTTCGCACCACTTCTGCCTTCCTTTAAGGATCTAATTGGGACTTGAGAAATGTGAAGGCCTTGAGTGAGTTTCTTGCACAGAGGGATGAAATGCACTCCTGAAGAATAATTAGTTTCCTTTAACATGGGGACTTTTTTAACAGGAGTCATGAGTTCAATGGGCTTTTATGAGGTCCCTGTAATGCTAACATCCTCAGAGACATAATCCTGTCAAGTGTTGACACAAAGCTCCGAATGAGTTGTGGAATTTCACATCAGTTTTGAATCAGTATTACCAGTCCAATCCCACATATATATATAATGATGATGAAGTAAGAAGTTTGTCATCTGATGATATTGTGACATATTTTATCTTATGAATCACTTTTGCTAAGTTGCAGAAATTTAAGATACTGCAAATACTCTGTAAACTGAACTTCATTTACTTCTGCAGATGTTCTGTACCCCTTGCATAGTTCAATTGTAAAAACTCAGGGTGACCACTTCTATTTAATTTTCTGCTCTGTTACTCAGAGATAACTCCAGAAATTTCTGTGAAGTTTGGAACATTCAATAACAGCTTTGGAAATCTTGCCAGTCAGGCTGTCTCAAATGTCATTGCAAACATAGAAACTGATCTGTTTTCACAGAAGGAATTGTAGAAGTGTTCGTGTGCACATGAACTGTTCATGTGTGGCTCAGTGACCCTCAGCAGAAAAATCGAGGCCTTAGAGAAACCAGGCCTTCTATCATATAGTTCTGCCTTTAAAATAGAATTAGCCATTCCAGAAGATCACTGTAAAAATATATAACATTTGACAAGTACTATAGTATATCATGTAGAGAGTAAAAGCCAAAATAGTGTGTGTAAAAGGGAGCAATTCCCTAAAGCAAAAAACGTCTAAAAACTGTTATGTGAAAGAGGAAAACCAGAACGTTTGCCAGGCTGCTAAGACTTCTTCATATACGCAGTGCTATTGCCTTGCTTTTGCATTTTTTTTTCCTTAGGCTTCAAGTCTTTATGGTGTGCTATTAAGACACTGTAGGTGTCTTCTTTGACACCCACAATGCTGTCACAGCTGTAAGACAGATAATAGTTTAAGGATGTGTACTTTTGTTAGAGAAGAGCAGAATCTTGAGCAGGATCTTGCCTGACAATAGTAGACTTCATCACGGAAACTTATATCCACTGTTACTGAAATAGATGGAATTCCAGTGTTCTGGCTGTCAATGTAACTGTTACGCTTTCAGCAATCCGTGTGTAGGTATAGGTCCTCTGAAGATCTGTTCTGCCTCTGAATAAAGGAAGACATCAATATATTTGCGCCTTAGACATGACTGACACAATCAGCAATTACTCATCTATTTGCATTCCTTTGCAATAAATTGTTCTTGCTCAAACAATTCAATTAGTAAAGGGATCTACAGTCAGCTTGGACTCCAAGCTGCCTTCCGTCATGACAATAAATGCCATATCTTAGATTTGGTTTGTTTCTTTTGCTAGTGAAAAGCAATGGAGAAATTTATAATGCAATGTTGACTTTTAACCATTGTTTTAATTGTTCTTCTAACACACCGTAAAGAACTGCAAGAGCCGAAGTGTGTGTTCTAGCGTCGTGTTATATGTATGGGTGATGATAGCGACATAATTACATCTTGCTAATTCACCGCTCTGAGAGTTGAATGAATACTACTCTCCTTCTTCCTCTAACTGAAAGTACCTTAACCATACTACAAAACTTTCTTCAGCATATGTTCTAAATCCCACCAAAATGAGAGTCTTTCCATTGATTTCTCAGGATTTTATGTTAGTCTTCAAAGGCCAAAGAACAGAGCACTACAGAAGAAGAGAGGCGGGTGTTAATTAGCACATTCTTCTCTAATGCCTTTCAAGAAATTTCTCCATGTATTTGTCAGCAGTTGAAAACACCCATTGAGATCCTTATACACCTATGAACAGTTTGATGTTTTGTTAGAAATTACCCTAGGTGATCAACAACAGTAAATTCACTTATCAGCTGCGTGATGCTGGTAAATTCCTGTAGAGTTAGATGATTCATTGCTTTTATGGATGCTATTTTATGTCTTGTCATTTGTCTTTGAACAGCTACTCATTCTGTAGGAGACAAATTTGTGTATTTTTCTTTCATGCTTCTTAATGTTTTCACTTTCCAGAAAATCAGCAAGCATGTGGGGGTGGTATCACTCATCTATTTGCATCGTTTCTTGTTTCCATGATTGTTTGTTTGCTGGATGGTATAAAACGTAGCACGTGCTTGGGAATTTCTTTATAGCTTGTGACTGTGATGTGACAGTATTGTCATAATGAATCAAATTAATACAAATAGAAAGGCCTATACTTTTCTATGTGGTGTGGGTGTTAGGAGATTTTGAAGAAAATGGAATCAGTTTTATAAAAAGAATATTTAGTCCTGAAATTAATTTCACGGTATCCAAAAGCTGATCATTACAGCACTTATCCATGATGTGTTGCTTCGCTCTCTCTTACTGGCAGTACTTGACAATGATCTGGCTCCTATATTGGTATACTGGGATTTTTACTCTATCTTCTTTCCCAAACAGAATACTGTCTTGAACCTCAGAAAAATTTCTTGTTTGCCAAAAGGGTAAGGAACTTCTAAGCACTTCTGTGTTAGTACCAGGTGTTAAAGGCTGTAATTTATTCCCTACACTTCTTACATGTCGTGATGGGTTGATCCTGGCTGGATGCCGGGTGCCCACCAAAGCCACTCTATCAGTCCCCTCCTCAGCTGGACAGGGGAGAGAAAATACAACAAAAGGCTCGTGGGTCGAGATAAGGACAGGGAGAGATCACTCACCATTACTGTCACGGAGAAAACAGACTTGACTTGGGGAAATTAGTTTATTACCAATCAAATTGGAGTAGGGTAATGAGAAATAAACCAAAATCTTAAAAACACCCTTCCCCCACTGCTCCCTTCTTCCCGGGCTCATCTTCACTCCCGATTTTCTCTACCTCCTCCCTGAAGCGGCCCAGGGGGATGGGGAATGGGGGTTGTGGTCAGTTCATCATGAGTTGTCTCTGCTGCTCCTTCTTCCTCAGCAGGAAGACTCCTCACACTCTTCCCCTGCTCCAGCGTGGGGTCCCTCCCACAGGAGACAGATCTCCATGAACTTTGCCAACATGAGTCCTTCCCATGGGCTGCAGTTCTTCACGAACTGCTCCAGCGTGAGGCCTTTACATGGGGTGCAGTCCTTCAGGAACAGACTGCTCCAGCGTGGGACCCCATGGGGCCACAAGTCCTGCCAGCAAACCTGCTCCAGCGTGGGCTCCTCTCTCCATAGGTTCACAGGTCCTGCCAGGAGCCTGCTCCAGCACAGGCTTCCCATGGGGTCACAGCCTCCTTCAGGTGCGTCCACCTGCTCCGGTGTGGGGTCCTCCACGGGCTGCAGGTGGATATCTGCTCCACCGTGGACCTCCATGGGCTGCAGGGAGACAGCCTGCTTCACCATGGTCTTCACCACGGGCTGCAGGGGAATCTCTGCTCTGGCGCCTGGAGCACCTCCTCCCCCTCCTTCTTCACTGACCTTGGTGTCTGCAGAGTTGTTTCTCTCACATATTCTTGCTCCTCTCTTCTCTGGCTGCTCTTGCGCAGTTGTTTTTCTCCCTTCTTAAACATGTTATCACAGAGACGCTACCACCATCACGGATGGACTCGGCCTTGGAGCCGGCTGGCATTGACTCTATTGGACATAGGGGAATCTTCTAGCAGCTTCTCACAGAAGCCACCCTTACAGCTGCCCTGCTACCAAAACCTTGCCACACAAACCCAATACACACGTAAAGCCATTTTTGTAACACTTGTAACTCTGGTGACTCAGTGATTCATATCACTAAAAAGACGTCAGTGCCTCTAGAAGATGGTTCTCTCCTACTTCTTTTCTTTTCCAGCTCATCTTTATTTTAATACACTGTTTACTACTGTGCTGAAAATATCTTCTGGCAACAGGCTTTGTCTAAATGCATTAATAGTTAAACCTTTGGAATCTGAATTTTTTAACTATTTTGTTTTGTGTTCTCAGTGCATTTGTTTTCTTAAGAAATTATGAGTTGAAATTTTGCGTGAGATGCTAGTCTGTTAACAGCACAGTTGTGAAAGGCAGAGGGCTGAGCCACCTGGAAGACATCAGTGGCTGCAAAACTGTTCTGCTTCTGGTTCAGAAAGGTCGTCTTAGCAAGGCCGAGAAGGCAAGGCTTAGTGCTTCAATAAGCTGTGGAATAGAGCAGCTTGGGAAAGCAGAGGGAAGCTGTTTCCGAATTCATAAGCCGAAACACATGACAATTCAAAACATTTTACTGTGGGTTCCTGGCAGCATGCAGGGGTTAAAAAGGGACAAAAAGGAGTTAAGGGTGATTTTCAGTGAGGAAAATCCTTATTCATACTACGCAGAGAAAATGCATTATGAGCAATATTTAAGACAAAGGAAGACATTAGCAATCAAATAACATTTTAATTGTGATATTTATGTATACATATGTACATACATACATTCATACAGATAGATGGATAGATATACATACGCACCGATATATACAGCATATGTATATCATATATGTGTTTATATAAGATATATATATAGTTCTGACTATCCAGAAACCTCAAAGTACCGTGCAAATGCTAACTGATGAACACTCACAGTAATCCTGTAGAAACATTTTACCAACAAGGAAATTAAGCTGCAGAGAGGCTAACAATCTTCTCCATGTCCACGCAAATCAAGTCATCTGTGCTTATTCTGTGTTATTGCCAAACATAACAAAGCTGTTGTAATCCATTGCTGGTGAAGAATTCTGCTGTAGGAACAAAAGGAAAGGGGAAAGCTACTTCAGGATGGGAATGCCCACAGAACAAAAGCATTATTCTAAATTGGTTTTAGGAGTGGAAAATAAAGTTAGCAGAGATGTTTTGAGTAGAAATTACTTAGGGCCCCACAAAAAAAAAAAAAAAAGGAGAAAAAAAAAGAAAAAGAAAAGAAGGAAAGAAAGCATTGTGAGAGAGTCTTCACATTCAATACGCTCACTGTATCTTTACTTTCTTTTGTCCTAGTCACAGTTTTTTAATGTCATGGTGAATTAACTGTTTGACATATGTATCCAAAGCGATCAGGAGGAATAATATGACAACAAAAGGTGTCACTGGACTTTTTATTCACCTCCTTTTCTGAGTCAACTCTTAGTACAAAAACGAAGCATATATGATGCTAAGGGTGAACTGGATCCAAGGTTGGGAATTCTTTGGCCTTGAAATACTAGTTACAATGGTAAGGGAACATTACAGTCTTTTATTTTCTAAAGCTTAACTGTGTTTGAATAAGACCTCTTGAACACTCTCAATTTTTAAGCACAGTGAGAGAAAAATTGGTTAAGGATACTGCTGTGAACCTGCTTGCACATTTGCATGGAGGGAGTAGCGGGTAGAGGGCTGGTGTGCAACTCCATCATACACCAAAGGATCTTGATAGTGTTATAATGCCTGCTACTCAAGTTTGGGGGAGATGGATGAGATGGGATTAGAAGTAAGAAGTGTATTGGCTTTGCTCCCTTCAAAGGCATACTCAGACCGCATAGCAACTTTATGGCTATATCTTTGTCAGAGAACCCAAGTTAGTTCAATCCAGTCTAGCTGTAGGCAGCCCCACTCCCAAGTTAATGTGCTTTTTATTTGTGCTGTGATAACACTGGGAAATTAATTTTGTCATTCCTTTTTCCTGAGGTAAATAGAATTGTCCTATAATTTCCTGATTTGTGAAAGAATGAGAGGAACCAGGGGATTATGTGCATCCTCAGTGAGGTAAACCTGGACTGAATTTATCATCAAACTCATGTGAGAGATTTTTGCATGCATATGAGTGGGACAGAGAAAGGTTTGAGGTTTGCTTTGCAATGGATTTTGAGCTGTTTTGAAAATGAATTTGAAATCCAAGTTTCTCTATTAATTTAAGCTCTTCTTGAGATGGTGACTGATTGGCATATGTTTTCCAAATCTTTTGTTTCTAATTTCCTCAATTTCATTCTAAATTGACCAATTAGACTTTGAATTTAAAACTTCAGCTTCTTAGCCTATTTACATCTGTATTTTTCTGTGCGCACAGATCCAGCCACATGGAATAAACTCTCTGCTATTTCATTATTTCACCTGGTCTGTATTTGAAGTAGCAAGGTAGACTGATTCTGTACTCTTCTTTTGTCTGTCAAGAATTTCACAATGATCCTTTCTGCTCTTGTGTGGGGAAAGAGAGACAGTTCATCACATATAATCAGGAGCTCCTGCCAAGCATGTTTATTACTTTCTAACCCAGTATACATTTTACCTTTTCAGATTGTGTTCATTTTGACAACTCCTGCCTTTCTTTCCATTTCTAGCACTAATATTTCCAGTATTATTATTATTATTGCCTTTTAATACTTACACCTGGTGCTTGATTATGTGGTCACATATCATTCCCTTTTTAGGATATTATGCCACTGTCTCTGAACTTTCATGTCTGAATCATAAAAAGGACTTGTGTGCTTGTTCAGGTTTAAGTCATGTGATACAATTTAGGCTTATAGGATAATTCAGGTCGGGAGGGACCTCAGGAGGTCTCTGATCCAATGTGATGCTCACAGAAGGGTCAGCTCTAATGTTAGAGCAGGGTGCAGAGGGCTTCACCCAGTGGGAGTTTGAAACCCTCCAAGGATAGAGACTGCACAGTCTCAAAACCTGACAGCACATAAAGCAAATCGAATGCATAAGCTTTTGCCAGGCTAGTGTTTCAGACAGAGGTGCATGGTGTTTTGGGATACCATGTAATAAATACTACTAAATGAAATCACGCTTGGAAGTTGTGTATAGGAAATGCTCAAAGAAACACAGACTGTGTATGCGTATCAATGAGTAAAAACTAATTAAGTTCACTGATTATTATTTTTAGCAGAAAGACCTCATACAAAAACAACCTTTAGGCAATACATGCATTTAAGACATCAAATTTTTTCAATGCTGCTCTCTCTCTGAGACAGTTGAGTTGATCTAACATCTCACTACCATTGCAATGGGCAGGTCTCATCCTCCCACTCTTCTTTCATTTCCTTTCACTTCCCTGCATCTGGCTGTGTAATCCCAACCACTTTCACATACCCGCCCCAGGACCTCCCAGTAAGCTAATTTAGCTAATGATATGTTCTCCCACCCCCACCGGGTCAGTTTTCTGCAGATTTAGTGAGCTGAACTTGCTCATACACATGGCCAGCACAAGGAAGAACAAGGTGTGGGGAGGATGGGGCTGCTCATTTCCAGAACACCATGACATTAGATTGCTCAGCTGCTGTCAGTCTGCATCTCTATAACCATTTTTTAGGTTTTTAATAATACTTTATATATAATTTAAAATACCATTTAAACTAGATTAAATGGAAAAAATACTAATACTAATACTAATACTAATACTAATACAAATACTAATTTTGAATCAAGCGACACTGACAGTTTGATTTCCCATAAAACTTGTTTTTTTCTTTTTGCTGTGTTTTACGAATGTCACTGGTACACATCTATGCACACGCACGCGCGAACGTGTGTGTATAAATACATATACACAGAAACATATATCCATGCATAGTCAGTGGAATTTTCCAACTATGTTAACGTTGTGGTTATGCCCTGATCCACCTCTATGGAGTGTTTGTAGCAAGAACTATGGTGTCATAGAAACCTGTAAACTTCTTAAAATACTAAACCATTGGCTGATAGGACTTGCAATCTGAAAGTTAAGTTAGTGAAATACACAGAATTGTTATCATATTAAAATAAATGGACTATAAAATACTGGGGGGCTCTTACCATATGTTGTACACAAACTGTAGAAAAATTGTTCAGCAATTTTGAAGACTAATTCTGGAATCAAGGTCTAGCATAATTAAAAATGTTCATGGCAGAGAGCTAAAATTGTGCATTCTGACTATAGAATGCTTAACCATGTTACCATAATATTCTTCTAAATATAGATTTTGTGTGGAATAAAAGGGAAATCCTTAATTCTGCAAAATAGTTAGCTCGAGCAGTTATCAGTTGTGAGATGCATGCTCTTAGTTAAAAGTTCCATTCAGACTGAAAAGCCAAATAAAGATAGATCTCCAGGTCAAAATCAGAAACAGAAGAGAAAAAATGTCAGCTGCAAATGTTTCTGTGTTTTTTACTCTCTCCTATTCCCTCACCCAAACCCCTAACTTTGCTTCCTCTCTGTCGAGAAACAAAAGCATAGAAACTAACATAAAAGAGGATTTAAAGGCAAGAGACTATGTTTTAATGCTAAAATGCTCCAGGCCTCCTTCAGATGATCTGTTAAAACCACTTCCAAAACTATCATCAGTGGGCAGATAGTTAATAAATTATGAAATACTTTTATCCCATTTGGTGATTCCAGATGCAGGGAGTCTATTCCCATTTTTTTAAGTCCAGTGAAAAACTTACTTAATCATGTTTTTAACTAGATCATTAATTGTAATTTGTTTCACTGTTGTTGAAAACTGTTCTCATACAGTATCATTAAGGGCTAGAGAGAAAATAAAATATCTGATTTCCTAACTGACAGTAGGAACATATTTTTAAAGAGTCCCATTTTTTTTAGATTTCAGTCCATTTGCAATTGAGAGTGGAATTGTCAATAGAAAAGTTTACTTCTTCTCTTGTCATTCAGTATTCTTCTCCCACATTTAAAGATACCAAGTGAGAGATACCAGACAATTGAAGATGAATATCTGATTATCTTCTTCTGTCTTATTTTTCCACCTGATGGAAAATAAAATCCCTTCATGACAGTGCATAATGAAATTATAGTAAGAATGAAAATTAATTTCACAAAGAGTCAGTATGCAGGTTTTGTCCATTTTTCTCTCACTACTTTATTTCCTTGAGCCAGTGGGAAAGCAGAGATTTGAAACAGGGTGATAATGCTGGGAAGCCAGCACCAGTGCTAGGGCCAGTAGACAAGAAGATCTAACCAACACCATCAAATATATGTGTGCATTTATCAAATGGAAACTAATCAGAGGCAGGACCAGGTAAACAGTAGCACCCATCAGGGCAGTCCAGGGCAGCTCCCTCCGTCTTCTAGGCTGTGTTACATGGCAGGAGCCTGCTGCTGCACTGCCTTCTTGCTGAACCTTGCTACATGTTGCTTTGGCCAGGGTGCACGGCCAAAATGTGCTCACGGTGCCCTGCAGCGGTCCGGGCGACTCGGCAGTCTGTGCCAGCTGCAGATCTGGTCTTACATCGCTAAAAGAGATGTATGGGCCAAATACAAATTCTTTCTCATTTGGGCTGGAGACATCTTCATAGGTCTATTTGCAAGCATGTCTGGCACAGGTGAGACTTCTGGGAGTGCACCCAAGTGATGCTAGAGTATCCACATGCAAGAGGTCAAAGCGGTGGTGGACGATGGCAGCGAGCTCAGAGCCACATGGCACTGTGGACAAAGCGCTGTGCACAAAGCAGAGTACTGAATGGGTCAGGGAGGGGGAAACAAGCACACACACATCACCCAGCATAATCTGCCTCAGCACAAAATGATTCCTGATCCAAACAGAACTAAAACGTCCACATTTGCACAAGGCGCTGTAAGTGGTTTGCTCCAGGATAAATTGCCTGTAGAGGTGAATCCCAGCTCAGGGATTTTGTGAGAGTCTGCTGCTTGCTTTGCCTAAACTCACAGTGTCAGCAGCTTTTAATCATATTAGCTGAGGAATTAGTGCATGTCTCAATGCAGTCTGCATCATCCACCGTAAAGAAATCATTTTGAATATGTAGTTTCTTCTTTAAGGGAAAGATGGAGCAACAGAAGGCATCAGTCCACAGCAACTTAAGAGTCCCGTGTCATTTCATCACAAAGTCAATAGCTCTCTTCATCCGAGGGTGAGAATGCTGCAAAAACAAACTGCTTTCTGTTCTGTAGCAACGCCTGAAAGAGCTTGCACTGCAGTAATTCCAAATCCAGGGGCAATCTATTAAGGACTCAGCACCACCGATCCTGAGAATCAACTGATAAGCACATTCTCCGCCCCACCCCCCACCCCCTTTTTTTTAAACTAATCCTCTTAAAGATTGTGCTAAGTAATGAAAGGATGGGATGAAAGAGGCCTTTTTCATTACTACCACACAAACTGCTTGTGTAAATGTTTCATTAACACACTGCTTGACCAGTATTTCGTCCTCCCCACCCCCACCGCCGCTATGGTTCTGCCGCAGCCTGCGAGGCGAAATGTGTGATTTACACATGTTTAAGAGAAACATTCCCACACTTGAATGCTGCACTATTCTTTAGAGAACGAGAGACCTACAAAAAAACCATTGTGGAGGACATTTTAATTTACAATTCTTTTTTCATATGTGCTTAAAAAGATCTATTGCTTCCAACTACACAGGGTTTTTGTTTTTTAGTTTTGTGAGGTTCCTCTAATATATGTTTGTCTCTTGGAAGCACCCTCAGGCAAGATGACATTTATTAAGCATGATGGGTTTGAAGAGATATTTAGAAGTTTTTATTTTCTTGGAGGAAAAGGCAAAGGGATTCAAAGGAGGTTTGCCCTTTTGTATACTGAAGTAGCGGCAATATGCTACCTTTCAAGCCCATGGGTACCAGTCAACTTCTTCAGAGCAGTGTAGAGAGAGAAAAAGGTTTTCAATTGTCAGGTGAAGGCTTACAGCATTTTGTATTTTGTATTTGAACCAAAGGGTGTAGTTTTCTTTATCGACTGAGGCATTCCATAGTATCTCCCACTCATCATGTGACTACCATCATAAGGTTCCCTGTGCCGCAGCTAATCCTGTAAAGCCTGGCCATTTTCATGACATTATTCAAACAAAAATCAGGTATTATTTTCCACACAGCCATTATTTCTGTAGAAAGAAATACCAACTTCAGCATGCACTGCTTCCATGCTAACAATGTTCAACACATAGGGCCAGCTAGACCTGGCACATCAGCATCAATGTCAAGAAATTCTGTTGAAACCAATGGTGTTGCTCAGGGAGGGCCTTGCTGGAGTTTCTGAAGGTTTAAGCAGATGCAATCAGGAGTAGATCTGGCACATCCTGCGTAACATTTGCATAAAAACAAAATACAATTTATCTTTTAAAGCAAGCATTACTTCAATCTACTAAGGAAAATGAGAAAATAACAGATCTGTTATCACAATCAGCTCTCTTCTTTTTGTGTGGAATATGTGAAAATGTTATTATAATTGCATTCTACCACCACTCCCTTTACCTGAAATTACAAAAATAAATGGAAAATTGAATTAAAATACAGCCTGTATACTGCAATCAAGTACTTGTTTTCAACCCTTTTTTATTGTGTTAAGAATAGCACTTGTATGGCTGTGAACTTAACGGTTACTATGGTTAATATAAGTGCCACGTTTAGTTTGGTATACGTAAGCTTGTTTGCTGCCATGACCATGATCTGGTTTCAAAGTGAATAGATTCATTTGGATCAACAATGCCTCCAGGGGTAAATGCTTAAATGTATTCAACCTTCGCAAGAGCTGAAAACATCAATGCCTTCATAAAGCCACTTTGATTTGTATTGACTAAAGTTGTGCTGCTAATTCACATACATCATTGTTTACTTCACTAAGCTTTTAACATGGCATTTGATTTATAGAAATAGTGATTCAATTTCTACAAAGAAGTGGTAGGATAAGACTTCCCTCAGATTCTTTAGCTCAGAAAGTTAAAGGAAACCTACCATTGCAATACAAAAATTGCTCAATGAATGTTCACGTGCACTACATTTTTTACTTGCTTAGTAACAGCTAATAGCAATGTAGATCTGTCAGATAAGGGACAATCAATTATCTAACCATGTCGCTAATATGACTGCAGCAAAACCATTGAATTATATCTTGGCAGAAAGTGTCTCTAAAGTGCATTTCTCCTGCTCTATGCTGTACAAGTAATTAAGAAACTTGTGAAAAAAAAAAGAAAAGAGGAAAAATTTCTGAAGGCTTTTTTTTTTTTTTTTTACTATTCTTTTCTCATTAAGAAACTATAATAATTGATCCCCTATAGGAAACTGTTAAAGCACATTGGTAAACCCACATAAATAGCATACAAAGTCCCATACAAATAATTGCAGTGCTTACATTTGGTATGAGTTTGCAGTGTTTTCTTGATGCTACACCGAACACAGGCTTAAAAATGTCTTCTGTAGCTCATTAACTTTACGCAGCTACAAACTGACAGTTTTAAACAAAAGTTTAGTCCAATATACTGAGAGGAAAAGCTCAATTACTTTGTACGGCTTAGTAAAGTTTTGTTGAATTATACTCTCTCCGTTTTTTCCTGGTTTGGAGCCAGATCCAACAAATTGTCATGCATATATATAACTAGGCTCACAGAAACAATTCTGTTGAATGAAGCACAATCAAAATGAACAGTTTGATGCCCAGGAGTTTGAAAGGTCTTGCTTTGATTGATCACTTAGGCCTCATAGAGGGTAGGATTTTCTCCTCAACATTGGTAACCCACTACCCTGGTGCAACACTTAGGATAAAAAAAAAAAAAGAAACACTGCGAAGTTACCCTGTGCTCCCGTGGGATCTAAGGACATGACTTGGGTATAGCACATTTCTCACTACTGCATTCCCTATCCATCACTTTCAGTGGAGAAAGAGCATTGAATATCAAAGTCATAAGGCAACCTTTTCCAGAATTTGTAAGCTGTATAACTTTTGCAGAGGAGAGCTGAGTTAATTTGGGGTCTGAAAATGAAGACTTGGGTTATAGAAATGGTGCTGACATGAAAGCAATACAAAAAAAAAAAAAACCAAACAGTGGTAGAGCAGCTACTTTGTCAGGATTGTATTTTCTGGATTGAGCTGTTGATAAACAATATTTTTGCAGCTACAAGAGAATTCACATTTACAGGGGAGATAAACTTAGAAAGCTTAGACACACTATAGGGCTTGTCAGCATCTCACAGTTAATTAAAGGAGTGAGTGGAAAGCATCAAGGCTTGCTCCCCTCTGCATGAATAATTCACCGCCTGTATCCATTA
The DNA here is from genome assembly GCF_030936135.1 of Gavia stellata. NCBI lineage: Eukaryota > Metazoa > Chordata > Aves > Gaviiformes > Gaviidae > Gavia > Gavia stellata. Next base: position 67,727,793 of record NC_082637.1, read on the forward strand.
TTAAAGCCAGTTACTTCACCACAATGATTTCCAGGCTGCGATGCATTGGTCTCAGAAATGAGAGATAAATTGCAACAAGGCCTGCAGCTATATTAATAAATTGAAATGAACATTTATTTGCTCATCTAATTAGAACTGTAGTTTTTTCCAAATGGTGTAGTAATGCATTACCTTGACAGCCAATACCCGCTGCAAGAAATAATTAACAGAAATGCTTTCTTACAAAATTCTGTTTCACTGAAGGCAAAAGTTTTCCTCCTGATTTTTGTTCCCTTTAAACTATTTATTTTTAACTATATTGCAGTAGAGCTCTATGGTGGATTTTGCATTTCTAAAGCAGAGGAAATCTCTGTGTTTGAAGTGCCTGTAAGTAGTCATAAACTTGCAAATAAAATAAGAATGCATAAAGCACTACTTTCATGAACTCTCTACTAAAGGTGTAATGGCATGATATGCACTTTGAACAGTACCTGAAGAATGAGATAATTTTTTCAAAGCTTTGGTTAATGTCACAACCAAATAAAGTATTTCAAAATTAATAATTTGCTGATTTTCCAACTGTATTGGCCTAACAAAGTCTATAACCTCATCTTGAATTTACTAACTTTATTCCTATTTCTTTTGCTTAGATTACCAGATAAAGAAATGCAACATCAAACAAAGCTTTCATATCAGTGTGGTTTTGGGTGTGAAAGTAACAGAGTTGTTATAGTATTTCCTTCTCTGTAGATACATTCTGAATTAAAACAGAGGCTCCAGCAACCAAAATTTTAGCTTTCCCACTCTTCAGCCACCCACAGAATAGAATGGACTCCAGGTGTCTGCATTAGGTTTGCAGATTTATGCTTGTCAGTCCCGTCTGTTGTTATCATTGGTGCCAACGTACAAATGGAAGCAGAAATGAGAGCATGCATGGTTAGTCACAGTTTTAGTCCTCTCGTCTTCTCCTTCCCAGAGCAGCACGCAAACAAGAATCCTGAGTTTGGTCTGGAAAACGATAGTTGAGCCAAAGGACTGAAGACTGATAATGTGTGTCGGTGTGTACATGTACATATCGATATGGATATCCACATGGATTTCCACAGATACCTAGATAGACAGAAAAACAGAAGTGTATTTGGGAATAGATCAAATTACATGAAGCCAAACTATTACTCAGACAGATATCACCGTGAGGAAAGATGCAACAGAGCAGCACTATATTCGGCACAGTTTCAGCAATGCTCGGCCGTGGTGTATAGCCACCATATATTAACATTGGGAATGACTTGGATTATAACATAGGGAGACAATGGAGATTGGTGGTCAAAGAAAGGATCTTTCCAAACAGAATAATTTTATTTTCTTTCTTATTTTTTTTAATAAATTAATGTTCTCAATTTGTCAGCTACATACAAAATATTTTCTGGTAAATGGTTTTCCAGGATCGTATTTTCTATTTTCCACTAGAAATGCTATTAAAAAACCCCCTGAAATTATCTGTGGCTAATTTAATAGATTTTGGAATAATCATTAAATAGTTTTAGGGGAATAATTAATCCATGGATATGCAATTAGACAGCATGGCTGAGTTTGAACTTGCAATTGTTTTTATTTGGGGATTCAAGCACATAAAGAGATCTGAATGTGCAGCCTGCTTCCTCCTGGTATGCATTCATCCAGCATGGGAACGCAAAGCTTGTGTGTTTGAAGAAGCATGTCAAAACTGCTTTGTAAAGAAGGAGAAATAAAAGCCCCAGTCCAAGTGACAGGACTAAGTTTAGTGTGCTAATCATATTCGTTCTTCTTGTAACCAAAGGAGTTCCACTGTAGAATTTAAATAAAATGAATGGTGTTTCAGACACACTGTTAGTGATTTTATATGGTCAGTGTCATTTTTCTTCTTCTGGGAATTCAATTTGTTCCTATTATGCCAAGGTCACAGATTGGGGAATCTCAGAGAACATTACTTCTCTGCCTTTGATGCAAAGGGTCAGTGGATTAGTACAAAGGAGAATTAATCCAGTGTGCTCACTCACCAAATGATATTTAAGTCATTTTTAATGAATGACTAGGAGTTCCTATTAGTTTCCTTGAAGAAAATAGAAGCAAGCTTATGAACGACGACTTCATAAATGAATATTCAAGGAAAAGTATGACTTCATTGTCAGCTCTAATTGCTAGTTTTACCTTATTAGTAGAAGCTTTCTGTAGCTGAGTTTGACATACATTTGTTTGCACAATGTTATTAGTCAAGACTCGGAGAAGTCTTGTAATTAACACCTCCACATTATCTCATGCAGTGAAAGCAAAGACTAAAACAGATGACTCACTTTGTTTCAGCTTTGCTCTTGTTTTCTGATACAGAAGTACTTAAGCAGAAGTGTGAGCTCATCAGAGTGCCATATGGAGTCAACAGAAAGCATAAAAGGGTCTTCAGGAAGGAGAGCATCAAAGCTCATTAAGAGCTAAACAGTAAGGCCTCAGCGAGGCACAGTGCTACTGCACAGTTGTGGTGTAACGTTTTACCAGTACGGTTGCACTGGTATTAGCTTTTGTGGCTGATTCTCCTTAAGTCAGTCAAAAGACAGTGGGCCTGCTTGTGCAGTTTATTCTCTCCCTAACACAGGGAAATGATATTTTCATACAGTCTTTCCCGCCCCTATCAATGACAGTGCCCACACTAAGGAAATTGTACTTTTCAAGCCATTGATAGCACAGCATGTGCATGTTGTGAAGCCATGCTATGAGTACCATCATAGACTATGACGTGGAAAATCTGTAAGTGGATTTTCCATGCTTATTATCCACACGTTATTTGGGGTTAAAACACTTCCTCATAATTTTCAGGTGTGAGCTCCTTACTGAGAGTCAAATATTCTTAAGTACTATTTCACTAATAAACCATAGGACAAATTCACAAGATTGCAGGACTATGCACTTCCAACCAAGACATGATTTTCTTCTAAGATTTCCTGGTTTCAGGAAAATGATGTTTTCAGATGAGGTTTACCTCAAAAGTAATTTGTCTGCTGAAATCTGTGGTTATGTGTAAGGAGCTGCTTCCCGCCCCCTCCCCCCTCCCCCCCCCCCCCGCCCCCAATATTGTAACAGATGGGGGAAAACAAACAATACAACCCTCAAAAAGAGAAAAAGCCCCAAAATCCAAGATGGTTACAAGAATATTTTATCTTAACTTCTCAGTGCAGCCATTCAGTTAACAAGTATTCCCAAAGCAATATGAAATCCAGTCATTAAATTATTATTGAGAGCTTGGCTGAGTTAAATACTCAGATAATAACAAAGCTTGTTTGCTGGATGGAAGCTGGCCAAGAGTATTTGAAGAATTAACATGTACATGAAATTTCCCACAATTATGAAATAGCCACCAGAAAAGGAAATGACTGAGAGTGATTGAATTCCTCAGAGCTGCTGTCTTTGGTTGTAAGTACTTGCTGCGCTGATAATAGACCCCTGCAGTTTGCTACCGTTTGCGTCATTACCATCTCTATTGATCTAACCACCCTACGTGTTCCTGCTTTATTATTTTGCTACTCAAGATTAACTATCTTAAGTGATTGGGTCACAAATGGTATTGTATTACTGTGATTTGGAGAATTATTAAAGATGGGTCACTTCATTACGGAGATCCCAGAGGTGCTGTATATAGTAAAGCTGCATTAGTTAAGTTCAGTGGAAGCTGGCAGGTGCTTATGCACAGCTAAGGCTATCTGTTCTTTACCTCAAACCTAACAATGCTGCCACTGACGCATTTTTTAGGTACATACTGCTGTGCATGTTCAGCCAAGCTGAAATGGGTTCATAAAAAATGTCAGTGGTCCACTGCAGGTTCTTCAGCTTTGTTTGCAATAGGACATAGCATGGTGGAGCTTGTCCTGAAATAGCACCCTGCAATGGTTTGTAACCTTCAAACAGGATTTCTAAGAATAGTATTGCTTCTCACTTTGGGCACTGGCCCAATGACTACAGACATCCAGAATGAAGCACATGCTATACACTAATCTAATCAAAACATTTCTAGAGGGTATAGGTAGTAATCTGGGACACACTCATATTGCAGATGTACTCCTGAGAGAAATGTTGCTGGACTGGTTTCAGAGTAAGTACATGTTCTGTTTGATTTTTCCAAGACTGAAAGGAACTAAGTACAAATCCCAGCAAAAGGAATTACTCACACAAGCATTTTGTTCTGTACCTTAGACTTCTTGTACTACACCAGGAAATCTTCAGTGAGGGGAAAAAAGGAGTACAGCTGCCTCAGTAGAAGACTAGAGGACAGATGTATTGGTTTGCACTTGGTGGAGATGATCTTGACTTGATTAGGAAATTACCAGTAGCATAAACTACAATTTAGTTTTAGTATGTTCTGTGTTTGCACTGGCTGATATACCATTTGCCTGCTAGTCCCTACAGAAATGGAGACTACCTTTCAGGCAGAGCAGGTATGTCTTTGTATCATCTCATACCATGAAGATGTGCAACGCAGTGCTTACAACACTGCCGTGGCAGTTGCGGTCACACTCTGGTCCATCACAAGGACCTCTCGTGCGCTCTTGCACATTCCCCTATCTCTCAGTACTTCTGTGGAAGGCGGCTATGGCATTCTACTGCTGTACAGCATATGCGCTCTATCTAAGGAAATCTGCTAGTTAAAAGCCAAATTATGCCTTTTTATTTACAATATCATGCTGTGTCTGTTTGGAATGGAGGCCCTTTTCTTTCATATTTGGTGCTATTAATACACAAGTTGCTATAGACTATATATTAAGAAGCTTGTTTGATGTTTAAAACATCTAAATATTAATATTGGTGGTATTGGTTGTTACAAACAGCTTACACCCATTTGGTTGGTTAACCTGCAAAGGAAGATTAATGGTTTAAAATCTGGTCATTAAGTATGGTAACAAATGTTTTTCAGTGAGGTTATTGCTACCATAAACTTTAATCAATGGTTCATAAGCAGCAGCCTCTGGTTCAGTGTTCTGACTAATGACAAATTAACTATTTCTTAGCAGTTAATAAAGACTTTTCACCAATCTCCATACAGAACATGATTTCCTCTGTTGGTAATGAACATGGTCCCCTGGGTGCTAACTCCATATATCCATACCAAAATGCTTATTGGCAGAGATGAAAAGCAGCAAATTTAATACCATTTCACTAGAGATTTTTTTCTGTTAAACTGACTATTTAAAGCAAGCAAAACAAGTTTTAAAGAATAGGAAGCCTGGCCATTTAATGATCTATTGTTTGCTGAATAGTATCAATTATACTGTTGATCCTTTTCTTTTTCCTCTTTTTTTGAATGAAACTTTTTTACACTCAGATCTCAGAAGCAGGAGTCTGGAAGTAGTTAATGATCTACAAAAGTGAAAAGGGTAGGGATGAAGGTGGCAGTTGTTTGATTTTTCTAAAAGCTAACTGGAGTTAGTGTGAAAAAAACACGAGAGAGCACCAGTAAATATATGCCTCATAATAGTAAAAGGAAAAAGGTACATCTAACCTTTCTAAATAGCCTAAGGGCAGGGGTTTGCTTTTCAATGAAAAGGTCACCTAGAATGAATTAAAGTCATTTTCCTGCTGAGGTCCAAGCATGTGGCTTCACTTTGAAGGTTAGAATGAAGTTGTTCTTACCCTTGTATCTTACAGGTGTAGTTTTACAGAATTCATTGCAAAAAGCTGTGATATGTTTTCAGCCTGCCTAGGGAAACAAAACTGGTAACAATTAGTATATGGCCTCCCAAGATGAAACTTCTAATTTGCTATTCAAAATAAAATAATTTTGAGAGTTAGTTATTTGTCCAGTTCGTGATCTTTTAGTGACACTCTTCTGTCATTTAATCCTTCTTGTGTTTTAATATTTTTCATCCTTTTTCTGTGTTAAATGCTTCAGTTGATAACTTGGACTGACTGAAACCACCCAAGAAAATACAACAGCAGGAATTTTGTACTACCAGCATGACAAGGATAGACACTAGGACAGCACATGTCAGAGAGAAGACTTCCATACACCAAACTAAAAGGTGTACAGATAGATATATAAATGCACAGTTTACATTGTAAGGATTTGTTTTTGAAAAAGTTATTTTTCCAAAGATCTTACCCCAAAATATTATTTCCACAAAGACATATACTCAGGAAACCAAATCAACCAAGCATAAAAGAATATTACTTTGTCGCTCACATTGACCAAAGACCTATTTAAAGCTTTCCAAATAGTGATCAGTGCCATCAAGGATAATAAGAAAAAAGCCTGGAAGAAGAGTAAAATGTCATCATCATCAAGATTCCTCTAGGAAAGGTCTTTACAAAGCACTCCACCAGCTTGCATCCTCTTTTACCTGCTGTGGCACCGTCTGAAATGGTCACCAATAATTTGTTTTGCATTGGTTGAAATTTTGGTAAGGAAAATTATGGGCTTTTGTTTTCTCAAGCAGCCCTGAGGCAATACTAGAAGCACACGTCCCTAGCTGAGGCAACATGGGTTCTTGAGTGCTCAAGAAAATAATGCCCATAGCTGAGCTCAAGTTTTGAAGTGCAAGTATGGGAGAATGGTAATTCACCTTCTCCTAAAATCTCTTACGATAGTTATGCCTACACACAAATCTGGATGCCTGGAGTCTCTCACAGGTATCAGGTACACAAAGGAGGAACATTGATGGAGAGGTGGGAGCCCACTGACTGCCTGGGTGCGGCACCTATGTCCACTATGATTTTGGTAGAACACCCGAAGTTAAGATTGTGCTGAATTTCTGTTTTGTCAGCTTCTTGGCTGAGTGACTTCTAAAGCACAGAGAGTATTTCTGAGAAAAACAGCTTTGGTGCTAGGCTTCTGGATTGACTGTTACCTGTGGAATATGAGAAGCATGAAAAGTACTGATCAAAACAGAGATGCAGGTAACCAACTATTTGGAATACTGTTAAATGCTTCTATCCAAAATCTTTTCTCTTTCTCCCTATTATTTTATCTTTTTTTCCCCCTCTTTTTTGGAAATTGGCTCTTTCATAAAATGTGTGTGTGTGTTTTTATTCCAAAGCAACCCTCTGTTGTGGTTAGGTTCCACAGGAGGGTTCCAGCTTGTAAAGGTTAACCATGCAGAAATCAAGGCTTTATGCATTTTTGCAAAGGTCACACTCATCAGTAGTTCCGGAAGGACTGCTGGGAAGTGCTATAGTAACCACCCAATGATTGAACCATGGCTCCAGGTTTCATTTCCTTTAAGAATACTGTTACAATCACTGGTTGTGTCACTAAGAGATAAAGAGGCTGCTCAGTCACTTGAAATTCAATTTGTACATTACTCAAATCTACCCCACCTCTTTCCTTCACGGTGCCTGGCAGCTGCTTGCTGGCACTCTGAATTTCAAATGCCTGAGCTGCAGGAAGCAGTTTAATAAATGGGATAGGTTTTGATTAATGTAACAAGCTGAAAATAGACAATGATGCAATGCACATCTCAGCAAGAACCACAGACTTGTATCAAATCTCTGTGTGCTGAGGAAGGCTGCTGTGGCAGAGAGTTCACCTAAAGATGCATATTTACGTTTCAATAATACCTTGAAGGTTCAAAACCTATCAATATATAAGATTTAGACCTGTAATCCTGTTATGTCTCTAAGCATCTACTACAGGTGACTGCACAGTCATGAAGTTCAAGTCTAGATTAAGTGTTTGACATTGACTGGGTTCCAGCAAGGGCACTGTGCATTTCACCATAAAGCTCTGGTTTTATCTGGAATAAGAAAGTGCTGCATTTTTTCCTTTCACTATTAGGAATGTAAGCAATCACTTGCTGTGCTGTATACAAAACAATGACATAAATACGTCAAGTTTAATTAGTAATTCACCAGTGTACAAAAAGTTTACATGTTTTGACATTGTTTCAGACAAATACTCAGTATGGAGCCTGCCTTCATCCAGTGTTGGGTCTATGGCTTTAATGCTAGGAAGCCTATGCTTTGCCAGTTCCTACTCCCCCGAGCCACAGACACTCAGAATTGGTATTACATTAAAATTCCTCCTCAGAAACTTGCAGAATCACATTTTTACATGATAGTATTTCATCGAGCTAATAGTCAACTATGCCTCACGAAAGGAAGGCGCTGAAGATGTCACTGGAGATTATCACCACTTTCTTATGAATAAAGAAAATATAACTAACATATACTCACTGGAAAGGTCTAAATTATGAAGCCTTGACTCTGCTCATTTTTTCTTGAGGTGTCTCAATGAGACACAGCAAGAAGTTGAGCCTGGAGAGACAGGCTGCTTCCAAAGGTGGCAGTAAGTGAATGTCAGGTCTTTGGGTTTGGGCACCATCCCCTCATTGGCACATGTTTCTGTGTTGCCTCTATTTCATTCACTTTACAGAACAGGAGCTAGTCAAGGAATGGCTTTGTATTTCTCCACTTTTTGTGAAAATGTGTTCTATGTTACAAAATAATTAGAAAACCTTGCACTTGTTTCTATTTTCATAATTTTGAAAGTTAATTATGCTCTCAGCATTGCTTAACATAATGTTATGCAAGTTTTACATTTGTTTCATTAACATGTCCAGAGAGTAAACTTTTGTGTAAGTGAATGGTTCTGTAGTATTACATGATGCACCATTGAAAGTGAATTAGTTTCTTGATACTGGTATTGAAAATTATTAGAGAATGGTATGGGATAGTTTTGATCTTTTATTTATATAGTATGTTCATCTCACTGGTATAAATTACTTGTGTTAATCATTGTTTGTGATTAATTGAATAATCACCAGAGAATTTTAGTATTTCAGTGGATATAAGACATTCACTTGAAAATCTGTATTGGAAGTATCATTAACTGTATATTCTGGCACACTGGGTTGTGGATTATCAATGCCATTGTTTTTTAAAAATATATACTATATTTAAAACCTCTTTCTGTGTTTATTTACCTTTATTCTCAAAGTAAAATGTACTATGATCCTATAGCCTATTTTCATACATTTAATTTTATCCCTGCTTCATTTTTATCTGGGTTATACATGCTTCCTCTCCTCCTACCCACAGAAACCACTCCCCATATAGTTCAGAATCTATTGTGGTTCCTTTAAAATTTAAAAACTATCAGAACACTAAATCAATAAAGTGTTAACTCTCTGATAAGTCATCTGCCATGAATAAGAAACATTTTAAGTCAGCAGGTTGCAAACAATCCATGGGCTAATATTTGTTTGCATAAACTATTCAGCACAGATGCATAAAAGATATTTTGTGGAAATCAGGATTAGTTTAAAAATTATTCACATACAGGAAAAAAGCTGGAATCATCAGATATTTCATTCACAATTAATAATTAAACCAGCTCCTGTAAGGATGCTGAGAATATCAAGATGGCATGTTTTTCAGTGGTCGTATTTTATATTTTAAAACAATAATAATAATAATAAAATAAAAACTAGCACATCATCTTGTTTAATTTTGAGGTGAGTTGATATGGATAAAAAACAGAAGAGCAAAGCCATTATGAGGAACACACTTCCTTTGACTTGAACTTGAGTTCAAGAGCTGGTAAGTGTGAAATAAAAAGGAGCATACTGGTATTGCAAGAACTTCCACGGAAGTTGTTTGTTGACTTGAGGCAACTTTTTTAGGGGTTTATTGAGGGAAAGTGAAGGAAGGGGTAGATCTATTTTCATCTCAGTTTGGTGTATCTTTATTGTCGGTGTTTCACAGATTTTTCAAAGAAACAAACTGTGTTTCCCATGTCTGTGGAAGAAACATGCTTTATCTAGGGGCGTATGTGGGAAAAGAAGGGGAAAATAAGCCCACTTATCAGACTTTAGGAAGTAATTTCTTTCTGTTGGCGTATAAACAAGAATAGTAAACATACAAAAAAGCTATTTATGGGAAAGTGGAAAAAGACAGTAACAGAAATGTAAGTAAAAGGTAAGTTGTCCTTGAAGAAAAGGATCAAGGATTTTGATGGGGGGATGTGTTTTGATCCAGGTAGTTGAAACACTGAGCTAGTTTGTTTTTTTTTTTTTAATTTTGAGTGAAACGCAAATAATGAGGAAGCATTAATTCTCCTCTCTGGAAATGCAGTATTCACGGGGAAATGTAGTAGGAATCTGCATGCAAATTTTTGTTGTAGAAATAAAATTAATGAATTTTAGAGACATTGTGACAGGATACCTAACGGGTTCTTGCAGTGTTGTCCATGAATATAGGGGAAAATCAGAAAGTAAATTCACAATTTAAAAGTCCAAAGGAGAAGAAGAATAATGAATAATTGAGTCACCAACAGTAACAGAGAAGGGAGGATGAAAAGATGAAGAGGTGTTTCACTTTGCCATGTGAAGATTATCCTGGTTGTAGCTTTCCTGTTACTTGAAGTCACAGCTGGAGGTTCAAGAGTGCGAAGAGGTAGTGGCATGGGTGTGCACGTCACACGGCTGGAAAAGATTGGACTGGGTTTGGATTTAGGCTATTTGTTACTCTTCTATTTAAGAAGGTGCCATCACTGTGCATTTTATGAGATCAAGTTTTGAATTACTGGATGCATACAATTAAGTCAGTGAGCATTAAAGAGAACATTTATTTAATTTGGTTGCTTGTAAGGTTTTTTAAGAGTTTCTTTTTCACCCTGAGACAGGGTCCTTTATTAATTTCTATTGTAACTCTTTACATTTTGTGGTATGTGCTTTGAAGGCAGTGCTATATACATGAGAGACATTACATTTATTATATTCACACACCATTGTGATAAAGTACCTAATTATGCAATATCAAAATTTCTCAAAGTATTCACATTTTAAAGTGAGTGGATTTAATCCACTGATGTAACAGACAGATGAAAAGCTCAGCTATTAATTTTATACTACTGCTCAATTGGTATTGAATGTTTCACCACCAACTGAGTTCTGCATGATGGTTTTGGTGATTTATTGTAATTGTTTCTGATCTAAAGCAGCTCTTTTCTTAAATATAGAAGGCCTTGCTGTCTTGTGAACTTCAGCTGCTCCTGGTGTAACACTGAATGGCCAGAGGAAATGTTTCATTTGAAATACTCCTGTTTCATTTACTTTTTCACTGTGATTACGCCAAACATGGTCATAATAAATAAAGAATAATGTGTATTAGTCTCTTAGATAACACTTGTTTGCAGTGCATCCTTTTCATCTACTATACTTCCTATAATATTTCGGTTAATATTTCATCTTTCTAAACATCGAGTACTCAAACAACAATAAAACCAGAGAGGGTTTTTTTTTTCCCTTTCTACTACCAGAGCTGCTGTCTGCTATTAGTATGCTTTAAAGTAGAATTCATTATCTTCATCTTGTTAATATTCTGCGGAACTGCTTTATATAGTTGCAGCTTAATGTTGATCTGCAAGTGTTAAGTCTTAATACAAATGCCACCTGGTTCAGCTACATATATTTGTATAATGGCAATACCATGGAAAATCCTAACTCAGAGTAGATGCATTAAACAATTTCAGAGTACTTTAGCAGGTCAGGGTCCTGCCTGTTGTCACCAGCCAGTGTTTACCACAGAACGTATCGGTTCTCTTGCATCTTTCAGTACAAATTTATTTAACTGAGTTTTATTCCAGGGGAAATGATATAAATTTTCATTAAAGAAAACACTATATTATGACAGCACTAAATGAATTATCTGCAATCACTTTTAAAATACTTGATTTATTGTCTGCAGTTGGAAGGCTGTAAGTTAGGAAAACATTTTTGCTGACAAGAGTGAAATATAGTTCATATATAAATAAAAAAATTAAGTACATCTCTGTGTCTGAAGAGTGTGTGTATATGTGTGTGCAAGCATTTGTCATACCTGTAGTTATGTAGGTATCTATGTGCAAGAATATATGTATATTTTGGCAGCATCAAGAAATACTTGATCAAATAGCCTTCTCTAATAAAAAAGGAAAACAAATTGACTAACCAGCACAGACTAAAATAAAATCCAACATAACAGAAGAGAATATTTTCCTGGAGTGATTCATATTCACACATCCTTCTGTGAGACTTTCATATACTGGTGACATTGTGAAATGTCATTGAAGAAAAGGCATTTCAGTTTAGCCTTGAGCAAACATACACATAGTAGAAGAACTGTGCATATGTAAAGCCTTTTTCTTCTTCCAAAAGGGACCCTTTTTCGCTATATAGGTAACTGAAGCTAAGCTTAGGCTAGTGAGGTGCTGCATGATAAGAACTTGGTTAGCAAACACACTGAGTGATCGAATGACTTGAATAACAAAATCCCCAGCAGTGTGTTTCAGAGCTAACTGCATTTGCACTCTGCAAGGAGATCAATGCTTCACCCTCATTGATTTTCTTCAGTGGCAGAACCAGGATTATGCACAATATGAAACTGTATTCCCAGACATATTCAATCTGATTTCCTAGTCAGTGCTAAAAAGGCATAGTGTTGTACTGAAAACATAAGGTTAGAGAAGTGTAACATATCAAATTTGTACTTCTGGTAAGGCTGCATGTTAAACAGATGCATCATAATATATTCTGGGTGTCATGCAATCCATTTTATAAAAACATTATATTGGTGCTGAAGAGTTTCTCTTTATATATCCATAGCTTAAAAAAATGTGCAGCATTCTCAAAGAGAGAAATTGAAATGCACTGCATACACGTCACTTTAAAACATAGTATAGTTTCTCTCTGGCAGACTTAAGCTTTAGTGTAAACATAAAAAGAAATAATTTCTTCAAAAACTTCAGAGCAGGGATGTAGTATATCTTCAGAACTTAAATAACCTTGTAATTTACAATGTATGCCAGTTTTCAAAAAGTAATAATTACAGTAAAATATATCAGTGGGAAATGACAGCTGACAGGAGCTTCATTCTGATCTGCAATTTCCCCTTGTTAGTAGCTTCGCACACAAACCATGGGAACACCATCAAATGCCGCTCAGCTGTAGTTCAATCTGAACACAAGAATGAATTAAATTACCTCAGCTCAGACTTTTCCTAAGCCATTTGTTGGTGGACATCATAGGCAAAAACAGAGATGGCAGAGCAAGTAAGAGCAGTGATATCTTGAAAAAGAAAACTTCCTGTCTTCAGCTTCTGCCATTCCAGGCTTTGGTGAAGCAGACACCAGTCCTGGGAGCTGTAAGCTGCTTATGAAAAAGGGACAAAATAATGCATGTCCTAGAGACACACGTGTGTATTTTATAGACATTTATCCAGAAAACGAGCACTGTCTACATTTCGTAATTTGAGATCACAGTCATTTCTTTCTGTCTGTTTTTATCAAATGTGACCACCCAGCTAGGCATGTATGCACACCTACAGCAGGTCTCACATCATGCAAATCTAGTAAGTGGCTAGTGGGAAGATTTAAGTTACTGCTTCATAAAAATTCAGACTGATGCATCCATAAGATTAACAATTCCTGGCTGGGTGAGTAGGTAGGATTTTTTTAAACTCTTTTAGACATGACCATGTGAGCGGATAAATAGAGCCACTCTTGAAGGCATTACAGAAAAAATCCTGAGTTCCATGAAGTGAGCGAGGAGTGTCGTGTGTTACTCGTGAGCTGAAGGGTGGCTAGCAGCACACTGGAATACTTCTATCAAGTGTTAAATATCTGAATAGATGTGATGAGAGTAAACAGAAGCTTGGAAGCAAAGTGTTCTCTTAAACTCAGGGAAAAATATGTCTTTGTTTTCCTCTAGCATAGACAAAAGCCTAGACATGGGCCTTATTGTTTAAATTTTTTGTACTTAGTGTTCAATATTTTTGTCAATATTGAATATTTGATCAGGAAAGCACTTGTTCTACTTGACCTCTAATCATGAAACAAAATCCACTGGCCTATGTCCTTAAATGCTTTTGTTGAATAGGGACAGATGTATGCACATATTTAAGTACTTTCCAAAAACGAGACCTTAGTCTTGATCCAAAACCCATTGAAACCATTGAAAGACCTTCCACTGTTCCCAGTTCATCAAGCTCAGTGTTTCATTCTTGACAAAATGCTTTCAAAGCCTGTTTCTAAGGTGATTCCAGTCCCATGTTAAAGTTAGATGTTAAACCAGTTCACTGAAAAGTGTCTTGTTACTGGGGAAGTTACATTTTTAGGACCTGGTACGCTTGATCTAGATGATAGCAGCCTAAATAAGCATTGTAAAGTAATTTGATAATGAATAAGTAGGAGGATGCACACAGAAAACTAACACCATTGTTTAACCTCAAAACTATGCTAATAAGTAGGGTGATAGACATGAAACTGCAAATAATGGAGCTGTTATTCTAGCCCACCAGGCTGTCTCAGGGGACTCCTAAGTGGGTTTGCCATGCCATGACTAAATGTAGCTCCAGTCCAGTATTTTGCATAGCCTAAAGTATCTTGTTGCAGTATATTCTCACATTTATCAAACTAAATCAGGTTTAGAAGAAAATATCTTCTTCCAGTTAGAAAGGAAGCATATGTGTGTGTTATAGGCATACTATTTATTTGCTTGCATGTAAACCAGAAGATTTTTCACCTGTTTGTGAAAAAGACTATCAGTACAAGAATGTCAGTGTGCCTGTTAAAAATGAAAAGGAACCTTTTAAGAGAAAAAAAAACAAAAGGAAAAATGCAAAATATCAACGAACTCATGAACGCATGCATATGCACATGTGTTTGTCTGCCCTGAAGTTGACTGTAATGCAGAGCATATCCAAGAATTATCTGAACCCAGTTTAGGCTGGATTCATCTTCAGTTACTTGGCATTGACTGGTCACTGTATTTCATTTCTTTTTACGACAGCCACACTCTGCCAATAAAAGATCAAATAATTTTTGTTACTGAGTTGAATTTTTTAAAAGTACTTGATGTTCCTCTTGAATCTGCTGTCAGTTACAGCTCACTACAGGATCTGGCCCAGTGGTGGTTCTATAAATACAAACATAAGCTGAAAAAGCTGCTCCTAAAGCAGAATGCACAAATCTGATGTTAAGTGATTTTCACTCCACTCTATCTTGTTTATGCAGTTTCCAGTCCTGAAAGTGGGAGGTTATGCAGAAGGGAAAAAAAATATTTAAAAAAATCTGTTCTGTGCACTGTGTCCAATTTTCTGTTGGCCTTTTACAGCAGAGAAACGTACAATTACATTGCACTTGAAAAGCACTCAAATGAACTCATCCCAGCTTCCCATATGTACAAAGTGATGCATTTTTAGATAAATTACATTAGAATGAAGACAGACAAGCAGGAGGTTGCATTGTGGTTTTATTTCTGATTACTGGCAGTTAACTTTCCACCCACTTTTTTTACATCTGTTTAAAAAAATAAATGCAGAAGATAAGACGTTCTAAAGAAACCACACAGCTTCTTAAAAAAATAAAAATAAATCTGATCTTCAGCTTTTATCATCCTCTCATACCTGTTATTAGAATATCATTTGTGTTGGATAGAAACCTGATCTTCCAGTTATTCATAATCATTAGAAACCCCTTGGTTATTCTACGAACGTGGGGCTGCGTGGCCAGTGTCTGGCATAATTCCAAGTTAAGCACAGTGAAACCCGTTGTAACAACCATAAGAGATCCTCGTCCTAGTTCAGCTGCTATAGCAGGTGTCTGCTCAGTGAAAGTTTCACTGTTGTTCTTTTTAATTTTCAGACTATTTTTTTCCCCGTTTAATTAACAGGCTGTATATGAAAGCCTTTTTGTTATTCGAAAGCCACACAAGAGTGTGTCCCATGCAGTGGCTGTTGGGAACAGCATTATTCTCCTCCTGTCCCATGTCCTGGAGGAAAACTTCTTCCTCCTTTGCTTTTTTCTTCTGTAACTGTTTTCTCACCCTCTCCATTTACTCCCATGCTTCTCTGTATTAATTCTCTCAAAGCCTCTTTCTCAGCCATGTTGTCTCTACCCTCTATATTTTCGTCATCCCTTCACCCTCACCATTTCTTGACCATCTTCTTGGTGACACCACTGTTTCTGCTCCTGCATGTCCTTGACTCCTTCCTGCCCTCCACTTTCCTGCCCATTCTCCATGTTTCCTATGCCCTCTGCACCTCCTCCTCTTCATATTTCATGTTGGGGTTCATCTCTGTGTCTTCCCAACACCAGTCTCACAAGTGCACACTTGGCTTTGTATCTCCTCCACACCAGGTTCTCTTCAGACTATTCTGGAGGGATTCCTTACCTCATGGTATAGCGGGTGACCGTCTCTCCTAAAAGCAGTCCAGATCTGGTGACATGATGAAATACAGGGCAGGCTGTATATGAAGTTCACTCGGGTTGTGGTTCACAGGGGGCCCTAAGGACTGGTCGGAGGGCAATTGCATTTGTTCTGACTGCATTTAGCCTGTGATTTCTTCAAATGCAATGTTCTTCATTTTGTGTGCTGGCGCTAGAACCTGATTTTACAGAGAGAGAGCATTCATTAACGATCCCAAGACTGGCTGCAAATTGTTACATATTGTTGTGTCACAGTTTCACTTTTTATTTGACAGCGGGTGGTCTAGAGATTCAAAGACACAAAGCCAAAGTCTGTACTCGAAAAGTGAGCACAATTGCTCAAGTGCCTATTTTATTCATATATACAACCACCTCAATTGCACCTACACAGCAGGTGCAATTCACATGTGCAGGATAAGAAAATAGGACTCTAACAACCAAAAAACCACCAGTTACCTGTGTTCTGCTCATTACATATCACACTAACAAAAATAAGCTTCCCTCTACACAAATTGCCTTTGACTGAAGCAACTTTATTCATTCTACCTTCATTCTATCTACTTAACCTCTTCCTCTTTATATCACTGCAAGAAAATCCTATCAAACGTTGCAAAAAATTTATGTTTCTGAATTACGACCCAGTTTACAACCTATATTTCCAACCAGTAATGTACAGGTGTTACAAATACAGCTTGACAAGACGTAGGGAGTTCTACTGGCTGGTTTTGGTGACTTACAGTCTTAGGAATTATAAGAGGAAAGTCTGAAGCATATGGCAACTGTAAGGATCTCTGGCTGCAGTGTCATTTAAATCAAACAACATCCTCATTAGCATCCAGGAAACAGAGCTGTCCTTTAATGTTCAACAATGCACCACATAGTGAGTGGAAAGTTATTATGTCCCAGATCAAAATTGTTTCTTTCACTTACTTATTTAGCTCAGTATGCAGCTAAGCATACCAGGGTAAATGAGAGAAAATTTTAAAATGCACATAGTAACCACACATGTCAAATGACACAAAGATCCTCAAGTTCTTTTACCCCATAACTCTCAGTAGCATTAATCATTCCCCAGTTCAGTGTTGCAGTCTATTTAAATCTCATTTCTAATGTATTTGGACTTATATTTCTACCATTCCTGAATACACTGCAGAGTCTTTACCAGCCCAACATAAATACAGAAAATTTGGGCATGGAAGTGGTGATGCTGGACACATAAACTAGATGGATTAGTTCATTGTTTTCTTTGCTTTTTTTCCTTCTTCTTTAAATCAATATTGGTTCTAGGTGGCAGGAAAAATTTGCACAGTATTTGAGTCAGCACAATAAATTTAACTCACAGGAATTTGACTGCATTTCTTAGGCCTTTAGAGATACCTGCTTACAATTTCAGTGGCCACAGAGCAAAAATTGGAACAAAACATGAAAACACTGTGTATCCCATAATTCAAATTCCTGTAAGTGGAGGACTTTCCAATAAAATCCAGACACTTGAGAGGTATGGAAACTGCTGTGGCTCAATAAAGTTGATTGAGTGTCCTCACCCCCTTCATACAGTACTGGTTGGGGGAGGGGGGAGAGAGAGGAAACATTAAAAAAAAACCAAACAAACAAAAAAAGATATAATAAAGTCTTAACTGTTAGGTCTCCAGATTTAATCTTGTGGAAATTCTCAAGAAGTCTGCAAATCTCATCGTACTGCAAACAATTAAAGGCACTAGTAAATGTAGTGAATGCATAATGTACTAAAACAAAATAGAGTGTTTGATTGATTTGATATGCGACTGAAGGCTTCACTTTTCTGCAATCAATAACATAAACCTTTTCACTTTCTTGCCTCTCCTGCAGATCCCTAATACTGCTTCTCTGCTGGGTGCTACGCTGGTCTGGGAAAAGTTTACCACTGTATTGTTCTGAGATGACTGTTCCCCAGGACCTTGATCCTGCAAGTAATTGCTACCAATTTTAGTGCCAGGCTGAATGAAATTACTCTTCACGGAATTTATGAAACCCATTTTGTTCAAATTATTTTCATGATCCGACTCCTAATTTTCCTTTACAAAACATCAGGAATCCTGCACCTCAAACTAGGACAAACTTGCATAGCAGTGCTTTATGTTTTATGTTGAGGCACTGAGACAGATAAGAACGATGAGGGGAAGCTGCTTGAACACAACATTATACAAAAATCTTCAGTTGTACCAAAAAATTTCTAAACCTTTGCAGTGATTTGAGACTTGTCTTGCCAGCGTGGCTATTTATTCTTCTGATAGCTGAACAATGCAGTTGCTGTGGATTGCAGAGGAGAGGAAAGGAAAGGGGCCCTTCTGGAGGCTGCAGCTTGCTGAAAGGCAGAATGAGCGTCAGCAGGCAAATTAAAACAGAGACTTGTGTGGGCCAAGGAAAGATTTGTGGCAGAAGGCAACACAAGCCTTTCCTGTGATGCTTGAGCTCTGCCCAGAAATGCCTTCTCTTGGATAACCACAAAAGTAGAGAAAGGAGGTGAGAAAAGAGACAAAGAATTTGAGAAGATGGTGTTAGAAAAGGAGGATTCGGTATGTGATTCGCAGGGCTGCAAAATCACCCTATCTGAGCAGAGTCTCCTCATAAAGATCAAATTACAGCTGAGAATTTGACTTGTTGTTGTGTGTTGATGTTGAGGAAGGAAAGCAGCTATCAGTCATGTATGCCCTCACCAAGGCTTGCTATCAGAAAAGAAAAACAAAAAACATTTTTCAAGTTTGTCATCCACATTGGAGGAATGATACTTTATCTTGTAACAGCATTATCTTGTTCTGCATAGTTATTCCCATTCTTAGGTTCAGTGAAAACTAAAAGAAACCAAATCAAGTTGTTTTGAAATCCCAGCTTTCAAGATGAGCTAGAAGAAACAGTGTTGTGGCTTTGGGGAAGCTGAAATGTTAAGCTGCTGTTGGGTGGAGTTAGAAAATGTAGTGTTGCCATTTAGTATAGCTCACCTCTCAACTTCAGAGAAAGAAGCATGCTGTGACATAGTGAACATTTTGATCTCTGAGGACGTTCTTCAAATTTCAGAAAATAACCGTGACCTCTTTGGATCTTTAAACTACACTCTGGATAAAATGAAATGAACATGGAGTTGAATTTAATTTCTGATCTTTGTCCAGCCAATCTCAACATTTTAACCTTATCTCTGTAGTTCAGACGTCTGAAGTAAAGAGTCTAGGGAAAGCTCCCAGGTGGTGACTCTGCACTGGCACTTTGTGTGCCCTTTCAGTCATCTGGGTCTCACAGCTCAGCTCACAGCAGAATATTATCCAGAGTAGAGCTTCAATACAGTTTTCCACATTTGCTTCCTCTGTTTCCTTCATGACATCTGAAAGCCTGGCATGTTTTCTGTATGAACTCTCCTTCGCACCACCCATGTTGCTCTGCAAAGAAAAAAGCATCACTAAGCTGAGTTCCTAACTTCCATGTACAGTCTCTGGTCATTCCTCAGTTTTGACTGGTGTACATCGCTAAACCTTTTAGTACATGCTTCCTCAGTGGTAGATGGTTGCGAAGATTATTTGTAGATTGTTCAGCATTTATTTCCTTCACTAATTGCCTTCTTGACTTTTCTGGTCATTACTAGTCAATAATACCACTGATATGAGAGATACCAAAAATAGTTTAGATACCTAGCTTCTGACATAGGAGCTTCTTTGCCTGGGGGGGAAGGAGTCTCCTTAGTGTGAAGCCAGCAAAAAAATGGTTAATTCATCCCCTACCTTTGCAGGGTGGCATTTTGTTTACCGTGAGCTGAAATGTGTTTCAAAACAGCATTCACTCAGACCTGTCTTCTGCAAGCATTGTTTTTTCCTTTGACACTGAGTTCCTCTTCTCCTCCTGCTATTGCCACCTCTCTTTTGACTTTGCCTGTCTTCTTCTCAGTGTCTGCTGGTAGGATATGAAGGCTGACCTGCATTTGTATTTTTAGTTTTGCATTTCACTGAAAGTTTTGGATGTTCATAATAAGAAACTGAAAATTAAACAGCTGTGTCTTGGAAGTCCTGGAAATGCTGCTCATTGAACTCCCTCCCTCAGCAATTCAGAAAACATCTCAGCTGAAGAACGCAACGTGGTTTACGTGACTGTGTTACAACAGTTCAAGGAAAGTACTAATACTATGAATGGTTTATATTACTTTACATAAGTGGCATCACAACCTTTGTTTAACATTCAAGTAAGATTAGGCAGATCAAGAAGGAAGGCAAGAGCGAGGAAAACTTAAGCAAGCTATGGTTAAGGCAGTCTAAAGGTCAAAATTGTAATATTCAATAAATCTTACATGGTTTTATAAACCTTAATTTATTGTCTATGTGCAACTGACATTTTAGCTCTTGGTTTAATACCAAGCACTTCAAAGTATTCTTGTAGAAGAATAGTCGATAACCCTCTTACACAGTATAATTGGAATTCTGCATGTTAGAACATTTGGTTTCTGAAAAATTTTTGTAAATGTTAATAGCTGTCTTTTAAAATGGTGTAAGTGTGAAATGCTATGAAAAGCAAAGGTTTAAATGTCACCATGTCTATAATTTTCATATTGTAAAAACTAAGTAAGTTTTTTAGAATGAAAAACCTAAATGCCTGCTGCAAGTTTGAAGATATAAGCTAGGTCATTATTAGTTTTTTGAAACTATATGACAGACACATTTTGTAAAACTGTGTGAGTTTTAGGCTAAAATGTGTAGTTGAACATTTAACTGTCTGGCAGTGTTATTACTGCAAAGTCTTCCTATTTACTGGTACCCATGATCTGAGTATGAATAATTCATGGCAGTAAAAGGATTTCCTGGAAAGCCTTCTAGGGTCTCATCAGAAGTATTCTCCTCTTATGTAGCCACTGGCACTCAGACTGAAAAGCTACTCACGTTTGTCTTGGTTGAGCATTATGATTTTCACCTACTAACAGCGGGCTCTGCTACATCAGTAGGAAGACTTGAGTTACTTTTTTGGGAGAGAGGTTGTGCCTAACTGGAATGGAAAGCACAGGTATTTTAAGGTAAAGTGAGCAAAGCTTTTCCATTCACTTGGGTGAAGAAAGGAGCCATGAATTTTGGATTACTGAAACTTGAAAAAAGCAGGTTTTCATAGCCAAACCCTCTACATTCTTTGTTAATAAAGTCAATAGCACAGTAATGACCATGCCACAAAAAAAGAAGGAGCGATTATTTATTACTTCTTTATCCTACCATATTTAAATATGTTTTAAGAATAAAGAGGTAGATCAACACAGCCACAGTCTCAGCACTTTCTTGAGAGTTACCAAAGGTATCAGATTACCATCCAGCCTGCCTAAATCAAAAGGACAATAGCATTTAGGAAATTAAAAAAAAACATTATAAAGAGCAGGTAACATAAACAGAAATCATGCCAAGAACGCCTTGTCCTCACATGTGGGTTTTAGGAAGCCAAAACAATCTTTGCCTCATGTACTGTAATAATAAGGATTTACTTCAAGCAAAACAAGATAAGATAATCTTTGTGAGCTAAAGGAAAGCACTCTTTAAAGTCTCATTGCAAAGTCTGTGATCCCTCATTCCCCCAACTGATTTCTTTAAGCAGTAAACTTATTTACAAGGTTTTTATTAAAAGAGTGCATCAAAAGTTTCCACAATTTTGGCACTCACATCTCCATCCAGTGAAAAAAAAAAAACAGAGACAGAGAACAGATCCTGCAGCAATCAGCTACAACGTAGGGGCCAGGAGCCTGTCTATCAGAAGGGACTCTTGAAACTGGTAGTTTATACATTCATTGTAGCAGAAAAACTCCTGTAGCTTTAGTTGTTGGAGGTTGCTAAGTACCTTCAGATCAGAAAAGGGGATGTGACACTTTGCAATGATTTTTAACATACTGTGTGGATCTCAGGTATGAAAAGTCTGGGAATAGGGAGTGGGGGGGGAAAGACAGAGAGAGCGTGAGAGAGACAAGAGGGAGGGAGGAAGAAGAGAGAGTATCAACCTGCATGTAGAGACTGTCAACATGCAAGGATGGAAAAAAAAAGATGTTCTACAAGACTGGAATTAGGAGACAGTCATAAAACCTACAGCTTAGATTGGAAGAACAGGTTTATTGATATTCTTGTTTATCGTTTCTTATTGCCAACTGCCATGTTGCTTCTATACAACCAAAGAGTCTGGATCTATTCTTGTGTAGGAGATATGCTGTTCTTCTCATTGTCCTAGAAATTAGCAACAAATAATACAAGGAGAAAAGAAGTTACAGTTTTGCAAGGTATCTTGTGCCCTTTGTCAGCTGCTCTAGAAAAATGAAACTCAGACAAAAACTGAAGCATGGCTATATTAGTCTAAATTTTATAAAATATATTGCCTAGTCAACAAGCAAAAATCTGAGAGTTTTGTTTTTCTATCAAAGAGTGTTTGGGGCATCATGACTCTCAGTTATTAGCTGTTTTTTATATTATTGTTTAAAGGGACTTAAGGTATATTTATTTTTAATTTACAGACATTTAATTGCCCTATTCTGTATTCATATAATCATGCCAGGAATTTACAGCATTTGAAAATATTATATTACACATCTTGAAAACCAAGCCACTGACCTTGTATAATGGTCCATTTTCTCCTTTAAGAATAGATTTGAAAAAAAAAAAAATAGCAGCAACATAAAAGACAGCTGCTAGCACCAAGTTTCTTATTTACAATAACAATGGAAACCTTCATCACCTGTGGAGCCCAGCAGGCTAATATGAACTTGCAGTAAATGTTAGCTAAGTATATTATTTTAGAAAAGGACATTTGTTCATTTCACATTCTGAATGATGCATAATTTTATGATGACATTTCTCAATCTTCATATTTTCCTCTTCTTTCTTTTTTTCCAACTTCCATTTTTGCAGTCAAAGGAAATCATCAAATGACCTTGAAATATGCACTGGCATTTTCCTGGCAGAGAAAGAAGCTCTCTTTTCTCATTCGCAAAAATGAATAACAATTTGATAATTCTTAAAACTTCTAAAAGGTTAATTATGCTCTCTCCATGAGCACTGAATAAAAACCTGCTTTATCTCTGCCCAAATGAAACCCACAGGGCTCCCATTCCCTCTAACTTTGCCTGGAGACCAAATCCTGCAAGCTGTCAATTAACTCCTATCAGCTCATAGATCTGTGTGAGCTGCAGATGATTTTCTCATCCGAAAACTATGACAGCTCTCATTTGCCAGAGCTGTTGGGTGACTTCAAAAAATTCACAGCAGGAAAGTGTTATCTGGCTTTGGGCTTGGTGGAGAGAAAAAGAAAGAGTGAGAAACCAAGAGGCAGAAAGGTCCTGGGTTAGCGAGAGTTCATTCCTAGCTCTAAGATTTCTGTCTGGTTGCAAAACCCCGCTTGAACTTGAATTGCATGTTTCAAACAGTCATAGAAACTGAACATGGCCAGGTATCACAGAGATGTTTCCTTGACTGGGTTTTTTTTTTAATATTGCTGCATAATAACAGCCAGCCACAGAGGAGATGGTACTGGCAAACTATAGAATTAGTAGAACAGAAACCCCAACATGAAACGTTTGGCCTGCTGGTATTACTTCCTGGTTGAAAAATGGCTTTTTCATTTGGAAGTCAGAACAGTAATCTGAAAGGGAAAGACTGAGAGCCTGTAAGAGCATTATTTCACTTACCTTGCAAGACAAATAGTGCTGTTTCCAAATTAAACAACAGGAAGTAAAAAATTGCACTGAGCATTTGGTGATCACTGTATTTCTGCCCACTAACTTTAATTTTATAGTTTAGGGTCAACTCTTGAAGAGTCAGCTACAATAATTTGCAACAAAGCCACAGGAACTGATGCTGGTGGCTCTGCGGGTGTTAGAAGCTGGAACTAAGTAAACTTAGGTCTATTAAACATTGATAGTGTAACACTTAGCACATGCATGGGACTCTGGAATCTGGGTTCTGCTCATGGTCCTGCTTTGACCTTTGGAAAACGTTTATTCTCCCCATGTGATATTACTGGGTTAGCTGTAAATATCAATGCCTACTCTTCTAGCCAGACACAGTAACAGCTCAGTTGCACCTCAGCATTCACTGCTAGACAGTTACAGCATTCAATTTTCTACAGAAAAGAACCATGAAAATTACAAATCTTTACTGAAAAGAAAAAGATTGATCAGCCTACTGCATTCTTAACTTCTGTAAATTTAAAATGCAAGCTTTTGGGACAGGCACAATGACACCTTATCTCACTGGATGTTTTAACTTGAAAACGGTAGTAAGCTCATTACTCTTTCTTTGAGAAAACAGAATTTGAGAGCTAATGTAAAAAAAAAATTAGTCCTGATGTAGCTCCACATTTATACAATTTCAGTTGCCATAATATTCTTCCTTTTCTCTCTCTTTTTTCTCATGCTTCCTCATTTGCCAAAGCCGTCACCAGGTAAATCATTCTCAGTTGACTGAGCTCAGCACAGGGCAGGATGGGTTTTCTACAGTAAGTCTCTGAGTTGTATTAAACTTTTGCTCTGAAGTTCTAGGAAATTCCCACTGTTGTCAAATACATCAGGATTTCACATCAGTGTTATTAACATTAATAAATGACAGATTCCTGGACAACTTACACCTTTGGAAAATCAGATTAATAGAAAGGGGGAACCAATAGTTAAATAAAGGTCAGCTAAAAGTTAACTATATTAAGAATAACTTTTGCAAGCACACAGGTACCTACAGAGCAATCTGATAATGTGGTACGTGATTGTGGAGAAGTTACATGATTTCATTTTAGCTTTACAGTTCATCTTAAAAATTATTAGTATAACTACTCTGATTTTTCAGCTGTAATATAATTAGCAATGTGGAATAAAATGATGGAATTTTTTTTTGGACAAATTTCTGAAACAGGCTGCGATGTGGTGTATTAAAACATCTCCATGAAGCTTTATCTCCTTTTCATTAAGCAGCAGAACAAAACAGCTATCATGGAATGTATGTTGTCTATACAGCAATATTCTTCCACTTCTTTAAAAAGATCTAATGAAGGCTGCAAATTCACAATGATTTAATTACATTTTGAATACACCAAGAAGCTTTAATGAAAAGTTTTAAGCATCTTAATTATGCTATCAATATTACCTAACACAGAGAAATGGAAAACCTACTAGGCAGTAAGTAATTTGAATGGCTGAAATACATGTGAAATATTCAAGCACTATCTGATTTCACTTCTAGGTTCTAACAGGTAACCTTAGAAATTATCATCTTAAGATTCTCTATAGCAACACGTATTTTTAAATTTTCAGAAAAAGTCCTGGACAACACAGCTGAGAGCACAAAGTCTCTGAACGATGTACCAGTGTCAGAATAAGTATCCAGAAACTGGAGTTCAAGATGCAAACCCTCTGAGCATTTAGTAAACTATCAGATATTTTTATTTGTCCACCTGTTAGACTGTGTATGAGGTAATATGTATTCTTGCTTTTCCTCTGCTACTTTCCTGAAGGCCTTGCGTTTTCCTTTCTAGTCTTTGGTCATCTCTCTTTTCCGTTCCTTTCTATCACAGTTTCTCCAGCCACGATGTATTTGTTCCTGGTTACTTTCTTTGGGGTAAGAATTGTTTATTTTCCACCCAAAGTAATCAAACTTCAGAAGAATTGGTAACACAATGACTAGTTTTGTAATTAATGTGCTAGCAAAGTGACAGGAAAAAATAGAAGAATATAGGAAAAACATCAAATACTTCCATGACATAAGTAGTAAGTAAGTCTTGTAAAGCTTCCTCTGCCAGAAGCACATGGTTCATCACTGCGGTAGGTGCAGCTCATTTATTAATGGTGTGATTTGGGGATCCATCAAGAAAACAAAATCAAAGGTAGCATGGTCAGAACAGCACAGTCAACTGAAGTAGGTGGCTTTCATCTGTCTGGGGGCAAATGGGGACAATGGACTGGCTGAATGTCCAAACAGTTCATGGGAGACTCAACAGGACAGTTCATGCCATGGGTGAAGCTGCGCCCTGCAAGAGAAGGCCTGACCTCTACCAGATGTTTTAAAAGTCAAAAGGAAAGAACATGTGCAGGGTACAAGAGGGGGCTACTTTTGTGTGGAGACTAATATTCCTTGCTGACCTACATGTCTAACAATTCTCCCCATTACAGATGAACCTGTGACACTCTGGAGCTCTCAATGTGCTGGGTCTGGGCGGAAAGACATCAACAGCCCACATCTGGGAACGCAGCTCCACTCCTGCACTTCTCTTGTCACCAATGCCCCTCCTTTCTTCTATTTGGTCATCGGACTTGCAGGTAGGTTGAATTGTTATTTCTAGGCACTCCTAGGACATTTCTCCAGTATTAAATGTAGTTGAAGTTTTTTGGCAAAGAAATTTTGAAAAGCCTCTGCCAGCCAAGAGTGATGTCAACCTACTACATTCCTTGTCCTGTGAAATCAGCATTTTCATCTGCTTTTACCCTGGAAGGTGGGGCCGAATTTGGAAACAAGAGCTTATATTCAAAGCTTGCTGTAACAGGAGGTGCAGTGCATCCGCAAAGCCCTGCACTTGTACACACCTGCCAGGTGCAAACAAGGACTTGTATGAGCAAGTTCCAAATGTTTACCAATATTTGCCATTTCAGTGCTCTGAGCTATATGCCAATGCAAAACCACCCTTTATGCTAAGTTCAAAAATACTGGTGTACACTTAAGGTTTTATTTTTAATTTGCATACCATTTTTTTGAATGCAAAGTAGGAACAGATGAACCCCTAGAACATATCTGCAAGTGCTCATAAACGGAGTTCTAGTAAGTTAACTCAACTCCTGCCAATGACAAACTGTTTTGCCTCATTTTCCATTTCTTTCTGTTTGTTTGTTTTGGTTTTGTCCAAAGGCACTCTGATTTCCAGATGATGATTTATGTTGTATTCCATGTTTCTAATAAATAGCTAGATTTGTGGAATGTATTAAGGATGTAATCAGCTTGGTATTTGGATTACATTTCTATCCAGCTCCCATTATAATCAGGATAAAGATTCCCTCTGACTTCAATGAGAGTTAGATCAGACCAGGAGCACTTTATTTTTTAAAGCAATGTTAAGCGCTGCTGTTCACTGACATTGTTTCCCAGACACCAGCGATTGTTCACTGACCCAGATGTGAACTTGTATTTTTTTCTGCCTCTGTTTATAGACACCCTTTCTCTGTTGTGCTTATCTACCCTAGTCACAGAGACCTGTTTGACTTGCTGAGAAGTTGTGATGGACCAAATTAGAAAGACTGCAGAAAAGTGTTTATAGCTGAGTATGTCAAAACCAGTATTAAAAAAGGCACAAAAATAAAATTTACATAGATCAGGGACCTCTGTTTTACTGTTCCTCCTGTGCCACTACTCAGCTGCAGGAAAGGAGATTAGTACTTGGAAAGGAAAAAAAAAGCAGCTCACTTAGTAATCCCTAGACGCTGGAATAGAAAGCCATTCTCATCAGCTCAGTACTTCAACCTGACAAGGCAAGGCAATAAGTTCCACAAAATTCAGGATCTTTTCCAAATGCCTGCCCATACTCGTGAGCAAGGTTCACTCTTGCAGGTCTCAGAGCCCCTCTTCCCTAGCAAAGGAATCCCTTTTTTTTTTTTTTTTTTAATCAAGCTGACAAAGCAAGCCAGTGAAAGCCGGAAAGGAAACAGAAAAAAAATAGAAAGAGGGGTATTCCTATCTGCAGTCTGCTTCAGATGTAAGGATCATGATTATAATTAGCGATGACTTTTCATAGAACAGCAGTTTTGGCCACAATTGGGTTCTACATGAACTTGCTCTTATTCACATAAACATTGTTAATGCGTCACAGCAAAGCTGCATGATGTTTCAGACTTCCCGTGCTAGTTGTGTTTGCAACAGGATCCCAACCCTAAAAAAAGTTATGTGTACAACGATCTTAAAGACTTGCTGACTACAGTAGAGTTACATTGCATGTGTAAATGAGCGCATGATTTTTCTTCTCTATTATTCAGTGTGTGTGTGTGTGTGTGTGTTTTCAGAATAATTAGGGAGAAATATCCTAAAGCTCTTAGGAAATATTTTAGTTCAGAGACTAAAGAAGCCTACCCATTTCTTTTGTTCATGTTGCAACTATTTTTAAATGATCTATGAGCTTTCTAACTAAATGAAAATTACAGAAAAGTCAGAGCTCACTACCAAATAAGTAGTTTTCAGTCCAAACACGGCACAAGTTGTACATTTTGTCAGGAATAAGATAACAGACAAGTTAAAAAATACTTTACTCTCCAGTGGCACAGAAAATTGTATCAGCTTTGAGATCTGTCTTGTTTTGAAAAGACTATAAAGCTGATTATCATTGTGGTCAAAACTAGAGAGTCATCTTGAATTTTTGGAGGGTTTTTTTCAATTACAGATGTTTTTCCACGATGCAAGGGACTCAGAAACAGCCTCACTGTGGGGGATCTTCTACATCCTCCATCACTGCCTCTGGGGCAAAGAATTCGGCAAAGAATTCCATGGCAAAAATGTGGATGAACATTTAGGGTTTCAGTCTTTTTTTGTCTATTAATATTTAGACCAGATCAGTGCACACCTACCCCATTATGCTCCCTGAAATGTATTGAGGAAATATTTTTGTGACTATGCCCAATGCTGGTTTTGTGAAATGACCACACTTGACCAAAATATATTTACTGGACAGATATACTTTAAAACACGGTTGAGCAAACAATTGAACTGATATATCTGAGTTGTAATCTTCAGCAGGAGCAAGGAGCTGAGTAGAGGTGAAGACTGAGATATGACATCGTCTTAAATCTGATCTGCCTTTACATCACTGCTTTTTTTGTAAATATCAAATCACACCTGTACTGGTAACAGATGTATGTGACAGACTTGGAAGCTGCAAAATGTAAAAATAAGCCTGGTCATTGTCCTGATGCTTTCACTGATGCAGAAACCTGTGCTTTAAGGAACTGCAAGCTTGGAAGTACACGACAGCTTGTGAATTTCACTGATTTGTGTCCCACACACATTCCATTTTCTGTATACTGGTGTTTAAAAATGTAAATATCAAGCTAAAAGACTTCAAGAAAACATTGAGGGGCAAATGTCTAAAACAATTATGATAATTTTTGCCCTGAAGTACAGCAGACTGAACACTTCAACCGGAATGTCAGTGAATTCTTTGCTGGAGTACTCAATGCCTGATCAGTAGTTACCTCCGCAGTTGGCTTACTGATAACAGCAGATTAATATCTGACTGATTTGGCCTGCTTTTGTGCTGAATTGATTATACTTATTTCCTTTTTCTTCCAACTTTTTTTGATGCTTGAACAGATCTACAGCCTGGCAAATACAGGAGTATTCAGCTCACATCACTGTCCAGACTGAGGGGAGAGGGACAATGTAGAAAGCTATACTAGTCTATCTTCATGCTCAATAAAGCCGACTGGAGAAAGAGTCCTCACAGTTTCACATCACAACCTTTAAAGCTGCAATGGATGGTCTTTCTCTTTTTATACAGCATAAAGCATTTGAATACACTGGAGTTGCATTTCCCTTGTCTGTCTTGTACACTGGTTTAGGATTCTGCTTCCTGAAAGGTCGGT
Organism: Gavia stellata; assembly: GCF_030936135.1. NCBI lineage: Eukaryota > Metazoa > Chordata > Aves > Gaviiformes > Gaviidae > Gavia > Gavia stellata. The sequence continues at coordinate 67,757,552 of NC_082637.1, forward strand.
CACTGACCGCAGAAAGTACCTTTCCCCTCTGCTGAAAAGTAGGTAGATGATTTTACTGCAAAACATCCCCCTTGCCCATCAGATATGTATTAACACACTTGTAGGCAGTAACTGCATGAAATGCAAAATTTGAAATGACACAGAGCTATCTGGAAGGTTTTTTAGCCAGAAAAATGTAATCATGGATTTCCATAGCAACTTTCTTGCACAAAGGCTATTCTATATGTGAAAGTATTGTCTTTAAAGAATAGGCAGGTTTACATTATATTTAGACTAGGACAAAGATGAATGCACCTGAGATGCAGCATGGCCTCTTGGAAATTGTTTCTGTGTAGGCAATGGGAGAATGTCACACAGTGTTGTGCAACTGGACATAGGCTGTGTTCTGTGCTGTGGAGAAAATTGATTGCAGTCTTCTGAGTACATTTACAATAACATTTGCTGGCAAAACCATTAATCTGATTGTACTTACTGACTATTGTGCAAACAACCTCTGCAACATCTGCAAACAACACGTATCTTATTAAATTACTGTGCTGTAAGAAATACTGTAAAAAGCAAATTTTAATGGTTATTTCTTAGCAGCTCTGAGGGAGCACTGGCAATCATATTGCTTCTTCACAGGAGCTAGATGGTTTGAATGAAACACTCAGAGAAGCTTTGCAGCTATGGAAGATAGGTTACTGAATTTAAATGATCCAGCACAATCGTTAAAATTCCTGAAAATGTCCACAAGTCATTGCACACAGATATTTTCAGATTACCCTTTGAATACAGGAGGACTGGCAATGAAGAAAAGAGATGGATATGAAAAGACTGCCAGGCAGCCTTTCTCCGTGACAATAATGGACCCAATTCCGGAGTTGCTAACTACTTTTTACTGCTATTTAGCAGTTACAGCTTCAAGACAAATAAACAGCACGTACTAAGGAAAGCAAACCGATGTTGCATTCATGACCTTACACCAAACATCCTTCATACTCAAGCTCAACTGACTGGCATGCAGATTTGTTTCATAAACAAAAAGTAGTGTTTTCTCTCTAAACAATTCATTGTGAGCAATTTGTCATTGCAAACAGCTTCTGGCAGTTGACCAATTCCTTTCAGAGAATCCTTCTTTAAACCGACTGGCCATTAAAATCCTGCCTTCCAACAATGACACTGATTCATTCCTAATGAATAATTTGCGTGGTTTACTGTATTTGCTGGATGAGATGGAATGAAGCTTCTATGTCATAAGCAAAATAATTAACACTAAGTTATAATTTAATTGTCTTTCTCCTCATCTAAATAATCCTGGGTCATTTTTAATTCTCTCTTTTTCATAGGCAGTGTCTAAACCCCCAGCATTTTATAAGGCCAGAGGAACTTGTTTGACTAGAGCTATTGATTAGGCCTTACATACACATACTTCAGATTTTAGGTCATTATTTTCCTTTCATCATGTGAAAAAAAGCATAGTCCACAGTAAAAAAGTTCACAGTAGCAGAGAATAATTAAGATTGAAATTTACCACAAAAATAGAGAAAGAACATGTAAGCATCATAATAAATGTAACATAATGGATGTTTGAAAATAGGTAAATAGAGATTAAGAGGCTACTCAATTCATATTTGAGCAATGTAGAACTACTAACTTTTACCTTGGAACACTAAACAGAAGAATATAAATATTCATATTTACACTACATTCTTAAAAACGTTAAAATACAGTTTATATTGCTTTCTTTTCCTTTATTCCCTCCCTTTCAGTCTGCAGATTTCTTTTTCTTCACTGATCTCAAATGCTCTTAATAGCTGTTAGGTATGTTGAGTCAAATCAATTTATATTTTCTGTATGTGTCAACCACCTCTAAAAAAGAGAACGCTGAAATTAAGGTGTTGAATTGAGAAGTAGAACTCCTGAAATTCAACTCATATTGTCATGGTGATCAGCTTCTGTTCAGCTTCTTGTGTTCTCTGTGATCTGGAAGAAGCCACTTCTGCGAGGTGTGACTCCATTTTCTCGTCTGAAAAATGAAGACACTAATCTTTCTGGTCTCCCAGGTGCTGTACAATGCTAACCTCATTGGTATCTATGAAGGCTGTAGGTAATTTGGAGATGAGAGCAACAGAAAGGCCTGTAAATAAGATAAAATAAAATATGTGAAGGAGGAATTGATTTTAGCCAGCGCTGATAATATTTCTTGTCAATACTGACATATTAGTTTCATTTTCCATTATTTCTAGATGTTTTAGTTAAGCTAAAAAAGTATAGGCTCTCAAATAGTGTTTAAGAGGTCTTATTTATTGGACTGTAACCAGGTTCCAGCGGCTATGTAGAGGGTGAGTTACAAAGTATTATTCCTTGAACCAGCTATGGCCTACTTTTGTAAGGGACTTGCATGGCTTTAATTTGGGGTAGTGCTGACCAGATTTCTCCTACCATTCTTGTTTAATGGGAACTCGACTGATAAGGGATACTGTAAGCTTCCCTAGATATACACAAAATAGCTCTCTTTCTGTTTCAGCCTTCTAAACTATAGGATTAAGAACATAAACATCAGAACTAGCAGAAGAAAGTAGAGAGGATTGTTTTATTGAATAAAGAAGAAAAAAAGAAGCCAATGGAATATTATTTTACTAATGGATGACCCCATTGTTCCCAGATCACCTCTTCTAGCTTCTGATGCCTCAAAATGACACTTTTGTGAGTGAGCATGAACAATGAACACTTCAGAAAACCTACTTTCCTTTAGCATTCAGTGTTGACAGTTCATGCTGTTGGAAAATCCATTTATTAATGAGGAAGTGTCTTACATGTCATAAGAAGTCCAAACAACAGATAAAAACCATATGAGTACCCCCATAAATAAATAATTCAGAGATTGCATTAAATTTGGTTCAGTTCACTTCAGCATGGTCCAGTATCTAGGCTGCTCTTTCGTAATATTTCTGTGGACCTTATACACATATAGCTCATAATGTGTCCCCAAGAATGCCCTGAAGTACCCCCCAAAAAAAAGCTGCAGCACAAATATATGTAATCCATTGAATTTGTGGACTCGAGAATACCATCCTGCTACAAAATGCATTCTATTTATAGTCTGCAGGACTTTAAATGGTACTTTTTGTGAGGGCTACTAACTTCTCTCACCAGTGCAAGCAAAACTCTGATGTCCTGGAACACTGCCTGGTATTGGACTTGATGATCTTACAGGTCTTTTCCAACCTTAATGATTCTGTGATTCTGTGATTCAAGAGGTAATTGGAAACAACTTGGAGGCACCATCTTCTTTATCATCACCCACTTGCCAGTGCCATTCAGAAGAATGAGTTACTGACTGAGCTACGTTTTCTCAATACTAATAAGTAAGTTGATGTGTGTGCTGGGTCTGGTTGGGATGGAGTTAACTTGCTTCATCACAGCTCATGTGGTGCTGTGTTTTAGATTTGTGACCAAAAAAGTGTTGATAACCCCAATGTTTTGGCTATTGCTTAGCAGTGCTTGTATAGTGTCTCTCACTCCAGAGAGCAGGTTGAGAGAGGGGAAGAGATTGGGAGGGGATGCAGCCAGGACAGCTGACCCCAACTTGCCAAAGGGATATTCTGTAACATATAATGCTATGCTCAGCAATAAAAATGGGGGCGCGGGAGGTGGTGGCTCCCAAAGTAGTCATTGCTCAGAGACTGGCTGGGCATCATTCTCCTGGTGGGAGGTGGTGAGTGATTGCCTTTACATCACTTGGGGTATTTTTCTTTTCTTGCCTTCATGGACTGAACTGTCTTTATCTTGACCCATGAAGTTTTCTCATTTTTGCCCTTCTGATTCTCTCCCCCATCCAGCTGGGGGTGAAATGAGTGAGCAACTGGGTGGAGACTTCCCTGCCAGCCACAGTCAACCTACCACAATGCAGAAGCCCAGGGTATGAGGAGTGAAATGAAGTGAGAGAGGACAACTTGACATGTGCAAGCCATAGTTGTGCAAAGGAGCAAGAATTTACAAGTGTGCAAACTGTGCCAGTTTTCAGATTCACCCATGAAGAGACTTATTTGCACATCTGTTTGAATTTTGCAGATGTTATTTATTGTACATCTCTATCTCATGAAATACACTGTGAATTACTCAATTGTTTGGGAAGGTTTCTAGGTTGCCGTTCACTGAATTTTAATATTCTGGGAACATTAAACATTCTGGGACAAGACCAGAGGGAATTTCTGTGTCATCGGTTCTACTTTCCTGTTATCGTTTTCATAAATTAATGGAGGACTTGCTTGAAAACGGTAAGATTTTTTCCTCTTGCTTTTTCCATGGGCTTTCCAGAATTTCACTGTGCTGACAAATAGCAATCTCTTTAATTCCAGCATAAATATATTTGTGAATAGCATATACCCCACTGTTCATGAGCCTACATGTCCTTCAGTTTATCTTTCTTATCTGCAGTCAGTAGTCCAGAATACATATTATCCCCACCATGTGTCCAAATCCAACTTTGATCTAATACTAGTATCTATTCTTACAACTGGAATCACTAGGCAAGAGAGGGGCCCACCAGGAGCAGGCACATCATTAAATGTGTCCTCACTGAGTGAGCTCAGACCACCACCTTGATAACAACATCCTGCTGGGTCTGAGCCAACCTGAAACTCCTGCTTTTGCGTGACTGCCACAGGACATCTGGGTTTATGGAAGGTCCTTATAACAGAGTTTGTTCAAGTCTTCTGCTGTTCCTACATCACACAGGCTGCCACTGGTTTGGTTCAGAACAGGATGGTAGAGACAGTAAAGGCGGGACCAGACGGGACCATAATGTGTGTGCTTTGTGCTGCTGAAGATCTGCTTCTGTACGGGTCTGCTGAGGTACCCTGGCACTCTACTCCACCACAGCTCAGGGTAGCAACTTTTGTTCAGTCTTATGTAGCTTTGAACCAGAAATCCCCCCTTGTGGAGAAACACCCATCTCTCATTGGTTGTCCATTCCCTTGTCTGTGTTTTATGACATTAGAAGTCAGCTTTACAGCTTTGTTTATCTACTTTTAAAGAAAAAAATGCTGCCATGCATGAAGGCTAAAGTGCCTGAGATAATTAAGGCTGCTGTAATTTTCAGACTTTTCTTGTGTTGAAAGGTAACAAGTTAAGAAGATTTTGGAGGGCTAATGGGGTGGAGATAAGGTCAAGCCCAACGTTAATGTAGCATTTCTTTGTTCTTGTTGTCTCATTTGTTGACCAATACTATGACATGGGCCAAAGTACCTGAAAAGAACTGCATTCTCACTGCCAAATACTATAGCAGTAACAGGCAAAAAATTAGTGTGGAAATGGAAAATGATGGTGTAACAATTTCTCTTTCCCTTTCTAGACACTCACTAGTATATTACCTCATGTCCAGGGTGCATGAGGGTACGAGCGCTTAAGACAATGAACTGTGTACCCATTTAATGTCCTGACATTTAGATTATATGCTTTTTAGCTTGAGTTATCATGAGGTTCAGATTTGCAAAACTGCTGCAGTGTTTCACTTGACCAAAACTCTCCCTTGTTGTTCTCTGTCTGTATGTTTAGGACATTTGTCTAATGGATTAGAGCTACTCTGCATGCATGGTGAGTGCCTCACTATGCCTGCCTTGGCAGGATTTTTTTTTTTTTTTTTGGTAGTCATTGGTCATCTACCTTGTAGGTCTGGTGCATCCCATTACAGTAGCCTGGCTATGAATATCCTCCAAACCACATGTGTATGCATTCCTACAATTCACAAGTTCTGGGCAGTTTCCAACATCACCTGCTACTGTCCTGGCTGGCTCAGTCCCATTTCTCTCTCCTGATTTGGACTGTAGCTACATTGGCCTAGGAACCATACTTAGCTGGTTTGCCATGCCACGTATTTTGTAAACTATAGGTTGGACAACTCTAGCATCATTTTTGACATGACACACACATTATTATTCTCATTTCCTCTGTGGGATACGGATCCTTGACTTGTCTGGGAATATAAATTAAATACAACAAATATTATTGCATGTACCTTTCATTTTACAGGCTTGATCCTTGGTACATGGGTATACCTGTACCACAGGTACTATATTTTTTCCTCGTGTCCATAATCCTTTCTAGCAATTCCACAAGATATCTGTAATATCTGTCAATCAAAAAGGAGCCAGAGGAAAACACTGTCTCAAAGTACAAGGTGGCCTTGGCACACTTTCAATAGTGCTAATTCTCAGACCAAATGGCAACTGCAAAGCTGCTGAAACAGCTGGCAACTCGGCTCACCAGGAAGTCAGTTGCCATCACTAAAAACGTGTTATCTACAGTCTGATAGCTAGGTTCTGAGAAAAACAGAAGAGTTACAACTTCTCGGATCAAGTGGCACTAACGTATCAAGGATCTTGTTTAAATTTCAGGGGCAAACTCTCAATTTAGAATGTGTGTTTAAAATTATATCTTCATGCTGAAGTAGTCTCAAATCTTTTTCACTGAAGTCAACAAAATCTACCACATGACCTAACTGGTTGAGAGCATTTGATCACAGAACAATTGCACAGGAATTTCAGCAGTATAAATATGTGCAAAGAAACATATATTCTTGATGCATTTGTTCTACTTTTCCATTCTGATATATTCCTAAAATTAAAGGCCTTATGATTAAATAAACATCAGGTCTGTGGATATGGATGCATAAATATATATATCATTTGTATGTATATATATACATATGCGTACCCATAGCCATATACATATTTTATATGCAAAAATAGACACATAGCTTCTTTCTGTTATCCAGATAGCTATTCTGTATGTAACAAAAGACCCCCAGAAAGAGACTACAAGAATCAGTTCTCTAAAAAAATATACATAATATGCAATATTGATTATTTCTTCATGGAATCCAGGAATCATTTCTTCCCTTTTTTCTTGAGAGTAAGAGCTCTGTGAATTTGTGTGTGATGTGGAGCTCTAACTCTTATCTACTTATGCTGCTAATGTTATTTCAAGGATAGAAAATATGCACTTTTGTTCAGATTCACACCATGTCATCGAAGGTGACAGTTTACTTGAAAGTTAAGGAGCATAAAAAACATTTTATAAGCACAGCTCCTTTCAATACAGAATGCACTTATAATTTTAACTTTTATATCTAAACACAGTCAACTGACAATTCACAAGCAATTAGTAATAAAAGCTGATTATCATGCAGTTTGCATCACGTCTCTGTATCATTTGAATCTCCTAACTTCTTTCAGTAAGATCACTCTTTGGGGCTAATCTCTCCCACGTGAGTAATGCTAGAAGATTGCCTTCACTACAGAGCAAACGAGAAATTGTTTAAGTAAAGGTAGAGACTGTATAAATCATAAACCACTTTCTCAGATAAAGGCCATTAGGTAAGTCTGTGTACAAATTTGACACTTTGTTTCTTTGCCTTTGACAGCCGTTTGCAAAGGCTTAAATGTACAATATCCGACTAAAGCTTTCAAAAATTCATCACAGCATATTTGTTAACCTTGTTCTCCGTGATAGCTGTAGAACAAAGATAATACTCTTCAAATGGAGATAAATTACTATCTTTCAAAAGATTATCACCAGTCTTAATCGAGTTTGCTCTTACAGCTGAACAGTCAGTGACCTTGTTACTTGCACAACAAACATATCTGCTGCTTTATGTTTACAGGGAGTAGGTTTAGTCTAACCAGCCTGCTGAGAACAGCCCCACAGGTTTGTTATGGCTCCAACTTCTATAGATAAGTTAGGGAATTCAGTTGGATGAAGGATAATTTTTGAATTCTTTAAATACCATGATTTGTGAGACTTGGGTAAATTTCAAATAGGGCTTGTGTATACTGATCAGCTATTTGAAAGACATGCTGAATCCTCAGTAGATGTCAATAAGCAGGGCATCAGAGATTTCCAGGGTGCGGCACCACACCTACTCCTACTCCAGTTGAGCGGCTGCCCAGGCACCTGGCTGCCCTTCAGCAAGAAAGGAGGTCTGAACAGATAGCGAGGGATCTATCCATGTAGCTATGCGCCTTTTCAAAGGCCTTTTTTGGTTTTATTTCAGCTAGGAGTACAACTACACCTCCTTATTTGACATAAGCATTTCAGCACCCATTTTTCATATGGTAACACGTTGCCTTGGCAGGAACTGCACTGCAGGGAGTTGGCACTCTAGCCGGTTATGCCCTGGCTCTCCTTTGCAGAGGTGTTGTGGTGGAGATTAGATAGCTATTAATTATCTCCTAATGGCATTAAATCCCACACTGTATGGAGTTTGGGACTGCCCGTGCCAGCCCAAGTTCAGCAGAATCAGATCAAACATCACAGATTTAATATTCAGTTTTTGCAGAGGGAGCACTTTTCTTTTTTTTCTTTTTCCCCCCATTAACAACATGACCTTTATTAGAATCAGCACCTCTTGATGTTGCACAATGGCACAGCATGGTAAAAGATGAAGCCGGGGTGAAGGAACGGCTCCTTCTTCTCTGAAGCAGCGTGTGCACTGGTGGGCAGAGCTGTCTGAGCACAGTTCAGAGTCAGTCCTGACATGAAAGTTAAGCCAAGGCCACTCTAAGGTAAAGCATTTGGCGTTACAGCAGGTCTATACATTGTAGCTATGAGACTTTCTCTGCTTTTTTCTCCTGTCTTTTTAGTTTAATAGCTATTGGGTTTACTGAGTATTTTTTTCATACCTTGCAGGAAAAAAAGGCCCATTGTGAATGTTGCTGAGTGCTTCACTGCCTCAATGGGAGTGGAGGTCACCCAGCACCACACAGAATCAGGCCATTAGCAATGACATCCTCAGAAATGGGGGGAAAAAAAAAAAAAAAGCCCTTTATTGCACATTTCACAAAATTGCAGCCAGGGAAATAGTAACATTTTGCACTCACCGTGGAATTTGGAAAAAGTTTCAAGGCCAATAATAGTAATAAAAAATAACTACTGTCACATAGCCTGAAGACAAACCTTCAAAGGAAACTGCCAAATGAAGTTTTGTGTGTTTGATGTTCCTCCACCCTCTTTCATGTTTGATCGATCTCCCCCTTCTCCTGGTTTCTTCTGCTTTTGTGATCGCTGAACTGTCCCTGCAACTGTTCCTTATACACTTCTACAGCAGGCTTTGGATAAAAGAAATAAAAAAATCCTTTGAGACCTTTCACTCATTTACTCACCCTGCTGCATGAGTTGATTGTCCCAGGAAATGTTTAATGGTGCTAAGTGTTTTTATATGTTACAGCAAACCCCAGGATTTGACTGTTGCTTTTGTAAGTGAGCTCATGTGATTTTATTTTTTCAGGGCAGAGGGAAAAGGCTGTTTTAATCATACAGCCATGAACTGAGCTCCATTTTCTAACAAAACAGCACAAGAGATTTCCTTCACATAAGCAACAGTAAAACCTTAGAGCCAGGGGGGATGAGGGGGTGTTGTGGGTTTGACACAATTATTTTGCATAACCTCAAAATAATGCTTACAATGCACAAATATGACAAAGCTAAGCAGATTCTAGTATTTATCTTTTTCTAGCTATGCCTTTGGGTCAGCTGAGCTCTGCTTTATGGAGAGATAGTTGTGAATTATCTCTGCGTTATTGTTCCTTTGCTTGATCTGTAAAACAGCGCAAGGTCCTTGGCAGGACTGCTGCACTTGTGGAGGTCACAGTTGCTTGACTTTTTCTGCTTCGTAATTACGAGCAACCCCCACCAAGTTCTCTGGGTCTGAGGATTACACTGGATTGCATGGCACACACGCAGGCACAACAGCTTCATGCTGTCAAGGTAGATGGAGTCATAGCATCAGTCATAGGACCCCTTGTTCAACTGCCTTCCAGAGCTCACAGCGCTATTCCCCAGGGTAGAAATCATTCACCTGCAAAACTCTGCCTCATGAACCTCAGTGGAGTCGCATGCTTGAGTGGTCAACCGCTAGCCTCCCTTTTATTTACCCTTTCAGGCCAGTGTGGAATCTCTGATGTACTACTTGAGGACTACAAGGCTGTCTTAACACAGGCTCTCTTAACTCATCTTTGTTGTAGATTTAGGCTAGCAGATTTAGTCTGATGAGGCATGTTAACACTCACATATACCTGTGCAAACAAGAACTTGCAGACTGGCTAGTTAGGCTTACAAACACAGATTTTGCATGTATCTGCAGGTGTGTACATACATTTGGTATGCATTCAAATCAGCTGCTGTGCTTGTTCTTTTAAATTTACACACAAAGGTTTTGAGGAACTAGTACAAGCGTTTTACAAAGTAAAACAGCTGAGCTTTCTCATTTTTCAACTGAAACCTTCAGTGGGAGCCATGGAAAGAGACGCCCACATTAACAAGGAATTGCTAGAGAAGAAAGCTGTGTTTTCTTTGCAGAGATGACTCTGAGAACTTCATCAGAATACCTCTGAGCACCATGATTGCACACTATTGAATACTAATGAATAAACTAGCAGAGGGAACCAAAAGAAATTGTAAAATCTTGTATAGTGCTGGGGATTTTATTATGTTGCACATCTATTGCTTGTAACGCCTGGGCTTCTGCAGACTTCCAACCAATTCATTCACTTCATCAGTAATAACTGCCCTGTTGCTCTGCATCTCCATATAAGAAATTCCTTGCAACGGTGGAGACTAGTGATGTCTTTGATCTCCCTCACTCTTTTCCTGTAACTCATTCTCCCTTTGTTGTTTTATATGAAATACTTGCTAAAGCAAAGTGTTTGGGGGTCGGTCATATGCGTGGGGGGGTGGGACTCAGTGCTCTGCTGTTGCCTGTAATCACAAGGGAGCCGGTGGCAGCCCAGGCTTCATGTTCCTGCCGCTTTCTGGGTGAGAACTTCAGTCATCAAATACAGGCTGAGCACTTCGATTGTTTTAAAGAGTCAGAAATTACACTGCATATGTAAGCACCTATGTTCAGTAAAACAGACTGAGCCTGTGAATTTGGTATTTGCAGGTGGGGAGTTATGCAATTGTTGGGAGACAACTGCATGCACTAAGACTGATTCACTCTCAGCTATGGTAACTCAGGAGCAGATTAGGCAAGCTACCGCATGCAAGGTTTTTCTGCATGATTGCACATTTGACCTTTCAAATTCAAGCCTGGAACATCAGTGATAACCATTTTTGTTTGTTATACAACTCTAGCTTTGTACCTGTTTTTACTACTACACTTTTTCTTTTTTTTTATTATTATGCTGTGGTTAACCCCAGGACTGTAGCAGAACTGTTGCTTGCTGTATCACACATGTTAATTTTGCTTATCATGCACATTTTTCCTTTTGCGTGACTCCAAAGGAAGGCACGGTGAATCTGTTGCAGGTAGCCACGGTTAAGAAAGAGCCTATGACTCCACAGAGTTGTTTGTTCACAGGACAGCCAAGACAAAAATGGTTTGCAGAGCTTTTTCTTTTACATGTTTTCGGAAGCATTCTTGAAGCCTGGAGTGTAATCTGTCTCATGGAGAGTGCTTGGTTTGCTTGTTTGTTTTGTTGTTATTTTGGCTTCCTTCTTTGCTGCTCACTCCGTCTGTTCATCTCTTCCTTACAGTCTTTCTTCAGCTATCTATGTAGGAAACATGGCCCCTTCTTGCTTTCTCCATTGATCCTTTCACAGCAGAACATCAGGACAATGCTAGTTTTTGTGTAGCATTCAAATGGTAGAATAAATAATGAGGTGGAACTTGAGGGAAGTTATGTAGAATTCTTACAGATAGTACCCTGAGTTCGGATAATATTTATTGCAGATATCTATTGTCACAAGCTATTTTAGGCCTTTCATGGTGTTTCCAAAAGTCTGCAAAGCAAAATATAATTCTGTCACTAAATTTGTGGCAAAATTTGAATCTTTTTTCACAGTTTTCTTTTTGAAGATTTCACTCAAAGAGCAACAAATATAAAATGACCATATCATTATCCTTGAGGACAGGTCCTCACATGCTATAAACATATCTATCTAGACACAGTTTTATGTGAAAACACACCTTCAACATTCCCTAAATCCTTGCAAACGCAAATAGTAAATCATTCACCTAACTAGCCAATAACATGACTGAAACCTCAATTTACATATATACCACAAGAATTCCTGTTTGATTTTAAGCATCAACAATTTATAGCAAATGCATAAATTGCATTTGGGATAGCCTGATGGGTGATACTATAAAGCCTTCATATGCTCAATATAATTATTTACCCAATAGCAGTTGCTCTTGGGAAATGATTAACATTAGGGCTTCCTTTCTTCCACCAGTGTCAGCAGTGTTCATCTCTATATGCATATGCTTATACGCAACTCTTTTAAAAGTTGTAGAAGAGAACATAGTTCTTCTAATAATCAAGAGAACTTGTCTCCTACTTCTGTGCTACTGCAGTATCATATTACAGTTGTTTTAGGAAGGTAACATACTTCCTAAATGAAATACACTTTTTCAGATCTATGACTACTACACTAAGATCAACAGGTCGAGTATTTCATCAGCAAAGTGACACTGGAAAATCAGTAGACTCTAGTCCACCAAACTGGCAGAGTCTAAAGGCAGTATTCCCTATATGTCATGTTATATTTCTACCAAAAGTACCTAAGCCAGATGTTAGTCTGCAGTGAGTCAGCCTGTTTAAGTACCTGCTTCCTGAGGCAGAACCTATTTTTCTTTGCTCATTTGATCAGAAATGTAGAGAAAATAGCCTTCTAAAGGTACATGCTTTAATTCAAGTGGTTTTCCAAATTTTATCACGACACCTCTGTTCCCACATTACTTAGGGCCAGATTTTCCAAACAACTCTAGCCACAGCAGATGACTTTAAGTCACCTGGGGTGCTTGAAAGAGGTCCCTGAGTGGGTTTCATGGTATGCCTATGGAGCGCTTGGTGGGAGTTAGGCACATCCCAACAGGGTACAGCACAGCCAGCACATGGAGCACTGAAGTTACCATCCCAGCAGGCCAACAGGCACTGCAGCCTTGTTCTGAATCTCCAGGCTGAAATCTCCTCCTGAAGAAAGCTATCTGACATCTTTCCTTTGAGGATCATTTCTCTTTCTTAAATACATGTAGAAAGTATAAAACTTGCATAGAAAGTCATCTTATCAGGTGCCTCTCCCGCCAGAGGGAAATAAACCCATCACTCCCTCTTCCTTTTCCTCACCAAAATCACCAAATGATAGGGCATTCGCAGTCTGAGGCACTCGTGAGTCTTTTAGTTGAAGCTATTTTATTTCAAAGAAAATAATACAGGATTAGCAGGATCACAGAAAGGCAGCAGATTGTCTAAACTTTGTGCTAATTCCCGCTTCAAGTGCTGTTCATATGGGCAGGGAAAGGGCCAAAGATACACATGATGCATATTATTAAGCTGACAATTCTTGTTATATTAGTCCACAAAGTCAGAGTTAGAAGACTGTGGGACTAGATGAGTATATGAAATACTAACTTTAAAAAGCAGAAACATGAGCAGGCAAAGTTAATTGCAAACTTATCAGAGTACCAGGGAGCATCAGAAGACATTTACTCTGAAAAAAGAATGACAAGAGAAAAGTAGAAAAGTGAAGGGGATACAGAAAAGCAAAGCTGTAAAAGGCCAAAAAGCTAAAAACAGTAAGAAAGGAGCTAAAAGGAACAGAAGAGCAATAAAAAGATTTATGAAAAATGATGGGGCCATTAATGATTCCACTGTTAAAGCAGGATTGACTTTGTCTGACAAAATGAGGCTTACATTCATTTATTAAGCAAAAGAGCAAATGTGGATCATAACCAAAATTATACCACCTACTCTGTGGATAATGATACACTTTTGTCAAAAGTTATAAGAAAATTTTTGAAAGAAATTGAACAAATACTTTTTGACTCAATGATTGTTAAAACTCACCTGAAGGAATTATTCTGAAGTTTCTTTACATGTCTTTGTGTCCCTCATATGTTGGAAGGGGAGGAAAATTACAACTGCAGGTCCTCAGATTGAATAGTATCCATCATAGACTTAGCACACAAGACTGTCATTGAAGCCAGTAGGAGAGGAAATCGTGCCACGAGCTTGAAATTCTAAACAAGCAGGCCAAGCTTCGTTGCACATTGTTGGGTGTATTTTCAATTCTACTTTTCCTCATGAGCAAAGCATAGGAAATTCAAAGATGGCAGATACACTCAGTCATTAATTGCTGCTTCAATTGCTTGCTGTTCAAGACATTTCAATTACAGTCTTGTAAACAGAAACATGGAACAAAAACTCAATTCTGGATGTTTCATTGCAAAAAAATGAAACAATTCAGCACAAAGAATTCTACTGCATTATTTTTCATCTTGAGAAACGCTTCAAAGAACCATGGAGACTTTCTCCAGAAGGTGTCTCCAACACAAAAAAACCCCAGTATTTTATTAACTACTTTGTTTATAGTTAATTTGCTTATATTTATATTAAAATAAGTAAAACAATGACAAAAATAACAAATAAACCTTAAATATAGTAATAGCAAAATATGAACTACAAATAAACAGTAAAATAAAATCTATTAGTATTTATATTAATTTTATCTTTGTGTTATGTATTCATTGCCTTAGGGATAAGGTGAATGTTCATTGTGCCTAAGAAAATCTCCCCTTTACATTCTGGGAAGCTCAAGATCCAATGGCCAGCAGGATTCTCTTGCCTGACATCCAAGTCACACTTTTAAGGAGACACATATAGAGGCACCCCTGGCCCTTGCACATAAAAAATGAGTTGAGATATTATTCCTGGATTTTATAAAGTCTTCAGAGGGATTTCATTTGGGAGTAAAGAATACTGACTGAGAGAAACCAGGACAAAGAAGAAGCTGCAGAAGTTTCAGCAACCATATAAAGAGTCACTGGAAAGACTTTAGCACACTTGCTCACCCCCTCTGAAGCATTTTCTCTCACCTAGATTTATTAAAAAAAAAAAAAAATGCCTGTTCTCATGCATATGTGGTGTTCATCTGGACGCCCTACTCTTTCACAGCTTTTTTGTTTTCCCCAGGACTTTGCTGATTCACTTCTGCTATTTCTAATAAGTTAACAACCTCTGTCCTGAAGTATATGAGAGTTAACTGCACTTTGTGGTGTAAGAACTGGGCCACCATTTATTCGGGTGGACTTCCTAATATCTATATAGCTCCCTCAGCATTCATAAAAAAGTTTCACGCTATTCTTTGGGGAAAACAGCAATATATGGAAAAAGATTTTTGAAAGGTCATAACTGTCTATTAAGTTGGACAACACCACCAGAGAAAATTAATCACAACTTCCCTTGATGCACCACTTGTGCATTAATCTATTTAAATTTTATATTACTTTTTATGAAACAGCCTTTAGTTAATACAACTCTTACAATGTATGCTGGGACACAATGTGCAGTTTTTCCCTATGCAATTTCTTCTAGGTTTACATGGCACTTTTCCTCAGTAGTTCTTCTCCAGATTCTCCATCCCAGAGGTAAGCATCTCTTCTTTTACAGCAAAGAAGCTGACGACAAACTTTCCATGTAAGTATTGGAGATATCCTCTAAACAGTAAAACCCAACTTTTTTTTTTTTACCTTTTTTTTTTTTAAGGTGTCGTTGCATGCTCTAGGGAATAGCATGGCCCCCCTAGATTACTGAAACAGCCTTGCTGGAGGGCCAATAACATTTGGTGTGCAGATAGAAACAAGCAGCCAAGCACAGGTGGAGGGAAGAACTTCTTAAGCTTGTTTCACTGTCAAAGAAAACATGCAATGTAATTACAAGCTGTAGTACAGGACAGGTTACCCTGTCTTTTAGTTTCAGTAAGGAAAACATGAGGTGACGTGAAGCCATGACTTGAAGCACTGAAAGACATGTTCTGATGCACTTCCTGACAGCAAAAGCTGGACCATTTATTTTAGTCTGTATGGTGTTGATGGCAGTTTGACCACCAACAATATGCAGAAGAGTTGGCAGAGATAGATCAGTGTGAGGATATGCTGTTTATTATAGGGCTTCTGCAGGTGTGCTCTTAGAAGCTGCATTTTCTTCTACATGATCAGAGGTAGGGAATCTCTTTGAATGACAACAGTGAGAACCAGAGCTGGTGACCTGCTCTATTAAAACAGACCTTGTTGGCAATTTATGGAGATTGAGAGGTTGTTGGAAAGACATCACTGGAGATTTAGGGATTACTAACATGGAGATTTTAGGCACGTTTGTGGAGTCAGTCTCAAGGGGGATTTTGCATTTAGCTGTTCTGCAGATTGTCATAGTCAGATAACGATCAAGCTCAAAGGAATTCAGTTTGGTTTCAAGAGCAGTTTCTGAGGACAAAAGACTTGACTTTGGAGTAGTTTAATCAATTCCTTTCTACCTTGTCCCATGCTGTACATTCATTGCTTTTTGGGGCATGCTGCAAAGTCCTTCTTAACTTTCTAGGTATTTAGGGAGCCTGCAAGAGCTTGTAAGAGAAGGAGCTGAAGATCATCAGTCACTTAGCTGATTTTTTATGGTGTGCTATTGTCAGGCCTCCTTTAGGGTTCTGTGAGAATCTCCTAACAGGAAAATGCATAAAAAGCAATTTAATGAATAAAGATTTTTTACTGGGAAATGCTACATTTTCTGATTAGGTATTAAATTTTAGAGGATTCCAAGAAGTCTAGATAGGTACCATAAAATAAAGTAAAATGAAATGAACTAAATAATTCCCATCGATAAGAGCTGAAGTTGCAAAATGAGGGCAAGTCTGGATTGAAATGTTTAACATTGTTTAAAGAGCTCCATCACTAACTCTTCCCTTGACAGGCTTATTCCTTTAGCAAATATTTTTTTGAAATATTTCCTTCCATGTGGCATTACCATATGTTTCATATTGCATAGATTTCCATAAACAGAGCGCATACACACATTTTATAGACTATTGGTCTTTTTCCTGTTCTGAACAATGTTGATGAGAGTTTTTTCCCTGACTTTTATAGGAAAGTGTTTATTATTTTTTAACAGATTGAACTATATCATGTGCTGTTGGGGAGGTTTGTACTTTTCTAAGCTATTCCTTATAATGACTATATAGAGACTAGGGAGTAAACTAATGCAGTTTCTCGTCTGGAGAAGTACATCCATCAGTCAGCCACCCAAATGCTCATCCCAGCAAATGAGCTCTACCCTGAGCTCTGCTACAGTCACCGAGTGATGTCAGCCAGGACATCTCACCTCTCTGCAGCTCACGCCTTGCTCCTCTTCTCCTCATGCACTGAGGCCACCATTTTGAATGCTTCCATTTTTATCATGAGACATAGTAAGTAGGATGCAATTTTCTGAAAATTACAGCTTTTAAGGTATGCAGTTAAGCAACCTGAATCACAGTCACTACTTTAAAAAAAAAAATGCCAGGCTTAAATACATCTCTGAGCAGTTATGATGCCCTTGTCAGACACACTTAACTAATTAATAGTTGCATTTTATTAGCAATAATGTTAGTTTCCATTATATAGAAAAGAGTCGAGGGAAGAGATCACAGAAGAATGCCAGAATATTAAAGCCATATTTTGAGGTGCACCTGTGCCATCCCTGCCGCTGGAGAAGTCTCTGCCCTCTTAGCTGCTGGCTGCTCCTCTCCAGGCTGGTGCCACCTTGCAGCCGGAGCCAGCAGACGTGCTTGTGTGCTTGTGTCATGAGCACGGATCAGGAAACTGATACAGCTGAAAGACAGCCCAGCACGAACCCTCTCTGTGCATTTTGGATGGATCAGTTCCCTCAGCTGCTTTTAGTCTCTCCTTCACAAACGCTTCTTCTGGCATGTTGCAGGTCAGCACAATGGAGGGAATGGGCAGCACTAGCTGTGCATAGGGGTGGCTGTGATTTTGGCAGCACTGCCAGCTTACAGGTGCCTACACCTGCAGCCTAAGATTTTCAATAAATGGTGAAGCTTCATGACACAAGGGCTCCACGAATTCTTTCACCTTATAAACTGAACGAGACTGAAAAATTCTGTATACTTCTGGTACAGAATTTATAAGTAAACTAGGAATGGAAACACACAGGTAATACAGACTTAGCAATAATTTACCAGTTTGGGGTTTTTTACCATTTTTCTACTTTCTGTGTAATATCTGTCCCTGTGTGTAACATTAGGTCATTAAGTTAAGTCCCTCTTTAATAAAGTAATCTCTTCTTAGTTCTACAGGATGGCCTTGTCTTATCACCTGTTTTAATGAGGGCAACAGTACAGAATCAAGATCACTTACTGATGCAGCATCTCCTTTGTTAAGGTTATCCCAGGTAATGCATAGGTGAGCAATCAATATATCTGTTTGAAAGAGCAAATTTTCAAGGTGAATCATGTATATTTCTAATCATCTCAAAATGTCATCACGGTAGGGAAGTATCTTCAAAAGGGAAAACTGATGCATCTTGTCATATTCTGAAAGGATTGTGTGTGATTTTTAGAATAGTAACAAGAAAGTTAACATTTGTATTCCTTTAATTCCTCTTCCTCCACACAGACTATCTAGCTGATTATTATTGCAGGATTATTCCCTGTGGAACATTTTTACAAATGCTTTCTTTCCGGTGACCTGCCCATATATCAGTAAAGTTCACTTCTACTTAAGGAAGAGGGAAATGAGCAGAATTTTCCATTACAATACCATCCCAAACCACTCTTCTAAGGCTGTGTCTTTCCTATGTTACACACCACAGAAGTCCCACTTCAGACTCATCCTTTTAGCAAGTGGCAGCTATCGGAAAAAAAAAATATACACAGTTAGAAATGCTTATGTCAACCATTTGACTAGCATTTGCCTCCAGCAGATATCACTAAAATAGAAGAGGAAATGGTGTCAGCTCTCACAACTGAATCTTAACCACCATTCCCAACGGGTTGAATGTTGACATGGCCAGAGAGATGTCAGAGCTGATAGGGCTACAGCAACACAGTCCGCTGGGCTGTGAACAGCATCCACCATCTAACCAAATCCTTATTCGGTGTTGATTCAGCTGCCCCTGAATCCTCAATTTTTAAGTGTTGGCTACTAATCGTTTTGTACTTGCAGAAATTTGAGCTCTCTCAAAAGATCTTGAATGAAATTTTGCAGCTCAAATGGTAATGTTGCAAAGAAAAAAAAAAAATCCTGTTGCTTGTCATGGTTGATAAAATAAATATGTTTTTCAATCCGTTAGTGATATAGTGCTTTCAACAGAGGGGTGAATAATACCAGGTGTTCCGTGGGATAGAGACATTGTACTCACATTTCGTTTTGTAGGAAGCCGTGGAATAAAGCCATGTTTGCATTCTATAGCTGGAAACAAAGAAGTGAGTATTCTTGAAGTGGCTGCCTTCAGTGTGAAATGTGGAACGAGGGAGGATTTGTTTACTGTGAGGAATGTCACTACCAAGTTTCTTAATCCTTTGTCAACACCAAGCTAATTCAGCTTTCATAAAGACAGGGTAGGGCAATGAGTAAATGGATCAGTTACATTCTTCTACTATCACACTATATTAACATTAGAGTTTGCAGGTTGCTCTGCTTAAAGGGCTGTCTCAGATTTATGCTTCATGGGGATTTTTTCAGCTAAATCTTTGCCAGACTGTGCTTTAAGAATATAAGGAAGCAACAGAAGATGTCTGTGAAACAAACATGACGCATTTCGCAATGATCTCAGCTATGCAGTAATAGCAATTAAAAGCTACAATACGACAATGGTCACTACAATTAATGCCATTAAAGTAATTAGGCCCAGCAGCTGCAGGGTCACATAAAGACAGCTTTGTAATGACAATATGCCAGAAGAAAATTACTGACATTTCCATCTAAATTATATTCCCTAAATTGTCGTCTTAATACTAAATAAATAAAGTTACAGTAATTCAAAGACTGATTACAGATGAAATTAGCACAACTACTTGCTCTGCAGTTGGCTCGGCTTAACATTTTAAACGTAATTAATAGTCTTTACTCACTGTATCTGGTTATACATGGTATTTCTCATTTACATTCCTCTGCAATATGCTGACAGCGCTAAACGTCTGAGAAGCAAGATCTCATCCACCAGACAAAAATGGTTCTTCGTGTTATAGTGCTTATAATGGACATGGTTGCTGCACTGTTCTAATAATAATGACCAGAAAAGGAATGTGGGAGAGAGAGGCTCTGTGCTGTTTTCTTTTCAGTTTTGTGTTCCAAGCCTTTCCTGGAGTCAACGTGAAATGTAATTGCTCTTTTGACCTCTATCTTCTCTCTCCCCAGGTCTGAGGAAGAGCTACACTGGTTGATTATTGCAGGAATGAAAGGCACTCTGACCTTGTCGACCGAACGCCTTGCTGCTTTCAATGTTGCCCATTATGCTGAAGGCAGGCAACTCCTGGAGAGAGGCTGAAATCTACAGGAGAGCTGCTTGCCGGGCAGCCTGCCAGCAAGGGCTTCGGCTGCAGCACGGCAGACACCGCCAGGCAGCGAAGGAAGCCAGCTGGGGAGGGAGGCGGGGGGCTATATAAAAACATTGTTAGCACAGGGTATAAAGAGCTCTCAGATGCTGATCACAGATTGCTTCTTCATTAATAAGACTTTACATCATCCACCTGAAATGAAAAGTAGCAGAGAAGCAAAGGAGAAAGTGATAATTTTTTTGCAGTGGAATGTGGCGGTCGTTAAACTGAAAAAACCACCACCTCAAACCCACAGTTTTCACAAGAATAGAGAGATTGTTGCTGCATAAGGATCCATTGAAAATACCCCTCCAAGGAAAACGGGTCAAATATTCAGTTGCTATAATTGTGCTAAATCGGAAAACATTCACCATAAAATCTTCCCTAGAATATTTTTGGAGCTGTAAGAGGCTGGAAAACATATCACCTGGCAAACATTCTCTCTCTTTTCATGTCTGTGTGTTTTTATAAATATATTTCAAAAAACCAAAACCTCAGAATTCACAGTCATAAGACAACATTATTTGAAATTATTTCCTATTACTCTGACTGTAACTTTCTTTGCTCTGAGCCAGCAATGACGACTGGCTGAACGAGGTTTCTAATTTGACCTGAGGATAATGTGGAGACTCAGGCGAAGATGTTGAAGGGCATTGATAGTGCAAAGCCCGTCCATTTTAAATGAAGCTATCCAAAAAGAGATTCAAGTAACATGGGCATTTCATTTAGAAACAGAGCCTATCCCAGCTGGGTCACTAGTGTTTCAATGTCATCATGACTTGAAGGCTGCCTAGTGACTCATACAAAATGAATCAGTGCTCTTTTTATTTGTTTGGGGTTTTTTTTCCCCCTTGGTTGGGTATCCCTATCACAAAAAAATACTGCTAAAACACAGACAAAGAAACTCTTGTGTTGATTCCTGAAGCTGAAGCAAGGACTGGATGATTCCTAGATGACTCTCGCACTCATGGAAGCTAATGCTGCTTGCCACAGTGGAAGAGACCCATGGTTAGGATGACAAACGTTACCACGTACCACGTTTTCAGCAGTAATGTCACACATTCCCCAGCCCTGCTAGATCCCTGCATGTCCCACCAGGCTGTGGACAGGGGTGATGGCTGCTCCTGTTGGCAGCAGGGCCAGAATATGCTGGCAAGTGGCCACCCTGTATTGCCTTTTGCCATTCCCCTTCTCCAGGTCTAGCAGGGAAGGCACATACTGTGTCTTCTACCTTGAGAGGATGGTTGTATGTGGTCACTGCTGCTCAGAAAGAGAAGCCCTGCCCCACATTGATGTTGTACTGCTGCCCAAGAAGCCAGAGCAATAAAGCTGAAGAAATTGGTTGTGGGTCATGCCCAGAGTTGGGCACATATTCCCCTCATTGCTTGGGGCAGGGTGTTTGGACCAGCAATGGAGAATCTATCAAAAATCTTTGCACACGGTAAAAATAGTTAATGACCTTTATTGTTAAAAGGAATGCCCCTCATCAAGATTGCACTGAGATGGCCTGAGTTTGTCTAAGTTTATCGCCAATTCATTCCATGTAGTTCTGTCTCTGATGGAGCTCCATATCATCATATTTCTCGTTCTATGTAGGAATTTGCAACTGTGACCAATGCTCCCATTTAACCTCTCTGTGATAAGCAAAACCGACTGCACAGCCCAAATCTTTCACGGGGAGGCTTGTTTTCCAGCCTTTAAGTTTCTCTTCTGATTCTTTTTTGCGTTTTCTGCAGAATATCAACACCTTGCTTGGACACAGTGGTCCTGTACAAACCACCCCACTGCGAAAAAAACCACAGAGGTAAGATTTCATCTCTTAAATCTTATTTGAGAGTCACCCAGCTTTGTCATTCAGCTGACTATTCCCCATAAGCCTCAGCTCATTTTCAGAGCTACTGAAGTCCTCTACCCTGTAAGTAATGGCTTCTATTATTTGTTCCAAGTTGAATTACCGCATGGTATGACTGGTCCCTTTCTCTTTCCTTTTGTTGGAAAAAGAAAAGCCACAGTGTTGTGTGAAAGTGAAAGAAGTCATATTTTAAAATAACGTGTGTAAAGAACCTGAGTGTGCTAATACAGGGGATCTTTTCATGCAGTTACCATACCTTCAATAGTTTTTCCATAGAACAAATACAAATTATAGACAGGAATTGTTATATTTACACTTCACCATACAGTGAAAGGGCATTTATATTGAATACTATTTTTAATATTATTTTTACTCATGCCCTGGACATTTCAAGCAGCAGTTACCAGGATTAGTGTTGGAAAAAGGAGCGTATTGTACAGGCAGAATTGGCCTAGTAATAAGAATGAAGCCAGGTGAGCAGGAGTCTAACACACAAACAAGAGTAAATATATTTTCTCCAACACAATGCAGAAGCTAAGTGGCTTTTTTCCCCATTCTTTCCAGAGTTCAAATCCCTGGCAAACAGCTTGCTGCAGATCAAGTTATTTTGTTTGGAGAAATCTAAAAAGGTTAAGCCAACTAACACCATGAAACAAATGGATCAGAGGTATTTGAGCTCTGGAAAGTCAAAGTATTAAATAAATTGTAAGTTCATACTGTGCCAGTTCTTAGTTTTCATTGCCTTAATCTGAAGGATGAAGTAAAATAAAACTGTGTCAGATAAAAACAAAATAAAATAAAAAAGCATGAGTAACGTGACATGACATATATAAAATAGAAAATAGTTGATTTCACTCAATCTGCTCAAATAGAACCTCAGCAAATCAGCGTGTTTTTCCTGAAATCGGTTCAAAGAACACGAGCTGCCGTTTGTACCCTGTGTTTTTTTGTGTCTCTTTGTGCTTGCCATCTTCCACGCTTGCTTCCTAAAAGCCTTGTATTGCAGATACAAAACAGGAGGTTTGATTGCGAACCTGACAATGTATCCAGGTTTTTTTGGCAGTCTTGATGGGTGCAGTTCTCCGCAATACAAGTACCCACTTAACACAAATGGCTTATGAACATACACAACCGCATGCGCTTTCAAAACCAAATATTCCTGAATGTTGAATGCACTTTGCATGCATTGGCTTGAGGCACAGATCCTTGTTTTGCCTGTGAATCAAGCCTGGTAGGTATTCAATGAGCATAGAAATGCATACTTCATAATACGATCTCCTGTCCTTCACTCTACTAAAAAGTAATAATAAATGTCATTTTTCTAAACTATGGGGGTATGTTCACCATGAAATCACAGGTAGATAAAGCAAAATGTTTAGAAATTATCCAGTACAGCTCTAAAAACAACTTTATGAGGACTTTCTCTTGGTCCAAAAAATGAAACCTGAATACTAGCACAATTGAAAAGATACAAGTAGTTTTCCAATGTGTGTGTGCGTTTTGGTGTATGGTCTATTTGGAGTTACCCTTAATCCTTATTTGGACTTTTTTTTTGTTTATTTTAATTGGCGTTGTTCTCACATAGATGACACTTTCCACTCTTAAAACTTGGAGGAAAGGAGTGTTAGTGAACCTTAGAAAGTTGACCAGAAGGGAAACCCTGAAAATTACATTAAAATGTTGGTTCTTTTGCTTTCTGTCCAACCCTGCAAGTTGCTGGAGTTTTACTGTTGTCATTGAACAGACCTGGGAGAGATGATAAGCCTCTGGAAAAATCATGCACCCCCGAAGATTGGGCTCAAGTGTGTCTATGGGTTCAACAATTGGGTTTGATGCATACATGCAATCTACATTTGCTCTTTGCTTTATTTAAAGGTTGAAATGTGGCATTTCAAAAATATAATGTCAGATAAGTAATAAGTCTGAATGTTAAGGTTTTACTGAATATCAGATTTCATCCAAGGAGATGAGAAAGGCATAATTTCTGCAATATTTTCTAGATTAGGGCTTTTATTTTTGTAGGAAGGGTAGATTTTGTCAGTGTGGTTGGCAGTTCCTTGTCAGCAGGCGGATAGGAGTAGAAGAAGCTTCCTTGTGTTCAGTATCAGCAACTCCTGTTTAATTTGCATTTGAGGGAGTTTTTTCCATAGCTTATTCATTTGCCAGTGAGTTAATGTGTCCCTGCATAATCAGATAAGAATGGAATAGAATTACTAATGATAAGAGGAGGTGGAACAAGGGCATGCCAGTAGAGCAGCCTTTCCTTCACCCACCTAATCTGAATAGACCATAATTTCAACTATCTCAAGTTTGGTTTGGTCTTATTTCTTTTCCCAAGGTAGGAGCAGAGGTATTTTTTTTTCTCAAAACTCAGTTTAGAAAATTAAATGCTCTGGATTGGCTATGACAGCTACTACTTCATTCTGTGAAGCTGGAGTTAAAGAATAAAGCACTCTTGCTTGCAGCTAGGCAAGCATGTCACTTGCCTTCTAAATCCAATCCAAGAAACAATTAATTAAAGCAGAGTAAAAAATATTCTCTGTGAAGCACAAGGAAAAAAAAAACAGAAAAATTTTGCTCCTAGTGCAACATACTTTTAATGTGTGCAAGTCAATAGTCATAATTGCATTAGAGTAAATGCAAATGTCATAAACCTTTAGGGTTGTAATGTGCCATTCACGAGGCAGGCCTGCACAGTGAAGGAAGGAGGACTTCCAAACAGCTTTGTCAGCTGGTATTGGCCCCCCGGGGCTCAGAAAGTGGGTTGTCAGCAGTAATGCCTGGGCTACCCTGCCAGACTTGTTGGTGTTCAAGAGGTGGGGGGGGCCTTGACCTCACCCTCGAGGTTACGGCTGCCCTGCAGGGGCTTGTCTTGCAACCAGGGACGATGCTCCAGGCTGTTTAGCAATGCACTTGTGGGTCCTTCTTTAACATTCAGCAAGGGGCACAGTGACAAGCAAAAGGCTGCAACACGAAGCTGCAGCATTTTAAAACGTCGCACAGAACCCCATTAATTTACCACTAGTAAATTCATCCCTTCTAGTGTCTCTTGGACAAAGCAGCAGTACAAACACCCTGGAGTTTTATGCTGTGTTATTACTTCTAAGCTTCTGCAACTCGACGTAGATTATCTCTTTTAGCTGAAATACTTTGTAATGCAGATGAAGCTGCTTTTGAATCAGAGAGACAGGTGTTAATGGCCAAGATGCAGGAGGCCCGATTTTAAACTCGTGTATGATGTCATTTCATTTGGCTTCACTCAGCTTCTAACCTGGTTTTGTCTGAGCAAATTCTCACTGAACTCAGTGGGCTACACCCTTTAAACATGATAGCTAATATAGAAAGCGGATACTTCATATGTTTATTAATTCTGCTCAACATAATTTATAGCTATTTTTAGCACAAAACTGTGAGCGTATATGCCATGATATATTGAAAGTGAATACAGAGCTATGACTATCCATAGCAGTATATATGCAGTTGGAAAGAAAAGAAAAGGAAAGTTAACGCAATAGCTCAATAGATCTGTTACGGTCTTTCAACCTTTAAGTCTCTAAATATGTATTATGTGGCAAACCTTAAACAGTTCCTGCAACCTAAAGCTTTCCTGTGGATTTTGCTTTGGCCCCTTAAAAATGTGCATATACATTTCCTGTTTGCATATCATCTACTCAGCAGGACCAACTATAAACCATACCAACTATAAACTATTCTGCCTAAGTAACACAAACTGCATGACCTTGCACTGGCCTTTGCAAATGATTTGGACCAATGATGTGTTTAATTGGGAAATTAATGGGCGAAAGAGATGTTCCTGTGCTTTTCCAATCCACAATTATGTTCTTCTGCTTTTACTTCCAGATAACTCTACTGACTTTGAAAAGGGCACACTTTGGACAGAAAAAAAAAAAATATGTAGCAGTGCAACAGGCGCATGCCAACTTCACTGCTGAAAACCAGCAGAATTCGCACCACCATGGAGCAAGCAAATCAAGCTATAAAACAAGGCAAGTGTCCGCTGAAATAGTCTCCCCGAAAGAAGCACTAGATCCTTGAGAGTTGTTTCAGCCACTGTCACTGAAACTAAGCTTTGTGACTGCTAATGCTGTTGAAGAGCATTGAAGAATGCTTGATCCTATCATTGAAATCACAAGCATCTCCTTCAAGCAATACAGCCCAGGAATCACCCTAAAGATTGCAACAGCCTAGTCCTTTCTGAAGAAAGCCTATGCTTGATGCTACCAAGTTCAGCATTTATAGTTCTCTTTTTTCTAAACTCTCTTTTCTTAGTAACGTAATTGAGAAAAATATATAGCTTTCTAATCTGAATAGGTTTCTATACTTTGTCCATCACTGTAGTGCTTGAGCACTTAGTATTGTCTTGAGAACTGTAGTAGAATCTATCTGCATAGAGGATTATGGGATTCCTCGTTTAGATAGGAATACGCTTCAGAAATCACCCTCAGAATTCAGTTTCTATCAAAAAATTCTAGCTTTGATTACCTCCAAAGTCACCTTACAATTAGGAAACTACAGAGAGGATGCAATATAGAATCATAGAATCATTTAGGTTGGAAAAGACATTTAAGATCATCAAGTCCAACCATTAACCTAACCCTGCTAATTCCACCACTAAACCATGTCCTTAAGCACCTCATCCACACATCTTTTAAAAACCCCCAGGGATGGTGACTCAACCACCTCCCTGGGCAGCCTGTTCCAGTGTCTGACAACACTTTCAGTGAAGAAATTTTTCCTAACATCCAGTCTAAACTTCCCCTGATACAACTTGTGGCCATTTCCTCTTGTCTTATGACTTGTCACTTGGGAGAAAGAGACCAGCACCCACCTCTCTGCAACCCCCTTTCAGGTAGTTGTAGAGAGCGATAAGATCTCCCCTGAGCCTCCTCTTCTCCAGGCTAAACAAGACCAGCTCTCTCAACCGCTCCTCATACGCAAGAAAGGTGAAGATATTGAGATCCAACACAGCAGCAGAACACAGAGCAAGAGGGCTCCTCCTGAGGAAACTGGAGCACACCTCACACATTGTTTGATGCAGAGGTGCCAAGCTAAGGACATCTAGCACCTGAAGAAGGTACTCATACAGGAGGAACAATCCAAGTAGGATGCTTATCCTGTCTAAAGCAGAAAGATTCAAGCTATAGACGGTGTGTTGAGATAACAGAGAGATCAGGAGAAAAAAAGGTTTTCTTCAATGGTAAGCTGCTGCACAGAGATTCTACTTTTCCATTGGCTTCTATCAGTGCCATTGCACCTCATAGAAGAAAAAAGGCATAATCTGACTGTGCCCACACTAGAATGACAATGATTAATTGCTAATTCTTCATCCCCTCATGGAGTTTATTTATGGTAGGCAACTGGTATAGTGAAAAGAACTACATGCCTCTGATTTTTAAATATAATTTTGTTCCCTCTGTACTGAAGATTCTTTTCAAGCACAATACATCATTCAGTGAATCTGAACTTATAAGAATCTCAGGCCCCCCCATAATATTCCAAAAATAGGTGCAACTAGCTTTCTTACTTTAACTTTCCCCCAGTCCCTTAAGGGACCAGTGTTGCCCCTCAGGTATCCAGACAATGTCTGGGAATGTCTGTGATCTTTAAAATACAAAATTCCAGCTCCAATGTATTTGTATGAAAGCCAATTCTGTATTTATTTTTCCCTAAGCCACAGAAAATGTCAAAATGTGTAAGGCGTAATGACTGTCAAAACTGGGACCCTTACCGCATTATTTATAGACATTAAGATATGTCACAGCAATTGTCCTACATAAAGAAGCCCGAGAAGCTTGTGTTTTTAAAGGTCTTCAAGTGGATGTTTACATAATAATGACTGCGAAGGAGTAGGTGTGTTCTGCTAGGCAAACCTCTCTAATTCACTTGTTTCTGCAATTGGCAAGACCCTTTTACAAAATGTTATAGGAATGTCTACAAAGTTGTTGCCATCTAGCCAGAAAAAAAAAATAATCTGCATTTTAAGAAGGATTTATTCTTTCACATAACTAGACTCCAAAGCCGTAAATGGGTGTGCTGTGCTGTATACTTCCATTGTTCCCAAAGCTGCTGCATATGTTTATTGAATTGGCCCTTTCAAGTGGTTAGTGCTGGTCAAATCTGAGTTTTGTTAACTGAAAGGGGAACAATTAATTTTCTTTAAATAGCCCCCTAAGCTATGGTCCTGAGTTCGCAGGAGTACAAATCTATTTTTAGGATCTAACTTACGAAGTGTCTTCTCTAAACTCCAGCAACAATGGAAAGGCAATATTCAAGACACACTGCCTTAAAGAAAGTTATACTGAAGACTTTGAATGGCAGGATTTTGATTCAGCAACAACAAAGATGAATATTCATTCCTGCCTGTTAATAAGCCACCAGAAGATTTCTAAAAAGGTTCACTGACCTTAACTTTCATGGAGAAAAGCCACAGACTGACAAACTGGTTCCTCTCTAGAAACAGGATGATCTCAAATAATTGAAATGCATGGGATACGGTTTCTGTGCATGCACAGTTGGATGGAAGGATCAGACTTCCAGTACAGGGGCTACTCTCTATTGCTTTGTGAAGGTAGCTGATCATCGCTGCCCAGGCAGCCCCAGGGACACCTGCGGGGCTGCAGGGCAGCTTTGTAGAGAATGTGCAATGGGTCCAACACGCCTGGTGTTGAGCTTCCTGCAACAGCTGTTGGAACCTCTGTGAATGGAGACCTGCAGCTCCAGGGGCTCCTGCTCTGGGATGATCCTGAATACTAGCGGTAAGAGTGAGAAGCACTCAGAAACAGGTTCATTATCCTTGTTGATTGTTTTGGTCAATTCTTACTGAGTTGTGAAAAACAGACAAAGCCATCACCTTTACGCTTTTGAAATGTATGTGGTGATGACAGGCATGCATAAATTCTGCCAACAAAGTTCATTTCCCTTTTTCTGCTTTAGTGCTTCATAGCTACCTAGAAAAAAGTCCAATGGGCAATAGGGAAAATAGTGTGCAGAAGAGGGAGATGGTGTTAGTAAACAGGTGTTCAAATATTTGGGTTTTTTCCTCCAGGTTTTTGTCAAACAACTGCAAATCAAAATCACAGTATTTGATTACAATGTCTTGTATATCATTTCGTATAATTGGTCCTATTGTATTCCTTTAGCAGCACGGAATACATGTCAATTACTATCTGCAGGTTTGGAGATGTATATATTTGTTACATCTTTCCTGAAAGGCTTGAAAATAAAAGCATTTTCATTTAGCTTATTAACATTATGTAAATGGCAACATAACTAGCCTTGATTTGCCACCGCTACCTTGGAAATAGTTAAACATTATTATTACTTAGCTCAACATTCCAGTTTTATCTCTGAAATTAATGCTTTTAGGCTCAATTTATGCTTGTCAACAAATAATGATCATAGATGTGAGCTGGTTCATAATCCAGAGGTACTAGGTTACAATGTGTTGCCATGGAAACTGTGTTTTATTGCATTTTCTCTACTTGATTTAAGACGTTTGACAATCATAGCAACTGTTTGCCTGTCTTCCCATATCATAAAAAATTCAAAAACACAAACAACCAATAGGGGACATTCATACAGTTCTTGGACCTCACTATAAAAATAAAAAAGAAATGACAACCTTGTATTTAATAAGGACCTTTCGTGAATAGTTTATCTCACAGTATGTCTAGGAGTGTTGGAAAATTCAATCAGTGGTTAGTCATCGAATGGACCTGTCTTGCCTGTGGTTCATTTTGTTTATTGCATCATATATCTTTTATGATCACTGGGACTTTAGCCTGAAACAGCATTTTCTTTAACAAGAGCCATGTTTCCTCTAACGTTGTTTATTGCATCTGAAACATTACTCTTTGAAACCACAGTACATTTTCAATTGAGCAAAGGTCTGTAACGGAATACAGCATGTCTGTGTTTATTCAGGATCCCAAGTAAAAAATATCCCAGTTCATGTAACATTAATCACTTTGCCAGTGTTCAGCTGAGGTCATTGCCACATTCCTAACGGTATTAAGCCGAGTCAAGATTAATCACGTACATTAAACCCTGCAAGGAAAGCACGTGAAGTGGATCTGAAATTAGACATTTGGTGAAGGACTAAGAGAGCAGTGTAACAAAATATGTTAGCAGTGCGGTAGCAAGCTTTCAGAATGATATGAGATTTTTCCTACTATGTCATTAGCTCACCCATATTTAAGGCTGTGTTGCTTTCATTTAACCCATTTTTTAGAAGTTTTAAATAAAATCACTAAAACCCTTTATAGATTGTAGGAGTGATATTTTTCCCCTTTTTTACTTATTCATAGACTTTAAAAATGCATTCATGTGTTCTTATGTAACTCAAATTAAGCTTCTGGGATTTTTAAAAACCGGGTAATAAAATCCTGCAGTATTTTAAGACAGAAAGGTTAATAATCAAAGAGTATTTAAAATCAGTTATCCTTTCATACTTTGTCTTCTTTCTGTACATGCACACACTTTAGTACCATGATGCTTCATATTTCATGCTGATGTTGCTGCAAGTGTAAAAGATGCATTTTACACTATGTCTTTATGTTCTACACGATAGACTGTAACAATTCCTTCGTCCATTCTTGTAAACTTCTATTAAACGTTTGTTTGTTTTTATTATGTTACACAGTCATAAAAGGATAATTGAAGCACAAATAATTCCCACTGAAAATCCCAAGGAGAAAAACCCATGGTGACGTGAGGTTTACAGTCAGTTATCTCTGTCTTGAGAATATATTGAAGTGTCAAAAACACTAGATTAATGTTTTAAAAAGATTAGGAAACCAGGCAGTTCAGTCACAGGAATGGAAACTAAACTGCTGAACTATAAAATTAAAGCAGGAAGATTAACATTATTTTGCCATTCTGCAATGGCCTGCAATATCAAATGCTCTCTTTTTCAACGATAACAGAAAGTTTTTTCATACAGCCAACATCCACAATCTGGGCTTGCCCTAATTGCAGCTGTATAAGGTTGTGGCCTCATACAGCTCTACAGAGTCACAGAAGTAAATAAAAAACGCTCTCACACAGTCATTTCATCAGAGCACAAAAAAGGCTCCTGGATGGGGCTGGATAGACTGAGTATTGAAGGCAATCCTTCTCTCCTTGGAAAGTCCCGTACTCACTTCCTGACCTCTGTGATGTGCAGGAGGGATATTGCCACCTCAGGGTCCTCAACAGGAAAGACCCTCTTCTACAGAAAAGGTAAGTGGCACCTCATCTTGGTAAAGACCCTCATACTGAAGAGGACGCCTAGCACCAAACTCTACAAGCTTTAGGAGAATCGTGACGTTTATGCAAGCATTCAGACATTATTAAGTTTTTCATCTCCTTCCCTATGAACTTCCACTGAGCGAGTGGGCTTTTTGTAGTAGACCAGCACAGAAAGCAGTAAGGAAGTCTAATGCTTCCCTGCACTTAGAAAAGAACGTTCCTCTTATGGATCATCATAGGCACTTCTCACAGCTGAAGGCAGGGGATGCTTCTAGTAGCAATGAAATTTATGAGGCATCTGTTTCATGTGTGTTTGCCACAACTTTATGCCAAACTGATGTCTGGAAACAATCTTTACTCAGATCTGATTGGCATGTACTCTTGATGTTCCTCTATAGAATAGGTCTTTTCCCAGTGGTTGTCAGGGAGGTTTCTCTAACAAGTTCCACCCCCCGCTGCAGAGGCTTACAACATTGGAAAAAAGAAAGTCTGCTGCCTTCCTGGGACATACTATAGGTAAGGCTTTTGTTGTTTGGATATAGGTCTCATATTTGCTGTAGGACTCAGGAATGAGTTCTGTGGCCTACGGTGTTTCGGTAGTATGTAGAATACATATTCTGTGCACCTCCTAAAACACTTATTGCATACTCTTCTGCAATGGCAGGGATTTGGACTTCTTGTACAGTGTCCTTTCCAAACCTGTACTCTGGCATTCATTACAAAATGGCTAGGAATCCAATGATTTTGACTGTGCTCCTAGTTCTGCCACCGACTTCATGCATGACACTTGAACTTGCACTCCTCCATACTACCTGTCTATTTAGCAGTTTGTCTACTAGATATCTCTGTCATATTTGGGCTTCTGCCACGTATTCTGAAGGGGTATTTACGAACACCTGTCTGAGAAATAAACCACACTTTCTTGGTTTTTTTTCAACTCTTTGTGGAAAATTAGAGGTAAGAAAAGAAAAAGAAAAGTTTTGGTCCCTCTTTTCTGTCTTTACGAATACTTGCTTCCAAAAACTTCATTAATGCAAGTTCAAAGTCAACTGACTTGCATGCCTGCAATATACCAAACTGCATGTGCAACATTGCCCTGGAAATCAGAGTTTACCACTGGCTTTATCTGAGACTAAATTGCACCACTACCTGTCCTATTGGCTTTAGGTGATGCCGTAGTATTATGTTGGGTTGATTAAAGTTCTACCACCGTAACAACCTGACAGTGTTTTTGAGTCCTTTTTTTTTTTTTTTAATTGATTGATTGATTGATTAGATGACTGATATCCCACTACAGATTTGGAATTAATAGCAAGTCTAAGCCAGTCCCAGGAGTAGGGATGCCTCTTAGAGGTATTTCTCCATGCTTAACTTTAGAGCTGAAGAGACAAAGCGAATATGTCAAGAATGTCACTAAAAAGTTCTGATTTTGTTAAATTCACAGTGAAGAATAAGACTGCTGAAATCCTCTGCGAAAAAATATGCATCTGTGGCTCCATGTGTGCCAATGAATGCATCCCAGATTGATGCACTAAAGGCCAAGGGATATGTAGCATAAAGTAGTCCCCATAGGCGAGTCTGAGGCAGGCATACAATACTTCAACAAATAAGTAGCCTGCCCAGAAGATAGGGAAGAAACCAGTGGGCAACATGGCAAAAAATCTGGTGACTTTGTATTGGGTTCGTTGTACCTGAAAGAAGTCATACAGAGATTTAGTCTGTGTTTCTAAAATTGCTCAATGAATTTCACTCAACACAAAAATACACAGACCAAGACAAGAAACAGTAACTCTTGCAATTATTTCCTTATTCCCAACTTCTTACCATTTTGGAATATTCTTCTGTAGTCAGTGGTCTGGCCCAGAATATCCTGTGTGACTCTTCCAAACCATTTGTCTTCCAAACCATTTACTGCCTTCAGCTCAGCTCATCATCTATTACATATGTTGATCTAACAGCCAAACCTCTCTGCTCTGCTGTGAAGGCAGGTTTATTTCCTCCCTTCATTTGCCTAGGATTTCCCATGCGTCTCTGTGAGTCCCTGTTCCAACACCTTGATTTCTTTGCTCTTTTTTTTTCTGTGAGAAAGTTACTGCAAAGAATACTGTTGTGAATTTATAGCACAGTCATTCTTCTGCACTAAATCCCTCACAGTGGGGATATTTGTAAGGACAGAGTCAGATCATTTCTTTTTACTGCAGCCATGCCAGAGGAAGTGGTTTTGATCCCTAGGTACCAAAAGTTTTTACCTGTTCCTCTGAACGAGGTGCTTTCATGAGTATGTCTTAGTCTGCTCCTGGCAAAATGGTCTGGATTGGGTTACGTTTAAAGTGTATTTTTTGGCAATTCAGCCAGCAGATCTGGTGATGGCAGCTGGGACAGCAGTCTGAGAAGAGGCAGGTCTCTGTCCTTACGGTACAGTTAGATGAAACGGCATAACCCCATTTCATGGTTTACTGCGACTAAAAGGGGTTGTCCTGCTCCGTTCAGCCCTCAATCCCTTCTCCCTCACTCGCACCTAACCTACGAGCTGCCAGTGACCCCCTCAGAGGTGACACAACTGCCCCTCTGACTGCAGAGCGAGCTGATTCAGCTCACTGAGCCAGCAGCAAGCTAACCCCACAAAACAGCCAACAGTTTTTTTGTTGGCTTAACAAACTCCACTGACTCACTTAGGGGTCAAATGAGTGCCAGAGCTGTGCAATGGAGAGGATGAGACCACACAGCTTGAAGGGCTGGAGAAAAAGTGGGAAAGCAGGGCCTGAAGAATGGGACTGCCCCTTTTGGCAGCAGCAAGCTGTTAGAGCAGCTCAAGTGTCTGGCGGAGCTGCACCCTTGCCGTGCACAAAGGATGCCCCTACGAGAAATAGTGCAGCAGTTGGTGTGCTTGAAGTCACACCCCTGCCTACTTTGCAGTAACTTCACTTGATCCATACGTCTTTTGTTCCGTGTTTGTTCTCCAAATTCCCTCCCTGCAGGCAGGTAAGGGAAGTAGCTTCAGCTAATCTCCTTAGCATACCTATTGTCTGCCTAAAGTACAGTCATTATGTTCAACAAGTCTCCATTGTAACCAGTCTGGGAGAGAGAAGACACAATCCTGTGAGCTGGATACCCATTTGCCAGGGCATTCAGAAGTACAGCAAACCTGCAAGCTCGCCACACCAACCAGAACTCCTACATCTTACCCATTCACCCCGTGGCTGCATTATGTCAGAGTTCAAATTACTAGACGTTGATTAGATGGGAGAAAGGTTTGCCAGAAAACTTATTCTGGCTGAATGCACATACATTGCACGGCAGAACATGTCGGGCCCCTTATCTAATTAATTCTGTAATTAACAGACATTGCCCAGTTTTGGAGAGATCAGCCTTTTTGTGAGCACAAGTAATGCCAGTGGCTGGGACAGAAAATGTGGTTTTGAATTAAATTTTCAGTGACCAGTTTTGACCTTATTCCCCCTAGTAATTAGCAAGAATATTCTACTACAGTCAATGGCTTAACAACAAGAGAGGCAGCTTCAGGATATGACTATTGGGCTGTAAACAACCGTCGCAGATGAAACAGAGTTATTTTCTAAGTCTATTGTCACTTGTTTATCATTGTACTCCCATGCCTCTGCCCAGAAGTTACTAAACTTCACCTCTTCCAGTAAAGAGCCCCCTCTAACTCACTTCTGCCTAAGTGGGTTCAACTGCTTACACAGTGGGGAAAATAATTTTGCTAATTTGTCTCATTTTGGCTGGAACGGCCTTGGAAGTGTTCAGGTCAGGGAGAATATGATGTACTATCCCCAGGCAGGTGATGGGCAGTATCTCTTCCACTGGCGCAGCAATTTCCATAGTAAATGTCTATTGCTACCGCTCCGGTCTCCGAGGCAGATATCCAGTCACATCTTCAGAGTCAGAAACTTTTAAGGAGCAATTAGATATATATTGGATAAGCCATTAAAACATTTCATTTTAATGATTTGTATCTGCAAGAGGATGTAAATTAATAATGGCTTATCAAACTTTACAGTTGAAGTTATTAAAAAAGACATCTAAATAGTAGATGATTTAAAAAAACTATCTATGTATGTATATACATATACTCACACACATGTACATACTCATGTTACTGCAGGAAGAGCTAAAATCAGTTTGGGTTTTTTTGTCTCTCATAAAAGAAATGTCTCACACATGTTGTCCAGCTTGAAAGTTTCCAAGAGAGCTGATTGCCAGCAATTATTTTATATTTTACAGTGCATTCTTTCACTCTATATTTGGTTTTGTTCATATGGAGTGCTCGGTGCAATACAAAGGTTTGTAGAGGGTTGGAATTCCTAGATCCCTCCTGAAAGCTCGTTATTAACAGAGGCTGCTTAAAAGTACTTTCCATAGCTGCTGGCTGCTCCTGAAACGCATAACAACAAGCTTTCGGGGGGGGGGGGGGGGGGGGGGGAAGGAAAACCTTAAAAAGAAAAAAAAAAAAAGGAGAGGACACTGATTTCCCTCATTCTGAGTAGGAGGTATAATGTCTTTATAAAGCAATAATTAAAATAAAAACAATTATTGGTCCCTTATCTGGACCTTGCAGCTGTACTTCCCCCTTCTGCATTAGCAGTGTGTGTTCTAAGGTTATGAAAAACCATGAAAATTGCATCTTAAGAGGAGTTTTATTCTTTTTCCTAGGATTTGATTGAAACAGACAGCTACATTTTGTGTATATATAATTAGGCAGTAAAATAGGCTTTGAAGGCAGATTTCTGTTTAGTATGTGAGTCACATGCACAACAGTCTTTCATTCAGCAACCAAAGACTGATCTTTTTAATGCCTCAACTCGCTCAACATGTTTTCTGAATGCTACATCTTGCAGGAAAGAAAAAAAAAAAAAAGAAAAAAGGAGAGAAGGGAAAAAAAACCCCAAATGGCTTTTACGCCATATTTCTCTCCTTCTTTCTGTTTTTCCTCGTTTCCCCAAATGAAAAACAATCTGAAAAGCCAATCTAGCTAGTCCGTAGTGATTTAACCTTATGACAAACTGATTTTTATCATCTTTCTTTCCAGATTGTTGTCCAGGGCAGCACTGAATGCTGCACCAGCTCTAGGCGTATCTAATCCCTCTCATAAAAGGCCATTGTGGTAGTAAAACTGAGACCAATGGCTTTTTCATTCTCCACCTCTCAGCTCTCCAAAGTAATGGCAATGGGGTCTTCTCTTCATGTTTTTCTTTTCAGATGCATAGTTTCTCCTTTTAATAAGGCTAAAATAGAGAGAAATAAAAGGAACAGAATCACATTTTCCTCAAAGCTCTTTCTGTAAATACCTTCTGGAGAACTGAACTTAGGAACAATTATCTGCAATCTGAGTTGTTGTGACACTGTGTGTGAATACAGCAACGTATCCTTGGAAGCTTCTGATCATTCTGAAGTATGTGAACATGTTAAAATGTTGGGCAGATAATACTTAGGGCTTCATATTTTCTGCTTAGGGTCACACTCTGGCACTCGTCCTCACCCTGAAGCCTGGGGAACTGCGGATGTGATAAAAGTAGTGCTCAACACAGGCACAGTTCTCACACCTACTCCTTGTAAAGTAATCATGTAGAAGCCATTGTCCACTTATTTTGTGCACTTGCAATGCATTCTTGTCAACAATATTTTCCCAAAAAAAAGTTTTTTTACAAAGAACAATTAAGAAGAGTAGACAGCAAATATTCTCCTGGAAAAGTGCACTTTTATTTTTTTTTTTCCCAAAAGCCTTGACCTCGGTGCTAAATGTTTTCATTAATAATATGCTAACGGATTGTATTTCAGAACTAGTTCACCATTTTGAACAGCAGTACAAGAGAAAGTTGGTCTGCATTTGATTACAAATTTTTATTTGACCTCAGAGGAATGCTTTTAACCAGCAAGATATAGAGTGCTAGGTAAAAAGATTTACAGCTCGAAATAGTTCACACAAATTCTTTTCTCCAAATAAAAACACTGAATTTTAATACTTATTAATATCAATGTACTTACAGATATCTTTTAATATCACCATTAAAATTAAAACCCAACAACACTGCTTAAAAGCTATAAAACCTTGCTTTGGGCAAAATTTTAACAGAAGTGTGTCAATTCTGAGGGCATTACATTTGTGCACTTACGGAAGTATAAAATGAAAAAGCAAAATTTTATAATAAGAGTGCTATAATTTATTCATAAATTTCAAATCCAGAGAGAAAGCGACGGAGCAGCATGTACTCTGCAAAACAATATTCCGTGGTCCAGAGTATGGAATAATTCACAGGTATCCTTGTCTTTTAAGTACAATTTGCTAATCTTCTGTTGGGCGTTCTTGATGAATATGAGCTAGAATACACTCTGTTGAAGCAGTGATCCTCACAGCATTTCTTCCGGATTCTTTTATAGTATTGCTGTGGGAAGATGGTTGAAAAAATAGCACTTCTGGCTCCAGGACACCACAGAAAACCGTAGGCTCCAGAAGGATCCCTGAGCATCTCCTAAGGACTCAAGACTTCTTTAAGCAGAATTACAAAATGTGCACCAGGTCTTTTTTCATATCCCCGTGGCTGTTCAGGGAATAAGACAAAAAGTCTGCTGCCATCCCTGCTTAAATGGTTTGAAAGCACAGACCCGTCTTTACAAAAGGCAGATAAAGCTGAGACCTCTGCGTGACTCTTTGGACTGTCTTTCTTTTCCCTAGTCCCAAAGAAGAGAGCAGTTTCAGTCACTGGAAGGTCTGCTTTAATAGCAGTTATTTGCAATACACATGTCTAAATCTAATGCAGATGTTCTTAATCGCATTACACTTGATCTCAGTATGCTTAACAAACACAGTCCTCAGGGCACCCTGTAAGGTAAGTAATCACTGTTACACGAAATTACAAGTGAGGAAGCAGAAGCATTGTCCTAAGAAGACCCACAGGTTTCAAAGTCCAGATTGTGCAGAGGCTCACTAGCTAAACAGATCACCTCTGCCTGGTGTCTGGCACGAGCCGTGCATGCCACTGCTTCAAAACAGAGACATAAGTGATGCACTCAGTTTAGCTACAATCATAACTTTCTTCCCTAATAAGAACGATCAACCGGTGATGGTGTTTGTTATTTTCTTGTACCCCAGCTGTGGTGTGTAACACCAGCTAAGTTTCATGGCCACTGCTGTGGTACAACTCCTAGACGTTGAACCAAGGGGCACAAGACGACTGTCGGAGTGTTGTACACACACCACATACTGACAGAGTAAGACACCACTGAAATCTTT
Source organism: Gavia stellata (assembly GCF_030936135.1). NCBI lineage: Eukaryota > Metazoa > Chordata > Aves > Gaviiformes > Gaviidae > Gavia > Gavia stellata. The sequence goes on from NC_082637.1 coordinate 67,796,251, forward strand.
TTGGACGTTGTATAAAATTTTCTGGATCCTCAGGTGATATATTGCCTTTTGTGGGAAATTCTCACAACGTTAAAAGTTTTTTGTGACCTGATACTCCTTACCACCGGACTTCCAAATCTATGCATTCCTCAGAGTTTTTTTCTCACCATTTTCTTCTTTATTTATCAGCCTGCTTCTCTTTTTAAATTAAACTTTTGCAATCATATCTCTGCAGAAAATATCTAACGGCTGGATAGGTCTTCTCCTGAAACATCAAGAATGCAATTCTGCAATGTTTCAGGTAGCTCCATAGAGAATGTAAGCCTTGAAAGTGCGCAATGTCTCACCTGGTCCAGGCTCCCCTTCCACTAAAAAACTGCATTATTTTTGGCTGGGGGATTAAGGATGTTTTTACATCCACGCATCGTTTCAGTTATCATTTCAAGGCAAGATGGCCAAGTCACAGAGAGAAGTACCATGACCTTCTCAAGGTCACATAAAATGGTGAGACAGCAGAGAACAGATCCCCGGTTCCTCAGCCTCTGCACTAACGAGATCATTCTTCCCCTTTTGTATTTATACTGTCCTCTTTTCTGCCTCCCTCTCTTCGTCTCAAACCCCCCTCTCCTTCGTTCCTATTGTCTTGATCTCTGTCTTCTCACTCTTCTTTTCCAGCAGGTCTCTTCTTGTGCAGTTGAGGGTACGAAGCTCTCTTTGCATTTCTCTCTTCCTGCCCCAGTACAGCAAAGGAAACGACAGGAGAGCAACAAGAACAGTCAGGAAAGCAAGAGGACATAATTGCCTGCTCTGGTACACATAGGGAAGTTCTCAGCCATACTCTCTCCACTTGTGGCTCCCGTGGCCCACGCACTTCATTTGCTAAAATGCCTCTCGGCTGATTATCAAGATCTCAGGCATTCACCTTGTCCTAGCGTATTTATTTTCTCCTTCCACACCTCTGCAGTTTTTAAATCTACCAGACGTCAATTCCCAGGCACATTCTGATAACTTCTTTGGTGAGTTTTCAGGGTCATTCCTCTTCAAGCTCCTTTCTGTCAGAAATGTAGCAACACGCTTCCTCATTCCTCCCCTGAGGATGACATACCTAACCTTGGCTTTGAAAACTTTCACAGATTCATTCCTCACTTCACCAGCCAGTACACACTCTGCCTCTTCGTCATCTTTATCTCACTCCTAGTATGTACTACCTGATCTTATCTGCGGCCTATTCCTTCTGCCCATCCAGCATCATGTTTCTCTTTCTCCTTTCACATTGGACAACAAATCCCCCACAACCCCGCCTCTGCTGCAGCCTCCTCACCTCTAACTGGCTACTTCTCTGCAAATTCCATTTCAAGACTCATCTTCCCTCTCCCTGGCCTATGACTCCTAGCCTTCTCCCTAATAAAACAATCCAATCCTACTCCCTAAGCCTCGGTTTCATTTCCCTATGCTCATTTGTTCTCTCTGAAATCCCAAAGTATGGCACCCAGCCACTGGCCTTTTGTACATTTTTCACCCTAGCACTACTGTAATGTGGATGCTGCCCGACTAAAATACTGAATCTGCATCCATCATTTCTATTACAAATTATAATTAACTGTGAAACATTAAGCTATGTGGTATGATAGTAGCTGTAAAAAATACACCGTGTAATGGAGTACTAAGGCTATGACAAAGGACTATAACATGTATTGCCTGTTTCTCATCGCACACAGTCTATTAAGCAAGAAACACCTGTTTTTAATATTATCTGAATGTTTACACAATGCACTACATAAATAAATAAGCCGTTGTTTAAATTACTTGAGGAGAAATTGAGTATCTATACAGTGAACCGAAGGCTATATTCATGTCTGGGCAAAAGGTTTGTAGTTCAAATTCTACAGCAGAACTCCACAGAACTATTAAGTTGCAAAATGGAAAAGGCTTACTAGGTCATTCAGTCCATTCTAATGCCAAAATGGAGTCATTCCCCATTGTATTTATTTTTAGTGTTTTTTCCAGCCTAATTTTTCCAGTCCTGTGCAATGGGACCTAAGAACTTCCTTTGGGACATTATTTATTTCACTGATTAGCACACTTCACTCTTAGGATTTCTTTTTTAAATCTTCAACTGTTGTTCTTCTTTTCTTTTTTTCATTCCTTGTCCTCTCAGAAAGATAGTTTCTATCCTGTCTACCTTTTACACTTTCTCCCTACCCCTAAATAAATAGACATACATGCACGCGCGCATACACACACACACACGGTCTTTCATAAATCACTCCCTCTAGTTGCCAGGCCATTTTTGTTGCTCTTCTATAAACACCACAGCGGTACTTTGTTTCCATATATAACCTATATTTGTGTGCTGAAACATCAGAGACACTGACCTTTAGATTAGATATCAAACTGAGGCTCCTTGTGAATATGCAGATAAATGTAAAAGAGTCTACGGACTGTTCTAAAGAAGAAGAAAACATTGTTAGCATTGCCTCTTCCAAAAAACAAGTAGTATCTAAGTATCTAAGTGTCTGCCAACTGTATAATGACTCCTCTGTATGTTTGTATCACCAGTTCCCACACTCCGGTCTGTGGATCACTGGCAGTCTGCATAGATGTAATAAATAATCCACAACTAATCTGCAGAGCCAGTAGTTTGTGCACAGCAATTAAAATTTTGTTCATAAGACCCAGGGGGTAGGCTGTGGTAAATTCTGAGGGTTGTAAGGGTGTGCGAATCCAAAATTTTCGGATCAATATGATAATCTCCAACGTACTGCTTTCTAAACCTGCTGTGAGGAACATCTTTACGCGCAGAATGTTGTGTATGAAAGAAACGCCGCTCATTGTTTACCTAATTAATCTGGCAAACAAGTCCTCAAGGGAAACGGGGTTTTGTCCTCTCCTTAGTGTAAAATTGAAGAAAAAATAGCGATGGTTTAGCGATGGTCTGCAGTTGTGCCGCATACAATACTGAGATTGTCCGCACGTACGCGTACCTCTGCGCCTGCAACATGGAACACAGGAACAAAGGGTGCAGTTAGAAAATCTCGTCTGAGGGAAGGTAATTTAGGCTCAGCTGCAAATGGCGGTGGGACTACGTGGCGTTTTCAGACATTAATAAATTTAACACCAACGATCTTAGAGCTCGTCCTATTAGCGGGACAGGGGCGTCGGCAAGCGTTGAAAAAAGCCCTTCCCGAAGTTGCCCGTGAGTGAGTATTTGCTGCAGTCTTTACTCCCCACCGGCGCCCGCCTCTGAGCACAGGTGCCCCGGGCTTTCGGGGACGAGGGGGAGCCGCGGGCCCCGCGGGCAGAGCCGGGCGCGGCGCCGCCGCCAGCCCCACGCCAGCGACCAGCCTCAGCCAATGAGAGGGCGGGAAAGCGATTTCTGGAGCGCTGATTGGCCGCTGCGCGCTCGGCGCCCCGGGGCGCCGGGCGGCCGGGGGCGCGGGGCGGCGCGGCGCGGCGGGTGGAGGGGAGAGCGCAGAGCGGGGGGCGGAGGGCAGTGCGTTCGCCCCCGCGCCGGGCTGGAGGCTCCCGCCTGGCCGCACTGATTGATCTTGTCGCCAGGCTGCTCCGGGAGGAGGGAAAAAGGAGTTTTCCCTCGTAACAAGCGTGGTTTTTACACTGTCCAGGAGTCTAAGATAAAAGCCTCACATTCCTTTCGCTAAAAATAGATGTTTGCCGGTGATTTTTCTTAGCTTATATGAGGCATATGTCTGGCAAGATTAAAAAAAACACCAAGGGGGTGGGGTGGGGGTGGATGGGGACCTCGTTGGGATTAGCGGTCTGCAGCTGCATTAATTAAAACCGGATTTCCTATTTTAGACAAACATCGCTAATTTATTGGCCTTCTGTCCGTCTTGTAAAACGTACACGAGTACGAAGTTGTAATTTAATTTGGCGAGCAGGCAGAAACTACGGCGAAAAAGCCACTAAATCACACGGCAGGCACCGGGCTCTTTTTGGAATGGGGACGTTTCCAGCCTGAGGAGACTGTGAGTTAAGTGGTCTTTCTGCATCCACTCATGGGAATCGACTGCTGCGGATGCGCTCACGGGCCTGCGAGTGGTCCTGCTGTAATTTCTGCCGCAGAAACGGGGAAATAAAACCCTGCTTCGGTAATCACGCAGCAGACGTTGGGCAGGCTCCTTCCCGCTACAGTCACAGACAAAAGCCAGCGGGGAGAGGGGGGAGAGGGGAGGCTCCGCTCTGAATGCTGTGATCTGGGGAGGTTTGTGAGGGTATTTCACCCATCAGTCGGCAGCTGTGGTTGGAGAAACGGCTCTCGCACGGACCGCTGCTTTCAGAAATTAAAATGATGGTGTAAGGCAGATAAAGCAGAGGCATTTTTGCAATCTCTCCCAGTGACTGTTCCTTGGCTAGTTAACAGACCATCTATTCAGAAGCAATTTTCTTTGGGCTGAAATTATGTGCTGACCGTAGCAGATCACTTCCCATAATAGCCCTTCCCCCACCCAACGCTAAATACAAACTGTCTCCTACTCGCTGTATAATAATGTGAAAATGACTGTAATTTCGCAGACGAGAAGCAGCCCCAAGTGAAACGTGTCTAAACAGAGGTCGATATTGAAAAATCAGGGCCATTACCTAAATCTGAAAAATACATACTGTAAAGAAACGGCAACAGTGATCCACGACTAAGTAGGCTAAAAAGAGTAGGCTGGGTGCTGCTGCTCTTGAAATTTTCGCTAACCGCCGAGCGAAGTGACCCAAAAGTTACCCCGGGGAACCTGTGATTTTCAGTTGTCACAGCGTCGTGCCTGCTCCTTCTCCCACGCATTGCAAACGCCCGGGGCGCATCGCCGGCAGTGCCCGGCTGCCACAGCGGCGGGGCCGCCGCCCGCCCCCCCGGCGCTGTCAGGACGGCGGGGCGGGAGGGCAGGGGCGCGTTCGCACCGCAGCCTCTCTCCTTTGCACTACGCACATGCTGCGCCTCCCCCCCCTTGTAATCGCTTAAAAAATTAACGCCGTCAAAGGCCTCCTTGGCAATGAACTCGCCCCTGCTAATAAACCCATCGTTACCAGCCCCTGAAGGGGAAGTGTTTCTACGCCAAGAGAAACGGAGCGGGTTTCCTCCGGGCCGCTGCCAGGCCTCCCCAGGGAGCGTGTGCTGGTGACCCCAGGGCCCGCGGCGCGGGGCCGCGGGGCGATGGGGAGCCGGGGCTCGCGGGAGGCGAGCCTTGCCTCCCAAGGGCCCTGCTGACGGTGGCCTGGTGGCCGAGACACGGCCGGGTGCCACACCGCGGGTGGCTTTGACCCCCCCATCTTGCGTCATCTTGCCTGATGCCCCCGCGGCGAGCAGGTTGGGGAGGTTTCACTCCTCCGCTACCTCTCCGCTAATCGCCCCTGTGATGGGAAAGCGTGTAACGCGGGGACGCTAACGCTCGTAATTTGCTCAGCTGGATGAAGTCCAAAGAGGTATTTTGTCACCCTGTCACGGGTGTGCAGGACATCGTAAATGCCACGCTTTGACTTCTCGCCGGAAACCTTGACTCGGGCAACGCGTGCGTTTGGCAAGAAAAACATCCCCTATCGATTTTCGCAGGGAGATAATTCCCAGCGAGATCAAGGGACGGCGAGGGGTGGGGGGGCGCACACGTAAACCGTGCTTAAGGGTACGACAAGGGCAGGGTCGGGCCCCCCGGCCCGGCGCACGGCGCTGCCTGCGGGTGCCCGGCGGCGGGTGCCGGCGAGGGGCAGCGCCTGCCTTCCCCCCCGCCCCCCCGGTGCCCGCGGGCGGCCGCCGCCCCCGCCCCCACCCAGCACCGCCGTCTGCGAAGGGTTAAACGCAATTTAACGCGGTGGTGTAGCATAATGGCTCCCAACCTAAACAAAAGGAATGATTAAGGGGGATATTTTCGAGCTACACAAAGCCCGATAGGGAAGATTTGTGTTACTAATTCCTGTGAAAGGATGTTCACGTGGTAGTTATACGGTCGCTGGCATTCACAGTTCAGTGCGTGCAGCAGTAAATCAGCAGCCTGGAAACAAAAGGGTTATTTTCTGCTCCCCCTCCTTCAGAAAAAAAGGGGGGGGGGGAAGAATAGAACCCGACCTGCCTAACTTAAGCCATATTGTAAAAATGAACATGGAATAAAATACGTGAGGAGGGGAAGAGAGCGAATGCAGGAAGGAGGGCGGGTCCGAAAGCGCAGCAGCGCCTCGGAGCCCCCCCCCCCCCCCCCCAGCAGAGGTGGGGTGCTGCCCTGCCCTCAACCTCCTTTCAGCCCCTTCCTCCAGACACTGTTTGCTTTTCTCCTCCACTAAGCACGGAAATAATCGCACATGTGTATCAGCAGCCCTCTCTCGCTGGCTTCAAGCTGTTGTAATTTTGAATGAGGGGGCATTTAAAAATTATGAGTGAGATTCTAAATTGCCTCTTTGAAACCGGCACAGAAAAATCATTCATCACCGCTTCGAAAACTGCCCTGAAATTAAATTAAAACGAAATGAGGGAGTCTTCCTCCCAACGTGTGAGTCTTGGCAGCGCTACTCTCCACCTTGGTTTTCTATTTTTTCCCCTCCTCCCTCTCTCTCGTGCCCCTTTTTTTTTTTTTCCCCTAAGCCCTAAATGTTATGCAGGATAATTGAAATGGGAAACATGATTTGTATCTGGCTGCAGCAGGAGGCTGCCGTCTGTAGCACTCGGCGTAGGCTGAGGGCTGCAGAGCGAGGGGCTGTGCGTGCGTGTGGCGAATGTGAGTGCGTGTGCGTGTGGCTAACGCGGGCGGGTGTGTGCGGTGTGTGTATGCCCGCGCCTAATGCCTGTGTGTACAACGTGTGTGTGTGCGTGTGTGCGTGTGTGTGTGTGTATGTGCGTGCGTGTTTCTGTCTCTCACCCTCGCCGGCAGGCAGGAGGAGCGGCGGACCAATCAGAGAGCCCGGTTTCATAAAAGCTGGCTTCTGATTGGCCGGGAGGGAAAGGGCATTGTGAACAAAGAAAAGTCCCTCTCAGGTACCGCGCCGGAGCGGGCTCCCACTCCCCCGCCTCGGCCGCCGCTCGCGGCCGCCGTGGGGGCAGCGCCCGTGTCCCCTGTGTCTGACAGCGAGCGGGGGGATAGATGAATATGCTCTTTTTTCTTCTCTTCCCCCGTTTTTATTTTTGTTTTAATTTTGTTTCTAGAAAGAGAGGAAGGTTCATGGTATCTGGTGCTCTCTTCTTCCAAACACAATAAATCTGTTGAAGACATTAGATTTTTTTTCCTAATAAAAAGCGGCTGCAACAAAAACACACTCAATGCAGTTAGAAGGAAAAGGTCAACTCGATCCAATACAGACCGTAAGTACGGTTGCGTGGTGTGTCTATAGCACTTAGAGGGGATTTTTTTTTTTTTCTTCTCTGCAAAGGGGAGCGTTAAGAGTTTTGGGAGTTGAGATAACTAGGGTTTTTTTGGGGTTTTAAAAAGAATCCCACAAGCAGGATGAGTTATTGGAGAGAAGGAAGAGGGCGAAAGCGCTCTAGTCACACAAATCATACTTGACGGTGCACTTGGGGGGCGTTAAAGCATAGTGCCTTTTTGGGGGTTTAACTAACCAAGGGGGGGAAATAAAAAGCGACACAATTACAGACCAGCCCGCGTACCTCCCCCTCCCCCCGGCCCCGAGAGCGAGGCGCTCGTTAGGAGGAGTGATGGGGTTCCGACAGGTCCCAGCGGCACGGGAGGCATTTCTCCTGTCACACGGAGACGCCAGGAACGCGAGGCTGGAGCGGGGCGGGGGGCGGGGTGGGATCGCCCGTTGCTCGCCGGCGCCTTGGCCGTTCCCCCCACCCCTGCCGCGGTCTCCCAGCCGGCCCGCCGCTCGCCGGCCCGCCGCTCGGGGAGGGGAAAGCCCCGAGGTAGCGGCACCCCCTCGCCGGCCGCCGGGAGGGGGTCTGTGAGGTGTTTCTGGGGAAGCGCCCGCTTTGCCGCCGCACCCCCGGGGATCCCCTCGGCGGCGGGGGTGGCGGTGAGCGGCCGGGGCGAGAGGCAGCCACGGCGGGCGCTGCCTGCCTGCCTGCCGTGCGTTTTTGGTGTGTTAAAGACCCGACCCGTACTCGCTGGATACGCTTGTCACCCATTTTTGTCCTCACGACAACCAATGGAGCCCGCCAGCCTCACGTGACGCGGGCGGCCTGAACTGTAACGGAACCGCCGCGCCTCGGGGGTTGGCGGTTGCTGGCGCGAGCGCCCCTCCTCCCTCCCCCCGCCCGCCACCGGCAATTCATTACGGCTTTTAGCTTCCCATCGCCGGCTAATTAAAAATACTAAGCTAAAGCTCCGAGACCGTCTGACTCGGGGAGGAGGGGGGAGAGGCGGGAGGGCGAGGGGAGGGGGGATAGAAGTAGGCTGCGAGGTTTGCCGAGACAATAAGGTGGGAGCGATCTGTCCTGAAAAAAAGGTCGTCTGCTTTATCTCCTCGGACTCTAATTACTGAATTACTTACCGCATGACTGATTAGCCCAAGCTCCCGGGTTTTTCTTTTTTTTTTTTGGGTTTTTTTTTTTTTTTTCCCGAGACAGCAACTTGAAACTCTGATCTGTGCCTATACTTTTTTCATTACTATTTTTAACAAGCGCTGATTTGGGGCGGGGGGGACGGGGACAGACACCCCCACCCCCCCCTCCCGAAATCTTATCCCTGGGAAAATTTACTTCGTTTGATAGCACGCTGTCCTTCCTCCACTCCCACAAAATGTTTTGATAACCGGTTTATCAGATCAGTGATTCCCCCCTCCCGCTCCTCCTCCTCTTCCTCGCCCCCCCCGCCCCCCTCCCGTTTCCCCTCAAGTTACTTCAAGAAATCAGATCTGTCAGGACGGGCGAAAAAAATGCCACTTCCCAACTAACAGGCGGAATCCAGCCCAGATTTTCAGTCCTTTCTTCTTCTTTTTTTCCTTCCTCCCTTTCACTAATTTATCCCGATGTTAGCACATTCTGTCTTGTAACACCCGGGCGCCTGTAGGTTTGTTTCATGGGATCATTACTTACTGATCAGGATGGCTCCCAGGTCCGGGGCTGAAGACGGAGTGTGAAGTTGGGGAAACATTTCTTTCTTTCTTTTTTTTTTTTTTTCTTTTTTTTTTTTTTAATTACTGTGATGATTATTACCTCTTGGTGCTTATTCAGGAAAAGCAAAGCAAACAAAAATCTGGTCCTTGATGCTCCAGTTCTGAATGTGAAATATTACCTGCCAGCTGGTAAAGTTGTGAGGCTCAGCAATTTTTTTTTAATTTTTTTTTTCTTTAAGCAAGGAGGAAAAAAAACTCTAAACAAACAAAAAAAGGACTTCTGATCCGTGTGCCAAAGTAGGGGGAGAGATGTTATTGACCGATTTATACTGGCTGAGATGATACTTGCTTTCTACTTTTTGATCACTTGCTCTTTAAGTAAAATGAGGCACAGAGTTGTTGCTGAGACGAGTGGGAACAGCATTTTGATTTGCTGGTTTAATTAAAAAATGATAAAGGATTAAAGGTAAGCATTATGCATATATATGTATAAATATTTCGACAGTCGTCTGTAAAAGGGAGAGATCCCTTTAAAAATCGTTTTGACTAAGCTTTGTCAAACACACACTCATTTGCGGTCACTGAGGCCACCTTGGTGCAGATCACTTAAAGTGTATGTCTTAATCAGTTTCCTGTACAGTCAGTAATACTATATTTAACAGACCTAACAATTGTATGACCTAGGAGTACATTAGAACTGCTTTTAGAACTGTTATCTTGAGAATATTTTTTTAAAGAAAAAAGACCTTTTTATTAATTTTCTTCTTCTTTTTTATTTTTCTTAACCTATGGAGTTTAATGTTTTCCAGTAAACCTTTGTGTTTGTAGGTTGTTGGTTTTTAACAGAAGCTGTATTGTGGCAAGGAAAATCAGGTTTCCCACTTCCCTTGGTGCTCCCTCTCCCCCCCAAGAGATTAAGTGGAAGGGGGGTAAAAGATAATACAGGAGAGTCACAAAACTTCAAGGGTCTGGTTTAAAGCCACAAAATCCATGGAATGCAGTGAAGAGTGAATCTGTGTCCTTCCTTTTCTCCCTTTCGTGCCTAGGTGGTGGTCCAAGGGGTTAGATTACAACATGTGCTCCAACAGCTAGGCACCACTTCTAAGACTGTATTTCCTGAGCTTTGTGGATTTAAATCATGTAGTTAATTTCTTTCTTTCCTTTTTTTTTTTTTTTTTTTCTTTTTTGTGGACATGACTTTTTAAGAGAGATTGTGGATGTTGGTATACAACTTAGATTAAAGATGCTCACTATGAAAGCATCATGGCCACTGCCTCCGGTTTAACAAACTTAAGAAAAAAATGTGGCAATGGTTAATGATTTCGCTCCCCCTACCTTGCCCCCTTTTTATTAGTCGTACTATATTCTGGTAACACCCAGACAAGAAATATTCGACTTTTCCCCTCCTCACAGGACAAGGTGGACGTGGACTGCAGGTTGTAAACCTAGACACACCTAGGGGAGGAAGACAAGAAGACTTGAACTTAAGAGAGCCCAACGGAGATAAACGAATGTCCCCACACCTCCAAAGGAAAGTTCATCGGATTTTTACTCTAGAGATCTCATCTTCAGGATGTCATTGAACACTTCCACTGCAGGAAAAGGTGTGGATCCAAGCGCGGTTGACACTTACGACAGTGGCGATGATTGGGAAATCGGTGTTGGGAATTTAATAATCGATTTGGACGCCGATTTGGAGAAGGACAGACAGAAATTTGAGATGAATAATTCTACTAATACCACCAGCAGCAGTAACACCAGCTCCAAGGATTGCGGGGGTCTGGCTTCCAGTGGGGCTAATGCTACCTCAGCCTTAGCTGATGGCCTAAAATTTGCTTCTGTTCAGCCCTCTGCTCCCCAGGGGAATTCCTCTCACAAAGAGACTAGCAAATCAAAAGTGAAAAGGAGTAAAACTTCTAAGGATGCTAATAAATCTCTGCCTTCTGCTGCCTTGTATGGGATTCCTGAGATCAGCAGTGCTGGCAAGAGGCAGGAAGTCCAAGGGCGCCCTGGAGAGGCAACTGGCATGAATTCAGCACTGGGTCAAAGCGTGAGCAGTAACCCAAACGGCAATAACAACACCACCAGCAACAATACCACCATTGCCTCTTGTGGGAAAAACAAAGAGGAGAAACCAGGTAAAGCCCTGGGCAGCAGAGGCTCCAAGCGGGATAAGGATGCGGGGAAATCCAGGAAGGACAAGCAGCATGACCTGCAGCAGGGCCACCCCAATGGCAGTGGGGGTGGCAGCAGCCAAGCTCCCCCTGGGCACCTCTATGGCTTCGGGGCCAAGGGCGGCACTGGTGGAAGCAGCAGCCCTTTCCACAGCACCTCCTCTGCCGTGGGGGAGGTGAGCAAAAGTACCCCGGATTCAGGGTTAATGGGGAACTCTATTCTGGTAAAGAAGGAAGAGGAGGAGGAGGAGAGCCACAGGCGAATCAAGAAGTTGAAAACAGAAAAGGTAGGACAAAGCTCCTCTCCACCTCTTCTCTTCTGTGTCTCCCTGTGTCTATAATAAACGTCCCACAACTGTGTGTTTGGCTCCCGCGTCCTTCTCTCTGCTTCGTATTTGTGACGTGCATCTGTTCTTCCTCTTAAAGAAAAAAGAAACAACCCCGAGACCTCTTCCCTAGTCAGAAGTCACCATGTTTTGAGTGTGCTGCTCTTCCTTACGATTTCCCCTCCCTGTCCCCAGAGCTGGAGGACGTTTCTGTCTTGTCTGTTCCTTTTGGTCGCACTCACCCAGAAGGAGAAACCCCGAGATGACCCTGACTCAGCTGTCCCTGGTTTTCGCAGAGAGCAGCAGTGTTGGTACCAGTGGGACGGCACGTGTTTGCAGGCTGGCGGTCGGTGTGTTTGCCTAGGGGGGTGCGTAGCTCAGGCTCCAGGAGCAGCAGGTCTTGTGTGCGCTGACACTTTTCCGCAACACCGGCGGGCATTTGCGGCCGTTCCTCTCCCGAAGTCTAAAGGGACCCCACTCCTTTCTCCTCCGACCCGCTGTCTGGAGCCGAGATTGTTCTTGGGGCAGGGGGGCAACAGGCGGGATCGGCAGAGACCCGGGCTCCGCCGATGCACTTTGCGGAGACGCAGGATGCTTTACCGTACTGGGGGGCTCCTCTGGTGCCGCAGCCCAGAGGCCCCAGAAGCTGGTGTGGAGGACGGGGAGGAAGGAGCCAGCAGACAGGCGGTGCCTCTCATCCTCCTGGAAGGAGGCGGCTGGGAGGAGGGGAATGCACCTTGTGCTGAGATGCGTGTGTGCAAAACAGCCTTTGGAACAGAGGGGAGCCGTTTGTCTCCTGCCTGGGGGAGCTTTCCTCTCCGAGTCCCGCTGGCCCTTGGATGCGAACCACTCGTTTTGTTGAGTGGTTGAAATGTATGAAAGAAATCAGATGGGGGTGTGTGTTTTTCTTCCTTTCTGTTACCGTACGAAGGATGCTTTCTGTAAGACTAGATGGCCACGACTCTATTCTTCGGGAAGGGTGGAGGGAGAGCTTGGCTTTTGTTAACCGCTGCTTCCAGGAGGTTCTGGTGTCACAGGTTCTGGTGTTGGCAGGAATTGTTCTGTCCGTAGGGCAGAAGGCATCTTCTGGGGGACCTGGGGGCGAGCGTTGGCCCAGGATTACGAGTCCGATGAATTCTACAGGTTGTTAAACAAAGATAGCCTGGTCTGCCTGAAAAATAAAAGCAAACAAACACCCCCCAAATGAACAATCTCAGGGTGTTAGATTGTGACTACACTGTCAGCTGTTGGTCTTAAATTACCTGCTTTTACAACTTCCCTAAGCGAATGTTCAGCGATGGGAAAACTTTCGGGTCAGCGTTAACTGTATGGTCTGCAAGTGTCTGGGAGGGCTGAAGGTCTCAGGGAGAAGGTCTTGTTACAACCCATTACCGGCTTTTTTGTATTTTGGTCGTGTTGAGGTTTTTGTAATTTTTAAGTTGACTGGAGGATTAGATATGGGTGTTTGTGACATCAGTTGAAACTGGAAGATAATTTCAAGGGCTTCTGTTCAAGGCAAGGAACAAATTAAATTTCGTATTGTATGCATATTATTGCTTTTAAGATAGCATATCTACAGATGAATTTGAATGAGCCTTGTGACCTTTTCTAAATGCAGTTGAGAAAACCAGATTGCTGTAATTCATGTGTATATGTTTGCGCTTTGATTTATGAAAGTTCTGTTCATGGCGGAAAGGTGTCCTAAAATCTCACGGTCTCTTTATTAACTTAGTACAGTAGGCATTTACTTCTGTTGCCAATAGTCTTCAAATTGCAGTTCTCTAATCTGTTTTAACTATCTAGATAAATTGCCGTAATCCGGTCTTCACAATGGCTGTGGTTAAAGAGTCAGAGCCATTTGATTGGATTCAGTGGCTGCCTGGAATGTGGGAGGTACTGCCCTTTTGCAACCCCCTTAGCCTTTTAATCTCTCAGCCAAATGTTCACATTCAACAATTTTGTTTAGCTGGCAATCTGAACATTTCAGTATCTCAAAGGCTGCTGTCATGGCAACAGAGATTAGAGGGTGGTGTGGTTTCTCCCGTTTTTGTGTTCCTTTCACTCGCTAGTCTCACAGGAAATTGTATGAAGAATCCATATCCATGCGAGTAATCGTACGTGCAGTGTAAATTGGATGGCATGCAAATTCAGAGCGAACATGTATGGAGTGGTTCAGAACCAGTGGTACACTCTGTGTTGTAATTGTTGCTCCAGGAGGAGGTTTGGAGCTTGCATTTCCAGTAACAGCCACTGCTGTTGGCACACACCGACTTGAATGTAGGTTCCGCGCATTAGAGTCATGCAGTGTTGGCCATTGTCTGGCACAACGGTGTGCTGGCTTGCTGTCTTAAATAACATCCCTTAGTATTTCTCTTCCCAAACAATGTTCCCTTCTAGGCATACAATAATAATAAAGCTCGTTGCTGACAATGGTTGCAAGCTTAAACCCAGCCTGTGGTACTATTAGTGAAACTTAACTGTTTTATGTTTGTTGTTATGGCTTTTTTCCCAACTGTTTAATAATCATTAGAAAGATTTTTTTTTTAAGGGTTTTTTTAAAGGTTTAAGGGCTAAGTGTTCTTGATTTGACTGTTTATACACTAGAACAGATACGCTGTACTTGCACAAAGCACCTTGTGTCTGTAGATAAATATATAATTTGCAAGCCTGCATGTTAAAGCCAATTGCCAGTTGTTACCTTAATGCTGTGAAAGACACGCCTCATGAATTTGGATGTTTTCTCTTAGATACAAATGAATTCATGCCTGCTGATTCAAAATCTACAGGTTTTTGTATGTGGTGTGGAATATATTGCATTTGTTTACTATTTGTGAAAAGCTTGGAGCAGATTCCCAGGAGTTGGAGTCACTGTTTAGCTTTCACAGCATGCTTCGATGTCTATTTTTGGTCTATTTATTCTGTTTCCTTGCTGCAGAAAGTCATGTAAAACATGATAAATCGGATCTTGTGAAGCCTGATTAAATCAATGACTGTGTTCTGCTGGCTCTTTTATGCAGAAACCGCAAGTACGTTGTAAAAGTCGCCACTCCCCTAATATGTGGATAAAGTCAAAGTATGCTGTAATTCTAAGATGTTTGAGCTATATTCATGCAGCCCATTTTGTGGTTAAGCCACCAGTGACATGTCTGAATAAGTAGCTTTGACAGGTAGGCTAACCACTCCTAAGATTTTTGGTGTTAAAACCTGTCTCCGTTTTCCATTTCTCATCCATACCGTTTTTAGCACAGTTACTGACTGTTTGTCAGCATAAACTCTTCATCTGTTTTAGCTAAGTTTTTTGTATTTTTTAACAGCTGTTACATTGAAGAGTGTTCCAAGTATCTAGAAGAATTTGCTTTGTGTGTGTTGTGGGGAGATTTTGGGATTCAAACAGTCACAATTTACTCTGAGAGACAGGAAAATTGTATTTGGCATGTGAAAATCAGTATGTTTATGTGAAAATAATACAGAAGATACAAAGCTATAATCAGAGGTGTCTAGTTGCAGTTTGCAAATGAATCAGCCTCGTGATATTCCAGGATTGAATTTTTCTCTTGTGTTAGCTTGTTGTTTCTCATTAAGACTGTATTTCACATCTGAAAGTTGTCTTCAGCAAATTAACACGTTGGCCGGTATTGTTTGTTTATTTTATCTTCACTTTCTTTTTTTTTTTTTTAATAGCGGGGTTGAGGGTGTTTTACACTTCATCAGGAAACTCTGTGTGCGTTTTACGTATTGATGTAAATCATTTAAGTACATGCTTTGATTAATGATGTCATGGAGATATGCTTTTCATGTACTTTTCTCGCTGGCCTTGGGTGTAGTTTATTCGCTGTGAAATAAAAGGGCAGGGAGGTCACTTGCTGTAATTAAAGAACAAAGTCTATTGTTGTTTGACAGCAAACTGTTTTGAAAGCTACATAAGGGATTTAGCTGTTAAAAACATTGATAACTATGGGTGTCTAACAATAAGCACAGCTCAAGGTTCTTAAAGTTCTGTAGTGCTGTCTAGTAGTGTGACAGCGCTTTTTGAGCTGGGTGAAGAGGTGTTGCCCTTTGGCCGAGGAAAGCTTTCCGTGTGAACCTGCTGACCCCCGCCAATATGTATGACCAGATCTGCTATTGAATTCCTGTGCAAAGCAAGGCTTAGCGTAGCACAATGGAAGCTGGTCTAGAACATTTATAAAATAAAGGAGGGAAGCTGATAACCTTATTCGGAACTACTGGAAAAGTATTTCACTTTGGGCATCAGTAATTTTACAGTTTTAATAACTTCATAAATACCCAGTAAAAAGGAAAGGATTGATTGTCCAGATGTCATGAGGTTAACCATGTTCTCCATGTTAAAGGGCTTTGCAAGACTGTTTTAATTACAGCTATATAAAGACTTGTTTTTCCAAAGTAGCATTTTATAGTCCAATAAATGAAATGTATGTTAAAAGTGCTAAGCAAAATCTCCTGTAACCATAGAGGTGTTCAATAACCAGATTCAAGTAACATGGAAAGTACCATCTGTTCCTAGTTTTCAACATAAAACCAGGAATTGAATAGCTGAGATTTGCTCGTATTTTTTTGATGCTCTTTCTTTTTTTTTATTATTATTATCATCATTATTTAAAAAAGTTCACCTGGCACTTTATAGAAGCTTTCTGAAATGCAATAATACAGGAGAGACTGTGAAAACACATGTTCGTACATACAGTTAACCAGTTCCACTTTCATTTAAAGGGTTTCCAGAAGCTCAGTCATTGAAGAATTTATAATAGCGAATCACCTCCTGCAGGCAAACACAATAAGGGTCAGTTCTTCAAAGGTCTTACTATTTAGGTAGAACCTGAATTATTCTGTCAATTTTTCCCTAAGAGGTAAAAGGAAGGGGGGGGGGGGGAGGGGGGAAGCAGCCTCTCAAAGGATAACTTTAGCAAGCTCTTATCAGTCACCTAATTGCATATGATAAATCCATTGACTAAAATTTTCCATGCAGAGACTTTTCTGCTCTTCAGAAGACTGTTCTAGAATTGTTGATGGGGGAAAATTAGTCTTTTAAAGATAACTTAAGTTCTGACCTGTTAGGCAATGAGATTCTTGGCTGCAGTCTACAAGCCCTGGATAAAACGCCATCCGGCCTTTGTTTGAGGTCTTTTACTGAAGCTAATGACTGGTCTTGTGCCGCCCTGAGATAAATGACATTATCTCTGAGTGGTCTGACAGGAAACAGACATGTTAATGGTGAAGCTGCGGGGAGGATCTGCTACAGCTCTGACAAAAGAGTAAAGCTTGGACCCCTGGTTGTGATCATTAACACATAATGCATTCCAGCTTCTCTTACCAGGGGCTTGATAATTGGAAAGCTATTTTATCGACAACAATGTAAATCATAAATCGGAAGTGTGCAGTTTTTCTTGCATGCCAGAACTTGAGCCTTTTTTTTTTTTCCTAAGAAATGAATGACCCACTTTTAAAAGGTATCATCTGTAGGCTCCTTAGTATTGACGTTTGTGGGAGATGCTGTGACCTGCTTTCTGTGAATTGGATGCATCCTTTGCATGTTGAATGCAGGTTCCCCTGTATTTGCTCTGTGTTATCCATGACATTTGCATTTGTAACAGTAGGCTGAATGCTGTTACTTCAGGGAAAGCAGGCCCCGTCCTGTGCTTGCTTTGTAAAACAGGTGTATTCAAAAACACCCAACAATCCACAGCAGTGAAAATGATGTTCCCTTAGATAGAAGACTGTTGAGGGTAGGTGGCAGGGTGGAACATCATGGTACCCATTATAAATTGAAAATTTGACCTCGTACAAGGCTACGCAGGTCTGCTTCTGTTTCTCCCTCGTGCCGCTTCGGTGCACATGCCAGAAAAGCCAGCAGCGTGTTCTGTACCTGTGACTTGATGGATGCTGGTCCCAGTACCTACTGTGTACTTTCTAAATTTGCTGTGGTCTCCGCGGTCAGTTACTGGATCTCAGAACACTCGTGTATGTCCTGCTGACTGCCCGGGCCATCTCAAGACTGTTCCAGTTGAGAGCTAGACAGCACGCATCCACCTCTTAAAATCCACTGGACAGGTAGGAGAGCAGGTGTCTGACCTATCCCCAAAAAGGTGTCAGGTGTGAGGTTAACAATGAGCGTGAGATTATATCCCGGCACCCTTTTCTCCCCTCTGAAGTCACTAAGGTTACACATGCGTCTAGGAACCACATGTGGGATTAACGATCAAGAAACATAGTCTGTGAAACGGTAGATAAGAAGTCTTGCCTGAAGAGAGGGTATAAAGAAATGGAGTTGGGGGACGTAGACCAAATATGCGAGGAATTAGAATTCTCTTCAAAATGCCCAGTGTGTCAGCAGTATCTTGACAGCCTATGCATGCTTGTTTACCCCTGGAGCCATGGTCTTGGTTGCAATGCTCTTTTTGAAGCATTCTTTTTACTTATTTAGACTAGAAGAGTGAAAAAATCTGTGTTTCTCCACATCTTACACAGTGTTATTGGTACATATGGTATCTGAGCACATTTTACAAGCATCATCAGGAATATGGTCTCAGAAATATAACATTTCTGCTACCAGAAACACCACCTTTACTTCTATTTTGGATAAAGACATATATATATATATATATATATATTTTGGATTCCCATCACCCACCCTTGAAAAAAGGTTAGACTATTTCTGCAGCTACTTAGGCAGCTTTGTGTCGTTGCCCCATGTTCTGTATTTCTCAGATATAGTGTTCTTTGAATGGCATGTCAGCTACATGTTCCAGATTTGTTCCATGGTATACAACTGGGATTGCTGAATATAATGAAGTTTTAGAGTCTGCCTTGCTCTGAGCTAAGATACTTTGTACAGATGATCCAACAACCAGGTTATTCTTTATGTAATATGAATAGTACTGTACCAGCTTTGTATTGTACTTGTATAGCGTTCTAACGTACATGGTGATATGTCCCATGAGTCCTCAGACAGGGTAACACCTGTGGATCTGTGGATGCAGTGACTTCAGTTGAAGGGCTGGCAAAATGGTGTTCCATGAAAATTTCCGATGATGACGTAACTACAAAAAGTAAATAGCTTTGTAAATTTAGAGAAGTTTGTTTATATTTCTTTTTTTTCTTTTCAATTTGATGAACTGTTTTTCTTTTTCCCTTTATGCACCGGAGTGTTTCTGCCCAGTGGAGCGCTTTCGTGATGCAGTGTTTCACCAAAGTGAATAATAATATAAACTATAATTTTTTAATTTGCTTAAAAATATGTTCGAAATGAGATAATTTGAATAAAGATAATTACCAGGTTTTGTAGCAGGACCTGAGGGGTTTTCTTAAAATGAGATTTTAAATCACAAGATTTTTTGTTTAATTATTACATTCTTGAATTAAAACCGCAATTTACTGCAGGCTATGAGTAGCCATTTGGGCAAATATGAAGATCAGACTATGACTTTTGGTTGTGCTCTAGCCAGGGTTTCAGTAAGCACTCTCTATTGCATTTTCTCTTTTAATTCTGACTAAATGGTCTTGGCAATTGGAACAAAGCCTTTACATTTGAATAAAAGGTTGTAAAAGTATTCAGAGTTACTTGACTGACAAGCGAGTTCTTTGTATTTTTCTTCCCTTTTTTGAAAAAGCTTGAGAGAAGATTCAAGGGGGTGGGAATAGGTGGTTTGCTCTGATGCCCCTGTTTGCATGTACATGTACACATGTATACAGAATATATGTGCTTATATGTAAGACTACTTGATAAAACAACTTAAGTGAGTGTGTAGGGTAAGTTGCATGCAATGAAATAGAATTGATGACTGTACACGCAGGTTTTGCAGCTCTAGGGTAGCTATGGTGTTGATTAAATTTTCTGAAATTTTAAGCCAAGACTGCAAGTAAAAAAGTTGGGTTTTAGTGACAGAAGTTTATAATATGTCCGCTTTTCCTGTAAGTTGGCAAATACTGCTAAATCTCAAAACGAAGGGATCAACTTTTCTAGCATCTATCTGTAACATCCACTGAGGCTATTCAGATCAAAGCCTTTGGGAATTAAATGTGAAGCTGTTTGTTTCAGTAATTTTGAAGTGAAGACGTGCCATGTTGAATTGTAGGTCCTTTATGACATATCTTCCTCAACCATTTTGACTTACCGATCTTCAGAAAAAATAAATACTGCACATTTGGTTCCCTTATCTTCTCCCATCTTCCTCTCCCAGTTTTTGAGTCTTCCTAGCCTAAATCTTATTCCTGGGCACAAACCCAGATTGGCTGAGGTGTTTCTGTCTCCTGAGAATCTCCACCAAATAATAACATTAGAAAAATGTCCTCATGGGGATGTTTGACGCATTTGCCAACAGTGGCATGCGAATGCAGTTTTTGCAGTAAAGAGCAAACTAAAATCTATTGATTGTGGTTCCTTGGTGTTTTCAAAACACCGGTGTTCAAGCTGTTGAATTGTCTTGTCATATTAACCAGGAGGCAGATGGCATTATGCCACAGAAGTGTATTTTTACTTAAAGGAACTTTAGAGGTTTTGATGTGTTTTCTTTTCCTCTTATTTCCCTGATGGCTTTTTTTTATTGAAGAGTAACATGAGGAGACCTGGTAGCAATTTTATTGCTTTCCCATAACAGTTTGAAATAATAGCTTGGTCTTTGGTTGCCAGTCAAGTTTCTACGAGTCAGCTTGATTCTGTTTTTTATCATGTGGCAGTGGAATATAAAAAGTACATGTTTGTAGTTTGCCCTCTGAAACTGGCTGTTTTTCTCATGCTTCAATTAGCAACAGAAGACTAAGCTCCAATTGGTCACACTTCTGTAAAATCCTAGAGCTCGCCTTCTTCATTCTGATAAAAGAAAGCATCAAGTTTAGGCTCAGTTTCCCAGGGAATTTTGAGGCACATCTGGCCTCTTTAACTGTGTGCACTAGATAGTTTGATTTTGCACACATTTAGTCATTTGCATTAGCCACTGAATTAATTCAGGGGTTTTGTTAAGTCCGCCCCCCCTCGCCCCCCCAAACATAAATTCACACTACTCAAATGCCACCTTTTATTGATGAATTTCAGTGGTGTTCTGCTGAACTGTGGTAGAAATATGTCTGTCACAGGAACGGCACCATAGGTGTCTGTTACATAAGCATAGATTTTACAGTTTTCACTGCTTCCCTCAACCAGTAAGAAGAGTGAAAAGCAACTTGTAATCTCCTTTCTCATAGTGTGTAGGGCCAGACCAAATTATTTTTGGATTTCCTGTCACCTCCTTGGCTGATTTCTGTGGATGGCTTATGTTAAAAGCAACAACAATGTTTGAATTGGATGGGTTTGGTCTTTGGGTTTTCATTCTTCGTGGAGAACTGTTTATTTGTGTGTGGTTCGCCACACTACATGGATAGTACTATCAAATCTGTGCTTTATTATAGGCTTATAGCAGTGGAGTAATGGCAGTAGTTGCGTTCATGTTCTTGCCAATTCTTCCTTCTGGAAGGAGGGAAATGAAACTAGATCTGTATCTGTGTGACAAAAGGTAATAGTTAGAAGCAAATACAATTAGAAACGGACCTCATTACTCAGTTGAACTTTCCTTTGCTGCTAGGAGGTTTAAATCTGGTTTAGTAAATGTCCAGGGAGTTGTTTAGTTAGCTTGCACTGACAATAAGGATCTGATATTCCAGGAGTATTTCTGGATATATTGAACATACCTGACATAAAGTTTTACTGGTTAATTTTTGCCCTGGGTTTAACATTAGGCAGTGTGTGTTGAATTAATTGCACTGGAGTTCTGGAATTTGAAGGAAAAATACTGCTGCAGTTTGAGAACAATGACGGTGGTTGTTCCACACCCAGTGTTACTAAAAAACTAAATTCATGTTCTTACCCACTTCAGCTAGTAGTAAGGGGTAGTCTCATGTAATAGTGTTACTAGTTGCTGTTTAAGGACAGGATTGTGTACATGTATGTGTATATGTATATCAATACAGATATATGTAGGGGAGGTGTGTATATGTATGAATGTGTATATATAGATGTATATATGTATACACACACGAGAAAAAAGAGCTGCTACTGTTTTATAAATACAGCAACTGAGTTTTGGCTAATAGTCTATATTTACATTTCATGTCCAGATCCTTTAACAATCTTTCCTGTGATGCTGCACCAGATGCCAAACATTGAAGGAGAAAGCTAGCAGCTGTTTCCATTACAGCATTGGTACATGAGCCTCTACACTTTTTATTTTCATTTTTTATATTCCCCTCCAACCTTTCCTAATCACCCTCTAAAATTCCCTCCAACCTTTCTTAATCACCCTCTAAAAAGGATTTTTTCCTCCTGCCTCTGATTTATCTGTCTGCAGGGTTCTGTGTTACTCTTAGCTTTAAAAATATAAAATCTGTCTTTTGTTTTGTTTTTTCTCCTACAAGCTTAATGCTTTGACTCTTGCTCACAGTGTGCAAGGGCTTACAGCCCTTTCTCAGCTCAAGTAAGTAGTTCATTGCATTATGTCTGTGTAAGCCCTACTTGAGATGAGTCCTGGTTACAAAACAGGGCCCAGTATGACCAATTTGATTATTCTTGTAACAACTTGAGCCTCTGTATGATTTCTATTATTTTGCACACCGCCTCAATAGTGGTTTTTTTCATTCTTACTCTTTCCTTCACCATCTCTCTGAAAATAATAGTTTCATGGCTGTATGCTGTTATTGCTGAGATATGACTGAAAACTGCATGCAGTACAGTGAAGCACATTCATTTTCATCTAGTACCCGTTTATTGCCTTGAGCACTGTAAATCTGTCAGCTCTTCACGATGCTTTCACCTCTTTCTTCATTTGCTCCAGCTTCTAGTTTGACAATGTTCCCCTGAGGCAGAATTCTAATCTGCTTCCAATTAGTTGCAAAATGTGACTCAAATTTCCACATTATGGCTGCTGTTTTACTTGCACGCACAAATCTAGAAACAAATTAATGCTCTTGAATATTTATTTTTGAGCCTTCAGATTTACTCCGGGAGGAAAAGTTGCCAAATACGTTCAAACTACTTCCAAGATTTACATTTTTCCTCAAACTGTAATATTGATTATAGTTTAAAATACCTCGTACTGCTTAATTTTTACAAAAGCTTTTCAGCTGGTCGGTAATTATTGAAGCTACATTGCTTATGGATAGAATTAAAAAATGAACACTGCTTATAATTAAGTTTAAAATTTGGTTGCGGTTCCTGCAATTCAGGATTTCTTTTCCGCAGGCCTCCTGCAACATTTGGGTTTTTTAAACCTTTACGTAGTTTTTCAGGACAAACATACCTACCTGCCTGCCTGCCACCTACTTACTGTCTGCACCTCCAGAAGTGGTGATTTGGCTGGGGGAGGGAGACAGAGACTCACTTGGTCTTTGGTGAGTCTTTAATAGGTACAGCTAATTACAATCTGTTTGTCTGTGTCCCTTTGTATGTGTCTGTACTTGTCTCTGCATGCATATACATGAGTACATGGGTGCACTTTTGAAATATTTTATAAAAATTGAGTTTTCAGGATTCTGCTGTAATGTTCACATTCCTGTGAGCAGTTGCAGGAGGAAAATGGACTTTAGTGTTGTATTCATTGGGGAAGAAGTGAAATTCTGAGTGGAAGGTGTGGAAATCTAGATTACAGCACCGTGGAGAGAACTGGAATTTAAACCCAGGCGGGACTCTGAACTTCGGTCCTTGTTCGGGCAAAACTGGCATCAGAGGCTCCGTGACAATTCTGCTTTATTGCCCATCCACCTCCATGCCTTATGTCTGTAGTTGCCTATATGGAGAAACACAGTGTATTTAATTCAAATGTACCAGTAGCTAAATTTATAGGTGCAAATCTTTAGTGGAGCTTAGCACTCTGCAGCTTGGCAGATTGATGTCAGCAGCTGTAATAGACTTTAAATAGGCTTGGAGAATTTCATTGAGAGTATATTGCTGAAGTTGATATTGCTAAGTACCTGTCATTTCTAAATGAGATTTACACCTGTAAATTTAGCTTTCCATTTACAATAATTCACTTATTTATGGACACATTTTAAAAAATATTTCATTGTCCTTACCATCCCACATTGAGGTGGTAGCCTGCTAGCCTCGTGTTGTATGTATAAACATCCGAATGAAGGCGAACACACACATGCTGTGTTTTGGTTCATAGTCCCTGAGAACTATTTTCCACCAAGAACAAAAATGTAAAAACAGAGGTAACAGAAAATGACCTTGATGTTATTTTGTTTTCTCTTGGGTCACGAGTGACTCTAACTGCAGAGATGAGAAACCTAAAATGTTATTTATTTCTCTAAAGGTTTCGCTTACTCTAGTAGACTCCTGTGATTCACAACATCGTTTTATAAGGAAACAATATTTGCAAACATTGTGAAATGCTGCAGCAGCATGACTTTTTTTTTCCTCATAAAACATCAAAGTCTTTGAGGTTCAGCTCTGTAGCCATGGTGAATTGCAGTTCCTGTGATTGTCAGTTGTTGAGGAAAAAAGCACACAGACAATTAAAATTGGACTGAAATGCATGTATTCGTAGTTTACAATAACTGACTTAAAGATATCCAGAGTGTTTAAAGAGGCCAGCACATAAAAAACCCACCCCCACACATCCACAGGTATGTATACACACACACACACACACAACCACACATTATTAATTTTTCAGGCAAAAGCCACAGTGCTTCAGAGAAGCATTAAATGCTTTTGTTGATAGCTTATAGTTTTATAAACTCTAAATGAGCTTATTGCCTTTTAACCAGCACTAAATAATAGAAGAACCTATGAGCCTCCACATTGGACAGCAGCCAAGCAGCCAAAGAAAGGGGGGGGAAGAACTGAATGGTTTAATTGTAGAGCAAATCATTTGTTTACAGATTAAGACCTATTTGGTAGCCAAATCCTATGGACAAGGAGGTGAAAGAATGAGGCACTAAGGTACAGGAAATGAGCTTTATATTTTGTGACTAAGTCCTGCTATTTTTGCCTCCTCCTTAAAGCAGAGGGGGCAAGGAAAAAATGAATTGTTTAACAGCAAAGACTGCTGAGCAAAGTGCACGTATTAAATAGGAACAAAAGGGTGGGAAAAGGGAAGTGTTGGTGCGCTTTACACTCTGACAGGAACCTGACAACTGGAGCTGCTTCCAGCTAAGGGGCACCAGTCGGTGGCAAGAAGAGCTGCCCTATTTTGTTTTCTGTCTGAATGGGGTGGGGGAGGAATGCCTCTGTTAATGTGAGCAAACATAATACATTTTCTTGAATCTTTCTCCCAGAAGTGCAGTTTGGCTTGCTCATGATACCTTTTTTCCCCTCTTTTTTCCTTCTCTTTTTTTTTCCTCTCTCCTTTTTAAGAGCAAGTTTTTTAAATGGGCCTTTGTTTCAGTATCATAATTAATTCGTTGACAGTTCAAATGGTTAAGAAGTGCTTGTGGTTCCTGCTTTATTGTTGTACAACCTTTTTTTAAAGACCTACTTACTGGTGGCCGGTAAACTTGAAGATACCATTTTCATGAGTCACTGGTTTAAAGATCAAAGTCAAGAAAGTATTATAGCAGAAGTGGAGTAACCTCTATAGTAAAGGTTGTTTAAGCTTCTTTATTTGAACCTCCTCTTTTTCAGTAATGTATAGCCTTTCAAAACTTTTACCTTTTGAGGTGAATTTTCTGTGACTTCTTTACTGTAATTTCTCCAGCATCACTGCTGTGAAAATGAAGTTACAAAGTCTGGATAGGGAAAATGCATATTAAGGGAAAAAGCATCACAGAAAAGAAAACATTTTATTTATACAGAACATCCCTGCTGCCAGCAGCTTGGTAGGCAAAGCCTTCTTGGAAAATGTGTCATGATTGTTTGTGTGAAAATTGGCTGTGATTTGATCAGATTATGAACCTTCTGAAGAATATGTCTGGCCCATGTAAAACTGGCTATAAATACCCGATTTTCCATCTTCAGAGGCCATAGTAACTGCATGAGAGAGGGAGTAGGCATAGCTGAGTTTGGCAAGTTGTGTCTGGTCATCTGAAGTCATTATAAAAGATGCTTTTAGTTTGATCCCCTTCAAACTGCAATAAAATGGACATTGGGTTTTTTATCCCTTTGAGAAGTGGCAAGTTTATGTAAAGAAAAATCAAAAGGTTTAGGAAACAAAGAACTGGTCAGCTGTTCATATTTGAAATTGAATACAGGAATAGGAAAATTTTTAGTATAGTTTCTGTAAGGGGGCAGGAAAAAAGTTAATGAGCTTCAGGTGTGGCTTTTTAAGTGTTTAGCAATGCTATGTGTTGTTTCTTTTCATATTGCTTGATTGAAATTTACTGACAGTATATAAGATGTTACTCTCTGCTTGTGTGTAAACAAACAAGAGCATTGCCAGTAACTTGTGCTATTATAAATACTACTCCCTCAGACTGTAGTCCATTAAGTAGTAACCCAAACAACAGTATTTTTCCTAATAGAGTGCTTTTTTCTTCATGTTTAGTTTCTGCTGTATTTCCTTATCCAGAGAATGAGAGATAGTACATGGTGAAGTGCATGTAGCTGTGTTCCCAAATAACAGGCCACTTTACCCATTGCATTTAGAGGCTGGTTCCTTTGAAACGAGTAGCAACATTAGCACTAATATCTCTGCAAGGAGAATGCTGCCTTGAAGGTTATGTAAGAATTGTGTCTCTCATATGCATTCTAATTATATGCATATTTGTGTACATTTATGTCCCTTTGTTTTCTCCCTAGGCAGTGAAATGGCTATTTCCGTTGGAACATGAAACCAGTCTGTTATCTGATATCTGTTTGGTAAAATGAGCATTGACAACATATTTTAAGTGATTGAAGGCAGTGTTCTAAGTGACCCTTAAAGAACTTTACACTATGTTCTGGTATTGTGATTTTGTTCACATTGTACTTTAGAACTTGTATAATGTGACTGGCAGAGCTACAAAACCAGTCTGTAATAGGAAATTTGCAATAGGAAATTTTAAGGCATAGCCTCCATCTGGTAATATTTTTTTGCATCTACTTACAGGTATATAATTTTAATGTTGTTACTGCTTCTAACAGATGCAGGGATGGTCTTCAGACTGCAGGTTAAAAATGATAGCATTGAAATAACAGGTGAGGTTTCATAACTCTCAAGACAAAATTATTCTTTTTTGCGGGTGTGTGAGGCTTAACTGTCGGTGGACAAATTCATTCCAGGCTAAGTCTTCCATTTTTTGATCAATGTAGTGAAGTATGTAATAGAAAGTCAAGGGTACCATATCCAAATGCTTGATAGACTTAATGAACTTCTCTGTCTCCTTGGTGGAGTAAAAAACAGTAATTAAGCAATGTTGCCCTGAATGTGGGTCTCAGTAAATTCAAAAGGAAATTTGCCTTCTAAATCAACAATTTAAGACCAAGAAATTATTTAATCTCAGGATTTTGGGAAATTTGATAGAGGTTTACTTTTGTTTTTGTTGTTTGTTGTTGTACTAGAAGCCAAGGGGCTGGTAAAATTCTGAGAAAAAGGAAGTTGCTGACATGATTTTAACTCATTAAGATAAAAATAGCTCTGGATAATATTTATAGTGGCATAAGAGCTCCTCTTTCTTATAATTGTGTTTATCAACTTTTAATTCTTTAAAGAAAAGCCACGCAAATGTAGTATTACTTTCAGAATTGAGTGGGGGGTGAGTGGTTTAACCTGCACTAACAAATTTTCAGTCTCTTGCGGGAGGTAAACCTTTAATAAGTTTAAAACAGAGGTCAGAGTAGATTTTTCTCTGTTGTATTTGGCCTGCATTTGTATGGCCCATGGGTGTTTCTGATCTGATCTTGCCTCTGTTGCACAAAGGACTCACTCGCTGTGTTTACTTACTTCTGTGAATAAGAAACAGCCCCATGGATGAGGAGTGTGACACCTTTGTTGTTCATTCCATACTTTCAGTATTTTCAGTGTTTTGACTTAGAGAAGGTAATCTGATCTGGAAACTGAAAGTCAGTATACCACGTTTTCCAGGTAATTAGGCTAATTTGTTTTAGTCATTACTAAATTTGTAAAGCATTCACTGAGAGACCAGGCTATGAGCAGGAAGGAGGTACTAGTTACTTCGAGATTAATTGACTCTCCTTTTAAATTACAGCTTCATTTAGAAATAAACTCGTAGCCCACTTTAGAGTTGAATTACTGCATTCATTGGTTTGGGATATGAGAGCAAAGCATCATTACAACTCTTTTGAGTAGGGAAACGTAATTTCTTTGGTTTGGTTTAAGTCAGGCTGCACTTAGAGGAACCAGTACTTCCAAGACTAACTCCTCTTAGAGCACTACAGAAATTCTTCGATACCTTTATGGGTTTGCCAGTGTGGAAGTGGGCTATGGTAAATCTTGTTTTCTTGATTTCCAGACACAAAAGGTCACATTTTTGCTCAGCTCTCTCAGAAAAGGTTTTGCACAGCTCTCCTACAGAAGAGTGCCTGCAGATGCCTTGGGTGTATTGTAGTCTTTGCACCTGGATGTGTAGTGAAGCTGTATCTGTGAAACGGCTGTGAATGGAGCAGTTCCAGGACAAAAAGGGTAGCTGCCTGTCAGAGTGTGCCTCAGCCTGCAGGTATCTGTGGAGTAGTTTTGTTAGGTTTCTGAAAATGAAACTCGAGCTGTAATCCCATGTGGGGTTCTAACAGCATCTACCCAGAATACTATCAGTACTCATCGCTGATGAGTACTTTCTTATTTTCCCTCCTTATTTTCTACAAGGCGGGCCATTCCCTAGTCTGCTCTTGTCAAAAAAAAAAAAAAAATCCAGGTGATCACTATAGTGTGCTTTTTCTAACCCAGCGTCCTACTTGGATGCAATGAAAGGTGGGGTTACATCGGCAATGTGGAAGGAAACGCAGTGATCTCCAGAATAGGTGAGGTGGAGCTGGTGATAAGTAGCTGGGTCTGATACCCTCATTTCAATTTAGCTCAGTGGCAGCTGTAACAAGATGTGTAACTCCAGCCTAAATGTATTGAGTTTATTTGGGCACTTAGACTGACATTTGCAATCTCCTGGTTAACCAGAACAATTTATTTAAAAAAAAAAATAAAAGAGAAATGAGCACTGAAAGTCTTTTTACTTTATTATACCACATTGCCTGCTTTATTCATGAAGGCCATCGCTGCTTTATGTGTAATTCTACATATTCTATTCACATTCTAATGTGATACTAATTCCTTCTATTTTAATCTCACATTGTAATGCCTTTTTCATTTTTTCCCATCTTGTGCTGTATTCAATGTTACTAAAAGAGGTGGAATATAGGGAGAAAATTTCCTCAAGACCCTCCAGTTCATTTGACCGATCGTGTATGTAGTCAAATCTCTGGTTCCCTGGTGTACTCTGTCAGTTTCCCCTGTTGTTTCTGTGGACTTACCAACTGGTTACCAAGGAGAGAAAATTTCTTCCAAATTAATAGAAAAATGTGCCATGAAACCACAAAAATGTATAGAAGCCTCCAGGGTAAGCTGTGTATCTGGAACAACTGGAGCATGTCCAGAGAAGGGCGACGAAGCTGGTGAGGGGTCTGGAGCACAAGTCTGATGAGGAGCGGCTGAGGGAACTGGTATTGTTCAGTCTGGAGAAGAGGAGGCTGAGGGGAGACCTCATTGCTCTCTACAACTACCTGAAAGGGGGTTGCAGAGAGGTGGGTGTTGGTCTCTTCTCCCAAGTGACTAGCGACAGGACGAGAGGAAATGGCCTCAAGTTGTGCCAGGGGAGGTTTAGGCTGGATATTAGGAAACATTTCTTTACTGAGAGAGTGGTGAGACACTGGAATAAGCTGCCCAGGGAAGTGGTGGAGTCACCATCACTGGAGGTGTTCAAGGAATGTGTGGATGAGGCATTGCAGGCCATGGTTTAGTGGACACGGTGGTGTTGGGTTGATGGTTGGACTTGATGATCTTACAGGTCTTTTCCAACCTTAGTGATTCTGTGATTCTGTAACACTGTCAGGGCTTTCCTTTTTAAAAAGCTTTCATTAACCTGAAGGGACAGTGCCTGTAGAAACCTTATTGCTGAAATCCTTGTCTCCTTTGCTGTCCTGTCTTGGAAGTCTCCATCTAGACCTCTGCTGTAACAACATTTGAAACTTCTCATCTGGCTGGCTGGTGGCCAGGTACTCTGGACATAGCTAGGAAGAATATCACAGATAGCAAGAAGGACAGGGTTTTCAGGCATAACGGTAGGAGCTGGAACTGAGTCACTTTGTATGAATGAAGCTCACTGAGGTATGACCAAAATTTGCCCTTCAGTTCTTCAGGTGAAGCTGTTTGGGGGGGTGGGGTGGGAGGTTGAGCAACATCTGTCATCTGTCTTCTGGTCATGAGGAGGGATAGTTTTGGGGTTTTTTTGCCTCTGTTTCCACACTTGCCACCAGACTCTGAAAAACATGTTTTTTTGGAGCTGGCACAAGAGAGGAACAGCCTTGTCTTTATGGCATTCTTGAGTGCTAAACAGTCTTTTGCCCTGTGTACCTGGTGAAATAGTTAGTGGTAACCTATGGAACTAGGTAACCATACAATTCCTTATGCAAATGATACAATTTGATAGATTCTGTGGTTATGTGCCAATCTGTGCTGTTTAGGGAGCCAGGTGGTGATGTGACTGTAGAAATGGCATGCTGTTGTTCTGCATTTAATGCACATTAGCTAGGTTTCAATAAGCTATCCCATCATGAGGAACTAAAGAAGCACCTCTTTGGAAAGGAAGAGGAAGCAGGAGAGTATAAGCCCACGGTGAGGGAAGGACAGTCTTCACTGAGTCTCTGGGTTGCCCACTTGAGGTTGTGACACAGAGTGACTCACAAATCTTGCCTTCATTGTCCTTCTGTGGCCCTAGCCATATATTGCAAATGCTGTGTTTAATGCTGAAATGTAGCTTCTCAGTAACCAAAGTAAATCAGTGAATGTTTTGTATGAACGCGTTCCTCTTGGATGTGTTTGCAC
This sequence comes from Gavia stellata, assembly GCF_030936135.1. Lineage (NCBI taxonomy): Eukaryota > Metazoa > Chordata > Aves > Gaviiformes > Gaviidae > Gavia > Gavia stellata. Next base: position 67,826,683 of record NC_082637.1, read on the forward strand.
AGTGCAGAGGAGCCTATGGCAGTAAGCAATTACCAAAGGGTTAGTTTTTCTTCAGTATGCCAGCATTTTCATATAGATGCTTATGCTTGTGGTAACTTGGATCTCAAGCTCCTTTAATCTCAGCGAGAGAAGCCTAAGAAGCACAAGAGATGTATATTAGCTGTTGCAGTACTGGGGGCTGAAAACAAAACACCATCTTTCCTGGTTACAGTTAACCTCTGGTTGAACTCTTTACGGCTTAAACTGGCACCAGCCCCATTTCTCTCTTCTGAAGCTTCCTCTTCCAAATTTGTACATACGGATATCGTGGGAGTTATCATGATGATGACTGATGCCATTTACAAGCCATTGGAGGGCTAGCTTGAATGACCTGGCCTGAGAAACGTGCTTTAGGTAGTTGTAGAAAAAGACAGATACTTAATGTACGAGGCAAACGAGCACAGTAACAACAAAAGAGTTTCCAGACTGTTTTCACTTTGTCTAACCTAATTAAAGATCCAAAGAGTTGTATTAATAAGCCACAGACACGTACTGTGCAGAGACCTAGAGTTGCTTCCATATAACTAGGCTTGAAGAAGTGTGCCTAATTGGAGAAAATACTTTGTTGTGATGGGTGTGGCTGTAAATCTTGTGCATCTAGAAAGTGGAGGCTATCTTTGATTTGCCTGTAAAATCTGTGACTAATTTAGCAGATATTAACGTTGCCTTTGATTATTAAACAGTTTCAAAGTACAGTGAAATAATGTTTGTTCCCAAGCTGTTAACTTTTGGAAAAGTCACTGTGTATCAGTTAATTAATGATGTTTATAGCATCAGCATGTTCAATAAGCCCATCCCTCACGTTAATTAAAACGTGAATGTTATAATCTTAAATTGCAGTTATCTGACCTTTTAAAAGAATGGCTTGTGTGCTACTCCGTGCCACTGTTATAATGAATTAGAAATCAAAATCTAATGATGAGTATGTTTTCTCTCTAATGAAACGAAATGTGGAGCTCTCTTCCCCCTGTGTCGCTGCTGTTACAATCAAGGTGTTGTCCGTGTTAAAATTTGAATACCTCCTCCTCCTCCTCAGTCATCACCGCTGAATAAACTTGGTTTTGATTGTAACTTTACAGATTAGCAGTTCCTTACTGCCCATCTTGCTCTCCAAAGCACGAGAGTAGCCTAAAATGGCTGCAGATGATGATGTATGGCTGCTCTTGTGAAGCTGCAGCTGTGAATCTCAAAGAGGATGTAACCATGCAGAATCGCTCTTTTAGATGGTCATTAGCGCTGCATAAGTACAAGCCTCTTTTTCAGATAGCGTTTATTCTTCACGGTTCTTCTACTAGTATGTGATGGCAATGTCATTTGCCAAGCATTGAATAACAATGAATGTTTTATTGAAGTACAGTATTCTGAACCAGTGCTTTTTTAAGCCGTTTAAGTGCTTAATTTTCGTTTGACTGCTCCTTTTCATGCAAATGTGAGTGTAGCAGAAAAAGCCAATACATCCTCCTCCCTTGTGCTCCTGTGATGTATTGGACTAAGCTGAAGGCTTGTGTGTGGGAGAAGGAAACATAGCTTAATTTGTCAGAGTTATCCACTGGCATCCTATCCTACTCCAGTTTTAGTTGTCTTTCTTCATTTTGCGTAGAAGAAAAACGTGCAAAAAAAGCAGCAAGCTTTCTGTGTGATGCTAAGGAAAACGCGAGCCAAGAAACAGTCTCTTCCTTGCCCCCAAACAGATGGAAGACCAAATTCCAGATTCCTTTTACGTGAATGAAAAGAGGAATTAGGTCTAAATATTTCAATGCATGGTTGTTTCATTCTTCTTTCAAGGATCTCAAAGCACTTGGAGGCATCACGAGTTCATCTCTGAAGAGCAGATTTTTAATGTGGTTAACACCTACAACTATGGTAAAATTTTTGAACAGTCTAACGCCTACTTTTGCCATTATGAGAATCTGAGGGAAGCCCATACACCCAGTGTGCTTTGTTCTTTTGAACATCTGGCCTCTTGTTTTGATTTGTGAGCTATTTTGAAAATCTGGCATCAGTTCTGGGTTTTAAGTTCTAATTAAATATAGTACACAGTCTGGCCATAAGCTTCAGAATACCCAGAGGGAAGGAAGGGGGGGGGGGAGCTATCCCCATTTTATAGTCAGTGAAATTGAGATGGCGAGATCATAGAGTTATTGAAAATTGCCAATATCTTTCTATACTGAATAGCTCCATCAAAAGCAGCTTTTAGAGCCTAAATTCAGACCAAAAGAAGTGCGTTTGTGATCTCAAAATTCCTAGGTTTTAGAACCACAAAACAAATTGCATTACGGCATGGAAATTAGCCGTACTATGCCATAAGGACTGACTGTATCCATTCCTACATTATCATCAGACTCTTCAACATGTTTAGGGAATATGAAATAATATTCACGTGTTTGTGGGCGGAACAACAGATACGATGTTCTTTCTGTGGAGCAGTAAACAATTACGCCTCAGAATTCAAGTGCTGTGACGCTCATTTTAATAAACCACATGGTGATTCCCTTTTAATTATAACCAGTATTGAAAGCAAGTGGTCAGTCTTCAGTAGATACTCACAGAATCACAGAATCATTAAGGTTGCAAAAGGCCTGTAAGATCATCAAGTCCAACCATCAACCCAACACCACCATGCCCACTAAACTATGTCCCACAATGCCTCGTCCACACGTTCCTGGAACACCTCCAGGGATGGTGACTCCACCACCTCCCTGGGCAGTCTGTTCCAATGCTTCACCGCTCTCTCAGTAAAGAAATTTTTCCTAATATCCAGCCTGAACCTCCCCTGGCGCAACTTGAGGCCATTTCCTCTTGTCCTGTTGCTAGCCACTACTTGAGTCACTAGTCAAGCTAATCCAGTCTAGGGTAGCTTAAATACCTCTTTCCTTGCTGTGTAAGAGTGAAGAATTTTCTGTATCCTGCTTACCGAGATCAAAGAACATTGTGTTTATCTGATTCTTTTTGCCATTTTTTCTCTATAGAAAAGCTAGGTTGCAATGTAAGAATGTGTGTGAAGTTCTTTGCTTACATGCAAAGATCCACCAACTCTGTATCTTGGATGTCTGTGTGTGTTTTTCTAGAGTGTCTGTGTGTGTGTGTCTGTGCGTGTGCGTGCGCGCACACGCTTTTTTCTTTCTATATCCTCCACACACAAGTGGTGCGTCTTCGGGTATCTTTGATCCTGTCTTTTCTGCTGGGCCATTAGTCATATTGGTTCTCCAGTGATAAAGGAAGCTTTGTTCTCAATGCAGTTTTAACAATACAGTATTGGGGCCTGTCATATAAACATTGTTGACATCAAAGAGACTTTGCAAAACCATGTAATTTTGCAAAAATACAAACTGAGTTTTATTTTACCTTCGTATTTCAGATACAAAAAGGAAAACTGACTAGGTTGGGTTTAGTGTCCAAAAGGAGTGACATTCCAGAAGCAAATCAAAACAATGACAAGAAAATTTAACTTCTTCCTTTTTCAGTTACCTAAAATGCTAGTAGTAATATAAGCAAGGTAGCTTCATTTTTCATCTGCCAGTACCCCTTTAATGTAATTTAGCATTGATACAATTTTCTACAGTTGCAGATGGAGTAGCTCCCTCAAAATTGAAAAATAAGTATGCCATTAATTTCAGCATCTGAGAGTAGTGTTTTGAACTACTTTGTTTGTGAGTAGGCTTTGAACTAAAATGCTGTGTTACATATTGAAAACTGTTGTCAACCACTGCGCTTTTTCTGTTTTATTGTAGTACAGTATTTGCTTTAACCCATTTAAGAGTCAGCCCAATAAGAAGCAAAGGAAAGGCAGCAGAGGTGTAATAAACACCGGTTTAATTTTTACAGCACAATACATTATGGAACTATAAAATTGTGTGATTAGCTAAGTCATTAACACTGTCTTAAAGCAAATAAGTGTTTAGAGCCTCACACACTTAGTGCTGAAAACCTTTCTAATAGTGAATTTAAAAAGTAACCGGTGTTGCTTCGAATAAAGGTTCTGCTGCTGTGCATCATCAGGACCTCTGTATGAGGGCTGTCATCCAATTATTATATTCTAATGCATTCCCTGTTTTACAGCACTTATATCTATACCATTTTGACACTTCCTTGAGAAGCGTGCCATGCAGAGCATTTGTGCAGGATCGCCACCAAAAATGAGTTAATTGATTTAAGTCCTGCCCTCCACTTTATGAAAGGGTTTTTTTTCCACTTGCTGTTTTATCCTGCATTTATCGGTAGAGAGTTAGGAAGTACAGTAAGAGCCAATCTAAGAGTCACTAGAGTCAGTTAAAGTCTCCGCTTTTCTAATGGGAACCCACTGATCCAGGTGCTATGTTAGTTGCTTATGTTTTAGATCTCTAATTGCCTGGTATGAAACATCTCAAAAGTCCCAGATTTTTGTACTGTGCTCAGTGCTTTCTGAAAGTGATGTCTTCAAGTTAGAAATTTAGGAAATCTTTACTCTGTTTTGAATACAGTCTAAAAATAGATAAACAGTCTCTCTTTTGAATTTGCTAGATACTGGGAGGCCACTCCTGTCAAATTTAACTCATGTCACTTGGCGCATTAAGTCCAACATTTGGTATTAGTTTGTATTAGTTCATTCAAAATTGAAAACAATGTTAGAGAACATTTGGAAGACAAATTTCCTGTCCCAGCCAGCTGAACAAAAACATGGCCTCTTCAATAAATTTAACTTCTTTTCAATCCAAAATTATTTTTTTTGGCCATTATCAGCTGCACAGTGGTTGAATCACTTTCTTGTTTTATGATGCGCTTATGAAGTTACTGCTTTGGAAGACATCTGCCTGATAAACGTTTTCCCAGGTTAGCTTTTAAGCAATTGAATGGCAAAATTTCTAGTCCTTATAGAATGACAGAAAGAGAGAATACACTGAAATTAAAAACTTGAGGTGTTTTAGGGTGGCTTTCATAGCACGGTGTTCTTTTCAGAGATGTAAGAGAAACATACCCTTTTCGGATATATATCAGACAGAACGTTTTCTTTTAGAACAGTGGATATATTCCCAAAACATGTCGAGGATAAGCTAAAAAGTATTTCTAAAATTGTGTCAGCTGTTAAGCTGCCAGCGATAGACCTTTAAGGACCTGGTGTGTGTTCCAGGTATTGCTTTCGCTATGGAAAAATAAAGCGGAAACCTAAGTGAGCAAAGGACTCTCACACACTGTGTTAAGCCATCAAGCATCAGTGTGAGTTTAAGATGTTTCATGTCTCCCACAGCAGTTGCCATCTCCATGGCTGTGCTGGCAGAGTGATGGTGTGAGAGTCGTCTGTCCCCTTTGGTGCAAAGCATACACTTAGCCTGTGGTTCCACCTCTGCTGAAACTGATTTCAAACTGAGCTGTCACTGTCACACTTAGCCATGGACCCTGGATAAGGAACTGGCATGTCAAGATGAATCCCACCACAAGTGTGAGACAAGTTGTAGGATTATTTTTGGCCCGATATGAGTTGTCCACCTGTTCAGCTGTAGGAACACAAGGATTGATAAAGACCCTTAACCCTTAGTTAAATTTGCCATATCAGGTGTCCCTGAAGCAGAAAGCTGTGGAAGCTAACATTGCCATTGTTACCTGAGCAAACGATCTGGGACTGACATCTCTTTGCTCAGCTGTTTACTAAAGGGGCAGTTCTACAATATGAATCCGCTGCCTGCCTCTGTGTCCTTCCATGTGTGATTATAACCCTCTTAGCTGTGTCAATTTTACTAACAATACGCCATCCTCGAGTAGGATATGTATGCATAATATTCCAGGAAAAAACAAGTGAAGGGAACGAGCGTCTGGAAGACTGCAGCAAAGTGGGAACTCTGAAAACTGGCTCATCTGACAAAGAGTATGTATTCTGGAGCTGTGCCTAAAGGTGTAATTTTCACATTCCTGACTCTGGGGCAGCAGAGAGAGTCTAAAAGGTTCTTGCTTCTTGCCCCCCTTTTGCTCAGAGGTTAATTGCTGGCAGTACCTGAGATAGCTTGTGTAAAGATAGCTCTGGAAAGTCCCCACAAACAAAATTCTCTGTTCCAGACTGCATACCTTTAAATACAGTATTGATAGAGTTGAACGCAGGTTGTTTGCAGTCATGCTGTAAAACATCTCTCTATTTTCAGACCCTTGACTAGAGTCCAGGCAGGGTAGTTGATGACTGGACAGTGATTGGACCAAGCTTAAAGACTCTCCAGTTAATATTGCTGCATTTAAAATGCTAGCAACAGGTTGTCTGAGGTCCATCTCAATAGGCATGTTTACATTTGTACAGAGGAATAAGTGCTCCCTTTGGAGGTATATTCTTGTCTTGTTTCCATTCATTTATATGAGGGAAGAGTAAACCTCTCGTCAGCCACCCTGCATAGAAGTCAGTAAGAAAGACAGAATTGTGCGGGTTTTTTGCACACACTTGAAGACCAAAATGAACCTGAAGATGAGTTGGTTGTATTTCTGCTTTAGTTCTTCTAAGTCATTAGTGAGACAGAGTAAATGGATGCCTTGAAGGCTGGCTAATTTGTTTGTAATAGTAAACAGCTCTGGTTTTGAGGGAGAGAAGAGCCATCAAACACTTCTGTGTATGGATGTTCATTTCCAAATATATAAATAATGATTGAGGATGTATAATTGATACGTTCAGGAAAGGAACGTATAGAAATTGTCGCCTTTACCCACCAGACAGAGCTTTTGCAGCCTTTCACAACTTCGCATATGTTAATGAAAAACATTTTCTGAGAAATTGGCAGCTTTGTGCTTTGTAGCTGATGCCAGCTTTTTTCATGGACCAGTTCAAGGCAGAGCAAAGGGAAAAATGCCTTGTTTTAGTGCGTGAATTACTCTGACAAGCTTTCACATTGCCCCTCCTCTTGTTAATATTCTTTTTGATGTGAGCTTGTAGAACAGAGGATTGGCTGTTAATCTGTGGGATCTCAAGGGCTTTTGGCAGTGGCCCATAATTGATGTGTTCACATGGCTGTTGTCTGACTACTAATGATTAGACAGCAGTGTTATCTCCCAGCAAAATCAGTGTTGCTTATAAATCACACTTGATAAACTGCAGTTTCATTTCTTCAAAGGATCTGTACATGTCTATATAGTTTGATAGAACTGCCAGAGTCATTTCATGATTTCATGACAGTTTAGATTAGCTTATTTTTTATTTCAGTTGAGCAAAATACTTTAATTTCTACCCAGTGTATAAAAAGATTTCTTTTCATTTGTTTGTCTTTGTTACAAGCGCGTCATGCAGTGGATAGAATAGAAAGGGTATGTAGCATTAGGGCAGAGCAGAGAATAGAAGGTGCAAGGAACTGTAGAATATAACACATGAAAAGTGGAATACTTGGACTGCTGGTTTCTTTTGCTTTATTTGAACAGAAAGGAAGCAGGTGTTGATCACACTGTTACACTATAAAAATAGACTATGAGACAGTGTAAGAGAGGAGGAAGTTAGAGGTTAGATTGATGTACTGAAACACAAGGTGTTTCAAGAATGGTGTCTGGGATTTTCTGGGTGAAATCAGGTCCTCTGCATGCCTCCAGTCTTTCTCAGCAAGACAGGAATGATAAGCAGTTACTGAAACTCTGCAAATGTAAACTTTTGTCTGTGTTTGGGTGCTTAGAGAACATGCTAATGAGGATCCTAATGTACTAAGGCAAAAATCAATAGGGAAAAATGTCTTTGCGGTAGGGACATGAGAACAGAGATCTCAAGGTGACCTGCTTCTAAGCCATGGAAAGGACAAGATTTGGCTGGCTGTTCAGTAGCCTGTAATCAGATGATTTGGTGCTGATAGTGTAGATGCACGCATGAAAGAGAATTAAGAGAACACTAAGCGTGGGTTTCTCCTCTGCCAAAACTGAGTGGCCTCAGAGCTGAGGCAAGTAGGTAACTAAATTTAGAAAGGTCTTCCCTGCTGACTCCGGTTCTTGTATTTGCCTTCATGTACTGTAAACTTAATCCTTCAGTCTCATTGTTAAGGATTATCGGACACTTCGCATCGGCAGCATGTTCAGTTTAGAAAGAGGAAAAAAAAGAACAAAACAGTTTGGAGGGAATAGGTATTAGCAGCTTCCTCCTCACAAGGATTATTTTCCTCTTAAAAATCTTCACTGTAAATGCATTATTTTCAGAATTTTTTTAGCGCTCCTGAAAAATTATTTGAAATGCTAATTACTTTTCTCCCTGGTAAAACAAACACTGCAGTCCAAATTCTGCCCATAGTCATGATTCAGTGGAACTACTCTGGTTTTACACCAGAGCAAAGGGGTACACCAGTCAAGAGAAAAAAATTACTTATAATAAATTTGCTTTCCCTAAGATATTATAAATACCTCAAACTGAGAATAAAGCTTTTCTTTTTATTATTAATTACAGATATTCAACAGCAGGTAGTTGCAGGGATAGCTAAATAATAATGCTTCAGCTCTTTTTTCAGTTGAACTATCACAGTGAAAAGGACAGCTGAAAGGTCATTTTAGAAGTGTCTCCTTCAGTGACTTGCTAAATAATCGTGAATGTCTATGTCCCATTCTTAAAAGTAATAATACTGTCTTGTTCGTTAAATTAATAGGACATGGTATCATACACTTGGTAGTGTTTGTAGCTAAGACCATGAAGTTGGTCTAAGAAATACAGTGAAAAACTAAGTGATGTGAGATCTTACATCCTATTGAAAAGCCCAAGTGGGAGACCTAGGGCAATAATACAGGAATATATTAACCAAAGATACACCTGTCTTGCCTAAGAAGCCTAAGGGCTATCTAAATTAAAAATTTTGGTGTCTGTAGACACTGATAAATATAGGGCCATGAAGTCAAAATAAGACTTTTCAGAACATGCTAAAAAATGTCATCCATAGGAGTCTGGTTAGGCAACTAAAAGGTTTTGGTATGCACAGACCATCAAGGAAGCTCAGTTCTTTTTCTGAGGATTATAGAGGTTCTTTGACAAGCTTTTACAAGAGAAATTAATAGTTTATTTGATTTTTCTCAACAAAAAATTATTGAGGAAGCAACAGTCTGAATAATAATATATGCAACTTCACACTCACAAAGTAGAGTAGTTGGCAAATGGGTAAAAGGCAACATAAAACCTAGTGATAGACCACTGACATGCAGAAAGTTGAAGAGGAGCTAAGAAGCTGTTTCTCTTCTGAGTCTTGTTTGCCACTGGATTATACATTGCAGATTCCTGGAAAAACTCACAAAACTGTAATGATTCTCTATGTCCCTGCACTCCAGAATGGCTGAAAAGGCAGCTATTCCACCAGACTGAAGTCGCATCATTGACTAACTGAAATCTTTTGGTAATGGAGAACTTCTGCTGCAGGGTCATAGGGTTGTGGCATGATTTGCTTGGACATTGAGAATGAAAACTTGAAAACATAGAATGGTTTGGGTTGGAAGGGACCTTAAAGATCATCTAGTTCCAGCCCCCTGCCATGAACAGGGACACCTTCCACTAGACCAGGTTGCGCAAAGCCCTGTCCAGCCTGGCCTTGAACACTTCCAGGGTTGGGGCATCCACAACATCTCTGGGCAACCTGTTCCAGTGCCTCACCACCCTCATGGTGAAGAATTTCTTCCTTGTGTCTAACCTAAACCTACCCTTTTTCAGTTTAAAGCCATTACCCCCTGTCCTATCACTACATGCCCTTGTAAAAAGTCCCTCTCGCTTTCTTGTAGACCCCCTTCAGGTACTGGAAGGCTGCTATAAGGTCTCCACAGAGCCTTCTCTTCTCCAGGCTGAACAACCCCAACTCTCCAAGCCTGTCCCCACAGGAGAGGTGCTCCAGCCCCCCCAACCATCCTCGTGGCCCTCCCCCAGACTCGGTCTAACAGGTTCATGCCGTTCCTATGCTGGGGGCTGTAACAGTTAAATGCATTCAGTCATGGTGCAATTAAATTATCCATTATCTTCCTGTATACAATTAAGAGTGGGAAAATTTTCCTTGGCCAGCTGGTGTCTTGGTATGTCATAGAGCAAGCATAGCTTCATTTCTGGGTCAAAGCCTCACACCTGTTAAACATTGACAACCTCAGGGTACCATTTACTGATAATGCTGTCAGATTTCCATAAGCAAATACCTTATCTTTTTTCAGGCTCAGAACTGTGAAGAGTTGAGTGTAGCAGAAACTTGGGAGGAAAAAGAGGTGATTGTCATCTTTAACATGAAAAACTTTTTTCTTTAAAATGAAAAGCTTCTAAAGGGTCACAGATTTTGATAAACTGTTAACTAACCTTTACGAGCAAATGGCTGTGCCTCGATTTTTAGCATATTCACACCATCTGATACTGGTGATCATGTTATGCACATTCTGTCTAAACCCAAACAGTTCTGAGAAATGCCTTTCTTGACTGTAGAATAGAGTGTATCTCTCTAGACAGGATAGGTACCTTGAGCAAATTTCAGTGCTTGTTTATTCTGTATGAAAGCTTAGCAAAGCACCCACACTGACTGAAGAAAAGTTTGGAAGTGCAGACTGAAGAGCTGACCAGGAGAAATCAAGTTTAAATGGAGAGAAGTGTTCTAGAGACCTATGGACAAAATTATCTCAATGAATACGCCTTTCTTGGGATGAAAGAGGAGAAATGACTTTACTAGAAATTTGCAGGTGGTGATCTGGGCATTCTCCCAGGACTCTGCCGAACATTAGAGTTGACATACAGTTTTTCACAGATGCAGCTTTTGGCAGAAGGGTATCGCTGGCAGCTGTCAAATGCTAATCTTTCCCACAGTAAAACGAGTGAATGGCTTTGGGAAATCCCAAGCATCTGAGCTAGAATAGAAGATACAAGAGAGAACAAGGAATTTTCCTTACCTGTTATTTAGCACCATTGTTTCTGCATTAGACCCTCCTCAAAGCTTTGAGTCTTCATCATGGTCTTCATTGTATATTAATGCTCTCCTAAAAAAATACTAACATTATCATGTCTGTGGAGGTCCTGTAGATACAGTCACATAATGTCTGAGGAGGTCTGGAGGTCTGCATGTAGAAAGAATATGTAGCTGTCAAACAATCGCGAGTTTGCAGAACTGTGTTTGCTGGTTTAGCAGCTGAGTGGAATGGCGTAGATCATCTTGAATACAAGGGGGAATTTTTCCCTTGTTCCTTGTAGTAAAAGCATAATTAGATTATGTAATTAGAATTATGTAAAGTAAAATTAGAAGCATAGTAAGAGATTTAAGTGGATTTTTTTGCTTAATAATAAATATTCAGAATATTGACATTCCAGATGTGAGTGATTTGCTGATTGACTGGAAAAAAAAAGTGTCAGTTTCTGTTAGTGTGTCTTTGTGTTTTTTTTTTCTCCCCAACTACTCAAGTGATTTGAAGTGGAGAAGTTCATTTTAAGAGTAGGAAATACTTGGAATCTCCAAGTAGATGCTACTTGTGTTACTCAGTTCAACACAATTGCATGTCAGGTTTCTTCTCCATACTGCAATATTTGTAAAGCGTAAGTGTATTTTTTTATTTTTCTCAAACATAGGTTTTTAAGTCTACAAACAAAAAGTTTGCTTGCCAAAAATGCCTTCATTAGATAATAAGCATGAATTTTAATAAATAAAATATTTTTAGGTAATGACCACTATTTCAAAGGTATAATTAAATACTTCTCATCTCAAAATTAATACTAGTTTATTTAAGAAAACAAACCATCAGTTATGTTAAGCACAGTGTCAAAATGCTTCTAAATGGCCTCTTATGTGATTTTAGAAATACTGAATTGAGATTAAATTGAGATTTTTCAGATGAAATGGAGATTCTTCATATGGGGAGTTTCTGTTACATGGTAGAATACAACGGAATAGCTTTAGTTTTTAGATGCGTAAATTCTTTGGGGGGGCAAGGTTTGTAGCAAGAAGAGGTTTAAAGATCAATTCGATGTCTAGAAATGCAGACACACTCCTGAGCACATAAACATTTTTTTCCATGTCACATTCTCCCGCATTTGTTTTCTTCCAAAGTAGTTTCATTGATTTCATTAGACTTACTTCTGATTTATGATGCTGTGAATGAGATTAGAATGAGATCTTCTGGGGTCACTGTTGCTTTAGCAAATTAAGGTAGGGACAAGCATGCTTTGTATAAAAACAAGGTAATCTCCCTTTCACCTTAAAATCTACAGAAAGCAATTTGGAGAAAGCAAAACTTCTGTATAGGGCTGAATTCCTTTATTTCCTGTTTTGCATTTCAGACATGGTGATTCTGTGAAGTATTAATTCATAACGCTAAAGAACTTTACAATGTAATTTTCAAAGTTGGAGGTTTCTTATTCCTTTCAGGCTTTATGTTGGTGTCTTTTTTAAGGAAGGATTTAGTTTTGCAAAGGGTCAGGCTTTGTTTTTTAGGTATGTCTCATAATAAGGATTCAGATCTTCTTTCCACGTTCTTTCTAGTAGTGCAGACGATCCCACTGGGAATGCTTACAGTAGATTTTTTCTCAATTTAAAAAGCAGTGCTTTCTTGGAAGGGCTTATTCTGAGCCTTAAACCTGCTCCTCTGCCTTTCTCCAGGCGGTATATTGGTAGATGGATTAAATGGCTTTTGGCATGTACATTTCAAAATCACGTGGTAGGTGACACTGCAGCAGTGTATGACCCTGTTTGGTCTTAGATTGGTAGACTATGCCATCATTGAGATATATCTTCAAAGATACACCTTCATTAACGAGGTGGAACTACACGTACATTCATAGTTATACATGTGATAGCACACTTTGATGGGTCATACCACACGGCCTGGCTGCATGGCAGCTATTTTCTAGTTTGCGTTTTGTGATTTATGACAGCAATATTTCACCCTTTGAAAGTTTTCAAAGTTGAAATGCATGCAATACATAGATAAAGAATACTTCCACTTGATAATACGATTAAAAGTTATCCGTTTAAATCTCTGTGAAAAGTGATTTTATTTTGAAAACTACTATATATCAGCTTCTGTTAGATCAGTACCATGCCAAGTAGGGCCATAGGTATTCCTGGTATCTTGCTCTTCTTTCATTCAGATGAGTTTTCCCCAGGCATACATGAGAGATTTCGTCCCGTAAAGAGTTAAAATTCTCCCATTCCTGCAGGAATGGGAATATGATACAGCTGAACGCAATTTTATGATTTTGGGCACTCTCTGACCTGGGAAGTCCCCACCATTCTGTGTACCTTCTTCTGTGAGCACAGCGTTACCCACTGGAATCTCTCCTGGTTATCGGGAAATTGTGTACAAAGGACACAAAATGTTAATTTTCAAACATAATTTTAGAAGCTTACACTGCATCAGGAAGATGAGTTTTGACAAGCAGAACTTAATTCCAGCATGTAAGGTGCCAGGAGATCCCTGCTTATTAGAAAGTCTTGCCTATTTCTAGTTAGGGTGGTATTTCCTCTCCCTTCCATACCCTCTTCCTCATACTGACTAATGTTATGCAGCCACCGAAATATTTTTTTTTTCGGTCATGTTCAGATAGAAGAGTGCTCCATGGAGCACTGACTACATTGCTTGGCAGGCATTCTTCATTTTCTGTGAGCTTTCTACAACTAAGAGCCATGGCTGTCTGATACAATCAGACACTTGGCAGTGGAAAGCTGCCATGAATAACACTCCAGCTTTGTAGCCTTTGTCACTAATCAGCTCTCAAAAGCTCTTGGAATTAGGTGAATGAAGAAAATATTGCTTGAATACTTCTGTCTTTTTTGGAGCCCTTTGATTATGCGTATAAAGAGAGCATCTATGTAAATAACCTTCCTCAGATTTAGATTTTCATTCTCATATTGGAATATTTCGTGTGGTAAACAGCAAGGCTACTGCTCAGTATGCGCCAACACCTGGGAATAATCATGCAAAAATAACAGTGAGAAACTGCAGAGCATCTGTTCTTGACATTAACTTTCCTCGGCTTGACAGACTGCCACCACCAGATGTTAGTCTTATGTGCCTTTTTTCCACTGGAGATGGCGGTCTTCCTGCCTCTCTCTTTGCCTCTAATAGCTTACATCAGTGCCCTTTGGAGAATTCATGAAAACAATTGTGTCACCACAATGATCGCTGAGAACCACCACTCTGCTGTGCTGACATTACGATTATCAAACAAGATGGGATAATTTTAAAACATGGAAGACTGGAGCAATATTTAAGCTCAGCGTATTTTTTTCTTACTAGTAAGGTCATACTTGTGCAGCGAACATGAACCTCAGGGACAGTAAATGTCCGCTTAAGTCTCGACCAAAGGCTTAGTGTTTTAATTCACAGAACAACAGTCCCTTTTAATGCAATAGGCACTCTTTGGCCTTGTCCCGTGTGTTTCTAGTGGCAATCATGAACATTCATTAGCAGCTCTAAATAAACCAGAACTGAGTGCAAATATTTGTAACAAAGAACTTAGTGTAGGGTACACTGTCAGATCCGTGCCTTCTGTAGCTCCCCTCGCTGTTTATAATACTTGGAAAATGGAAGACACATCTGCCAATTTAGTCTACATTCATTTAAAACATTGGCTAGTTTAGTATGATAATAGCAAACGTTTTGTTTCTTCTCTGGCTTTGTGATGAGTATGTTTTATGGAAGAATGATGTTGCACGTGTAGTAGGAGGTTTTGCACAGCTTTATAAAACACCATGTAAACTATCAAACAGGCCATTCATCAGCACTTCTTGGTTTTATAAAGGGATGTGGCTTAGCTTTTCTTAAGCACTGGGCTCCATTTACCTGCCAGTTACTGATCCTGGTTCTCTTCTGGCTTGACGTAGTATGCGTTAAGAACCCTCTAAATTATGCCTGGGGTATATATTGATCCTGTTTCATTGGCAGAGCCCCGTTACGCAGCCAGTGCCAGGGAGCAGGGCTATGCGCCATCCAACTGTTTGCCTCCACTTGGCATCAGACAGCCAGGATCTGTATAGCGTAGAATCAGTGCCCCCCTGTACTAGGCATACACAGTTATGGTTTTATGTTATGCTTACTATTAGATCTTGCAAGTAACAGCTGCTGGTGGGGGTCAGTTGATACTTCACTTGCCTGTGTGTACGCAAGTCTGCTCTGCAAAGCATTCTTGCCTGTGCTTTAACTCTGCAACTGTGATGGTATAAAGAGAAGAATAGAGATATAATTGGTTGACTGCCACAGGAACTCTGCTTTACTCAGTGGAATTTTGCTGGTATTAGCAGGTTTTTACTCCTGATGGATGCTTTTAGTATTCATGTTGTGCTTCGTGGTTTTTTTTTCCTTCAAACTTTGTTCTCTCTCTAACCTGAAGATTATTTTAGTCCTAAATAAAAATAACGCCCCCAAAATGAAGAAGAATTTGGAGAAGAATGTAGTTATAGGTCCTTCCTCTCTCCTCCCTTGTTCTAGTGTAATTGAGGTCAGAATCCAGGCTGGTCATACAAAGATCTATACAAAACATATTTGTTAAATAAATTAAGGCTTGTGTGCACAATTAAAAGTCTTGGCTCTCTGTATGTATGAATGATGCTCGAAGCAAAAGAATTGTTACAAAAGCCAGTTGTAACAATTGGTAGAATTTTTAAAAAGTTCTTTTTAATTTTAGATTTCCATTTTATTTTCTCTCTATGAAAAGTGGCCATGCGATGAAGTGAGCTGATCTGTGATACAAGCGATATATAATACAAGGAAAATACTCTTTAGTCCTTTCTTCTTTTGTACCCCCATGTGCCGACTTGGCTTTAAAAGAAAGCAAAGTTAACTTTGATCTACATTAAGATACATTTGAACAAAACCTAGGTGACAATGTACAGTGAGTCAGTATGTCTCTTCTGTTGAGTCTTCTTACGGGGTCCAAAATTAAAAACTGCATAGACTTAAAGACGTTTGATCATCTATTTGAAAGCAGCTCGAAAGCAGCCTTTTTTAAAAAATCATTGGATTGAAGAACGATTTCTTGGTGTGATATCTATGATCCAGTGGGACAAATAAACACAAATTTTAGGTGGTTTAGCTATTTGAGTGCACACACTCATATCCTCATTTAGCTATCGTTTATGTGACAAAGGACCTTATGGCTACAGTAAAATACGGAGAACCCTCAGGCCAAATCTGTATACTGAAGATTTGCTACTGGGTATATTGGAAGTCATACGGGAGAGATAACTTCTTCAGTTCATATATAGATATTGTCTCTGTGTGAATTGTCTGTGTACAGACTGGTTGTCTGGCGAGTTGTATTCTTCCAAATACAGATTTTGGAAACCCTGAGAAATTAGATGGTTGGGATAGGTTCTTCTAAAAGCCCTCATCTGTTATTTCAAGTAGAAAGATGTAAATGTTATCTGTAAGCCGTTAGGTGGGTGATCCTAATGTATTTTAAATGATTGGGTGACAAAAGATTATATTTGATGCCATATGGATATTAGAATTGTTCCAGGTGCTACTTTCTCTACGATGCACATGAAAAAATGGTATTTGTCTTTGTACTGTCTTCATAAATGTTTTTCTTTAAATAGAAAATAAAGTTCCCAGTTTGCAAAATTGATTTACATCCACAAATCAGTCTCTGTCAGCACCAAGAAAAAAGTGGCCCTAATCCTTGTTTTTAAAATGTATTGTTATTTCATACTAGCAGTCTATGACAACAGGGAATAGTCTTGTAGAAACTTAGCGATTTGCCTTGTTTAGCATGATAGATATTTTTGTACTTAATGTTTCATGTGCAGCTTTTGGGCTGATGTCAAAAAAATTAAACTCAAGACTGAAATTACCTTTGATACACCAGATCTCTGTATATACAAATGCAGTCTCAGCAAACTGGGCTTTCTTTTTTTGTTTTAATTTATCTTTTTTTTTAATCTCACAGCACCATTATAGTAAGTTTGTCTGTTGTTTTCAGGTTGATCCCCTGTTTACAGTGCCTGCACCTCCACCTCCGATTTCCAGCAGTATCACACCTCAGATTCTGCCTTCCTACTTTTCCCCATCTTCATCCAATATTGCAGCACCAGTCGAGCAGCTTTTGGTACGGACTCGTTCAGTGGGTGTAAATACTTGCGAGGTTGGAGTAGTAACAGAACCCGAATGCCTTGGACCCTGTGAGCCTGGGACCAGCGTGAACTTGGAAGGAATTGTGTGGCATGAAACTGAAGAAGGTAAATTGTTTTTTCCATTAGGTTTGTCTATGAGATATGTTAACGGGGAGGAGACTTTGCTGTATCTGCCTGGGTGCTAACTAAGGGCTTGCTAGTCTGTTTGGACACCGTTATGTAAATTGGCAGTCACAGCTTTATAGCTCAGCTAGTGAGTTTTTCTTTTAAAAACAGATGGCAGGTTTTTTATTATTTAAGCAACTGTATTTTCTGAATGACCTACCATGTAACCCTAGTTAACAATAGAATTGTTTCCTATTCCTATATTGAGAAAAGCGTATGAAGAAATACCTAATAGCATAGCATAAATGTGCTATTTAAAAGTACGTCATGAGGGGGGTTATATGTGATGGGAGTGGATATCTGAATAGTTTAGATGAAAACTTAGCCAAATATTTTGGAATTCAGACACTGTGATCAAAAATGCCACCATTATGTAACAATAGAAGCCCCAGAGACCCTGCAGAAATTTAGTTTGATGTGATTTTTGTTTGCATTTTGGTTATTTGAAACATGCTTTAAGAGAAAAGCATTCTTGCTCGAAGTGTTCCATCTGGTGAAGAAGTGCTATCTAAACCAAAGTGATTTCTTTAATATCCTTTGAAGGCATTTGGCCAAGTAGGAGTGCTGGAGAGCTTTGGGGAATACTAAACGTTGATTTGCTATGATTTAGAACAAAGTAAGTAGGAAGAGGATTATGCTGTGATACGCAGATTTTTCCATTTTGCTTTTCAAAAGCTCATTATTAAAATACCAGCTTTCTCCTGTTAATGCTAAAAATACTGCATGTGAACACTAAACTTCTGCAATTTTTGATTTAATAATAGTGGATTTCTCCAGCTATAGCTGCTTGAGAGTCTTCCTGTGATTGTTCTTAAGATTGTTTTGAGGATTATTTAATTTTTAGTGATCTACCTGCCTCAATAGTGAAAACAAGATTGTTTACAAAAGGATATAATGGAAGAATACAGCAGTGCATTGGTTCATGATAAATCCTGACATCCTTCACACATACGCACAACGGCATTTGGTCCTTTGCAGTGATATATAAGACCTTACCAAAGTGTTCTACACTGTCCTCTCAAAAATCAATAGAGAGAGGCAGATTTACTTGCTTTTATATGCTTTCATCCATCCATCTCTCTGTGTATGTCTACAGCAGATTCATAAGGTAGATTGATCCTTTTAGATTGTTTTTAAAGCACACTATAAATTTTGTTTTAAAATATCCATGCAGAGATGACTGCCCTTAGCAGCTCCAATCTTCCTTGACTGGCCTGTATTAACCAGAGTTGGAATGTGTGGGTGTTAACTGTGTTGACATGAAAGAGCAGTAGCTGTTAATAGTGTTATTCTTGCTGAATAAACTAAACTTCTGACCCCCACTGAATTTAAGAAGCCTGCCTTGTTAAAGGTTTGGCACCAGAAATGAAGTATTAAAAAAAGTGCATTCTGGTCAGGATGACATTCCATTTACCAGTTTCTCAGCACTCTACTGGTTTAAAAACTTGCTGTTAGTTAATAGAAATTAACTCCCTAAACCTTTTCCCAGTTTGTCTAAAACAGTTTTCTGAAACAGCTTGAAGTTCAATGACGGCATGTTTGAGTGAAATGGTTTTGAATGTGCCTGTTTTCACAGAATTACAAACACTGTTTGGCGACACTACAGCTATCAGTGACTGCAATAATAGATAAAATGGGATTCTAAAATACTCTAGAAATATAGCTAGAATGTGGATTAAGAGACTGAAGATAATTGTTACGATTTCATTTTGCATGGTTTGTACTGTGCTCTGTGTTTTACTGTTTCAGACCCTGCTGACTGAAGAAAATAACATAAATTCTAGTCTGTTTTCCCAGTGTTCACAATCAACACTGTATTATGAAAAATGAGTTCCTAAGGATCACTTTTGCATTTTAATTAAGTTTTGACGTTTGAGGCACACATATATGTATATATTTAGCTGTTTTCAAATTTTCTGACATGTTCATGAAAGCAGCTATATAGCAGCTTGTGTGAAGCCATTTCTGCCAAATTTTAGAAAACAGGGTGCAGATGGGTCTTCTATTTATCTTTAACAGAAGGAGGATTACCAGATACTCATTTTTTCCAGTTATGATTTTGACTTTAATTAGGCCAGAACATGACCTTTCCTAAATTGGTGTAAATCCAGAATACTCTAACTGAAATCTTTGTAATTGGTGACAGCTAAAACCATCTTGATATTCATAATGACCAACTGAAATACAAATTTCTTTTGTGATGCCCATATGTTTCTTTCATATTTACTCCCTTCACTGCTTTCTAAAACCTAATAAAAACACACATGCCAACTGACATTTATCTAGCTGTCTATGTATCTGATAGCTTTTTCACGTAAAACAATTCTAAAAAGCTAAGGTATGAAAATTTCTGACCTTGGCTTGTGTTTTGAGATATTTGAATTATTTTGTATCTGATTTAGCCACTCTGTAAGACGAGTTGTGAGGCGATTAGAATAGGCTTGTACGATGTCTGCATACTCTACGGCATATGGGAACTATGAACCAAATGTGCTGCTGAGCAGCCCTCATATGCTGCATCAACTAGCTGTGGGAATGCAAATACAGAAAGGATGTGATGATCACAGTTATGATAGCCAGAATGGTAGAGTGAGTAGAGAAAGAAGAAATCAGATAGTTTATGTAGAACTCATTATTAAATGTAATATATGCTTTATAGAGGAGAAAGTGTGTACTTGAGAATTCATGTTTTGAAGGTTTTCGATATCTGAAATAACCAGTTTTGTTTTAGGAATGTTAAACAAGTTCTCACATTCTGTTGCATTCGTTCTTCAAGGTCAGAAGAAGGATGATGTTTGGTTTTATTAGTCATACTTTTAAGATAATCACTCCAAGGAGCGGGGGAAGCAGCATTGGATTTCAGACAAAACTGTGGCAGATCAAAGAGAGCGTTGTTACTACAGCTCTTTTCATTTATTCCATACCAATCTATTCCGTTGACTTGATCAGCAGATTTAGTAAATCAGACCGTTTTTCCCAGAGTGTTTCAATCTTAAGATGTGTAGGGGGAAGCTGGCATCTGAAGTCTGTCACATTTTATTACAGGGCTTTGTAAATAACCATAGCTGGTTACTCATATAATTGACTGAGACTGCTGGTTATCACATGGGCATTTCTCAGTTGCGCTACTAAGTTGTGTGATGGTTAATTTCTACGTATGTATGCTGTAGGCATTTTCATCTGCGTAACGACCTTGTTTGGCTATGACTTGATAATGTGTCCAAAGTGGTATTAATGGCTGTAGGAAAGAATATTGAAGGAACTAGTTGGGACTATCCTTTAGAAGTGAAATGAGAAATGGTTATGGGCAAGTCAATCTGAGAGTTGGCAGCTGATGCTGATATTTGACACTAGAAACGACCATCCAGTAACAGTAAAAGTCCTTCACAAAAAGCAGCTTGGCAGTGTTATTGGAGTGTATTTTTTTGTTTGGTTGATTCTTCTGATACTCTGGGAAACAGCTGCTAAAAGTCTGTATTTCTATACTGAGAAATAAGGTTTATCTAGAATCAGGTACTTGCTAAATCGTGTAATTATCTTCTGGGAAAACAGTTTTGAAGAGAGCCATAATTGTTTCTTACTGCCTGGAGGAAATAAAAATGACCCAGAAAAAAGGGAAACCACCAACCAACTTTCTAAATTGCTTAGAGCTTGCTTTTTTGTTTAGTTTCTCACACACAGTTGCCCTGGGTCATGTCCTGTTTTTGGTTCTGCATCTAGTAGTAGAGTCTGCCTTTAGATGTGGGAAGCACTAGTTCTGATGATGTCTTGTTTGCTTGAGAACTGTGTAGGAGACAGCCATCCGTCAGCTTGCTGCCTTCGCGTGCAGAACAAGCTGTCTACATGCGGCGTTGAAGTTCTCGCATTGCTGCACTGACATTCTTCCTCTTTGTGCAGTTTGGGTACAACTTGCTGTTGTTAGTAACAAATAATGGGGACAGGAGTTGTATTTTTTAAAGTGTCCTCTTAGCAGGGTTAGCTTGTTGATTTTTATAACTTGAGACTAGTTGTCAAATGTAAGAAATAGGAATCTGCTGGATCTCAGAAATCTGATGGGATCACCTCCAAGGTATTCTAAATTTATCCTAGCATCAGTTCTGACACTATTTTGCAGAAATTTTCAGTAGAAAGGAGAATGCTTAGATGACAGAGAGGCGTGCTGGTACTTGTTGTGTATGGGTTTCCCAGCCTGCCACATTTGCAACCAATATGCATAGATGTTGTTTTGAAAACATAACCTGTTGCACAGGCCTGATGTGGATTCCTCCCTGTCTTACTATGTGATGTTAGTTTTGCAAAAACTATTTTAAAGAACAGTCTGTTTTAAGTGTGTTTGGTTATACATGTGTTTGTACATGTGTGTATAAGTAAGGGTGTGTATGTGCCTATACAAATAGAATTAGAAGAATGAGAAGTAGTCTGATTGCCTCTGATTCCCCTTAGCAATTTTTGTGGTTTAACAACCACATTTTCCTACTTTCACAAATACAAAGGCATGATGAAACAATGAAACTTGTAATGTTGAAAACCGTGTCAAATATGTAAGTAAACAAATGCAGAAATCAGAGATTCCTAAAAAATCTGTGTTATCAAAGAATATTACAATAATTCATAGAAATTCAGATAAATATGATTAAATCACAGTGTTGTCTTGAGCTCAAGCAAGGTTTATAGAGGGAGGTAATATCCTTTATTAAACCAAGTGATACAGTTGTAAAAACCACGTAACCTTTCAGACTGGGTGCATTATATTCTGTCCTTACGGTGTAACGTAGACGGTTGAATTGCTGGATACAGGAAGCAGTGGTTTGGTATTGTTAACCACCATATTCAGTTCAGAGTTGAAAGACAGTGGGTATTTTTATAGGAGAGAAGCATAAAGATACCCACTGCTCAAAAATCAGGCTTTGTTATGTCCATGTTACAGAGAAGCAGTTTGTGGAGAAGATAGTTTTTTTGCCTAGCTACATTAACAGAACACCTAAAATCCAGCTATTTTCTGCTGTCATGTGAGTCATCTGCTGACGGGTATGAATGTCAGCCAGTATCAAGATGTCATCTGTTTAGAAAAAGCCTATACACGTGTTTATATTTTGAGATGTTATGTTTAATTTTTCCTCTTTCTTCCATCTGTGATATCAGACCCAGTAAATCAATGGATTTAAGGAAGCATGAGATAGGGGTTTCTTTATAGACCTCAACTGTCTCTTTGTATCATCTAAGGCACTTGGAGTCTTGACACCTAGTATGTGTTACACAGAAACTTGTAGCAGAAGAGAAATGGGCTATATCTCACAATGGGAAGCCACAGGCTTGCATAGAAATGTTTGTGGTTTATGGAAGCTCCACTTACTTTACAAAAGGACTTTGGGAGATTGTACTTCGGGATGTACACAGACTATCTAAGAAAAGTTTTAAGGGTTTAACTTTACAATGGTTTTAAATGGTTTTAAACCATTGGGACTGGCTCTTATGAACCATGCGTACATGGCTGGGTTGATGTGGCTTTAATGAGTCGCCATGAATCAGCTGGGCTATGATAACCAAACCTTTGCAGGCTCTTTGTTCACAGCAAACAGTAGATAAATCATGTCAGTATAAGCCTTCTCAGTGAAGGAGAAATGCAAAATAAGGTATAGGTGTTCCCTGCCGGCAGAGCTGTATGTCAGATGCGATATATTTTGACCTCCTTGAGTTTAATTTTGATACTTTTACAAAGCACTTCTTTTTCCAGAAATGTTCAACTAGTCATTCATTTAAACAGTAATTTAAGTTTAAAGCTGTTTGTCTAAGTGATGGGAAGCATCACAGATTAGTGAGGATCTGTAACAGAAAAAAAATTAGGTGAAAACACAACCAGTGCTAATTTCCAGTCTTTCTTAATGCAGCGGAGAAGTCAAGCTAGTTCATCACCCCTTCCATTCCTTCCTGACACCATTGCTTGAGAAGATTTTTGAAGTCTGCAGACCACCACTGGAAGACAAGCACTTAGGAAATTTGTGTAAAGATGCTGTTAAATGTTAATTTTGGTATTGAAATGTCAGCATTCCTCCTTGAACATACACACACCCCAGGGTCTAACTAATGCTATTCCTACAACTTTGTTTAGAGAGGCTGTACATCTCTATTGCATGGAGGGATGCGTGATTTGTTTGCTGCCTAGTGCTTGTCTTGTTGCTTCACTCTTATGGATGCAGATGTAATGCTAAGCAGAGCATGGCCACAGTACAGTTGCAATAACTGACCAAAAATATCCAAAGTGTCTTACTTAGCTAGGATAGTAATGGCCAGCTTATCTAAAATGACCTGGCAAATGCCACATTTTACAGCTCAGCGAGAAGACTGGGTGCAAGTCCCTTGGTATAACCCAAAGCAGAGAATGAAAAAACAAATTCCAGACAGTGCTTACATAAAAAGCTGTATATTGCCAGACTGCTATAGAGGAAGACTCCCTGCGCTGCTTGTACATACATAGAAAATTATCCCTTTTACAAAGAAGCATATGGGGGCAGGTAGGAGGCATAGAAAAAGGAAGGCAGATAACTGAGATTGGAAACATTTGCTTGGAGCTATTTGAATGTGAAACTAAGCCTGCTCAAGCAGTGTGGTTATGAACACTGAAGGAGTTACTTTAAGAAAAGCAACAGTTTTGAGCATTTACTGCTCAAAAGCAGACTCTCAATAGCAGCAGATTGCTTAGAAGTGAGACCGTTCCAGTACAAAATACTTGCAACATGTGGTATTTGGATTTGTAGATAGCAGGGGGGAGAGATGACTGCTAATGAAGAAAGTGTGTATGCTTGCAAGTGTTTTCTTACTAAATAAATACCACTGGAATAAGGAATGAAAGCACAACTGAAATGCTATCTTTAAAATGGTGTGGTTCAGGGATTAAACCACTTATTTAAAGATGTTCTCACAGTTACTCTAAATTTGTACATAGTTTAACTAGTTAGGACAAGCTGTGGTCTTCCAGTTTTGTTACACTCCTAAGTATTGCTGGTTTTCTGCAGTGGTGAATGAGAGGGTCTCTTGATTGCTGGACTGTATGTTTTCACTAATACAAGTTAATATCAATTTAATAAAATAATCTTTCTTTTCTGCATTTCAGGCTATGTAGTGAAAAGCTGCTTTTGGCATTGGGACTAACTTGCCTGTAAAAGATCAGTGGCTCACCTAACATCCAGCTTTTCAATTTTTAGAATCAGTGGAAATGTACGTTTTGTCACCCTGAGGGCATATTCATAATTCTTTCTAGTTATTACTGATGTGGTAGTAACTAGCTATTAGTCTGGAAGTCCTGGTGACAGGAGGCAATCCAAAAAGCAGGAGGAAAACCTCAATTTAAAAATTTTGAACAGTGAAGAGTTCTTTGGCCTTCAGGGTTACTAAAGATTACAGCTTATATTTTTGCTCTAAAAGAGGGAGACAGGAAAGGTAGAGGTTGAGGGTGAAGACAAAGAATATCAAAAAAGAAAAGCTCAACGGAAATAGCTTTCTTGATTTAGACTGAAAAACTAGGTCTAGATTTAATTACAGCTAGTGTTGCAATGGAAACCACAATTGAGGTTCACCAATTTTATATCCCCAAAAGCAAAAACAACTGGGATAAAAAACAGAAGGCCAGTAATAGAGCACTTTGCTTTAATTTTGTTTTTTGGTGGTGTGGTGTTTTTTTTTTTGTCTTTTAAGGAGTATCAACTAAAGCAGGAACACTTACATGTCCATCAAAATTAACACTGGTTTGTATTTACTAGCTGCAAATTTAAATCACAAACAATTTTTAAGGGGATATAGCTATGGAAATAAAAGGCCATAGAATTAATTTTTAAGGGCAGAATTTACTACCCTTGTTAAAGATTTAATCAGAATAAAGAAGAGTATTTAAGAAAAGCCTTCTTTTCCCGTATTTTGTTTGTTTGTTTGTTTTAATAGATGTCAGTTACTTGTTAAGCTTAATTGGGAAGTTTACTAGGGCTTTGCTTGAGGTGCTATTTTAGTGTATCTAAGTGATTCCGTTTTGTTTGAGTTTTGTTGGTTTTGTTTCTGTATGAATGTTAACAGGCAGATTAGGCCATTTGCTTTTTCTATAGTGACTTAGCCACTAGTATAAAGATTTCCAGTAATAAAATGGAACTGAAGTTAGTTGTCAGTAGACGGCAATTGTGTAGCCGGTCCCTAACACTGAGGACAAGTGTTGTGGAGAATCGGTTTCAAGCCGGGGCAGTTCCAGATCAATCTTTAATTAATCTAGAGGTGTTTTTTTTCCCCAGTCACTTAAAACTTCTGCATTTAAGTAGGTTGAAACAAGCAATTACGTTTTACTGCCTGTTTACTTTCCCCTACAGTGTGAACCTGTACTTCTTAACCTTGCATTCATATAGAGCTGGCTTTTGTGGATCTTTTAAAGCCTGAGGCGATGCGACCCCCTCTAGTTGGGAGATTTTAGAAACAGAAAGAAGCGTCTCAGGTTTCACTAAAGGAGCTGTTTTCCTTAGGGAAGAGATAAGCTGCTGTCAGCTTTTAGCAGAATATGACTTCTAATGTGTGCTATGGATTTTTTAAGAAAGCTTACTTCTTAGGTTATTCTTTATGATTTTATTAAAGTCCTGAAAGTTACGACTGTAGGTTCTGTGGTTTCTGAGAAAGTTTTGCAGTGGATTAATATTTGCTTCTTGAAAAATTTTGTTCAAATCACTACCAGTGGCAGTGAAGCCAGTACAAGTTTGTCTGTATCCAAGCCAGTTTCATCCAGAAGAACTGTTGGCTATTGGTAGACTTCATTTAGATTCAGAGTAAGAAGTATCACTGGTTACAAGCCTGAGCAATCAAAAAAAAAAAAAAAAAATTGTTCTGGGTTGCAAGAATTCCCAGCTAGAGACCTGTATTTAGACATGCTACCACCTGAACTACGGCCAGTGGAAGCTACTAATGTTCATTAGTTAATGAAAATCAAATCATTTTTGTTGAATTCTGAAAGAGAGGATGACATTTCAGCACAGTCTGCACGCACTTGAAAAAGCCTTTCATTTTTCTGTTGTTGTATAAAGGAAAGAAAAAGTTTTCCTTGGCAGTCATATAAAATTAAGAATTCATTATTTTTAAGCACATCAGGCCTGTGTGACCCTTAAGTGGCAGTATAGTTTGGTTCTTTCACATTAGCCTATTTCTGAGCTTTTTCAACTTCACGGATTTTTTGCAAACCCCAGCTAGGCCCCACTTCTTCCAGAGTGGAGGGCTTCTTAAGATGACAGTGAAAGATCTCGGTTTTGAACACAGTGACACAGTAGTTTGTTTCTCGTTAAACTGGCTAGTCAGGGTTTGTTAGAAGCAGATTTAGCAGGGAAAGTGTTCAAACATAGTTCTGTTGTGGAGAGAAAAGGCGGCAGCGAAGTTGTCCTCACAAGTGCTGGTGGAAGGCTGAGAGATCTCCACAGTGCTTCCGACTTCTGCTGGTCCAGTCCGTGACCGCGGAGGCATTCACTGAACCGCGTGCGTTTTCCTCCAGTCTAGCTCTTTGGGAAACTTCTCACAACAAACCTTCACATCTTGTTTGAGAGTTATCTCCTAGGTTTTGTGTGTCTGTGTGTCCCAAAAGCTGCGCAGACAGGTTTCTTTGAATTTTCCTTTCTCCAGCACTTGAAGTTCTGACGGCCTCAACCGCTGTGCTGTTGTACTGAGGTACGGCTTCTTGCTGGTCAGGGAAACTGCAGATGTGAGCAGACTTGAAACAGGTTTCGAATGACTACATCTCCCCTGCAAACACCTTCCCGTTGACAGTGGGAATGAAGTTGTGTAGCATTTTAGTAATTTATTTCATGATACCCAGTCTGGAGGTTTTTCCTCAAGAACTGACAGGCAGTTTCTCCCTCAGATGAAGATTAAAGGTGGCACAGAGGTTCGGATTTATCTACTGATGGCGCATTTTTATGAAACATGAACCAGAAGGCTAATGCCATTTCTTCTTATCTTGATTCTATCCACGCAAGTGGCCCATGAAATTAGTAAAAATAAGGGGGGAGAGGGACTCTTGAGGGGCAGGAGTAAATCTGTTCTTGGTTTTGCTTCAAGGCAGTCGATGGTGATTGGGTTACAAGTGGTTCTGTTGGTCTAGACAAGCAAGTGACAGGAAATAACTTTGAGAAAATGTTTTTGTATCCCCAAAGCATTATCTTCAAGGAGCACAGTTAGTAATGCTGTTGTGAAAAGAAACCTCCATTTGGACAGACAGCTTGATGCAGGCAAAGCTGCTAATTTGTTTTCAGCTTCAAGGAGATTTAGAGTCTTTGCATCCTTGGCAGTAACACACAATGTAATTGTTTCCCTTCCCCTTAATCTTCAGTCTAGCTGCATTGGCTTAGTGCAGCTAGGAAGGGCTGGAATGTTGACTGAATTAGCTGCACTGGATAGCTTCTCCTAACAGGCGAGGAGAAGTTACTCCAGGACTCTTCTGACTTTCTAGTATGTGAGAAGAACACTCACTGTTCTTTTCATGATTACATCTAGTCGCAGAAACCCTTTTGCACAGAAAGGAGAATAAATTGTTGGGTATGAAAAGGAGGTGACAGAATTAATGTTCTTACGCTGGCAACGTTACTCAGTTATTAGGGTCTCTCTGTAAATAACAGCTTTGCTTTCATCTATTTTCTGCCTCTTTCTTCCACAAAAGTAATTTTGTAACCTTACAATTTTTAAATACTTTAAAAAACCTAACTGTGCACCGGGAGATTTGTTTGCATTCCTATTACTCAGTTTGGCAATGTTTGTGGGCAGCAGCTGCTTACACTTTTGGAATATGTGCCATTAACATACCACTGGTATAAACCTAGCTCAATTCACCAAAAATACAATCTTCAGAGAAGGAATATAGCATATCATTGAGCAATTAAATTATTTAGTCAATCCAGTGGTTAAGCTTGGGTCAGCTTTGAAGGGTAAATTTCATTGCTGGGTTGCATTCTTGGCTATGAATGAATGCATGAATAATCTTCCTTTGAACCTTAAGATGCACAATAGACACAATAACTCTTGAGTTGAACTCTTGAGAGTGGGCTGATTTATGGGCAGCTGTTGAAACTGCTCCTAGTCAAATTATTTTTTCATCTGTGAAGTAGAAACCTGTAGTATACTAATCACTGTATACCACTGCAATGGTAGACAGACAAAAGCTGTGGAAGTCTTTACTATGGGTTTCTAATTTATAGATTAAGAGAAAAAGTAATGATTTTGACATGGTACTGCCATAAACCGAGAATCACTTGTCAGGGCTCCAGCAGACAAATAGCTGAAGGCGTTATTGACCTCAACTACTCAGCTGGTTGATCTGTGTAAGTTACCTCTCATTTAGCAGAGGCAACAGCAGAGATTGTGTGTACTCCCCAGTGCCAGCAAGTTCACAAACCTGCGTAAGCCAGCGCTAGTTTCATTTACATTAATGCTGTGATTGCAGGTGACCAAGGATCTGACACACATTTGTTTCTACCCTCCCTGCTCCAAGGGCTGTAGCCTCAAGCAAAGGGCTGGGGCAGATGTACAGGAGGGGGTAGTGTCACCACCCACTCTATCAAGATTTGGCCACGTTTATCTGCTGGAAGGCTTAGTTTGCTAGAAGGATCAAGAGAGGTCTGTTTAGTGATCAGCAATAGTGGCTTGGCACAGTGCCTTTTCAATGCTGGGGGAGGAGGAAACTGTTCTTGTCTCAATATCCATTTCTGAGCTATTGTGTCTATATTGCACAGTGCTAGGAAGTTTACTGTTTGTCATAAGGCATTCTGCATTATTAAAATTGTGTCATGGCCGTTGCTTTTTAGGGACTTCTTCTGAGAATTAGTTGCAGAAGGAGCAATTTGATTTTATTTTCTTTCAGTTAACAGGCCAAGCAGATGGGAAAGCAGACCTGGAGTAGTTTTGCTGGCTGGCTGCCACGATTCTGTAAATTTTGATTTGTGTGGATATGTAACAGTTTTATTTTTCCCTTTTTGGAAATGTATGCCTGTAAGTCTTTCAGAAATTAATCGTTGGTTTCCTGTGAAATGTGCACTTGTAAAACAAATGTTGTAGCAATGTGCCATGCAGACCCTGTGTTGTGTCAATTAGGAAGTGTGACATCAGCAAACTCCATAGGCTGTCAAAGGCTAAAGCACTTTTCAAAGCATCTTTCCTTCTCCAGCTCTCCAGAGAAAGGATTAAAAAATGACAGAAATTTGAACGGCAGTTCAGTACAGTTTTATTGTTTGCCTTTGCCACTCAAAAGGCACAGGGTTCGTAATTCTACCCAAATGAGATTTTTAATGCCATTTGACCTTGCACTGTTTTGTATTTGAAATTAACAAGGCATTCAAATTTGCAAAATCTGTGTTAACAACTAAGTGTGAGTTGATCAAAACTTGGAAATCTTAAATTTAACATTCCAAAGGGGGAAAGATGAAAAATGCAGCTCATGTTTCACCCTTGGTCTGTCTCCCCTTCACTTCTTGCTATTCCCTGCACCTCCACACCAGAATGACCTGCAAGAAGAGTTACTTAAGCATTTATTAACTGTGGTATTGATGATGACATCGTCACTAATTACACGCCAAGAGAGCTACATTTAACAGTAAAAAATGCTAGGGATTTAAGCACATGACTGACAGCCTGGGTCATAGTCATTTTTTGTAGCTTTTTCCCTGGAAATTTGAAGAACTCAGATTCTCGCTGTTCAGCATTTGAATCTTTCAAGATCAAAAGGCCTTTCCTTCAAAGAGTTTCATGTTGTTATTTAAATGGTAATAGGCTCTATCCTCAGTTTGACTGTGAGCATTTTAACTTTAGTAGGTTTGGGATTTTCATTATTTTCAGTTCTGTGCTTCTAATGGAGGAGGTGATTTGGGGAATGACAAAGATTAATTGCAAATTTGAAAGCTAGTTACTAGTGACAAGAGTTGATAACTTTTGGGAAGGCACATACGCTATTTGAGCAACATGTGTTCTATAATGAATGGTTTTGCTGCTATAATAATCTGTCTCTTCTTTTCTGGTGACTTTTACATCTGGAGTAGTTCCTCACTGACAGGTGAATGTTTCTGTATAGTGTGGACTGTGAAGTAGACATTAATTATGGGATTTGTTAAACTGTTTGCCTGCAAACTTTTGGTTCAATACAGTACTCTCTGGAGAGAAGGTCGTGGCCACAAAACTCTGATCTCCAGGGTGGCAGTGCTTGAAGAGTGGTAATCTTTGGTGAATGCTTTGTACTGTGATTTTCAATACTTTCTGGTGTAGAAAAACTTACGGTCCTGTGAGGTTTTTAGGGGACAGAACCAACATTTTGCTTTAACTCCTATTCAATCCTTGCTGAACTGGACTTCAGTTCCTCTCTTTTAAAGTCTATTACCTTCAGCTGTCAGTGTGATGAAGAAACATGGAAACTGCTATCCTTGTTATTCAGGAAAAGCTAAAATACATTCACAAAGAAATGTATTGCTATATGATATTGCTGTCATTGGAGTAAGGAAACTGCTGTTGAAGAGCATTGAAGAGCATAATGAGACATGATTGTATTTCCTGTGCTTAGTGACTTGGTTTTCATTCTACTGGGGAGAGGGGGAAGGAAAAAAAAACCCACAAAGGATCCTTAGGACCGCTACAGTGGCTAAGCTGTATTCAGGATTAGAATGTCTTCATGCTAAACATTAAATAAGAACCTGCAGGCCTGGGTCAGAGAAACAAACAGATGAATGTGGCAGTTTTCAAAATGCAGCAATTCAATTTATATGTGTTAGGGAAAGAGGCATCTGAGGAGTCTACAGAGGGGTCTTTGTATTGGTGGTGTAGCACCAAGGACTGCATTAAGAACCTCTAGTGTTTTCTAATAATGTTAGAGGTATCTTCCCATTCACGTGTTCTTTTTCTACCGGCTTTAGACCACCCAACATCACATCTAACCTGCAGCCTTTTTTATCCTGCAGTCTCTTTCTTCCCCTCCCCCAAACGTATGGTGCATGTGTATTCATGTTTTTGCTTTCTGTTCACGGAGGTATCCAGCTGGGAAAATACAGTGTGTACAATACTCTCTGCCTTCAACTGACATTTCTTATAAATTGCAACAGAAACACTGCTATCAGCAGCTTAATAGCAGGTAGAATACGGCTCTACATATCAAGTCTCAGCAGGACACAGAAACTATGGTTACCAAATTTCCAAAGAGAAAGGGTTGGGAGGGCAAGTTTTTATATGAGAATACTGGCGAGGGGGAGTGAGAAACATTTAAAATGGATTCATTGAAAGCTGCCTTTTTGAAAAAAAGGCTTATAGGGGCTGACTCAGTGGCTTCAGCATTCACTTTTTGCTGAATTGTTGTTTTAGAAGACCTCACAGGAGGTTTCTATTATAAGCAGTGCAAAAAAATCAGTGCAATAGTCTTTCCTCTTTGGTCCTTAAAAAAACCTACCCTCCACACCCATTCCTTGAAATACTTTTTGAAAAATATGTAATACTTAACTGCTGCTGTAGTATAAAGTGTTTATGACAGAAAGTCCAGGTCAGCCACAGTGCATTTATGCAGGAAATACAGGTTTGGTGGAAATAGACTAGTAAATAGCATTATGTTCCTAATCACAGGATTTAGTAAGTTTCCATTTTGCCCCCAGCTCTCTTTAAACCCAAGTCTTGACTGAAGAAGGTCAGCATAGGTTAGAAAATAACCTCACAGCATAGGTTAGAACATGTATCACAATACTGAAATAAATTAATTGATTTAGAATTGATGGTTTGTTTGTTTTTTGGGTTTTATTGTTGGTTGGTTTGGGGAGGGTATTAAGTCAGATGAGATCTTGTTTATCACAGATTGGTCTGTTCTTTGTGAACATGGCAGAAAGGACAGGAAATAATGATCTTAAATTGTGGCAAGAGAGATTCAAGTGAGGCATTAGAAAAGCATTTCCAACAGCAAGGATAATGAAGCTGTGGAGTAGGTTGTCTAGCAGCTTGTGGAGTCTTCCGTTAGAGGAAGATCTATGCAAACATCTTTCAGGATAGATGCTGATACTGCTTCAGAAGCAGGAGGGGTGGACTGGGCAACTTCTTGAGGTCCTCTCAGCTTTACAGTTCAGTGTTTCTAAGAGCAGAATAGTTCATAATTGATTTGGTTGCTTTTTCACTTCTCACACGGGGATGTCCTAGGAAATTAGGACACAGTGTGTCACCTTTATTTTTTTTAGATTTAAAATTAGTTGAAAAGCATTAGTGAAATATTTAAAAAAGGCAGTAAAAAGGAAATTGTGCTGCCTAAACCACGGCTATATATAAATTATAGCAGACAGCTATTAATCAAGGGCTCATGGGAACCAAATATGGAACAGAGAACAACTCTCTTATGGACAGCCTAGTAATGAAGAGACCAACTGTTGAATCTATATAGCTGGAGGAAAAAGGAGGAGAGTGTGCAGGTACTCTTTGCTGGAAAGTTACTCCTGTGCTTGGCTTAATACCAATACCTAGCTAGTAAATATCTCATAATTTTGAAGGTTGCTTCTCCAGTAACCTTTGCTTTACTGTAACATAATCTTTTAAAGCTGTCTTAAGAGGAATGAGGGAAGGCAGTGTTATGAACATAGTACAGCATATTGAGATCCAAGAATACCGTTGAGTCTGAGTGAGGCACATAAATAACACTAATCTTCCTTCTGTGAGGACAGCTGTTGGTTTCAGTTTGGAGAGTAATAAAAATACTGCTCTTCTCCTTCAGTTTTTCAAGCTATTTTCAATGGAATATTTTTCCAGTAGTAAATACGTATGAGCATTTTTGTTTGTTTCTTTGAGGGGTGTTGGTTGTATGCTGAGTTTTGCTGGGAGAGAATTAAAAAAAAGAAATCTTTTCAAGGTCTCAAAGATACGGCCAGGTGTATTTTATTTATGGCATCTATAAGACAATTGGCAGCCAAACGAAGAGACAGAATTTCACTCATAGTCTTTCCACTTTTCTCATTCTTTCCTCATTATTTGCTACCACCTATCAGTAATAGTATTTAAGATTTTCCTAGTTCTGTGTTATTTCCCCTATAGCTGACTTCCCTGTGACAAAGAGTAATAGTGAGTTTACCAACAATGTTCTCTTTGATTCATCATTCATTTGGGTTCTTTCTGCAGTCCTCCCTTGCACTCCTGAATTTTTATAAGATCTCATTTGAATTTCTCAGTTGGTCAGCCATATAGTTTTGTCAAAGAACAGCCTTTACCCATTTGATTATCTAACCATGAACCTTTTTGCCAGTGAGCAACCGGCTTGCAAATACATTACATTACAGAGGATGTTTTCTCATGGACAACAAGAGAAAACCCCACACTTCTCTAAAAGTATTTATGTAGATAGTTTACTAATCTCCCATTGAGAAGGCCTCAAAGAAAAGAGATTTTCAGCCAGTAACAACCTAACTTTTGATTGTGCCTGCTACATTCTCTAGACAGGACAGGTGAGATGGTAGAGTCAGAAAATAAGTTTAAAGCAGTTTTATCTAGACACAAATTTATCCTTTATTGTCTGCACTGGCTATCATTGTGAATATCTGAAATCCAGAGCAATTTGGAAGGTTCTGTATGCAGTGCCTTTGCTTTCAAAAATGAAGACCCAAACTGACTCAAATCTTTTCGGAAGCATTGTGCCTTGACTGCCAAGGGACTGCTAATTATGTAGGTGGGAAATCCTTTGGAGAGAAGAAATTATCTTTCTAGTCTCTGAATGTTTCTGATAGTCTCCTGTCAGGTAGAGCCTCCTATCCATGGATGTCTATAGGCTCCTTTTCAGCAATTCCCAAATGTACTAGAAGTGGATATATTTAACCCCTAAAGACAGACATATCAGAGGCAAAAATAGGTTTTAATTTTTCTAAAACAGTGGGTGTTAATCTGTGAAATTTAAAAGTACTTGAAATAAACTCAGTGGCTGCCATTTTGCATAGAATAATTTCTGAACTACCTTAAAGGCTAGCTACTGAAAGAATCACCTACAGTCGTGTGGTTTAAGGATGTTTTACTTCCACTTCCCAGTTTTTCCAGTTTACCAGATTTGCCTTTTGTCATTTGTCATCTGAAGTACTGAGTCATGTCTTTGCACTAATCTATAGGTGATTAAAGATAATACAAAATTTTCTTTTCAGAAAAAACAGAAACTTCTTGAAAGGAATGGTTGTTAAATTCATCACTATTTAGGAAATACAAATTGTTTCAGGAGTGTGCTTATACCTTCAGGATCCTATCAGTGTAAACAAAATGTCTATATTAATAGTGTTTATGAACTCTTTGGTCAAGTTTGCGTTTCTGATGGACCAAATGCAGATTTTGGTGTTCTCAGAAATAGTTCTCAGTCACTAAGCAGTTTTATCAAGAGAGGAAAAAAAGGCCTTTTCAGAGGAGAGAAGGAAAAAGTAAAATGAGTTTGCAAAACTTCAGGACTTAAGTGAAAATGGGTCTGTTGGGCAACAGGGAATCTTTGCCCAAGAGGTTTTTCCAAAGCGTCCCTTCAATTTTCAAAACCTTCAAATGAAAGGGTGAAGGTAGCAGCTTTCTACCAGCCTACCAATCATGTCAGCTGTAAAGAGACCACAAAAACCTGACAGTGGGTTTCCTTTGGTGTAGCTCTTCTGTATTCTCAAGCCTTCTTCCTTGGAATCTGATTCAGTTCACCAAGCAGCCTTTTTATCTGCCTATCCCCAAAAGGTTTCCTCCTAAAAAGAGGTTGTTTCTGATTGTGCATAGTGCATTGGACTTTGCAAACAAAAAGGCGGCTTCTCATAAGTAAGATGCTAACGGGATCTGGGCTGTCAGTAATATGGTGAAGGGAAAAAGACATAGCCGCTACAAATGTTTTCCATGGACAGTCATTAAAAACCTAGTTTACTTACTTTTTGAGTAGCGTGGTAGCTATTTTAGGTGATTGCAGATCTTTGTTAAGAAGAATATATCAGTTCCTGTTACTAAATCTGCAGTCCTCAAATCACCACTGGTGTTCTTTGTTTCAAAAGCAAGGTGTCCCCCTTCTGTGGAGTTTTCATAGGTCATTTTAACATTTCTTTCTCAAAATAACATTTGCAGAAGCTTTTCAGTCAGAATAGGAAAGGTCTTCCAGGAGAAAACATCCCCTTACCAATGGACAAAAGTCCTACTTTTGTTCAGTTCCTAAAAGAGGCAGAAGGACCTCCATGGTCTTGTGTCCCTTAACAGTTAAAACAAATGTACGGTCTTATCTTGATCTCTAGTACTCTTTTCTGTCTCTGTCACAGAGGAGGGTCCATGACAAAGAAACCCAGCCTCTGTAATCTAAGTAACTAGTTGACTAAAATACCCAAAGTTCATTGGTAGAACCTCTGAACAAAGTGAGACTGTGAAGAAAAGGTGCCACAGCCTCGGCTGCCTTCTGAGTGAGAAGAGAGGCTTCTGCAAAAGAATTGAGAAAGGCAGCCAACTGTCATTCTTTTCACACCTTCCTGAAGTGTTACAAACTTCTTGTTGTGGCATCTGTTGTTACTGCATTCGGTCGTCTACTGCTCAGAGATGTGGTCCATCACAGGAACCCATGGGTGGAGACATAAGGAGGTCTGACCTTTTCCCCGCTGGCACCCTTTCTTTATCAGTGCTGCCTTCTTTTCCTGATGAAATGCCCCCGATTCTGTGTGATTCTACTCCATTCTTCCCACTAAGCGGCCTTTATCTTCTGGTGAATACTGCACAGAAAGTATAAGGGAGAGAAAAATACAGTATTGTTTTTGCTAATTACTTTTGTGGTTTCAGATGGTCATCTTCAGGCGATCTTGTGTCCTGAAACACAAAGACTCCTCTTCATAAGGCAGGTAGGTGAGTTAAAAGGTGATAACAACTATACAAATAGCATGGGGGACCAAGAGCAAGGGAGCAGTCTTTCCATGCAGTTGTCTCCCACCCTACAGGAGGGTGAATATCCACCCCAGTGAACCCCCACAATCTCTAGGTCTATAACAAAAAATGCATTGGCTAAATGGAACTGCATTCACACGTTAGGACTGAGGGAGCTAGATTTTATATGGGTTTGATATATCATGCTGGTATTTCACAAAAGGGGAGGTCCACATGAGGTGTGTAGATTATTCCATGTAGTATAATGATGGCATCATTTCACTTGCTTCCTTCCTGAGAGAAACCATTAGCCGTAGTGGATTAGCTGCTGTCTGAGTGGAAGTTGTTCTGATGAAGATGATCATGTAAAGAGTGAGCTGTAGTTTTATATTAGGAGAGAGGTCAGGAAATGAATGTGTCGGAGGATTTGAAGACAGAGAACAAAACAATCCCAGAAGCCTTGCTTTTGTGGCCTGTCAGAAGCAGCTTTCTTCATGTGGTCAGAGAGAATGTAAATTACAATAAAACATGCAGTGAAGAGTTGTACTTAATCTGACTAAATATTACGCATAAAGTCTTTATCAGTCTTTTCTGCTGCTGCTGTTGCAGGCACATATTTTCAGACATTCAGTATATTTCCTCCTCCCTCCCTTTTGCTTCTATTCAGGGGTTGCAGAATTTAAATTAGCTGACATTTTCAGTATCATAAATAGAGGACTAAGGGTTATACTAGTATGATGTGGTGACAGTTACCCTAGTTCAGACATGCCATTTCTTTCTTTGTTTTCCCTGTCAGTTACACTATATTACTAAGCACAATTCACAGTGTAGTGGCGATCGAGTTCACAAACACTGTCATCACAAAGATGGGAAATTAAAATGTTCCTTGCCAAACTTTATAAAGAAATTGCGGGTGAGGACTGGAAATCAGAATTAGGCTCTCAGGGCTTTTGGTCAGTGTATGGTCCCCTCTCCAGCACGAGTCTGTGTAACAGAATAAAGGGAAGAATTTTCCTCATTAACTCATGTGACAAGGAAGTGAAACAAACCACACAGCTTGTACTACAAAGTTTTTATTGCTTCATAAATTTTATTGAGATAGAAATTAACCACTTTCCTCTGTGTTTTAAACAGAGTCAGTTTGTGTTTATTGACACAGGGGAAGCTCATCTGTGTTAAAGAATAGATCTGTTTTCTGTTAGAAAAAGCTGCACTTCAGAGATATTTTTAATACCATCATGTATTATCTTGACACACCATGCTTAAGAATCTGCGGTTTCGTTTTTTAATTTAACAACAACAGCTTTTCTACCTGATTGGTTTTGTGATAAGCGGGGAAGTATCAAGAAAGAGGTATTAAATTATAAGAAAACCACTGTGAGATACAGCAGATGTGCTGAAGTCAAGAAATGTTTTTATGCATTTCCAAAAACTTTTCAGCACTGCATCCACATTAGGGCTACTGCAATGTTTACTGAAGCATTTGAACGATGTTTTCCTGCTTATTTATGGAGGAACATAAGCATGGGTATGTTACATTGTGGCAAACAAATTCAGGACTGTCTTTCATTTAAGCTGTATTATTCATTATGAATTTTAAGCTGCCCGAAAACATATGGAACTTATACAGCTTTATTTGGGTACTTCAATACAGACAGGTCTGTATTTGGAACAGAAGCTTAATGAGCTGTGACTATCTGAAAAATGTAAATGTATAGGCAGAGCCCTTGAAACGTCACCCATCTTTTTCTTCTCTATTTTTACAATAATGATTCTACAAGATGGGATTTGCATCTCTGAGCAATGAGTTAAATACTTCCAAATCTCCTTGAAATCAATTTCATGTGATCACGCATGCAGATTGAAAACCATGACTTTGAGATTTACGTTCTGTGAATAAAATTTACGTTCCCTGAAAAGCAAAGAAGGCTGTCATTTCATGCTTCCTAACCTTCATTGTCTATTTCCCTTTGGTATACACAAGCCCAGCGCGCCTGCGCGCAATCTAGAGGAACAGCTTTCTGCTTTGTCGATTTTGTTTTACAAAAGTCCTGTTTGCTTTACTGCCTTTATCTATTACATCTGTAAAATTTATTTAAGCAATGACAAATTTCTCTTCTGGGCCTGGAGTCTAAAAGAGTAACTACTGTCAGGCTATTGGTAAAAGATTTGTTGGATATGACTGTTCATTAAATTGCAAGGATCTGTGGGTGAGGCTAGCTGTCTGAAGCTGCTGTGAGTAGGTGGGTTATGGGCTGAACTTAGTGAACATACATCATCAGAGAGACAGATGTGCTTCAGCAGCCTCTTGTTTTGTTCAACTAAAATGGGTGTTGATTTTAGAAAGCTCAGCAAAATCACTGTCGTTTTTCTAAATCAGATATCATTCATCCTACAGAGCACACATGAAAAACAGCATTTAGGTTAAATATAGCAGCATTACTTCTCAGCTGCATAAGTTGACAAGAATAGCATTACATTTATTTCCCTTTAAAAAAGTGCTCAAGCTGATTGCAGTGCCTGTGAGTGAGGGCTAACTGACAGCACTGTAAACAGGAATCCTTGTACACTGCAAGTGTACAGTCCAGGGTGCTGCAGTGCTTACCTTTTCACACTGCTTTGCCAGGTTTTCTCAGCCATGTTTTATGTCCCTGTAGGTACAAGAAATTTAATGTTGCACGCATTGTCACTATTTTTAAGAAAGCAAATAAGAGAATATTTGTCAGGATAAAAACCTGAGTTACTGTGACTGTTTGATCCACACTAGCTACATAAATAAATAGAAAGGCTTGCTGTATTTTTAATTTTTATGATGCTACTGCAGCACTACCAGTGCTTACTGCTCTGTTTATTCAGGTGTCCACCTAAATAACTGTGAAACTTCATCTTCAGCAGAATCTGAAAACAAGCTATTTGATGGACTACAAATTATGAGTTCTTCTCATTCTTCAGGGCGTAAATATGCTTTCAGCTGAAAGCCAGGGAGGGAGGGGAATTCTTCCTTTGAAACAAGCTTTTAGTCTGCACTTCATCTCCTCTGGTTTTGTATGAAAAGCCACACTGGACTAAATGACAGCTGAAAAGGCAAGCTGCTGTATCAGGGGATTTAGCAGAAGGAAGCTGCTGTTCTTTCAGCCAGCACCTTCCCAGAAAGCTCACTGAATCTCTTACCCGTTCAGTCCAATTGTGAAGTCAGTGCACTAACAAATATGCACATGAAACAGTTTAATTGAAAGTACCTCTCCCTGTCTTAGTACTGATATCCGGGTTTAACAACGTAAATAAATACTCACTTATGGATATCAATTTCTATTCTGTAATTTAAAGTGAGATTATCCTTTCCTAAAAGCTGCTGTTCAATGGCAGAATCATCTAAAGCTACAGCTAAGTTAATTAAAAAAAAGAAAAAAGAGCCACTCTCTTCCTTCTGTTTCTTCAATATCCAGCAAAACTGATCTCTGGAGTTACTGCAGTTGGTTTCTGCTAGTTGATCACAAGTTCCATTCCTATCAAAATGAGTCCTGCTTTCCTATTTTTTTTTCCAGTTTTAACTTTGATAAATAGGAAAAAAGACACAGAAGACTTTGCCAACTGTAAAATCTAGTCATGTTACATACACAATGTTGAAATTCTTACACAAAAAAAGGGTTTCTGCACGTTTGGTGACAGCACATTCTGACTCTGTAAATGACCTGTTGGTGGTGTAAGATTTATGCATGCAACTGAAGTGATACACAGTTGTTTAAAAATAATAGTAATAATTAAGGTTGAATGTTTTCAAAGACAAGTCAGTATTCTTCCGTGTCAGACTTAAATGCTCTTCAGACCTCAGGAGAATGCTAGGGAAAAATAATGACATCATCATTAGTTTTGAAAGTGTTTTTCCATTTTGAGCACAATGTGATATTGATCTTGAAATACTATAGAGTGACTAAAGAAGAACATACCCGTTTGTCCACGGCTAGCATAGCACAATTCCACAAGGGATATTTTTAATCAAATCTGTTTTGGTCACTGGTTTTCTAATACACAAGTTACGTTACGGACATACCAACATTTGCATGACAGTTCTGCGTGACTGAAAGGTTATCCTTCTTGGTGTGTGTAAAATCATCTTAGGAAATCTTTCTTAGTATGCAAAGACGATGAGACTAGCTGTTTGAATGTTACACCTTTCTTTCACACAAGTGTGTGTCTAAGGGCTGATCTTTGTTACTGATGATTATTAGCAATTAGGAATGTGTTACTTTCAGGGAAAAGGCTTTTGGGCCATTATTGCTCATAATAGCCTTTCTTTCTCATTGAAGCCTTGGACTTGCCCTAACTTCATCAGAGCAGAGGAAAAAAGAATAATGTGAACAATAGGAGCCATGGAGTTTGACTTAGGCCTAATGTGAGGAGGCTGTAAAAGCTGTCAGGGAGCTTGATTGATTGGCTCTCGGGCTGCAGCCATCAGTGCAAAGCAATAATGTTCCTGCCTCTTGTGAGAGGGCTGGATGTGCCACCTGGGGTCAGAGCTTATCAGCCTCAGGGGCCAACATTTCAGATGAGGCCAAAGTGCAGTCAATAATTTATACAGAAATTTGTGTGTAGATTCTGGAGTAAAGCAAGCTTTATCTTGATACTGTTTGTTTGACCAAGGGAAGAATTAAGCCCTG
Source organism: Gavia stellata (assembly GCF_030936135.1). Lineage (NCBI taxonomy): Eukaryota > Metazoa > Chordata > Aves > Gaviiformes > Gaviidae > Gavia > Gavia stellata. The sequence goes on from NC_082637.1 coordinate 67,867,367, forward strand.
TCTGAAAGTCCACCCTCTTTTTTTCTTTTAGTGACATGGGAAAATAGTCTCCTAATACTGAAATATGTGTTTCTGTCATCATGTTGGTTGTACTTCAATGAGGGAGGGCATTCCTATGATGATACTTTGGGGGATGTTTCATTGCCAAAAGGAATGCAGAGATTTTTAACTGATTATATTAGGATTCCTAGAACCCTAAGATTTTACTTACGTTTTATGCAACACTGGTCTGTCCTCAGTGGCTAAACAGTTTTGTTTCTAAAACTATGAGGGTCAAAGGTTGATCAGCTCTAGTGCATGAAGAAGCCAAGAGAAGCTGTAGTAGTGGCATAGATCACAACAGATCAGGGAAAACTAGCCAGGCTCTTATTAATAAGTGGAGAAATTGGGACAGCCTGCACAAAGGACACTTACAGGAAAATTGTCCAGCTGGTCGCTGGTAAGAGAAGAGAAGCCTAGCAGAAAGTGTACTGATCGCTAGTGTGAAATCAGTTTGCTGGTAGCTTGCCTTTGCATTGCATCAGTATTGACAAACAGCTGGAATAAGCCAACTGGTTAACTAGATGTTTTACTAGTTTACCCACTTGGGAGGTAATTTAAAACAGGAAAGAAAATCACGGTGAACTGCTCTGCAGAACTCTGACACCTGTTGAAGTTGGTTAGTTGATAAGTAGCTCACTTTTGTTCTGTCCCAGCAAAATGACTACTTTGCCTCAGTAGATGCTAACAAAAGCCCTTTTACATTTCTTCTGCTCAAGGAGAACACTATTAGTCATAGTTTATTAGGCTTGTTTACAAAACAGAACTGGCATCTTAAGTGTTACTGAAATACTTGTAACTGTTCTGGGCACCTTTTTCCCCACTAAAATACAAGAATTTTGTAATAGGAAGGACAGCACTGCCTACTATTTTTTAAGGAAAGGAACTAGTTTGTGGGACAAGAGCTGTAAATATTATGTAGCATTTAGCCTTGACTGCATAATATTTGTTTTGTGGTTTTCAAATCTTGAAGGTGGAGTTTCAAGCATAGCTTTGGTTTTGATCTGTTAACTAAAGCAATAAAAGACCTTACAATAAGGTTACTCCAAATCCCATACTGAAGCAATTGTATAGGAAGAAGAGCCTGAGATGTGTAAGGTTCTTGATCTGCTTTTCCTAGACAGAGAAAAAAGTGGAATGGTGGGCCTCACCATACTATACTTAATTGATTCCTTTTCAGTGCATGGATGGGAAAGAGGCAGAAGAGACAGAACTCCTTATTTACAGTTGCAGTTTTCATGGGACTCTAATGTACATCCCGTGCTTAACTATACACTGCTTTTAGCTTTATGTATTTTACTGTGAAGTTTCATGGTGGGGTATTACTATATTAAGATCTTAATAGTTTACGTCCACAAACATAAAACATGTGCCCCTCCAAGTCCCACAAACTGAATGAAAGAAGAAGAGGTGCTTGTCTCCTGTTAGCTGTAGTAAGAAATCCTGAGGGAGTTCTGCAAAAGAAATCCTGAATGTTTTTTATCCCTCCCCTTTGTCTTGGATGTGTCTGTCTCAGGTGTTTTCCCAGGCTCAGTCTTCATGAAGTAAGTGAAGCTTAATGCAGAGAGAGAGAGAGAGATGTAAAGTGCAGTTCAGCAGATTTCTGTGTTTTCAGCCACTGCTTTAAATTGCTATTTTAAATTCCAGTGAGTGGAATAATAGAGAAGTTATCATGTCTAGTAACTGCCGTTGGCCTTCGTAAAGAATGGCTTGTTAGGAGGCTTTATGATTTACTGAGGCCACAGCTGGCTGCCAGCAGAGCTACAGGAATGTGTTCTCTCTTGGGCCTGGTAGCTAGAGATGAAAAGGATCCAAAGCTGGCACAAAAGCAAATAAATGCTTTGACTTTAAATAAAGCATCATAATTTATAAGAGGCTCTGCTTCTCAATCCCAATGAGGTACACGGATCAGCAGCAGCTCTTTGAGGTTGAGCAGAATTGTCTGCCTGGCTCGACTGCAATTCTGGTATCTGCAGTCTACAGATTTGGAAGCATTTTCATGGTTTGGGCTTGGAATTGTTTCTTTATCCATGCTGTTTCTTTTCCACAAATTCTCTCTCTTCTGTCTTCCTTTCCTTTACGTTTCATTAGCTGCTCTACTGTTTGATAAATAATTGTACCACTGTTTGCACCTGGCAGCTCTTTATCGTGATGTAGAGTACTGGGGAACTAATCACCAAAGACACCTGAAGGTTTATAGGTGCATTTTGTCATCTGTTGCTTGGTTTTTACTCTCCAAGTGAATTGTTCCTACAGTAGCAGAGTTCAGAGCTGGGACACAAAATTCTACTGAGATGTCCTAATACTCACCTTAGGAAGAAAAATAAAGACATATGAGCTCCTTAAGAGGTTCTTTTTTTAAATAGATACATACACACATGCATACACACATAAATTTATACCAGCTTCCCTATTTCTGCAGCTGTTTCTCAACAGTTTGCTGATATAAACGGTATTTCTGTGGACTGGTGTCTGAGATGAAGAACAGAAATGAGGCAGAAAATTATTAGAGGAACTCCTGAATGCTTGTCAGAGTGTGAAAAAATGGTTTTGGTTTTCCCTTTCTGGTCTTACTTCTCATATTTAAAAAATAGTGCTTTTCCCTACACTCCTGTCTTGTTTTGCTTTGCTATTTACTTGCTTTTAAGGGTGAAAGAGTTTGGGAGAGAAATAACTAGCTGAAGAGATCCTGTAATTAATATAAACTGCAGGAAGTGAGTGTGACAGATGAGCTGAAAAGCCCTATGTTCTGTTGCTTATCTCAAGTGACACATGGTCCTAGAGTACAAGCAAAGGCAGTGGATTGTGGGACTTCTTTTTCTTTTGCTCTGGTAGAAGGCAGAAAAGTGTCCGTGTGTTCCACAGGGCAGCAATATAGGAGCTGAAATAACACTCCTTGAGAAGCGAGTGGAAAATTCAGGGGATTACAGAACATCATTTCCTTCTTCTAAAATTAAGACTATGTGACATTTTTCAGTGTCAGGCTATGTGAATCACAGTTATGATTACTAAAGTGAAAGAGAAAAAAGTCTGCTAGAAACAAAATACTTCATTTCTGAAACAGATTTGGTTTTCTTCAGAACACACAGATGTTAAATGATTTTCAACTTGCATTTTTAGTGTCAGCTGAAATAAAGTAAGACTGCAGTATTATTCTCAAGCTTCAGTAGAATAGTGAAGTGGTTCACTTACTCTGGCCAAAAAGAAGATAAGGTTCATACAAGAACAAATCTTTAGTTGTACTCCAGAGGTCAGAAACCTATGGTTAGTTTATAATAACATTAATTGCACATTTTCCTGTAAACACTGCAAATATGTGCCTGACATTCAAGAGGTGTAACAGCAATTTACCCAAAAAGGTTTCCTAGTCCTGCCAAAATCTAATCACTTTGCTATAAATCTGACAGGAGAAAATTATGTTGGTTGCTGTGGCTTCAGAGTTTTCAAAATCACCATTCTAAGCAGCTTGCATTTTAGTTCAGCTGTTCAGTGGTGGATAAACCTACAAGCCATTTGGGACCCAATCTGATGTACTTTCAGGGGTATTACCCAGTTTTCACTGAGTCTTTTATTGCTCTTTTAATGAGTGTAAAATTTAGCCTTGTATTTGATTAGGACCATTTGTTTTCTTTCAGCTCTCCATTTGCGTTTAGATCTTGCTTACTGGTTATTTAGGCAGATAGGCAGACTGTCTTTAGAAGAAACATACACTGAAAAAATCGTAGTGGCATTGTTACTATCTCTGATAAGGGACATAAGCTCTTTGATTAGATGCTGCCCTGTTTTCCAGAGCCAACCTGCTTATAGCATTTCAGTCATAGCTTTGTTCAGAGGCACTACCATTTCAGCTCACCTTCAGCAACAAGTCTACCTAACGTGCTGTTTTGTTTTGTACTAAAACTGGAAAAGGATAGTGTTACCAGGGAGGCAAGAAAAAGAAAAGAAACTAGAGCTTCTTTTAGCTGACCATTCAACTGAATATTGACCAACTGTCTTCATGAGAAAGAAATAGATGGTGGTGAATAAGCTGGAGTCTAGTTTTCCAAGAAGCTCAATGATTTTCCCAAATCAATACAGCTCATCAGGCTTCAGAACAAAGGCTGTGGGAGACGTGACAGTGATGGAAGTGGCTGTGTATTCTTTTGTGTATTAAGCACATGGGCTCATGGGGAAACAGGCCTTCTTCAGTTATTTCAGTGTTTATTCTTCTTTATGCCCTGGGATAAGCCTCTAGATTAAGAAAATGTATTACAGTTACTATTAGGTGGGATGAAAAAGTTGTCTCCTTGATGGCCTACCTCCATGGCTTCAAGAGGTACTCCTCACTGTATAATTGCTGCTTCTTTTCTGAATGCAAATGGGAGTATGTAATGCAAGTCCAGGGAATATACGTTTTGTTTTTATGTCATTAAAGGTGTAACACAGCTTTTCCAAGCTAGGGTGGTGGTTGCTTCTCTAAATACATTGTACTGATGACTTCATAATGAAGAGGGAAAGAAAGGGCATGCCATTTGAACAAAGTATCCATGAAATTTAGGTTGACATTACTCAACTTCCTGGAAAACACATGGATATTAACAAAGTTTGTTACTCTGTTGAAGAAGCTGCTGTAGTTTATGTGGCTAGAGTAATGCCAACCTGCTTTAGCCACCAGCAGGGCAACACTAACTAAAATAGCAGGTTTTAGCCTCTCAGCCCTTTAACCTTTAAGCTTACTATGCTTTCATAAAGTACTAAATTAACACCACAGCTAAGTGTCTCGAAGGTTTATGACTGTTCCAGCAGTATTTCATTATGCTTCTTTTCTTTAATGCTATCCAATCTTCTCAGCTTCGTTGCTATACAGTATTTGTTCAGATAAAGTCCAGTGTCCAGGATGACTAATTGCAGATCTGTGCTCCAGATGGTTTGATTACAGGATGTGGTTAAAGTGACTTTTCAAACATTCAGCACAGCAGTAGGGCTCTTTAAAAAAGAAAAAAAAACAAAAAAACAAAAAAACCCCCACCAACAAAACCAAAAAACCCCATCAGTCTTGCATTTCCAGGCCACCTGACAGTCATTAGATTCTCAGGCTTGCTGATGTTGATGTCTGTTACATGTGCACCTGCTGTAGATGTAGTTGCTTTCTTGCGCCATGCTAGACAGAGAGTGTGATTAAAGTAGTAAATAAATTGTATGTCTACCAGATCAGTATTCAGTGTAGAAGACTTGACTTTATAGGTAGAATGTTTACTGTTAATTTTAGATTACTTTCTTGATGGAAGCAATCAGGGAGAAATAAGCTATTTGCATGGCAAGTCTAACACATTGTTTGGTGTTTTTTATGCCTGGATGAATTGCAGGTGTATATGTGGATCTGGGATTGATGATGATGTGGTGGATGTTGTGAGGCAAATGAGTTCTACTGCTCTTGCTAAACCAATGGCAACAAAAAAGCTTGAGATAATCCTAAGATTACAGATTTTCATCGTGCGGCTTTTTGCACTTCATGTATTTCAGTTACTGTTAGAACAGTGATGTCAAATAGATATATGCGGGCTTAAAAACTTAGCAGTGCCAGATGCAGAGTAAAATGTATTTAATCCATGGTGGCGGTGTACTCACTGATGACAGATATGCCGTGGTTTGGCTATCCCAGGCATGTCTGTATTATTTGTATTATTTGCATTATTACATATCTGTATTATTTGGCAAGGCTGGGACAAAAGGCAAACGGAATTTGGTTTGCAGACAAATTTGTGGGTTTACTGATCATAAAGATACAAGGAAATGCTTTTGCTGTAATGTTACGTCAAGAAATGATGTGACGCCTTCTCAATACTGAGAACTGCATCTCAACCTTGAAGAGCGGCTATGCCACAAGAATATTGCTACAAGAATTTGTCATATTAAACTTTTTAAGAGGTAATCTTATAAAAATTACTACAAAGCACAGTATACTTTGGTAGCTCTTCCTCTGGCATCAGCAAAAGTTGCCTTAAAATGATACTCAGAATAGTGAAGGCAGTAGGCAGAACTCTTAACCGAATGGGAATTTTGAGCAAGTAGGACTCCACTTATATTTAAACGTAAGTGACTTATGTGTCTTTTCAAACATACGTGACTTTTCGTGACTGAAAAGCAAAGACATTACTTCTAGTTTTGGAAGATCATTTAAATATTTTTCAACAGATCAGTTACAGAAGTGTTCAGAATGACTGTGCAGAAACGCTTTCTCCAGAATTTTGGAGATACTTTTGGCCAGATGCTCTGCTAAGAACAGAGGGAACAGCTCCTTTTAGAAAAATGAAGGCATACCCATTCACCCGTTCAGATAACTGGTCTTTTGAGTTTTCTGGGAAAATAATCAACTTGAACTAAAACAGAATTTTGTAGCAATTGCTGTGATCTGAACACAAAAGCAGTCTATGCTGTCAACAGTAAGTCAGGCTTTCCAGTCTGATTAATTGAGTAATGTCTACTTATATTGGAATTTGAATATGTTTCTTGTCTAAAGCCAGTATTTTCAAAAATTGGGGCCTGCATTTAACATATTAATGTGATAATTTGATTCCTAATCACATGATCTAATTTTCAAAGTTTTGAATATAAACCGTAAAAATTCTTGGCTTATGTTCATTGCAGAAAACAGAGTCAAGAAAACAAAAGTATTAATATCTGTTTTAGACTAGATCCTTCAGTCTTCCGTTCTTTAGATGAAAGAATATCTACAAGAGTGTATCCTGTTAGATTTGAGTAGATCGTTACAACTTCATGTGCCTGCTAGAAGTGCAGTGTCAAGGTAGTCAACATTAATGGTACCCTGGCTTGGTATTGAAAATGCATTGTGATTGTGATGTTTTTGCATCAGAATAGCACATCTGCATTTGTTAGGCTGACTTTAAAAGAGCATGGCTCTTTTTTTCAAACAGTGAACAACAAATTTAGGTAGTTCATTTCCAATTTGCGATGACACATTTAATTCTATAAATTTAGTTAATAGTAAATAGCCAATTTTAGTTCTGGTCTTTGTTATGCAGTCACTGACAAAAAGGAAGGGAGGGGAAAGGAAAGAAAACATATATTGCATCCACAGAACTCATAAAAAGTGCTTCTTTCTGTAGATTTTTGAAAATTATTTTATTACAAATCACTTTTGTGACATGTGACCTTTCATTCCATAATAAAATCCACATACAAATTGTCACAGTTACTTTGTACATTATATCTATCAGAACTGCTTATGTAAAATGGTTTTGTACTCCCTTAGGAATGTGTTAGTTTTTCCTATCTGTTGTTGGGTGATTTTTTGCCATAAACATTGTGGTTGTGAATGTGGCAAGTAAAGAAAAAAGCTCATAATGGTACACGCACTGTGAAGGAAAACACTAAAATACAGAATCTTTTCTTGCTTCTAGCAGGCTAATGAAATTCCCCTTGATGTTAAAGGAGGGACTTCTGTTGACAGTGATGGGCACTAGGTAGCATCTTGTGTGCACCTCTGCCGTACATTAAGGCTTTTGTGTATGATCCTGCCCTAGCTAATAATGGATTCCGGCAGAAAAGGTACTGGGTAGTGTAGGTGAACTGTAAAACCTCTAGGTAACATGACCCCATTTTCTTGTGTTAGACACCATTTTGTAATTCCTACACAATAACACATTCACCACTTACTGTGTCTGCTCCTTAGTGATAAAGAGTAGCATGGGTAGTAACTTTTGAAATTTTCATTTTCTTATTCTTGGCTGCTTTAATTTAGGATATTTGATACTGAAGACTGTGGAGGATATTGCTAATTTTAGATATACTGTAACTGTGAATAGTTACGTAGTTTGTAAATGGAATGCTAAACCAAATTAAATCAAGAAATTCACACCTTCATTTTGGGATGTTTTTCTCTATTACATCCAAATCTTGTGAACTCTGCTCTTGGTGAAAATCTTGAGTTGACACCCTTACTTGGTGGAAGAAACATTTGCATGTAGTCTAAATATATTCACTATTGTTTGATCCAACCTCACAAGAACAGGATTAGATATTTGGCCAGGTTTCCTGAATTGGAATCTTAAGAGTCCCGATATCCTCGGGTACACTGCATTACAAGCATCTGAATTTTTCTCCCATTCTTCAGTAATGCTTACTTTCAATAGTTTAGCCTCTTGGGCTTTTTTAAGGTGAAAATACATCTCTGTATTCAGACAGACCTGTGGGTTCTTCAGGCTGTCTTTGCATTTTCACTCTTGTTCAGGCAATGCTAAATAAATGGTCGTTACATGATGTGTCATCTCACATATAGTCTAATGTAATGGGAAGTCTCATTACAGGGACTTCTTGTGACTTGACATAGCCCCAGTGAGGTTTGATCTTGTACGTGATATTTTACTTACTTCATGAGATGGAAGGAGTGTGTGGAGAGCTATGCCCTAGCACACACATGCTCAAGAGGAGTTGGAACAACTTGGAGAAGGGTTAGTTCATCTATGACTGCATGCCCAGTGTACTCAGATGCAATCCGTGGAGGTGAACTGAAGACTGCTGTAGTACTGCTATTCGTGTACTGCCCCTGAGACAGTGCAGAGAAGTCCCAGCAGAGGTTCTTGTTTTGAGCTTGAACTCTGTGCAGGACAAGTATTTTGGATCAAAGAAAACTGTAATAGTACACCCTGACTGGGTGCAGCAGGAATAATCCTTTCTCTTCAGTAGCACATCCAGTACATAGTGTGGGTTACTTACCTTTCACATCTCGTTTGCATTTTCCAGTGCTTTACTCCAATAAGCCTCCAGTTGCATGTTTCCTTAGGGGTCAGTCCCACCTCCCATCTTACTTACACTCTTTTGACCCATTTCTATGATAATCTCAGAGGATTAAATGAGCTGCCTTCACTGCTGGTTCTGTGGAATCTTACCTGTGGCTGAGTAATGTGCTGTTCATTAGGGAAAGGAAACTTATTCCTTGCCACAGTTGTTCTAACGCAGCATAGAAATTAATCTTCCCTCCTACTTCCATACTGGGGCCTTTGCTAAGACTAACAAACTTAATGAGATGCTAAACGTAACTGACTTTAAAGGAGGAACCTACTTGTGTTTGAAGTATTGACTTTCTTACACTGGAAGGTCATTTGAATGTCTTCTAAGAATTACTGAAAAGTGTATTGATTTCCGGGGGTTTTATTATTATACGTACTCCATGCCTTCTACTTTGCCCTCTTTTCTATTAATAGGTAACAGACTATCCCTAGGTCTGTTATATAAATTAATAAATAAATAAAGCACAGGTAGAGATAGACAAGACTGTGCAAATATTGAGGAAGATGGAGACTTAGTAATACACCTTGATTAAAAAAACCCCCAAACCCCACAAAACCTAACAATTACATTTTAACTAAAGGATAAAGGTGAACGAGCTGGGGGAAAATGAATGGCGCAGTTAATTCTCCCCTAATACTCCGTGGGAAGTCAGAAAACCCTCCTTGCTTTGCACATTTAGGAGATTGGACAAACACTGGTAAGTGGACAGCAGGGAGCAATTGTGCTGCTGCAGGGAGATGGGCTGCGTGATAGAATTTAGCGATGGAAAATAGCCGTGATTTTCAGTGAGAGCATTATGGAGTCACAGCTGGGGAGGTATTAAGGTGGAAGGAAAGCACCAAGGTTACCAGAGGAACACCTTTTTAGTCTCTCTCTAGTGCATGAGTGGCAGATGGGAACATAGCTTGGAGTTGCCTGTTGCGGGAAACCCAATTTCCAGTGACAAATACTTCCTCCGCGGATCTACTGACGTGTTCTCCTCTTCACGTTTTTTGCCCCTGCGTTTCAGTAGGTGTAGCCCTTTCACGACATGGCGCGATTTCAGCACTGGAGGAAAACGACGGGGCATCTGCTATCCCAGAGCCCCACAGCCCGCCTCCTCTTCGGCGCCAGTGGCGGCGGCGCTATGGAAGGGCCTGCTCCCCTCCCGGACGGGGGACGGTTCCGGCGGAGCCCGGCGGGCCGCCCTCGGGCCCTCGGCCGCAAGAGCCGTTTCTCCGTCCGCTTGCCTTTGCCCGCCTAACACCCCACAGCCGCCGTCCGGGCCCGGCAGGCGGCAGAGGGCGGTTTCAGCGCTGCAGGGCGCGGGTGCCGTCGGCGAGGTGTGGCAGCCCTGGGCCGCGGAGCGAGGACCCCCTTCCCCCGCAGGGCTCGGCGCTCCGGGGCAGGTGGGCGACAGGCAGAGCCCCGCGCCGCGCCCGCCCGCAGAGCGCTGCACGCGCCTCCTCGCCTGGCCCCGGCCACCAACAGGCTGGCGGCGGCGGGAGCCGCACGGCTTGGGTGCGGCCAATCAGGAGCCGGAGCTGGCGGCGGGCGAGGGCCAATGGCGGCGGGGGCCGCGGCGCCCCGCGGGGCCGGCGGCGACAAAGGCCCCTCAGCGCCGGCGGGCGGGCGCGGGGCTGGGGCGGGCGGGCTCCGGCAGCGCCTCTGCCCCTGCCCCTTCCGCCGCTTTTTCAGGCGGTGGTTCTCGTTCGAAGGGGGCGAGGGTGAAGTGTGTTTGGTGTTTTTCCAGGCTGCCGGCTTTGCGTAGGTCGTAAAGATAGGGCGTAGCGATTTAACCTAATCCTTCGAGGTATTCAGTGCCTGGCTCTGACCCTGGCTGGAACAGCCGCCTACCTTTCCTCTTTAAGACCAGTTCGCCCCAGTGTACGAAATTCCGGTTGCCTCACCGTAACGGCGACTTAAAACCATATGGGGTATGATTTTCAAATCTGCCACAGAGAATTTTCAGGGAAATCCCTTCTTCCCTGGTAGCTCCGCTAACAGCACTTCACATACTTCCCCGCTGTTAAAAGGCCCCTGAGGAAATAAGCAGCTGATTGCAGGTTTACTTTACCTTGGTGCAGCAGAGAGGGGTCGTTTTGGTACAAAATTAGAAATTGCACTGGTAAGACAAAGCAGAAGGACTGGCTGGAAACAGTCTGGCACAATGCCATTATTATATCCGTTACAAAAACGCTACAGCTAGAACAAGGGAAGTGTAGAGGAAAAACAAGTCACAAGGCTGGCAGCTGCGAGTTAGTGTCTTTACGCCTCACATAAATTGGAAGCGTTTTGCATCATGCCTTTCTTTGCTAGGTAAAATACGAGGTTTTCTTCAGTGTACGTTCTAGTAAGAAGAGATGGCTGGTTCAATAATACTGTCTTGTGTTTATCTGCGGAAGTTAATGAATTGAAGGGGTCATTATGCTGTCTAGTCCATAAACATGATGATAAATTACGTGAAGAAGTGTTTGAGGGCAACCTGAAGACACTTGAATGACATCCCCCACATTTATTTTGTTGTTGCTTAGGATATCCTTACCGTGCACACATTTTACCAGGATAATTTGAATAAACCAAAATTAGAAGTCTGCTTTAGGTGGGGATGAATTTACATTTAATAAAAATAATAAGTGGAAAAGCAATTAAATTACAAGGCATTTTTTAAAGGATCCCTCTTTCTATGTATCTGTATTGCGGTTCCTCTTAGCTTTACTCTATGGCTGCAGTTTCATGTCTAATCCCTCGCTTTGCACAGAAGAAAAAGCAAGGTAAATAATAGTTGTTTCCATCTATGTCTGCTGAACAAAACTTGCAATGCATACGTGTGTGTTTGTGTGTTTGGATACATGCAATTTCAAATAAATAGAAGCAGCATTGTCATATTGTTCAAAGCAAAGCAGGTTCTTCTCAGTCACCTACTGATTTAAACACTGTAACTGGTGCTTAGTTTATGCTGGCTGGCTGCCAAGCGAAAGCAATTATGTGCAATAATAGCAAAATTAAGAGGTGAGTGTTGCTGTTTTACAGCAGGACATGGCAAAACCCATTTCCTTCTGTCAGCTGTATCTTGATTACACACACAGTCACACAGGCACACACTCTCTCTTACACGCATACACATGCGCACACACGCTCTTGTTCTTTGTCATTTGCTGTCTTTCCTGTGGGTTTTAACTTGAGGTCGATGAAACCAGAAAACAGGAAGAGTATAGACCACAGTGTTGGAAAGCAAATGAGAATAAAGCTCTCACTTCGTGGGGAGGGAGAGAAAAAAATGAAAAAAAAAAATCCCAAACAAAAAGCCTACCCCAATTATTGTTCTGACTGTGATAATACTTTGTTTTTCTCCCACTGGCAGGTGTCCTAGTGGTAAACGTTACGTGGAGGAACAAGACTTATGTGGGAACACTGCTGGATTGCACAAAGCATGACTGGGCCCCTCCTAGGTAGGCGGTCATTCTGAATCTGTTTTTTCCTCTGCTGTATTTTCACCCCCAGTCTCTGTCAAGAGGCTGTGCAGAGATTAATAAAAACCAACTGGTTATAATTGAAAACATGCACCAGTGAAATGACTAATTCTCTGTTCCACGCTGAAATGTTGGGTGGGAATTTTTATTTCTTTTTGTTTCATGTTTTTGAGAGGGAAGGGGAAATACATGGGATTTGATCAGAAGGCACTTAATTTAAAAATGCATTTCTGTAAGTTTGGAAATTTTTTCTTTCCATTGTTCTAGTTAGGTGGTCTTGTTCTTACCATTTTTGTCCTTCTTTAATGACTTTCTCTTTGAAACTGTAACATGCTCATTTGGAAGAAGGACATGTTTCCTTTAACATGTACGAAGGTTCTGTTTTGGGAAGTGGTGGTGTTTTGATATTTATTCAGTTCACAGCACCTGCTGGTGAAATCTGCTCTTGTTTATATAGGTTTTGTGAATCTCCAACAAGTGACCTGGAAATGCGTGGAGGACGGGGCAGGGGAAAGCGGGCAAGGTCCGCTGCAGCTGCAGCTGTACCTGGGAATGATGCGAGTTTTGCAGAGTCCAGAGGACTTCAGAATAAGAATCGAGGTGGTGCCAATGGGAAGGGGAGGAGGGGCAGCCTTAACTCAAGTGGGCGCAGGACACCCCCAAACTGTGCCATGGATGAAGTCAAAGCCAGCCCCTCATCCACAAACAAGAGAAAAACTAAGCCTCCAATGGAGCTAGATTTGAACTCCAGTTCGGAGGACAATAAATCTGGAAAACGTGTTCGTACTAACTCCAGAAGCACTCCCACCACCCCACAGGGGAAACCCGAGACTACTTTTTTGGATCAAGGCTGCTCTTCTCCTGTGCTGATTGACTGTCCTCACCCCAACTGCAACAAAAAGTACAAGCACATTAATGGATTACGATACCATCAGGCTCATGCACATTTAGATCCAGAAAACAAACTGGAGTTTGAGCCTGACAGTGAAGACAAAATTTCGGACTGTGAGGAAGCGTTGAGTAATGTGGCACTTGAATGCGGTGAGCCAAGCACAAATTTGCCAGGCTTTGATCCATTAAAAGCACCGACATCTCCCTCCTCCATCACTACCCCAGGGACCCCCAAGGGAAAAAGGGAACTGACCAGCAACGGCTCCGGTCCAGTTATCAGTTCCAAAACTGGCAAGAATTCTGGCAAAAAGAAGGGTCTGAACAGTGAATTGAACAGCCTTCCGGTAATTTCTAATATGGCAGCCACACTGGATAATTGCTCAGTAGCAGATGGCAATTTGCAAACCGAAATGCCAAAATTGGAGGCTGAGGGGTTAATCGACAAGAAGAGTTTGGGTGATAAAGGCAAGAAAGCAAACAATTGCAAAGTGGATAAAAACCTTTCCAAACTGAAAACAGCCAGGCCCATTGCCCCAGCGCCAGCACCAACTCCTCCCCAATTAATAGCTATACCTACTACAGCCTTTACAACCACCACTACAGGGACAATACCGGGACTGCCCTCTCTAACAACTACTATTGTTCAGGCTACACCAAAGAGCCCTCCGCTAAAACCTATTCAACCAAAGCCCACAATTATGGGAGAGCCAAGCACTGTAAACCCAGCTCTCACATCACTCAAAGACAAAAAGAAAAAGGAGAAGCGAAAGCTGAAGGACAAAGAAAGCAAAGAGACGGGAAGCCCCAAGATGGATTCTAAGCTGGGAAAGCTGGAAGATTCAAAAGGGTCTGGGAAAGACTTATCTGGACATTTTTTAAAGGACCATCTCAACAAGAATGAAGTGCTAGCTAATGGACTGTCAGAGTCTCAAGAGAGCAGGATGGCAAGTATTAAGGCTGAAGCTGATAAGGTTTACACGTTCACAGACAATGCGCCCAGCCCTTCCATAGGGAGTGCCTCCAGGATGGAATGCAGCACTTTGGTGAATGGACAATCTGCCATGGCGCCACTGCACGTATTGACACAAAATGGTGCAGATAGCACAGCCGCTAAAACTAACAGCCCTGCTTACTCGGATATTTCTGATGCAGCTGATGATGGTGGTTCCGACAGCAGGTCAGAGGGCATGAGGTCAAAGGCCAGCTCTCCGTCGGATATTATTTCTAGTAAGGATGGTGTTGTAAAAGGACATTCTTCAACCACAGCACAATCGGCTCAAGTGAAAGAGTCCCATTCTCCCTATTACCATGGCTACGATCCTTATTATTCCCCAAGTTACATGCACTCTGGACAGGTCAGTGCCCCAGCAGCTGGGAACAGCAGTACCCCACAGGGACTGAAGATCAAAAAAGAGGCTGAGGAAGAGGCTGAAAAGAAAGAGAAGGCAGAACCTGCAGATGCCAAGAAAAGTGAAAGCACTTCCTCTAATTTGCAGCCACAACATCAGTCAGTAATAACGCAAAGGCACCCTGCACTTGCTCAGTCACTTTATTATGGACAGTATGCCTATGGGCTCTATATGGACCAAAAGTCCTTAATGGCCTCTAACCCTGCTTACAGGCAGCAGTATGAAAAATACTATGAGGACCAGAGACTAGCAGAACAGAAAATGGCACAAACTGGGAGGGACTGTGAAAGGAAGAATGACCCCCCCTTGAAGGAGATTGGGAAGGATGACAACAAGCAGAAGAATATTCCATCTGCCACTATTTCAAAGGCCCCTTCAACTCCAGAGTCCAGCAAAAATAACACTAAAATAGGGTCATCAGTCCCTAACAAAGGTGAGGAGACAAGCAAATCACAGATGCTTTCCAATCACCAGCAGCAGCTTCAGTCTGACAGTTTCAAAGCCAAACAAATGGAAAACCACCAGCTCATAAAGGAGGCCGTGGAGATGAAATCTGTTATGGACTCCATGAAGCAAACGGGAGTAGATCCGACCACAAGATTTAAACAGGTGAGGTCACAGGAAATGGAATGAGAGTGTCTTGATTTATCCTTAAGTCATGTGAGATTTTGTCCCTGATTCTGCTATGTTCTTCTACCTTTGCAGCCAAACAAGCTCCGCCATCCTTCTTTCATGCTAGATAGTACTGTAGTCTGTGAATAGACCAATAGACTTTTCAGTTGAGCTGTTTGAAAAGGAAAAAAAAAGACAAAGGTCTAGCAAGGTGGTGACAAAACCCAGGCTTAAGTCCCGAGTAGACTATTTTAAATTATGTTCATGAATAAAATAGAATTAGCTTTCTCTTTTAGATGTAAATTCTAAGCACTTTACTTAGTTCAGAAATGAGAAATTTCAAGCAAAATAAGCGGCTTTGATTGTGAGAGGACTTAAAGTAGATTTGAAATATGGTTTGAAGTGTTTCTTTTTTTTGTTAAATGACAGTTGGCATTTACTAAAGATGGGTGAGCTGGTTCTTTGAAGAATTGGCTTGAAGCTCAGCTCTTTATCTTAACCCAAGGTGACCTTTTTGAAGCAGTTAAGTTCCCCTTCTCTCCTCAACCAACCTCAAGCCCCTACAGACCTACACAATGGATGAAATCCTCTCTCTGCTGAAGTCAGTGATAGTTTTGCCATTGACTTCAGTGGAACCAGAATTTCATCCAGTGGCTTCGTGCTGACCTTCCTAGATGTCACATTGCCTTCATTCGAGGCAATGCGACTGTCTCTGTGCTCTGAACTGGAGCCTCAATGCTTGATGCTTTCATGTGCTGGTGTACGGTACATCCCAGACTTCCCCCTTACTTGTCTTTCAAGATACGGTGGGGTCAGGCGAGTGGGAGTTAGGGAGCTCTAAAGGAAGCGGCAAGGTACAGCCCCAAGTAGGAGACGATTTCTGCAGATTAAAATGAGTATTTGAACCAGGCTGTCCAGGCGTCTGGTTGTGTGCTTATGTTTCTGTTGCATGTGCCATAAATGTGTATCAACTGGAGACAATGTTTACAATTAGCTCTTGCGTATCCTGTGTTAGAAAAAAAGGTCTTCCTGTTACTGCTCAGTACTGGCTTGGTGTAGTCTTGTAAAGAACTCGCCTACCTAATTCTATAATGTCTTTATAAACTGGTCTATGTAATACATTATGCAAAAAAGTATTTACGATAGCCTGCACATGTTCTTTAAACCATGTGGTCCTGATCCTGTAAATACTTATCCATGTGTAATTTTACAAACTTGAAATAAGACTGTCAGCTGAAGTCTGCCTTAATGTCTGACTTCGACTGATTCCTGAATGTTTGTAATATCAGAAGCAGCATTAGCACCTTTCCAGATAGATCAGTTTTTCAGGTTCACTGTTCCAGGTAATCTAAGTGTTCTGGCATATCATTAGCCAGCTTTAATTTTGTGGTTCACAGATATTTTTTGCTCTCTAATGGGAAGATCTCTCTGTGGGCTTTAATTGAAATGTTTTATGAATAGCATGGTCTCAGAACTTTCATACAATGCATATGTATTTCATGATTAAACTAGTTAAAGGCATGAAGAAGGTTATAAGATGAAGCAATTGAATTAAATTTTGATAATAGTCTCTTGCTCCTTCATGGGAATATTGGTCGACTTTGAGCTCAAGGCACTCTGTAGCAAGCAAACCTCTCCTGTATGTAATAGGGATATGTTATTAAAACAGCTATTAAAAATACATTAACTGAAGTATGGGAAATATCAATAACGATCTTATTTCAACATCGAAGTTCAGAACAATTTTTTTTTTCTCTTCTGTATTAGGATCCAGATTCACGAACATGGCATCATTATGTCTATCAGCCCAAATACCTTGATCAGCAAAAGTCAGAAGAACTTGATCGTGAGAAAAAGTTAAAAGAAGACAGTCCTAGAAAAACACCTAACAAGGAAAGTTCCCTGCCTAACCTTCCTGTCTCATTAGCAAGCATTAAAGAGGAGCCTAAAGAGGTCAAGCGTTCTGATTCTCAATCAGTGGATGAGAGCAAGATAAAAAATGATGATCGAAAGACTCCTGTAAATTGGAAGGACTCTCGGGGTGCTAGAGTAGCGGTTTCCTCACCAATGAGTCAGCATCAGTCATATATCCAGTACTTGCATGCTTATCCTTATCCACAGATGTACGATCCCAACCATCCAGCCTATCGTGCAGTCTCTCCTGTCCTAATGCACAGCTATCCTGGTATGTATTCTGAAATTTGCCTTGCACACTAGTTAAGATTTACATCCTCAAAGTGCAGTAAAGCCTGCATTTTAATATTTCTGTTAGTAGCTAGGGTAAATTAAAAGCTTCATCGATGACATTTGTTTTGCTTGTGCTTCCACTGGGGAAAGTTCTGTAGATGAAACTGATTTAATACAAGATGTTCCTTTTATGAACTGTCACAGTTCCCAGCTACAGTTTTCTCAATCCTTGACAGTCTGCTATTGCTGTTAGACTGACAGATAGTTTATTGCCTATAAAAATATTCTAAGCACTTACTGTCACAACCATTATAGTTACTATTCCTTTCACTTAAAGAGGACTCATAAATGTCTGAAATGGCTATCAGCTCAACCTTCTTTACAACCTCCATTCATCAGGGTAAATTAGGTGAAGAAATTGAAGAGCAAAGATGCTGTTTGATAGTCACATGATCCATTTTTGGTGTTATGCTCTGTCCTGGCATCCCCTCCTCCCACCTTGATATAACCAGAATGTAAAACCAGTAACTTGATATGGTATTTATTGTTTACCTGCAGGGGCCTATCTCTCTCCAGGATTTCATTATCCAGTTTATGGGAAGATGTCAGGGAGAGAAGAGGCAGAGAAAGTCAATACCAGCCCGAGCATCAATGCGAAAACAACCACTGAGTCCAAAGCACTGGATTTGCTCCAGCAGCATGCCAGCCAGTATCGCAGCAAGTCCCCTGTTGTAAGGCTTCATCTGTTATTATTGAAGAGTGGTACATATGGGGAGGGGTAGAGAACATAATTTTAAGAAGCACACAATCTGGCATCAAGCTCTGAATGCATCATTCTTCTTTATAGTACTGCTTAAAATAAAAGCAATTTATAGTCAGGATGCTTCCATGGCATAAACTGGAAGTGACACATATAACACAGTTCTGTGCTCAGAGTCTTCCTATTTTAAATGAATGGACTTAAATAGAAATGTAGGTTCAGAGATACCTCCTGGTGCACGGTTTATTGCAGTTAAACAAGAAGCTCCCATTTGGAAACAGATAATGAAATGAGAAGTTGGGCTGTGGGATTTGGTAATATCCCCTCCCTGTATTTGCCAGGAAGCAACATCTTCCAAATAGCAGATTACCAGCCCCCATTTCTGATGATTTCCACACTGGAGCAAATGCTGTTATTTTACTTTCAGGTAAGTTGGTGCTCATTTTAATTGTGAGCAAGCCACTGGCTCTGATTCTGTTTTTAAAAGGGCTTTCTTGCTATTCAGGCAGGCTTGATCCCCAAGGTGCATTAAAGAGGGCTAAGGATTCATTTACATAAGCTTTCAGCAGTTCAACTAGGTTGTTCGGCATTGGCAAGTCAGCCAAGCTTAAGGGAGCCCAAAACTAGAAGTCATCATGGTGGCTTCAAGCTGCAGTGTGTTGCTTCAAAATCTCTGTGCCTTGGAAACTCTTCCATTAGCCAGATGATACAGCAGCTTTAGATTAGGATCAAGTACAAGTAATCCAGTAGATATATTTCTTCAGAAAAAATCAGCTTCATCATTTGAATTCAGAAGGTTGCCAGGTAATGGCAAGTGTGGTTTTGTTGTGATTTCGTCCCTTTTAGAGTTGCCACATCAGTTTTCTTTCACTTTCTATTACTAGCCTGTGGAAAAATCAGCAGCTGAGCGTGAACGGGAAGCAGAAAGGGAACGAGACCGGCATTCTCCTTTTAGCCAGCGGCATCTCCATACGCACCATCACACACATGTTGGAATGGGTTACCCCCTTATACCTGGACAATATGACCCATTTCAAGGTGAGCAGAAGAATTTCCAGTGGTGGGATTAGCTTGCCTCATGGAGTTGTTACCTTGACATTGGAAGTCATGCCTATATGAAGCATTTTCAATAGACATCCCCTTGTTAAATCAGAAGTGCTTTCACATTTAGGAAGAAGGCTTGAAAATTCACAGCATGGACTAACAGCAAATGAATAGCTCATGCCTGAGAAATACCAAGTTTTGTTTCCAAAACTGGGTGTTAGAGGATCATTAAAGATGTACCAGTTAGGCTGTCATTCACGTGAATGTTTTGATTCTTACTACAAACTGACATCAACTGGATGAAAGGCAGTAGAAAAACCAAACCGAACAACCTCCTTTTTATATAATTAAGGTTGTGTAAGCAATGGAAGAAGTGTAGCAAAGACAAAAGCTTTTTATACTGAACATATTTTATGTACAAGTCATTGCAGTCACAAGGGTTTGAGCTTGTTATAATTTGACCGTCTGAAAGAGGACTCTCTATTTTGGCAAATGCAGTGCACAAAGTTGCGCTCAGGGAAAAAGCAGCACAGTAAGATACAATTTATTCTCCCTAGGTTTTATACCAGTCTTTGACTGTTTTTCTCAAACGCTGGACTCTAGCTGAATGAAAAGGAGATTTCCTCCCATGCAGCAAAGTACATGCTATCACAGTTGCTGGCTAAATGACATTAATTCATTATGTTCACTTGGTGCCTCAGCAGTTACTTTGCCTCTGTAAAAGTCTTGACATTTCTCAGTTTGATTCCGTGATTCCATATGCCTTTTGGGATGCATTATGCTTGTTCAGAAGGAAAACTGTAAAAATGGTAAGTTATTATAAAGTATTGTATTCTGAGCAGCTGGCATGTCATTTCTGTAATTCACTGTGACTTTTGTTTCTTGTTGTTTCCTGGTACCTATTATTTCTACTGACCTTCTTATTCAGGAACTCATACAAACCACTTAGCATCATGCAGTGCAGTACTTGGAAAGGAATACAATAAGTAGGAATGCTGTATATTCTTGTAAAATATCTATTAAGGACAATTCTGTTTACTCTATGAAGGCATATTGATCATACTGGGCAGACTGTCTTAACACTGTGGCCTGAAATATTTGCCATTTATGTAGTGTTAAAACCCCACCATTTTCTGATGGTGGGGGTTTTTATCTGTTTGCCTTAGAGATGCTTCCTAACGTTTCTCTGAGCACAAAAATCCATTAAAACAAGAAGTACGTCAACATTCCTTCATTTTTTCTTTCCCTCAGGATTGACCTCTGCTGCCCTTGTTGCCACTCAGCAGGTGGCTGCGCAGGCATCTGCATCTGGTATGTTTCCCGCACAAAGAAGGTAAATAGCCAGTAAATCTTAAATTATATATCTTAACATAGAGAGGAGAAAGCAAATCATAAGATTTCATAGCCTGATGGTCTGCAGTTCCTTGTATGATGCAGTTTTTAAGGATGAAGAAAACTGGGGACTTTGGGTTAATTGTAGTTTTATTCTCTTTAAGGTGACATTTTGTCCTTAGTTGTGTCCTTTAACTGTAACATAGATCATTGAAAAGGAACAAGCAATCTGTCTTCTGAGATTTTCCATAGACTATGTTTTAAGGATTGGTATTAAGAGAAAACAAGTGATTATGAAATATGATTTAAGATCCAGATTTTTTATAAAAGGGTTTTAAAATTCATGTTCAGTTAGATCCATGTACTACCAGGAAAACTTAAGATTTTATCTGTTCTGCAAGTCTGCCTGGTTTGCTGATTCTGCTTTCAGAGAGGTTTGCTTGGGAGTCCATTAGAGCTGACATTCTATTTAAGTTACATACCCATTCCACGCATTTGCCTCTCGGTTATTTACTAGGTTTTCAGTAGAATTTACTCTTCAACCATCATCCTTACTCTTCAAGAGGAAAGGGACTCTTCTGTATTATAATGATCCCATCTCAAGTGGAAAACTCAAAGCATCTTTAACATTAGTGTTTCTTTCATCACTGCCATGTTAATCCTCAGAGTTTAATGTATTAAATAGTACTGTAATGTTCCATGGTTATGGGTGTCTTTCTGAAAGCTGACTCTGAAGACAAGTGACCATGTAAGGCTCTTAGCTGGAATTGTTTGAGTGAGAAAGGTTGGTAGCCCTGAAAGAGCTGATGGATGCTAGGGTGTCAGAACCCAGAAGATAAATCTCAGCACAGATTACTTGTTAGTGTGCTGTTCTTGGCAGGGGAGGGACGAGGACATGGCTTGCTGTTTCTCCTTGGGATTGAGAGTACTGTGCAGTTTTAATTTCACGGTGTATCTGAGGTGCAGAAAAAAAACTAGGAGGAAGGGATACTGCATACTAAAACATTCTTCTTTCTCTTTTCAGAGAATGATGAGTTTGGAGATGTACATTGTCATGTGACTGGATCACATGAGGAAGCGCTTTATTACAGACATCAGTTCCATGGTGTTAATTTGAAATGCCTTAATGGCAGGCAAAAACCAGTCATTTCATTTTTGTAAATTGCAGATTTTATCACAGAGTAACAAATGTTGCTGTAATTAGACTTCTGTTTTTATATATATATATATGCGTATATATATATATATACATATATATATAAAAATATATATATATTCTTTACTTTTTTTGTATCAGTACCAAGGCTCGCACACAGGGTCTGCTGCTAAGTTGCGAACCATACAGTAAAAGGAGATATGTATTTGTCATGTTTAGAAAGCGTTAACTACAAAAGGCTGTTTGTTTCTTTTCTCTTCTTCTTCCTTTTTTTTTCTTTTTTTTATTTCCAACTGTAAATAAATAATGTTATGTATCAGTGTGCCTGAACCTTGCATACCCTTCTGATATTTCCCACAAGCTCTCAGAGAGGCTAACTGTGATGACACTTTGGTACAATGTAGACGTCTATTTGGTGGCTCCTATTAAGATGCATCAGTGTAAAATGTTACTGTAATCACTGTTTCATTGTAATTGTGTATTGTGAAAAATATACCTTTGAAAGGCATGGGGATTCTAGTACCACAAAAACTGTGTTGTATATAATGTATAGATTTTAAATGGAGATAATGAGCATCTGTGAATAATGAAATGTCTTTTTTGATAATCTTGAATGGCAGATAACCTAATAGCCTGCATACCAGAAGACATCTGTGATTGTTCTATTACTTGAATAGTCCTGCAGTCTTTTTTTTAATGTTTACAATTACCCAGTTTTAGAAGAGAGACTTTAATGCTGTTGCCTGGTTACTTGTTTTATGCTGTAATCTAGTTTATTTTATGTAAAATGTATATCGAATGCTTTCATTTTTATACCTGCCTTAAATAATTTGGCAATCAGAATAAAGAAAAAAGTTGATTTTGTACTTCCTTGGTGTCTATGGGCCACTCTGAATGATGTGTCATAGGTGTAGATAGCAGAGGCTGCAGCTACCACCCAGCAACTAGTCTGTGTCCCCAGAGGTTCTCCAGGGGCTCAGTTACTGGTGTGCACCTGCAGCCATCCCATGCCTCCCTGCTGGGCCTGTGGTGTTGTCCTCCCCCAGTGGGTGATGCAGGGCCCAAGCCTGACGGCAATGGACCTCTTTCAGTTGACCCTGATAGGCTCAAAAAAGGCCCATAGTAACACCTTGGATAGTATTAGTGGAACGTAAATCTCTAATACCTGCTTTAGAGCAGCTCTGTCTAAAAACAGAGGACCTGTTGATTAAAAAAAAAAAGTCCCTTGCTGTGCTTAACCTGCATTACCACAAAATAAATATTTTATGTGGCTATACCACCTGTTCCGTTACAGTGCGGTTAACACAGTATACAGTAATATGAAATCACTAATCATGACATGAAAAAAAATCAGATTTACTGGCCAGGTTTTTGAGGCTTTAACTTTTGTCCTTTCCTGCATATCCCAGTTATATTGATTGTCAAAACTGTTTTTTAAAGTTTTATTGTGTTTTTTGGTTTTGTGTTTGTTTTTTTGACAGGGTGAATTACTACAAGTTAAAGCTTGTTCTTGAAGTCGGTTCCATTTCTCCTACCTTGTGACTACTTAATACAGAAGGATGAATTAAAGATTCCCAACAGACAAGCACACTTGGACTTTTTATATTACTACGATGAATCTGCCATTAATATTGCTATAATTGTTTTATTTTTATAGGCATAAAATCAGTTCCCTTAGTGACTAGTTATAAGGTTTATTGATTTTTACTACACATCATTCATCTGTGGCTTACTCTTATTGTCTTGTTCTGAACACATTCAGAAGTCTCACAGTGGTGACATACTACAAATTAGCCTCATAAAAAATGGGAAGGAAGGGGTGTTTTCTTTGGAAAGGGGATATTGTGAATGCAGGGCTCTTGAAATAATAAATGCCTTATTACTTCTATAGTAAAGGCTCGGATGGCTTTTGTATTGAAATGTGCCGTTGATTTTTTTTTTCAGCTTAAACTATTATTGCATCTGCAGCAAAACAGATCTTACAAATTCACACTATTGGTGATTTTGATTTAGTGTGGTTTGACTGTCCTAAGTAACTGGAATGAATTACTCTGACTGATACAGGGTAAGCAACAGTTAAAATGGTAATTAATGTTACGGCATTATTATAGCCTTGAAGTCTATAAGAGGGGCTAACATCCATTGCCATTTATTGTCTTCCTTCATTTAAGGTTATTGTCTTCACTCTAGTTTACTACCTTTCCTTTTGGTTTAACGCCTGCCATGTTGACCTCCTTAAAGGCTGTGCAACAGCGAGCATGACTCCCTGGTTCAACACTCCCCAAAGCCAAAAGGTATGCACCCACATGTCCGAGCACTGATGTGCAGCTGCTATGGTCATTTCACCACTGCATGAGCATCCAAAGGATGAGCAAACTGAAGCAGTCATACAAGGAAGACAATTTATAAACCTGAGAACTAAGAGCTGCAGAGGCTGGTCACTGGAAAGGGGCAGCTGAAGCAGCATGATACAGATAGATTTGCGCTGTTTTCCACAGGAAGGGCTTGTACTTTTTGTTGCCTCCAGCTGACACCTCTATTACTCTGCTCTTCTAGCAGCAGCAATCAATGACCCTGCTTCTATCTTTTGTCCAGATGTTGCTGGATGTCTTGCAAAGGTGAAGCAGAGCTTACGCACTGCACTTATTTGAGTTTCTAGCCTGTCCATGGAGTGCAACTAGAGAAGTGAAAGGTCTGTCAGTGTCTACACTGACTCATCACACAGACCCAAAAAACCCAGCCAGGAAGCTACTGCCTGTGGTGCTTGCACTGGGAAAAAATGGATGTGAACAGAGAAGGGGTTGGGGTTTCTTTGAGCAATCATGCAGGTCTAGAGGCTGAAACAGCACAAGGGGTCTAACTGTCTGAGCTGGCTGGCTACCAGGGCTAGACTAGAGCTGGTGAAAATGGGGTCTAGGAGTAACATCTCTCCAGTTTCGCAATTTTAGATTCCCTGACGGCCTTAGGGAACACCTGAGAACTCACCGAGCTAATTCTCTGCCATGCCATCCCCGCCTTGCTTCTGAAAGGTGCATTGGTTGGGCTTAACCATTAGGTCATTAGTCCCACTTGTCACTCTGACAAGTGCTGGCAGGACAAGTGCCCCCAAAGGACATGAAGTTAGAGGACCCCTGAATCCATCCTAAAACACAAGAGGGATTGCTGATAGCACAAAAACTGGCATAAGCAAAGAACATCACAGTGCCCTTCTGCAGCTCTCCACCCTGGCTATTCTCAGGGAACCAGGGAAAGCGTCAAGCAGGGAATCTAGTTCGCATTTCCTTCCGGCATCACAGTCTTGTCACTATATTTATCACAACAGACAAATGTACTGTCCTCATCTTTCTGCCTCAGAATCTCACTCTAATGTTTGCTTGCCACACTTTCTCACTCCTCCTTTCTTCTCTCTGTACCCCACTTGTCCACTTAATAAGCCCTCTTACCTCCATTTGATATCATCAAAACTCACTCTATTTGCACAGCTGAAAACCTTCTGCATACATTTGTGATCCCAGCCCTTGATTAGTTCTCTCTCTCTTTCCTTTTATCACACTCCCTCCTTTGACCTGTGTTTTTTTCTGTATCTTATGCTGTGTGAATGTGTCCTGTCTCTCTTCAGCCTAAAGTGTTTGGGACAGAGAACATGTCTCACTTCAAGTTCATGCAGCATAGTTCATATTTATAGTTCCCTCTGAATAATAGCTATAGCATCTCATAGATGATAGCACAAGATGCCATGACTAGCTAGAGCAGACCATTATTAACAAGGAGCTTAAGATAACTGACAAAAATCATTACAGTTTTAAAAGGTATTTTGAAACCATCTAATGCGTCAAAAATTGGGAATGATACCAAGCCCACATAGGAAGTCTGAACCTGTATCTCTTTGTGTCAGAGGGAAGTGGAGACATAGTCATTACTTAATGAACCAATGTTGTTCTGCTTTAGAAGGAGAGCTATTTTCTTCATTTGTTTCAGTTTTAGCCCTTTATCTAGCTTTCTGTACTAAACACTCTACAGCATTACTGTGAACTACAGTTGTCCTTGATGTAGGTCAGTATTTTGTACGTTCTCATAGCTTCAGCCTTTTCTGTAAGGTTCTTTTGAGGAAATCCTACTGTTAATTTTACCAAGAAATGCAAGAGGTTTTCATTCAGGAGAGGAGACGTCAGCTGGAGTTACACATGTTGCAGTGGTGGGAAGGTAGACACCATTAAAATCCTCACACTGGCTGTTGGTAGGTTTTGTGCAGCATATGCTAAATAGTGCTTTCAACCTCAGTAGCAACTCTGAAACTTCTTGTCTGGACTGATAAATTAGCAAACTTAAGGGTTTAGCAAAGGTAATTATTACTTGCAGCCTGACAATATTTATCATGCAAATAATTGCTATTCTCCACCATAATATTATAGAGAAGTGCTCTGGGGATTTCGAAAGCAGATTTTGTTATAGACAAATGGAACTCCTGCAGACCAAGCTGGTACCTGTAGTTCAGTTCCAGTGGCCTCATAGTCATTTCAGCAGCATTCCGCAGTCATTTTGGATGGTATAATGGTGTATGTTAATTATATGATTTCCATCATGTAGTTTGCTGATGGTAGAATAGTGCTTACTTATTGCTTTGAGCATAATGCTGCAGGATTTCTTTATGAAACTGAATGGTGTAGCAATGGCTGCTAAAAAAAAAAGGGCTAAATCAGGAAGCAAAGATTCTCTGAAAGCCTGTTTAAACCCTTAATACAGGAGACTAATTTTAAAGCACACATCTTGACAGGTAGAGAAAATGACTGCTGTTCCCTTAATTGTTTTCAGTGCCCTGAGGGCACTACCAAGCCTTGCTGGCCCTGCCCAGCCTCCCATGGAGCCTCTCCCCACCTCTGCTCAGGGGCCCAGGACTCCGTTTCAGCTCAGGCTGTGGCTGTCCATCCCTACCCCAGGGCCGCCTGATGTCCTGGGCTGGGGCTGTACCCCAGTTGTCTTGCTCCCTGGCTGGGGTAGGTGGGTTGGGCCCCGCCAGCCTCCCCAGAGCCCCCCCAGAGCCCGCAGCCCTGCCTGTGCTTTCACAGTAATGAACAAGGATGTGCAGTTTCTGCCCTCACAGGACTTGGTTTCAGGCTGTTTCTAATAGAATGGTATGTAGGGAATGGGCTTCAGTAAGAAGCCATACTAATATTTTCTTAATTAGACAAATGAAAGAGGAATTTTGTCTTTATATGTTTCAAATCAAACCCTTACAGAACAGTGGAAATGAGATGTGGAATAAAAAGTCCTGGAGTTTTCTGATTGAAGAACCCACTGCAAAGTTAACAGGCTGCCATCAAAAAACAGTCCTTTCTTCCTTAATTTTTTCCTCTTTTCCCTCAATAGTACAAACTTGTGTTTGAAAGTCCAAGTGACACTAGAAATAACTTGAGGAGAGGGGGGAGTTTTTTCCTCTCCCCATCCAACGTGGGTGACTGAAAAGGACAAGATTGGCAATTACAGAATCACAGAATCACTAAGATTGGAAAAGACCTGTAAGATCATCAAGTCCAACCATCAACAAACACCACCATGCCCATTAAACCATGTCCCACAATGCCACGTCCACACGTTCCTGGAACACCTCCAGGGATGGTGACTCCACCACTTCCCTGGGCAGCCTGTTCCAGTGCTTCACCACTCTCTCAGTAAAGAAATTTTTCCTAATATCCAGTCTAAACCTCCCCCTGGCACAACTTGAGGCCATTTCCTCTTGTCCTGTCACTAGTCACTTGGGAGAAGAGACCAACACCCACCTCTCTGCAACCCCCTTTCAGGTAGTTGTAGAGAGCGATGAGGTCTCCCCTCAGCCTCCTCTTCTCCAGACTGAACAACCCCAGCTCCCTCAGCCGCTCCTCATAAGACTTGTGCTCCAGACCCCTCACCAGCTTCGTCGCCCTTCTCTGGACACGCTCCAGCACCTCAATGTCCTTCTTGTAGTGAGGGGCCCAAACTGAACACAGTATTCGAGGTGTTAATTCAGCTCGAGGTGTTCGAGGTGTTGGAGGTGTTAAATTAGCTTTAAAAGGAGCTGGCCCTTAATACATGTGCTCAAACTAGGCACCTTCCTTACACAGAAGGGGTTTCTCCATGATAAGCTCCCTATTCAGCAGTAGTCAGCTCTGCTGGCTGCTTCAGAAATGTGACTGCCTCCTTCCCCTGGGGCTCTGTGTTCCCCAGAAGCAAGTGGGAGGAACCAGATCAAGGGCTAGATGGACTGCAGGGGCAGTTGAAGTTTCTGCTTTTCCATTGCTTACACATGCCAGGACAAGGCTTTTATAATCTCCTTTTGTCTGCACCTTTCCCCAGCTCTGTCACCAAGTCAGTTTAAGTGTTTGCAGTGATAAGCCTCATCAAGCCACTGATTTTTAAGCAGAGCTCCAGACAGAAAAGGTCATTAAAATGTCAATGACACAATACGTTTCCACATGCCGTACATCGGAACATAACAATTTAATACCAAGCTTTGCTGCAAGTATCTGCTGTGCTAATTCATGGTCTTCCTACTTGGAAAGAAGCTGGCTTCCTTTAATAGACAATTTGCCAAATCCTCAGCCTCTGTAAGTGGCTTGTGGCTTTGTTGAAACCAGCTGACCGCTTTCCCTTTTGTCTGCCAAAAGTCTGTCCCCATTTTTGGAGTTACTTCCCTAAAGAACCAAGGTGCAGAAGAAACTACTATAGAAAGAAAACACTAAAAATAGCAAGACAGAGTCCACTGTTTTTTATGCTAGAGCGTCTCTCATTAGGCTTAGGTGGGTTCTGCTTCTGCAACTCAGATAAGGATTGGATCCCTTGAGGCACAGTAGTAATTGCTATTCAGTATAACTACTTCTTCCTTGAGTACATGCACATGCAAGTCTCTCTCAGATGCTCATGTACTCACTCTCTCCTTTGTTAGAGGGTCACACATAAATGCTATATGCATGATTTGATATTAGTTCGCTTAGGGTTTTCTTTTGTCGCCCAGTGGCAATAAAATAGCTCTCTAGGGTACTAATGCCTGCTCAGCTTTGCAGTTTTGTCGCTGCACCTGACAGGAGGTCATGAGCTTTAAAAACGTGTCCCACTTGTAAAAGGGTTAATTCTCCTAAGTTTCGGATACACTAAAATTATGTTTTATTAAAGAAAAGCAGTATGCGTATGTCAGTGTATGGTCTTGGCAAGTCATTCAAGATGTATACAGAAAGGGGAGGGAATGATTAAAGCTGGCCCTGATGGGTAAGGAGGACAGGAGGCTTTGACATAAAAGCAACCTGGCTGAAAACTTCTGAGTCTGCTCTAGAGATTCCAGTGCTGAACTCTGTACTGAAATACAGGGATTTGGAGAGTCATGGGTCCATCAAGGTCACCCAAGCAGCGCAGGGAACAGTGGCATCGCCTAAGTCAGTGAGCAAGCGCAGGTGAGTCCCCAAACACTGATACTGGCGACTGCAATGGCTCCTAGAAAAGAAAGCTCTGGCGGTGGACAGGCGGATCTTCTTTATGCAGCTAATGTGGAGCAAATGCCCTCGGAGCAGATCTGACTGCCCTGAAGCACTCAGGTGCTTGCTACAGGCTCACATGCTGCGGGCTTATGAGCTGCCATCTCAATGTGCTCTGCTATCTTCAGTGGCACAGGTCTGCAGCATCAAGAGGCAGGGTGTTTAGGATCCGAAGAGTGGGGAGAATTATCTCACTACATCTGAGCAACTTGCAGAAGATGAGACAGGATAAAGCATGAGGCAGCCTTAAAGCTTAAGTATGACCTTGACAACTTTGTCTTTAGAAGGCATTACACCTGTCCCATAGTCACATGCAAGTCCCCTACCCCAAGGGAACATGATTTCACTTGCTTCTAACTGCTGTACACCAAAGAACCAGTCTTTTCTGTCTGCCATGTGAAGGCAGCAGTAAAGAGGAGTCCCTCTTTACAGAAAAAGAGAACTTTATTGCAGGGTTGAAAATTATCAGCCAGGAGACTGCATGTGGCAAACCAGAAGTTTGTGTCTCCATTTCCACTTCCTCTCATGGCAGTAAGCTGAAACCTTTGGTCCTGTTCTTTTTCGCTCTTTGTTGTCATTAAGTAGATGAATTCTTACATTCTTTTGGGGCCCATTAAATGACAGTATTAGATTACTAGTCACCAGTACAAAGGACCCATATCTCCTCATTAATTGGCTGATACATGTTTAAGAAGCCATCCTGAGTATTTTTCTCTGTAAGAAGGCTATTTCCATCATGGGACATGATAGTTTTGCTCTTACTAGATGCTTTTGCTTTGGCTGCTATATTTTTAGATACTAGCACTTCAGCATGCAGCTTAGATGTGCTTTCAGCTGAATCTTTAGAATGCAGTATTTTTTAAATTCCTAAGTTAAAAACTGGTACTAGACTTTCATATTAGGTGCCACATATATTGAGTAATGTTTTGTTGTTTTGGTTTTTTTTTTTAATCTTGTTCATTTGAAAGGGAAAAATAAGCTTCCAGGAATTCAATTTTTACTCTTTTTTATTTTTTTTTTTCTATTTCTTTAAAAGGACAAAACTAATTCACAGATCATTCAGATTCTTGGCAGCACCTGGTAGCAGATCCAAAGGAAAACGAATTTCAAAACAAGTAACTGATTTCATGGAGACAACATTTATCAATAATACGATTACTCCTCTAACTCACACTAAAGCTCATTTGACTAGTATACAATGATCAGTAGGATGAAAATTGACAATCTCTCTATGTGAAATCTGTAAAGCAAACACATGATACTGGTATCAGGAGAAGCTTTTATCAGGGCAGCTAAGGGCAGTGAGGGATGCAGACCACTTCCCCATCTCCCTTTCACACTCCCACACCCCTTTTTAGATTATGCTTTCCCCCTGGCTGGCTTCTTATATTTACTGTCCATTAGTCCGTAGTGATAGCATCGAGGTCGGATGCTCTACTTGAATCAACAGTTGAATTACCCCTATCTTCTGACACTATCAAAAACAAATTGCTAGCTAATCACCAAGGAAAAGAGACTTAAAGAACAACAAATAGTTCTGTGACCAGTGCAGCTAATAAAAGACCAGTTTTCAATGACTTTCTTGCCTGTTTAGACTCTCAGATGTTCAATAAAGTGTGAACTTCTTACATTTTTCCTAAATGAGGCCACTAACAGGCTGTCTCTCCTTTGCCTGCTTACCAATCCTTGTGAAATTGTAGAGTGTCTTTGGAATATCTAGTTCAATTGCAACTGGTCAACGGGCTCAAATGTTATGTACAAGGGAAAGGTTATACACATAGTGTGATCACAGGAATTGTAAATGAGAGCTGCGCAAGGGTCTCCTCTGCATGGCCTTATGTGTGTATCCTGAGCAGTCAAAAATCTTAAAGGTGGTAGTGGGCACAACAGCACCTTTTCCCCTTACAAAGATGGGGTGTGTTCAGGGCCAGGCATGGACCCTCTCTGTGAAATTACTGCAGTCTCTTGCACCATGCTCTGCATCACAAGTAAGATGCACAACATCTCCGGCATCATAGTTGTTATAAAGAAAAGTAACTGGTTTATATTTGTTCATTTTTAGGGCAAAGCTGTGAACAAGGGAAACAGAAATAAGCCTAGGTCATGGCTCTTGACTCCTAAATCCACCAATAATCTCAAGAATGTATAAGTTGGAAGTAGGCCATCATATTTATGTATTTAGCTGTAGGCTTTACAAGTTGCTATTATATACACATAGGCAAAAAAGGAGCCTGGATTTAAGAAAACCTATGGCCAAAGTCTTTTTTTAATGCTTTTGGGCATTAACAAACAACAATGAATTTTTCTAGTGTTTAATAATAAGCTAGTTAAGATACAAAAAAGAACAAAGAGCTATTTTTGAAAGCTCTGGGTTGTAACAACATAATGGGTTCATTATCTAAAGTTCAGTCACAACAAGGACAAAAAAAAAATCCCTCTTGTGTATGCTGAAGAGCTTTTCAGTTTTGAAAAAAAATCAATACCATATTCACACTAATGTTTGCTTGCATAAAATATTGACTGTAGTCACAGTGGCGGTTTTACATAAAGACTTAAAAGCAATCTTGATTGTCTGAAAGGTTCTAATTGTTTTTTCCCTTTCCTGAAAGAGTAATGAAAGGACAACTAAAAAGCAGAACTATATAGTTATTTTATAACTGGCACTAACAAATTTCACCAATTACAGAGTCCATTCTGTAAGCAATGAATGTGTGGCTCCCAATTAATCTAGTGTACCTCCAGGCAAGGTCTAAATCAGCTGGATACAGCTAAAGCAATTTGCACACAGCTAAAAGCAAATTGGAAAATAAGTGTTCCACGCTACTGCCTATCTTTCCAAGCCAAATACACAATCAGTATTCTGGCAGCAGCATTCTGTCATGTTATTTGCAGCTATCAATTTTAATTATAACAATTATTGATTAGTTGGGAAAGTGAATAATCTAATGTTCAAATGAGGTTGGTGCAGCTGCTGGGGATCTTTTTTCCCTTTCATGCACATGTACATTTAGTGTTAGGAAATATCAAGCAAAGAACATACCTGCACCACAGTGCTGAGCTCAGATAACTATAATTGAAGTTGCAGCAGTGATTTCTTTTGTTTGTTTGTCTACAGCAAACATCCAGTTTTAGGATTCACCAGTCTGCTGTACCAAAAGGTCAATATGAATTGAATTAGGGCATGAGAGGACTCAGTTCAGGAACATAGGCCGATGCTTTCAAACTTGGGCACCCAAAGTCAGACTCCTATTTTCTTACTTAACTGCCTGAATGAATGAGCTGTTTTCTTTGGGGAGAGTGCTCCTGTTGCCCATTGACACCAGCTATTTTGCTAACCTATTTACTTTTAGACAAGCTGTTTCTTCTTGTAGAACAATGCTTCTCTTGGAACAGAGAAAAAGGAAATACCCAACCCTAGCTGCACTAACAAGAGTTTTATGTGTTTCAGCTAAATAAATAGCTGGGGGAAGAGTACATCCTGACCTGAGCAGTGTTACAGCCACAAAGGCTGAACACGAACTTTCTGAATCCAAGTTTTTGGTACAGGCTCATCTCCACTGCTAATCAAATGCCCTTTGTGGCATTGCTGAAGGCATGCTGTTTCCATTTGAAGTGATCTGGTAAACATTCAGCCAATAATTACTGTACCCCAAAGAAGCCCGTCAAGTGCGCTGCAGACTGCCTCTGCCGAGGCTGGGAGAGCAACAGGAGAGTCTCCTCCGTATCTCCTGCTCCTCCCGAGCTCTGACCTCAGGAGGCAGGGGCAAGAGCTGTGGCAATTGTAACTCCAGGGCTTTAGGATGCTGTTGCCTGCTTGCCCCATAGCTGAATGTGCCCACTGTGCTAGGGACAGGCTCTGTGGCGTGGCACAGAGCTACCCCACATCTGCCCTGGGCTGCGCCGACCCCAGCGGGGGAGACTGGAGGCACAGCCGCACTGCCTGGCTGGCTACTTCTCACATGGGCATGACTTTTTTTTTTTTTAAAAGGTAAAGAGGGCAGCTGGGGACAGCAACGTTCTAAAGCTCTGGGTCAGGTAAGCAGGATTTTTTACCCGCTTTTGAGTTTAAAGCAGTGTACTAAGTACAGAAGAGAAAAAAAAATAATTGTGCAGCTTTGCAAATAATGGCCACTGGATAACTGGCACAGCAGGTAGTGCTTTGCACTGTTGTTCGGAAACTGTGGATGGATGAGAAACTGGGAAAGTCAGCTACTGCAATTAGTTATCGAGAGAGAATAATTTCAAAGACCTGCACGAGGATTTAGCTATGCAACTCCCACTATCTTGGCAAAGCCTGGGGCAGCTAATCATCTGCTTTCAAAATGTGAGCGAATGTGTCCTTGCATTGGACAAGAAGATCTCTCCGCCTAATCAGGAGCCAAAAAAATGTGCTTAAAGTGCCTCAAACTGCAATGGAAAAAAACAAAAGCAAAAAATAGCAAAGACATGAGAATGAATCCTGAATATGCCAAACATGGGAATGCCTGTGTCTGATAACAAAACTTCTCTCTGAGAGAAAAAAGTAGTGGAACTCTTAGATAAATACACACAGGTGTGAGATCATCTGGTGATCATACACCTTTGGCACATGTGCACACACAGTGAGTGTAATACCGTTGTCTGACATGCCACCTGCTCTGTCTTTTGCCTTTCTGAGCTCTTTTGTTTGGAGTTTAAATAATTTTACCCTGCCCACCAAAGCTTCCAGACTGCTCAGCTTGATGCTGCACAAAACACACAGACAGAGACCTGTCCCCATCGTTTTCCTTCTTCCTTTCTTTCGCTTTTGTTGTGTTGATGAAAAAAAACCCCACCTATAGCAATTTCCTGTTTAATAGTACTTAGCACTATAGTATTGTTGTAATAGAGAACGATGAAAAGTTATAGACTGCAGTCTTTTAATCTGGCCTGTAACAGTGTGATTCGTATTTTGTTAGGCTATAAATGGATAATATCACAGCTTCTCTATTATTTAAAAGATAGTATTAACATTAAAATTGCTGTGCCTGTCCATAACTTTGGGATCAGAAATGTACCTCAAGGGATCCCACTCCATCTGCAATAAGTGCTTTTCACTTCAGATTAATATATTTTCATTTACCCTGTCAGCCTATGCAGATGGAGCAGGCCTCAAACCACATGGGGTCAAGTAGGAGTCCAATTAGGCAAAGTTATTTTTAAGTTCTGGAGGGCACAGGGTCAGCACGCTAGAGAGATTTAAGCACCTAAAGATGTAGATAGGTGTCTTACGTATTTTCAGAAGTGCTATCACACTGCAATCAAGGGGAGTTAGACATCTGGCAACTATCTTGTGAAACACGTTTTGAGATTCCTGCAAAGAGCATGAACACTCTTGGAAATCCATCTGCTCTTGCCATAGTAAGGTTCAGGCCACGTACCAGGGGCCACCAGTGGTTTCACTTTCCCACTGCTGCTGTCTCAGGTCTGCTGAGATTTAGCTTCATGGCCAAGATTCATGCGGCAGCCTCCGGACATGTTTACATTGCCCAGGAGGACACACGTACATTGGCTATCCTGGGAGTTCAAAGTGCTGGGGAATCGATCAGGAGGCAGGAAAGCTGACGGCCATGGATGAGCCAGCTGCACCTAGGCATGGCGTGGGGATCTATTCACTCAACACTGTTCTCTGTATTCTCGGTAAAGGAAGGTCAAGGAACATAAACCTGGTCCCTTTCCAGCTAGCTCAATCATCAGTAGTGGCCACAAGCAAATGCCTAGAGAAGAGCAAGAGTAGGGAATGTACTCCCCCATCTACTGACAATTTTCATCTAGGAGATTTTCTATTGTGGTTTTTCTATGCAATAATTTACAAACTTTGTTTTTCCAAAGTGCTTGTTCAAACTCCTCTTGAATTCAGTATAAACTTGTTGTATCCACAGTGTCTTCCTTTGCCAAGGAGTTTCCCACATGCATTGTCCATTGCATAGAGACCCTCTGTGTGTCCTGGAGGCAGTCCTTCTTACCTTTATTTGATGACCCTGAATTCTTGTACTGGAAGTAACAGCAAACAATTTCTTCCCTAGTCATCTTCGCCCTATACGTCTCGTGATTTTATAGACTTTAACGTATTCCATCTTAAGTCATCTTTTTTCCATACTAGACTCCCAGCCTAATATTTTTTTTTTCTTTTTCCTATAGGGAACCTATTAATCATCCTTGTCATACTTCTCTGAACCTTTTCTATTTCTAATATATCCTTTATAGTTGTAGCGACTCATCTCTATCTTTCCACTGTAGAACAGCGCATTTATTCCTACCTTTACCTTCCTGGATTTTAGCCAGTTATTTTTCTGATAGGTGTTTTTATGCTGGTTTCTTTAAAAGGCATGGTGAAGGTCCCTGTCAAAAGCCTTTTGGAAAGCCAAGCAGACAATATCATTGGGGCAATCTGGTTGAATAAACCTTTTCCGTATGTTTGTTGATCTCCTGACTGTCAAGAGGTTTGTAAGGCAGGACTTCCCTTTCCAGAAACGGTATACAGAAGCTGAGCCTGGAAGTGCATTTTGTGTTTGTATTCAGGATGAAAGGGAAGTAAAGTCACTTAGAGTTATGGGCACTTTGACATTTTAATCTAGTTCTGTGAATTGTCTTGAGATTTTATACAGACTTGGAATAGGGCAGATGAGACAGTCAGTAGGAGACTTTTCAGGAGACAAGTTAGGAAGATGAGAAACATGTACCCTCAGCCATATTTTATTAAATCCACCTCCTTGCTCTTAGAATCACAGAATAATTTCTGCTGGAAAAGACCTGTGGAGGTCTGTAGTCCAACATCCAGCTCAAAGAAGGTTTGATTAGAAGAGATTGCTCAGGGTTTGTGCGCTTGGTTTTTAAATATCTTCAACAATGGAAATCCCACACCTCTCTAGGCCAGTATTTCACCACCTTCGCGGTGAAAATTGCCTTTATTATACCTAGTCGAAATTTCCCATGTTCCAGCTTGTATCTTTTGTCTTTTCTCCTACCCCTCTCTGACTTTGGGAAGGGTCTGGCTCCACTTTCTCTACATACTCCCATTAGGTAGCTGTAGACAGCAGTCAAATCTCCCTTCAGCCTTCCTTTCTCAAGGCTGAACAAACCCAGTTCTTTTTAGCTAAAAAGAGGTGATGCATTGGTTTGACAGCAGCAGCATGTTTCAATTTTTGTTCTTAAGAATGAATGGGACAGGGCCAGGGTGCGAGTGTTACCCATATGGAGTTGGAAGAAATCCTTAGCAAGTTTTTAAATTAGGTTACTCAAAAATAGGCCGTTAGGTCTAAAGAATTGCACTAAAAATCAGTGACTAGTAATTCCTGAAGCATTGGCTGAATGATGTAACGTGTGCAGTATGTACCAGGGCAGAAAGCGTGTGTGCGCTACAAAGTTCAATCCTAATAGAATAATGACCCCAGAGGGGGCCATCAAAGGCTAGTAGAAATTAAAGCAATTCAGGATGCTCTAGCTTAGACTGAAGTTATTTCAATACCATGATCCGTCAGAGTGGATCTGCAAAGACCAGCTGAGGTTTTCACTGCTGGTTTGCATACTTGAGGTCTTACAGCCTCCAGCAGCTGTGTGTTGCTCTTGATATTCCTGTGGTTCCCAGCAGAAGGGATGGGGCTTCACATCAGGGAGGCAGAGAGAGGCTTCACCGCAGCACTGGGTGTTTGTTCCTCTGTCTGACAGTGTTAGATACTATACGACACATTTCTCCTCTGCCATTTCACTATTTCATGTATATAAGCCTACCAGCGAGTAAAGGGGGAAGGTGAGATGAGTCTTTTCAGTCTGCTGGTGATACACAGATTCATCTCTCAGTCACTCCACAGAGCACACTGAAGTACATTTCCCAGAGTGTGAGTACGGTGCGAGGTAGATAAAGGCAATTCACCTGAAATCAGTCTGGAGAACAGCAAAAAAACCCTCCAGAACAGCTGCTTTCATAAAATTCCTGCTATTTTGATAGGAAATACAATTGGCAGCTCACATGAGACTCTGACCACAGCAAATCCAACACTGACTGTCTGCTTAGGTTGCGATCCAGATCTGAAATCTAAAACATTCAGAGCCAAGAATTTTAATCCAGGCTGTGTGTTCTCACATCTACAGTCCTGAAATTTATTGCAATTCTCTACCATTTCAAAAAAGTGTGTTTAGTGAGTGTCAGATGAGGAACAGTGTTGCAGACTGCAAACCAAGCTCCAGCTTTTCTTGCAGATAGATAATGACAGCAACTCAGAGGCGAGTGCTGACTCCAGACAACACGGTCTGCCTGAACATATATTGATATCTATTGCAGGAAAGGTAGGCAAGTCCTTATGTGTTTGGCACACAGTTCAGTGGCCTTTACACCTGTAGGTGCTATCATCCTGTTTTTGCTTGCTCACAAATTCATTTTAGCTGCTATAGGAGTTCTGCAAGGCTCTTGTGTAAGCAAATACACAGAGCTAAGTACCCACAAATCTCCTTTAAAAGTACATTAGTATTAATTGCATATATGTGTGTGTGTGTAAGAAACAATTCTGCCTAAAGGGACCAACTAGAATCTGATCCATTAAATATTTTCAGTGTTGGATATAGTATTCTTTCCAAACTGCTTACACATTGCATATGCATATGTTTATATATATTTCAGAGATAATAATAAGACTCTGGTATAATGCTTCATCTTGACTTTCAGAGATAACAGTGCTAAAAATGCAAAACAATATCACGCAAATCTGGACAAAGTGAAAAATAAATAATAAAAAAAAAGAGCAGCTGAGACTGTCCTTGACAACATTACCACTGAACATGACCTAACTTGACAAATGCATCCATTTCATAACAATTTAAGTCTCTTACAGTGGGTTTGTAATATGGTAGAGCATAGGTAAGGTGTCTTTTGAAAAAGAGGAGAAAATTGGATCTGATGCAAACTTTAAATGAATAAAGGCTCATTAAAAAACTTACAGTTAGACCTAATTTTGCAGTAAAGTGTATTTCTTTCACTTTCTGTTTTTCTTATTTCTAGTGTGTGACATATTATATGTAAGTCCCCTTTTAAAATTTTTTAATGTATATATAAGTGTGTATACATGCACTTATATACCTAAAACTACATTATGGATTTTCAAACAGTTAAATACATGTTATATTTTCAAAGGCATAAGTGAAATAATTCATTAACTACTCCATAAGTGTGGAAGCCTGATTAAAGGCTGTTTTTGAAATAAACCAGTGGGGATTAAGGATTCTCATTAGCATATGCAGAGACTGTGGATGGAGAAGTGGCGAGCTGCTGTTGACCACTGGTCCAGAGTGCACTCCAGCACTGACCGATGACGGTGGCAGGTTTCTTTTGTTGCTCCAGAAGCAATAAATTGCACCACTCTCATCAGTGCAATGCCATAAACCACCCTCCCTGGCACAAGAAGCACTGTGAGCCACGGGGAAGGAGAGCAGACAGCACATGCTGGTGGAGAGCTGTGGGGTGACTCTTTAGCTTGTTGAAGGACATCTTACAGGTTTTGGGGTGTGTGTTGGGATCTCCTCATTCATCACTATCTCTAATTTGTTTTAAAAGATTTTAATATGTGTAAGGTAACCTACTGTCTTTCAGCATATATTTAGCCAATACTCCAGAGAGGTCCTGTCACTTCCCTTCCCCCAGCAGCATCACTTGGTCTGGGGCAGTGCCTGCCAAGGACGGGCTTTGGGGCAGCAGGGATGGGATTTTCTTTGTATGCATGGCAGCTTCCTCTTGGGCACTTTATCTCCCACCTCCCAGCCATCTGCTCATCAAGTCCATTGAGCATACGAATCTGTTAGTGCAGCACACATTTTGAAGAAGTAGAAGCTGCCACCACCAGCAAGGTTCAGGGGGATGATAAAAATGTTACCTTGGCCAAGTTTATTTTGTTGTTCTGACTCTTTTTTTGCTACTTCAGCTCCATTCCCGTCTCAGCAGGTGAGTTGTACAGATTTACACTCACCGTGTCAGAGATGCTGACCTCCCTAATTAATTCAAATTCACAGTGATGTCAAGGGTGTAGAGGTAATTTGGCCAAATGGATCAAACGCAGAGTAAAAAACATACTATTGGCACAGAAACTAATGGAATTTGTTTCCACTTAAAGCAGGGCTGACTGTGGTGCAATGACACTGAATTTCACAGATTTGCATTGATTTGCTAATGAGAAATTCACACCACCATTTACTTGCCTCTAAATTTGACCCTTTCACTTCAGCTTGAATTGATGATTACTGTGGGAACAGAAGAAACTGGATTCACTTCTCTGGAGTGAACATAATTCCGTGAGCAAACTATAAAAGAATTTGAGGGCAAAGTAATCCAAGGATTAAAAAAAGCCACTGAACAAACAGCAGCAGAAAGAGTGTCTGTCTGATAGCTTATCACTGTGACTAGTATGTGATCACCAGCACTCTTAAATGCTGGGGAGCTGCCCCCAGTTAAAATTTAATGTGCTGTTGATGAGGGCTGGGTGTACACAAATCCAGTTTTAATAAGCCCCTGAAAGGTGGTCTAAAATCCAGCCTGCTTCCCCTGGCTCCTCTGGGCATGTGGACTGCCAAGGGCTTTGCTGCCGGGATCTCGCCAGGAGCAGGGCGGCGGGCTCTGGGGATGCCGGACCCTCACACGCTGGCCGTGGTGCGGGAAAAGCCCGCACAAGTCACGTCCTTCAGACCCAAGTCACAGTGCAAGCACCGGGGGTTCGGAAACGGTTTACAATGCGGCGCTGAACCTTGCTGCACGGCTGACCTGCTTTAACTAAAGGAAAGAAAGCCCACATTAGCATGTGAGCAAAGGAAGTCAAAATGATCTCATTCATAGAGCTTTCTCCCATTTATGTAAGGGGAGTTGGCCCCCATAGAATAGCATGTCTTTCTCTGGGCCACACAGGGCTGTCTGCCTAATTTTCCTCATTCTTAACCTTTGCCTCTCCGTGGGACTGAAGTGCAAGACAAAGCTGGGACGCTGCATTCTTCCCTTATATCTTGGCTACAATAGCGAGGAGGTGGCAGGGTTAAAAATGTTTGCACACCCATGGGACAGCTTGAATGCACGGAGCTGTTCTGGCATCGCTGTCTCTGAGCTGCAAGGACCGACTGGCTTGAGAATATGCATCTCCACCAGAGTCTGTATGTAGCAGGTAGCCACAGCCGCCTAAGCTTAAGTGTAAGCTATCGAGTTTAAATTAATGATAAAAAATAGCTTCTAAATAATAAAAGTCCCCAAAGCAAAACTTTCATCTAATACTACTAATTGCCTTTGAATTAGTTCTTCTCTATAATGCCACGTTAGCACAGCAGCGCATTAATTATTGAGCAATATTTAAATGATTCTGAAGTAAGTAATACATTCATTTACCACCTCCTTTAGATGGGAAATATCTCTTATAGTATGTTACATTTTTTTAATCTTTATTATTTAAAATAGCACTTTTGTTTGTTTTTCCTTCTTACATAGTTGTGAATTTTTGTGAAGACAATGCTGCAATGGAACTGCAGTTTCAGAAGAAAAGTATTTATCATATTTTTAATCTAATAACTAATCCTTTTTTAAAATTATGCCTCTTAGCAAAGTGTATTCCTTGTATTTTGTTGCTGTATCATTGGACAGCTTAGCAAATTGCTTTTTAAAGGAGTCTACCTGGATTCAATTAATTATTTATGACACTAATAAACTAAGCATTCGTAAAACTATATCGATTGTGCCAACATGTGTCTTGAGTCTGTCTCACTGTTGAATAGCTAATATTCACATTCCTCTGAAAAAGCATGCAGACTTCCTGTGACTTTATGTGCTATCTGTGCAGTGTAAAAGATGAAATTACTTTGCCTAAAAGTAAAGGCAGGGTTATACTATGGTAGAAACATACTAGCGACAACTTCATTCCTTCACTATTACATTATTCTACAAAACCTATTTCTTCTCTTAGTAAATATTCCAAGTAAGGTTTTGTTATTTTGTAAGACCTCTTTTGTATTGCCCTATAAGAAAGGCATTCAGGTATCTATTCTATGGAATTTATCAGATAAATATTCCTCCTATCTCCTGGGTTTTTAGGGTGTTCAGACAAGAGAGACAGCTCTTCAACAGAGAGATCTTAAGATGCAGGTCGAAACATCCTGGCCTTCGTAAACAAACAGTCACACACAGCCTGACATATTCACAAACAAAACCCCCAAAGTATACACGTATGTTCTCCTTAGAGGACATGCTAGCGAAGGTACTGACGTTACAGGCACGCAGGACCTCACCATGCTCAGATCCTGTATGCATGTGTGTGTGGGCAACAGATTGGGACACATATTGGGTCACTGGGAAAGGGGAGAGGTATGATCATTGGTGCTTGCCCTGACATATGTACTGAAGACATTCTTCCCAGTTTAGATAGGATTTTTCTTCTTTTTTTCCTCTGTAGCTCTCCAGTTGTTCCATGAGCTACACTATAGGGTCCTCTGAGACCTAAATGAGCCTCTAAAGAGCTTCTTAGGGACTAAATGAATTACAGGAGCATCTACCTCTACTGTGCCATTTTGCACGACCTGTCCTCAAGTGCTATACACAAACTTTGGAGGCACCTCCTTTGTGTCCTTCCAATACGTATGATGTTAAACTGGAAAGAGTTACAGGAAATCACACTTAGATCAAAGCAGGTACAGATCTAGGTTGTTACAAGCTTTACTACTGTCCCTGGGAAAATTGTGGTACAGGTCCTCTTGTAAGCTATTACACCCAGGCATATGTAGGACAAGAATGTGACTGAGAAAAGCCAACACATATTTATGGTGTGTGACCGATCTGGTGACCTTCTATGGTGAAACAAATTGCTCAGTGGTGAGTGGAGAGCTGAGGATATCACTTACCTTGATTTTAGCAGGGTGTTTGACACAGGGTCCCACAGCATCCTTGCTGACAAGCCATTAAGATATGGACTGGACACATGGACCACAGATGTATGGAAAACTCTGAACTGCCTGGCAGTGGTCAATGGCTTGAAGTCAAACTATCTGCCACTCACAAGCAGAGATCCTCAGGGTGAATATTGGGACCAGTGGTACTCAGTATCCTTATAAGTGACTCAGATGATAGGACTGAATACATCTGCTCCAAGTTTGCATATGACACCAAAATGGGAGGAGCTGTGCATACACAGGAAGGAATAGCCACTCTACAGAGAGACATTGAGAGGCTGAAGATTGGCTCGTAAAGAATTGCACAAGGTTTAACAAAGGTAAATGTGAATTCCTGCTCCCGGGATACAGTAATCAAAAGCAAAAGCACAGGCTGGGATCTGACTAGAAGGGCCCTGGGGTTCCTGGTGGGCACCAAGGTGAGCATGAGCTAGCGGTGTGCCTTAGCAGCAAGGCAGGCCAGTCCTGGGCCACATTAGGCCAAAATTTATTCTAGCCATGACACTAGCCTGAAATCAGGATAGTCAGATGCAGATACTATGTCTGTCAGAGCCCTATTTCTTCAGTCTCAGATTTCACCTTTCTATTCACTTGTTCCATTCTGGTGCCTCTGATATTTCTATTCCTATTCTGGACTCTTGCAGCATCCATCCTGTCTTCCTCTGGATTCCTTACTTCATGCTCTTTGCATCTAGTTCTATGAAAACCTCATTTTTTTCACTGATGTTATTTTCCCACATAAATTTCTGACATTTAAATCTTG
The DNA here is from genome assembly GCF_030936135.1 of Gavia stellata. NCBI lineage: Eukaryota > Metazoa > Chordata > Aves > Gaviiformes > Gaviidae > Gavia > Gavia stellata. Next base: position 67,910,225 of record NC_082637.1, read on the forward strand.
AGGACAATATTTACTTTGTGAGAAAATCCTTTAACTCTATAACCTCAGCCTTCACTAATATTTGGATTCATGTTGGAACTACGCCCTTATCCTGAAGCTGTAAATTTCTCCAGGTGACTAATAACTGCAGAATGTTCAAATGTTTGATGGATTACGAAATTGTTTAGCTGACCGCCTTGTAGGGCAAGATTGGAAGGAACATATGGAAGGAAATCTGAAGGTGGTGTCTCTAATTCATGATCCTTCCATGAATTTGTTAGTCTTCTTATCAGAACTGATGGAAGGCACCATAATGTTGCATAAACATAAAAGCCCTCAGCAGAACTTTCTAACACTAAGTGGAAGACTCCACACAGCAATGTAGTATTGTTTTGATGGATGACCTCAACAAAGTAGACAGAAGAAATCTTCCAAAACAGACCTCATGATTTTGAAGGATGCAACATATTTTTCACAATACTGATATGATAACATGTATGGAAGACCCAAAGATGGACATATCTTTGTAAGCATAGAGGAGTACAGTACAATTTTAGAAATTTCTAAAATCTATTTTTAAAGAAGTTCTAGTTTCAAAGATTTTCTAAGGATGCTCACACTCTTCAGCAACAGAAGGGATTTCTGTGTGAGTACTGCTACAAATCTTTGCAAAGCTTTAAAATCACTGTTTTCAGTAGAGGCTATGGACAACCGCTGTTCTGCACTTAGGATCGTAGTATCATAGAATCATTTAGGTTGGAAAAGACCTTTGAGATCATCAAGTTCAACCATTAAGTCCACCACTAAACCATGTCCCTAAGCGCCTCATCCACACGCAGCCTTTAAATACCACCAGGGATGGTGACTCAACCACCTCCCTGGGCAGCCAGTTGCAATGTCTGACAACCCTTTCAGTGAAGAAATTTTTCCTAATATCCAATCTAAACCTCCCCTGGCACAACTTGAGGCCATTTCCTCTCGTCCTGTTACTTGTCACTTGGGAGAAGAGGCCAACACCCACCTCTCTGCAACCGCCTTTCAGGTAGTTGTAGAGAGCGAGAAGGTCTCCCCTCAGCCTCCTCTTCTCCAGACTGAACAACGCCAGTTGTCTCAGCTGCTCCTCAAAAGACTTGTGTTCTAGAATCTTCACCAGCTTGCCCTTCTCTGGACACACTCCAGCACCTCAATGACTTTCTTGTAGTGAGGGGCCCAAAACTGAACACAGGATTTGAGGTGCCGCCGCACCAGCGCCAAGTACAGGGGCACAATCACCTCCTTAGTCCTGCTGGCCACACTGTTTCTGATACAGGCCAGGATGCCGTCGGCCTTCTTGGCCACCTGGGCACACTGTTGACTCATCTTCAGCCGGCTGTCAATCAACACCCCCAGGTCCTTTTCTGCAGCGCAGATTTCCAGCTACTCGTCCCCAAGCCTGTAGCATTGCATGGGGTTGTTGTGGCCAAAGTGCAGGACCCGGCACTTGGCCTTGTTGAACCTCATACAGTTGTCCTGGGCCCATCCATCCAGCCTGTCCAGATCCCTCTGCAGAGCCTTCCTACCCTCAAGCAGATCAACACTCCCTCCCAACTTGGTGTCATCTGCAAACTTACTGAGGGTGCACTCGATCCCCTCATCCAGATCATTGATAAAGGTATTAAACAGAGGTGGCCCTGGGGAACACCACCTGTGATTGGCCACCAACTGGATTTAACTCCATTCACCACAACTCTTTGGGCCCGGCCATCCAGCCAGTTTTTTACGCAGCGAAGAGTGTGCCCGTCCAAGCCATGAGCTGCCAGTTTCTCCAGGAGAATACTGTGGGAAATGGTGTCAAAGGCTTTACTAAAGTCCAGGTAGACAATGTCAACAGCCTTTCCCTCATCCATGAGGTGGGTCACCTGGTCATAGAAGGACATCAGGTTAGTCAAGCAGTACCTGCCTTTCATAAACCCATGGTGACTGGGCCTGATCGCCTGGTTGTTCTGTACATGCTGCGTGATGGCACTCAAGATGATCTGCTCCATAATCTTCCCAAGCACTGAGGTCAGGCTGACAGGCCTGTAGTTGCCTGGATCCTCCTTCCGACCCTTCTTATAGATGGGCATCACATTTGCTAACCTCCAGCCCACTGGGACCTCCCCGGTTAGCCAGGGCTGCTGGTAGATGATGGAAAGTAGCTTGGTGAGCACTTCTGCCAGCTCCCTCAGTACCCTTGGATGGATCCCATCTGGCCCCATAGACTTGTGGGTGTCCAAGTGGCGTAGCAGGTCAGTAACCATTTCTCCTTGGATTGTGTGGGCTTCATTCTGCTCCCTGACCCCATCTTCCAGCTCAGGCAGCTGGGTACCTGTAGAACAACTGGTCTTACTATTAAAGACTGAGGCAAAGAAGGCATTAAGAACCTCAGCCTTTTCCACACCCTTTGTCACTATGCTTCCCCCCATGTCCAGTAAAGGTTGAAGATTCTCCTTAGTCCTCCTTTTGTTGTTAATGTATTTATAGAAACATTTTTCATTGTCTTTTATGGCAGTCGCCAGGTTAAGTTCTAGTTGGGCTTTCACCCTTCTAATTTTCTCCCTGCAAAACCTCACAACATCCTTGTAGTCTTCCTAAGTGGTCTGCCCCTTCTTCCAAATATCATAAACTCTCCGTTTTTTCCTGAGTTCCATCCAAAGCTCTCTGTTCAGCCAGGCTGGTCTTCTTCCCTGCCAGCTTGTCTTCTGGCACATGGGGACGGCCTGCTCCTGTGCCTGTAAGACTTCCTTCTTGAAGAGTGTCCAGCCTTCCTGGACTCCTTTGCCCTCCAGGACTGCCTCCCATGGCTCCTAAACAGGCCAAAAGCCAGCCCTGCTGCACTTTAAGAAACTCCCTTATAGCAATCTGTAGTTTGGGCTTGATGAGCATAGTATGGGGGGAACTCACCTCAGAACCTGGGTCACAGGCCCTAGCCACGTTTTGCTTCTTTTGTTTTTTTTCCCTGATTAGTCAGTTCAGGGCTGTTTTTTCACTTCTGCCTCATGTGGCTACGATGGGTATTTCCCTGGTCCTGGGATAATTTCTAGGTGAATTTGCAGTCATTTGTTTCCAGTTTCCAAGCATTTGAGACTTTATGCCTGCTAGGACTTTCATGCACACCTTCTGTCTCTTTCTGGATCTGAGCTGCCTATGATCCTCATCTACTAGTTCTTTCTGAATGCTAGTTTGGGTGTTGGTACCATTCAGCAATGAGGAAAAAGAGTAGTTATAACACTGGAGCACTTACGAGTTACTATTTTGTTCAATCTGGAGTATTGGTCCGAGGAGATCACTGCACCTTCTGGGTAGGAGAAACATTTTACATGTGACATGCTATTTCCAGTGTCTATACATTACTGATGAAGTCATGCCTATGCATTACTGTGCAAGAAAACATGATGGCTTGTCTGCGTCTCATTTTGTCAAAACACACTGTATTTCAGACTCACTGTTCATAAAACTTTCCTTCTGGATTGTTTCATCCCACTTGTGCTATAAAACCAGGTGCCTAATCCTTTTTATCCTGAATGTAAGAGGTGAAAGGAGATATTTTGTTAACTGTCTTTGCCAAGAGCAGTTAGACTAAGCTAATGGAAGCCAGTTGTCTTAGTCTTTCTCTGAGAGCTGGGTATGAGCCATTTGACCAGGGTATCAAAGTGATGAGCAACCTAACAGGGGTGAGCGAAGTTTTACCAGAAGATGGATGTCTTCTCCAGACCTACCTGCTCTCTGTCCCTCTTCACTGATGAACTGGCCTTGGAAAACATGAGAATAACAAAGAAGAGGAATGGAGTATAGCTGCCTCAATCATAAACTGAACCTGCAGAATCACTGAGGAGGGGAGGATAAACTCTGGTTGAGAGACATATGTAGGTGTTCTTGTTTGTGCATGGATCAGTGTGGTTCCTGTATTGTCCAAGAATGAAGTGTTTTAAAAATTCCTCTGCAGACGTTGTGTGTTCTTTTCTTTAACGATGGTTTCCAAGGAGAAATGCTTTTGACCACAGTGCCATGAAAGAGGAGCTCTTGGAAGTCTATATGAAGTACCAGAGAAACTTTGTGATGCAGAGCTTCTGCACTGACCTGACCAAGATCCTCATCCCAAGGGAGAAGGAGGCTTCCGACAAAGAATACACACCCGTAATACACCCATGTGGCTCCCTGGTAGAAAATAGTCGGGATCATTTGTGTGGGAAATCACAAGATCCAAACCCCGGGTAGACTGATTCCCAAGCATGTGATAAGACTCAGCTGGTTCTGTAGTGTAAATAAAGCAAGAGGTGAAAGAGCAAGATGGAAGAGTAGCACTTCTGTCAATGGAAATGTATCCTCTGGAGCAGGACAGGAAGAAGGACGTCATGAGGAATGAGGTGGTAGGAGACACTATATCTTGTGTAGGAAAAGATGGAAGATGAGGATGTGGGGAAATCCCATATTGCGAAAGAGATAAAGGGAAGGTTTCAATGGCAAGAAAAAGGAGACTTTAGGGATAAAGGATAAAGAAGGGTGAATGTGGTAGGGAAGAGCAAGAAAGAAACAGTAGAATGCAATGAAAAGAAACAGACAAAAGATAAGAAAATAAGATACAGATCATAGGATAAGGAGAGAGAAAGGGTGTGGGTCAGTAAAAGGTACTGGGCATAAAAGCAATAAAGAATGATTGGAAAAGAAATGCTCCTTTCAGAGGGAAAAAGAACAAATAGTTACAGAAGAGAAAAGCAAGAGAACAACAGGCAGAACAATAAAAAATCTAAGACAAATAATACAGAAGTGAATGGAATGAATCAGAACTAATAGAAAAGAAAAGGAGGGGGAAAAGCCTGAAGAGAATAAAAAGATAAGGCAAGATTCAGAAAAAATAGATGGCTGATTTTAGTTGGATTTATTTGTTTGTCTATATTTAAGTCTTTCTGTGAAAGCCATATCTTCCTATATTTTGTTCTTAAAAGCAGTGGCTACCTATAGACTAGTGTTCAACATTTATCACATTTTATCATTATATTGCTCATAGAAAAGCTTTTAGCACTAGTGTGCTACATTAATATAATCTGAGTAGCAGTGGGAAACTGTAGGAAAGGATCCCCTATAGGAAAAGAAAAGTGACCCCCCCATTAATTGTTCTAATTATTCTTTCAGAGTATAATTGAATTTAATTTGGCCTTTTAATTAAGAGGCCAAAAAAGAGCTCATCTCTTTTTAAGTCACACTTTTTTCTTACAAGCCCACTGTTTACAGTCCATCTGAAATCTGAGGCTCGCATGCCCTGCTCTTTTGCACACATCAAAATCAGCAGCTTACGTTTAAGATGTTTTGATTCTTTTCTGAGTCTCTTGCTCTAGTGTACTTAGCAGAGAATGATTAAAACCTGTGCTCTGTTAGAACTGTTGCAGTGTTTAAACAAGGAAGTCTGTGTTTGTTTAAGAGAATGGGGAAATGGTTATCTTGACAGATTAGACTGAAAAAACAGGACAGCCGCAGTCTAGCACAGATGTCCAAATTTGCCACTTGGCTGGTTTTTTGAGGTCCTCTAAACAAAACTTGCCTGTGTGTTTGTGCCTTTGCTCTGTTTGACACCTGACTGAGGAATGTGATTAAGCACTACTGCCAGGGATTACATGTCTCTCGTGGGCAAGTGTTCACAAGGCTGAAGTCTCCTCGTGTCTGTCTAACTGTGTCATAGCTTGCTAAGGGGATACAAGAGAAACATCTCACAATGGATTAAAGCCCTTGCAAAAAGGTTGGTTTGTAATGAAAAGGCTGTTTTGGACGGAAAACCAGTGAACTTTTTTTAGATCTGAGTTTTCTAGTGTCTTCATTCACTTAGTGACAGAACATGCAGAAGTGAGAAACATATAATTTGTCTGTGAAATACTGAAGCCATTTGCAAGACACATTACAGCCTCCCAGATGTAAAGCACATCTCCATGGAAAGAAACGTTACATCCTTAATCAGTGTGAGATGATAATTTTCTAATACATTTAAGATGCATGCTTCGCTTGATAAATCCATACAACTGTCTGTCTACTCAAACACTTTATCAACTTCCATTAACGTTATCATCTCGAATTAGTTGTCCTCACATTACATCCATGATAAAAAAGGCACTTCCAAAGCCACTGCCATTTTAATTTCTTTAAAACCTGCTTATCTGTAAATAAAGTTTCGCTCCGTTTGATTAACATGAAGCCTAAAATTCAAAAGATAAAGGCCATCAGCCTACAAGAAGAGGTCACTGCGCCGTTCAGGCTTGTGTGCATGTGAGGGCTCATGTTTGCATAGTGCCACAGGTGAGAAATGCTTTGCTTGGCGTGCGTGTTCGGTGTATTACATACATCCTGGCTGTGTACACAAGTTTGGTGTAGGCCGTAGGGCCCCAGAAATAGGTCAGAAATCTGGGCCAGATCCCAGAAAAACAGCAGTGCATGGACCTGACAATGGGGATATATAAATACTTTTATAGAAATTGTCTTTGATCCCAACTTTCACAAGCGCTCTGAAAAATTTCATCTATATATGTCTGTGTGATTACAACTGTTGGTTGGAATTACTAATGGCAAATATACAGTTAGAGTGAGAAGAAAGCTTTTTTTTTGGAGAAATGACTGAAAATCTGTTGATCAATCATTTGGACTTCTATTACCACTCTGGTGTTGGACAGGCATTTCATAAAGCACCTGTGGCAGAGGGATTATTGCAGATCTCGTGTCTTTTTTCAGGTTACCCTAGATCTAGAGTTCAAGTAGTGTTTTAAAGATATACACCTACCACAAATATGAAATACCTGATAAATACATGATACCTGATGAATGTGTATAACATGATGAATATGAAAATGAGACTACTTTGGGACGCAGGTTTCCACATAGCCAAAACAACGTCATAAACAATTGAAATTTATAACCTGTAGAGTTGTTCTAGGACTTTGATGAGAAATTTTAATACCTGCTTAACTAATAGTTTAACTTACATTGGCATCTGATGAGTATCACGACGCTGTTTGAAGCAGTAACGAAACTGAAGCCATAGTCAAGCTCTGCCTTGAAATTTAGCAGGTGTTTTAACTTTTGTTGGGGACCTGTTTGAAGTGTCAGTCTGACGTTAGAAGTGTGAGAAGGACAAGGACCTTATGGGAGAAAGTGTTTATGCCAGGAGACTTCTATTTAGTTGCTGATAGGCTTTTATCTATTTCTTTTATCATCAGTTTTTGATTTTTGTTTGATTCCCAAGCCTTGGACTTGAAAGTTATGATGTTTCAGAAATCATATGCAAAACTTGCTGTAAGAGCAGAGATGAGTAAACTGTTTATGACTGAAATTGTTGGCTTGAAACAGCTGCCTGCCACAAGGTGCTTAAAAATCTCTGAGTTTTTAGAGTGTGTCTGTGCAAGTGTGCAAAAAGTGATTCTTTGCCTAAGCAGTTTGACCAGTTGGATTTGTTTTGTGTGTCACAGTGCAGAAATAATTCCACCAGCTTTGCAAGGGGGGTGGGAAATGGGAATCCAGGGTTAGCGCAGCTTGTTTGCTGAGGCTAGGAGGCTAACTTATCTTCAAATTCACAGAATAATACTACAACAAATGATAAAACAAACTCTTTGTAATAACTTGGAACAAGGAGTTGAGTAACTGTCAACAAAACAAGAACAAATCAAGACAAAACAAACGAATTTCCTTCTCTGATAGGACATTAAGAGAATAACACCAGGTGTTACCTATCTGAACTTTAATATGACCTTGACTGTGTATTACACAATGCTCCCAAATACAAGTTAGGCAGGTGTGGTGTTGATTAAGCTGTGGTGAAGTGGCTGGTAGACTGTGTTTGGAGAATAGCTATCAACACATTTTTGTCAAACTTAGAGTGGGTACTGAGAGGGAATTCCCATTCAGCTGCTCTGAGGCCACTCTTCAGTATATTAATCGATAACTTGCATAACGAAATAAGAGTATATGCCCTTTTAAAATATATGATTCCTACCAAACTGGAATGGGCTGACAGTGCGTTAAAGGATGGGACTGGAGTGCTAAATAATCTTCAGAAATTGGAAAAGTGCAGTGCAAAAGATATGCAAACTTGATGCATAGGTAAGGAAAATAAAATGTGCAAGTAGTGGTTAGGTAGTGACTCTGTAGGGGTTTATCATGGATCAAAGTGAACAGTGTCAACAATGTCATGCTATTGTGAAAGCATCAACACATCATGCTGGGATATGAAACAACATAATCTGCAAAACATGAACTAACGATCCCTCTACTGAGCAATGGGAATAAGTCAGCTCCATGCCCTGTCCGTCTTTTGGCCATTACACTTCAAGATGTGGACTGAGTAGAGTGAGTCTGAAGGAGAATGAGAATGATAAGAAATGAGGGATTTCAATTTTGACAAGAATCTGATCAGAGGTGGAAATCTTAAAACAGTGTAAAAGGAAAAATAAAAAAGGAAAGTAACTTTACTTCCTGGCTATTGTGGATAGGCTGAGAAGTGAAGGAATGAGATTCCAGCAAGGGAGATTTACATTACCCATCAGAAAAGCAGACTGCTAAGGGCTGTCCTATGAGGTCCTACCAAAAGTTCTTGTAGCCCAAAATACTGGCCATCTAGGCCATCATCTACAGCTGATTTTTGAAGCATTGGTAAGGTATGAGCTCTGGAGGCTAACATTTCGTGCTGAGATCTAGCCAGCATCCGATATCTACTTTATTTTAATTTAATCTTTTTATTTTTTTTTTTTTTTTTAATTAAAAAGGCTGTGGTGATATGTAAATATTCCTAAGAGGGCTTTTTAGTTTTGCATGTCTTAAGCACAGACTATGGTTGCCTTAGTACACTAAATGATGATGATCCTCCGTCACTGGGAGGAGTGTTCATGAGAACGTTACAGATATGCTTGCTGCTTTCACAGTATCTCTTTGTTATGTCTGAAGGTTTCTGGAATTGCATGGGATGGATAGGATTGTTTACCTTTAGCTTTTTATGCATCTGTTGGAAAAACATTTCTGTTTTTTTCCAGTTATTTTTCAACCTTTTCTTTTTTTTCCTACAATTATCTGTCACAAAGGTTTTCTCATGCTGAGTTCCACGGGTTTTTATTTGCAATGCGTAATCACAGACTGCTGGGTTTTTCAGCTCTTGCAAAGTTGGATGATCTCTTAGGAAAAATATTTTACTGTTGACTTGCCCAATGACATCTTGCGGGACTAATTAATTAAGCCTTGCTAACTTTCTGTAGCTTTTACTGCTCATTGATCTACCATAGATAAAATTCTCTTGTCATCCTGGCTCAGGACACAAACAGCCCTCCAAACAATCAGGTCAGCTAGGAATATCTGAGCTGATAGTTTTTTTCTCATTTTTTTTAAACTTGAGAATGAATACACATTGCAGGGAAAGGATGAGGCTGTGAAAGGAATATTCTAGTTGAGCTGGGAAAACATAAATATGACTTGCTCAGGTGCTTCTGTGGTGATTATTGACCTTCCTTTAAGACGTAACTGCTTGTATTATTTCCTTCAAGTTGCCTAAGTAAAACGAACACAGAATGAGTCGATTTACTCCCCAAAAAGAGTGAGGAGCACCAGAAGAAGCCCCCCTATTTCTATACCGTTAAATTAAGGAGAGCTGGGGAGCGGTGCTGGGCACTAGGTTCACCCATCCATACTGACACAATGCCAGGGCTGCCTCAGCCCAGATTTGGCCCATACTGTCTGCTGGGCATAGGACGTGACTGTACCCAAGATGTAGGTTTGGATTTGGCCACCTTGTTTTGAACAGTAGGATAATTTAAAGGAAAGGATGTGGTCTGCTCTGTGTAGGTAGGCCTCATTGCTAGAGAATGGCCTTGGGCACATTGAATTTACTACCACGTCTTAGGCCATCTGTCCTGGACAGATAGGGAGGCATTCATGTTTTACCTCTCACAAAGAAGTTTATATCTCAAGGCTGCGGTCAGCACAAGGTCACGGTGAAAAATCTTGGCCTCTAATTGTTTACACAGCGACTACCCTTCTGGTTTGTACAAAATCCACCAGCTCCCAATGTAACCGGTACTTTTGCTCTTGAGAGCACAAATACTCACAGGTGATAATTACAGGAAAAAAACACGGAGCTCCTTATTCAGTCCCCGTTTAAAAAAGCCAGCTTTGTCCTATAGTATTTGACACATTTGGATGGCACTAAAGGCAAAGGCTGAAAAACCATACCTGATCTTATTTCTCAGTAACCACTAGTAGACCAAAACACGGAAAGAATAATCTCAACCCTAGCCAGACATCCCAACAAATTTTAAGCATGTCGTTAAGTGGTGACCATTACGCAACCACTCTCCCCCAGCAAAAATAGTTGTCAGCATTGTGTTGTTGGTAAAAGATTCTTTTTCCTGATTAGACCATTCTTAGAAACGTTGACATCTCACAGAGAGAATAATACATTCCCCTGGAGACCTGGGATTTAACCTTGAAAGAATCTACTGTGACTGAGCAGGAATCTATCTGCATGTCTCTCTCGGTAAATGCAGAGACGAAAAGAAAAAAGGATTCTGAAAATAAAAATTTCACTTATTTCCCTACAAAAATGTCAATACAGATATTCACATACTGGCTCCAAGAAAAGTACAATATGTTTGCTGACAGTACGCTTACCTAGAGATTTACTTTATGGCAACAACTATGCTATTTAAATTGTCAGTAAAGCTGCAAGGAATTAAGTTAGCAAAATTCAAATGGACTTTTGGGGTAACATCAATCAATTATGCTTTGCGTAGTGTTCCTGGGCTGATAACAACGAATACAATATTACGCTACTTATTTTATTTAACAGCCTTCAAAAAGTGCACGATAAAAGCCTGCGAAAAGTGTGACTGCCAGGCAGCCCTTGGTTTATTTTGGCAGCTCCTTTGCAGCCCTCAGGCAGCCCTCGGTTTATTTTGGCACCCCCTTTGCAGCCCCACTACTACTGTAGCTTTGAGCTTGGCTCTTCTCTTGACCCTAACCCTAATGCTAGCAGTGGCCTGAGCCCCACACAAGGCTACCAGCCCTCAACAGCCATGGGTGTAACTTTGCTTGTTTTTTTTGCAAAGAAAATAGATTTTCATTTTCTATCTGTTAGGGAGCACCTGCAAGTTGGGCTGAGCGCTGGTTTAGGGGTCCCAGGCTGTTGTTGCTGGGGAGCCCCAGTACAAGATGCGGGGCCCCGGAAATGCTGCTACAGACCTGTCGGGACACCTAGGCTTGGAGCATTGATGGTGGTGAGCAGCCACAATGCCTGGTCCTCCAGCCCCAGCCCAGTGGCTGTCCCGCAGCCTTGTGGCCCTGAGCCAGGGCAGCTCCAGGGGTGGCCGTGAGGCTGAGCCGCTGGGGTATCCCGAGGAACTGGGGTGCTCGAAGTGAAGGAGGTGTGGGAGGAGGCTGGCAGCCTCTGAGGCAGATGGGCAGGATCTTCACAGGGACCCCACCGAGCAAAGTGCTGAAAGCCCTCTTGCATGGAAGGAGGGACAGCTGGCGGCTCTGTTCCAGGCTGCGCTTGCAGCTCCTGAGGTGGGGAAGGTTGGAAATTTGTGGTTGCTGGCAACAGAAGGAAAGATCCTTCCCTGTTGGCAGGCGTGCGTTTGCAGAATACGAGCAGTGCCCTGGTGTCACAGAGCTCTGCTGGAGGAGGAGGCATCGGGGTGGCTGAGCCAAAGCCAGCAGCACCTGGACACTGGATCCGTTCCCTGCTTCTGCATGCCGGGGGATGCACAAATGGCAGTGACCATGCAGCGGGGCGGGGGTGCAATGGAAAAAGGCAAAAAGGTCAGGGAAAAGAGAGGGGAAGAGCTGGGCAGTGCTGTGAGGGCTGCACATGCATCCCACCCAGGAGGCTCCCACCGCTAGCTCTGCATAATAGGTGGAAGTGCAAATCTTTGTGCTTGTTTCCAAATCTGCTTGAGTCTATCAGGCTCCAAAGTGCAGCTCAAATCCATGCTATGTGTTTATGTCTGAGTTCGTAGCTCTAACAAAAGAAGCAGGGAGAGAGGGAAGGAGGTGTCTACTGAAAGAGAGGAAGGGAAAGCAAGTGCAAGGGCTTGGGTATAGTAGAATGGAAATACAGAAGGGCTTGGGGAAAATAATAGGAAAATAAAAATTTTCTCTAGGTAATTAATGCTCCATTAATTCTAAAGTCTTAAATAAATATGATTCATGTTGCTCATGTCTGTTAGAGTTCTGCTTCACATTGTTTCAGCACAGTCTGCTTCATATTCCAGTAAAGAAAACCTAAACCATATGAAAATACTTAAATGACTGTACATTTTGGTATGTTATTGCCTTTTTTTTGATTGACGATGTGAGAGTGCACACCTCATTGCAAAGTAATGCTTTTAACTTAAATCAAATCAATTCTAAGTGAACATGTTTTATGCATTTATGCTTATAGTTTGAAAAAAGCGTTTCCTAAAAAACAGTACTGGCTTTTAACTATCCAGTGAACAAGTCACTGGAGATGCCTGCATGTCTCAGCCAGTGAGCATTTACTTCTATTGTCTTGAAACCGCTACAAGTTTAGGGCTCACAGAGCTGCTGTAGTCTTAATGAAGTGGTTAATGATGTGTGAATTATAGATCCTGACAGCCTCTTTAATAAAATCAACAGGACTGCATCCACAGTCTACCATAGCTGCTAAATAATGACAGTACTGTCTGCTTAACATAACACAGTATCTTTAAGTAAAGTACCATTCTTGCTTTCCTGTACTGAAAAATTCTCATCAACACAAAGAGGAATGTGAGCAATGAAGAACAAACTGATACACATGACACTTCATTTCTTTCCGTTTGGGAAAGAAATGCACCAGCCACAGGGAATTCGCAAATGAAGCATCATGTGAAGCAATGTGTTTTTCATTGTTATTGTAACAGCATTTCTATGAGATCCTTCATTGAAGTAAAGAACAACGTAATGCATAATGGACTTTAACAGTCAAAAGTTTGCAGGTTTTTTTTTTTTTGTTTGGGTTGTTAGTTTGGTTTTTTTTGAAAGCATGTGAACTTTATCTTCCCAACAGCTTTCAGTGAACAATTGTCTTCACAGCAGAGCTAGTTGGAATGTGGTAGTGCTGCAGCACTTACTTGTATGGAAATCGGCACTATATGTATGTATATTGAGGGATTTTTCCATACACTCAGCTAATAGAAAAAGAATGATTGTTGTAAGAATGAAAGGGCTTTTTTGCGTTGCTTTTGGTGATCAGTCTCATAGCCAGCTAATGATTCAGAGAAAATTTTATGCGTGCCTTGTGTATATATTCCCTAAATAATCTTCTTTATTGTCTGGTAGACTGAAACTAAACACAAAAGGCTCTGGAAAAATCCTAGGCTACTTTACTGTATGTGCTTGCTCTTGTTTATGTTTTTTCATGAATACTTCAGGCAGCTGTCTTTCTCTCACTTATTTAGCAGATACTGAAGCAAAGAAAAGGGAAAAGAACCAAGCCATATTCACCAGCTTGTGTAATCACTTAATTTGCTATCATGGTTCAGGCAATATCAGAGCAGCAAAATACCGAAAAGCTAGAAAGTAACGGACGTGTAAGAGAAAACGCTATTAAGACCCAGCTACAAAAGAAGGAATTACCTAGCCTGAGTATGAACTTATGAATATATTCAAGATACTATAAACCTGGCCTGATGGACTGAATTTACCCAAGTGAAATTTTCTTTACCAGTAAAGGGACTACTAGCTGTAAAGCCTGTTGCAATTATCATGTGCAAACAAAGCAGAATGACTTGCTTAGGGAAGCACAGCCAAACCATTCAATTAGTCCCCAGAAGTTCTAATTCTGTTTTCCTGCATTACTACAGCGGTGTTTGTACACGAAACATTGGCTGTTGCTGTTATTTCAAGCAAAAAGACTTAGAAGTTCTCCCTGCATTTGCCCCTTTCCACTCCTTTTTCCTTTCTTTCCTTTGGCTCCCACCTCAATCCTATGTGAGCAGACAGATGTGCACACACATTCATGCAAGCACAGGTCTTTATATCTCCTTTCCTATTTGGGTCTCTTATTTTTCAGCATTTCATGTCCCATGTCTCTTCCACTAATCTTTGTTGCACGCCTCTCAGTTAATACCTTGTTTAGCTCAATCCCGGATAACATCCTGTCTCCTCACATCCACTCAGCAACTACAAGGAAAACATGATTGCACTTTCCTGCCTTTCACATCGCTTATGAATTGAGACGCCCCTCACCCCTGCCAGTGGATCCATTTTTCCTCCCTCGGCCTCTCTGAATGCACAGGGCTGGATTTGCTGCATGGAGAGATGTTAGAGGGAAGACAGTGAAAAGAAATGCAGACCAACTGTTGAGACCATTAGTCTTCTGACAGGTGTAGACTTTTGGGATGAGGACAGACCTTTCAATCATTTCCCTCTTCCAAAGCAAACCCATTTTGTGTGGAAGAAAACCAATGTGGAGAGGGTGGCCCTACTTCTTGGGGAAAAAAATACATATCCAGTGCTCTGGATAAAGTAGACATGTACTGTGTTCAAGCACTTTTGAAGTCATATACACAGAAGGCTTCGCTTCCTTATACCACTCACTATTTTTGCTACCACCGCAGTAAGGAAAAAACCAATAGTTAAGACTCTCAGTAGCCAAAATCTCAGCCTACTAGCTACCGTACTGCTTCTTTCACTTGTCTTACCATTAGCATCAGTGGCAGCAAATCCTCAAAAAGCAGCGGTAGTAAAACTGCCATCTCAGGGAGGCTGTGAATGTGCGCTGCTCAGGAGCACGTGCAACGAGAACTAAAACAGAGTAAATCTCCCTCCAGTACAACGCAGCATCCACTTCAAACGTCCTGAGTGGTGCCATATGCTGCCAATATTCCCATTCATGCCAATCACTTCCTTGGAGAATAAAGCACCATAGCTCCTGGGAAGTATGGAAAGGGCACAGGTCTTGAATCGATAGTCTCCAGCACAGGGAAATCATAAACAAATGTGAAAACCCTGAATCTGTGCACAAGATTGAAGCCAGTTTTATCTTTTCGGTGAGAAAGCAAAAAGTATGGCTATCATTTTACTTAGTTAAGGTTTTTGCATTTTACATTTAAGATAAATATCACAAGCAGCATTGGTTTTCTTTTATTTTAGACCACCTACCTACAAAAGAATAAGAGATCCAATCACACAATGATCTTCTGCTTCATTACCACACAAAATACGTTTAGGAAAGCTTAGGATAAGCAATGGGATTTGTGATCATGTTTCTGAGTCAAGCCTTAGAGATTTCTGAGGTTTGCTTACAATCCCTTACCTTTTTCAGCAATCAGGTGTTAGAGGACCTTATAGAAAGATGGGTCATTAAATGATTCTGTTCTAATCTATAATGGTTACTATTGATATCAGCAAAACCTGTGCTTTCCATAAATCATATCACTAAGCAATATTCTCTAACTAGAAAAATACTGGCTTATGCTGATTTTTCAGGTTGATTTTTTCACCCTGATCCTTTTCATTTTCTTTTGTTTTTCAGTAGTGTATGTCTTCTTCTATTGCAGCATTCAAGGGAAAATAATTGCGGAAGTCTGTCTTGCATTGCAAATTACATTAACTGCTTCAGAGCTGGCAGTGGCATGTATCTGATTACAAAGATGTCAATATTTTATGATCACAACAGAAAGAGCTAAATGGTGAAAATCTGTAATATTCAACAAGCTCTGAAGATGGAATAGATGCTTTCATTGCTATTAGTATTTTTCAGGGGCCTGGGGGAGCCAAGCAGATTTCACATGGTTCAGGGACTTTTAAAGCGGCATCTCGGTGGACTGCACACTGCTCTTGTTTAAGTACAGATGTCATCGAGGCTGGTGTTGTAGCCAGTGTAAACTGTCATGGCACCACCAAAATGAATGCAAATCTGCTGATTTTCATATTGAGAAGCTTGTCCTCAGAATGCGGTTAAAACTTCTACACTGCAGCTTGCAGAAGAAGATAGTGACATACACTTTCACAGTCAATAACACAACTTTAGCCACGCTTTTGGCAGTTCTTGGTTTCTAATTTGTGTAGTACTCTTTTTGCAAAACACTTGACCATGTGTAGCCAGCTGCACAGAGCTGCTGTTATTTCAGGAGCCTGCAAAGAACTGCAGTTACCCCAGAACACCTCATCCAAAATCAGCTTTCTCACTGTTTTGTAGGGCATTATCTAATTAATAACAGTTAACATTCATAATTGCTGCATTTTAAGAGACTGTTGCAGAGGAAAATGTGTGTCAGTGTGCTGAAGTCCAGCTGGGTAAGGAAAGAAGAAAAGGTTCCTGATAAGAAATGCTCAACACTCATCAGGGTAGAGCCTGTGTTTGTATTACTGAATATCTGCACAAAGTGCACTACAATGGATTCAGATTAATATTTTATTGTTGTTTCTAGTCTACAGAAATCGTGACTCTGAGTTCAAAATAATCAATAAATCAAATACAGCATCACAAGTTGTGAAGCGTTCCCTTGGAAATGTGCCTCATTTTTATTACCACAATGTCACTTAAAACAGAATTCTTTGTCTTTGGCTTGGAGAGTAGGTATAAAACGCAGTTCCACAGCCAACTGTCAGATAAAGCAAACTCAATTCATGTCCTATAATGACAAGGTCATGCACCACATAGAATCACTTTTACATTTGCTTGGAGTAAGCTCAGATGAAGAAAGGCATGTATCAAAATATAAAAAAAGAGCCATTGAAGGGTTTGGATGAGTCATTCAGTCTCACCTGAGAATACATGTAGATAAAAGAGTGTAGCTTTGATGGAGGCACTAGTGAATTGGTTATGTTTTCATAATGACTTCTTTACATTATTGAATACAATGGGAACTTTAAGGCCAACTGCAATAACAGTTTCTCATGAAAAATTAACAAAGAATTTATGGAAATGTTACAAAAGTCCCAAAGCAATTAGCTTAGATTTCTCTGGAGTCTGAGAAAAGCCTGGATAATTGCAGACAGAAACTGCATAAAGTGGCTATTTTCATTATCACGGGATACAGAAAGTCCATTTTCATCACAATGGGACATAATGATGTTAAACCTAACATGGAGATATGTTTAAAGAGGTTGAGGCACAGTTTACAGAATGGTTTGATTTACATGGCATTCAGATCCATATTAAAGAGCCTTCTTAAAGTGATGAGGTGTTTTTTACCTGGTGTCTTCAAAGCCTCCTGCAAGGTAGGAGAGAAAAATAGATTGCAGTCTCAGGAAGCTAATTGTACATTACCAGTAGGATGCACAGGAATGAGTTTAATTTGTCTTGAATGGAGAAGAGTGAAATTGTGATACAAATTGGCACATGAATATACGTTTGAAAGTACCCATTGTATGTATGTTTATAAGAGTACTTACAATGCTAGAGCTGCGTAGCTCATAGCTCGGAAACAGAGCAGTTGTGGCAGGCTAAGATCACATGAGAATCACCCTTAAAATCGTAAGAACATTGCTCAGAGCACCTGTAACACCTCCTCAGCCCCATATTCTGTTTTGTCTATGAGATCTGTTGATGCATTTTATTTTATTTCACTACTCTACACGTGGTGCGCTCTCGGTGATCTAATTACTCCTCATATGAACTGGAAAATCATATTCTGGTTGAATGCCCATGCTCAAATGTTTTATATTACATAACACAAGCAGCCTCTCATAATCACAGATGTCCTTTGCAATGTCACACGCTTCGATCTGCAGAGCATTTCTACTAAAGACCGCAATAAATGGCTGTAGGTAAAAGTTTTCTATTATAGCACAGAATAATTTCTACAGTATTGCAGTATAGCTCTGTGGTCATTATGCAGGTAAAACTAGCATTGGTCTCCACGGGGGTTTTAACTACACAGTCAGGCCTTATATGTTCTCACAGCTGAGTAACACAAATAGCATTTGGTCTAGCTGTTAGGCTTGGTTATAATCTTGTTCATATCAGTGTAAATCAAAGCAGCTTTGCCAATATTTTGCATCAGTGCAAGTCTCAAGTATAGATGGACTAGCCATTTTTTCCACCAGTTTGTCAGTTTTCTTCTCTCTGAACAGTATGTATTGGTATCATTGTAACAGTGGATAATTTAGATCCGTTTTACAATGGGCTAAACATAATTAATGTACAATAATGCATGACCCTTTTCCCCCCATGAATTTTCTGGTAATCTTTGTTTCATATCTGAGCAGGAAGCATAAACAGTTTCAGTGTTTTAATTAGCAGGGAGTTAACGTAGTAAATCAGAACTCATGGGTAGCTGCTTATCACCTGCACAGCCATAAACAAATGTATCTACGTATCCATACAAACCATTTTATCTGTTTGTGTGTTTTTACAGTTTTAAAAGTAAATAGGATTTTTTAAGTTATCATCTATATTATCCTATCATATGGTCGCACTGGTTGTTAAATAATTACTAATAAGCAATACTAAGAGGCAATGCTTAAATATTGTAAATGCTTGTGGTTTTTTTTCCCACTTTCTCATTTGGTTTTTCTTTTTCCCTAAAGACTGCTTCAAAAAAGAAACAAAAAAGACAAAAAAGAAAAAGACAAAAAATAAAAAGAAGACAAAAAAGAAAAAGAAGGTGGAAAAGAAGATGAAAAAGTAAAAGGAGAAAAAGAAAAAGAAAAAGAAAAAAGATGAAAAAGAAAAAGAAGAAGAAAAAGAAAAAAATTGAAAACAAAGAAAAAGAAAAAGAAAAAGAAAAAGAAAAAGAAAAAGAAAAAGAAAAAGAAAAAGAAAAAGAGAAGAAAAACACAGTCAAATAAAAACAATCCACAGAAATATTCCTATAAACCTGCAATTTGATTCACCGAACCAGAGGCTTACTTGAAACTCTGCTGAATATGATACACTGACATTAAACACCCTTGGATCTGAAACTTCTGGATGCTTTAGATACCAGTAGGTCAAATGAAGTTATTGCTCAAGGGCTAGTTTAAAACCACTTGTAACATGTTTTGATTTACAGATTATCAATTCAGCTGAGCAGCGGAGGAACGTATTCGGAGAATCGCATAAACAAATACATTCAACTGTACTGCGGATTAACCTAAAGTGACACATTTATTTAAAAATCTGCCTACTACTTGTCCTCATTGATTAAATGCCCTTAAGAAAGTGAGTCTGATGAAACAGAAGCCATTAAGATTCAGCACACCTCCTCCACTCCTTTTGATGGTTGACACATTCCCTGGAGTGGGAGATTGGACGGCTGATAAGCTAACACTGAATTATAAGCACTTTGTGCAATGTCACCTGCAAATGAAAGATCTACTCTTTTGCTTGCAAAGCAACAGTGCGCCTTAACAGCACAAAAATGTACATGGTGCAGAATTATTTCATCCTCTGTGCTGAGAATATAAATGAAGGTATGTATATGTATTTATATACACCATGCGTGATTTTTATGGCAGAGCCGAGCTCATGGTGCAATACAGGTTGTTTGGAGGTACAGTACCATTGATCAGGAAAATAGAAGTGTCTAGGACTGTTTTGGTGTTGTCAGAAAGCCAAACAAGCATGGTGTGATATCTCCACTGTGTGTGCCATGGGAAGGTTTTTCTGAAGCCAGGTCAGGGAAGAGAGGAATGGCAAGGAAGAAGTCTCCTTAGCCCTAAGCTACGCTGGGTTCAAGAGATTGTGCTTGAACTTTAGAAGGACTGGGTGAAAACAGTTTTGAGATTATTTGGAAAATGAGTTTTGGCATTTGGTACTAGTCTTCATAATCCACATGACCCTTGGCTTAGCGGCCAATCCTGCAGAAAAGAAAAGCAGGTGGGCACTACCACCAAACACGAAGTTACAGTCTCCATTTTTTTCCAGACCTGTGGCATAAGCCCTGTCCTCGCTGCCACAAAAACCCCCACTTGGCTGATCTCTAAATGGTCTTAGCTTCTTGTAGCATCAAGTATCAGTTGCATTTTAATTGTAGGTAGCTAATTGTGGGTTCTAACACCTGCTGTCAGCACCTGTGTTGATATCGTATTGGTTTCTCTTGTCGCTGGTTATTCAGTTTGACGTTCTACATATTTGTGGTGCTGAGTGAGTTTTGATAGCTCCAGATCAGCTACCAAATCCAGCTCTCCTACTCATCTGTGTTATTTTGGGCTCCAAATCAGTCACACTGTACTAAACAGTAGACATAATTTTTGTGTCATGCTACGGGACTTGTGCAATTATTAAGAACATTTGCTAAGGGTCCCGCAGCATGACAAGCTCTGCCCCTGAAAACATCAATCTAAATTGACAGGAAATGGAAGGGCTAGAGGTGAAGGCATTTAGACAAATAGAGTAATTAAGTCCCACATTATTGTTAGTACCATGAGCTTGCTGGTGGGTTGCTACCGCTGTTCAAAAAAATGGTTTTCACTGAACAGGAGAATTAATGAAACCAGGTTTTCTACAGAGCAGCCTGCTTTATCCTGCACAGTGCCATCCATCTCGTCAGCAATGCATCTCTGTGCTCCTCCTGACCCCATTGCAGGCAGGGACAGGCTGCTCTGGAGCCCCTTGCGTGGCCACTGGCCATCCAGCTGCTGTCAGACAGCACTTGTTATGGCTGAGTACTGCCACTCTTCCCCTTTGCAGGGGGACTGGGAATATTTCTGTCCTCCACCCAGCTGCCAATTTTCACACAAGTTCTGGGAACTTTATTATCCTAGATTTCTAGTCTGCTTTTAAATTCAATTGAATTGGCAGAATTACAGCATTACATTAAATGTCTTTTCCTCCTTATTACTCTAACTGCAAATTTCCTTTCTCAGTTCCCACCTGGCAGTTTTATGTCTCAGACATAAATGAAGGAAAACTGAACGTACCCCCCCACACACATACCCTACGCTAAATACAGCTGTTTGGCATAGTTGTAACCCAGGGCTCCAAATCACAACATTTTGGTGTTGATGACAGGGGGGAATGGAGTAGCTATCAGACAAACAAAGAATGGGCAAACACTGAAGCTCGTGGAGGTGAGGAGCATTTCCAGATAGATGGACTGATCAAACGCACAACTAAAAGCACCTTGTACAACAAGTGGGTGGCCAGATGTGTGCCACGGGATGACTTTTTCGAGGCCATCACCTTTGCCTTGAAAGAGACTGGGAAAGTTGTTAGGGCAGCTCCTGACATTCAGCATCTGAGCATCTCCTACAGTGGCTCTGTACAATCAGGCCCTGAAGGAGGGATTCAGCTGCCCACATACTGATGTTAGTGTTGTCTGAAACAACTTTGAGCCGATTTCCAGCTGTCACGCCAGTAAGCCACTGGCTTCCCAAGCTCTGTCATCACCTATCCATGATGCTGGCAGGTATCTCAGACACACGAAGGTCTGGGAATGGGCATCTTTTAACAGTGCAAGGCACCTATAGGTAGGCAATGGAACTGAGTCTGTAGATTCATGAGTTGTTGCATCTGGGTGGGAGGAGAAAGAAGTAGGATTGGAGATGCTGCGTAACTGTTCAGCTGTGGGGTTTCACTTGCGAGACCACACCTGGAGTGCAGTGTCCTATTTTGGTTCCCCAGTGAAGGACAGATGTGGGCACACTGAAGCAAGTCCAAAGGAGGTCCACCAAGGTGGTCAGGGGGCTGGAGCACTTAGCATGCTAGGAGAGGCTGAGGGAACTGGGTCAAAACTTCACTGGCTGCAGCCCTGAGCAACCTATCTAACAGGACTAGCTCTGAGCAGGAGATGGGCCCAGGTAACCTTCCCACATCTCTTCCCCACTGTGGGAGTCTGTGATTCATGAGCCTCCATCCAAGAACCACAGCCCCTCCAGGCTAGGCCCACTCCCCTTCACCCAGGCCAGTAGAAGAGCAAGCAGAAGGTTTTGGGCCATGAACAGAGACTCAGAGCCATATGTATGTGCTGTTGAGCCCTTCTCACCACAGTCATGCAGCCTCTGGGCTCCCAGCTCATGCTGCCACTTGGTGTCCACCATGGAAAATATTTGGCTATCCTGAGACTACAAATCTGTGGTGACTTGGCACACAGAGTTTGACCATCTGAAGAGCAGTCTTTTCCTCACATTTTGTCACCGTAAAATCTTGGTTTCAAATGTAATAGCAAGGAAAAGCTTTTAAGAAGCATTTCTCTAGTTCCTTAGCAGTTAAGTTGCTAAACATTCACGAGGGGGGTTCTGTCACTTGGACCATTTCTTATTTATCAGCCATCATGTGAATGATTAAAATACCTTGTAATAATTCTAGTTCAGCTGCTCTTGCTGTTTTGAAAAGTCCAGGTTAACTCTGTCTACATCTTAAGGTTTCTGAAAGGTACTAGGATACAATGACAACTCTATAATTATGTCTCTTCCATAAAGGAAGTCAGGCACAGCATAAAAAAAGCAGCAAATAGCAGACTGCACAACTCCAGCATGGTAAGCTTACATCATGTACGTGATAGATCTCAGAAAACCAGAGCTATTCATGTGGAAAAAAAACCCAACCAAAAGAAGCCATTATCATGCAATGTGAAAACTTTAAAGGTTTCAAAAATCACTAAACATGCATCTCAAAAGATCCCTTTTATTGAGATGCACACTGCTTCATTCATGATGTTGATCCAAGTGGTCTTTTAGCACAATAACAGATTTTAATCTGTTGAAGCCCTTGCAGATAATGCCACAAAGAGAAAAAGTGCCCAAATACGATTTGATTTCTTCCCACCATTTCACTATACCCTTGATACGTTTTCTATACATGTTGCTGCGGATGTATATGTTCAGAGAACAGGTATGTGTAAGCACAGATTTATTTGTTATAGATATACAATGAAAAACCCTGTTCATTCATTTTTAATGAATCAATATAGTATTTAATATTTATCAGTATTAATTTCTGTCAGAATGTTTAGTATTCAGAAAATATGATGATGCATTGTAATTTATAGCTTTGATAACTGAATCCAGGGAAAAACTGCAAGAAATTTTAAAAAATCTTATCCATTTAACTGGCTTTATCATGCAAGTTGAAAGTTCTTTGCAATGTGTGTGGAAAAACAAAAATTGGCCTACTTGCTTTTGCACCTTTAGAATGGAGCAAAATCTTCCAGACTGATCATTAAATCTTTAGAAAAATGCCCAGGATTCTTCATTAGCAGAAGTATTTAAACTCATTAATATATGTTCCTCCTTACCTGTGTGAGTTCCCTCCATAAATCAATTAAGTCTTACTATAGAAGATGTAGGCTCTGTGGTTATTGTACAAGCAAATGTTATGGTCCCACACTTGTGCCAAATTTATCACTGGGCATTACTTGACCCTTACTGATAATTCTAGTGAATATAAGCTAATTCATCTGGAACTTGATCCATGAAAATAAAGGCTGGATTGAACTATACCTCTTCCCTTTGGGTTAGGGTGCCTTGGTTGTTAATAAAGGCTGGATAAAAATTATAAATCTTTCAAATTATGAAATACTTCAATACTACACTGTCAAATGCTTTCTTTGCATTTAAGGATGTAGGGATGGCAAGCATGCACAGTTCCCCAGCACACAGTGCTAAACAGGTCAATGCTTCTGCTCTTCAAATCTTCACCAGTACTTAGCACTACTTGGGGAAGATTTTTGTCGTTTCATTTATTTCAGGTACATGTGTTCACAGCAGACTGTATAAAGTAGTCCTAGTCCTAGTTCTACTTAATGCCAATTTTTTGCAGCTTTGACATAATAAATCAGGAAAGTGAAGACTAGATTGTGAGCTTTCAAAATAAACCCGACCTCAAATTACTCAGATTATAGCATACTATACACAGCTGGGTGTATTGTGTTATTTATAGTCAAATCTGAAAATTCTGAAAGAGCTATTAGAAAAATCTGAGGAAAGACATAACTGTTAAATATATGTGGGCTCAATAGAAAGGAGTATAAGGCATATTGCTTAAGAAAAGAAAAAGAGGAGTATTCTTTAGGAACTGAACATAAACTTTGTAGTTTAAATGAAAATTAAGAACATTTAAATGAATCAGATATTTAAAGTTAGCCACATGTATTTGACCATACTAATACAATCCATGTGGGATTTTTCAGTATAAATTCAATGGTGCATGCAGACCTAGTGTTTGACCTGGCCTAAAGCTGGAGGGGATCATATAACTTCCCAGCTGGATTATGTGTGTATTTCAGGAAAATACAGGCAAGAGTTACAGGAAGTGTGCATGCTGTTATAATCACGTAGCTCAGAAAATAGTGTCTCAAAATTACCTTGACAAAGATTGTTCTGATATTAATGAGATGCCTTCCACCAGCATGTATTTCCATAAATACATATTAATATTTAAAAATGCCAGCTATGATTGAAAAAATTATTTTCTGTTTACTCAAACTTCAGCTTGTTCCAGCTGAAAAATGCATACTTAAAATACAGGGCTGAAGAATGGATGCTACAGAAGGGCAGAAATTAACAGGAAAATGTTTCTACTAAAAAAACCCAACCAAAATGTGCTTGAAGAATAATTATTTGGAAGGAGGATCTTTCAACAAGAAAAGACCTAGCCATAAAAAGAGAATAGTATTTGAAAGAACATTTAAATTGTCTTTTCAGTTGTGACATGTTATAGCTCTTTGGCATCACATTTCTTGGCTAAACAGAGATTATCAAGAAAAGACCCACCCAGGAAAGACATTAAACATCTCATATGCGTTTCAGTGAAGCCTTCACTGTCTCTGAAATCAATGGCAGCCTCTGCAAGTGCAACAGTTTTGAACTTCACACAGCCTGATTTGGGAGCCTACCTTCGCTGAAAGTCAGGGACACTGTTTGTGTATTCTCCCTATCATTTAATAGATCATGGTAAAGAGAAACTCTTTCTTAGTTGAAGTGGTTAAATATCCTGATGGATTCACTGCAAGTGGTATGAAGCTGTGTGAGTGTGGCAATTTTTCCTCCTTTCATCTCCTTTTATCTACCTTTTAACTTTAACCTTCTTCTCTGTCATCAGCTTTTATTATATCTATCCCTTAGAGGATCTGATTCAAAAGCTACTGATGTCAATGGCAACCTCTCATTGACTTCAAAGGGCTTTGGATCAACCCCCAAATGACTTATTTTAAGCATTTGTATTACATAGTGCTCTTCTGTTTGCTGGGCAAAATTTTCTAAACAAAAAGAAATCAGGTATTTGCTGAAACGGTAAAATGAATGATGAAGACAAATAAATAATTCAAAGGTATTTTCTTTAGACCTTGTTCAAGTTTAGCCAGAGTCAGTAAATTCCTGTCAATTAATTTACATTAATATTGAACAGTACATATTAACTATGCAAAGGCTACTCTATTTATTAACACTATGATTATCACTGGCATTAATCCCACTGCAGTTTTCACCATTAAAAAAACCCCTGTACTTCCCCTCCATAATTTATTTTTTGTGGATTGTTGTTCTGACAGAGTTTTAATTACAGTTGTTGTTGAAGCAGCATTACCTAATCTTTTACTCTTGTATGCAATGACGGTCTTGAAAGCACAAGAAAACAGGGACCACATAGTATACTAGATTAACTGTGGGTTAAACTGTTTCATATGGGCATCACTGGCTTGAATTTAGTGCATTTTGGCATAAATCAAGGAGCATCTGCTCTGAGTAATGGTGGATAATACAGTGATAAAAACGCAGTCTGTGAGGCAACACTACTTCTGCCATTGCTACTTGGTCATCAGTAGGAGATCTCCCTAAAATTAGAGATCCATTTTCCCCTAGCGCCACATATTTTGGTAAGACATGCCAGAAGCTTAAAAGCATAACAAAGCTATTTTTACTCACAGTTTATTCAATGTATGGTTTATTGCATGACAGGGATTTCTACAAAGCAAATCTGAAATCTGCTTAACAGCCTGGAATTTCTTAGGCGTTTCTCTGGTCCAACACTCCTGGAAGAGAGGATGCATGAAGCCGTATTAAATCTTCACATGCTGCAATAGCCAGCTCCACAGCTCATGGTATCTAGTTTAAAAGCAGGTGATAGTGCAAATGGGTTCAGCATGTGCTAATGAGAGCTCATAAACAGATATTATGTCAATTTGCAAAAATTACACTAGTTCCTCTCCTACAGCTATAAACACTGCCAAGAGGAAACAATATACTGCATTGCATGGTTCTTAGGGTAAGCTCATACACTGTATATAATTCAAATTAGTAACATGAAAATCTGTGCAGCTGGGCAGGAGTTAAACAATGTGTCTTTCATGTTGGACATGATTGATAGGACTGGCAAATGTGTATGGCAAAAATCTGAGGATAGATTCCAAATAAACCATGTCATGCAATTAGTTATAACCCAGTTGTCAGTGTATGTTAGTAAACTGCTTAAAAGAAAGGTATACCCGGATTTACTGGAGGAATACATGAGATCTACGTATGTCAACTATTTCCTAGCCTGAACTGACTAATGAGTATCCTATTACGTTTTTGCATTATTATTTGAATTTTCTTTGCATGCTCTGTTTTTGAAAGAAGTAGTACTTTATCTTTAAAAATTCCTTCTGCGCTAAAATTAAGCACAAAATTACCAATAGTCTGCATATGAACTGCATATTTATATCCTTTCTTATCCAGGCTGTTTGTCAGAGACCCCTAACTGAGTGCAACTTTATTTTCACTAGACTCTTTAGGTTTCTCTTTTTCCTTTATAGACGGTGTCTTGTAGTTAGTTAACTATATGCTTTCAGGTCAAGCAACACGAGAGAGTGAGAGAGTCTTAAAACTAAGTGAGCAGACAGAATTGATAGAGGTTTGAGCTAGAGAGAAGAGAAAGAAGTTACAGTACCCCTATTTCCAAGCTTGTGGGGAAAAATTGAAAATAGCAACCCTAATACTACAAATACCAAAACTCACCCTCCTTTTCCCACAAATAAATGATATTTTAAAAATATTTTTTCACAATTAAAAAACTGAAGTTGAAAAGGAGGCAGTTAAAAAAGATATCATTCCTAAAAAGAATATAGAAGCTATATATGAAAAAAAAAAAGAAAAATAGAAAATAATATTAGCTATAACAAGTCAAATTTAAAACTGAAGTAAAAACAGGTACAAAAGATTTTGAAGAGCAACTTGTTAAAAGCAAGAAGGTTTGTAATAAAGTATATTTAAGTGCCTCAGAACAAGGAACCTGGCTAGAGAGCTAGTGGAACTGGTATGTGATTAAGGTGTAAAAGAAAGACAAAAACCATAACAGAAAAGAAAACAGATTGTTTTCGTTATTTCACTCAGGAGAAGATCCTAAAGGTTCACTGGTCAGGTCCATTCTGCTGACATAAGTCTACGTAACTGCTTAGGTTGAATTGTTGATAAAAACTGCTTTTAGCAAATCAATAGAGGAAACAGGAGCAGATTACTAAGCTGAACCACCTTGAAACAGTCTAGATCCAGGATGGTGCTTAGTTTCTGAACCTTGTTTTCACTCCTTTTCTGGCTCCTTCCACCTGGTTCCATTTATCCCATGATTACAGACTTGCAGCCCTTTAGTGGATTTGTTCTAAAAAAGACTGTATTGACAATGTAATTTGGGGAGTGCTCCCAGCAGCTGATGGAGCTCAGGTGCTCAGATGCTCCATTAGGCATCTCTGAAGGGTTGGGAAGATGAACACTTCACTCAGCAATCTTTTCCTCTTGCCTTGTTGCCAGCATTAACTCAAGACATGCAAAATAAATCAGATACGAATGTGATGAACCACCAACCAGGAGAAAAAGGGACAAAAGCATATGAAGAACCGAGATAAAAATAAAGAATATTATCATAGAATCATAGAATCATTTAGGTTGGAAAAGACATTTAAGATCATCAAGTCCAACCATTAGCCTAACACTGCTAATTCCACCACTAAACCATGTCCCTAAGTGCCTCATCCACACGCAACTTTTAAATACCTCCAGGGATGGTAACTCAACCACCTTCCTGGGCAGCCCGTTGCAATGTCTGACAACCCTTTCAGTGAAGAAATTTTTCCTAATATCCAATCTAAACCTCCCCTGGCACAACTTGAAGCCATTTCCTCTTGTCCTATTACTTGTCACCTGGGAGAAGAGACCAACACCCACCTCTCTGCAACCGCCTTTCAGGTAGTTGTAGAGGGCGAGAAGGTCTCCCCTCAGCCTCCTCTTCTCCAGACTGAACAACGCCAGTTGTCTCAGCTGCTCCTCAAAAGACTTGTGTTCTAGAATCTTCACCAGCTTGCCCTTCTCTGGACACACTCCAGCACCTCAATGACTTTCTTGTAGTGAGGGGCCCAAAACAGAACACAGGATTTGAGGTGCGGCCTCACCAGTACCGAGTACAGGGCCACGATCACCTCCCTACTCCTGCTGGCCACACTATTTCTGATACAGGCCAGGATGCCGTTGGCCTTCTTGGCCACCTGGGCACACTGCTGGCTCATATTCAGCCGGCTGTCAACCAGCACCCCCAGGTCCTTTTCTGCGGGGCAGTTTTCCAGCCACTCTTCCCTAAGCCTGTAGCATTGCATGGTGGTGTTGTGACCAAAGTGCAGGACCCGGCACTTGGCCTTGTTGAACCTCATACAGTTGGCCTCAGCCCTACTGTAGGCTCCCTTGATCCAGCCTGTCCAGATCTCTCTGCAGAGCCTTCCTACCCTCACTCCTGCCCAGCTTGGTGTTATCTGCAAACTTACTGAGGGTGCACTCGATCGCCTCATCCAGCTCATTGATAAAGGTATTAAACAGAAGTGGCCCCAATACTGAGCCCTGGGGAACACCACTGGTGACCGACTGCCGACGGGATTTACCTCCATTCACCATAACCCTTTGGGCCTGGCCATTCAAACAGCTTTTTACGCAGCAAAGAGTGTGCCTGTCCAAGCCATGAGCAGCCAGTTTCTCCAGAAGAATGCTGTGGTGAACAGTGTCAAAGGCTTTACTAAAGACTATATAGACAACATCCACAGCCTTTCCCTTGTCCACTAAGCGGGTCACCTTGTCATAGGAGGAGATCAGGTTAGACAAGTAGTTATGCTACTCTTTAAACCCTTGACTACACCCAAAACCACTGATCTTGATTCCTAAGTGAAGATCTGGTCACCTTATAAGAGGAGGTTTTGCAGAAAAACACAGGAAGGGACACCAGGGGTGCTCAGACACATGGAATGATTTTCAAACAAAGAAAGTAAAATGGCTTGGAAGGTTCTGTAGAATAAGAGACAGCTCCAGAGAAATGTGATGGACAGACATCTGTAAGATAATAAGCCCTACTGAAAGGGTTAAAAGGAAACGTTTCCATGCTCTTTCTTGTAATACCAGGAATAGGGAGAATTAATGGAAATCCCAGGCAAAGAAACAAAGAACAGAATAATAGAATAAATATAATAGAAGAAATACAAGAAACAAAAATAACTTACTTTCTCCATATCACATATAATTAATGTTATACTACTAATTGTTACAGAAGACTGTGAAGGCCTTGAGTGTAAGTGGATTCAAGGAGAGATTTGACAAATTTACAGAATTAGGTTACTCATTGGCTATTAAAAATTAGGCTCTTGAGGCAACTTCCAGCTCAGAGAGTCTCTAACCCACGGATTGCCAGAAACTAGGACCTGCACTATGCCATATGTCCATAGTGCTGCACCATGCTGTAACCCACTCTGAAGAACCTTATACTAATTCCTGTTTGCTACTGGGCTGGACAGATGCTTGATTTGACCTGTTACAGTCCTTCTTATTTCTTTATATCAGTAAAGAGAGAACATGGGGCTAATCTGGTGTTTTTTTAAACACAATGACTTACGTAGGACAAAATGTGGCACCAACTTCAACCTTGCTACATACTCTTTCTGTAATGAAGAAATGAGCTTCATTCTAACCTAAAAAAAACCAAAGGAGCAGTGTACATAGTAATTGTGCTATTTGTAATGAATAACCTTCTTTTTTCACATTTTAATTGGAACAAATTGGCAAGCAGCTACTCACAGATTCACAGATATTATTCACAGAATTCAGGCGTTCCAAACACTTCTGGCAACATGTTTATTATCTTTTATTTCACCATTTTAATATTAAAAAAATCCCTACAGTTAATTCTGCTTTTAATAGCAATTCAATATTACATGCAGAACTCCTATATTGGTACAGACTGGATGAAAAAAATGGAAATATAGAGTCAAGCATGTTTTGTATAAATGAAAGGTAATTGAACAATAATAAAGCATACATACATTCCAATGTGTATGGCTTTTTGCTAAACTAATTCTCCATAAAACACTCATTTAGGTGAACTTTTTTTTTATTTCAGCATATGGGAAATCACGTAGCAAGTTGTAGCTACTGCTTCTGCAGAAAAGGGAAAAATCCCTCTTCAACATGTGGATCAAGTGAGGCAAATATCAGAGAGCAGATAAGCACATCTAACACAGATGATGAAACTGGCTATATATTCCCGGTGTCTCCAAGATGAATATCCTGCTTTTGGGGGAACTATTGAGACCACCTTCATTGTGAGTCAAGTCTGAATATTCTTGACAATCCGTTTCCTTGCCCTGCAAAATAGCTTAGAAACTATTACAAGGAAATAGGTCAAAATGTCCTCACACAGAAGCAGTGACAGAGGACAATTAAAATTAATAGAAACCCTACCTAATTCACATTTCCTAAGCAGACTCAAAGTATTCAGTCACCAAAGTCATATGCATTTTTTGGGGGAGGGTCAATACGCAGGTAGCTGAGGCTAACCCCTGTCAACAGAGACATGCACACTTTCCCTGTTTCCCCACGTAAGTTAATAATGTGGAGGCAGAGCAGGAGATAAAAAAGTCCCAGTGGCAACAGCATACGATGGACAGGGTTTTTCAAGGCAGTGAAGGAGCCAAGAAGCAGGAAGTTTGAAATGAATCATGGCTGTACTGCAGAAAGCAGACGTGGAGATAGCTTACAGCAGGGCTGAAATTCCTTTCCAATCATCTTTGCAGCACATGGCATATGACAGCTGGTCTGCCAAGTCCTGTAGACGTCTGGATGTTTTCAGTTTCAAGTTTGAAAAAGTTACACAGTGGTGCACAGGTAAAACTTGAGAGTGGGAAGTGTTCATGATTCACAAGAGCTTTATGAAACTTTCTCCAGCGAGTAATCCCTTTCCCCAAGTCCTCTTCTGAACACCAGAAGTTGTTGATTCCCTCCACGTCTGTTTTGTTCATCTGGCTTCGAGAATTGGAAAGCAAACAGCGCAGACCTATTTCTCCCCACTCTGCAACAGTTTCCACAAAACCTCCGTCTGAAGTAGAGAGCACAGGATTTACAGCTATTTATCAGTTTTAATAACCATATTGTGGCGCCATTGCAGGTAAATTCTGTCTTTCTTGTATTGGTCCACATTTATTTCTGGGGAGTAAGTCTGACAGAGAGCCACCAAACTGAGGACTAGTGGATTAATACATTCATTATTCCCACCAAATTGGAGAATCAAGATAGTCCAAACGAAATGTAAAATACATTTCTCCACTCCACAAGGAGACATATCAGCTGCATGTATGCTATATGATTTGAAGTTAGGAAGCACTGCCACCAGTCCACACTTTTATGCATTTTAGGAAGCATATACTGTTTTTAAATAGTGTGAAAAATCACATCTGTATAAAGCATATCCTTCAAATTTGTGGGGCTCACCAGCACACCCACCTCCCAGCAGAATAAGGAATAACACAGTAATAGATATTGAAAAGTTGATAGAGGAAAAAGCATCAAAACATGGCAAAGTGGCAGTCCTGATCATCCTCAGCTGAAGATCGTATGCATTGCAAAGAAGTTGCTTTGTGAAAGAAAATTAGGGGATTTTTACTTGCTCAATTTTATCATGATATGTAATTGAATTTGTCCCTTTGCCAAGAATCCAGCTAAGGAGGTCTTTTTAGCAGGAATGAATGGGAGTATAATTTTAAAAGCAAATCTTTAAAGGTATATGCAGATTGCATGGCATCATTTGTTTTCCCTGGATAACCTTTATTTTCACTATAAATTACCCTTCTCACTTCACAAATGGTGGCTATCACAGAGTGGAGGGGAATTGACGAATTACGCACACCCAGCTGCTATGTTAATTGTGTGCTGTTTGTTCAACAGCAGCATTAGGACTATAAAACCCTCCTCACTAGTTCTCTGAAAGCCTTTACAAATAATAACACTTATGTAAAACTTAAGGTCTGAATGTTCTGTGTTTATGAGTAACTGGATATTATCATATTAAAATCATTACTAACCCAGTGCCTGAATATTTGTTCTGAATCCTGTCAATACTCTAATGGCAGTAGTCTTGGAAACTACACATCTGCCACACGATTAATTACACACATAAACCATTATCACTGCCCTACATCTCCTATGAGGTAGAGAAGCTGCTAGAATGATTAATGGCCCTGTATGACATACGAAGGAATAAATGTAAATGTTACCCAGTGGATAGAAAGATCTGTTCCTGACTCGTATTAGAACAAGTTGAAGGACCTTACTGGTGCAACATTATTCTTTAAGGTCTGCAGGCAATGTTAAAAAAAGCCTAATCCACAAATTCTGCAACATCTGCTGTACAATTGAGAGAACTCCTATCTGCCATGGCATTTTGAATTATTTTGAACATAGGGGGTGTGTGTGTGCTCACAGGTATACGGGCATATTAAGCAAGTGCCATACTCGGTGAGTCACCTTTCCTGTTTATTGTAAACAGTGATGGTGCTTCTTGGGCCAATGTTAGGCCTAGGCCATTAGAAACTTCTGAATTTTGACTTAGAGTCAGTCTTCAGGCACAGCAGGGAGAAAACATTTCCTTTTTATAATACATCAGGGAGGCATAGGTTCAGTTGTGACAGAAAAGAAAGAAAACCGGAAGAAATATTTCAAAGAGAGTCCATTGTTTACAATTAAAATTAACAAAGCAGAGTTCAAAGGTGACATACCAGTACGCAATTAAGGCCATGGGCAGACCCAAGCAAGCAATTAGGTGAGAATTATAACAAATGTAAACTGGAGCTAATCTATTGATCATGTCACTTCTTCATGGTTCATTATTTCTTTAGACGTCCTTTAATAAAGACCCCAAGTGGTCCTCTGTACCTTTGTCACTGAAATCTGAAATACTAAATTACAAAGGCTGAGCCCTTTGTTCATCCCAAACCATTTGTTTCTGTTCCTGCTAACTCACACTTCCTTCCTTTGGCGGATTGCATCCTACATGTAGGACTGAGAACAGCAGCTAGTCATTGACACTGCAAAGCTATTTGCCTTCAGCCACCTTAGAGCTGTTCATCAGCCAGTTAAATCTCAGACTGATTTTGTAATTTAGACTCGCATCAATATAAAATTATACACCCTTATCCCCAAGTGGGACACCACTTGTACGTAAGCCAGCAAGCAGCAGTCTGCAGGGTGCCTGTCACAAAGGTAATTGCAGTGAAGATGGAAGCAATAGAGACTGGCTGACCCTCTAATGACATAGCAGGACAAGGGACCCAACATTCCTTCTGAGTGGGTGCTGCGACGCCATAACTTGCGGCATTGCTCACCTTGTGAATTAAGACAAAACAACAATAAGGTTGCGAGTGACCATTTTTACCAGGGTACACAGAAAGTATTGCCCAGGCTACCTGCCAGTGCAGACTGGAGGTCCACAAGGGAAAGGGAGGGTGAAGGAGATAATGTCCTACCTTGATATTGATGCAAAAGGGACAGTGGGGACAATACCCTAAGACGCAATGCTCCCCAGGTATCCTGCAGAGCCCCTTGATACAGCACTGATGCCTCCATACTTCTTATTTACCCGCAGCCACCTGTAACATTACGGTGTCCTCCTGGACTCCTTTTTTTCCCATTGAGATGTGAAAATAAGTAATGTGCTTTGCTCTCTTACATTTAAATGCTCAAATTCTAACTCCATGCATTTTTGGTGCTCTTGTGGGCAATGTGGAAGCTTGTGCATGATCTAAGTCACTGTATAACGTGCTTGGGCTCCCAGCACCTCAGGGCAGTGGACAAAGCCTTGCAACAAAAGGGGACACTGTATTCATTTTCCACAATTTGTTAGTCCGTAGGTGAGTGTTTACAGCTAATGTCAGAGGTTTACACCCTCATACGAGAGGTTGAAGTCCTGGATTTAGTTTGCTTGTTTTTTCCAGAGGTTGTGCTGCCACAGAGATGTTACCACCAGGCTACAAACTTCTTTTCTCCCCAGGGTGCACTGCCACTTGGAGTTTTTGAATGAGTCTCTGCTTCGCTTCTTCTCCTGTTGACCTCATACATATGATCTTACTTTTACATAAGAACACTACTTTATCAGAGAAAGGTAGCCTAGTCTCTCAGGTAGTGTGACTCATCATGTTTCTCATTTATGAGGCTGCTGTTGCTATTCCAGAAGGTCTGACTCTGTACATCTGAAGGGTGTGAAGAGACGAAACACACAGGTCAGCATTATAGACCTTTGCAAAGAGACCTGTGTTTAGCTTTTCCTATTGACTGCAGCTGGACTTTCAGCATCTCTCCACTTACCCACCTCATGAATAACTCATATGGCTCAGGTGCCTAGTTACTGGGAATCACAACACACCAGATGTGTTGTTGCACTAGAACTCTGGGGGCTGAGCTGTGTCTTTAAGTGCCTAAATGTCTCTTGACAGAGGGCCCTGTGCTCCAATTATTTCTGCCAGCCTCAAGGGTATTACAATGATGGTCACAGAAAAAGAGATCAATACAAGTCCTGCAGTCCACCTTGTAAAACATCTGGTCAGTTTACCAAAAGAGAGCAAAAAAGCTTTTACAAAGTCCATGTCAACATTTTTGGCACTTAATTTACTCAAAACTAAAGTCCAATCTACTTCAGGTCACCAAGCTCCTAGAATCTGCATGAGAAAAATATTTAGGCATATTACAGAAAGGTTGTTGTCGTTCATATAAATGTGCCTGTTTGAGGAACATGTAACAATATTATAGTAGTGATGAGGTGTACAGGGTGTAAATGGAGTTTGCAATTAATAACAGCAGAGATTACCAAATTAAGATAAATACAAACTTTTGAGATAAGCTTCATGGTACTAGCAACATACAATATAAACAAGAAGTCTTCTGATAGTGTATAATGACCACTATTATCCTAATCAGCACAATCACACTCATCGTTAAAATTTAATTAAGGTTTTCTCTTTGCGCTGTGTAATTATTAGAGAAGCTTCTGGTGAAGTCTAATTGCCCTATCATAAATGAGCAGAAAAGAGAAAGCCGCTTTGTCCAACAAACAAGTTTTCCTTTAAAGCAAAAATATTACACAATAATGAATTTTCAGAAAGAATTCAGTCTCTGAAAGGTATAATTAAGGTGCTGGAAGGAGAGGAACAGCTACTGTAGGCATAACAGATTCTGCACAAGTTTTCCATTTTTAATGTTTTTTTCTTCCTTCTTGGCAGGAAAAGTACAAGGGGAAGAATATGACCATCACAAATGAGAGACACCCTAACTTTCATGACTGTCAGAGAGGAAATTCACTACCCTAGGTCAATGAGGAGATAAAATGGCTCTGCCCACCCTCCTCGACTAGATAGCAAAGTGGAATCTCTTTTGCATTCCCAAGTGCCAGCTATGCATCAGGGTGTGGATGCACCTGCCTTACATACCGCCAAACAGTGCACAGCTCCTGCTTTAGATAAAAAAGACACAACTGGGAAGAGTTTATCAGGGGTGAGTTTAATGTTGTTAAACAGTCAGTTAAGGAGATTTTATTTCTTTTTTTTTCTTGTTTAATTTTAGAATGAAGTAAATCTAATGCACAATGGTTATCTTTCTATAAGAACTTAAGAGGAGAAAAGTATTTTTGCTCTATGTTACCACTGCTTTTAGTCCACAGTCACCTCATTGCTAGCCTTTGATGCTTTTCCACACTACATCTTTACAGGGAAACACTTTGTTCTACAGTGGTAAACAACACATCTTTGTTTTGTGAAGAAATAAATATCTTAAGAAATTATTTTGGTTAATGATGTTTATGTCTTGTTGTTGTTATTCTACAGTTGCAGAATTATACACTTTCCTACATTCATGTTCTTGCATAACACATGGTGTAGGATAATAAGGTTTTTCCATGCAAGAAATGCAGAGCTGAAGTTCATCAATAGCTGGAATTTTCTGTGTTCCAAAATGACTTTTGCTTTTCTTACTGCCCAAAACAATGTAATCCCGTAAGTGCAGTCCACTTTTAGGAGATGCGTTAGATCATACAATCCGGATAATTCATGTAATTTAATTCTGTTTATTGTTGAAAGTGTCAGATAAAACTAAAAAGACCTCTCTAGATATGGTTTTGGAAACTCCAGGAAGAAGTATATTTGTATTCTTCTCCAAAATAATTAGATATTTACATGGTCCCTTTTTATTAATAATCAATAAAATGTAATTCTTACAAACTAATTACATTTACATAAAGCCCTTAGGCATCTCTCCTTGCATTATATGGTTCTTCAAAATCTGTTTAGGATTGAACTCGTGTTTCAAAGTGAAGTTATCAAACAATGTAAAGCAAAGTTACACGACTTTGTTCTGGCTGTTTGGTTGAGGAAATATTACATATTGGAAAACTGTTGATCTTAGGGTGTCTTTTGAATGAGCTATATACATTCACCTACTGTAACATAGATAAGAAAACAATGAAATAATTATCCTCATCAGATTAAGTCTGAAACAACAGTCCAAGGAGTTTAAAAAAAAAAAAAGGATGTGCATTATAATTATTGTGCTTTAAAGTTCTCTGTGCCTAAATTTAAGACTCAGCATGTTCAGGGAGTTAAAAAACATGATGGACATCTTACTCAGCAGCCTACCCTTCTCCCAGAAAACACAAATAAGTTATATATATATAGTTCTCACTGATTTACATCCCACTGACTCCAAATAGTACAAATGCATCTTAAACTGCCTGCTGAAATCCCATTAAGTCAGTGACAAATAAGCAGTACCTACAGTTGTCCTCACTCAATTTTTTGCTTGTCTATGGCTATACTTAAGCCCATATTTAAATCTTTTCTGAATCTTTTTTTCCCTTGACAAGCAAAGATTTTCCGCCCCCAATCTGGCTATCCGATGCACGATGCTGCAAGAAGCAAGTCTCCCACAAAAGCAGGCTCAAGCTTAAATTCTGCAGAAGCCGGACAACTGCATTTGGAAAGTCTGCAAGAGAGCTGAAGAATGAAGTTTTTCAAGGAAGGGTTCAAAACATAGGACATATTTTGTCTCAAGTAGAAGACAATGTCCAGAAAGGAAGAGCCATGTGTCTTCATCTGCTTGGCAGACTCTGGTGGTTGTTTTTCTACTCACAGCTTGAACCTGGGGAAATCACTTAGTGTGAACCCACTGATGTTCTTAGGTGCCTAACTTTCGCGTATTGTATGACATACTTAATGGTTTAAGATGCCTAAATATTTTTGTTTACAAAATATGGAGAATGATGATTTTAAATGCCAGAGGCATAGTGAGGGCATCTGTGTTAATGTTTGGGAGGAGGCGACAGGAGTGCCAGGTGCTATATAGGTGGCAACTGTATGATTAGACAGCTAATTTAAGCTTTCTAAATGAACAATTTGAAGCATACCTTTGCAATTTAAGAAATTTAAGAAAAGCAAATGATATGCAATAACATCATTACAAATCGACCATCTTTTAAACAAATCACTTCAGGCCAAGTTTCATAACAAGTTTACAAATAAATAGATTTAGAATGAGGTTTCTTCAGCTATAAAAATATTAGTTGTTTTGCTTCATAAATACAGTCTCATTAATGTCAAACACATACATTGCTGTTTTGCACACAGTAGTATCAGCTGTGTATAGCTGTGGGGATATCAGCTGTATATCTGTGTGGGTGGACAAATACTGAGATCGATTTGGCAGAGAAAGTAGTTGCAATGCATGTATTTGAACACCCAATGAGTCTAGTCTGACTAGCTTTTCCCTACTATTTCGAAATCTCTTGATTAAAATCTTTGTTTTTAAAAATGTACACCTAATTATTTTTATAGACATTAAACTGGGTAAAAATGTTAGACATGATAGACCACTGTTGCTTTCCAAGCCACTTTCTGAAGATAAACTCACTATATTATTTTTCTCCAACATTTTTTCTCAATGCTTTATGTTTCAGAATAATCTGTTTTTCAGGTAAGCTAAATACAAGAAATTACGTGAGTTTGTAGAGGTTTAAAGACAAGCATTTCAAGCTGTCTGAAATGTGAAAATATTGAGCTACATGACTGGATCCTATAAAAAGTATAAAGGAGTTAATCAGAGATGACAACAACTTCTGAATGAATACACTCAGAGTAGACTGAGAAGAACCAGAATTTGTCACCACGAAGGGGTAATGACTGACTGCGAAATGTGACAGAAGCCTCTGAAATGCTGAACGACATGGAGATCATGGGTATGAAGCAATGATTCACATTTAACGCAACATAAGAACTAGCTCCCACCCAAAGAAAACTATCAGGCAGAAGGCTTAAAACTGCAAAAAATGTGTGAAGAACAGTGGAACTTACCAGTACCACTTATTTTAAATGACAAAAATATTAATGTATGCCATATGAACATGAAACAATTAGATGCATTCCTGGAAGGATTCACCAGGATATGCATGCATAATAGGTGGTTATGTGCAATGGTCCGTGTCCCTGCATTAGTAAGGTGACAACAAATACAAGGAGGAACAACTTTGGTAGCTTTGCTTCTCATACTTCTCCCCTTAGCATGGCCCTTAACTGGCCATGATCAGTAACAGAAAACAGCTAAAAAGAACCTGATGGCACTGTTGTATTCTCATAATTGAAGGACTCTGATATATTCACTTCTCAGACAAGGAATAAAAATAGTTTTGACAATGAAGCTAAGAATTCCAGTGTATTGTACAGGTTAAGGTCTGTTTACATCTACAAAAATAAATGTTTTAATAGAATCAGAACGTATTGTACATTGCTGGCAACACATACAAGTAACAGAGGCATTGAATGTGTGACTTTTCAGCGTAGTTTACATTTGCATCTCCTTCTGGACACTGGGTTTTGCACTTTTCACATTCTTCTGAGACCCTTTCAGTTCTCATATATGAGTATTTTGTTCCACAACAGCTATTGAAAACACAAATCCGTCTGCAACTCTCTTTTGTTACAGAATGTTTTTATGTTAGCTGTGCAGGCATGCAAGTCCGAATGAACAGTGAGCTGAAAGTGAGGAATCCCTGACTCACGCAAACTGAAAATGCAAAGATATTTTACAACTTATTATAGGGAAGATACATCGTTGATTCTGAGTGCTGTTTTCTAAAGTAATTCTAGGGGCATAGTGTGGCTTATCTTCTGTTATGTTTGCACAGTTTCTCACACAATGATGCCCCAACATGTTTGAAGCCTCTGGTAACAAATGCTCAAATACGGTACAATAATGACATTGGTCATTCTTTGTTAGTGTCATGAAACACATCACATCTTCAAAAAAGGGTTATATGCTAATACTTATTAGCATTAGCTAAATATACTTCTTTTTAAAAAGCAAGGATATCAGTACCCAGCTTTTCAAATTACATTTCTAATCAGCTACACCTGCAAGAGAAATTTTATTTTTCTGAATGAAAACACACATGGACGTTTGTATTTTAAGTCATATTACAGCCTAATTGAACGCGCTATAAACTTCATATCCCTTCTTAAAAAAAAATTCTATCAACTTTGAAATGACTGTACTTACCTTGTAGACAGATTGTGCAGACCATCTGAGAGTCACATGAGAGTGTCATGAAATCCAAAAACAAAAAATTGAAAGGAGGAAAATAAAGTGAAATGTCCTTTCCACGTCCCTGCTCACATAGGTTGATCTGTGGAAAAATAAAATGACTATGCTGAAATAAAAGTTAGACATCAAGAGTTGTTTATTACTATATGATAAGTTAGAAACCTTATATTTATATATCAAGCATATCTGAACACAAATGGTTTAGAAAAATACAAGCTATTCAATGGAAAGGATAGATGACAAGTGTGAAGATCTGTCAGAATTTAATAACCCTTCTCTCTAGAGTTACCAAAGAAAGAAGAGGAAAATATTTCAGACACACATAAGAATGAAGCCAGAAGGTCTGTCAGGCCTGCCACTACTCAGCTGAAAGAACATGGAAAGATGACAGATTAAAATAATTTCTCTCTTGTTAAGCAGTTTGCAGAAAAAATGAATTTAAGAAACGTTACAGCAATAGGGACGTGTAAAGACTGGTCCAGTATTGACATGAGAAGTAGATCATCATGTGAAGGATTCACATTTGGATATTGTAAGATTGTTTACCTTGAAATATAAACCTCTGGGTGATACCATGCTCACAGTTAGTTCAGGTGCTATGAAAACAGTAAGTTGGGATGTAATTCTGTTAGAGTGGAATTTTATTTCAATTCTTTACATTCAATTCTTGCACAGCATTACACAATGGCACAAATGAAAGATTTTTGCTTTTGTCTCTAGTAGTGTGCCTATAGTAGACATGGCATGCAAGTTGAAGCAAATACCAAGGAAAACAGTCTGAGCCAAGTGATTTGGTATAAGGATATGACTGTGCATTTGGATTAAAAAAACAAAGCAAATTTTGTATGGAAGAAGATGCCAAAAAGCTAATATATGGACACAGACATGTTGCAGGTATGCCAGTCTGGCCTTTGACTGTTCCATCCTAACATTAACCCTGTCTAAAAGGAACCATGCGCACGTAAAGTCTGACCACCCTGGCTAAATGGGGCACTCAAAAGCTAAAGTTGTCACTGTTGCCATGCTGTTTTTTAATTCGTATTTTGCAAGAATTTTGTAAGCCTGCACTATTATACTGACTGTGCCAGATATTGGTAGGACAATAGCTAATGGAAATGAAATCCTATTTGCACCAACAGAACATAAGAAAAGTAAGCTCTCCATCACAGCTCAAAGCTTGCTGAGGTCCACACACTTGCCTATGAAGTTTCCCCACGTAAATAATAGAATGAAATGGTGCCATGGACTAATGTAAAAAAGCGCATGGTAATTACATGAAATGCATGCCAACGTTACCACATAATTACCTGATAACTGAACAATTAATTTACCATATCTCTGCAGACAATATACATGTTTTAATAAATTTTCACAGTCTTCATGAATTGTATCACAACTGCATGTTTTTAAAGAGGGACTTTGTATTCAGATCATTTCTATAGTCTCTAAGCCCTTTCTAAAGTTCTGATCACAAATTAATATTGTAACATTATTAAGGCAAGATACAAGACAAGATTGTACAGTCTAATATACACTTCTGTAACATAATTGTGGGGTCCTCTGTCCTTTTTGTATCGTCTCAGGTATTAATGTTTTTGTACATTTGTCTATAATGGTGTTTATAGCACTTTTCTCAGGCTTTTAATGAAAAAGCAATTGCAGCAAGTACTGTAGCATAAGAGAGAGCATCTGAAGTCTGATGTAATCCTGGCTTACCTGGTCCTTGTGGCCCATATCAGCAGAGAGGAGATCACTAGCTGCCTGGAGCATGGGAGAAGAGTTAGTTGTTAAAAATAAAAACAAACCAGAAAGCTTTACTAAAAGCTGCAAGAAGGACTTCCTTTTGAAATCTTTGTTTGCATATGTATGTGCGTGTGTGTGCCTTTCCTGTGTTGACCTTCAAAGTAAGTACAGGTGAGCCCAAAATGACAGCAAAGTTATGTTTGAACTAAAACAGCTGCATTTTAATTTCAGCATCCATTTGACAGAGAGGTACTTATACCTCACTAAGTTGCTGAACTGCAGAATCCCCATAAACCAACATTCCCAAGCACATGGACACTTAATGAAGCTTGAGAACTGTGAGTCCAGCTAATATCAGCAAGCACAGAACCCCACAGCTATATTGTTTTTTACTCACACTGTCCTTTAGCTGCCATCTGTTCAATACAGAGTGGAATAAATCCCTTTTGATGTGTGTTAACACCATCCCTGGTTCAGCACTTAAAAAAAAAAAGAAAAAAAAATGGAATATTGAAGTGAAATCGTAACACAGTGTGAACTGCAATTTGTTAATCTGAGTGGTTAGGATTGTGAAATTTTATTGGCACCACTGGCTGAGCTCTGATGAGGGCAGTGTATGTGTTTGCCACTGAAAACAAATACAAAGGTTATGTTTTTATTCTTCAACTATATTTTAACAGAGGAAACTTGCTTTCCAAAAAAACTCAAAAATTAAGACTGCTGTTAAGTAACTGATGAATAGAAGGAAAAAATCTGTTAACTCCAAAAGTAAACACAGACTTTCAGCTAGTCAGTTGGACTGACATCACTGCTGAAAACCAGAAATTTTACTGGCACACTAGCTCCTTTTATATATATATATAAAAATATATATATATAAAGCCATTTAAAAGAAAGTCAAGTACTGTTTCAAAATGCCACAAACCTGACCTGTGCATAATTCTGCTGCCATTAGGAAACCCAGTACTGTTATGTACATTCCCTTGCCTATTTGCTCAGTTCAAAACTGCTGAGAACATATTTTCTGTCATGGTTTCTCTCAAAGGCTAAGGACAAAACTCTCTTTTACTTCAGTGGCAGCAACATTCCTATAGGTACAAACTTTTACAGCAAATATATTGCCAATAAGTAAGGCTGAAGTTAGATAGAAAATAATATTTCATGTCCTGAATGTGTAGCTGACAGTGAGTTAGGACTTGCAGTAAACTACCATGGTGGTGGATACCAAGTAAGGGATCTATACTGTCACCATGCATATTACAAACTCTATTGAATTGTAATGTAAATTCTATTGAAAGAGTAAGAACGATCCATTTCTATATCGAAGGAGTCTTAGCTTTTTTTTTCTTTTGCATTTTTGGGCAGGCAGAGGAGATTGCCCATGGAGAATCCAACACAAGATTTACAGAGTCCACTGTATGCTGAGACATGGCTTTTTATTGCTCCTTAGTGCTATACTTGGTTAAGCCGTTAAAAATCTTAGCTAAATCGCTCAGTATTAAGTCTCATTGTTGGAACTGAGCATCTTGCGGTGAACTAGGACACAGAGTAACAGGGAGCTTGTCTAAATTAGTGGTGCATTTCTCAGCCATTGTAGGAATGAAAACTGGGTGGGAGTAGGGTATAAGGGGATGGATGAACTTGCTCCTGTGAACTGTAAAAGAGAATAAATCATATTGCGGTGCAGTCAGTTTGATATGGGTGCAGCACATGAAGTTGACATCTTTGTGTTGGAACAGAATGTCACATCTCCAATACTTCAAAATGTTGCTTCACAAAGTATGAGAAAATCCAGTTCCCAAAATAAATACTCTTGCTATTTTCTGATGAACTTTCTTTGTGATATACCCTTTCACCTGTAACATTTAGGATGTTTCTGCAAACCTCCATAATATGAAATCTGAAAAAGCCCAACATGGTTGCTTGTGAGCTCGCCATATAGGCTGTTACAGAAAGCAGAGTAACAACTTGGGGTCAAACCCATACAATAGTTTGAGTTGTTTGTGTGTGGAGGAACTGGCTGCGTTTTGTGTGTGGAGGACCTGGCTGCGTTTCATGTGCATAGCACAGAGGTCAGCTATCTATAAGTGACAAAGTCGAAAGGTGACCTTTCCATTTCATAGGAAATTCTGGATTTGGGAGGAGAGTGGGAGAGGGGAGGGAATTGTCCCACGCTGAAACACAAAGGATACATCTGAGACTTTTCCATGGAAGGGAAAAAATAA
The DNA here is from genome assembly GCF_030936135.1 of Gavia stellata. Lineage (NCBI taxonomy): Eukaryota > Metazoa > Chordata > Aves > Gaviiformes > Gaviidae > Gavia > Gavia stellata. Next base: position 67,953,934 of record NC_082637.1, read on the forward strand.
TACTTTAAAAATAGTCTACAGAATTTCAAGGTGAAGCTAGCCCTGGAAACTCAAATTCAAGGCTCTTAACCCTCCCTTTTGGCAACTTTGTGAGAAACCCAGAGTCCAGAAACCTTTCGTGTCATTGTGAGGCTGAAACATTTGGCACTGGACAGCATAAGTGTTTCCAGCTTCTTAGACCCATTGCAGGATTGCCAGGGTGTGCAAGGCATGACTTCATCATGGGAGACAACATAATTCACTTGGAATATCTGGGAAACACAAACATCCTCCAGTGTGTTATGTCACAACTATGTCAAAACCAACCCTTTAGCCATCATTTAGCATGTGATGAATATTGTTTCACAGGAAAATTCTTGGCTGATATTGTGTTACTTGTCATTTTAAGTATTTTTAAAATCAGTTCAGGATAGTTCAGGTTGGCAGGGATGGGTCCGATCTGTTAAATCAATTCTAGAAAATTGTGTTCATTCTCTTAGAAAGGGGCTGAAGATCAGCTATTGTCATTTAGTGGTCAGCAGTGGTAAGTCTACTGCTCCATCCTTGTGTGATTCTGGGTAAGTCAGTGGCTCCTGTGTTTTGGTCTTCATGGTAGGAAGTGGGTTTAAGAATGTTTATGTACTCTAAGGAAGGGTTTTGATCCTGACTTCAATTCTATCCATATAGAGCCCTGCGCTTTGTAACAAGCCTGTAGAAAATGCCAAATTCTGAAAACATAATTCTGTTCATATTTTTCATTTTTTAAAATTGATCTAGTTAGATTCAGGTAGGTTTTTGGTCACACTTTGGCATTGGTATCAAACCGTATGTTTGAAATGGCTTTTAATGATACCCTTTGTGATTTTGTAACCATTTACAGGCACAGTCAAGTGATTACATCTGAGATGTTTCATTTTATGCTTATTATTCAATTTAAATTTGCTTTGTGTTTTGGAATACCTCTTAAACAGTTTATCAGTTCTTATATCAGTTCACTCTACAGCTATTCCACACCACCTCAGCAAGAAATAGATTGTAAAGAAAATGTATACAAATCAGTGTCAATAATGCTACCAGTGTATGCTACAAGATCTTACCACATTAGAAGACCAGAAGGACACTGGTCAAAACCATTATAGAAATACACCTGCTGCATCACACAATTGGGAACTGTTTAGTTGAAAGGATTATGGAAAGAGAAGCATTTTCCAGACTTTGCAGAATTTTCTGCACTTACTTTCATCTGGTGTTGGTGAGATACACACACAAGCTACCTTCAGAACCAAAAATCCCTTCAATCTGTTGAAGGATGATAAAGCAGAGAAGATCTTTCTATTGTGGATTTTTAAAAGAAAATTAATTTCTAAGTAGTAACCAAATTAAACATAGATTAGTATATATTCACTTGATATACTGTATTCAAGTGTTTATCCAGTCAGGCAACAATATCAACACCGTGTGATTTATATGATCAGTCATAGTCAGGCAACACACATAGAGGAAATGTTGAGTGCCAAGTATACAGAAGCTTTCATGGAGTACATTGTCAGAATAAATTAGAATAATGAATATGCTAAAGGAGATCATGTTCTGCTCAGCAATATTCCACAGTCAGGAAAAGAGGCTAAATTCATCTGCTAAATTATTCATTGCAAATTATTCTCTTAACTCTAATTGTGTTGATTAGTGCTTATCTGATCTAGAAGAACAGCAAAAAGCCAAGGCATTAGACAAGGAAGGTGGATAAAACCAATATTATTGCTATATATTTGGTTCACAATACGTGTCTATCACCTGAAGGCCACAATGTGCCTCTTGCACACTCTATAAAGAAGGAGGCCACCAACTGCCTCTATTCAGTAATGGATTTTTCTATGGCCAGCAATGGAAAAAAATCCTCTCACTGTAGACAGTCCTATTTGGCAGTTATTTTCCAAGGCTTGCCTTAGGCTAGAATTTTTTACTTTGTCTCATCCTCCTCCCTGTCCCACATGAAAATCATGTTGGTTATTAACGTTTTGTCCCTTCCCTCCCTTTCTTCCCAGGCTTCAAGCTTGAGACAAAGGATCCCCCCTACTACTACTGCCTTGGCCAGGAAGGGGGAAAACAGGTCTCTGAAGCTGTCTTATTTCCATGTCTAGGAAGAAGAGAAAGAGTGAAAAATTTTGGAACCTGTAAAATTCCTAAAGATCCAGTCATTTCCCCAGAGGAAAGAACCATCTCAGAGTTAATGGATGGAGAGAGGATGCCTGAGAGACAGTTGTACTTGAACTGGTGGACAGAAAGACAGGTACACACATGGTCTCCTGTCTAGAGTTTCTTTCCTCTTGTTGCCTGTATAAGAAACAACTTAATACACTTTACTCAAGCACAGCCAACACATTAAATATATTCTGCCTCCCTTATCTCAGAAAGTTTCATTTACATTCTCCCTTCTTCCTCTGTCCACCATGCAAGGGTATAAATCTCTATTTTGGTCTCATTCTAACAAATTATCTCCTTCTTCCCCTACTCCTTCCACCTCTCTCAGTCCCTGCTAGACTTCCCACTTTCTGGACTTCCCTACTGAATGCCTCTTCCCTCTCTGCAGCCAGCCACTGTGGGATGTATACGGCTGTCCAAGTACAGTTGTGCCATTCTGCCCAGTGGCTCAAACATAAACACCTTCAAAGACCTAAGAAATTCCACCTGATGGTGTTCAAGCATAGCTTCCAGCACAAGGCCTTTGCAGCATAATCTAGACAAACACTGTCAAAATGCAATTATTAACTTTCTTGGATTCCCAAGCTCATGGGCAGAGACTTCCAGAAACTGATCTCCAAGAAAGAAGGTGTCTGCCCTGCACTGGAGAGTATTTGGCTCCAGACAGACTAATGACTATCTTTCAGTGAACGGGCTGAACAGCATTTCCAGACTTTATCATCATGATGCTGTTATCAAATGAGTCAGTGGTAAGCCAGGAAGCTTGCAGTGCATTAAAATTATAGTGCTTTCTCTATCCATGGTAATGTATTGATGTCAGATAGGCTCACTGACTCAGAGGGAGAGATGGTGGAAATGCTAAAAAGGTACTAGTGGGCAGGAAGCTTCTTTCTGTGTTCTAGCACAGTCTAGGGGCTTGTGGTTTTTAGCTAAAGTAGCCTTGAGAAATGTGTAAACTGCAACTTTTTCCAAGATGATGCTTCCCCAGAGTAAATAGGTCCAAAATTGCTGTTCTCTGGTTTAATTATGTTTATTGAGTCCCAGTTCATTTCCTGTTTTCTGCACAAATGCCACCCCAAAGCATTATTTAGTTATACACTAGTCTGTTTAATGATTCTTCTTCTCCAGCTTTAGATTCAAATAACAAATATTTGCCTGTAGCCAGTACTTGAGGCTCTGTTTATGGCTCTGACGTGAATGCATATACAGCACTACATGTTCGCAAACATATCCAACATACATGTATTTTAAATTAATTTGTTTCATTTCACTTTCTGGAAATCATGTATACATACTACTCTACTGTAATAGTCTATTGAGAATTTTTCAATGCAGTTGTTAATGTGTTTTCATTGGCATTCCAAAAGGATTTTTTATTGTAAAGCCCTCCACTGACACTCTGCTCATGCTTTCTATTATCCCTCCAGCTTTGTCTTCAGCTGAGCATACTCCTTTTTTTTCCTCCTTCAAATGATTGTATGCATGAGGATTTGCATTTAAATGGATGCAGAAAGTGCATTAACAACACCTACACTAACAAAGCAAAGGCTGCTCAGTATTTGTTACTGCCAGACATGAATTAAAAAAAAAAAAATCAATTACTGTTTCATGTAGCCATTTTCAGGTGTTTGCATTTAGGTAGAAACTCTTCTTTGGATTATATTTAACACAGACTGTGCATACACCATTATGTATGTGTCAGTATCTGGATCAGAAAAAATAGTGACGTCCAAAATCTAAGAGTCATGAATGACATCTATTTTTGGTACAGATGGACTGGATTTTTAGAATGTCAAAATTAGTGACTAGAATTTGCTCTGAAATTATTTGCAGTTTAGATCTGCATTTGTTTTGTTACAAAAGCAGTTTAAATTATTTTGGGATTTAAAAACCCAAGCCCTTAAACTATTAGTAATGTCTGGTTTTTGTTGTGCAGATCATGGAAATTTTGCAAATGGCTTGAATATATAAAAGAGACACAGTGTGGTTTTGAACAGAACTGTTGTGACTTGCATATAAAGTACAAATGTAAGATGTTCTTCTAGTGTTATAAGTGAGAAAAATAAATTGGACTTGGCCAAAGCATTCTATTGCAGAATAATGCTTTCTGTTTATTGTTAATTATCTTGTGCTTACAATAGCTTGTTTAAATGTATATTATTTGTACAGTAACACATGATTTAACACAAACTGTTTACACAGAATATGGAATTAATTTCCAATTAACTTTTAGCTCTGGTGGCTTGTAAAGTTGCTCTAGATTAAAAGTTTCTAGTTTTCTACTGGGTCCTTGAGGCACCATAATTACAAACATTCATTTGCAACATTTTCTTTTTTATATTTTCATAAGTATCATTAATCTAAAAACGTGGCATGAAAGAGAAAAGGAGAAGAAAAGGTAGGCTGGGAGTCAAGGAACATTCTTTGTCTTATATTTCTCTGTCTGCAGAAGATGGATAGAATAGAGAAGTTTACCAGGGTTCTAAACATAATACAGCATTGATACCTCTGAGTCCTAAAATGCAACTATTGTTTATTGCCTGAAACCAATTTGCTACATACTGCATGTGCTAAAGAGAAATCCATAAACATCAGAGGTAAATCACTAACAAGTCTTTCTTGTTCATGCAAATGAAAAAAAAATATCTATATTTCCCTTCCCTACCTATTGATGTGGACTAGGTCTAAATAAAGGAAATTCTTGCTTGCAATGAGATTTGCAGTGCAGCAGTGAATGAACATGATTTCACATACCATAGTTAGTGTCTTTCATGTCTGTATTTTAACAAATGTAATAAACATGGCAGATTTTAAAACCAGCCCTACAAGCCAGTAATAGACTTGTAGGTCGCAAAAGAAACAATGATTTTTGGATGAAACAAGATAAGTGGAATCAGAGGATTTACAAATGTTCTTTTCAGGGTTGTGTAATGGTAAATCTCCCCCTGTAATCTTCCTTCCAGCCTTTCATACTTTCAAGGGAACGCCTAAGAGGGAAAGCGAAACAATAACAGGAGTGCTTGTGTGTGGTACCTTCACCCAAGCAGTGGAACAGATCAGGGTCCATCTGTCCCGGTAAGACAATGATTTGGTCTCAAACACTCATCTCCTTTACGCTCACAGGACTCCTACTGCCTTCAGAGGACATGCACAGAAGGCAGGGTCAGACCTGTCAGTAAGGTCCCGTGCATTTGCAGAATGACTGCTGAAGAGTCGTTAACACAAGGCAGATGTGTTGCACTGGTACAAAATAGAAGCTAGGCTGGCAAGCTCTCTTTGATTAGGTAAGTAAAGCATAGCCCCCCCCTCTTCCTCTTTTGTACCAGTTTACCTCTGTTAAAGAGTAAAGAACAGTTGGTTTAGGCTAACCTAGATTTACTGAAATCAACAGTAATTTACATCAGAGGAAGATCTGCCTCCAATGTCTTCACTGATGTTTTTATGTCAATTTAGTTACCCTGATGAGAATTTAATGCACAGAATGCACAGGTCTCCTGCACTCTTCCATCTTCAGAGCTGCCATCATATCAATACACTAATTTAGACTGAGAGGAGTTCTGTGTATTATTCTTAATATGCATTCACAGTGTGCAGTGTAATTGCTCCTTTGGAGCTGATAATGCTTTTTTATTGCCTAAAAAACAATTTGCTGTACTGTGTGGTACTATAATGATTGGTTTATATTGTGAATACACGTCATTATGGGCCAAATTCTCCTATCAGCAAGAGTTTGTATCCACATACAATAAAAGTAAAGCCACAGAAATAACAGGAGTCCACCTGATATCACCAAGACCAAATTTTGGCCCGTACATCTTACTGGCTTTTGGGCTGTAGGAAAAACATTGACATTATAGCATATGTAGAAGAGGTGAGCAGAGCCTTCAAGGAAAATGCCTGAGGTAGTGTCAGTTAACTGGGGGGTCCCAGGGGGACACCAGACATGGATTCACGGAGGGAAAAGGAAGAAAAAGCCTTTGCACAAGGCTTTGCAAATCCAGCATCTCTCTGTCTCTCAAGCAGAAGTCATGTTCCTGACTTTGGCAGAAGTAATACCTTCCTAATAATCTATCAGCTAGCATATTCACCAAAACCAAGGGAGACTGTGGTTCAAACTTTCTCAGACAGAGACGAGATTGGAAACAGTGAGTGCCTCATTCCCACCTGAGTGCGCTGATCCCTGGTCTAGAGCTACTGGTTGAATCCCCTCCAGCTGCCTCTTCTGTGGGGTTGGTTAGAGCTTGTTTAGGTAACGTCTTACTGAGTCAAGGCCTGAGATAGGTAGAAGCCAGGTCTGAGCTTGGGAACATGTAGGAGCTGAACATCCTGGGAGACTACTCCTTAAAACTTAGGCGCTGGGAGGCTTCAGGGTCCTATCCAGGGACTGTGTGTGCCAGTGGCCGCTGGATGCTGGATGTAGTGCCTGAGGGAGTCCTCCATGCTTAAGCTTTCCTTCAGAGTCTATTTATTGAATAAATAAGGAATGAGACAAGAGTATTTCAGAGGAAAATAAAAACCAAACAGAATTACGAAGAAGAACGTGTTAGCTCATCTGAAGGTCTGAACAGAGACAGATCATGAATCACTGGCAAACTATTTCCAGCTTCAACTCAGCAGATCAGAGGATGAATTCATCCTCTGATCCATTTATATTTGGGAATGAAGTGGGGATCACACATTCAAAGCAAGGAGCTCTTCCCTATTCAGCTCTGGCAGTGAGATGTAGATACTTGAAGGGAACTGGGAAACTTCATACCTTCTCAGTTTCATCTACAAAGCAAGCTAGTACTTTGAGAAGTCCATTATCTTTGTTTTATTCTGATACTAGAGGAAATAAAAGGCCATGAAAGGAAAATTATCTATCTGCAATAGAAATTTTAAAATATAGTATTTATTAGGGAATAAATACAGGGTTTTTTTTTATTTACTTAGAAACATATTTTGTGTTTGATTGTCATAATAGGGCATTTTACTATAGCAAGACTGCCGTATCACAATATCCAACAAAGAAACCTAAGGAATAAGCAGCTTTAGGAAACCGAAAATAAATAAACAACAGTAGAATGCCCTAGGCACATGATTTTACTAATTGTGATTTGTTGTTGTTCATGTCAGTTAGGTTCAATGAACTAGCTTTGTGGTAATGCTTTGCTTTCTTGTGTGACACTTCAAGAACCAGCTGACGGTTGCGTGTGTTGTCATTAGATTTTCTAGTTCCATATGGGTGTGTAAGGTCCAACTTGTCTAATTCTCTCATATTTCTTACAGTTAGTTTCAAATGATGCTTGGAACAAGGCCAATAGCAGAACCCTCTACATGTAGGTGTTACTTCTGTGTTTTGCCTCACAAAATGTTCAGAGGGAAGTTGAAAATGTTGCCTGCTTCACCAGTTTGCAAAAATATGTTAATTAGAGCTGGCTAAAGTGTGAGAAAAATATCAGACAGACAAAAAATATTAGCAAAGAAAGAAAAAGAGAGAGAAAGAAAAACCTATGGTTTATGATTGCGTTCGTATGGATCTTTTTTTGGTGATTAAGAGATACCTTTAGAGTATTAGGTATTATGAAGTGAAGGCTGTTCCCATTTCTTTGAGAGTCCTCTTCCTTGGAGGCAACTGTACAAAGCTGATTTCATACTTATATGAATTCCTCTTCCAGCCACTCTATTCCAGCCACTTTCTTCTCCCTGGATCAAAAGTGTGTGAGTGGCATCTCGGGCACTGTAAAGTCAGCACGAGTTTTTCAGACCTTTGAGTGGGGCCATTGAAGACTAGCTGACTGTAAGAGAGAACAACTGGACAGCCAGGACATGTATAGATATTCTGAATATGTCCATATGTTTCACCCAAAAAGCATGCTCTTATCTCTACTCTGTCTGGACATAGTTTTTCATCAGAACAGGTTTTCATTCCTTTCCTCAAGTCTGCAATGATATTCACATTTATCTGCAAAGACTTGAAGAATAATTTTACAAAACTGAGTGAGTGGGTGATAAAACAGCATATGGAACTCAGTGTTTATAAATGCAAAGCAATACACATGCAGAAAAAAAATTCCTAATTATGCATGTACAGTTATATGTTGCTAACGGGTCCAGGAAAGAGAGCTTATCATCATTGTGGATAGCTCTATAAAAAGTAATTTCAATGGCAATCAAAAAAAGACAAGTATAATGTTAAGAGTTATCAGGAAAGGCCGTAAAAATAAAACAGAAAACCACATTAAGCCAGTGTATAAATCCATGATATAGGCCCTTTTTGAACACTTGCAGAAAGTGTTTTTTTCTATCTCAGAAAGGAACTAATCAAACTAATATATATATATATATATATATATGGAAAAGCAACAAGAATTGTCAGGATTGACAAACAGTTTCTCTCCAAAGGGACAATACAATAAGAAATTTCAGCTTGGAAAAGAGATGAGTTGGAAGGGAAAAGAGGAAAAGAGAGGCCTATGAAACCATCAATGGATCAAGGAGACAAACAGGGAATGTTTATTCACTGTCTCACAACATAGGGACTGGTGTGCTCAATGAATTTTGTCTCACAACATAGGGACTGGTGTGCTCAATGAATTTATCAAGCAGCACGTCTAACACAAACTTTTCACACAGCGCATGGTTAGAGGGTGAAATTCTCTGGCACAGGACACTGGGGGATTGGAAAAAAAGAATCAATTTAGACAAGGTCATAACAGATAGGTTCGTTGATGACAGCTGCATACAATGCTTCTGCTGAGGAAGTGATTGGCCTGCTGTTGGGTGGATACACCAAGAATGTTACTGCTTTTTCAAATGAGTCAAAATTAGTTAGGTCAGGCAAGATTAGTGCCATAAGAAATGTTAACGATCCTCTCAGAAGAATCAATAGGGAAATGCGACTGAATGAAAGAGAATGTAAAGTATTGTGATGGAAAGAAACCATCCAGCATCTTACCACACTTGAATTGTTAATTCAGGAAAAAAGTGCATGCTACCATGCATGCTGTTAAAAAAAAATAAATCTGCAGCAATGAGGGGAAAAAAAACAGCAGAAAGCAAGATGTAACGTTGTCTTAGGAAAAGTACAAGAAACACTGGAAGTGGTTTAGTGTTATTTTAGTGCACAGAATGCTTTGGATACAGTGTTCAGTTCTGGTCAACCTATCTCAGATGATAAAATATCAGCTAACAAGAAAAAAAATGAAAAAGTCTAGGAAAGGGCAATGAAAATGATTACAACATAGAAAATGCTCATTGAACAATTATTTGAAAAGACTGTTTGGCTCAGGAAGAAAAGGCATAAGAGAGGACGTAATAGAGCTATGTCATGGAAGTAATGGAAAAGACCATCTTGCAACTCCACTTCAGCGGAAAATGAATCAGAATAAACAGCAAATGATTATTTCTAAATTCAGATGAATGGCCAAGAAGAGTTATTTTTCCTTCCAGTATTGCTTAACCCACCTGATTTAAAACCACCATATGTTCAGACAGAGGAAGAAAAAGGATAAGAATTATGTACTGAGTGAATCAGGAGAGTATTATCAAACCAACATACGCTTTCTTTTTTCTCGTGTGTCTTCTTTCCGGCACTGCAAAGATGTCGGTAGAAGCAACTCCTTTAATGTTCTGAAGCTAAAATATTCAAAAGAACAACCTCTTTTAGGGTGTTCCCCCCCAGTTGTCTGCTTTATAGAGGCTGAAATTTTGAATGATAACAGAGCCAAATTCACAGCTCAGAAGCTGTTTTTCCAAAAGTAAGGACTGGTAATGCCAAGGAAGGCTGAAGAGGGTCATAAGCAGAGACAGTTCTTAAATTAGGGTTATATGGCTAAGTACACCTGACATTTTATTGGTTTAGAGGCTTCAATTTTGTCAGCTTCACTTTTCAAGTCTTGTAAAACCAAGTCCAATTTGTATCCTATAGTTCCCCCATCCACTATGACGAAGGAGTTTCATTATTCAACCTTAAGTGATTTCTCATAGAAATTTTTCTACTTATCCATTTTCAAATTTTGCTTGTAAAGAAACCCTCGGAAAGGATCAAAATAATTTCTCTTAGAAATAAATATCTGAATTTCCTTCCTCAAAAATACAACTGATGCCCTGGTTTGGGCTTGGAAATAGCTTACCACTTGATAACATTTCACTTTGCCTGCTTCCCTTTTGTACATTATCTTACATAATCTAATCTTTAGAAATTCAGCTTTTGGAGTTGTTAGTAATAACAGGTGATTAATTTCAGCAGATCCTCATTAGTAACACTATTCATTTCAGGTCCTCATTAACCTGTCAGATAAGAGTGTTGGAACCACCATTGTAAGAATTGAAGCAGGTTCTAATAAGCTCTAATTAAGGTGAATGAGGTGTTACACATTATCTTTCAGTGTGTTTGTATGTTATTGGATTGATAGCTTTTTGCTCAGATTCAGTTGCAGATGCATAATTTTTTGGACTTGGTTGTGTGATGCCTCTGTTTACAGAAATGGCAGAGATAATGTTATAGCTAAAGAAGAACAAATTAATTTTGAAATAAAGTGCTATGCACACCGTTTAGCAGAGAAGCAGTTGCTGGGGATGGCGCATGTATTTGGAGCAGTCCTTTTGTAAACGTACACACTTCATACTTGCGTAGATCAGCAATTTTGTGTATTCAGCCTACAGGGGACTTCAGATTTAAATTAAGTAGTTAAGAGGTCATGGCCATATAAAAGGATGCATGAAGAGCTGAACTTGATGTACAGCAGCATGACAGAGTCAGATTTAAAACTCCTAATGACAGCCATCTGGTTTTGATCAACACTGCAGCACTGAAACATTCTTAAGGCTCTGTCAGAGAGCTCACTGATTACCTTGGGATAAAGTTGATTGAATCCACCAAAGTGGGTCATTTAACGTTCCTGGGCTAGCTACAGAAAAAAATGCCTCTAAAGTGAAATTGTGAAGCTCAAGCACCATTTCTCTTCACACAGATAACCAGCACACTGTAAAGATCTCTTCTGAAATACCTTATGTCTGACAAAAAAGACAAATGAGGAAGGCCTATGGCTATTAGGATCATTCATGTCTCTAAGTTCATTATCAAGGATTCATCTGGTTAATTCACTGGAGGGGGTTACAAGGGAAGAGGAGGGGCAAATGGAGTTGCATGATAAAATAATGGTGTGTAATTGGCAAATTAATTACAGATAAGCATTTCTGAAAATGTGTAATTCATGGCAATAATATAACCATGCCCACAAATCACAGTTTTTTAGGATGTACTAAGTGCAGTTAGAATTTGCTGCTCACCTTTTTGCCATGTTCTCTTTTCCTCTTCCTTAGCTTTGATGTTGACTTCCTCAACTTCATCACAATCTGCTGAAACGATGACTTGAAGTACATATTCAAAAATTTTGCTTTGTGGGCATTAGGCCCATGCAGCCAGCTCTAGTGCTTCTACTTCACTGAAATCCAAACATTTTCTTTAACAATACTAAACTCCTGTTGCTACCAGCATCTTTCAAGCCATACAATTATTAATGAGTTTATTGCTTCCCAGGTATCAACAGATAGCCACAGAACCAACAAAAACTGGGCAATGAGAGGAGGGATGAAGGAAGGTCACTAACTTAGAAAAGGGGCAAAAACAGACTGGTAACTGTCCTAAGCAGGGGAAGAAAGAAAGCGAGAAAGGCCAGAAAGGCACTGGGAGGAAGGGAGACTGGGGAAAAGAGATGGAGATGTGGTTAAGAGTGAAAATATTTGCTGCTGAAAGTACCTGTTTGCAGATGTTCATTGTTCCAAAATTCTCACCTTTCTGCCTCATGATTACATATAACTAGTCTCTGCTCAAAGGTGATTTTTTTCCCCCTTTTGCAGTTGGAATAAAATACATTCAGCTGTTTCTGTTTTTTTTCCTGAGTAAAAACACTACACTTCTCTTTTTAATAAAGAAAGAGAAAAGTTGCAACTGGATTTTTTCTCTTTAGTGTAACTTAGAACTGACAAAACTTTGATATATGAAACTCAGCATGTAACTAGTCCCCAGTGAATAGTACATATTTTGCTAGGTTGTATAAAAGTTGATTGTAAAATAGTGGAGTTATGAACATTTTAAAGTGTGCCTCAGAGCAAATGCAGTAGAAAATTCCATCAATGTTTAAATGGACTTGTTAACCATAGACATGCACATGTGCATAAAACTGATTCTCTGTGTAACACAATAATTGAGCTACAGAAAAGGTAACTTTTTTAAAAATAGTCAAATATTATTCTGGATTACCTCAAAAAGTTTTTTCCTTTCTTGCTATACACCTACACGTCAATGCGTTGCTGACCAAAATCATATGAAATTAAGAAGATCTTTTCACATTTCCTGCCACACAAGTTATAATGAGCTGCTCTGGAATGAGTGGATAGTCACTGCTAGTGAGGCCAGACACATGAACCTGGTCCGAACTCTCTGGGAAGTTCAAGCTATGGTTTTCTCCATTTGGTTTGGTGGAGTCAAGCCTCAAATATACACGAATGTGAAAAAATCAGTACTGTTCTTGTAAAAATAAAGTAAAATTATTAATTTTTGGCTAATGATTTTTACAGAACTATGTTGCTGAAAGCTATTTTTTATTTTCCATAGGTTTGATCTCGTTTCCTTTGAAATCAAGAACAGGATTGAGACCCAAATCGATATGATGAAAATAGTGACAAGACTGTAAATATTTCATGAAGTGAATAAACTGCAATTTTCTTCTAATAATTTATCTTGATATGAATGAAAAGACATTGGAAAAAATGAGCTCATTCTGAAAAATGAGGGAGTCTATTTTCCTGGCACAAAACTTCTTTTGCCCACTCATGTGCAGCTGAGCTACCTCAGACTGCAAGCTATTCAAGATTTTATAAGCTAATCAAGTTTGTGCCTTTTTTTAACAAGATGGACAACTTCCAAAGAAAACCCAGGTGCTGTAGGACATGATCTTGATGAAACGTTAGGTGGCACATTTCCCTACAGTAAGTTATAGGCCCTCATCAGCCTTAACTTAAACAAATGCTTAAGTTTAAGCATTAAGTATTTCCTCTGAAGTGAATGGGTTTATTCACATGCTTAAATTTAAATACGTGCATAGGTGATTTTCTGGATCGGGGTCTGAATCCTTGGGAACGTGTCTGCTGCAGGAGATGTCCGTTAGGAGAGGATGGAAAGGGAGTACGTAACCATGTACAGTAGTCACTTGTGTTCCTGTGACACGCTTTGTAAAGACAGGATAAGTAGCAGCACTTGAGTAGCCACTTTGTTATTTAGAAATTATTACATTAATTAGCTATCATAATACTGGTTAGACCGTTCATGCTAGTAATGTAAGTGTGAAGCCTATGAGAATGTCGTATAGGAACAAAATGTTTCCATTAATATGTTCAGAGTTAAATTCAAGTGGACACATCTTCTCTGGGTTTTTGCAGACTTCTTCCTGAACATTGCAGTATGGATTGGCCAGGCCTCTGGAAATTCTTCTTATATTTTCACCTGGAAAAACAGGTGTTTTTTTTTTTTTTTTTTTAATTTCTGGTAAAGTTCAGTTCTAGGTACGCATAAAAAATCAACACAGCATTTGAGTTCATGGGACCACAAAACTCTGGACACTTGCTAAGGGCAAGTATGTCTGTGGAGCGAGCAATAATTGGTATTACAATTTGCAGAACAACCCTACAGGGTACTTCATGATGGAAAGTACTACACATATGTAAGTTATTACTGATGTTAATGTGATTGAACATGTAAACTTCTACTGCCATACTGGGAGACTAAATTGTAGCAAATATTTTTACTCATTTTTCAAAATAAATATTTTTCTACTATCCTGGCACAGTATCTGAATTCATCTAAGAAGGTTTTTTTCTTTTCTACCCTTGTTCTGTGTGCTTTTGATTATAACGCAATATTGCTTGGCAACAGCCATAGCTTAAAATTTTATTCCATGCATATAATTTTGAGTTAGAAGTAGAAAACCCAGGACTGTACTTTTCAGTGCATCTGGTTTTGTTGTTGCTTGAGATGTGTGCAATTGGAGAGCATCTAGCATATGAAAGTATATATTTGAAAAGATTAAGCTTTCATTATAAATGATACAGGAAAACTCACAATGTGGAGTATTTGCAAAAGAAAACACACTTCTATTTAACATGGTTGCAAAACATTGCCTGTAACAACGAGTAATGTTCATTGATTGGCCAAGTTTGATATACTAGAGCATACAGAATACTGTTTGAAGAGGGACAGCACAGAAACACCCAGCATTTTGACTTTGGCTTTAATAGGGTTGTCTTGATTACATAGCACAAGCAATGATAAGCTTGATTAAGTGACTTTATTTCATTGAGGTCTTTAAATAGCCGAGTATGTAATTTGTAGCTTAACCTACTCAGTTGCCTTTGTGTTACCATGGCAATAAAATACACACTGGAATGACATTTGACATTCTTTTAATTTTTGTAATTTGCAATCAAGACAGCTCTATGAGCATGCTTTATTTTAAGATGGCTTGGGAATAACAGAAATGTAAATAACATCCTCCCAATAGCCATAAATCATAGTAAATTGTATGTATTGGTTATATCTGCTTTTGAAAACAAGTATATGACTTGGAATAATTTGAATAGCTCCCTGTGGACATCAGTTTAATGGTCAGTGTCAGTCTGAAATGCAAGGAGAATATTTGCATTTAACTGAAAAGGACCTGGAAAGTAGATAGAAATCACAATCTTGGTCATTGTCTAAATCCCATTTCTTGAGTACTGCACTTGAGTTCTGGTTGCTTTTCTCATAAAAGATACAGAAACACAACAAGAAGGGCCACATGTGTGATCAGATGTTTTGGGTGGATTGCATGTGCATGTGAAATAGTCTAGAATGATACTGGTTGGATGAGAGGTGGCATGACAGAGACCTATAAAATGATGAATGGCAGTGAGATTATTCATGGCTTCTCAAAAGGAAGAGGGGGCTGCAAGTTTAAAACAAATAATAGGAAATATTCTTTCACATAAAAATGAAGACTATAGAAGTATTCCCACAGAAGATCAAATGTATAAACAGGTTAAAAAAGGAAATAGAAGATAGATTCGCTGGTGGCTATTAAACATAAGTGTCCAAATGCAATCTCTATCACAGAAAGTCAATAAATTGCTGTTGGAAGAAGCTGGAAGAATATGAGAGGGGACCAATCATTTCTTATACGAACTATTCCTTTTTCTAAAGTGTCTGCTACAGATATTTTTCAGACATAGGATACATGTTTGATGCACCTTTCATCCAACCCGGTTTGGCAATTCTTAGGTATCTCATCTGGTAACAAAGAATCATATATTTGAAAAGTCAGTCACATCAAAGTAAGTCTGCTCTAGATACTAGCATTACTTCAGCATTTAATGACACCTGGTTTTAGACAGGAAAAGCTCCTGCAGCTGATTACCACATTAACTGTGATGGCCTGAAAAGAGTTCCTGGAAATTTGCAAGGTCCAAAATCTGAATCACTAAATTCAAACAAGGTTTACAGGGACAGTTTTCCAGTTTCCAACTGCTGTCTTCTGCCAGGGTAATGCTTAAATCTCCTTTGGGGCTCTTAAAATACTTTTGAGGGGAACATTTTCCCGGGGTATTCAACCATTCTTTTGGAAGAGCCCAAGTACTAATTGCTGGAAAACACAGCCAGCAATTGTGTTTCCTGGCATAAAGGAATGGAGTAACTTATAAGACATCTTGACTAAATTTTGCCAGTCTCAAGGGGAAAGACTAGCTAGAGTCTTTTGGAGTATTTTGACTTTCCAGTCAGAAATGGCAGTCTAATCAACCTATTCTTTTCTGTAGATTGAAGAATGGTACCCTATATAAAAAAAAATCAGAGCAGTTGATATGGTCAGGCATCTGGTAAGTTGATTCCCCAGCACAAAGTGAACCAGCAAGTCTCTCTGACTTCCAAGGTACTTAACCTGAACTCAGGATCTGGGGAACTTATAATATCACAGAAATGCTTTGAAATCCACTTGTCCAGTTCAAATGCAGATGTCATGATCACGGACCATAATAAACTGAAACAGAATGGGATTCCTTGCTCCAAATTCTATGGTTCCATCTTGCCTTCAAGTATGACTTCTGTCTGTCTTTGGATCAGCCACTTAACAACAATGCTTAAACATTTAATTAGCTTCATTCGGCTACATTAGTTAAATGTGTTACTGAACATCGATTCCTTAATTCTCACAAGATACGTATTAAGCAGGTAAATAAATATTAGATTCCCTGTGCTACAGGTGGAAGAAATTAATGTTTGAGTAATGTGTGCAAGGCCACGCAGTAAGGCAAGTGGTAAAACAGTATTTAAAAGTCAAGACTGTTTGACTCGTCTGTCCTCTGGGCTGTCCTCTGCAGCTTAGAGCTTCTCATTTCTATTTTACTTTGCTAGACAATTTTACCAGGACTGCTAATTTGACCTGTTTGGCTTTGATTGCTTTTCAAAGAATCACAGAATCCCTAAGGTTGGAAAAGACCTGTAAGATCATCGAGTCCGACCATCAACCAACAAACACCACCATGCCCATTAAACCATGTCCCACAATGCCTCATCCACACGTTCCTTGAACACCTCCAGGGATGGTGACTCCATCACTTCCCTGGGCAGTTTATTCCAGTGTCTCACCACTCTCTCAGTAAAGAAATGTTTCCTAATATCCAGTCTGAACCTCCCCTGCTGCAACTTGAGGCCATTTCCTCTTGTTCTGTCACTCATCACTTGGGAGAAGAGGCCAACACCAACCTCTGCAACCCCCTTTCAGGTAGCTGTAGAGAACGATGAGGTCTCCCCTCAGCCTCCTCTTCTCCAGGCTGAACAACCCCGGTTCCCTCAGCCACTCCTCATCAGACTTGTGCTCCAGACCCCTCACCAACTTTGTCACCCTTCTCTGGACACGCTCCAGCACCTCCATGTCTTTCTTGTAGTGAGGGGCCCAAAACTGAACAGAGTATTCGAGGTGCGGCCTCACCAGTACCGAGTACAGGGCCACGATCACCTCCCTACTCCTGCTGGCCACACCATTTCTGATACAGGCCAGGATGCCGTTGGACTTCTTGGCCACCTGGGCACACTGCTGGCTCATCTTCAGCCAGCTGTCAATCAACACCCCCAGGTCCTTTTCTGCAGGGCAGCTTTCCAGCCACTCTTCCCCAAGCCTCTAGAGTTGCATGGTGGTGTTGTGACCAAAGTGCAGGACCCGGCACTTGGCCTTGTTGAACTTCATCCGGTTGGCCTCAGCCCATGGATCCAGCCTGTCCAGATCCCTCTGCAGAGCCTTCCTACCCTCAAGCAGATCAACACTCCCACCCAACTTGGTGTCATCTGCAAACTTGCTGAGGGAGCACTCAATCGCCTCATCCAGATCATCAATAAATATATTAAACAAGACTGGTCCCAAAACTGAGCCCTGGGGGACTCTGCTTGTGACCGGCCGCCAACTGGATTTCGCTCCATTCACCACAACTCTCTGGGCTCGGCCATCCAGCCAGTTTTTTACCCAGTGAAGAGTGCACTTGTCTAAGCCACGATTCGCCAGCTTCTCCAGGAGAATGCTGTGGGGGACAGTGTCGAAGGCTTTACTGAAGTCCAGGTAGACAACAACCACAGCCTTTCCCTCACCCACTAGGCGGGTCACCTGGTCATAGAAGGAGATCAGGTTGGTCAAGCAGGACCTGCCCTTCATGAACCCGTGCTGGCTGGGCCTGATCCCTTGGTTGTCCTGCATGTGCTCTGTGAGCACCCTCAGGATGAACCTCTCCATAATCTTCCCCGGCACCGAGGTCAGGCTGACAGGCCTGTAGTTCCCCGGATCCTCCTTCCGGCCCTTCTTGTAGATGGGCGTCACGTTGGCAAGCCTCCTGTCGTCCGGGGCCTCCCCTGTTAACCAGGACTGTTGATAAATGATGGAGAGCAGCTTGGCAAGCTCCTCCGCCAGCTCCCTCAGCACCCTTGGGTGGATGCCATCAGGCGCCATAGACTTGTGAGTGTCCAGGTGGCATAGCAGGTCATTAACTGCTTCCTCCTGGATCATGGGGAGTTTATTTTGCTCTCCACCCTTTTCTTCCAGCTCAGGGAGCTGAAAACCCTGAGGATACCTGGTATGGCTGTTAAAGACTGAGGCAAAGAAGGCATTAAGTACCTCAGCATTTTCTTTCTCACTGAGGTCCATTATCAGAAAGCTACACGTTAGTTCTGTCCTGAGTGCAGCAAGCTACAGAGATGCATCAGACATGCTGTTTGAGAGTCTGCGAAAATGGTGGGAACCATCATAGCTGGGTATCCCAGGGTTCACACAATCAGAATTTGTTCTGGAACCTGCTTCTGGAGTAACCCTGCTATTGTTACCGAAAATCGTAACGGAGAAAACCAAATGATAGTTTAGAAAGCTGACATTGGTATATTGCAGTGCCAGGTGCATGGGGGATTTCTCCTCCTAGCATGCACACTGGGTTAAAATCATGAAGGTATTTAAAACAATTAACAAAGTTAGTTATGCCTACTGGTTCTACCCCTTAATTAACTATTGGTTAATACTTTTCTTACTTGATCTTAAAGTTACAGTTCTCTTTTAATTCACCATGCATGCTCAGAGAGTAGGGGGCTGAATTGGGTTGGGGGTTTTTCTAGCTAGGAGGTGTGTTCCTTAGCATTATAATGGGATTATAATGAGACAGGTTAACTCTCGGGCACTATTTTGGCAGTCCATTCTATTTTTCTAAGATTTGTCCTTGTGTTAATCATTACTGCTAGTTAGCAGAGAGTTAGTGAAGACAGTCTTTAATATGTCTAAATGCCAGGTGCAGTTGTTATGAAGTATCTTCTTTACATTCTTCTTACTTGTTTTCAACACTTGTTTTTCAAGATGTTCTGTAACACTATGAGTGGTGCCTGGAAAGTGAGGAGTTCACTGAAAAGGAAAAGAGTCCCTAGTTCATCGAAGACTTTTTCTGGAAAAGCATGATAAAGCTGAAGAACGTTATCACACAATACACCAATCTTTAGCAACATACAGTATAGAAGAATCAATGCTGTACTTTTAAATACATTTTGAAATGTGTTCATAAAGCAAATGCCTTTTTTGTTATTATAAGGTGCTTCTGTTCAGCAAAGTATAATACAAAATGATAGGTCCCTTATTGCCACAACAGCACTATACAGCAGTATTTTGGCTGCACCAGCATTTTTTCTTAACTTTGCAGTCCATTCCAAGGTAAAGTTTTACATACTGTAATGTCAGTGAAAAAAATGTCAGCATTTTGTGGGGTTGTCAATTGATATCCAATAGAATTAGAATAAGGTGTCCAGGGACTGCTGGCTGCTGTCACTCTGACATTGTCATATTGTGGAACCAAGGAGCAAAAGCAGAGACAACGATCCTCTTCTTTATACAGAACAGTTACGTAATTCATTGCCTCCAAAGGCCTGGCAGTCATTTTCACGTATTTAAAAGGTAAATCTGACAATGAGTTACGTACGTGGATTTTTACTCCTGTATGTGTCCTGTTATTATAAATAATATCCCTAAAGACATTTCTGAACTCACTGGCTACACTGCTAGGCACAGCCATATTCACCTTTCACAGACACTTTTATAAGGCGAATATATAGGAGTTCGGAGAAATTGAGTATGAAGTTGCCTGCTCACATCTACGTTGTGATTACCTGAAATAAGTTCTGATATCACCAGAAGCTGTAGATTCCACAATTTTTCCAAAGAATCTTGAGTCAGAAAGACTGCTTGGGCGTTGGGAGGGAGGAGTAGGAGGCAGGAAAATGGGGAAAGTTACTGGGTCTTCCAAACAGGGAGGGGGTGGGAGGTTGTTAAGTTGCAGTGACTGAGCAAAGCTGCAAAGTTTGTTAGACTTTCCCTGTATTGCTTTTTGTTTCTTTGTTGCTTCTGCTAATTTTTCCTATTGTTCTTACTAATTAAGTATGAACTAATAAAGACAGTGAAAAATAAACTCAAATGGCCAAGCTAATATGCCGGAAAGGATGGACTTGCTGATCTCCACTCCTGTTCCAAATCAGGACATAGGAAGCAGCATGGAGTATCTGCCACCCCTTTTCCAAGACAGTTCGCAAGTTTTTTAATACCCACAGTGATAATAATCTAATAAACTTCCGCACCACCATCAAAAAAAAAAAGATTAGTGCAGAGAAACACTGCAGTTATAAATTAATATTTTTGTATGGGATGCTATTTAACACTGAGCAAGAAGGATGCAGTGTCTTCCTGGTCAGGGCTGTGATTTGGAAGCTATTACAGACATCAAGAGAAGCACCTAACCATGCATCATTCCCCTGACAGCAGACTTATCTGCATCTATTGGTAGATTTGCACAACATTTCATTCAGTGTTAGGTTAGGTGATATTGATAGCTTCTAGTAAACTACAGATGGTTAAAATGAGTTAATGTGGTAGGTATACAATATTTCGTTGCCTTCCACTTAAAAATAGTGCTCAGCATCAGCGACACAGACTGTGTTCCCAAAAGCAATAACCAGGATGCTGATGGAGTTTAATAGGATGAAGGAGACAAACACAAATATGCACTTCACAGCAGGGACAGACCAAACCCCTGGCCAGAGCCTTGATACAGAGTCAATTAAAAAAAAAAAACAGACAAAATTGACTATGGCAGACACAATTAATTTTTGTGAATATGCAGAAGGAAAACTGGTTGGAAGTTTGACCCTGGCCTACAATGTTATAATAGCACGTTTTCAAGCTTTGACTTTTCTGTCAAAGGTTATATCAAATGGCAAAACAAAAGATTCAGAACTTCATAGTAACTGCTTAATCCTGATTTCCCATCCTCTCCAGTTCCATATGCTTCCCACAGATAATCAAAGACCCAATGAGCTGATGCTGTCATCTCCACTTACTGCAAATATATTCATCTAATTAAGGAAAGGTAGAACACGTCAATGCATTGAGTCAATTTTTAAGTCCACCTGATGGAATGAATAGAAAATAGACTTCAAGGTCTAGATTCAGCCCAGCTGAGACCTGTGCAACCACTGGAAGTGCCTCTCTCTCCAATCAATGATAAAGGCTAAAGGTGGAAGGGAACACAGTCAGACTTCTAAATTAGCAGCATTTTTAAAAAGCACAGAGTGCCAAATATTCAAAATTGACCCATAACTTTACATATCTTCTCATTAGGTATTGTGAAATAGTAATGAACAAGGGCTACTGAAGATGTTAAAAACCGTCTTTATGAAAAACAGTAAACAGATTGTTACCAGAAAATAGCTTTTTTCATGAGCTATCCAGAAAAAATATCCTTACTGGCAAGAAGAAAACACAAATACATTGCACTGCAACATGAAATTGTGACGAAGTTTTATGTCTCACCTCACAGGTGATTGGACTTCCTTTTTTCCCCCTCTGTCTGTTTATTTTTCCCACATATCTATTTAAGGTTAGTATTTACTTGAAAAAATTTCCAGGCCAACATAAAAAATGAATAACTGTTTGAGAGAGCTACCTGGACAGAAATGTCAAACAGAACATCAATAAAGCTGTGTAAGCTTGACATCAATAAAAGTGTCAAAGTCATTGGTGAAAGACAGATGGTCAGACTTTCTGGCCCAGGACTGTGTGGAATCATCCTTTTGTGTGAGCTGGAAGACAGTGGTATACAGAAAAATGGAATCATAGAATGGTTTGGGTTTGAAGGGACCTTTACAGATCGTCTAGTCCAACCCTTCTGCCATGGGCAGGGACATCTTTCACTAGATGAGGTTGTTCAAAGCACCATCCAACCTGACTTTGAACGCTTCCAATGATGGAGCATCTACAATTTCCCTGGGCAACCTTTTCCAGTGTCTCACCACCCCTATTGTAAATACATCCAATAGTCTGTCCAGTAAGTACAAAATTTGGAGCCAGGTGGTCTGAACACTGCCTTTTGTTGCAGTTGTAATACCCCTCTAAAACACATTTTCTTAAATTTTAGGATTGTAGTATGATATAAAGTTGGGTTTGGGATGGAAAACAGAAGTAAAGAGCACTGATAACTTACTTTCTAGGTATAAAAGTACTTAGTACCAAACCCTGGACTACAGAAAATTTTCAGTGAGATGATCTTGTAAACTGAATATTTGACAAGGAGTATGGGTCTTCAATGTTCAGTTACACTATCCATCTCAGTTACAGCTTCTGGTGTTACTTATACGGGGAATAAGGAACCTATATGTATGCTGTTGTATATAAATACAGAGGAGAAATAATATTTTGAAGTCTAGGTTTTTTTGTTGATATCAATGGCAGATTTGCCAATGGCTTCAAGGTTGTAACATAAAGTTTACAATAAAGAGGTACAGTGATTTTGAGGGAGAAAATAAAAAAAAGATTAATTCTTTCAAACAATAAAGGCAATGTCCAAACTTTAGCTTCTAACATTAGACTGAAAGGGATGGGGATTTCCTTAATGGAAATTTAATTAGTTTTAGAAGAAGATTCTCTTTAAAAGTGTTATTAATTATAGTTGTTTCATTGTGTTGTGGGAACCCATTTTAACAAAAAAAAAAAAAAAAAAAAAAGGATTTGAGTATATTAAGAAATTCAGAGCAACAGTTCCAGTTCTGGAAAAATTGTTCCTGGAGACACTGAGTAGATAAGCTGAATACTAGGCTATATGACTTTCCCTCTGAAGGCATAAATAGAAAATTGGGTACTCTAGGGTTTGTGTATTTTTAATTATTTTCTTTTGTCAGGTAATAATCAGGTTGATTAATTTTCTAGTTAACAGAAATTGTATTCTTGTGAACTGTAAACTACCGAGAAGAAATAATTGCCAATCATTGGATAAAGAATGTTCTTAGAGGTATAAAAAACAATGCATCCACGAGCTAATGGAAATAAAACCAATAAGCCCTGAAAACAGCAAAGGAAACATTAATTCTGTCAGAGTCCTTTCAGTTCGCCTTAGGAATCACGAGTAGCAATGTGAAATCCTGTTTTTCTCCTGGGAAGAAGTGATGCTTGGAAAATGATATAAAGTATACTGATCAAATAAAAAGGGAAGCCGCAGGCTAAAACAGAGAGAAAGAAGTTACAACAAAGAAAAACAGCTAGTTGTATGAAATGGCACATTTATACACCAGCAAAGTAAAATTAGAATCCCCTCCATTTACTTTATATCAGCTGCAGAAGAAAAATAGCTGTATTACAGAGACCAGAAAACAGAGTAACATAAAATAAAGGATTATTTTGAATCATCCGAGAGGATACCTTCCAAAATATGTACCTAGGATCTGCACATAAAACAGCACCACTATCTAGTTATTGGATATTAAAAAATGCTTGCAATGGTCTTGAGCATATTAAAGAGATTTAAAAAGAGTGTAAGTAAAAATCTGTAACTAAAAATCATGTGCAAAACAATTTTCCCTTAAAACAAAAAGCTACCAAAGAAGAGCAAAAAATCCTTTCTCTATAGCAGAAGAATTATAGTTTGAGGGTTTCTTAATCTCTGGTAGCCTGAAATCTCTTATTCAGTCTAGTTTGACTGATATGCAGTCCTTAGGCATACACTGTCTAAAGAAAGAAAGGTATACTTAATAAGTAACAGTGCTGTAGGAAACCACTGACAGTTCCAGAACCTGGGAAACAGCAGTAAACTAAGAGGTGAGGGAAATGGTGAATTTATTTTTACCAACAATGTCTTGGAAATCTGTTGTGTGCTAAACCATTCCTGTTTTATTTTCAGTCTGGCATCCAATAGTGAAGGAACAGTGCCTCAGAAATTCTCTAGGTATTTGCCTTTGCTGTTACAAAATAATGGCTCATACTATTGTATGTGATAATTGAAAAAAAAATGCCCTGTAGCACTTTGTGGAAGTTTCAGAGCAGAGCAGTTGAAAATTTTTAGTAAAATGCATCAGTCCCAAATACTAGCTCTGAAAGTGATATCTCTGCTAATTAAGGAGCACCATGTAATGAGTAAGTTCAGTGGATTCATAACATAGCATGTTTAGATGGGGTCAAACACCCAGAACAATAGGAGGACCCAAGGTCAAGTTCTTACATCCACATGAAAATTTACAAAGAATTTTAATTATAGATGCTTTAAGCAAATCATCCAAAAGCCTAATAGAGGTCAACTTAAACAAATGTTCCCATCCTTCATGGCTGTGAGAATATACATCAAGGCAGATGGCAAAAGATATAGTCCATGTCCATATTATACTTTTGATCAGGAAAGGTGTAGTAAAACTCAAACCGCAAAGGACACACAGGAGCTAAGACAGGTGTAGGGGGTGGTGCATGTGAGCTATTTTTTGCCAGGCGCTTCTGTTTTATTTTAGGTAACAGAAAGGTAGAGAATTTTATGTTGATATATATTACATTATTTCCTAAGTTTCATACCCACAATGTAAGCAAAAGGCAATTTTTCTTTCTGTTTCTCATTTATTTCCTGTGTAAGAATCCATGTGCCACAGGGATATCCACAATTTAGTAAGAGTTATAGCTAAAAATAATCTTTTCTGGTTAGTTTCTGAAGTGATCTGGACTCTGTCAGGCAAATGGTTGCTAAAGAAAATATAATTAGAATGTTTTCAAGTATAATAGGAATAATACAACTTCACAGTGAAGCAACAACTGAAATCATTGGGCAAGTAAGTGGTATTCGACTTTCATTCCACCATCATTTGAGTTTCTTTCCTATTCTGATTGGAAGGAAAATGAAAGTTTTAGCTAAATACATTGGGCATGATACGAAATTAGATGCTATTTTCCACAGGTCACCTGCCTACTCACTACCACAAATGAGCGGTTGTCTCTAAAAAAACCATTCTCTCGGTTAATTTGGTGCTTTGGCTAATATTTTGTTTCCCTCTATTCAAGTTACGGTCCTACTCATTGCACACTATTTAAATTTTCCTGTCAATGTAGAGCTGCAGATTTTCTCAGGGACTTCCTCTGTATCAGGTGTGGCCATGTTTATGTGGAACACCGCTCAGCCTCACACGTTCTATAGATGGAGCCTGGTATCACAGAGACATTAAGGATGAATCCTGAGGTATGTCCACTCTTTTTGGGTGTCCAGTTTGGAACATCTACAGTTGGTTTTCTCAGAATATTAAAGATTTTTACATCACTTGGTAAATACAGAAGTAAGTCTCCTTGATGTCAGAGACAGCAATAAGCAAATCACATCACTGACATGTCAAGCTGAGTGCTTAGAAAATGAGGAACTTAATGGAGTTCAGGCAAAAATTCAATTTAAACAACTAGCTAGTACCTCATCGGGGGAGACTCAGTAACTAGCTTGCTTTTTAGCTAGTTACATAAAGATATAATCTATTTGTTTTACTCATTGTTCTTTGCCTCATACACTATGTACCTTCCAAATTCTGTGAAAGGTGGGGAGCAGTTTAAAAGACAATTGTTTATTAGAATGTATAGGACTATTGTTGCAGAGGTACTTGCAGGCTAAGGAAATATATGTAAGGAAATGCAGTGGGAGATTTAATATCCATTGTGTTCATGTGTGTGTTTGCTGCTGTTCCACTATCACATATATGTATAAATGAATGTCTGCACATCACATTTATTTTTCAGAATAAATCAACAATGTACTTGGAACATCTTTACAGAACTGCATATTTAGTTTTTCAAAAAATATATTCCAAAATACTGCTGCTTGGACACCTAAAATTTAAGTCACTTACAACACATATTTACTTGTTTATTTCATGTATACAGCATGAGCAGCAGGCTGGGAGATCTATGCCTGAAACCTAATCCACAGGAAGATAGCCAATTTGCAAATGAAGTCTGATATTACTGAGACGTTAAGGCCAAACCCTAAAGTATGCCACTTTTTTTGGTTGTCCAGCTTGAAACTTCTACTGTCTGTTCTCTTAGAATATTAAGGAGTCCAGCGACATTTCAAAAAATAGTGTCTTGCTAAGTCTTACAGTCTGCAAAGGAGCCAATTTCTCTCCATCACTACATTGTGTATTTCCAGCAGAATGAGGGCCGAAGCCTCAAAGTAGGTTACAGGGTAGCAACAGATAGATTAATCTGCCTAGAAAATAGCATCCTCTGATCCAGCTGGCAAAGTAGGACTCAGAGGATGATTAACAGTTGTTTCATGTGTCTGCCAAACAACATGAGAAAGGCATCAGACAGCCCTCCAAAGATTAGATAGGGTTAGAGAAAAGCTATTGTTCAGAGTACGTGGGAATGAAAATGTATTTCTAAGTTGTCAAAACTTACAACTGAAACAGGGAAAAGGAACTGACTGCTTTAGGTAGAGTTCAACATTTAAAACTGAAAGCTCTCTAGGGCTGCTCTGTTAATCATCTTCTCTAGAGAACTGAAAATAAGGGGCTACAAATGAAATAAAAGAATCCCTGCTTGCTTAACCTTCTCACTGAAGTCAAAACCATGACAAAAAAAGATCTATAAAAAACCTGAAGACACCACATTCAGCTGTTTTAAAGTAGCTGTAATGAGGGCTTGTAACATCTCATTAGGAAACTGTCAAACCCCAGGTTGCTTTTTAAATGGACAATCATGAGCTGCAATTACAAAAGAGTGGGAAATACAGTGATAGAACCAAACATTGCGGCAGGAGAGGATAAGGTGCACAGCATGTGCTGGGAATTGAACCTGAATTTCTTCCTTTAAGTTCTTTAGAAAAAATTTTTAAAGGCAATACCAGGGTAACTTTCATAGGCAAAGGAAGAAGAACAACAATTTAGCCATTTTTCCATTGAGACTGGAATCTCTGAATGACAACACCAATATAGTAAGGGTCTCAGTTGAGGAGCTTATTCGACCCCAGGAAAGCACCCAGTGAGACTTTTACAGTTTTGCTATAATAACATATTTAGCATAGGGATGATAGTGTAACAATGGGCATATAGTTTTTACTGAGCCTACAGAAAAGAAGGCATACTGGATCTTGCATGCTAAAGTACTACGGTAAACCCAATCAATGACTGTTGAATAACTAAAAGGTGGCAAAACCCAGTAAATATTTAAGAAGGAAAGAAGACTTAGCTGATATCTAAAATTACTTTTTCCCCCTATTTTATCCAGCTGAACTGTAATTTATTAGCAAAAGTATTTTTCCAAGTGAATATTTAAGAAAAAAAGAAATACTACTCTTCTCACAAGAGAAATTATAATTGGTCAGTCAAGGACAAAATTCAGTGTAAACCCATATGCAATCCATAGTCTTTGTATATGGCATTACAGAAACAACATCCTGGATTGAGCCAGTATGTACCTGGGCTCCCAGTTCCAGGGCAACAACTTCCTCTGCAACTTGGGTAGTAGATGTATTTATCAAAGAATGATTTGTGAGATGCCCAGCTGCCCATCAAGAACTGTCCTGTAAGGAACAATCCCAAGAGCTCACTGAAATATGGAGATCCGTAAATAAATACATGCTGTGGTAAGGGCCTCCCCTGGGAAAACCTGACCCCAGGCAATCCTGACAGTGGTGGCAGCATGCAGACATATCTGCTGTGGAAAAATGGGCCTCCCGATTTCCCAAACACATTATGCTGCTTATGTTGGGGATTGAACCATGGATGTTGGCTGAAAGCCACCTCTTCTGCCAGAAAGAGTGGCATCTTGTTTCCCTTGAAGGCCCAGTGAGATGACCAATGAGACAGTAGGTGCCAGCACCACCAGCCAAACTCTCCAACGCACCATCCAAGTCACATGCACCTCAGAGCAGAAGCAAGCAAGCAAGCCGGTCAGCACGGGAAAGAAAGTGGAGAAGGCACTGCACACCCAGAGTTAGAGCCAGCCAGTTTTGCCCCTTTGGAAATGCACACCAACGGGCTGCACTAAATTTCACATTAAACATGTAGAAATGCCAGGAGTGGAAGAGAAGTGCAGGGAGATAACAGAAGGGAATGAATGCTACTGCTGTTCTCGTGAGGTTGTAGTTTCAGCCATTTCCTTTACTTACTGATAGTCAGTACCTTGACTGTCAAAAAACTAAGTTCCCATGGGAAATAACCCTTTAAAACCAAGTAAATAATGATAAAGTCTTCCATGTCACTTGGTTCAGCTATTACGTACGACATGTTCGTGCTCACTCCTTATGTTCTAGCTCATTTTCCATTTGTCTGACAGTTAAATTGTCGGAATTATATGCAGGACAGATGCCTTGGTTAGAACAAGTTATTAGAATTTTCCCCCTGCATACGGCAAAATTAATCAGTCATACAACTAAAGCATGAGTGTCATCATTTTAGTGGTGTTTGTGACAGTTTTTCACACACCTTTATTCCTAATAATTATAACTGTGCTCTTCAGAAAGCTGTTGGATATTGACAAAACAGAGAGCTTTCAAGCATTTTGAGGCAGCGAAACGGAAAGGGAGAAACTAGGAGCCTAAGGATGAATGTGATGTTATATAAAGCAAATCTACAGCTTAGACCTCGACGAGGCTATACATGCTCCAGTCTTTGAGGCCAACCACAATGCCAAGTGTTCAGAGCTCAAGTTTATGCCATTGAATGAGGTGACTTCTCTTTTTGTGTGTAAGCCACTCTTACATATTACCTAGCTGCCTAAGCAGACACATGCAGTGTCTAGCCCAGCATATCGACTGAAAGATATTAGGGGCGGTTTCTGGAAATACCCAGTGTGTTACTGCTCTCCAGCTGAAATTAAATATTCTAAATTTCTAAATTTCTATTTCTAAATAAGATACCTGTTCTTTGGAATGTCTTTGCTTCTATTCCTAGCTAATAAATAATGTTTCTTTTAGTTTTGTGCCTAACAGCCTATACAGAAAAAGATAAAAACTGATATCCAGAAAGTCCTCTCTACAAAATGTGCAGAGCATAATTCCTTGCAAATTTCTTTATACTTTATTGCCTCAGCATATATATCATCCAGCTTTCACTGTCTTTCTCTCCTTCACATCCTGTTTCTAGATATGTTAGAAGGTATGCGTTAAATAACCTTACTCCAGAACTACGAAACTAGCTCTATGTGACCAACCACCAACATTTCTGTGTAAAATTGAAGCAATTTAGTTTTCCTAAAAATGAAAGATGAAAGAAGCGCAGGTACTTGCTAATAATTTTCACGCTGTAGGAGCAAAAATAAACTAAATTAAAATTCCAAGCTTTCATCCTGAACAAAATACTCAAAAGCATATTTTTGTTCTAGAACACAAGCTCCTGATAGCTTAAATTAGAGGCCACTCTGAAGTCCAAATTACATGCCCTGATTTGCTCTCTTTCATCACTTGAGTGCATTCACAGTTAACAGTTTAACAGAACTTAGATTTCTTTATTCTGAGAAGATCAGTCTTTGTGGATTACGCTCCATCTGCCAACCAGTAAAAACTTCAAAATGTTTATGCAAACTTTTGAATTTCTGGAAATGTAAAATCCTCTTACACTAGATGTTGGATTTCATCCAATTCTTTTGGTGTATATCTGGTAGGCATGCATTTATCAATAACTAGCACTCAGAAAGAGATTTTTACAGAAACTGGAATGAGAGACCATCTATATCTCAATTCTGTTAGTGAACATTAACACAGTTCTAATGCTGATTCAAGGCTTTTCAGCCCTGTAGGCAAAACTCAGAGTCACTGCCCTCAGAACAAGATGGTTTCCATATAGGAAGGAAGGCGATCTGGGGTAGATCCCAGAGGACAGTGCTCTCAAGACACAACTTGATGAATGAACAACAGAGGAATTATTAACGATTCTTCCATGTGCATTTTGTTACGTTATCCACTGTCCTATGCATCTGCCTACTTTGCTAATACTTGAGACCAGTCATGGTAGTATTTCTCCACTTTACTTTGTAAGTTGGTACTATAACATGGTGGACAGCTGAAAAGAAAGCAGGACACAATAAAATATTAGAGCAAAGTAGAAGGATCATAGCTGTGTAACTATGCTATAAATTCTGACTTTTTTTTAAAGTTCTAGAGTGTTATTGGTGTTTGAGGTGATTATGAAATTGTGAAATACTTCACTTTGTTCAGAGTGGGCATAATGCTGGTGTGGGCAGGACAGAACTTCTTACTGCAAATTAAATTCTGCCTACATTTCAGCTCAGCCCAGATTGCTTATTAGCAGTGATTGTCAATCACATTGCAGGAAATTTGTTGCAGGAATAGATTTCTATCATTCATATGAATAACAAGCTAATTCAGGGTTGCAATCTAGGCTGAGACTTAGTCCAAATCTCCTGAGGTTAAAGACCAGCATTCCTGCATAGTCTGGTTGAGAAAAACTGAAACATCGAGATGGTCTAATATGCACCAAATACCTTTCAGCCTGGATCTACTAGGAAAACTCAATTACAATTTTATACTATTTCAATTCAGTGCAAAAACTTAATTTTACTAGGTTACAAGGATGTTCCACTTCCATCAGCTTTCTTTTGTGCATTACAAGTAAAAAAAGATGCTTGTGTTCAATACAAATATTAATGATTATTTGTTTTCTTTTGCTTTTATACATTTTACTGCCCTGCCAAAGCTACCAGATTCTATCCAAGGAAATACTGTTCAGTATGGATGGTCAGAATAGTGTTTTTATTTGAACTATTTTTGACATACAGCTTATGCATTAAATTAAAATATATATTCTTATCTGATGTGGAACACTGATATCTCAAATTTTAGAGGTGGTCAGATTGAGAATTTTTCTTTAGGCTAGGTCTTCTGTGCTGAGATACAAAAAAGATTAAAAAGTTATATTCTAGATGTGAAAGTAGTTTCCTTATGGCACAGTGTGGTATGTTGTATGTGATTACATGTGTCCAGCTGCACAGATAAAGGCACAGCAATATTCACAATTTTAAAAACTGGTAGTTAGAACTCTGAGCTGGTTTCATCTGAACCAGAGATTTCCTCAATTTCACCATTTTCCTGGGGTTCTGGACCTAATGTTTTAGTTCTGCCCACTCTCTAGGGAGAACTTGCCTAGGCATCCAGGTTTACCAACTCGAGGACCCAATGTTCGCTATGGTGTAACTAAAGATTTGTTTGGTCATATTATCTCAGCAATGGTAGTACAGTTTACAATCCCCATTTTGCTGTCAACCCAACTGGTGTCACACCTAGGGAGGCCAGACCTAACTCTGCTTTCTCCCATTTTCTCTTACATATGAGTAATCAGACCAAGCCAAAAATAACGAGAGACTCTTTTCACACTTTCTATTTAAGAGTTCATCTATAAATGTTTTAGGTAATGAACACCTGGCACAAACCTTAGTGAAAGCACCAATATTTAAAACGTATTTTAACAACATTTTTTAAACTCAAATTTCATAATATCATGCTAATTCGGTATAATGTTATTGACATCATCTGAACAAGCATATAAAACACATCCCTTGGGAAGCTTGTAACTTTCTGGTATTGGAAAAGGCTGTAATGGTAACAAAACAGAGGTTTGAAAAGGAACAAGCAATGAAAAGCCTATGTTTTCAATATTCTTTAGAAGTCTGCATGGCAAGCAAAGACATTAAGGATAGAAAAACTAAGATTATGCTATAAAATTGTCACACCACCAAGAAAAGCAATGGAGAGAGCTAATCATTTGCTATGATTAAAAAGAAAAACAGGCAAAAACAACCCTAAGGTCAGTGCTCTGAGAAATGGATGGCTTTCGGCTTCAAGTGGTGAATGTTATTCATCCAGATATACCACAGGAGAGGTCCAGGAACAACAAATAATGAATCATCAACACACAGGATCTGTGACCCGATATATTAACCAGCCAGATGGGAAGGAAAACGTAGTATTGACTCTTCTTTGGAAACTTCATTACCTTTCTTCCTAACATAAGCCCAGTTTCTTGTCCTGGTTCTGCTTAGCATGTCCCCTGATAGCAGCAAAGCTTTCTGGTATTTTATTCATGTAAGTGAGAGCACTGACCCCGTTCTCTCAGATGCAATATACTGACACTAGAATATGTATGGTACAATAGGTTAATAAGACATTAGAAGATTTTGAATAATATCATCATTAACACTTCGGTTTAGACCCATCTCCAAATCTTCAGGCCATTGACCATTTGATGGTAAACACAGAATGAATTAGAAATTATTAATTCAATTCCCAGAAACTGTAACAAAACTATGTACACTAGTCTTCAGCTCTTTAACATTCACCTGACTGCCACACAAGTTCTGTACAGTTTTTACTGAATATCTTAACTACAAAAGAAGCATAGTATGAGCAGTGCCTTTGAACAACAGGAACCATTATCTGAATGTTAGTAGCTGAGAAGTTAATGTTGTTATCTTTTTTTTTTTTTTTTTAATGAGAGGTTCTCTATTGGGAACTGTGAAAAAGTATAGTAGACTAGTAAACTATAGTCGAATCCAGACAATTTTGTTGTAATTAAAGTTTAATTGATAAAAACTGTGTAGAACATAGCAAAATATGAAGTGAGAAAACACACCATGGTGAAGTTAATCATTATTAACAGTATCACCAACTGGAACAGAAGAAAGAAAAGAAGAGGTAAATGCTGCTTTTTGCTGTAGAGGTTTGTCTGTAAAGCATGGAAAGAAACAACCATTTTTCTCGGAATATTGTCATGATAGCAACTTCTTGGGAAGATTGAATTCCTATCATCTGACAACCTGGAGCACTACTGATAAAACCATAGCTGTTTAGCACTTCTTCAGGTATAGGCTCCAACTCACGTCTTGGACCTTGAGTCAAACCATGGATGCTAGAGAAAGTTTAATTCTTATTAATTTTATTTTTAATTACTTTTAACAAATTCAATGAACAATCTTAAATACTATCAGAGAGGTGACTTGTACTTTGCGACAGTAACGCGAGTGCATTGGAAGAGGTTTACTTTGTCTAGTTTAACTACTCAAGAGGTGTTTACATAAATTCCACTAGCCAAAAGGATTAATAAAAGATATTTTAGGCCTATGATAAAAAAAATTAAGTTAGATTTACAGGTAGCATCATTTGCTGCCTCCCAGTGCCATGAATAGTGCCCTTGTTGGCTTCAAGATTTAAAGGATTTAGCAGAAGATTTATCACTTCACTTCAGCAGATAATCCTGCCACATATCAAAGTTACAGTGGCTGGATTTTTGCCCGTACTTTACATTTCCAATGTATAAATATAGATACAGAGAGATAAACAAAAGGTTTCACACTTCAGGGCTGTCTCTTGGGTACTTTGTACAACTGAAACATATTAAAAAGTGTTTAAGCACGTATAATTTTGATGTGAATGTTTAGTATTCTTGAAATTGCATTGGGATGTGTACATGTGAATGTCAAATAAGAAATGTTTGAGAAATTAGTAAGTATGGAACTGCTGTATTGTACATTTTCTGATACATTTTCTTTCTTGTGTCACCTATGTTTTTCCCAATTTCAAAGCTACGGAAAAGGCCAAGGAAGTCGCAATCTCCCCTCTGGGACAGCCCTATTAGATCTTTGCGCTAGTTACTCCAATTCAAAACATGCAAACTTTAAAACAGTTTTTCCACTGACTTGAGAAATACATACTAGTATAATTTAGATTATAAAGGAAAATTGCCTCTAAAACACTTCTGTGCCACATTAGTTCAGGAAATATAGTGCTGGGTATGCTGGCTCTTATTCAGCACCACTTGTGACCGCAACGGAATCTGTTACTCAGTTGTGTGCAGGTTTCAACCTGCAACTCAGACCTTGTGTGTTAGGAAAACACTGTTTATACGTGCTGTTTCCTACATGCGCCTAAACTTTCGTTACAAGAATCTCCACTTCCTAGACCTACACAGACCTTACACTGTCAAAGACTTCTTCTGGATGTTGCCGCTGTACAAAGTCCTAAATATTGTCCCTTATTGTGAGTGTAGCCCAGTGAATTTTTCTAGCAGCCAATCAGTTAGCAGTGAGAGACAGACAAATGACAATTTATTCTGACTTCCAGTCTCCATTTTGATAACACACATGAGTAGAGACTGTTGAAATAAAAACTTCTGCATACGATATTTAAATTGTAGTAGCCATCACCCATGTACTACTTTCATCACCACTAGTCAAGGATGGGATCAATTTTAGCTCTTTTCCTTCTTTGTGAAACGGCAGTATTTTTCAGCCTGGCTGTCAAAGTGAGTTCTATTGCTATCCTAAGGGCTAGATACAAGGTCATGTGACTCTTTACTGCTTCAATAAAAATGAAGTTATAATGTAAAATGCTGTTTTCATTTTATTCCTGTGTATTCATGTAATGCTGATTGGGTGACTGAAAGTGTTCACGTGATATGTTTTGAGCATATCTTTCATTTTTGAAAAATTATATTTATGCCATTTCTTGCAGCTGACAGAGGCTTTGCCCTTGATTAAATGTTCTTTCAGCAAAAAGGGTAAAAGCTTGGTGATGTGAACAGTGGTGTAGCTTCATAACCCTTCTTCTTCTATGATTGTTTTTAAAAGACATTGTTTTAGGAAGCCAGTGCATTTTTTTCATCGACCACCCCACATTTTACGAGCTTATGATGAGGAGACCACAACTCATCTTTATTTCTCTGCTTTTTTGGTTTCATCTGCACACAGTGATGTCACTTACTACAGCCACCTCCTGAGCAAACATAATGTTGCTGTATTTCTAGTAGTTTAATTTAGGGCAACAGACTGTAAATAGAGTGAAGGATTTCCTCCATTACACACTTCACTCTTTTATGTTCTAAAATGGGAGAATGTTTTGACAAACAGCTTTCCTCATGTCATCCCAAATGGAAGATATTACAAAAAAAGCACTATGGACCAAAACTCACAAAATTTCCTCCGCTCATTATGGATTAACCCATGTAGAAGGGTTTTGTCTGAAGGATGACCAAAGTATTTGTTCTGGTATGACCAGTACCTATAACACTGAGCTTAAACAGAGGAAAAACAATTGCCCTGGAAGTCAGCATGTTTTCTTGCTGCAAGCTGCAGTGGGAAAATGAGTAAAAAATAAAAGAGGTTTTAATAACAATGGAAGCCTATACCTTTGCTGTCTGCTAACCTCCTCTTGACTCCAAAGGCAAAGATTGCTTTCCCAAAAGAAAGAACTTCAATAAGCTGCTACTCATCAGGGTAGAAAGGTTGTGCCTGACAACTAGAGTTGGCATTCACAATTATTTTAACAAGAAACTGGCAACATGTGTATTTTTTGCAGTTTCTAGTTCTGCTAAAAATAAACCTGTACAAAAGATTTATTACTTTTATAAAGAAAGTCAATTGAGCATGACAGTAATATATTGTTCCAAGAAAAGTTTAACTTGACTAAACTGAGACTCAGTAGGAAATTTAAAGAGAAGCAATTCCTGTTATCAGTTTTAATGAATGCTATTAAGTGATAACCAAAAAGAAAGGGGAAAAAAGATTAGTGATTGCTCAGAAAACATCCTTCCCACTCCTCTAAATTATCGTGACACCACAATCTTTAGCTGTGAAGTTAATTTCCTCAATAATTACATTCTGCTTAGAAGTGCGAGCACTCAGAAACACCCGCTTCATATGCTTTCCCCAAGGAATGGCAAAAATCAGATCTTCAGTGCCACAGAGGAATTGCAGGGAATGGAAGAAGATCTCTTGTTGCCTGTTTTTCAGCCCCTATCACGTATATCCATGCCGTCCAGACCCCATACACAGAGTGTGCCTCTTTACTGCAATATGCCTGGCAAAACTGTTCTCAGAAGCTATCTGTGACATCCAGTCAACTGGAAGGGTCATCCTGGAAGGACTCAGATGACCTTCTAAATTTCCCTGAAAATGTAAGTTCTTTTTGGCCCTTACAGAACTGAAAGGGAATATAATTATGTTGTTCTGCTTTTACTATTTGAATTTCTGTTTAGCTGGATGCACAGGATATTGACTATAATATCAAATTAATTCTTAAAGGTAATTTGCCACCATAAGCACACACCCTAAACCTATGTGACTACTGTCTTTGTGAAAGGAAAAAAAAATCCCCAGTTACTTGTCATAGTAGCCATAGTAACCATGGCTGATTGACAGTGTTGCTTCTCCACAATGGCACTTGTAGCAGTACATCTTCAGCCTTGATCTCTGTCATGAAGATTTAGACACCCTCTAAAGACCAGGATGTTGGGGCAAAGGAAGATTCCTTTTGCAATACCACACGAGTCAAGGGTACAACACTGCTCTGCGGTCTCTGTTTCCCCCTGATCCTTCTTGAGTCCTACCTTGAGAACAAGGTTCAGAGGAAGACAGGCAGTTTTATATTGTTAACATACAGAGATGGCATTCCTAAGAAACTACAAATTACCTTCTCATTTATGGAAACACAGTGAAAATTACAAAATTACAACTCCAGGGCAGTGGGTTTTGGAGCTAGGGGCCAAGACCAAGGAAAAAAAAAAAAAGGCATTAATATTTACATGAAGAAAAGACAGCAGCCTTACAGACTTCTAGGAAGGCAAAAACTACAGCAGTCTCACTGATGCCATATTTGAGTGATAAACAGTATCATTTGAGAATATTCACATTGTGTCCCAAATTAACATGTCGGGACTTGAATAATCACTCTATGAAGATATATGGTCTCATGTGGTGTCTGATCCAAAAGTCACGTAGGCTCATCATTTACTGCAGTGTTCTTCACAGAGTTTGCTGTACTAGATCAAAAGAAGCACCTTTGTATTGGAGCTGGCAGAAATGTAACAATACAGATGTCTCTTCAACACCCCCCCCCCCAAAAAAAAAAAAAAAAAAAAAAAAGTATTCAGAAGGCTGTGTAGTAACATTACGGGATAATGGGTTTTCTGTGGATATTTACAATTTCCTTTTGGGGAAGATCAAATTCTCAAAATTGCCCACTATTTTAGCGTGACTACTATTTGGACAAATATATTATGAAAACGGAGATTTTTAGTAGAAATGCCATTATTCCCTTAAGGTTGAGCTCTACAAAAACCCAGTAAAAAACAAACAAAACCTTGCTAATTTCTTAGGAGGCCCACTTCTATGCAAAGAAAGTCTCAAAGTTCTCTACACAACAGATTAATATCTGTTTTCCTGCAGCTTATGGTAAAAGCACCAGAAGATTCATAGAAATGATGGAAATCCTTGAAGTATTGTTTGAAAATGCCACCCTGTCTTCTTGTATGCTTTGGCAGTGGGGTAATATCCTGTAGCCCAGCATTAACATCAAAAGAATTGTCTTTTAAGCTGGCTGTCCAAAGGCTCCCCAGAGGCTCCAGCAATGCAGTGGTCATAAGGCTAGATTCCAGCTATAGTCTGTAACCTAAATCTTAGTAACTAATTTACTAAGTAAGTTTCTAGTTACTTAGCAATCAAGGAGTAGGTCTGTACTTGTCTAAGCATAGAATGAGAAAGAGGTGGCCACATCTTATAGCAAGGAAAGAGATCCCTTCCAATGTCAAGAGGCTCTTTTCTGTCTCTTGCCCTATCTATAACTTCAGTAAGGAAAAAACAAAAAAAGAAAATGTTGAATCTCTACACAAGGTTTATAGTTATATGTAGGGTATTTATTTTTCATTGACATTCTTGTCAGCTTACATTACTATATATATATGGCTATGCAGACTGAAAGCTACCATTAGTTATGCTTTTCGTTGAGTCTATGTAGCAACAAACAAAAATTTAACACAGCTTTGGAGGACAAGGACCGAAAGCAATATCAGAAAAAAACCATTAATTTAGATACTCAGATTGGGCCTTTATCAGCTACTTTATCACTTTGATATTTTCACCTTAATATGTTAACATCCCCTCTACTACCTTTTCCCTTAATTTTCTTCCATTCACATTCTTACCTATTTACATAATATTCAGCTCATGTATTCTCATGAGCTCTTTCTGGGTATCCGTCAGTCACGTTATACTGCTTCCGGTTGGTCATGCTCTTAGAAATGTTTCAAAACCATCAACATTCAGTAAAATAAAAATACAGCTTTCTGCAAAAAAAAAAAATCTAACAACTTATTCTTTTTAATTAATATTCCTGATTTTTTAGAATAGAAAAACACATTTTTTTCAGACCGATTTTTAAACGTGAATTGATCTAGCTTGACAAGTAGCATGTGTACTTTGGAAGAAGATGAAGAAGAATAAGGTAGGCTGGAACTGGCACCTGCACGTCACCAGAGAAGCTGCAAGAAATTTTATTCTCTCTCTCAAAGGAGCACAGTAGCCTTTGAATACGAACATAAACACTGCAAGGGACTTCATGTAAAGAAAAGTCCAGGAATTGCACAAAACAAACAGAGGGATCTCCTTTCCCTACTACCAGCTGCAAAAAAGAAGGCTGCAACATGGCCCTTTATACTGTGTCATAAAAGGACAGATATATGCCCCCAAAGACATTCTCCTTTTAGATTTCCAAAGATCAGTAACACAAGAAGACTGTATCCTACAGTGGGACCAGGCAGCATCCACTTTACATAACACTGAGGTCTAGTTCTTGGCAACCTGATAGCTTGAAGTTATGTATATATATTTTTTTACATGGCTTTATTCCTTCAAGCATGACAAAAGAATTTTCCGAGTATTTTTCTTAATGAGTAAAACCATGCTCTACTACTGGAGCCAACTCTGAATCTAGCCAAAACTGAAATTCCCTTGTTGAAACCTGATACAGAAAGGGTAGTGGTCAGCTGCAGTACTGTTTTCCAGTTGTCATGATTTATTAGGCCTGTCTTGCTGCTACTCCAGAATATGTCCAATCACAATTACTCATGGCTTTGCAAGTCTTCTAATCCAATGCCTTACCAAGGTTGAAGTTAGACCATGTTCAGAGAGACTGATTTCACCTATTGCTATAAGTATTCCTCTTGTTTCTAATTTACACTCTGGTCAAAGGATAGTTACCCCATACTGGTGAGTTTACTGAAAAAATTCACCTCTGTCCTTTCTGTACTTGCTCTTAGCTTGCCCTACCACAGTGATCCCTTGGTTTACAAAAGCATTTGAGAGAGAGATACAGACTACTTCGATAAATGAAGGTGAACAGGCAAACTGAAAGGGTCTGCCTGTATTTTTCTTGTTTATGATGGTCTGAGTTGCTGGCATATATTTCATTGAAGCTGTAATTTTATTACTGCCTTACACCGGCTGTTTATATTTGCTCATTAATGAAACAGTATCATGACTGAACGTGTGGCAGCCACAGTAATTAGCAAAGCATCTCCTTCCATTCTTCAAAATGTCGTCAAAACACTTGTCAGGAAACAAACTCATTTTCAGTCTCTACTGCCATTTACAGGGTTTCAGGCACTGATGATAGCTTGTCTGCTTAGTTTAAAAGAGCTCTTGATATAACAGAACCTGACACTGTTTACTTCAGCCTATTATGCCTGCTGCATTCACTGAATGCTTCAGTGGAAAAGAAAAATCGAAAGAAAGCTATTCATTGTAATGCCAGCTGCTTTTTAAAAAAAGGAAATCAATTTTTGCTTCAGCTCAGAATGTACTCAGCAGGCCCAGAGTGACCCCCACTTCTGATGTCAACAACAAAAGAATCTGTCTGCATTTTCCACAAGAATCACAAAACAGCTAAAGATCATTGAAAAGGTAAGATTAGTTTCATTTTAGTTTATGTCCAAATTATTATCCACTAATACAGACAGTATCTCAAAATAGAATGACTGCTATGTCACAGGTTGCATGTAGAAACACAATAAGAAACAAGAGCATTTTTTGAACATAATACCTCATTAAAAATTACTTGGCAGGACCATTTTAAGGCTGAAATCATTAGTAATGTTTGGTACTTATAGCTGGTATCATGACGACTTTCTGTACAGCCAATTTATTATTTTATGGCCAGCTTGTTTCAAATGCAGTTATCTAAGTATGACAATGATCACAATCTTTTACCTAGTCATGACAACCGTACATCTATGATGTGATTCAAAACTTCTTGCTATACTGAATGTCAAACAAATGTCTTTCTCTTAATATTAGTTTTCATATAAACTTGTTTGCATAATATACAAGAGACTGCATAAGCCTAATCTTTATAATAATAATAGTAATTATTATTAATCTGGTAGTGTAGCCATGCACAGATCAAAATCAGCTTAGTTTCTCCATTTATTGTCTTGTGTCTGTGGGTAGGTTAGAGAGATACCAAAACAGTTTCAACTCTAGTGACTGTTGCACAGAAACAAGAAAAGGAAAAAATGCAACCAACTTTATGCCTTTAAACCACTATGCAGTCTTTCCAGTGATTGAGTCTGGTTTATTAGGCACAGAGTCTATGCTACCTTCCATGGTGTGCACCAGTGCTGATACATTTAATTTTGTAATAGGATTTGCATTACTCCCTTTGGGTGGAATTCTCACCTTCAGAGATCTACAGCATACATTTGTCTTAAGTCACTCTATGCTCCCTTACTGTCAGTTGAGAGAAACAGATTACACACATTGCACCCTAAAAGCAGTTAGTTTAGATGTCTACTTTAGGTAAGATGAATAGTACCCTAGAAGGACCTATTTTTCTATATTAACTATAAAGTTAGCTGGAATGAAGGTTCCCTTCCACCTTTGTGCTTTGACAGAATTTAGTTCTGTTTCCTCTGGTTCAGCTATTTACTTAATTTAAGACAGAAATCACTTTTGCTAAAGGTATATAACTGTTGGAATTGCCCTGAATATTTTTGTCCACAGACTTCTTTTTTTTTTTCTGATTAAAAATAGATTTTTAACTTCAGAAAGGTAAGTTTTTGAATTTCAGGTTAAAAAGTTTAATAGCTTTTCAACTTAATGTTTAGAGTTGGTGAATAAATACCTCAAATATTTGGGTATTCAGGTTTTCTCATCTTTTCCTGTCTCTTACTGCCTTTGTTACATCATTGGAACAATAGAGAGACAACAGAGTCAAAGGACAAAATCCAAAGACTGAAAAATAATGCTTTTGATTTTCTTTTTGTCAGAGACCAAAAAAATTACCCAGGAAAATCCAGATACTTTGTTTATAAGCCTCTTTTCCCCCGCCTTTCTCCATTAGAAATACACTACTTTCCTGGAGCAACTCTAGTGACTGGAGCATATGTTGTTAATACAAAGTATAGCCCGAAGAGTCCTGTGAGGGTTAGAGATCTCTTTCTCTGTGTGAGCCAGATACTCTCTACTCCCTCAGAGTGGAATAAGGAGAACAGGATCAAGAGTTTTTGGCACTTCTGGAATTCAGAAAAAATTATTTGAAGGGTAAGCAGGAAGGAAGAAGAACTAAGAAAATAAATAAGAAATCAGAGAAAAGGAATTATGTGGGCATAACGCATGGGCAAGAACCTGGGTTGTATTAAAAAAAAGACATCTGATGGGGGTTCACAACTGAATTTCTTGACATTTTTCCTTTAACTTCAGATATTTTCCTGTACAGTATTTGGAGTGGCAGGAAATAATTAGGAAGAAAGGCCGTTTGATACCATTTCATGAAAGAGAAGACTCAATTCCAAATTACTGACAACATTAAAGTCCTAAGAAACTAGTAACGATATGCAGAGTCCTAAGACTGTTTTCTCACTTAGTTTGTAGCCAAGATAAACAACATCTGTGCTCAGCTGTCCTCAAAGGTCTCTTCCTATTTATGCATTTTAAGTTATAACAGTTTGGCCATCTTCCACAGTTCCTCTCACAAAATGTTTCAGAAAGCTGGTTGAGGAACTGGAAAGGATTATTTAGTGAGGAGGTCAAACATCTGCTGGGGTTTTCTGGTTGTGCCTGGACATTTTTAACGGTATTATTGCTCTCACTTTCATAAAACAAGGGTTTGTAGTGCTTGAAAATCTGTTAATCTGGTGCAAAACCACTCATCTTACCTAAAGAACAAATTACCCCAAAACACAGGATAAACAAGGAAGGAAAGAAAAGGTGTAAGGGGAGCTCCACTAGGTACTGCATGAGTTAATTCTGAGGATGTTGCCTATCCCACTCATCCATAAATCCACAAATCACTGCCATCACTTTTGATCAAACAGCTGTAAACAGAAATTACTGCCCCTAAGACTGTCAGGTACCAAGAGATCTGTTAGAGATACAGATTAAATCCTTTCTCATCTCCCAGTGAATAGGCAAGGCTGCTGTGTAGGAACTGTCCCATCAGCTTGTGCAGAATGCACCGGTGCCTAACAAGACACACACCACTGTCTAGGTTTGGGCTGTTCAGGCTGCACTGATTTCCAGTTAGTTATCAAGTGATTTTATGTATATTAATTTTAATTGTCTAGTGAAGTTTGTTTCTGCCTGTGAGTTTGCCTGTCAGTTAGAAAGTCACAGGAGTTGTGCTCAGGATGACAATTTACGTATGGTAAAGAAAACTGGTCAAAGGAGGAGGCCAGTAATTCTGAATTTCTCTTTCCTTACTACCTCAGTGGGTACCAAAATATTGACAACCAAGTGAACTCAATCAAGTTTTGCTATAAAACTCTTACCGTACAAAACTGGGAGGGCAGAAGGGAAGAGTTAAAGTTCAACTTTGGTACTTCTTTTGTCCACTTCTACCTTTCTGCTGCTTTATAGAAACATTTGAGATTTACTTTCTGCCCAGAGGTGTTAACAGCCTTCAGAAAAACAATTTAATCCATATGATGACTTAAGAAAACTTTCTTTAGAATATTCATTTGACCAATTACTTTTTGAGACACAGCAGACTGTCACCCAAGGAGAGCAATTCTACAGCATAATTATATATTGTGTGAGAAACACTTCCTCCGTTTTTTTTTTTGATTCTGGTATTTTTCTTTAATGCCCGTCGTATTATAAGATCATATTCTGTATTACAAGAAACAGAAACTAATAATTTCCTATTCACCTTCTTTATGCCACATATAATTTAATGAATCTCTACAATTTTGCAGCCTTATGGCCCCATTTGTCCCTGTTTCAGGGTGGAGACCCATGTCATCTATTTCTCGTAGGAGAAGTTTCATGCCTTTGTTTATTCTTCACTCAATCTAGTCACATCAAGCAGGTGCCATTCAGAATCCGGACACTGGTGCCTGCATTGGTATAGCTGACCATTCTTCTTGTGCTTTGGAAGCACAAGGAGAAGAAAACAAGCTTGTAGAGAAACTTCACAGGGGAAAAAGTAAGAGGAAGAGTGTTTCTAAGCCAGATATACCAGCCATTTTAACTGCAATCTGAGAAAGGAAGAAAATAGACAATCAAGAGAAGCGGAGAGATTAGAGGGAAATGGAAAAGCATTATATAAAATGAATTCTTAGATGGTTAGCAATTATACCTCTGCTACAAGATACAGATACTAATTTAAGCTTCAGATCATGATGGATAGTAGTAACAGACATTTCCATAGCACCTTCCTCCTGAAAAGCTTTAAGTGTTTTAAAACAAGAATAAAATAAATAATCATGAAGTTTACCTGATTTTTGCAAATGAGAGACAAGATTACCACGCAGGTTCTCCCAATCTTTGTTTGATGTACTTATCTCTAGTTGTTTCTCTCTGTCTTTGGAGGAAAGAGATTACCTCCTCATCAGTGAGGAGCGGCTGAGGGAACTGGGGATGTTCAGTCTGGAGAAGAGGAGGTTGAGAAGAGACCTCATCGCTCTCTACAACTACCTGAAAGGGGGTTGCAGAGAGGTGGGTGTTGGCCTCTTCTCCCAAGTGATGAGCGGCAGGACAAAAGGAAATGGCTTCAAGTTGCACCAGGGGAGGTTTAGGCTGGATATTAGGAAAAATTTCTTTACTGAGAGAGTGGTAACACAATGGAATAGACTGCCCAGGGAGGTGGTGGAATCACTCTCCCTGGAGGTATTCAAGGAACGTGTGGACGTGGCATTGTGGGATGTGGCTTGATGGGCATGGTGCTGTGTGGTGTGGGTGGGGTTTTTTTTTGTTTGTTGTGGTGTGGGGGTTTTTGGTGTTTTTTTTTTTGTTTTTTTGGGTTTTTTGGTTTTTTTTAATGGTTGGACTTGATGATCTTACAGGTCTTTTCCAACCTTAGTGATTCTGTGTGATTCTGTGTAGCTCAGAGAAGCTCAATGCAGTTCTTGCTCTGCATTGCTCTCACATGGAGCCTGACTCTCACCCAGTCATACAGGGA
Organism: Gavia stellata; assembly: GCF_030936135.1. Taxonomy (NCBI): domain Eukaryota; kingdom Metazoa; phylum Chordata; class Aves; order Gaviiformes; family Gaviidae; genus Gavia; species Gavia stellata. The sequence continues at coordinate 67,998,163 of NC_082637.1, forward strand.
GACTGAGGAGGTTAGTCCTAAAATTAGATGTCTAGGAAAGCAGGTGAATATTCTCCAAACCTTTCTTGCATAAGGTTGCAGGCAAGTCTGTGAAATAAGCAAGCGTAGAATTAATTCAGCCGGAGACTAAAGCCTCAGCACAGTTACAACACTGTCATTTATGATTATCTGTAATATAGTTACTAATGCTTACAATAAAGCACTTATGGTATGTTGCACTCAGAGGTCTGACCCTGTTCACTGGGGTTTTGTGCATGTAGGGTAGTAACAAGCAATTTCTGCACAGTTACACAATTACAAGAATCTTTTGGAAAAAAAAAAAAAGACCCACTATTTCTTTCATGCATATGTATTCACAATGTGAATGCAAGACACATTCGGTTCATTTTTAGTCCACGCCTTGCCTGGACGCTCACAAAAGTGGCAGTTGACTTACACCTATATGTAAATGCTGGTCCTTGAGCTGCAAACAACATACTGAGAGCACCTCAAGTCTTTACTACATTCTAGGTGCCACGACATCTGTTTTTATACCAGTCACCAGAATAAAATTTTCTTTTAAAAGGCATCTTTCCATGTAATAAAAAATCTTTTGAGTTTCTGTCTTCATATATCATGAATGTTATGCTATAGGAGATATATTGTTAAAATTTTTGAAATTCAAATTTATGTCCATATTTACAAAACATGACATGAGTATTGTGAGTTATTATCAGATAAAAAGGATAACTCTCATATTTTATTCTCTTTGGTTAGAGCTGCTGGGTATATAGACATGGTGCAGCCTGGAAAATAATGCACACCATCTGTGAGAAGTTCCTGTTTTCTTCAGGCAAAAGCACAGCTAAATTTATTTTTAGTTTAAGGGTATCCATAAGTCAACATAGACTTATGTGGTGTGTGTGCATGTGTCTACTGGATGGTAATTTTATCACCATCTGATCTCTTGTAACTTTATAGAGATTGCAAATGCATCTCAGATTGATTTGTGGAAGCCTTGTGCAAAGACTTGGCACTCTTACACAGATGCCAGTGCCTTGGAGGAAAATACGTACTATAGTTCACATCATGTAGTTATACCCATTTGGATATTAACCATCACAATGAATGCCCTGATAATTCAGTATTACCATTTTGAACACGGAATCATCACAGCAAGGAGACCTAAGGACAAATAACTAGTATAACCTTACCAGCACAGTCCTTCACTTTGCATTGAAGCAGCTGTACCTTTGTTTTCACATTTTTTCCCAGAACTGGAGGAAGATCTCTGAGTGCCCTTCGAAGTCTTCCATCAGACAAAATGCACAGATCCCACTCCATTATATTTTTATGCATGAAAGAGGGTTTTCTGTCATTAGCTAGGAAGTCTCTAGCAAAAAAGCACATTCAGTGCTTATCATGATTGCAAGAAATCAGTGTATTATATATTTTTCTTCTCAGGACACTAACATTTAAATTAATGTTTTAAAGCTCCTTTCTAATAAAGGGAAATTTCTTTCTGTTTTAGCATTAATAATATGTTGCTGGATGAAAGAGTGATAAGGAGATAAACATCAGCAGGATAGAGGAACATTGGTCTGTTTGGAGTTGAATTTAAACTTATATCTAGAGGTTTGCATGGCTGTTTTTGTACTTTCAGATCTTCTATGCACAGATGGAAATAATTAGGAGGCAAAAACTTAGCAGTACCTTAGTTATGAAGAGAAAAAATATTTGACACGTTTTTTCAAGCTGTTTTTAAATTTCTTTCTTCATGTGGACTCTCTTTTATGAATTGTGAGTGTGAACCAGGCAGATATTTTAGAGCTGGTACAGAACAAACTGCAGAAATGATTCACTTTTTTGTTTCGTTAATTTTCTGCTGAATCAGCTCAGAGTAGGGTGAGGACTACGGAGGTGGCAGTGGTGAGAGGTTGAAGCCGATGGCTGGGAGAGGAAGAAGGGAGGCACAGACTCTCCTCCGTTAGCTGACAGGAGCTGCTAGGTGGTCTCAAGCCATACTGCTTATTTCTATTCCAAGGCACTTGAGCTTCCCCTGAAGAAGTGCTGTCAGAGGGTGTCAACAGTGGGGCAGGATGATGTGACGTGAAGGAACAATTTTCTCTGGAAGTATAAGTGGGACCAGCTCATGCTCACTGCAATTTCAGGAACTGTGGTAGAACCACTCTTTAAGATACATCAGAAGTCAGTGTGGAAAAGCTGTATGACTACTGTCTTTCTTTGCAAAGGCAGGTGAATTCAGAATCTAGGGCCTCCAAAATGGCCTTTTTTCATTTATAAAATACAAAGACCAAAAAAAGCCTTGATCATTATTGCTACACCCATTGCTAGCAGAAGAATTACAATCAGGAATTTTCATTGAATACTGTCTAAAAATAGTAAGGGAAAGTAATTTAAATATTTAAATTGAAAGATAAGGAGGTGAGTATAAGAGGCAATAAAGAAAATGGCAAACTGAAAGAAGAAACAAAATGGAACCTTAGTGTTTTAAACCAGAGGAGTTCAGCTTCTCCTCCCTAAGAATTTGAACTGAATGCAGGCAGACAGAAAACGCTGTTAGTGATGAATCTCTTATCTTTTAACACCTCAGGGTAGCAACTGTTTTGTGGAATAATACAAAGTAATGTTTATTTGGACCCAAGAACTTTCCTCTTATTCACCATAGTAAAAATCTGAACCTTGAGAAGATTTGCTTGGCATTGACGTGAATGTCATTTGACTGTAGAAATCTCATTGTAATGCAGCATTAACCATCAAAATATGTGCTAACACTTGAAATAAGTAGGAAGAATTTTACATCTTCTGGCACACACTAATTTTTCTTTCAGCCAAGGATGTAATATTTTCCTTGCAGGGGCTTTTATTTTCTTCTCAAACAATTCAGTGAAGCAGAGTAGTCACTGGAGGAAACAGACTGGATGCATTTGTTAATACTTACTGTTTTGTTGTCCCAAATGAATTTAAAGAGCATACTTCTGAGCATCATTTACATTTTTAATAAATATTATAGCAGACATATTACTTGCTTTGCTTGATGATATCCCAGTAGAACAAATATGGCAACATGTACCCTACTATAGCACGTGAGAGAAATCTCAACAGTGATCAGCTTTGTTGTTACATTTCTTTCTTTAAGCTGATGGAAAAGATGGGTCCTGGAGTGACAAACAGGCAGATAAATATTTGTGTGAACAAAGATGGAATAATAACAACATTTTATTATCTTATACTACTTTAAGTTTTTAGTCTATCTCAATATTCTTTGCATTAGACTTTCTCTTCTTTTCTGCTTTTGGCCTTTAGAACAGTATATCCACACTAAAAAGATCTTATTTCAAGTCTTACTGCAGTTAAACCTTCTCCTTGGACCATTAAATGTTCAGATCCAAGACCACATCAAATTAGACTCTAGGATAGGATGTCTCAGACACTTAATATCCTTCCATACTTGTAACTAGTTAACTGTCTTTCGAAAAGACAAATATCCATATCACAGTATTCTATCTCATAAAATCACTTTTGACATCAAATAATTATTTCCTGTGGCTTAAAAACCTGTTAGAATTTGGTAAACTTGTAAAGTTAAAAGTAGGTAACATGAGCTGTTTCTTCTGTGACATGGCAGTGATAGTACTGCCTTCCCTAACAGCCATGATCCTTTCTCAGTGTTAACTCAGATGATAAATCAGACAGGAAATTTGTCTCAACCATAGTTTTATTAGAAGTTCCATTGTTAATATACATATGTAGTTAAACTTTCATGTTTACTGAAGTTTTGCTTTTGATAATGTGTACTGTTCCTGAACTAAATCTCCTTTGTTTCTCAGCTCCTTTGAATACAGTCCTTATGTCTGGTTTACTCCAGCTTCTGCATTTTTCATAGAATTAGTCTGTATGTCTGCAGATGCCTCTGTTTCACCTATAGGTGTTTTCTTTTGCTTTTTTGTTTTACCAAGGCAGATGGAGCCACTGTTTAATTGGCCATGAAGGCAAACAGCAAAGGGGGAGACTCCTGCTCAGTAGTAACACAGGAGCTGCGAACTGTACAGGTAATTCACAATACCATGTGAGAAAAATGGGAGATGGCTAGGTCTCCTTGCTAAAGCTATATGTGCTTAAGCTAAATTTCTGTTCTTCCTGAGTTCCTACATCAGTCTGAGGGGGATGCTCTAACATCCTGGCTCAGGCACAGTTACCTTCTCTGATCCAAGGCAAGTCAGTTGCAGTTACTCAAAATATCACAAAAAATCTGTTTTTTAAAGGTCTACAGCACTGAACATTAGGGATTTAGAGCTACATTTTTGGGAGTAGAAAAATTATGTACTATATTCTTTAGTCTGTAATTTATTGTCTAAATAGTAACTGAGCTATCTTGAAAGCCAACAGGATTGGGCTCTCCACTCTTTGGCTACTTAACAGTAAAAATAGATAAGTACAAGCTTGTCTGTCTTCCTGTGAGAACCAGAAGTATTTACAATACGTTTGTAAATATATGAAGTGCTCCAATGTTATGTGAAAGAACCAACAGAAAGTCAAGTTTTTATTGCAGTAACAGGGCAATAAACCACTCTGGTTTTGGCAGACTCCAATGCTCTGTTTCATTCAAAAGTTTACATTAACATCAAGCCACGCTGCCTCTCTCCAATGGTTTCTCCTGAATTCCTGAGGCATCACACTTCATACCTCTTTTATGAGACTGCATTCCCAAAACACATGGAGCGCCTTCCCTCCGTAACTCTTCCGACAGCCAGAATAAACATCTCACCATGCATTAAAAGGTGTTGAATTTTTCTTTTGCAACACTGAGTAGACTCAGCTCTCACTGAAGTTATTGGGATATGAAAGGTTCTGCCCCCAGCAAAGTCAGGCCTTCTAATGTCCATTCGCTAGAGTGTCTGGTGTAATTTCTTTTTGTCAGAACTCTTTTTGTCCCATTTTCTTGTTTTACATAGCCCTTTTTTTTTCCCCAAGAGACCCTTTTTTCCTTTAAAATTTCAGTTCTACAGAAAACTGTGTGACTTACAGACCTTTTGAAAAAGGTCTGGCAGTCATCTTGATGGGAAACGTATTAGGGAAAAGAAAGGCTGTAAAAATGGTTGGCCTGCCCCATAAATAATTAATCCCCATAAATAATCAACTATTTGGTGACCGACAGTGGACTTAGGAAGGTTTGGTTGATAATACTAAAGTTATAATCCTCTGTCCTGCAGGAAAATTCACAGGCATGCCAGCCTGGACCTCTGTAGTATTTCACTGAAATAGATGGCTCTCTACAGAGGTACAGGCCTTGGCACTAAAGGGTTTGAAGGCAGGACAACAATCAAAGAAGGCAAATATAAATGTACTGGGGCAGGGAGGGAAAGGAAGCTAAAGATGTGTATTGTGCCACTGGAGAAAAATCACCTTGCGGTTTGGCAGCTTATATTAACTTCTCCCTCCCAGCCTCATGTTAGCTCACCTTGAATGTCTGCATGTGCCGTGTAAGCATTTTATTACATTTCTTTTTAATAAAAAACTTGGGCTAAGACTGACTCTGATACATTAGTAAAAATCCAAAGTGAACTCCACCAAAATGATCAGGTTTATTCTGGAATTACAGTTAGATCTGAAGCTGTCCCCCTGACCCTCCTCTTGTGAAAGTGTCTTCTTCCATGAGTGACAATTTGATGGAAAATTAGTCATCTTAGACTTTACTGAGGTAAAGGAAGTGTTATCATCACAATATCCCTGTATCTGGTTATTTTTAGAAACGTGATGGTTATGAGAGATTTTAAAAAGTCCAAAGTTTCCAAGCATCCTTAGGAGCTATGGTCTCAGAGAAACAGCTTTACACTCTCAGTCAAGTAGAGACTATGCCCTTCTGATCCTTTTCCTGTTCAAATATGCCAGGAAATGAAATAATTGGCTGGTTTTCTTCTAGAATACAGGATCTAACAACTTGTTTCAGAAACACAACCAAGTTACACTTTATGAAAGGCTGTCTATGTGGGACATTTCAACATTGATATAAATCCTCCTTTTTTACAACTCCTCCCTTCTCAGGGGAAGTAAGAAGGGCCCATTTGTGTGACCATGTATTGCATTGAATTCAGTAGTCATTCCAGTAACTATTTCACACTAAAAATCCAAATTTGAAACAGTGATATGAGACCATGATAATATGGAAATTAAGAATAATAAATAAGCAATCAGACAAACCTTGCTTTTTGATCTTTACTGCAGTGATCACAGTCCTCCTGCATTGCTGTGTTTAGGACAAAGCATTCATCTTTTGTCAATTGAACAATGTCAAAGGCAAACAAACAATGGATTTGCTTTGTAGTAGGTTGTGATAATGCTCAACTTGCTTGGCTCTGGCTACAAGCTTTTAAGCAATTATAGCTAAATACTTATTCCACTGTGTAAACAAATTGTAAAGTCTAGAAAATACTTGCTTATATTTAACTGTCCTGCTTTTTGTAAAACGGTCAAATATCACATGAGCTTTTTGTAGCTATATATTTTGTAGCTTTTTGTAGATACAAAATCTCAATAATAAAACCTCAATATTTTACTAAAAATGAATATCTGAGCGTTTTAGCTACCCACCAATATTGCAGCAAAAAACACTTTAAGGAGTAAACTGTACTTTTGAGGGTAAAGGTTGAAATAAGGTATCTCTATTTGCCTTACGTTTTTACCTCACACAAGCAAAGAGGATGGTACATGCCCTAGTCTTAAGTTGTATTCCCAGTGCCCCGGTACAATACAGCTCATGCATCATGACCTTTCTTGCCCAGTCGACTACTACATGAACTGCGGCTTAAAGAGGGAGCAGAAAATATTGACAAACTACATATCATCAGGAGAATGCTGGTCCTGAGTGGAAGTGCTTCACTTTTTATATGCTGAATGCAGAGTAGTTCATGAACTGTTCACGTCTTTAAAACTAAAACCCGTGAACCCATACACGTTGTGATATGGCAGAATATAATGCAGACTGCTCCTACGTGTAAAACAGAGTGTTTTGCTTTGCTTCTCAAGGAAATAATTGGCAATAAGTTAGCAGTACTATAAGAAAACTGAGCAGTTTTAAAGAAGATGGAAAATGGAAATTTTATAAGTTCATATATCATTAGCATCTATGCATTTTTAACCCTCCAAATATTTCAAATGGCTTTTTAAATTTCAGCATAGACATGACTAATACATAGAAGAACACGATAATGATATTTCTAGTGTTCTCAAACTGAAAACCTCAGAATATTTCACAAACATAGACAGAGTAAATAATTCCCTTGTGAGGTAAAAACATAATTAATAGGCGGGGTGGCTACTACATTTGCTGCTTCATGGGAAATTTTGTGACATCCCTCCAAAGACAAAAGTAGAACAGAAAAATAATTTCCCATGAAACAAAATTTCAGAAGCTGTTTCAATAAAAATAAAATAATCTTTTAGTGTTTAAATGTTTAAAATAAAAAGGAGTATGTAAAAACAGCTGCTAATTTCAAACATTAAAAGTAAAAAAAGATTTATTCAAGATCATTACATATCTCAAAGTAGTGCAATACTTACTCTCTTTTTTTTCTTGTTATGTTTGAAACTAACACTTTAAAAAGTTTCATCAAGAGCATTTTTTTCATCATACAGCCTCAAAACTACATATTCTGATCACGTGTTCTGATCATCTATTATTACACTGACCAATTATTCTTTGGATAGTAAAAACAACAAGACACGACTAATCCTTACTCCTCCACCTCTGTTCTTCTTCAGGCTGCAGCTTTCACCTGCTAACATGGCCGAACTCTCAAGAGTAAGGTTACCAGAATAATTCAACCTTAACTTGATTTCCAATAAACACAAACCCAGAAAAAAAAAAAAATACAGTGGGCAGAATCTATTAAAGTTTATTTGGTTGCTGCACAAAACAAACCCTGACTGAAACCAACAAAACTGATTTTAACAATCTTTTCATTGTCGATTCGTACTTTAAACAAAAATCAGTTTAGCTGCTGTGAACATGTCCATCTTACGTGTGCACACACAGGAGGTTGGCTGGTGTTGCCTTTTACTAATCAAAGAGATTCCTTCTCTTCTAAATAACTTTTCCTTCTGTTTGTTCATACTGAGAGGTCATAATCCCTAGTGGTTTTTGGTATAATCTGTTGCTATGGGAATGACTGTGGTGCTACAAAGGGAGGATTATGACCTTTCACTATATAAAAATGTTAGGTTTCCATTACCTTTTTGAATAGCACTGAAGAATTTTCATTTCAGTGTTGGGAGTTATCTTTCCTAAATGGATGTAGGGCTAACTATCCATGTAGGTGATAAGTGTTATCCCTAGTCATTACTGATTGTGCCAATGCTTTGATTTCCAAAAGATAATGAATAACTTAATAAAGAACTGTCAATGGATGAACTGAAGCCTTTAACCAAGCAGTAAAAGGCTTTGACTGCTTAAAAAGGATTTATCAGTACATGATAGAGATTGAAGAATTACCATTAAATCCTGGCAAAAATAGTATAAAACATAGTAGGGGAAAAACAAGAACGAGTTTTACACGTTTTTTAATTAATGCAGATTTTCATGTTGCTTCATTTTCTTTCATTATATGGTTTAGGATTAAAGAAAGAAACAAGCCATCACTTGACTGCCTATTGCAAGACATCTCTGGCCTTGACTGATAATAAAAAGGCGTGAATGGTATGAAGCCTAAGGAACAAGGCTCAATCACTCCCAGCAATTACTGTGTCTTATTGATAACTTGCAGCTCTATCCTGCAAATGCCATCTCTAGAACAAAGCCTGTCACAGATCAGACTGAATCCATTAAAAAGCTTTGATTAACATGTCCCTAGGGTGTGCTGGGGAAACTTTTTACACCAAATGACAGCCTATTGCTACCGCTTCTGAATTGTCCTCCTGCAATACTCTTGTGTTTTAATCTAGTGCACAGTTTAAATTAAAAAACAGGAATGACTTTGTGTGACCTAAATACAAGCCGCTTTTATTCATTGTGGGATTTATCAACTGCTTGCAGATTAAGTGTTCAGAGAAGCAACAATTAACCTTACTGTGTGTTAGCTAATATTAATTATATATCTCCTGCGCTTTCTTGTGTTAGTGTACATGTGCCCAGAGAAAGGGTCATATTTAATGTGCTCTGTTTAGTGGACAAGAAGCTTTTTACTTGCCTTCCCTTGAAAACAAATTGTTTGTATTTGACAAGCATAACATCAACAATGTTGGCTTTCTTTAGCAGGAGCTGACATTGATGTGTAAATGGATTTCAGTCCTTTTAAAACAGACACACAAAAGCTCCATCTTTCTGGGCCTCAAATCTCAAGAGGGCAAGGAATTGCCCTCTACACACCCAATCATTTTCCCATCATCCACTGGGGAAAACAGCCCTTATCTATTGTGGATATTATTTTTCTTTGTTACCCTGCAGTCCCTTGTAAGACATATGCTGAATGGTATGTGTCAGGGCCAGCAGGGAATAATACATTAGGAACAAAAAAATGGATTCCTTTATACTCCATTAAAATACATATTTAGAAACACCTGCAGGTGTAAGAAACCCTTGCCAGAAGCCTGTTTGACGTGACGTGCCAGAATCTAGGAAAGAGACATAAAAGAAAAACCTGATCCTGTTCACACTCAGGTCAGTGTTACAATCACATTAAACCAATGTTAAAACAGAGCTAAATCCACAGAGAATCAAGTGTCAAAAGGCTGAGCCATTTGGCACAGTGGTCATTTATTAGTAGCAATTTAAATTTCTCTTGTGCTGAATCTTTAATGAGGGCTAGTGCTCTTAAGCAGTACCTGGGCTCAAGCTCACGACGACACTTTTCTGTACCAGAGGGGAGCAACTGGGCAAGACTGGGACAGTGGCTGGGACCGGCAGCGGAGAGGCATACCACAGCCCCTGCCCTTCTCCCAGGCATGGCTTGTGTCTGAGGTGGATACTGGGAAGGGAGGGAGGCAGGCAGGAGCGTGGGGAGCACTGTGGCATCTCTCTGCCACACAGAACTCTCCCTGAGAAAGGGGCAAGTGGGGAGACAGATGTGCATTGCTTCAACGGTTTTGAATATCCTCCTCTGTCTTCAGAACTGCATTACAAAATGAAATGGGGTATAAAGTAGCTCTGCTTGCCAGTAAGACGCTGATGACTGTGCTGGGACCATAGTAGAGAGGAACTAGCTAGCTTCTGTACCTTTAAAAAAACTGAAGAGCAATAATCCTCTATGCAGCAGCATATAAATCTGAAAACAATGGTGGAGAAATAAACACGTTCCCTGCCAGCAACCCTTCAGGTAGTGCTGGGGTAAAGACAATTTCATGGGGGCAGCACCTTCTTCTAGGTTTGCATTCTTGCAACAGCAGTTTTCCACATCCCAAATGGGATTAATTTTCCAAGAATTAGGACACTCAGTGCAAGGATTTAGCCACCTGTCTCTAGGTTTCCTTTGAATCTCTTGATGTTTAAGGCTATGCATTTCTAAAGGATGTGCATGCAGATGTTGACTTGAAGTGTGTTTTACAATGTACAGGAGTTGACACCATAAATCTAACAAAAACTAGAGCAGCAATCTAGATGTTTAGCTGCTCAAAACAGGATAAATATGCAGGGCTCTCAGAAAATAGGTTCTATTGCTCTCACTGATTTGTGCTATTCATATAAAATGATAGGGCTGTATATTTTAACACCCCTGACAATGTTATTTGTTGACTTTGTAGATTGACCACCTATGTCTGCTTGACAACAATTGACAAAAGCCTTTCTATACAGGGTAATTGTGGCTACAAATGTGCTTTCAGTGCCTCTATTACCTTCCCTTCAGCAGGTGTGGCACTTTATTGCTTGATACTACTCTCCCTTTTAGAAGTCTGGCTCCAAGCCTCCTTTGTTTCAACCCAGATGCCAGCCTCTATTTATCTATTCATTAAAAAAAAGAAAGAACACCCCCCCACCACCATCTGGAGTAGAACTGATAGGGGAGGGGACTCATTTCTGTACCTTTTTTAACTGTCTTAAAGGTGAAAGGATTTGTCAAATCCATTAATGACCTATCTTAGATCTAATAGACACTTCACATTCAAAAAGGCTTGTTCAGAAGCTGGTTCAAACAAAGGCAACAGAAGCAGAGAAGAACATGCACAAGGGGCAAAATGGTTTGGGAAATATAAATCTACCCAATTATAATTCAAACAAAAACAATTGAGAAACCATACTCTGCTGAGGCACTATTGGCCAAGCATCTGGGCTTTGCATTCATGCATAATTAAGCTTTAGACAGCTGCAGGCTTCTCCAGTGCAACAGGGCACAGGATATCGCAATACAAAGTAAGATGCATATCAGAGCCTAAAAAAAGTTGGTTTTATATTCAGACACATCACTAAAAAAACCCCACCAAAACAACAAAAAAAAACCCTCAGCAAAAATAAAATGCTGTTCAAGATGTCAGCAAAATGTGAGCTGGAATTCACAGAATTCCCCTCCTGTCCTCACTGTGTTGTATATAATTTTGTTTTAAGTTTCCACAGCGTATTAAATGAAAGCAAGCAAGAAACATTAAACAAGTTTCAGGGCACAGTTTTTGTAATAAAAGTGCTATTTAAAAAATCTACACCTATCTGTTAGGGTATGGTGACATGCAGATGGTAGCTTCCAAGGAGATTAAATATGCAAGAAAGATCAAGTCTCTCAGTGGGATTTTTAACAAGTGCTTTAAACCAAACATTGTCTTGCTTACAGAAGCTGGTCCCTTTCTCCATTACAAATCACATTTGGCATAAAGACTGAGAAGGCGGCATATTGTAATGCCAACCACTGGCAGACCTCTGTTAATAGTTGCCCCAGCTGTGATGATCTCAGAAAATATTGTAATGTATAGAGAATTTGGCTATCTTTTTACTTTTATTTTCCTTTGAGGCTGCTTAGGTTCAGAAAGACTGCAATGCTGTGTCCCACTAATCGTGTTAAGCCTCTGAAAAACACTGTCTACTTTCTAGGTTGAGTATAAATCTTGGTTATTATGGGACAGAGAATAGGTTGCTTACTGAAAAAAAGGAAATAAATTCCATTTTATTGGCTCAGTATTTTTGTAAAGATATCATTTGTCTATTTGACATGGGATCAAAGTTGCTTCTTGGAAAATTTTAATATGATTAATCACACATGGATGGGAAATGTAAAGTCACAATAGCCTGGGGACAGGACAAGTACGAGTCAGTTAGCACTCAGTTCACCCTTCTGAATGAAACAATATAAATGCAAAACAAAGATGTAAAGATCTACGTTTCTATAGAAGGCAACATAAACAGTTTTTTTAGCTGTGCAAGGAAGTCTAAATAAAGACTCGACTAGTGAGTGAAAACAAAGTGCAACTAAACACAGGAGGAAGTAAGAAATACATAGCCCTTACCTATAAGGTGGCAAACCACTAGTGCTGATGCTGAATTTGATACTTACAGAGATCTGGGTTGCCGTCAATGACGATAAGTTTGAACGTTTTTTTTAATAGCCTTAGTAACAGAAAACTGGAAAGATTTCACCCTCTGTGTCTTATGACAAAATATTATGATATGTTCTTTGTTTTCCTATTCAACCTTCTTTTTTCCTTATCCTCACAGATGATGATCTAAATAAGAGGCAAGCAATTAAAGAATAACCAGGATAGCAACAGCAGCACAGGGTGAAGTTAAGGTTAATTGCATTTGCACAGATGATAATTATTTTATCAGTTCTGCTTGTGCTGGTCAGTCATATTCCTTTTTGTTTCATCTTTGTCTTTTTTGTGCATGATTTTCCAAAGTGTTCACTTTCCAGCTGAGTTTAAGTGAAGCAGAGCACTTTGGAGTATCACGCGTTTTTAGGTTCTTGAATATTTGAGCATCTTGGGTCCTGGTTTGCTGTGGAGCAAACAGAATACAGTTTCCAAAATAATCTTCTACAGAGTTGTGGAATTAGAATGCTTTTTACATTAGGAATTTTAATACAGTGTGCCTGAACTATTTGAACACTTGGACTAATTTCATGGGTGTTAAAATTATGTTCACAGTGGTTTGTGTGAGTATGCGTGTATGACGGTTAAGGTGAGAACTGACAAAGCTACTACAGGTATGCAGAAGGAATCTTAAAACACAGTAATCAATCATATTACTTCCCACAATAAGGGATGTACTGCTCACTTTTGATCTCAGTTATACTGATGTAAATGTGTAGTAACTTCACTGAAGTAATCTAGAATAACTACTGAAATCAATGAAAATATTCCAGACACACATACTTGAACCTGAGATGATAGTTCTAGTCAACTTGTTCAGGTTGTCTAGCAGGATCCCCAGGGCCTTTTTGGCAACGCTGTTGGGTAGCTAGCCAGCCAGCCTGCCTGTAGCAGTGCATGGGATCATTCTACCTCAGCTTTTCATTTGTCTCTGTGGTACTCTGTCAGGTTCCTGGTGGCCCATTTTTCCTGCCCACCTGGATCCCCTTAAGCAGCAGGCCTGTCCTTCAGTGTATCAGCTGCTTACCCTGTCCCCAGCTTGGTGTCCTTCAGACTTGCTGAGAGTCCATTTCATCTCACTGGCTGGGTTGTTGACAGAGTTCTTGAACACTTTCCATGACAGTTTTAACCCCAAAGTGTGCCAGTCATAACTGGCTGCTAGTTTGGCTTCAAACTGTTGACCACTATCTTGTGAGCCCAAATGTCCAACCAGTTTTTTTTCTCAGCTTCTGTTTCCAGTCACCTTCATGTCTTTCAAGTTCACTGTTTGCCTGGACATTGAAGTGAGGCTGACCAGTTCACACTTCCATATCCTCCTTCTTGCCTTTTTCGAAGAAGTGCCAAACATTTGTCTTCTTCTAGTCATTGAGGACCTCTCCCAATCTCCATGACATTTCAAAAAGGACAAGATCACAATGGCATCGTACAGCTCTTCCAGCGTCCTTAAATATATCCCATCTGGGCTGTGAACCTGACCATGTTCAAATTCCTTAGCAGTCCCTAACGCAATTCTCCTCCACTGCTGATAACACCTCTCACCTCAAAGTTTGATACCATGTACTGAGACTTGGGAAGCCTGGGAGCATGCATTGTGAGTAAATCTGAGGCAAAGGTGGCATTTCTTCAATACAAAAAGCTGTTTCTTCACATTTTTTTCGATATAAAAAGGTGTTTCTTCTATAAGCCAAGCCAGGTTCAGAAAGGCAAGTTTTCTTGTAGAGTTATTTCTACTGACTATCTAAATAAACCGAGGTGAAGGATTTGGAAAATGTAACCAAGTGCATTATAAAGGCATATTTAAATGAAGATACTAGTAAACATCTTTTCTGTGGGAACTGGATCCTGCTTTGGCAAGATATTTCAGGGAGAAGCACAATTCTATAGGACTACTCATGTGTTAGCTCTACTCATGTGTTAAAATATACACGTGTGGCTGAGCTGAATAGATCCACACAGCTGAATTTATTTCAAATCTATGGTAATTAGCAAGAAGATAAATTAGACAGATCAATAGTTCTCATCTAAACTGCAGGCGTGGTGTTTATTTGATAGTTATTTATTTCATTGCCTGCACAGACAGCAAAGCACAAACATGGAGGGCACTACACTTGAGCAGTCACCATATCACTGTATTTCTTCCAGACATTTCTTGTCTCTTCCTCCATTGGACAGAGGCAACTGAATGCTACGCCTGAGAAACCTACTGAACCAGCGCAGTCTGCTAGGCAGAAATGGCCACAATCATCTAGCTCATGTTACTATGAAAGATTTACAGGAAACTAGACCCTTAACAGGATTACCTCCAGATGCACAGCTCAGTCAAGAACTATTCACCTCAGGTTATGATTAAATCCTCTAGAGAATAAATTTATGAAACAGTAATCCCTGTACTTCTACTGACAGTCTCTTCTCTTTGCTGCCTCAATATTCTCAGCCATGCAACATTTATTTTTTTAAAACAAATAACAATTAAAAAACCCTCCTTTTTTTTCCATATTTATTTCCTGTTTTGTTATTGGCTCACAAACACTCAAAATTAAGGCCATAAATTAGAGATTTCTCATTCTGAACATGGCAGACCTTTCTATTTTTCCCTTAAAGAAAGTCGTTTCAGTCATGCCAAAAAATGGTACTGTTAGGCGTCAAGTAACGTCTTTGAAGATGATGGACAGATAACAATCTGTTACTTAAGATAGATATATAAAACTCCTTTTTTCTAGTCAGGTAGCTGAAACACAACAGTATTGTGAACAAAAAACAGAATCACATGGTCCATGGGGTTCCCCTGGATACTAGTAAAGCAAATAACAGCGGACAGACCCATGTGATGGAGCTCCATTTGTCTGCTGATCTTGGAGACAAGAAGAAAGATGAGGAAACCTCAAATAGTGACAGAGACATGCCCTCAAAAGCAAAAGTCCAGAAGGAGATACCTTTTGGACAGGATGTTGGCTGAATGAGGCCACATCCTGTTGTTACATTCCTCATATGTTAAAGGAAGCAAGACTAGATACTGTCTATAAATAGAAAAGATTACAACAGAGATATGTAACTCCCTTGTCAAGTTCTCCTCCTATAGAAACAGCCTTCCAAGTCCAGACTTCACAAAATGCTACAAATATAATAAATTAAAAATCCTCCTGTGACTCTTTTCTTGTTTTCTTTCGCTTGTAGAGGAGAATAGAGCCTTCTTTTGCTGGCTATGATCACAGTTAAACATTGCAACATAGATTAAACTTTATGGGTTTGTGTATGCGTGAGAGAAAGACTGTTTATATATATTATGTGGTGAATAATTCATAACAAATATTACTTGATATGATTATTTACTATTATTTATGTTTCTATTATTCAGGAAGTCCCTAGGCTGCAAATTGTTGGAGAATGGGAAAATAATCTAGGAATGCAATGTATGCTGCTCTTGTACTCATCTTTACACATTTCCTATTGAAGGCAGTATACTGGTGGAGACAGCTACAAAAGGGCAGTTCACATGCATTCTGTTGCATGCATGCTCCCATGTAAAGACATGACTTTTGTTCTTTCCTTAGATGAAATTAATTGATTTAGAATTAATATATTTGACTGGTTTGGGGGTTAAAATAAGCAACCCTGCTCATGACCACCTAAGCATGCTGATTAAATGAAAGGCTTTTGGAACAGTTTTATGCAAGGTTTGTGTAATATGTTTTGTTACGCATAGTTGATAAACCTTCTTGCAGTAGTGATCTCCACCCCAACTACTTTTTTTTTCACTTTGACTTATTCTTTTTATTCTTCCTGGAAAGGTTCTATGTGGAGACTGCCACGAGAGAGGACTACTGCCTGTTTCATTTACAGAAGCTTCTGAGTTGCTCTGAGGCCCAAACACAAAATCTCTGTAGGATTGTGAAGGAATCCTTCAAAGGCTATTTTCTGGAGATCCAGAATGAGCAGATTGTTCTCTTCATCGGATACGGACCTTTTCACAGGCTCTGTAGGTATTTCTAGCTCTTATCAAAGGGATAGAAAAGGGACACTAGGGAGACACCTTCTGTTTTGGATTTATTTTTCCTTAACACAGAGCTTGTATGCTCAGTAGAAAACATTAATGTGATTGTAAAAAGTTAACTGGCACACTGTTAACTCCAAACGACTGCCCAGTGTTGCACACAGCAGATCACATTCAGCATCACATCCAGCATCACATCAAATAACCACCTAAATTCACACTGAAAAGAAGTACTCAGTGTAACGGGGACTGCTTCTGGTTTTGCACAGCTGATGCTTATTGGGGCTATATATGTGGAATTTTGTACCTGTTTTTTTCCCCTGTACTGTACATGTAATAAAATTATAGGGTCTGTTGAATGGAGATGAGAGTTCAAGTGTGATCCTTGTCTTGTGCACTTCTTCCACTTTTTTTGCTGCATAGACTTCTTCAGTAAAGTACCAGAAAATCATAAAGGATTTACTCTTTCCATAGTAAAGCCAATACTTTGTTTTGAATCAAAATAAATTCCTCTTTTAAGGCATTTAACATTTGTAAGAGTTAAGGAAAAAAAAGCAGCCTAAGTGGAGAACTACATTATTTCCAGTAGTTCAAATTAATTTTTATGCAGTGTATCTTTTTTATTTGCTGCCATGCTGCAGAAAATGAATAAAATAATTAAAATTACTATTACTTAAAAAAAAAAATTGGAATAGGAACCAGCTTGATCTAATCCAGTATCTCAGCAGGTTGAACTGTTACAACCACTGAGTTCACTAGGAGAGATTAAAGACTGAGTACAAAGACAAGAGTAAAGATGTGGTTTTTATATGTTTGATCACATCACAGCTTTTAATAACTTCATGACTTTGTCATAGAACTGTGTGTTTTCCACTCTGTTACCTTCCTTTCCAGAAGATAATCTAAATCTTTTTGGAACCATTCCCATTTCACGATTACAACATCATCTTGTGTGAGTTAATTTGATATGCTGTGCTGAAATATGGCAGTTCTGGGATGGTACATGTAGATATGGTAGAGATTATGTTATTCCTTCTTCCTGCAGAAGTCCAGCTTTAAGAAATATGATCCTATCTTCTGCTGAGCTGTATTTCTCTTATCAGGAATTGTAATCTTGGAGTTAGGCCAAAATTATTCGCCGTTTGTTATAGATTAAAGTAAATCTATAGGCATTTCCTCTTGTAATACTCATTTCCACTTTTTAAAAAAAAACTTCAAAACCTATAACAAACAGGAGGTCATGTTCTAAGAGGGGCCTTTTGGAAAATGGGTTATGATTGTAAAGACACTGACTTAGTCTGAACTCTAAAGATGAAAAAACTGTAAATGACTATACAGGTTTTTGGTCAACACCATGTTGTAGGAGGTCTGTCACTGTAACAAAACTCCACAAGAATATAGCTTGTTGGAAACTAGTGTCCTGAATTAATACAATCTTGAGATAATACTAAAAAGAAAAGGCCAAATTATTACTGACACAGAAGCAGAACTCCCATTGATATTAAACGGACTTTTGCATGCATATTTGCGTGTCACTTTTAGTCAACAGAGTCATGGCCCTGTTAAGCCTACTGGTGAAGTTTAAGAAGGCTCCCACCAAATCCTTTAGTCATTACTGCAATTAGATTTGTAAGACTGATTGGCACTTCAGTTAACAACAGCGATGAAAGGGCCTTTGACATCAAATGAACTGAAAATTGGTGACTTGTAAGCATTAAGTTCTATACCCACCCTTTTACCCCATGCCAATATTAAATCTAAGGTTTTTTTCTGAAACTAAAGCATGACATGTAGTTATGAGCTGAGCTAGATCACATCACTGTGCTTAGGGTTCCTGGTCTCAGAATGGTGAAGTGAAACCAGAATATTGGTTCTTATAGTTTAAAAAGTATGATTTTAAACTTCCTGTCTACAAAAAAATTGTGCCAATGAGAATATAAAGAGTGAGCACAAGCTGCCTATGGCACACACATTTGATTGCTTACTGATTTCAGCTAGTGATTGCGTGGATGCTTTAAAATGCTGCCGTTGCACAGCTTCTAAAGTCTAGTTCTCAGAATGTAACAGATTCTTCTAACGTATCAGTGACATTAATAAAGATTCTGTTTCAGAGCCTGACATCTTTCAGTCACAATTTCTGTAGTTACTGCACGCTGGCCTCAGACTTGTTTTACATTTTCAAGCACACTGTACAGTGTCTCTTTCATTAAGCCTGTCCATATAACTAATGCTAGCAACTATTTTATACCTAGGTGGCAAGTGTAGTGCTTTATTGAGCTTTGCATTAGATGTTACTTTTGCCAAGAGTGAGAAAATGGTCGATTATATTCCATCAGTTCTCCTAGTTCCCTCAAACAATTAATCCTGAAGGCTTCCTGACTTGTTTAACATCAGGTGCGTTTCCTGTAACAGACTTCACATTGTTTCTCCTCTTGTGTTGTCAGAGGTGCCAGAGTGCTCTCCTATACCAGTACACTCTGCCTCCAGCAGACACGTCAGGAAGTTGGTGAGGGCAGGGTCTGTGTTTTCTGCTCACACCTGCAGATTTACTAGGATGAACAATAAATTGCAGTTCACTGACAAAGACCGTATAGGTCTAGCTGTGACACAACGCTTGTGGAAGCATATTACCTTTTATACTCTTCATTTTGAAAAGAAAGACAAGAAGAATACAGCTGTCAATGGAGATAAAGCCAGAAACAGGCAGTCTGAAAACCAGCATCCCTCTACAAATGTGGGGACTGTGAATGATTTCTGTGTTTGGGCAACAAGAAATGGTTGGATTGGTAGTAAAGTTTGTTTACATATTTTTGCTTCTTATGACTGGCTTTGACGTTGACATTACACAGGCCTCCTTACCTTCCACATCCACACAGGACATTGCAGAAAGCCTGTGTGGCTGAACTGTCCCAGTAATCTTA
Source organism: Gavia stellata (assembly GCF_030936135.1). Classification (NCBI taxonomy): domain Eukaryota; kingdom Metazoa; phylum Chordata; class Aves; order Gaviiformes; family Gaviidae; genus Gavia; species Gavia stellata. The sequence continues at coordinate 68,017,579 of NC_082637.1, forward strand.
GAAAACCCAAGCTCGAGCTCTGAATATAAATTTTAAGTAAGGTGTGGGAGAAGTCATCTCATTTAACACTTTGTAGGCATCTACAGCTGAGGTAGTTAGCCATACTCTCTATATAATCAGTCAAGGGAGAGACACATTTCCAAGGCTTCCATAATATCACCCTAGTGGAGGTGTTTGAAATACCTGAAATGAGTACCCACAAGGGCCTGTTTCTCTCCGGTACTTATTAGAGGGGTCCTGACAACAGATTTGGATGTCTGCACTGTAGAAGTTTAAATTTAGAGGAGCTGAATGCTACTCCCAGGGACAGTTGCTAAAGGCACCAGGCATGAGGTGTCCACCTCATGGTGGTTTCAGAGCAGCTGAGGTGTCCACATGGTCATCACCAGTGCAGTCAAGTAAAAATTTTTTTGATTAACGTGGAAGATGGGAGGCAACCTGGGTTAAGCAGTGAGTGGCAAGAATGGAAGAGCCATACCTGAAAAGGCCTCTTCACGTGTTGTTTTTCAACACTCCAAAATTTACTTATCGTTTTTATACTATGACTATCAAGAGTCAAGACCCTGCCTGCTAAGGTCTCAACAAATTTTCAGAAAATTACATATTGTACTCTTCCCTCTTATGACTTTTTTTATGAATATAAGCACTATTCTGCCCATGAAACTGTGGTCATAGTCCTTTCACATTTATTAAAGAGCTCTTTGTTTTTATCACAAAAAAAAAGGGTATTTGCCTTTTGCATATTGTCACAACAGATGTGAAAAAAGATTTAACATGAATGGGTTAAATTCATTACTGCTGTAATAAGCTGAAGTTCATATTACTACCAGGATTAATGTAACTCAATATAATTATAACTGAGAGAATTTGCTGCTGGGATTTATCTTCAGTCTGCATAGAGGCACAGTAACAGTTGTCTTTGTTTCTGGAAAGCAACTGTTATTTTAGAAAAGAAAACAAGCTTACATGGATAATCAGAAGTCATCCTTCCTTGCCACAGAAAATAATAAAGCCTGAGATTTCACTGAGTATCAGTGAAATGATTTGTAAGCTGCCCCAGGCCCAAAATGAAAACTGCAGTTAAAACTCAAACTGAACAGCAGAGCAGAATGGTAAAAAAAAATAAATAAAGAAATCAATACTAATATTGAAAAAGCAGCTGGTTGCAATAAAGGTAATAAGAGACTGGAACTTCCATGTTAGGAAGATAAATTTGACTTGTACAGAGGAAAAAACAGATGAATTGGAATAACAAACATTTTAGTTTGTTCTTGGGTTTTGTTCTCACTTGCAAAACCTAAGTTGTTATAGAATCAAGATTTTATTGAAAGTTAGTTAAACAGCACTGTCTTCCTAAGTAAATATTTAACTCCTGGCAGAAGTTTTAATGAAGGTTAGTGGGATTAACTTAAGAAAACACCCATGATGGGAGTGATTATTACAATTAGATCCATTCATGTCAGAGTTCTATGGTTCTATTAGATAGTTTTACCAAAGCTAGTGGGATTAATGCAAAAGAAATGCCCAAATTTGAGGTCATTATTGCAATTAAACTTGTACATGTTGGTATTCAATGGTTTTACTAGAGAATGATTAATGTTTTTATGCTGGAGCAAGGAGTTTATTGTCTGCTTTAGGCCACATGTCATCAAATCAGAATTTAGCTGTAATGCAATAATATTCCCCTAATTGTTGCAACCAGTTATGCTAAAGCAGCTCTTATCTAAAATATGGAAAGGTTTGTTTCCAGTTGTACCAAGCTACAGGTTCCCATCTTGCCAAAAAATATGTTAACTAACAAGCATTATCAGGCATGTCAAGTGTAAATGAAGCACTAAAACACAAAATCCAGAATGAACATACGTAGATACATTTGGATTAATCAGTCCAGCCTTCTATAGAGAGAGATAAAAGAAGGGGTGAGGGGGAAAAATACATTGTTATCCTACAGACTGCGTGGGCTCCTTTACCAGATTACATATACCCAGACATGGAAAGGAAAAGAAGTCAATTGTATATTCTGGAGTAGATCAAACTGTTTCACAGTATAATAATCTCTAGCATATTACTGAAAAAAAAAAGTATTTGCATAAAATAAATAAATAAATAAACCCAGACAGATTCCCAGTCTTCTTTTGTGTCTTCTAACAGGAAGAATGTGATTATGACTGAGTTAAAGAGCTCCAAAGGAACAATTTCAGCTCATGAAGTTTTTCAAGATCCAACAGATTGTCAGTAACTCCATTCCTCCTCGCCACCCCTCCCTTTGTAACTTCATATAAAAGTCAGAGCCAGAGAAAAACACACTTTAGTATCTGTAGCTTCTTCCCCAGTTGCTGGAGAGAGTAGTGGGGAATGAATATCAGCCACTCCTTCAGGCTGCATCTGTATATGATTTCTAGGACTTGTGAGTACTTACACAGAACTAAGGAATTTTATCCTGCTTTTGCAGCTTATCTTCCTTCCTCCATCCGTGTGCTCCTTGGCATCAGGTAGAAGGTGTACTCGGATGAGTAACGTGAAGACTGAGTAGACCTTGGCCAAGGTCAAAACACAAGCTAGCAGACCATCTGGTAACCACGTAAGTCAAAGCTTTGAGTTTAAACTGCCTGAGTTTAAACATTTAGATAAAAGAAAAAGGAACCAAATAATTATTTCAGTAATGGCTTATTCCAGGCTTTTATCATAATTCTGAATTTCAACAAATAATATAGATTTAATACAATTTTATTATATTTTTATTACAGATATAACAACAATTTTTTTTTTAACCAACAGACAAGAACAATATACCAGCTCTATAGTTTAAAGGCATTATTGAAAATAGATAATTACTTGCAAGCCAATTACTTGCAATTACACAATGGAAGACTGAAATTTTGCAAGATTGAGGGCATAATCTGGAATAATTTTTAAACTATGGAACTGAAACTGTAGGAGTGAAACTCTGCCCCTACTGTACTCAAAAAGAATTTTTTTTTCCTTATATGTGCATTTTGCCATGTACTTGGATGAATGAGTCCATTCCAAATGGCCAGATGAAATACTTGCTGTGAGAATGGACACTTGAAAAGACCACTTCTGTGCACTCTTTATATCTTACCCTTTAATATTAATACAATGTAATTTAGCATAGTTTAACTAATCCCATCTGCAATCGTTCTTTGTCTAAAATATAAAAAGGAATATATTTCACTAGGGTCACTCCTGAAGATTAGGGGACATGAGCCTGAGTACCCTGGAAAGTGCATTGTGAAATATGCAGCTAGAATTATCATTTGGTTAGGTTTAAATGTGAGTCACGTAAAGATGAAATGGAATGAACACTCATACTCTTGTTACCATCAGGACTTGTTGAGACGGCCAGGCCAGTGTCACACAGCTCCAGTACAGCCTGATTTCTAAAGCCCCTTTGTGTTGATAATTAATTACTTGCTATTACATTTGATTTTGGGTGGCGTTTTTGTTTGTTTGGTTTGTTGTTTTTTTAAAGACTTTGCAAAGCACTGATGTGGTCAGGCAACACAATCAGTGAGTGATGATGTGCCAGATTACACCAAGTCTCCTGAATTCATATGATGGGACATAACTTGGCATTGCTCCATATTATGAAAGTCAAACAGTGCAGAGTATGTTGTATAGTAGTTGGAATGAAAATGGCTTTCTGAAAAACAGAATCCGCCACTGTCTACTTTATTTTTCAAGAAAGCAGTCTCCATTTCATGTTTGCCAAAACCTCTTCATTCAGCTTTGCTATTAGATGAATTGTGTTGACCTTAAAATGTAACGAAAAGTATGAAAAGTTGAAGTTGCCTTAACTGGCGTTATGAACCCTTCTCCTCCACAACTGCAGTGAAATAATTTAAAAGATATAATTCATTGCAAATCCCCTGTGTTCAGAACTCACAAATGAAACCCCCATAAAAATCCCAAGACTGGCACTAAAATATCACAAGAAATATTAAAAATATCTTTATTTTTATAATTTCTGCCTTCTAGGTTTTGAAACTCTTGTGCATTGCCATGCCCTTTAATGTAAATGTTGTAAGGTTAAGTATTGCCATTTCCAACCGCAATACTGATCGCATGTGCCAAATTATGATTTGGCTCTCTGACTGCACATTAGCTCCTCCAATCACTGGTGGAAGACAGTTGGATTTCTGCCTGACCTGTCTATCAGAACAGCTTCTTTATCAGGTCTACTCTATTCAGACCCCTTTGCAAAGATACATAATCTCTCCTGCTTCTCATATTACGTTTAATCTCCTTTCTCCTGCCTTCTTCAAAATACTACATTCTTCTTTTTCACACCTTATACCCCTCACACTGTCTCAGATCTTTCCTTAGAATTTCACAGCCCCCGTGTTCCCAAGCCTGAGTCTTGTTCATGAAACTACATTTCTTCAGTCTCCTTTTTGTCCACTCAGTCCACTTCCTTCTGTGCAAGGGTCTCCTTGCACAGCCTGTACTCTCTGTCAGTGGCAGTTCCACATGTCTTGCTTATCCCTTTATCACACTGCCTTCCTTCACGTCCTGAGCTCAGACATTCACAGTACCGCTTCATTCTCACTTCCTTTTCATACCCTGGTGGGTTTTTATACGTCCCACACTGAGATGCTTTTTATGTTTCCTAACATCACTTTGCTTCCTTGTTTGCCTCCCCTCTCTTTTACTTTGCTCTCTTTCATTGCTCTTTGGCCTCCCTATTTGTTCTCTCATATGCTTCCTCCTGAATGTCATAAGCCTCTCCTCCCTACTTCACATTGCCTTTCTCCTCATGGGTATCCTTTCTTGAAACGAGCATGTCCCTGGGAAGCAGTGGGCAGAGGTCTCAGATGCCATGTTGGCAGAACTACCACTGCTAATTTACACGGCTTTATTAAGAGATTTGTGATATCTGATGTTTCACCTTAAATTGTAGTTCCAGGAAATAATTGACTATGTAACAACCCTGCTTACTTGCTTTTTTATTTTTTTTTAAACGCTCTCAGGGCTTCAGCCAAATGAGGACATATGCAAACCCACTGTACCTTGGAGTGTTAAGATCCAGAAGCCAAATAAAAATTATGCAACACCGATTTTTGTGCTCACATTCTTCTATCACTCTTGTGAGTGTTTTGAGGATGAGTGATGATCTGTGAAGGTTCAGGTTGGCAACAACACAATGTTCACAGCAGCTTACAGGTAGCCTGAAACTTCTTGGAACCAGCACTCTGCTTGGAAGCAGTACTCTGCTATAAAGGGATCTGCAGCTGTAACTTTTCCCCAGACTTCAGGCTTGCTCGACCTCTCTCATCACTCTTTGTGAGGCCAATTTGACTTGTTACTTAAAATATATGAATCTGTTCATTTCTGTCTCTTTGTCCCCCTTTTCCTTCCTCCTACATAGCTTAAGACATTTCTTATGGAATGGGGGAAAAGTCTTTTGGGCCTGCTCTTTGCTGCTCCTCATACAAGTGATCACATGCAAGCTGTATGGACTTCCTTGCTTCCCCTCTCACCTTCCCAGTCAATATTTCTGTGACCTAGTTTGGAAATCCCTGAAGTGTGAAAGTGGAACAATACATTTGAAAAAGGCGCTGTTTCTACAAGATTGACTTTCTCCTTCAGAAGCGTCGAATTTTCCTGCAGAAGTCATCTCTAGTGGTTTGACTACACAGAAATATTGTATCATCTTCTCCTTTATAATATGATGAAAAACTAATTAATACAGTTTTGACAGCATAAACCTCTACATGCACATGTTTACATACTTATAAGTTGTCTGAAGGGGTTGTTGCTTCATCTTAAACTCTTCTGAATGGTATAAATTTAACTGAAGATATCTTGGGTGTCAGAATAAAATTGTTTATAATGTGGACAGAAGGGACAGTTATACTTGTAAACCAGATGGACTTAGTTCATGGCTTACGTCATAGTGGATGCAATCATCTGAAATGGTAAAAAATAAGATCATGTATATCTCATGGAAGTCATTAGCAAACATCTTCTTCATGGAGGTAACAGTGGGCATATAACTTAATTTGGAATTTGGAATGTGCTAGGAAGAGGCAAAGGAAAAACTAACAGAGAGCACCACATTGCAGCAGTTCAGCCTTCATACCAAGTTCAACTGCTCCTGCCTGCAAGTTGTTAGCTGTATGCCAGTCACCTAGTAAGTAACAGCATAATTTTGAAGAGGACAAATTTAGGAGGTTCCAAAATCGGTTGGGATAGGGCTGGGAGAGCAGTTGTTGATTATGGACAAGCATACCTGGTTAAAACAGCCCTAGGTAATCATAGTTGCTTGCTACTTCTGCTAGAGTTGTCACTGTCACAGTCATCACATGTGCACACCTCTTACCTTCAATGCAAAGTCAGGTGGCAAACCGCAAACCTGCAGTAACTATGAACTTAAACTAGTTTCTTAAGCTGCTTCACTTAGATCTCTCAGATCTGGTCAGGTCTTATAGGAAGTAATATATGGGACAAAAACATAGCTAAGAACAAAATCACTGCATTTCTATTGGATCCTTTTCTTAATGCATAGAAGCACTTTTGTTACTTTGCTGTCATGCTGCGAAAGACTGTGTTCCAGTGCCTAGACCACATATCCAGCTCTTAGCAATCTAACTACTGCCATGTATGGCTATAATTAATCACGCGTATGAAATTGGGGGTGGTTTTCAAACTCAAGCAGTTAATATTCCTGTCTTCATTATGCCAATTTTTCTTGCCAAAGCAGTTAATACATCTCTGCAAATGGAGAAAAAAAATCAAAGAGAAGCAACTCTTGTCGACAAACTGACATCTGTCAAATGTAATTTCTAGTAATAAGGAACTTCATCCTTTGGGAATATTTTTAGTCCTATTATTTTTATGTCAGAACTTCTCAGCTCTCTTTCCTTCCTTCCTTAGAGGTTCACAGATGGCATTTTGTTAATATTGCTTTCATTTAGGAATATAACTTTTTATAATGCAGCAATGCAACAATTAATGCGTTAAATAGATACTTGTTAATGTTGGACTGCTTCTTGTTTTTCCCTTTCCTTCAGTGCCTTACTAGGTATTTTCTAGGCAGAAAGAGTTACTCACATCTTTTCAAGACTATTAGTGAACCCTCAACTCTGCTGGACCGGCCTGTTGATATTGTTTCAAGTGCAAAAAAAATTAACATAAATTCCTATACGTTTGCCTGTCTTCATTGTAACTAGACAGAGGCTTTGACAAAATATCTTAATACGGACACTTTCAGACTTCTAGTTTGAATCACAGTATAAGTACAAATGATAGTCTTTAGGGCCGTGTTACTTGCAGCTTGGTTATAGATCATGTGTTTCACCACTGGGTTTATTCACCTAAAGGGAAAAAAACATTTTACATTTATTTTCTTTTAAATTTTCATGCTCAATTTTGCAGTCACAGTGTTATGCTATGAAACATTGTGACAGATGGATGGATCTCATGGAATAATCTTTGATTGCTCTCTTTGTTCTTGCTGTATGTGTCAAAAGTAAACAATAGAAAGCCTTTTCTCTGTCATGTTTCCTCTCAATAGATGAAGAAGGAAAGTTGAATAAGTGCAAAATATAAATGTTATGGCAGGCTTGAAATAGCTTTTCCTTGATGTTTGATTTTATTCAGTCTGTATTATATTTGCTGAAACACAAACATTGCACTGAATTTAGCGTTTAGATAAAGATACATAAAAAATGTCCAAAACATAGAAAAAACCATATACCTCAAGCTGGCCAAACCACAAGTAAACACATCACAAGTTAGGACATTTTTCTGCACATTTCACTGAATTCACCTTAACTTCTTGTGTGTAGGTAAAGCTTAGCAATAAAAAATCCACAGAATGTTAGGATGGCCCATAAGGATACTGATGGTAAACCTCAGGAAAGGATAGAAATGAACTACACCACATCCATCATCCATTCCTAACACATTTCAAGACATGAATATATTCCAGATTGTCTTCCTTTAGTCCATTTTTAACCTTCAATCTGCTGAGCAAGTGAAAACAACTAACTTAATATCAAAGCTCTTTCATTTTAATAGAAATACATTTGATTGCTTACATAATTCATTTATAGGTTTTAAATTGTTTAAAAGGTATTCCAACAGGATTAAGATAACAGTGCAGAGCAATGCAGGTCCTATATCCAGTCACTGTTAAAACTTCACATTTAACAAAACAGCCTCTAGTGCAGTGGTGCAGATGCTCAGTTACTGGAGTGTGTCTGAAAGCCATTATGCTCATATTTAGTTACAGGCAGGCAGTTGCGGTAGGAAGATTGGAGACTGGGCTGAAGGTAAGCAAAAAATAATTTCCATTATGTTTAATCATGTACTGTGTACTCAGATTCTACCTGGCTAAATTATCTTTCAAAGCTGAAGGTTTTGGCTTATTTCCACTTAAGCAGGAAGATCATAAGCTTTAATGGACAGCACTGAGCGATGTAAAGAGCCCTTAATGCCCGGTGGCCTAAGCCCTCTTGAATTACACAGAGGAAACAGTAAACTTTCTTTCGATGCACCGCACTGAATGGAAGGACAGAATTCGTTTCTGCAGCAGTTTCATTAAGAGCAAGAGAAACCAAAAAAACCCCTCACCATCTTGATTATTGGATATTCCTTTGATTTGCAATTTTGAGAATTAAAGCACATGTCTTGGAATTCCCACTGCAGGGGATCAGGCTGTCACTCTGCAGAATAACCCTCGTAATAATTGAGCTGTGATGGTACTAAGTCATGTTGACAAATACCATGTTTATGTTCTGAATTGCATCAGTGAAATTGTGATAAAGAAATACTCAAACCAGAAGAAATCATTACCATGACAGAAAACTTCTTTGACTACTAGTTCCCCTTTCTGGCTAGCCAGCTCTTGGGAGCCAATTCTTATTATCCTTTGGCAGTGTGAGAGAAAGACATACCTATCCTGGTGTAGATATTTAAAGATTTAAAAATAAAGGAAAAAAGTTGCCTTGCTGTATTGCTTAATGATATTTTAGGGCTGATTTTAAAAAAAAAGGACTTTATAGTACCTATATTTTTAGTGTAAGAAACAAGAATTATCATTACTATGATCATTAGTAAAATCAATCATGTCTGGGTTGTTTGAAGAATCATTAAAGATCAGGTTTAGTTCCTTTCATGTACCATTCAAGGCAATACCTTCCCAGATTAATTTGAGCAATTGCCTTCTTTCACAAGTGATTTTTAAAGGAGTGTCAACATACATACTGTAGTAATGTACTTATGCTACTGGCTTTAAGCTTGGCAAGAATATGAAGTATAAAAATAAAGTGCACAGAAGACACACTCATGCTACTCTCTTCTTAGAGTAAATCTCTGAAGAGCACAGCAAGCCCATTGCAGGCACTATATGGCACTTCACACCACCCGGCTTTCTCTGCCTGCCAGCACACTGTAATTAAAGGAAAGAGTCATCAACATGAAATCAGACATGAGATGCTGTCTAGTTGAAAAGGTTACTGCAGCAAATGAGCAATTAGTGCACCCTGCTGCAATGACTGCTTCAGGTTCAGAAAGGACTCAGACAAAATACAATAGCTGAATAAACTAGCTTTGTAATCTGTTTATCATACGTCCTGCAGTCACTGCTATACAATGAGTTAGCAGAGCATGTGCTTCAAGGATGCGTGAAGCCCATTCTACTCAAGCTCGCCAGGCTTATTCTATGTTTTTGCCTACAGTAGGCAAGAAGACTGGTTTTATTGATATACATCAAACCAAACTAACAAACAAAATATGCTGGCAGAAGCACTTTTCTGGTGGCAAAGTTCTATGTACTACAAGTACTTTACCGAAATGTCATAAAAATAACTTCTTTAATCTGCACTGTCCCTCAAATTGGATCTACAGTTTAGATTAAAAAAAAATAAAAGCCACAAGTACAAATGTCTTAAGTGCAAAATGTGACTTATATATTTTTTTAGGAAAGCTAGAATTACATTTGTTATTTTTTTACAAATCTAAAATAACTTGACTGATTCATGCACAGCTATTCCAATTTAGAATCACCCAATAAATTTTTATTGTCATTTTAAACTATACACAGGTTCTGGCTATTTTAGAGATAGTATTTTAGAGCAGAACCTTTAGAATATTGTAGTATAGAGCCGAGTATCCTGAACCACCTGGGTACCAGTCGGCATAGCTGACAATTCTTTCTTGCTGTTAGCCTGCTAAAAAAATACAGATAAAGGCATTAATACTAGAGCATGTACTCAGTTTTATTGCTTTTCAGAGACCTTCTTTAGAAACAAATGTATAGACACTCATTCATGTTCATTGAAGAGCTGTGAAGCTGTTATTAAGTGATGAAGGATACTCTGCAGCAGAGCCTGCAGAGAACCATGAACTCACAGCACATCTAGCCTGTACAGCTCACCTTGGTGGGGAGTTCAAACTTCTATGCAAAGCTACAAACTTACAAAAGAGGGCGGCTGAAAAGGTTGACACCTGCATGAATTATGTCCAACTCTAAACCAGAATTTCCCTGTATACCTCAGAAGGAGGGATAGGAATCAGCATGAGTGGCAGTTCCATCAAAGTAAGACATTTATCAACTTAATCAGATACTTATTGTCTGGCCTACCATTCATTTCAAAACAAGGTTGCTGGGAATTTTTTTCTGTACCAAAGGTTGGTCTTATTTTGCTTGAACATTTTTTTTTCAAGCATCGGCTTGACAGCATCGTATTAGTATCGCTCTATCATCAGAAACTAAGTTTAAAAGCTCATAATTACTATTGTTTAATATTTACATAGTGCTTTACAAATCTCAAAACACTCTCTGGGAAAAATTACACTAAGCAACAACAGTCAAGAGGAGGGGAGAAATAACTAGTGCAATGGAAGAGTGACATAAATTCAGAAGAAATGTGAAAAAAAACATGCACCAACCACTTAGGTGAGATTTATTATGGCAGGAAATCTACATACTGGAATTTGTAGTCATTTGTAGCAAGCCATTAATCTATAATGAATGTGTGTTTTCCTCAATGTGAAAGATGCTCTAAAAACAAAGTATCTTTCCCTGGGATAAGCAAACAAAGACATCTGGATTTTGGAAGGGGAGCACACAATAAAGGCAGAACCCTTCCTTCCACACACCCAAAGGGAGAGCTGGCAGTGGAACAGATTGTTGCCTTCACAAAGAAAAGGCTTAATTATTCAAATCCCAGCACTAACTTCCTCCTCCCCCACCTCCTCCTCCTCCTCCTTACCACCTCTCACTCCCTCCTCCTAAAAGCCTTGGCAAACTTTGAAGAATGGAAGGGAAAGTCTTTCAAGTAAGGAGAGGCGAACAGTTTAAAAGAACAAGGCAACACGATAGTTTTAAGTGAGTGGGTTCACAGATGGCTTAAGCTGGTCTAAGACCGAACTGTAGCCGAAAGGAAAAACCCTGCCCTCCCATCTGCTCTCATCAGCAGCCAGTTCTCACCGTTTTGCTCTTGCCCAGCTCCCACAGCATGTGGCTTCAAAGTGAGTCAGATTAACTTGCTAATGCAAAAAAAAAAAAAAAAAAAAAAATCAGCTTTCAATCTGGACAGTAAACCAGTGGGGACTACGTGAAAAAAGGACAGCTAAGAGATTTGTGTTACAACCCAGAGTGAACACTCAGGAGACTGCAGAACAGCTCTAACTAGAGAGGCTTCTTTACCAGGATGGTACATACAGCATAGATTGGCAAGAATCCCATGAACAGAATTTATAGTGTTTTCAGAAAAAGTATTTTTGCCTTTTGGGTTTTTTTCCGGAAGGAAACAGTATGACCCAATCTTATTTATGGAAACATACATCAAAATAGTTATGTAAAGATAGGTATGCTGAGGAAAACATAGAACAATTTTTCTGGAAGTGTCTGCTTGGTGTTTGTCCCTCTTCACTGAGTACCACTGTTATAGGGTGGAGGCCACACGGAGTTGAAAAAGGAAAGTCAGTGTGGAGTAATGCTTGGCTGTCAAGAGGGCTTGGTTCCTGCTCCTGGCTGTACCAGTGATGGAGTATTGCCTAAAGAAAGGCTGCTTACTAACTCTTCCACAGCACTCTGCAAACTGGAAATGTGATAATAATGCCCTAAATTTTGGATTTGCCTATTTTGTCCTTATTACTGCTCAATTTGGAGTCTGTTCTTCAACCTCTACTGCCCCCCTTAATTGGTTTCACACAAAAATGTTTTCCAGAAGCTTCAAGTAATATGTTCAAAAGTGATATATTTTCCCCAAATGCTAAAAATATAATATCTTAAAAATAAACCGATTTGAAGAAAAAATTAATTCTTGCTCATGCCTTGTAACAAGCACAATTTCCATAAGAGTGATGGGAGAGATGCAATTACAACTTAGTTCAATTGCTTGAAAAATACAAGTATTTATTATCTTTTTTTCATACCCGGAAAAGAGTAGTCCTCTGCAAAAGTAGGTTACATCTTTGTCCATCAGTTACTATTCCCAATATTTGTGATACTGTTTACATTGCTAGGTGAGGTAACTCTTACAGCAGAGGTGACTAAACTAATCCTAAATGGTATTAGTGAAGGAAGGTTCTCTTAGGCATTTCCCTTACACATTGTTAAAAGAAATTGAATCAAAGCAAATCCCCAAGGACCTTTTAGAAACAGGTTTTGCATTTGTCACTTGATATTGCCAAGTAAAAGACAAAAGCAGCCCTGAGTTATCAAAGGACAAAAGATAGAAGTCATTTATTGAAAGGTCACGGGTTAGTTTTGGTAAACTACTGTGCAACATGTGGATCTCAGAGAACAGTGATTCTAATTTAGGAATCATGAGCAGAACAGCAGATACAAATATGATCCAGGGCTTGGGGATAGTATTTAAGAAGTCAGTTTTTAATGACATTTTAGGTAACGAGAAATGGAGAAAACTCAAGAGCAATACGAACTACAATAACACAGCTAGGGCAGAAGTCATTACAATAATGGGCTGTAACCTCGATAGCAGATGTATATTTCAGATTGTTTTAATATGAATACTATTTTTCAGAGTGCAGAACAATAACTAATATTGCCCATAAGAAAGACCTTTTAATTTTTAAATGTCTGGTTTGTTTGCATATCCATTTATGGCATTGTAATTTCTGTCTGACAGTGGTACACCCTTTTTAACACAATGTACTATATAAATAGGATCATGTCTTTAGTCATTCTTTTGAAGTTGATACTATTATCTTTCATTTTTCCTGTTTGCTAAACTGAGGAAGGTAAAAACAAGAGCCTTGAAGAACAGAAATAGTTTCCCATGCTTTTACTACTAAATCATGGTAAGCCATCTGTAATCCAATGTCCGTTTCCTCTATTACAAGTGATCCAAATACCAAAGGAATCTAAGTCAACTTTCTTCTTTGTCCCAATAACTCAATTACTCTTTTTTATAAGGAAAAAACCCCAAACCCTCACACATTCTGTGGTACACACAAGGACTCTGAAATTCAAAGGATCAAACCCAACAAAGCTATCATCAATTCACTGGAAAGCCAGAGATCATGATTAAGAAAAAGTTCCATTTGTGACAGATTCTGCAAGGGTTTTTTTCAAGAAACAACAGTCTGTAGCAAGATCAAGATTTTTCGTGCTTCCTTGTTCTCTCTCTTCTTGTCCCTACATTCTTATTGATACGGGCCTGAACTTGCACTCCGTAAGACACTGCATCAAACATGCTCGTGTATTGTTAAATATGTCATAGATAGCTTTTATAACTTACAATGTAATTATGAGGCTTTAAAAATAACATACAGAAAGAAGAAAACTAAGATGTTCACAGAAACTATTACATTATCATTTTTTAGGGGAGAGAAGTTTATTTCTATCCAGATTTCAGAGAGCATTCAAATGAACATATTAAGCAACAGACGAGCTCAAATCTAAGCAAATGGGGAATACCATCTGCAAAAGAAATTTAAGGTTCAAACTAAGTAACAAAGCAGGTACACCCTGAAGCACCTACCATCATCCAAGGAAAGATTTCCCACTTAGTTATCTTTTAACTTGCGGCTTCATATACATATTTTTGCACACAGAAATTCTTCTTTGCATGACAGAGTAAGTTTGAAATATTAATATCCTAATGTGTTATAGAAACTTCCTCCCTTTTCTCCTGCTTATTCTCTCATCCTCCTCCCTCCCCAGTTAAAAAGTTATTTAAAGGCAGAAAGCTACACCCTATACACTATCTTTCAGAAGCTTTTATGAAGATGTGTGGGCACAAGTGGCTTCAAGAACCTTTTTCCCTATAAAATCTCAAAATCAAACTTGTATTTGCAAAAAAACCATTTTTCAAGAAATGACAATGTTTAGTGGCTGGAAAACAAACTTGCATTGCGTTACACAAGCTAAGGCTGTTTTCAAATGCTGATATAGAGTAAAAGCATTATTGGAAATGAGAATGATTTCTCATTCTGTTCTGTTTGTATCAGCATATCTTTCCTGCTACTAGTTGTCTATTTGCCACCTCAACATCATCTGTTCAAATGGCCCCTCACCCTCAGCACATCATCCTCTGCAGTTCTCCTTCATCCTTTGTGGATTCTGTGTTTGCACCAAGTCTCTCTTACATTTCCAGTCTCTGGGTAGCTACCCCCACCTGAATGTCCCAGTGCCCAAAACCTTTCCATGAGTGTCAAAAACTACTGATGGAGATAGGCAAAGAGATTTTTCAAAGATTTGGGTTAATTAATGGAGAAAATGTACTGAAATGATTATTTTTATTGAAAATCCTGAGGGGAGAAGGATGCAGCAATAATTTTCTGTTCATTTGTTTTGTTTTCATAAAAAATTTAGTGTCTTTTGATAAATTTTCCCTGGAACTTCAAAAACACTAGGTTTCACTCCTGGCTAAGGGCTGACCACTGGCTGAGCCAGAGTACTGGCACAGCTCCAGCCCTGAGTGACAATTCTAGCTGTTCTGCAGACAAGGCCATGCTTAGCGAATGTATATATCCACAGTAAAGTTGTCGACTGTCAAGCTTATGGTGCTAGAGAAATTCCCCAAAGAAAGGCAAGGTCTTAACCAACCATTCCAGCTGTGACCTGCATTCTGACCTAAAAATGGTGTAAAATATAATCGGTTGCTACACATACTCTCTCCACCCAGGTTATCACACAGAAAACAGCTTTTTCCTTTGGCTCCAAATAAACATTTGCCCAGAAATCTACTTAATAAAGTGTCCACTGGCACTTCATATAATCAAAAATCAGATCCTGCAGTGCCTGTGTGAACACTGAAAAATTATCATCAAAAGCAATCAGAGCTAGACTCAGACCAACTTTTCCTCCTCCTCTCCCTTTTTTCTCACTTAAAAAAAATACTTAAAAATAGGTTTTTTTAATCCCAGGGGCCTAATCTCTTTCTCACATGAGCTAGTCTCATGGTGGTGAGCCTCCAGTGAGTGCCTTCAGATCTATATCAGTGTAAACGAGAGTTCTTTTCACCTTGTCAATTCAGTGACAGCACTCTTCTCTCATGCTGGACCTTCTGCAGAGGAAGATGCCATCCACACCTTGGACAATGTGCAGTCTGCAAGGATCAGAAGGTGGGAAAGAGAGATGGAATTAGAATTGACCTGTAGGGGATGCATGAACAGAGAACTAAGACAGAAGGGACCATGGACCAGTTTCTATTAAGGTGTTTTTCTTTCTAAAATTTCATCTTTGCTCTTTGATAATGAAATGGCCTGGAAGGGCTTTTTAAATATATGAAAAGGAGTTTTCATCAGAACATGCTTTGAAAAAAAAATCCATAAAAGAACATAAAAAAAAGCTTGTTAGCCATTACACACCCACCCAGCATATAAGACATTCAAATGAGTTCAATCAAGCCAATTTGCATACAGTACACACAAAAAGGGCATGCAATTTGCACATTTTATTGTAAAGTAAAGCACTTCTCATGTCAGCATTCAAAGTCTTTAAAAGCAAAGTACTGCATGCAGTGAGTATTTCACAGAGAAGACTGTAGGATAGATAGTATTCATAAAATACATTTTATCTAAATTGCTACTGTCTTTAGCAATAAAAATGCCTGGAATAGATGTTGACAGGGGGAAATTATATTAAAAACCCTGCATGAATTCAACATATTCATGGCTATAGTACTGTAATTTCAATAACCTATTATATCTTCGCCACCTAAGTAAAGTATATTTGTGCCAAATTGCAATTTAAAATAGAAAGCCCTACCTTTTATTTTATCCCTTTTGACCTCCGTGGAACTTCACCTCAGGAAAAACTGAGGGATCTGTCTGTATATGTGGGTAAAAAACCAGCAAAGAGCAAAATTACTCAATACAGCTAGTGTTAAATATTTCCACACAAAAATAGGTAACTTTGCATTTGTAGGGATTTGGTGGAGACCTTATTTCTCAGTTCCTCCCTTCTTTCTCCCTCCTGATATTTTACTTAGTTTTACTTCTTCCAAGGCCCGTTTCAGACATCCTTGCATTATCAGTCCTTATCCTACCAAACCCATGTTCCAGTCCTACTTTTTATTTTTCCCTCCCTGGCTGCCTAACCTATTTGAAGCTTAAATCTTTTGTTTTCAACTCAGGCTGTTTTCTCCTTCATCTGGCCTCGGACCAGGGTCTGTCAGCACAGAGGAGGGCCAAGCAAACAGTATGGAGAGCGGCAGCAGAAGGATAATGGCAGCAGGAGGGACATACTGATCAGCCTTGGGTATTAAAGTTCCATTTTGGTGACTCAAGTCTAGAAATAGCCTGGATGTCTGAAATTCCCATTTTCAACAGCTTTATGATTTGCCTAAATTTAGGAACATTCTTATGACGACAGAAAAAGGCACACCTGTTAGGCAAGGACTGGTCCTCAGCCTTGTTATGATCTATTGCTCCAAATGACACCTTTCCAAAGAAAAAGCTGTGAAGACAGGCTTAATCTCTCCCTAGCCCCATTCTCAGAAATTAAAGAATCACGTGACTGCGAACATTTGGAAAACTGAGCCTGAATGAAAACAGATTTGGAAGGTTATAAACAAATTACAAGAAAGCTTTAGAGCAGAAGCACATTGCAATGCAAGACTACATGATCTCATTATTAACGTCCCCTCTCCCAAATGAAGCCCACACTGATTAATAGTGTTTATATATGTTCAGTACATTTACAAACCAACTTCAGGTTAAGGTATCTTGCATTCAAGGAAAATCACAGAACAGAAGCAAAGGATAACTCTGGCAGGGAGCGAGCTCATGAGGTGTCTTGTCTAAAGTTTCTCACAGCAGCATCAGCCATGGTGTCAGACCAGGCTCCTCAGGGAGTGAAGGAGCCTCTGCCACTGCTCACCTGTCATTCTGGGGAATGGTTTCCTTATGGCCAGTCCCAGCCTCTTGTGTCCCTCACCCTCCCACTGTGCCCCGTTGAGAAAAGCCCAGCTCTAGCTCCCCGCCAGCTCCTCACAGGCACTGGGGGCTGCTGTTAGGTGTCCTTGAAGCTTCCCTTTCTCCAGGCTAAACCAGCCCTGGTTCTCCAGCCTCTCCTCGCAGAGCAAGTGCCCTAGCCCCAACCACCTCAGCGGCCCTCTGCTAAGCTCATTCTGGTTTACTGATGTGCATCTTGTACTGGGGGGCCCAAAACTGAATGCAGTATATAGATGTGGTCTAAACAGTGCTGAGTAGAGGGGGAATTCCATCCAGTGATTGACTGGCCCTGTTCCTGTTTAAACAGCCACGGGTGTGATTGTCCTTCATACCTGCCAGAGCACACTGCTGGTTCATGCTCAGCTTGCTCCTACCAGAACCTCCAGGACCTTTGCCTCAGAGCTGCTTGCCAATCAGGCAGTCCCCAGCCTGTATCAGAGCAAGGGGTTATTCCTTCCCGTGGTAGGCGTTCACATCTGCCCTTGTTCAATGTCATAAAGTTCCTGTTAGCCTATTCCTCCATCTTGTTTAGGTCGCTCTGAAAATTCTTTGGAGGCATTCTCAAAAGTTTTGCCCTATAACTATTACCAGTTTCAAAAAGGAACTTATGCTCATACATCATAATGAAAAATCAGAGTTAAAT
This sequence comes from Gavia stellata, assembly GCF_030936135.1. Lineage (NCBI taxonomy): Eukaryota > Metazoa > Chordata > Aves > Gaviiformes > Gaviidae > Gavia > Gavia stellata. The sequence continues at coordinate 68,035,619 of NC_082637.1, forward strand.
CTCATAGGAAGGGCAATTTCAAAGGGATAATGCAACATGTAAATACACGCAGTGACAATGGATGCAATGGTCAAAGTGGCGGATAGGGGGAGACATGGTGCATTGCCATTAGCATTATTATCATCTCCATCAGCATTACACATTGCTTTTTCAGGTAAAATGTTGTGTTCAGAAAATGGCTGCAGTCTGGATACCTGAATATGATGGGACCTGTTGCCTGCCAGACCAAAAAGGTAAGGGAGTAAGGAGATGGTATGTCTTGCTCCCCAGTAATTTATAATGGGTTCTTGCGTGAAAAGGCCTGGGTGTGATGACCAGAACTAATTGGGTGTTGTGCAGGCCAAACAGCTTCTTGTTGTTACAGGGAGCTGAGACCTGCTGTCCTCTTACAAGAGGCTGATCATCCCAGTCTGTCCTCCTACAACAGTGGGTCCAGACTTCAGTTACATTTGGATAATACCACTGTCCTGCCCCTCACCCTACCTTAAATGATAGGCATAAAGTTGTTCACAGTGGTGTTAGTAGGCATTGTCACGAAAAATGAAGGTCCAGGAATTGTGGCAATGATCCAGACCAAATGGTTTGCCTCAGGAATCCTGCAGCAGAATGGATGAGAGTTTGTTTTGAAAATTGAATACATGACAGTAATTAGAGCTGCTGACAGGATGCTGCTTAGAAGTCTTTCCTTCCAAAACATTTCAAAATTTAGTCAAGGCTATGCCTAGGAACCCTAAACACTGCAGCATGTCAGCCTGTTTATAGACCTCCTCAGGCTATTTTCAACAGCTCATTCAGCTGTGCTGACCAACAAAAAAGATGCACAGTTTTAAGATATCTCAACTGTTTAGCACATTTTACCTAAAACAACCAGCAAGCTGAGCTTTTAGTATCTAGCCGATGTGGTTTATTTTGCAATTAATTGGATCATTAAAGAAAAGAAGCTTTGTGTGGTAGTGGAGCAGGTAAGTGGGCGCCCAGGAGCAATCATATGTATTTCTGATTCTGCTATCACCTCTCTCTACAACTACAAGCACAGTGTTCAGTTACTCTCTGCCAGTTTCCACACCCAAAAAGTGTTATAACAGCATATACTAGAGTAGTACTGAAAAATAAGAGCCTGGTCCAGCTCTTAGTCAAGTTAACAGCTGTGCCTTTGTTCATTTTTACTAGACAGAGCCAAATTTAAAGACCTTGAACCTGACTGTGAACTGTGCTGTGGCAGCGTAGCTGTAGTGTCTGTATAACCAGAAAGTAGATAATTTTTCCTCCTGTGTGTGGGACCCTGTGGGACTGCAAAATAGGCTGCTATAATGTTTGTACATGATCTCCTCCTGTAGACGCAGACATAAATATCACACAAAGAAGAGAGGATAATGAGTGAGACACAGGTGTCTCTGTGTCTGGTGGTCTACAGAAATCTCATCTGAGGCCATGCATAGTTCTGAGAAGCCTAAGGATGCACTCCTGACCATCCCAGAGTCAAAGAGAGTAGACGGAAGCTGCCACCATGGCCTTTAGAGTTGCCAAGCACAACTCAGATCCTAAATAAAATGCATCACCAGTATTTCACGTGGTTTTGCCGAGAAGAAATTATTTCTTAGTAGAAATCCACAGTTAGTGGCACATGTACAATATAAGCCCAAGAGGAAAATAATTCTTACATTTAGTAGAAGCTCCCCCTGCTTTAAAAATCAGTGAGAGAAGGTAATGCTATTTAATAGAGGCTGTAGCTTGTAAATGAAGGCATACAGTAGTCTACAAATTGAAAATATCTGAGAAAAGACAATATATTTAACAGAAATTCAACAGCCTTCTTTGCAGCAGCATTCAAACAATATTTGATATCAGAGGGAAAAAAACCCTAGAATCCTATTATTAGGACCCAATTTTCTTTTTTTCCCCTCTTACTGCCCAGTGGGTTGGCATAACCACCTCCAAGAGCTCTGACAGCACTTACACTGTGAGCGCCCCTTCCCTACTTCACTGCATGTGATCTTCAGCCGGGTTGTCAAACACAATTATTTCGCTGGGTAACAATGTGAAAGGCAGCTGCAGCGAGCGTGGAGGTCAGGCAAAGCAGGCCACGGATGCAACAGCACCTGTCTTTTGCACGCAAAGACGGAGCAAATTACAACATTTGTCGCCAAGGAACTGAGCAGAAGTACTATGTGTGATGGCCTCACAAGCACCATTTTCATCATGTACATGGGTATATCTTTTCAAATCTAGAGCAGGGAACAGATGTTTCATCAAAAGACACATTTAAAATAAAGATAATTATGCAGTAAGAAGCTTAATTACATAGTATTATTCAGGTCCACTTAATTGCTTGACAGTCTGAGAGCCTCCCACATATTTGTGACAGAAGGACCGTTCTCTTACTGGGTTACCAAATCCTGTCTAGCCTTCAGGACAAATGTAGTTGTTTTCGTAATTCAACTAATATTAATTTCTGATTTTCAGCTACAAGGAGGAAACATAAACAATCTTATCAAGCAATAAAATATTGTTTTATACCTATAGGCATTGCATTTTCTTCCATAAAATATTAATAGCCTGAACTACAAAAATAAAAGCAAAACTGAATGCTATTATCACAGTGTACTCAGTAGAACATTAATTGCACTTAGACATTATTTAGATTAAAGAACAGAATTTCCTCTGGTCTGGCTGCCCACAGATGCTTATACAACTCCAGTTACCAGAAGTTTGTTATGACTTTTTCATGTGGGCATATAAAAATGGACTTTCACTTCCCCCCAATGGGTCATTCCCTTTCCCCACAAGCAAAAATTCTAATACTCTGAAAAAATACACTTACTCTAAGAAAATAGATTGTTTTCTTTGTCTTTGCTTAAACAGCATAGTATGGACTACATGGCTATGTTGCAACTATTCTGGGAGACTGCATTATCATGGGAGTTACTGAGCTGATCATACTAATACATTTCACAGAAAAATAATGATTTCTGTGAACTTCTGCTGACAGGCTTTCAGTGTGACTCTGTCAAGCCCTGGGAGCTTACCAGCTGCAGAGCTTGGATTCAGCACCGCTCCAAAATACAAAATTAGGAAGGCAGCTCTGCCATGTGAATCATGCTGAATCGGGAACCCCTGCATTTACAGGGTCCCTATCATGCAGCTGAGGGATTTAAAGAACACCCAGCATCAGCCCAGGTGTTTTTTACTCTATGCAAGTTCCAAGAAATAGTTCAAAGGATTTTATGTAAAGAGATTTGCAATTAAATTGCATCCCTCTCTCCAGCCCTTTGTGTGTTAGTATCCCATGCTCAACACATTTCTTGATCATGTGCTGCAGGGCACTAGCAAAGCCCAGCACAGAATTTACATTTAAGGAGTGTAAATGTGAGTTTGATAGCCTGAGCACTAAAATGATCTCCTACCTTTCATCAAAGAGAGTATGACAATATTTGGATTTGTCAAGTCATTGCAAACTTTTTTTACACAGACAAACTAGGAATGGTTTCATCATGCATTACTGAAAAAGAAATCTGCAGAAGAATTTACTTTATAGGGAGTTAAAGCTTGTAATTTAGAAAAAAAGTCCTTCGTTCAGTCTAAGCCACTAAATGTAACTTAAAGCTCGGGAAAGACGATTACCCTATAATGGCTCCATTCACTTTCACAAAGTTGGGGTCATTTTAAACTGCTGCTATGTTTTGGAAGGCTGCCCAGAAAACTTTGGTGTGAAAAATCTGCTGAATGCCTTTGCGCTACATTAGCTAACAGTATTTAAGGTCAATAACGCAGGTGCAGGCTCTCTCCCATTCAAGTTGTGTTGTGAAAACTTAAAAAAGCCTATCAAAGTTCTCCCTAAAACTCTGTTCAAAAGTGGCTTTTGCTCAAACCTTTAAAAAGAAGAAACAATGGGTGGAGAATGGGGAAAGGATGGCATTTGGCTGTTATCAGGAGAGAATAGGAGAGGTGCTAATAAACCATAAACCAAGAACATAGATTTTGCATTAGTTTCAGTGCAGCAATTTAACTTTTATAAACATGTGCCAGCTCTAAGTGCAACTTGTCAAGGAAATCATAGGGACTTATGCTACTTTCCACACTAATGGTGTCAAGGTGCACTGAATGTTTCCCCCTTGCTGCTTGAGAGTGACATTAGAGGCTTCTGGTGAAGCATATGCCCAAGTTCCTAGCTTTGCAGCAGTTATCGTATGGTAGGGTGACACTATGACTGATCACGCTCAGGCACTGCTTCTGTCTCTGTAAATGGGCTTTCAGTTATAATGGAAATGTTTAGTTCAAAGCAGCGTATACATTACACATGTTGTTAATGGCTGAAACAGATGCTTCCATCTAGTGAAAGGGTTTGTTTTTATATAAGGCAAATCTCCTGTAAATCTGGATCTTTTATTTGGTTGCATATCAATTTGAAGGATAATAATATGAAAAGCACTTTCTACTTTGCCTTATATTACACAAGCATTTAAATTTTTACTTTGTGTTTCATATAAACAAATTTATATATATCTACACACATTTTATTACCCATTTTATATGGCTCCGTTTGTTTCTGTTGCAAATTGTGCAGTTTCTTAATCACTGCTAAGCATAAAATACCCTATCAGTAAATTATTTCTACAATAAAATACGTGATGTGGTCTACAAATGATGGTTATTAATTTCAGGACAGAAATGTTGCATTTATATTGTGGTTTATGTTCAATTAACACATGGCTGCATTAATGCAAAGTGTCAGCATAGAATTGAACCAGATACTAAATGAAAATGAAGTACCCTAAAAAGGAATTATTGCCTGTGCTAAACAGAGTAAAAGCCAATTTATTTGGGAGTTTGCTTCTACAGTACCACCTGAGATATTCATGAGCAATTCCAAGAGCACAGATCATGTTTCCAAAAGGAAATTATCTGATTGCTTTACCTTTTTATGTGCTTTTTGTGGAAAGAACTGTGTCTCTATGCATGTGATAGATCAATGATTCTAAAGCTGGAGCAGCTGTAGTTCATGAAAACCGGATTATTAGCAAGGGCAAGAGATCTTTAAAAATAAGCCACCAATTTCTTTCTTTAATTATAAACAAGCCTGTTCCCTAAGTCACAGGCAGCTCATGAGAGAAAAGGGTGGCCATGGTGGAAACAGTGATTATGATCTTTTAGATGCAAAACATAACAATAGTTTTATTTGTCAGATACAATTTTTCTAGATGTGCAAAAACTCTGTAAGTAACTAAAAGGAGCAGATGATAACGGTTCAAAATCAAAATGCTGAATTAGCGTCTTTTGAGAACAGCAAGACAAAATTACTTGTATGTTTTGAATTTGAATGCTGTAGGGGTTAAAACTAGCCCTGACTGCAAACCAAATGGACTAGAATCATGTTCTTTGAACACATGGTGTGTTTCACTTCCGATTTCTGCTCTCTAAGCCTGTATGGATTGCAATGCTTTTTCCCCTTGAATAAATTTCTGAATGGCTGTAAAATATTTGCATCAGAAAGTAGGTTAGCATCATTAAACAGATCCTGGATTGCAGCATTACTGAAATCTATTTTATATCAGGAGAACACATTTTGAATTAAATGTCCCCTTTTCTGTAAGACATGGAGCTGTACGAATTTAGGAATCACCTCATAGACTTTGCTTGGCAAACCTCCCAAAATCTTTGTAAGCCACTAAATTTCATCATGTGGATTCTACATTAGAACTTACGTATTTGTAGAGAAACGTAAAGAATCCAGCTGGCACAAAACCACTTTGTAAGACTGGCACCACAGTCCTGAATAAACTGTAAACTCCCGCTGAGGTTTAAATTTCATTCATGTGGATTACATCTGCTTAATCATATTGCTCCAAAGCACCTGAGCTCCCCCTCGTCTCAAGGGAGCTCTGGAGGAGAATATCACCATAAGGCTTCCTTCGTGTCGTTTCTCCTATTTTGCCCCATGCCAGCAGAAAGGTGAGAGGCAGGATTTGCTCTCTCACAAAATGGGTTTCAGGACACAGCTCCATAGCTGGAGGGCTAGCTGTGTAGATCTCACAAACAAGGCACCACTGCTGGCCCATCTCTTGTTAATTTCTCTCAGCTGGACTCTGCCACATACTCTCCATTTGGGGACCTCTGTATGAAGAAAGGAGGGATAAAAATAGGGAAGAAAATAACCCCAGAAACCATGCAAACATTCACCAACACAGTAGTATAGACCCTTAGCATAGGCTAGTCTGGGTTGTTTGCGTGGTTCATCGGTGAAGTTTGGAAAGCTGTCCTAGAAATAGAAAAATTTCCTCGATCCCTCTTCTTTTTCTTTTGCTTTCTTTTGAGGTGTATCAATGTCCGTGTTTGAATGAATGAAATTAACTTCTCCACTTTGCTGTGTTGCTACTCCAAACATTTTATGTAAATCCAGCTTTGCAAGTTCACCTTATTGGAGAAGCCAAACAGCACTATTACACAGTTACAAACCACTGAGGAATATCTGCTGTTATTATATAGTCAGGGGAAAACATAGTTTCTTTTTCCTAGTACTAAAAAGGTGTTTTCTGCAGTGTTCCACTTTCACCTGTAAAAGTCAGTGGAGACCTGGACAACAGCTACAAGCCACAGTACAAGAGTCTGACAATTTCCGCTGCTTGGATTAAGATTTTCATTAGCCTGTGCCTCTACATAGGCCCTACCATGTAGGACATACCCTGCATCTGCAGACTGTTGTTCTTACAAACACATGTCCAGCCCTAGAATTCACTGATTTGCTACTACATGGATCAGCTTAAGTAGAATTCCTCCAAGAAATACATCTCAGTAAAATAATTTAGAAGTCCATGCATTTTTTTTTTATTTCTAGCTCTAAATTATTTTTCTTCTTATGTTCCTAGACCTACCACAGAATAAAATAGCATTGAAAAAAATAATTATTTTTAAATAGAGCAAAGAATTTAGACATACCTGCAAATAAAAAAATTGAGTACAAGGGAAACTGCCACCAAGTTGCTTATCCAGACCTGATGAGTGGACCTATGGATAGCACCTATTGCAATGAATCTTTAAGTCTTGATTGGGGTCTGCGACCAGTATTGCAATTCAGATTATAATTATGCGTGCATAGTAATCTGAGAAGATAAAATCTTGCTAGAAATTTGGAGTAATAACGACCTATACATAAAGTACTATGCTATTATTTAGGGAAAATGAGAACAGTAACTTTTATGCCTTCTACAACTATATGAAGACAATTTTCCTTCCTCTGACTCCAAGTCTTCACTGAATGACAGGAACTTTTGTCAAATTTTCTTGAATTTTTCATGCTTAATTTGCTTTCACATAGGCCCTTTCTGAGGTCATTTTGGTGCCTAAAGCTTTTGTGTATTATGACTATAGTTTAGAAGTAACTCACTGGTGTAAAACATATGTAAAACTGGTGAGAGGAACTGCCTTGAAATGAGTTGAACATTCTTTTATGGGGCAAAGATACTTTCTAAAATTAAAATTAACTACTTTATTGTAAAATAATATACATATTTTACTGCTAATTTGCTGTATGATATAAATTCAAATGCTTGTGCTATAAAAGCTGAATTGTTGTACATCAGTTTCAGGTAATTTTGCTGTTGTTTAGAACTAGTTCTGAATCAGGATTTATTCTCTGTTTTCTTCTAGTTGTTAATATGGCTCAAGGGAAATAGCTCACCTCATGGCTTACACTTGCCCTGAAGGAGTTCAAGTGCCAGATAACGAAACTTACTTTGACCAGATGAGACAAGGAAGGATGAAGTATGAAGATAAGAGTGAGGGAAGATGGCTTTCAAAGGGAGACAAAGAAGAGGCCTTGTTTAAATGTTCCATATAAAGACCAATTTTTTTCCTTTTTTTTTTCTTTTCTAGATTGCTTCATCATATGAGAAATGTTAGGGTGCTAAGAATGCGGTCATCCCTGGCAGCCAGGAGGCAGAAAACAAACCCACTGAACTATCCAACTTGTCTATACATAGTCCTCAAGGAGTAGGCTGCAAAATAATTTTGTCTTCCAGAGACTGCTAACAGCTGCCTGAGGGTGTTACGCTTGAAAAATATGGCTTCACATTTAGTACTTGAATGTTGTATTGTTAAGTATTCAGGAATAGCTCAAAAATCGCTCAGCTGGCACAAAAAGAAAGCTAAACAAAACACCTCAGACATGGATTTGATGCAGTGTGATTTAAGGAAAAGTGGCTTTCTTTTGTTACTGTTGCCTTCTAAATGCAATGCATAGCCTCATTTTTTAAGGTTTTCTTTCTTCCACATAACCTCACAGGCCTCACTCCAATGATGGTTGCTAGTTTTTTACCCTTAGATAATACATGAATATAGATAATAGCCTTTCAGTGTCACAGATTCAGCACAATCTCATGTTTATATGTCAGGAAATGTTGCTTTCCTTCAGATATGTTTTTAGTTACAAATGCCTTGCACATTTCAGTGGCTTTCTCATGCTGAGCACTTTATCCAGGGTTGGATCTGATCCAGCTCTCACCAAAGGCAGTGGCAAAAGTCTTACTGGCTTCAGTAGGGACTAAATGAAACTCTGTGGGTTTTATCCTCATTTCTGTGTCTTCAGTCCTAAGTACAGCACTTAAATAGATGCTTAAATTTAAGTACATGAGTAGTCTTGTTCAAATCAATGGACCCCTCACATGTTTGTAATTAAATACATGCAAAAGTGCTTTTCTGGTTTGGGAGCACATACTCATATATGTGTATGGGCATACATATATGCTATTAAAGTATTGAGAGCTACACAGCTTATGAAAGAATAGTTCTTATCATCTGAAGTGTTAGAATGATAGAATGTCTCAAGTTGGAAGGGACCTATAAGGATCCCATAAGTCCAACTCCCCACTACTTGCAGGACTACTTAAAACTGAACCATATGACTAAGAGCATCATCCAGCCACTCCTTGAACTCTGACAGGCTTGGTGTCATGACCACTTCCCTGGGGAGCCTATTCCAGTGACCAACCACCCTCTCAGTGAAGAATCTTTTCCTAATGTCCAGTCTGAACTTCCCCTGATGCAGCTTCATTCCATTTCCTTGTGTCCTGTCGCTGGTCACCAGAGAGAGATCAGCACCTCCTCCTCCACTGCCCCCCTTGAGGAAGTTGTAGACTGTGATGAGGTCACCCCTGACCCTGGCTGAACAAGCCAAGTGACCTCAGCCGCTCCTCCTAAATCTTGCCCTCCAGACCTTTCACCATCTTGGTTACCCTCCTCTGGACACACTCCCATAGTCTGATGTCCTTCTTACACTGAGGTGCCCAAACTGCACACAGTATTCGAGGTAGGGCCGCACCAGTGCTGTGTAGAGTGGGACAACCACCTCCCTCGACCGGCTAGCTAGGCTGTGCTTGATGCACCCCAGGACACAGTTGGCCCTTTTGGCTCCCAGGGCACACTGTTGACTCGTATTCAACTCGCTATCAATGCAAACTCCCAGACCTCCTTCCACAGGGCTGCTCTCCAGAGAGTCTCTGTTTGATGCATTTTTCAGAAGTCTGAGAATTGAAGAAACTTATCCTTTTTGATGAGGTTTGCATTATATCTGACTGAGTCATTCTTTGCAAATAAATGATTTGAAAAATATAGCCCTTTATCTTACCCAAATTTGTTGTGACACAGGCCTGTTTTTTATGTTTGCCTTATTTGTAAGGATCAGATGAATAGTCTGGTTGGACTATTTTAAAACAATGGATTACTTAGACACTGTTCACTTTACTTGCTGTTCATTATTTGTTATCTGCGACTAATTACCTGAGTGTTTAAGTATTGTTTCTGTATTCTGATTGGATGCCTGAAACTTCTGAGAACAGGAGAAGAATGAGTCAGAAACAGCGATTAGTACACAGTCAAAGTGAATGCACTTGTTAACACATGAATGATTTAGTATTAATATGAAAACAGATGTTAATATGAAAAAATCTCTTGATAATTAGTGCAATTAAAAAGCTACTTGTGTAAAATCCTTAAAACTAACTAGCCCACTCTAGTTAGTATTGTATATCCATTATCAAATTACTGCAAAATAGTAGAAGTGCCACACTAATGAAATGAGAAAACTCTAATTCTTCCAGTGACACAGGTTATTGAGTGTTTTATGGTGTAGGTATAGCACGGAAGCAAAAGCACAGGTGCTTAAGCTGTAGTTGGTGTTATTGACAGAGGATTTCACTGAACACTTTCAGAATGTATCGTTATAGTTACAACTGCATAGGTCATTAAGTAAAAAGTAGTTGTGGTGAGGAAATCCTAGATGATACACAGCCCTCTATCTCATACCCGGGTGACAAGGCATAGGAAAAAAAAAGCTATAGCAATAATAACAATTAACTGCCCTTAAAATACAAATGTTGAAAGATTTTGAGTAATGCCTAGGATGAGGAAGTTGTACACAGCAGCAGGAGTGCAGTTGGCATCTGGGCATGAGGGCAGTTGAACTGTGAGCACTTCATGTTCTTTATTTGGATAATCACAGGACAGGAAGGAGCCAGAGGAGGGAAAATAAATCCTTCAGGTGGAAAAGAAAGGCATAGGAAAAAAAGCCCTGAGATGACTGAGCTGTGACTGAGAGGACAGAGGTCTGGACCCAGTTTTCCCCGGAAGTCTGTTGCAGACCTTCATCTGAAGGGGTTTGATGGCATCTCATTAGTTCCTGGGGAGAACAACCCACCCTGTGCTGCCAGTTTGGAGACCAAACTTGCATTCGCACTTACCTCTGCAAAGAGTGGTCTGTCGTGGTCTGGCTTCAGCTGAGGGACATGTCATTGGGGCAAGGCTTATCCTGGCATCTGTTCACCTTCTACCTGCCCCAGGGAGGAGAAGGAAAAGCTTTAGTGTCAGACCTTACCGCTATTTTTACCTTCAAGGTCAAATACATTTCACTCCCTCCCATCATCTGAAATCCTCAGAATTTCAGAATCACTCTTTATGGCCAAGAGAGTGTTAGGTAAGAGGCGTGCTGCCGAGCCTGGCAGGTCCGGGTGGTGGGGCAGCGGGGTGGCTGTGGGAGGCAGCTGGCAGCTGCTGATTGCAGCCAGTTCTGGCACCACCACAAGGACCCCCGTGCCCCCTGAAGTCACAGCCCTCGTGCCACAGCTCACATGTATTTAATGGAGATCCACAGTCGTGAGGGGAGGAAACATGGGGAGGGATACCCTCTTGGAAACATGTGGTTGGAGGCATGCTGCTGAGGGGACTGCTGAAAAGGCGACTGGAGACTCCTGGAAGGAGGCCCTCCATGTCACAGGGATGCCTCATGAAAGCAGGGACATCCGTGAAGAACTGTGGCCGTAAGGGGACCCACACCAGGGCAGGGACACTCCTGAGGGGACTGCAGCCTGCCTGTGGCCCATTGTGGAGCAGGGGAAAACCAGTAAAAAAGGAAGGTGAAGCTACAAGAGACCAGCATGCACAGAGGTGCACACAGGAACTACTACGCGCTCAACCCCAAGCTGTAGGGCTCCCCCTTGCCTGGCTGGGGTGGGGATGTGGGGAGGTACGTGACTTCACACTTTTCCTCCCCCTTCACCACAGTCCACTTAGGTGTTGGTTTACTTGTTCACATTTTCTTTTTCTCAATGCCTGAATCAGTTATTAGAAATTTGTGGTAATGAGCCTTAAAATAAATTAAGTAAAAATTCTCCAAGCTGAGAATATTTTGCCCAGGACAGGAGAGGAAAATAAACAATGACAAAATCCTGAGGTCTGCCCTCTCACTGGCCACCCCACAGCGCGCAGTGACAGCAGGGAAGTAGGAGTACAGGCTCTTCAGCAGGGGCTTAGCGCCCATTCAAGAGATTGAAAAGCTGTATCTTCAACTGTAGACTGAAGCTCTGATTCAGCTGAGTATGTTGTAACACCCTCTCCTCCTAATAAAAAAGGGGGGGGGTTGTAACCAACAATCTGGTCCAGCTTTCCAGTTATGGTTTCTAAATTTACACATGGCTTGATAGCAATGAATACGGCAACAGAAACATATAATTTTTATATCACATTCACTATTTCCACAAATATGAGTTTACTCCAATATTTCTGTTGCACTACAAGGATGAATCCCTCATGCTTACACGTGTGAAATCATATTATGTCATGAGCCGTAACAAAGTACAGAACCTGATTCAATGGGGAGGACTCAGTCCTAATCTGCATGCCAGGCAGAAGATGTGAAATAAAGCAGGTTTCTGTGAGGTCTGCAGCTGAAGTTAAAAAGTGAAATAAAACTCAGTCCTCCCAATGAAAGTATTCTAAGAGAAACACATTCTCCTTCCTCTGTCAGAATTCTAGGATATAGAGAATCATTAAAAAGTTATACAAAACCATAGTGTGATCAAGCATGAGGAAGAAAATAGATGTTTAAGCCATAGATTGATATATTCAATAACAGCTTTCCTTCATTGTCAGACTTCCTTTGAAGACATTGACGTATACCTCCGTATAACCTCAAAATGTTACACGGCTGTTAATACTAGGTTGTCTTGGGCATACAGAACCCAGATCATATAGTCCCCCTGTCTCATCTGCTACCTGTGGCAGGCTGTACCAGGCAATTCCTGAAGATTCAGGTATTTGTGAAAGCTTGCATAAAACAGAGATGGGAAGATAGGAAGTATTTGGTGTCTTAACAGTCACAGAGTTAATCTTTCATTCAACAAGAAAGCAGAGTGCCGTGGCAACCATGTTGCTAAATTTTCTTTTGCTATTTTGGAACTGACACAGTCAGAGAATATCCAGGTTTTGGCTGGTTAAACAATTATGCCAAGAAACACTTGTTCATTCAGAGAAAACTACAGAATCTTGCAGTCTTACATCTTAAGTAATCCTTCTTGTAATTATTATATGTTTAATAAAATACACCATCTAACTGTTTAACATTGAAAAGGGGTGTCATGAAAAATACAATGCATTCAACATAGATTTTTCTCATACTGATAAAAGCAAGAAGCAGCTGCACTGGAAAGTGAGTTACACTACTGTGAAAACAGCTCATAGCAATGGTCAGAACCAGGCCCATGTTCCCTGTCAAATGCACAGACACTGAGATTAACTCTCGTCATTACTGAGAGCAGAATTTGAACTTGACAATTTACTGCTGAAGTACTGTCTGTTATCTAAAAGGACATTTGTTTTGTCTAAATGTAGCTTATGTAAATTTAAGAACAAAATCAGAGGTTCAGCATATGCAAATATTCCTTTAACTGGTGGAAAATTAAATACTTTTGGCCAGTTTTAAAAAAAATAATATGCTCAGAAGAGAACACTTAATGACTGGGGAAAAAACTGGTTCCTCTATATCCCAACATTTAGCTTAAAATAGTCTTAAAACCCCCACCTTTTAATATGGGCTGACTTCATTTTGAAGCCAGATTGTCACTATGCTAGAGAAATTGTTGGTGACTTAGTTGATTTACTGTTTTGGCATTTTAGTTGTTTAGGAGCCTTTGTATAGGAATTTGAAGTAAGTATCCCACTGAAGAGGCCTGTATTTCAAATGAAAGCTTATCTGACTAATGAGCTTGATAGGAAGCTGTTTTTCCCCTTGAAACCAAAATAAAACATCATTTTGGAGCCATTAAAGTGTACAATAAAAGTTTGCTATTTAATTCTTTTCTGGGCGACAAATTAAAATGCATTTTAATACTTGGTGTTTTTTTCATAATTAATGTTTCCTGTGTTTTCTAGGACTATTCTTTTCAGACTTCTAGCAGAGAAGACTCATTTCTTCATCTGAAAAGCTCTCCCACGTTTGGCTGATGAACAATCAAGGTATTTGAAAGTGTCTCGGACTTTGTTTTGGAGCTCTGACATGTCCTGAAAAGGCTCTGCCATGCATTACACAGCAGGATTTCAACTACAAGTGCATGATAAACAATTAAGCTTCATTTACATTTTACCATTAAGTTTCACTTATAGTTTGCTGTGATTTTAGCATACATCAGATACTTTATTTCACATCTTTACTAAATCCACAAGCCATGAATTTAAGCATCCCACATTTTTGACATGTTATTCCACATGTTAAGTGGCAGTAGTCTATATCTAGTTGAACAAAACCTAGGAATTATACAAGAGTGAGCTCAAATTGAAATGAAATTACTCTGAAATCTAAAAGCCAAGCTAAATCATTTACAGCAGCTTCGAAAAAGGCTGAGAGATGAAATGCAAATTCTCTCTGGCATTAAATAAAATATGTTTAAACCATGTCATATATTATAAAGGTCTCCATTGGTAGATTTTTCAAAAACTGTCACTTTATTAGAGAATAGATGGTATCTATCAATAGGAGATCAATATGTAGTGCTGGATTCTAATTTTAAATTGTTGGATAAATGCAGATGGTAATTAAATACGGAATTTCATTATTATATCCTTTGCCAGAAATGGTGTAATTTTAACCATGCAGCATAAAGTAATATTTCTTTACCTTTAATTACATTCTAAGATTCTAATAGTTAGATAACAGACTGTCTATGGAAGAATTACTATCAAATGTTTTCCTTTTAAACTCTGGAAAACAATGCTCTCTTGAATATACATCAAGCTTTTATTGCTCCCAAATAAGATTTTCCTATGTTCAGCTTATTTTCTTTTTGTAGTCATCTTACAAAACTGTGCTACAGCTGCTGCAGTGTTTTTATTGTTCATTTCTTTATATAAAATTTTTCATCTGCTCAGAGTATTTCCATTTTACCAAGTCTCTGATTCTTTTCTTTCTCAACATGGAAATAATGCTCATCTATAAATGGCACTTTTGCTGAGCACAGTAATGTGAGAATTCATGTGGTGAAAATCACTTGTTAGGTACAGTGTCACATGCAGACTTGTGATGTTGTGACTAAGTCCTTCTTGACAATGCCAGCTTTGTGTCATGAGTTCCTATTGTAAATAATTTAACAGGACCTAATGGGAAGAATGGAGAGCCAATAGTGGGAGCTACTACCTCCTATTCTGATCTGTGCCACTGCAAAATCTCAAGTTAATCATAAATTTTTTTCTGGTCTAGTCTGCTCTTCTTCAAAAAGGGAATATAGCCTTACCTCAGAAAGACCTTCAGCTTTCCTGGTGCTCAGGAATTGGCAGTATCAGAGTGTCATCAGCATGGCGCTACACCGGAGCAAACAACCCACGCCAAGAGACAGGACTTAGCAGCAGGCACAGTGCAGAGGTAATTTAGGATTATTGCACCCTTGTCTCAGCTAAGATCTCTGAATAGGCTGTTTTGCCTATCATAGGTATGTCTGCTCTCACTGATGAGAGCTTGGGCATTTTTGTACCACATTCTGTTAAATGCCGTCTATTGCACCTTTGGTCCAGGTCTCCTAAGCTGAAGCTTGATGGCAGATAACTTAGTAGAGGCAACAAACTATATTTGCAAAACTACGTTTGCAGTTCTACACCTGCGCTACCTTAGACACCACATTTGGAGTGTAATTATGAGCATTTGATTTGATGATTCCCAAACCAGTCATAGAAACTGACTTCAGATACCCTGCCTGCAAAACCTTGGAGTGTCTTCAAACCTAATACTGAGACAGTTGTTTTTTTAAGGATTTCTTGTAGAAATATCTCAGAACTGTAGCAATTTTACCAAGATAAGTTCTTTCTTCATTAAGACAATTCTAATATATCCATCATGAAATGACTGGATGGCCTTTTGGCATGCCTTTGCATGCGACATTACATTGCTTACACCAAGTTCTACTTAAAGGGTTTATTGCAGCAGCCAGTATTTTGTTGTCCAGTAATCAAAATACTGCATGATTTTTTACTAAAAAACCAGTTACTATTATAATCTTACCCCACGGCTTCATTATTCCGTAATTTGAGTCAGATTTGTGGCCAGTTTGATTACTCTTACAAAGTTGTATTTGTTGAGTAACCCCTCTTTCACTGCTTATTTACCTTTAACTAGTGTAAACAAAAACCTTTGAAATTAGAAACAAAAGTGCCAATTAAAAAGTTAATCGTTAAACCAGTTTGATCTTACCAGTCATTTGACTGACCCAGGGGTACAACGTAGCCAAGAAGTCCCTTTGGCTGGTTTGAAATGACATGTCACATCAGGCAGAATTTCCTTTGCTATTGGTGACAGAAAATAAGGATAAGTGTTGTGCATTCAGTGCTTCAATTCCAAACAAACAGTTACAATGTTCCCACAACACAGAGAGCTGGCTATACCTGTGTAACACAGCTGTATCTTCAAGCCCTGACTATATATATATATATATATATTTTCACCTTTTCAATAAAGTGGTTGACCCACAATACACCCCACAGCCAAACAGAAGCCTTATCTCAGCCATCTTTTACATTTTTCACTTGAACTGCTGTCTTGATTCTGACCTCACTTGTCGGTGTAAATCAGGAATAATTTCACTGAAGTCAGAAGAGACACACCACTTCAGCAAGGTCAGAATCAGACCTTGCTTGGGAGTCATTCCAAGTCTAGTACCAAAAGCTAATAGGTATATCACATTCAGAACTTGGCACAATGCTGTAAACACAGGGTCGAAAGATAGATATTTTATGTCATTATCAGACATGTACACTGCTCTTTCCAAAGGAAAATGTTGATCTAATTGACTTCAAAATACCTTTCAGCAACAGCTGCCAAGTTCCCTTTAATGGAGAATGTGGAAGAATTTTATTTTCTGTCATTCTCCTAATAAAAGCAGATACAAGGATGATCAGGGCTAGCATAGCCAGCTTTTTAAACCTCTTTTTCTTCTACATTAGTGCACCTGCTTTGACACCTACAATACATCCTAGCAAAAATTAAGAGGCATCTTAGTCCAAATAAGTGATTAAGAAAATCCATGTTTTATATGTTAATTCACTACACATTTTCCTATTTGCCCTGAAACCTTCTTAGATGTCTAATGCAAATAAGTGACCATGTAGAAAAGCATCCCAATCTGCAAAAGTAGACACTTGGCTTCTGCTATTCTGTATCATGGTCTGGAGATGAAGTGGAGTGATGCCTAACCTCTGCTGGAAAAGCATAGCATACTCAGAGCCCCAGCAGCACTTGCTACAGCACAACCACCATATGGTAAATGGGTACCAAGTTTGTTAAAGAATCATTAAGGGATAGAGGGTGCATGATCCCATCCCCATTTCAGCCATTTCCTCTACTCAGGAGACTTTGCTGTCCACGTGGGGCAGAATAGCATGGCTAGAGGCACTCGCTGCCCCATCTGTGGATATTGGGCCACTGACAGGCCCAAACCTCCAAAATCTCTGAGACCAGGAAGAGAAAGACAAGGGCTAACTGGTGAAGATAGACTCTCATATCAAAGGAATTCTACCTTTACCACTCAGACAGAAAGCTATTGTAGCACTGGTCCAGGACTTGGGCTACCTGTTCACAAAGCCCTGAGCTGCAGCAGTTTTACTAGGTGACCTGAAGCAAGATACTTAGGTTTTCGAGCAACCGCTCCCCAGCTGTACAATATGGAAAATGGCACTTCCATCTTGCTCGCGCTAGTGATAAGAATAACTATAACAGGGACCATGAAACAGTCATATTCTGTGGTGACAAAGATTGTAATAATATAATGGGAATACATCCTCACGATGTAAACAACATGCTAGACTACCCTATGCAAAGCATGGAGAACACTTCTTGCGTAGCTTCATCTGTTGTTTTTCATTTTACAACAATGGATGCAATTTTTACTACAATGCTTTAGCTTACACATCTGCAAGTATTTTGTCACAAACCTGGACTTTTAGTATGAAAACTGCACTAGCAATCTCGGTAATCAGCAACAAGGCAAATACAGTTTGGAACTTTGTACACAAATAAAAATTTGCAGATAAATTTGCATCAGCTTCTATATACCTATGAACTGATATCACTATATTGAGGTTATCCCCTTGTTAGTCTTGATAACATGCTGCTGAAAGAAACACAGCAGCTGTAGGGAGGTTCATTCTTTTCCATCAAAAATGTATACCTAATTAAATAGAACTGCTTGTGCTTTCATTTTACCTTAAGCCTCCATTTGTCAGGCGGGAACAAAAAATGGCATCTTGTACCATGACAGTCCTTTGTGCAACAAACTGAGAAAAAAAGCTTTCTATTTTGACTTAATCAACAGTTCTGGTGTTCATAGGCACTATTTCCCAGGAAATCCAGTTAAAAATATGTAGTTCTGGTGCATAAAATGAGAGCATTTACTATTAATTGTTGCAGATATATTAGTCAATCTGAGTTCTATTCTAAAAGTGTTTACAGGCAGTATAACGTCTTTTAGTTCAAAATATGCTCTTGCATTCCGGTGAGATCTCAAGTCCTTATAGATAAAGTTTATTTCCTGCCGTGGCTCCAATTTACTTTTTCATAGTGTTAGCAGATTTCCAACTGTGATTTTCTATATCTGTTGCAAATGTTCAACAATATACAGGAGAAATTTTAGGTCGTGTTTTTTTAAACTTTAAACATGTAAGGATTAAAGAATGAATGTGCAATCAGCATACAGAGAAACCAGCATTTGCTAGAATGAAATAGATGGTTCAGCTTCTTAAACCCCAGAGGAATTCATAACATCTACATTCACTGCTACTTCTTTTTTGTGTATTTCCTACTAAATAGGTTCCCTAGAGAGATGGTTTGGTAAACTAGAAAGTACAGTGGTAAAACATTATTTTCCTTTCTGGCATGACATGGTTAATGTCCAAGAACTTGATTCCAATAATAAATTTAACACATTTTATTATGGCTACATTTTTCCCCTTACTGTTCCTAAAGGCATAAACTCTTACCTTTGGTTTAAAGCAGGAGCCACATCTAACCTGTGCTACAGAGAATGGAGGCATTAGAAAGGAATCCCTTCTGGATGATGTCTTCATGGTGTGGTATGCACAGAGGCTGAGCTGGACTTGTGGGTTCCTGAGCAGAAGTCAAGGAATGGGTGTTTCCAAGTTTCCAAACTCCTCTACATCTACATTTCATTACACTGAAAATCTCCCTTGGCCAAACTAGCACCTAGCTGACAGTGATTGAGAGAGGAATGTTCACAGAGGTGCAGACATTTGTTCTTGGCCTGCTAAATCCACTAGGCCCATTAGGGACCTGCCCCAAGACAGATAAAAAAGGTTCATTTCGTGCTTCCAGTTGCAGTTTAGAGACTTGTCCATGACTATATCGGTATATAGACCGTATTTGGCAACGGGGCAATTTTAAATCCCACTTTGCTGTATTCCTCCATAAGCAGTATCTTCTAGAATCTGAAAGTTATTTGGCCAGGACTTACATCCTTATCCTAGCAGCTCTCACTAAATCAAACGGTTGCAGCTTTGCAAACTCACAGCCCACTTTCCTTCCTATCCCCATATCCTCTGACATGCAGGAGCCATTGACATTGAGTACACTGGGAGGCAAAGTGCTGAATTGTATCCAATATATGTAAGTAGTAAAATAAAACAACACAAACAATTATTTGGGTTTGATATTTTAGGTGCATAAAGACTTTTATGCATGTCCTGTAGTTATATAGCAGCCTAGCTGTTGTAGTCTATTTTAATTATGCATAAACATAAATCTTTGGTTAGAAGAACTATGGAGACAACCTGTGTGTAGGTTTTGATGCAAACAGACACTCTACTATTATAACGTGGTGAAAGTGCTAAACATTTTTTTCCAAATCTTGAATTACAAAATGTGTTAGAACAATGCAAATTCATGCATATGTATGATTGTGCGTAGCTTTGCTTCTCAGCCTCTTTCCTTCCATTTTAAGATCCACAAATATTTTACAATCAAATAAAAACCATGTTCATTGTTTATTTAACAATGAGATTTATTCAGATTATGTAAGGTCTTAGTTAGAAATAGACATGAATTATGCTCCTACATTCATGTTTGTTACCTCTGCACTTTATGTATGTTACTCAAAGTGATACGGTCTCTGAAAACTTTACAATACCAAAGGAATACCTATAAAACTATTGTTGGAACAAAAATTTTCTGTGGTATCAGATACCATAAATGGTTGATCCACTTAAAAGATACTATCCTGTTAGTTTATCAGATATTTTAATATCCATATAGAAAGAAAATTAAATGAAGAATCACTTTCCTTATAAATGAAATCTATAGACTTTAGAAAATACAGATATAGAAAACAAACAAATACAGCTGGTTAACTTCTGTCACTAGTATAGATATTAAGAGAGAGCAGCAGTTACAGCAGAATGTGACCCACTGACTTCTAACTATTTTATGAAGACAAGATATTCTTGCAATAATTAATATTAGCATGTAATGCTGCATGATTGCATAGACCATTTGATTTGAAAGGACAGGGAAGTAGTAGGTAAATCTAAGTAAGTTTAGAGTTGGTGACACTCTTTCTAATGAACTGTCTGGAGTTCAGTTAGTAAACATTAGGTTTTTCTGCTATGTTCTTGTGCTTGTGGCTATCAAAATTATAAAGCATGTTCAAGAACAATAGGAAAGAATAAGGAGAGTAGGATCACCAAATAATTACAAAGCAGGCCCTCCTATCTAGGACACGCACACATGCACTGCAGTGCTATCTCATCAGGGAACCAAATGCATCCAGGAGCCTTTTGGAAAAAAGATGTAGGAACATGTTTGCTCCTATTTGAGGAATGATACAAGGGGTTATTTTTGAATGATTAATTAAAGGGAATCAATCTTCATTGCATTGCCACTGACATGAAAAGCACTATAGCTGTGCAATAATCGCATGCAATTATTCAACTACCCCTTTGGCAAGGACAACGTAATTAGTCCTGGTAGTGTCGAGAGATTTTCTTTATACCCAACAAATAGGCAGTTTTAATCAAGTGTTGCTGAAAATTTATCATAACACAGCGAAAACAATAGGTGAAGGTACAAGGCCCCAAGCTGTGTGACTCCTATCTACAACAGTACAAATTTACAATACTAACAACATGATGAATACTACCAGTCCCTGAATAAACTGTTTATAATTGTGTATCAGTATCAGGCACAATAGTGCTTGCTTGTTTAAAATTATGGACACAACCCTTTTCATGCCTCATTACTAAGGCTGCTTCAAGCCTTCATACCTGTTATCATGGTCACCTGTTATCACAGCTATCATGGGTGAACCTGAATACGCCTCTCAGGGAGCTGCTGAGCTGTCAGGAAAGGTCACATCAGTCCAGGCCTCAGACCTGTTGAAAACAAATACAGCTAAAAGGGGGACCACTCAGCCTTGTTCAGTGCCTAAGCTCTGAACCACCACAAGTTGCAGGAGCCATTCACAAGCAACAGAGAGCTAGAAGCTCTTGGAGCATGTGGCAAAATGAAACCAGTCTGTTATGAACTCAGTAAGCTGTAACTTATGTTCTGTATCCAGACTCTTGGCAGACATTTAAAAGGAGCTGATGTCTTAAGCACTCTTGAGCCCCTACACCATGCCACATTTTGTCAGATTGGCTTGTTCCCGCTGTTTGTATGCTTGTACTCACATCCAGCTACTAGGTCAGTCATGCTCCTGCTAGCTGCAACAGATTTATGCCAGTACTGAATTTCGTAGCATCTCTTTCATTAGCGTAGCTGGAGGAAGTGCCTTTCAAATCGCCATTTTACAGATGGTGTGTTCAATGTGTACAGAGTATTGACATGAGAGAAATCAGACTTACAGAGGTAGCCATTGGAAAAGACAACACATACTAAAAATGATTGTACCTCTGAGATAGTACCTGTTCCAAGTACGGGGAGATTCAGCTGTATCTCACATACTGTTGTATGCTGTAAATGTGCATGCTGTTTTCTTTGCTAAATCTTTAATAGATATTGCATATTTATTTTTATATTACATTCAGTATAAATATTTCCCTGACAGGAGTTAGTCTGCCAGTAAGGCAGGCAATATGGGCAATCCTCCCAGTAAATCTGTGGAATAAATGATTGTTTTTGTTGTTACCTATAACTCTTACAGTGGCTGTTTGAATACTAATTCTTTAATGGGACAAGTGAAAGAAATGTATACTGTACAAATCGTTTACAATCAAGAAAAACAATCTTATTCAGCAAGCCAAAATTTAGAACGGTAATATTTAGGCAACAGTTTTCTGTCCATCTTGGAAATTAACATTTCTTTTAAGCTGGAAAACTTAACAAGGAGCTATGGTCCCTTCCCCACAGAGCAGATTTGGAGAACTGTTAGTTCAGGTTACATAAATGTGTATTACTCAGGCCTAGAATAAGGGGAGGAAAAGCACACTTTTCCTCACATCTGTAGTTTCTTTTTTTACCTCTTAGCAGACTAAAAAGAGGAGAAAAAAGGTTTTTTCAGTCCTCTCTTCTTTTTCCTTTTCTCTTTTTATAACAGCTCTAAACACAGCTATAACAAATGCTGCTGGCCTGTATCGCAACACAAAGTAATCAGTAGGATAATGGCAGGAGCATTGCTCTTTCTGCCTTCGAGCATTATGTTCAGCTTTTTAACTTACCTATTTCTGCTATATAGTGACTTCATGCCTTCTACTTTTGCTTGTCTTTTTCTAAAGGAAGAAGTAGTATGTTGTCTTTTTAATATCCACTGTCTCTGAGATTACTTTTGAGCTTAGAATGCAAAACTTTTCCTTAGGCTACATTGCCATTTTCAGTGCTTTATAACCCCATGAGTGGAACTGCATTGCACACTGGCAGAGGCATACATTACTGGTGGCAAAGTGTTGGTTTGTTGCATTGTATTGCATTTAGTTGAAGGAACATCTCCCTCCACCCTTCCACACACACCTCTCCCTCCCCCCAAAAAAGGAAGGGAGGGAAAGGAAGGGAAGGAGAGAGAGAGAGTAGAGAAGAGAAAAATTGTGGTACACATACACAAGAGATTTTGTGTATAGTCTGAATAACTTCTACCCCTGCAGAGGTCTCTTATCTTAATGACTTTGCTAAAGAAATTGTCTTGTCAAACATGTTTAAAAGCTTTTGCTTCATATGAGTGAGTTACAAATGGAAGCAATTTGGTAACAGCATAGTGCAAGATAAAGAAGTTCCTTGGTATGGCAGAAGCAAGCAAATGTTGAACAAATATAAAGTTATCAACTATCAGAGAATTGTGATTCTTCAGCATTACATTTCCTTGAGTACAGTACATTCTAGTGAGTGCTGCAACAGCTATATCACTAACAAAGCCTGATGAGGGTATGTGCTCTTCTATTCTGCATTCCTATGTTATATAAATACCACAACAGCAGTAGTCCAAAAAAATGCAATTGTTCTGCCCAAATGGATAGAAAATGTACAGATTAAATCCATCGTGTAATGCATTGCCTGATATGTGTATATATACATATTTTAGCATGCTGCTTCCATCAAGATTTGTCCTTCTTTCACTGTCTCCTGAGTGAGTATTTCAGGAGGATGGGTGGTCACAAGAAGCAGGAAGCAGAGATGAAAATTAAAGAATCCATTATGTTGGAAGAAAGAGAAATCAGAGGAAGCAGAGTAGTGGGAAGGAACATGTGATGACATGTGGAAGGAGGTAGGCAGGGAGGGAGGAAGGAAGGAAGAAACTGCTCTGAAGGAATTAGGAATGAGGAGCTGACTGGAATTTTCAGCTGTATTCTGTCCTGGTAAAATGAGTGCAGAATGAACTTGTGAAGAACTGAACTGAAAACAGTGCCAGCAAACTGTAATAAAAAGGATGAGAAACATCAGAATGCAAAGGAGAAGGAGAAGTTATCAGTGGAAAGGTAGAAAAGAAAGAGAAATGGAAAAAGCGGATGGAAAAGCCAAAAGGGTCAAAATCTCAAAGTAAATATGTATACTATTTGCACTCGTTTGTGTTTTTTCTTGGTTTTTTAATACATGAGTTGAAGGTCTGGGAGGGGGCTGGAAGGGGTGGGGGGGTATAGAACCCCACAGGATTTGGTTGATAGAGTGATGGTAAGAAAGAAGGAAAAGTGCTTGCTCATTGACGGAAAGAGAAAAATGGATAAAGCTCAAACTATACAAATGGTAGAACTGACATAACACAGAGACTTGTGAAATCAAAGTTGGACCTGGAATGGATTATCTTTTGGTCACTTTTCTGCTACATTTTTCTTTTAAAAATGATGATGATGGTGATGATGATGAGGATGATGATGCATGAGAGCCTACGTAGAAATTTTTGATTGAGCACATCTGATATAAGCACAAAAGAAAGAACATTTAGCCATGAACTTAATTTTTATCAGACCAGCAAGTGTACAGATGCTGAAAGTGCCTACCTGGCCATCCTATATTTAGGGTGGCAAATTACTCATTGGAAATGTGACAAGGGAAAATTGAAAGTAAAGTCTGCTAGACAGCTAATAAATCAGGCTTACATCTTCCTCTCTCCCTTGGCCTGTAAGGAGCCCAGGTATTTTAAAACTAGATTCCAGGAAAATACCCAACAGGAAGACATGAAAAGAGTATAGGAAAAGATTCTCTTACCATTTTTTTCACCCGCATTTTTTTAATGTTTCTCTCTTTCTGTTAAATGCTCCCAATCCTCTAATTGGGAAATGCAAACCCTAGTAATTTCTGCTGGAACTTGCTCCCATTTTGAAGGATTTTAAAAGCCATATCACAGAAATGAGGTGACTAAACATAGAAAGCAAGTGAGACTCTCAAAGGCATACTTGAACAATTTATAACACCCCCTCCAATTTTACAGGTATTAAAGGCATGGATTGTCAATAAATTATAAGAAGTAGACAAATGAATAAAAACTAAGCTTTGCACTCAAGTGTAACCATGAAGTGAGAAACAAGATGGGATAAAAGTATAGGTCCTGTTTCTAAATGTGACATGAGCACTTAGAAACCAGTCATGAGGTCCTGAATTAGATTCGTAAATGCTTGGGTCACTTTTAGAAATTGCTCTCTGGCTTCTGAGTCACTGAACTCTTCTGAAAAAAATCCCCTCAACAGATCTGATAAATTGCTCATGATGAGTAGTTCAGTCAGCTCCAGATATAACTGAAGGAGCAGGTGCAACAAGAGAGATTAAAGAGCATGGGTGCATTCCTGAATTGAGGTCAGGAGAAACAGAGGATATGATCATATAGGAATGCAGGCTGGTATTACAACTGTTTATATGCTCTCTCTATCTCACCTCCCATATCAATGTGCAGTTTGAAATTCTTGCTGTTAATATGGGGGTTCTGCCATTAAAATGTTGAACTTCATGTCACTAAAAACCCAGGGGGCATCTTCGCATTCTCCTTTCTCACATCGCACAAAAGACCATCCTGCATCGACTGAAAAGGTTCAGTTAATCACAAATGAAATTGTATTTTACCCACAGTTATATCATAGAATTGGTTTTATTTCTGGAACTCAACTTCACTGTATTGTGCTTTGTCCTATTTTGTTATTCAGGAGTCACTCACTGGGCCCCAAGCAATGCCGTGTGAAGAGACAAACACCAAAGCTTGATGCTGTGCAATTTAGCTAAGTGCATATGGTGAAATCCACTGGGGTCCTCTGAAAATTTTGTAGTCAGGCTTGCATTAAAAGGAAGACACTGAGTTGCAGCCCATTCCTGCTCACTTTCAAGACAATTAAAAGGTTTTGCAACGACATCAGCTGGAGCAGGTTTAGATCCCTTTTAAAGATTAATCCCAGATGTTTTATAGCGGGGGATTTATCCATCATCTCAGTGCCAATTCTGTAAAAAAACATTCAGAAAGTCAGAATTTGTAAATGTCATTTTATCATTCACTGTGGGGTTTATTATTATGTGTCAATGTTGCAAACAAATGCCTCTAGGAAAAGTAAAATCTCATCTTCTCTCAAGATACTAACATTTACAAATATTTGGTTCAGTCCTTTAGAGATGATAATATTCTTCAGCTGTTATCTTTTGACAAGTTACAGATATGGGAAAAACATTCATGGCCTGATCTCTTCCTGCTTACATTGCTATGGATATGGAGTAACTCCAAGAAGTCAAAGCATTTACATCGGAATAAAACTCATTAACAAGAGCAGAACGGAGCCCAGAGTTATACTGTGAGGCTCACACATAAGTGCAATCTGCAACTAAGAATAAATGTGTTTAATGTAACCTTCACAAGTAATCAGCACAGATTCCTTTCATTTTGTTCTCTGCTTATTCGTATTACAAAATGCCTTTGTTTAAATATTTCACTGGCCTAGTTTAACAAAACAGCACATCAATAATGCAAACCCCAACAAGTGAGCTGATACATTATATTTGTAAATAGTGAAATGTTAAAACAAATTGCACTGGATGGACAAATTCAAGTGCTTTCTTTCCTCAGCAGGAAAAGTAGTCTCATGCTATATATTTGTATTATTTATATATTTATATTTAACTCTTTTAATTTACCTCCCTCTTTCTTCTCTCTTTTTCTTTTGTACAGCCTACAAAATACTGCATTTGCTGTTCTTATTTTCCCGTAGAGTTTAAAGAAAAGTTGAGCTGGATAACAAAGCAATTACCTAGGCAGATAATTCTTGGATTATCTTCACTGTTTTTATTCTGAAAAAAAATGAATCAAGGTTTGGCATGAAGGACATTTCATCATCTCTTTTATTATCTGTTTATTTGTACTAATACAAAGGACCACCAACATAAATGGCTATTCGTTACACTTGTTATTATATAGGCAAATTAAGGAAGAGCATCTCACCAGAAGAGCTTCCCACATAAAGAGAGAAGACAGATGGAACACCTTGAAAGTAATAAATAGGTTTGGCTTCACAATTTCTTATTGCTCTTAGATATGGGGAGCAGTGCTCCAGAGATGAGACATTTTTCTCAAGTTTATTCAGAAAGTGTGTGGCATAGTCAGGAGCTGCAGCTGCAGCTCACTCCATGAGCACCAAACATAGGACTAGTCAGAGTTGTGCCCGCCCTTCCCAAGCCCTCATACCCAACTTGCAAACATGGAACCTCCAAAATTTGCGGTAGGAAATGAAACCAGGGCAGGGAAAGAGTTAAAGAAACAGCTTCTTACTAGTATTCATCTTAGCTTGTCTGGTTAGGCAGTGGATAATTCTAGAGAATAAATCAAGTTGTTGTCAGAGATACAGGCCTCGGAGTTTGTAGATTCCTTTTGCTGACAATTAGCAGGTAAGCACCGTAGCTAAATTCTTACTGCTTGTTTTAAACTGTATTTTTTTCTATTTAGCTTTTAAACATTATCTTAAAACAATATTTAATCACTATGTGAAACCTTCCAAATAATTTACTTTAGGCAAGTACAAATAATTTTTCCTTCTTTCTGTAAACTTGAAACTTAAAAAGCTTATAGTTTTTAACTTCAGTTGAAAGTGAATTTGAGATCTTTTTATTTTTCTTGGCAATATCCTGGCATTCACCTTGGGTGTTTGCTTACCTGGAAGGTACTCATATTTGGGTTTCTCAGAGGATTTATTTATCTAAGTTTGTATTTGAAACTTGGCCCTAGACTTAAACAAAAAGTACAATCAGTGAACAGTATCTCTGTACTGGTATTTTATTTAATCAACCCAGATTATTTCAAAAAACCCTTAATCAGTGTCCTCTAAAGTAATCGGCACTGACTTTTAGCAGTGATTTTTTTTTCCCCCCAGTTTGAAGGCATTACATAAGGCCAAGAAGCGGTTCTTTGACACCCTTTATCACAGCCAGTCATAGATTCAAGGTCTGGACTGGTATTTAGTCTGCAGTTATTACATTATGCATCATTACTCATTAATTAAAATTAATAGAGCCATTTGCTTTAATATGCTACAAATTAGCTTTAGAAATGGGATTATATTAGGGAGATAGCTTCTCACTCTATTCCAAGCTTACTGTCTAAAGAAGGCAAGGGATTTTCAGAGTATTTATCATTGGCTTAAATCAATGTGGAATAATACTAGAAAATGTGCTTGCTATCTATAACCTAGATAACCACCACTGGCAGTTATGGTGAACTTCTTCCACGTTTGAACTTGATGATAAGAGCAACATTTTTCTATGGAGAAAAAAAAAAGGCATTCCTCAAGTTCATATTGAAAGTCATTAGTGGACCCAAATGAAGAACCTGGGATCATGACAAGCCACCTGTGACCTTCATCTCCTTCTAGCATCTAGGTTTATTAAAAAAGCACCAGTCATATATCACTGCAAATTTATTAAATTACTTTTTTAGGACTAGTACGCCTTTTTTGTTTAAAGTCAAGTTTGGCATCAGTTTTCTTTTACAACCACAACAAAATACAGCTTTTAGGGAGTTCATATAGATGGAAGATAGTCCACGTATGCTAAAAATAAATCTCTTTTAATGAAAGTCAGCTGGCTGCAATGATCTTATGCCAGAAGAAGACCTGGCCTTTTTCTTCCATTCCCTCAAGATGCAAGGAATCTAGACTTGACTGTCCAGTAAAATGTAATACAAAGGGTGACTTAAGCAATCCCCTCAAGTTCTACTTATTTTAGCACTTCTTCTTTGTTCCTATGAAGCACTAAAAATTAAAACTTGAGTGCTGATAAAGAGTCCCCATACTAAAAGTGAACCAGCTGGTTTAATAAAGGCATAAGCACAAGCAGTAGGAAGATAACTCCAAAGCCTGTATATTTTTAGAACATTGCCTGCTAAATCTGTTGCAAAAGCAAGTCCATTCTGTCTGGTCTTTGTATGGATCTCTGGCTGGAAGCTGGCATTGTTATTGAAGAGTATCAAGGGGTCTCTCACAGGCTGTGGATTCCTGAAACCAGAACAGGTGCAGTCACACCCTCTCTACAAACAAAGATAGTTTGTTTGAATAAGCACAGCAGAGAAGAATGGGCTGTATTAATAGCTAAATAGTGTCTTTATTAACAGTGGAACAGCTGGCAGTTCTGTATGACAGCACTCATTCCAATCTATTTTATCCAATTGCAAAACTATAAGCACTCCACATCAGGGAACCGAGGGGACCACACACAAGCAATCAGCCATTCAACAGCACTATAATTGCTTCACAGTTGGAAGTTTGTTCTGCTCAGCCACTGTTATTCTTTTAGTTTGAATTGTTGGTGCACTGCAACAATCTAGAATCAAGTGTTGTTAATGCAGATAAGCTTGCTCAGAGAAACTCCTTTTGTTTTACAAGCTAGCCTGCTGCAGGAACTGCTGCTGGGCCTCTGAGAATCACAGATGCATCAAGCGCTGGGTACCAGGACTGAGCCAGAGGCAGGCAGGTAGTCTCAAGATCTTGGCTATATCTCCCACAAAATGGTTACCCTGACAAGGGAAAAAATAAACTCCCAATAAACTCTTCAGATGCTGTTACACCCTGCTTGACAACCTTTCCTGAAGACTTCCTACTGAGCAAAAGAATAGGCTCTGTAAGTCCGTCTGAGATATATAAATGGCTGAAACTGTACTAGTAGCCTCAATGCAGCAGGGAAGCTGTTCGAGAAGGAATTGGTTTCAAGTACGATCAGGCCACACAGGTAGATATAAAGGTGTGTATGCACACGTCTTAATGTGTGCGTCGAAAAGATACAGCAAGGTAACAGATTTATTGGACCATAAAGAAAATTATCATTCAGCTTTATACATTTACATTCCTAAACAACTAAGAGCCAGTAGAAGCCTAGGCTGAGGTTTTCAGTATTACTGTCGATTACTGTCTGATTTCCTAGTTGTTTTCAATATGCACACATGCTAATGCTAACATTGTTCATTGTAGATTGATTCTGCGGCTTCTTTCTTCCACCTGCCCACCCCCCAGTCCCCCATACACAAACACTTTTTTCCCTCCTACCACAGCATAATGCTTATTTGGTAAGTTTTCAAAGTATCCTTCAGGGAGAAGATTAAAAAGCTCTTAGCTGTACCTAGCCTAGCAGGATACATACAGATACGAAATTATAAAATCTTTCTAATTTGCAGGGTTTTTTTTCTTTCTGTTTTCTATCATCTTTTGGGATTAAATACTCTGAGGACTAATTCTTATTATTCAAGGTTTACTATTCAGTAGATCTCTCTCAGACTTTATACACAACAGCACTTCAGTATATTGTGATTTCTTTGTTACTCCTTTACAAATGGCTCTAGGTAATAAAATAATGGGCTGTCCCAACTTATTATCTGTTGCTGCTGTTTCAGGATGACTTTCAGGTTGTTCTTTTTTGCTCCATCTCTTCTGATGGCACCTTATGAATAAATGAACAGTTCTTATAGGCAAGACAATAGATTTGTATGAACCGAAGATCACTGATAAAACTAAAGGTAGACTCAGGAGAGCTTGGGAAATTCTGATTAGTGAAGAAAACGGCATTTAAAGAAGTCACCAACCTCGTGAGTGAAAAGAAGTTTTAATTAAAATTGAGTTGTGAACTAGGATATGTATATGAATGGTCAATAAATGTAAAAAATACTCAGCCACAAATCACAAAAATAGAAGTAGAGAATCATCTAGGGTCATCTTTAAAAAAAATATTGCCAAATCTAGGCATAACATGAAGGTACAAGATATAATTGTGCCTACAAAATGAATTGGAAACAAAGCCATTAATATACAACATCATTTTATTTGCCAGTGTCAGAATTATTACTTCAATAGCCAAAAATGCAATTAACCACTGAATACTTATTTTGCCTGTGTCACTAGACTATTTTGCTGTCTGTTCCAAGAGAGTCAGATTTGCACTCTTTTCTAGCTCACAGTGCTTCAGGCAATGTCTACCTTGGCAAGAGGTGAGCAACTTAGATGTGGATCCATAGAAAAACTCAGGTGGTTCTGAGAAGGCAAAGAGCACTTTACACCCAGTTCAAGAGGACTGGATCCAGTCAGGTCCCATGTATTTAATATCCATTAGCAATGGGAGTGCATTAGACGCATATGCTGTAATCCAGTTCATGCACTACAACACTGCTTCACCATGTGAGCCATCGCCTGGTAAGTGATAACAATAGAAGATGTGCTTCGAAAGTGTGATTCTGAAATGAAATAAAATAAAATGGTAGTACAAATGGTACTTACCTTCATGATCTGGACCAACAGTGAGAATACTTGCATGGAAAATGTCCTCTGCAAAGCACATGGATTGTTTATTTAGGTTTGTTTAATCTTCAATGTTACAGAAATGAAATTGTCCCACTAAGCCCAAGAGACATTTTGAAGAGTGTTATCAGTTAAATCTGGACTGTCCCTGACAATTTTGGCTCAGTATTCCATTTCCTTCCAGTCTTTCCAAATGAGCCATTAAGGAAATGACTATTTGTTTGAGAATGCTTTACAGGTGATGCTGCAAGTGTAAAAAATAAAGCTAAACATATCGTTTGAAAGGCAGAGTTGAAGAAGATTTGGGGGTTTTGGTCCTTTTAGGTACCTGCTTCTAACACTAAGATTTTACAAAGTAATTCAAATTACCTAATTCATACCTTAAGATAGGTAATATCTCTGCGATTTTAACAGCCTCAGCAGTTACATGAAAAATTACTTTTTTGGAACTATATTGCACTGAGCTTTATCTTGCATGAATTTTTCACCACTACTGTACCACAAAGGTAGGGAAAGCCCTAGAGTTATCACAAGACAAAAAAAAAAAAATAGTATCAAAAATAAAAGGACCATTGTTTCTTAATTGATCTTGGGGGAAAAAAAAAAAAAAGACAAGACAGACTTAGTGATGATAATCCCAAGAATATCCCTCTAGCAATCTATATAGTTAGAATAGTGAAACATTATCTCCACAGAATTCTGAGAATGATGATACACAAACACTGTGCATCTGTAAGTCTGTTTAAGGAACACCTCCAGTATGCACAGAGCCACTATCTCCCTGTGCACATACTGTTCAGGCAAAATTGTTTGATAAAATATTTCAAAATCATGCTGGGTACTCTCTCTTCTTTTTTTTCATTCTTATCTCTGCTCTTGGTTTTCTAATAGTTCACAGAGTAAAAGAAAAGTGCAGGAAGTTCATGCCTGTTGAAAAGGAATCACTGCTGTTGGCAGGCAGCAGCATATTGATGTGCATGCACTCCTTATGGAGGGTGCCCCGTACAAATGTATGCTTGTGAGTGACAGACTTCTTACGGCTTCTATTTAGGTAGCAAGATAGAAGATACAGTATCTCCTCACAAGGGACTAAAAAAGTAGAAAACAAGCAATCCCTTTTCCCATTTTCTGACTGTACTGGGAAAATTTTCTTCTGTTTCAAGGACAGGAATAGGTTTAATGGCATGAGTTCAATGTTGTCTACTAATTAACTTAATTAATTTACATAAAATCTAGGCTCAGAAGAGGTTTGTGCCGTCTAAGCTGTTGGAATATATTCAGAATACTAAGGCATGATTTGCAATATATACCTCTGCTTTTGAAGAGAGAGTGGTTCAGTCACCTAAACACATTTTGTGGGGTCTTGAATTCTCATCTTCTTTCAGATTTTCATGGAAAAAGATTTATCAGCTGTTTTAGCCACCTCCAACTTTCCAAAACCTCCAGCAAACTGTTCTTTCCCTTTTCCTTGGATTGCTCAGGCTAAGAAGCAGCTTGCAGGTGTACATGTGGGATTTAGGCAGCACAACTGAATTACCAGTGCCCACTAGAGCTCCTTACGCGGCTGTCACTATTGGTATTGTATTTGGTATTACATCTAGATGTCTTGGGCTGGTTATAACCAAAACTTGTGACCTCCTATGTAAGGTTTTGCTGCAGAAGACTAATAAAAAATTCTCATTTAATTGCTAAATCAGAGGAATAGGTAGTAACACCCATCTGTGACTGAGTCCAGTATATTTTTCCAGTTTTCTTTTCTTTTTCCTGTTCACTTTACCTGGGATGAATTTTTAGGAAGAACTTTTAGCAACCAGTAGGCTCTGACAGCAGGTAAACAAGCTGGAGCTACTGTCAGGAATAGGGTGCATGCTACACCTGCTGCAAGAAAATAGATAAAAAGCTGAAAAGATAAGTGGCTTGTATTTTGTACAGTTGTAGATTTTCTTCAAGTTATACCGCATCTTTTGCAGTCTTCACATCACCCCATTTCTTGGAGTAGACTGGATTCAGATACCCATCTGACCTCAGCTCTGCAAAAAAACACTGCAAAAGGCAGATAATTTTCTGTTCTTGTTTACATGGGTGTAAACCCCAGGATAACTCTTGTTAGTGTATCGGTACAAATATTCTTATTCAGAGAATTTCTCACACCAGATAAAACAAACCAGGAATTTAGTAATGAAACATCTTGAAATTATCTGTCGTGGAACTGTTCTGAGCTTGCTTTCTTTTTTCTGAACTTACATCAGCAGACTGAGTGATTTCTCTCTTTTCAGCAGTAAAAATGAACTTGCTCTGGGATGCAGTTACAAGGCCACCCCTTCACTGCTGTTACAAGAAAAGGAAAGAGAATTATTTTGACTTCAGGGTTTCGTGGATGTTATGCAGTAACCTAAGTGAAAAAAACAAGTTTTTCATGAACTTCAACAAATACAGGCAGGCACTCTATGTGATTATTAGTCAGCATGACCTGTTGAGGAGAATGAGGAGGAGCCCAGGTCTGAACAGGACCCGTGTGCATCCTGAAGAGAAAAGACCATACAGAAAACTCCAAGCCTGTGCTTCTTCAGAAACTCAGAGCATGGGGAAGGGAAAGGTCTGATTTTTTTGAGCTTTCTGATACCTGACTAATTATCTGTCTTTTTCAAACTACCTTCTCCTGGACATAGTATAAAAAAAATCTCAAATGTCTGCAGTTCTTTCTTCTACCCTAGATAGCCTGGCTTCAAGCCTGTTATAGTACAGCAGCAGTACTGTGCTGGTCAATATTCTCTTGGCCTGAAGGAAGATCAAGTATCCACTGTGAATTTTTTTTAGATTTATCAGCTGCTTTCAGTACTGTTGATGATGCAGTATTAAATCAATGGCATTAGACCAAGACGAACTTGGCCCACTTCCTTGAGCATAATAACATCCAGACTCAGCTTCACTTCTGGAGCAGTTACATGTCCTGAAATTTGTCAGCTTCTCCTATCAACGATTTGAATAGTGGTAAACTGATTTTCTCTTCTTTGACTTTGATGCTTTGCTGGACTGTACATTCATTCTCACGAGCACTGTAAGAAAATTTCAGGGATCTTTATGGAGACCCACAACTCCAAGAGAGGAACCTCGTGTGAAACTCTGTGGCACTAATCAAAAAGTTAATTTATTGCACCAAATCTGGCTTTCACTGAAGGATGCTGTGTGTAATGTTCTGTGTAACCTCTCTGCCTCAACTCTGAGAATGTTTTCATGCAAAGATAAAGCCAAATCCATACTGCAAAAAGGTTACAGTTTAGGAAGAAGCAAACTAAAACATATTGCTCAAAACCTGCTTTTCATGGAGGAGGGCTGATAGAAACAGAAATGTAGAAGCTATGTTGCAGCTGTTTTGTAAGCTGCAAAGAACTATCCCCTTTAGAAGACTTGGGTTTGATTTTTTAAAAAAATAAAAATAAATAAATTTCATAAACGCAAATAATAATAATAAAAACCCTATAGCTGCCCCAAACAACAGCTGCTGAAAAAGGAGAGTTAGGTTTGATGTGAATTTTAATATGCTGTCTAGATATTTCCCAGATGTATGCATATAATATTAGAATTGCATTTAGTTTAATACTGCATTTGGCATCCAAATACAGAAGACAGGGACTCTTTTAAGCTGCATAAATATAGATCACATGTGCTGGAGAAACAACTATGAAAAAGGCATAATCTTTTCAAACAATGCCAGAAATAGTGGGCTAACCCTGTGTTTTTAGGCATATGACCTTTGTCTCATTAGGTGTACCTTTAACTGTCATAAACATCCATTTAAATGAATATCATTTCCTTACAATTACAGAAGGGTCATACATAATACACTAAGTTCCCCTGGCAGCATATGTGTTAGTCATGCATATTTCATGAGCAGTTTTATTCTCCCAGTCAGCTTCAAGCGATGCTCAAGCTCATGGCTTTGGTGTGTAGGAAATGAAGGTCTTCCCCATAAAAAGATTCCAAGGCAATGATTGTAACTCTGCACTTTATCAAGAAGAGCAACGGAGTGACCTCGTTGTAACATCTGATGGGTACTGGTATCAATTTTCTTTGTAATATACATTAATTCCCCTTATTTGTCAGTTGCTATGGAAAACGCATAATTTCCACAATGTGCTTGAATGTATAAATCACGAGTGATACTCAGCGCTGAAGAGCAGTTAGGAATATTGTAGTTGCATGAGAAACTGTGGAAGAAAAGAAAAAAAAGGGGTGGGGAGGATTTAAAATAATAAGTTAAATATGCTACATGCTGAACATTTATGGCCAGGCTGCAAAAATTTATTATGATCCAACATATGATCTGGGTAGGTAAAACAACATCTGTTTGCACACTATGATGGCTTTTCCTGATGCAAAAGGGGAAGAATATAAAGGGCTGCAGGGCTAACAAGAATAAAAAAAGACTGCAGTAATGAAACGCAAAACTCTTTAGAAATTCTCAATATCACCAGCAGCAATTTCCCCCTTTTTTCTCTCCAAGAAAATCAATTTTATCAAGGCAGCTATATCTAGTTGATATTTTTCACCATGGTAAAGACACTGTTTGGAGGCACATAAGTCACAGATGTCAGCTCAGACAGTGAACACATTCTGCTTTTGTGACAGGACAGTTTGGTCTCAAGTCAAAAGGAAAGGTTATTCTCTGGTAATTTTTAAAACAGTGCAGGACCATGCAAAATCAAATCCAGCAGAAGCCCCCCTTCGAAGTGTGGCTAATGCTCAGAGATTGTGATGCCATGTTTGATGCCCTGTGTTTTTTGGAGATTTTTTGTTCAAGCAATTGCAGTAAAGAAAGCTTGTTCTCCTTGATGTGCTAAATTAATATTTATATTGTTAAAATATCAGAGAGGCCACAGAAAAATATTAATATAAAAAGGTTATAATTATCTTTAAAAATGTAGCAGCAATTGAAATGTAAATCCTAGTGAGCTGAGAGAGAGACTTGTTTGCATTGTGCCTGGGGCACCCTGCCTGCCTAACGCAGCTGCCATTGATCATTTCAAATCAAAGGAAGCTGGAGATGTCTCTGGTGGCTCGACTGGGAAAAAAGCAAGCAGAGAAAGATGCTCTGTTCTGCAGGACTGTTATCAAAAAATGGGCTGGAATTTGTTTCAAATCTTGCTTCTGTTGAATATGGATCCCTTCAAAGCTTTGCCACAATAAATAAAGTTTTCAAAACACATAGAATCTAAAAGATATATTTAAAGTCCCTCTGAACTATTCATTTCCCCCTTTCTTGTCATTATTAGAAAACAACAGTATGAAACTAATGTGCATGTGGTGATTAAATCAGAAGACTATGCAAACAATTAGAAACCACCATTTTAGAGTGGAGTTTCTTGTTTTAAATTCCTGTAGATAGAAAAAATTCTTTTCAGAAGAAAGGACACACAACACAGGAAAGGAGAAATGCAAATTTATATTACTATTATTCCCAACCATAATGTCTCTATACTGTACTGGGCAATGACAAGCAATATGCCTTCAGCTGTCTACACTTCAATAATAGGAGATAAAATGCATCTTCACTAAACCCTGAATATTACTGACTATGTAGACATATCTTGAGGTCCATTAAATTCTATTTGACATACATTAAAAAGATTTAATCACAGATGCCAGTCAGCTAACCAACCCATTAATCTAGCTGTTTTTCCTATGAAAATTGTATTTAAAAAGGTCTTTTTTCCCCCTCAATTTAATTTAGTCATCCATTTAAATTTCATGTATTTATCATGTAAATGTGCCTTATTTGCAAAAGAAAAGCTCAGGACTCAGTGAAATAAATAGTTATTTCATTAAAATGGATACAAAAAACCCTGTGATTAGGGTAATTAATTTGCACACTAAAAGCTATCTTCCTAGTTCAGATCATTAATATTGATGGTCTTCGATTTTGTTCTCAGTAATGTTCCTTGAAATACACTCAGAACTGGCAAGCAAGGATGAAGAAGCAGCCGCTCAAACTAGAAATGAGGATTCAGTAAGCTCTTGGCTACTTTCCCTCTTCCACCATTCAGAATTAATAACATACAATCATGATGTCTGTGTCCCAAAGTGAACTGGATTACTTCAATTGTATGGGATTACGTGGTTTGTCACAAGTGAATCTTATTTACATATGCACTTCTTCCTGCATTTCTCTGACTTTATTTTTTTTAGCTGCAAAATAATGTTAGAAGAGATTATGTCTAGGTACCCCATGCTGCCAGACACATCATTGCCAGATAACAAGGCAGAGTTTGCCAATACACTCTTTTGTCGTTAGGTTTTCATCTGCATAATATGCAAATTGTGTTGAACAGTTTCCCAGTTTGAGTCCTTTCTACCACAAGATTCAGTCAAGACTCATATTTTGTTTTCCCACTGTACAACAGATGTATGCCACAAAAGACCTTGCAGGAAAGGTGTCACATCACTGCGGTGCACTATCAATTACAGCTGTAGGCAAAGTGCTATGAAAAGCAAGTTTTGGAAGAATTTCAGACACATTATGCTGTCTGTGTCTACACGCAGATGTACTTTGCGGTGGAGAAGTCAGACTTACGCTTCAGTATGGGTGCTCGATGTTTTAACTGTACAGACAAATTATATGGATACATGATATATGGCAAGGCAATATCTATGTGAAATATTTACTTATCTTTCAGCTTGACTGCACAGTCCACTGTCATTATCCTTCTCCGGCATCTATTTGAAACCTCCAAGAAGCATCAGAAATCGTCCATTTTTTGAAATCAGCTAGCAAAGCCAATTTTTTCCTATCTTTTCCCAAATGTGGAACTTTTTGTGGCCTCTTACCCACCCCCAAGAATAGCTTTGGATAACTTTTGTCCTAGGTCAAAGGCAGTTTGATGTGATGGCAGCTTAAATATACACATTTTTCACTCATGAAGGATTAGAAACATGCACCTTATCTTATTAGAGACAGTATTTGATTCACATCTCGTAACTTTAGACAGTCAATAAAAAACAGACTTTGTAATTATTACACTTATTTTACATTTATTCTATATAAACATGTACAACTATATAGTTTTTACAGAAAATATCACAGGTTTTTAAGTAATTTCAAATTTATTTTACAGTTGTTATTTCATAATATAATTGCATAATTTAATAATTTCCTCTTTCTCAGTCCTTTCTCAGCCACAGTATCTGAACTCTTGATTTTCCAGGCAATCAGATACAAAATCCCATTAAGTGGTTTTAGTGCCATAAGATGGGTAATTTTTCTGCAATGTATATGCCATACATAAATAATGTGTTAGAATATAAAAGGATTTAGAACTATTTCATTACTCACAGTTTGTAAAGTCAATCAGGGCTTCACTACCAATGAGTAACTATTAGTTCTTAGCTAGTACAATAACATTCTTTGTTTCTTTCTATGTTTGAACGAGGTATCCAAAAGCAATATGTGATTTGGCAACCTGTGTGTTGCACTGCAAGTGACCAGAATAGTACTATCTGAAAAAACAGCCCCTTCAAAAAACAGCATGCAGAATTACTAGCTACCTTTAAAAGAAATCCATATGTCTGCATACACACAACTATGTGTAAATATATAAATACAAACTTTATATATATGTAATAGCCATTGTATTTTTGCACTCACCTGTATTCCATAGGACTGAGGTGTGTCCACTCTTTTCATTTCTACACTGTACAAATGACTGCACATATATATGTCTCAAGAAAACACTGTGGCCTTTCGGACTTCATATTGTTGTGGAAAAAATTCTTATTACTGTTAGGAGTTTGTTATTTGCCTAATTGCTCAGCCTACTCAACTGATGCTTTTTAAATATGAATTACCAATGTCTCTCATTAAAAAAAAAAAAAAGAAAAAAATATCACCTGTGAATGATATAGCAAATATTTCCTGATTCTTCTGCTGTGGAACTTGTTGAAGACCAGTAAGTACTTCCAAAAAATAGGAATTCCAGAGCAAAGCAGTATAAATTTCTCTAATATCTTTCTGTATTATTTATTGACAAAAGTATTTGCGTTAACATTTAACCATGATTTAGAGGGTGCAGGTCATAAGACAACCTCATTTCTGTTCACTCTCACAGTATCCAGCACACTGTAGGTATTTGAACAGTCCTGATATTTTCATAGGAATTTGTTTTAAATGCCTGGTTTCTTTCTTAGATACTTTGATGTCAATCATAACTCAGGAGGTCACATTCCTTGTGCAGTAACGGACATGCTTTATGCACCCTTCTAGTGAGGACCCACTACCATCCTTGCAGAAATGCAAAACCAGCAACAACCATTTGCATGCCCCTTTTCCTGGTTTCAGTGAACCCTATATGTACACACACCTATATGTACTCACCTTCCACAGGACATGGCAGAGAGGATTCCTGGGGCGAATAACCTCAGAGGTGACAGATTTCCTCTATGCCCATGTGGAAAAGCACTAGGAGAAAATATTGAACTTCCCCTGAGCGTGAAGACTTAATGAATAAACTTGGGTAAAAGTCTCCAAATGGAATATTTCTGAAATCTGCAGCAACAGAAGAAATTTACAATTGATTTTGCTATTCTATTTTGTTCTTTGAAATCTTTTTATCATTTTTTAATGTAATAAGCATGTTATGTATTATCTGCGAGAGGTTATTTTCGAATTGCCAGAAGTCTTCATTAAAAGTGCAGCCGAAATCATGAAATATAGGTTCCCTTTTGCCATCCGTTTCTTTTTTTTTATTCTTTCATTGCCTGAAACTTCTGACAAAAGTTCTGGTCAGTCTCCAGTCTCCCTTTCATTCAACTATAGCCATGATATTTTTCTAGTAACTTCAATGTTACTGCTTTAAAATTCTGCTCTGTCTGGAACAGCTTTAAGAACTTTGAAAAGCGGTGAAGTAGTACATCAGATAAATTTAATGAAAATGTGATTTTAAAAAATTATCTTTTCCATCTTATTCGATTATGAAACCCTAAAATTTCATTATTTTTAAGGCATACAGAAATAGTTTGTAACAAGAGAACTCAGTCTAACAATGTTTTTTTTTTTAAAACAGCATGTACACATACATATATTCCAGCTCTGGAAAATAACCCTATCCCAACTATGTTTAAAAAAATCTATTTTAAAGTTATTTTTATACAACACAATACCTACAATTGAACTTACTCAGAGCTTTAACAGCCAGTTCTTTCCATAAAAAATGAGTAAAACATTGAAGTATTTTAAACCAATCCCATGTATACTCTGTGGTATTTTTTTTCTAACTTGTTTCATGAACTGCTTCAAGTGGTATCCTCTAGACGCATTGTAATAAGACAGTACTCATCCATACAGCAACAACAGCAGTCAGGTTATAGCAATGTGCTAATTAAAAAGAGGAACACACCACAAATTTACTCGTTACTATTCATGGCAAGGGTACAGCAAATCACTTAGCTGTTCGCTTTTAAAATAAAAGCTTATGTCTGTCTTGTTTAGAAAGACATGCATGGGCTAAAAAGACTTTTACTAAAGCATGACATTGAAAAGATATCGCCCTAAGGTTTGATAGAGCAAAAAGCTGAAACATTTATATTGTTTAATGTTAGACCTTATTTTTTTCCCTAGCTATTCACCTTTCACAGTATGTTTCCTTTAATTCACTCCGAATCAACAGCTAGGGGAGCAGTGTAAGGAATCTTCCAGGATATATTTTGTTCCAAGGAAAACGATAGGAAAAGCACCCGTGCTAATTAAAATAAAGAGATCTCTGATGCCTGGCAGTTAAATACTGTTCATCTTTATTAAGGCACTAGGAGAACAGCATTGCAAATAGTCAGAAAAAACATTAGTCTCTTGGGTTGTACTGTAAATAACTGATTCATTAAAAACAATACAGTATGTGAAGAATGGGTGAGCTTTGTTCCTAGAAGTGCACAACACAGAGTGTTTCATATTATTTCAAAAGTAAAAAGAGAGAAGATTGGGCAATGATGTACTATTTTATAAGGGTAGGAAAAAGCGTGCCATATTAAAATGCTCCACTAATCAACAGTTAATAGTAAAAATAATACTAAGAAAAGATGGCAGGAATACTGTTTCTCTTAGAATTTATTTTTTAGTAGAACAACAAACAGATGTTATTATCCTCCTAGGACGTGAACAAAAACAAACACCTAACTAGGCCAAAGATAAGATTTCCACTGTCCTCAGAATTGGCCTAAATTCTTGGCACTGTCAGAAATAGAAGTTTTACTAGCGCCTTTGATGGGAACAGACTTAGGATAATCCTTACCATGTCTGAAAAATCCCATTCCAGCTGTACACACTTTGTGGAAAAGATGGTGTTCACTGGCAAACAGTAAGAGAGAGAAAAGGCCCGTGTCTTTTTGTGAGATTATCCTATAGGTTATGCATCTTTTTCCTTAACAGAAGTTAAAGCTTTTACTGTTGTCTGTGTGTAGCCTGGCATAGATTTATGGGAAAGTATGGAGCTAAAAAAGCTTTAGCCTCTCCATTGTTCTTCACTCTCATCCCCACAAAGGCTCTAGCTGGTATCATTTACATTTTGCTGGGACCCCAATCACGCTAGTACCATGGCAATAGAGCAGTAGACAAAGGCTAGTGTCTTTCTTCATGAGCAAGGCAAGTTTGGGGCGGCCATAGAGCCAGTCCTGCCATTCCCCCACAGGTGTTTAAGGGGATGCCTGGTGCTGGCAAGCTGAACACGGTGTCTCACTCCCATTATGTGTTCAATACTGAGTGGGCGCAGCACACTGATGTTTCTCATTAAGGTTGCACCTGCTCATGCATGTACCTAACAGAATATCTATTTCCGCTTTTAAATCTGTATTTCAGTTACCACGCAGGATGTAAATACTGTCCTTTATTTAAGGACATGTTGACTAAAAGCCATGAGAAAAGCAGAACAGCACAGATGAGACGTGGAAATAGCTGAGCGATGGACATTTTTAGGCTATGGGAAATGCTCTTAGTGAATAAGTCACACTTAAAAGGATTGGATGGACTACTCTGCAGTGACTAAGAGGAGAGCAAGAGCAAAGCATTTAAAAATAGCCATCAGCATCGATGTGAATCATTTAACAATAGGTAAAAAAATTCACTTAAAAATTAATTAAATTCTGCTTTTTTTTCTTCTTTTTTCTTGAAGAGAAAGTGTGTAAGTGGTGGAAGCAGAGAGCATGGAAAGCAAGAAATATTATTAGTTCTGTAGGCTGTCAGCTTACCAGCACTTGGCACAGTATGCGAAAGGGCAGTGATTGTGTCATCAATGACACAGGCCTTGGCACTAACGGCCATATATTATTATGCATGTCTCCTTCCTTTTTGTTTTTGCATCATCACAAGAAGTGAACAAAAGGTCTTTAAACATAGGGCAAGTCAGTGCAGGGAAAGGATCAGGCTGAAAATTGCTATTTGCAGTGGGATAGAGAAAGTTTTTGGAAGATAACAAAGACAAGGTGCTGCCTTATGCAACTTACTGCAATACTTTTGCTAAAGGAGGTTTAGATACAGGTAAGATGAAAGGGCAGGAGATGGGGAATGCTATCATCTTAACATTTAGTGCTTTCCACCGAACCTTTAAATAATAAAAGTCATCAAAGAAATGTCCTCCCATAATATTAATGACTCACTTGCTGTATCCAGAACCTGTGTTACACAAAATGCCAAGAGGTTTGGAAATCAGCTGCCGCGCTATAGTATGCAGTAATAAATATGAACAGAAAGAAACAAGTTGGCTGGCTGCCTGATGTCTACAAGTCACTGTAAATAAAACAAGATGCCGCTCACTCACATTTCCAGCCATGTCTCTGAACCTACATAAAGGTTTTGCTACCCACAACAATGAATAAATGTATTATTGTAGCCACTTCACCCCGCAAAAGCGCTCCTTTTGTTGTGATGGAAAAGAAGAAATATCACCCGTATCTGAAGCAGAAAGGAAACTTAGAACACGCAGAATTTGTTGAGGACACTGATATTATCACAACATTTGATAAAAGTTTCAGAAGCATCTAGCTGAACTAGAGTGGTTCAACTTAATTTTAAGAAATGCTACCAGCTGTTATTTGTAACCCATGATGATTAATAGGAATAGAAGCAAAGTTACTCTTGTAGTGCCCTGTCCCTTGGATCACTGAATAGCAATACATGAACAGTCACAAAGCAAGCTAGTAAATTGTACATCATACTGCAAGCCATTTATGGAGAGTGAAGAAAAAAATATATTTCTTCAGTTCCCCACAAACAAAAAGACAGGCAAGTGGCTTTTAGATCACAGTGAATGACAAATAAAGAATTAAAGTACAAATGGCAGCGGACAGGTGATCAACACTTTCATAGTATCACAGACTGAGGGAACATGTGCT
Organism: Gavia stellata; assembly: GCF_030936135.1. Taxonomy (NCBI): domain Eukaryota; kingdom Metazoa; phylum Chordata; class Aves; order Gaviiformes; family Gaviidae; genus Gavia; species Gavia stellata. The sequence goes on from NC_082637.1 coordinate 68,078,969, forward strand.
AATAAAACAGCATTTTCCAGCAAATACAAGCTGTGAAATGATGCTGGCAGAAATACATTTTACTATTGTCCTTTAACAGATTTAACAGAAAGACACCATGCTAGTTTTCCTTTACATGCAAAACCTTTGCCATAAATGGGAATGAAGCCTACTTGTAATATATTACTTTTTTTCCCAGCTTGATTTTATACCGGTCTTAGCCAGTACACGATGGAAGGGCACACAAGCTGTATCTGCATATGAAGAAGTGTAAAAGAAGAAAACCTCAATGACCTGTGATAGAAATTTTTCAATGTATCTGTATAGGAGTTATCTATGTAACCATATCTCTATAGTTATCTATATGAGACATAATTTAAAAAAATATCTGGTTTTCAGTAGTCTGTGACTGATTAGAAGCTGCTGCACGGTTTCTAAGGTTATCAAAAACTGTCCAACTAGAATGGCAAAATATGCATAAAGAATTCTAAATTAAAGCACGTGTTTGAAAGCTGAAGATAGTTTTGCTAGATGTGGAAAAATTGAGGCTATGCAATATCAAATGTCCCTTTCTGTAGATTTTTCCTTCTGTAATTATTTTATACTCTTATTCTACCCCAAGTTAATCTACTAGCTTAATAAGGGTCATTGACTACAACGTTCACACAACCCCCCTAAATTCCACATAAAAAAGAATTATACTGACTGCACGGCAAAACCACAACTCTAAGTTAAGAAACAGATAATGTAAAGGCTATAAGTCTTATTATCACTCCCAACAGGACACTTTGCACCAGTATCTTGCTTAAAGAGAGCACATGTTCCAGGTGACAGTACCTCCGTCATTTCAGAATATTAAATTGTAAAAACTGAGTAAAGCTATAGAAATGGGATTAATTTTGTGTTGTCATGCTTATTCAGAACACATGCTCCCCTGGCACCCACAGGAGTAGAAGAGTCAATCTAGAGTGCGACAAGGCAGACACTGTGCTGTTGTGAACTCAATTCCCAAACTGCATTTAAGACTCCCTTCCAGAAAAAGGATAGGCTAGGTTACAGTGTCATAGCTGGTGGTAAGAAAAACAGAAGGAAAGCTGCAATGGGAGGAAATGGAAAAGTCTCTTCTTTTCTTTTTTATCCTGCCACAGACCCTCTGGTTGTGTTGAGGAAACTGATGCCCTTTGGATTCTCTGGACTTTCAAGACATACCATGAACAATGCTCAACCTCTTTTCAGTAGTAATATTCTGTTTAAACAATTCATAGCAGTGCACAGAAATATTGTGACATGATACCTATCTAACTTCCAAGTAACTGGGCACAAGCATAACCTGCATTTCACCCTATATACATAAAAAATGAAATAATACCTTATATTTGAGATTAAAAAAGAGCAGACGTATAATTACCTGGAGGTAACAGATGGCAGCATTCCAGATTCTCAACAGGAAAGAAAATTTGTGTTTCAGAAATTGCCACCCACATGTTAAGAGGAAGTAAACATAGCTTTAAAGCCACTTTTGAACTCTCCCAGGCCTCTGCTGCTGTGGGTAAGAGAAAGATCCCTTACATTAGTTAGACAAGTCCTGTAGATTTACAATTTGTACTGGGGACAATTTGCACCTCGAATACTGTGTTCAGTTTCTGGGCCCCTCACTACAAGAAAGACATTGAGGTGCTGGAGTGTGTCCAGAGAAGGGCGACAAAGCTGGTGAGGGGTCTGGAACACAAGTCTGATGAGGAGCGGCTGAGGGAGCTGGGGTTGTTCAGTCTGGAGAAGAGGAGGCTGAGGGGAGACCTCATCGCTCTCTACAATTACCTGAAAGGGGGTTGCAGAGAGGTGGGTGTTGGTCTCTTCTCCCAAGTGAGGAGTGACAGGACAAGAGGAAATGGCCTCAAGTTGTGCCAGGGGAGGTTTAGACTGGATATTAGGAAAAATTAGGAAATTAGGAAAAATTTCTTTACTGAGAGAGTGGTGAGACACTTGAATAAGCTGCCCAGGGAAGTGGTGGAGTCAGCATCACTGGAGGTGTTCAAGGAACGTGTGGACGAAGCATTGTGGGACATGGTTTAATGGGCATGGTGGTGTCAGTTGATGGTGGGACTTGATGATCTTACAGGTCTTTTCCAGCCTTAGTGATTCTGTGTGATTCTGTGACAAATGTGTGAATAGAGATTTATTTGGGTTAAGAAGAAAAAGGTAAAGAGGACAACACGCACTGACTGGACAAAGTGGCTCTACAAATTTCATCTTCTATCCATGAGCTTGAGTCACGTACTTTAATTCTAGTAGGCTCTTCTTGAGAACTCTCCACACACATGCTTAGCTAGATAGGTTTGATTGTCATGATCTGGAAAAGTATGAAATAGATATGAAGTGACGAAGGTGATAGCTCGCAGCATCTGGGGAACTAGATATGCCAAAACAATTAAGTAACAATGGTTCAAAAACCTGTCAGAGAAAATTAATGAAAAAATAATTAGGATTAAGTTGTATCATAAGCAATAATGTAAAAACTGGCAAGGTGAAATACTTTTTAGAAAGGTATAAGAGGACAGTCTGTACAGATTATTCTGGGCAATTTCTTTCAATTTATTGGCTGCAAAAGGACACCAGTTTTAGAGTATTTAAGATATTTCTACACAACAGTACATTGTGCAGTGCAGGTATACATCTCCTTTGGCCACATATAGTTCACAAAATCACAAGAGGCACTTTAGAAATGTTTTTCAAGTGTCAGTCACCTTTAAGGAATAGTTTCAGTAAGACCAACATGTTCACAGTGAGCCTTCTGGTGTGCAAATGGGTCGGTAGTTGAGCTTTTACAGCTCTGTGGCACTTCCTGTACAGTGGCAACTCAACACAGTGACATGCAGGCACTGTCATGCTCAAACAGGTACTCTTTCATGATCCAAGTACACCCCTTGTTCTGCATTTTTCCATTCATTCTCTTCCTGCATGACCATGCCTGGTTGTCTCTACTGGCCTGTGTTATCCAAAGTGACTGAAAGATAGTAGGGTTCACTCTAACCTATAGATATACGGTATAAATTGCTGTTGAAAGCAGAAAGAGAACTAAGTTCAAGAAACCGTACTAGCCAAATGTGCTGCAATAAAGGTCCAGAAGAACTGGGATTTCTGAAACTGCATGTGATGGATTTAGATTTCTGAAACATCAGGCGAAATCACAAATTCTGATGGCAGCAAGTGAAAATAGTCTTGAAATAGCGACAAGTGTACATGCAATGAGCTTAAGTTATTTGCTTTAATTAACTAAGTCTCAAGAGGCAAGAAAGTATCTGTCCTAGACAGATATGAATGGCAAAAAAGGTTGCTAAAATATTCAGAATACCCCAAATCATCTGGTTAGAAAGTGCACAAGAAGAAAATGTAAAATCATACAACCAAAATGATGCACCATGGACTTGGACTAAACTGTAGAGTCTGTAAGCAAGTAAAACTGTAACCAACTACCTAAAATTAAATTTTTACAAATGGTAATTGAAATGATTACCTCTATAAACATCAGTGCTGACTGCCTACTTTTTTTCCTCTGAGCAGATATTATATCACTTCCCTTTACTGTGTTGAAAAGTTTTTTACCTTGCTATTTTGTGAAGTCAGAACAATGTCTACACATTGTACAGAGCTTGACAGAGAGTTAATGGCTTTGGAGATGCATGTTAATGTTCTGCATTTCCTCAAGTGCACCCTCACTCAGTGATTAACCTTCATGCAGTCCAAGATAATGATTATGTGCAAAGCAACGGAGAACAAATACTAAGTTTGAGGTCAGTTTTTCCATATTTTCACAAATTACAGAGATCCTCAAACAATTCTGGAAAGCACATCACGGAAAAGGAGTTAGGAACACAGGAAAATCATGCATTGTGTCTTGTCCAGCAAAACCAATGGGGCGGGGAGGGGTGTGTATGAGGGGTGTGGGTATGTGTGTGTGTGTGAGAGAGAGAGAGAACTGGCTGAATACCAATAAAACAGTCAAAACTTTATTTATTCCAAAATTCTTCTGCAATTTTGCTTGACTTCCTTTCCTCAGATTATATCCATATAGATATCATAGGTAGATCTGTATTCATAAGGCAACCTGGTAATATTATTCTCATGAACAAGCTTTCTTTTCACAGGAAACTAATGTTACGGATGTACACAGGAGTGTGTGTTTATTTCTTCTGTGTCTGTGTGGTCTCTTTGTTTACTCTATCCCTGGTTATTCTCCCTAATTAATTGCTAAAGGTGTTATTGAAATTTTACTTTTGGAGAGAAAGAAACTCCGGTAAATATATAGAGAATGGTGTTTAACTTGATGAGAACCCAAAAGGATCTTCTTGCATTTGACCTTCATAATACAACTAAATTAATATAGCTAAGATTAATGAGCCAATTATTTTTGACAAGATAGCAAGCACATAAGATTGTTTGCCTCACGTTTCTTTTTTATATGACCAACAAATAACTAGCATTTCCACCACAGATTGGTGTTTACATCCATAATCTGTTCCCAAGGAATTAATATCTTGAGATTTTCATCTAAATTCTAGGCTCAGAACATATGCTGCAAAACTCGTCCTAACAGGAAAGGCCCAATATGCATCTTTCTTAGAAATGCCTCTAGGAAAGCGATTTTAATAAACCAAAGCAAAAACTAGCCCCCTGGGGAGTCCTGAAGGACCAGATAAAACTGCAGGAGGAGGTGCTGGGAATCAGACATGTGCCATCATGGCCAGAGAGCTGAGATGTGCACAGCCCTCCTTCAGCTTGCACACAGCGCTAGGGACTGGTGTGCTTGGGGCTGCTTTACCCACAGCGTGTCGGTCCTCTGGGTCACAGCTCCTGAAAAAGGGCAGGGGAGGAGGCAGCAGGTCAACCTGCAGGTTTCGTGTGCGTTGCAGGTTCACCAGGGAGCTGGTGTTCTCTGCCTCTTCATTGATAAGGGGACCTTACCCCAAACTCTCCCCCATGTAATGCTGCTGTAAACATTTACCGATGCTGGATTTCTGCAAGGGAATGTGAGCTTCAGTGAACTGTGACACTGGAGCTGAATAGTGGAAAACATCCTGCAGGGAGGTGAAAATAAATGTGACATCAGGCAAAGGCACTACTGGATCCACCTTTGCAAATTTACATTTTCTGAAAACTACAAACTGGAAGAGAAAGGGGAGAAATCTTTGTGGCAAAAGGCAAGATGTTTGGGGGGGGGGTTGAAATTATACCGCTAGACTGAAGCAATCCTGACTCTGTTCAACATCATTAATGCTATTCAACATCAGTTTCAACTGGATAGGATACCCATAGTCTTGCCATTAAAACCTGTGTCTCAGACTAAGCTGGGGAGAGGTAAGAGACATTTTACTCTACATCAGGATTGGTTTCAAAAGTTTAGTCATTAAAGTTTGTTAAACATGTTGGCATTCCTGCATGGAAAACACTATCAAATAATTTAATAGGGGAAAACAACAGTTTATGAAAGTACAATTAGTCTGGGCATGGTTTCATGAAATGCCAGGCAGTTTAATAAAAGGACAGCAAGTGTCACAAAGTGATGATGAATGCCAAGATGGCATTTTCTCAGGCTAGAATTACTTGTGTTCCCCCCCCTCAATTCTGCATAACACATCAGGTATTTAACAAATAATTCAAAGAGAAAAAAAAATGGGAAAAATCTGTCCAGAGCTACAAGTAACACCTTACATTTGATATGCTCCATGAGCAAGAAAATGAAAGTCACGTAGTGTACTGCATAAGAAGCTCATAAATTATTAACCAGCAGTCTCTAAATCTCTAACTAGCAGTTGTGGACAGTTCCAGTCCATTTTTGTATGCCTTGCATTATTATTATTATTATTATTTATTTTTTGGCTCAAATAGTAGTCTAAGCATCCAAGCAAACCTGTCAGCAAATTTTCTCAGTAGCTAAACAACTCCAGGCAAAACTTCTTATCCTTGAATTGTGCTCAATTTTCTGCCTCTTACAGTTAGAGAGACAAAAATGCTCAATTACTCTATGCACAAAATACCCAGTGATTCTATCATTTTAGGGCATGATCAAGCAAGCTAAAGAATTATGAAATGCAGTAGGTTTATCAAGAATTGGCCTTGTGATTCAGAATAAAATCTCTGGGAAAAAAAACAAATACAAGGCAGAGAAAAATGTCATTTTACTGGATCCTTTTTAACACATTCAGAAGTATGTAACTGACAGCTCTTTGTCTTTACAAAGACACAGCTTTCAAACATCTTATCAGGCGAGGCTAAGAATATATAATTCCAAATAAAAGCCTTTCAGTACCCTGAGAAATCCTTTTTGCTCAAAACTAATAATTTTTTTACTTTGTGCACAGAAGTAAAATAGTTTGTCAAATTGTCTGCAGAAATCCTTTTAGCCATCTCAAAAAGCGTATTTGGTACAGACCTACTTGATTTCTCATATATGAACAAAAATTTACTTTGTCAGATTAAATTCTTCAAAAAGGTCTTTCAGCTGAGTTGAATATCCATTTTGTGCAAAACAATGACCATGCATCAGCTTGGAGTGATTGCACAGTAGTTACTTAGCCTGGCAAATGGCAGCAAAATGTCAGCTGAAATGAAAGACACACAGTCCTGGGCTTATCACAGAAAGTGCAGATGATTCATGTAACATCGTAAATAAATAACACAGACTTTGTGTTAAGGTAGCTTTAACAGTAGAGGTTCTCTTTTCACCACCAGCTCATTTCAAAGCACCCGTAATAGAAGCTTTATTTAGTGACAGTGACATGCAGCAAGATAAGGTATCCTGTCTTTAATGCTCATATTTCAAGGTCACAGAGTGTTACATTCCAAGTGAACAAGCAGAAAACTCAATCAGATAGGACCTGTATTAATGGATCATCAAAATATTGATAGTAGATTCTCTTCCCTGCCTGCAGAGAATGTTTAGCCTGGTTGGTAATTATGCAGGGCAGGAGAGAAAGAAGTATGGAGAGATGCATCAATCATGATTTGTCTACATTTGCCACAAAAATAATGGGCAATTATTTGTCAATGGGGTTTGAACCCTGGATCTGTAGATAAGTAGAAGCTTTTACTGACTGATCTCAGAGATCAAGTCTATCATTTTACAGTGTATAGCCAACAAATAAACTATTTTCTGTTCCTACAAGGTATGTGAGACAGACATCCACTTCTGTTGCTAACAGTCCCCGTATTTTTGCCTAACCGGTATGAACTTCAGATCCGCTTGTTCTCTTTCTTCTAAATTTGGTACTTAGCCTCATGTTTTAATCCTAAACATATGTTGGTTGCTCAGAAGGGCAAACTGGTCAAAAAAGAAAGCAGTGATAAAATACTGAGAGAAACAAAAGCATATGTTGGTAAAAACCCTGTGAGAAATGCTAGAAGAGACAGGCTTTCTTACCAGCTTATGGATGCTACTATTTTCCAAGCTCAGCATTATTCTAAAAGCAGGTAAAGCCATGAGCTTTATACCAATTCCCAGTGATGATCAGTTTACTTGCTACAGGACAGCTCCTGGAATTTATTATTTAGGGTGTGATATGCCCAGGTGAGAGAATGCAACAGATATGGCCAGAATATGCTAACAGAAAACAAATTTTCTTTTGTATTTCAGTTATTTATGCAATTTATATTTAAAAGTAACAATGTGTTATATGACAGTATGTTAATAACATTTACTATCCATTCAGATTCAGTTTTCTCTGAAAATCAAAGTTAATCTTAGAGTAAGTATAAAATAAGTGCTTAGTAACTCAGACACTTCAGTGAATATTGATGAACATTTTTATTTTAACAGTGGTCACACTATGTTGGGAAAAATAAATGAGAAAGGTGGTATGTTTAGTAAAACTCTATTAGCCTTCACCTCAGTTATTCCAGTTAATCCCAACATGTATCAAAATCTTGAAATCTCTGCAGGTTCATAAGAATCACTTGGCCATCAAGTGTTTAATTTTTTTCCCCATTTCCCACATTTTGGTGAGAAATTTTGTGTAACCTTGTCATCCTTTGGACAGATAGTTTGGAAAGTTGGATTCCGGTCATCTTCAGGGTTTCTAAACAGAAAAACAACAGGCTGACTCCAGGTAGTAATTTCCTCTCAGGCTTCCAGAAATATCTCAGGTATGTGAGACCAAAAGATTTCAGTAACTTTCCGCTGTGACACAGAAGAATATGGTAAGTCAGCTTCTGTTCATTGTTCTAAAAAGCTTGAATCCCTTTTAAATTTAAACTAGCAAAATAGGTTTAACTATGTAAAACTTCTAAAATGCCAGATGAAATACCCAGATGATTTCCTGCAAGATTGCCTGTCTTAAGCGAAGTTTCCCTTCCTTAGTTCATAAAATCATAACTCCCATCAGCAATAAAACATCTATCAAAAATCAATTACTTTTTTCAGTCAGGATAATGTCACAAACTTAATTTTCCTTCAGTACTGTTTGTCCAACTGTAATCTCTTCTCATTCTATCATGATAGTGGATAAGGCACTGGGATATTAAATTCCAAAGTTTTTCATTAATCTTCTATATTCTAGTAGTAGGACCTTATGAAGACTTCATTATATGTGAGTCTGTCTCCAATTTATGAATTGCCAACTGCCTCGCATCAGAAAGCAAAATTTTCCCTAAAAATCTGTATCCCTAAAAATCTATACTGAACGGCTATCCTGAAACTGTATCTATTTTAAGATCTTGAATTATAGACCTATTGATGATTGTCTTGCAAGTATCTTAAAAATTCAGTCTGACATTAAGTTAGAAACCTGCAGATGATCATCAGGGCCTTGTCATCTGACATTAGAGCTGCTTGTCTGATGTGAGAATCAAATTCCAGCAGATCAAAGGCACTCGAGAAAATCATGGACATGTAGCAATGAAACTACAGCTGAAACAAGAAAGTTCTGTTTTGGTTTTTAATCTCAGAATAAAAACAGTCATGACTGCTGGGGACAGGATTATCTAAAGACAGATCTTGAGGTCTGTAACAATATCCTTACTTGGGAAAACAACTGTGTGAGTGAAAACAGGAGTAAATTGACAGCAGAGACATCTGGAAAAAGGGAATCTAAGAACAGAACTGTAAGCACAGATGGAGTGCAAGGGAAATCAGTCCTGAAAGAAAGATCTTATCATAAGTGTTGTAGAAAGATAAGGGAAGTACATAAGGTAAGAATGGAAAAGCCATATTAAAGCAGTTACTCTGTGCTCCTAAAAGTGGAAACCAAAAGTGACATGACATGGAAAGCCTGTGATCTGAGACTGTCTCAGCAAGATCTTGGTACTTTTCAACAACTTCACTCAAAGTTATTGACACACCACAGAACTGGAATCAAACTCAGGAGCCATAATCAGTTCAGTATTGTTTTAAATAGGAGTTACTTCAATCATATAGCTGCAGATTCAGGTCACAGCTATATTTGGTGAAAGGGTCTGAAAATGTAGATGTTTGAAAGGACTTTGAAATTTCTCTTTGTCTCTTTTTTCTGCACCGTATAAATAATTTCAATAAGGTTTAAGCACAACTGTAATTTCTTCCATTATTTCTCTTTCAAAAGTATATTTTTCCACACACACCCCAAAATAAACACTACTTCATAGACTATCCAACATATTTCCTAGTGTCTTAAAAAACTTAACCTTTTCCATAAGCAAGAACTGTGTAAAACATGGATCAGCTCTTTAGCTGATACAAATTCTTGCAGCTTCACTGGCTCTACTAAAGATAGTTTATATGTAATGAATATTAGGGTCCATATGTTTCAGAAGTGCTCTGCTATAAACAAAATATCTGAAAACTGAAGAATAATTACAGAAGCCTGCAGATAAAAGCTTAAGTCAAGTGGGCCATTGGTCATATACCACACAAAAACCGGTTTGGACTTCATCTTTGAGGTGTCGAGTAAGATACTCAAACAGAAATCAATTTATGGATTAAGAAAAGCTCCATCTTAGGAACTTACATGGAAAAAGTTTTACAGGGAAATTCCAGATGATATCACGAATGCTCAAGAACTTACAGGTTACAGGTGAGAAACCTTTAGCTTCCCTAGATTCCCTTCAAAACATGCATGCTAATAATGCAGATTCAATACTTTGGTAAAGCCACAAATTAAAGAGCTAAGACAGATGCAATCTGATGCCCTTATTTTGGTAGACAATTTACTCACATCTTTCAGCTTTCCATATTCTTGTAAGATGCCCTTTTTGCCATTGTTCTCGACATTCACAACTACAAGAGATTTACGTGGCACTGCATAGAACTGGTATTAAATTCTTCAGAAATGTTTGAGATTCTTAAGGCTAAGATCTTCAAAGCTAAAAAAAAGTCTGTCCAACTTCTCCAGCCCACTGCAGTTCATTGTTCCCAGTTCTAAGTATAACATATGTTAAACTTAAACTATACCTTCACGCCCAGCTTTTTTTCAGATCCCACTGCTTATGGTTCAACTCTTTGAACTTTTCTCTCAATCCTTTCATTGGAGATATGGTAGCCAACAAGCATCATCATTAGCAACAGTAAAAGATTAAAATACATAACCAAATGAAGAAAAAGTTAGTTGTGCACAGTTTTATGCAAGCCAGGGTACAGTATTTTAATCTTACTGATACTCCCAATGCAGCATGGGAACAGAAATAGGCATTTAGTGGTGTTTGAGTATATCAGATGGTGAAGCAATAAAACTTAAAAAACCTTGAAGTGAGAAAACTTACAAATGGCCTGCAGCTAGGATTTAATCTGAATGACCACTTTGCAAACAAGCTCAATGAATAAAATATTTTCAAGCACAAGGTCAAGTAAATAAGCAGACAGAAAAAAACTCTTCTTGTAGCAAAGTGCTCCCCAAACTCATTCCAAATACTTAGCAATTGCAATCAACACTTCTGAAAGCCTTGCACAATTTCCGTCTGCTTTTCAGCAGAGAAATAAGAAATAAGTGTAGGGGTTTGTAAAAACAAAAGGATTTCAAAAACATTGATCTGAGGGATTATATGGTAATAGGAAAGGAATGCTCCAAGGTAAAACGTGATTTTCTTTTTGTTGGCTAAGAATTTTTCTGGTTCACGTTTCTGTTATAATGCTCCTACATTCTGTTTTCTGTTGCTGAAATATTACATACGCAGTAGGAAGGAAGAGACCTTGGGACTTGGACAATTTGCCTACATTTAGCTCTATTAATATCATTAGACAGGAGAATCAGGGACACTGCAGCTAAAAGCTAGAGATGAACTAACCAGCGCTTTATCTTCTGTTGCCATGGACTACATGATGAACTCTGCAGTGACCTAAATTTATTACAGAATAACGCTCATTGCTGCTGTACCAAGCACTCTGTTGCAATTACAGCACATTAGGGAGAGGAGTGAATCTCAAGGGGAAACGTCTAGTCTTTTAATCAAGAAGTAGAAAAGTCAGAGTGGACAAAAATTACACTGCTGTATATATCTGCAGTCAATCTGTACATGTACGTGTAAGAGCAATCTTAATTTTGCCCAGAAAAGGTTTTTATTATATAGAGGGGTCATGATTGTACAGTTTGCTCACTCAATCTTTTCTGTACTTCAGTCCATGTTTTCCTGTATTATATTCTCAACCTTCCTGAACTTTGTTGGGAACACCAGAGAGTTAAAATAACCAGTCTTAGGAATTCACATTTAGACTGACCTATTTCAAATTAGGATAATCCTTTTTCTATATTTTTTTGGTGTATCTCACAAATCTGAAGATCTGGGGGAAATACACTGTGAGCTGAATGCTTGAAGACAGGCACAACGTTCTTGCAAGCAGCTTTTAACATTTAATGGGATCTGTAAAGCTCACCTTACAAGTATTCTGAAATCTGATAAGCCATTCATTTGTTTTAATGGATAAGAGGAAAGCTTTTGTAAACAGAGTGTTTCAAAACATTACTAATGAGTTTTCAAAAAAGAAACACTGTCATTTCTGTAGCAATATCTGAAAGTGCTGAGGTTTAAAAAAAGGCTAATTTGAATTGCAGAAAAAAATAGGTCATGAAATTCAAGGTATATCTTAAACTCTGCTTATGGGCTGGATAGAGGGGAGAGAGAGAGCAATTTTTACTTCTCTTTGAATGAACAAAAGGATTCCTAATGCTTTCAGGGAAGGCAGGAGCAGACACAGAGGCAATTCACATAACCATAAGCACCTGTCTGAGACACCAAAGCCAGGAACCTCACTGACTCTGGGATACCTGTAATATGGCTGCAGAGGGCTGGTCACCTCCAAAGGGCTAATCAGCACTGTGCAGCTCTGAATCACAGTCTGAATGTGCCTCCATCTTTTCTCTTTCCTAAGTAAGTTACCATTTAAGGGCAATTAGGGTCCTAACTTGTATGTATAATATTAGATGTTTGAAGGTGACTGGTGAAAACCCTCCATGTGCCAAAGGGACAAAAGGGAAATCAAAATAATGAGTGCCTCTCATGACAACGTAAGAATATGATCTCGAAGACTCTGTTGCAAGTCAGGTTTCTTGGTCACTCAGTGGGCCACAGGGAAGAGTGTCACTCAGCTAGGTAAGGATTTACAGAGTTGAAAAATCAAAGGGCTTGTTGGTTTTCTCATTCTCTTTTAGGTGTACATGACAACATGCTATAAACACAGTAGTAAAACAATGTGGATGAAGATCAAAATAATTTAACTCCCAACACCTTTGCTATTTTTGTTTTCATTGTGATTTCAGAACTGTGGCCATCATCCTGGGAACAGCCAAATTACATACTTCGGTGACTCCAGCAAATCAATAATTTACATTTCTGAAGAACCTCAATTCCACTAGAGTAGTTGAATTATAATACGTATTTGTGACTACAACACCTTTTATAAATTGTCAGTACTGTTGATAAAATAAAAATTAAGGATGAGACACTGTACACTTACACTGCTCATTTACACTTCTCTCCATTCTTCTATTTCTACAATGGCTGCTTAATGCCTTATCAGAATATTTCACAGTAAGCACTCTGTGGTATATTCTGTGAAATATATGGCTCACCAAAACACATTCTAAAAGGTGGGAACAGATATGCCATATGTGTTACATTGAAGCGTAGTCATTACGGGTTCATCCCTTTACGATCTATTTCTTCCCGTTATGTGTTTCAAGCACTAAACAGACCACATAGAACTTGGAGGGCATGGCAGAAATATGTATGAAAAACACAGAGGGAATTGTCCCTATATCTGCAGGCTGACTAATACACAAATACTAAACCATTTAGCACAAAGAACAGATAACACTCTTTGAGACTTAACTGTATCTGAACTCTGTGCATTTTCACAGTGCCTTAGCATAAATGCTGTCTACCCTAGGTATTTTTAAAGTGTAGCTGACATATTGTATGATACTTCCCTTTCCCCAACACATAATTCCCATCTGTGTGGAATAAGAAGTGTGGAGGACTTGAGGAAATCAGCCAGAGGTAAGTCTGCAACACTATTGACAGAAGGTCAAAGGAAGCTCTGGAGAACTGGAATAACCTTAGATGCAAAATATTTCCTGGAATGTGAGCAGAGTTTTGGAGAAAGAAATCTAGGTAGTTTGGAGGCAGAGCTTAAAAAAATAAGGTAGCTAACAGAGGCAAACAAGCGGAGACAGAAGGTAAAAAAAAAGAAAAAGGAAGTTTACTGGAAAATTACAGTCACAAATGAAGTTTTCTCAAAGCAGAAATTAAGAAAATGAAATGAGTCTTCAGGAAGAGATTGACAAGTGCAGCTGTCTCTGCAAAAAACATTAGGAATCAGAAGCCAAAGACAAAATACACTAATTTAACACCAGCACTCATATACCACTTGGCACATTTAGGTAATTTCCCTTCTTTAAAGGGAGTCAAAATTGTATTTTCAGTCTGACTGCATGTCTGTGAGGTAGAATCATATAGTTCCATTTTACAAATGGTTGCAGCAAGGCATAAAACAGGAAGACAATTTGCTACACTAATTCAGTTAACTACTAATATCACTTGGAATGCTTAACAACCTCTACTATATTAAGCATTTCTACATAGAACCGTGTTTGGAGGAGCAGTGAAAATTAAGGAGAATGGTTAAAACAGATGTCCCTTTCTTATTATGTTCCACATTTTCACCTTGAAGAATAGCCAAAACCTTGAAGTAAAAGAAGAAAACATTGAAATATTTAAACTTTTAAAAAATATCTATTTCATGGTTGTGGAGCAGAACATATACACACACATACATATACATATACATATATGTGCATGCAGCAACACAGATGGAATTTTTTGGGGGGTACACTTTACTGATCCTTATTTATATTTGGACACTCCTTCACTCTTAGGAGAAAAGCTTCAGAGATTTCAGAGCAGCTGAGCTAGCTGGTTTAACTACATTCAGCATCTCAAAATGATTATAATGATGACTACAGTCTAGCTGCTTGATGGGAAACTTTTGGCAGCATAGTAATTCCCCTGCTGTTATTATTTGATGTGCTTTCATGATTATTTGTATAAGGACAAAGCACTATAAAAGGGTTAGACATAAGGAGGCACCTACATCAGCCCACACAGAAAAGAAAAGTCTTAAGATGCTAGTAGAAGAAAGGGAATATGTAAAGCCTTATACAGCTTCTCAGTCTAATCTATTTTTTTCTCTCTATTATGGCATGTAAAACAGCAATCTGGCGTAAGATGGAGGCCAATGTATAGAAAATCATTGTGTATTTGGCACTCATTTTCAAGTACTACTAAATGTTTTCGAATCACTTTAAGTCTGCAATGATTTTTCAGAGCTATATTACAAGGAAACTGCTACCATGTACCAGTAATACTAACAAGGACCAGATTTGTTGTGTGGGTTCCTTCTCTCCGGCTTCCCATTTAGAGTTATTCTTATTATTCTGGCTCAAGGAAACTAGATCACCTCGATCATCTATGCTGGCAATTTTCTCCCCTCTTGCAATTACACATGCCATGGAAAATACACATGGAAATAAGACCAACAGTTTTGAGAAAAGAATCAGAAAAGAAGGTTAGGCCGCCGGCAGAGAACCCTGAAAGTTTTGGTTCCTACCAGTGCCATCAGATACAAATTCAGGCCATTGCCACTTTGGTCAGGAGGATTAAGATCATCCAGACTTGCTCATAGGATTTCAACTAATTTAGCTAAAGCTACAATCCGTGTCTCTGAAAGAGATGTGAAAGCACTTCATCAAGTCAGAAAACACCAGTAGTCAGGGAGCAAGGTCCCAAGCAATGCAGGTTTAAAGACCACAGCTATGTAGTTGATGAAGTCTAGTTAAGAACAACTGCTGGGTGTCAAGCCCAGCTGGGACTGCACATCCCATGTCTTCACCAGTGAGCTCTCCTGTTTCCAGAGGAGGAAGGCAAAGCAAACTGCCTCCTGGAGTGATCCACAGAATAACCCAAATATGCTCAGGAGTTGTTTGGTAGGTTGCCATTTTCCATGAGTTAAAAGCATGGTAACAGCTTAATGGTATCAAAAGTGCTGCATCAGGACCTGCTAGCACTCCCAGGCACCATTCAGAGTAGCTGTATACCATGGTCTTGGAGGATGCTTGTGGGAGTGCTTCCTGAGATTAGTGTATGTGGGCAGATGGTTGAAGGATAGGCTATGTTTTCACTATCATCGTTCAGCAACCTGACCACCTTGACCAACTACTGCATATCCTTACCTACTCCCATCAGCCCTGGCACCTTAGTGCCTGAGATGTTCCCTTTCCGGCAGCTAACAGAATTCACCTTTTGATCCTTCATAGGTACTAAAACAGATAGAAAATTGAGGCATAAAATAAATTATTTCTGCAAGGCGACAGTCTATAATAGGACTGGGAATTGGGCCAACGTTTCCTGCAAAACTGGATCGTTTTCTTACATCCTGTCCACTAGACTATTCCTCATTCTCTCATGATTTGCTCCTCTGTGGGAGTGATCAAGAGCTAAACCCTGGAAGATGCCTGGCTTCTGCGCAGGAAATACTGCCAGCGATAATCTCCTTGCAAGACTATTTAGCGTGTGAGAGGACCACAGCCTAAGTAATCCCACAATTACTCTTTCCTCTTTGTATTTTAAATTTTTGTGGATAATTCCCTACTTAAAAGATCACAGACCTTTCTCTGTCATGCAGCTTTCCATATTAACTGACCAATACTTCTTTTTTTTCCTACAACTATCACAGTGTCCAATCCTTACGTAAAACAATTTACTCTGGCTTCCATTTCTAATCAGCCTCATACCTTTTGGGCACACACAGACTCACTGTATTCCTTGCTAGCATTTGCTAGAGCACAAAAAGGGAGTAGTAACATCAATATTATGTAAAGAATAACAATACCTGCTTTGTTTTCCAACAAAAGAATGTTCATTCCTGTAACTGGATTGGAATGCATCAGAAAGGTAAAAACTTGTTACGCAGTATTCACACATTTGCTGAAGCATCCAAACGACCATCAGCTTAACTTGGACCAGATTTTTTTCTAGAAGTGATTCAAATTAATGTTTTCTAGCTGTTTTATGAAAACAGACTGAATTGTAAAGTTTTTGATGACTGTATTTTTTTACTTTGGCACCATTTATTGAAGGTCTGAGCATCAGTACATTCATAATCCAAGCTTGTTAAGGCCTCAGCATGTATGTAATATGTTAGATAGTGGCCCCAATAACAGCTTTTTTACAGAACACTTCTTCAGAAGATGTGGAATTAATTTCTTAAATAGGTAGACACAATGTACTAATAAATTTCCCTCATCTCATGCTTCTACCTCTCTAGCATATAATCATTACACCAGTATATAATTCAAAGGGCTATAAATGTTGAAGAAAAAGACATCATATTAGGTTAAAAATCAGAGACACTAGATTGATTGTGAATTAAGGCTGGTGATGGCATAAACACATTTAGTCATTTACTGTTACACTGAAAAATATTCCTAAGATATGAACAGCACTCCATGACTTGTTCAACGCACCTTTTCCTTTCAAGGTCAATGCTGTAAAGAACATTTCTCCTTTTCATGCTTCCTGTGTCTTTTGATAGGCTGATGCATTTTCACAGAATCAGTACGGTTGGAAAAGACCTGTAAGATCATCGAGTCCAACCTGGGGGGGGAAAAAACAAAACAAACAAAAAAAAAAACCAAAAAAAACAAACAAACAAACAAAAAAAAAAACAAAAAAAAAACCAAAACAACACACAACATCAAAAAACCCACAACAACAAAAAAAAAAAAAAAAAAAAAAAAACCAAAAAAAACCAAAAAAAAACACAACCACAAAACCCACGCCACACATCAACAATAACAAGCCACAACCCACCCAACACCACACAGCACCATGTCCATCAAGCTACATCCCACAATGCCACATCCACACGCTCCTTGAATACCTCCAGGGAGGGTGACTCTACCACCTCCCTGGGCAGCCTATTCCAGTGTTTCACCACTCTCTCAGTGAAGAACTTTTTCCTAATGTCTAGCCTGAACCTCCCCTGTCGCAACTTGAGGCCATTTCCTCTAGTCCTGTCACTAGTCACTTGGGAGAAGAGACCAACACCCACCTCTCTGCAACCCCCTTTCAGGTAGTTGTAGAGAGCGATAAGGTCTCCCCTCAGCCTCCTCTTCTCCAGGCTAAACAACCCCAGCTCGCTCAGCCGCTCCTCATAAGACTTGTGTTCCAGACCCCTCACCAGCTTCGTCGCCCTTCTCTGGACACGCTCCAGCACCTCAATGTCCTTCTTGTAGTGAGGGGCCCAAAACTGAACACAGTATTCGAGGTGCGGCCTCACCAGAGCCGAGTACAGAGGCATGATCACCTCCCTGCTCCTGCTGGCCACACCATTTCTGATGCAAGCCAGGATGCCGTTGGCCTTCTTGGCCACCTGGGCACACTGCTGGCTCATATTCAGCCGGGTGTCGATCAACACCCCCAGGTCCTTTTCTGCAGGGGAACTTTCCAGCCACTCATCCCCAAGCCTGTAGCGTTGCCTGGGGTTGTTGTGGCCGAAGTGTAGAACCCGGCACTTGGCCTTACTGAACTTCATCCGGTTGGCCTCAGCCCATCGATCCAGCCTGTCCAGATCCCTCTGCAGAGCCTTCCTACCCTCCAGCAGATCAACACTCCCTCCCAACTTGGTGTCATCTGCAAACTTGCTGAGGGAGCACTCTATCCCCTCATCCAGATCATCAATGAAGATATTAAACAAGACCGGTCCCAAAACCGAGCCCTGGGGGACTCCGCTTGTGACCGGCCGCCAGCTGGATTTCGCCCCATTCACCACAACCCTCTGGGCTCGGCCATCCAGCCAGTTTTTTACCCAGCAAAGAGTGTACCTGTCCAAACCACGGGCCGCCAGCTTCTCTAGGAGAATACTGTGGGGAACAGTGTCAAAGGCTTTGCTGAAGTCCAGGTAGACAACATCAACAGCCTTCCCCTCATCCACTAGGCGGGTCACCTGGTCATAGAAGGAGATCAGGTTGGTCAAGCAGGACCTGCCTTTCATGAACCCGTGCTGGCTTGGCCTGATCCCTTGGGTAACCTGCACGTGTCCCGTGAGCGCCCTCAAGATGAGCCTCTCCATAACCTTCCCCGGCACCGAGGTCAGGCTGACAGGCCTGTAGTTCCCCGGATCCTCCTTCCGACCCTTCTTGTAGATGGGCGTCACGTTGGCAAGCCTCCAGTCATCTGGGACCTCCCCCGTTGACCAGGACTGTTGATAAATGATGGAGAGCGGCTTGGCAAGCTCTTCCGCCAGTTCCCTCAGCACCCTTGGGTGGATGCCATCAGGCCCCATAGACTTATGAGTGTCCAGGTGGCATAGCAGGTCGTTAACTGCTTCCTCCTGGATCATGGGGAGCCTATTTTGCCCTCCATCCCTGTCATCCAGCTCAGGGGGACGGATACCCTGAGGATACCCGGTGTGGCTGTTAAAGACTGAGGCAAAGAAGGCATTAAGTACCTCAGCCTTTTCCTCATCCTTCGTGACAAGGTTCCCCGCCGCATCCAGTAGAGGATGGAGATCCTCCTTGGCCCTCTTTTTGCTGTTAATGTATTTATAGAAGCTTTTTTTGTTGTCCCTCACGACCGTGGCCAGGTTGAGCTCTAGCTGGGCTTTCGCCTTCCTAATTCCCTCCCTGCATGACCTAACGAGGTCCTTGTACTCTTCTTCACTTGTCT
The DNA here is from genome assembly GCF_030936135.1 of Gavia stellata. Lineage (NCBI taxonomy): Eukaryota > Metazoa > Chordata > Aves > Gaviiformes > Gaviidae > Gavia > Gavia stellata. The sequence goes on from NC_082637.1 coordinate 68,098,133, forward strand.
GCCCCTTTTTCCAGAGGTGGTAAGTTCTCTTTTTTTCCCCGAGCCTCAGCATAAGCTCCTTGTTGAGCCAGGCCGGCCGTCTTCCCCGCCGGCTCTTCTTACGGCACACAGGCACTGCCTGCTCCTGCGCCTTCAAGATTTCCTTCTTGAAGAACATCCATCCTTCCTGGGCCCCTTTGCCCTTCAGGACCGTCTCCCAAGGGACCCTCCCGACCAGTGTCCTGAACAGGGCAAAGTCTGCCCTCCGGAAGTCCATGGTAACGGTGTTGCTCACCCGCCTCCTTACTTGGCTAAATATTGAAAACTCTATCATATCATGGTCGCTAAGCCCAAGACGGCCTCCGACCTTCACTTCACCCACCAGACCCTCTCTGTTCGTAAACAGCAGGTCAAGCAGGGCACCTTCCCTTGTAGGCTCGCTTACCAGCTGCGTCAGGAAGTTATCTTCGACACACTCGAGGAACCTCCGGGACTGTTTCCTCTTAGCTGTGTTGTACTTCCAGCAGACATCCGGTAAGTTGAAGTCCCCCACAAGAACAAGGGCTTGCGACTGCGAGACTTCTGCCAGTCGCTTGAAGAACACTTCATCAGCTTCTACGCCCTGGTCTGGTGGTCTATAACAGACCCCCAGCAGGATATCCGGCTTGTTGGCCTTCCCCCTCATCCTTGCCCATAAGCATTCAACCCCGTCGTGACAATCATCCAGCTCTATACAATCAAAGCACTCCTTGACGTACAGAGCCACCCCACCGCCTCTCCTTCCTTGCCTGTCCCTCCTGAAGAGCTTATAGCCCTCCATTGCAGCACTCCAGCCATGCGAGTCGTCCCACCATGTTTCTGTGATGGCGACCACGTCATAGCTGCCCTGCTGCACGATGGCTTCCAGCTCCTCCTGTTTGCCGCCCATGCTGCGTGCATTGGAGTAGATGCACTTGAGCTGGGCTATCGGTCTTGCCCCCGGCAATGGCACGTCTCCCCTAGGCTCACCTCTGGGTAGCCTGGCTTCATCCCCTTCCCCCTTCGAGTCTAGTTTAAAGCCCTCCTGATGAGGTTTGCCAACTTACGGGCAAGGATTCTTTTCCCCCTTGGGGACAGCTGGACACCACCTGCACTCAGCAGGCCCGGTGCCACGGAGACCACCCCATGGTCAAAGAATCCAAAATTCCTCTGGTGGCACCAGTCTCTGAGCCACGCGTTGACCATGTTTGCTTTCTTATTCCTTTCAGTGTTCCTCCCCGCCACTGAAGGGATTGCAGAAAACACCACCTGCGCACCCGATCCATCAATCAGTCTCCCCAGCGCCTTAAAGTCCTTCTTCATCCCTTTCACGCTTCTTTGCTCTATCTCCTCGCTGCCAACCTGCAAAACTACCAGCGGGTAGTAATCGGTGGGCCGTACCAGACTGGGGAGTTTCCTCGTGACCTCCCTCACCCGGGCCCCAGGGAGGCAGCAGACCTCCCTGTGGGTCGGGTCAGGCCGGCATATTGGGCCCTCCGTTCCCCTCAGGAGGGAATCACCTACAACAACCACCCTCCTTTTTGCCTTGGTAGAGGTGGTTGTGATGCGTGGGGCAGGCTGTCTCGCCCTAGGCAGCCCCGCAGATGGACTTTCGTCCACGTCCTCGTTAGCCTGGCCCTCAAGTTCCAGAGCCCCATATCTGTTATGTAGGGGCAGCTGAGAAGGTGAGGGTGAGGGAGGCCGGGAGGGGATTCGCCTGCGGCCCCGAGCAGGGACCTTTTTCCATTCCCCTTCGCCTCCTAGGTCCCCTCCTTCTGCCCGGTGGCAAGAGGGTAAGGGGGCCTCTGCTTCTCGTGGAGCCTCCGTCCTCTGCCTTTGCCTCAGGGACGGTAGGGTGTGGCTCCACCAGTCTATCTCCCTCTCGCACTCCCTGATGCTCCTCAGCCTCTCCACCTCCTCCTTCAGCTCTGCCACCAGGCTGAGCAGATCGTTCACCTGGTCGCACCGCACGCAGGCGTTGTCTCTCCGGTCCTCCGGCGCCAGCAACAGGCTCAGGCACTCCTGGCAGCCGGAGACCTGGACAGCCGCGTCTGACGACATTACAATGAATTAGGTTTGCTTTCTAAATTAATCTCCAACAGATAATTCATTCAGACTTATCAGTCTGTCATCTTTCAGAAGCAGACTCAGGATTTTGAGCTTTTGAAAAGATTGAATGATAATGGAGTTGCTATTTTACTATTTGACCACCTCTGTCCCATGTATTATTTTGAATTCTCTTCCCTTACCTACATATCCAAACCTTTTCAAAGACAGCACAGGTGCCTGCTCCCCTCTAAACAAGAAGATTCTGGGAGGCGGTCTGTCAAATAGCCCTTTTCCACAACTCACGAACTTGGTTATCTTCTTTCTTTGATAGCACTGACTTAATAGTGAAAGCATCTGCCACTGCAGTTTTTTTTCCATAGTTTACCCACAATACATAGTTCACAGATAAAAACAAGCATGAGTCTTCATTTCATATAATATGTGATATGAATTCTGAGTTTTGAAGTCTACTGGTCACTACTACACTGTATATGTCATCAACTTCCAAATATGATAGTAAGAATTGGACAGTAGGAGTGAGGGCAAGGACACCAACTCCTTACTGTTCCCCTGTCATGCCTTCACACAGGGTGAGGATTAGTTGCTACAGGTAGACATTAAAGACTCAAGAACCTTTCCCAGGCTTACTGTAGGTGAAGGGCTTGCAGGGCTTTTGCTTTCATTTGCTCACCCTCAAAACAGAAATTCTAACAGTCCTGCAAACATGGCCCTAACTGAAGGAGGTGTGATCACCTACAGAAGAAGAATGGCTTTCTGACCATTTTGTTTTATGTTTTTCTGATGAAGGACACCATCCCCTTTCACAGGGAGCACCACACTGTGTCAGTGGTGATACTTACTATTACAAACAACTCCATGCAATGCTACAGGCTTTGGGATGAGTGGCTGGAAAACTGCCCAGCGGAAAAGGACCTGGGGGTGTTGATCAACAGCCAGCTGAATATGAGCCGGTGGTGTGCCCAGGTGGCCAAGAAGGCCAACGGCATCCTGGCCTGTATCAGAAACAGCGTGGCCAGCAGGAGTAGGGAAAGGATTGTACCTTTGCACTCAGCACTGTTGAGGCCGCACCTCGAATCCTGTGTTCAGTTTTGGGCCCCTCACTACAAGAAGGACATTCGTGTGCTGGAGTGTATCCAAAGAAGAGCAGCAAAGCTGGTGAAGGTTCTAGAGCACAAGTCTTTTGAGGAGCAGCTGAGAGAACTGGAGTTGTTTAGTTTGGAGAAGAGGAGGCTGAGGCGAGACCTTATCACTCTCTATAATTACCTGCAAGGAGGTTGTAGAGAGGTGGGTGTTGGTCTCTTCTCCCAAGTGACGAGTGATAGGACAAGAGGAAACGGCCTCAAGTTGCACCAGGGAAGGTTTAGATTGGATATTAGGAAAAACTTCTAAATTGAAAGGGTTGTGAGACACTGGAATGGGCTGCCCAGGGAGGTGGTTGAGTCACTATCCCTGGAGGTATTTAAAAGATGTGCGGATGAGGCGCGTAGGGACATGGTTTAGTGGTGGACTTGGCAGTGTTAGGATAATGGTTGGACTTGATGTTCTTAAAGGTCTTTTCCAACCTAAACGATTCTATGATTCTATTGTTCTGAAACAGTAACACTTGTCCAATGTGACTTTGATACTACTTATGTTATAGTTGGAGCCGAATCTTACTGCTTTCACAAGAGAAAAGTTGATTTTTTTTTTACTTGTTGAAATAAGGCAGTTGGGTAAATATATTAAGTACAGTTTAGTTTTGAATTTATGAAAAAACAGTTTCTAAAATCATGTTGAAAAAATAATTTTGTTAGCATCTACTGTGGTTCTTCAAAAGCAGTTACTACCGATATACTGTTGCTTGACAAAATTGTTATACATACACCGAAATAAGCTACCATGAGCACATTTCTTCATGAAACAATATTCATTAAAACTGGATATTCTCTTAGCTGGAAATGATACCTTACCATCTAGTCATTTTTCTAAAAAAAAATATACTTTATAATATGGTGCTAACGAGCCAAACAGTAGCAAACCTTTTGGTGTCAAAATGTCTTTTATGGTGTCAAAATGTAGACCAGACAGACCATATACAAAGAAAATGTGTCAATTAAACAGATGCTGTCTGCAGTTCGTGCTTATTGCCATCCACATTCACAGTCTATATTTTTTCTATTCACATGCTGAAGCTCCTTCTTCTCCAAGTCATTTTCTCAAATATTGATTTAGAACAGAAAATGATTAACCTAGCAGTAACCAGCAGTATACACAGGATATAAATTCCTCCATCTATGGATATGATGACATTGAGGTAGTTACTGCTGACTGAGGAGCACAGTAGGGACGGACCAACAGGCTGAAACACAGAATCAAATGTAGGTACCAGATGCTCAGCTGATACAAAAAGCACCAAGTCTCCCCCACACGCAGCCCAGCTGTGCAGCACCACACCATGTAATCTTCTGTCCCAGTGTTTGTGCTCTGCAACACAGGACTAACCAAGGCTGATCAGTTTATGTGAAGTATTATAATGAAAATAATAGGAGTAAACCAGGTTACACTGTAGGGTGTTTGAGTGACCTGGGGGCTAAATCGTGATGTATTAGGCATGGTTTTACTGCAGGGTGCCTTGAAGCCCTAGTGTTGGCTGGGAGGGGCAGCAGAGCATGTGCTCCCAAACCCTCTGAATTTTTTACAGGTGTGTGACTCTCCTCTCCTCCATATTTTGCCATGGTTGCGTCCAGACATCTCTATTAAGGAGGCAGAGAAAAGACAAAAGGAACTGTGTCTTGGTTTTTAATTTTGCCTAGGCGTTGCTTTCGGAGGAGAGTTGCAGCTGGAGCAGGTACTGAGGTTTGGAAGGACATGCCATGACAATAACAAATGGGGAAGTGTTACAATTCACGTGCTTAAGCCAAGCTGCCATTTTGTCTGATGTTCTTTGCTTTGCAAAGCAGAAGTGATTTTCATTAGTTAGTGACTGATTTCCCAATCACATATCTGTGTTTTTCCTGCTACACTACAGCATACTGTACAGAAGGCCCACAAAGCAGCAACTGAGGATATTTGGATGATGACACTTAATTGATTTTTGTATGTTAAAGTACTAAATGACTAATGGCTGTTTACCTGTCAACCTGATGTGATAAATACTAGCACCATATTTTTCTTTCTATAGGTCACAGCACTGAGAAGTATCGTCTTTGAAAGCTCTAACCTTTCTGTTCCTGGACACTTTGTGACTCAGTGACTGTACCTTTTGTTACACAGGAGGATGTTCCAAAAATTATTATCATCACTGCAAATACACATTGGTGTAATAAAAATCAGGGAATAAAGCTTGTGTAAGGGAAAACCTGCAAGGGGAGAGTAAATAAGAAAGGAGCTGCATTGGAAAAATTCTCTTTTGCATTATTATGCTGAAATGTGATATTCTGGAAGCAAGGAAAATATGCAAATACATTTGGGGGAGGAATTTTAGAGATTTTATAATGCAGAAAAGGGCAACAATGGTTAAAACTATACAGGTAGTCTAATCTAGCTTAAAGTAGTCTCCCATGAGTACTATCTTAATATGACACATTAGCAACAGCACAGCCCTGCCAACTCACTTTGCTGCTGCACCTGCCCCTGAAAACCTACATAAAAGCTGTGATTCAGCATAATTTCTCTTTTATCCTAAGTCTGTCTGTTATTTTTTGGAACTACTCTGAACCTGGATTTTCTGGAGAACTTCATACTTGATACTGTTGGGTGACAAATTTTACATAAAATTAAAAAACAAAGCTCCAGACCACCTGAAGAATTTTATGAATTTTGCATTGTTCACATAATTTTGACAATGAAAACCTTAAAAACTTGGAAAGAATCAAAATTTTTAATCCTGAACATTGTAAAATAATATTTTCAGTACTTCAATTTATAAAACCTCTGAACTTCTTCAGCAAAATACATCTTCTGATACAAAAGTGATCTTGCTGAATTCTAATTTAATGAGAAAAATTTTTGTTTGTTTGTTTCAGGTCAGTTTGAAGTTATATGTTACTATTTTCCTGTTAGACCAGAAATTTAAAAAATTGATTATATTCACATAGCTTATACTTTGGGATAATAATTTAGCTGTGCCTCTGTGGTGGCAAAAAAATAAAGCCATGGGAATTTGGAATTTGAAGGAACAGAATTTGGCCTGTGTGCATGTTGTAATTCTAGAACCAAACACATAATTGTGACAAAATCTTAGGGGGGATGTAATTTCATTTAGGTTTCAATTTGCAATGTCTGAGGGGCTGTTATTCAGTCCCCTGAGATGCCAGACCCTACTGACTGCATGTAGTGTTTAGGATATATGCAGAATACATGGTCAGATTTTAACCAGACTTCAACGTAACAACCATTTCAGCAGACCTTTCTTCTGACTCTTACATAGTAAGGCTGTTTTTACTTGTAAACTATCTTTTAGCACTGAAGGGAAATAACATGGTTGGTTAACCACAATTTAAAAATAAAGATGAAGTCCTTGAAACCAGCATACACAGAGAACCATGGGAACCTCAAGACATCATTTAGTTTTATTCCTGCCCAAAGGCGGGATCAATTATACTATTGTCAGCCTTGACAGATGTTAGTTTGACTTGTTCTTAAAGACTTCCAGTGTGGGGGATGGGCTCCCAGGCACTCTTTTCCCATGCTTCGCTGTCCTTTTCCTTTGAAATGCAACTTTTTCCACCCGCAGTTTAAGGCTACTGTCTCTTTTTCCACCTGCCACAGGCACAGAGATGAGGGGTAACCAGGGTCCGACTTGCATCTCCAGGCTGTGGCTTTGTATCCTGTCTGTTTCTTAGCCAGTACACCTGCACGTGTCCCCTACTTAAGGGCTCCTGCCACCTATCCCTGAAGCTCTAGTGCATGAAAAATGTGGTAAGAGTAAAATATATGTTGTCCAGTTTAGCAGGAATTATACATTGCTACGATTGCTGAATAAATGTTAATACAATTAAATACCCCAGTTCAAACATTTCAGCATTGAAAAGGATTACGAAACTCTGAGGCCACAGTACAATAGAATGGAAGGAAAGGTGTTAAACATATTTACTTTTATATATATATAAACATCTGTTCATATCTATCTATTGCTTCCCCATTTGCATACTTGAATGTGTGTATAACGTATTATTACATGTATTAAGTTAGACCAACACCACCTACTTTTTTCACTAGCAACATAGTGTTTCAGGCTTCTCAAATATCAACTCTCCTCCCCCAGTAAAAAACCCCAACAGCTGAAAATATAAATCTTGGAGTCAGCGAAATAAAAAATAGACACTTTATTACACCACAGCATTTCCCTCCACTTTCTCTGTGGTATCATTTGAAGCCTGCTTTCTAAAACAGAAGTTGAACAAATGAATCCTTCTGTCCTCACTTTCAGTTGTCAGCAGTGCTTCAGCGTGAGATGAAATAAATTGCCAGGCTCTTTCATCTTCTATAATCAGCTCTGCACAGCTGAGTACACCCCCAGCCCTGTGAGCTGTCTCTGCCAGCACTAATTCTGTGTGGAACGGGAAGTCTTTGTTAGTGCCACGTTTCTAATGTTCTACACAGGAGTGGGTTTTATTATTTTTATTCCTCCCTTTTTCTCCTGTGCGCTCTTCTCCGACTGATAAGCTATTGTACAATCCATTTTCTGCAGGAGAGAAGCTTTTAGGTGGTAACGTTATTTTCAAAATGTGCTTGATGTAGGGTACTTCTATTCCAATGGGTGCCACTATCACTGATGGTATCAGTGCTTTTGCAACATAATACTTATAAATTGGAGTTGGTTCGAAGAAGCTTCAACCAATCTAACAGCAAGTCAAAACATTTCATTTTTAGAAGTGTGAAAGCTCTAAATTTATCGCTATTACACCAGTACGGGGCATTGTGGAGATTTATTTACCATAGGGTTATTTTTGTCTCTCCACCACACTGGCCCTGCTCAAGAGCAGTGCAGAAGACACCAGGCAAGGGAGGACCAGAGTTTCCAAAGACTCACAGGTAGCCTAAAATCCCAGGGTGGTATCTTGTATCAAATTAATCCTTGTGGAAGTGAGAGGCAATCAACTGAAAATCTGGCACCGTACATAGCAAGAGGTGGAGGTGGGCTTTGCTAATGCACTTACTGGGCCAGGTGATGGGTAAGACAGCTGTGGCACCCCTAACTACCCTGTCATCATCTCAAACTGAGGGCAGGCCAATAGAGTGAAATAGAGTGTTGTGGACATCTGTGTAAGTCCCAGCAACCACACCGAGAGCATCATCCTACCCACCACTCTTGCTGGCAGCCTCTGAGAATGTGGCAAAGGCCAGCTTGCCACAGAAACTGAACTACCATACCTGCATTCCTTCCCAGAATTAGTCCTTGAAGGTTAAAACTGTACAAACTTTGACATTTGAATACCACCTTCTACAGCCAGGCAGATGACTGAAGTTTTCAGTCTCTTGCCCTACTCTGGTATGCATTAGATACACCTAAATAAAAATGCTGCATGCTACACTTCAGTAATCAATGAGCTGAAGCTGCCCAGCAAAAGGGAAATAAGGCAGAGCAGAAGATCAACTTTCTCCAACCGTTTTACTTCAAGAACAGAAAACAAACCCTTTTCTGCATGTACAAGTCTAAGATCTGGCTACAGCCTGGTTTCTCATGGGCTGGTAAGTTCTTTGAAAAAGACTACATTAATTAAGCAGTGCAACCTAGCAGGAGGTGCAGTTTTATCATAAAATAAGCACAATCCTGGCCAATTAGGAGGCAGAAGCAAAACACCTCACTACCCCTGAGAATTTTATTATCCCAAGACATCCACAACCAACAGATTTGGTTTATTAAAGCTCTTATAATTAAGTAGTGTTATTCTTCAGAAAATTAATATTTTAGAATCTGATTAAAAGAAAGCTGGCCATTAAGGATACTGTGTAGCAGAGCAAGCCTTATATATTATTTTACCTTTTAAAAATGTTTTAACAGCCAATAAAATCGCTCCCTGTGCCAAGTAGTTTTCAGTCTTAAAGTCACAGCTGAAAGTGCTGTTAATAATTTTTAAATTACCACATATTCATTGTTGAGCTCTAAATCTCCTGGTTGATCTTTGGGCACAAGAAAAAGAACGATATGCGTTTTTCCAAGATGTGTGTATCCTCACTGCACCAAACTGGATTCTACTCTTGTCAGGTCTGAGGGGTGCAGCCAGTGATCACTGTGCTCTCAGAGCTACTGGGAGAGGGGAAGGCAGGTTTCTGGGAGGTCAGGTTCTCTGTCTGGTGCTCACTGACAAATTCTGTAACAAGGGCTTTCTGGAGAACACATTTCATCTCCTGGCTCTGAGGATTTTGCAATGTGCCCACTCCCACCCAGCTATGTTCAACAACACTAAGGAACCTGTACTGTTACAACCACATTTCCAGAGACTTTCCTCTGTGGGAATGCTGCAAGCTTGGGCTTTCAAAAGCTGAACGGACATACTGTGTAAAAGCATTTTTGGTTGAAAGGTATCCTTGCCTTCACAAAGGCTGTCACGTATTTACGAGTATCATATAAAAATAAAATGTAGATGTGATATGTCCCCTCCCCTTGCACAATCACTTACAGGTGAGAATAATAACATCTTGTAAACACTACATAGTCGTAAGTATGCAAAGCTCTAGAAACGCAAGCCCTGTAGCTACATCGCAAGTGGAAGAGGATCTAGGACAAAAGCAATACCTAACTACTATGTATGTCAGAAGTTAAAGCCAGGTCTGAATTTTGTTCTTTATAAAAGCCCAAACAAAACTGCCAGAGTTGAACTTCCTTGAACTTTGGGGTGTTGCAAATCTGAATTCAAAATGGGAATACCGAGTCCATTTCTAAAGTCAAGAAAAGTTAAATAAAGTTAACAAGTGATACAAATAACAGTGTATGGAAATTCAAAATAAAGTCTAGTTGTGAGTTCAGACCACTGCACAGAGAATTTTAAACTTTTTGCCACAGATTTTATCTTGTGTTTTCTTCATTTAACTCTAATGTACTTTACAGAAATCCCTGTCACAGGTGTAAATACTACCAGGAAAAAGAGCAGTATAATTATATGAGGATTCACTTGTCTCAGAAAATGAACAATTGGGATTTCTTTCTTAATGAACAAACCCTCCTACTTGTCTGTGCTTCTCTTGCCTGCTGTTAGTGATGTTAAAATCAAACAAAGGTCAGGGATTCCAACAACAGGTTCAAGGCTATCCTGAAAAATATGACTGAAGTGTTTGGACCCAAATAAAGGAACAGACTATCCTTTTCCAGCCACCTTTATGGGAACTGAGCATGCAGGTTTGGAGTTTTCAGGGCTCGCCTCCTGGCCACAATTGCTGGTGGGGTATGATGGCCGACTCCCCGAGGGTCAGGGAGATCCAGCCAAGATGCAGGTATGGATCCACTTGCATAATTTCTCTTTCTGTCACTGTGAAGCTACCCAACAAAAAAAGAAAAAAAAGAAAGGCCTTGTTTATGGCTACGAAGGAGGGAATGCTGATGTCCATAAGCGATAACAACATATAACTTCTCTTTTTCATACCTCTCTCTGATAAAGAACAACCACCTACCTGCTTTTGGCAAAGCTAGCAAGACCAAAACAAGGCCCATCATGTTAGTCAGGCAGGAACTAGGTCATAAGTACATTATTTTTGTCAAAACTTAGTTTCATCTAAAGCAATCTTCCACCCCATTAGGGAAAAGAAGGGCAGCGTAACAGTTACCTGGGAGTGAATGAAATCAGCACCTCTCTTCCAAAGCAGGGAATTTTTTGAAAGATATTACGGCTAGCAGAGTATTTTCTCTCTTGCTCACCAGCATCTGGGGGCAATGATAACCCTCTTTGCACAAAAATCTAGATGCTGCAGGCTGTCTACCGTAACAAATACAAAATCAAATCCATATGCATAAAACAACATACAGACATGCGTGTAGTAGCTATATTATTGCTACTGTGAAATATTTAAGAAACCTGCTGCAAACTAGTTCCTTTAGGTTTGATCACAGATGTATTTGAAAAGTTTAAAGCAAAATTAAGATGCAGTGTGAGTATTGCTATTTATTGCGGCTAATATAAAGCAGAACATTAAATATTAGCAGACGATATTGCCCAATGCCACCATTTGTTCTTTGTATAACATTGATTTCATCTAAGGACTTTAAAAACAAAAATAATTTTATTAGTTAAAATAGGCACCTTTAAGACTCACAAAATGGTTATGTTCCAAGTAATTTTTTCCAAATACTGATCTGTCTCATTTCTACATGTCTGCTGTCTACAAAAAGCTCTTTGTAAAACATGTGAATTGAATTTAGCTTTCCTCAACACGGTTTGCTAAAGAGTGATACACTTCGTATAAAAATAATATCCAGCTAAATTAATATAGTATAGCTGGAGCTGGACTGTAAGTAGATGAAATCAAAGGAACCCAGCAAACAGGTGCACAGTTAGATCTCAGGACATTAAATGTCAGTAAACACAAAATTTGCTTCTTAATCTTTTCTAACTGTGTTTGTGTTTAGAGAGAAGGGTTTATTCTTGCAAAACGTGTTTCATAACCCTCTCAGCAGTTGACTGATTGGCAGAAGCTTCTTTCTTACCTTTCTTTTGTATAATTAACTATTAGATCTTATTACTGTGTTTCCTGTATTTGACAGTGGTTTTCCTTTTGAAGTCAAAAGAGACTTCCTCGTTAACTACAGCTGGCACAAGGCTAAGACCACTGACAGAGAAATTTGCTTTCAGTCATATATTGCTGTTACCAGTAATACACAGCATATGGGTGAAAGAGACACAAGAGGCAACCAATAGTCTTGGACAACACTGAGTATCACAACCTTGCCATATTGTACATTAAATTTACATTACATCCAGAAGTCAAGGAGAACATTAAATATGTTGACATTACAAGTTCACAATATCTTTTCTTCTAAAGTGCTGATATGATTTATAGCACAAGGATTCGTACAATTCTAGACAGAACTGTGACCTTATTAATGGTCACTTACTACATTTCTGAGATTCCAAGTACTCTGCAAGGCAGAGTTCATAGACTGTGGCCAAATCCTGCTGGCTCTGGAGGGGCTCTACAGAACAAGGTGCACAGCATGTTATCGCAGGGCAGATTTTTCACAAAGTACTTCTTTGATCTTTTTTTTGCCTTATTGGCCCTGTGTTTTCATCACTGCGGTGTCGAGGGACCTTGTTATATTCACTACGCTGCTAGTGAGGGTAACAACATTTTAAAGCACATTGATAATACTGTGTACTGGGAAAACCACTTCCATAGGTGTAGATTTCCTTCTCAAAGAGTTAAGAGTGTGCAGAGATACATCTGAATCCCAGGCTGAACTTCCTGAAAGTTTAAGACTTTCTAGAATTAGCATTTTGGCATCCTTTATTACAGAAATGAGACCCAAGTGCAATACTTGGATCCAGACCTACACATGGATCCAAGTTTTCCTTATTTGGTGCTTGATGTAACTTCTGTTGAAGCCAGTGGGAGACTTTCCACTGACTTCACTCAAAATTCATCAGGCCCTTGGCTGAGAAAATATTTAGACAGAGGAATTCATCCCATCACTAATTTTATTAAACTTCACTTACAACATTTTCCATTAAGAAGAAAAGTTAACAAACTGAAATGCCTTTTTTGAATATGAATATTGTCTTGACAATATATTGCAAAGACTTTTCTAATGACAAATTAAAATGCTCATATGAAATATATATGCTCATTTATTATACATATACTGTCAAGATTTACAGAGGATAAAATGCGTGTGGTTTAAAAAAATACAAAGAAAATTTGGTTATTCTATCTGAGTCTAAATGGTCATGGAAAAACCGCATTATTTGTAGGGTTTAGAGAAAAACAATTGACATAAACCCAGGTCACATTCAGTATTAATTTTAGAGATTACAACTCTATACAGGTCTTCTGAGAGTGCAAAAGCTATGTCAGTGTTTTTCTTTGTTGATGCTTTGTGAAAAGTGTCGGCTGTATAGCTAGGGTTTTGTGGATGTAACAATACCTTGGTTTTACTAAGAAACAGTGGAAATTTCCTTAGCATGTTAGAAAAAAAAGTCTTTAAAGCAAAAAAAAGTACTATGAAAACAAACTATCCACAAGTGCTGTCTTGCTAAAGCTAACAAGTTCCAACAACTGCTAATTCTGTCTGGTTCCTCGGTGGAAGTTTTATATTGCAAGCACATTCCCAGTTATGCTGTAATCCATCTCAAAGGTGGCATGATATCAACACTCCCACAGCCAGGGACAAGTCTGTGGGTATGAGGGTAGGAGAAGGGCATCAAAAAAGAAAGAAATCTTGGTCCCTGCAGTTCAAAGACCTGTCCCTTCAGAGCAGAAGGAGCTTATTTTGATTTTATATTTTGGTAAGAAAAACTGACATAAGTTTGTTTGTGTCTATTTGGGTTCTGCCAGATGGAAAGGTTTGCTCATCAGAGGCAGCTGTTTTAGCAAATTACCTCACTGTGGTATAATGACTGAGTTATAACAGGCTATTGAAGAAAATCCTTTCGTTTCCCAGTGAGATCATGATAACTAGAAACAATTTCAGTAAGATTTTTTATTTACTTTGGAAAGGATTCAGTTGGAAAGACTCGTGATACAATGATGTATTTCTTTTGTTCGTATTTCTTTTTTATATGTATTAAGCATTTGGTTTTGCTTTGAACTAGTATATTTATTATTTTCTCTGGGGTGATATATTTCATTATTTAAAAATACAACTACAATTACACTGGGAAGGAAGCTACTCTATATACAATATGCCTTACTGAAAAACCTATTCCAAAAACTCTGAATGAATTCATTCTTTGTCTTTTATACACCTACTCTGTGCGTTACAGGACTAAAATGATCACAAGGGAAAACATAAAGCAACACAGATAGCAAAAGCTGCATACAGTCTGCATCCAGAAAGGTTATTTGAAGGGAAAAACATTTTTTGGGAGTTTGAGTGAAGTTGTCTTGGCTATTTTGAAGAACCGAAGCAAAAAACTACATTTTCCCCATTTTAATTCCATTGCTGTAACTTTTTTTAGAAACAGAATTAGCATGCTAGAGAGTAAAATACCACAGAAACCTGACATTTGGCAGGAACGTGGTCCCCTGATCACAGAGGTGCCTTTGGAGGTCTAGTGAAAATTGGCTGTGACGAGCTCTGGCAGAAGCTGTGCTTCCCATGGCCGCCACAACTGCAGTCGCCCAGCACTTGCATTTGTAGAGGCAATGCCAGTTTTGTCAGCGTTTTTTTCCCCAACTCCATTTTGAGATATTTGTTACATGCTGTATTCGCAAAATGAGACCTGAACTGCACATACAAAAGACCTTCCTCCTAGTGTAGGCATACGTCTTCTTCCAAGCAAGGGTGTGTGTAGTGAGCCTTGCCCATGCACTCCCTAGCAGCAATACTCTCCCCAGAGCCTGCTCCCACAATCAAAGATCTTAAAAAACAAAATCTTTGTGGCTTCTGCTCTGATTGAGCTGTTTCATTCAGTCATCTTTCCTTTGACTGTTAGAGCAGAAGACGAAATTTTAGTCCTGCTTTTGAGTCTTTTAGGACACAGCTGCAGAGACTGTCCAGACACTAATCCTTTATGAGCCCCTGGCTTCTCAAAGGGCAACTTCCCTGTGGCAGGCACTTGCAAGGCGCTTAGTAAAAAACCTTGCAATTAGCTCAGGAAAATCTGTTCCCCATGTATGGATTCTACAGGTTAAAGTGATCAGCAATAGCCTACACATCAGCACTAGAAACGTGACTGGAATGCAGCTTGACACGGTTTATGACATCTGGCCACAGGAAGGGCATTCCTTATACACCAGGGCATTATTTTAGGTCTTTCTGGAGGGGATATAATACTTCAGTTCAGTTAGCCAGTTCTATGGTTGCATAGTTCACTGGTCTTGGACAGCCTCTGTGGGCTAGCAGCCACAGCAGCACATTTAGTCTAGACAGAGATCCCATTTACTTTTATGACTGCAAGTGTGTACTTTGAATGGATAACTTCACTGAGCTGCTCACAGTGAAGCCGGCATTGTCTTTTCAGAAGCAGTGACTAACACAGAACCCACCAGCAGTTTAAAACACTTCTTCCACCATACATGGTTGTCTTGCATTTAATTTGTTACTGGTTGTCCATTTTTGTTATGGTATTATGAAGCTCTTTACAGTTTCCTTCACTACTGAATCACTTCAGCACTTCTGCTGTCTGCTGGGCATACTTCCACCATAGTATTTACCATCCCTACTGGCTTATTAATAAAAAACTTAAGTGACACCATCACTTTTTACCAGTTAGGAATGAGTCATTTATTCTTCTTCTTTCCTTCCTGTTTTAGAACTCACATAATTTACATGACAGGACTCCAGTTACCATATGCTGAATATGCGGTATGGGGTACACTCAATTAGCACTATGTGGCAATATATAATATTTGTGGCTCCTGTCTGTATCTGGATATCCAGCTGTAAAGTCTGTATTTTGCTTACATAGTTCATGTATTCTGAAACCTAAGGAGATTTATAAAAATTTTGTGTATTTGTCAATAAGGAAGTTCATAATCATATGCAACAGGGGAGTTCTGCTTCAGGAATATGTTATTCAACTCCCAAATCATAGAAAACCTTCACAATTATCCTATCTCTAGTCCATCTGGGAAAACAGCTCAGTTTAATAGCTTGTTTTTCCCTAAGCATACTTGAGAGATTTATTAACCTGCAGTGTTTCCTTCTTTATATCATCAGACATATTATTTGGGGAGAGATCTTTAGATAGCGCTGTCCCTTGGGAAATCTGCTGAAGGCTTACACACCTCATAAACCTTGCTTTTTGCTAGCCGTCAGGAGAGGAGATGGGTGCATGAGTGGGCAGGATTGACAGGTTACAGGCAGAAAAGCTGGCTGCTGGTGGGGAAGGCGCTGGGAGCAGGGGGGAACCACACCACGAGGAGCTCAGAGGAAACTCCTGGGAGTGAACGCTGGACCGTGGGGCTGGCGGGGGCTGCCTGAGCTGCTGCGTCTTGCCCCCTGCAGAGGCAGACAGTTGTGCGACCGGACAGTCATCAAAAGGGGTTCCACAGAGCCCCTGCCTCACACCCCCCGCATGTTCCGCCAGCCATAAAAAACTTTCCAATACCCCACAGCAAAATTAAAACCTTTAGTACAAAACCAAAGCCACAGAAGCTATAAAGTGTCACAGGAAATGAAGCAGAAAAGAACAAGGACACTTTTAATGTACTAAATCCATGAAGTAGCAGGAAATGTGGAAATTACCAGATGATTTTAGAAGACAGATTATGCCACAGAGGAAGACAAAATAATTGCAATGGGCCTGCCAGTATGACCTTGGAAAAGTTTCTTCCTGAAGACATATTTGGCAAACTATGTGTGCAAGTGATACCAAGAAATACTGCTAGGAGAAGCAGGAAACTTTGCTCTTGACACTCTGCGTTCCAGTTTGGTAGCCGCCTTCTCCGTAGTGCCTAGGATCAACAAATGTTTCATGAAAGGGTGAGAGAGAGTCCTTGCATGCTTTTAAAATGTTCATGCGTGCATAGTACTTACTCGGAAAGTCCCGTTCAGTCCTGGGATAAGGTCTGCCCAATGCCGAATGAGTTTCCAAGTAATTCAGAAAATCCTGCTGATTGTGAAATGAACTGTGCTTTTTCAAGGTCTTATGGTCCTCGGTCACTGTTCACAGGAGTGGCAAAACACACTTTTCTCATAAAAGATCCACATATTATTTCTGCCCTGTGACATGGAATGCTAATTTCTCAGAGGGAAGTTTAGCAGAATTTATTTAACACAAGCAAAACAATGTAATTTTTATCTTTTCATTCCAAAGTGACTAAACTGTATTCCACAGAACAAAAAGAAGCTCCATCCAAGACAAACAAAGGTTTTCAGACTAAACTGTTACAATTAATTTTCAATTGCTTATTGATGTTTATTAGTGAGAAGGGATAAGTGGGTTTAGAAATAGGGAATGCTCTTACCACAGAGTTTGTTTGTTACACGATAGGGAATAAAGGAGTATTAAACTGTGTGACCACAGTGTTTTGTGAAAAGATACCCATTGCCTTCCAAGGGATTTTAGACACAGTATTCTACAACGCTGAAGGACAGACAAACTGGAAACAGCTGGATGAGACAAAGGACTTTCAAATATGCAAGGTTTTCATTTTATTAACCAGAGCACATGTAACTAATCTTGGAAACCAGATAACTATTCTTTTCACAGCAATTAGCCTTGCTTCATTAATATGCTGCTTAACATTTGCTTGGGACTTTCTTTTGATTTTTCTTTTCCTCATGAGTGAAATATATTTTGAATTTTTTAAAAAGATAATTAGAATAGATTACATGCATTAAATCTGGGAACATCTACAGTCAGGCACTCCAGAAGGCAGGGGACTGACATTTGACCTTGAAGCATTAGAGAAGTCATAGACATTTGGACCAAGACACAAGAGCTGCAATTCTCCTTCTTGTATATAACAAAAAAGAGATTGATTTGGCACTGGGCAAGCAAGAAAACCTTAGCCAGGATGCTCATTAAACTTACACCTTTCTGTGGCTCTTTAATTTTGCAGAAAAATGTAAGGAGACAGTAGAATAAATGAGAATCGGGCATGATTCTGCAGCATCATAATGTATAATTTGGAGAATTCCTTATTATTTTATTATGTTACCAGACATTATGTAGTTTCATCCCTATTAGAAATTAATTAAACAGGCATTCTTATGAGTCATGCTATCAGCTAAGAATGTGAAAAATATATTTTTTTAGGCAAAATTCAGTAGTTACCATTGCATCTTGACATTGATTCTCCTTGGAATCTGTTAATGGGTCTTGATATGATAGAAGACTTGAAGGCGATGGCATTTCATATCAGCCAATTGAAAAGCTCATCGTGAACGTCAAGCTGTGGTGCATAAGCACAGATAAATCTTCACTTCACAGCACCTAAATCCGGAGGGCCTGTTCAGATCTCATCTGCCATGGTAACTAACTTTTAACAAGTCCAATGACATCATTTACAACAAAGCTTTTCAGTCCAAAGCAGAGAAAATGTGAGAAATTGAGGTACCACTCCCAGCTGAAAGTCCTTTGGCAGTAAGGAACAGTGTCAGAGAGGCAGCTACAATAGCAAGTTGCAATGTGTTCCTTCGCACTACAAAAGATACACATCTCCAAAGCCTTTTCGAAAGAGAAGACATTTTAGTCCTTACCTGAGTTTTGAATGACCTTTGATTTGGCTCTGCATATGTGACCCAAACACACTGTGCTCTAGAGGGATTGCTACCTCTGCCACCAGAGAGAGGTGGGTAGCTCAGTTTCATTTTTAGCAAGAAGCGATTTCAGAGGAAGGAGATGAAGAGAAAACAGCAAAACTATCAGAATGTCAGATCAAGAAATCTTTCATCCTAAACCTCCCTCTGTTTCACTTTATCAGGCAGCAGTTGGGTCATTCCTTCTCTTTTCTATTCAGTGATAAACAGTCTTGGTAAAGTCCAGAAGTCTGTAATTCTATTACCATTATTCCTGAAAATTCAGAGAAAATAGCTGCTTAATGCCAGACTTGCTTCCGAAGCAAATGGACAAAGCTGTGGGCTCTGACTATCTCTGCTGGATTCAGCTGAGGCATTTTCTGCTGCTACGGCTTGTGCTAGTATGTGGGCTTTGAACTGGGGCAGCTGAGGAACCAGTGCATATTCACATCTGCCATGCCCACTTCAGGGCAGTAACCTTTGGCAGTGGCACAAAGGGACAGCTGAGAGCTATAACCTTGTAAATATCTCCATTACGGCTTGCCAGAGACTGTGAGTCAGAGTCCTCGACGTGAACATGTTATCTGTAAGACGATGGAAGATTTGTGATGCATTTTATTCTTGTCTCAAAATAACGTGCTGTCCTTCTCTGGTCTGTGTGCCTCCTTGCTCCCACAGGCACATCGTTCCTCATCATCTCTTTCCTTCACACTGCCACTGCAACTAATTCACCTGGAGCAAAACCCTGCTAATTTTTGTTGCTGATCCAGCTGATCAGCACAATGCAGTCTCAGGGTTATTTTCCTTTTACTGAAGTGTAGTTAACTGGATAAATCCTCTGCCAGCAGCATTGCAATTGACAGCCATTTCTCAGAGGCAGTCCCCCTCCCTCGGCGTGCTGAACCATTATACAAGCTAAACTCATCATGTGCAAGGTCCAGGCCAAAAACGGAGCCCCAGGCTTCTTGATGCACAAGCCAACGTTTTAAGCAGCTAAGCACTCAGCCTGCCTTTACTCTGCTGTAGCTACAGCAATGCTGTGACCATCTCGTGGGGCTCACTGTAAATGAAGTGCTGCTTCTTAACAGAAATGCCTTGGTACAGTATAATAATGAAATCCGTAACAATAGCTTTGTACAGTATATTACTAGTCTAACCAGATATTTTATTGGTAGCAGTATACTTCTTAAAGCTAGCATTCCATTTGCCTCCTTCGCCTTGTAGAAATCCTGCTGCTGCGACAGTGAATAGCTGTAAAGCTAATGGTCTTTCTTAAACTCCCCCTTCTGAGGGAGAGAGGGAGAGAAATCATAGTAATTTCCAGCCATTTGTGTTAAAATACAAAGAAAACAAAAATCATTCAAAAATGATGTGCTGGGCAGCCTGCATTAATATTTATGTTGGCATTAATATTGATAAGAATGCACCTTATGCTTTGTTGTCTACCCCCAGCATCCTTAAGTTCCCTGTTATTTAAGCTAGTAGCCATTAGCTCGCATCTTCCTCTGTACACAAAGCTTCAAAAAGCCTTGGCAGGGCTCCAGCTCACTTACGCTTAAATGGACACTCAAGCTTCGACGGACACACAGCTAAATAGAGGCCAATAATTCAATACAGTATGACTGTACTGGGGCTGCTAGTAAATCCATCAAGCAGTAAATATCATCTGAAGCCAATGCAAGCTTTTATCTTTCCAATTTTGTGTATGTCTGTGTGAAGCCCAGGCATTCAGCGAATCATGTAATTTATTCTGCAGTGCAGAGCCTGGGCTGTCTCAGACATCATATTTACTTTTTTTCCATCTGTCAGGGGCAGTCACTGCACCGCTTTTGTGCAAACGCATCACATTGCATTTATTTATTTATTTAATCCCACTCTCTAGTGCAATTGGGCAAGGACACATTTTCGCAGATCAACAAATACTAAGAAAAGCATCTGAATATCATTACAACAGCATGTTAAACATTTGTCCTAACCAGTTTGTTAAATCAGCAAATGCACTTCCAGCAAACGCTTGTAATGGCTCAGAAAGGACTCCCTACTGCAATGTTTTATTAAGCCTCAAATATGCCCTGTTATTTTCTTTTGCTCTTTAGGTCAGCAGAGATGCCAGTATAATGTAAATAATACCAAACAGCTGGGCTTATTGACTTGTGGTCTGTGTTTGGGTGGATATTCAGGCACAGTAGATGATACAAATATAAAAATAGATGACAGGGATCAGGGTAGCATTCTCTCCCAGAGCTGGAGGAGACAAAATTGCCCTTATAGGGAAAGGAGATGTTGTGCACACCCCGTGAGAGCAGCTGGGCTGGCCACAGCCTTCCTCCCAGGGTTGGATAGGTGGCATTGCTACCAACTTCATCCTTGGGGCTTCCCCACACACTGGCAGAGGTGGCAGGAGAAAAGCACTGGGTCAGTACATTTGCAGCAGTCAAGGACTCTCCTGCCAGGGAGACACAAAGCCAAAAGGCCTTGGCCAGGAGGTACAAGGTCAAAATGACACACTGTGGAAAGCTTGTGTCTTCATGGCATATGTTAGAAGGTGGACCAAACATACACTTCTCTGTCACACCAAGGAAATGAGTCAGGGTCAAACCTAACTACCTCAATTCCTTGACATAAAAAGAGCTTTTATTTTGCAGGTGGAGAGGTAAGACTTCACTAGCAGCCTACTTTAAAATATAGGTCCTTTTTTGAAAAAACTCACACACTCTATATATATATCTATTCTCAAATTGTCTGTTCTCAACAACATTCAGCCCATATCATGTCCATATACAAAGTCTGGTTCAGACATCCTCTCGGGCTGTGTATGCAAGGAACATGCAACTATGGGAGCTCACCCAACTCAGAGCCTGGACGCTTGTATTTCTACTGACTTTGGTATGTGTGACTGATTTTAAGTTCAACCTCATGGGATTTAGGACAGCCACAGCCACACTGTAGGCACAGTTCCCTTTTGACTTTAGCCAGTAGTAATCAGATTGCAAGACCACACTTGGACGCACTAGTTATCTCACATGCCTTTGCAACAAAGGATTGCAAGAGCAAACCAGGCGTACTGGTTATTGCAGTGCCACGCGGCAAGCCCTTCTGGCACTCCATGGGGTCTGGTGCGGGAATGCAGACAGCTGATGACTACTGTGGCCTTCATCCCACATGTTGCATTAGCAAACACTGGAGTCATCCTGGCCAGAAAGTTGCCTTCTTTTTCACTTTTTCTTTAGCCCAGGAAAGCTATGATGCTCATTCCTGTGCCCCTCCCGAGCCCTGTCACTCAGTGAGTGATTAGAGATTTTGTTCTACCCCTCTGTAGTGGGCGTGGGAGATGTGTCCTAACACATCAGGCGTTTTCTTGACAACAACAACTTTTTAGTGATGCAGGAGTCCAAGATTCATACTCCAATCTGCCACCCACCCGAGGGAAACGTCCGTAATCCGATATGCAGCAGCTGCTACTGTTTTATAAACCAGGACATGGTGGGCCACTAGGGCTGATTTATCAACACTAACATATAGCTGGTGTCTGGCTCTTCAGATATTTCAACATGCTTTTTTCTTGGGCCAAGCCAGCATCCTTTTCTAAGCCACAGGCAGGGAAACTGGTGGACACAGGGAAGTGAAAGCTCTAGACTCCTGAAAAATGTATAGACAGAGCAACAACAAATGACAGACAACTTAAAACCATGCAATATATTTATTCCTTCAAGAACACCGAAAAATAGGGCTAGTCTTACCGTGTTACAGTGACACAATGAGGAAACTGAAAGCCAGAAGGTAGATTATTTGCCAGCATAGAAAAATGAAAACAGTGGGATAGCATCCAACTTGATCCTCCAAAAATCATGAAATATTTGCAAAGGTCATGAGCCAATAAGCTCTCTTACAGAAAAGTGAATCAATAATGTAAATTTCAACAGGTGTAGTCAATAAATACTACCCCAAATGGGAGGGCTTTCCTTGTCCTTGAACAGTTCAGAACTGCAAAGAACCCAACCAGACTGCCTGGTGGGACAGGGCTTGAGTTCAAGCCATTCCCCACCTTCATTTGATTTTCACTGCCAGATAAACCAGTTGGCTTATGTCACTTCAGCCTCAGCCAAAACGCAAGGCTCTCTGAACCGCCAGGATGTTTAGATGTAGTGAAAGCTCAGGCCCAAGATAGTAACGTAACACAGATGTATTTGTTTTAATCAAATCATGTCCTATAATTCCACTCACAAAGTGTACCTCCAGCACGTTTTCAACCTTGCTGGCATGTCAATTATAAACTGTAGAAACTCTGTATTTGCATATGAAAGGGCACAGTAAGGAAGGAGAAATTAATGATAATAGTACTGCTATTCTGTAGGCATAATACCCATAAAACAATTTCGCTTGAATTTCAGGTAATGTGGGTTTGTAAATCTTATTTTCATCTTGTTTCTGTAGCAAAGCAAATAAATTACACAACAGAATTAAGTCTGCCTCTTAAAAAAATCAAAGGTATGCTATCTGTTATCCAGGTCCTTGCAGAAGTTAAATAATACCAACTATACTGAAATCAAAAACAGTTGAGTACTCTGTGCTTTCCTGGATCAGAGCCTTAACGTACAGCCCTAAAAGTCAAGGGAACATAAATTATACTTCAAAACATCAGTACAGAGGCATCTGAGGCTCTTCACTGTCTGCACTCCTCCACCTCTTCCTCCTCTGTTCCCACACACACATGCATGCACACACACACGCACACGCATACGGAGAGGCAAGAGCACCCAAACACGCATTCAGTGCACCCTTATTAACCTCCAGTGAGAAAGTACTGCCTGGAACACATTACTTACAGTATCCTGAAAAGCAGCACGCTGCTTTTCTAAAGAAACAAATTAAAAGGCAACTCACTGAGCAATTCTCCAACACCTGAAAGCAATTAATGTAAGCAGAAACAGGAAACATCATCAATTATTTAAAACAAAATGAATATGTAACATTGACCTTCTCCAGCACTCATCAGTTTTATACCTCCACCTGAATAAACTCAGGGGAGACAAAACCACAAGACAGATGTACACCACAGGCTATAAAATGCAGCAAACAGAGGAAGAGAGCTCTCTGTCTCCACGGCTGTCCTTAGCATTTCTAGTTCTCCAAGTGAGACTTAGTCTGTCGATCCCTCAGTTTTGATAAGTGCACCCTTGCCTCCTATATTGTGAAATCCTATATTCCTGTCTGTGCATTTCAGACTTCTCTTGTCAAAGGAAGCAGGCCAGACTTTTCAGGCTGTGAGAGAGTGATCAAAGAGCAGCAGCCATTTTCTGTGAGTTGTCACTCCCTGATTTTAATGAACTAAAAAAAGAAGTATCCGTAAATTATGCTGATTTGGACAATACAGAGAACGGGTCTATAAGGCTCCAGAGCAGCTAGTTTCCAGAGCTCTACGTGTTTTTTAAATGCAGAACTGAGGGTCTTGAGAGAAATACTACAGTCCAAATCGTCACAGACTTGGGCCTGGACAGACGGGGTTTCAAGGGAACATGGAATTTATTAGCTAATGCAATTGCTGAACATAACATATGGCAGAAGGAGAAGGATATTTGGCACACTAATGGCTAAAGATTTTCAGAGCAAAGCCTATTAGACACAAAGTACAATAAGTCCTTTGTGACTGTTCAAGCTAAACAAGGCTTGAAGTGCTGGTGTCTGTTGTTCCCCCAACTCCTATTAGCGGTTTCAAGGAAATGCACGTGAGTGCTTCATGCAGAATAACACATGCTTGGATAAGGTTATCTGCTTAAAATCCTCCTACAGATACCCAGAATCTTGACTAATTGTCTCAGATGAAGTGCACTATGTCATTACCATGGAGGCAAAGTACATTACTAGTCCTCAGGACCAGATTCATGTTATTATTACTGTTGGGGTGCTACTAAGGACACTTCAGAATTTCCATCATTAACATTTTTTTCCCTGTTTTGGAAGAATAGACCTGTAAAAAGTGGCAGGGAGCCAAAGAATGTCATACAGGGTGTCAGCATGGAAGCTATTAAAAGAAGAAGTGGTGTGTTAAGAGCTGAGTTTTAAAAGAGAAATAAATAAATTACACCAAGTACTGTCAGCAATTTTACTTATATATTTATTTACTATAGCTCTGTAGCTCCTAATGACTTCATTAATAAGAAGTTTCGCATACGGAATATCTTCAGTGTCACCTAATTACCTCTTGGAGGAGGAGGAAATCTGAACGATTTCTCTCTGAAGAAACCCAGTACTGCTTGCAGGTGCCACATTCAGCACCGGCAAAGTAAAACACTTTTGCAAGCAGTCCAGGGGAGGTCCTTGCTGGGCTCCTGCAACCAGTGCAGAGGAGTGGCCACACAGAGGCAGCCCAGGCACCACGGGAGCTGGGGAGGGGCAGCTCCAGCAGATGTGGAGAACATCTCTCCAGGAGATGCAAAGTGGTGTTGGAGGCTGGGCTGGTTTGGCCTTTCCTCAGTGAACCATCCTCCTCCGGCAGCTGGGGACTTGTGGTACCCCGCAGCCCCACAGCTACCTCTACAGTGCAGTACGCTTTGGGGACGTATTGGGGCCAGTGACCCCAGGCGCAGTGCCATGCACGGAGATGTACTCCTCCAGCCAGGACTAAGCTGCTACGCTGGCTGCGCTGTGCAGCAGAACGAGTGTCAGGAACTGTGAGTATAATCAGTTCAGTGGGTTAGGCACAGCTGGAATCACACAGAGGTAAAGAGAGCTTTATAAAGGAGGTATTTGGGAGTCTAAAGATAGAGTTGTGTCCAAAAAATTAGGCCCCTTACACACAGTGACAGTCAGGCATGTCTAAAAAAATTCTTAAGTGTCCTAAACGTGTTTTTATAAACAACTTTAAAAGACTTGACATCATTCATACAGCCATTGGCAAAGACAGAGATCAAAGCCAGCCTTTTTTTGCAGCTCCCAACACAGCCACCTAATCACTGAAGCTCCTTCCCCAGTGTACAGCCTGTCCCTGGGACTCATTGCTACAACATATTGCTGGAGCACACACTTCAGCAGGATCCAGAAGCAGATTAGATATTTATATAGATATTAAAATGTGCTGAGTTGAGAAAGTAAGTACTAAAAATGAGAGTATTAAAAGGAGTGTAGACCCTCACAGTTCAGGACTTGATTCAGTCTCCCCAGAGGTGGAAGCATCCATGCAGAGCGTGGAGAAGGCTTGTCTGAAGAACTGAAGAGTCCAAAGAACCAGAGAGAGAACTCATACCAAGAATCACAGAATCACAGAATGACGGAATCACTAACATTGGAAAAGGCCTGTAAGATCATCAAGTCCAACCAATAACCCAACACCACCATGCCCACTAAACCATGTCCTGCAATGCCACGTCTACACGTTTTTTGAACATCTCCAGTGAGGGTGACCCCACCACCTCCCTGGGCAGCCTGTTCTAATGTCTGACAATGCTTTCAGTGAAGAAGATTTTCCTAACATCCAATCTAAACCTCCCCTGGCACAACTTGAGGCCATTTCCTCTTGTCCTGTCACATAGTCACCACGCTAGTCACTTGGGAGAAGAAACTAACACCCACCTCTCTGCAACCCCCTTTCAGGTAACTGAAACTGTCTCCCCTCAGCCTCCTCTTCTCCAGGCTGAACAAACCCAGTTCCCTCAGCTGCTCCTCATAAGACTTGTGCTCCAGACCCCTCACCAGCTTCGTCGCCCTTCTCTGGACACGCTCCAGCACCTCAATGTCCTTCTTGTAGTGAGGGGCGCAAAACTGAACAGAGTATTCGAGGTGCGGCCTCACCAGCGCCGAGTACAGGGGCACGATCACCTCCCTGCTCCTGCTGGCCACACTGTTTCTGATACAGGCCAGGATGCCGTTGGCCTTCTTGGCCACCTGGGCACACTGCTGCCTCATCTTCAGCCGGCTGTCAACCAACACCCCCAGCTCCTTTTCTGCGGGGCAGCTTTCCAGCCACTCGTCCCCAAGCCTGTAGCGTTCCATGGGGTTGTTGTGACCCAAGTGCAGGACCCGGCACTTGCCCTTGTTGAACCTCATACAACTGCCCTGGGCCCATCCATCCAGCCCATCCAGATCCCACTGCAGAGCCTTCCTACCCTCGACCACATCAACACTCCTACCCAACTTGGTGTCATCTGCAAACTTGCTGAGGGAGCACTCAATCCCCTCATCCAGATCATCGATAAATGTATTAAACAACACCGGCCCCAAAACTGATCTCTGGGGGACACCGCCTGTTACCAGCCACCAGCTGGATTTAACTCCATTCACCACAGAAATAACAGAGTCTTTCAATTTTCAAAATATTTTCATTCATGCATTTCATGTGGCAGCCAAATAAACGGTACCAAGAATTCCTTGGAGGAATGGCCTTGACTTGCCACTGACCACAAAATGAAAAGTTCTCAGACTGCTCCTCTGAGTGAATGTTGCAAGTTCAGAAAATAGTTATAAACTGCTAAACAGATTTTTTTAATATAATGCACATTTATATTTTTATACAGCAAGCAGTTCTGTATACATGAAATATCCTTACTTGTAGTATGTAATAGATCTACACTTTCTCCGTTCTTTCACTCTCGCTTAGTGTAATAATATATTTTAAATTAACATAGCATTTGAATTAAAGCCAAAAATTTCTCCCACACTCATCCACCCCAAAATCATAACGTTCAGACCAATCCTTTCTGATACCCAGGCAGTTGTATCATGTATACCTTTTCTGCAATTAGCCAAAGTGTAATTCAAAAACACAAAAAAAAAATAGTCCAGAGAATCACAGAATCACAGAATCACGGAATCACTAAGGTTGGAAAAGACCTGTAAGATCATCAAGTCCAACCATCAACCAAAAAAAAAAAAAGTAACTGGGGCTGGGGCTCAAAACCACATGCAAGCTATAATCTGGCTGCAGATCATATGTGCAGTCACTTTGTAGAAGCAATCCCATGCCTCACATTGTAGCAGGTGTCAAGAGCTACTCTAAATAGTTATGAAGACTTGAGTTGTCATGACTGTAACACCTGCACAGCATCTTTGATGGGCATATGTATGAGCTAGCTCCAAGCACTGATGGAGAGCAGATGTAATGGACCTTCCTTCTCAGTCCAACACTATCTCCTTCAACTCAGCTGAAGAGGAACAAACCAAAGTCTGAGGCCATGTATGCAAGCAGAAGGGACATTTTGGTGATCCCACAGCTGTGTGCCAGGTCACTGCTACAAAGGGGAGCTGGTAGCCTTCTGCCAACTTCAGCATTAGTCAGGACTTTCCAACCTAAAGGTGACCTTCAATTTCAAGAGCAGGAAATTCTTGTTTGTACATGTGTATCAGCTGCCATTGGAAATAATGAAGATAATATTTTCAAAAAGCCTTTAAACAATGTTGTTTACAATAGGATAAGATTTGGTTTAGGCTGGACTTACCTCAAACTGTCCAGATTGACTGAATGTGATAATTTTTCTGGAATAAAATGCACAGCAATATCTTCGGTCAGGTTATTCTTAATGTAAGTTAATAATCATAGAATCATAGAATAATAGAATGGTGTGTTAAAAGCTATCATTCTCGTTTAGGTCCTGAAAAAGTGACAACAGCATTCCTACCAGTGGACAATCATTCTGTACCAAATATTTGTCATCCCATCACCACAAAGAGTTGAAAGTTGACTATGTACAGAGTTTTATCATGATGCATAATACCAGTGCATTATGCTAGTGTGCACTTATTTGTGTAATTTTTATTCTCAATATACATACCTGTAGGAATGAGTCTAAGTTATGAGCAGGGAAAGCAACATCTTTTTCACTTTAAACAAAGTGTGGTAAACATTGTGTTTTGGTGGGCAAATGAAAGACAACAAGTCATGGCATTAGCCTCAACTGTTATCTATATTTTCATCGTAGGCACCTATGTATTTGATATGAATATCTGGCCATGGTTTAAAGAGCTTACACCAGCCATGTGCTTTCTGGAGGCATAGCATTAAGCCTGACTTGCCCAATTGTTTGGCCAAACTATCTCCATAAACAAAGTAAACAACTATTGTTTGTTGAAAGATATAGTTTTAGGTCCCTTTAACTTTTTTACTTCCTTTGCCTCTTACATCATTCCAGAATTTTACATAATAAAGGTCATTATTTCTGAAATGGAAACTGTGGTTTTGATATATCTATATTTTGTACTTCTCATATTTTGTTTAGCTATATTCACAGTACATTTTATTTTACTTTAATTGCAACATAGCCCAATATTATTGCTAATGACTAACAGTGTATTCCTGGGAAATCATTTCAGTTTCATAATCGTAGATAGAAATAGGTACTGCCTAGCAAGGTAATGAACAAATCCTTTATTCTGCAACCCATCAAATGACTGCAAAAAAACATTCAGTGCTATGTAGTAGCATGATTGCTATGTGACATTATTACATTACTGTTGCATATAGCCACTTGAAAATGTAGAAACTGCTTCGCAGTTAGAAATTCACTTTTCTCAAAAATTTTAAATAGATACTGACATGTGAAGCATTCTAACTGTCTTTATGGTTAGCCTAAAAATAAGGGACTATTTACACATTTTTATTTTTGAAAATTTAATTTGGGTCAGATTAAAAAAATCAAGTAAGAGTAAAATTCTCAATTTGTGTCCCTCTTTATAGAAATTCCTAACTTAAAAAAATCTTTATTACACAGAATGCAGCATTTCATCTGACCTTGGAGATTCTGCTGTGGTATTATGTCAGTAAATGTCCTAGACTCTTAGGCATGGCATAAAATTAATCAATTCTGCCAGGCAAAAATTCAGAGAGCAATTTTGCCAGACTTGTTGTTAGGTGTGTCTTTTCTTAATCAGGATGATAGGCTGATCTCCAAGCTGCTCCAGTTAAGAGGATTCTACTGCATTCAGAACCTGTGCATAGTATGGTGAAACTCAAAGGCAATAGCTTAAGAAATTATAGCATATCAAAGTTGCAGAATATAACTCTAATATGGGAATTAAATTATTATCCCTGAAAAGGCCTTTGTGGAGCTTAAATGCCTGCCTGTCTGACATGTCAATTTTTTTCTGACCTAATAATTTCCAACATGCCCTTTGCCCTAGATCCTTGAAATTAAACAAGGATGGCATTTGTCAACAAGTTTCTCAAGTCTGCTACCTCTTATTCTGTGAGCTGTCATTTGAAGAGGTACATTTAACTTGTGAAAAGGTCATTTTTCTACTAAGAAGAGAACTTGGTGTTTTAGGTGATTTGTGTCTTTATCCAAATTCCATTTGTCTCTACAGAAATAGCTTGCACATGCATACGTATACACACATACATCTGGGTGTGTGCATGTACACAAATGAATACTTTTAGAAAAAGAGAACAGACTTTAGGATAAGGGCCACTTCACAAAAGTCTTACATATTCATTAAAGCTGACCCTCAAAAAGACATGGTGTGAGACAGAAAAGCAATTGTGGACTTTCTTTCTCCTACCTGTGCCAGACCCTTCCACTATGTCACGATGGATAGCTGATGCGAGATAAGTCACAGTTGCCATTCAGGTGGGGTGAACAACATAGATTATATTGTTTACTAAAATGTATTTTAGAAAGCCATATTGTTAAAATGATACCTTCAATATCATAGTGTAGTTATAAATTAATAAGATCTGTGTGTAAAGGTCCATCATTACATACTTCTCAGGCATTCAGGAAGATTCTAACTTGACAAGCAGATATTTATAGACTTAGTTTGTTGTCAGCGTGCTATTAACAGAAGCATATTGCAGATTTCTATAATACATCTTTGTTTGTATATCTGCTAGCCCGAGACATCTCTGGGTTTTTTTTAAGACATGTAGGCATTTTCCTGTTCCTCAATAGCTTCAGGAAGAAAATTAGTCCAGAGACACTAAAGAGCTAGCTAAGCTCTCAGCTTCTATTTCTGTTGGGACAATGAGGAAAAGGAGAACAGTTACGTTACAGAGGATGAAGCTGGCAGCAAAAAATACTACTACACAATAGTCTGAAGCAGATGGATCTGGAGTAAGTTTTTGTGAGTTTAAGTTAATGACGGATCAAGAGTGAAATAAAGTTGAATAAAGTTCACTCTTGATCCATCTCAGATGTAAAGTCAATAGGGTTCTGCCTGGCTGCATGTTATTTTAGACATATGTCAGCTATAACGGAGACCCCACTGTAAAGTGTAACTCTTGTTACGTCATGTGGATGTCTGATGCTCCTTTCCCAAGTCTGTGCCTCAAGCTTTTTACATAGTGCAGTGAGAAGTAGACACAGCATTTTTCATCTGCATCTGAAATAAACTTTCTCCAACACTGCTCATGCTTTCTAACAAAAAAATATGACTCTTACCACAGACCAACAGGCATTAAACTGAAAAGAAACGGAAATTTTCCTCAACAGTAAGCTGAAAAAACATAGGAAAATTCCTTCAATATCATTGTTTGAAACTTTAGACAAAAGTGGGCATAGGTTTCTGTTTCTCTTGTCAACAGCTCATAGAGTGATGAACTATTCATGAGCTTCTTTTCTATCAGGGTCACTTCAAAAGACGAAAGCAAGGTCCTCTCACGTTTTGTGGACAACAGCTGTGCGAAATACCCAGCATGTGTGAATTTGCATTGTGATAATAAGGTTATCAGACCTATACTCTCTTAAAACAATCCACCTTATGATTTTCCCACACAACTTACTCTACATCTTCCTTGTGCAACAGTATAGTATTTTGATTAAAAAAGAAATTAAAAATTATGTGAAAACATTATCAAACAAAAAATACTGATAATATAGGAATAAAATCTACAAGAGGAATTAGTAAATTATGTCTTCCCATACAAAATAATTTCCTCTCCTTGGGAATTGAACATATACATATATAATCCTATGGCTTCCCACTGTGACCCTCTTTCTTTACTCTTGCCATACACAGTTCAGTTTACCATTCCTTTGTGTGTCTACCATACCTTCAGATTTGAAGTCCTATTACAAAGCATATGAAGAGATATTTTATAAGAAATATGTATGCAGATTTTATAAAGCAAGAAAGAGAGCCTTAGTTCAGTTGCTCGGTGTGTTTTTCTGTTTTTTAAAGCACTCTAGAAGACACTGGGAGAGCACTGCCCGTAGTGGCAGGCAGGTAGGCAGATAATCCATCAGGGTGGCAGAAAGAAGCAGCCCCACAGCTCATCTGGAAGCACTGCCTCAGTCACTGCTGGAGTCCGGTTGTATACACAAGCGCTAGAGTTACAAATTTTTGCAGCACACAAGTCCATCACACATCTGGATTAAGGGCATAAGCAATGTGAAAAACTACCCATAAATAAACAGAGAAACCACACATCAAAGGCCTCCAGTTGCCTCACAGTTACTTGAGACTTACAGGTGAGGTGGAACCTTTAGATCTACAGTTATTGTCCTTGTCTGTTGCTGACATTGTAAAATCTGATGGTCATTTCATTATCTAAATTAGAAAATCCTATCTTTTTCAAAATCACCCAGAAGTCACCCAGGCCCTGAGATATCTGTGACGAGGTGCTGTAGGTGCATCTCAGAGGTAAAGCCTGTAAAACAGCATCCTGCTAACGCCGGCCCCAAGGGAGTTTTGCACAGCCATCGCTGCCCCAAAAGTTTCTTCTCAGCCCAGCCAGGGCCCCCCCAGGGTCTCTCTGTCCCACAGTGGCACCAACCGCACAGCACATTGGTGGCTGTGGGTGGCCTCCCCACCCAGCAGCATGTAGCATGAGCTGTATGTTCTTCAGGCACAGGCTTTACAGCGGCAAATTCTCCTTGCACTTCTGCTGATGTATGTATGAGTTTACAAGACTGGGCCAATGAGCATCGGGTATCCACTGTCACTGGGACAAGCCCTGTGAATAGGTCTTTACAGCACACAACTGCATTCCCTTCTAACAGCTGTCAAATGTTTTCCTGGAGCACGACTATGTACGTAACAGTGGCTTGAATGTAGCTCTTTAAAAGTGTTTGTGTTTCATGAGGTGAAGAAAACTCTTTCTGGTCCAATGGAGACTTTTACCGGAGTGTATCATAAAGGATTTTTTCTTTCTCTCTCTTTTATATCATGTAGAAATGTAAAAGTAATGGTAAAAGGTTTTCCTCTTTGCTGATAATATAGGGTGTTTCTGACAGGAAGGAAATTCAAGCTGACACATTCCTGGCTCAGTTCAACTACTCTGACTGATGTGATCTGGTTACCTTTTCCCCCTGTTTTCTTTTTAAAAATATATTATCACTGGGAAACCTGCACCTCAGAATGAGCCATGTATTTCTGTTACAAAGGTCAGTCCATTATATAATTTTACACATATGTCCACTACAAATCAATTCTGTTTGGCTCAAGTGCACCTAAAGAGGCCCAGAGCACATTCAATACAAATTGTATCACATTCTCCTCAATCAAATTCCCAAGAATTAGATTCTGTTTTCCAGTCCACTGCAGTTAAATAGTGTTAAAATCCAGCTAAACACTGGAGATAAAAACATTTCTCAGTGGGTTGACTGGAATACATGTAGATGAGACAGACACAAAGGCTCCAAAATAAACCCTGGATTTTGACAACCTGCAAAAAGGCACTTGGTTACTTTATACAAACAGTCACTACATGGTAATTAATATTTCATCACTGTTATACAAATTTTCTGTAGAACAATCACTCTTTTTATTTATATAAAAATTAAAATTGAAACACTTTGCTCTGTGCTATGTGGATAGCCTTTATGAATATCAGTAATATGAGATAGATTTGTTTAATTTAGAGCAATTAAACATCTTGTAATAGAAAGTGAAAAAAGGATCACTAACTTCTGTAACCATGTACCAATCAGTTTCAGTCCAGAAAGTGTTATTCTTTAGTTTAAAAATTAGGCAGTTTTTTTCTCTTTGGTAGGTATCTGAAGTAGGAGAGTGATAGAGTGGCTCAGTGGTACCTGGTATCCAGCCAAGGTCAACCCACCACAGTCCTTTTTTGGTGCTCAACGTGGGGCTCGACAACAGCAGTTTTGTGTTAAGTGTGCTATAGCTGTAGTAGCTATTAAGTGGCAAGCTCCTGTGTGGGTCACGGAGTTTGGCGGTTGCACTGCTTATCTCTTTATTTTGCTGAGCTTGGGAACATGCTTATACAAATAATGGCTACATGCTTTGCTCTGACATTAATGGCCTTACTGTGCTGGGGGAGCTATTTTGTGCAGAGGATGAAGGAACTTGGGAACTTGCTAGTACAAACAATGGCTGTGTGCTTCGCCCTGGCATTGATGGCCTTGCTGTGCTGCATTTGCTACAGCAGTGGAAGAAGACCAGTTGGCAGCACATGGGTAAACCCATCTGGGCTGCTGCATTGTGGCAGGATATCGCTGCCCAGGTAGAAAACATGGCTCTAAAGGTACATCATGTAGATTCCTACATGCCCAAAAGCCACGCCACTGAAGAACATCAAAACAATGAACAGGTAGACAAGGCTGCCAAAATTGAAGTAGCTCAAGTGGACCTGGACTGGGAGCATGAGGGTGAGCTATTTGTAGCTCAATGGGCCCACAAAACATCGGGACATCTAAGAAGAGATGCAACATACAGATGGGCTCGTGATTGAGGAGTGGGCTTGACCATGGAGGCCATCAGACAGGTCACTCATGAATAGGAAACATGTGCTGCAATCAAGCGATCCACATGAGTAAAATCTCCCTGGAACAGAGGGCGGTGGCTGGGTTTTTGATATGGTCAGGCCTGGCAAATTGACTATATTGGACCACTGCCATGAACACACCAAGGCAAGCACTACATACTCACCATGGTGGAAGCAACTACTGGTTGGCTAGAAACACACCCTGTAAACCATGTACTGCCCGAAACACCATCTTAGGCCTTGAAAGGCAAATTTTGTGGTGACATGGTACCCCAGAAAGAATTGAATTGGACAATGGGACTCATTCGTGAAATAACCTCATAAACTCTTGGGCAAAGAAACGCAGCATTGAGTGGGTGTGTCACATGCCCTATCACCCACAAGCCTCTGGAAAGACTGAGAGATGTAATGGACTGTTAAAGACTACGTTGAGAGCATTGGGCACTGGGGCATGGAAGCACTGGGATACAAATTCAGCAGAAGCCACTTGAGTTGTTAACACCAGAGGATCTGCTAACCATCCTGGTCCTGCCCAAACAAAACCTCTACATACTGTGGGAGGAGATGAGGTCCCCAAAGTGCATACAGGCAAGTGGCTGGGGAAGGTGGTGCAGATTGCTCCTCCCATGGGAAAAGGAATGGCTCAAGGACCTGGGTGTGCTTGGTGGGTAATGTGGAAGGATGGGGAGATCCAGTGTGTGCCTCAAAGAAATTTAACCTTGGGGGAAAAATAATCTGTGATGTGAATTGTATGTTGTAGGAAGTAATGTAGCAGGAATGACCTGAACTGAACTGACAAAGAGAGAGTTTTACAAGGAACCAAACGAGTGTAACGATGACTCAAACCAAGATGGTGCTGGTGCCCAACAATCGAATGTACTGCTTCTCCTGTCCTGACCACCCATCTTGACAGATGGGGCCCAAGTCATAGCCTGTTTGTGAACATCTGGAGGAGTGGAGAAAGTGTACAGAACAGCAGGGGAGAGTAGTTAATGAGAATGTATAAATCTGTATGTTGGGTATAAAGATGGTTTAAATGTGTAGTTTAAGTTGTAAGTGTTGGTAAGAAGGGATTTCAGTAGTGAGAATTAAATACAATGGAATGGTTGGAAGATATATAGGTATTAATTACTTGGGACCTGAGCATGACACAAATGGTAGGGAATAAGGGGTGAAGATTGTATTGGGTCTGGCTGAGATGGAGTTTATTTTCCCCACAGCAGCCCTCATAGTGCTTTGTATTGGTAGCTAGAAAGGTGTTGATCACACACCAGTAGTGTTTTGGCTACTGCTCAGCAGTGCTCACACAGCATCCATGCTGTCTCTCCAACATTCCCCCCTCACCAGTAGGCTGGGGGGGCAAGAGACTGGGAGGGGACACAGCCAGAACAGCTGACCCAAACTGAGCAATAAAAGCTAGGAGAAGAAGGAGGAAGGCAGAGGGCATTCATTATTTATGACATTTGTCTTCCGGAGCAACCGCTACCCGTACTGAAGCCCTGCTTCCCAGGAAGTGGCCGGACATGGCCTGCTGACGGGAAGTAGAAAATAAATCTTTTATTTTCCTTTGCTTCCACGTGCGGCCTTTGCTTTTGCTTTATTAAACTGCCTTTATCTTGACCCACGAGGGTTTTTTTAATCTTATTTCCTCCCTCCATGTCCTGCTGAGGGGGGAGTGATAGAGTGGCTTGGTGGCACCTGGTGTCCAGCCAAGGTCAACCCACCACACCAATGTTTCTGTTAGCTAAAGAGGCCTCTACCTTTCCCACTTCAAGTGGATATGCTACTTGGAAAAGCTACTTGGTAGAAGAAAACAAGCATTTTGGTTGGTACAAAACCAACTGGGTAAAGGACATTTTTACAGCTGAGTTGGCCAGAGCCTGTCTCCACGTAGCCCCAGATTTAACAGCCAGGGCACACCTGCAGCCTGGCGCTGGGTGTCCCTGTGGCAAGGCAGCTGCTGGCACTGGTGGGCAGCCCAGGGCTGCAGCGGTGCAACTCTCTGACCATCACAGCTGTGCCCCTGCAATCCTGGAGTAGATGCAGTTCTACTGATTAGATGGGGTTTTTGTTAATTAAACACATTTCACTCAGTGCATAGCCCAAAGTGCATCTTTGCTACTGGTTGCACTCACTCTCAGAGGACGATGTCTTCCTGTCTCAGAACAACACTGCCAGCATGGATAGCACCTTAGCAAGACCTAGGAAGACAATTGTGAAGAGGCAGACACTCACTAACAGATATAAATTATTCAAGAATGAAATGTTCAAGTAATATGAACCTAAAGGTATTGTCATCCATTTTTCACCGATGGATGAAACTGCCTAGTTAGTATTCAAGTGTTACTACCTAAACAAAACTGATTGATGTTAACTGAGCAGACTCAGAAAATTTTATCAGGATGCCCAAATTCTGCTCCTTCTTGCTTAATCAATCACCTCTCTGCTGAGCTGTGTTGCATTTTGCTACAAAAGCCTTAGCAGAGAAATTGGGCTGTGGCAAAATGAATAAAACATTTTCTGCAGTGCTAGAGTAATGACCCTTAAGTGCCTTAGAAAAATGAGCTGCATGGACTCCTTCCTTTTTCAGAGACTAGGTCATGCATCAGGAAGTAACTACTAATAAAGTAATAAGGATGATGTTTAAGGGTGGGGATAAAGCAGAGTATGTACCACTTACTTGAGGTATCAGCCCAGTCCCTGCACAAATACCCATCCATGGAATCCTGAGGTATGCATTTGTTTTTAGCCCCTCACCTCTTTCCTGTTGCAGACAGTTTTTACACCGGTGTTAATCACCTTCATCTCTTCTCTCGCTGTTTTCATGGAGCTTACTGTGTCACCATAAAGGCATTGATTAAGCGGTGGCTGGCAGGACACAGCTACTTACTATGAAGCAGTGGGAGGGTTGCAGGGCAGGGAAGCACAATGAAAATCTGCATTGGCTGGCACTTACAATACCTGAACAAGTCTCCTTGAACAGGTCCCAAAAGGCAAAGAATAGTGGCTTAGGTTTCCTTACAGAAATGTCATTTTTATCTGTGGTATAAAGTAGTAAAGGAAAAAACCCCTATGTATTAAGCATGCTTAAAAAGAAGCTTATTCAATCATAATTACAGAGAAATGTAAAACCAGTGACTGAACGGTGAAGGATTATTTACTGTCATTTCAAATTAATGTACTTTAAATCCATCTAAAGTATACTTGAAGTTAAGATGAGGCCTTTCTTCTGATTTCTTTTTCAAAAGTAGAAAGGGATAAAGAAGAGAGACCACTGTTTGGGGGGAGGGGTGTTGTGTTTCATTAGATAATATAATTGGTAGACAGCTGCTGAAAACAAAATGGTCCTTTAAGAAAGCAGTGATTTAAAAACTAGTGTGAGGTCATGTAACCTCGTTATTCTCTTTACATCTTCCATTAGGTCAAAATACCAATACCTATCACAGTAGCTTTCATCTCAGGCAGCATATGCCAGTGCTTCACTTTCAACTCTGGCTTTTTTATTCTTTGGAAGGACTACAATCTGCAACACCACCACTTCGTTTTCATTACGTTGCTGTTCTATCTTTTAGGGGAAATCAGTTTCACATTGTGTTATTCTTATACTCCTTAACAAGGTTTAGAAAGAAAAAGAAAAAAGGAATCCTTTTAAATTAAGAGGTCCCAGTTTGATAACACTTCCCAAATCCAAAAAAAAAAAAAAAAGAAAAAAGAAAAAAGAAAAGAAAAGAAAGCTTTATTGTCTGAATAGTTTGCTTGAAAAGGACATGCAGCAGTGGAACATTCAAATCCCAACTGTCTAAGCTGAAGTCATTGATGTGTATTGTCTGCAGGCTGCTATCATTAAAGCAGCTTTAGAAGGACACTTCTTAAAGCCTGGACATTTTCTTTGGGCTAAAACTCTGAGGACGCCCTCTCTATCCTTTAGCTGAAAAAAGAAATCCTCTTGTGTATGAACACATATGAAAAAGTTGTTTCCTCTTGCTGGACTTTCATAAAGTCTTTTTCAGAGTTTCTTTGCTTCACTCATAATTCCCTTTCTGTACAAGGCTAAGACAAGACCATTTCTGAGAATTAACACAGAATAATAATAAAGTCCTCCGACTGATTAGTAGCATGACGACTGCTGCAAAAGCTTCCTTACAAGTCTTCCTTAAATATCTGCTACTGCTTTCCTCTCCCTCCTTAGAAGGAAGATTTTATGTGAAAGTTTAATGTATTCTACCTGATAATTTCATAGGAGTTAATGTAGGTGTAATGATCTACAAATATCTTTGTTTTATTTCAAGTAAGATTGTCTACGTTTCCTCCCTCTTCTTTCTTTTTTTTTTTTTTTAGGCAGGGGGAAAACTTTTCAGGACTTTTCACTCTGACCCCTAGAATGGAATCTGGTTCTGATAAATCATTCACATGAGCTGATTCCAATAAAATAGCAGTATTTTTCTTTTGCTGTCGTTTGAATGTTCTTACAGTTACTGGGAAAGCAAACTTCCTTTTTGCTGTAGCGCACATTTAATCCAACAAATTGCAAATGATATAATATGAAGCAAAAGAGGGCTTAAACAAAATAATGATTGATACAAAGACTATTTTTAGTTTATGCTTTTTATTTTAAATGTTGGACAAAAGCATGCAATCATTTTCATAAATTTATTGAGATCTGTTTAATTGCCATTGTCAAACGTTTATTTGATTGTAACTCTATGGGTGTCTGACTGGGAAAGTGATATGATTTCATGGGAATAGAGGTCTATCTTAAAGAGGAAACTCTACCACAAACTTCTGATGAAACTCTTTTATTAAATGCCTGTGTTACACAAGTGGCAGAATCGCTCAGCTTGCTCAGTCAATAATATAGCCTGAAATGCCAAAGGTTTTGCAACAAAAATAAAGTAACTTCATTCATTAAAAATTGATGTAATCAAGGGAACAAGGAATCAATGTCTCTGCCCCACAATGGAATCTGATACTTTTTTATATATACATCTCCTATTACTGTAATTTTAATATAGCCATAATACTCTATTTTTTTAACAAGTTTAGAAATAAATTGCTCCCAGAACTATGATGCTTTATGTTCTTTTCAATGCACAGTGAATATTAATTATTGTAAATCAGTGAAAAACTAGATGTTGATAATATAATGGGAACTATCATCTGTAATGATTCCATTCATTAGGCAGACAAAATTCCAAGCAGGAAGCATTGAATATAGCAAAGCTCTACGAAACACATTAGAAAGCAACATTCAGCTCCTGGGAATGGTCTAGAATGACCTCTCACTGCCTTCAATCTCTGACTATGAAACTAGACATTAGGCAGGTGCTGGTCACAGGCTGCAGCAGAACTTCATTGATGCCTAGAGCTCAGCAACACGAGGAACGGGAATGCATGAAGCAGTTTGGGCAAAAGGAGAAACACTCTCCAGACCTAGCTCCCAAAATTAAAGTTTCCTTACGTTTATTTACTTCCAATTTCTTTGCATATTCTCACTTCTATCACTAGGTAGAAATGCGATACCGAAGCACTGCTCAGAAAGACCAATTTTGCAAGAATCTCACCTAAAAAGGTTGTCCCATCAGTCCATGACTATGATTCCATTCACGAGTTTTTCATCCTGGCTGTACATTGCCACGAGTTTTGATTGTTTCAGCTGTGGTTTGGGTTAAGATGTGAGATGAACTTCTGCACCTGGTCACTCACTGACAACTTTCCCTTTGGACTTCAGAAAGCCCATGTTATCCTGCTTTTTTAAAATACAGTGATTGAAGCCACTCTCTGAATTTTGCTAGCAGCAAATGGACTGTGAGCATCCAGCATGGTGGATTTACTGGCATAAATCAAAGGTAAATACACTTGAGCTTGAGAAATTACACCTATATAAAAACCAACAAGGACTTAGATCAGAATTAATAAATAAGCACATCAGGGGGTGATTGTACGTACCTATGCCCTGCCTCACACATTCACACATTTTAAAAGCATGTGGGCTGCAAAAAAAAGATTTGCCTTTCCTTGCACACAGAGAGCTCCACATTGCACTTCGGGCATCAGAAACAAATAACCGATTTCCAACAATTCCTCAAAGACTAACATTACCAAAACTATAGTTTAGGAAAGAAACATACAAGGAGCCTTTTTTGGATATATTTTTGTCAGTGGACCACTTCAGTCAACACAATCATGTCCTGTCTAGCCATGTCAGAAACACGTATGATAGGTCCTGACATAACTGATGCACTTCTACATCAGGAATGTTTAAAAAAGCCATTTTGTGAAAAACAGCTTCTTAATAAATGTTACTTGCAATTAAAAAAAAAAAAAAATCTTGATACTATGTTTTATTCTAATTTGTTACACTCCCTTTGATTAGCAGTTTCCAAATGTACAGTGAAGCATTTGACAGACCTATATAAGCCCCAAGAACTGTGATAAACTGTCAAAGACTTAGAGACATCCTACTTGTCTAGTCTGGGCTCACCTTCACAGTAAATCCTTTCTCCAGGGATTAAGACAAAATGATTTGGGTGCTTGCTAGATGACCAGTACCATTCAGAAAAATAAATTATTTACAAATTCTGTAAGTCTAGGGGGAAAGAAAAAACAAGTTTTTATTAAAACAGGATTGCTATCAGTACAGCAGTTTCCTATTGCCTGCTGAGCACAGTAATGAGGATTCAGGACTCTGTAAATGATACACTGTCAGAAAAAACCTCTGGATGCACAGCAATAGTGACATAGCAGCTTCATTTTCCTGCAGAACTTAGTCTTATGAAACATTTATTTAAGAAACATCAAGCAATTAAAAATGTGTGTGCATGTATGTGTGTGGGCATGGTTTTTGAGAAGCCTCACTTCTTAAAGTTGAATATAGACTCTTGCAAATATCCCTAGAATTAAAAGAAAAAGTCTTTGAAAATGATAAGTTAAAACTATATATTAGTCTATCTTCCAAAGAGAGATGTGTGCTCAAACTAATAAAGTCTATAAGTTTTGAGGTTAACTATATGTGCACAATATAATAAAAAGTAATAGTCACTGGTTGTCTCATTTAGCATGCTCAATTTCTGCTTGTAGAGGGAACACTGACCAGGATTGTCGTAAGCTGGTAATATAATTGAAAAGAACTGCTGTAGGATTTTCATTATAGTGCAGACAGGGTGAGAGCTGTCAGAAGGCATTTGTCCATCAAAAATCATCCTAGACCTGATTCTCTTGTCCCTTCTGCATATTTTCACTGACTTTCATAGAGTTCCCTCTCAGTCACTCTCACTTGAGAGGAGAATGAAACCCACTGTTTTGTGACATTTACATGAGTTTTGGCACCTCTTCATGGCCAGCTGTATTTTAGCATTGACTCCAGAAGCCACTTTCCACAGCTCTTCAATGCCTGGTAGGTTGCTTCCTTTCTCCTAAAAATGGAGAAAGTGAGATTTAAATACTGAAAAAATCCTAATTTTCTTCAATATCTTTCCAATTTCTAACAATCAGTGTTATGTTTCAAGAATAATTCTCTTTCCTATTGTATTTCAACCACGCACTTTTCATACCATGACGTTCCTGCAGCAGCTCCCATCCTTCATCCTTCTGATAAGCATTAGGCAGGAAAAAAACCAGGGTAAGTGTTGCCTTCTTTTCAACCTTTTCTGAGTAGAGATGAGACCATGAGTTTGGATATTTAGAACATTGAGTTTAAAGACATTGCGGACAGGAGAGGAAAGGTTGTGTCACCGCCAGACCAATCTTATTGAAGCTTATCCCTTATAACAGCTGGTAGTTTAGGGCCCACATGAATAGTATACATACTTCCTTTGGTGCAGCCTGGCATGGACCCAGTGTAGGTGCCCCATTACTATACTATGAGATCAGGAATACAGATGTTATACAACATCCAGTTATACAAGCGACAGGAGAAATGTGGAGATACCCAATCTGGGCTTAATCTAGCTGTAGCAAAAACTGCTGGGCACAAGTGATCAGTCCAGCCAAGGACACCTTTTACTAAAACCTTAACCTTCATACAGAAGGAACAGTGCAGCTAAAGTCTAGATAACGAATGTCCCAGGGTGCTCGTCCTAAGCAGCAGAAAAATTATGTTTCTCTGTACTGAATATAGCCCTGGCCCATACTTTTTTGCCATTTTTACCTTCTTCCTAGGGTCAAGTTTATAATTTTTATAATTTCACCGATTGTTACTTGTATTTTCCCATTCCCTTTCATGGCACTGCTTACAAACACTATGTGGGTTACACTTGGCCAGAAGAAGAAACACTACCCCTATTCTCAGTCGTGTACACAGAGAGACT
Organism: Gavia stellata; assembly: GCF_030936135.1. NCBI lineage: Eukaryota > Metazoa > Chordata > Aves > Gaviiformes > Gaviidae > Gavia > Gavia stellata. The sequence continues at coordinate 68,140,473 of NC_082637.1, forward strand.
TTTTTTTTTTCATTCCAATCATTCCCTTGTGGCTTTTCCTCTTTAGTTAAGTCTAGTTCTCAGTTCTTCTCCCCACCTTTCCCTAATAGACTTATATATCAACACACAAACACCAACAAAAATGAACATCATATTGTGAGATCTGGTTTCTGCAAACCATCAAGAGCTGACTGCACCACTCAGGATTCCCCTTTTCAGCTTCCAGGGTTAGCTGATTTGGCTTTGTGGAGGAGTGTAACAGACCATGAGCAAAGTAGATCAGCTTTTAAGGTTTTATTTAAAATTCAGAGCACTCAGGAACTATGACCATGCATTCATAATGAGACAAAGCAGTAAGCGTGAAGAATGTAAAATATATTAGTCTTCATTTAAAACCAGGGGAGTCACTGTTCCTCTTTCATATACTTGATTGGTTATTTTGTGTGCATTAGTTTCAGAAAGTAATGTTTTGTGTGAGTAGATTTTTGCCAATAAAATGTCACGCTGACTAAGATGAGGACAGTAAAATATCTTTAGCTACTGTTTTTGCATAAAATAGCAATAGATTCAATACTATGTAATTACAGAGACTGAGAGAAATAGAGTGTAATGAATGTTAATATGCTTTGTGCCATAATACTAAGAGGTATTAAATGTTTTATTTATTTCATTGCACTGCAAATGTTCTTATGCAGGGCAACTCTTTCAAGGCCCTAAATAGTAGGAATGTATAGAATGGTAGGAACATACAAGGATCAGCTGTGATCACAAATGCTAACACATTTTCATGTAAGCTATTATGAGTGAGGGCACTTAGAAGAAACAGTAAATACTCAAATAGTTTTCTGCGTGTGGTGTGTTGATTTACTAGTGTTAACATTAAGTTGTGTGGATAAAATAGGAGTATTGGTGGCTGCTGACTTTTAGACTGTGGTCATTATCATCACTGTCAAGCAGTCTCTTGCCAAAATGTGATAGATATAGCTTTGTGTATTGCCTCTTAAAGTACAGTGCTGCTGTCATCTACAAACTGTATTTTCTTAAGGAAATTACTCAGTAATGGAGGATTTTTAAAATCCAGTAAAAAGAGCAGTGCTCAAGGTTCATCACTCACACACAGAATGTGAGAATGGTGCTCCTCCAGTCCAGTTCATATAGTTCAAGGGACGTAATAACATAATTTTTGAACAAAGCTATGTACAACCTTGGTATCACCCTGGGCTCAGTGAAGAAATCCCATAACTTGTCTCCAATAGTGAGTACATCTTTTTACAGTCACTGGTATAAAAGTACAGTGGTCCATGTTGGTACCTGAGGACAACCTTACTGAACACTTCAGTCTGCAGAAGCAAACCAGAATGAATGCTCTCTAGATCTGTTGAGGGAAGCTTCACAAACAGAGCCTGCATTTTTCACAGACATAAGGTTTTTGGGTTTCAGTTTTTTTAAAGAACAGGCATTTGCAGTTTTGAGCTTGGTTAATGGTTTCCCTTTCATTCTTTTTCTATACCATCGTGGGAGCTGGGGATACACTACCATTACCTCCATTCCAGTGGTGCTTTAGGCTTAGAACCCCAGTTCAGTAACTGACCCAAGCATGTTCACAGTTCTATTCAAGACACATAATTAAACTGCATCCCTGCCTAGGTGCACAACTCTTGGGTTAAAGCTTACACAGTGCTTTGAGATCCTTCAGGTGGAGAGGCAATAAATATCATGATAATAAATCTTGTTTTGCAGCTGTTCTTCAGGGATAGATAATATCAAAGTGGCCATCATAGAAAGATCTGCTGAGTGATACCTATTGTGGATACTTTGGGAGGATGGGAAATCTCAAGATATTTACTTAAAAAGAAATCAATTTAAAATAGTAATATTTTTTGTTAAGCAGATTCATTTGCAGACTCACACAAGCAAAGGCTTTAGAAAAAGTGAAACCGGTTTGAAATTGAGGCTGAAGCGGAATGACTAGAACATAACTGGTGGCAATTTGCATAGGTGGTTTCCTCTCTCAGGCCATAGAAGCAGTGAACTGACATTCATTTACCAGAAGGTGTTAGGAATTTCACATAAAGCCTAGAAAATGGTATTTCGAAAGATTCTGGCACACAATAGTCCTTCAAAAAGTGAAGATCCATCAGTTTAGCTCTTTAGCTTTTCAGCATTTTCTATTTGATCTTAGGCCACTGACTTTGGACAGCAGCTTCAATCACAGTTCGCAGGCAAGTGACTTGATGCCAAGAACAACTTTGTTTGGCAGCAGGAGCTGACACATATGCTTTAGTTCTCCTGCAGTACCACATGTGTCTTCCAAAAACTGTGGTTAGAGACTGTAATAAAGATCTAACTGTTACAGTGTATTAGTGAGGAAATACAGAGTCCCTGACTTCAGGTCTGGAAAAATATCTAAGCCTGGAGCTTTGGTTTTTATTCAGAGGCCTTTTTCAGGGAGCGTATTTCACTCAGCTTTTGACAGGCTTTATTTGAAATGTTTGGGTATCAATATTTATTAGAGCTGGATGACAGTTTTTAGATAACGCCTTTTTTTGCAAATTCTCGGCATAACAGGCAAAGAAGAGGCGGGAGGACAGATTCCCAGCTGTCCTAAGGCAGCCCACCGTCTGGTCGTTAGGGCACTCATGAAGGACACGGGACAACCCTCCAGTTGTGAACTGTTTTAGGTCACTCACATAACTTTTCAAGAACATTTTAGGAAAATTTTACTTTGCTTCCTTGCATGTTCAAGGGAAGCATGATTAGATGTACCCGAATATTGTCCCAGAATTCTTGTTTTCCAGCCAGTGTGATGTCCTCTGCCAGCTTCTGCAAAAGCATTGGTACTCCATTGTAGGTATCACCATTTAATAGTAGGTTAATTTAGGAAAGAAAATAATTAACACAAATAATTAATTGAACACTATATCACTTGTTGAGTACAGAACAAAAACTGACCTGAAAAGATTACCTGTGTACCTGGTTAGCTATCTAGGACCTTATGGTAGAGAATCAATCATTAATTTGTAGATGGGTTACTTCTTTAACAACTTAAAAATTATTTCTTAGTTATCATATTTTATTTTATTGATATTTTCTAGCTGTAATTTTGTGGTGGATTTACACCTCTCTTGTTGGAACTGGATGCTTCCTATTGCCATTATTTAGGCAAGGACAGAAACCAAATCCAGTCTTTCAATATATCTTACAATTTTTGTAGACTATAGATTTGCCAGTTGTCTTATGAAATAAATGTGTAATTTAGGAGGTTGATGAAATCATTCTGCTTTACCCTACAAACTGCTTTGAAGAGTAAAAGTTTAGGTCTGATGGCAAAAGAAAACCAAAGCAAACGAAAATCTGAGCAAGGTGTCTAAACAGATTCCATCTGGCGTACCTAATGGGGCTTTTATTTTTATTATTAAATCAATCTTTGAACTGAAAATTTGTAGATTTAATCTTTAAGTAAAAATATCCACACAAATGAGAAGAAAATGCAAAAAGTACATATTTTCTAATAACCTCACCCCAAGCATCTCAAGAACATCCATATCTCAGTAGCACAAATATGTATTTCATAGTATCTTTGTCATAGTAATGGCTTTCTCTAAATAATGTTAGTTGCTAGACAAGGAGAAGAGCAATTTCTTTTCACTGATAATGAAGCAATCTTCAGCAAGATGTCAAAACATCCTAAGTGGTTAATGACATTTCTTGTGATCCATCTGTTGGCCGTCCTTCCCCTTGGGACAAAAAGGGAATCCTTTTTATTAAATGTAAATCAGTATTTAGATAAACACTAAGCAGATAAAGAGGAAAACCCTCTGACAGCCTTCAGGCTTAGGGACCGTAAGTGTGCTCGACCACAGTGTAAAAACAATATTTTTTTCACACAGACAACCTTTGTGAATGTCTTGCAGTGTTGCTACCTCAATCTTGAACTAAGGAGAAACCAGATAATAATTGTGTATGTATCTATACACACATATAAAAAAATATATATTTACCATATGGATGTGCACACGTATGATGTATCTCCTATTTTATCTTTGTTTTAATCCCCTGGACACCACTGACAAGGAAAAATGTACTGTGGCCTTAAAAAAAAAAAAAAAAGAAGGAAGAGGGATATAAGAGCATGAGCAGATATTTTAAGGAGAGAAAACGAAGACTCCTCTCGCTGCAGGCTGCTGTGGGAAGGCTGGCATATGCCAGCTCTGGCCTGAAGACAGCCAAGGGACCTCGGGATGCCAGATACCTCTGTGGTGTACAATGATTGTTTGGTGTCTAAGCTTGCAGAGAGCTCCATGCCTGGCTCCACTCCACCCACAACAGCAGCTCTGACAGTCTCGTGGCCACCTTGTCTTCCTCCCCCTTTTTCTCCTCACTGTCAGATCTTTCGTCTCCAAGACAAAGTTTAATAAGGAAAGTATTTAAAAAATTACATTATTGTAACACAAAAATATTCATAACAAGCTAATAACTAAACTATATCTTACACTTTTAAATGTGGGTTAGGGTCTCAATCATCAGGCTTTTTCTGTGGGCACTTCCAACACCATTTTCTACCAATTTTTGGAGATTAAAAGGAGTAATAGTTATATAACTAAACTCCTACCTCAGTTTAAGTCACTTAAATTCACAACCATTACAATAGGACCCACTGTCATAGAGTACTATGCTGTACTTGGCATGTTTAAAAAACAAATTACTTGAGAGGTCAGTAAAATTTGCCGTAAGACTATTATTTCAGAGTTGTGAAAATCAGCAACAAGAAAATGAGTCCTTTCCTGAAAATATTGAATTTACTGAGGATAGACAGAAAGGCAGTGTAGAACTGCACAGCAGGGCCAGTGCTTCTTGATATGTGCATCTTGGTACCTGGGATTAAGCATGTCGGTAATCAAATCCATCACCTCCAGGAAATGCCAGCACAGGGGAAGGGCTGTGGCATGTCACCTTCCTTCCTGCATGGAAACACAGCAATTACCCAGTCTCATAAAATATGTTTGGATGGTGCTGACTATAATGAGTATAGAGCTTTCCTTCTGTAAACAAATGAATGCTTGTTTGTTTTAGAAATCTGTATTTCCTGGACTAGTAACAATAGCATTTTTTGCTTGATCTGGTCTGGAGTGTTTTAGTATGTGCAACAAGCCTTAAAGGTCCTTCCATGTTCCTGTTCATGTGAAGTCAGTATCAAATGTCTCAAGATTTTCTTATAGACTCCTCAATCCTTAAGTGACCTTCTGTATGCTCTCAAATGTATTTTCATGAACACCTGAATGAGCACCATCTTGTGGTCTTTAAATAAATCCTATCGAATATATAGCGTGTCCTTGTAGAACATAATATTGGCTGAAAACAAGCTGTCCAAACCACCATGGTCTAATACGTTTCCTTACCTTTCTGGGGTCTTAGCCTTAGCAACAGTTCCGGCAATACAGTAGTTCCCTTTTGATTGGAGGCAGGTAAGGCTTACTACGATGCTTCTTTTCCAAACTGACAAATCTGGAATTGAGTACTCTAAAGCACTGTGATCAAGTAACGCTGAGGATTTGCACACAACCATCAAATACCTCCTCAGCTTGTTTTCAATTTGCAAGCCACAGGTCTGTAGCTGAAAAAATAATCTCTTTATTCATGTGTGTTTCACAGGCCCCTTTTGGCAATGTTAGTAGATGGCTTATGGTTGGTTTCAGCCATCAGTAAAATCACCATGTATTAAAGGGGGGGGCAGAAAAAGAAATTAAACTTCTTACACCAGTGAACTAAAGACAAAATGTCCTCCTTTCTATGAATTTATTGGTATTAATTTTTTGTTAGCGCTGAGGTTAGATACTCCTGTCTAGTTCTGAACAATAAGCAAGAGTGCATGTACTAGGAGGTACTCAATATGCTGGCTCTTCTCATTACATTTCTAGTTACACAAGCAGGGTTGTTGTAAAAGCAGAATCTTCCCCTCTCTCTTTTCCTGTTTTCATTCCTCTGCTTAATATTTCCAGTCCTCAGCCTTTCATTCTCCCATCCTTGTTTTGGTTCATCCCCCTTCTCTGCAGAATGCATCTGTTGTTGGGTCTTTTAAATGTGAGGTTGAGGCTTTCTGGTGAGATATTCCTTCACTGTTGATAATCTGAGCTAAAACCCGTGCTAAGTTCAATGATTTTAGGGCAGCGGGGAAGGCATTTCCCACCATGTTGCCTGTGTGAGGAGTGAGATCAGGTTTCCATGGATTGCCCTGTCAGAGCAACAGGGTAAAACTTAAGAGGTTTGGGTTTAAACTGCCAGATTCCTCCACATTTATAATTTTGTTGGACATTTTCCCAGCTTCAACACAGTGATACAGGTATTTCCAGAGTTACATCGGAATCGCCTAGGCACGACTCTGCAGAACAGTGACTACAAATTCAGACCTTATTACGCAAAGCCTGGATGCTGTGCAGCTATTGCTTAAAAATGTGGTCTATATTTCCTGTCACTTGGGTTAGGTGGGATATAAAGCACTAACAAACTGTTAAGCTGCACCCGTGAAGCTCTTTGTAAAAGTACCCAGCATAAAGAGGATAAGAGGGAAAAATCAATCATTTTAAATCCTCAGCACATTTTGGTAACGTTTGCCTTGATTTCTCAGTCATTAGCTAGAGAGGTTCTATATTATTGTTCCTTCTACCTGCAACACATTTTTATTTGTACACCGTTCTCTTCCCAGCTCATGTACTTCATAGGTGCAGCTCAGCACAAGCCTCTCCCTGCCTCATGAGCATGGTGGATCCTGGCAGTGATTAGCTGATTGATGGGCTCTACCTGGCACATTTTGCAGAAGGGATGAAGAGCTTCACCGCTCCCTTTTCAGCAAGGTCCAAATCCCGCAGCAGCAGCCTGGCACCACAGACTGCCCTAGTCTCAGGAGACCTAGTGGTCTGGGACTTCCAGTAACCTTGGATGATCTGAGCGTGGCAGGGTGCTACAAACAGGGAAGAAAACTTCACTGCAGCTTAATTAGAACTGCAAAATCTACAGGCAACTACAAGGGAAAAGTCTGCATCTACCATAGCTAGAAAAAAACCTGTTGCTTCTGTTGGCCAAGCAGCTGAATTTAAAAACTCTGTTTGTAATGCAATTAAACACAGAAAGAACTCCAATTAAAACTATCCACTTTTTTGTTACCTTGTTTGTAAGAAGTACTGACAGATGCTACATGGTCATACCTGAATACGTCTAAGTAAATGCATGGGGTAATTATTGATTATTTCAAAATAGCCTTAGCTGCTGGTAGAGCAATATACCACCTTTTCCTTAGGGTTGCGTACCATGTTCCATAGAAATAAAAATTCTACTACCAGTTTTCTCATAAAAAATGTATTGGAAATATAGTATTTAATATAACCACAATCTATGTGCTTGCTATGTGATTTATACTTAGAACTGTGAAATATTATTTATGTACATGGATTAGCCTTTCCAAGAACACATCCATTAAACTCTGTACTTATTTTCTGTATGAAGAGATAAGTCTTCAGCAACATTTTGGGTAATCAATGTTGTATTAGTTACACATACGTAGAGTCTGTCCTCCGCTTTCATGTTCAGAGACAGAAGTTTCAAAAAGAAAGCCTACAGTTCAAAGGTTTATGGTATTTCTTTGTTACGTATGTTTTTCTTTTTTGTGTATTTGAAGATGTTTTCAAGCACCATTTCACTATCACAGGTCAAATGCTTTACAGTTTGCTGATATATTACTGTATTTAAAAGACTTTTATTCTAAGAAAAGCACTTAAAGGTTCTACACAAGCATGACGGTTAAAGAGGATTTTTTTTAAAATAAAAACTTGGCAAAAAATGGAATACTTTGGGAAGTATTTCCAAAAGAGAAAAGGAAGAGAAGTGACTAGACTTATGAAAAAAGCTTATGTCATAAAGAGAGAACCTATCTTCTAAGTGGGAACTATGAAAGTGGAAAAACTGCAAAAGCCTGTAGGAAAATACTGAGATCAAACACACTGGGGCAATTTTTCATCATAATGCTAATGGTAGGAATTATCTGCGTTCTTCCTGCTGGTGGTGATGAAATCTATGTAACTCTTCCTGCTCTAAGCACAAGTGCTGTTGAGCATAAACAGAGACGTGTTGAATCACACATAGATTTCTTTAATTGAATCAGCTCTATACTCAAGGGATTTAGTAGCAAATCTGTAAATCTTTCTGGCAGTTCTCTGCATTTGGGGAATGACTGAAAGCCTAGCTCCTAGTCAAATCAATAGTAAATTTCTCATTCACTCCAAAGGACCTACGAGCAAAAGTGGTGCTGGTAGCTTGGAAAAATGGGCCAAATAAGTACATACTTCAGGGCCTACAACAGAGTGTTTTGTTTGTTTTCAATTAGTCATATTTCACAGTAAGTAAAGAAAGAACAGACGACATCTTCAAAGCAAAAAAAATAATGGTTAAATGATGCCCTGGATCTTTCCAGTGGTGTAAAACCAGTGCAAATGCTGCAAGATAGTAAAAACATTGGAGACGTTAATACATTCATCCAGCTATTCTTCATTATAATTTTAGGCACTTGCCTCTTTGCACCTTCTAGCTTTTGGCCAAAGAAAGGGGTGGGAAGGGAACTAATGGAGTGACCCCCTAGCTAAGTAAACAAAAGGGTTCCGTGTAAATTAATCTAGAGCGTGGTACATTAAATTCTGTCCTAATCTGGAAATGGAGTCCTACAAAAGTGTTGACAACAAATAGCGTTGAGTGCATAATTTAATTAATACTGATTTAAGTGCAAAGCCAGTCATTCATGCAAAAATGCAGTGGGGTCACATTGCAGACGAAACTGGAGAACTAGTCTAGGTGACTTTTTGCAAAGTTATTTTAAACCCAGGTCAGCTCTCCAATCCAGGTTACCAAGTGACACACACATACCAGAACAGTGATATGGAGCTGTCTCAGGACAACTGACAGCTGCCAGAAGAAATGCTGTCCAAATGACATTGCAAGGCTTCTTATTTAATACATGTCTGCCAATGATATCACAGAGAAGGAGAGAGGAAGAATTTTTAAGAAGGTGAGGTGGGTAACTTGGGAGATTGCAAGTTTTCTTCTCTTTGGGTGACAGTGATTCCTATGGCTTATATGAAGTCTTTTATGGTACTTCATCCCCAAGAACTGCAATGGCCAAACCACCACCTCCACCTTAAGTTGAACACAGCAGCAACAGGAAGATGATTTGTAAACAGATTTGGTAGACAGTTCGCAGTTACAGATAGAACCGAAAAAGGAAATAGAAACCTAATTTATTCAATAAGGTCAGAAAGGACCTTTTCAAAAATCCCAGCAACAGAAGAGCATAGCAACAAAAGGTGGGCCAACTAGAAACTGTACTCCTTCTGCTTGGAACAAATGACCTAGAAGTGACATATGTGCTAATCTAAGGGATAAGACACTGACCTCTTTAATCAGAATTATGGATCCTGTTGCTTCTGGCATATATTTCACCAGCCATTTTCTGAAAGCAGAGTTCAAGAGCAATGCTACCTTCCTTCAACAGACACCCAGAAAGACTAAATCACTATCAGTACAATGAAAACGATAGTTTTCTTCAAAAGAGAATGATACTGCTCGTCTTGCCGCTTCCCTGCATGTGGTTTGTTGCAGCACTGCTGGCTAAAAGGTATTTATTAAGAGAGAAAGAAAAAGCAGAACACTAAAAATCACTTCATGACAAAAGGAAATGTTAACAGTGAATCCTATACAATCATGCTGATGTCAGACTGGAGGAACCTGAGTGGACCACCCTGCCCTGAAGCAGGTGCACATATTCCTCACCCATCCTGTGGCAAGCTACACTGCACAACACAGCAGATAGATCTAGAACTAGTGTTGGCTTGGGATTACTGGAAGCACGATGGTCACACAGCTTGAGAGTTTTTTTCCAGCTCAAATGCTACTTTCACAATGCTTTTCGTACTGCAGTGAGAGTAGTGGGGGACAGCTCTACAATACACACTGAAACCCCCCAAACCTAAGCAAATGATAGCCTGGTCAGTTTTTCTAGTATTAGCCAGTAACTAGAATCCATGAAAATGCAAGAACTGACTAGTTTAGTAAGAAGAATGCAAGTTTTTTTAATATGCCAATAGCAGGAAATGCAGGCTATTTTGAAAAATGAAGTCTACATTTGCACTAAGGTCTTAGAAGAGAAAGAAAAAGTTTACCAGAGGTTTTCTATCCAGCACTACTCTGGAGTTTCTTGTTACTACACACTTATTTTTTCTTCGTTTTCAAAAGTACTCTTGACCCATTGTAGGCTACTCCTCCCTCCTGCCCCCCACACAAAATCACATCCTAGTCACAGCAACCTAAAACTCATCTGTCACTAAAAGAAAACAAGATAAGATAATTCTGAGGGAAAAACAGAAGCAGATTTCTTTCTTTTTTTCTAGCTTCCTTCAAAGGCAATGGTTACGAAATAGAATTTTAAGTGACTAAACTCGCTTTTGTTAAACAATTCAAAATGACAGAGAGTGAGAGCACGTGCAATATGAGTTTAGAACTGTCATTTATCACACTTGAGTTTGGGTCAAGGTTGCCTTGTATAATGTCTAAGGTAGACATAAACTCGATCTCTCATAACTAAGGAGTAATAAAAAACTGAGAAACAAGTTGTGAGATTGTGCAAGCATTATACAATTTTTTACCAAGAATGTGATTCCAAGAAAATTTCTAAAAAGGGAAGGGGGAAGGGAGGCAGACAGTCCGACAGCGATTCACCCCTTGATTTCATGGCTCATTCACTTCTGCATTAACAGTGTCCACACAAAAGATGCACTACTATTTCACGTAATGGAAGGGGCAACTAAATGATTGGCTTCATTGCACATTGCAGATACACTGACATTTGTAAAAACATCCAAATCCAAAGGGATAAATAATTCACAGCTATGCTGAAGCATAGCACCAAAGGGTTTTGATAGGTTGATAAAGAAGAATGCAGCTGTAGAAGTCTGGCACATCCAAGCTGCAGGGAATTTGTACAAGCCTACTATGTCTTCACTTTTCAAGAGAACTGTTAAACTAAAACCCTCTAAACGTTCTTTTTCAACTGCAAATGATCCCTATGATAAAGCATGGGAAGATTAAAAAAGAATTAACAAAAAAGTAGTAAAATGGGTCTGTAAAGGAAACTTTAGGAAGGCATTGAGAGAGAGGGATGGCTTGTATTTTTCTAATTATTTCTTTAAACACATTCTTAAATGGGAAAGAGAATTATAACTTATAGTTCCTGTCTCTGTGGTTTGACAAATCGACAATTTGTCCATTGTAAATGTAATGATATGTTTCATTTATTTTCACTTGTTCCTTTAATGGAATATTTTACTCTTAAAATTGCAAGGACAGCTGAAAAGCTTCTTTGAGATGGCAGCAATCTGTGCATTACAGAAACATCTGTGATGCCTAATTCTGTTAACAATGAATGTAATGGCTTTATTTGTTTCTCATGGTATCCTCTGCATTCCAAACACTTGAGGATACTCACTCAAATAGACATTTATCTGATTTTAACCCTGGATGCCTCTTGTCCTGTTCACATTCCCTCCAGTTAGAGATGGGATGCATTTCAAAACCAATCTTCATCAGATAGATGGACAACTGTTGAAGAATAAAAAAAGCAGTCAATTCGATCCAAAATACAAATTTTCCCCTTTAAGTACTTCCCTGCCTAAAATGACAGTCAGACTAAGCAATAACGCACTCTCCCATATGTTGATATGGCATATAGGGCCTGGAAAGACCTGGATTAAGGATCGTCAAGCCCAATCCCCCATGTTGCAGACAGTTATGAGCACTCCCTTTGCTAACAGGTCCTTCTTCATGCCATTAAAAACATTTCTAGACTTGTCGTTCCTTTTTGCAGATTTTCAGGCCCTGAAAGCTTCTTTTCATCTATGGCAGATAGTGTAAGCCCAGTCAGAAATCTTGTGGTGTGAGTTATTTTCAATTTGTTTATTTTCCATTTTTCCATTTTTTTTCTGGCAGAGAGAGGTCATAAATGTGTTGCAGACATGCCCTTTTCTCTTGGGCAAGCCCTGAGTTCTCCCTCCATTCCTTCAGTATTGGCCTTTCATAGGTTCTTCTTATCCCCCATCCTAATTTCATTTTGGGGGTCTCTAAAGCACCACTCTCCTATCTCTTTGACCCTCACAGCCACTATATTATTTGGAAGTTCATCTACTATCTCTGGCCTGCAGAGTCATGAATCTACCCTTTTATTCCAGACCTAACTCTCTTCCAAACTAAACTCTCAGCATGTCTCTTTGACCTCCTGTAGATAACTGTCAAATTAAGATCAAAATCGTTACATCTTTTTCCTGAGGCATTTCTGCTACTTTCTTACTCAATTACTGTGGACAATGGTATCATATGTATTCATATCACAAAGATGTCATCTTTGACTTGGATTGCTCCTTGTTTTCAAATGCCAAGAATATGCCGAAGGTTTTTCAGACTCCTGCTGCACAGCACCTCCAAATGTGCCTTTCCACACCTTCACACAACTAAAATCTTTGTCCAGGTGATCATCTAATGTCTTCATTATTGCATCTTTTGTTTGGAATTGACAAAAGGAAACTCAATATGTTGGTGCTTTCAAACTAGTGCTGCTTGGAAAGACCATTTCCCTGGCTCAATGAGTGAAACAAGCAATGCTTCACCTTGCCTCTCCCTCCTCTACCACCACGCTAGTGATTTTTTGTAGCTGTTCACAGCTTTTCCTTGCCCTATTTAAATATTATCTCTCATTCAGCTTCAAGAGGTTGAACCCCACCTCCAGCTCATGATTACTTCCTTCCTAATTCATCAGCTGAGTTTTCAAACAAGCAGCTTACACCCAGGATCCCCTTTATGCTTGCGAGAAGCTCCTAGTAAAACCCACAGAACTACTTTATAATCTGTCAGACAGTCCCTACGAGTGTCTTTTCTCTAACAGAAGCTGGATAACACTTAGCCCATTGGTGCATCCAATCCATTAGCTGCTATTTTTAACTGTGTCACTTCCTTGTTGCCTTTTGCTCCCAATCTCCCGTGTAGACCAGATGGCAAGCTGGCCAGAGACCAAATCTGTGCTTTGCATTGGAGAGCTCAGCAGAGGCAAATCTTAGCTCACATGTAGGCCCCCAAAAGCTGTGGTAACACAAACCTATGAAATACTAGTTCTAACACACAACATGACAATAATGACCATAAACTCTTCTGAGTGGAAACCACTGTTTTTAATACTTCTAAGGTTTTTCTTACAGCACTGAACTTTCTCACTGGAAACCCTATCACATTTGACCTAAGTAGAATAGAGAGTAGACTAGAAAAGAGAAGAGGAGGCTGAGGGGAGACCTTATCGCTCTCTACAACTACCAGAAAGGAGGTTGCAGAGAGGTGGGTGTTGGTCTCTTCTCCCAAGTGACGAGTGACAGGACAAGAGGAAATGGCCTCAAGTTGCACCAGGGGAGATACAGACTGGATATTAGGAAAAATTTCTTTACTGAGAGAGTGGTAACACAGTGGAATAGACTGCCCAGGGAGGTAGTGGAGTCACCCTCCCTGGAGGTACTCAAGGAGCGTGTGGACGTGGCATTGTGGGACGTGGCTTGATGGGCATGGTGGTGTGTGGTGTGGGTGGTTTTTTGTGTGGTGGTTTTTGTATGTGGGTGTGTTTGTTTGTTTGTTTGTTTGTTTGTAATGGTTGGACTTGATCTCACAGGTCTTTTCCAACCTTAGTGAGTCTGTGATTCTGTGATTCTGTGAATAGGGTGACATTTGGGTCAACTGACTTTAGACATCTCCAATGTAGACATCTCCATGTGCAGTAATTGCCTAGACTTCCTCTAGTGTGGACACTAGAAGAACAAACGCGTCTCTCCTCATCCTAAATAGACATCTATGGCAGATGTGAGTCATGGCCTCGTTGTGCTTATTTCTTCCTATTGGTTATGAAGGCAACCAGAGCAGCAGTGCAGAAGCAGATATATGCAGTGCAGATGTCTAAAGTTAGGTGACATAAATCCCAGTCCTGTTATAATATCTAGAGGCACAAGGCAGCGTACTTTTCTCAGAGCATTTCCAGTTGCATCTTTCTTTATTTAAGGTGTTCTAAGCACAAAACTCGTACCAAAGACATACATGCCAGGAAAGTTTGTCTCATCAGACATGGCAAAAAGAACATAATAGTTATTTTCTGTTCCACAAATGAAATAGCAGCTGCTCATTTCTGATATTAGAATATACACTGACCTATAGTTTCAGCTGGCACAAGAACAATGAGAGCTTAAGTCTTGCATTTTCCTTAATCTTTATTTAGTTTTAATTCATTTTAAAGTTTAATCACCACCATCCCCTTTGCCAGGTTTCTTGTACTTGACCTGAAACTAACCTTTAGACAAACATAAAAGCAAAGAGAGCTCTGAAACGCTATCTGTGTGTTCTTTTGTCTTGGGAAATGTAAATTAGGGCACTGGGTGAATAACGCTGCTTGGCTTTGTGTCATGAAATGTAATTGCGGGCCTATGGCAGGGTCAAGATTTATGAAGCTATCAGGACTGGAGTGGGCAGGGTGCCAGCTTACACCTGCAGTGCTGTTTTTGCTGCTTTCCAGACAAGTAACTGTGGAGTAAGGAACACTGGTTTCTGAGCTGACATTTAACAGAACAGCAGGCACCCCTCCAAGATGGGCAGGAAATGTACAAACTGGGAAAGAAACAATGAAAATAAAAGACACAGGAACTGCAAACTTGAATACATTAGAGGTTATGCAATTTAAATAGAAAAGATTTTTGAATAAGAACAAAGATAATAATAGAAATAAGAAATAATCTGAGGAACTCAACAAAAAATGTAACTATTTAGACATGAACAAGAGGGAAAGAGGAATTATAGTAAGGAGGTTAAATAAAGGAAGTAAAGGATTTTTACATAAAGAGATGTGTCAATAACAGTTTATTTTTAACCCAAGGGGCTAATCCAAAAAAGTACAATGCCTTTTTACTGCTATCTAATGTGTTCTCTTAAAAAACGAAACGAAACCAAACCAAACCAAACAACAAATAAACAAAAGCATCAGCATTTCTAAGTGTATCTGCCTCAGTGTCCAGGTTACTATTGCTGCCCATCATACTATTCTCTTTCTTACTTAGGCACAACTCACTGACCAAATTACACAATCACCAGCTCCTGAGGCTGCTGGGGAAAACAAACTAACCTTCATATGAGTTAAATGCACAAAATGAAAGAACAGAGAGAAAAGATTCAACATTTCTTGTGCATGCTCTGCATTACCTTTTTGGTTATTAAATAGGGCTAACATTAATGTGGCAGAAATTTGACAAGCTATTTGCAACAAATAACTTACGTATGGAAAGTAGTCCTTTTGCACTGACGCAATGTCTGAGTAGTCCTAATTTACTTGAAATTATTCAGTGTACAAGTTTATGTATCTTTGTACTAATTCTCTGTTGAGTGGATACAAATTTTCAACATTTCCACTGAACACAAGTGTCAGATCAAATAGAATAGTTTCTAGTTTTCACTTTATGAGCATACATTCATATTTCACATGTTAATTTAAATTGCAGTCTTTTAAGCGCTAGAATCTTTGCCTTTCCTAAATATTTTTCCTCAGTCACAGAACACAAAAGCAAATGTGCACATGGTCAAAGAAACTATTAAAAAACCCACCAAATGGGTATACCTTTTTTTTTTTTGGACTCACATAATAATTTAAAGAACTTTTTTCAATAGTGTAAATTGAGTATTAGAAAAGAAGAATGAGAACGTTATCTATTTGGTATCATGTAATCCTGCAACAGGGAAGAACAAGGACTTTTAAATCCAACGTCAACAAGAATCTACAATGACTTATTACAATCACACAACCCTGCCTCTGCTTATGTGCTCACACCCGGTGGATATACTAGATTCTCCTCTGTTTAAGACACAGGGAATCCAAGTCTGTCCTTCTACCTTATCAAACACACTCCTGTTCGTAACTTATGTCTGTCAAACACACAAAGGGCTGGCTACTCAGCTAGAACAAATTAATAGAATTAATTTCAAAGTCTGTGGGATTATCAGGTACCAAGATTTTGGTACTGTCCTGTTTCTATTTCATATTTTGAACTTCTATTGACTGTTGGTCCAAAGCGTTTTTTGTCTTACAGAATCTCTAACTCCACCCATGAGTTCTCCTTAGGATTGAGTATACTCTTAGTTCTCTCTATCTGGGCTTGTATTTTTTTGTTACATGTTTAACTTGGCTTCCAAATGATAATGTTAGCATTCATTAGCAAGATCTTCTACATTCTCGGTCATTTGAGTGCAAATCTTTAATAAAATCTAACCAGGAAGACAGATAGTACAGAAACAGTCATTAAAATGTTTCCATTTGAAATAAAATGATCTATTTAACACGTTAGTTCCATCTGGCAAGGATGAGGTTTCTGTTGGCATTCAGAAAATTCATCATGCCAGTCTTGGCATTGCGTTTCTCATTGGAAGCCTCCACTGCAGTAAAGTGTACTACAAGAGGCTAAATAATTGGATGAAAATCATCTCATTATTTATGTTTTGAAAAAGTCAGAGCTTTACCACCACAAAATACTCACAAAGAGGTATAAAGGATTTAGGAGGGCAGTATATGTCTGGACTTCAAGATAAATCGGAGAGCATACCTAAACTCTGGGAACTGGATAACTGCTATACATTTTCATTGCTGGCAGCACTAACCAGACAATAAGTGTGGAAACAATGATTAAGTTGAAAAGCCTGACTACTTACGACGTCAGTATATGAACTTCTGTCTTTTTCCTGCTGTTTATACCTAAACTTAAAATGAATAAAATAACATTTTACATCTAATGTCTGACAGATCCTATTACCATTCCTTCCTCCTCTTAGTGTACTTCTTAACAGTGCATACAGCAGAAAAGGGCAAGGAATTAATGAGAATGCCAAAAGAGCTGGGTTACACAGTACGTAGAAAGCACTTCAGCTACATTATTTGTACAGTTTCTGTAGGGAGTTGTGAAATAGAGGTCTTAAATTTAATGTGTCTGGCCTACTTCCACCTGGATTCACTTCAAACCCATTGCCTGCAGCATGCTGAATACAGAGTGGGAAATCAGTCATTATATTAAGAATTGATGGCAAATGATTCCAATTCACATTTTTCAGCTGGTATGTTTTTTAACCTGGAGCAACACCAAATTGAAAAATTCTGCAATTCTGCAAGCTGGGCATAAAAGCTGTGTTGTAGACTAAATACATTTCCAGTTCTATGAAGTCAACATGGGGATTTTTCTCCAGTGTTTCTCCAGTTGCTATGCTACCTGCTGAAGTTACAAGGTGTACTATATCAACAACTATCATCCTGTTCTTTTTCTCCCTGCTACCAATCAGTGTGAAAGCTGCTCAGTTGCTGTGATCTACAGTTTAGCACTGACCCAATTTCAATACAGTTATAAACGCCTGATATAGACTGAAAGGCTGTTTGCTGCAAAGATAGAAATGTACCTCTGAAATTAACCTGCTGCACTTTCTGATTTGAAGCATGCATTTTGGTTCTATGACATTGCCAGGAGTTGTATATCTTTCTATTCTCTATGAAAAATTGAGTGGTTACTCAAATACCTTTCAATAGCTCATAGAGACATAACCCTACTCTATAAAGCACGGATATGCATTCCTCACTTAATTTTTTGAGCAAACTCTGACAATTTATAGTGCTTATGGGCATGAATGAAAATTTTACTGCCAGGAGTCTCACACAGTATAGAAAGGAAATCTGCCAACCCTGAACTCTGCTACTGATGTCATTTTAACCTGAGGACCCCAGTGGCCATATAATACTAGATGTGTTGAAAAGTGTATTGATTTTGTGATGTTGACAAATGTAAATTTACAAGTTACAGGAGAATATTTTAATCATGTCACAAGATGACATGACCAAAATAAGTTTCCAGTGTGTCATAACTTGAACTCGATACAGAAAAACCTTGATACAAAACAAAATCTAATTTATGGTTATTTTTCTTAATTTTAATCAATGCAGTTGGAACAAGATATAACTTTATTCCTGTAAGAATTATCCCCATAAAAGTATTTCTACATTTAGTGGCAGTACCAAGGGAACAAAGATTTAATTTGACCTTATCTTTCACAGGAAACACAACGGGGACAAACATATTCCTGGGATAGCACCACTCAAATCAGATTAGTTTTGCCTGGACAGTTTTATGAGATTCTTCAAATCTATGGCTAGCTGACCAGCCTAGTGGTTTGTTTCAGTACCTGTTCTTTTTTCTATTTCTGTAGAAGATTTGTAAGTTCAGAGAATTGGGGTTATAAATAAGTATAAAAACATCGGTCACTGCAACATTTTCTAAGAGTAGATCTCAGCATGTGAAGGGACATCTTAGCATCCATGTAGAAAATTGGGAGAGGGAAAGAAGGAAAGGAAAGGGAAAGAAGGAAGAAGAAATTTCCTCAAGATCATAAAGTGACCAAGTGGCAAAGTTAGGAATAGAAAAATGGATTGAAAAGTGAAAAAGAGAACTGCCTTGTGTATATAGATTTAGCATAGCTTCATGTTGAATTGAAAGGATTTTTTCCAGTTATTCCATCACAAAAAAACTACAGAAAGGAACTTATCAAGGAGAGAAAAGGGTCAGCATTCTTGTCATACTTCCTACAACGGCCCTTGTCTGGGATAAACCTTCATATGTCTCAGGAACAGTGAAGCCAGTGTCTGTTTGCATATTGAGGTACCTTTCCAGTTAAGAAAAGGCAGAGATTCGAGGGTTGCATTTTAAAAGAAGGAAAGAGAAAGACAAGAAAATGTATCTCAGTTTGCACTTCATTGGAAATGTCTCAAAATCTACATGGATTTCAGCACAAAAACTCACTCATTAGAAATCGTGTGTTTATACACGTGATTTTCAACTTGAATCTGACATGGAAAACTGAAAGGGGAAAGGTGTTTTTTCAGCCATTTGTCACTTAGAGCAACAATTATGTCAGTGGCATAGCATGGAAAACTATGTTTATGTCAGAGAGGTGCTGGGAACTCAAACCCAACTGCAATGCACACGTCAAGATGAAGCGTTCTCAGTCAGAAAGCTAAATTTGGTTCAGGGCCAAAACCAGAATGTTCCATTTCTAAATTTGATCCTGATGCAGCCCAAAAGGATGGAGGTCTTCTGATAAAAGCTGCTATTGTGAGACAATCACATCTGAGATGCTTTGTTAACCCAAACCTTACATTTGTACTAGTGGGGCCAGTGGAGAAGTAGATGAGTCTGTCAAAACCCAGTAAGGAAAGCGACTGTCTTGTGAGTAAGTTAAGCTGAAAAACAATACAAGAACTGGCTGCAGTTCTAACAACTCGCTCAGTCGAGCTGGACCCAACATGCTTCCCGTACAGCCTAGCTTTAAAGTAATGTAAAAACTGTCTGAAGACTGTCACTAGAGCGGTCACAAGAGGAAGGAGAATCCATCACTGCAGGTGCCCCAAAACATCCTTATTTCCACAGACAGAAGATAAACCATATCCAAGGTCTAGCCACACATTTTGGTGGGGTTGCAGGTCATGATGAAGTTATGTACACTGTGTGTTCATTTTGCACAGTGGTTTCTGCTTAAACAGCAAGTTCAGCATCCAATCTCAGGCACACCTGTAATTCCCTCTCCATTGACTCTTGATTAAAATGATGTCGCTCAATATAAAGCAATAAAAGGAACAGATAATATTAAAAGTCTCCCTGAATAAGCAATCGTGGTATCTCAAATTCTATATTTGGCTAAAGTGAAACATTTTCATTTTGACTTTTTGTGTGTGTGTTTTAAACTGAAATTAAAACATTCTACTGAAGAGCTATACAAAAACTTATTGCTGGGGTGCACAAAACCCCATAATCTTCCTTGAAACATATTTTAACTCCCATTTTCTCATGCTGAGGATACCTGTTATTGGTAAAAAATAAGAATTTGATCAAATGACATAGATTTATTAACATATTTGGCCCAGAGAGTTTGTTCTTTAGGTCTCTGTTCTGAATTATGCACATATTTGTTTTGATATCCACTGATTTGCCAGTGAATTCCACTGGCAAGTGGAAGCTTCCACACAATGGAAACACACAGGTATGTTTGTTCAGGACAGTGTCTAAAAGAAGGTGAGACATTTTTCAGACTCTAAATTAAGAAAGTTTCTTAATTTTGTTATGCTCACTTCTTTCAAGTGTTTCAGACTCAGCAAGTTTCTAGGATGTCTCTGGAAAGACTAATTCTTCCATAAGTTGGAGAGACTGTCATATTCTAGCTAAGACTTTTTGATCATGTAACAATATGCCTAGAAATTAAACCCAGAAATAAAGCTTTATTTCCAATTACAGGCAAGTTTTTGTTTCTTCCACTATATAACTTCATTATTCAATTTCATTAACTGATTCACCTCTGTCTTTGAACTCTCGGACACAAACTAATTAATAAAT
Source organism: Gavia stellata (assembly GCF_030936135.1). NCBI lineage: Eukaryota > Metazoa > Chordata > Aves > Gaviiformes > Gaviidae > Gavia > Gavia stellata. The sequence continues at coordinate 68,160,974 of NC_082637.1, forward strand.
CTGTCCCAGATACATAAATGAAAGTGAAGTGAAGGTTTTAGTTTTCAGAGGTGTCTACTTCTTCTGCGTGCAAATCATTTGTCTCAGAAAATTGTCATTCTCAATAATCTCCCTGCTAAGATTATATTCCTAATATCTTGCTCCACTCTGGTAGCCAATAGGAATCAAAGTTTATTCGAAAATTTGGCCCATTGTTTTGTAGGTTTTTTCTGCCAGCCAAATTAGGTTTTCAGCAGGGCTGATGAAATCCCACTGGTTACAAAACCTCAAGGTGTTTGCATCAGTTTAATGTTTGGGTTTTAGGAAGCAATTCTGCATGTCTAGTTTCTACCTCATTTTATGCTTCAGTGAACAAGCTGGAAAAACAAAAGGCCTATTTCATTCCTGAAGTAATTCCATTTACTGAAGTTGACTTATAATATAGCAAGGCATCTAGGAAAGAACTCATAGACAAAGTTTGTGAAATACAACCATGGAATAAGTCTTATTTTTATAATGTGGTCTGACAAGTTCAGTCTCAGACATGACACTTGACCGTATACCACAAAAAGCCAAAAATCTAGAAAATTATTCCCTTTTGATGGTACCTGGAGGTATGAACAGATGTTTTCATTCATTGTTCAGGTCAGAGAACATCAGCAGTACCCTGATGACTAAAGTACATGTCATCTTTATCTACTTACTTTGCTTCTTACCACAGCTGATAACAGTTTTGGTCTGTTGATGTGTCTCCTTGAGATTTTTAGAGGTTGCTGGCAGTCTGGTAAATACATACTCAAATAATTAGTCATGCCTACTGTCCAATACAAGTTTTTCTTTTGTTTTTGCCTTTAGCATAGTTTTAGCATCTTATAATTTGCCTCAGACTCCATAAACAATAAAGAACAATTTATCTTCCATAAACTAGCAATGGTGTCTCGCTCTTGTGATCCAACTGATATTGTAAATACAGTCAGCAAGCACTGTGCTAAGTTTCAAATTTGCAAGTAAATATTTCACAGTTCACAGCAATATTTCAACTATGGAACTAATAGCAACTGGTAAACTGGGAACAGGAAACTTGCTAGATGACATATCAAAAGCATATATCTTGGCACTGAAGTTTTGAATGAAGTTTTGACTGCCTGAAGCTGTGAAAAACTTCAAAAAGTAGCATGCCCTGACATTTCATTCAGTCTCTCCTCTTACTTAGGTATAAAATAATACTTAATTTTCTCTTTGCATTTAATATCATGTGATATGTACACACATGAAGTGCATTATTTCTCATTCTAATACACATGGAGTTAACCCAGAATTTGCATTCTGTTGTTCTTTTGTTGTATTCAGTCTGGATGGTACAAAACATCTTTTGTACTGTACCGTCTCCTTACTGATGAAAGCCACATAAGTCTTTAAACCGATCACTGCAATCAAAGATCACCAATGTGTAAGGATTTACTGCTGAACCTCACATAAAAAAATGACAGACTGAGCTTCCAGCAATGCAGTTATTAAAATGCTGATAACTTTGATAACTTTGTTTATTCTCCTAAATACAATGTTGTATTACAGTATGGTTCCCTGTCATAAAAACTATCAGCTGTCATTGTTCTCCACTTAAACTGTAACAATTTTAAAGCAATGACCAGCTTTATGTTTTGCTCTTTCAGAAAATGTAGATTCAGGATGGATGACTGATAACTGAGGTTTGTACATGTTACCACAATGCAACGATCAAAAGATTGAAGGGAAAGTAAAACAAGTACTTTTTGGCAAGGTACTATATGAGCAATAATGGTATAATAATTACCTGTACTTAAAAGTTGGATGGGTTTTTATCTGTATTTTAAATATTGTAGGCTTACACTGTCCTTGTAGAACAGAGGAATGGGGGTAATTAGATAATGCAGCATAAGTCTGCCAGGGGTTACAATCTATAATGATCTAGTGTGTTTGTACTTTAAGCTGAACTTACGGCAACGGATATCACTGAGCCCACCTTAGTAACACCTATAGAAACCAGGGAAGTACCTTTGCTTGCCTGGAGGTATTTCATCAGGAATCAATGGACCTCATTATCTCTACAAGTAATCCCATACATACAATGTGGTAGCGCTTAGTCTCTCTTTTTCCCTCCCTCATTTTCAACATTTGTATGTCTCCTACTAGGGCAGACTGAGAGTTTTTGAAGATATAATGAATACACGCTCACTATGTCCCTGGAGATAAGAAAATAGCATATCTCTATTCTGCACAGTAGAATTTGGGTTAAAAGTATATGGCTAGTTTATAGAAGAACTGAGATCAACTAAAGACAAGTTCATTTGTCCCAAGGTTTCTGGTTTACAGAGAGGAATTTAGAGAGGAAGAAATAAAAAGAACTGAAGGCAAGAAATTGCCAAAAATACATATAAAAGGATTTTACTTGTAAAAACTTTATTGGTAGTTCATCTGGCCAAGTCAAGCTACAGCAGCCTGAGTAACAAAATTCAGTAAGTTTATAATTCTACCCAATCTTCTCTAGAAGAGGTTTTTTTTAAAAAAAAAGATGGAGAAAAAAAAGCAGGAAAATATTAATTTAATTTTCCATAAGAAATGTTAATTTCTAGTAGAAATACTGAGAAGTTCATTTTTGAGGAAAGTATTTTAGTTTAGATGCAATTAATTTTCCTGAAAATAAAAACCCTTTTTCTGCAATACAGAAAACCTTTCTACAAATGTGTTTGTATAGAAAACGGATTGCTCACAAAAATTATATCTCTGATTAGAGAAATTAATGCTATGGCTGGGCAAAAGGAAACAGAATTTTGAGGATTTAAAATCGAGATTCATGTCTGGGACAAGAATATGGTTTACATTTATAGCATTCAGAGACAGCAATGTAAAGGAAATTACATTTAGTGAACTTCTGTAAGTCACAGGGGTTTGTATTTCACCCAATTTTGTGTAACAGACATGAGCTATTTTACCTGTTTAAACTCATATACTAAGCACAATTACTTATATAACACAAAAGTAGGTGGAGACAAACGTAAAATTTTTTCCCACACACCCACCTCCCTCGGCTAGCATAACCCAGACCAGAAACTAGAGTCTTGTCTAAGCTTGTCACCGGCCAGGCCAGTATGTCTTGCTGAGATAAACACTGCATGCCTAAGCTAATCAGCTTTGCTGGAAATTTATTCCTTTAAACACAGAGCTGTGCTGACTCATCATCCAGACCAGTACGGGACCCTGATCTGGGACATATATAGATGCTCTTAACAAACTTGCCTCCTATGTATGCCCAAGCTAATGGATTTAAATCTAACTCAAGTATATATTCCTAGCCATAGTAACACTTTTGAATTGCAGGAAGGCAAAACTCTGGTGCCCCAAAGCTACTCGTAAGGGCATTAGATGTAGCAAAGAGACCTGCTACCCAAGTTACTTAGAAAATTAGATTATGTCAGAGTTGTTGCTTTAACAGCTATGACCAAAGAAGTGCTGAGTGAAAGGAGGGAATGTAAAGTTGGTTTACAGATAACAAGGGCAGAAGCACCACCCCAAGATTTTACTATGGCACTCTAGTCACAGGACTGGAGTCACCCAGAAAAGTCTGATATGTGCCATTTTTAGCATTTGCCATTGTTTCCTCACCAACAAAGTCAAAAGAGTTTCATTAAAGTTGAAATGTACAGACTTCAACATCTTAAAATACATAGTAGTAAAATAAAAATAATGAAATCAACAGAAAATACTTCAAAATCACTGGAATGTTTTCTATAAACTTTGTTGATGAAATCAGACCAAACCAACATTTTGGATGGAATTTTCTTCCACTAGAAAGCTTTTTAGCGAGACTAGTTATTACAGTTGGTCTAGGTTTACGTAAGTGTAAGAAAAAAAGCACATGTCTAAAAATGTTGTTTGGGTTTTTTTGAACATGGATATGGGAGTACAAAGTACTTGGCAGTGCACAGTGCACTGGACAAGAAGCTCTGAATTCTTCCCATTCTCTACAACAGGGGACAAAACGACCTGTTACATCTATCACTAGTACCTGCTGAGAAAGTCAATAAAAATAAGACAGCAATTTATTATTACCGAAACTTTCTTAGCACATTGTCAAAAAGGACCAAAAATATAAATTACAATCCAGATTTTGCAGCCACTTATAAAACAGAACTTTTGGACAGGTTTTTGGTGCAAAAGCAAAGTTCAGACCTTAATTAAGCAGTTATTTAACACACACAATGGCACTTTCACAGGCTTTAGAAGAACAAGGTCTTGCTGACAAGGCAAAACACTTTGCTCCTCACCTGTTTTGTGAAGTGCTACAATCTCAGTTCAGGCCTCCAGCTATTGTTTACCTCCATAATCCTAAATAATGCGATCTTTAATGAAAAAGACAAACACTTCAGCCTTTTTTATTCATCATTCAAAGCAAAAATTTTGAAAACCATACTTTCAAAGGTCCAATGTGACTTAGAGGGAAGGAAACTCTCAGAATGCTGAGCCATGATGAGAACTTTGTTGAAGTTTTGAGTGGGGGAAAATGACAGTGTTAGTGCTAGTAATATTGGATAACATTATCTATATTAATGCCTTCTGCCTAGGAGGAGAGCACACCTAGAATGTAACTTTGCTGAGAATCAGTACTTCTGTTATGAAGTTGCAAAATGCCCAGCACAAGGGGGTTCAAATACACCATCAGCTTTTTCAGTGCTATAGTAACACAATAATGACAGATACCATACTCATTCAGTAGTCTATATACACACATACAACTGGAATGCATTTTTTCTGGGGTATAGCATTCCACAAAAATATAGGCACAGAAAACAAAACATCCATGAACCTGTAATTGTAGAAGTTTGTCCATCCGATCTTTCCCCGCTTCATTGGATCCTAGAGCGTCAATGGTAAAATTACTCATATTTTAGGGGATTCAACAGTAGGTGTTAAGAAACTCAGTCATCACCAGGAGGGCATAAAAATGTGTATAAGAAATTAGAACTACTAAAGTATGCTTTCCTGGCATGTATTCTACATGAACTCAGAGTCCCTTAAACTGTGCAAGCAAATCTAAGAAACAAATATCGTATAAAGAAGTTAAGACTGCCCAAGACTTCCCTGTCAAGTTTTGCCCACAAAAGACATTTTGGATTTATCAGTTTAGACAGAAAGCCCAGACACAGACAGAAAACATATAATTATATATAAATGCTACAATAGAAAATAAAAATAAAACTAGTAAAACACTTAACAATCCGTGGATTTATAGCAGATTGGTCACACCAGTGTAATCCAACTCTGAGGTCCCTTAGAAGAAAATCTCACTTGATTTCCCCTGTAAGTTTTCCAAGTTAGTTCTTTTTGGAAGCACTTACTACAAATACCCTCCTGTGAACATGAACAAAAAAGGGCTGCAAGTCCACTGGATTTGCTTTTACTGTAAGATCATTAGTTGGATATTGCCAAATGTTTATTCTTTTCACTGAGATAGCAATGTGTTTGCAAAGAACAATATCCACAATTTTTTTTTCTTTCAGTCAGCACACCCCACCCCCTACAAACTGTGTATGCTGACTGGCTCTGTTCCTTTTCCTTTGGTGATACAAGGAAATTTTCTCTTTTCGTGAAAAGAAGCATGTTAGCACATTTTCGTCTGTTCTACTGAAGAACTTTGATCACAAATAAGTAAAATAAAGTTCTCCTTATTGCTTATAGTTGAAAGGCTCTACAAATCTTTATCCTGCAGCATTTTAAATGCATGAATGTTTCCATTTTCAGATAAAAATAGCCTATAATTACATAATTTTGTAATAGAGAAAACAAGCTAGATTCCTCACTGAAATGCTATCCTATTTTATACCAAGGCCCCAGCACAAGGACAACTGTAAATGTATGCAAGCATGCAACAGCTTCTTTGAGAACACAGCACAACCTTGCCACAAATCTTGGCTGAATGCTCCCTCTGTTCACTGTTCTTTCACATAGCTGGTTTACAACTGATTTCTTCAGTAGGTCGACTGATAATTCCAGCACCCCAAAAAAGCTTCTGATTCTTACACAGGGCTGCTGTAGGAATCATTGTTCATTTAGGTTATGGCCCTGTTGTTTATTACGGGAGAAGACTCACAGCCAGAGCACATCTCTTGTGGTGCCTCCTGGCCAGGTACATGCTCTTGTCCAGCTGTCTGTCACAAGGGCAGTCAGTGGTATAGGAAAGTGCTTTCATTTGAAGAAAGGCCAAAAACATGGGGAAAGTGAGACTCAGTTTTTCAGAAAAGGCCAATTTTTGTCAAGCATGCTTTTCTCCTTTACCTTTGCTAATGTTTTTGGAGGAAAAGACAAGCTTTTTGAGTAGCCTTCACCAGCCGTACCACCTTCTTTTGCGTATGTCTAACACGGGGGTGGAGCACATGGTGTTAATGCACGGACATTTTCAGGGATCTTTTTTGACTGAGGAAGCATTTAACACCCAGATGTTGCAAAACTCTGGGCTGTATGCTTGCTGAAACCACCAGAGCAGCTAAGTGAAATTGCTGCGTTAAGCCATTACAATTATGCAAACAAAAATTTGCTATGAAGTGTGTTAGCTATTCAGAAGATAAATGTCTTACCACCCTGCTCTATTTATGAACCTTTCTGCATACAGGGTATTCTGTGATAAGGCTGACTATGTCAGAGAGGAAGGGGGGATTTGTTTGGAATAACAGATCTAAGTTGCAGGATAAAATTTTCCTTGCAAATGAACTGTTTATTCCGCCTGTGCTTAAGGAACTCATGCTAGAAGTCCATTCAGAACCTGAGAAACAGAGAAAAAGCAGAATAACTAAACCAAAAGTAGGTGGACAGAATTAAAAACAGAGTGTGTACTTTCTTAGTAAAAAAAGAAATCCTAAAGCTACAAGCTGAATGGTATTTTTTCCTTATTGCTTTTTTCCCATTGGCATCAGAAAACACTAGACTCTGAGAAAACATAAAACTGGTATTGTAAAGTGAGAACACTTCTTTCATTGTTGGGGTTGCTCTGTGGGTTTTTTTGAGGCGGAGGGGGACATCACATTTTGAGATTGGGGAAATTACCATAAGCAAATAAATACCATTTTCTATGTTTCTTCTTACCAGAATTAACTGAAGTGTAGTAACCACAAAAAGAATTTTGCAAATAATTTCCCACAGACAAAAATACCAGAAAAATGATGCAACAGAAAAGAGTGTAAACTTCCTGCCATGACAGAACATCATATCAAGCACCCAGCCTGCTAACAAAAAGTTTCAAATTCTCTTTTTGCTCAAGAATTACACTGGCTGTGTTAGAAAAGAATATGTAGTGTTATCTTACAAACAACAGGGAATTAAATTTGTTTTACAAAAAAGCAATATCTTTATATCCTTTAATAAGGATGTTGTGAGGTACTTTAAAGTCTTAAAACATGACTGTAACTGTACAGTTGAGAAGAAAACAGTATTTTTTCTTTCCATGTAGGAAGGCAGAACAAACAAGGGCAATATTGAAGCACTGAGAGAAGAGCAGTGTTTACTCTGCACGCATGCTGTGCACACGAGAAGTCTCCATGGCTTCCTGAATGACCTGGTTTAGTTCTTATATTGGAAGAAAAACTGTGAATTTGTGGCAATGTAAAATCATTACCCTATGTACACCCTGTCTGGTTCAGGGCAGGGGCTTGAACTTGTCTTTCAGTTTGAAGTGTGTGACCTAACCAACAGGCTGAGAGTATGTCTTTTTTCCTAAGGGAAAACCATACTTATTTATATAAGTATGCATATATGTGTATGTATATATGCATGCATACATGTATGTATGTGTATGCACATACATGAGCTTCATCCTGAAGGGGAATTTTAATATTTTGTGTCTTTAAAAGCCTCAAGTGAAGGTAATAAAACTTCTCACCTTTCTCTAAGGTAATAAAACTTCTCACCTTTCTCTAAGATGAGATAGATTGACGACCCCCATGCAGACTGTGTGTGGAGAGCCCTGAGCTAGTTAAAACCCTGAGTCAGACCCATTCATCAGCGTCTTTAATTCATGGAGTGGCTGTGGATTCTCTACCTCCCTACCGTGGTGCCTACTCTAACTCCTGGCTCGGTAGAGTTGCTGTGATCCCTAATCACACCATGCAGAAATGCTGTGAATTTGCAAAATACTATGGTGCTACGGTTCCAGCCTGGGTCTGACAAGTCTCAGTGAAAAGCTAGCAAACCTTATGTCACAGAAGAATTTATCAGTAATTATCGGTACTGATTAATCTCTACAAGTTTCAGGTCTGGGGCAGACTCACATGCTGCCAGACGAAGCATTTGGGTCCTGTGTATCCGGCCAGGCCCACCAGAACAAAATAGCAGAGGCTGTGTCTATGCCAATAAATAAAAGCATACCATCAACCTTGCCCTGGCACATTCAAACTTATTGGGAATGGCACTTTGCCCACGGTAAGTCCCGAACCATGCTTAGGATTTGTGAGTTTTTTGCTGGCATGGACCAAAACCACATCGAGGATCACAGGGCAGCACCTGCCCAGGGAGGGGACCTGGCAGACCCTCCTCTCACCCACCCTGGGTTTGTAGGACGGGCTTCCTCCTGGCTTTCCCACTTACCTTGACGAAGTGGATAAAAAGGTAAAATTCACCAGCGCAGGGAAGAGGAGGTAGGTGTCAGCACCGAGTGCCAAGCAGGCAGCACTGAAACCTGCAGCATACAGCACAAATAACTTTGCCCAGACTTCAGACCGGTTCCACTCGTCATTTTAGAGGCAAAAACTATCCTCCACGAGCTTTGATCATCCATAATGGATTCTTTCTGACTGGTTGTCAACCTGAAAATTAAAATGGCTGGTTGAGAAAGCACAACAGCCGCTGCAGCAAGGAGAGATTAATCATTTGTTCTGACTAATGAAGACATCATCACTAGTGTAAATCAAACTGGTTGGATATCATTAGCCACTGATGTTTTCCTTAAAAATCAAAATGCCTTTGTCCACAAAAGCAAAGGCAAGCATACAAATTTCAGTATATTTATTTTACTAACAGCAAAACTAGAATTATTTCCTTCCCTTTGAAGCCACAGGCCTGGACACAGTTGAAATCAACAGACTTTGCACATTTTATGATAAGATAAACAAAGATATAAAATGAGGAGATAAAACAGAGATGCATTCATGAATGCTAACTTATTCCAATATTTAAATTAATTACATGGTTAAAGAGTGATTGCCTCTTTTTATCTTCTACTGACTACAAACCAGAAAAGAGATCAAGAAACACAGCTGGGGATTTATTAATTCTATTCTTCCCTCTACAATTAAACTTTAATCAGTTTCAAAGAACATTTGGGTTCTGTCCAATGCAGTTGCCATGCTTAAAGCAGCTATTAAAGAAAAAAGATATCAACATTACCTGTAACAGCATTTTGGATGAAATTTGGTCTCTGGAAGAGAAATACTTTGTAGCAAAAGAAGCAGAGGTTTTTATATGGTGGGTAATATACAAAATTAGTTATAATTTATGTTTCTACAAATAGAGGCCTGGCTCTCCTTTTTGGAAAGCAATATCTGTGAAGATTTGTTTAAATATTTTACCTAATCTGAGTAGTCTTTAGAAAAATCAAGCACCAGAATTCCTTAACATTATTAGCCCTCAACTGGGATTCATCGTAAATAGCCCTTGAAAACTTAAAGTGGGTGTAAAACTTGTATAATGAAAACCAAGGCTTCAATCACAAGTAGCAGGTTTTTAAATCCAAATATTTATCAAAAGATCCAAACCCTTTCTTCTCAAAATGAGAAAGAGTAGCAGCAATGAGAAGCAGCACATTTTCCCCCTCCCTGCAGACAAAGCACCTGCTGCCAGTGGTCATACAGATCACTCTTCGCTTTGGGCTGGGCAGCGGGATCTCTCTGTCTTGCCCTGGAGCCGAAATGCAATCCAGAAGGGAAGGATCTGTAATCATGCTGTTGCAAAACATCAATATCTGCCAGGCCATGAGAAGCTGCGGCTGCCTCGGACATCAGATTAGATCAATTGGCCATCTGGGGTGAACACATGGAAGAACATACAGAGAGCAGTGAGCAACAATTAGTCTCCTAAGGGTTTCAGGAAGGAGACTAATCAGTATCACAGAGATCTCATCTCTAACAGTACTACAATTTGCAGAACTTTTACCCTTAATGAGATTTAAAAACCCCAAACAAATAACAATGCCCACCTAACAAGACAGCTATCTGCCTGGGCTAGCAGATAGAGGGAATGGAGCCTCAAACCTTGGCCAGCTGCCCTTGACCAAGGGTGCTGGAAGACTTTGTTGCAGGCAATCCACAACAAGGGAGGGTCAAGCACCCTTTTAGCTGGTGCTATGGCAAAGCCTTAATAAGAGCCAGGCCCAGAGCAGAGCTCCCAAGGGCAGAAGTTTGGGCAGAAGTGTGCAAAGAAGACGTCCTCCTCTGAGTTCAGACTAGCCTGAATGTTCTTGGGTATAGTGGTGACGTGCCACAGGGCACATTGCCCAGCAGGCATGGGAGCAGCTGTCCCTGCCAGGTCAGAGGATACAACATAGGTTCACTGCCCTCAAGGCTGAGGAAACCAGTTTCAAGTGAAACATCTGGACCAACTGACCCTGAACCATGCAAGACCACCATGAGGAAGCAGTGACTGACAGTAGTGGGTGACTCCCTGTTGCGGGGGACAGAGGCACCAACCTGCCAACATGACCTGTTGTCTACAGAAGTTCGCTACTTGTAGATCCCTGGATCTGGGATGTTGTGGGGACACTGCCAAGGCTTGTCCGACCCTCTGACTAGTACCCTCTGATGTTCTTACATGTAGGCACTAATGATACTGCTGGGGCAACCTGGAGAGTATCAAACATGACTAGAGAGCACTGGGGGTGACAGGCAGGGGCATGGGGGACCAGGTGGCGTTATTTTCAGCCCTGCCAGCATGGAGAGAAGAGGAGGTCAATGATAATGCATGTCAACAGCTGGTTGTGGAGCTGGTGTTGGCAACAGGGTTTTGGTTTCTACGGCCATGGGAACCTGTCTGAGGATCAACATCTGCCTCAAGAGGGACATTGGGCCAGATGACTTCCAGAGGTCCCTTCTGACCTCAGCCAGTCTGTGATTCTGTGAACCTACAACAGTAAGTACAGTGGATTATTAATCCGATCCCGGGTGAAGGATGCTCATTTTCTGCAATTTTTGGCTCAAGCTACTGTCACCGAAAATCATAACGAAGAAAACTCTCCAAACCAAATGATAGTTTAGAAAGCCGACATTGGTTTATTGCAGCGCTGGGTGCATGGGGGATTTCTCCTCCTAGCATGCACACCCGATTGAAAACATGACAGGTATTTAAACAGTTAACAAAGTTAGTCACACCTACTGGTCCCACCCCTTAACAAACTATTGGTTAGTATGTTTCTTACTTCATCTTAAAGATACAGTTCTCTTAATTCACTACGCATGCCCAGAGAGTAGAGGGCTTGTTTGGGTTGGGGGTTTTTCTAGCTAAGAGGTGTGGTTTTTAACATTATAATGGGGTAGGTCAGCCTTAGGACACCCATTTGGGGCATTTTACCGACTTTGTTGTTCTGTATGTAAACAATACCAAGTCTCAAGGTGGTATGGCAGTCATTATCAGGAGACCCAGAAGCTCCTCCAAGGTGCTCTGTCTCAGTATACTGTTTATCTCAAGGTAAACACAATACAGCCGATCACCACAGCCAGCCCGTTTCCAGGAAAACTAATGCATATTTCAGTTTATGTGATGCGGTATCTTCTTAACTTATCTGTACAAAGTTTGTGCAAAGGGGTTCTTTGTATGCTAATTAAATTGTTTAAGTCTGTGGTATCACTACTGCTGGCAAAATATGAAACCTAGACTACGGACCTGATAGAACATATTGCTGGAGAAGGTTTGTATTTAAATTGTAATAGAAACAACAACAAAAAAAAACCAACAACAAAAACAAAAAAAATTAAAACTCAGAATCAACAGCCAGCATTTATGGCCAAGTCTGGACAGCTGGTCAGACTCCAGTTTCTGAAGGGGTATGTACCTCTCTGCAAGGCATAGTCATGGCTTGCTCTATTGGAGATGAAAGACCAAGTGCTTCCCCTCCCTCCCGTAGAGCACTCCACCCCAAGCCTTTCTGCCCCTGTTCCTCTCTCCTCTGCTGGAGGAGTTTTCTGCCATTCACAGAAGAGCAGCTGAGCAGAAAGTGGCAAAAGTCTGCTGCCTGCCACCGCTGCCCCTCTACAGATGAGTGACGGAGTTGCACCATGCCTTCTGCCTTACTGGCCTGGGCGTGTGCCAGAGTCACTGGGTTACAGACAATAAATGAGAGCTGTGCACTTATAGTGAGAGCAAGAAAGTTTAGCTGGGATAAATGACCCTTCCCCGACGCTTGCTACTGAAGGTGACAAAGAAGCAAAATGAAAACAGGGCCGTTAATTGCCTCTCTCTCTGGTGTGAATCAGGCACAACTCCTCAGAGGTCAGTAAAATTACATGGTTATGAATTGCAGTAGCCAAGTAAAGAATCTTCTCCCAGTAGTAAGAATTTTTTGGAGAAAGTAATTTTTTATCAAAGCAAAAGCAAAAAAAGTCCTTACTATTTTGAATACAGGGCTATCTAATTATTTTGATTCCAGCAAAATTCTGGGACCCGTTCTAGGTTATTTTTGAATAGAACAAAGTCAATTGAGATTGCTTCTGAGTGAGCTGTCAGAAGACAGTGAAACACATCAAGATACAAATTCATACTCAGACTCTGGCAAAATATAAATAATTAATTTTATGTCTAATTACTACACTCATTCATTGCCACATAAATTAGAAACTGTTATTCAGTAGCAAACCATTTGCTTAACATGGTGCTGCATTTTCTATCAAACTGTTGTGGGCTTCTTTTCTTTCCCTTCTTTGGTTAAACTATATAGCTCCCTTTGGAATTGTTAGATTAATTTGATTTGGTTTATAGTTAGTATGTGAACGGTTCACAGTCCATAGGACCTAGCTTTCCCTTTTAGAAATAATTCCCTTTTTATGGTGCAATTAGGATGCTATGTGTTTTTGAAATGCACCTCAGAGGTAAGCATGACAAATGGGAGATATTAAAAGTTCTGTTACTTTTCCTCCCTGACACAAGGACAACCTGAGGAATCCAGAATGAGGATTATAATGCTGTTTCTGAATATATTCAGTTCACATTTTCTACTGTGTACCATACTTTTTGTGCTGATGCTTTACTGTGCTGCTGCATTTGTACTTGATGTTCACCTCTGTTTAGGGGCTTCTCGGTATCGATCTATTTATCTATGCAAGCACAGATCAATACATGCATTTTGTAAGGAATCTGAAGTCATTTCTGTGAATGCTAACAGGTGTATACAAAATGCATACAGATATTTACAATGCATCCAAGTCACTACCAAAACTGAATTTATAGCAAATGATAAGAATGCAAGAGTGCTTGTAACTTATAGCGACTGTGTAAGAGATGATGAGATGTTGTGGTGTTTTTTTAGTGGGCAATTACAACTATAGCCAGTCTAATGGATATTTTTATTCTTCTGCCTTTATGAAAAGATGTATAACTGAGATACCCTCAAGGCACATGTAAACCATTTCACCAAACAATTTATTTTTTACATCAAGTCAGAAGAAAAATCTCCAGCTCCTTTAAATAAAGGAATACACACATACACGAACAAGCTCCTTTACCGAACAATGTTACACATCCACGTGAAAAGACTTTGCACCAGGTCTTATAGAAGAACAAAGTCTGTAGAAGAATATAATTCTAGAGAAAGAGATCGTTTCTTACAGTGCCCAGGTATCAGTCATTCTTTGGTAAAACCCGCGAACCGTTTCCTTCATTGCTCTGTCACGGTGCCTGTGTTAATATGAGGTCTTTCATTAAAAAATGTTCCCATAGTCTGAAATTTCTGACTTCTCTCCTCTTGCTTAGAAAAGTTAAAGTCACAAAAACATGTAACAGAAACAGCATCGCATGACAAAGGTAACAAATCACACACCATACATATCAAATACTTGTACTTTCTGACAATCTTTTTCATTATTCTATTTCCCCCTTAAATGAATACATAAAGTGATTGAACAATTTTAAATAGCGAACAAAAAAATGCATTTTAATCCATCTGCATGCTGTTAACACCATGCAAACAGAAAGATGAACTACAATCAATGAATATATCATTTGTAATAACGTATTCAGCTTGTACACTGTTAGAAATGATAGGCTTGTGGAAGCCATGAAATCACAAGTCAGACCTTCAGAATTAAAGTCGCCACTAATACTCAATTTACACAGGAAAGTAAACCCGGTCAATATCATTTGCTACACGAAATGTTCATTCACCTCACGAAAAATCAGAAATGTAGTAATGCTGATGCTTGTCTACTCCCATTGCAAATTTGTCTCCAGCTTACAATCCAGGTGAGCATAAGGGAATGAACGTGCAAAAGAAATGGAAGTGGTTTGGAGTCAAATTTGCTTTCACACATAAGATGGGAAGCAAATAGCAGTGATGTGCCACCTTCTCAGCCCTCTCCCTCCTAACAACGGGCATTTACCTTATCCAGGGAAGCCCTCCAAGTTTCTAAGAATTATAAAACCTTTATTAGACATCTTTTTTTGGTTAAATAACCCAATCTGTGGATTAGGCTTTCTGAAGCTGCAGGATTTCCAGACGAACTCTACCACCCCCCACCCCACCCACCCCACCCCACCCAAAAAAAAAAATGAAGCATTTGTCAGTCATTAGTGCCTGTAAGATCCCATGTTTGTCCAAACCCATCAATACCAGAAGCAGAGAACCCAAGGTCCTGGAAACAACTATCCTGCCAGACTTCCCTATCTGTCTCCAGTTGACATTATTCAGCTGTCTCAATCACCATTAGACTATTTAGAAGATGAGAATAATGTTGCCTTATGGCAGGGTTGGTGCTAGGGCATAGAAGACTTTTTTACATGCAACTTTTTAACTGTGGAAGTGGAGATCCTTGAGCTCTCACCGGCACCCTTCAATGTCAGACAGTGAGCGGGTCCAGTCACATTTGGCAAATGCTATCTTGAAAACTTAACTCATTAAGGAATGAAAAGCCTTGGGAGAGTCCACTGTTAACCTTGAAAGAGAATATTTCATTACTCAGGCTCGGCTGGCTCCTTATCAGTTGTTACTACACAAGGAGTTTGATTCTACCTGTTGAGCATCCCCCAAAGCTCAATATAAAGAAATGCCCCTATATTTCTATTGTACCCATGTGCTTAGAGAATGCATATACTCATAATATCTTTTCTTATTTTATTTTTCTCACTGGCTGTTCTAGTATATAGGTATGTTGCACAGGCATGTTCCTTACCTTATTACCAGAGGCTTATGGATTCCATGAACAGCTCCAATTTCTTTTATTATCCACTTTACATTTTTCTTGCATAAATGCAGAAAGAGAGCTCGTGGAGAAAAGAATGCCTGAGGACTCAAATGAGGGCTTTACAATGAGGGGAGGACCTGGAAATGGAAAGCTGGCTAATAGAGTATACACAGTGTATTAATACACTCATTTAAATACTAAGGCTGAAACCACAGTGCCTGGAAATGAGCAAGTCAATTTTTGCTGTTTTTCTTTTTAATTAAAGAACAAATTATCCATTGGGTTGAAAAGCAAATTATCAGTCACCACACTACTGAAAAACTGTGGTAAACACAAATATATACTGAAAACAAGCACATTTCGGGGGGGTAACTTTTTAAAAATAACTGGCTTGTTCTCTCCATAAAAAAAATCTCCTTTGTGTGCATATGTGCACAAACCTCCCATCTGTCAAATCCAGTCATGACAAAAATATAGATTTTTTTACTTTTTTAAATAAGAACCTGAGTTCTACATGTACTGATGTAGACAGCTGTGTGCCTTATGCCTATAGCTGCCACTGAGGCCATTATGAAAACAGAGGGGAAATAGCGCAGGCAGCAAGTAAAATCATGCTACACGCACACGTACATACAATGGTATATGTAAGCTAATCTTTTCCCTCGGTTTCACAGTGCTATGTCCTTCTTTCTTATACATTTTTGATTAAGTTCTCCAGAGCAGCCACTGCCTTCAATTGATATCTTTATGTTAGTGAACACATTCTCAGAGCTTAATAAATAGTCAGGGATGCTGTGAGGATTTGTGGCTCGCAGTGAGAGGGCAGCTCAGAAGGGAAGTGTGTAGAGAGATGTGTAAAAGCTGTTCAAACACAGAAAAGGCTGTGGGCTGGGGATGTGTGAAGGGGTTGCACTCTCAGTTTAGGTTTGGGGGATGCAATACTGAAGAAAACATCAAAGATTTCTTCACATGCTGAGAAATGCTGAAATGTTGAAATGGAGAATCAATGACCTAGGAATAGGAGGAAGATAATGTTTTTTTACTGGAGTATTTCTAGAACTGTGAATGTTGTGCCAAAGTGTTAAATAAAATTCAGATTTTTGGGCAGGTTTTTTCCATGTTATTGCAGTATGGACCTCAGCAGTGGAAATACAGGCTTTTTGTGAGCTTCCTAGTTGAGTGAGAACAATAGATACAATCCTCTTTCCCATCCATTTCCATCTTTTCAGTGGGAAAATGCCCCCATCTCACCTGTCTTTGGACGACAGTACACAAAAAGTCTTGCTCCTGGGAAGCAACAGCAACACCACTGCAACAGAGCTGTACCATTAGACAAGCTTGTCTCCCAAAACCACAAAGCCAGACCAGATTCAAACTGTATTTGTATTGATCCTGAAGGCATCAGTCAGCCTCCATATGCACCACCCCTCCTAATGGAAAACTGGTGAGAAACATTGATGAAGCAAAACACATTTTGTTCCACCATCATCTTTCAGACAAGGAAGAAAGACTGGAACAGAGCAGAAAAAAAATATGTTTGGAGAAGAAAATTGAAAACAGCTGCAAAGATGTAAAATGTTCTTTTTTCATGTTTTTGCCTTATTCAGACTTGAACTCTGTCATTCAGGTTGGCAAGTCTACACAAATAAAACCAGAATATTTCTTTTTCCCCCTTGTACCTTAATTTGAGCTAAGAACCTTTTTGTCCACCAAAAAAAAAAAAAAAAGTCAAAAAGCCCTCCCAGCCAGAATCTGTCAAGTGGTCATCCTGGGATTTAATGTGTTGTATTACTTTATTATGATACCATAATAAATCCAGGAAGTGCAGTCATAAACAGGAATTGGCACTGTGAAATCAGGCGCCTCATCACAATCTCTCAGCTACACTCTCCTCTGCACCTGTAGTAACTGGCTATGGTTTGCAATGCAGGCTTTTACGATTACAGGGTGAGGAGAAAGCACAACAACTGCAGTAAGACATTCCAGAGTGGCTTTTGTAGCACTTCAGGAGGCAGGAACTTCTGCAATTCACTCCTGATATCATTGTGTAACACTGCCTCAAATCCTCTTAGTCTCCAGCCCTCAGAACTGAAGATATAAGGAGATACTCACTGTAGAAATACCTAGAATAGATATGTGGACAGCTAACAGCTGTTTTAAGAGGGAGTTCTTCTGTTAGGTTTTCTTTCAGTAGTTTTTCTGGTTTGTTTGTTACTGGCCCAGAAAGCAGGATAGGATTGGCGCTGCGAGAAGAGTAATTTAGGATGTAAAACCTGCACAGTTCATTTGAACATGATGAATTTCACAAGATTTTTATAGTCAGTATGATGTGCATCCCTCAGCTAGGAGTAAATCTGTCCAGCTCCTTAGTGTTTTTTTGCAGACAGCATGCCTTTTCTTTGGCTGATTCAAGACACAGCCTTGATGCTTATAAACTCTCTACAATAACATAGGTTATTTTCCAGATTCCTTTCAAGCACATTACAGTATTCTAGCTATGCCTGCATTTTAGATTTTTTGTGTTCGGCAAGACTTGCAGTGGGAATTTCTGGGGAATATGATGGTTATGACAGTATTTGAGAAGGAGTTTGTAGGCAGGTATGAAATCAGCATTTTCCATGCCAGTTAAAGTATTGTTTCATATTTGAAGGATAAATATTCCTTTTGCCTTTGCCATTGGGGGCTTTGAAGCATATCATAAGGATACAATGTCCTGTGAGTGTCTACCTGTTTCATTCTGAACTGGATGGTAAACACCCATTTTGCATTTAACATTGCCTGATAAGAAATCTGCAAAATATCTCTGTGTTCCTTCAGAAAAAAAAACCACAATAAACAAACATCCTTATAGGACATAGAAAATTCTGATGTGTTGTGAGAGGTCACAGGACAATGCCCTTTTTTCTAGCACTTTTTTCCCCAGATAGGGGCACAAGCCTGGGGTAAACTGTTGTTCAGTGTTAGTGATGTTTGTTTTCAGCTCTGAGTGTTTTTCTATTCGTTTCTCTAAATGCATGACTGCAGCTGTTGTGCACACTCCTTTTAGCTCTCTGTCATTTAGCTGCAAGTATGAGAATCTTGATCTAGACACCTCTCTGTCCCTGCAGCACATTAGGAAGAGCTATAGCCACTGGTCTAGCTTTTACCTTTTTTTCAGTGGGAAGAGTAACAAGGGAGATGACACAAGGGAAGAGTGAGAAAAGGACAAATCTTGCTCATAATCTGAGGGTGATGTCAAAACAGAATTCCAACAACTGGAAGGGACAAGAGCATTTGCCACCTCACTCCAGCTTCAGCTGTGCTCTACTCCCCTTTGGTCCTGTGATATGTGGGTCCACACTCCCCATCGCCCTATATATATAGAAATACCTGTCTGTAAGCATTGGTTGTCCTGTCTCTGTGTGGCAGTGAGGGTGTGCATTGCCATCTGAAAAGAGTGAAATCCTTCTCTTTGGCACATAACACCTTGTGTTTCTTCCCGCTAGACATTATTCAAAAGTGTTTTCCTTCCACCCATCCATCTAATTCTGCTTCTCTTTTTCACCATTGTTTTCATTATTATGAAGCCTGGCAACAAGGTTGTTCTTACCAGTGGCTGCTAAATAGGAATATCCCTGGGACTCCTGGAAGAATTTGGGAACACAGGAGTCTACTGGGTGAGACTCAAGTTACAGCTAATCCGGTGACCAGGGGAGATGCTTCAGAGAAATGATAGCTAAAAACACTTAGACAAGGTATCCCCATAATACCTTAGGAAGACTGGCTTATGCCCTGAAGCCTGAAGTTAAATAACAGAGAGCTTGGCCTTACTTCAGAAAAGACGAAGTAAGAGACTTTGAGCCTAGAGGACTGGAGATGAAACAATAAAGCTCTGGCACATGTTACCTGTTTTATCTTGTCTTTCATCCTACTTTTTGATAGAGTTTAATAACATTGATTGGTTATTTTCCCCAAAACTGTGTTAGAAGCACATTTAGAGTCTTGATATCTGTAACTGAGATTCATGCCCCAGTTTTGCGCCATGTGCAGAAGAGCTAACGATAGTAATCTTGAGGTCATTCTTATTTAATCTATTTGCCTTTAAAAATAATCATTTCTTCCTACCAGATTCATCACAACTTCATGTCACAGAAGATGAACACTGAGGCACACCACCTCCCAGAACATGAGCAAAGCAAGAATAACAGAATCACTGCTTATTTCTTGAATCTGTCTCTCCTATTATCCTGATTTTAACTGCTTCTGCACTGACAGTTATTGATTCATGCAACCGGTTTCTGTAGTTCTAAGTTTAGGTTCTACATTATAATTTCCGTTACTGCATCAAGTATTTTTATCAGGAAACACTGAATATTTGCAGCTATATTACAGACCATGGTTCTATTTGTTTTGCTAAAATTTGTATTTCTTTTGTAAACACATTCATTCCATTTGGGTTTTAATTACAGATTTTTAGAAAAGCCTTCAAAAAACAGGATCACATTAAGGATAGGTGTAAAAAGAGTTGTCTTGTGCTTTTTACCCTCTGGTGGAAGGCACTGCTGATACTCAAAAGACATTCAGTGCCCTTATCTGACCTGGATACTGGAAACTCTGTGCTTTGCCTCCAGATTTTACTTTCTCCAGTCTGTCATTTTCTCCAGACTCCTACTATCTGTGATATGAAATGCGGTGCACTGATAGATATTGGCAGGTCCTGATTAAAATTCATTTCACATCGCCTGCTATTACTTCAAAGGAACAAAGGTCTTTTTTGAGCCCTAAGAACTGAAAACCTAAGTTTTCTTTGAGATGCTGAGCATGAAAACTATGTCTTTGTTTGATAAGCAACATTTGATGATTCCTCTCTTTTCAACTCAACAACTGGCTACTATCGAGAATTGGCAAAAAAATGGGTTTTGGTTTTGTCACCTCCAGGTGCTGTTGACAGCTAACAAACTGCTAGTTGGCAAGCAGTGCTTGTCCTTACCAATTTCCTAAGGCAAAAGAAAAAGAAAGGTACCACAGCTTGAGGCACAGAATTTGTTTTCAGGCTAGCTTAGTATCTTTTGTCTCAAGGGAAGCTGCTTCATTTCAATGCAATTTTCTTTTGTTCAAGGCCATTTACTACCTGGCAGTTAAATCCTGTTCCTCCTTCACTCTGCTCACCAGTTCCATGTAAACTTCCAATAACTTTCGCCTCCTTTCCCTGATTCTGAACAAATCTAAGCCAATTTTGTGTTACAGGCACATGGCTCCTAAATGAAAATGGAAGATTAGTAAAAAGGGTTGTCATCTGAAACTGAACTGAGCTAAGTAAATCCAAACAGAACACTTCGCTTGCATTTGTTTCATGATCTCAAATAGTTTTGATTGTTTTCCAATCATCAATTCACAACCAAATATTTCAACAATGAACCCTTATATGTTGACGTCCAAATCTATATCCCAGCTTCTAAGTAATGGGATGATGATTTTCCAGTGGCAAGAAGCAAGCATGGTTCCAGGCAATGTTAACAGGAAGCAAAACTGCACCACACAAACGGAAATCACACCATGTTTTATGCTGGTGCTTAGTTGCTTAGTCAGATACGTATTTGAAGGGTATATTTGATTGCTTTTCAACCTGAGAAAGTTACTTAAGATCTTTCCTCCAGCTGTCCAAGCTGGAGAAGAGAAAAACTAACTTACCTGACAAGGCTCCTGTGAGTAGCCACATCTAGTGGCTTTAGTCACCAGGGACGTATGCAAAATAAGAGTGTAGATCCTCAGGTCTTGTCTCTTCCTTTGACTAGCTCTCTTCTGATTTCTCTGCAGTCTGTTACTGATTGCCATCATCTAGCAACTGACAGCCAAGAAAAGAAAGCCCTTATTAAAAGAGAGAGTGTGTTCAGGAGACATGTAAGTCCTATATTTTCGAGGTTTGCCAGGGAAACTTAACATATTACTAAACATTACATTGTCCATTGGTTTATTTAATGAATGTATTTCTTTGGCTCCAAGCACTCTGCAAATTCTTCGAAAATCTGAGCGATAAAACATCAGCTTAATAGTTCAGACTTGCTTTCAGCAAAAAGTCCTCCACACTGCCAGTCTTCCCTGGCACTCAGCCAATAAAGGCAACTGTTGTGGGCATAACAGCTCACACGGTACAAACAGACTTTCCACTATGATCCTCCAGTCACTATTTAGATGGTCTGTCAAATCTGTTTGCTGCAGGCTCTCACTGGAAAAAAAGGTGCCTCTTCTTTCCACAAGACCCGGTGAAGTCCCAGGTCCCAGAAAGTGCCATGTTTCCCATTAAGAACAATTAGCTTCAGTCTGCATCAATCATTAGCCTGTGTCAGCTCCTAAATACTTATTGCCAGCTGGCACATGGGAACAGGAAATATTGTAGGGTGGCAAAGAAAGCCAGTCCTAGCTGAACTCAGCAGTAAGAAATATTAGGAAACCAGGTATTTGAGCTACCAGCAGAGGATGAACAGGACTGCAGTTAATAAGAAACAGAGGGCATGAAGCACAAGTAACCTTGGCACAGGTAAATGACTTCAAGAAAAATTGAAGAACATCCAAGTTTCTGGTTCAGAGGTAACTCGGTCTTATGCACAAAGCCCAGGTAACACTAACAGCAGATCTGATGTAGTGAATGAAGACAAACCTGTTTTTTGAAGTTCATCCTTTGCACTTGGTCTTCCATGTAACCTTCTGTGATGCTACAGGAAACCGTAAAACAACTTTGTCTTTTAGTGGTTTGAGCTGAGAAGAACACATGCTCTATCAGCGAGGCTCAGCAGGATGGATAAACAGCTGGATGGGCAAAATCCAGGACTTTAGCACAGGGATATCCCAATGCATACACAAGACTAACGAGATTAGTACAGAAAGAAGAGGAAGAACAGAAAGAATAGCACTGTGGGACATGGTTTAGTGGGCATGGTGATGTTGGGTTGATGGTTGGACTTGATGATCTTAAACATCTTTTCCAACCTTGATGATTCTGTGATTCTGTGATCTGTGTGAAGAGGGGAGTGGTATGCCAGATGCACACCTTTTATTGCTGCATGTATGAGTGAGTTGTGTGTTTTGCTGCAGTGGAGACTGGGCAGTGGACACTTAACAGCTCTGCCAGACTTAACAGAGTTCGACACAACCTCCCATTAGGAGCAATGGCCTTTTTTTCTACCCACCTACCTGTCCTCCTTCCTTCTCAATAGATGCAGGAGACCATGTATCCTTGTTTCTCTAACCTGATTTCATTTCCTCAGTGTTTCACTAGGTTTGATAACTGTTAATGCACCTTCCTCCCCTCTTTTTGGCTACAGCTTTCCCAGGTGGAGTGGAAGTGCTGAGCTCAGTGTGGGCATCACCTTGCTGACTCATTCTGCCCAAATCTACTTGAAGATAGTAGGCAAAGAAGGGAAAATAACAGAGAAATAATTTTGTCACTAAGCATTATTCACCGGAAGTTGTTTTCCATCCTGTGGGACACTAACCTGTTTAGTATCAGTATGAAAACAGTATCTTTCAGAAATATATATATATTATTCATATATAAATATCTTATTAAAAAATTGTATTGTTTCAGGGAAAATGGGAAATCACACTTCATGTCTGTGAAGACCTCATTTAGTCCAAAGCAACCGCTACCTCAGTGAGTAGAGTCCCCCCCCCAGCTACGAGCTGGGTGACGCTGCTGTTACTTTGTCCCCAGTCTGAATATACCACAGTCACATAAATGGCCTGGACA
Organism: Gavia stellata; assembly: GCF_030936135.1. Lineage (NCBI taxonomy): Eukaryota > Metazoa > Chordata > Aves > Gaviiformes > Gaviidae > Gavia > Gavia stellata. The sequence continues at coordinate 68,184,086 of NC_082637.1, forward strand.
CTGAATTAAACATGCCATGGGATTAGTATTTTTCTCCTTCACACAGTTTGAGCACAAAGCCAAGTGCCTTTCCCAGCAAGACACTCAAACTGTTCTGAAAGGGAACATATTCTGTTAAAATAGCCTTCTCAACACACTTTCCCATTCCTAACAACCAGTTCTTGCTATATTTCATTATTCCCACTACAGATTTGAAGAAGTTCTGTCCCCTCCCAAATAAGCATTCAATCACAGTGTCCTAGATGAGGGTACTAGTAACTGTGCTGGTGGCTACTTTGAGATAGGTGGGATTTCTGTATCGATTATGCCTGTATGTTTGATTTCCCCAATCTGTGCAAGGAACTTTCTTGTTTGACAACAGGCTGGCTAAGGACCATGCTCTATACAACAGTTCGTTTGTCACAGCCTAGGTTACACCAAAAATCAATGCTGCTAGTTCAGTATGCACTAAAGAGTCACCTTTTTTATATTTATTTTAAATTTACTTCACAAAAAAAGCAGTAGCAGCAACTATAAGCACTACTAATGTCACTGGATTTTTGTTAAGAACCACATGCATCACCAGCTTGATTTCAATCACTGAAAACCAGATTGTCTATATTCACACTGAATCTTGTGTGACTGTAGCTGACTCAGTTTCTTCATCTTTGTTTAATGTAAGAAGAGTTTTAGGAAATAAGGCGAAAGTCATGTGCAGCAAGGGCAATCAACAGTGGGGGAAAAATAATGAGGGGTGTGATCATTATGGTAATACAGAGGCAATAAATTCTGTTCTTCCTATTTTGAAAGAATCCAAAGGACTGAAAAGTAAAATCACAAACTTGTACCTGGATATGTTACATGATGTGGTAAGCTATGCCATGAGACCCAGGCAGTACCTCCTGCTTTATGACCACCTTGAGCTTGTTTTGGCAATGGGCACACGTCTTCCATTAACAGCACAGGCACCATTCAGGCAGCACAAATGTTGAATCTGCTCAGTGCTCTTTGACATGGCTATCTAAAACATACACCTTGTAATCCCATCCACATCTTTACCACACCATCGTCCACCCTGTAACTCCCTGACCCTACACAGGCAGCCAATTTAAAAAGCGCAACTTTGATAGACAGTCAGCATTCACTTTCTCTCCTGGAAAGATTGGAATTGCCATTCCTATAGTCTGGTTTTGAGAATAACAATGATTAACTATGAGAGATGTAGCCAGAGAGTATCATAATCACCCCATCATAATTACCAAGGAAATGCTGTAATCCTGCTGGTTCACTTACTAACAGCCCATTTCTCCAGTGCAGGCATAGTTCCCATAGCTGGCAACAACCCAAAAGCTATGCCAGCTTTATTCAACACAAAACAACATGGCAGAAATCAATAGTGTGTAGAAACACAGTAACGTCTGTGTCTTAACTGCATATCCCAGTGCAATTACTACAAAAGGTGGAAAAATTTGCTCTTTTTGAAATATTTGTAAAGCTAAATATTTCACAAACCATTTTTTCCACATGTATTTGCCATTGCCACATATTTCCTCTGCACTTGAATCACAGGTTTCCAGATTACAGATTATTAGCTGTCCCCCAGTGTAACAATTATGGGGATGGGGTCAGGTCACATGGATGCTAAACCCTGCAACTATCCCTGCTGCCTTTCCCATCACTGCACCTCATTTTCTTTTGTTGCCATTCTGTACAAGGTCTTTAGAGTGCCTTGTAGACAAAAGATTCATTTACGTCTTGCAGGAGGAGATAAATACCTTCCCTACTACCTCTGCTTCCTCTTGACCCTAATAGCTCTCCTCGTCAGAATCAGGTTTCCTACCAAAAACATCAAAGTGGTAATAAACAGGCATATTGAAAGAACAGCAATAGGAATGGCAAAGCAGGTAAAAGAGTGAAGGAGAGGGAAAAGACAAGGTGGTAAAAGTTTAAGATCTGGCAACTGACCAGATCCTGCTTCTGACTGACAGATATTCTACTAATCAGCCAGCCAGCATAAGAGTCATTCAAGGTAGCTTTGTTTCCTGCATTTTATTTGCCAGAAAACTGCATTAACATGGGTCAATAGTTACAACACCTATAATGTCTAGCACATAAACTATCATCTAACTGTCTGACTTCCTTATTACCATCTGTCAGCTGAAAAGCTCTTACTTGAACTCAGCTGCTGTCGGTTCCTCATAAAGACCTATTTTTATAATTAGATTTTTAAATAGCATAAAAAAATAAGATTCCTGCATGATTTTTTAGCTCAGTGATGATTCACAAGAGGGTAGTACTATTGCTAGTTATTTTAGTATATTAAATGCAATCCCCTTAATGACCAAAACCAAAGTTAAGACCAGAAATTCATCTATGATAACAGCTTTCAGCAAAATGCTGACCACTATTGTTGTATTTGCCTCTCAGTGCATCACAATCTATATAACACTTGAAACCAAATAAACAAACAAAATAAATAACAGCATGTACTTAAACATGCTTACAGAATTATGGGGCTCTGAAAAATGATATGGTATTCTGCTATAAGTTATAAAAAACCCCAGCTGTTTGATACTGTGAGGGAAATATATTGGTTGTACATTTTATAATTTCAGACCCTGTTGTCAACAGGCAACTTATGTTACTTTATATTCCACTCATCACAGCCCACCATAATTCCTCCTGGCATGGCCAAGTAAAATATATCCCTCTGTGCTGACACTACTTATTGTTTTTTGTCTCCTATAAATGATTTGTGGCTGTGTTTTGAATTTTCATAGGAGTATTTCCAGAAGCTTTTAAAAGAAACAGTACATTCAGCAGAGCAGGCATACCAATATTTTAAGAAACAGGAGAAAATCTTTGGTTCATTGTATGTCCCTGCTTCATTTTCCTCCTGCTACTTCTTGCCAGAGTCCCCCTGGCCCCTCTTTTGTGTTCAGACTCATCAAGTAGTCATGGAATCTATTAAACTACTTGCTTTGGGCTATTTGGGCACGTTAGTGCTGCTCACTCCAGCATATATGTCATATATTGAAATGAATCGAGAATCAGTTTTTCTGTTTCTGTATAATGAAGTATTGGTTGGGCACACCTATGTCCCATCTGCGGGGGAAGGAAATACCACACACAGTGAAAGCAGCCAGGAGCGTGAAAAGGGCTAACTCCTCTTGGTACCTCAAGCTAATTAAAAGAGTCCATTAGCAGTTTCTAGTCTCAATCATTTTCAAACACCTTTCTCACTCCTAAAGCATTCATCTTGAATTTCAGACCTCTGCTTGGGTCTGGCAAGGCTGGCAGTTAAAGTAAATGCCTTTTTACTTACCAAGAATGCCCACTTGATTTGAAGTGCAGAAAGCTGATCTTTCCAGTCACTTTTGACACTAGAGTACTTTTTAAATGCATTTTTGCTCAAATACTATAACTCCACAGAATCACAGAATCACAGAGTTACAGAATCACAGAATGGTTGAGGTTGGCAGGGACCTCTGGGGGTCATCTGGTCCAAATGCCCTACTCAAGCAGGGTCACCTAGAGCTGGTTGCACAGGACCATGTCCAAGCAGCTTTTGAATATCTCCAAGGATGGACATTCCACAACCTCCCTGGGCAACTTATGCCAATGCTTGGTCACCCTCACAGCGAAAAAATGTTTCCTGATCTTCAGAGGGAGCCTCCTGTGTTTCAGTTTGTGCCCGTTGCCTCTGGTGCTGTCCCTGGGCACCACTGAAAAGAGCCTGGCTCTGCCCTCTTCGCACCCTCCTTTCATATCCTTATACATATTGATGAGATCCCCCTGAGCCTTCTTTTCTCCATGCTGAAAAGTTCCATCTCTCTCAGCCTTTCCTCATACGTCAGAGATGCTCCAGTCCCTTCATCATCTTTCTGGCCTTCCCCTTGGTGAAGCCATGATGACTACTCCTGATCATTTTCTTATCCCTTCATGTGCCTGGAAATGCTTTCCAGGATTAGCTGCTCCACCACCTTCCCAGGGATCAAGGTGAAGCTGATGGGCCTGTAGTTCCCTGGGTCCTCCTTCTTGCCCTTCTTGAAGACAGGAGTGACATCTGCTTTCCTACAGTCTTTGGATACTTTTCCCAGTTGCTATGATTGATCAAAGATTATTGAGAGTGACCTCATAAAGACATCTGCCAGCTCCCTCAACACTCATGAGTGTATCCCATCAGGGCTCATGGACTTACATACACCCAGTTTGCTGAAGTATTCTCTGACCTGATCCTCTTCCACCAACGGTGCATTGTCCTTGCTGCAGCATTTCCCCCTGGTCTCTGGGACCTGTGATTCCTGAAGGCCGGTCTTGCTAGTAAAGACTGAGGTGAAGAAGGCATTCAGTACCTCAGCCTTCTCCACATTCTGTGTAGAAAGATCCGCTGTCTCATTGAGCAACTGCCTTGCATATTCCCTAGTCTTCCTTTTGTCACTTATGTACTTACGGAAGCATTTTGTGTCTTTGATGTCCTTGGCCAGATTCAATCCTGTTTGGACTTTAGCTTTCCTAACCTCATCCCAGGATGCTCAGACAGTTTTTGTATTCCTCCCTTCCTTGCTTCCACCCTCCTTAAGCTTCCTTTTCATGTTTGAGTTTGGCTAGGAACACTTTGTTCGTCCACACAGGCCTCCCATCTTCTACACTTCCTGTGATGGAAATCAAGCATAGCATCCTTTGTGCACTGCCTGCAATAAAAAAGGTTTCACACAGTTCCTAAACTTTTCCATGCCAAAATGTTGGGTCACAAAGAAAACTTCTTCAGTTAATCCATTAGTTTTACTCTCCTTCATTTTACTATGTGACATAACGGACACTAGGCAACTGATTGAACACGATTACTACCTATATAGTTAGACTAATATTTATGGAACTAATTTTTCAGTGTTCACAACAGGTTTCACTACCTAATTGAAAAAAGAGAAAAAGCATTATCCCCACAACTGACAAATTCAAGCAACTATTTTGCCAACAACATTAGACACATTATCAGTGTCATGATCTTTGGCCTTTGTTACTTTCAAGAGTTGCCCCTAGGGAAATCATCTGCTGGAATGTTAATCTGTTGCTTTTCTGACCTTATACACATGTACCGCATTATTATTACAACTCACATGCTTCCCTTTTCATGCTGTCATTCTGACAATGGGGCCAAGGGGCAATTCATCTCCAGACCAGATAGTTGGAACAAAGTGAGTACCAGTAAATGAAATCGGATTGGAAATGGATAGTTCTAAAATTGCAGTAAGAATTCTTTTCTGCAAGAGGCCTAGGTTTCTAATTATACACCATGCTAGGTAATAAGTGAGTGGCACGTATATAACAAAAGTTCAGACATGATTCATGAAATGATCACAGTCCTGGCATTTGTTTCAAGCTTTTTACAGCTTATTTTTAAAACACAGATTTCCCTCTGAACAGAATCTGGGCAGATTTATCACCTGAATTTTCCTAGCCCACATCATAGTTCTTCCTTTTACCTGACATTTTTTTAATCCCCCGAACTTAGCAGGACTGGCACCATTTTGATGTACCTTAAAAAGAATAATAACAATACTGGTAACAATAACAATAATAATAATAATAAGCTTTAGCAGAGGGATTGTTAGAAAATGAGGACTTGCTGACGACCAGAGGCTGTTGTTTTTTATTTGTGCTTACAGCAAACAATATTCTCATCAGAGGCTCCACATGATGACTCCAGCTACAGAAGCATGCATTTCCCCTTTCAAAGGCAGTAGCAAAGGGAAACATAGCTTGTTGTTCTTCCCCCTTAGCCTGCAAAGGAGGAGAGAGGGAATGAGGGGAACTTCTTTTAACATTTTGAAAGCCTCCTGTGAAAAACAGTCTGTGTTGCTTCCACCCAAAATTACCTTGTTCCTTGAATTTCCTGTGTGCCCATACATTGCTGTATCAGCCACTAGTCAGGCTAGTTTAAATGAGCTGTAGTAAAGCACACCAATTGTTGCAAAAGACCCAAATATTTTAATCTGCCTTGATTTTTTAACCTCACCTCATTTCAGGCATTAAATATTTTGATGCTACAGTGTCCAATAGAAGTCTCTTTCAGAAGTCTTCCCAGATACTTGTAACTCCAGAACAACAGTCTGAAAATACACTTAATAGCGTAACGAAATAATGTAGGTTTTTTTAACTATGTGCACTCGAGTTTTGAGTTCTAGGTCCTTAAGCCTAAGGGAGGTTTGGTCCTCAAAGTTGTTCAAACATTTCTGGCAACCGGCATGACATTTTTGTACTGCATATTTGAAATGAATCCTAGATTTACACTACATTGAATTTACTTGTTTTGGAACTGTCATTACACAGGAAAATGATCAAAATGAAGTTCATGTCTTGATTTTCTGAAGTGACACAAACATTAAAAATAACTTCTATGCATTTTTTTCCCTCCAAAATAGAAGTTAAGATGTTTTCTAAGTCAAAACTAAAATAATCTTTTGAGGCCTTTTATTTTGAGATCATAGTGATGAAGAAAAAAGACCTCAAAAAAAAAGAATGGAGGATTAAAGGGCAGCAGATGACAGAGTTCAAATTACATATCATGGGCAAGAAAAAGGTGCTGCAGAGGAATGACAAGAATACAGGCTTTCGTCTTACTTTCAAAGGAAAACTTCAATTGAATGTACCTCTATAATAGCTCTAATATATCTGAATGACATATTAAATTATTTAGGATGCAATCTTAAGTTTTGGGGCCTGAACATGCAAACTGACATTTCAGCACTTTAGAAAATTTGTCTAATCTTCCTTTTAGGGAAAGTGGTAAGAAACCTTGGTAAAGAGTCAAAGAGGATTATTGGGTACAAAACGTGTGGCAAATTTCCAAACCAGACTTAATAATGCTTAGTCATCAATTTCAGGGCGGGGGGGGTGGGGGGGTGGGGTGTGTGTGAATTCTTTTGCCTGAGTTGGCCTGAAACTCTAAAATAGCCATCTAAAAAACATTAATTAAAAATAGCCATATAAAAAGATTGTTTAAATGTTCTGTGAACTGGACTCAAACCCCAGTAAACATTTGCTGTCTCTTTTCACTACTGATACATTAGAATTAAAAACTGGACCTGGAAAATTATGATAAAGTAATGAAAAAGTAGAAATCAAGCAGAAAGGTGTTCACATCAAAGCAAAATTTTTTAGAAATGTGTTTGAAAAGAGACGGTTTTAAAGCTGTTAGCAATGACAGGTAGAGACATTCATTAAAGCAGAAATTAAAATCAGAAATAAAATTGTTCCTGCCCATAACGCCCATTTTACCATGAAAGATGAGGAAATCCCTAACCGCAAAGCACAGGACAAACTAGGGAATCTTGCCCTGAAAAACATTTAAATTAGGGGGAGGAAAATTACTGACAAATTTGAGAAACTGAAGTCATTTGACATTTCAGAAAAGAACAGCGTTAAGCAGTGGCAACACTGGCAAGGATACAGTATGTGCTGCATCCATAGAAACAGTGAGCATTCACAGAAACTGGAAAATTATTAATCAGGGACTTCGTTTTGAAACCAGAACAAAGGGTGTCATAGAAACTATAGATTCATAAGCTAAATCTCTATGTTCTGAAGAAAATGGACTGAGAGACTAATTAAGGATAAAACAGTACAGGACCAGGATAAGACTAATTCTCCAAGGTCAAATGAGCAGAGTTTAAAAGTGAAATCACATCAGAGTCCTTTTGAGACCATTTTTTTTGTGCTTTAAAGGAGTTGCTAGCAGTAACTGGGTGGATAGAATTTACTTTCTTAAGGCATTTGAAAATCACCTCAAAAATAGACCATTAAGTAACAACAGAGAATGGGACAATATAACACTGTGGACAGAGAACTAGAGGGAAAGAAAGATATAATGAATGAGCCACATCGAACTTAAGTCCTTCGCCGTAGATAAGGTACGTAAGTCTCCTCAGTGCTAGACAATGAATATAAACAAGCAAGGACAGGGTTACCTGCAAAGAGCAATATTGCCAAATATTCAAAGAATTGTAAGTTGAACCATGAGAAGTGTCATGTGTTTTTACAAGTCTTGATATCTTTAAATATTACAAAATTTGTTTATTTAACTTCTGGCACTGGATCCTTTAAAATTAATCTTTCCAGCTCTTGTCTGCTTGTAGCAAAGCCAGAAACACATTTCTAAGAGAACTGAAAGATGACTTTGAGAGCCAGATCATATGAATCCAAGGTCTGAGGTTTTCAGAGGTGCTGGCCACAGGAACAGATTTTCCTGGTGTCTGGACTCTGGTGTGGACGGCACATGCCCAGTTTTGATGCAGTTACGGGTGTGCAGCTCCTCTGTCAGGGGACAGCTGCAGCCCTTATTGAGCCCCACCTGGGTCTCCACCTCCCCAGTGACCTTCCCACCCCACACCCTGGGTGCATATGCTGGAAAACAGAAACATCTATCCAGAATCTGGAAAGGACCAGAAAGGGGGTACCATGGACAGAAGAGGTGTTAGTTTGGAAAAGAGAATAAAGTAGGAAAAGGAAATTTGAATAACAGCTACTGTGACAGACAGCAGAAAGTAAAGTGCCTTGGAAACTGACACAAGCCTCTTCCCGAAGACCGGTCCCTGGCAGGGCATATAAGCTTGCTCTCAGCTCTGCTCAGCCCTTGCTGTGTTTGCTGGTACTGCAGCAGAGTTATTCCTGGGCACTGGCAGAGTGTTGTGGGGTGCAAAGCTCATTTTTCCTCCCAGCTCTCCAGCAATGCCCTGAGGATGGGAGGAATGTGTTCAGACTTGCTCCAGTACAAGGAAATCGGAGAGTGCACCTACGTTAAGAAGGAAAGATATATCCTAAAGCCCCCTACACCACTGCTGTGTTTTCACACACTGGTTCAGAGGCAATCATGCCTAGGCTGTTGCAGGACCAGACCTGCACCCACTGCGCAGGACAGGTGCCCTCTCAGCCCAGGCAGTCTCCTTCCAGTATTAGAAACCTGGAGTTAAGGGAACCTGTTTCACCTAAATGAAAAACTGATGGAGAGATTCAAAAGCACTTAACACACATAATGGCCTGCTTCTTCTGAGTAGGAAGAAAACAGCACACAATTCATTGCAGGAACCAACACCCATCCAGCCTCCCCTGCTTTGACCTGCCATGTGCCTTGGGCAGCTCTTCCACTGTCTGTGGCTGTCTTTCCTAAATAAAAAATGTTTAACATGGGGACTCTGCTTTGCCTCTGCTGTTGACTTTGACCTGCCATGAATAAGAAGCTCCTAAGAAAGGGCACCAGCACTCTGCCAGACAGTCCCCAGCGTGTTACGCCAAAAAAACATACAACACCTTTCTGGTGGCTTGTTATGTTTCCTATGACATTCCAGAGCACAGCTTTGTTGTTATTTCCATCTAAACTGTTTGTGGTATTCCTGCTTAATTACTGGGATATTTATCCACTACGGTATATAACCAAACCACTCCAGCTGTCAAACTGAATGCAGTATATTTGTTCCCTGGTGCCTCTGCTGATCTACTAATTTGGGGACATTGGTTGCTTTAATACCACTGTGCGGGTTCTGTATTTCCACTGTGCACATTTTGAAGAACTGGCATTTATTTTTGTCCCTGAGAAAGGTCATAACTCATGAATCACAGGAATAATTAAGAGAAATTAAAGTATTTTTCCCATAGCACAGATGGTAAGGTCCCCAAACTGATTAAAGTATATTATCTATAAAAAATGACATTTCATAAAACATGATGCCTGAGAACCACTCATAAAGCTGAATTTTTTGCAATTATTTTTATTTTCAAGAGAAGTATTTGTTAATATCTATAAAAATGTCATTTATGTGTACTCGTAGGGAGAGCCTTAAAAATATTTTTATTCCTTTAGGATCTGAGAAGTTTTATTTCCCAAGTTGCCTTATTCTAATATCAGAAGACAAAAATGAAACATCAGGTACTAATAGTTTGAGATACAAATATGCTGGAATCAAAGTATGTTTCTGTCACATTTCAGAGTAAAGCGTTCAAGCAAATATCGACATCTGTTCAAACAAAATACCAAAAGTGATTGTGTGGCACCCAGTCTTAAAATATACTTGTCAGAAGATAAGCAGCAAAAAAACTAACACCATATAAAATGGAGGTGAGATGAAAGCAAAAACATAGCAACAACATTTCAGGAGGAAAAATCAGCAGAGGAAGGATAAACCAGCTCATCATTTTCAGAGTGTGCAATTGTGGGAATTATGCCATAATATCTGTTGCATTATAATGAATTCAACATGATTATTCTTTGGCTCTGGTCCATGAAAGTGAATGCAATTATTCACTGGTTTGAAGTGAAACAAATGCTTAACAGCTTTGCAGGGACAAACCTTTTAAGGTAGAGCTCAATTTCAATGACACTAGCACAAACTTTCCATTTTACTTCAAAAGTAAAGAATTTTGTTCTTCCTGCTGGCAGTCATCTTTTGAGGCAGGTAAACTGTTTTTCAGGTGCTGATATATTTTATTACAATGTAGCCCATATCTGTGGTTTTATGTTGCTCTTCATCTCCATCTGAGCCAACTGCCTTTTCATCTGATGACTGTATCTCTGATCCAGGGCTCTTCTAGAGCTACCAAAGCCTTCACTACATGGGATTTTTAAATGGATCTATTTAAACTTCTGGAAATGTCTCTATAGACATATTTTTCTCAAGGATCATTTACTTTGGTATAGTTTAAGCTAATGCCAAATACTGGCTTAAACAAAATAAAAACTTGTACAAAGAAATTGTCTTCCCACGGTATCTCTGAGGAAGCTGTCTTTGAGCCACGTCCCTGCTGAGAGTAACTATATGTATCCTGTATTTTCATATCTAAAACCTGTAGCTCACGTAACCTTCAAATGATTGAAGATACACCCCTTGAATTTAAGTCCTCAAAAATCCACAGAAAATTAAAGGCCAAGAAAACCAATAGGTTTAAAGGAGTGTGGGGGTAAATTTATCTTTTCACTGTTCACACATATCTTCACTTCTCCTGAGTAGCACATTGGGGGCTCAGGTTTCTTTGTTTTGTCTTGCTTTGGAGGCAAGGGTTGGTTGGGTTTCTTTTTGGTTTTTTTTTGGTTTCAGGTGATTTTTTGGTTTTATTTGTTTGTCTTTTTGTCTTTACATACCTCCAACTGTACACTATATACATAAAAACACAGTCTTATTTCAAGGCATACTACCACTGCTTCAGGTGGACTAAAAGCAGATGGTAGCTAATCTGTGGGCACTGGTTAGGCCACAGACTGCAGCACATAGAGTATGGGCTCACTGAAGTCTGATTCGAGGAGAATCAAAAGCACACCCAAGCTCAGGAGTGAGGAGGAACTTATCTTTCATAAAATGATGCAGGCTGGAAGAGACCTCTGTAGGACACCTTGTCCAACTTCCCAACCAAGGCAGGGCCAACAAACATCAAGTTGCTCAGGAGTGTGACGAGTCAAGCTTTGAATCATTCCAGGGTAGAAACTCCACAACATCTCTGGGTAACCCCCTTCATTATTTTAATACCTTCATGGCATTTTTTCCTGGTATCTCACTGGATTCTTTCTGTAACATATGACTGTTGCCTCCCATCCTACCACTGTACATCTCTGAGAACACTCTGGATCTTTCTTATCTGCAGATTACAGTGAGGTTGTTGAAGACAACAATTAAAGTTTCCCATTAGACTTCTCCTCTTTGAATTTTATGCTGTGTGGGAGGAATAGCTATCAAAATGGCACAATCAATTTTAAGAAGAAATTGGGCAGGAATAAAATGGAAGAAAGGAAAAAGGTGCAGCAAGGAGGGATGGAGAAACAGGTAGGATGCACAAAGCAAGGAAACATCTTTATATCCGAAAATTAGGCAGCTGAGGAAGGGGCTGCAGAGACATGTATCCGTTGGTGGATAGTCAGCAGAGGGCTGGCAGTTAATGGCAAATGGGAAAGCACACACAGTGCATGTACTCCATGTAGTACATGAACCACTCACTGTTTCCGAGGAGCTGGAGGGTTTAAGAGTCTGCTAGTGATGAGCATGTGTCAGTCACCCCTGGAGGACTTCAGTGTCCCACACATAGATAGATTGGAGACCTTCTGTCCCCAGTGCACAGGAAAGTACATCAGCTTCTCCTGACAAGAATAAAATTTGTGCTCCCAGAACCACTTACAGACCCAACAAAACATGAGGCAAATGGAGAAAAATTAGAGAAATTATTTCAAAATCATGCTGTTGCTCCAAACCAAATTGATAATGCAGACACACCCTAAACAAGAATTAAGGATCCATGAAAAAATACAAGCTATGTATTCAGTAAAATTTGAAACATGTCCATTAAATGCAAATGGCAAATAGATATCAGTGACCTTATTCTACTTCATTCAACTGTTTTTGAGGCTAATGAAGCTGCAAGCGGGAACAAGAGATAAGTATGCTTACTGATTCAACACCTATCCTGAAACTCATGCACAGATTGCTGGACCATATCTCTTCTTCACAGTCACCTTACCTCCTGTACATAGGCAGCTGAGGAACATGACAAATCCAAACTGTTTACAGGCTAACCTGGAACAAATGGGAAGAAAAAATTCTAGCTGTTACTGTTAGCTCTCTCCCTTCTTTTAATCTCCTATCCAACAGCTGAAAAATAATGGGCTGGTTCTTTATGCATTATTGTTCCCCTAAGGAAAGTGCATATTGTGATACAGTTCATTTTCCTATGTGAAATACTTTTCATTCAACAAACATACTATGACTACTGCAGGCATGGTCTCTAACTCTGAGAAGTGACACCTCTGCCACGTCAAAGAGTTTTATAGCCTTATAACTGTAAAAATAGATGGCTATTTTTTAAATGTGTTCTTCTGTAAATGCTGTTGTTTAAGCTGTTAAATGATAATTGCTTCTAAGCAGATCATATTCTTCATGAACAGTCCCCTGTATCAGTATAAAAACTCTTCTTACGGCATTTCAAAAGCATATACTCTTTCATTTGTGGGTTTAGATTTTCTTCAAAGGGAACCATCTTATTGCCTTCCCTAAGTCAGAACCTTCTAAAAGCGTCTCACAAAAGTATTTGATAAAGACCTAAAGACAGAGGAAAGCCTTTGATATATAATGAAATAATTTTGAATCATCCCGCCACACACAAGAGCAAGACTATGTATCTTTTTAAAGAAGCATAATCTACTTGGCACATAGCATCAATACAGAGGCCCTTTTTCCCATTTGCTGCTTAGCTAAAGTAATGGCAGTGAACTGTCATTAGTTCACAAAATCAATCACTGATTACTAAAATAAAAATAATTGAGCTTCACTTTCTGAAAAGGAAAACGGTGCAAATATAGAATTTAAGCAAGAAACATAAATACGGCCAAACCAAAAATTGCTGTGACTAAGAACAGGAACAGAATATCAATATGTCACTTGTGATCTGGGAAGGACTAATAAAAAATTTACTTTACACGAAGCTTTGTGTCAAATGGACTTTTTTTATGCTTGTTTTCATTGACTAGCAGATGGCTGACAGAAGGCCTGAGGTAGAAATTGGAGGAACTGAGCTACAGATCAGAGAGGAAGCATTTTTGCTCATTAAACATGGCCTGGAAAGACTAGTAGAACTCTATATTTAATGACACACCATGAACTCTCTAACAGTCCATACCGAGTGAACATTTAGGCACCTGTATTCTTTCAGTCTTATGAAAGGTACTGGTAGCTGAAGCATTGCTTGCTTACATGTATTTAAGACAAATGTTTGTCATCAACATTTTCTGCTTCCAGCTTCCTCACGTATATATAGTTTTTTTCTTGTGATTCTTCTCACTTGCTCTCTCCCTCAATGTAATCCCCTCTGATTAATCCAGTTACTGAGCTATGTTTTTTCTGGTACAATTTTATTCAGTAAAATCCAGCATTTTCAAGCTAATATTGTTATTTGAAACTTGTGATTATTTTCACTGTTAGGATAGTCTGAAAACTGCATGGTAGTCACAAATCAACCTCCAATACAGAATACAGTACCAAATTTCAAGTGTTTTTCTGTGAGTGGCCATCTTTGCTAACTACCCTCTGCATCACTAGTTTGCTTCAGGCTATACTTCCAGTGAATAGTTGTGCACATCAAATTCAAGCACACACTGCTGCAGACACTGTTGCCAATAAAACAAGAATGATGAAGCACTCACAGAGACAGAAGGCATAAAGTTAAATGCACAATCTAACCACATTTCTGTTGAATTGCAACAAATACCTGAAAATTGCTTTTTCTGCTTTTTCAAGCTTGACTCTTTAATTTGTTTCCAGCCTCTTCTCTGCCTCTGTCCCCCTCCCTTCGCCATTTTCCTCCAGTTTCTGCGTTGTGCTGACCGGCCACTCTGCTCTGTTCCACACGTGATGCCAGCAGAGCAACACTGATTAGAGACATTGATTATGGTGGATGTCAGTGAGAATCCCAATGCAGCACCCCTCATAACCCCCACCAATGGGAGGAGAAAGACAGCCAAGCTGGGGGAAAACCAGCCAAATTTCAGTGATTGCTGGTAACTTCACAAGCTTGAGGCAAAAGACTTATTCTTAAAAACCTTGCTGTTCTGAAGTTAGGATATTTCTTCATGTTAAAATCTGTGGTCCCTCGTATCAGTTTAAATAGAATGAATGACAGAGAACAACAAAAACATCTTATAATTGTGAGAGTCCTCAGAAACTTGCTACTAGAAACTAGTGAGCTGCAGCACCACTTTTTTTTAGGGGAGCTTTAAGGATGCCTATATAGACCTGTAACCAGGCTGAAGAGCTCACATGACTTTGCTAGTGAAGCTGAAGCAGACTTTGCCTCTGCTAATACAGCCTAGTTCATTCCCCTGTTATAGGGACTACTTTCTTTCCTTACCTGTGGACAATAATTATTAATGAAGCTGCCCTTTGTACCATCAACTACCTTCAGGTTTTAGGTGTTTTTACCAGGATATCCTGGATAATGCTTACATCAAATCCCATTTTGAGCCGTCTTATCACTGTAAGACATTATGGAAGGGGTCAATTACATGATCAAGTTGCAACAGCATGATGAATTCCCTATCAACTGTGCTAGTGTAATAAGCTGTGTGTTCGCTCTTAGCCCACTGCAAATGTGCGATAATTTAAATCTCTTTTATTTAAGTTTAAGAAAAAGTCTTTTACCTTACTTCGCCAACAGCTGGAAGCAAGCACACAGCCAGTTACTGCAGTGCAGCTGATATGCAGCAACTTGACGTTGTGTTTGAAGTCATGAGAGAAGTCAATGAACAGTTTACCTGACACTTATCATGCACAGGAAGGATGAGTTTTCTTATCTGTCCATAGTTGCATAGCATTTTATGCTGGTCCAGAAGGTAGTAGTTCCTTCCCACTCTCTGCACTGCACTGAGGAGGGAACAAGTCCCACTGCCCACATCCATTTAGTTGCAGGGATACAACACCAAGACCTTTAATTCTTTACCTCCCTCCAACTAACTGCAAGGAAGAAAGAAAGGATGTTGAGAGTTCCTCCCACCGAGAGTAAGGAGGGAAAGGGAATAAAAGCATGACATAGTAGGTTACTTTTGACTTTATGAAAAAACTTGCTGGTTATATAAACTTGTATCATCTATAAATCCTAATTTACTTATTATGTTAGAAAATGAGGACTAGGTCAGTACTGAGACTGATGTTTCAATAGCAGACAGCACCAGTTCATCTTTTGTGTTTTTACTGCTCTGGCTTCCTTCTCTTCTACATTTTGCTTCACTTCTGTACACAAAAGAACTCGCTTTATTGGTGATTCCACAGAGGCCCAATTTTCTAACTAGTAGAAGTTTCCAACTCCGTTACGATGAAATTTCTGTAATTTACTAGAAGTTATTACACATGTCATTCCACTGCAGACTCCCTCTCTTGACCTTCCCAGAATATTTCTCATTCTCCATTTTTAAGGATTAGGAAAACAAGAAAAAAAACCCCAAACCAAACCAACCAACTAAACAAAAAAACCTAATAAAAATCAGTAGTAGAGAAACTTGTAAAATACTATCCAAGTTATGTTTAAAAAAATGTCTTGCCTACTGCTTTCCCTCCAGCTCCTTTACTTTTCCATTAAAATCATCAAAGCCCTCACCACCTGGCTTCAGAGACAATACAGAAGATGCAGCACAGGAATGAAATAGAATGACGGAACAAAAATCAGCCTTTGGACAAAGGAGAATCACAATTCAGAAGTGGTCCAAGGCCACACTGAACTTCAGCTACAGTATCTCAACCCCGTTGTGAAGCATCCTTCAACTATTTCAGATGTCCATTTCACAAAGAAATTCATGAATTGCAAATAAACTCGTACTTAGAGATTAAACCTCTGGTTCACCAGAAGTCAGAGTTCTGGCAAACAAAGAACTTCTAGGCAGCCAGGGGAAATCTAGATTCCTGCTGGTTTTCACCTCATTATACTCTCTGTGGGTTTGTGCAGTTAGTTTAAATGTGTGTAAAGGGTGGGTATGGGGCTGTTCATGTTAGCCGACTTTTGCAATCCTTTCCCTTTTTGTGAATCAAACTTCATCTGAAAGAGGAGAAAATGGATGGATAAGAGGTAAAGAAGAATAGTGGGAAAGAGGAGAAGAAGAGGAGGAGAAACTAGGAAAGCCAAATGAAGAAAGAAAACCTCCCACAGGTTGGTAAACAATAATCGCCACAACCTGCTGGAGAAAACTGGCAAAGGACTGAGCTTCAGGGTGTGCAGCACAGGAGTAGGAAGAGAAGACTGGAAAAAAGTTGCTGAGTGAATAGAGCAAGGAGAGAGTCTGCAAAGGAGAGTAACAGAGTATGTCCTTTAACTGTACATCTCCAATCCCCTCACATAAAGAGATAACCGTCATTACTAAATAGAGATAGGAAGCAAAAGCACAAAGGGTAGGAGAGGTGGATGAAAAAAATAAGAGAGAGTAGATTAAATAAGACATCTGGGTTTGAAAGATAAAGGAAGGACATAGAAAAGGCTGCAGGGAAGAAGGAGACATAGGAAAGAGAATGTCAGCAGTAGAAGAATAAATAAAACAAGCAGAAAAGGGACTGAGCAGAAAAGGACAGGGAAGGAAAGAATGAGATCAGCAGCAGAAGAAACAGGGAGGAGTAAAATCAAACTCAAAGTGAGGTGAAAGATAAGGGACAGCCTCTTGTAAACTTTAGAGTAGATCATTTATTCCAGTCATTTTCTGA
Source organism: Gavia stellata (assembly GCF_030936135.1). NCBI lineage: Eukaryota > Metazoa > Chordata > Aves > Gaviiformes > Gaviidae > Gavia > Gavia stellata. The sequence continues at coordinate 68,201,278 of NC_082637.1, forward strand.
TCAAGCTTTAGGTCCCCACACTACACTGCCTTGAAGACAGTCATCTATGAATGGAGGAAAAAAAGAGGAACCAAATTCTCCACAATGCTCAGAGAGTCCCAGGGCAGCAGTCTTGCAGCTTTAATAGCTATGCAGACTTTATGCCAGACTACATTGCCAACAAAGGATGCTGTGCTTTGAAATATGTAGACTTCTGACAAGGGAAGCCACATATTCAGTTACACACTGGGCATCACTTACACCCCAGGCATACACCAGCCTTTCCTTTCGAGACCACATCAGAGAACCGGGAGGGCCACTTCAGGACGCAAAGACGACTGAATGTCCATTCATAGCTCCCTTCTTGTAAATACAAATGTAGCAAGTTCAGAGCTCTTTCACTCACAGACAGGATTTGGCTCTTAGCGAACTGAAGAGACAGATTGGGCTTGCTCCAAATCCACAGGGTCTTCTCAAAACAGAAGAAGCCCTATTTATGTGGCATGCAAAAGTCCTCATATCTCAAGCTCTCTGATCTAACTGTGCAGCTCAGTTAGAGTCTCAGTCAGTAGAAAAGAGTATCATCTTTAATTTGATCTTGCTGAATTCTGAAACACTAAAGCCCTTTCTTTCCGTCACTTTCAAAATTCTCCCTGCACTGTACTTTGTTACTGTGTGTCTGTAGTGTCCTTTAAAAGGAGACTAATCAATCAGTTTACAGCTGCTTTGTTCAGTGTTTGGATTATCTCATCAGCATTTTTTTTCCCCTTGTCTGACCATATATTTATTTTAGATTAGGACATCAAAAACACTCCTCCCCCCACCTCCCTGTCTCCACACACACAATTCATACTGTTTCAGGCAACTTTGATTTGTTTTCCCCACCCCAAGGAGAGAATCAGTATAAAGCAAGCTGTGATAATGTATATACAACTGACCACATACATTTACAAGAGTTACTCCTCAGATTGCTCCATTTCCACTCTTGCATAACCTCATTGGTGGCTGTGGCATTGAATCATCTGATGATTTGTGAACCCACCACTGCCAACAGGCACAGCAGTTTTGAGGACACTTTATTAAAATGCCCTGCAGTTCCGAAACTCTGCTTTGAAATAGAGCAGTAGGAAGTTGCTTGAGTAAGTGGGAGATTAAAGAAACTATCCCCACAGCCAAAGTAAGCAAAAACTTCTTTTTACTCTAGACCTTTTCATGAAGCATGACTGCTTCCCAAAAGACAAGAGCATGGGTAAACCCCTTCCATATTCCACCCACCGTTTCTGCAGGTCAAATCTTTAAAAGACTTCTAGTCAGTTTGCTTCTTATTTCCAGCTGCCATCAGCCCTAGTGTCACCAACTTCCCCTGGCATTTACCAGTTATTGGTCTTCTTCCCCACCTCTGCTCCAAGAGTTGGGGCATGATATTTTTCCTTTACCCAGAACGAAGTCAAACCTAATGTTGCACAGAGCTGCCATGCAATTCAGGCCATGTTATGGCACTTCTTTGTAGAATACTGCACTGCAGCTCCTACACCTTCACAAAACTGAAATAAATAAGCTAAGTGAAAGACAATAGGCTTTATATGTTTTGTTAGTTCAGCCCATGACTAGATTTGTTCCTTAACTAAAACCTTCCTATTTCTCCTCTATTATATCAGTCTTGGCAGAGGCAGAAATTTAATTTACATTCATTGTGCTGCTACCTGTATGACAGTTTCCAACTCTTTTCCTTCCTCCCTCCATATGTCCGATATTTGTACGCAGGAAGAAGACAAGAGATGGAAACTCTTGGACACTGGACTTTTTTGCCCTTACAGCAGACTTCCTTTACTGCAGAAGGGAATTTGTGCCCATTCAGTGACCATTTCTGTTCTTAGATCTACACATTGGCAAAAACATGCTGTCCTTGAAGATGAGGCTATGACCAGGGACTGAGCACCTGCAGCAAGAGCATGTGGTCCTGCTCTTCTCGCTGCTGTTCCTGCAGTGAGAAGCCCTGCCACATGGCCACGGCTGACGTGACACGGAGGGATAGTACCCGCAGGAAAACTCACCAGAGCCCTGGAGGAGACTGATGGTGAACAGAAATTGTATATATCTGGCTGTCTTAAGCTGTTTTCAGAGGACTTTCTCACCTGCTCTAGGCTAGCTCCTTGCATTGTGTTTTTAATAAGGTCAGCAGGATCACATCTTCAAAGGAAGCATCAGTCCCATCTAGTCACAAAACACACAGCTGTTTATTGCTTGGTTTTACTGTCTAGGAGAGGCCCAGGACTGTTCGCAGCTGGGGCCTGTGATGAAGGGGATAATATTAATTAACTCTTCACCCCAAAGAGTGTGAGTAGGCTCAATTAGCTTGCACTTAAAAATGCTTTGAAACTCTCACATAAAAGTAACAATGTCCTTCATTAGTTATTCCAAACCAGTCATTCCAATTTAATGACATTCTTATTCTTATGTTTTTTACAAAAAAGAGCAGCTAGTGAAAAGGATCCTGTCATTTTTACATTCTCAAGAAAATTGCTGAAGACCTGTACATCACAGATGGTATAAAGCCTAAAAAAGTAAGCAAATAAAAATAAAGATAAAATCAAAGAAGTATTGAAAATACCAAAATTTAGGAAGATATTATTGAATCAACCCTCTAGAAAACCTGAAAGTCCTCATTAAGATTTAATCAACAAAAGGTGTAAGTCCTTTAAAAACACTGGGTTTGGTTTTGTTGGGGTTTTTTTGCATGTAATCTACTCAATAATTATGAAGCTAAGGAAAAACATCAAAATAACAGGAATTTTCTCATAGCATTGCATGCTTAGATACAACAATCCATTCCCCAAAGACTTTTGGTGACATTTTAAAAGGCAGGAAAAATGTTTTATATTAACAATGAGAGAAACGAACTGTAGTTTTACAAATATTCTGTTGCTAAACAAAGTAATAAAGTATTAAGAGGATAACTCACTCTACAGTGATGATCTTTAAAAGGCTATATTAAATGATACTGTAACCTTTGTCCACAGGCTGGAAAATATCTGTCTCACTCAGCTGGTGCAAAATCAGAAAAGAAAGAATATGTACTGTTCATCTCCTTTAGTTCACTTATTATATCAACAGATCCATAGTTCATTATGATAGTTAAATGGCAACCTGTACTTAAATACACTTTACATAACTAAAACATTTGAGAGGATCCCGATGACAGGGCGCAGCACAAACACATTTCCAAAGTTGCAGTGAAAATGGGACACTAATTCTTACTGATTTTGCTGCTTGGTTTTGAATACCTCCCTGGCACTGTTGAGCTTGCTTCCCACTTATCACATACAAATACAGACATATGCAGAGATGAACGCATTTTTAATTTTTAAATAAAAAGGAGGGGATTCAGCTTTTGCCACGCACTCCTTGTTCACAGGAAGCCGTAGCCTACGGAGAACATCAAAGCAGTAAACAGATCACAGTGCTCCCACTGAACATTTAGCTTAGCTGCACCTTCAATAGCCTACCTAAGGACTGAGTTGAGGGAAAGAATTAGCTGCAGAGATCAAAAGGACCAGGTATATCTTTGAAATCCCTTCACAGTCCAGTATTTTGTTTATGACCAAAGGCCCTGAGCTGAATGTGAAAGCGTTTCCATGGACATTTAAATGACACTTTTATCAGGCATCTCAGAATGACACACTTTGATATTTTGAAGTCTTGCAAGGTCACCTCTCAGCCATCCCTGAATTCATTTCTGTCTAGCAATCAACATTTCTTGTAAGGAACAAGCAGTGTTTGTGGCTTGTCAGTGTGACCAAATTGCAAAAGAATAGAAAATGTGGAGTACTGAAGCAGAGAAGATTAACCACACCAGCAACCTGTGACAGAAAACCAAAATCCTTTGCTATCTGTTCTTTTGCTTGCCTCCTGCTCCCCCACACTGCTTTGTGATCCCCATGTTGCAGGACAAGCCACAGGTAATTTTGTGCTGTGAGCAGATATGTCTGTGAACTGAAGCACAAGACCGAAGCACTGACTCTGCAAACATGTGCATCTACCTTCCCTACACTGAGGTTCCACTGAAATAGAGAGGATTGCTCGCTTAGCAAATCAGACATGTTTGAGGAATTGAGCCTTGCACTGATATTTGATATACTTTAAGGGAGCATCATTTCAAGGCTAGAAAAATATGGTATCTTGGGCCTTCAGTGCAAGTTTTCTGTCATCACATAAAAAAAAAGTCAGCAATAGTAAAAGCCAAAATAAAATTATTGGGAAGAAATTAGCAGCAATGAAAATGCTTTTCAAAGTAATGCTTCAATTTTGAAATAGCTATTATAAACATTTGTGCTTGCTATGGCTTGCAGTTAAATTTTAAAAATAGCACTTAAATATGCATGTTAATAACATCCAGAAGGCATTTCTTTCAAGCCTGTTTGGGCTGTTGAAGGGTTTAATTTAACCGCAGCATTCATTTATGTCTAGCAGTTAGAATTTTCTTTTAAGCTCAAAGGAGCCGAGAGTTGTAACTATGATCTAATTGGTAAGGAATGAAGAATGTTTTTCATGTTTTATAGACAGCATGAATCCTGATCATTTTACAGCAGTAAATTATAGAGTGCTCTGCTCACGGTGTCTCCCTCTGGAAGCATGGGCCTATATCTCATTAAACTATAAAAATAACTTGCAGTGTTCAGGGCTCCTCGAAAGCTATCCTGCCAAAGTGTGTTATTTTTATATCACTAATGCACATCAGCTAGTCAGTCCAGAGAAAGTTAGGTTCTTTACAGCCTCAAACTAAATTAATTTATAGCTACATCCACATGTCAGAGGGGATGCATGAGGAACCTAAACTGCTACAGAAAACAATAATTTATTACTGATTTTCAGCTCCTTTTTAAAAGCAGCTGCAATTCATTGGTTTCTCAGTTCTTTCCTTTCTGGTACAAATGACCTATACAATGCTATCAACCTGACAAAGCAGCTCCTGTGGGTAAGGCAAATGACATAAAAGTCAGATATGCTTTACCTCTTTTTGGCTTAAGACAAATGGTCCATCACTGAAACATGAAAAAAAAGGTCAGAGGTGGGATGTTTTGCTTTTTGCGGTTTTAACTTTTTTTTAACATGTGTGTGATTAGGCAAAATATCTCCATTCAATAACTAATTTGCCTTTAAAATAAACTCTAGCATTTAACACATTTTTTAAAGCTATATAATTGTCATGTGGTTGTATCATCTAGCTGAATTTAACTCCAGTAAAGGCAGTACACCACAAATAGCAGATTGCAGGTCCTTAATCCTACTGTAATATCTTGGTTTTGTGTTAAAAAAAATAATTAAAAATCATCTGTTTGAATTGCTACTGCAACTGCTGAGGTCTAGGTGGCCAGCCCTTTAAGGGTGGAGTGGATTGGAAAAGAGAAAAGCAACTCAAGAGCCAAGGTAGGAATGAGCCCAGCACTAGGAACACTCTTCAAGGAGCGCAGCAATAAGATAAGAGCAATAATCTTCGCTTTTCTCCCAAGAGCACAACAATTAACCACACACATCTCCTTTCATCACAAAATAGCTTAAATAGTCAACTAAATGCTTCCCATCTTAGGAGTATACAGCAAATCATGCAACAATAACTTTTGAGGGCAGAATAAGAAATAAAAATTAATAATAATAATTTTAAAAAACGAGGCTTCTCTGTAGTTTGTTCTTTCTATGGAGGAAAGAAAACTTACTCTGTTGTCAGAAAATTTAGCCTGTGTTACTTCTTCTGCACAAGGTTTTGCTGCCAGTGCCACAGTTCCTTCACTGAACAGGCTTAGGTCCAAACTCCTCTCCCCAAGCCTGGCTGTCTTGGCCACAGTCATTCTTTGAACAGAATTGTCTCCTCAGAGAGCAAAGGGGCAGTTTCCCATGAAAGGAAGCCAGGTAAATCATCACAGACCAATGTGTGAAACCCTTTGCTTTTTGCTCCTTTGTGGTTATCAGCATGCACGCCCTTCCTTGATGCTGCAGGTTACAGCAGATCTTGGTCCCTCCCGGACTAACTCAACTCTCAAAGCCAAGGGATGTGCAAAACTTGCTTGCCTTTCATCTCAAGGCCACATACAGCTGACAATTAATACAGGGAAAGGTCACCCAGATATACCGGACAGGAGGCCAGATTCAGAGTAAGTAATTGCCTTCTCAGGTTGTGAGTTTCCACACACAAGCTCCTGGACCAGATTTCCACACCCATCCTTGCAAATAAACGAAAAGAAGATGAGAAGAGTAAATGGAAAATGACAAAACCTTTCTCACCTAGCACAAATCCCATTTGCCTTCAACATACCCAGAAAAGCAGAAATGGAATAGCTCTGAAATGAAAAGCAAAGAATGAGAAAATTACTAATTCACAGAAATATTTATACCCATAAGGATCAGGAGAAACACGAAAACAGAGAAGATGCTGAATGATAAAGATCCTGATTTATTAAGCATAGCAGAATATAGCTGGAGTAGTTGCATCCCAATTACGATCATTAAATATAAATTTGGAAAGAATAGAAAAAGAGGCAGTAAAGTCTAACAGCCACCTCACAAATTTTAGAGAGCTACTAGGACCACTGTAAGAAGTAAGTCTTCCTGCAAAAACAGAAGGACTAGAGATAAAGTTGCAATCACAGGCACTCGTTACTGTTGAAATGCACATGAGAGCCAACAGCTCCTGGGGCAACATGCAGGCTCCTCTCGCTTGCCGGGCAGCACGCTACAGGGAAATTTTAACTACCTGCCCTATTAGATGAGATGAAAAACTGGGAATCAAACCCAGCTCTGCTTCCCTCTCCAATCTGGTCTGTAACAGAGCACATGGAGATCTCAGTTCCTCTTTTTTTTTTTTTTTTTTTCTACAAAACAAAGACAACTCAGACTATGAAGCAAAAAAGCAGAAAAATTTACCAGTTGGGCAACAGAGGCGGATGGGAAAACATGGTGAAAGGAGTCATTAAATTAAATAGGGAACAACTTTATGGTCCAGAAATTTTCACCAGTCACTGCACTGTTCACCAGTAAGAGAAGCTGATTAGAAATGTTATCCTTTGCTCACATGGAGCTAGCAAGAAATTAGTTCAAAGTTCAAGAATTTGCAGGATAGAAGGGGAGAATGTCATTAGGAAATCTAGTCAAGCACAGCACAGGGGTTCAAATGGCCGGTACAGCATCTCATAGCTCAAACCCAAGTTAAAAGGCACAGCTTCCATGGGATAGAGCTCGGAGAGCAGCTGACATACATAGACCACACAGGCCCAGATGTACATTTCCTGAAGACACGTTTCAGGCTACTAACGTAGCTTCTCTCATCACAGAGACTGATGTCCTATGCCTTAGCTGAGACCTGCAAAAAGCTCATGCTTGAAGTTGTAAAATTATCTATTTTCGTTGTTGTTTCTTATTCTCAACACAAATAATATTAATCCTAGTGCTTTGCACTTCAGCAGTGTAGCAGGTAGAGGCCTTGGCAAATAATCTCCCCCTCTTTCTGTAACCCTTTGAACTGAAGATGCTTGCCTTAAACAGAATCTGATCTGTTTCTGAGGTGGTAAATGAGCGAAAAGTATCGCTCAGTTCAGACACCTGTGATGAGAATCACAGCATGAAAGTTTGGATCCCAAATATATATAAATTTATAGGAGTGGCACTCAACCACATATAAAAGTTATAGATGACTGTAATTACCCATAATGGCACGTAAGTACGAACACGAGATAGGAGAAAGTATATATAAATTTAGAGAAACTTGATTAATATTGGCTCAGCATTACAAAGTGTAACCATCAAGTATGATCCAATATAATTATGGTTTGCAAAACTGTAATTTACTCAAATTTGAAAAGGCAATGATACAGTATGTCATAGAAGTATACAGAAGCTGCCACTCAAATATTTTCAGTGCCGTAGCTCTTGAAGCATTTTGTATTTAATTTTGTTTAAGCCTGTGTATTTGTAATCTATCTGAAAATTCAGTGTGAATGAGGCTGAAATAAGTCCTGTTCCAGCTGAGCTAAATGTCTGTTGAATTTTAATGAGACAGATTGTCTCTTCTAATGTGTTTTTGTATAAACTGATTATATTAAAGTATGCTATAATTGAATTATATGTTAGGCTATTGTTTAGAATTACTGGGTGTGTTATTACCCCTAGATTCCTGCATAAACATTGCAAATTCTAAATATTTTAAATAGCATTATTCAGATTAGAAATAGGTAAGTTACATAAAATTGACTTGTTTGTGTTATTTAGAAGTGCAAGTATATGTCATTTTTTTTTATTTTCCCACCACTTTTTTATTTGCATTTCTCCTTTTGTTCTATGTAGATGAATCTGACTCTCAGGAAAAGAAACAAGGCCAAAACCTTGGAAAGTCATCTCAGTCAAAGATAAACTGTTATCTTTACATCCATTATCATTATCTGAGATCATTTTTTCGCAGCTCCAAAATTCTCCCCAGTGGGCAGTAGTCCATCTCACTAAACTACCTACCCATAATTCAACCCAATTTCATGCAATTGTCTGTCTATGCTCATGAAAGTCCAACTCTGAACTACAATGGAGACCATTTTCCATAGCCTCCAGGGAGGTAGCTAATTTTGTTGGCTGCATCCATTCCATCCGTCTTCTAGTGAATGAAGAAAGGCTTGCCTTTTCCCTAGTGCTGCCCACTTTCAGAAACCTGAACGTCTGTTCAGCGAAAGCACTAAATTAATACAAATGCTGAAATGCCTGAGTAGAAAGCTATTCATTCTCATGCAAACTCAGAATCAGTTTTCACAACTGGGGTGACTACTGACAGCTCTTGAAGCCACAGGACTAGGTCTCCACAAGACAAAAACTAATATTTAAGTCTTGAGGGAAAAGTCCATGGCCAGAGTGAAACTGAACTAATGTCCTTCAAGCAACTAATCTTTCCTTATGGGTGCAGCCTAATCAATAAAATAATAGAAAATAAGTAAATCAGACTTTTCAAGATCCTTCTTTACTCTCTAGTACTCAAAATAACATTTAATTCAGTACAGAACAGGGAATTCCTCCAATTCAGGTTATTTTGAGGCTTTTAAGCAAACATCATCAACCACTGCCATAGAAAGAACAACAGTCTGAATGGACTGATTCATATTCCTGAATTCTCATTCAATTCTTACTGGTTTGATATGGAAAGGTTTGATCAATCATGGCTAGAGGAAAACAAATCATTTAGTTGAAGGAACTAATTTGCAATATTAATGAGTCTTCCTCTAAACATAAAATAAACTCTCTTTCTAGACCTCAGTCTATAATTCTCAGGCAGAATCTACAGACAAGGTAAGTGAATATGATACCATTTTGCTTGCACGAGCAAATAATTTATAACATACTTGAAGATTTTGACCCTTATTCAGTTATGGGCCATAAAAGATCTAATTTAAAAATGATATATGCTGTCTTATTTCATTTACCTTACTGGAGTAGATAAAGATTCTTGTTGTGAAGGATGGTTACCTTCAAAGATTGCAAAGAGTAATTTCCTGTTATTGTATAAACAATGAAAAAATTACAGCAACAACTTACCAAGTGCAGAATGAAGCTAACTTCTGTGTGAGCATATAAAAATAAAATTTGATGCATGTACAGCAGAAAAAAAGGTTTTTGTATGTAAGTTATAAACATTGAGTTCATGTCAACATTTTCTGCAAAAGGGTGTGATCTAGTGCTCCAGTCAGTGCTGTTTTCCAGCAAAAACTGACACATTACAGCTTCCAGCAGGTCATGGAAACTCAGAAGAACAGGATTTTACTACTTCCTCCACACTGTATTTACCAGGGAATAAAAAAAAATTCATCCTGAATGAAAACAAATCACACTGCATCTCTGCAAGCTTAGCCAAGCAGGATGACTACAGATCTATAGTCAGCGTTGTAAGCTCTTTTAGATGAAGACAATCTTTCCATATGATGCCTAACACAATAGGTTTGGGATCATGACTCCTGTTCCTCACTACTAGTGGAAAAAAAATAAGTAACAATTTCTTGCATATACATAGATCTATCAACAATGTGCATCCATTTTCCCATACATCACATCAATAACTAACATGTTCAATGACACTCTGCTCATTTCCTCTCTTTTATGCCAGAACAGATACAATAGATTTTAGGAAGCTACTCCTAATTTGCATATGTCACTTAGATAACACTGTGTCCTGTGCCATGAAATGAACAGGGGACCTACATCTTCACCGTTGTCTTTAACACAACCCCTTCCCAAAAATGTGGCTAAATGGATAGGCAGCGCAAAAGGTTCAGTCGGCTGACTCAGGGCCTGCTGGTTAGCCTTGGAAGCAAGTTACAAAATCAAGTGCCCCTCATTGAAATTCCTTGTTCGCAGTCCCTTTGCATTTATAACTGTGGGAAATCAGCTCCGCCACCTGAGCTGGCCTCAGCTGCCATGGCGTCACATGAAGATAGATGTGATCACTTATGGAGGTACAATAGGGAGCACTCTTCTGTTCTGCTTTCATCTCGCTCCCTGATCTCAGATCAAAGCAGGGAGGCAAGCAGAGCAAGGGCATGTCTACACGGGGACATTACATCAATCTAGTTTGTTCACTTTAAGTGCAGCAATTTAAATACATCTCGTTGAAAGACTTTTGCACCGGTTTGTCATGCTGGCTTAAAATATTTCCCTTATTAATCATAACACCCAAACAGTTCTGTACTTGTCTGAATTAACTGCCCCAACTTCGCAGCCAATATGTCATGGCTCGCTGTTTGCAACTGTGACTTTTTCCTGTGCTATAGGAGGCCCACTTGAAATTAAAGAAATTTGTGGGTGGGGGGAGCAAAACAGAGTCAAATGAATGCACTCCTTGAAATCTTTTCCTGGTATCGATTAATACCATCAAAAGCATTACTCATCTGCTGTCACACAGCATCAATGACCCATTACCTAACACTGTAATTATTGCAATATGAACTGAACAGCACACAAGTATTTGCCATAGCACCACTGGGCAGATTTTCCCTTTTTTTGGAAACAAGATGACTGGCAGCACAGTTTCAGTACAGAAAGACCTGCTTTCCCCGTGGGAAAAAAAATGAGCAGAGATCATCTGGACAGATGCTCACAAGGAGCTGCAGCAGACAAACACTGCCTTGAAGCTTTTCCTCAGGTCACAGGAGCACTGTGCTCCCAGGGGCTGGGAGTTCAGCACCCACAGCCATCATCGAGCATGAGCTAATCCCTTTGATGTTGGTAGATCAGCTGCTGGGAGTCCTGTTCTGGAGCTTTGCCAGGTCACCTGGAGAGTCTTGTCCTGCCTGATGCCACTGCATCGTCCCTTCAGCAGCAGGTTTTCAGCCCTGACCCTTCAAGGCCTGTCAGACCACAAGGGAGGAGTCAAATGGCAGAAGTAGGTGTTTCAGAGAGGTACCTAATCCTAAAAGATTTAGAAACTGGAGTCTGCTTGAACATGGGAAACGAAACTCCCAAAACAGTTGGCAACTCAGACGAAGTTGTTCCTCCTGATATTCTAGAGTGGAAGTTGCTGCAAAACATTTTGATCTTGGTATACAGAAATTTCCAGGGGAAGTCGGTTTCATGAGAAGAGTTCTAATCATATCCAGCACAATTCAAATTTGTCTCTGAAAACTGAGGATTTTAAGGACAGCATAGTGAACCGTCATTAAAAGAAAGCTCTAGGAGAAACTTAAATTATGAGTTTAAGGTCAAGCGAATTTTTCATCTCTACTAATGAACCCATCCAAATAAAGAGCCATAAGTGTTTTTAATAAGATAAATATATTTCTTTCAATTATTGAATTTTCCTACAGGCTTTGAAAATGTTTCATCTTAGCTACTTAATGGATACAAAGTGTTTAAACAATAAGAACTCATCCTACTGACTGACCAGGAGAGCAACAAGTTTCTGCTATTTACTGCTGAAAACACACATTCTGGTGATAACCAGACTCTGAAACTCCATGATTGCATTTGGGAATCCATAGTGACTCACAGGGCCAGAAATATTTATAAATGATGCATGATATGACCCCAAAGACAGCAACTATTAAATTCAAATCACTTATTAGCACAGATTTATTTTCCGTTTCCCGCTTAATAACTTCAACCCTGTTCTCCATGGATAAAGAGTGACATTAAACGGCACAACTATTCAGTTATTTGTCTCCTCAATGTCAGCCTGCACCCCACATCTGTCCACACTTCTGAGAATGTGAACAAATGTTGATTTGGAGCTGGACTTGTTCAAAATTATTTCCAGACATTCAGTAATGGAAATATGTTTGTTGGCTTCTTCCAATTACTTGAGACACCAAGTCTCCCAAAGTTAAGTTTTGGCAGAAGTCATTACAAACCTAAATATATGTATATATGCTTCCACAATGTACCATAAAATTTAGCAGTCATATTTTCAAAGAGAAAAATTAAGTGGTTAGAGGAAACATTTATTACATTGTATATTTGATGAAAAACAAAGAAAATAACTTGAGACAAAAAAGCTGGAAAATTATATTAAATTAAAACTGCCTATTTTCTCTGTCGTCATATTTAATATGTTTTAGAGCTCTTTTAAATTTAAAATCAAATTAAGTGAAATATTACCAGAGAGGAATGTTTTCACAACAAAAAATGCCCTAACAACTTAATGTTAATGATATCAACTATATTCTTGATGCAGGTCTTTGTCCTGCTTTAATACTTACATGTTGGCATTATTGGTCCCAAAGGTAATTTAGTCTTCAACTCTTAATAATATATGCAAGCCAATTAGTAAGTAAATAAACAAACAAAACTAGGGGGGGGTATTTGTAAAACCTGCATGCCAGGAGTCACTTGAACTTGTTTCTCCTCCGCTGCAAGGTGGAACATAATTAGATCAATTGTATGTGCAGCAAAGAGCACTTATAGAGCACATCAAAAACTAAAGATGTCATGCAAGTAGCAACGGGCATATGAGAATTGCCTGAGTAAAACTACAAAAATCAAAGTTTTCTCAAATGTTTGATTGGGTCAACCTGTGTTATGTCCTTGGACATAACCTAATCAGACACATAAAAAGCTTACATGGAAGACCTCACTAGTTAAAAGTGACGTTGTGGAAAGTGGGGAGGATAGGAAAGAGAACATGCAGACAGAAATAGATTTTTTAAGAGCTGCAGTGACTTCAGCTATGTGAAGGAAAGAATCTCAATACCACTTAGTGATTTACGCTTCACAGTTCTTCTGACAACGTATGGAGAAGCTACATAAAGCATTTTCCAGTCCTATTCAGAGCTCCCTAGGTAATCTTCATTGCAGATAAATATTTTAGCACTATTACAGCTTCTAAACAGTGAACAAAAATTTCTGGTCAACAGAATTTTAAGTGTTATTATGCAATACACATAGACACTAGAGAGCAGGGAAACCTGTCTCAGAGTAAAGTAGTAACAATTCTCCATTACCACCCTCAAAAGACTTGGCTGCACTTCATCTTCACGTGGCTCTGGACCACAGCTTACATCACTTATCTTGCTAAAACTTTTCCTTTCACACAGACACAAAATAAAGAGGATCTGTGGTGGTAGTAGTTGAAACATTAATTTGCGTATGACAAAAATACTTGTGAAAGCAAGAAGTGAAAGAAAAAAAAAAAAGTGGGCTTTCATATTAAACAACAAAAGAGCACAAATAACCCCAACCAAATAACCCAAACACAAAGACTGCTTCTTTCAAAACACGGAAGAACCAGCACTTATTGGTCACTGCCTTAGAAAGAACAACAGAGTCATAGTCTTTACGAACTGAATATGCAGAAGTGGACGTGCCATTCATATAAACAAACATAACTGGATTTTGTGCAATCACTGTAAAAGTTAACCCATGGGCTGCATACAAAGCTTCAACAGAAAAAAGTGAAAGCTCCTAGAGAAACACAGGTATACTTTTTATCCTTCTACCTTAAGACCATACAACAATCAAGATGGTCTAATTCAAACTGATTTCATTGACAGAGCTGCATAATCTATTTGCAGAATACATGTTTGGAACTTCTTCACCTTCTGCATGAGTCAAGCAGTATATTCTTGGATATGTTTCTACCTTAACATTTGGCAACCATGGCTTAAAAATCGATGTGCATAACACTTGCTAATACCATTTGCTAGAACGTGTCTGGTAAAATTATTCTTAAACTAGTGACCTTCAGATTGAAATAGTCAGTTATAGTAGCCCTGACATAATATGGAAGTGATTTCACATCACTAAATCCCTGAGAGAGAGTCTAGTTTCAATTTCTTCAGGGACAGAAATTACTCATGCAGTGATTGCTTTGAAGTTGTAACTTCTGTGGAATTTGCAAACTATTCATAGCTGAAAAATGCAAATATGATAAAAAGAAGATACTAATTATAATGATTTGTTAACCTTTCCTTTTCCAAATGTGTGAGGTGACTTGGAAATAACTCTTGTCTTTTTAAATTACTTCACAGTCACAGCTTCGTTCAAGTTTCACAGTTAATATTTTTGTACATTACCACAATTACGCCAACCACTCATCACAGCTAGTTGGTGGGTCAATGCCGGTCTCCAACATTTCTAAAAAACAGCCAGATTTCTACTTCTTGTCAGGATAAATTTTAGGATCAGAAGGTAATGAAAAATGAACTTCAGTAGGCCACTAATTGCCAAAAATTATTCTTTGAAAGGCATTTTCTGGCTCCAGGAATTTTTTTTGCCTAAAGCATAAAATATCCATTTGTTTAGTATCAGTCATAATTGTTAAGACAAAATGGAAACACTAGCTGTCTTGGATGCAACATTTTTATGACAGTTTTGCAAAAAAGTTCTAAAATCACAAAAACCCTCAAAATTATTTCCTTCAATTAGCACTGATTTTTCAAATATGCAAGTAGAGAGAAGTTACCCAAGTCTGTTGTTGAAAATATTAATTTAGTGTATACTGCAGCAAAAACAACTAGCAGAAAAAAATCACATCAAATGCTAGGCACAGAAGGCTTTGAATGAAATATTTTGGTTTTTTAAACAAATCTCCTTAGTAGATTGAAAAAAAATAAAAAATCTTTTATGAGAATTACAGTGGAGGGGGAGGCCTGTCACTGTTGCATATGCTTCTTTAACTTAAGCAAGCTAAAGGCATCATTCCTTTGCGAAAAATTTCAGGTCAGATCTTGGAGCAGTTCTGCTAGCCAAAGCCAGTAATTCCTCAAGAATTTCAGCTCTGCAGCAGTATCACAAAGCATATTTCCAGTCCTTGCAAAATTTCAAAACCAATAGTCAAATGATTTCATTTTAAAACCCACTGAGATGATGGAGAAAAAACAACCTGTTATACACTGTCTTTGTCTCTGTTAACAACCCTACAGGCAGGCACAGAACAGGACACACCTAAGTCCATTAACAATTATTCCTAGCCAAAATCTGACTATTGTGTTTTGAATGATGCTCTGACATACACTGAGGCTACAGACAACATTATTCTTATCAAGATAAACCTCATGTTTTCCTCAAATCAGCACTACTGAGAAAAAAGTTTTGGCAACAAGTGAAAATAAAGAAATATACTGTACAAAACATCAGGGAATCAGGTGGATCCATTCACTCTCTGGCACTTCTAGCTTCACAAACAGCACTGCTCAAATGATCACGTTGCAGTTTGTATTACTGTTGTGAGCAATTCAATAACCTTTGCAGTTGCAAAAGCAGCAAGTGCTTTAAACAGAGGGGTTGGACAAAGAGATGGCAAAGGTTCTTCTGTTCATGGAGAGCAACAGATCTGAAAACCATGTAAAGAGTATCCTTCTTCCAGCATAATGTGATCAGCCAGAAAACCTGTGAGAACCTCAGGAAATTGTAAAGAACTAGGTGGCTGCACATGGATCCTTTAGCAGAAGTCAAGGAATGAGGAAATGGTTATTTTTGTTAAACAAGTTATGATTGTGGATTAAACGTATTTTATCATTCTTTACTGCTATTGCTATAATACAGATGGCAATCTAAAACATGACAGAGATGGTAATATTATGAGAACAAGACCTCACAGGAATTTATTTGATGTGATTTAATGTGTTTACGTAGTTCCATACATCAGAACAAATTTATCATGATAAAATTTTGCTAATTGTTCCAATAATACCCATTATGTTGACAAGAACTTCTTTGTTTTGGTCCCAGGAATGGACAAATTCTGTCCTGACAGACTAAAAAGTACACTCTAGTTTGCATAGAAGTGAAAAAAATGCAAGCATACAGGGAAAAAAGGCTAAGGAATTTTCACCACATCATTTCATGACACATCTTTGAGTTGTTCAGCTCAGTTGACTGAGATGGATTACTTCAATTAAGATACATCTGTCTGAATACATTGCTATTGCAGGAGGCACCTGGTGGCACTGTAATACATTGTGTTACAAGTTCTTTTTCTAAAAAAGTGAGCAGTCTCTGGTTTACATGAAACTATCAAGCCATTGTTTATTTTTTTGTTTCACATTTCCTGGGAAGAGCATGGTAGTTTTCTGTGCATTTTAGTCTCCTGGCTGAGCCTATTCCCCCAAAACCACCACTCTGTTGGAACTGGGCAGTCAGGTTTGTGATCTCCTCCGCTAAAGGACAAGCACACACACTACGCAAGCTAGTTCAGTGAGATAGCGTCCTGGCTCAGCAGTACTAATTTCTCCAACAAGAGTATCACTTTCCATGCTCCAGTTTCTGCTATCATCTACTGGAGAGTGACAGTGTGATCATAAAAAGGAAAATGTGTGTAACATATGTTAAAGTATGCACATGTAATTTCTATTCAAATATGCTTTTTTTTCCCCTGTTAAATGTGGGCATTGGTCTGAGACTATTCAAATACAGCAGCACAGATCGTTTTGGTTATTTTGCTGGGAGAAAAAATATCTATTGCTTCCCACCCACAGCACAAAAAATCTCAAATAAATCAGATCTGGTTCAAATGTAGCTCCCATAGATATCTCCACAATAAATTATTTATTGACAAGATTCCTAGTGTGAGTTACATGTCCAAAATTAAAGAGTGAGAAAACGGTGGTAAGTGAAAAAGTAATATCATTTGCACTGATAAAGTACCACTATAAAGACAGGAGTAATCTACACAAAGACAGGATAGATGAGGATGTAAAGTAGCAAATACAAATACTGTAACTCCTTGGAAGCTTCTTTTTCAGGTCCCTACATTCACACACCTTTTTCTCCCACCCCTAAAAAACACATCTTTAAGATGACTGAAAGAAACCCAAGCCATTATTCAAGAATCTCATAATTTCCTTTATAAAAATTTGCTCGCAGGGTGAGCTTTCAGCTGGACAAAAAGGCATATTTATTATTATTTTTGAAAGAGTCAAACATTTAAAATTTAAATGCCATAATGCAGCAACATTGCAATAAGAGTACATAGGGGAGGAATAACAATTCCTTCCTGTTTAAAAAAAAAAGCAGTTGTTTATTGCAAATTTTTAAAATTTACCATTTACAAAGGAAGGAGGATGTACCCTTGGTGGAAGATGATCAGATCAGAGAATACTTCAGCAAACTAGGCATACATAAGTCCATGGGTCTTGATGGGATGCACCCACAAGTGCTGAGGTAGCTGGCAGATGTCATTGTGAGGCCACTCTCAATAATCTTTGATTGATCATGGCAAGTGAGACAAATGCCCAAAGACTGTAGGAAAGCAGATGTCAGTCCTATCTTCAAGAAGGGCAAGAAGGAGGACCCAGGGAGCTACAGGCCAGTCAACCTCACCATGATACCTGGGAACGTGTTGGAGCAGCTGATCCTGGAAACCATTTCCAGGCACATGAAGGATAAGAAAATGATCAGGAGCAGTCAGCATGGCTTCATCAAGGGGAAGTCATGCTTGACCAACTTGATAAACTTCTAGGGTGAAATGACTGGCCTGATAGATGAAGGGAGAGCAGTGGTTATTGTCTACCTGGACTTCAGTGAGGCCTTTGTCTCCCATAGGATCCTCATAGAGAAGCTGTTGAAATATGGGCTGGATGAGCTGTGAGGTGGATGGAAAACTGGCTCAACAGCTGGGCCCAGATGGTGATGATCAATGCCATGAAGTCTAGTTGAGGCCAGTAACTCGGAGTGTACCCGAGGCATCAAATCTGAGTCTGATCCTGCTTACCATTGTTATTAATGATCCGGAAGATGGGACAGAGTGCACCCTCAGAGAGTTTCCTGATGGCACAAAATTGTGTGGAGTGGCTGATATGCCAGAAGTTCATGCTGTCAACCAGAGGAACCTCAACAGGCTGGAGAAGTGGGATGACAGGAACCCCATGGAGTTCAACAAGCAGTGCAATGTCTTGCACCTGGGGAGGAACAACCCCATGCACTGGTGTATGTTGGGGGCCACCCAGCTGGAAAGCAGCTCAGCAGAAAAGGACCTGGGAATACTGGTGGACACCAAGTTGAAAATGAGCCAGTGATGTGCCCTTGCTACAAAGAAGGTGAATGGTATCCTGGGCTGCATTAGGAGGAGTGTTGTCAGCTGGTCAAGGGAGGTGATCCTTCCCTTCTACTCAGTACTGGTGAGGTCACATCTGGAGTGCTGTGTCCAGCGCTGGACTCCCCCCTACAAGAGAGCCATGGACATACTGGAAAGAGTCCAGCAAAGGGACATGAAGATGATGAAGGGACTGGAGCATCTCTCCTATGAGGAAAGGCTAAGGGAGCTGGGACTGTTCAGCCTGGAGAAGAGAAGGCTCAGGAGGATCTCTCATTTATATAAATACCTGCAGGAAGGGTGCAACGAGGATGGAATCAGGCACTTTTCAGTGGTGCCTAGTGCCGGGACCAGAGGCAATGGGTACAAACTGAAAAATGGGAGGTTCCCTCTGAACATCAAGAAGCATTTTTTCACTGTGAGGGTGACCGAGCACTGGCACAGGTTGCTCAGAGAGCTGGTGGAGTCTCCATTCTTGAAGATATTCAAAAGCTGTCTCAACTAGGTCATGGGAAACAAGTTTTGATGAAGCCACTTGAGCTTTGGGGTTGGACCCTATGACCTGCACAGGTCCATTCCAACCTCAATCATTCTGTGATTCTGCGATAAATTTTAGCTTGTGAAGGAGGTAGGTAAATTTTTATTTTTAAAATAAAGAGAACTTACACATAGTCAAAATGTGGCACTGTATCAAGCCCAGTTTCAAACTCATATTGTAGGTCAGCCACAACAGATTTTGGATTTGATTCTTGCACCTGAAACTTTGTAATTTTGTTCTTAACTTTAGCTAGACAAGTAAATCCTTTGTTAAGATATATTCTACTTATCCTTCAGGGTCCATCCCTGACATTCACTATTAATTCAGAGAGATGGCTGGGGAGGGGCTGCCCCATGCCCATTTTCCAGCCAGCAGAAACAAATGTGGCAACTCTGGCACTGTGGAGCCAGAGGAGCAAGTTAGACTGATGCTGCTGCTGCAGCTTGTCCCTGGAAAGGCTCCTACTCCCCAGAAAGCTCCATCCCCCATCACAAAACCATCCTTATGGGAGTGTGGAGCAGCAGCCCTGAAGGGCACTCCTGCTAGCCTATGGTTAACCACTTACCCACAGCTCTTTAAAAAAATTTCCTATTAAAACATGATGCAAGTCCATTCCTTTCAAGGTTCTTCACCCCAGTAATGACCTGACACTTAGTCTGTACCATTCAGCACATACACAACTATACAATTGCTAAGAGCCTAGTTTTCTATCATCTTACCAGAGGCAGCTGGGAAAAACCTTCTATTGAATTAGTTTATTATTTTGTGCTCCTTATATTTGATAAGCCCACATAATGCCATCTTTTGAGCCAGGGACCTCCTTGAGTTATATCCAGAAATAAGTGCCACAGTGCCCCACATGTAGCACACAAAAAGGCTTGATTTTTTAATTAGCAAAACTAAGAGAGAGAGATGTAGTAACAACATTTCTTTCTGAATCCAACATCATTTTTCTCTCAGGTAACACATGAGGGCTAGTAATGTTTTTCCCAAACTAATCTCTACCTCAGAGCACAGTTCTGATTAATAGGTTAATATATGTACAATTTATTTTTAAGCTCAGTTACTTTTTCTCTCTTTCAAACACTATCTTATATTAATCTTAGCACTCCTGTCAACAAGGAGGAAAGCTGTCCCTGTTGTCCCTTGACATTTAAGGCTGCATTCAATGCAGATAAGGTTTGTTTGGGAACGTACAGGGTTTGCTGAAGACAATCACTGGAGATAGAACCTTAATTTAACCTCAGGCCTGTAGTATTTCCCCAGGGACACGGATGACTGATAACACGGCAGAGGGGAAGGAAAGCACAAAATTATTGAGAAATGGAAGCAGCAAATCTCAAGTGTTGAATTTCTTCCTCTAAATCATTGTTTATAAGGATAGTCATGCATGTCTGACTCAGTCTGGAGACACTAAGAAGCATCTTAAAAGAGTAGTTTTAAAATACACTGGCAGTGGATGTTTTTGAAAGTCATTTCCAAGGCATACAAAATACAGTTGTCATATATTCATCTTAAACCAAAATGTCATTACAGAATCAAAATACACTTGCTCTTAGTATCTTATGTACAAGGTAGGTCAGCAGTTGTTAATTTAAATGAAATAAGTCCTTAACAGGGAGCTAGATAACATTTCCCATAGGAACATTAGAAAATGGTGCTAATGAGCATTATTAAAGCCTGCTTCTGTAAGCAAATAGATCTTTATTAACTGAGATTGTATGTGATGTTTTCCTGTGTTATAACTCTAAAGGGGCAGCATGAAAAACTAGATAGTATTTTGTTTTAAATAAAAACGTTTTCTCTGTTCTAAACTTAAAATAAAGCTATTCTGTTAGGGTTAAAGGTTAAATAACCCTTTTATTTGCTAATGATAAATTTAATTGCCCAAAGCCAAATTGAATACAAGCTGATTTATGTTTTTCTTTCTATAGGGATAAAAAAAGCATCCTTAGCAAACATAGCTAGAGAAGGCTGCCCTAGATTGCTTTCGGAATGGAAGAATTTATTCATTTAAAATAGAACACGTGAATATCCCTTATCAGACAAAAAGGTGTAAGGAAAAATATCCTATGTGCTATGAAAAAAACAAAAAAAAAAGGCTTAATTTTATTGCAACTCCAAGTGCGGATTCTCTTTTAATCATGGCTTCTGAGTTGGAAAAAAAAAAGCAATTTTTCTTCCTGCTATCAACCATAAAGCATCCAAATCCCTGAAAAAACAAAGGAAATTGGAAGAACTGAGTTAAATTCAAGCCCAGCTTTTAGGGACAAAATTTATATCAAACAATCATTGAGCCAACACAGTAGTCTCTTAGTATAAAATCAATTATGTGAAGTTAAAGAAGCATTTGTATTTCATTGTTAGAGGTTGTTGCCATTTATTTCTTGATAATAAAAAGCAAAATACCAAATCAACACACTCAGCTGATATTTTAAAATACTTGGATATTGGCAGAGAAAACAGAGATAGTATTTTGATAAGACTTTTAGCTCAACAGAAGGGCAGGGCAAAACGTAACCCCTTAAGACAGCGTCCTGTGCTTCGTATTGAGCAACAGCTAATGAAATCCTAAGAGGGTTTGTTACATAAGCCAGTGGACTGAAGAAACCTTTAACATGTAGGAAACTGGAGTTAATTAAACTGTTACGGGTATCCTATCCATCATCCCACCAGATAGCTCTATTCTAAACCTATTTACATTTTGCAATTGAAAAAATGTACTTGGCGTGGTTGATAAACCGTGTTTACTGTCCTTATTGATTTGACATTTGTGCATAACCTTTATGCTTTAATTATCTAATAGCATTTCCTGAATCTTTCTTTGCTACAGAAAGTATTTGATTTCCAAGCAATTAGACATATCTGACGATTAGCAGACAGTAAGAGTGTTCCTTTCAACAAATTGATCAGTTTGAGAAAGCACTGGTTCATCACCGCGCTGAATTTGCTGAAAAAGTTGTTTTATTGAGTCTCATTTCAACCTGCTTCAGTACCTTAGTGTAATCAAAGCACATTTCAACTCTGCTCATACTTCACTCACAGGATAGATTGCCTTTAAGGAGCTTCCTTTCCTGTATGATAATCCTGAAACCTAAATGCAACATAAGATAATTTAAACTTCAGGTTAGCAGTTGGCTGCATCAGCAGAAGACATGAGATCACATATTTTCTAATACAGGTAGGGTCAAGGAAAAGGAGAAAACTGGTCACTGCAATATAAATTCACCTTCTATTTTGAATCTTTGATAAGACAGATAACTTTTTTATTTCCTGTTTGAGACAGTCTCTGAGAATTTGCTTTTAATACATTGTGTGTGTTAAATCACTTTATAATATTTTTAAATTTTTATCCAAGACTTATTCTAGCATGTTTCTGCCAAAAGTCTTCACATTGCAACATTAAAAGTCATTGTAGTCAACTTATGGAAAACATGCCTGTCTCTTTGGTTTGGAGACATTTCTTCAGAGAGAAAATTTAGCAGATAAAATTTAGTAATGAAAATTTTTGTTTGTTTCACATTTATCAAAGAACATGGTGCAATTCTGTCTTACCTCAGAAATGAGATGAGTGACCTGAGATCAACTCTTGAACCTCATATTCGTGAAAGGTAACATCTTATCTTTTCCTGCATAAATGGACCACATCATTGTGAAAGGGGCCTAAGGCCCCACATTCAGCTGAAAGAAGTTTCTCCCAGTGCAAGTGCTGTGTGGAAGAGATGTGCTATCACAGTCCCTCATAAGCCTTAATGCAAGAAGCAAAATATGCTGGAGGCAGGAGCCACGTTTTGCTCTAGACTGCAGTACAAACCCTGTGAGTTCCTGGTCATCACTGATAACCTTCAATTAACCTGGACATCTGTCATAATTTAAACAGCTTCTCTCCTTCCCAACATTATCCAACGTCATTACATAGAAAGAAGGGTTGTAACTCGTGCTTCAGAGATGGACAGGATCAAGACGACAGAAATTTGGCTCAAAGCTTTCACTGGACTTCAAATTCGACACTGTGCCTCTAGTGCAACCCAGATCTTCCAGTGAGAAGAGCTACAGGGTTATACAATGTGCAAACCCTGCACTTCTTAGGCATCTCCAAAATATGATACTGTGATTTAGGCAGTGTAAGAGTAGTCATGCATTTTAGACGGTGTTATTGGCAGTGTTTTACACAGCAATTTTACTACAAATAATTTATAAACTAGAGCAGAAAAGAGAATTATTTCTCTCAGATGGAAGGAAAAGACTGTAATTTGTTTCCCTTCTTCACTTTTTCACACTGTGCAAGCAAGAAACAAAGGGACATAAACAGTGTTTTGATATAGTAAGCTAATTAAAAGCTGACCAAGAATCTAGAGTTAAGTTGTCAGAAATTAGACATTATTTTTGATAGCAATCAGTAAGTGTGGCTGGTTTATCTTGTTATTTCTTGCTAAAATACTGCTTAGCCATCAATTCTCATCCAGAGAATTATTTCTAAGCAGGATACATTTATCTCATCCAATAACATGATGCCCTTCCTTCAGCTTAAGCTTTCAGTATTTTATCACCTTTTACCTCACCTTTAAACAACTCCCTCACTTCTAAGGGAACTTTATATTGTATCAGGGCATAAGAGTCTGAACTCAATCCCAAACTCCATGTGCAGGCAAAATTCTCCTTGCCCATCAAATAGTTTCATAAATTTCAGTGAGATTTTGGCATAAGCATACAATCACAAAGAATGGCACTTGGTGAAAATCAATGAAAAAATTTTTTGCCCAGGTACAACATAAGTATTTTTATAGTTCACCAATAACTGGTTTGGACATCTTGCTCTAATTTAAGAGTTTATAAATCTATTTATATATATGCATCTTTAATTATTTCACAGAAAATTGCTTTTGTTTCCTACATAGCTTACAATACTGTGTAAAAAAACATGCTCTTGGACAAGTTAAAAATTAAAAAAACGTTGTTTTCCTCTCAGCTAATTCTTAAATGGAAAAATCTGAATATCTCTCTCTAATGTAGTGGAGTAATTCAATCAGTAGAATATCTTGCAGTGGGGCAGATCTTAGCTGCATTGCTTGATATTTATGCCATTCTTGTATATGGAAAGGCTTGATATGAAAACCTATTGTTTGTGTTGGTACCTAGGAACAAGCCTATAATGCACGCTTAAATTTTCCTCCATATTAATGATTTGAAGATGCCTTCTTTCCATATCCCATTATTTTGCTAGAGGTGCCATTCAGAATTTATTTTTGATAAATTCAGCCTTGTGCCTCTGTGACTACTGCATAGGTACAGTAACTTTAAATATTTATATTGTGCTGCTGGTGATAATTATTATTCCAACTCAGTACAGTTTTAATGCATTTAAATGTCAGTGTTTCTCAGTTTAATTCATCATGCATACGTTCAAATGCTTGTATACATATATTCAGTATGCATCTCCAAGGACCTAAAAAGACCTATTCATATTTTAGCAGCTGTGCGAAAGTGAGGACAGATTTCCTTTACATTCCTAACTGCAAACATTAATTAGGTGCTTGACACTCATTAATGATTAAAAAACTCTTTGTAAAATAATCCATCATAATTCTTTTATCACTATGCCAACCCAAAGAACTATTTCATTGTACCATGGTATCTCTGATGGAAAAGTTAAAAATAATGTGTTAAAATAAAATCCATTTATTTACTCAGTTTGTTTCCATGGGAAAAAAGTGGTTTTGCTGTGATACCTACTAAGTTTCTGAATACAAGAATGTCATGCCTTATTATCTGTTTGTATGCATTTGTTGAAAAGCTGTTATGCAGTTGTGTCTTCTCGGGCTTAGCCATTGCAGCAAAAAACAAGAACTTGAACATTTTCTACAAAATATTAATAAAAAGTGGAGGTTTATCACAGGAAAAAAAAAAACAGAAAAAAGCTCCTTTTTGCAAACATGACTGGAATGCATTTAACCTTGACTTTCCAAGTGGTACTATTTGCAGTTGTTTGCTTAAGCAAAGCACAGAAGAAAGGAACATCATATTCCCAGGAGGCCTGACAAATGATTTCCAAGGTCAGGCATATGCACAAAAGAAACAACAGCTCCTCTCTCTTCACTTTTTTACAGCATCTCTCCTTATGCTACCTGTGACACTGCCCCTGTTTGGTCTCCTTGAAGGGTTATGAAGGCTGCCATGTAGAATGGGTCCAGTGTTGTCCAAAACATGAGACTGAAACTGCTGCTTGTCAGTACACAGCTAACAGCTAAGAGAATCCCTCTATTGATTTTCTTGGTGTGACTCCACCCCGGCTGTTTTCTCAGCCTAATGCTGCATCTCCAGGATGTGTAATAGTAATTGACCAGAACAGAGTGTCAGGACTAATTAATGTACTCTCGTTATTGGTGAGAGCGCTGGTTTTCAAAGAATGTCCTAGCTCTTATTTATGGCATTTAATTAAGCTACAAACTTATCTAAATAATCAGTGTGTTGTAAAATAGAAGAGTCAAACTACATAACTGCAATAAGCCAAACATAACATCCGCAAACACATTTGTCCAGAACATTTAGACATTTTTGCAAGTCATGAGAAATTTAGGAAATTAGTAGGGTTTTTTAGCTTTTACAAGGCATGTGAAAGCATTCTATGCCTTCTAAATGGATTTACTCTAACTGCCTAATTCATTATGCTAAAACCATGAAGCAATTTCCTGTTCAAAGCCCAGCTCACAGGCTCTCTGTTGTCAAGTATTTGAATTTCAGATTAGAAATGTGTTCATTTGGATAGCATGAAAGGAAAGCTTTGTTGTCAGCTTTGCTTTATGTTCTGCCAGCAGCCAAATCCCTCTTCTTCAGCGGTCACCAGCAAAATACCAGACCTCCACTTTGGTCTCGACTATCTTGAAACAAACACAAATGCCTTTGGCCTTTATGGCCTAAACACTGGTTTGAGGTTTGCTGTTCTCCTTTCTCCCTTAATATTTTTTTAGGGATTATTCCTGACAGATGATATCAGCAAATGTTTAGATTGCACCGAGTTTTTCTCATCCCTACAGAAGGGGAGGAGAGGGAGGGGGAGAGCATTTCCACAGTGGGGAGAAGAGCCAGGACATTTGGTCGTGTTAGAAGCTCTGGAGTTTGTTACGGAACAGCGAGCTGAAGTGGCTGCAGCCCTTTTATCCTCAGCATGTTTCCAGCTATCATCTACGCTGAATTTTAACTGTGCTTGCTTGTTAGCAGCTATTTCTTTGCCAGCTTGGAAAAAATACAGGCAGCTGATGAAAGTCAGGGGCTGAATTTCATGCAGAGTAAAACAAAGTTACCTAATACAACCTGCAAGACAAAAAACCCCAAGCATTCATATCTTTGGCTAGTAGTATGGAAGTCAAGGAATTCTGGCCACATTTCTCACAGGAAAGAGCTTTTCAGAGCTCTTCTATTACTGTAAGCTATTTCTGCTAGGTTTAGGGTTTACACTGTGGAAGGACAAGCCCAGCACATCCTTCTATTAATTAAAAGCAAACATTCACACAAGGAATGTTGTAACCTAAACATGAACTTTAATGGTTGTAACATAGCTGGAAGCAAAAATAATTACTAGCAGCTATAGAAGACATTGAGATGTTTGTAATCCCTTTGCTTTTGAATACAATAACCCCTATGTAGTCATAATAAGCTCTTCAGTATAGGAAATGGTAATAGAAGATCTCTCTCCTGATACTGAGGCTGTGCAAATAATTGATTTCTCAGCTGAACAGATGAAGTGAAAGAAGAAAAAAAAAAGGTTCGATCCAGGCTGAATTTAAATTTTCTCTTTTTTCTTGTGTTAATGAAAGAAAGCAGAGGCACATTTCACCCTGGACAGCAGAGAGGAAAGCTGGAGTCACCCGAGGAAGAGGCAGTAGCACAGGGACCCTTCCCCTCCCACCTGATGTGCGAGTTGGTGTCCTGGGGGGTGCCTGCACTGCAGTCCCAGCAACAAGACAGACGATGCTGCTACCTCCAGCTAGAGTACACTGCATCAAAGCACACTGGTACCTTGGGGGGCAAACACACATCTTTCTTCTCCATAATTCATTCTGTAAACCTCTACCTGCCAAACCAGGCTATGGAAGCCCCAGGTCCCCCCCCGTCCCTTCTCTGTTGGGTGAAAGATGCCTGAGTCAACACGTTCCCCCTTGCATAAAGAATTACCCCAGCAATGGGAGGTGAGTGTCCTAATCAGCAGTTTAGAGACACCCTAGGGAGTCACTTTGCAGAGCCATTTAATTACTCTTTAGTTTCGATGCAAAGTGGCACAGACCCCGAAGAAAGGATTGAAAGGGCCCCACCTCGCCAAGCCCAGAGACTGCTGGGGAGTTCATCTCAGTTCATCGAAAGTGGGAGGTCTCTGCTGAAATGCCTGTCCAAAATCGGGCACAAAGCAGGTTTCTGTTTCCACGTCTGGCTCCCGGGAGAGTGAGCACCAAGTATTTCACCCAGCTCTAAATGACGCATTGTTCCAACATGTGTTTCCAAGTGTTAAAAGTGAAGACAAATGAAGGCACGCCGCTATGCCTATTGATAAGGTTCCTGACACCCTATTTCATGGTTAGCAGAAATGAGCCTAAAAGCCTACAGAGTTTAAATTCTCTAATTCAAGAATTCTCTTGTACTCCAATTGTGTATGCTTTACAATATTTAAATGCAAATAATATTCAGGTCAGGTTTCTGACTGGCTGCTAAATACCTTCTAGTTCTCTCATGGAATTTGTTTCCTCAACCTTGGATTATACAAAGAGAATTAAAGAGCATTAGGATACATTATATAAAAGTTAAATAAGAGTGCTAAGAATCCAGGTCCAAACCATTTTAAGTTAACAATGACATAAAACTTATGTTGCAAATAACATACTCAAGTTATTACCAATGCTCACACTTTTATTACCCTGAAGCACAACAATTTTACTCCACACATAAGCTGTTCTACGGTGATGTAGGGAAAACCAAGCTTCGTAATCCCTAATAACTTTACCGAACTTTATCATTAGGCACATTCTGCAGCTGTCAGGGCAGTGTGGTTGCCATCAGATACGACACTCATGGAAGAACACATGCTGTGATTTAGAGGACCTAATCCTAAATTTTTTGTTAGGACTTCTTCATGAAAAAGAGTCAGGATTGAAGTTACAATAAGTTTGCTACATCCAATAAGATAGCACATTATTACATGTCCAGAGAGAGGGAGAAGAGGATTCCCACCATAAGAACACATGAAACATTTTTTTCCACTACTTCATTATCCATATTGAACAATGGAGCAGCAGCAGGCACATGGGACCCCTTCCTCTTAAAATCCAGAAGCATAAAATGTGTAAAGAAGTCTATTTTCATATGACAGCCCACAGAATCTGTATGGTTAAGCAATCAAATTAGACATCTAATTAAAAGACATCTAATATAGGGCCCAAAGCAGTCAAGCTAAAACCATTCTCCTCCCCACCTGTTCAGAAGGCGAACAGGTAAGAAGTGACTATGGTGCAATCTCAGTACCCTAGTCTAGCCAAAGCACCATCCTCTGCCAGTTCTAGGAGGGATCTCTAAGAAGCAGGTGGCATGACGTGATGGTGGAAAGCAGCTTTGCAGAAGAGGACCTGTGGATCCTGGTGGAGCCAGCATGTGTCAGCGATGTGCCCCTGCTGCAAAAAAGGCAAATGGTATCCTGGGCAGCATTACACAAAGTATTGCCAGCAGGTCAAGGGAGGTGATCCTTCCCTCTGAACATCAAGAAACACTTTTTCACTGTGAGGGTGACTGAGCACTGGCACAGGTTGCCCAGAGACATGGTGGAGTCTCCATCCTTGGAGACATTCAAAAGCTGTCTGGCCATGGTCCTGGGAAACCAGCTCTGGTTGACCCGCTTGAGCTTGGGGGTTGGACTAGATGACCTCCACAGGTCCCTTCCAACATCAACCATCCTGTGATTCTGTGTTGCCTGCGCTATGCTTTGGTCCATTCTTCAAACAGCATCATTCTCTGGGACCTGATCATGGACTTGAACATTGGGGTTGTCTGGCATGTTGTTAGACTATGTTGTTTAAGTGAAAAAAAATGTGTGCATATAGATCTGTATATGCATATAGATACATATTCTTTCTCATTTGTATATTTATACACACAAAGATTTGTCTATAGCATAAAAAGCTAAAGAGACTTTTTAAGTATCAGGTGTGTTGTGCAATTTCTTCTGATTTCTACTCTAATACAAAGCTGATACGCAAGGTGACCAGCATCTCAGCAGAGGAAAGATGTATTTCCATCAACATGCTGCCCACACAGCTGCTAGAGTCCCACTGCTCAAGATTTCTGACTTCATGAGTACAACTGCTTCAAAAAACCCTGGCAAACCTTGTCCCATGGAGCATTCTCCCAGCATCTTATACAGTGGTTAAAGTCAACTAATACAGAGACTTGTAAACTGCAGATTGGTGAGCATTTGTAAGATAATACTGCTGTAGTAAAGATGATGCCTATTAAATTCAAAGAATGAACTTCAGCTTTCCTCAGCCTTATTGTCTGGTTAAGAACTTATTACACCCTGTAGTACTATTTTTAAAGTGCATTTACTGGCTGCATCAGCAATTTAATAAATTAATAAAAAATGACATTCAGGTGTTTTCTGATACAAAGTAACAGTTTTAGCCTGACAGCAAACATAAACCCTCATGCTTTGATCACTTAAAAGACGAGCAGGCTCTCCTTTAAAAGGAAGGCAGCCTTTTCAACATCATGCAGGGGATGTGGTTTTGGTCCTCTACTTTTGCTCTGTTCCAAATAAAGTGAGACATAATTATTTCTTTGTGTGATCTACCTTCTGATATCTTCTGCCATAAACTCCTTCCTTATGGAGTCCCTGATCCTAATCTGTTTCCCCCTTTTACAAATCACATTAACTAATCTGCCTAGTGCCTTGTCCGTCTCAGCACAGTCTTCCTGAAAGATCAAAACCAGACTAGTTACACGGTCTCAGGATGACAGGCACAGAGCTTGTCAAAGAACTCTCAGTTCCCACGCAAAAGGACAGTTTAATCGCTCTACAGCAAATTGCCTCAAGATGCAACAAAGTAAGAGAATGGATTTGAGGGATTCATCTTACCAGAATCAGAGGCAAGATATTACAGTACAGCCTACACAGGCCTGAGAAAAAAAATGCAGTACAATAGCTCAATTTGGCTGTCCCACCAGGTATTGGATATTGTATTTCATTAAGACAAAAAAAAATGAGAGGCTATTTCAACACCTGCAAAATCTGAGTCCTGACATTTGGCTCACCTGCCTACGTGTCCATTGTGCTTGTCCAGAGAAAAGTTCTTCCCATATGGCTTACTGAAGAGCATTGTGTGTCACAGTATTTTTACTGTTAAAAATAAGTAAGCTGCAATACAATAGTGCCAGGTGACATGGTACATAAAGAGATGAGTATATAAATGTCAGAGTGTCCTGTTGTTCTCTTTCCTAGTAAAAGGAGAAAAAAAAGTGCTGTCTAACTAGAGAACTCCCATTCAGAACAAGTTGTTAGCGCAACTGGAAAAGCTACAAAGCTACAAAGGGAAAAGTCATGGGAGGGGGATTTAAAAAATATTTCTGGAAGTATACACATACAAGCATACATTTAGAAATGCTTAGGTTTTACAAATCTTGCTCACGTAGCAAAGCATGCAGGTAGTACCACAGAAATATGATCAAAGCAACAATGATTTTTTTAAGCAAAATGGCAAAGTAACAGATTGTGTCATAGGAAGGGTTTTTTTAATCAAAGTGCATAGCTTGCATAAACAGAAAATACTCAACAGGCTGTATTTGTGAGAATACCTATTAACATGCCAAAGATCATATTTATGCAACTCTGAGTTACCTCAGACTAGCGAAAGAGAGTTTTGTTGATTTCTTAATGAGATTTTCACCAGCATTCAAAGAAAGCCAGTGTTGGCTTCTGGCTAGAGCTTAGATACTTCCAAAAATGGCCTCAAGTTGCGCCAGGGGAGGTTTAGACTGGATATTAGGAAAAATTTCTTTACTGAGAGAGTGGTGAAACACTGGAACAGGCTGCTCAGTAGGGTGGTGGAGTCACCATCACTGGAGGTGTTCAAGGAACGTGTGGATGTGGCATTGTGGGACATGATTTAGTGGACATGGTGGTGTTGGGTTGATGGTTGGACTTGATAATCTTACAGGTCTCTTCCAACCGTAGTGATTCTGTGATTCTGTGAAAACTGCACAGATTTGTGAGGCCTTTGGAGAAACAGCTAAGCTTCC
This sequence comes from Gavia stellata, assembly GCF_030936135.1. Classification (NCBI taxonomy): domain Eukaryota; kingdom Metazoa; phylum Chordata; class Aves; order Gaviiformes; family Gaviidae; genus Gavia; species Gavia stellata. The sequence continues at coordinate 68,232,555 of NC_082637.1, forward strand.
AAAACAACCACAGCAGACTTCCACTTTCAGTTCTCAAAAAAACCCCGGAACCCAACAGGTAGTCTGTGTAAGTCAGGTGTCCTCAACTTTGTGCACTGCCGTTTCACTGGGATGGTAATGCATCCTGGGATGTGTAAGGTAAAGCAAATCCTGAACTGAGATACCAGCAGAGCAACACAGTCTGACTGAAAGAGAGCCGAATCTCTTGTGGTCAAGTGTTGCCAAAATCGAGGGGGCTTTGGTCAGCTGTTTAGAAGAAATTGGATAAAGGGAGGCCTGCTGAGAAAAAAAATATTAGTCAATGGAAGTAGTTTGGAACCCTGTTTGGGTTACAAGGCAAAAGTGAGACTTCAAGACATTCGTATAAGCATCTGAACTTTGGAAGCCTTACAATTACAGAGTCAGGCTTGGAAACCCTTTGATGTTTGCCCTGTAGTACTTTCGGCGGGGTGAAGAAAGACCCAGAGGCTCAGCAAATGAGCAGCTCCCTTCCCCAAACTCTCACAAGATAAGAGCCTGCATTGCACATCAGCAAAAGCACAAAACCTCCTCCTTTTGGCAGGTGTCGTTGCCAGGCAACTGATCCACTCTGCAACACAGGCTCTGATCAGGCAGGATCCTGATTAACCCATCAGCATCTCAATTAAAACACTAATTCGGAAGTCGCGCGTGGACACGTTTATGAACCCAGCAGGGTCCTCCCCTCTGCAGGTGTGACATCCCACCCGGCGTTGGGACACGCAGGCATCTCCCAGTGCCGGCAAGCCCTGCTGTGGGCCTGGGAGATGAGATTTTGTCTGAGAGTGCTCTGCCACAGCGGAGGGTGTGCCTCTCAAAACTGGCAAACAAAAGACGAGGGAAGGAATAATAACTGTGATGAAGGAATGTGAATTATTCAAAACAAATTAACCCAAGGCACCAGGGGCTAGCAGGGAGAGCGTTTTGTTTTGTTCATAGGATGGGTAGTTGTTCAGCTGCACTTCTGTGGGATCTCATCCATACTGTTCACAAGATGACAATTTTACATCATAAGAGGTCCCCTGACGGCATGTATTGATTTATAATAAAGGCAAAAGGAAGGGAGTATTTTTGTGTATCATGCTAGTAAATCACAGAAACTACTCCCTCAAGGCACATATACGCATACATTAAAACATTAGCAATGGCACTAGAGTTAATAAGAGCTATGACATACAACACAACCATTCACACAACACTTCACGGTAACCCAAAGGCAATGCTTGGTACTCACACTACTCTTAAGACATGGAACCACACAACTCAAATGCAAACAGGAAAAAATCAAATTATTGGATGCCTGGCACATGCTCTTAAAACAAAAAAGTGAGCAGTAAGACCGCTTCCAACTAAGTATCCTTTCAGAAGGAAAAGATTTCGTGCAAGAAGGGCCGTGTATCTGTTAGTGTATTTGTCAACGCTTTCATTACTTTAGTCAACAGGGATGAAATTATGTAAGCATGGAGCATTGTAAATGTATATGGATTTAACTGAGGCAAGAGTCTGGCTGAAAACTAGTTCTCCTTTTTTCAAGAGCGTATTATTAGACTCCTGTTCCTTCAAATTAAATTCATTTCTGATTATGTTTAACCTAATGCAAAAAAGTATCTGTTAGAGTCTGGATTCCCTTCCCCTCCCTTCTTCTCTTGCCACAGAGAATAATAATTGAAAACAAATGTTTGCAAAGTGAAAGATAGCAGAGCATTTGGAACTACACTCTGACATGGATAATCTCAGGAAAAAAGAAAAAAAAAGTCAGAACCCTTTGAAGTCTACCAATTGCTAACTATTCTTGGATAGTACTGTGTTTCAGAAAACACCACAATGAATTACTGCATTACCAATATAACAAGTAAATAAATGAAATAAACTTTTTAATTAAAAACAAGCAAAGACTAAACCATGAATGCGAATAAATGCTAAGCGTTAGAACATTTGGACTTTTATTTTTCCCAGTTGTGCGGCAGTTGGCAAATCACAGAGTATTCTTTGCTGCCTTGATATAATTCAGGTGGTTTGCAGCTAGAAAAAAAGAAGATGGCTTAATGCTGTTTCGGAGCTAAAAGAAGACATTTGCTGTCATACCACTTTACAGAACAGAAACACAGCTTTAGCTTGGGCAAGAGGGTTGATCTTTTGAGATGTGCTTTTAGACCTTTTCTTTCAGTATTTCATCTGAATCTTAATTGGCTTTATTTCCTTCTGAAACTTTGTCAACTATTCTCTTCAGCTTAAAACAGTGCATCTGGTTGTTGTGAAGATAGAGACTCAGGCCATGAGACACAGCAGAAGATCCTCTCAGACACATAAGCTGAAATTTTGTGAGATGTCACCCTTTCTGTCCCACTGGGATTTAAAAGCACTTCATTTCCATCTAACATACATAAAAATGAATACATTTTTCTGAGAAGAAAGTATTTTATCTCTCTTTTTTTTTTTCCTGTGATATCATTATACCAAGGCAAATAGCAAGTAATATACCTATTAAATTCTAGTTTGCCATAGACCAACCAAAAGAGAATAAAACATTTTCATGTCCTCCACTGGGGAATATTCTTCTATCTGCTTCCTACCAGTTCGATTTTTGTTAGAGCTTGAAATCATTGGAAGAGAATAGCTCAGTTTTCTTCTATGAAGTTTTGTTCAAGTTTTATTACCTCTTCAGTCCACAGAGGCCAGTTCTATGGTCTTACATGCAAGCTTCAGAGAGCTGCAAAAATGAATTCTGCCTATTTATTGCCTTTTGCCAACATGGCACACTCTTACTTTTATTTGAGATTAAGTGCCAGAAGGAGTACACAAGAATTATACCTTTTGAAATTAATTTTAGATGATGGTGATTTGCTGTAGTATCAGAGTGAAATAAAAGGTTAATTTGCAGATGCATAACAACATGATAACATGATTTGTATGGTAACAAAATTTTACATATAGAAAGCACAGAAAAGGAAATGTGGCAAGACTTGCAACTAGGATGTTTTTGGGGTTGTTTTTGCAAATTTAATTACAGAGCAGGCTTGCAAAGGAAAATATCTTCCAGTAAATATGCTCTAACCATTTTTGATTGCCCAGCAAAGCTTTTGTCTAATTGCTAAAAAATAGATATACTATAAAGCTCATAGGATACCATTGCTGAAAGGCTGAAATGAAGATTTGCTGTGGAAATGTCTTCTATGGTTCTTACAGTGAAACACATCTATATTACCAGCATAGAAATCTGACACTTGTTTCTTAATGCTTATACCTTTACTGCCTGAATGGCAGAAACATTTATATTGCAGTTGAAGAAAGTTACTGGACAATGTTTCTTAACTTAGCAGACTTCAGATTCACTGTCGTAGATCCAAAAAGTATTATTTCTCATTTATTTCTAAATGAGAAGATACCTCAGATTCAAATAACGATACTTTTTTTTGCAGTAATAAGGACATCCAGAGGAACATGTAAGAAATATCTCTCTGTATCTCCACAATTTATTTGAATAATTAAAAAGCAGAAAATTGACTGTTCTTTCCTTCACTCTTCTGACATAAGCCAATATAAGTCCAAAATAATTGAGGGAGCAGAACTTGAGAATATACAGGGATCTTATGCATGTGTCACCTCTCTTACAAGAAGAAAGTCTATTAAGAAGTGATTCCTAAAAAACTGGATGGTTATAATGGGAGGTATTAATGCAGGGACTGCAGAAGTAAAGGAAGGTGCATTTGTTAGCTATGAGCAGGTGTTCAGTCCTAATCAGTGGTGGCCCTAAAATCAGTACCAGCTCCAATGCAGACAATTTACCCACTGTTTTGAGCTTAAAATAAGTACAAAATCTTCCTAAGAAAATAACCTTTGCACTGTTCAATTGCCTTTCCCTTCTACTTTCTTTTCACTGAGGCTTTTTCTGAACAACCATTCAGCCACCCAGAATATCACTACTTTCTTGTGTGCTATGTCTTTCAGACTTTCCATTTTTTCAGTATAAAATGCATATATGTGGTACTAAAATGAAAAATATTTCTAATGATGACATGCTTGACACACCAAATCATCTTTCTATAAAATAGCGCAAGGGCCCTACAAATGACGGTGCTTCAGGCACTCATGAATAAATGAACCAAAGCAAAGCATATGGAGCTGTTACTACTGTTCAGATTTAGTACAAGTGGACTCCAAACTTGTAGGCTGACTAGAGACGACTTTTGTTCAACTTCAAAATGTAAAAGGGTTGGCAGCATAGGAGGACCCTATTACATGCCTAAACCTGAGATAGAAAAAAGTCCTGGTTTTACTTCAGTAACAGTGGCTCCACTGTTTATGAAATATATGTCTGCATGAAAAATACACTTCTGACATTGACCTACATCAGCTTCATCAACAATGCATTTTTAATGGTTAGTGCCTACAAGACTACTGAAGAGGGAAGAATGACAGAAACCAGTATAAGGTTGCAAAATTTTGTTCAGAAAGCTGGCTGCCTTGAGGCTTAGTATCTGGCATTGACTAAAACAACACCTATTCAGCTGTAAAACAAATCTCCTTAGAAACTTATAATACTGATGCATGGTTTACATACACTATTTATTTCTTGTGATTTAAAGTCAAACTGGTAATTTTTGATGACCTAGTTTTGCAACTAGAGTGATGATTCCCTACAAGGATTTTACATTAATATTTCTTTCTCAACTGAAGCAATAAATTAATTCTTTTTCTGACAATCTTATTTGAATGCCATGGAAAGTGGAGATGGGTTTATACCATTTTTGCCAGAACTGTTTCGATAATGTCTGGGTGAAGCTCAGTGATGTATTTCTTCCCCATGTCTGCTTACCTTAATAAAATTTCATACTTATTTTGACTATAACTTTGATTATCATTTTTAGGACATTGAGAATTCTGCCAGCCAAATTGGTTGAAGTTTTCTGACCAAAAATGACAGCTGAGAAAAACATCAAAAGTGAGACTGGGGACCGTGGCAGAAAAAAGAAAAAGACTTGCATAAATAAAACAATTATGAATATAAGAAATAGGAAAATAAGCTGGGCAGTTATAGCACCTGCCATCCCAGATATTTGCAATGGCATGTGCTATCTAAATGTGTGTAGGTACTTATGTATATTTGTTTGATCCACCATCCAGATCCTGGCATATGTGCCTTAGTTTACATTTTACTACCAAACAATCAAGTAAACGTGGTGATAATATATTTATTTCAATATTGCTTTGAATTGAAGTTTTGAATTCTGGTATTAGCATCACACATGCTTGAATTGCCATTCTCTTTTGGAGAAGCTGTGAAAACAAAGAGATCAGAAGTAGTTAAAAAAATTCTTATCACAGTACTGTCATGTGTACGGAACTTGCCCGAGCCTGGTAATTCTGCAGTTTTGTTCTTTTCACCCTCATTCATATCACTAGCTTGTTTTTTAGCTAGAGACTCCAGGTCAGATAGCAGTGCCCTAAAATATCTTTTTTTAAAAATCACAGGCAAATAGCTCTAAGCAGTTTTAATAATCTATAAAAATGAGGTTTGAAATATTTGACAGAGAAAGGTAGTTCTTAGTATTAACTTTTTCCCTTGTGTTAAATTACCAGCTTTCACAGATTAAAAAAGCATTAAATACTACAGTGTAAATTTCATTCCTAATCTTAATATTCTTTAAAATCATAGTTTAAAAATTCAACTGATAAAACTGTATTTACAGTTTGATTCCCAGAATAAGATTCCCCAACAGTAGTTCATCACTAACAAGCTGTTAGTTTCATTTTGAAGCTATGTTCAAGAAATAAATGTTTCAACCTATCACTACGCACTTCCCACCAGCATGTAGATACATATGACATACGTAAACACCAAGAGTCCATAAGGGCTAATTCAGAGTACAGACAAAATCACGTAAACCATCTTTTCTCCGTGCCTCACCTTGACTCACCAGCTATGTACACCAGTCCAGAGTTACACCCAGACATTGGTGTAACTAATATTCATTTCAGGTAACAGCTAATTTTCATGCCTTATGTATAAGGAGGTCAAGTTAGCCACATACACAGAGGACCTAGAATTGAAATGTATTAAAGAGATGGGATGGTTAGAAGGACATACCATTCTTTAACTTGCACTTGCTAGGCTTCAAAGTGGGGTGCTGAATTCCTTCCACCCACTTACTGCTGCCTGACTTCCACATCACTTCTGAATCTGTCCCAAAGCATGAGACCAGGGCACTCACTAAGGAACCCCAGACACACTGAGCCTTTGAGGTTTCCACTGATCATTGTACACCATTTGGCTCTGAATGCCCCTTCTTTGAACACTCAACTCTCCTTTGTCCCCATTTTCTGTGGGTCAAGTTTTCATTTTCAGCTCCCTCCTAAACTCTTTTTTCCCAGCCCTATAATCTCTCACTTCAACCAAAAAGTCTTCTTTGTTCCCTTGTGCACTTGTGACAACCATGGACACTCTGTTTTTCTGGCTGACAGCCACAAAATTTCTAACACTTACTTAGGTACAGCCCTTGCAATTTTTGTTCTTGTCATTTTCTTCATCTGTCTGGCAAATTAATGTACTTAGGACAAAGCTAATGCAATTTATTCTTGCTCCTCTCCTGTCTTCCAAAAATAAGCTCTTCTGCTTCTCACATAAAAATGTTCTATGGACATAATACAATTTTTGAAAATTCTTCTCCAAGCACTTAAAACTGATCAGTTACAACACTCTAACTAGAAAAGATATTAAAAAGAATCAGCAGCTTCTCTGAGTGCTACAGTGCTGCTTGCACCCTGTCTCCTCTTCAGTGAGAAGATGCATCGTTCAATACTACAAGGACTAAGAATGACTGGGATTTCAAGTTACTGCAAGGTCTGGAGCTGCTTATTTCTGTATTAATGTCAATTATCCCTAGCTCAAGATAGTAGCTGACACTTTGTACATGCATAATGTCTCAGAGTGTCTGAAACACTCATTTCTTCCTAGACTCTTTCAACAAAACTCATGTTTGGTTGGTTGGTTTTTATTTTGGAAGAAAGCAGTAGAGGGGCAGTCAATTAAGTTACATCATACATTTCTTCTACTCTGGGTTGTTGGATGCACAATGCTGTATGTTAATAGTGAAATAGCAGTGAACTCCTTTTTGCATTTTAAATAACTATCTCTTTCTTCTAATCTTGGTCTTGTTCATATTCTCTTATCCTTCCTTCCTTTCTTCTCAGAAACACAGTGTTTTCTTGTGTTTTCAGCTTCTCTAAAAAAAAAGTTCAAAAATCCCCTCTTTTCAAATCTGAAACAAACCTGTTTGAAACAATGCCAAACCCAGCAAATTGGCTAGAGGACTTTTCCTCAGGCTATGAAACTTCGACAGGGGCAGCCATTAGGAGATGCTCTGTGAACTATCTCTCCTCATCTCCCATGACCACTCCCAAACTCAAAAAGAAGCCAGACCTTCCTGTACACACAAAACAAATACAGTGGGAGCAGAGTAAAAGTAAACACCACATACTTTTTAGTCTTATTTTTATTTGGTTGTCAAAGGAAACTATTATACAAAACCTGAGCTAGATAGACTAGCATTTTTAGGGTGAGGAAAGAGAGGAGGAAGTATGTTTTTCAAAAATCTAGGGAGTCTTTGGATGGAAAGTAAGTAAATGAAATGGCAAATAGGCTTGGATGCTGACAGCCTAAAGTCAGAGGAGGAAAGCAAAAGAGCAAAGATCTGTAAAAACACGTCCCTTCTCTAAAAATCCACAGCTAATGGCACATGCTAAAAATCCAGTTTTCCAGACAAACCCTTTAATCATGTAAGAGTTATGTTCAGCCACTAAAAACACAGGTAAAACACTCTGAGAAGTCCTCTGGATCATTGTTCTGTGTGACCTAGGCTTAAATCACTTCACAGTAAGCAGCAGCAACATGAATAATTGAAAGTATCAAAGAAGGGAAGAGGAGGACATGCAGAGACTCATACTTTTGGTACCAAAACATCTATTCACAAATCACTGCTGCTTTGCAAATTTGGTTCAAACCCAGATCAAATCAGGTTGCCAGCACTTGGTCCACATTAGCTTTACCTTGCACTTGCCAAACCTTTTCATTTTCTATTCATTACAGACCAGTCTTTAAGAAAAACAAACCAGCTGTCTTGTTCTTTCCTTTGATTTTGACTGTCACAAGCATAATTTGCACATTTACCAGGCCACATAACCTGTACCTGTGCTTGTTACACCCTTGTAATCTAATCATCTGTTTCCTTTTTCTCTAACAGCTTACAGATTAAAGCTCCAATATCTCTTTATCTTTCTTGACATCTCTTTCCTGGCTGAAATCTGACTTTTTTCCTGCTTTCTGAAAAGTGCAAGTAGGAGAGGGTTCTTCCTCTCCCCACCCCCCGTTTAGTGATTTGTGTTGCTCAACTCCTGACATGCGGCTCATTAGGCTGCAGTGTATGTCCAATTTCCGCATTGGCTGGCTATCACAGAAGGAAATGGTTAGCTACTCCCAAAGAGCAGATACTCCTCATTCTCTGCTTTTTGTAAAATTGTAACCTTATTCACTGTCATACAATCATTCAAGAGATTCTCATAAAGCTTAAACTCATTCTCAGTGATGCTAACAACGATGGTTAAGCTGATATTAACATAATTAATAACGGTTTGCATTTTCTGTCTGTTGTGATATTTTTGAAACACTGTAGAAACCATTCTCTTGTTTAAAGTTAAGCACATGCTGTGGATGAAAGCATAAATGTTTGAGCATATTACATCCTCACTGGCAAACTTTAACCCCATATTTCAGGTTGAACTGCAGCAGAACATGCACTAAACATCAGACAGCCCATGTTCCACAAAGCTTGACCTAGAAGCATCTGCAGATAAGGCACCTATCCAAAACCAGCTGCTTGAAGTGATCTGGTTCTGTATGCTCATCACTTAGGGTAATAGAAAAAAACTTGTAAGGGGTTCAGTTTGGAATCTCTAAGTTGCCATATCTCATAAGCTGCTATATTTAGCCTGGTAAATACTTTTATCCAGTATTTCCCCAGTGAGATATTAGGTTTGTCCATTCTGCCGCAGATGTCTATGGCAAGCACATAACCACAATGCAGGTAACATTCAAGCAGTAGATACTGGTACGTTTAGAATGAGGAAAACAAACTTAAAACAAAATGTGCAAGAGAGAAGAGAAGCTAAGTATGCCTTGTAATAAGGTTAAATTCAGTAAGCATAAAGAGAGACCAGGACCAACAAAACTACAAAAACCAGATAAAAGAATCATAAGGTCATATAAGTCATACATTTACTGTATTATTTTCACGTAATTGCCCAAATACTTCTCCACATTACTAATCAAGTTACTACAATGAACTTACTGGATCTTTTAGGGAAAGAAGGTGTAGGAGACTATTTTTAGTTGTGGAAATATTTTTTTCCGTTTTCATTATTGAAAATACCAATAAACTATTTAACAAAATTTCCACTGAAAAGGTGGTAGATAAACCAGCATCAAAGTTCTATGATCACCATTCTACCAGTGTTATTAATCTATTCAAATAGATCTGCACATGTGAAATTGTCTACATTAGTCTACACTGTGGCTGCAGATTCATCTGTGCATTGGAAAGCTATCAATGGAAATTTCAACACCAAAAGCAAACGTATCAGAAGATATGCCCCAGATGAAAAGTCTCAATAACTGTAGAGCTAGATTGGAAAGCAAAGGGCAGATAATACATGAAGCAATTTGCGGAGAAAATAGACATCATGCTGTCTTCTCCAAAGGGGAGACTGGTGAGTCACAAGTGGACTTGTTAGAAACATTCTCTTGCAGCTGCACATCATCATCTGTTCCTGGTGACGGAAGCAGAGCTTCAGCAAAGAAAGCATCTCAACCTCTTGAGCTTCTGCTAATACTGTTCCAGTCATTCAGGGCGGAGGGGGGAGCACAAGCAATCTTCGGGGGCAGTGGTGGGGGGGTGGGGGGGGGAGGGGCGTGGATAACTAAACAAAGAAATAATTTAATCTAGGATGAAATTCAGAGGTAGACTTGTTAAGCCCTATTTGTTAAAAATTAACAAATACATTTAATCAAGTCAGTTTATTTGATTTATTCCAGGAGACTGGAAAAGTAAGCCAAAAGAAGGGCAGAAGATCCTACAAATCTAATATCAAAATATCATTTTTAAATTAAAGTTTCTTCAACCTGTATTTCTTTGTGCTTCTCTTCAGCCATTTTCTTCACAGCTAAATTTGATCCTCTTGTTAATGAGGTGCTACTCATATGGATTGAATTTAACTGTACAGGATAATGATATAACCAGAAGCTCGCTGTGTGTCAGAAAAAGGTTAAATTCAATTGGCATCAATAACTGCTCATCACTCTTGTGCAGAATTGCAATGTGCAACTGAATGTTAATATAAACTAAGTGTTGAAGTGCAATATAGTGGTCCCAGATCTTCATCAGGTGCACACAGAACTATAGTTTACACATGTTAGCAGATGCAAGCATATGGATAGTTTGCCAGCATTTTCATCCACTTAATAGAGGAAATGCAGGAAAAACATCCAAACAGCATGAAAACTTGATGACCTATTTTCAAAATACTCTAGATAAACTAGATTAATAAACTGAAAGAGCCTGTAGGAAGCCACCCTGAGTTAGATTTTCCAGCTCTATTGCTTTCTTCTGCTGTCCTGGTATACTCTGTAAGCTGGAAAGACTTATACAGTTCTGTTATTGGAAATTTTTTACTTTGTCTCCCACAGTTTGATGACAGGCATATTCAGTGAAAGGTTCTCCTTTAACTGAAGTTCAGTAGTCCTGGTATATTCCAGTTACTTAGACACTTCGGATACATGGAATATGAAAGTTTTCATGTAAGTATGTTTATAAACCAGAATTCTAGTTCCTTAAACTAATGGGAGCAAAAAAGCATGCTAAAATTTCCTGCATTTATTGAGTAACCCAGGTAAAATCCCAGAGAGCTGATAATTTGCAAGCATATGCTTATAAAACATATCCATGCAAATTTTCAGTAGATTAGCACAAAGTGACTACAATATTGTTAACTGCTACTTGTGCTGTTAGTATTGTTTTGCTATGTGTTCATGAGTGTGCAACTTCTAAATATTTATTTCAGCAGAACTATTGCTCACTGCAGGTTACTGAAGCAGAGTTAGCTATAAAAGTAGAGGTCTACTAAGTCTGTGTTTTCTGTGGAACACATGAATGAACTTAGAGAAAAAGTGTCCTGAAAATGTTTTGTGAACATTTAACAGAAAGTGCTTTTTGCTTTGACAATACCCTTTGCACCTTACTAGCAAGTATATGGGTTTGTTTCCGGTAAGAAGTCTAACCCGTTTTGCTGGAAGGTGTTTGACAAATATATGTTTTCCTCTAAACATTTCTTTTAAGCTAAACCCTAGTGTTTTGCAATTTTTTTTCTTTTCCTCACCAACAGTGAGCTCATCCACACATGCTTGGTGATTAGGACTCCATGTATGACACATCTGCACAGAAAAAGAAAGCTACTACAGTCACTCTACACACAGCCTGCGTACAGGTCACAAGCACCGTGTTTAGCTACTAGTAATATAGCAATTTTTGACAAGTGCTCACAACAGTAAGGGCTTTTGCAGAGGACACAAAACCTCAAATGTGTCAGAACTCACATGATAACTGATGTATCTGTGGGATCAAAGTTCTCCTAGAAATGAAGAGACATAAACAAAAGATAAAGCATTAAAAAAAAAGTTTTGAAAGGGTCTAACAACATTAAAAATCTCACTGAAGCAGTGGAGGATTCTCCTTGGTGTTGGATCACCGAGTAGTACCTCACTGCATCAACACTTATCAGAAACACAGCCTAATAAAAAATACCACCATGTAAAGAGTGAGAACCCATTTATCTCCATTTTGGCAGCTATATTTCACACACACACACTGTGTAAAACCTGCAACTAATCTATCAGAGATAATTGAAACAATGACAAAAATTATTTTTATTTTTCAGATTCTAGTGATTAACCTTTTTCCACCTCACTCATCTCAAACAAAATTGCATAACAATGTTATACAGTACTGTTGTTCCCTGGCAGCTGCAAAGCCTCTAAAGTCAGCAAAATGTCCTTCAGGTAGTACACTATAAAACTAATACTGACCTTTGAAATTATGCATGGAGTACAGTTCTAAAGGGCTGTTATTTCTGGCTATTCCGCCTACTGAAAAAGCATCCTATGCCATTTCTAGCACATTACACCTAGAATTACTGGATGCTTAGTCATTGCTCCTATCTGCATGCCTCTGCCTGTGATTCATAAAGAAATAAACATTTCAATTTTCCTAAATACTGGTTACAAGCCTACATATGCAAAGATGCAGTACACAAATCAGAAAAAAAAAAGTCTTTTAAAAAATACAGTCCAAGCACTGAACATTGAACACTGCTGGTTTGAAGAATCTTAAAATCACCCACTGTGTTCTGGTTTTGTATACACAAATGAGGGCATTTTAATGTAACTAAAGACATAAAAATCAACACATTATGCAAATGCAATAACAAATGTAAAATGATAAATTAGCAAGCAACTATTCAATTATTACTGTGACTAATTCCTGTAGATGGTGCCACAGTAAGTGAACCTGAACTTGTTCTGGTTGACTGCAGTGTTCTGTTGAAACACTTTCATTTGGTTTGTTTGCCGCTTATGTAGATCACTGAAGTAGATAGCATCTGTTTAATGAGTTCCCACTTCATTACAGAGCTGCACTACTTACTGAGTCACTCTCCTTAAACATGCAGGATGTGTAATCTGGTGTTGTTTTAAAGCAAATACTAATTTATGATTACCTGTTACATTAGGCTATTGAAAATTGTACTTACACTGGCTTGCATGAGCAGAATGCTAATGACCTTGTTATGGATTGTAGTGATGTCTCATGCTTACAGTCTATGAACATAAATTCCCATTTCAACCATATTGGCTGAACAATGCATGCAGTGTAGAAAAGAAAAGGGATAAAATACACTCACTTGTAAAACACACAAATTACGGTCTCCATAGCCATCAAGTATAGAAATGTAAGGTATAATCAGAAACATTTCAGTGATACTATGCTGCCAATATAGACAGTTGAATGACAATAGAATTATTCATTGAAGTGTCATGATTATTATGTAACTGATACCACAGTGATAGCTAATCAGATCCTTTTCTGAATAAAAAGATGACAAAGTCTCAAAAATGTTACAATTACAAGAGGTATCACTGATAATCTCCAGCTCATGAAAAATCTGCAGAGCACAGCTGTAAGTGTGATCAAAGCAGTGATAAATAAACACTATATTATAGCTCAGAACTGGTCAAATTACACCTTCAGATAAGGTCCATAGAACTGGAATAGACCATGAATCATTGACCCTAGTCCCCAAAATCAGAGGTCACCATGGAATAGACATGTACTTCAGATGAGTCCACTGGACATCTTTTCCAACACTACCTTACACTTAAGCACCAAAATGTTTCTCTATAAATTAAAAACACTCAGTAGATACCTGCGTCCCACACCACACAGTACGGCGGTAAATAAATACATAGTCCTTTACTCTGCTCACAGTCCCTGCCAATCTGACTTGACAGAAAATTCTTTCTTAAATCACAAAACTTTTTTTCAGAATCTACATCTGTATTTATCTGTTCAGAACAGCTAGTTCTGGAATGCACAAGAGAGCTTGTTATTATTAAACATCAGGAACAAGTCCAGGAAGTATCTGCAGATCATCCGTTGAGTAATACTGACCACAACCTGCTTAAATTAATCTTCCATTTAAGATGAAATATTGAAACCAAGAACTATTGACTTAAACATCAGACAAGAAACCTAACCAAGAACATCCTAGAGCAAAAAATTAGGAGATTGAAACTCTCTGAAATGGGATTAAGCTGCTTAACCATACCAGCATAAAATCACAGTGGAGATACATCCTCTTAGACAAAATAGCAACAAAAAACCACAAAAGCAAGATAGTGGCAATACTGTAAAAACAATCAGCTGAAAGGGTTACACAAGACTAACATGAAAGCTTAAGAAGACACAAACATTTCAAATTAGTCATGTAGAAAATAGTACAGAGTAAAACAGAAGACAGGAAGGCTAGACAAAACTTTAACAAACAAAAAAATCCATTGAGAGAAATGCTTAAGAAATTATTTATTAGAAGAAAAAAGTCCAGATTACAATGATGGATTTTGCAGACTTCCGAAGAAGAAAGGCAGCTATAAACAATGAAGGTGACATTTCAGAGAAGCTGAAAGATTCCTCAGTAATAATGTTCACCACAAAGGATGTTAAGAAGATATTTACCCTTCAGCACTTCTTCTAGTCAATAAAGATGAGACATTATCAAAGACTGAAGAGTCTGTAACATATGTGATCCAAGTTCATAACTGATATGTTATCCAGTCTATATTTCCACACACAGAAATGTGTAGTTCTCTACTTAAATGTGTGTAATTGTCTACTTACAGGAGCACTTCCTTCAGAGTAAAGGATGAAAAAAACAAGCAAGACTTCAGCCCTTTAAGCTACAAAACCAGGCAAATATTTTCTTATCATCTACTTTGAGGCAGGGTATATTGAAAGATTTTAAACATTTGTCCATAAAAGTGATAGGCTAAGAAGTGAGATAAGATAAAGTCCTGCGTATATAGCAAGAAGCAGCAACAAGGACAGTGGATATACATCCAATAAACTACTGTGCCTCCATGACACAATACTAATACAGCACTGTACCACTACAGCTGTTCTGTCTCCCATTACAATGCTAGCTCAATCAACACTGTGTAAGAGGTCCCCGCACCATAGTGCATTGCACAGTAGATGCACATTTAAGTCTTTCAGGCTTTCAGGGTGTAGTCAAGTCTCTCAACTGGTCAGGGCCAAGTAGTAGCGTCTTTCTTTACCTCTGTGAGCTAGTAGGCATGGGCCTCCATCAGGAGAAGAGCAATCAACTGCTGTACCATGGGCAAACCTTTAACCATAGCAGTTAAAGATTTGAAGGACCCAAAAATCCTCAGTGTAAAACAAAGGTCTTGAGTTTTCAGCAGTTCCTTTACCCTTTCAACTCAAACAATAACAGTTTCCTTATCCTTTTCCAAAGTATCAGTAGTTCACTTTGACATAAGTAAGACCCTAGCAAGCTTTCTGGCCAGTAGACCCTCTGTGCACTTGAGAAATGGCAAGATGAAAAGAAGCACCGAGAACCAGGTCCTCCCTCCATAAAGCTATGCTAAGCCACGAAGTTCCTGACTAGAATGGATCCTTCATGTCACTGGCTTATGGTTTCTTTTCTCAAGCCGTGATAAGATACAAAGCTTTCCACAAAATTATCCACCTCTACCTTAAACTAATTTTTTTTTTCCAGAATCCAGATGGTTTTTTGATTGGGACCAACAACTTTATTTTCCCATAGCTTTGAAGACACTTCTACATTTCTAGTTCTCTTACTTCCATTTTCAGTGCCTGAAGAGGTTTTGACATAAACCAGCTGGAACTGGTTATTGTCTATAAAAAAGTTCGTATTTGACAATAAAGCAAATAGCCAGAACCCAGGTTTTGAATGATTTCTGAACTCTGAATAAATGAACTCTGAGAGTAATGATTAGAAGCACGAACCAGTTAAAATCCTCCTTAGAGATGAAATTCACAGAAATTTGGAGTATTGCTATGTTACATAAATAAGGTTTATTAGAGCACAACTGTAAACTTGCAGGCAGTGGATGTCAGGAAGAAAGGAAGATGGACCAGAGGCAGCATTATTTCTAACTGCCAATTCTGGAACACATTAAATACTCTTCCGCTAATTGCATAGATGAAGGTAATTAGGAGACTGTTTAATACAAATTTAAGTGCTGAGCTCCATACAGAAACAAGGCTGGTTAGGAATACCTTTTAGTAGGAAACAAAAATGTTTTTTGTACCATAGAAAATTACAAACATTTCTAACTCATATAAAGTTGAAAAGCCAAATTTGTCCTATGAAATGAAGCCATGATTGAGATTTGGAACAAGTCAAACCCATCAGAAGAACCAGAGTCAGCCCTTTGTACAAGCAGTGGGAAGTAGTGCAGAAAGTCACCGGATCCATACAGAAGCTTTAACAAGGATAGGCTCTGCTCCAAAGGCATGGCTCAGGAAATAAAATGCTATGTTAGAAGAAAAGACATTTGAAGAAGAAAGGCATGTGGAAATTAAGATCAAAGTAAAAACGCACATGGACATGATAGAACAGTTTTATCATTGGGAAATGATAAACATAGGCCATGGTAAGCCGGTAGATTGGAAAAGAGATTCGAGAAATGCAATAGATTACATCACTTAGCAAAAATTTGCAAGGTGCAGAGATACACATAATTTAAAAAAAGAATTACAATAACCCAGCTAGCTCTGATAAAATTCTCATTTAAATAAAAGGTAACACTCAGATCTGCATGCTCTACATGAAATAAAGCAGGACATTTATTCATTTCAAAGGGGGCAAGGATACAAAAGGTAGGTGTTGCAAAAACTAGCAGTCTTAACACAAAAGGGAAAGTCACAAACATTAGTAGGTAACTGGATATAATTCCTCCCTTGGGCGATACATGAACTAAAACCATCTGGGTAAATAATAAATTAACAAAGAAATAATTCGTCAAAGTACTGGAGGAAAAAAGTACTCAGTATTGGATCAAAAGTGTGTCAGACCCGTGACCTCATGGAAAAGGTTTAATTGCAAGGAGGGGGGGAGGAAAACATACCAGTAGCAATTGCAGCGAACACTAACAGAAACGGTTACAGAAAATGCCAGAGTCTCATTGTTCCATGCTTTTTCCTTAAGAAAGCTCATCCCCAAGGTACTGAATGACAGAACATCCCTAAAGGTATATTTGGTCTCAGCCTAAGAGAGTGTTTTCATTAGTCATTGGTTGTGGGGAGGGGAGAGAGGAGACACAACTTTTACTTATTTATGTAATTTCTTCTGATGCATTTATGTTTAACCTGGGACGGTTCCCACTGGGAGAGAAAATCTGAGGGACATAGCTGATACTAAGCATGTTTTTTCCATCTTTGAAGGATCAGCTAAATTCCCTTTGGTAAAGAACATTCTTGTCCTTTCAGCCAAATCACAGCTCCAGACCAGGGCCTGCACATGCCACTTGGACTGTATTAAACATGCAATATGTCTTACCCATGTATGACAAAAGAAATAAAAGAATATTTCCATGGCATTAAAAGTACAGGATTTTTATGAAAAGGAAAACAAAAAAAAGAGCATGATAGAGACTGGTAAGCAAACTGATATGACCATTCACCTGACATCAAGGGACCCAAATTCAGTTTAAGTTCAAATCCACAGCTCTTAACTACCCTAACCAGCAAGCTGACCGTTCCTCAGAGAAAGGAAGTGGTGTTAGAGTCACTCACTATGCGCTGAGCAATGAAGAATGGAATAGTTTTGTAGATGAGTTGTTACTGCACTCACAGAAGAGGCAAATCTCCGGTTCTTTTTTTTCCTGCAGTGACTGTTTCCGCATTTGGATGAGTAACAGGCTATTGTGTAAAGGTGAGCATCACATTACACCACATCACACCCCTTCCTTCTGCTATTCTCCCTTCTCTGAAGACATCCAGAAGTAAACAGGAAAAATGCATCTTTAGGGACCCTGATTCTGTCCTAAAATAACATGTGAAGTGAGAACATTAATTGTATTAAGGACTCAGAGAAAATGCAGATGAAAGTACATCTGCATGATCCCATGAATCCTGAGCAGACATATTTACATTCATGTGGTTCTGAACATGCTAAGTTGATCTTTACAGTTGAACTGCTTAGTTAGGGCAGGAACCTGAAGAATGAAAATTCACTGTCAAGAAAGTTCCCCAATCACAGTTTTAGACATTGATGTGAACAGAGGATATGGTCCAATGACTCTTGTGGGCAACTGGTAGGCTAAGAGAAATTTCAGGTCTCCTGAATCCCCTATCTGTTAGTCTATTCAGTAGGTGGTAATATTCTTCTTGTCCTAAAATGTTGAGCTCATGTCACATACATCCCAGCATCCAAACTAGTAGCAAACACAAAGAAATGCAAAGAAGTCCTGTATGTATGGGAGATCTGAAAAACAAAGGTATTCAACTTTCAGGCATCTCTTTTGAATGCCAGTGTGATTATTTCATCTGGGTATCTCATCAGACAGTTAAAATGAGAACAGACAAGGAAATTGTTTTGAATCACTTCTGTCCTTTACGTAATACGCACTAAATGCAGATCCACAGAACAAGAGTTATTGGTGTTAGTCTTTTCATGTTCTCTTCCCTCTTTTCATATTTTTGTAGAGAAGCACCAAAATAAGGACTAAAAACGTCCTTTGACGTGGACACGTGATGATGTTGACAGACTCACAAACAAAATGAAAAAATTTTCATTTGTGCTGTATGGAACTGTTCTAGGAACAGGAGAAAGCTGACTTAACTGTATCCACCATTCAGGGAACTGACTGGAATGAAAGTTGAATACATCTTTCTACCTGAGAGGAAACTATCTTGCAGATAGGGAGGATAGCCTTATTTTATGGCTTACTCTTTACTCTTCTGTAGCCATAGCAGTCTTCATAAACCATGCAAGAAGTCCTTGTTTTGGTGACCATTACCACATAACTTCTTATAGACACTGAAAAGCAAAATTAATGTAGGCCTCTCAGTAAAAAGATCTATTTTTCTCATCTCTTGTCACTACATCCATAAGCAAAACATTAAAGTAACAACATCAACCAGTTTAGGAATTTTTTTCCTGCTAGAGAGCTTTTAAATACCCACAAAAGATTATGAATTTATCAGGTATATTTCCTTCAGCCATTTCTGCAACCTCCTTTAATACTGAAAGGAACCGTCAAACATGGAGAGATAGAAAAAACATCTCTGCTCCTGGGAAAACAATGTTATTTGGTAACTAAGGTTCTGCTAATGCAAGGCTGCAATTGCCCTTAATTCCTTCAGCACAAACTTTTGCAGGTCTTTCATGTTCAGTGACACTTGTACATTACCCGTGTTCCTTATATACCAAATAATCAGATGTCCCTTTCCTTATTAAGGAAAGCAAGCAAGTTAATGTATCAGATAGAGATTTCTAATATTTACACAATAAATTGTGATAAACTGTTTGTTAAAATAAATAATGTAAAAAACAGGTTTAAAAAAGCAGACAATTTCTTCAAGGAAGGTGCAGCCTCAGTGTAAAGTTACAAATGCACTGAGTGAATATTCACAGATGGATGGTAGACAAAGAAATGAGGCATAGACCCTTTTGAGTTGCAGACCTGGAATATTGCTCTTTTTTTTTTAAATAAATTAAAAAAACACCCCATGCTGTCTGTCAACAAAGGTTTGACTTTATTATCTATTTCTGATGATCCAACAGAATTAGAATTTAGCCTGTAACAAGGTCTAAGACAGAATGGAAAATGAATAAGAACTAGCCAATCTGGTGGTGCACATTTTTTTAAGAAAGTAGTCCAATATTGGTTCAACCCTGACGTATCTTTCTGGTGAAACAGAGATGTCCTAACAGCTGCAATGCCTTTGGACACTCCCTGACAAATGCCGAGTAAGTATACTGAGTCTAAGAGCAGGAGGTTCAAGCACAGTTTCTTTAATTTGCTAGGCACGTAGAACAATTCTCTCTATATTTTATTTTCATGAAAAAGGGATACTGAATCTGTAGAAAAAAATCAGTGGTACAGAAGTGGGGTTTTTTTCCTTTTTTTTTTTTTAAGTTGGCTTATTTACTGTTATCCTTTAACTACTACTTATGTTACCAGATGTGGAAATCTAAAGAGAAAGAGAAAGAAAGGAAAGAGTACCTGCTATGCTTTCTTTTTCAAATAAAGAATGTGACAAGCAAAACTAATTTGAGGTGAAAACTTCTGAATACCTTCCTATGGAAGATCAGCAATGAAATACTTTATTTCACAAGGACTTTCCAAGACAAGTCAACAGTCATGTCATTGCGTGTCTTTAGAAGTATGATTCTCATGATTATGTTGCATAAGGTATCTGAAGTCATTGTCTAAATACACGAAATGCTAAATAAAATCACCCAAGCACAGTGTTTTGCAATACCAATCGGAATCAACATTTTGTAGGAAAATTTCAAAACAATTTAAAATATGTCACTATCGCTATAAGAAAATATTGAGGCAAAGTAGAAACAAAACACAAAGACGAGTGGATTCAGAGATCACAGAGCTGAACTACATTGAAAAGAACGTTAACCTCACTAGCTATTGTACGTTAAAAAGGAATCTGGAATGTCCATCCTATGGCAGAATGTAACTCTGATTTTTATTTCAAACCAGTATTAAAAACTACTTACAATTTTAGCACATATTAAATGAAAAATCAAGAAATAAATAATTGATACTATACATAGTGTTGTTTTGAAAACATAATTTTTTAATGTGAAAAAATTTATCTGTATAATGTCAAATAATGTATGGAGTGTGAGGGATGAAATTGAAATATTTCTCTTACATACCTAACATAAAATTAGATATTTCAGCTAGCAAAAAGGAGAATTTTTTTTAGGTAGTCATCCTTTCTGATGTTTATTGAGTTAATAAAATAAATAAATAGTAATAATAAACAAACAAATACAATTTAAGCCTGCTTGATCTTTTATTTGCTCTTTCACCTGTGCTTGCAAAAGTAAAGTGCTAGTTTCGACATACAAGAGAAGGGACTACATGTGCATTAGCTGTCTATATTTTCAAAAGAACACTGTATTTTTGTGATGACATTTTAAGAGTTGCCAATGATCAGGTAGATGGAAAATATGCTGAAAAAAACTGGTTAACACTCCTGCTCAGCAAGACATGAACTGCAGTACAAATCTTCACTTGAACATGACTACTAGCAAGATTTCCTTTTTGATATTATTTATTGGAAGTACATATTCTCACACAATAACACACACTGAAATCTTCCAATAAGTTTCTAGTTATCCCAGGTGTAGTCCAAAAAAGATTATCAAGTCTTCCTGAAGTTTTCAATAGCTCCTGTCGGGAAAACATTTGGTAATATAATAAGCCAACCTATTGCTGCTCAGTTCCAACTCGTAGGGACCTCAGATCTAATCTCAGGTCATGGTTTTCTATACATAAAGAAAGATTCTAGGCTTTAAGCATGATCTGCTCCTCAGTAAAGAAACAGAACAAAACAATTGTTAGCAAAATTAAGTTTCTCTGGCTTCGAAATACAATTCTCTTATAACAAGATGAAAATGGCAGCTTCTTTCAGCTCGGACAAGCTTTTTAGGAACTTAAAGCTACAGTACACAAACCAAAACTGCGTTGTTACGTGGCTCCATAGTCCCCATTACCCATGAGTGCAGCATCTTTTGAGTCTCCAGGGGCCTGTTGCACACAGCAGATTTTTTGCCCCAAACGCCCTGAAATAAGGTCAGCTACAAGCTTCAGAATATGAAACACCGCACACAGCTTCTGGGACTCGCAGCGCCATTAGGCATTTCTGCCCCCCCCACCCCGCTTTACGCAATAACGATGGCACTTTGATTAGCGAGCCTCCTAACGCAAAATGGGAGCACAGCAGCCAGCAAAGCAGTGTTTGCTATTTTCATTTCAGCTACGCAGACATGCTGAAATAATGATCCTGGCAACATGTTAGCAAAACATTAGAAAGACTTTAGTAAGCAAATAATTTAATTACAGCCTTCTCTCAGGCAGTTTATATTGCGCGACCCCTGACCTTTTATATTGCTGTACCTAAACTCAGCGTGGGATTCACACTTCCCATTCCTGTCACAGAATCTCTCCATCTTGTACCATTTAATATAGTGTGCTCCAGGTGTTCTGTGGTGAATGAATAGTTATATTACTACCTGTCAGACACAATCACACTCTATTCATCATCCGTGGCTGGCTGCGTGAAGCCCTGCTTCCAGCAGGCTCCCTCTCTATTTCCTTGTTCAAACGTCTGCAGTGCTTTCGGCCCATCTGTCAAGCCTGTCATTTAGAGGGAAAACAGTATCAGCGCTTTAAATATATGGAGTTCTCTATTGAAACAGTGCTGTGATTGAACTGTCAGCATTCCCAGTATCACAGACAGTAATTCATGACTGGTCAGAGCTCCATTTAGGTTGCTATTACTACGCTGACCTTGCCGGGTCACGCTGAGAGTTTTTTCCCTTTGCAGTTAGGTCTATAAATAGTGCAATTAACCTTTCAAGAATTACAAAATGTTCTCTGTTCCCCTCCTCCACAAATTCACTTGCCGTTTGCAGCATTTATAATAATCAAGGGGGGGGGGGAAAAATCAACAGGAAAGGGCATTTCTCTCTCCTGAAGTGTACACAGAGTGTCAGTGAAAAACAAACAAATACTATAACACCCCTAGCCCCACAACCCTTTCTCAGGCAAAGCTTTACATGGCTATCATTGGAAGTCTTGCTTCAAGTTCCGCTTTTCTGGATTCAAGCCTAACATCTCAAAGTACCCTAAAATACATGACATCTGATGCGTACTTCTTAGGCATATGCAGTTCCTGGTCTTTTTGCAAAAGTACCCTTCTATTTAAGAAAAACATGGAACAGAACAGATCTCTGTGATCAGAAGTTCATATATCTTCTTTTGAAGCAATTGACAATAATGGTTTTGTGTGAACCGCTGATCATGAGATGACTCCATCTGGTAAAGACTAATCTCTGTGTAACTTACAAGTCACCTATTAACCAGTATCTCTCTAGAGCTCAAAACATTTGAAACAGGTTGGCTTTCAATTGCATCTTTGTAAAAAAAGCAGTGACAGTAAGCTCATGTGATCCAACATTGGACAGTACATCAAAATTCCTCTGAATTTTGAGGATTCTGAATTACTGAACAATACAGTACACCTGTAATGAATGTATGCCTGGCTCTAAGTCTGTGTTTGCATCTTCACGCCACAGCCTTTTTCAGCAGTTAGACCACAATCCTGGGGCTGGATAGTCCATGCAGCATCTCAGAATCCCTCCAGCTGGAGGAGGGCCAGCAAAACCGGGCCAGAGAGACTCTGAATGCTCTTGAGGTGTAAACAGGTTAAAAGAGAAATCAAAGAGGTTAGCTCAAGTCACCGGGGGAACAGAGCAGTGTGGAGAAGAATGTGCCCCAGCTGCCTCCTTCAATCTAAGACCAAAGCCCTAATTTGAACACAACAGTGATGTCTCAGTAGGTTTGCTGGGTTAAAGCTTAGGGCTCCAGCCTTGATTACATTTTCAGATGTAGACATGGTCTTGTCACTGTTTGTTCTTCTCTGGGGAGGTATCTGGACTTCTGTGATTGCAGCCAAATATACATAACCAAGCTAGCTAACCCCAGGTAATTATTGAGATTTCCAGTATTAATACCATGTAAATAAACATGCAGAAAATCACTCAAACACTTTTTTTCATTATCTTTTTTTTGAATTTTTTTTTCAAATACAGAATCTAAATGTAGTTGTGCTTACCAACATTAATCTAGGCAACTTTAAAAATCCAGAAAACACATTTTCTCAATATCAGCTAAGTTGGGTGATTCCTTGGAAAGCCCCCTGCCCAAGTATGTATTATACATCGCTGCAAAGAACCTCATGCTGCAAATATGTAAGAATCACCAATGGCAAATAGAAGACTTGCACAAAGCAAAATTATTCAGTATATGAATGTGGAAAGGCAGTAGAGAAAAAGGCAAAAAGGTATTTTCAAGGCAATATTATCTTCTTATTACAGACACAGAGTGAAATTAATTATGTAGCTTCAGTCAGTCTGAATATTTTGGACTCTGAAAGAAAGATACAGCAGCATAAATCATTCCCTGTGTTGTTAGCAGTTTCCTGAATGTCTCCTTCTTAGTCTTCTCCACCGTGAATGTAAATGTCACAGCTTATTACAGACATTGAGTAAGTATAATTAAGAAATAATTTCATCTGGTTTCTCCTTTCTTGGAGAGTCATAAAACAGAGAGACACAGAACAGTGCCCTTGTTGTTGGTTTTAGCATTTTTAATGAATACTTCAGTATCTGTCTGCACTCAATCTGAAGGCAAAAGCTTTCACTTATTATAGAGGCAGAATAAGTGTAAGTCTCATCTCATTAACTGTCATATTAGCAGGCTGTATGCCATACCATTCAAGTTTCACTGAGCATTCAGAATTGCTTAATTACAT
The DNA here is from genome assembly GCF_030936135.1 of Gavia stellata. Lineage (NCBI taxonomy): Eukaryota > Metazoa > Chordata > Aves > Gaviiformes > Gaviidae > Gavia > Gavia stellata. The sequence continues at coordinate 68,256,785 of NC_082637.1, forward strand.
ACAGTAAAAACAGTCTGCTGAGACTTTCCCTTTCAGATTAATATGGAGGCATAAGGACAGAGGTCATCTTCATGACTCACTCTTGCTTACCACTGCATTAACTCAAAATGACAGAGGCCTTTTGTTAGTGACAAAAAATGTAATGAGCACTTGAAAAATAAAATATTTACATCTAAGGATAAGAGACACTTTTGATTTTGCAGATTAACAATTCTTTCTCTCCTCCCCTTCTCTCTGCGTTGGTGTTAAACTGCACAGTACATTCCTTATAAATTATACCACCCTATGCTAATTATTGTGTGCTGACACTGCTTGTCATTACTAAACCTACTACATGCTTTGTGTGCTCAGGTTTCAGTAGCTATTTGTTCCACAAAATGTGGAAAGGCCATACAAGTTACTGAGACTGGTCATTGCTCACATCTTTCTCTAAGCCTTCCCATTCTGTTCTATTTTTAAACCACACACCCATACAAAACCCAGTTGTGTGGTCTGCATTCCGAAAATTCTGCCATCCGTAGTCGAAATTACTGTCCTTACTGAGAGTCTTCGACAAATTCCTGTCAAAACCTCCTTATTCCTTCACCTCTGCCTCTCCCACAACACAATTCCTAAAGATTTTGTATATCAAGCACACGCACATAGATACGCCACTCACATTCATGTATAAGCACCCCTACACATGGGATTGTACTGCTTATCTCTGCTTTCCAACGAAAAAATCAGAATGAGTATTTCCTCAAAAAATAAAAGCTTTGTCTCTCACTTAATCCTTTTCCAGAGCTACATCCTGCAAGTGGAAGAAAGATGCCAATAGGGTTAATCAGTCAGTATGTTGATTCTCAGAAAATAAATTAGATGGATTACCATTCTTCATCCAGCAATTTTGTATGCTACGTCGTTCGTCAGAAAGAACAACATCCATTTGTGTAAATGTAGATATTCTTGAACATAAAGAAATTCACAAAGTAATATATGCAGCTATGTTTAAAGAAAAAATGTGTCATTGTAAATGAAAGTATGTGTTCCCTAAACATCCTAGAAAAACCTCCAGTGTTTTTCTGAAGTTTTGGAGAATGTAATCTTATTTCAATATGTAATGGATTTTCTGTTTTTCTAACTGTATTACTTGGTTTAACAAATCCCAAAACTTCTCCTCATTTACAGTTTTAGACAAACACAACTATAACACAATTACTGTACTTCAGTATGCATTTATTCTGTGTTGTCAGTGAGGGGATATTTTGAAAGACTTTGTCACCTTGTCAGGGAAGAACCAACACATCGGTGTTAATTATAATCACTATTAGCTTCAACAGTCTGAATAGAAGAAAATAGTTCAACAGCTTCGCTTTTTCAGACATATCTGCCTTCCAATATTTTGCCAGCATAATCTAGCTCCTCATGGGTTTACACACAATTGCAAACACTGAAAAATATTCTGAAATGATGGGAAGAGTTGATGTTGCTGTATCATCATGACACATCCCCGCATCACAACTTTAGAAGGTTATCCACAACCTACCACTGGATAACGGTCATGTGAAAACTTCCACCCAACGAGTCCATCAATGTCAAAATAAATTGGACTTCAGTATACTCTCACTGATTATTTACAGCCCTCTAGAACTACAACCAGTTATTACACAAGCACTGATTCTTTGGTTCATTATCTACGTGCTCATTTGACTTGTAGCATGGTATATTTCCCCTATTGACTCATTAGTATCAAAAATGACACAAATTTTAAGGGTCACATGAGGGAAAAGTTCAAGCAGGTGATAAAGACCAAAGGAGACAATTTCAGGGAAGTCCAGTACAAGCAAGTGACTAATTGAGGCGATTGACAGAAAGGCATAATAGCTTTCACCTTTAACTTCCTGGCTGAGTTCATACAGTCATTAAGGGGCCAAGAGAATTCCTTCTAAACAAATGTTTAACTCAGTTATAAATGAAGAGAAAAAGAAAGAAAGTATTGGCACATGACCTGCAAAAGGAAGATCGCTAACACCTTCCCCTTCCTAAAGGCGGAAGGGACATTTTCCAACAAGGACCTGGCTGGACAGGTAGGAGTCCAAACAGTCCGGATAGAAAATGCCAGCACTTTCAGTATTTGCCTTCTGGACCCCACAAGAGGCATGCTGGTGCTGCAGATAGTGTTCTTTTGGTTCCCTTCATGCAGCTACAGTTTGTGAGGTAAAGGGCAGTGACCAGACGTTTTGTACTTGTATTCCCCACCTTTTTAAATATTTTGTACCAGGACATAACGGCACCTCTGGTTGTATTTGACCTGAATAGTCTAAAAGTTGCAGGTATCCCCAAAGTGGATTGTTCTGGAGAACAATTTTCTGAGCAAAACCAGAGATTACAGCCAGAAAGAACACATGCACAAAGGAAAAGAGGCCCCAAGTGTCGGTAGGCTTAAGAAAGCTAGTTGGAAGAGAAAATTCCCCTGATTCAACAGTTCCAAATCACAGGTTTTTAAAATCAAGATCAGAGTAATTAGAGCAAACAAACACATGTGAATTGAACTTTTTTACACCTCTGATGCAGTTAAAAGACTTTTTGCTAAAGCACTGGAGTGAATAGCCTTTGAGATTTATGAAGGGAAACAGATCAGTTGTTCTTTGGCATCTTCCTTTTAAAAAAACCCTAAACTGTTTGGTGAGGCCATAGAGAACAGCAGAATAACTAGGCTGCCATGCTCCAGAGAAAAGCACCTAACCATTAGAGAAAGTAAACAGTCAGATTTCAACTGCAGCCCTGGAATCAACAGCTACATTAGAGCAAACATGTGAACAGTCTCATTTCTACAAAGAGAGTTTGTAATTTTGGGAAAGTAATTCTTCTTTCCAATAGTTTAAGATAATTAACATGTATTTTTCACATGCATATTTTTCATGTTAAAAAGAAAGCCATGAATAAATTCTAAAATCAGCTTTTAATTGTACTCAGGCTCATTTCCAACACAAAGCAGTAATAACTGCAGAAGCCTGAATAATTCTCATTTGCTACCATTTGATTTTTTTTTTTCCCTCTTTCTGTTAGTTTTCTGTTTTCCATTACCTTTGTGGTATTTTATTCTTGTGTCATCCAAACTGTCAAAAACTGAGATACTGCTTTAAACAACATACTTTGACCTAGTAAATACCTCAGTACAGACATTTCAAACCCCAGCTCACACAAATAACTTGATGCACAGAAAAGATCCAATTCAATTACACACATGTAACAAGAATTAAATAAAAACATCCAATATGTTTAAAATCATAACATGCAAAATAAGCCATACCAAATCAAATTACACTGGGTACAAGACAAATGGAATACTACTCATATTGCAAGAAGATGGAATTAATATCATCATACAAATGAATTAAGTAACCTGTCTGTTCTTTGAAGCAGGTACTTACAAGATTTTCAGAGTTTGAGAGAATATAGATGACAAAGTCAGAAGCCATCATATAAAGTGTGGAAGATGGCAAGATTCAGCTTAACCCAGATGTTTCTGAATAAATGAGGGTACTGTCTGAGAGCGGGCAAGGCTACAGCGATCTGAATAGTTGACCCCTCTTTTGATAAGCTTGATAAATAGGAAGCTGCAAGAAAACAGAGGTTACCTACATTCTATGCCATGGTGGTCTAGGATCTGTGTAGCAAAAAAAAAGTTCATACACTAGCAGATTTTTTATTTTAAACAGACACTTGATCTATTGAGGTGTCTGCTTGACATTGCAACAGCTGGTGCCAACAAAAAGCCAACATGCTCTTTGAATAAACTATCTTTTTTAAGGGAAGCACAGAGTGAGAGATTTCCTCTGTAGAAGATCTTCTTTTTGTTACAGAGGTATGAGCTCACTCAGTTCTTTTCTCTTAACTAACACTTTATACAGCCAAAACACACCTTAAGATGATTTGTACCTTCTTGGTAGGTAATATACTCCCATTCAACTTTGCAAATTTCTATTCATCATTTAAATAATGCCATAAAAGTAGTCTGGTTGTGTACTGTTACGTGTCAAACACTTTATCAAATCTGTTTCTCATTCTATTAGAAGTATGAAGCCAGTTTTGCAAAGCAAGAGGTCTAACGTATGCACAGAAGTTAGACCATGCAAGGATCTAGAGGTCCAAACAGATCATCCTATTTCCAAAATGCAAGCATAACTATGTGGTTGTACATAATCACAACCTTTGTGAATACAGCTTCTTCCTTTTCTGCATGTATCTATCATGCTTGTTTTTATAATCATGCTTTGGGAGCACATTTTTTAAAACTTGGTCAAAGGTATCTGTAGTTTCAAGGATTAATAAGGCAGTAGACCCATTAACACAACCAAAATTAGGATATAAATAAAGTATATTGCATTATAACCAAGTCTCATATGTAATTATAAATTTCGTACCTAAAATTTCTTTCCTTTGCCTAGAAGACAAAGGCCCTATGATAATAGCAAAAAGCTAAGATCTGAAAGTAGCCAACATCTTCAAGAACTTTCAAGCTATGTGATTTCTGGTATTCAGATTCTCAGAAAACTTTAATAATTTTTTTGATGTCTTTTCAGAAATCTGTGTTACTTGCTTTAAAGTTCTGCTTTTTCCACAGTCTCCTTCCAGTACATGCAGTTTGAAATGAATTCTCAGAGCAATAGTACTCTGACTGTTAATGAACATCTTGCATATTTTTCATGTAATTTAGAAAAAAGAAATACAAGCTTTGTTTACATTCCTGAGTAAAATTTCAATTAACTTGTGGTCTGCTAAATTTTTATATATCTGTAAGAAGGATGAAAATCAATATTGTTCAGTGGAATCTACCAGCTAATAAACTCTCATTTCAATCACAGAACATCCCATTCAGCAATAACAATATTAACTAAATTCTAACAGGGTAAAAATGCTTAACAAATGTAAATCCATTGAACTTGAAGTCAGTTAAGAATGACAGGCGTTTTTATTAAAAACTTACTTTTAAAAATTGTTCTGTAAGGTTCACAAAATACTGTAATAAAGTCCAAAAGACTGACTCTTGTGAATTTGTACTTCATGGAGGACTTTCCATGGATGCTAATTTTACGTCCATCATGAAATTTATGACCTCTCTCCTTCTCCTCAGGTTTGAGAGCAGGAAGGCATGGTCAGAAGGAGCTATAGTATGGACCTTCCTTTGGCCTGCACTCCCACAGTGTCTGAGAACATCAAACTGTATCTCTTTATTCACTATTATCTTTTCAAGCCTGATTATCTATTTTACCTAATGACTATTTAGTGGAGAGGCATGTGATTCAAAAAAGATGAGCCACTGAAAACTGACTTCTCAATTATATTTCCCACTCCTCTGAGCTTCTTCAGACCTCCTTCCCATTCTGTATCCTCACCAAAAGTAACATTTCAAGCAGTGGAGTCACTCTGATGCTGCAAAGCAGGTGAGGGGACAGAAAGAGAAGCCTCTCACTGCCCTATCAGCATGCCATATGAGTGGTGTCCAATAAGCCAAAAGAATTACTTCACAAATATGTGGCCTGCAGACCATGCATTGTCCTTGAAGAAGAACAACTATGACAGCAGAGTCTCTGTTCTCTAAGATGCATCTTATTTACAAAAAGATTGGAAACCAGCAACAGTGAGAAATTATCATTGCTGTCAGTTCAGTAATAGTGAAGTACCAAAAGAATGAGGAGCAGAGCCACAAAGAAGTCTGGAAGGTGGGATGCAGAGGATAAAAATATGTAGCTTTCAAGTTCTTGGACAGTCTGAAATTTTAGGTTTCTGAGGTACTCATCATACACTGACAGCCAAATGAATATACAAGTTCTTCCAGTATTGTTTTCCTACTTTAAATGACTGGCAAAATGCTAGTATAAATGGATATCTCTTGCAGTACATTTAAGGATTCAGATTCAACCTCATCTGCAGAATTTCATCTCAAGACCTTGCAAAAGTTGATCAATAACTTAATCTGCAAGCTATTTGCAGTTTAATAAAGTCATACTCAAAGCATGGCTTCTGCAAGTCCTTATTAAATTCAGGTGTTTCACATGTATTGACTGCATCAAATAACAGAAATCTGGTTTTCAAACACTAGAAGTCAGGCATTCCATGCCCTGTAATAGCAGTTTAAACCTACTGGGGGATATCACAAACAAAGGTAGCAGAGAACTGTATTTTAAGAAACAATGATCGACGTTGACTCATTAATAGGAATAATTTGGGTGCACATTCTGTATTGTTTCTCACTAAGCAAAAAAAAAAAAATAGTAGCAAAAAAAGGCAGCAGAAGATGACAACTGAAAACAACTTGTGTCTTAAAAATCTCACACACACAGTCAAACACTTCCTTCCTCGAAAATAATGTCAATTGTTTTAGCTGAGGTAGAACTGATTTAATATTTATAACTGTTAAGTTTCTCTAGAAGGACCCTTTCATAAACACAACCAGGTGCTTGTTCATCAGTTTGGTAGGCATGCATCATCCAACTGAGAACAGTATGTTCAAAACCACATGCATATAGGTTCCACCAGCACAAATCAGACCCAAATTCCACTACACTGTATCTTCATAAGCTACTAGTGCCATCTTTAGTCAGCTTTCTTCAGCAAATATGTTAAGCTGCATAGAGTTTAAAAAGTATTTATAAGGTTTTGACTCACTTTCTGCTAGCAAACAGCCATGACAGCTTAGATAATCACACTTTCATACCATGTCCATTACTGCCTTTTTGATAGTGGGTTTTGCTCTGTTTCCATTCTGGGTATGTTAAATATGCCTACACTTCAGTCACTCCAGCACAAAACCCAGCACATCAGCACAAACCTCTCTTCATCAGGAGTTTAAGTATGGGTCTCTTTTCCCAACTGCCATGGGTCATATCTAACAAAAGGACATTTTTTAAGGATTAAACTACTGCCTCTAGGTTTGTTGGAGTTTGCCAAGTTTTGCATCTCTTGGGTAACATGACTTAACACTTCTCCCTTCACACCTCCTTTTCCCTACCCACTCCCATAATGGTAGCCCATGGTTAAGCCACTCAAAACATTTCAGGTCTGTCTTTACTTTGGGATAGCCATATAGCAGATATATCACACTGGCCAGGTAGTAATGCTGGCTCTGGGGTAACCAGAGACCACAGACAGAAGGTAAGGCACCAGCACTGCACACTGGGATGCAGCAGACACACAGAGCAATCCTTCTGCCCTGCACAGAGCCCTAGAAGATCCTGCTGACCTGTAAGATGTGCTCAACTGAAAAGAGAGCATAGAAGTGACCAGATAGATAGAAAATGACAGCATCTAGTTGGGCACGAATGTTGATGTGCTCCAGGGTTGGAAGGCTCTGCAGAGGGATCTGGACAGGCCGGATCGATGGGCCCAGGCCAATTGTATGAGGTTCAACAAGGCCAAGTGCCGGGTCCTAGACTTGGGTCACAACAACCCCATGCAACGCTACAGGCTTGGGGAAGAGTGGCTGGAAAGCTGCCCCACAGAAAAGGACCTGTGTTGGTCTACAGCCGGCTGAAGATGAGCCAGCAGTGTGCCCAGGTGGCCAAGAAGGCCAACGGCATCCTGGCCTGTATCAGAAATGGTGTGGCCAGCAGGAGTAGGGAGGTGATCGTCTCCCTGTACTCTACACTGGTGAAGTGGGACCTCAAATACCATGTTCAGTTTTGGGCCCCTCACTACAAGAAAGTCATTGAGGTGCTGGAGCGTGTCCAGAGAAGGGCGACGAAGCTGGTGAGGGGTCTGGAGCACAAGTCTGATGAGGAATGGCTGAGGGAGCTGGGGTTGTTCAGTCTGGAGAAGAGGAGGCTGAGGGGAGACCTTATCGCTCTCTACAACTACCTGAAAGGGGGTTGCAGAGAGGTGGGTGTTGGTCTCTTCTCCCAAGTGATGAGCGACAGGACAAGAGGAAATGGCCTCAAGTTGTGCCAGGGGAGGTATGGATTGGATATTAGGAAAAATTTTTTCACCAAAAGGGTTGTCAAGAATTGGAACGGGCTGCCCAGGGAAGTGGTTGAGTCACCATCTCTGGAGGTATTTTAAAGATGTGCAGATGTGGTGCTTAGGATGCCCTGGTTTTGGCTGGGATGGAGTTAATTTTCTTCACAGTAGCTAGTATGAGGCTATGTTTTGGGGTTGTGCTGAAAACAGTGTTGATAATAGAGGGATGTTTTCGTTATAGCTGAGCAGTGCTTACACAGAGTCAAGGCCTTTTCTGCTTCCCACCCCACCCCACCAGCGAGTAGGCTGGGGGTGCACAAGGAGTTGGGAGGGGACACAGCCAGGACAGCCAACCCCAACTGACCAAAGGGATATTTCATACCATATGATGTCATGCTCAGCATATAAAGCTGGGGGAAGAAGAAGGAAGGGGGGGATATTTGGAGTGATGGTGTTTGTCTTCCCAAGTAACCGTTATGCGTGATGGAGCCCTGCTTTCCTGGAGATGGCTGAACAACTGCCTGCCAATGGGAAGTGGTGAATGAATTCCTTGTTTTGCTTTGCTTTCATGCGTGGCTTTTGCTTTTCCTATTAAACTGTCTTTATCTCAACCCATGAGCTTTCTCAATTTTATCCTTCAATTCTCTCCCCCATCTCACTGGGGGGAAGTGAGCGAGCAGCTGTGTGGGGCTTAGTTGCTGGCTGGGGTTAAACCACGACATAGGGACATGGTTTAGTGGACTCGGTAGTGTTAAGTTTATGTTTGGACTTGATGATCTTAAGAGTGTTTGCCAACCTAAATGATTCTATGATTCTAAAACGATATCAAGAAACAAAAACAATGGGGATGAGTGTGGTGGTAAGAGGAAAGGACAGGTGTGATACAACTCCCTTCTGTAAAATGCAGCTACAAACAGGGGAAGGAACTGTTCTCCATATTTGCCAGTCTGAGACAAAGTATAGGGTTAAATGGTAGTAGGGGAGATTAAGTTAGGTGTGAAGAAAACTTGTCCGGTGGAAAGGTCAGAGAATAGATGGAGAAGGTTGCTAAGTTTCTGCTGTTGGAAACGTGTGAAGGAAACACCCTTAGGTGCGATGGGTATTTTGCTCAGCTTTGGGAAAACAGGGTGGTTTACATAGTTTCTCTAATCCCCCTCAAGCTTTATTTTTCTCTGATTTCTCTCTGCTTTACAACAGCTAGCTTCAGTTAGGCCACTGAGCTGAACATTGGAACCAATGTTTTGGCATCTTAAATATTGTTGCATGAAAAGATTAGGTAGCAATTCTCAATCAGATTTAATGCTTGCTACTTTTACACCTTAGGTAAACCATATTAGGCTTTTATTATCAGCATCTTACAAAACACTAGTGATATCACCTATTGCCATATAGCACTTAAATAACTACAATACAGACTAGTGAGAAGAAGCTTAGAAATGTCTATGACATATTCCTTCAGCAGCAGCTAAATTTCTCTGCTTAAAAATTCAATCTGGAAAAGTTCTCACCTAATTTTTAAGATCCCTAAAAGGCCCCATTAAAAATACTCACAAGCACAAATCACATAAAAAAAGCACACCTTGAAATCAGTGCGTTATAACAAACACAACCCAATTTCACCCTGATCATTGCTTCATTCCTTACACTACAGCAAGGAGCTGGCTTGTTAACATTGTAATATATTTCTAGACTCAAAGTGAAATTTATCACATTTCTTTTGCTTCCACTTAAAAACTGTTAAGTGTAAATTAAGAGACAATAAAACATCTAGGGAAGACAATTAAGCTCATCCAGTGTCAGAAATAGAATTAAGTCCCTTTTTGACAGTCGATATTCACATGTTTTACAGTGTACCTCAGCACATGATTACACGGTTACAGAACCACCAAAATACACTGTTAGGCACATGCTGTCATGGTACAATGTGGTTTTTTCCACATCACCATTCAGAAATGCCTTATCATATAACTTGCTTGAACATGTTTACTCACAGTTCCTGATTAAACAGTCTCATTTTCCCATGCAATGAACTGATTTAAGATACAATACACAAGCCAAAGTGCTTGCACTGTAAGGAGGTATAGTATATAAACAGATTAGGAGCATTAGTAAAGGTAAGTAAATCAATCTGTCCTCCCCTATCAAGAAGTCTTATTAAAATAAATGTGGTTATTCATGTAACAAAAATGTTGTGGGTGTATTAAGCTAAGAAAGTAATCCAAGTCATTGAGTTCATTGGAAGAGAGCAAGAATCCTCCTCCTTCTGCCTGCAGCTGTTCATCATATTCAGCCATCTCTGGTTATTATTAGTATTAAATATATTCCTGTCCAATTGGGTTCACTCATGTTTCCAGTTTTTGAATCTATTCTTTTCCCCTACGTTAAACAAATCTAATGATTTCTATCCATAGCAAATGCGGATCTGATGAGCAAATGGTTGATAAAAATTCCTATTATTCCTCTGTGCTCATCTCTTGCACTTAAGATTCTTGTCATGCCCTGGGCATTCTAGCTGTCTGATACTGTTCCTTTATTTCCAATTCCAGCACTTTCGCTGCTGAACATTTCTCTGTCCAGAACATTTGGTGCACTGCCTAGCACCAAGCAAAATCTGCTTGCAATGTAAGAACATGTGGAGAAATTACGTGTTTTTGTCACACCCTATTAAACGGTATTCAAAACACAATGCCCCAGAAACTAAATTGATTGTAGGTTTTATAACCCTTTTCAGGCTAATGGAAACAATTTAGTACCATGAACGAAAACATAGCTAGTGCAGCTGTGGGAATCTTAAATTGCTCAGCTCAGCAGTTCTGTTCCGGCTTAAGTAGGATAAAGTAGTTAAAGTTCAGTTAGATTCCATTCTTCTGGATCTTTGACAGATCATTTCAGATTAATACCTTCAAAGTTTTCAACATACCTTGTAAAAGACTTTCTGAGGAATTCCTGATTTGTGCTTTTAACTTGGGGGGCAGCAGGAGGGAGCTGTATGAACTGGGAAGAGAGGGGAAGTGGGGGCAGGAACGATATGGGGAAGTTTTCAATCATTTTGAAAGTGTCTTGAACCATCTTTCTCTTCAGTTTGGTTTTATTGTTAATATACCAAGTGGGGGGGGAAAAAAAAAAAAACCAAAACAATTAAAAGACTAATGGCTTTCTTACAACTTTAATGATTTAGCTAAGACCACAAAAGGTAGAGATGCAGAGCCAAGATTGAAAGTCAGCCTTTAAGTCCACCCTAGGAATCCATTGCAGCTCCTTAAGGACCTGTACTTAAGGACAGAATTTTTCTCCTATGCTCATTCACATTTCTGTATTTAAAACTGAATGCCATGATTAAAAGCTTGACAGGCAAGAGGTAAACTTGGCTGCTGGAGAACTCTGCACTACACTTTACAAAACAAATCCTCTATCTAGCTACTTATGAGAAGGAAACATTCACATGGGTATTACCTGCACTGTACTACCCGAAAAACATCTGTGAATATTATTTGACAAATTGATCACTAAATGAGGCATTAGCTTGCAGGGTTTTTGGATTGCCTTAGGAAAGGAGGGTGCTATATAGCACAAAGGCTTACAGATGCAAAACACCGATTGGCAAAAAAAATGTTCCAGAAGAAAAGTAGTAATAAAGCAAGCCTAGCATGAAAATGTACCCTTTCTAAAAAGTAAGCTGTTTATGAGTAGCAGTAGTAAAACTGCTTAATTCTTCTGTGCCTCTAGGGAGAAATCTAAGCCTTTTGAGAAGTGATGGAGAGAAAAATGAAGCCAATGGTGTGTTTGTCAGTGAGCGAATGCTGTGGAAACAAAGTTAGTAATTTTACTATTCCTGCTTGCCAAGAGCTGACAGGTGTGTAGTTTCTTATTGTTCTGAAAGGCAGCCAGAAACCACAGTTTAATATGCATCTATGTCTTCATAGTAGGGGAGAAAACAGCTGTCTCTCTGGCGCATGATACAAGATGATAGAAATATTGAGACATAGTCTTCTTTACAGTATGTTACCATCATTTGCATGGCTTCGTTTGATCTTCCAACAAAACACATAGCTGGAAGGGAAAAAAAGTGCAGCCCAGATCAGATCAGACATAATGTGGCAACCTCTGCTCCCACAAACAGTTATTATTTCACAGACCCTAATCATCTCAACAAGAATTTTTCACATGAGCAAGGGTTGAAAGATTAGAGCCATACTTTCAGCGCAGCAGATCCAAAGACTTTCTACAAACAAGTCCATTAAAATTTTAAGTAAACAAAACCAGGAAAATACCAGGTTATTTCAGATAAACATGCGGTAATCATTTCCAACCATTCTTAAAGAATGACTCCCATAAATCCTTCAGTTCTCAAACTGCTGAGAGATGTCTGTGATTAATAAAGCCTTTGAACGCAAAAGGTTTCCTCACACAAGAATGATGTGTGTTTTCCTGTAATATGTGGCAAAGCAATCTTTTAAATCCTAATTCCCTCAGGAAGGTAAAAAGTACATACACATTATGTATACACACACACACACACAGAGACACAATGTACCAGATGGAATAAGTTGTAAGAAACGTTAGGCTCTGTGTATTAAATTTCCTTTCTGTGCAGAAGTATACTACAGTGTTAAAAGCTCATGATAACTGGCTGGCAGATTGTCAATTGGCTATGCATAAAATGTCTGCGCTGTGTCCAGGCTTGTATGATTTGATAATTTGACAGACATCATTTAAGCAATAAGACTTGCTAGTTTTATATTTACCAGAGTATGAAAAGGGGGATTAGTACATTCATTCAAATAATAAAATTTTGGAAATTCTGAAGCTCTCACAAAAACACTAACATTCAGAAAAACACTAGGCTTGAACAGCAAGCTTCAAACTGCTCAACAAAATTTTTCATTATAACAGAAGGTCCTCTAGGTTTATGTTGTATAAAGTTACTTACACTTACTATGTCAACCTTGTAAAAGTATCAAACAAAATAAGACTCAATTACAACACAAGTTATGCAATTCAGAGATAAGAACAAAATAATTCTTAGACTAGGAAACAGAGGTGTAATTATTTCTGCTTCATTGTCAGCAGCTTCTGATGCATGAGGAAGTAAGTGATTTTGTGATAAGAAAATATATTTTTACACTAAATTTTAATACAAGCAGGAAACACAAACTTGGCAATTTATTCTGTTGGATAAGGAAGAAAATCACTGAATTAAGACTTAAAATAAGTCACGTGAGGAAAACTCTTCTATTCAGTCCTCTCCAATAATGATTTGCCACATTTTTGATAGTCCTAGGTAAACCCCAGCCTGCAAGTGCTTGCCCAAGCTAAACAGATACCAGATACCAGCATGTAAGATCATCCTTTTCACACTGCATCTAGAGACCATGTAAGCTGCAATGAAAGCGTCTGAATAGACCAAGGACAGACTCAGAATTATTTTCTCCTGCTGAAGTTTCTTCTCATAAAGAGCCACTCTGATCCACTGTAAATTCCCTAGGCTTGGGAGTAAGATCAGACCATTATATTACGTAACAGATTGGAAGAAAAACTACATTTCCAAACATGTATATAAAAGAAATTGAAAAGAAAAAGAAAAGATTCATACCAAGCGCCTCAAACAATTTATGTAAAATTTGTACTTTCTACTTAATTTTTCAAATCAAATTAGCTCATGAAAGAAAAGAGAAAATGGGAGAAACTGCTTCTTCCACAGTTTTCATTCTTGTGCTGCTCAGCACCTGTCGTCACAACAGTTCCAACAGAGCTGACATGAATGTGTCCCTGGCATGGCTAAAGTCAGCTGTGCCCCAGTATAGTTTTGCAATGAGGACGAGACATGACCTAAAGCTGTAACATGATGTCTGACATCTTTCTATAATTGTACTTTTGAGTCTGGAAAACAAACACAAGAAATGAAAGAACATGCGTGCTCCTGAATTGGCCAAACAAGTCAGCTGAAGCTATAGTGTCTGATCCTGAATGCATCACAAACAACAGATTTACCAGTCCCTCTCAATAAAAAAGACTCTCTGTTTAAATGCACTGATGAATGAAAACAGCTTAGTACCCAAAGGACTGTTACCAATATTGCTCAGTTTCTCTTAACCCTAAAATCACTGGTTGGTAGCCCTAACTAAAAGCACAATGGCGATTGAACAGACAACAGTTTAGAATGAGTATGTTAAAAATTAGTCATAAATCATCAGATTCTTGATGTAGAGAGAGGCTAAAAAGAGTCCTTAGAAGACTGTATCTCCCATAGAGACCTCGCAGAGTCAAAGTCTACTCCAAGGCACATAATGTAGGAGAGGTATCACAGCTACAGAGCTCCTCAAGACACACTGAAACTTCATCCAGTCCTGGTTTATTTCACCATGTTCAACAAGTACGCTTGCCAGATTGATATGTCTTATTCTGGTGTCCCTACTACTACAGATCTCTTTCCATCTAAAGAGTCCTCAAGTGTCCTAGCTCAAATCTCAATCTGCATCTTGTAAGCAAATTTGACAAAAAAAAAGTCAGTGTCTCACTTTCAATCAGAATCTTACAAGCAAGCACTTCCTAATATGGCACCTAAAAGTGCAAAGCTGAACATATTGTGTCCACATGCACAAGAATATGTGAACACATTCACACAAACTCCTCAAAACACCAAAACCCACGTTCTACCCATATGAGCTGTTGAAGGTTAGTTTCTTTTTTTTTCAATGCAGACTTAGTAAACAAAACATCAGAAAGCATGAGGAATGTATGGTTTCGGTGCCAATCTCTAATCCAAAGCCAGCTTTAAGGATTAGGAAAATTTTTTTTTAATAATTTTGAGCACAGTTAAGCCACTTGTTTACTAATGTTCTGCCACAAGGAACAGAAATGACTGGCATATTAACATTTCAAAACTTGGCTTGCAAACTGAAAAGAATGGCTCAATAAGAATGTATAACCCTGGAGAATAAGAATGCAATCCTGGAATTGAGGAACCTCAAGGACAACAGAAGTAAGGCATTTTTTGTCACACAAGTGCAAGCAGAAAAGGAAACAGCAGGTTTTCTGTCCACGAATCTCAATTACAAATTAGGCAGTGCGTTTGAGGTGCTTAAGATCATAGAATAACCTGAGTTGGAAGGGACCCACGAGGATAATTGAGTCCAACTCCTGACTCGACACAGGGCAACCTAAAACTTAAACCATATATCTAAGAGCATTGTCCAACTGCTTCTTGATCACCAACAGGCTTGAGGACCTGACCACTTCTCTGGGGAGCTTGTTCCAGTGCTTGACCACACTCTCAGTGAAGAACTTTTTCCTAATATCCAATCTGAACTTCCCATGACACAGCTTTAAGCCATTCCCTCACAGCCTGTCATTGGACACCAGAGAGAAGAAATCAGCACCACCCTTTCCACTCCCCCTCATGAGGATGTTGTAGACAGCAATGAGGTCACCTGTCAGTCTCCTCTTCTCCGAGCTGAACAAATCTGTTCTCCTCAGCTGCTCCTCATAAATCATACCCTTTAGTGCTTTCACCATCTTTGTTTTCTTCCTTTGGACACATTCTAGTGTTTTTATATCCTTCTTATATAGGGAAGAGATTGTCCCCCTGCACTGAGCACTGGTGAGGCTGCACCTCAAATACTGTGTTCGGTTTTGGGCCCCTCAACTACAAAAAAGACATTGAGGTCTGGAGCATGTCCAGAGAAGGGCAACAAAGCTGATGAGGGGTCTGGAGCACAAGTCTCATGAGGAGCAGTTGAGAGAACTGGGGTTGTTTAGCCTGGAGAAGAGGACGTTGAGGGGAGACCTTATCGCTCTCGACAGCTACCTGGAAGGAGGTTGTAGAGAGGTGGGTGCTGGTCTCTTCTTCCAGGTGACTAGTGGTAGGACGAGAGGAAATGACCGCAAGTTGTGTCAGGGGAGGTTTAGACTGGATATTAGGAAATATTTCTTCACTGAAAGCATTGTCAGACACTGAAACAGGCTTCCCAGGGAAGTGGTTGAGTCACCAACCCTGGAGGTTTTTAAAAAATGTGTGGACATGGTTTAGTGGTGGACTTAGCAGGGTTAGGTTTACGTTTGGACTTGAAGATCTTAAAGGTCTTTTCCAACCTAAACAATTCTATGTTTCTATGATTCTATATTATGGAGACAAAAACTGCACACAGTACTCAAGGTGACTCCACACCAATGTTGAGTATAGTGGGACAATCACTTCTTTTGACCGATTAGGTATCCTGTGCTTAATGCATCTCAGGATACGGTTGGCCCTTTTGGCCTCCAGGGCACGTTGTTGACTCATGTTGAGATAAGGATCAACCAAAACCCCCAGATCCCTTTCTGCAAGGCTGCAACCTCTTGTCCCCCAGTCTATATGTACATCCAGGATTACACCATCCCAGGTGCTGAATTTGGCATTTGTCCTTGTTAAATTTCACACAGTTGGTGATTGGCTATCACTGTAATCTATCAAGATCTGTCTGTAAGATCTCTCTACCCTTGAGGGAATCAATGGTTCCTCCTAGTTTAGTATTGCCAGCAAACTTACTCAGTGTGCACTCAACTCCTGTGTCCAGGTTATTAATAAAAACATTGAAGAGAACTGGCCTTAAAATTGAGCCCAGGGGAACACCACTAGTGACTGGACATGAGCTAGATATTACCCCAAATACTACAATTCTTTGAGCCCCATCCTTCAGCCAGCTGTTCACCCATCATATTGTGTTCATGTCCAGCTGTATGGTGGACATTTTTTCCAGAAGGATACTGTGAGAGACAGTATCAAAAGCTTTTCTAAAATAAAAAACCCCACATCCACTACCTTCCCTTTGTCCACTAGGCAGGTAACTTTGTCATCAAAGGATATTAAGTTAGTAAGGCATGACTTTTCCTTCATGAACCTATGCTGGCTCTGACTGATGACTGAGTTATCTTTCAAGTGTTTTTCAGTAACTCCCAGCACAATCTTCTCCATAATTTTACCAGGCACTGAAGTGAGACTTACAGGCCCATAGTTACCAGAGTTGTCTTCCTGCCCATTCTTGAAAATTGGAATAACATTTGCTAGCTTCCAGTTGACTGGGACCTCTCTACATTCCCAAGACTATTGATAACTGAGAGAGGTCTTGCAATAACACTGGCCAACTCTTTCAGTACCCTGGGATTAATCCCATCGGGCCCCATAGACTTATATACATTCAGTTGCAGCAGCAAATCCCGTGCAAATGCAAAGACAACTGGGAGTCTATCACACCCCCAGAGATGGTCCACCAATCCAGGTCTCCAGCGGTCCCAGGGCCCATCATTGTTGTTAAAGGCAGAGGCAAAGGTGGTGTGAAATGTCTATGCTTTATCTTCATCCTTATTTGTGAGGTGACAATGCACTCATCAAGTAATGGACCGATACCTTCTTTAGTCCTCCTTTTGCTGTTAACGTACTATAAAAAGCCTTTTTTATTATCCACCACAGTACTGGCCTGCTTCAACTCCAGATGAGGTTTGGCCATACAAATTTTCCCCCTACAGTGGCCAATAGCACCTCTGTAGTGCTCCTGTGTAGCCTGACCCTGCTTTCAAAGCCATACACTTTCTTTTTCCGCCTAAATATCCAGAAGAAGATGCCTGTTCAGCCAACCCAGCCTTCTGCCTCACTTGCTTGACTTCCAAAACATTGGAATTGCCTTCTCCTGTGCTATTTTAAAAGGTGGCTCTTAAAGAGTGACCAGCCTTTCTGTACCCAAATATCCTTGAAAGCAGATTCCCAGGAGACCTTACTAACTAGTGTCTTGAGCAGCCTAAAGCCTGCTCTTCCAAAATCCAGGGTAGCATCTCTGCTGCCAGTTTTTATCATATTGCCAAAGATTTTAAACTCGACAGTTTCATGATCTCTGTGGCCAAGACAGCCACCAATCATCACTTCACTCATGAGACCATCTCTATTTACAAACAACAGATCTCAGAGGGCACCTTTCCTACTCAGCTCCCTTAGCACCTCTATCAAAAAGTAATCTTCAATGTGCTTCAGGACCTTGACAGGCTTGAGGAGTGGGCCCATGCAAACTTCATGAAGTTCAACAAGGACAAGTTCAACAACCTGCACCTAGGTCAGGGCAATCCCCGGTATCAGTACAGACTGGGGGGTGAAGGGATTGAGAGCAGAGATGGAGAAGGACTTGGCGATACTGGTGGACAAAAAGTTGGACACGAGCTGGCAACACGTGCTTGCAACCCAGAAAGCTACCCATTCCCTGGGCTGCATCGGAAGAAGCCTGGCCAGCAGGTCGAGGGAGGTGATTCTGCCCCTCTATTCCGCTCGCATGAGACCCCACCCAGAGTACTGCATCCAGCTCTGGGGACCCCAGCACAAGAAACACTTGGACATGTTAGAGCAGCTCCAGAGGAGGGCCACGAAAATGATCAGAGGGCTGGAACACCTCTGCTATGAAGAAAGGCTGAGAGAATTGGGGTTGTTCAGCCTAGAGAAGAGAAGGCTCGGGGAGATCTTCTTGTGGCCTTTCAATACTTAAAGGGGGCTTGCAAGAAAGATGGAGAGACCTTTTTACTAAGGCCTGTAGCGACAGGACAAAGAACAGTTTTAAACTGTAAAAGGGTAGATTTAGATTGGCTGTAAGGAAGACATTTTTTTACGTGCAGTTGGTGAGATGCTGGGACAGGTTGCCCAGAGAAGTTGTGGATGTCACATCTCTGGAGGTGTTCAAACTCAGGTTGAATGCGGCTTTGAGCAATCTGGTTTAGTGAAAGATTTCCATGCCCATGTCATGGGGGTTGGACTCAATGTTCTTTAAAGGTCCCTTCCAAGGCAAAACATTCTGTGATTCTATGAATTCCCTAGACTTCTTCAGATCCGCTGTATGACAGTCCCAGTTAACATCTGGGAAGTTGAAATCACCCATAAGGACAAGAGCAACTGAGTTAGAGGGGGAGATTAATTCCTTATAGACTGATACATCAGCGTCATCCTCCTGGCTGGGTGATCTATAGCAGACTCCCACACCACCACCTGCTTTATTAGCTTTTCCCCTAACCCTTACCCAGAGGCTCTCAACCATGTTTCCCCCAACTGCAAGCACTGTACAGTCCAACCCCTCCTTTACAAAGAGCGCTACCCCTACACCTCTGCCCTGCCTGTCTCCCCTGAAGTGCCTATAACCTTCCATCACAGGACTCTTCCCACCAAGTCTCACTCAGGCCAACGTTGTCGTAGCTCTGGGACTGAGCCAAAGCTTCCAGTTCCTCTTGTTTATTCCTCACACTGCGGGCATCAGCGTCCAACCATTTGAAATGAGCTCCACTGTATTTGCTGCGTTGTGGAGCAGAGTGAAAGCCCTCACTAGTGCAGTCACTCGAACCTCATCGTGCTGTCCCAGAGCTCATCACCAGTAACCCTGTCCTGCCTCGCACCTCTGCAGAGCCAGCTTCCGAGCAATGGCCATGGCCTGGGCTTCTGCAGGAGAGGGCAGCCAGCACCTCTGGCACATGGGGGGCTGCTGCACTTCAGTGCAACGCTTCAAGCAACAGACCACAGCTCGTGCCGCTGCATTGAGGCTTCATGCGGTGGACCCATCTGAGACCTTGGTCCTTCGAAAGAACAGCTGTCCTGAAAGGCAGGCCAGCCCTTTTGCCAACTGCCACCTCGCACTGAGCTGCAAAGATGGGGTCAGGCTCATGTTGGTGGAGGGTCCCACTTGTCCCCATTCCACAAACACCATCTTGAGTGCTCCAGAATGGAGAAGTCGTGGGGAGGCCTCCTTCTTGTTTCCCTCTCTACTCCCCCACAAGCTGCGAGTGGCACGGGAGGGGAGCGTCTCAGGGCAGAGCTGGGATTGTGGAGCACAAAGCGGGGCAAGTATGTGATGTGCAGCAGGACTTTGCCCCCAGCCCTGGTGCACCATGCAAGTGCCTACGCAGACCTGGGTGGGATGAAATTCGGGCATGTGGCACATCAGGTCCCCAGGGTGTTTTCATTTTCCTCTCCAGCATGGACAATGGCCCCTTGCCAGGGCTCTTCTGGGCCATTTTTTGGGTACTCCAGGTTGGCAAGAACAAACAATAGGGATATGTTCTCTGGATCCACAATTAGAAGCATTCGTTGCGTAAGTGAGTAAAGTACAGAGATGACAGATGTGACTTTAGTCCATACATCTTGCCTACATATTATATTAATGAATCTGTACCATCTTACCAGCAAGGCACGCATGATGAATCAGTAATATCCTATCCACTTCACATAATCATGTGCATGTCATATCCTTAACAGCAAGAACGGTCTTCTTTTCATACCTCCACTCCCTATGCTTGTCTTGTCTTTTTTTTTTTTTAAAATTCCAGCTTTCTTAAAAAAATAAAAGAATGATGTTTCTGTTAAAGTAACTGGAAAGCTCTTTAAAAGGGCCTGTGTAAAGTGGGAGTCGCCAGCGGGCACGTTTGTTTTTATAAAGTACTTTGCACTCAGAAAGTCAGATGATGTAATGACTATTCCATGTTCTTAGTGTGATATGTAGGGAAACATAAGTCATTTCCTCCATTATTTGTAAAATGATAGAATGACCTGCGAATACATATGCATACAATGAAATAAATTCAGAATTCGTTATTCAGCAACTGCTACCATCTGGTACATTTTCACTTGCACCTTTCCTAAGCTTCTGCTGAACACATCACCATTCCAAAGAGGGTGCTTTGTTTAAAGTGCTGACTTGCAGCATTTCCAGGTTTATGCTGGGCAGGGAAAATATAAATACACTCCATTCCCTTGTCTTTCTGTAGTCTCCTCAGACTTCCACTTGTGACTGTTCTTAATGTTCCTGAGAATGGGGCATAATTGTTAGCTGACAAATAAATATCTGAACTGAAGTCAGATGATTCTTTATGATAAAAAAGAAGGAACTTATCCAGAATAGTCAGATGCTTCACTAAAATGGATATTAAAGGCAATTTTTACATTCCAATCTCAGGCAAAAGAATTATGGAAAATGTGGATCAGTTTTGGATGTCAGTGATGGCTGTTCAGTGATTTGAGTTAGATAATAATTGACTTGCTCTGTTTCTGAGTATAAATGCTCACCTTACATTTAAGAATCAGAAAAAACAGCTGGCAGGAAAAGCATAAGGTACTAGAAAACAGGAACTGCAATGAATGCCACAGTGACTTTGTCTTCCATGGCAATGGAATTTGATATATGCAGAGGGAGTAAGCAGGGCTGAGGACTAAGCACTGGCTTACATGTATAGCTTTCGAAAGTGACTCTCCATACCAAGAGCTTCTGGAGGGATTCTACAGATCAGTCAGGCCAAAACTGTTTGGGGGGACTTCACTGGAGCACCACAGCAAAGGAATATGCAACACTGACAGCTTTGGGGTCCACAGCTTACTGGCTAGCTGAAACAGCCATCATTGCTTAAGGCAACGGTCTGCTATTGTCTTGTTGCCCTAAGGGTTTTCCAGCATTGACCACAGCACAGGAAATTAAAAATATGAATCAAGGCTGCCAAGGAAAGCAGAATAGCTTAGAGTATGTTATTGGCCACAGGTATTTTTTACCCATGTGTCAGCCTAATTGGTGACTAGTGCTGTGTCCTTTCCCTTCCAGTGTTGCAGAGAAAAAGTCGCTGCTGAGACAATGACAGAGCATTTATCATTATTATTTCTGGTCATCTTGCTTTCTATAGTACAAAGACGAAGAATGATAACTACAGATACCTAAATCTGTATTTCAGCTCTATACATTTGCTGATCAGAAACCATGGCATTCCAGGCTACCAATCTGCAGAGATGAGTTAGCTTTCCACTCCCCTTTACCTTTTTCAGGAAAAAAATACAGCCAGATTGCACTGTCATCTTGCACTGAGGGAGCCACAGTGGCAGCAAACATTCCAGTCTGGAGCCCATGGCAGACAAGCGTGGATTCACTTTCAGGCCCATGGTAGAAAGCGGACTATCTCAGCCAAACATATTTCAGTGCCTGGTGACTGAACAGAAAATCAGTAACTGAAGATGATTAGGAGTGTAGAGGGGTAGGCATCAGATGTGTTATAAGTCACCTTTTCTGAACACTGGAAAGAAAAGCTCAGTGGATAAGAATAAGAACAACTATAATACTCAGATAACCAACAACAAATCGCTGAATTAGTGTTTTTTATTTCTTTTCCCTCCTCCCTTTAAAGGAAGAAGAGCTATGAAACAAGTGTACATGATGGCAATCACTGTCAGCACTAAAGACTTTTCTTTCCATTTAGTATAATGGGGAATTTATAACACTGTCTGTCTGGGACATTGCTGTAATGCTAGCAGCAGTATCACAGTTATAAACACTGTACAGTTGATATACATTTAGCTATGCTTTCATGCTTTTGCTAAGCCTGTAATCCCAGTTTTAAGTAAGCTTATTAGGAGCAACCAGTTAAATCTTTGCTAGGATAAATCACTAGTTGTCTGTTACGTGTTTTCACTACTTTTGCACAGACACTTTCCCTATATACATACTCAGAAAACAGTAGCAAAGTTGATTAATGCAACAGGAGCCCCAGACCAGAAAAAGTACTCCAGAACTACAACTGCATTGGTCATAAACCCATGAATCCCTAAGGTCCCTCTCCCCCAAATTTGTTGCCAGTCTTGTACCCAACAGCAGTATTAGCTCCAGTCTAACCCTGGAAATTAACCTAACATCACTTAGATGTTGATGATATCATTTGCTCAAGGTCATTCATACATTTGCTGTCATGGTTTGGTTTAGAATATGAATTACAGTAACAGATATTTTTAAAAATATATAAAACTTCCTGTTTCACTAACTTGGCAACTAAGGTATACAGCTCTGTTCCTGGGGCATGTTAAAGCCCTTGTAGTAGGCCAGATCAATAGGGAACTACCATTGTGTTGTCAACGTCCTTTACTTTGATCTGGGTCCCACTGACTCACTTTCTGTACGCCCTTCACAGGCAAACAATGTGTTCACAGCATTAAAGGACTAGACAGCTTTCCGGAGGTCATTTAGTGCACCTCCCTGAACAAGGAGCAATGATGCATTTTGTGTTCAAGCTCAGCTGGACTGTGCAGTGCAGAAACACTGCAGGCCACGTGAAACACAGACACTGAATGGTTGTCTCTGTAAACTGACAGGCCTATGGGGTATGGGAGCTAAGTAGAGAACTGGGCCTGTTATTCTGTAGCCTTGTTAAATTCTGCAATCAATGTATAACACAACAGTATAAGAGTTGGATACAACAGGTAGATGAGAAAACAAGAGTTGATATCAGTTGGACTGCCAAACGTATAAGAACAATACAGGAAAACTTAAGCAATCTCTAACCAGTGAGGGGCGGCTTCTGTTTTATGCCTGTCCACTCAGTGAAAAATGTTATGACTGCTAAGTTACATCTGGCTAAATGGTCAGAGGCATCTGTAAAAATAGCTTAGCAGGAAGAAGAGCTAAGATGCACAAAAACTTTCCTTAAACAAACAAGGCATTTTTCCATTATGCATAATTTAGCTCTATACTACCTAGAAATCCGTATAAACATGTACACATGCACCCACCCACAGATCTATGTCAGTTTGTGCTGGAACTTTATTTTCTGATGCTGCCCAAAGGAGAAAATTAAATATCTTCCCTATCCAGAATGGGCTCCTAGCTGTTCTGCAGACTGCCTAAGTTCCTGTTCACCAAGAACTTCCTACAATTAGTCATACCAGACCTGACACGGTTTGAAGTCCCTCCCTAACCTGTGATTTTGTAAGATATGGATATGTTCAAGGGAACCTAAAACAAGGCAAAAAGATATTGACTGAATTACAGCTCTGCAGCCAGCTGACTGAATTCAAACACAAATTCAGACCACCTTAAGTCATCGTTTCCCCTTCACATTCCTTTGTTCTCCATTAAGGGAATGCAAAATGCTTGTAGTAGCCTTTATGTAATCCACCTTCATACACAAAGAGCAAACATCTACTTTGAATTGCAATTATCCAGATTTTATGTTGAAAGCACAAGTGGAAAGAGAGAGAAAACTCTAAACAACTTCTAAATCAACTTTCACCAAACTGAATAAAAGACAGCTTCCCATTCCAGCATAATCAGGGTCATTTAAATGCCAACATAAAGTTATGAGGTAATGGTACAATTAAATGCTTTATTTTTAAAAAAATAAATAATTTCTTAGCACTTCAGCTGAAGTATCCCCATACCATGACTTTTTGTAGTGCTGCCCTTCAAACGGAGCTAGCTCAAGATAATTTTGACACTGAAAACTGTGTACAGTGCAATAACCTACTTACGTAGCAGTGCTTTCTGCTGAGAGTACATAATGCTTACCACCTTGGACCTACAATCACTGTCAGTGAGTTTACAGGTGAATTTCAAGTGCTGTTTTATCTGCAAAGTTTGGAATGCTTATCAGCACCTCAGAACAAAGCTGTTTCTTTCTCTATTCTATTTTGCATACCTTTCCAATAAGGTATGTATTCTGGAACTATATAATTCTATAAAAGAGCAGTTAGGAAGGCTTAATTTGTTTATGTTTGTTTTCATAAAACTGTTGATTATTTTTTCTGCAAAGATACTTCAGATCTGGTGTCCTCACAAAAGCCAACTTGTGAGTATCTTTTGAGTCCTACCCTTCATTCTCCTATCAAGGATCAAAGAACATAGCTAAAAAAAGTACAGCACTGATGTACTTGGCAGCTTATAAAGATGTCGCTTGATAGATTTAAAAAAAAAATGGTGGTAATAAATAAAATCATTATAAACTCTAACTTATGAGTTCAGTGTTGTCTTCCATTACACAAAGCACCTAACACCATTTGTTAAAACTACAAGCAATAAAAAAGCTCTCTTAAAATGCTCTTTGAAAAAAATAGAAAAGTTGCATGCTCATTAAGGATGCACATATAGAGTATGATAACTGCAAGCTATGAGTTCATATGACATGATAAGATCTTTCAAAGTACATAATCAGAAAGACATTTTGTATGGAAATAGAATATCTACATTCAAGGCTTGTTGCCTGTAAGAAAAAATTTCTTCTGTATTAAAAAAATATATATCTTTCTGCACTCCTCCTCCCACAAATAAAAAGACCACCCAAAATAATTTGTCCAACACTAAAAAAATGCAATGAGTCACATACCAGGTTTCAGTTGAACGCATTTTTAAATGGCTGAGTTATAAACCCCTTGAAATCAAGTTTTATAATGAAATGCTGATAGACCCTTAACTTTAATGGCTCTTCCAAGTGCTTCTAGAGCAGGCATTACTTATAAGTTGTAAAGTGACGTTTAAAACACTACAGAATTTTCTCAAGGCAGATAAGCAGGCATTCAAGAGGGCAGCACTATTTAAACCTCACTGATTTATGGGACATGCTGCATGAAAGGCCAATAAGCTTTATGGAAGCTCACAGCAGAAACTCCAGACTTTAGTAGACACAGTATCACCATTGTCTGAAGGTCACCAATACATACTAATTTCCACATTGTAATATTTGAGCTCCTGCATTTTGTACATGTTACCAGTATTGAAATATACACCTCACCTCACAGGGTAGAGCTCTCATTTACTGGTATACTTTTCATAGAGTATTGCATGTAATAAAATCCATTGCTCAACTACTTCATCATACACTGTAGTAAGTCACCTGGCACATAGGTCTCTTACTGTTATTCTAGCAACACTGTTTCTGACCTCTTCCAAGAGTTAGGAACTGAGCCACTTCCTTCAGCCTTCTTTGAGAAGAATTAAAAGCAGAAGATATGTCAAAATTTTCCTGCCATACTACCCAGTGGTCAAAATCATCCTCCTGAAAGTCATTTCGCTATAAGAAAAGCAACAAATAAGCCATCAAACCACTTCATGTAATTGATTAGCATTTTCTGCTTGTTAACACTCACACAAATCAATAATCTTATGGCCATGGGACCCAGCCTTAATGATTTAGTGAGACTGTAATTTACTCCAGGCAAAAACAAAAAAAAGCGAACAAAAAAGCCACTATTAGCTCTCAATAGCAAACTCCATTAAAGAAAACTGGTTAAAAACAAGACTATTACTGCTTAGGCTGTAGTTAGTGCTAAAATACCTCATATCTGTGGATAACTATTTCCACTTTTTCTTAAAGAACCGAAGCACAATCGTGCTTCGTGCACAATCCCCCTATATTTCTGGTGATACAAGAGAGAATACCATCAGCTGCATACTGATGCATGTGGTAAATAAATATTAACTGAAAAGTTCAGAAGGAAAAAGTAGTTCGATTACGATCCTGGTCCAATTACCCTCAAAATAAATATGAGCACTTTTTTTTTTTTTTAATTGTTTTTTTTTTAAGTCAACTTACCTGTACATTGATATAATTTTAAGAAACCTAGAGAAGGTCTTGTGAGAATTGCAAAGTATATGCACCAACAAAGGCCAGATTCCTAGTACACAGGACTGACTGACAGACAGTGAAATCACAACACATTCTTGACTCCCTTTTGTCCCATTACTCATTGACTTTATATACTACTAGACAACGGGTAGTTTACACAGCAGTATCATGAGTAAAATGTAGACAGTATGCACAGATGCAACAACTAATTCACTTTAATATTATAATCAAACCGTGCTTTGCAGTTACAGTCTGCAAGTTAAAATTCAGATTTCTGTCACATATCTAATATTTCTCACTGAGCAATATTTATGCAAGCAGAGAGGTAAGAATCACAGGAAGTAGGAGAACTTACTCAACTAAACTGTGTTTAATGAACTGGCACACAAAGAACATAGAGCTTAAGTCTATCACAAAACTCTGATTATGGTCTTGGTTTTGCTTGATGTGGTCACCACCGAGTTACGCTTTGGCATAAGCAAATTTCAGCACTAGTAGAGGCACAACAAATCTGAGGTTCTGTGACTTCTGTTATTTATTCATCAGTATATACAGTAAAACCACAAGACAGTCTTCAGAATAATTGTCATCTTACAATATTAACCTGAACCTCTTCCGATAGACTTGACCTCCTTCCTTGTCTGACACATCGACTTGGTGGCCATAAAGAAACATTTCCGATTTGGGTTAAATTCCCCTGTTCCTCAGGTACCATCTACTGTGCCTGAAGATTATATAGAGAAATGTTCATACCTTCCGTGCAAGGCTGAGACCTAAGATTACAATAGATGTGAGACAAAAGTAAACTAACAAGAGCTAAGAAGTGAGATAGTGCTTCAGTGTTGTTTTTCTTCATAAACCATTGTAGGGGTCATTCACATGAATATAGTCTTTTTTTCTTTTTTTTTACAAATTAAAAGAATGACAAGTCCATACTTGGGATCTAAAGGAAGCTCTATTAACAAATGCCAAATTTGATACAGCTTACTCTAAAGAATAATTTCAGTTGAAATTATTGTAACACTATATACAAGCCCACAGTTTTTATTTTGCCTAGGCCCACACAGTTGCAAAGGTTGCAAGCCTACTCAGACCTTTTATCACAAGCAATCTGATCTTCATCTGTAACATAATGGCAAAGAAGCAACCTTTGAGCAATTTTAGGTTTCACTGTGGACGTTTTTTCTGATTTATTTTCTTCCCAGCTTCTCACTACTTTTCTCCCTTTTAGGGCTTTGCTCTTATTACCACCAGTCCTGAAAAAATACAATGCCTTTAGACAATAGTGAAGGATAAGGAGGGCAGGAGCAAGGACAGAAGTCCTTTTCCACTGACCTAGAGAAAGGGTCACAATAATGTTAAAATTACAGATCCTTTAAAAGGTGATCAGACAAACCATCCAGCGCACAGAGGTTTGATACCACCATGATATATTGTACTGCTACTCTGCTCTTCTCTTCCATCCTATTCTTCATGTCAGCGGGAAGCAGAATTCACAAGATTGTAGCCCTCTGAACACATCAGTAAGTTACAGTCTTGTCTTTTTCAGTCTCCTGCTGGTTCAAATAAGAGGAACCAATAGAAAGGATAGTTCAAAAATCTTATGAGTGACTGCAACAAATCCAGAATCCTTGAATTGGTTGTTGGGTACCCTGCACCAACAAGCTTAACACAGTTGCAGTCTCCTTCAGGTTTTTCACATTCCCAACAGAATTTAAGAAGAAATCTTCTTTATTTTCCCTCTGAGAGAGTAAGTGAAGACTGAGGGAGGAGGAGACTAGAGTGTGGTTACCCACGCTTAGGGACTATGAACTCCTCCTTACCTTTCTTATCTGGTCCTCCTGCCCCCTCCTGGCAACTCAGCACTTCAGGGTTTAGACAAATCATAAACAGAATGTAGTCTCCAAACTCAAAGAAAAATATATTTATCTACTTTTTTCTGTGTGGTTTTAGTACAACTAAGCATTGTTCCATCAACAAAGTGTGGGTCCTCGTGGCAACCCTCAGTATGTTTTCTAATCCTTAACTCTTCCTTCAGTTATCTCTGACATATACTAAACATGCATAATGAACCTACACAGTTATTTGTATTTTCTCTGCGGACAAGGTCGCTTTTCATCCCACTTTGTTCTCTTTACCAGTAACTCAGCCACAGTATTTTGCTTATTTCAATTATGTTCAGCAAATATTATGAGGGTAGAAGAGTTGCATAGTACCTCAAAGAGAATGTCTTCAGAATTCATTGGAAAGATTTTCATCCCAGTTTTATTCAGCAAATGTCAGTGTTCTGCCAATTTTCACAGCAGATCAGCACAAAGCTGTTTAGCACAGGTGTTTCCGGGACTGGGATTTGTTAGGAAAAGTTACTGTTTAACAGCTTATGGCCCTTTTAAAGCCAAAAACCTCTCCAACATTTTTCAAGATCCTGTTGAAAATACCTGTGCATTTCTTGTAAATGCACTTTGCCTCAGATCTGATGATCTGAAAATCAATGCAAATAGTATTATGTAATGATTCTACCTCTAAACAGTACTTTATCTTGTGGGTTCTCATTTATTGCGTTCACATATATTTGACAGTCAGTTAGCATAATCTTTAATCACACCCTTCATAATCAAATGATGTGTAGGAGTACAGCTGGGCTACTGTGATGGGGAGTTATTCCTTTAAAAGCACAAGTCTACTGGTCTTATTTTAGTTCATTTTAACACACCATTTCCACTGACTTATTGCCAGTTCTGAGAGTTACCACAGCACTGCTTAATAACAACGTGTGGTTTCTGACATTTATTTATAGTATACTAAAACCAAAATCAGGCTGGGTGGTAAGAGTTTTAGACCACCTGAGATGTCTTTAAATCTTCAGCACATGTTTAACTGCAGCAAGACCAGCAATAATCCCAAATATGCAGTCATCACACTATTGGCTGATTCACCCTTTAAAGTTATAGATTCATTTCAGGGAACTATTTTCCCCAAGTGTCCTTTTAAAAAATAAAACCGGTTTGTTGTAAATCATTTTATCAGTTAAGTGATGGAGAAATACTTGGAAAGACAACAGTGATTTTTTGAATTTTATTTTAAAGCAAGACCATGTGTGCACAGTAAATTGATGGATTTTCTGGAATTAATTTAATTTTTTTCTTTCACCCTCTTCTTTGCCTTGCATGAAACAAGAACTCTATGTTTAGTGTGAGACAGCATCTGTCATCTGTTTAGTTTTATGAGTGTGTAGTTGTGAGCTTAAGATGTGTATCATGCAGTAACTATTTTAGAAAAACTATACTTTCTTTCAAAATTTTCTTTTAGGAAGTATTTATTTCCTAAGTATCTGAATGGTATTTCATATCGGTAACAAGCTGACAGAGTAAGCAACACCGTTGTTAGTAATCGTGAGACAAATAGTCCCCTCTTCCTCCATCTGTATTGTTATTTGAAGTGAAGAACACTCTTTGTCCCCTGTCCAGCAAAGTGCTTAGGCATTTGCAGTCTCCTTGACTTCAATAGTAGTATTCACGGGCCCAAAGTGAAACATGTGCTTAAGTGCTTTGGTAGACCAGAGTGTTGCTGAGCAAGGGCAGCAAAGCAGAACCTAGTACAGAGTCTCTGGTGCTGGAAACACTGCAATAGTAATAGTATAGTTTTTCAGGAACGATGGCTTTTGAATTTTTAACAATAAATTTAAGTGCAATGGGAATTGTGAAATACATCACTTTGCTATTTTAAAAAGGCTAATTAAAATAAAAAGTAACTTATAATAACTGACATTGAAAAGCAGAGAAACCAACATTGATCCGACACACAAAGGTATCTGAGCCAGACTCACCTTTGGTGTGAACTGGGATAGGTTCAGAATACTGGAAATTTCCTTACAGGTGCTGAGCCTCCAATTTCCACTAGTTTCATATTAGTGTTGAGTATTTTTAATTTAACTTACACTGACCCTCAATTTTAAGCACTTTTCTCCTCTGCCAGTAAACTATGGAAAATCTTCATGAGCCAAACATATCTGCCAATAAGTAGTTGACAGTTAGTGTAAACAAACTTTCTTAGCTATAGCATTTTTAACCTAATGGACTGAATAGTTTAAGCATTTGGAATTACTTTTGTCTGTGATAGACTGTCAAAGAAGCTCTCATTCCACAGACTCAGTCTAGCTGAGATTTTCAAGTTACAAGAATTTCTTTTTGTGTACAGTGTCCCAGCTCTTAAAAAAAAAAAAGTAAAAGGGTGCTTGCTTGTCTTTGTTAGGGGAGAAGGAAAGAAGGAAAAACATATTCACAAAGAAGGACAGTAGTTCAGTAAATCTGTGGTTTTTACTTTTATTTTTTTTAATTTGGCTTAATTTTAGAAATGTAATCACAGGAGACAATAATGAAGGCCAAATCAGAATAACCTCAGATGTAAAGAACTGTTTAAACTCATGCTTTTCATGCAGGGTAGTTAATAGTCACTACTATTATCAGGAAAATACAGATTACATAAATGCATTCTGTGAGAATTGCTCTTAAAAAAAACCAACACTTTTCCTGCAAGAATCTTATTTTTAATCAAGTACACTTTACTCTTCAAGCAGAAAGTCAATTTGCTATTGCAAATGTTTTTGCTAAGTGATGGAATGTGCAGTCATGCACCAGCAATTGAAATTCAGTTTGTCGATGCTAGGCAAGAAAAAGCTTTTGGATTCAAGCATGCACTATATTACAAGGGGAGGCACTTAAATACATGAAGGGGAGGCCATGCATTTTATTTCAGAAGACTGAAATACATCTTGCAATGTGGGGCTTTGATGTTATTCATATGCTAACAATATACCATTTCCTCCAAGTGCTCAATACATTGGAATAAAAAGACATAATTTGCTGACATTGTGCTGAACACTTCCTGTCCAGAATACTGATCAATTATCATTCAGCTTCCAAGGCTAATCCGCCCAAAATAGCCCTCAATGTAACTTTAAATTATTCTTTTAACACTAAAATTCCAGTTAAAATAATTTACCATTTCACAGAATAAAACGATGAAACAAAGACCATAACTGTATTTTCACTCTGCTTCTAAAATGCAGTCTAGTGCCCTAGGGACTCCTTTCATCTATAAATGCTGGCATATGATGTGATTGTTAACATAGCTGGCCACCAGATGAAGTGAATTATCTAAACTGCCAAGGTTCCTACTTTCATTCCAATTTAAACATCAATTTAACACAGAAACTGAAGGGTATTATGAAAGCTTTAATATGAACCATTTCAGACATGAAAAAGAAATAGAAGGATTTCTCAAACCACCAAAACAAACAAATATGTAATTCATTGAACCTGAAGATGAGTTGGAAAATGATTGGTGCACAAAGGCATGTCTATCTATCTCCCCATATTGGTAAATTAATGCAGTATACCCTGGGCACCTTGCAAAAAAGAAATCAACTGTATGAAACCACAAGGGCATCATCCGGAAGCAACTGTTACACCAAATGGTTAAAAGGGGAACCAGTAGCCAACAAATATTTGGTTACTTTTTCTAAGGGAAAACAGTTTGAAGCACATTCTGGCCTTTAAGATTACCGTATTTAGGAGGGATTTTCTTCAGTTAAAATAATTTTATTACAGATTTCTTTCTGTGAGTCACTTAATCACCTTTTTTTCTCAGCTCCTTCCTCCTCCATATAATAATAATTCTCTCACTCTGTTCAATGTCATACCCACAAGGCTGTGAGCTCTTTAATACAGCAGCTCTTTCTGCACAGCACAATGCAGTTGCCTCTTATCTAAGGTACTGAGACATCATTAGACAGAAAAACCACAAGCAGTATTAATCAGCTTTCCATGCACTAAGAAGACGTTCTAGTCTCAAAGCATGTGAGAAAGCTCTCTGAACAAATGTTCTGGGGCAAATGAAGTTTTTACAGAGAGAAGGGCCCACCTCTTCAAGGATTTATGTGACTAGCTAGTGTTTTAGAAAGGAATGACTAATGTTAAGATGTGGTTGTTTGCATAGGGAGGAAAAATAAATTAAATCAAAAAAGGTAAGCCATAAGTCTAGTATCTCTTTCTCCAGTACTGCGGAGTACTACAAGACATGTTAAAATGAGAAAAAGTTGTTTATAATGAGGTTAATCAAAGTGCACCCAATAGGCATGTGTGCAGATTTTTGTAAAATCCAAGTTTATTACCTACTAGCATCAATCATCGTAGCCGCTTAGTGGGAAAAAATGTTCTTTCTGCATTATACTTGAACGGACAAAACTTTATCAGTGAACAAGCCTAAGAAATTACCAAAGGGAAGGACAGCTTTGAAGAAAATGCTAATATGGTTGCTGTGTTCTGTGTGGAATAATTGCTGGAGGTAACTTAGGAATTAAATTTATATTAAAGGTACAGCATTGAAGAAATTTTCAGGGTAGAGTGTGGCGAATATGCAAGGAATCCATCCCACAGAAGTTCCCTAGGCAACCTTAGATGTTGGCGACACCAGGGGAGCTTGGTGTGCTGACTCTAAGAGAAACTGCACGGAGGGTGGAGCGCAGTGGAGGCACCGCGGCCAGGCTCTGTGATAAGACGGGAACTGGAAGGTACTATGGAACTGACAAGCTGCATATTTACTACCCTGAGCTGCATATTTACCACCCTGAGCCCACAGTCTGTCATTTTTTGACAAAATGCTGTCCTTTGGGTGAACTTTGCTCATTACAATCTCATTATAATACCAAAAAACACACCTCCATCCCAAAGCTACCCACCTCCAAGGTGCGACCACCCATCACTGAGCTTGCGCTCTGGATTTTTCTTAGTCTATACCTTTAAAAGCAGAATGAGAAACTTTTACACCAATTACAATAGAGGTATGTATGACTAGAGTCACTCAAGCTCCACCTGTAAGGACAAATAATATAAAAATGGCTTAAGAGAGGAGAGATGCCAGGGGAGATACCATCGCAACCACCTCTGACACCTGGGATCAGTCGACGGGCTGAGCCTCTCTTCCCCCCCCCACAGGGACGCCTTTGGGTAAGATTCGAACACTTGGTTATACCGAGTGCTTCCCCGGAAAACTTAGAAATCTCTATAGAGTTGCTTTACCACTTAATGCGTTTGTAGCCAGGCTGTGTTACTCATATTCTTGGTATTTGCACATGCTTTGCAGGCAGCAATTTTATCACCGGCAATCCAAAAGAACTTGTGTATCTGTTGCTTCAATAAACTGCACTATTCACTAATCTAGCCGTGAGACTTCTCATTGAACGCCACCGAATCCCTTAAGTGTGGCCGTGCTAGTTCACAGAACGCGACTAGACTGAAAGTGTATGGTGTTACGAGTGTATCCGTAATCGTGAGAGTTCAATACATTGAATGCAACCGGACTGGTACCACAGAGAATTGAGCACAACTCAGAATCTAAGCCTAGCTGCCCCCAGTCCCTCCAATATCTGAGGACAAGCTGGAACTCAAGGGGGTTTATTTTCTGCCAAATTGCCTTGCCCTTTAACACGACAGTTCTAGCATTAATGAGACTGCACTGGATATACTTTACCTATTTTGGTCAATATATTACACAAAAAATAACAAGATTGCAAACAGTTCCCAAAATTATTCAAGAATTTGAGGATACAAGTTGGCTTCTAAAATTAAAGGGAAAAAAGAGACAAGTGACAAATTTCTTGAGAACATGAAATGAAGCAAACCTATAAAATTGGTCAGATCACTAATTAAGTCAAAGTAGTCCTTTTGGACTTGAATGGGAGAGAGAAAAAAGCCCCATCTGACCTCATTTACATGAACAGTGGCTGTACATGGAACAGAGTGCCAAAGCAAAGAGGTGGTGACAATCACTTCGAAGGGGATTTGACAATTATGACAAGACAAAATTAGTCAACATACCAACAAATGATCTGTTCGTTTTACTCTGGCAATTCCACATTGCTCTCAGTCAACTAGCTACCAAAACCTCAACTCTACAACATAAGCAAGAAAAAGTAAGAACTCATATCAGAAGGACGGACACACTACTCATTATTCAGACAATATGACTGTATGATCTGTAGAAACCACTTTCCGAATCCTTCAGTGCAGGTTCAAACACATACATCCAAAACATTGGATTTACATGCTTTAGCTGCCAGCTCATTTTCATTCAAAAAACCACGCTTTTCAAAGTGCCTAGATGAAACAAACCAACTTAAAAAACTAGCAGCATTCACACATAATAACCATAACTTTAGGACTGGATCTTAAGGCCATCCTCCCATTCACTGAACAGTTTAGTACTTAAATATAAACAAAAGTGTAGGCAGTGAACTTTACATTAGTATTTATAAAGGCAAAACAGTTTACAAGTGACCTTCCACTCTTGGCATTCATGCACAGAAGTTAGATAGCCTGTAAATCAAGTCAACAATTTCACCATCCAGTTTAACTGACCTCTCCCACTTAAAGGGTACTGCGGGAGTTGGCAGAAGTACTCACCAAGCCACTTTCATAGAAACATAGAAATATAGAATCATAGAATCATTGAATCATTTAGGTTGGAAAAGACCTTCATTTAGGTTGGAAAAGACCTTCAATATCATCAAGTCCAACCGTTAACCTAACACTACCAAGTCCAGCAATAAACCACGCGCCTAAGCTCCTCATCCACACATCTTTTAAATACCTCCAGAGATGGTGACTCAACCACTTCCCTGGGAAGTCTGTTCCAACGTCTGACAATGCTTTCAGTGAAGAAGTTTTTCCTAACATCCAATCTAAACTTCTCCTGGCACAAGTCGAAGCCATTTCCTCTGGTCCCATCACTTGTCACTTGGGAGAAGAGACCAGCACGCACCTCACTACATCATCCTTTCAGGTAGCTGTCGAGAGCATTAAGGTCTCCCCTCAGCATCCTCTTCTCCAGGCTAAACAACCCCAGTTCTCTCAACTGCTCCTCATAAGACTTGTGCTCCAGACCCCCACCAGCTTAATTGCTCTTCTCTTGGACACGCACCAGCACCTCAATGTCCTTCTTGTGTTGAGGGGCCCAAAGCCGAACACGGTATTCAAGGTCCCACCTCATCAGTGTCGAGTAGAAGGGGACAATCACTGCCATAGTCCTGATGGCCATGCTGTTTCTGATACAAGCCAGGATGCTGTTGGCCTTCTTGGCCACCTGGGCACACTGCTGGCTCATCTTCAGCTGGCTGTCAACCAACACCCCCAGCTCCTTTTCTGCAGGGCAGCTTTCCAGCCACTCGTCCCCAAGCCTGTAGCGTTGCATGGGGTTGTTGTGACCCAAGTGCAGGACCCGGCACTTGGCCTTGTTGAACCTCATACAATTGGCCTCAGCCCATTGATCCAGCCTGTCCAGTTCCCTCTGCAGAGCCTTCCTACCTTCAAGCAGGTCAACACTCCTGCCCAACTTGGTGTCATCTGCAAACTTATTGAGGGTGCACTCAACTCCATCATCCAGATCATTGATAAAGATATTAAAACTGGCACCAATACTGAGCCTCGGGGAACACGGCTTGTGACTGGCCGCCAACTGGATTTCACTCCATTCACCACAACTCTCTGGGCCGGACCAGTTTTTTACCCAGTGAAGAGTGTGCCCGTTCAAGCCATGATCAGTCAGTTTCTCCAGGAGAACGCTTTGGGAAACAGTGTCAAAAGTTTTACTAAAGTCCAGGTAGACAACATCCACAGCCTTTCCCTTGTCCACTAAGTGGGTTACCTGGTCATAGAAGGAGATCAGGTTGGTCAAGCAGGACCTGCCTTTCATAAACCCATGCTGACTGGGCCTGATCACCTGGTTGTCCTGTGCCTGCCACGTGATGGCACTCAAGATGATCTGCTCCATAACCTTCCCCAGCACTGAGGTCAGACTGACAGGCCTATAGATCCCTGGATCCTCCTTCCAGCCCTTCTTGTAGATGGGTATCACATTTGCTAACCTCCAGTCAACTGGGTCCTCCCCGGTCAGCCAGGACTGCTGATAAATGATTTTAAAGACAGCTTATGACCTTTGGAAGAAGGCAAGACAACTCAGGAGTACTGCAAGGTTGTTGTAAGGTTTTGCAGGGAGAAAATTAAGGGGGCCAAAGCCCATCTAGAACTTAACCTGGCGACTGCTGTAAAAGACAACAAAAAACGTTTCTATAAATACATCAGCGACAAAAGGAGGGGTATGGAGAATCTCCATCCTTTACTGGACACGGGGGAAACATAGTGACAAAGGATGAGGAAAAGGCTGGGGTACTTAATGCCTCTTTGCCTCAATCTTTAATAGTAAAAAGCAGTTGTCCTCCAGGTACTCAGTCCCCTGAGCTGGAAAATAGGGGTGGGGAGCAGAATGAATCCCCTACAACCCAAGGGGAAATGCTTAGCGACCTGCTACACCACTTAGATACCCACAAGTCTATGGGGCCAGATGGGATCCACCCAAGGGTACTGAGGGAGCTGGCAGAAGTGCTCACCAAGCCACTTTCCATCATCTAACCGGGGAGTTCCCCATGGACTGGAGGTTAGCAAATGTGACACCCATCTACAAGAAGGGCTGGAAGGAGGATCTGGGGAACTACAGCCCTGTCAGCCTGACCTTGGTGCCAGGGAAGATTATGGAGCAGATCATCTTGAGTGCCATCACATGGCATGTACAGGACAACCAGGTGATCAGGCCCAGTCAGCATGAGTTTATGAAAGGCAGGTCTTGCTTGACTAACCCGATCTCCTTCTATGACCAGGTGACCCACTTAGTGGACAAGGGAAAGGCTGTGGATGTTGTCTACCTGGACTTCAGTAAAACCTTTGACCCTGTTTCCCAAAGCGTTCTCCTGGAGAAACTGACGGCTCATGGCTTGGACAGGTGCACTCTTCGCTGGGTTGAGTGGTTGAGTCACCATCCCTGGAGGTATTCAAAAGACATGTGAATGAGGTGCTTAGAGACACAGTTTAGTGATGGACTTGTGTGCTGGTTTTGGCTGGGATAGAGCTAATTTTCTTCATAGTAGCTAGTATGGGGCGGAGTTTTGGATTTGTGCTGAAATGTTTTCGCTATTGCTGAGCAGCGCTTACACAGAGTCAGGGCCTTTTCTGCTTCTCACACCACCCCACCAGTGAGTAGGCTGGGGGTGCACAAGAAGTTGGGAGGGGACACAGCCAGGACAGATGATCCCAACTGACCAAAGAGATATTTCATACCATATGATGTCATGCTCAATATATAAACTAGGGGGAAAGCTGTCTGGGGAACTGCTGTTTGGGGACAGGCTGGGCATCAGTTGGAGGCTGGTGAGCAATTGTTTTCATCTGCATCACTTGTCTTTCTTGGTTGTTTTTTTTTTGTTGTTGTTTTCCTTTTCATTACAATTTTTATTATTATTTTATTTTATTTTATGTCATTTATTAAACTGTTCTTATCTGAACCCACGAGCTTTCTCACTTTTACTTTTCCAATTCTCTCCCCCATCCTGCTGGGGTAGGGGGGGAGTGAGCAAGTGGCTGTTTGGTGCTTAGTTGCCAGCTGGTGTTAAACCATGACAACTTGGTAGTGTTAGGTTAATGGTTGGATTTGATGATCTTAACAGTCTTTTCCAACCAAAATTATTCTATGATTCTACAAAAATGTCCAATTGAAAAAACAGACATCCTGCAAAACTAACATTCTATAATGCCCTTAAAATAATCTGAGAATAGCGCTGTGAGGATGTACCAACTTTTCAGTGATAAAAGAGCAGGCATAAGAGCAATACTTACTTACCAGCTGGGGGGGAGAAGATCCTGTAAACAGCAGCAAGCTGTCAGATAACTATACTTGTTGGCATAACTACTTGTCTCTGGCAAATTTAAAGGGCAAGTCTGTAGCAGTACATCCTGGAGAGATGTCGGAGGGGTGGGATTGGAGATGAGATGAGATTGAGATGAGATGAGATGAGATGAGATGAGATGAGATGAGATGAGATGAGATGAGATGAGATGAGATGGAAGCTACATCACTGTAGAGTTTAGTGCTGACCAGTTATCTACTAAGAAAAA
This sequence comes from Gavia stellata, assembly GCF_030936135.1. Lineage (NCBI taxonomy): Eukaryota > Metazoa > Chordata > Aves > Gaviiformes > Gaviidae > Gavia > Gavia stellata. The sequence continues at coordinate 68,295,091 of NC_082637.1, forward strand.
TACGTCAAAAATATAACAAGGCTTAGCTTTTGCGGAATACGTCTAATCATAATTTTCAACTTCTGCAGTTACAGCTGGTAGTTAAATAGTATGTTTTTGTTGAAGAATAGCTATAAAAATTTGTAGATATATTTTAAAAACAAAACTATGGTGCATTGCATAAGTCAGTTTTGTTCTTACACAATAACAGCAAACACTAAGAAAAATACCTCAGTAATAACCTGAGATAGAAAGGGCAGGGGCGAGTACAAGGAATAGAAAGGCACAAACCTTGCCCTTCTCAGAAAATGAGTAGGGATTAAATTGGCGCAAGACCCATAATTAAACACCTTGTACTAGACTATGGATTCCATCAGAATATATCTTTGGATTTCCCCCTTCTGGCCTTTTTATCAATGTGGTTATTCTTCCAGTCACGCTTCTAATGAACTAGTATTTTACCATTACTTTACACACCCATAGTATTCCACAGAGGTAGAATAAAACTGTAGTGTTCTACATACAGTCCTCATTCTTTGCACACATCGATCCTGCTTTTTCTGAATCTCAAGTTTTCATGTGTTTGTGTATGAATTTATATATATTTGTGGCTTTAGCATTAGTTTTTTAGTTCTTTTTAAGGGAAATAACTCATTGAAAATGAAGGCACACAAAAGAAGCACATGTTCTGGACATGTAAATACAACACAAACAATGCTTGTCAAGCATGGAAAGGTAGGTTCAAACAAAATATATACGAATACACAAAGGATGCTTTCTCTCTCACATTCCTTTTCAACTTCCTGATCTTGGACATTCCACTCAAGACTCAAGAGCATTTACAGTAGTTCCAAAATGCTGACTTTGTTAATGCACAGACCTCAGCAGGACAAGGAGTGTGGAGGATGACTGATTGAAATTCAGAACATCTTACAAAAGGATTTGTTTGACATAGGCAGTAGGGAACTCTTGTTTGTTGAACTTATTATTCATTCATGTATTCATGAAAAAAAAATACAATAAAAGTATAATCCCTCCATAGTGCCTGAATGATCACATTGAAACGAACCCAGAGCTTTGCAGTGCTAAGCAAGGTCTTTACTTTGCAACAGAACAGTTTTATATTGCAATATCATTAGCGGAGCCTAGAGTTTACATTATACTTATAAATCAGCAAGGGAAATTTAACCCGCATTGTAATCTAAGGTTATGCTGAAAATCAGATATTAAAAATACACATGCATAATAACAACTAGTTACGCGACTTTTTTGTTTTCTTCTTCTTAAATGATTTAGCAATTACTTTGTTGAAATGTAACTAAGACTGTGAATCTGTTTGCATTTTGACAGCTAAAATATGCGTCAAAAGAAATACAGAAATAACAAATAGGCTTGGGTGATTTGAACGAAGTTCTGAGAGTATACTGGTGTCAAAGGTAAAAACCTGTTATCTGAAAAAAATTACTGATAAGATTTAAATCAAACTTTCCTCTGTTCAAAATACTGAGAAAATAAAGGACAGCAATTTAAGGGAAAAATCATTATCATAAGCTGCAGCACTGAATAGCATTTACATTCACAAATGTGAACAGGATATATATATATCATTTTGCTGTACAGTATGATACTAAACAGTCTTTCATTTTCCATTCTTTACTAAACTTTCCTGCTGCTCCTCTTTCTAAACTAAACTTTTGGATATTTATTTCTATTCATCTTGCACTAGTTTTACATTGCATATTCACACCCTGTCTTGTCTTTAAAAGAAATATATTTACACACTAGGGACATCAGGTTTTGCATTACTAATTTCTGTAATTTGTCATTTATTTTCAACCACAGTAGATGCAGAACCTCTTGGCAATCCACCCTTTCTCTACCTGACCTTGCTGTTGACAAACTGTTGCGCTAAACCAAGAGGACTTCTGGAAATCATCTTGACTAGTTGTTTCCACTTGCTTCAAAAAGAATCTCCCCTCCTCTCTGCTAAATGCTTATAAATTGTGACAGAAGGGTAAGGTGTCCTTCCTGACTTTGAAAGGTCTGACTCAGCTTTCCATTGACTACTTTTGAACAGTTTTGATCAACCAGACCAAAAAGGTGAAAAAGCCTTGAGTTAACAAAGTATATCTGACCGCATAAAAAATTAATTAGCTTTTGGAAGGGATAGAGAAAATAGTTAAGCCCACACACAGCTTTCCGAAGCTAAGACTAACCAGAAGAGTAGGCACTCATCTCAGTTCTCAGTATGAAAGTTGCAGGAATCCTCTTTACACTCATTGCCTTCCAAAAAAGCTGCCTTCCCTTGCATTAATCTGTGTTTCCACTCTTTCAATTGGGCAAAAGGCATTAGTCAGTAAAGGTTGTGCAGTTGCTTTGTCCACTGTTTGCAAAGAATGTTGACGAGTACCAAACCACGTAGGAAGTTTTGAGGTACAAATGACTTCCTCTCCCCGTTCCTGTGATCTAAGCATAGGAGGTTTGCATGATGTCATCCCAGCAAAGGAAAAAGCATGAAGTTTCATCTCTGAGTTGATGCGCTTGGACAGAGTTGAACAGCTAAAACCTGCAGTCAAGAAAGACTTCAGCCTTTCTGAATAAACAGAACCTTAATACTTGAACAGAGAAGGTGACTTAAGGTTGGCGTCAAAATAACATGTCAAAGAGATTCTAACATCATGCACAATCTCACTGTGTGTTGTAAAGAATGGTGGGTTTCTTTACTTGAAAAGTTTTAAATATTTCCTTTTATTTACAGCCAATGCCTTGACCTGCTATTACTCCTGGTAAGCACTTTGCTGTGTTCATACACAGAAAGATTAATATTGATGCCTAGAAGACAATAGTGCTATTTTCTAGATAATGGTGAAATAACAGCTTTTTTAAGAAATTTTTCTTCAATTGGGAAACAGTGTCATTTTGCTATCAGCTTGTCATCACTTCACCAACTCCTTCTGAAATAACTTACAATTTTTTGCATTCTTTTCTTCTGCATGTTATTAATGGTATGAGCTATAAATCAACAGGAAGCCTAAAAGCATTACAAGCAACTATACACCAACTAACAAGACATTCTGCTAACAAGTCATTTAACAAAAAAGCTTCCAATACATTGGGGACATCTAAAAGTGTCATTTCATATTCAATATCAACATTACTTCAAATGGTGAGTCTGATTTGAGTTAAACTGGAAATTTTCAGAAAAGTAAATCTGGTTAACAAGCTCATAAATAGCAGAGCTTATTAAAAGGAGATTATTTCACTCAAATACAAATTGGAAGGTGCTTGCATTAGAGTTAAATGGTCAAAAAACAGGAAACAACTCAATTTTCTGAAACATATGTATCTGAACCTCTTAGGAGCATCTGTTAACAAAAACAAAAAAGCTCTTTGCATGATGGAATGGGAGAACCTTTCTTCAGTTCAGCAGTAAAATAAAAAAATGCATGGTCTCTCCTTCCTTATCTCTTCAGAGCTAGGGGTCTACAAAAAGGTCTACAAGTATCTCTGTCTTCTCTCTATTCTCAGCACCTTGAGGGCTTCACTCAATGCTTTGCTAGTCTTACAGTAGTTTCGACTAGAAAAATACAATTTAAGTTCTCAACCTTCAGTCTCATGACAAGGTCTTTTTCTCTTTATCAAGGACATGCAATTTTTCAGGCCAGTGTATACCATGCAAAAGTATACTCACATATGAGCCTATTGTATCTACAAAGCAGAGAATACCACTAGGCAGAGATGGTAGCTCAGTTTGCAGAAGTATAGTTGTATTCACTCTGAGAAGCAGGATTAACTGGTTTAATAGTACTGATTAAATAGTATTGATGTGGCTATACAGCATTCAGGACTTTGATTAGCCCACTTATCTTTGCATAACACCACACTGAATTGTACATCATAACCTCAGAGCCACAAATATGCAATATATACACACACTTAGAAGAGCCTTTCTACCAGTCCTTCTCCTTCAACCAAAGCTCTTACAAGCAGGAACTACCCAGACTCTCTTTTTGAAGGAATCTTTGCCCTTCATTCTCAGGCTGCTTAAGCAGGCTTTTTGAAGTATCGCTCTCTTAAAAGCTGGATCCCTCTGTCCTGTCTTAAAAGATGTCCAATCCCCATATAAGGTAATCAGATGTAAGCCTGTCATTTTCTAAACCACATACGACCCAAAAAATGAATCTTACTGTCCACTTCACACTAAAGTTGTTTCTTCTAATCCTTGCCTGTGGAAAGTTCCAGCTCTTCTCTCATACCTCACACTCTGTGGCCATTTTGCTTTCACTTAACCTAAGTAAAGCTAAATTGACCTAATCAGCCTGTAAATGTTAATCATCTATATTAAATTATTGCTTAAATTCTTATCCTGGTCCATCTTCAGTGGTTATTGTATATAATTTCCTATATCAACTGCTAACACAGGAAATACTAAATCTCCTATTACAGTTACGAACAAGTGATCGGTCCACATCCCAGACAGTAACTCTCTCCTCTAGGAACCCTCCTAAGTGACACTTTAAAGGCCTTCCTTCCCTCCTGATAGATTCTAATTATCTCATTTTCTTTATTCATCACATTTATCTGACCTCTCACCATCCTAGTGAGGTAAAACTGAGCTAAACTTGCTCTAGCAGAGAGTGCTAGATCTTCACTGAGAAGGACCATGCATCCTGTGACAGCAGCTCAGGAAAACAGTAGAATTGCATCTTCTGCTACGGTGAAGGCCTGATCAATGGTCAGCTGAAGTCAGTGGGAGACAATGCATTTCAAAAGTCTTACTTATTTGTCTTAGGAAAAAAAATTTGCCATGTGTAGTGTGCAGTCACTCCTTACTACTTACAAAAACACCAGCCCATTGCCCACTCCCTATTCAACCATTACTAAGTTTCTAAATTTGTTAGAAAATTAGTCCAAAAAGTCTTCCGCTGACCTTAGCACAGAGAGATTAACACTAAAGTGTTTGGGAGCCGCAGTCTTCTCTGCTCATGCCCATGCCTTTTGCCAGCTGATTTCAACAGGGTGTGAAAATGCCAGTGATTAGACAAGTGTAAGCCCCTGTTCTCACACGAAGTACATTTTAAGATCAAGGTATCAGTCAGTGTCTCCATAGCAATGGCAATTTTATTGTCACACACTAATATCCAAACTGTTACCATGGAACTGAGTTACAAAGGCTTGGACAATCAATTCCGATTATAATAGTTAAATGGTCATGAATTAAATCCTACGAATGACAATTTTCGTACACTTATTTGGATTAAATATTTCTATTTATTGAGGACAGAACAAGTTGTGCTTTGCATTGTAATACCAGTGTAGGTCATTTGGGATATCATTTGCCCTGGTATTCACACAAGCTTCTTTTCTTTTTTTTTTTTTTTAACCTGCTGTCAAGTGGCATTCAAAAAGGTAAACTCTTGCTGTCTTTGGAGATCAAAGAAAATCAAGGAAATTTCTTCTGATCTGATCCTGAACAATCAAATATTCAGCTGTTCGATATTTCAAAAAGCAAACACATCAGCACCAATTGGAATTGGCTTTTGCAAAGTAATTTTCTATCCTGCAGTCAAATGAAAGTACAATTAAATTTCCCTGTGAGTTGATTTTGGAATAAAGGAGAAGAAAGAGAAAAAGAATGGAACAGGATGATCCAAAGACATTTTAAAATACAGATTTGGTTATTATTTTAGTAAGAACAATAATATAAGGTAATTTAAATTTTTTTCCTGATTGGTGGGAGAAGCAAGAAGGACGAGGACAGAGTGAAATAGCAGAGTAAGCAAAATAAGTCTCCTCGTAACACATTACACCGAATGCTTTATCAGCACATACCAAAACATACTGTCTTGTGGTCAGAGAACCAAATATCACAGCTAAGCCAGGTGCATAATTATTTTGTGGATTCTGATAGGAAAGCAAGCACCCAGAACACTCACTTCAGCCGAACAGTTGCAGCATTCTCCACTTACTGTCCAAGACACTTTAGGGCCTAAACATGAGCTACACTTGTTGCTCATTTGAACAAAAAAATCAAAGCATGCAGAAATCAAAACAGAGGTTTGTTTATTTTGTGCCATCTGCCACCAACATGACATAAATTTGGACAGCATTACTGTTTGTGCAACAACAGCATGAAGATGTTTATTGGTAGCAAGCTTTTGTTGAGAAAGTGGGTTTATTTGTCAATTGTTCAAAGAAGATTTCACCTTGCTTACATAATTCCTTGCAGTAATGCTGTGTCAGTTGAGTGCTTGAAGTCCTATTCACCTGGAAAATCCAATGTATGATAAGAAAAAAACCAAACATACACAGCATGACCATTATGCCTCTGCAAAGCAAAAAGATGCCTGGAGTAAAAAACACCACACTGATTTAAGCACTGCTGTCAACATTTGCTTCTTTTAGGCCCTAAGGACCAATAGACTCTTACAGGGAAGCAAATCTGGGTCTTACAGACAGGCAAAGCTCCTAGTGCTGATTATTCAGTCAGGTCCCCAGGAACTCTTACCACATCTCATATTTTTCAATTTGAAAGAATGCACTACTTATCTTGAAACCTCCTTTTTCCCAGAAATGTAATCCATCAATAAAAATGTAACATCAGCACAAAAAAACCCTGCAGAACTGATGTTGCCTCTGATTTTCCCTTAAGTGTTCAATAAATTAATATATGACTATCCACCTCAAAAATCATTATCCAACAGTATTGTCCATAACTATAAAATAATACTATTCACTGATGTGAAACTAAGTTGGAAGCCTCTATAACTAGTCATGTCTGTGGTAGCCGTCACTGTCAGCCTCTTTTCCCTAATTGCATGTGTATTTTTGCTTCTGGATTAAGCAAATAATAAAAGGAACAGTATTTCACAGTTACATTATTGTTACAATATTTAACCATTCATTGCTTCTAGTTGCTTTTTCTGTCTCCTTGAATAGTAAAATGAAAAGTAACACCTTAAAAGTTAATGTTATACTGAAGTGAGAGAAAAAAGATGAGAGGGGTAGAAAAGAAATAACACTGGCTCAGGAGAGACCTGAAAATTCAGAGATCTACAAATGTTGACATACTCCTATCTACACTATTATGGTGCATTACATTTATTCCCCCTCCTTTATAGTTAACATCCATGTTTATGTTATGTAAGAACAACAAACCATGAAAAGCTACTCAAGCAGCAAAGAGGACAGCAAAGCACATATTTAGAGTAATAATTTTTTCTCAAGTTTAAAGAACTTGAACAGATCTTGAAAGAACATCATTGCTGTTTCTGATTTGTACAGAAAAAACCCAACTGATTAAAGATTTGCTACATTTCACTTCCTATTACAGCATGTAAAATTTCACTTCCTACCTGATCTCTTCCTTAACTTCTCTTCACTGCCCACGACCATGCTGTAAAATATTCAAGAACTTCCTATTATCTAAACATTCAAAAAGAGGTTAAAATCATGACTGTGCATCAAGCCAGTAAGGTATATGGATATAGTTTGGTTTCTCTTCTGGACAGGGGCTATATCTGCCTGCGAGTTCCTAAGTACTGACTCTACTGTTTATTCTATCCAACCAGGACACAGCCTTTATTCAAGCTTCTGTCTCTGACAACGTGAGAATTATCTGCAGAGACTTTTTTGTAGATATGCATGTGGGTATATCAGGTAGGATGTCAGAAGACCTTAAAACATAATAGAGCATAGAGCCTTCAGATCAGACCACATACTGTTTTTCAACCAGATTGAAATGCAAACAGAACAAGAGATGGCTTCTTACTGAAGATACAGATGCAAAAACCTTAGATATAGATGCAAATGATAAACTACAAAGAAAGTTTTTCTTGGCAACTCTACAACTTTAAAACTCCGAATCTTGGATCAAATGGAGGGGACATGGTAAAGAGAGGAAAGATGTATATACTATTTGCATGTGACCATTTTTTTGTGTGCAAAGAGTATTTTTAAATGGTCAATGGTTAACCTCAAGCTGAAAAACAACAAGTAGCCCTGTAAAGACCAAAACTCTCGAGTCTTTGTTTCCTACAGTTTCCTCTGATCTTTCTTTACCAACAGCCCTGATCTTCCTTCCATTCCCTATGTTTTATCTCCAGTAGTGATGAGCATGTTCTTGCTGAGGCTGGTGCCAAATGAATGGCTAATGGATGAGCTCTGCTGGCTGTTCCTGCCACTGCTCTCTTTCCATTGATTTTCATGAATCTTGAAAGAATGTAATTACCTTTGAGAAATCCACCTTTCTGTCAAATTTATTTGAAACTGAACAATTTTTGGAGGGGATGAAGGAGCTGACAAACAGATGTCTTCCTTCTACCTTCTAGGTCTAGGTCTCGTACATAATGAAATGATGGAGAAGTATGGGTATTAGCTTTTTTGCTCATCTGTTCTTGGTTTCCCAGTTTGTCAGAGTGCTCTGGCTGGCACCTACTCTAAGATACAACTTTTGCTACCATTACTTGAAGGGATGAAGTTATTAATTTATTTTGTCCTGACTTTTAATTAAAAATCAGACATTCTTTTTCAAAAATCTGTTTATGAGCAACTGCACCACCATAACTGCATACAGATACACAAAGAACACAGCCCAGCTGCATTATCTGCATTAAAAATAACAAAAAAATCCACTAGTTTGCATAATAGTGTTCAGTTCATGTTTTTAAGTTTTAAAATATGCACATAGTACTACATATTTAAGTGTTCTTGACATATTTGATATATCCAAAGAACATATTTTAGAGAAGAAAGTCTCACGAGTAGCACTATCTGAAGAACTATTAACAGACATAGATCGTGTATTTAAGCTGGAAAGGAAGCAGGACAACACCAACATAAAATGATCAAACAAATGATATGACAAATTTATCTCAATTCAATCTCTCTCTAAACTGGCAAATCTGAGAAACAAAGTATCACATTTTCAAACACATACAATTAGGCATACTTAATCCCATCTAAGCAGTCATCCTAATCCTGTACATTTCAGTAGCAAGTGGACTAATTTGCTATCCATTCTGTAGATTCAAATGCATTTTAACGTCCACAAAAAAAATGAGAAAGCAAAGAGATTCTGTGGAGAAGATCCAAATAAATTGACAAGTAAAATTGAATAATATTCACTCATCAACTTCAGGCAGTGCCAAATCCTTCTCAGCAGAATGATTTATCTTCCAAGATCTTACTGTGTTATGGTTTCTTACTCTTCGTAAGAAAGGCCTTAGGTTTTATGAACAATAAATGTTTTCCATACCATGAACAGATGCATTTAAATGCAAGTTTTTTCTTACGAAAGCTGAAGAAAACTGTTAAGAATTAGCTTAACCAAAGAAAAGTAAGCTAAAGAAAAACAAACATTTCTTTTACTATGACAGTTCAGATGCTGTGTTTGGGTCCAATCAAGTTGCATAGTCAGAGATAATTTCTTGCATTAAAGGACATTAAAAATAACCAATAATCAACATATACCATGGATGCCTTGACATTTTGTACCCTAGACCCCTGTCAGCTCTCAAAATTGCTCTTTTTTTTTTTTTTTTTTTTTTTAACATGAAAACGTTAGAGATGCAAGATGTTTCCTAGGATGAACTGAAGCCTGCCTTGAAGACCAGCTGTACATAGATGACCTTGAAGACCGCTAGTGGTTTTTGTACTAACAATGCCTACAAGAAAAGAAAATCAGGTTTAGAGAAGATAGTAGCCATACTCACATTAGACACAGACCACGGTTTGAAGCTGAATCAAAAACATGTTCACAAATTTGGATTTGATAATACTGAAGTCACAAGATGATAGGTTAAAGCTGCAGAACTATTTTCAGATTTCAAGAGCTTCCTTTTGACTACTTTCACCTTGAGGTGAAACAGTATAAGAATATTTGGTTTTTTCTGGTAATTTTGGCAATTGAATTAGTAAACACCTTATATATAAAGTATCAACAACAAATATAAGGAATTTAATTAGGCCTTTAAGTTCAATGTTTACCCATTAGAAGTTCAGTTTTCCCAAAATAGTGTTTCTGCTGAAATAGCAGCATGCAAATACCATTTCAGTCCACAAATGCAACTATTGCATAATAAGCACACTTCATAAAAAGAAAAAAAACCACTGGTCTTAGTCAAATTTTCATTGGAATTATTTGTACCTCAGAATAACAAAGACGTTAGCAAAATATTTCAGTCAGACCTTCCAAATCTCTCTACTCTAAATTGCTCCAACTTAACCATATTTTAAACACAATAAAACTCAGCAACTATAATCTAAATCACACACTTACCAGTCTTCTTCCCACAAGCCTTGAAGCCTAAAAGTTACCATGGAAACAAATTCTACATTTCCACAAATTGAAAGAGCCAGTTAAAAACAAAACAAAACTAGAAAAAGATTAATTCATTGCTAACAACACCTTATTCAAGGTATAAAGATGGCAATGGCTAACCAGCTTGTAAGCAGTCAGGAATAATGAAAGTGACACTCTCATTAATTAATTACTTAATTAATCAGTGATCCAAAGTAGCATGGCTCACATAAGACCTTCTTAAAAAAAAAACACACTGTTTCTTCCAAAGAAGCATTTTTACGTTGTATTTACAACATGCCATTGTAACTGTTAACGTGTGATAAAAGTGCCACTAAACCACAAATTATCCTGTAACCCATGTGGAGGCAGAACTGCTGGCTGAAGCTTTAGATTCAAGCAGCATATACTTGAAGTGTTGCTTGCATCAGAGAATTACAGAGAGATTTAATCTCTCACAGATTTGGTTTCCTGTCTATAAAATGGCGATGTCAATGCTTGTAAAAGCAGATAATACTTGGGAAAGGTACTGCTTATGTTTATCTGCATGGCTACCTAGTCATGCAACAACATACAATTGCCATATTGTGCTCTTTTTATATTCCATGATGTTTATCTGTGACCTGGAGCAATACAAAGAAGCTGTAACTCCCAAAGTCATCTCTTATGTCTATAGAGGTGAACAAATGCATCTCCTGATATCTATTTTATACCAAGGTCTGATACATTTCAGATTATACATGACCTAAAAGCATATGCAAAATCAAAACACAAGGGCTAGAAGCCAAGAACATGCACAACTGGATATCAGCTATCCTTGCTTGACCTAAGTCCATGGCATTTCTACTATTTCATGAATTAGGACTGGAATTCTTGTTATTCCAGAAGTTCTTTTCTTATCCATAGGACACAAAAGTAATCAGAAAAGGTTCTGATATGGGAATTCACTTGCAAAGTCTCCTGCTTCTGGGTGGTATTATTCTCAAATATCTAAGGCTGGGGGGGTATCATCCCCCTGTTCAGTTTGACATCTAATGTATCCTCTAAATCCTCGTCATTCATTTTAACCTTGTTTAATCACTATATTGATCTTAAACATTGTGTCTTCTGAGAATGACATCGCATGTGACAGTCCTGATAATGGCTTATGTCAAGTGAACCCCTGTCAATTATAAACCAGTTTCAAAGCACTAATGACACTGAAGTACATCAGATGATAGTAACTGTTCTTAACCTAAACCAGATTTGAAAACACAATGTAGAAAAGTTGTATTCAGGTTTTTCACCTTTTCTTCAGTAGGTGTTTCTAAGAGATCTTTGAAAGGCGGCAATCCATTCAATTGTACAGTAAAGAGTCACATAAACTGAAAAAGTTTAAAATCAGGAGTTGACTAGGAGTCAACAGATCTTTGGAATCCATTACAGCCCTACCCTGACTGCATCAGAAAAAATATGTGGAACAAAAGAAGCCATCTCATTTCTGATTCATTTTTTTTTTACTATTCTTTAATTCTCATAGTTTAGAAAATTTGTTGTAAAACAAGTGTTTTCTTTAGCCCCAATTGTAAAACAACAAAGCCACAAAAAAGACTGCAAATATCTAATGAATCTTATATTTACTTAAAATAAAATGTAATAAATATTACGGGGATTGAATTTATTTACTTTAAATTGTTCATTAGAGGCAGACTAACTTTTTCCAGTTCTCCTCAAAAACAAATATGGCTACAATGGGAGGTCTTAAATCCTCAGTATTATTCCTCCATGCTGTTTCAGGCAAACAGTGAAACTGTTTCTAGAAATTCAAACCGCTCTTCTAAGTGGCTTTTAGTAAAATCAAACCTGTTGTTAAATACAGTTTTATTCTTCTTTTGTCCTAAAAAATTTTCCCCTGATGAAAACCAAGAAGTTATATGCTATTTTTGCTAGAAAAATGAAAATTTGCAAAAATTCTATATGCTATTTTGGGCTTTGTAAAGACCAATTATAAATACAAATTTCATCAAATTTCCTAGCACTGTCTGCACAGGGTAAATATTCACTGCTCTCACTTAGAGGTATGTTTCAACATTTTCAAATGAGAAAAATGAGGTGTTCATGTGGCTTTAAAATATTCTCCCAGTTTCAAACTAGCTACTGTCTCTGGTCATTGAATAAAAGTTGGTGACAGAGCTTATAAGTAATAGCCTCTTAGCATAGTAAAAGAAAAAAGTAACAGGTACTAAAGGAAAGAGGGGAGAGACAGCAAGAGAGAATTACATGTTTCTCAAGAGATACGTCACAGAGGACACTGATTAACCAATACTATTTAAACCCGAATATTCTAAGGGTGTTACATGTCAGCCAAAGCTTTAAGGAGCAAAATAACTTTACTTCTTTCTCTGCTAAAAAAGTATGCAGTAATCATACTTTTAAAAATTCAGTCTCTGATTCAATCTTCTTTGGTTTATAAATCCTTAAAGCACCTCTGTATTGTTCTTCTCAAGTCCATTCTGATATGGTTTGATCACCTGTAACCCTGTTTTCTCTGTGAGGCTGGAGACTCAACAACTATTTTTTCCCACATCTTCTGTCAAACAGAAAAGAAATAGGAAAATTTTCAATGATCTTTGATTTTATAAAATGACTACCATACAACTTCGAAAGCATTATTGCTTTTTGAAACTGTTTTTTCACACAGCAATAGGGTGCACACACACTTGACCCAACATTAAAAGTCATATGCTTTAGCAATTCAAGCCATTCATATTGTGCCCCCTTATCTGCCATGACAACTGATGTACTGTTTAGCGATCAGTATACATATAATTTTACAATGTTGTTTTTTGTCAGTTTAGAATAATCATCTGGAGTCAACAGAGCCTTTGATTTTCTAACAAACAAATCTTTGCCATTTTTGGACTACAGTCCTGAAGTTACCTCAAACTGATCTTCATATATAATATCATCATCAGTCTGCAACTTTATGGTGTTTCTTGAGAGTTTGCTTCACCTTTGCTTCAAACTCATTTATTTCCTAGTAGAAATCATGTCTCCACTAAGTTTAACTGATGGTAATTTTACCACAAATTTTATCCATAAACACTTCACAGTGATTTCAAATAGCCAATTACAAGACATAATCTGATGTACAAGGAGTTAACTATTAATAAACTTTCCATTTAGGATACTCCAATCATTAGTTCGCTGCTGACCCTTGAACACTTTTACAAATAATTCTTCTTTACTATATAGGAAATAGAAAAAAAACATTACTCCCTAAATAATGCACATTTTATCTTTAAACAAAAGTTGCAAAATAGTTTGGTTTCTTACTACTATATTAACTTGGACTAAAAGCATGATATTTTTTGATTTGCTTTGTCTTCATGTCACAAGTATTTTTCACACAGATCCTTGCACATTAACCCTATTTGCAAAATGTAGATTCTTCCTTACAGAATTCTCCTTACATATACCCCTAGAAATCTATAGTACACTAACCCACACAATGGTATGTTGCCTTGTTTCCCTAGTTCAAGGTTTGTTTGATTACGTGCTGTAACGTGGAAAATTCCTATCCATTTTTAAGTTTAAACCAAGACGTTCTAACATATTGCATATGTAAAATATTGCACATCTGTCCTACCATTCTCATCTGTTATGAATGGGAAAACTTTTTGAGGAGTTTATGGTTTTTGTGTTTTGTGACACTTCTCCCTCTCTCAAAGGTTTGGACACATGAGATACTTTTTGTGGCCTCATATACAGTCTGAAAACATGTTCGCTCAAGTGAACTGCTGTAGATCTCCATCCTTTTTTAGTTAGGCTGATCTTAAGCCAACTAACTTCCAGACATACCCCTGTTTTCACTAGACATAAATAACTTCCACCAGCATGTGGGACACACCATAGACTATAACATCTTCCAATCTCTCAGAAAACAGACAACAATTAAAGAGGCCATTAGCATCAAGCAACAGTTTCACAGATGATGAGAGACTGAGACATCACATCTCTGAGAACAGCTGACAGCTTGCTCTCATTTGAAGAAGCATTAGCAATGCCTTCCAACAACAGGCCCAAGTCTATTCCACTTCTTTTCTACAGCTATACAAAGAACATATATCCCATATTCAGCTGGCTGTGCAGATCTTCCTAGCACATCTGAGATTGCCAACCAAGACAGAAGACAAAACTCAGTCAGGGTAGGTTCTGCGTTGACAGGCTCCTGCCTTCATATCATTAAATTGCTGTGGAAAACATTCTATAACCGTTGAAATTGTATCTACAGAGAAAATTGAAACAGTGTCTCTTCTTCGAATCCACTTTCTACTATCAGAATACCTGCTTTAAAATTATGTCCTTGCAGAAAGGCCTTCCACAATTTAATAGTTCATTCCTTGGAAAAGTATTCATTAAAGACAGATTTTTTAATTATTAAAAATATAATACAATTTGAGAAAAAATTGAATCAAAAAAGTCTGTAAGGAAAAATCAGATAAACAAAATCTAACAAATATACATACAACCCTACAGTTATAGATTGAACAGACTTTTTTTGTTGCTATCCTGTGAAATGTTTAACCAATGCCAGATTATTACCTTTGCCTTTTATTAATCTTATCTGCACTGTTGTGTTCCCAGGCTACTACAAATATTGCATAAAGCCTTGTCTATATGGTAAATAAGCTCTATCTTGTTACCTAGGAACAACACAAACCATTTTCTATGAACTGAATACAAAATTAAACATCTGAAAATGCAGACCTTAGGGAAACAGGTTTTCTACCAGAATATATTATTTATATTTAACATTCATGTTCTCCTGTCGAATTTTCAAGCAATGAAAGTGAACAATATTTAATGTAATTTAATTTTAAATCTTATGCTAATTATCAGTGACCTTTGAACTCTGGAAGTAGCACTACCATCCACATGGCAAATGTAATTATGGAATTTGATTTCCTATATGTTGTAAGCAATGAAACTGCTTTAATTGACACTGATATATATTTGTAATAACTTCTGTGTAAATTAAAAATCAATGCCAATTTTAGCTCCCTGGATACTATTTTTATCGAACTGTTTATTTCTTTGGAACTGGCGAAATGCAGAAGCAAACATTCTGCAGAATGTTCAATATATGTTTAAATCCCAGTGTAGTTTGCATGCATGCCATTTATGTTTAAATCTTGCATATCTCACATTTATGTACACACACATAACGACAAATCCCATCAGATCTAGGCTGCCTTCAGGAGATTTTGCTTCCAGCTGATTTTTGATTGATTGTCAAGCATGCTTCACAATGACTAAGTGGGATATCATTGTATTATCTGGTATCAGTGCTGCAGTGCATCGTAGATATCCAAAACACGGTTACAAAAGAAACTAGAAGTAGAGTTATTCACTTTACTTTTTTTTTTTTCCAATTTTTATAGGTCAATCTAGATTTAGCAAACCTTTCACCACTGTTGTGCTTTCAAAGAAATACTTGGCAAACATTGTTAATTTGTTTCTTTCTTTTTTTATAATTTTTCTTTGTCCCCATACTCATTGATTAAATGTTGGAAAGCAAACTACAAATACAAATATCTAAAGTAAAGTTATAACTTCCTACCAAGGATGGTGTTTTTGTTTGGCATCAATAAAAATATTTTGCCATCTGGAAACAGGCGTTCTTTACGTAAATTTCAGACTAGGCTTTGAAATAGTCACAATAGCTGCCGTGGGGAGTGGAAGGTGATCTTTGCAGTTTCAGCCCTCAAAACCAGCATGCTGACTTGCATAAACTATTTTTCTTTTGTCATAAAAATCACAATAACTTATAATTTTTCCCTAAAAGTAAAAAGGATAGAAGTATATTTTGAAATTACCTTTTATGTTTAAACAGTGTTAAACATATAAGCTACATACTAAATAAAGATGGATTGAGGAACAATGAAGAGAATAAGAACACTCACAGCTCAAAGGTCTTGCTCTCACACACAGCACAGGGCCACATCTGATCTCACAGTGGTTTATCCTGCTGTGACTGCATAGACTTCATTAAGCTTCATCCTTTATATAAACACAAATGAATACATAAATAGAAAGCAAAGAGTTGCACAGATTTGACACTAAAAAAGAGGGGGAGGAGGGGGAATCTTAATCAGGAAACACCTAGCTAAAGCTTCAGTTCTGTTTTCAAAAGCTGTTTGTTCACGTTGTACTCCTTAAAAAGAAAGCTAATTTATATCATAGCTGCAAAGCAGCAAAACCAGTTCAATATTATAAGACATTAGGGAAAATTCACCTTTCAAAGAAATAGCATTTCTCATCTGTAATGGCAACCTAATGTTACCTAATTTATGTCTTTAAATTAGAAGCATTAAACCATACCAGCCCTTTATAATAATTTCTTTTTGCTCCATGTCAAGTAGAGAAGTCTTTTCTTTCCTGGATCGTTTCCTAGCAGTACTAGTCACTCATCAGGACGTACCTAGGACTTGTATTCCACGGTGAGAACCATTACCACCCCTCTCACTCCAGGCTCTTTTCAGCAAACTGCATTTGGGAAGAAGGGAAAATAGAAAAAAAATCAAACAACTTCAAAACATAATTGATTTCTGGTAGCTAACAAAAAGAAGCACATTTCTGTAATCGTTTATTTTATTGTAAGCAACTTCTCATGAACTAATCCCTTCTAAAAATAAAAGAATGAGAAGAAAAATTTTATAAGCTATATTTTGTAAATGCCACAGAGGCCCATCATAAGCCAACGTACTTGTACTCATCAAACACACCTTTGACTTGTAATTTGCTTCTGATGTAGCCTAAAAGCACTTTATTATATTAAAGCTTATTGATGCCTGTAAGGCCCCTTTACCTACAGCTATTTCAAATGTAGTGAAATAATGCAACACTAATCTCTAAGACTTTTATTCCATAATAGATGTTTTTCTCACTAAATCAATTCAAAGGCTAATTGGGGTGGAAGGTGACTATCTCTAGTGGTTATAAATACATTTGCATTGCTATCAATCTTTTACACGAGCGATGTTTAACGAGGCTGAACGAGCCTTGGAAGGGTGGACCTGGATTCCAACAGGTAGTCAATGCTGCCATCCGGTGGTAAAACTGGCAGTGACACTCGTCAGTGTCCAGCTCGGGCTTCCTCGCACATATTGACTTCCCAGTGAGCACCCAGGCAAGAGGAGGAGCACGAGAAAGAGATGGCAGGGGTGCAAGAGTCTTTTGCTCAACTCCCTATTTGTCCTGCGGATTCCGACGTCCGAGAAGCTCTTCCAGCATGCAGATGCTGTTGCCCAAGCTCCCTCAGCTCTGCTGGGCACCTGAAACTCAACCCATTACCATCTACAGCAGTCAGGAGTGTTACAAAAAGCAGTAAATACCCCGTGACGATTTAAAGCAGACAAGCCTCGCCTCAAGGTCTGGACAGACCAGAAAAGGTTATTGATTCCTTCACTGTATCCTGGACCATGGTCTACATCCATACACTCTAAGTCGCTCGAAACTATCTGTAAGTGCATTTCCTCCTCCTGTCCAATGAAGAATCTCTTGTCACTTTCCAAAATAAGCTTTCTCACACACACAACCCAGAAAAAAAGGCAAACACTTTGCAGTTGCATTGGCACATAATTTAAGGTGTTACATGTACTCCAGAAGTTCCAGGTGCCAGAGAGACACAAGGACCCACAATGCTCATCACGTGGCCATCTCCAAAAAATTTACAGGCAAGGCTGTTCACAATAATCCTGTGAGCTAGGTAAAACAGGATATCCAAAATATAGAAGTCCCGTTTTCTTACGAAAGAAAACCTGAAGTTGTCTGAAAGAGGTTCTCCTTAGACAACAAACTTCAATAAAGATTTTTTGGCTGAAGCATGTTTAAAAAGATTTTTACAGCTTTTGCCTAATGAGAATTATAGACATATGGGGAATAAAATAGCTGGGTTTCTACTATAAAAGTTATCTGGGCAAAAAGCTGTTTTGTTTACTTGGTTTGCCTGTGAAACTGTCAGATTACCTAAGTGAGCTCAGTGACTCTTTCCTCCATGCATCATTTCTGCATGGACAGCTTGCAATGAAGTGTATCTTCCTCTTGAAGAAAGGGTGATCTAAACCAATTATTTTGCATACACCTGCAACTTTTACCCATCACCAGCCAGACTGTTACAAGCATTATCCATGCTTGTAAGGAGGGATCACACACAGTGAATGTCAAATATATAATAAGCAAGCAGCCAATACAACCTTTATGAAGTTATAGCATTACTAGGTGCTTTCTAGAGTTTTACAACCAGAAACTAAAAGTAGCCAATTGCTGATATGATAGAAGACTGGGTTTACTGAAGCCAGCTATTATGATTCCAGAATTTTGCTTTCATGTGCCTAATGTTGCAGTAAACAGTTCATAAACCATACGTTATGATGTTAAGGCAGCAGGCAGGAAACTGGTATTCTGTCTGTTATTACTGAGCATTTGTACATATAGTATCATAAGACAGTATTTCCTCTGTAAATATGAATGCTGTAGCATGGTACTTCACATTGTAAGTAAAGACAAGTCTTTGTGTCAATGAATACACAGGCTAAAATGAGTACTGAAATAGAAGTGGAAGACTAAGGGAAAATAGCATCATGAAAACAGTCAAAATGAACAAAATAAAAAGTTAGAATCAGTTACAGACACATATGCATAATGGTAGTTAATAGCACTTTCTCTAACTACAGCTTAAATTTACTGTTTTTTAAAAGGAATTAGGAGACATACTTGTTAGATGGTCAGAAAAAAATATGTTTAAAAAACTTTCTCAAGACTTACACCAAGAATTCACACTGAAAAAAAAGAAAGGGTCCAGAATAAAAGTTCAGTTTAGGAGGCCTGTGGCTAACTAAATAGGGAATGAACATTACAAACAAAGCCAAACTCCCCTCAAATGTGGTGCATATGGTGCAGCATTAGTATTGCTCCTTTCATGGGTTCCAAGATCACAACAGGTGTCTCACTGACATTTTTAATTTCTGCCTCAAGTACTTTTAAACAGAGATGTATATAATTAGAAGACAACTAAACAGACTACATCTTCTCATTTATTAGTTGCTCAGAAATCGAGACATTCACTGTTTATTGAAAGTTCCAAAACATGATGAGTTGAGGACAAATCTAACTGGTTTGCATAATGTAAGCATATGTGAAAAATGAGAAACTAAGTACAAATAAAATATGCAAGATGTCAAAACAGGCATTCCAAACAGAAAAACGATAGCAATTGTCCATTTCAGATTATTTTCCTTGACATCATGAAATACTGCAATGCATTATCAACAACAACATAAAAAAACTAGAACAAAAATAAACATGAAAAAAGATGCATCACTATGTATTAGGGTTAGTTAATGTGCCAGTGCAACCAAGACTACAGTCAGAACCTGCCAATTCAATTAATGTTGCAGCTGTTTCTGAATTTCCTTACCATTGCCATGCCACAGCAATAGAGGGGAGATCTGTGAAATCAGGCTCTAGCACTGCGACCAGTCATTGCTAAAGTTCTTCAGTGCCAGTCTAAGGCAAGTTTCTAAAACCCTAGTAGCATCAGCACACTAGTGTACCTTAGAACTTTCACTGTTACTATGCAGGAACTGAACCTGTAATAAGCAGAGTTGGGTGTTTTACAGGGAACAAAACTATCCCGGTCAAGTGATAGCAATTTATGATGTTGCATTCTGAATGTCAGCCTCTGAAGTTCTCCAATTATTGCACAGAATTACCAGTTCTTTCACACAGCAGGGTTAATGAACATTTTCAGAAGTTAAAAAAAAAAAAAAAGAGTAGGTCTTGGATAAGCTCTGCTGAACTAGTCTAAGATGGTTAACAGCAAGATTTTCCAAGCATCTAGTGTCTAGAAGAGGTACACAACAGTTAACCTGGTGTAGTACTTGAAAGTCAGTGTCAAAGATGGTCTGGATACATGTAGAAGTTCGAGTTCAGAAAGCAATCAGGCAACTTAATGAAAGAAAAAGTAAAATTCACTGAGGTTGTCAAACTGATAAATACTGCTTGTGACTGAGAAAGTTCCTGAATTGTGGAATGCTGAAAGAGGTCACTACTGGTGAAAGTATTACCATAAGCTTTCATTTTCTCATATTCTTTCTTAGGTATCTGATAGTGATCATTGATGGTGCAGGCTACTCTGCTAAATACGCATTAAGTCTGCTGCAGCATGGCTGTTCCTGTAGTGGGGCTTTCAAAACCTTATCTGTTTTCACTCTTAATTTAAATTAAGCATATTTGGAAAAACTACATTTGGAAAAAGTCACAAAAAGTCATTAGAAATATCCTTGTAATCACCTGTCTATGCTGAAACTGCTTGTGGTTTCTGACAAGCAATTTTAGTTTAAATATACTTCATTAAAAGCTTCACAGCTATTCAGTCAGACATCCTTGTATCTTCACATGAAACACTGACTAGAAGTGATCTGCTGAGTTTCCATGCAAATTGATTTTGTGCGTTTAGCTCTGCACCTTTTTTCACAGGTTATGATGGCTCACTGCTACACTGCTCTTACATTAGCAGGCTTGCTGAAGGTAAAGTACAAACAAGCACAGCATCAGTGATGACTATAAACAAACATTTTACTTATGCTAATACGGAATGATTGAATTTAAAGCGCTAAAACACTTCAGCAACCATAAAGTTCAGTGTGAGAGTATTTTAAGGTTAAAAATTATAACAGCTGGCTATTTATGCATGCTTTTGTTTTATTTTGTTCTGATCTAAGAGTAGCATTCATGTTTAAAAAGAAAGACAGTTTTTGTTGCATGGTAAGATCATCCACATGGAAGCAAACGCAATTTTTCTGCCGAATCAGGCCCTAATTTAGATCACATTTTATCCAGCAGAAATGCCCTAGTTTTGTTGTACTATGTTACCATCTATTAATATAAAATTGGAATCATTTCAGTCCAACAGCTTTCCTTAAAAGACTCTTATAGGCAGGTTTGACCTTTACATTATGAATTTCATTTCATTGTAAGCTCTTACATTTATATTACTGCTTAACGTGAACTCTCACTGAAATGTGACCTGACAATTTCTATATATATTTATTCATGCTAAGCTTTCTGCTTAACAACCATCGGGCTGAAAGTGTAGTATAGTTACTGTAGAAAAAATATTTCCTGCTATTTCAGACAATGAAGGTCATACCAGCGTCACATAAAAGCAAATGCAATTTCTCCTGTTTTTCAATCGTGGCATGCACGTTAAATTCGTTGTTATAATCACCTATAATAAACTGTTTGCCAAAATGTTTTTTTTCCCCAACTCCCTTTTCTCTCTTTTAAGTCAGGCATATAGCGTATCATTAGCACTGCCCAGCCTACAGGATAAAAATACCAAATACACAGATTCAAATCTTACTGAGCAATACAGCTGAAAAAACCCCAAACCCAAACAACCAGGCTCAGGCCTGTCTGCGCCTGAGTTTTATTCATGCATTCTTATGCCATTGGCAAAGTAATTTTACCTTTCTGGAGTATGCATTCAAAGAAAGGATCCCAAAGAGATCTATAAGCTGTTAAGCTTCACGTTCTTATTAAACCAGATCAATAAGAATAACTGCACAAGTCTAGTTCCATGATGTAAGATGTGGTCGATTTCTAATTCAGTTTTATCTGGACGCTAGCACCTCAGTTCCTAGTTGGTCATCAGTACACAGTAACCATAGCCACTGTGCTAATTTCTGTGTTAAGCATTTGTACATTAGGCTTCCAATGTTATTGGATGGCTCAGAACAATAGACATTGCCATCATGAAAAGACAGCTACTGAAATTTTGAGCGCATTTTTCTAGTTAAAAACATCCGTTGCTTTTCTTTAAGCAGATAAATATATTTAGAAATATGCAGATATCATTACTTGTGCTTAGTAAGTATGCTTCCATGCTCACAGAAAATGCTCTATTGTACAATTTAAAACAACATAAATTCAACAAGTTATAAAACATACAAGTATTTATAAGATAGTTCTTAAAAAACAAATTTACAGTCTTTTTTGTAGACTGGTTACATGAGACACCTATTGAACATTCATAGGGTGTCAACATTTACAGCAGTTTAACATATTGGACACAAGATCAGTAGTTGGGTTGGATTTTTTCATGGGTATGCTGTTTGGCGTTTTTTTTAAGCAATGCGTTTTAGCTACAAAATGGAGCATTTTCTGAAGCACTTATGCCATTCTTGGGTACAGTTCCTGATAAAGCATATTTTATCTGGAAATAACTAATTATTTCAGTTACAAAGCGCGTACAAGAACTTTCAAATGTCCACTCTGTGTGGCAGCATTGCAACACAGCTGAAATAAACTATTTTAGCACCCATAGCAGGAATTCTGTTAAAAAAAAAAAGAAAGAAACACAATGCCATGGAAAAACTAATTCAGCAGCAATGTTAGTTTGTGTCTGCACAAGTAGTACAAAATGTTTTGGTCCAGGGCTCCTTGTCTCCCTCAATAGCTCCATGCCAGTGATCTTACAGGCACCAGCTCCTGTCTCACAGCAATCCTTACCTTCATACTCCCCACTTCTCACAGGGAATTAACTCTGTCCAGAGACTGGAAATCTACCTGCCATGCAGTTAGCTGGGGAAGGAGAGAGAAACATGTGAGCGTCTTGTCAGTGTGGTTATACAAATGCTTACTGTCAAGGTGTTACACTCATACAAGGATAGAGATCAGCTGAGGCAAATATTATATTTGTGAAAATATGGATCTTGATAGAAACAACCTCAACTCTAACAGCAATCCAACTAAAGCATGTCAACTGTATCCAATGAAATCCAGCAATGTCCATTTAATACACTGTAGTACACTAACCAAAAATAGACATTATATGGAGATGAGTGTGGGGTCATTACTATTATTTTGACAGAAGATACAGAAATTGCGACTAGTTGTGGAACACCATTGCCCATTATTGCATTCATATGCAATCTATAATTATGATAGGCCAAAGTGTAGGGTATACATGCATAGTACTTGCAGCCCATAATCAAGTTTTGAGCCATCAACTCTATTACTAAGTCCCTCAACAGTTGCATCTAAAAACCTGCTAGCATGCTAACTGTGGAACCCAGTGCTAATATCGAATGTCATAGATCCAAGACATGGATATTCACTGTTTTATATATTATTTGCATTGAGAAGAAGTAGTATAGAATGGTCACAGTATGCTACTATACAGGACTAGACAAACAACCACATGTCAAAACAGTTTGGCTGCTACTGACATGCCTCTTGGCAAGGTTATATTCTGCCTCACGGGCCAAATTCAACACAGGCGTTAGTGTAATAACTCTTGTCTAGAATATGTCCCTTCAAAATTATTTAACTCTGGAAGAATGCAGACCACTGAGTTCTATGTGCTATCATTTGCATGGATGACCTGCTAGATAGCAATTTCAAGATGAAATCAAGTATCATTGTGAAGTATTTCCAATACATTTTCTGTACTAACAATACAGCAGTTGTGTATGACTCTTAGAACAACTTCCACATCAACTGTTACAGTTGCATGGATCGTATTTGTTTAGTGTGCCAATAACTCATTCAAGTTCATTTACAATAGGCATACCATGAAGAAAATCTTTGCAGCCAAAAGCCTGAATAAAATTATCTTCAACAGAACACAAAATTACCTATCAATAGAAATCACTCTAAAATGTTGGCCTTTAATACTAGTCCTAAAAATATGGTATTGAATTGGAATATGGTATTGAATTGGCTTAATTTTCTGGATCATTCAAATGAACACTGGAAAATATCATGTTGGTTTTGAAAACTACATCTGTAAGGATTGGATTTTTTCTTCTTTTAAATATCTCAAAGTCTAGTAGGCTTTTAAGCTACTGCCTCTTAATTTTTCCCCTCGTAGTCCTTTACACACAGTATGCTTAACTCAAGTTTTATACAACAATCACACTTGAGCTTAGTGCAGGGGTTTTGCCTTTGAAGCACCAATAACTCTTTGTGTTATGTGTACAGACATACATGAATTTTTAAATCTGGCTTCAATCACAACCCAAAAAGTGTTTGATGCATTCATCTCTAAAGTATGACAGCAATGTAGGAAAGGAATGAATTGCCTTCTTGTATTACAGTCCATATTATAAAGTCATTACTTTCTAAAGCACTGGAATTATGAAATGTAATTCAGATCTCAGAACTGACACGCACTATGGCTAGCAATTCATCTTCTATGCAGACAAGATGCACTTCTTAATTAGGTAAAACTTTCAGATATAAATTTTGTATGGTTATGATGAATAAAAATTTTAAACTATCAGATTTACTAAAATGATCTTAATACATCATTAAACATTCTCATCAGGCTTAAGTTAAGACTGTACTTTCAACTGTAATTTTGTGCAGTGCATGTAGGATGTGTAATGCAATATAGAACACATGTAGTAAGTACTAATTCAAGAATATGGCTTCCTCGCAGAGGCTCAGCTCTTCTCCAGAATGCCATCTTGACTAGGAAACAGTCTTCAGACTAATCCATGTAGTCTAAATTTGTTTATTGGATTTCGTAAATATTATTCTTCATAAAAAGTGAGGAGTGCATATCTCTGTTTTGAGAAAGAGTCTAGCACTCTAGCAATCTTTGGAATAAAACCGTTAACCCAAGTTTCTCTAATAACAGGACAAACAACTCTAAAAATTTCTGTCATACTTGTTATTCAATCCATTATTCACTACTGCTCTCTAACAGCTCAAAGATGAAATGGTCACTTCCACGCTGATGAAATTAATCTCATCTAAGCAATTGCTAACTTTGGGACTGACCAAGCTGATCATGAGGCAAGTCAGAGTAACAGCAAAAGAAAGCCGAAATTACTGCACACATTTTCTCTAAAAAAATCTATTTTTCTTTAATATGGGCATAAACAATTATAAGTGACACTGAAGTGACATAAACACACATTTTAATAGCTCCTGATTCTTTTAACATTGCTCCAAGGGATGGATAGTCTCTTTTGATGTTTCTAAGTTGCCTCATCACAGTATCATTGGAGCCTACGTGGAAGGGTAGTAGCAGATGGTAATCCACAGGGTTCACCAGGCTCAGCAGCCTCTCAGTGACATCGCGAAGGTGAGCTTGTGGTAGGCAGACAGCTTCCCTAGAGAAGTTGTCTGGACAGCAAATGGGTGCTTCAGTGCCTCTCGATAAGGAATCTCCAATTACTAATACTTCATATGCTTGTCTGGTGGCATTGATTCTAATGTATAGATCACCTGCTCACGTTCCCAGATGGTGTGCAGCCTGCTGAGCTCTTCTGGTAACTTAGCTTCTTGTTTGAAAAGTTCTAGCTGGGCATACTCCCAGCTATGACATCCACTTCTGCCTTCAGGTGCTAGGGGGACTTCCAGATGATGCAGCTCCACCCAGCCTAAGGTTTGGACAGCTATATTAGTCCTTGGGAGGTCTGTCTGGATAGAGGTATCAGCATAGGTAGGCTGTAGTGTTTCTGTTTGGGTTTCAGCCTCAGCCTTGCAGTTGCAGCAGGTGGAGACCATTTCTTGTCAGCAGGACACGGTCTCCTCACAGTTCTCAGAAAAAAATGGCCTACTTACTTATAAAATGATCATTCTTTTGAAAGATGTCAACCCTCTAAGTCTAATTCCCTGAAGACCTCAAACTTCTGGGTAGGCTTGCACAGCCATCAGTTACTTCGAATGACTGGAAGGGCTGCAGCCTAAGCCTGCTGGTGAGGAGAGCAGGATCATCATCTGCTTCTGCTCTGGATGAGCTCATTGAGGCGGCAGACTCAACTTCTCCTGTGGTTCCAGAATGGGACAAAATCACAGCTTGCGATGCTGTCATGGTTTAACCACAGCCAGCAACTAAGCCCCACACAGCCGCTTGCTCACTTCCCCCAGGTGGGATGGGGGAAAGAACTGAAGGATAAAAGTGAGAAAACTCATGGGTTGAGATAAAGACAGTTTAATAGGGAAAGCAAAAGCCACGCAGGCAAGCAAAGCAAATCAAGGAATTCATTCACTACTTCTCATTGGCAGGCAGTTGTTCAGCCATCTCCAGGAAAGCAGGGCTCCATCACGCCTAACAGTTACGTGGGAAGACAAACACACTTCAATCACTTCAATCGCACCCCTTCCTTCTTCTTCCCCCAGCTTTATATGCTGAGCACAACATCATATGGTATGGGGTCAGCTGTCCAGCTGTGTCTCTTCCCAACTTCTTGTGGTGGGGTGGTGTGAGAAGCAGAAAAGGCCTTGACTCCTTGACTCTGTGTGAGCACTGCTTAGCAATAACTAAAACATTTCTGTATTATCAACACTGTTTTCAGCACAAATCCAAAACTCAGCCCCATACAAGCTAATACAGAAAAAATTAACTCTATCCCAGCCAAAACCAGCACAGATGCTTAGCATCTATAAAGGATGAAAAGGATTTCCAAGCTTGCAGGAAAGATGGACCAGAGAAGACATGTTCTCCCAGATCATGGCCAAAGCCTTGTTCCTCAATGTTCCTTCTAGCCAGTCACATTTGCATAAAGAACTTCAGTAAAGACGCTACATCAGGCAATTACCTGTACTAGTTCTCAGTAGTAGCTATTATTTTTATACAGATCTTGTACTGGTTACTGTTGCAGTAACTGGTACAAACTTGTCCCTAACTGTGTCCTCTTGGCTTTACCAACCACATTTTCCTAGCCCACAGACACAGCCCTTCTTTCCCAGGCTATTGAGTTGAACAGCACTGCAGGCTAACAGCAAAGGCCAGCTGATTTGCAACTTGCATCTGCCTGGGCCAGGCCTTCAGGGATGCTCTAGCACTTGGAGGAAACCCTCCTTACTCTGCCTAAACTCACATCCTTTAGCTCTGCCCAGAGGGTCCAAAGGCATAGTTGTCCTCATCTTTATTGTCCAAGCTTTTAGGCCAGGGTTTCATAAACCTCCCAGGGACTGATCCAAATGCTGAATGGAACAGAAGTGCTGTTTCCCACCGTTTCCACATCAAACCTGTCCTTTACAGAAAAAAACACCTGATCCAGTAAAGAGGGTGTTGAGTCAGAAGGTTGACAGAAAATTATTGGCTTTCTTCATTTCCTTCCTGAATTTTAGATAGAAAATAAAAGCATAGGAACCCATGCAAAGAAATGGGGGTTTTCCATATCTCCCTTTTGTGTCATTTGCAAAATGTACTTAGCCAGTTGCTCCTACAGACCAGCCATGGGAGACTGCTGAAATCTGGGAGTATCACCTGGGTACAAGGACTGCCCAAGACAGGAGTGCTACTGAAATCACAGAACCCTTCTTAGGCTGGAGAAGAAATAGGGGGGAACTGCGGAGAGATTTTGATCTCCCTTCACCCACACTGCTTGGGAAAAGCATTTCCACACCCAGCTGGAGAGCCCAGAGGGAAATACAGGAGGCCAGAAGGCAGCTGTTCAGAGCACCACATGGCCAAGGCCAACCAATGTCCAGAGGAGGAGACAGCCCACAAACCCCGCAGGCCAGGCACCGGCTGCAGCCACAACCCTGCCCATCACAACTCTTGCTCAAGCAGGGTCTCAAGCAGGAGCTCCAGAGCCACCACTACAGCAAAGAAGGCAAGGACGTTTCTGCATGTGGGAGAGGTGCCCAAGGGGATAACCTCCATGATGGGGCACTTTGATGCCTAACGCTGCAGCCTTCCCTCTTCCTCCCTGGCTGCCAGCTCCCACAGCCAACGGGACACAGCACTGCCCTGGTATTGCATACAACTTTTCAAGGCAGTTGGATTTACTGCTCAACTCTTGAGTCCAAACACCTGCAGCCAGCGGCCAGCCAGCCTCAGTTCGTTGGCACTTGCTGTCTGGCAGGACCAAGCCCAGCTGCCCAGGGAAATGCCTACAGCAGGTCTAGCCCTGACAAGAGAGTTTGAAAGGGATAGCTCTCCAGGAGAACTATTATCTGCTTCTGCTCGGACAAGCTCACTGACTCAGCAGACTCAACTTCTCTTGTCCCACCAGGATGGGACAAAAGAGCACCTTGTGATGCTGATCTGGCATCCATCAAGGAAGGAAAGCATTTCCAAGCTCGCAGCAATGACCACAGGACCAACAGAATCCATCCCATTTCTTCGGAGGAGACCTCTGGTGAAGCTGATGACTTTGCATCCCTCGCTTCTCCAAAGAAGCTCTGGAACATTGTCTAAAGCCATCCATTTCAATCCATTCGGTCAGTTGATGAGCGCATCTGTGTTGCGATCAATAAAGAAGTCTTCCAAAAGGAAGTCCTGGCATGGAGAGGACCTTGGAGAGTTTTTGAAACTGACATCATGAAAAGTTTCCCTTGTCAGATGCACCTCTGCAGATTCACCAAAGTGCAACATGACTCCGAAACATCTGACTCGCTTGATGAATTTCTGGCAGAAGAAGCAGCAGCACCTTCTCACAGCAAGGTACGTCACTTCCCTTGCACATGAACCAACTCTCAGAATGAGTCTGCATGAGAGCTTCACCTTCCAGTAGCATAAGCATTGGCAATGGAGGAGAGGAGAAGGGCTGGGAATGTTCTGAGATTCAGTTCTTTCTCAGATCATTTCTCAGGTGAAAACACAAGGGTGGCCATTACTTAACAGAACCAGAGCATAACCTTTTGGTCAGCCTAAGGTTTAGGTTTTAAATGCCTAATACACCTTTTCAAGACCCACATTTGTCTTTTGCCCTTACAAGGCTCAGTTCTCCTCTCTCGGTGTTTTCCCACCTCCAAAGGCTGGCAACTAACTCTTCTTCTTTTGCATGTTTTAGTTGCTCTTCTACTACAACCCCATCTTCAAGAGAGGTGATCCCCACATGCTCAAGAGGTGCAAGCAAAGAGTTGGCTGCAAGAGGAGAGCAACAGCTGCATTTTCACCAGGCCTGGCTTTGACAGAAAACTGCCCCACAAGAAACCCAGATGTGCAGCCTAGGGGGGCAGCCGCTGCTGTCAAGCCTTGTGCCCCTCCCTTTTACCACCACAGCCCAGCCAGGCCCCGCCTGGCCTCCAGCAGGCTGCTTCTGCTGCACCTTCTCCTTCACCAAGCCACGGCATACCTCCCACAAACAACTGGGCACCTTTCACAGCAGGGATGAGGCTTCCCACCTTTCCACCCCTGCAGCCAGGCACACCAGCTCTGCAGGCCCCCCAGGCTGCCCTGCCTCCCTTCTGGCACCCATGGTTTCCCGTGGTTGTCCATGATGGCAGCAGCCTCTGCTCTGGCCATGCCAGGGCTGCTGCACACCCAAATCGCAGCCGCCCCTCATGGCCCGACTTGCACCTGCAGCCCAAACCATGACACTGCAGGTGCCCGGCTGGGACCCCACCACCCATTAGACTAGATCAAGTAGACACACTAGGTACCCAGCCCGTAAAGCGTCAGACGTCTGGAAATAAACTGTCTCAATAAGAAACCCTTTCCAGTTGTCCTGTCCTGTTTTTACAGGTGAATCCCAGACTGAGTTTATATTTCACCAGTCAAAGCAGGAGCAATTGATCCACAAACAATTACACGATTTCTTGTAACAATCAAGCTCAGATTCTAAGAAATCCCAGATCTGTCATCTAATTTCAGAGCTTTCCAAGATTGCATAAAGTCACACAGAAGCAAACCAAGGTAGGAACATGAGTTCTAGTAAGGTTCAGAGGTGGAAACACATTTCCTATGAAAACCTACGGAACAAAATCGTTGCTGTCACAAACACTAAGCCAGAGCTGGGGACATCATTTGTACTGAGCCAGGTGCTGAAGACTTCTGGCCTTGGAAAGTGGTCTCCTGCAGAGGACATGCAGATTGTGCCTCACTTCAGTTTTCTCAGCCTGTGGGCTCCAACACGGAGTGCACAAACCCCCAGAGTGACCAATAATATTGCCTGGGGTGTGGGAAGGAACTAGCAGAACTTCTATATGTATTTAGTTTCTATCCAAAGAGACCAAAAAAGAAATTAATCTTTACTAACATTAAACATACAAATTGACACCAGAGTTCCCACTCACTTTGTACATCAGAGCATGCTGTGTCACTCATGGTACCGAGGTCTCCTGGGCGAAGAGAAGGTGTTCACAGCACAGAGGGGTTCACAGCGATGCCCTCCCTCATTTGCTCACTTTCAGTGTATTGCCACATAGTGCAGCTCATGTGCACCCATTTAAGCGGATTTACAGATTCTATGGTCTCGTTTTAACTAAACTACCCCTCACAAAATGGACACGGACCTTAGAAAGCTTCCTGCAAAGAAAACGCAGGTGGAAGATAATCCTGATAATGCAAACGAACAAGAACACGGCAGAGCTGACACTGTTCGTCATTGGAGGAGCTTTAGCCAAAGCCTAGCCAAAGCCAGGAGACAAATTAATTACTTTTGATGAATCAAAGGAATATGCTAAATAAAATGTTGCTATTTAATCACTGTACGCCACTTGACATTTAGGTGTTGTAGGTTGCTTAATGATTTACTACACAAAGCTGATGTTCAACTTGGAGACAGAATTAACAGACACTGAAATTCCCTGTACTGGTTATTGAACCTAGGGCTCATTTCACCTGGAACATTTGGGCATTTCTAAGAAGACTATAAAAGTTTACCTTGTTTTTTCCAGAAAGGGTATTTTTTGTAACTATTTTGTAAAGCATTATAGCACAATCAGGCTATAGAATATGTTTTACAAATTTAAGAAAATAAAACTTTATTATAGGAACATATTCATTTTGTTCTGCATGTGAGAAGCTGTTCAAGTTTAACTTTGCCTCAGTAAATTTAGATTGCTTAGATTCCTAAAAGCTCACTAGCAAACTGATACCCTCCTGCTTCTGATTTTATTTAGACCTAGATCTAAGCAATTAATCCAGAGGTTCTGAAACAACTACCATGTGTTTACAAAACAACACATAAAAATACCCTAGAAAGAGCACCTGTCAAAGCCTCCAAGTCAAGCACTCAAATGCTAAAGTCAACATTGATTACAATTTTTAATTTGCTTAGCATATATATTATAATATTTAATTATATAGCCACCTACCAATCTCTATTTCATACATCTGCTCCAAAGACAGAAAGTTATGCAATGGTAAAATAGTCACCTCAGGCCTCCCTAATTGTAGAAACCAGGAGATGCAGTATTTATGGCCTTTTCCCAGTTAAGGAAGCTCTGTATAGATTCTAAGACCACATTTCACTGTAGTACCCAGAACACCTTTCAAGTAAAACATATAAGCTACATTTAGCACTGGTTTGCTCTCTACCTCAGTCTTACCCCTACCCCCAGGAAGATGATTCATTCTTTTTACAGACACAGGTTGTTTCCATGAAAAGCTAATGGGAGAAAAGCATACTTTATATCAAGTGCAAGTAGTGGTTTGTTATGGATCTAGACTCTTCCCATATTCTTCAGCCAAAGTATGAAAGTTCTCTCTCACACATAAGTGATTGAGCACCACCTTTATTTTTAGAATTGTAGATGTTTCTTTATGGCACAGAAAACAAGTTGTTTGAGAAAAGAACCATGATCTGAAATTTTGTTTGACATACTATGCAAGTCAGCATAAAGTACAGAAACTAGGATCAATGGGTTCCTCACACCTACTGAAGCCGAAAAGAAGCGTGGCAACATTTTGCAAGAATTTACATATCTGAAGCATTGAAGAATTCATACTATTTTTTCTAGGTTCACCAGAACAATCTCTCCAGTCAATGCAAGAAATTAATAAAAGAGAAAATACTAAATTACTACGCAAGAAAGTTAAGACCCGTTTAGAAACCCATGCCCAAATTGTCAGTTGGCTAAACCAAGTGTGGGTTTATACTGTCAATCAAAGATGACTGCATCAAAACCAGAATGAATATTTTGCAGCTATGCAGTGTCTCAAGGTCAGCCCCAGAAAGGTGGCTGTTCATCTGTGACTCAATGTCTGAATAATGGCCACTCAGTGCCAGCACTTGGAGCATTTGATAAACAGTGTAATACTATGTTCCTAGCATCTGAGTTCATGTTGGCTGATCAATCTATCTAGTTAGAGATGATCTCAAATACGACTAAGATTTCCATGATAGTATTTCTTCCATAGCCTTCTAGTTTCTCATCACTACAGACAGGTGTATGTAGTGCATAGTTCATTCCTTTGGATCTTCATTACTTCCTTCAAATATTGCAGCAATAGCTTATATTAGAATAGAATCATAGACTCATTTAGGTTGAAAGACGCTTAGGATCATTGAGTCCAACCATTACCCTAACACTGCCAAGTTAATCACTGAAATATGTCCCTAAGTGCCACATCTACACGTCTTTTAAATACCTCCAGGCATGGTGACTCAACCACCTCCCTGGGCAGCCTGTTCCAATGCTTGACAATCCTTTCAGTGAAGAAACTTTTCCTAATATCCAATCTAAACCTCCCCTGGCGCAACTTGAGGCCATTTCCTCTTGCTCTATCACTTACTCCTTGGGAGAAGAGACTGACAGCCACCTGGCTACAACCTCCTTTCAGGTCGTTGTAGAGAGAGATAAGTTCTCCTCCGAGCATCCTTTACTCCAGACTAAAAAACCCCAGTTCACTCAGCCGCTCCTTATAAGACTAGTTCTCTAGACCCTTCACCAGTGCCACTGCTCTTCTTTGGATATGCTCCAGCACTTCAATGTCTTTCTTGTAGTGAGGGGCCCAAAACCGAACACGGTATTCAAGGTCCCACCTCACCAGTGTCGAGTAGAAGGGGACAATCACCTCCCTACTCCTGCTAGACACACTGTTTCTGATACAGGCCAGGATGCTGTTGGACTTCTTGGCCACCTGGGCACACTGCTGGCTTATATTCAGCCAGCTGTCAATCAACAGCCCCAGGTCCTTTTCTGCAGGGCAGCTTTCCAGCCACTCGTCCCCAAGCCTGTAGCATTGCATGGGATGTTGTGACCAAAGTGTAGGACTTGGCACTCGACCTTGTTGAACCTCATACAATTGGCCTCAGCCCATCGATCCAGCCTGTCCAGATCCCTCTGCAGAGCCTTCCTACCCTCAAGCAGATCAACACTCCTGCCCAACTCGGTGTCATCTGCAAACTTATTGAGGGTGCACTTGATCCAGATCATTGATAAAGATATTAAACAAAACTGGCACCAATATTGAGCCCTGGGGAACACGGCTTGTGACTGGCCACCAACTGGATTTCACTCCATTCACCACAACTCTCTGGGCTCAGCTGTCCAGCCAGTTTTTTACGCAGTGAAGAGTACGCCGATCCAAGCCATGATCAGTCAGTTTCTCCAGGAGAACACTGTGGGAAACAGTGTCAATAGCTTTACTGAAGACCAGGTAGATAACATCCACAGTCTTTCCCTCGTCCACTAAGTGGGTCACCTTATCATAGAAGGAGATCAGGTTGGCCAAGCAGGACCTGCCTTTCATAAACCCATGCTGACTGGGCCTGATCACCTGGTTGTCCTGTGCATGCCATGTGATGGCACTCAAGATGGGCATTGCATTTGATAACCTACAGTCAACTGGGACCTCCCTGGTTAGCCGGGACTGCTGATAAATGATGAAAAGTGGCTCGGTGGGCACTTCTGCCAGCTCCCTCAGTACCCTTGGGTGGATCCCATCCAGCCCCATAGACTTGTGTTTAAGTGATGTAGCAGGTCACTATCCATCTCCCCTTGGATTATGGGGGATTCATTCTGCTCCCTGTCCATGTTCCAGTTCAGGGGGCTGGGCACCCTGGGAACAATTTGTCTTACTATTAAAGACTGAGGCAATGAAGGCATTAAGTACCTCAGCTTTTTCCTCATCCTTTGTCACTATGTTGACTCTGTCAACCAGGCCCCTAAACAGGCCAAAGTCTGCCTTCCAGTAGTACAAGGTAGCATTTTTGCTAACCCCGCTCCTTAGTTCTCCGAGAATCGAAAACTCTATCATTTCATGATCGCTATGCCCAAGACAGGCAACCATCACATGACCCACAAGTCCTTCTCTGTACACAAACAACAGGTCCAGTGGGGCATCTGGACCAAAATACATTTGAAAGCAGATTCCCAGGAGACCTTACTAACTAGTGTCTTGAGCAGCCTAAAGCCTGCTCTTCCAAAATCCAGGGTAGCATCTCTGCTGACAGTTTTTATCATATTGCCAAAGATTTTAAACTCAACAGTTTCCTGATCTCTGTGGCCAAGACAGCCACCAATCATCACTTCACTCATGAGACCATCTCTATTTACAAACAACAGATCTCAGAGGGCACCTTTCCTACTCAGCTCCCTTAGCACCTCTATCAAAAAGTAATCTTCAATGTGCTTCAGGACCTTGACAGGCTTGAGGAGTGGGCCCATGCGAACTTCATGAAGTTCAACAAGGACAAGTTCAACAACCTGCACCTAGGTCAGGGCAATCCCCGGTATCAGTACAGACTGGGGGGTGAAGGGATTGAGAGCAGAGATGGAGAAGGACTTGGCGATACTGGTGGACAAAAAGTTGGACACGAGCTGGCAACACGTGCTTGCAACCCAGAAAGCTACCCATTCCCTGGGCTGCATCGGAAGAAGCCTGGCCAGCAGGTCGAGGGAGGTGATTCTGCCCCTCTATTCCGCTCGCATGAGACCCCACCCAGAGTACTGCATCCAGCTCTGGGGACCCCAGCACAAGAAACACTTGGACATGTTAGAGCAGCTCCAGAAGAGGGCCACGAAAATGATCAGAGGGCTGGAACACCTCTGCTATGAAGAAAGGCTGAGAGAATTGGGGTTGTTCAGCCTAGAGAAGAGAAGGCTCGGGGAGATCTTCTTGTGGCCTTTCAATACTTAAAGGGGGCTTGCAAGAAAGATGGGGAGACCCTTTCTACTAAGGCCTGTAGCGACAGGACAAAGAACAGTTTTAAACTGTAAAAGGGTAGATTTAGATTGGCTGTAAGGAAGACATTTTTTTACGTGCAGTTGGTGAGATGCTGGGACAGGTTGCCCAGAGAAGTTGTGGATGTCACATCTCTGGAGGTGTTCAAACTCAGGTTGAATGCGGCTTTGAGCAATCTGGTTTAGTGAAAGATTTCCATGCCCATGTCATGGGGGTTGGACTCAATGTTCTTTAAAGGTCCCTTCCAAGGCAAAACATTCTGTGATTCTATGAATTCCCTAGACTTCTTCAGATCCGCTGTACGACAGTCCCAGTTAACATCTGGGAAGTTGAAATCACCCATAAGGACAAGAGCAACTGAGTTAGAGGGGGAGATTAATTCCTTATAGACTGATACATCAGCGTCATCCTCCTGGCTGGGTGATCTATAGCAGACTCCCACACCACCACCTGCTTTATTAGCTTTTCCCCTAACCCTTACCCAGAGGCTCTCAACCATGTTTCCCCCAACTGCAAGCACTGTACAGTCCAACCCCTCCTTTACAAAGAGCGCTACCCCTACGCCTCTGCCCTGCCTGTCTCCCCTGAAGTGCCTATAACCTTCCATCACAGGACTCTTCCCACCAAGTCTCACTCAGGCCAACGTTGTCGTAGTTCTGGGACTGAGCCAAAGCTTCCAGTTCCTCTTGTTTATTCCTCACACTGCGGGCATCAGCGTCCAACCATTTGAAATGAGCTCCACTGTATTTGCTGCGTTGTGGAGCAGAGGGAAAGCCCTCACTAGCGCAGCCACTCGAACCTCATCGTGCTGTCCCAGAGCTCATCACCAGTAACCCTGTCCTGCCTCGCACCTCTGCAGAGCCAGCTTCCGAGCAATGGCCATGGCCTGGGCTTCTGCAGGAGAGGGCAGCCAGCACCTCTGGCACATGGGGGGCTGCTGCACTTCAGTGCAACGCTTCAAGCAACAGACCACAGCTCGTGCCGCTGCATTGAGGCTTCATGCGGTGGACCCATCTGAGACCTTGGTCCTTCGAAAGAACAGCTGTCCTGAAAGGCAGGCCAGCCCTTTTGCCAACTGCCACCTCGCACTGAGCTGCAAAGATGGGGTCAGGCTCATGTTGGTGGAGGGTCCCACTTGTCCGCATTCCACAAACACCATCTTGAGTGCTCCAGGATGGAGAAGTCGTGGGGAGGCCTCCTTCTTGTTTCCTTCTCTACTCCCCCACAAGCTGCGAGTGGCACGGGAGGGGAGCGTCTCAGGGCAGAGCTGGGATTGTGGAGCACAAAGCGGGGCAAGTATGTGATGTGCAGCAGGACTTTGCCCCCAGCCCTGGTGCACCATGTGAGTGCCTACGCAGACCTGGATGGGAAGAAACGAGGGTGTGCGGAGCACCAGGTGCTGGAGGCAGCTCTCAGTGCATCCCTGAGGCTGAGCGTGAGTGTCCATGAGGCAGTGGCTGAACACGCCTTGCACTCCAGCTGCCGAGACACCTTGACCCAGGCTAGGCTTGGGCAACCAGCCAACCCTCCCGGCTCTGCCAGGGCACTGCCAGGCCCATGGGCTGAGCGTACATGCCCTTGCTGCCAGCACAGCTGCAGGACAAGGCTCCCAGGCCGAGACCAGCACACACGTGACATGAGCGCACTTCAGGGAGAAAACAGCACTTGTATTGCATTCAGGGACAGCTGAAAAGTGGCAGCTCCTGACAGATCCAGGGTACTCGTGGTGTCTTCGTGCTGCGAGAAGAGTGGACGGGTACTTACCCAAAATGGCCCAGAGGAGCCCTGGCAAGGGGCTGTGCTCAATGCTGCAGAGGAAGGTGAAAAACCCCCAGGGACAAATGCCAGTCTGCCCCGGGGGGAAAAATTCCTTCC
Source organism: Gavia stellata (assembly GCF_030936135.1). Classification (NCBI taxonomy): domain Eukaryota; kingdom Metazoa; phylum Chordata; class Aves; order Gaviiformes; family Gaviidae; genus Gavia; species Gavia stellata. Next base: position 68,332,110 of record NC_082637.1, read on the forward strand.
TGACCCCAGAGCTGGCGATCCGCTCTTCCCTCAGGATGTGAGCAAGACCTGCCTCCCGGCCCCACGGGGTGGGCACACCTAACAGGGATGCCACCACTGCCCAAGCCCTTCCCTCCTGCAACCCTGATCCATCTCAGCGGCTTCCGAGAGTGGCAAAAAGCCCCCGGCCGGATCGACCCTGGGGGCGAGAATCCTTCCCATGCCCGGCAGGACACCACTGGATGCTCCAAGGCACTGGGGGAAGGTGCTGGCTCTGACGCCCCTTGCAAGGTCTTTGCAGTCCATTGCTTAGTGCCGCTGCCACTGGCTCCACAGCAGATGAGGACGGTGAGCTCTGCAGTGCTCCTCGAGCACCAAGAACACGTTCCCATGGTCTTGGCAGGCCACCAAGCCAACCTTTGCCTCTGCTATCCAGCTGAAAAGGCCTGACAGCCTTGGGCACCTCCAGGTGTTTGTGGTGCTTCTCCTCTGGCCAGGAGCTTGTCTCCATTCCCCAAAGGAAGGATGAAGCAGGATTTCCATCCAGCAGATGCAGCTTTGAACGTGGTCCTGCCAGGAGCTGCGACTGCGGCAGAGAACCTCCAGCAGCCTCATCCAGCCTCGAGTCTTCCCCCCTCAGCCCCTCCAGTTAATCCCACTGACCCCTCAAAGGTGTCGGCCTCCAGCCAGCTCTGTCCCGATGGCGCAGCCTGGCAGTGGGGCATGGGAGGATGCCCCTTTTATCCTCCCTGGGCATGGTGACGTCTGTGTTGCCGGGTGGTGGCACTGTGAGGTGGACATGAAGGACCCCCCATGTCACCATGGAGGGCCACACAGGAGGAAGGCCTTTGGGATGCTGTCCCCCAGGTGGTCCCTGTGCCCAGGGCCAGGGGCTGTCCCTGCCCTTGGTGGCCATGCACTGGGCACAGCTGGGACAGCCTGCTGGGCTCCCTCCCTGGGACCCTGGGCAGCAGGCTCCTGGTGTCACCATGGCAGGGCCAAGAGTCAGGTCACAGCCTGGCCCTGGCCAGGGGCTTCTCCTGCTCTGCCACAAGCAGCCAGGTAGCTCATTAGCTGAGGGCAACGTTGCCTGTGCTCTCAGCCTGGAGCAGTCCAGCAGAGCCCCTCCCCGCTAGGACCGAGGGAGACCCCCTTCAGCACAGGGCTCGGGCACTCCTTCTGCAAGCCACCCTCCCTCCCCAGGTCTTGTGTGACCGGAGGACATCATCCAAAGACGTGCCATGACTATGAATCCTTGCAGTTATCTCCTACGCTGCTCCTCCTGTGCATAGAACCATAGAATCATTTAGGCTGGAAAAGACACTTGAGATTATTGAGCCCTATTGTAAACCTAGCACTACCAACTAAACCATGTCCCTAAGCGCCACGTCATAAAGCTTAGTGGTTGGCCTACAAGCATGGGAAACACCCTGTCCTGCCTCGCACCTCTGCAGAGCCAGCTTCCCAAGCAATGGCCATGGCCTGGGCTTCTGCAGGAGAGGGCAGCCAGCGCCTCTGGCACATGGGGGGCTGCTGCACTTCACTGCAACACTTCAAGCAACAGACCATAGCACGTGCCGCTGCATTGAGGCTTCATGCAGTGAGACCTTGGTCCTTCGAAAGAACAGCTGCCCTGAAAGGCAGGCCAGCCCTTTTGCCAACTGCCACCACGCACTGAGCTGCAAAGATGGGGCCAGGATTGTTTCTGTCAGGGCTCCCCCTTATCCCCATTGCCTAAACACCATCTTGAGATGGCCTCCAACTACCACATCACACACAAGTCCTTCTCTGTTCACAAACAACAGGTCCGGCGAGGCACCTTCCCTAATTGCCTCAGTCACCAACTGTGTCAGGAAGTTACCTTCCACACACTACAGGAATCTACTAGGCTGTTTTCTCTCCGCTGTACTGTATTTCCAGCAGATATCTGGCAAGTTCAAGTCCCCCATGAGAACAAGAGCTAGCCATGATTAGATGTCACCCAGCTCACAGAATATTTCATCTGCCTCTTCATCCTGGTTGGGTGGTCTATAACAGACACTCACCATGACATCTGCCTTGTTGGCCTTTCTCCTGATTCTTGCTCATAAATACTTGACCCTTTCATCACCGTTGTCAAGCTCTAGACAGTCAAAACACTCCCTAACATACAGGGCTACCCCACCTCCTCTCCTTCCTTGCCTATCCCTTGTGAAGAGTTTATAGCCATCCATTGCAGCACTCATATTCAATGTTCTTGAACACTCTTGAAAGATCTAGAAGGCTCAGCCATCTATTCAGTAATAAAAAGACATAAACCTTTATTTTCAGCACTGTATTTTCAGTTCAATGTCATGAACTTGAGGTGATTTTCCAAAGCCTGGAATAAAAATTAGTTAGAGCACACTCCAGGACTTAGAAATCCTCAGTCAGCTCTTAAATTCTCAAGTTTTTTCAGAAGGAAGCAAAAGGCAGTTTAAGGATCAACAAAAAATGGTCAGGTACAATGACCACAACTCACTTAACCCTTGCTTCCTTATCATTTGCTCTGTCCATCAAGTGCTTTAAGCTGTCATGAATTTGTCCGTACTTGATTACCACCAAAGGCCATGTATCAATGACTTCCTTGTTCCAGGCAACAGAAAAGCTCTGAGCACTGAGGTAGAGTTCTGCAGTGTACAAAACACCTTTCTAAAAATTAAATACTAGTCCCTGCCACAAACATGACAGTAGCCTAACCACTCAACTTTACAAAGCAGTTTCTTGGTGTTCCATATTCTTGGTTGTCCATTTCAAAACCTAAGAGTTAGCTAAACACTCAGGGCTAGCTAAACACTCAAGTGCTCTTCAGTACACAAGAAAACAGAAGTGTAGTCTGAAAAATAACTTGCATCTCAAACTAGTCAATGAAGTTGGTGGGATGTTTTTGTTTTGTTTTTTAAACAGTAATTTTAGATTCAGAAGCCTTTAATGACAACACGATAATATTTCAGAGGCAAGTTGTGTGAAGACAAAAGTAAGTATCTTAAATATCACTTATTATAGTATGTGTCACCACAGGAAGCCCCACAAATAGTCAGTGAAGCTGTATTTTGAGCAGGGTTCAAACAGATGTGGTAATAAGATATGGAACAGCCCATCTTACAAGAAAAATAAAAATTGAGGATCTGAGAACTGAATACATCCTTAAAGCTATACTACCTCAGTTACTATCACTCATGCTGAAAACTTAGAGGGGAACATATTCTCAGAAAATATACTATTTAATTTGATAAGACAATCAATGAAGCTGTACAGTGGCTTAATTCTGACATAACTGCTTCTGCAGTCTTCGTGTTTGAAATATCGGTCAAAAAAAGCTACTAAAAGCTCCTAAAAAGCTACTGAAAAATACATAGGGGTGTATTTTTAAGCACTCAGGTGTTAAAATCCCAAGTCTCAAAAAGAAGTTCCAAGGAAAACTTTGGTTTGAATAAAAAGAATACATGAACTTGAAAAAAGCTTTTACTTGCAATAGTTCTGTAGATCTGTTAAGAGCACAAGCAAATGACAACATCTGCTTATGAAGCAAAGTGCTAGGAATCTTAACTAGAAGTCCAGCTACGAATTTTTCCTATTAACATTGTTCTCAAGTAAATATGCCCTTTTTTATATAATATGAGATGCTCTACAGCTAGCAACAATCACCTCCACCAAACAAAAGGTTGTGAATGAAGAAATAACTGTAAGTCTTCCTTGTCTAGATACTTACCTGGTAAAATTAAAGATGTTTATTGCATATGTTACAGTATCTGCAATGGCTTTTATTCTAGGTGGCACAGACAGCATAGACTTTAATCCATGGAGACTCTGCATAGATTTCCTAGTTACAAACATGTGCATTGAAGTCTCTTTACTCTGTTGTTACCATTAGGTGTATTAAAGCATGTAACAATAACACCTGTTAACTAAGCAAACATAACTCTAACTGCAATGTTGAGGCAGCACTTCGAGTAACACACTTTCACATTCCTTGCCGTCCAGAAAGATTAAAACTGTTCAATTCTTAAAATAACAGCTTCCATTATTTCATCCAAGACTGTAGTAAAGGGGGAAAAAAGGCAAGTTTTGAAAAACTATCTTTATTTTTTTGTCTTACATTTAAACAGGGATGTATTTCATTTTTAGACATCCAGCCAATGTTGACTTTATTAGTTTAGACAGGAAAAAAGATATAAATGCAAACCATATTGGCATAATCTGAACATACCTGCATTAGTACTGACTGCTTCGCTTTGCTTTGCTAGAAGAAAACCTTCTTCAACACGAAAATAAAGCACTTACTTAAAAAAGTATTGCTGAAAAGCAAGAGCCTAGATACTGGTCATTTCAGCAAATAAACAGCTTTTATATATTCAAATATTTTAAGTCCATAATACACACTTTTGTTGTGTGTATGGAGTTCAGATCATATAAACACTGTACAGCTCAAAAACCTCTGAAAATAAAACTGTATCAGGCATGACAAATACACATACCACATGAACTTACGAAGCAAGAAATTTGGTCAAGTACTACAAAGAAGGATGTGTTTGAGAATGATCGAATAACCTCCTGCTTTTTCAACTCAAACAAAAAAAAGAAGTAACTTCATAAGTTTGAAATAATCAATAACACAAACTGGTGGAGTGGAAACTTATGACCTGTTACACAGTATGTTTTTGTAGGCCATATTCAGGTTTTTTAAAACAAAGACTTAAGATCATGAACAGTAATAGTGACAAAGATCAAAGTATACATGTAAGTACATAATCCAAACAATAAAATACACTTTTGGCTGTTAAGGAAAAATAAATTACAAAATACAATTAAAATCCTTGTATATGGAATAATGAATTCAAAGGTGTGCATTTATTTTAATATACATTTTAAATGCTACCACAAAACAGACTAAAAATAAATAAGTATGCCAAAAGGCATATGTGGATAGAAAAAAAATTGCTAATTAGCTCTAGAAGAATTATAAAAAATTGAGATAATTTTAGTTTTGGTCAACAAACCTGACTAATCACTTCCATCTTTCACACCCCTTCTTCAATAACTGGCAGCTAAACATGACAAAAGCACACTTCTGTCATTACGGCTTTAAAAGTAGCATATATTTTCCGAAGAAGAAAATATAAAATGGGCTGCCTTGCCTACAGAACTGCTGGTTTGTTCATATTGCAGGCACTTCATTGGACTGTGGGGAAGTACCTGACACATCCTTGCCATCTTATGATAGTAGTGACATTACACTGAAAGACATGAAATTTCCAGGAAAAACAACCTCAGGAGATTTTGGGTGCTATGGGCTAGTACGCAGAGAAGGGAGAAGTCTAATTCACTTCCATTGCATTTGTTTTCTAAATTAAAGAGTAAAATAATTTACAAACAGATCTCTAACATTACATGGCACGTCCATATTTTCAAGTTAAAGATGTTGTCAATCATCAATTACCTTAGTGAACCTATGGGCTTTAATACTTATTCCACTTTAAAACAGATTCATATTTATTTCTTCTTTTTTAATTCCTCTGTAAATCCTCTTTTGAAGGTATTTCAATTTTACTAACATTACTGGAAGCACAACTTAAATTATACAAACTTCTGTATTCTTTGTACATACACTCTTGTCATTTCTACTGTACTGCAATTCCATTGTAGGCATCACAAAATCAAGTTTTCAAACCCTGAGGCTACTGGAAATATTTTCTGTTCGTTAGTATTGCCAGCATTTAGACAACTGTCAACAGTTAAATCAGCCTCCTCAGTATCTCTAGACAGTAACTGTACCATGACATCACAGACAGGGTTTAATCCTAATATGATTTGACTACAGTATCACCAGTAATACAGGGAGAAAAGAAAAAAATCAATGCAGGTGTCAAAAAAGAAATCTTAAGATTTTATTATTTTTCTATATGGTTGTGCATCTCTATTTTTCTTCTGCATTTTTGAAGAAAACTGCTTTTGATACACTGCTATGAACTTAAATAACAGATTTATGACATCTGTCTTCAGCTAAGACGCTACTAGTACTTCCTAGGACAGGAAAAATACTTTTCAAGTTTAGTTTTGCTGAAGATACCGTCCATTTGTACCACTTCATTGGTCCATTTGTTGATGGTCAAAGCAGCACTCATATTTGACAAAACCTTAAAGCCTTCAGAATAGATGAATTAAAGGAACAAAAGATGGATGCAGGAGAACCAAACCAAAGCACACAGGCCTGACATGGTTTTAAGGGAGCCCTTGGAAAACATACGGTCATTACAGAGGTTTGTTTTTGGTTGGTTTTTTTTTTTTGTAAGATCACAAGACAGCAGTTGAACAAATAAGCAATTTCCCATGTTCTGCTTGGTTCTAGTCATTTGTGGCGCTGTATGGTTTTCCTTTTCCTCCGCTTGAAAAAACAGCAGCACCTGCAGGTGTGACATGAATTACATGCGATATAAAAAGATATCACAAAACTAAACTCTGTTTACTGTATATGTTTCACTTCAAGCACCACAACGAACACATTAAGCTCTACTACAGGTGATTGATTTATTAGTGAAAGAAACTGAAGTAGAGGTATTTCTGACACTTTTCACTTTTTTTTGAAAAATTATCTAATGAAAAAAGCTATAATAAAAATAGCTATTAAGTTTAGAGTATTGTGTGAGGGTATCAAAAGCATAGGCATTATAGGATGACTTAAAAAAGTATTTGTAAGAATAAGGAATGTTCCATTACCTAAGTACTCTTTCCCATTAACTGGTAATATGCCAAATACAATCTTGAGCTTAAGACTGTGTCATCTGAACTGTGCATTTAAGACACTACTGTTGCTAATACAAGAAAACAATCTGAGCTTCCTTTGTCAACCAGAACTTGGAAAAACCTTCCCCAAGGCTATTCCCTAAAATATTGTAGAAGTAAGTGTCCATGAACAATATAATTAATGTTCTGGTTCAGTGCTGTGATATTACTACAGTAAAAAATCACAGCTGTAAGTATGTTTAAGTTTACTGACATCCATTCTTTTGCTTTATTGCATACTACATGAAGGAAACTAAAATTGACTAATACTGCGAATTTCACTTTGCAAATAGAGACAATCTGAAAGTAACTGAAAAAAAAAAAACTACAAAAGGAAAAAAAATTGGAGGGAGTTAGAAATAGGTAATACAGAGGCGGACTGCAGAAGTCCAGGAAGTATTTTTGAAAATAAACGGAAGAGAAAAGCAACAAATACACAAAGAAAATATTTTTCATTTGCATGTAATGTTAGCCTTATTTTAAGCAACTCCCAGCTCCTAACCACCACCACCTTTAAAGTTAAAGCTTCCACTTAGTAAAGTGTTCACAATTTGCAATCAATAGTGAACATGCAAGCTGTCTGCCTTAACAGAGCTTGCCCCATGGAGTTCTGCAGTTTGGTTATTGAATTCTCACTTGCAGTGCAGATATTCAAGAGTCTTTCTTGAACTATGAAGTACAACAGAAGTGAAAATATAAATGTACTGCATCAATAGCCTATCAGTAAGTTCTCAAGTTCACCAAGCATTTTATGTAACTAAAATTCAAAAGGAATCCTGCTGATTTAGTTTGGAATATGTGAAATGGGGAAAGCATCTGAAAACCAGGGAGAAAAAGGGGCTAAAAATAAGGTTCTATAAGGGGTGAGAACAATATCCAAAGTAAGGGGAGACAGAAGTTACCTTCTCAAAATATCCAAGGGCACCCTGTCGCTCAGTCACTGAAAAAGTAGCAGTGGGCAGAGGCAGACCAGAGCTGCTCTGAGAGTTACATAACTTTCAGTAGAAAAAAACATTGGTTATTGATATAAAGGAAGCCCAAAATTAAAATTCAATAGGGGAAACTACATAGATAAATATTTTTACAGCTAGCAGAAATATCATACTGTATTTACTAATTTTAAAGCACTTCTAAAAGAGACACAATTGGTTTTGAAAGCTAGTAGCCACCAACTGCAACTGGAATTCCCCCTTTTTCTTAGCATCTGTCTACAACCACTAACATCCATTATCACTTAAGCTTTGAATTTATACACAGATGTATGGAGTTCAATTTAGTTCAATCCATCTCTCACCCCAATCTTTTCCCAAGTATTTTTTATACATGCATACACCAAACATCATCTCAAAACAAAGCATTTCATAGTGGTCCCTCCCTTTCAACGTGAATTATCCTATGATCCTGTAAACGAGGAAATCCTACCCTGGACTGTGATGGTAAATCACTTTTGTACCTGTTTCAGATTAGTAGGCCTCAAAGAAAGCTTACAGAAAAATTTTGTCTCAATTCATAGTTTTAGTATTTACAGCACACAGGTTACATAAGTAACTGTAGGAAGATGAAAGTGTGGCAGACAGTTAATTTATATTCTAGAAAATCAATCTAGAATTTTAAGTCTCCACTGTTTAATTATGTTTTGCTTATACAGAGTATGTCTCAAGGAACAGCCCATCACACTTTTTACATGTTTAGGACTGCTTGAATCCTCTGTGTAATTCAAGAATGCTTTAAGTTTTCATGCTTTCCTTCGCAGAAAATTTTAACCCATCCTTGCTCCAAACGTTAGACTGTTCTTTATTCCTTCTCCATAGCCTATTTAGTTTGCTACTTCTCTGTCAATGAGAGAAGGGCATCATGAAATGGGAAATTCAAGAGTTCTATCTTTAACCAACATAAAGCACTGCTGCTTTAATCTCCTGGTCTTCCGGAGTTTGCATAATACCATTACAAAGATTATAACTTCTATTAACAGCTTTTTATTTTAAGAACTATTCAACTGTATTCTAGTTCAGGGAATTTCACTAAATGATCAAGACTGTTATTTGGTGTGGGAAAATAAATCCCATATTAATATATCATTTTTCTAAAAAGTGTTAAAGAAATGCAAATTCCATAGAGCACTGGAAACCACAGGACTGGCTTGGAAACTTACTGAAATGTATATTTATCTGCCTAGAAGTGCTAGACCTGTCAAACCTTCAAGGCCAAATAAATGTCATTTAAAAATATATGCACATTTACATGGGAATAAGACAGGTCAGACTACATTGCCTGATAATAAGTTTTATGAAAGAAATGTAACCCTGAAATTAGAGATCCATAGTGTATAATCTCTTGAAGAGTATAATTTATAATAGAAATGCAGACATGTTCTTAAGAATACTGTCACTAGAGGGTGTCATTATCACTTTTATATACATATTACATTGCTTGAAGCCATAAAGCTACAGATAGGGGCATTATTAATGAGTATTAAACCACAAATTTATCATAGTATTCAATATGCATGCATAAGAATAGATAGGCTTTGAAAATTTCCTTTAAATAGGAAAGGAAATTCTTTTCTTTAAAAAAAAAAGCATTTAATGACTGCTATCCTCTTTCTCTACAGGTTATAAAACATTTCTATAGCAGGCAGCATAATACCGATCTATGAAACTTGAGAAACACTTACTTTTCCTGTATAATCGTAAGTGACCTTTGAGATGTTATCTAAGGTAGCAACCGCAGTATTATGGTTACGAAGATTTCTTGTCCTACTTAAAACATCATCATACCTTTTTCTATTAAATACCTTTCCCTCTACCACTTGAGCAGTCGCAGGGCACAACATGCTAAAGCAACTTGAGTTCTCATTTGTGTATAGACAGCTGTGTTCTTGTATCTGTCAGCTACCATGTGGCAGCACTTCACTGCAGGATTATTAACAGCTGTTTAAAGTGGCAAAAAGAATGCACGATGCAAAAAGGACATATCATATCATCTTTTCCTATTTGCCCTTCTCTGTCTTCCAGTGGCAGAGCCTTTTGGTTATCCAAATTACACATGCTTCATTAAAACAACTGTTCTGATGGCTAGCAAAGAGTTAAGGAAAGAAAGGCTAATTGCTCAGTGACAACTAGAAGACCAGCTGTAGCAGATAATGTCTACAAGTGCCACGGCAGAAAAAACCACCCCCAGAAAAACCCAAGACACCCCCTCCCAAAAACTAACCCCCTCCAAAAAAAAACGAACAAAAAAACCCCACACCCACTGCTAAGTTATGCTTGCTGCACATACTTGCTGCAGAGCAACACCTGAGGAGCATGAAGATGACAAGGCATAAGACTTAGAATATATACTGCATGTGAGTACATAAACACGTATCAGACAATGAAAGTGTTGGATGAATGTCCCAAAACAATAAAATGCTTACAGAAAAAAATCCCTATCCTTTCTGATTTACAGCATCTCACTGAAATGGTAACAGAAGATCTAATATTCAGCTAAACAATATTTGTGTTCATAGTTAAAATCACACACGATAATTTTTAAAGAAGATAATTTCTTCAATCTTTTAAACCAAGATATAGTCATGCTAAGCTTCTAAGACTATGAAAACATCTAGAACAAAGAATTAAGTGTTTCTAAAAAATATTCAAGTTTGTCTCCTCAGATTATGAGGAAATGTTACAAACAGAAGATATCAGCAAGATAGGTTAACTTTCTTCATATTTTCAGATGGAGAAAAGATTATGAAAGAGGCATAAAGTGAGAGTCTTTTGATAAAACAATGTCTCCTTAAAACCAAAAATGTCTGTATCACAGGGATGAAAGATACTGATACTTGCATTTCCTTACACTCCTCAGCAATGTAAAATCTCTAAATGGGTGTTTAACCATCTCACAGTACCTTTTGATATTAAGCTTGTAACTATCATGTTAAAAAATAAAATTACCTAAACCTTCTAAAGTATTGTTACTGAGAAAAGATGTATACTTATACCTTGATGTCTGATAGCAATGCTGTGGAGGGGGCGTAGGTGTGTGCGTGTGTGTTGCTTTAATTACTGCCAAAATAAAAAACAACTTCTACCCCCTAAATAGACACCGCTGGAAAGCTAATTTGTGTGTTTCATATTGAAAAAGAAGATTAATCTAAAGAGTAGGATACTGAGACTAGATATTTTTTCTGTAACAAAACCAGTAAAGACTAGGCCAAAAAGGTCAAGGATAGCATATTTGTCCATCAATTATTCATATCAGAGGGAATGAACTTCTACACTTTTAAAACTGTTGCAGCATCTTGACTTTTGAGAATTCTCTTACTTTCTGTAGATAACTAAGCATAGGTTTAATCATGCTAAGAACTACTGAAAACTTTAGAAATTTAATCTTTCCCTGTGTGTACATAAACTGGGCATGAGGAAGGTTATCACTACACTTATCCAAAGGGAGGGGATAGGGCATTTCTCTTTGTGCAGCCTATCAACATCCTTGTTCTTTGGGGTCTTTTTGTTGTTTTAAATATATATAGGAAAACTGACCTCTTGCCAGAAAAATAATAATACAGCACTCTGCAAAGATGGCAGATAAAGAACTGGTCTTCTCAGTGCTCACAGAAAGGTAGTGCACAACTGTGGCACAACAGACACCTCCATTCACAGTTGTTAAGTACACATGCACATTCTTACCTACCAAAATCAGAACCTGCAGAACAAACACTTCAAGAAAAATCTGTACTTTGAGAAATTTCCCCTTATCTAAAAGTTAGGAAAATGGGCCCTACAAAACTTACTGCTATTAAGGAATGCCTAATGGATTTTTCTGTTACTAATGTATCCTTCATACTTGAGTGCCCCTATTTTATCCTTTTCTAAGCACACTTGTAAAAGAAACGTTGAAAGTTATACTGCCTTTAGCTATCAAGAGTATTTTTCTGTAATGGTTTGCAAGTCTGACTTTACTACTCAAATATATATACATTAGTTATACATCCCATGTTAACAGACCTTAGTATTTCCCCCTTTCATTACACTGTAACTTTAAGGAACCCTGAAGTTATGTTTTAGTAATTAGTTAGCAGGTTGTCAAAGACTAATGCTCTGGTAAATACTATGTTTACAGAGATAACAGGCAAAGTTCAAACATTTCCTAGCATTTATTACTTGTTCATTTAAGTGAGTTATTTTCTAGATGTTAAAATACTAGCTAAATGCTACAACATCTAAAAAGAATGTTTTCCCCTCTAGAACAGGATAGCAAGTAAGAAAAAGTATTCTACTACCCACTAAAAAGGATTAAATAAAGTACACCACAGACTACACAACTTAAAAGCAAGCAAGATTTGAAGCAGGCAAAATAGCTCCTGAAGGTGGCTGCTTGTAAAAACAGTTAACTGTTTCACAATATTAAAAAATGTTTTGTGATTTCTAAATGGACTTGTTATTTTAAAGTTCTCTGAAATTAGTGTTAAACCAAATAACAAGAACAAAGCCCCTGGGGCTATTTCCGCCTGCCTGTGCTGTAGAACTCACCACATGTTCAACACTTTCTGGCAGCTATACAGAAAGAGAGTAAGGGAAAACAGAGAATCAGAATACCACGCAGAGGAAGAATTTTACATCTTTCATACATAACTTTTGGTAGTCAGAACACTATCTTAAAATAAATATTTCAGAAGTAGTTGAAATATCAAAAATGGATGCACTTCTCTAGTATAGAGAGATGTATTATTGAGGGCTTACCCTAAAAAGCACAAGCTATAGAAAGCCTGTTATTTAAATATTTAAAGCCAAAATTAAGTATAGCACTATAGTTTTGCCCCTCACCAGTGACTATTCAGTTTAGAGAATATTTTTTGAATAACTACACAAGAAAAATTTTTAAGTAGCTGAGCACACAAGATCCAAAGAATATAAAGACATGGACATACTTAGTTTCATCCATTACTTCTACTTCGGCAGGAGCTGTGATGGGTGCATTTGAACGGCCTGCAGTTGGGTCATCTGTGTTCAGTTCTCCATTTGTTGAGCTTACTACCTGAAATCACCAGAAAAACATGAAATTATGCTACTACAAGACATAAATTTGTCAATTCCTAAAGTTACAATACATCGTCAAAAATCAGTAATTGTTATTAATTCCATAATTCTTCTTATTCCAATAATAGTATCTTTTCCAGGTTTTATTCCTGCATCGTTGCACTCCTGCCATTGTTCTTTCATATCTACTAGTGAAACTGACATCTACGTAAAAAACTCAAAGTGAGCAGACTAAGAAAAGCAATTCTGTTGATCAGGTTTGCTGCTCTCCCTCATGCCTCTTCAGAGCCTTAAGGGAAGGCACTAATCCCTTTCCTGATATCAGCTCAGTCAGCCTTACCCTATCTCTGCTTCTTTAGTGTATTTAAGCTCCTTAGTTTCCTTCTTTGTAAGGCCCAATTCAGCTGTATCTCAGAGTACTCACCACAAGAGGGGAAAACTAAAACATTCTCTAGACCTAAGAGTAGCTGGTGTTCGGTTTTCACTCTTAGAGCACAAGAACGTTTACTGACATAAAAAAAAATAAAATTAGATTCACCTTCATTCCCATTAATTTACTCTCAAATTCCTTTGTAAATACTTGAGCTACCAGGACAGCTCTGGTTCTCTGTGAATGTGTTTTGATTTTAAACCAAATGGAACCCAATATTCTCTCTCTCTTTCCTGCATGACAAACGGAGCTATTCCACAGGCCTCTCCCTATTCGCCTCACAGAACCTGCCAGGAAGATGGTAAACTGGATATAGACAAGTGTGCATGTGGTCAGGGTAGCTGACAGTGCTAACTGTCCCATTAATGTATCAAGAGGTCTAGTAGCTACAAAGTAGCAGCAAATGCTTGGCCAAGCAACATCGCACAAAAATATAGTTCTGGCTAAACAACGTGAGAGCCTAGAGACAACATCTATAAAATATATAATCAGCTACAGGAAAGTGGACCAATAGTAGTTCAAGATTCTGACCTTCAGGCAACAGCTGGTAAGAGATTAAAGGAGAAGAAAGCAAAGGGAAGGAAAGTCATCATCATAATGTTACTATACTCCTCACCCTTCCAAGCTCTCCTCTTAATATAGCAGTTATGTCCCATCTATTTATAAGCAGAGCTAAGAGCCTTGCCTATTGAGGTTCGGTTTGTGGTTCCTATTGTAGCTAAGTACAGAGCTTCAGAAGTTTGCTGAACTTAAGCCATTTTCCATGCCATATGCCTACGTCAGGCTGAGTCTTCCTCTTTTTCAAGTTTCACTAAAATAGGAACCACTGCCAAAAAGCCCTGCAGCCCAATAACAAAACAAAAGGAAAGATGTCTGAGATTGCAAGAATCTAATTACTTAAATTTTGGTCAATATAACTGAAGGAGTTCGGGGAGATTGGACTTGATTTCTGTGATGACAGGTAAGTCAGTGGAGTTTCAACCAGGTGGCTTAAGCTTAGTTTCGTATCATTGGGGATGGCAGAAGCACTAAACATTCAGTGACAGAACCAGGTAGGTATTGTACTTTAACAAATCATAAGATGGTGGGTCAGGCATCTTAAGCTAAACACCCTGCATTAGTAGATTTTGTTTACAAGTGTGTTAATATTTGTTGAGGTGATTGTCCACATTTACTAGTAAGGGGAAACAGTATGATCCCAACCATCTCACCAGGTATCTTACTGTGCAGACGATTGCATTAGTTCTTGTGAAATATCCAGCTGTAACAGTGATAAGCAGAGCAGAACCATATGGTGCTGGGAAGTACTTGCTAAATAAGACAGGATCATTCACGAAAATGTAAGAGTAAAAAAATTTGCTTGACTTGTCCACCAAATAAGTTTTGGATCCAAAGGACCCAAATCATAACTACCGTAACTTAGCACAACTACAGCCTGCACTAATCTATATAAAGCAATGCCACCCAATTGAAATTGTAGTTAACCTTGCCTGCAGTCCTAATCATTCAGGATTTCCACTCCATGATCTAGACTTAAAATGAACTTCTCTAAAGAGATTCTCGGACCTGTGGCTCCAGGTTTGGTAACATTGGTTGGTCAGAAACAGAAGCCTTTGTCTTCAATTTACTCAAGTAAGGGTAGGGTGCATCAAGAAACAACAAAACACGTTGCCCCTTTCTGGATGGGAAGCAAACCCATAGACCTTAGCAGTCCTGACTGTTGTGAAGAACAGGTGACATTTTGCACAGGTATTTGCAAGAACTCCTATTTTCTTCTCTTTTCCTACAAAAAGCAAATGAAAACATTCATGACTTTTATTTAAATATCAAACACATTGCCCAACTCTAGCATCTATGGAGCTTCCACATGGCATTCTCCTTCACACTTCTTTCCCAGGAGTGCCTATCAATCATTCACCTCTATCTTCTTGGACAGCAGATTCAAAAAAGGGGATCAAACTCAAGCATGTACACACTCTTCATTTGAACTGGAAAACATGAAAGTACATATCTAAAAATCCTTCCTACATTAATAATCTAGTTATGAGTACTATTTTTCAACAATAGCTTGAAAAAATCCATCTTTTCCTTCTGATGGGTAAAAAAGTTAGGAGAACGTGAAAACATTTTGACAGGAACAAAAGGGTATCTAAGCACATTTTTATAGTCTGCCCTTCTATCACTACCAGAGGAAGTCTGTTTTGGACAGGCAGGCAAATCAGCAAAAAAATATTTGCTACTCTGGTTCAAGATTCATGGATAGTTCCTATCAGCCTTTGCCAACAACTCTCTCCTGGTCTCTTTGGAAACTCTGCTGGAAATTGTTAAAAGAGTATCTGCAAGATTTGAGCAACTCAAAACAAAAAACCTCCTGGTTTATGACAGGTTTGTTTGTTTTTTTAAATCACAGTTAAAGTCATACTAATCTAAGCTGGCTTTAGATTTAAAGGAGCAGTAACAAACTTCTGCTTGGGTCAATGCACTGCCATATGGTAACAGAGACCAAAGCTTTCAGGATTTCCAAACACATTTACATGCTTATAAAAGAGGAAGCAGAGAAGCTATAACAACCTGTTTGGCGACTCTTTTCTTAAAATTCTTCAAACTGACTTCAAAACTAAATAGTATTTCTTGACAGGGGTTTCCTTTATTGGGAGATTTCTTTTCTTTTCTTTTCAATACAGCATTTGTCCTAAGGTGTTTTTTTATTAATTTAAGAAGACTGTTTTCTGTGAGAAACTTTGACACAAACTTCGTAGAAACATTCGATATTAGAGGACTGTCCTACCTAGCTCTGGTTGACCTCTGTCAAACATATTGAGATCAAGGAGAAAGAGACCTCATTCCTTCCCATATACAATCAACTATAACTGCCTGTTGCATGGCTTAGTTTAGATGGGAGGAAAAAAAAGTTCATCTTTCTAATGTTGTGACCTCTGAAAGCGTAAGTGAACCAAAGGGTATTGGTAGTCTGAAAAACAGCATCAGTCATGCTTCTGCAGAATCTCAAGTGCCTTGAGTTTCACTCTAGTCTACTACTGCTGAAAAAAAGCTCTGGGAACAGTCTCAGTAGGATGAAGAACCAAGAATTTACACACCTGCAACAGAGCAAAATACTTACCTTTAAAAAAGCTAACAAAGACTCACTTAAAGGAATGCAAGAGATAGGCAGGAGTGCTTCAGTTCCAGTATCAGTAAGGCTACAACCGTATGATCTTACAGTCCTAAGTTCTGTACCTTGCTAAAATAACCTACAATGCCAGAAGTTAACTCCCTGTGACATCAGTAAAATATTTTTCAATCTGACCAAAAAGTGCATTTAGTAAAAGACTGATAATGCAGGGTAAATGAAGCAGTGTTAACACTTTTACGCTCCTGATCCTGGAGCATATGGGCTTAAGACAGACCAACCATTAGAATTTTCCCTCTCGGACTATATGCCAGTCATCTCAAAAATCAGCAAAACACAGGTAGAAAGATATGGGAATATAACAAAATTGAACAAGTCACCTGGAAGACAGCTTATGCACTAAAGGTGTAGTACACCAAATTCTGTAGCCAGGATGTACAACAAATAAGGCACAAAGAAGATTCATCATAGTGGATCCACATAAAAAGCTAAAACTTTAGGAAAGGAGGGAGAAGAACTGATACACAAAACAAATAATGCTTAAACTAAGAAACTTTTAATTTCATTTCTCTACTTATGACTGGAGTTAGACTAGATTTCCTCAGTAGTCTGATGAAAGATGGGAGGCACAATTAATTTCTTAATAGATTTGTATATGATTGTATTGAAAATATGTGGCTATTGAAGTTATGTTTTTGCACCTAAAGATTCTGTTAACAAAAAGTACATGGCCATTTCTCCATGAATAGTCACAGAATTAGGTTTCTGAAAACTAGTATTTTAAACTAAGTTTCAAATTAGAAGTGTGCCACGTTGAAGATTAACTTAAGCTACTCACCTATATACAAGCAGGAGATTATACCACTGAACTGAAAATCTAAACCAACTTTAAACATTTTGATAACAGATCTTATCCTGGTTTAAATTTAGTTCCTCCAAACTTAATCAGTTCTTTAAAAGCTTAATTTGAAGAGCACATATATAAAGAAGCATATGCATCACATTGGCTGTTTCTTGCTACCCTCCATGCCATAAGGCAAACTTAAAATACTAGACCCACTACCTAATAATGAGACATATTAATTGTGGAACAGATTAGTTTCTTAGATATACGGTCCTTTAGAAGTTTGATAAGGGCCAGTTATAATAAGACAAAGCTAAGCCTGAGTACCAATTCCCCAAAAGGTAACAGTAAATCTTTAGGCTGGCCCCATGCTTTGTTCTGGATTAGTATGTAAACTATTTTTTTACTTGATATGTTCAAAAATCAGTCAGAAAGTCTCTCATAAAACAAATTTTGCTGACTTTCATGCTTATAATCACAATAAGAAATTGCAATAGTTTGAAAAAGACATAGAAAATAATCCTTCATTTTATTACCAATCTCAGTAACGGAATTCTCCACTCTCCAAAAAATAAAGCCAGTCTTCATGCCCAAGCAGTTCATTACAGAATACTATAGAATGCTATATTCTACCTTCAAAAAGCTTCCAGTTAAGACAAAAGAATCAAAAAAATTCACACTACCTTTTTAATTCACAAAAGCTTAGGGAAATTGATTTGTTTCATCTAACGCATTGCTATCTTGGCTTCTTGAAGGAGAGGTGTCTTACATCTCAAAACTACTTACATCAAATATCTAACCTTTCAAGCAGTTCCTAGCCTTTCAAGACCTATGGCACTTCACTGGGAACTCTTTAACCTGATTGTTTAACCTAACCTCCTTTTAAACAATTTCCAAATAGGAAAACAGAAAGGATAAGAGGAAGGAGACCAGCTAGCAAGTGATGAAAAAAAGTAATGAACAGATTAGTACAGTTTTTATGAGTGCACTGGCAGTTTCCAGTTCATGCAAAGAAGGGAACAATTCAGTGTGGTACAACTGACATTTTTGTGAACTGAGGCAAACTTACAAAGACACAGGATGTTGCTGAATGAAGTACAAGTTGCTGTCATTAATCAGGCTACACAAACTAGAAAGACAGACTGCCATACTACAACATTTTTATCTTATTCTAAATAGAGAAAAGTGGAAGAAGGGATGTGAACTATTTCTGCAGGTCTTCCTGTTATAACTCCATTTGCTAATACTATTTGAACTTTAGACATGAACTGATGCTACAAAGTAAAAATAGACATGATTAAGCACATTAGTGTATCTCTAACATAGGTCTAGAGAGTCTGGGATAACTTTAATACAAAAACCAGAATGATCACTACTAATTAACAAACCATTTAGTACCTGAACATTTCCCACTTGAACATCATTACTAAGAGCATAAAAATATGTACTAACATACATATACACACATACCAACATTCAGTCCACTTGATTTTCATATGTCACAGGGAAGACTCACTAACACATTTTAATAATCTTCTACAAAAGGATCTCAGAGGTGACGTTAGCAGTAGTATTACAGATCACTGTAATAGCAGTGACCTAAAAAACATTCCATTGATACTTTAAAATAAAATTATCTGCCAGATTTTCATATCTTGCAGAAAAAAAGGTAATTCAGCATAAAACTGATCTCAAAGATGAGGAATGATTCACTAATGTCACAGAAAAAATAAATACACTTTAATTTCATACCTTAGACTCAACTTTCCTTTGAACAATTATCTGTGGCACTTTTAGAACTTGTCTTCTTGGGGGCAGTTAGGAATCTAGCTAAACTAGCTAGCTAATCGTCCAACTTAACGGCATGATTCAATTAGTATCACTACAACAAAGGGGTATTTGACAACAGTGAAGGGCTCAAACTTCAAAACAAAACTGAAGATATTATGTAGATTTATAAGTGCCTTTAATGAAGAAGCATGACCACTCCAGATTAAAAAGCAACCCAATAAAGCTGGCTTGAAAATACCCTTCCATACAAAACTTCATCTTCAAAGACACAGACCAAATGGCTGCAGTTTTGCACACTGCTCTTTTTACATCACAACTGTTCAGACTCAACTAATAGGAAGAACATTATAGTAACAGAAAGGAATACTACTGCTATTTCCTATAAAATGTTCTCCCTGCCCCCAAAGGGTATTTAACATACATTACAATATAATAAAATCTCCTGTGACTGTTACATTTTACCTGAGAAAGAAAAAAAGGTTTCTTAAGTGCTATGATTGCCAAAAGAGTGATGTGATATGATATACAATTTGAAATATGATATACAATTCTACTAACCAGAATTTAACAAGTTAAATATGTATTTTTCTAACCTAAGAAATAAAAATTGAAAAAAATTAAGAAATGTAATAATTTTGGAAGATACAATTTCAAATCCAATTTTGATTGATGTTATTGAGAGAACTATTGCAATTCAAGTTACATACACAAAAAGATCAAAAGATAAATGACTACCTTTAAAACTGATGTTATTGAGAGAACTATTGCAATTCAAGTTACATACACACGTAAAGTTTTCAAAATATTTGTTAACGTGAAGCATAGCATAGTTTCTGAACTTTTCTTGATCCTTAGCGGTAATTATCATCTGCTAGCTTTTCTTACATCATACATGATAGTAGTTTCTAAAGCAGCAAAATTTAGAGAATGTTAAATTTGAATTGAGTTTCAAAGCATTTAAAGAAGATATGGAATTATCTCACTGGTGAGACTACAGCACTGGTTTCTTTACCCTGGACTTCCCATTCTTTCTTAAGGCATTGACAAATTTTTTCCAAAACAAAACTTCAGAAGAAGTATATGCAACTTAGATTGTCAGAATCAAAAATTCAGCAGACAAATAAGATTTTTTGCCCCAGATAGCACTTTACAAAGCTAAATTGTTTTCATTTCAGACTGAAAGCTCAAAACCTCACGTAGACTTTACAGCTGGCATTTTGAATCCTTCTATATTAAATTTAAACTTCCTTATGTATTATCCCAACCATCTCACCCTAAATATTCAAAAAGCAAGACACCAAAAAGCAAAATTAAGGGCAAAAACCAAAAAAAGCTGCCTGAAGATGAAATAAACTAATAATAAAGGAAAAATTGTTGGTTTCTACTCATTTTTCCACTGATAAGGGTGAAGAACTGCCCTGGGAAACATTCTTCTAGTCAACCACTGTTTGAACAAAAGTAGTAAAGTTTAAGCAAAACCCACTACTTAACACGTTCATTTGAAGTTTGCTTAAGGAACAAAAAATATGACTTGAACAACACTGAGTTCAGTCACTGTTTTAGTTGCTAATACAACTAAATAACATATCAAATGTCTAAACTTCAGTTGCTTGCACTGTTGTAAGTGTATATTCCCCTCAAAAAGAGAAATGGTTCCATTGTTTTAGGCTTTCACTGAGGAACATGTAGCAGAAATTCCACATACAGAAAGATCCATAGTTTTCTGCACCTGTTTTAATTTCAGTTTAGCAATTGTGAAGTAGGGAATAATAGGAACATTCTGAATATTACTGGAAAGCAAGCTTAATTTGAAAACAGGAATCATGTCATGCACTACAGGAAACCAGTAGTATATAATGCAAAATGACAGATTAAGTCATGGAAAGAAGCAGAAAATACCTGTACCGAGCCACCATGTCTGTCAGCTGCTAGATGAGCCCTCAAATGATGTGGATTGGCTTGCTGTGAGTCCCAAGCCGCCCTATGGTCTGTTGACTATCATTTTTGAATGCATTAGAAATATATGCAAAAGAAGAAATAAGAAGTCAAAAAATAAACAATTCATGCATTATTTATTATATATTATTTTTAAAAAGCACAGAAGCACTACATACCTAACTCCTATATAGACTGCACATCAACATTATCTGTATACTTACCTATGCCTACACATACATTTTGATAGAGAAGTAAAGTAGATAAAACTCAAAATTCCTAGTAAGAAACGAAGCCCACCAACACAACCCTGTAACTTATCTTAGGTAAATGGACACAGATCTAAATTCCTAACGTTTTTACCACCTTGGTCATTATCCTGGTTTAAAAAAAAAGTGAAAAAGTTATACATACATATTAGAACCCCAATAGATGATATAGTATATGGGGGAGAGACAGTGATCAAAAACAGAGAACTAAAAAAAATTTAAAGAAGTACCAGCAGAGAGGAAATTCACTACCGATGTAAGGTACATTATATCATAGCATCAAACAAGCAACCTTTTAGGACATTTTAAGGTTTACAGATGGGGAAATACATTGACAAGGACCTACTTAAATCAAAGTAAAAACAAAGAAAACCTGGAGTGAATTTTATTCTGGAGTTCTAACAAAAGCAACAACATAGCACAAATCATTAGACAAAAGACAAAGTAGTGCTGATAATCTTACATGAGCAGTTTACCTGATTTTTGGATTGGTGCATTTTATCTCTGTGCTGACATGCTTCTCTGTTCGAAGACAATGCAGCATCTGAATGTATTGAACCCACTGGAGTAGGCTACAAATATAAATAATATGTAGCAACTGGTAAAAAAAATAAATTTCTAAGTCTTACCAAAAGTTACTGGTTTGTAATAGAAATTAATCTTTAAATCTGACAGTTTCCCATCACCCAAAATTATCAAATCAAAGCAAAAGCTTCACTAGATATTTAATAATAACAAAAATAAAAAAGTCAAACCACAATTTCTTACACAATTTCTTGAAGTAGCAATTCTGAGTGTTATCAGACATTAATTTTCTGAAAGACTTTAGGCTGGTATTTTCTACAGTTAGCAGTCAGGACATTCTGATGAAAGTCTGAAGAAAGGCTTAAAGTAATTTTTAATGCTAAACACTGAAAAAACATTTAGCAATAAAATACTATGATTCTTTTAGAGTCACACAAGGAACTTCAGGGTAAAATGTATAATCCAAAATTGTCTAACTTACACAAATAACCCCTTCCCTACTTGTTAAAAAGAAGCAAGGAAAAATTTGAGGTGCTGAAAAATTCATCTTTTACCATTTCTTTAAAGAATATAAACAAAGCATTTTCTGTAACTTTAGATGTACTGTGATGGAAACTGATATTCGACACCATATTTCATTAGAACTGCATATAAAATATAGACAGTTTCTTCATAATGAACTGATAAATATCTGGAGTATACCTGAGATGCAGAGAAGCGATTGCTCGACATTTTAAAAATACTGGGAGCAAGAAAGTCCCCAAAGCAAGAAAACACACGCAATGACAATCACCTGCAACGATTTAAACTCCTTCCTCAACTCAAAAACCCGTCTG
Organism: Gavia stellata; assembly: GCF_030936135.1. Taxonomy (NCBI): domain Eukaryota; kingdom Metazoa; phylum Chordata; class Aves; order Gaviiformes; family Gaviidae; genus Gavia; species Gavia stellata. The sequence goes on from NC_082637.1 coordinate 68,354,673, forward strand.
AATTCCTACAACCTCGTTTGGATTGAAGAGATTTACTTTGAAGTTAAGAGCACATTTTTGGAAAGAGACTCAGTATGAAACATCCCAAGCCAAAACATAACGTTTGAAAATGCATCTGAAAACAGATTTGTAATAGCAGCTGTTCACAAGTCTAATAGCAGCCATGAGATGCACATGTATTCTGAAGCTCAAGACTAATACCGGCTCAAAACCAATCACACAAAAAAACAGTATATTACTAATAGCTTAACTGTACTCACCAACTGTTTGCCAATCCAGTCATATTCATAATCAAACATATAGCCTCTCCGATCAAGTAAGTCTGTGAAGAGCTTTCTTAAGTAGTCATAGTCCGGCTTTTCAAAAAAATCTAGCCTTCTTACATAATGTAGATATGTAGCCATTTCCTCTATATAAGTAAGAAATGTATATAATTGCCATACCTGTTTTAATACCACTCAAAAGACAGTACTTATTATTACATTTTAAAGCAACTTCTACCTCTCATCATAAAACCTGAACAGTTGTTCACCATGAATCTGTGAATTACCAGAGAGAAAAGCTACATAATAGTAGTAATATTCTTCAAGATATATACTGCCATATTCTAAACATACCCTACCAAGTGACCCCCCACTAATTTTTGCTGTGCATTACCTGTTGAGATCTTCCATTCAACCTTCCAATCCTGATGCACAGTGTGCCAAAAAAGTGAGGAGAGAAATGCCTCTACTTTTCAATTTTTTTTTGCAATTAGCTGTACAAAGAGAAGCCTAAGGAAAGGTAAAGAGGGAGGTATATGAATGTACAGGGTGGACTATGTCTCAAAGAACACCTGTTACTGGAATGTAACCTTCCTTTCTTTAAGAGAGGATCCACATGTACATTCTAAAGTGGGCAACTCCAATTGTTCTGACAAAAAAAACTCGGTATAGGCTCTGTTGAGCTATAACTGTAGTATGACTACAGAAGGCTACAGCAGCGCTGAATGCTTCAGGCATCATGTTATGTGAAGGTGTTGAGCGGAAGTGGTAAATACCCTGAACAGAAACACTGCAGAGAAGTACTAAGGTTACCTGAGCTCTTGTAGAATGACTTCTGACCAGTGTCAGTTTAATATCGCTGTTTAAATACCATGTCAGCATACAAATGGAGATTCATTTGGGTGGGTGGTACATAGACATTATAAGATTCTCCCAGTAGTGGAGACAACCAGGGAGATTTCTGAAAGGGCCTGGACCTGTAAAGATAAAAGGAAAGAGCTTTCCTAGTTGTTAAAGGGTATGAAGTACAGACTGCACACTAGCAGCCAGAACCTTCCAGTTAAGACAAGAGTTCCAGCACAAACCTCTTGGCAGGTGAGCAGAGCATACAGAACTCCCATTCTTGATAATGGGTATAAGCCATGAAAGGCTTCTGAGACAACAGCTGTAAGGAACAAGCATCCACATGGACAGAAGACTACAAGAATCCAAGGACTGAAAGGGAGGACCCATGAACATCTGAAGCACAAGCTTCAAATCCCATTGAGAAACTGCTCAGACATGTGATTATATTTGCAATAACTCCTTCAGGAATCAGTGAAATGAGGGGCGTATGGAAATACAGCAGTCTGAGAAAAGAGCAGATGGTGAGAAGAGGTAAATATTAATAAGCTTTCACAAAAGATCAAGTCCTACAGGCCCTTCCACTCCAGCAGGTATTATAAGAAAGAACTAAAGTACTCAAGAGTGAAGAGAGCAACAGCCTAACCATACTGAAATTTTGGTTCATTCAGACTGCATCCATCCACATCCTGTGTTATAGAAACAAAAAAAAAAGGAAAAAAATTACACTGTGGTGGTTTGGAGCAGAGTACTGCAACAACTTCTCACAATCTGATACGGATCAGGTGAAGCACTTGACCTGAGTCCTGGGACATGAGTTCCAGGTGGACAGAGCTCTTAAAATCTAAATTGTTTAGGAACCTTTTATAACTCATGTAAGAGTGGGAAACCACCCACTGGCAAGCCATTCTGAGAAAAGCAATGACTACTCACTCTCAAGCCAAAAAGGCTGTTCATGTGGTCCCAAAGTACACGAGAAGGTACCTCTATATGACCAGAAAGTCAGAAGACGAATAAGGTTAAAAGTAGATGCCACCAGCACTCATTGATCCTATGAAGAGGTAGGTATGTCAGAAGCAGCACAACAGTCACTGCACACTCGTCCTGGCCCACACATCACATTCCAATAAGACTGGAGAAGCTGCCATTTTGTGGTACAAACAAGGTGCTGTAAGAAGCCGATCTTCTGACAGAGGATGGCTAAGAAGTGCAGAGGCAGTGCTAAGACTGAGCTATGCTAAGTTAAACTCTTTCAGAGATAGTGGGATAGAAAGAGGGCGAAGTGAAGGTTTGAGACCAGCTTGATAACAAAAAGTTGTGAGGCAGCATGATGTTGGTGCTGTCAAGAATGCACCACAGGACAATGGTGCCAAGACATCCCAAATTACTCAGTTCTGACAAAAACACAGTATTAAGCACTATGTTTTAGGCATGAGCACATGGAGCAGTGGATAGGAGGAATTCCTTGGCACCTAAGGTTGAGCTCAGCAGACAAGCAAGACTCTTCAGCAATACTAGCCAAGGAGATCAGTGTTTGCAGAAGGTAAAGAGAAACGTTGACACATTACTAGGGACCTCTTTAACCATACTTTCCCAATGTAAACCAGAACCTAAAGCATGCAAGGCATCTCTTCAGAGGTACGAAGGCTGGAACTGAGCCATTTAATGCAGCTGAATATTACAGCTGGCTGACTCCAAAAATCAAGCAGAAACTCCAGAGTTTAAGTCCTGGCTCATATTTTATGCAAGGCTTGAATCAGCAGTAGTGTTGCACACTCAAAGACAGTACAATTCCACAGAACACAGGATAAAAAAGGTAAGTGTTTCACATGTGGCAAAGACCAAAGTATCTTTCACTGATACTACAGAGTTCTCTTGCTTTATGGAACATCAATTAGCTAGCTTAGTCTGCAGGCTGACTGATAAGAACTGAAATGATGGTGGATGCACTTCTTATTCTACTCTATTTCTTAAGTGACAAGAAGTTCAGGAAAAGGTAGAAAATCCTTGGATATCTGACATGCGAAAACTTGCACATACAAGAATATATTTATTATGAAAATGTACATATGCACTATCAAAGAAGTTTATCTTTTATGTTCTCCAAGGTTAAGTATCTTTTCCCTGTTCCATTTTCAGATCCAATCCTGACAAGAAGCACGCACTTGATTAAATTTGCTGGAAACAGTCCAGTAGATCTATGGAGCTACTCATGCGTAACTATTTCCAGTAATTGCACCTTATACACCTTCTATTATATATTTTTTTTTTTTAAGGATTCTAGCAACTACATAAAAATCAACATGCAAGACATGCAAGCATTACTGGACGCAGAAGATTTATATTCCAGAACAGGGTTTTTTCCCCACATTAGACTTTTGTCAATTCACCAAACATATGTTCAGACATTTGCTCTAAGTTCTGTAACAAAAGTAATTTTCACTTGATTTTTTTTTTTTTTAATACACAGAAGAAAGGGAAATGAAAAACATAGGAAAAATTGATAATGGACCGATTTTTACCACAGGGTTGGAAAGATCTTCAAAAGGCCATCTAGTGTACCACCCTACTCCACAGCAAATCGGTTACAGCCTTGCCTGTCTGGTTTGTTTTCACACAACTCCAGTTAAAGAAGCTCCATAGTCTCCCTGGCAACGGCAATCCCTTCATGCTCTTCACTGTATTTGTCCTAACTGCTGTGGCTGAAGCAAACTGATTCCTTTTATGTTTATAGCAGTCAAAAGGTACAGGAGAACTTCTTTCCCCCACAGTCTTGACTAAACTAATCTTCATGCCTTCAGTCTTTGGTGATAGGTCTAGCAAATCCAGAATATAAGCACTCCCACTTCTTCATGAGATACCCTTAAAATAGGATACATTTTCTTGAAGTACAGTCCCCAAAATTGAACATACTGCTTCAGCTGAGGCTTTACAGAATCAAGTAGAGCGGAAATGGCAATTCATGTGTCTTTCAGGCTATATCCTGTTCATATAATCAAATTTAGTATAGTTTTTTTTTCTTTGTTTGTTTTTAAAAATATAGCAGCATGACACTGTTCACATGCATTTACTCTGTGACTGACTGATTTTGAGTCACTATCTAAGGAATCCTTCCATACCCAATAATTCTTAATTTGGATTTGATCCTATCTTCATACACTATCTTGAATATGATTTGTTGAACTGTACCTTATATTTTTGAGACTGTATTTGTAATCTGTCAGGATCCTTTCATTCTAACCCCACTGTTGAGCCTACAAATTTCAAACTTACCATTTGCAAGTTTAATAAACATTCTCAATTATACGAAGCACTCAAAAATACTGAATAGATCCAGCACAGATCTCTGTGGAATACCATTTCATGTTTGAAATTTGGCAACAATGTACTTAACTACTTCAAATTGTTTTACACTCTTGTTCCCATAGTAGAGTCTTGCTGATTATGCTTTTAAGATTACTTGTGAGGATATTTAAAAAAAGCGTCAAAAGCAAAAGTACTAAGATTTCATGACATAAAACACCTGCCTCCTGTCCACAAGACCTGCAGTGGACAGGATTTCCTTTCATAAGAGGAAATCAAATCAGCTCATCACGAGCTATTCTCAGCAAATCCATTTTACCTATCAATGACATTGTGATCATTTTTCAGGGTGTTTTATTTTTATTTTGGCAAAATCCTGTCCATGTCGTGTGTGTTCCCTGTCCCAAGCTGATTAGTACAACCTTTAAATAATGTCATATTTGCTTCTCTCCAATTTTCCAATACCTCATTGATCCTCTGTGCACTTAACGAGAACTAGAAGTGACAGCTGAAACTACTTGCAAGTTATTTTAAATATTATTTCAAGCTGTTCCTAATGCAGCTTGTTTTAAAAAGCTATATGATATCAGATTTGAGCTGAAAAGGCTTATAAAATTTTATGTGTGAAGATACAAACGTAGACTAGTTGACCACCATAAGAATATGTACCATAATATTTTTTTAATGTTTCCTTTAGAAGAATCTATCTTTAAAGAATACTAGCAGTAGCGTAGTGCTGCTTCAAAGGATGATTCTTGTATCTATTACCATAGTACAGAAGACACATATTTGGAGGCATTATTTTATTTTTAAAACCAGATATTAAACAATTATCTATGCCAGTTTCATTTTCTAAATCAATACACAACACGTTTATTAACAGTAGACATTACCTGGGAAGTTTTCACACAATACTTCTATAGGGGTTGCTCGTTTTGTGTCTCCAATTTTCTGGTAACGTTCTTTTAATGTATCAGCCTACGATACAAGAACAAAACAAGCTTCTGAAGTTATACAGCTTGCTGACAAACTTTCAAAAAGAAAAAGACCACAGCAAGAAAAGCTGATGATCTGAAAATAGGACAGAGGAAGATATCAAAAACCACTACCTTTAAACCTTGCCATGGAAGGCTTCCTCTGAGAAAATACATAAACATATGACCTAAAGCTTCCAAATCATCTCTTCTACTTTGCTCTGAAAAAAAATTAAAATAATATTAGAACATTCAATCTGCATAATTTTACATTATATTTAAAAGGTCAGCTTCCAATGAGCTAACCAATAAATTGTTCTTATTTTAAAATACACTTTGACCCTTTACATATACAATAGCATTTTAATTCCAATGTTTTGTGATCCATTAGTTCTGAACTTGAAAAAATTTAAGAAAGCTTTAACTGGACTTATTTTTCCTCTATAAAATCATGGAAAAGATGGTATGTTTCTCAGGGACCCCTTATGTAATTTCTGAGTAAGCCAAAGGCGGACTGAAGAAGGCTCAGAAGTCTTCATTACTTGATCAGAAAGCAGCATCAAGAGGCATGTACATACAGCATGCTCTCAAATCTAGCTGACTTAAAAGCTAAGTTACAGAAGACAGTATCTGGTATGCCTAAAATTTTTCATCTGTAGTAGTGCAGTGGCAGTCTGTCAAAAAATTCAGAAGGTTAAAGAAAAAGGGAAGTAAAAAGCAAAATGCAGTGCATTCAAAGTTCAAAGTACATTGCATATTATTTTTAAATAAAAGCCATTATTCTTAGAAAAACTGAATGTATTAGAGAACACCAGTCTTTAAACTACTAGTAGAAGACAGATTTTTACATTTTCACCTGACTTCATTCTGTACTGCTGTTGAAACAACTGCTACACAGTGTATTATGTTTTGTAATAACAGGTAGTGTTTACCTCTAACTTTGATTTCCTCCCTGACATAAGGCAGAAAACCAAAATATTAATATTTTGCCTACTCAGTATTTTCACAAAGACAAAAATCACTGTGCTTTGACAGCAAGAGAAACGGAGCAGAAAAGTAAATGAAAAAGTGTTTGTAAGATTTTGAACACAGGAAAGTTAACAAAGCCAACCTGGCTTTGACCTGATCAACACAAAATATTGCCACAATTACATTGCATCTGAAAAAAAATTCTTAATCATCATATAAAAAGAAAAATCTACTTTTTCTCCATTTTCTACCCCTACTTTCCCATTTGAACACTGAATAAACACATACTAGCAAATGAATAAGAAAATACCAAAAAAATGTATGGTAAAAAAAAAATGTATGGGCTACATCTAGCCCTTTACTTCATCACACATTTGCCAGCCATATGTGGGTCTTTCACAGTTATTTCTCCTTCACTCATTTCCATGTTTCCAATTCCCTTGCCAACCCTCTTCTTGTTTGTGTCCACTCCACCACTCCTGTTGTCCACTGCTGCCACTTTTCTCAGTGAGCACCCTCCAGAAAATCTGGTCTTACTTGAATTTTTCTGCCAACTCTGCAACATCCCATTTCCTGACCATACGCTACCCTGATGCAACGATGTAGGTTAAGAAGGAAGCAGGGTAATATAATAAGCAGTAATAATAATAAGCAGTAGAGTTCTGTGCCTGACAGGTTTCAGTATGTGAAGGAAATATTGACTCCAGTTGCCTGCAGAAATCCTGTGCTCTTTATGAGATAGGGTGGACATGGAGATGATGAGTACTTCACAAGCACTGCTCATGACAAACTTTTTGTGCAATGCAGTGTGTGGTTTATGTAAGACAGATCAGCGACAAGATGGTGGCAAAGCATACAAAAACGTTACAAGTGCACAACAGATGGCCCATTTATGGCAACACTAAGGTATGGCCCAGAAAAATGTACTGGAAAGTTCTATTTGGTCTTTTCAAGGAACAACAATTCCTCTCTTTTGCATTAACTTCTACAGGTTATGCTGATGAAATTAACCTCTCCTTTTAAAAAAAAACCACCACCACCTTACTGAGGCAATTGCTCCTTCACTGAGAGTCCTTTCTATGAAAGGAGAAACTTTAAATCTTTACCCTGAATTGATTTCTAATTAAGAGGATTTTTTTTTCTTTTTTTTTGTGAGCTTTGGACCATTGGAGGTATTTCTGTAGGACAGTTCTGTGGGAACTACTTGTAGGATACACCATGTGAATTCACAATGCCCTCAATAATCTGCTATGGGAAAGGACTTTTTTGTTTGTTTTGATTTTGGGGAAGGGGATTGTTATTTAGAATCCATTTGAGTTATTCACTGATCACTTTGGAGTAATTAAAAAATAGCAGTCAAATATCCTTTCCTATTCATGGAATTTTTCAAGATAAGCCTGAGAAACAGGAAACCCGAAGTTTATATTGCTGTTGTTGGAAGAAGGGCCTCTGAAAACTGGAAAAAAAACCTAGCAGTGGACTAGCTGGAACACAAAAGGATTTCAAGCACCAGCTGTAGGAATGGCTGCTGATGTACGCTGATCCTAGTGCATCACAATTTAATTTAGACAACAGAGAGGATCCGTTGCCTAAAAGGTAATATGATCATAAGATGACAAACACACAATAAAGCTTCAGGGCACACAGTCTTCTCTCTCTCAAGGAGGTGACCTGAAGCTAGCTAAATTAGTAAGAAACTAATACTTGTTTATTTAGTTCACAAACTATAAATTAATCATCTCGATTCAAACAGATTAATTTCAGTAAGAACTAGAACCTCATTCAGCAGGCTATCTCCAGAAATTATCTTTTTTCAGCATACACGGTGAAGTAACATAACACAGGTCAAACAACAGACATTCAGTGTTCAGTAAGCATCCATTATAAACACTGCATTCGCCCTCCAAAGAAAGTTTTACTGCTTGTTATAGAAATGCTGAAACAGCAGAAACATACTACATATTTGGATCAGAAAACACAGTATTAGCTACTGGGATGATAACATGGTTTGATACACAGACTCGTTACTATAATCACAAAGTAGATGGAAAGTGACAATCTACATATCCTGAACTGTAGGTCCATAACGTTTAGCAAAAATCAATTTGAAAGTTATCACCCAGAGTTTGTAGTCTTACTAAAAATTGTATGATTCCATACAATAATATAATTTGAGGGAAAGAATAGCATTCTTTCCTGAATAAAGTCATGAATCCTGAAGTTAATGATTCTGGTTCATAAAAATGAAGTTGTATGCCAATTTTATCATGAGCATACATTGTATGCCATACTGTTAAGAACAATGTGGACTTTACGGAAAAAATTCTATTTTCAGTTATACCTTTAACTAAGGGAGCAAAGCTTAGTTCGTATGAGCAGCATTGTTTCTTATAATTATGGATTTATAAGGTTAGTTTACACAGAAGAAGGTATTTATCTAACGCAGCTACAATCCTGCCCCTGAGGTCCAGTGATAATTCAGTGGGTACAAAAAGGAGACTAGTGAACTTCCTGCGGGGTTCCTAGGTCTGGAAAAGGACTTCATCCTGCACCACTGGCTCAGTGACAAGTGAAAGTTGCTAGGACTCCTGGAGGGCCATCACCACAAAGCACAACCTGTAACTGCAGAAAACATTTTTTTCTTTGAGTTTCTCAAAAAACTCCAGGATTTAGGCTAATACAATTTTAGGTCCAAACCTTTACTGTTCTTATAATAAGAAATGCATTAAAATTGATCCAATGTACAATTATTTTTTGCTGGTTTAGATTACAAAAAAGTCTGGTCCCTAGAAAACTGATTTTGTATCTTGAACATATGACAGCTCTGATAACATAGCAGATCTACTATTAAGGTAAGGGTAGGGGTTTTTTTGGTTTTGTTTGAAGATAAGTACTGTTTAAAGACATTTACTTCATTTGGCCTTTCAATTAGCATTAAAGAGCAGAGTTGTTTCACTCCCAAAAGAGTCTCAGGCATTCATTGTAAGATAACTAACCTCTGCCTTTTCAATAATTAAGTACTTCCAAGAAAAGACCAATATGACCAAGGATATTGGTTGTTCCACAGAGACCATTAGAGGCAGCCAAATTATAGCAATTACAACTTCATGTGACTACACTTCCTGTAGCCAAATAACTTGGACAGCAATTCAGTATGCTATTTTTGTCTATCTAGAGAAATCCCAAAACGATTACCAGTTTAGATTTCCAGCAAATACAGAAAACTGTAGGACTTTCAGATGCAGATTTTTGTCTTCCTTAAGCTCCTAAGTCACAATCTACATTCTCGGGAATCCCTCTCTCCCTTCCTGAAAATGAAGGGGACTGGAAAAGCAGCGTGGAGTAATTTTATCACCAAGAGAAATTACCTTATAGAAGCAAGGGCACCAGCCACATGCTGAGAAGGGCTGCAGAATATTTGTATTGCCTTCAAATAGCTATGTGAATAAAGCCACATTATTCTGCACATAGACAAAATACCTTCTATTCCAGATACAAACTCCCAGCTTGGCACAAAACTACCAGAAACCCTTGATCAAATGCATGTTTCCAGAACAAAATATTATTGAAATAATTGGCTACACGATGTTCAGTAACTATACATCACCTTCTATACACACCTCAAAAGAGTGGGTCTTGGTGATTTTGTGCAGATTTCAACTAAACATATGCAAACATTTAAAGTCTTTCTAGTTACTCTGCACTTGTTGGGACAGTTTTAAACACTATGGATCCTAAAAGGTACTTTTGATCAAAGGACAACATACTTTCTTATTCATACATACTAACGTAGAACAAGTTACAGTTCAACAAAGGCATACTTGAAACCAACCTATAAGAGAACATGAACCTGACAGTCTCCCTCTTTACTGAAAACACAAGGGTCAGCTGACACCTTAGATAGTCAAGAAGCAGTAATACATGCATTAGTTTTGCTGTCGGACCATTCAAGTTGCTAGGAAAATTACCCACAGACTAAAAATATTGCCCTAAACAATTCTCTTACTACCAGTATTTTCAGTGCTGAATGTATCCTATAGCCACTGTCTCTACAACCACAGGGACAACAGAGCTTGATAAGTTTCAGTGTTTTGTACGTCCCACTGCACCAGTTAAAGAAATACTACATTTTTAGAGGGGAATCATAAAACATACAGAAAAAGCAAACTCTGCATAAAGGGAAGGCTATGAAAGTAAGAGCACCATTCATACTGTTCAGTGGTTGTTAGACCTAAAAGATCATGACAAATAGTTCTCTGTTACCCAAGAAACGCCTGAAAAATAATCAGGTCAAGAAGAACCACTGCTCTGAGTTTGAACTGAAGCAGAGTTATTACATGAGGTTGTACTCCTTTGCATGGTTTAGCAACATCATTGTAAAGATTTCAGAAAGACATTCTAAACCTTTTCAATCTACATTTAAGAATTATCTATATATCTGAGAATCTCCTGTAAGACTTACGACAGTAAAGTGAGACAAGCTACTGAAAAGACTATTAGCTTTGTCACAGCTACCTTTGCCATAGGAGCCAGTATATACCTATCCACTCTTCCTCATGCCTTTCCATCAGGCTGAGGGGTACAGAACTACCCATGATACACAAATTAAATTTGGCAGAACTTTCATATGTATTAAACAAGTTACCGTTAGACAAAAATAAACCTGTCCAACCAGAGAACAAGATTCTACCTAAGGAGTGAAAAAGTCTCCCTTGAAGGAGAAAGTGTCATTTACTATGGTTTTGTATTAATATCAGACATGTAATGCCCTCAAAATTCAGTTATGTTCTTCAAGTAATTACTAGTTTTACATTTTGGTTTATTTTCTTAAATGATATGGGGGGTCTCTTATTTAAGAAGGCTGAAAAAAGCTTATTTGATTTAAAGTTGGTTGTGCCACCTTAACCTGACACCAACTAGATATATCATGCCTGAAAACTAAAGCGAATACTTCTTTTACTTGAGGAAGCTGTGGCGTAGAAGTTATGTTTAGGAAGCTCAAACCCTGCTACCAAGTTTTTAGAATTGTTCCCAGTGTTAAATATTAATGATACTATCAGGGAATACTAGGACTTATACTATTATTCTTTAAATGAAAAATCATTTAATCTAATCTTAAAGCTCTTTGGCTCTAATATGGCTTAACAACAATCCAGTTTCAGTCTTTATGTGGTGAACAATAATAAATCTATCAAACATGATAAGCTTACAATGGTTCAATTACTTCTTACACATCCTTTTACTATGGGAATGCATACAGAATTAAGGCCAGCTTCATATACAATGCATTTTTGGATGGGTAAGTGGGGTGGGAGGTCTTGTATTATATTTACATTACCTGGAATATGCTATTATACTGTTTCAATTAAGACACTGATTCTTACCAAGAATTTCAAAACCCACTGACATCTATGATAAGACTTGGAGTCATGACAGATTTGCCATCATTGTGGTCATAACTAGAAAATATTGTAGCACACTAGTAAGTATTGCTGCATCATAAAGATAGGATTCTCCTTCCATTTTCAAACACTAAAGGAACTGATTAAATAAAGCTGGCATACTGCATTTCATTTCTAACGTGGGGGAAAGGCCAAAATGTGTTCTAGTAAGCTAGTTCTCAGATATGATTTCAATACCATTGTGAAAATAAATTTAATTGGAAAAGGACTCATGTTTTTGCACAACTGTAAAACAGTAAGAAGAAAAAAATATTAGTTTAAGCTCACGACCATTACCCTTAATAAATATTAAATAAAAAAGTTAAAAAATAAACCTTTTATCCATCTGACAAACTTCCAACTGCAACTACTAAAACTGTATCAACTTAATGCGGTGAGAAAGTAGGGAAAGTTCTCTAGTCTGTATGTACTACAGGAACATGTATTACTACTGGCACAGGTTGCCCAAAGAAGTTGTGGAGTATCCCTCTTTGGAGATACTCAAAAGCCATCTGGACACAGTCCTGGACAACCAGCTCTAGGTGGCCCTGCTTGAGCAGGGAGGTTGAACAAGATGACCTCCAGAGGTCCCTGCCAACCTCAACCATTCTGCAATTAGAAGTCCACTACTGGAATCTTTCTTTACTTGCTAAGGATCACCAGACACTTCTGTAATGAGGAAAGGAACCACTGTGGCTATGATGCTATGGCAAATAGGGATGCTGGTATTTAAATTGTCCATACATAACCAGTACCTTCTAATTTGGAGACATTGTGCATCAGTTGAAGATGCACAAAACGAGGGTAATATCCTAAGGCTCTGAAATATCAGTTGAAATAATGAGAGATTCCTCCCTTTCCTTTCCCTCATCCACATGAAAACATGTAGGCAGACAGTTGAAAGCAAAGATAGCTGTTGGCTCTGAAGTAGCCAGTATCTAACAAAATCGATCTTCAGAGGCTATTGGTCACTGAGTGTGGAAGACGAATATCAGATGGCTGACACTGAGTTTGGCCTTCCCCTTACACCCTGAAATTGCAGCCCTATGATAGGGTAACTGAACACTTTGTGAATCAACTCCTGAACCATGACAGGTTTTTAGTGCAGTTTAGATTTCAATAAACTGAAAAGTTTGTTAGCTTTAATATCTAATGCTGAAATCTGTAGTTGTTCACAATTTTTTTCATTATCCATTTGGTCTTCCTTTCCATGACAACTACTACCAACCATCACTCTGCTTCTACAAGTAAGCACCACCTTCAGTGGCCCAACTTTTCATCTGCTATTGCACTGCAAGCTATATGTTTTAATGCGGAACCTACAGTAAACTGCTACACAATTTCTTGTAAAATTTACTTTCATTAATTTATTAAAAACCTTGAAAATCTTAAACTTTTTATCACTGTATTCTACTTAAACAGAGAGAATAAACTATTTAGCATGAATACCAATAAACAATTTTAAAGATATGAACTACAAATACTGTAATTTGCATTTTTAACTCTGTAGATTGCTTTGCAGACACTAATTATGCAAAAGTGCACATTAGTATATCTTTCAAAGGAATCACTATTCATACTATTCTATAAAGATTATTTTTGCTTAAGAAAAATCTTGCTCATCAGTGAAGAGCTGAGTAGAAAAGTATATGAAGACACTGATATACTTTGGGTATCGAAAAAGTTCTGAAGAAGGACAGAAAGTCTTGGAATCTAAATATGGAAACCAGGGCTATTTAAGTACTTAAGTTGGAGTTCAAAACTTAGGCCCTTCTACTCCTCAGCTCTTTTGTTCATGTCAACCTTGTTCACAAATTGCTTCTTTGAAGGAAGAATGCTTCCAGAATTTGTTTATATCACAGAAGGAAGTTTGTAAGAATGTTAACCAAAAAAATTTCCCTCGAACTACCAAGACTCAACTTGCCAGCAGAAGGAAGGCTTTTCTCACCTGTTTCATTTCATCTGTTCAACTACTACTGGGTAAATGTTTCACAGCTGCTCTGTTACATAGAAACCCACTTACTAAGCTTAGCCAAGCAAGCTGTATTCCAGGATGCCCACAGAGCCAAGAGTCTCAACTGCTTTCCCCAAGACTTGGTTATATTCTAGATATTAAATAAGCTTCTTTGACAAACAATACAGTTGAAATTTGTACATTCCTGATGTAGAAGTACAAAGATTTACACTAGTGCTTCATGTATTTAGCAGAAACTATCTCAAATACCTTTACTTACTTCAATTAATTCTATACTTTCTACAGTAGCAATTCCAAAAAACTGAAAAGACAGGCACAAGAGCCCAATCTCCCACGTTTAAAAAGGGAAGAAACTATTACTTTGTCTTATTTTCAGAGCTTGCATATAAAGCATGCATATAAGGAAGGTAGACACCCTGTGAAGATGTTTCCAGGACGTGGGATTGCCAACGAGATTTCAAAAGCAACTCAAAAGGCTGCCTCCAAAATCAGGTATAAGATACAAAGGCAAGAGAGTTACACATTAAACAGCACTTTTTCCATTTCCCTAAAAAAAATGTAGTGTGTAAATATGTAAAAAGTTATTTAAATTTAGGTGTACAGTACCGAAATATAACTTACCAAATAACTGGGATTGACTTTTAGCAATTGTCCAATTCAGTGATTTCTGAGCATATGCTTCTAATAATCTGGGGACCTTATATTAACCACTGTTAATCTTACATATGGATACGTAACATAGCCATAGTTACACGTGCTTTCTTCTTCTACTTAATGGAGAAATTTGAGGTTGTTTTAGGAATCTGCATGGAGAAAGTAAGATCAACTCATGCCAAAATCTGGAATGAATGGCAGAATTGCTTGCACATCGTGAAATTAAATCCTTCAGCTTTGCTTGTGAAGAAACAAAGAAGCCAGAGGATGCAGAGATGCAAGTCAGGTGAAGCACAATGCAAAACTGATTTTAAATTACAAAGTAATGTTTGGCCATGTGAAATCAACCCCGTTTTGAAATGTCAAGATAGAAAAACATTTCCTTTTCATCATCATTTAAATGTACCTGCTTAAGTCTTCCTCCTATCTGTTTTGAAGATGTGCAGGTTTTGTTTAATTTGAAAAGCTCCACATTCTTTACCTTGCCTGGAGATGCTGCATGTTTGCTATCCTGAAGTGCTGCTGAATTATGTTTTGTAAACACAGATCCTACATTTGCCAGGGAATGCACTAAGCACTAATTGTACATATACCTTCTCTACGTTTTCATAGAAAAGGCATATCTAAAGCCAGTTTAGTAGTCAAGAAAGTTAGACAGGTCTTTCATCCCCATTTATTTTGAGACTAAGGCAGGCACCAAGAGAAAAGCAGAAATATACAGAAAAGCCTCATACTGATTAGGTAACAGCTAAACACACATGCCTTTAAAGGAAACCTGCTACGATTTTATTATAAAAAAATACATTAAATTGAACTACATTTGAGGTGCCGGAGCGTGTCCAAAGAACAGCAAAGAAGCTGGTGAAGGGTCTAGAGAACAAGCCTTATGAGGGCCAGCTGAGGGAACTGGGGTCGTTTAGCCTGGAGAAAAGGAGGCTGAGGGGAGACCTTACCACTTTCTACAACTACCTGAAAGGACATTGTAGCCAAGTGGGTAATCAGTCTCTTCTCCCAAGTAACAAGTGATAGGACAAGAGGAAATGGCCTCAAGCTGCACCAGGTTGGATTATTAGGAAAAATTTCTTCACCGAAAGGGTTATCAAGCACTGGAACAGACTGCCCAAGGAAATGGTTGAGTCACCATCCCTGGAGGTATTTAAAAGCCATATAGACATGGCGCTTAGGGACACAGTTTAGCGATTAACTAGGTTTACGGCTGAACTCAAAGATCTTAAAGGTCTTTTTCAACCTAAATGAATCTATGATTCTACATGTTAACATAATTTCATCAGCTATAGCTGCTAACCAAAAGCTACTATGGTCTGATTTTATTGATAAAACACCTTATTACTATCTGGAAAATGTGAATGGTTTCTCATTTGCCATATTAACATGAAGTACCTTTGAGCCATAAGTATTGTGCAACATTTTTTATGACCAATTCAAAGAGCAACCTAATTAGTGATTAGCATGCAGTTATATGCAACTGCTTTCCACAAACTCAAAGGCATCAAACAAGTTTTCACTAGAAAACCTCTATGTAACTGGAATAAACAGACACCACTGCGAGTGCTCATGCACCTTTTTCCAGCTGATCTTATTCATTCAATAATAACAACTTACCTGTCTCTATATATCCTGCCATTTCTTTACCTCATCATATTTACAACACTAGCATAACCTTTAACTGCTCTGACAAAGCCTCATTAACAGTATAAGCATTAAAAATACAATCAAGAAATCAGCATCAAATATAAGCTACTTTCATTCCACTACATGGTGCCCTTCAAAGGGATCAAAAAACTCACAAGACAGCATTGAAAACCTGTGTTGTTGCAATCTACTCACTTTGGTATCTTTGATAAGCATATCTACTTCCTGCCCACCCCACCATAGTATACTTTTAATGTGAAGCTGTTACGATACAAAAAGATACACCTCATCTTTCTTTTATGGATATGTAACAAAACCAACATAATATTTTGCTGAGACATGATCATGATGATTAGAGACCCAAAGAACCTTATCCCCATAAATAGGATTTCCATAAGAACAAACTATAATTTTGCACAGTACAGAAAACTTTCAATTCTTAATGACTACGGACTGTGAAAAATCACAGCCTGAAAACAAGACAATTTCAGACAAGTGACAGCTGTTGAATTCTTGTTTCTGCACTTAAAAAGCACACGTACCTTTTCCTAAATGTGTATTTATACTCATGTATCTAGCTGTTCCTGTAAGGCTCTTGTGTTCTCGGTATGGTATGTGCTTCTTTGTTTCTGGATCTACATATTCTTTTGCCAAACCAAAATCTATAATATGAATAATTTGCTGGGTTTTGTTTCCAGGTCGTCCTATTAAGAAGTTCTCAGGTTTTACATCTCTGTATATCAAGTTCTTTGAATGGACATACTCCATACGAGAAATCTTTAATAAAAGGAAAAAATGACAGAAAGTTTAGTTTAAGCTTCAGGTTGCCACATTAAAATGTGGTAGAAGCTAAGTATCCCACATTGACTTTATATTTAGAGGAAATCACCCCTTCTATTGCCTTAAAACCAAAGGGCTATTGCTCTTAACAAGATATCTCCAAGTTGAAGTCAATGAAATTCGTACACAATCCCAAGTAGATACACCACATCATGTATTGGAAACTTTCACACTGGATATTACACATGAATCAGTATATAACAGAAGTTGTCTTCTTTAAGAACAGCTGGCACCAACTATGTTTTGTATACATTAAAATTATAACCAGAAATTATGTCATCAAGCAGCGAGCAGCAAAGTTCTATGAAGATCTATCACATATTAAAGGTATAAATGAGAGAAGCACTGGAAGTTCACCAATATGCATGTAGCCTCCACTCCAGCTGTATCGCTTTCGAACAAAATTTATATATTCAGAATGGAACAGCAAGTATTAAATAAAGATGAACTTTGGATCTGTGATGATTTGAGCATTTTAAAAAATGAACTTTGTCATTTTGGCTGTAAATAAGCTGAATATGTCTGTACGTCTATAGTTGCAGGCTCATTATCCAATTACAGTCATGTTTTAAATGGCTATTTTTACACTTCATGAGTAAAAATATCACTACCTATTTAGGGAAATAGAGGTTCAGTATCAATATTTCATAAGGACTTATTTAAAACACATTGTATCAAGGTAAACATGCAAAGCTGTATTTCTCTTTCTCTCTCTTTCTACTTCCATTCACACTCAGGTGAGAAACAAACCAGGAAATCTTCAAAAAAAGGAAAAAATACTTCATTGAATAATTTTGTGCTATTTTAGTATTTCTGGAAGGGTTTGTGGGGATTTTGTTTCTTTGCTTGCTTTCTTCCCAAGAATGTCCAGGAAAAATACTTATGCTATTTAGGAGTCCCATCATCCAACTGCTTCCATGGATAAAATTATTTTTATTTCATGAAGGTTTTCTTTTTAATTATGTCAGACTAAAATTCATTATTTCAGGTTGTGATTATGAGAACTCAGAAGACACAAAGAAACTACATTCATGCAGTAATTCATGAAAAACTAGAACAAAGTAAATGAAAGAGACATAAGACAGTCTTCCTGACAAAACTGTACCCCAGGCTCTTCAGAAGCCACCACCACCAATTTAAAACATGGGAAGTGCAAATCTCTTAAGTGAAGTAAGTATTTAATCCACTGAAGATTGACTTAGTTATTTTAATGAACACTCAAATTAACATCTATTCTACTTACCAACTGTATGGCTATCATAAGAACGGTTTTAAGAGAAAATGTCCTACCACACACATCAAATAAATCTTCCAGACTAGGTCCAAGTAGTTCTAGCACCATAGCATTATATTTGCCACATGGGCCAAAATAGTAAACCTGAGGTATTCCATCTGTAAAATGAAGATAGAAAGTAATTATAAGGGGTTAAATAAGATTAATGAACATACCAATAAAATTCCTACTGATTTCAAGTTGATCTGAAGTTAAAAATACATTTTTCACACAAAAGCAACAATAAAACCTGGTAAAAACAACAGGTAAAAGATACAACAAGAGTAATGAAGGTAGCACCAGTTACCTTAAATATTTTATGAATATTACAAGTTTGACTTGTGAAAGATTTAAAGCTTTTAATAAAAAATGAAAATCAGAACCTATCTGTTAGGTTTTGTAACAGTAAACTGGAAACAGGATTTTAAAAAGGTATGAGGAGAGGTTTAAATATGCTCCTTTTCAAAAAATAGGCATTTAAAATAAACTTTTAAGGCTACGGCAAACCTACATTCAGGAATAGAACCACCTTATTATCTATAAAAATCACTTAAAAATCCAAAGGAGATTAATGAATCCTCAAGTTTAATGAGACATTAAGTGAAGTTTTAGATGCATCATCAAAATAAAAATACCATAGATGACAAATTGTTATAGACATCACTTGGTAATATTAATTTTTTCAAAATACATGCATTTTTTACTTAGATTTGCAATGGAAGGCTTCTCCCACCTTCTTTTCCTCCATTAGTTTTGGTTTCTGTTTAGATAGTGCATAAAAGAAAACTTTTTTCTTAAATGAGTTAGTCCATTAAAAATAGAAACACCACAGAGTCAAAGTTTGGGGTTTTTTTAATCTAGATTTCTAGTAAAATGTATGGTAGATTGAGTTTTATTAATTCAAACCATATGAAGGGCAGGGATATTTTTAATGTAATCATAAGATTACATTACAGATGACAAAGGGAATTTTTAGAAGTCTCAAGGGAAACCTATGATAAATATTCACCCTGATTTCACTTCTGAAGTATCACACCAGACACCACTCTTAACTTCTAAATTCTTTCAAAAACTGATGTTTTTGAAAGTTGAAAGAATCCATTGAATTCTATTCTTACTGTCAAATAGATAAAATTATTTAGAAGAAAAAGATCTTTGAATAAAACAGAATTTCACATTAAAAAATTTATACTAACAAACACAAAATTTAAGTTTTAGTGGTGCTTTTTTTTCCTTAGAAAATTATTAAAATAAAAATTAATTTCAGAACAAAACATACATCATTTCCAAAACACAATATATGGGAACACAAATATCCCACTGTATGTTCAGGTAACAATTTCTTAAACACTTCGTAAACAGATATAAAATACATCTACCTACCTAAGAGGGCAAAAGGCAAATCTAGTGTTAAAGCTACATTTGTTTTCAAATCTTGTATGGAGTCTAAAATATGAACTGTCACTCTGATACCTTATTTCTAAGTCTAACATTTTTTCTGATGTAAACTAAGTGTTATATTCTCCAACACAAAACACTTGAATAATATGTTAATTTCCTGTTCATAAAAACTACAAAAAACAAAGACTATACTATTGTGTCAAAAGATCTGTTTTTGTTGAGTTTTCTATGGCAGCATTCCAGAAACCCTGGCAGGAACATACTTTGAGTACACGTTTCCTCAGACAGCTGAGGCCATAAATATCTTGAAAACTGGGGCTAAAAGTCACATGCATTGCACTGAGAAGATTCCCTTAGCATCTAGTCTATTACTGCAATCATTGAACAAAGGTGTCCTGATATGCACAGCTTAGACTAGCAAAACTACATGCTACCTGAAAAAATTGCTTCTCTTCTTTTCCCTGAACAGAAGCATAATAAGCACATCCATGTAACAAGGCTTCTTCTGGCACAGCAGAAGAATCAGTTAAATATGTTTAACAAATCAGTTAAAGGTATCTAAACCTTTAGTAGAGACATAACCAACTTTCAGTTTAAATCAGCAGTGCACATAAGATCACCCACTTCAATAGAAAGTGCTTCCTGAAAGAGTATTTGACAAAATAAATGCAGGCATCAAAAGACTGGAAGTGTTCTTTAATATTCTCAAGTACTGCATTTACAATTACACTAGCAATAACACCACGTTCTATCTTCATATATACTCATAAACTTTATCAATACAACGAACAGCACATATATTCCAAAAATTAATACAAAAATATTCTGCACTTCTGGACTTCATAGCTTTATATAAACACCTGCCTTAAGAAGCCAGGCAATCTGGAAGTTTGAAAATATCAGTATTTAAAGCCTTATGAGCGAATTTTATTTCTGCCTTTTTGTACATACCCATTGCATGACTAAATAATTAAAAATAACTTTCTATCACTGCCTCTATTCATCTTGCACTTCCTCATATGCGCAGGACCTCTTCCTCATTCAGCAGAATAAATTTTGTTCACTTAAGGAAGCTAGTTATTCCGGATTTTTTTTTGCTCTTCAGTATGTATCCTCTGTGTCTCGTTTACTCTAAATAGTCAAGACTCTGAAAACGTATTTTTCCTTTCATGTGAGTTTTTTCTATGGTGTCCATTGTTACAATACTATACTATACAGAACTAAAAAACCTATTTTCAGAATACCCTAACGAAATACTGGATTCCACCTACCTTCTCTGTAGATCAAATGTGAGTTTAAAAATGGAAACATCCCTAACTCCGGGTGTTTTCTGAGGTACATCAAGTCTCAAGTTTTTCACACCTTACTACAGTGCTACTTACACTCAGGGCACAGATTTGTAATTGTGTCCACTACAGCTTTGGGGAAAAAAAGAAACAAACTTACTGTTTTAGCAAAACTAAAAGAAAATGAATGCAGAATTTTTTAAGAGTATTTTCACTAAACTGTTTTCCGTCAAGTAAACCGCTAAAAATCCAGTTTAACTCTTCAATTTTCTGATGACCAGAGCTTCAATTTATTTTTTAAATATGCATAATCATACCCATTTCAGAAAGACTTCACAAGCAGCTTACTGCTACTAATGAAGGACCATAGACCACACTGCACACTACATCACAACATGGTACAAGATAGTGCTTTTAATTTTAAAAATATTATCCCTAATTATCAGATAATGGATCAGAAAAGATACTCGTACACATAAGGTTATATCATAACTCTAGAGTTCAAGTTTTCCGCCTTCACTTTCTGGTACAGTGGAATTACACATGGAAATGTGAATGTATCTGCAGCAGCAAATTAAGTTATCCAACAGATGTACAGAAACATGGGTCAAAAAAAACCCCAAGCCACCTGAGCATATAAAGAGAAAGAAAAGCACTGGGAATTTGGAATAGTGAGCACCACTTTCTTCCAAATGCCCTGAGACACATTCTGAGAATCTCTGTTCTTATATCTGCACATTTAAAGACATTAACTCCAAAATATTCTCAAGAGAAGATAGTCTCCTCTATTAGCACTGCATCTGCTCTGTGTCTCTGTACAACATTTTAAAATATTTAACACACTTCAAAAATACAGAAGGCAGAAGACTTTGGGGCTTTGTCTAGATTTCTAGAACTCATTTGTATGACTACATGCTAGTAAAAGAGGGAACATTTGTAGAAAGGAATTTGTGACATTGTCAGTTTTGTAGGCCGAATTGCCGATTTCAGAAGTGTGTTTATAGGAGATGTCAAAAACACCCTTTAACATTTCATTCTACCACATCATACCATGAAAGCACCACAGCAACTCCTGTTAAGTATACATCCAAGGCAGGGAGTTAAGTGTTTCAGCTGTAATCAATTTCATTTTATTTAACATGGCAAGAATAGTACTTATTCTACCTACAACACCTGACCTTCTGATGAGACAAAAACTCCAGAATACCCTAAAATTGTGTTTAACATGTTGTTACTAACTTCTGCAAGGCAGATATGGAGTATTACGTCTAAAATTCCCTATGTTTATAAAATTATTTCATATTAACAGTTCAAAGTACTAGAAGTTTGGGGTTTTGTTTTGTTTTTTAATCTAAATAGTCTTACTACCTTTGCTTAAAAACAATAAGCTGACATCATTCCATTATTTGCGTTATTTCTTCATGTCTCTAGATCTCCAGAAAAGTCAGAAAGTAACATGTTACTAATAAAGAGTATCTGGGGTTTTTTTTCCCCACAATAGAAACATAAAGATAAGCTCTTTTATATAAATCTTTAAGAAAAATAGGGTAAGTTAGAAAAACAAAGAAACTTCCATTTCTAGGAAATGAAAAATTCACCCTTTTGTTGACAGGATATTCCAACACTTATTACCAATTAAAAGCATGTATTTTATCTCCGTTTTGAATTAGTCTGCCTTCAACCACCGAAGCCCTTTGGTGTAAGAATATAAGAAGGAAATACTGTGAACTTGTAAGACACATTCCAGTCTTCTTTTTGTGAAATTAAAGAAGTCAGTGTTCGTAAGTATCTTTCTCAGTAATATACTTTGATTGCTATTCAACCCTTTCTATTAGCTTGACAGATCTTCTGCCCCATTCTCAAAAATCTTTTTTAAAAAGAAGTACCCCCTCAAATTATGTGCAGAATTCAATGCTTGTCACACTAATGTCACTATAAAGTTACAAGTAACTTCCTGTTCTTCTGCCAATGAAGAAACTTACCTATGGCCAAAAAGAGTATCACATACTCGCACTAAATTACTTTTAACACTAAAACATCTAATTATTTTCTAGGTTTACAACTCTGAATACAGTACCCTTACTTTCAGATATAAGTCACATCTGCTTATCCCTAGATATTTATAATCTCTCACAAGTAAAACACTTTCATTTGAATGGACTCAATTTAGTAAAGCCATCTCCAATGCTTTATGTGACTGCCCTGTCATAACATTGTAAATCCATTTTAAACCTATACAACTTTCAATCCCATTTTGCTCACAGCAAAAATCAAGAAAGTCTTGACTTGGAAATTCACTGCTTGAATACTGATTGGATTCCACTTTCTTTTTCTAGAAAAGTTAATTTTCATTAGCCACCTAAAACATTGCTGCTGTATACCAGTGGCCTCCAAAATAGAGCGCGCACATGCAAAAAAGTGCGCAAGACTATCCACTGGGGTGCTGGAAAAAAGTATGAGAACTTATGTTTATTTTTTATCTAAAAATAAGAAACTAAGCTTTACTAATTTGCTAATATTAAATGCACTGCTTGACACTGGAGCCCTCACTCAGTCAGATGGTTGTGTCACATATGGTATACACAGGAGAGATCCTGGCAGAAGACTGGGAACACGGAGATGATGACAGTAGTGTACTCATTTATTCACTCCCTTCTGGCTTATTGCAGTTTACATGTGCCCAGTTAAATGGATTTATGGATTATATTGTCTAGTTTTCACTAAACTACCTCTCACAAAACGGAGAAGTGGCTTAAAACAATTCCTACAAAGAAAGCACACACTGAAGATAGTGCTACTAATGCTAGTGCAAGCAAACAAGAAAACAGCAGAGCTGACACTTCTCCTACTCCTTGTATGAGCTTATTTTCAAGAAGAATTTCTTGAAAAGCTAACTACAGAAGACTACCACCTTGTGTTTATCAGATCAGGAAAACTGCATTAAGTATTCTGTATAAATTATCATGCTGTGATAAAAGTTGTGTATCAAAATAACATCAAAATCATCATCAAAATATCAAATAACGGGCACATGTCATCTAGTTAGCAATTTTTTCCGCAGCTGTATACATCAGTAAGTGTATTGGGTCTGGCTGAGACAGAGTTTACTTGCCCCACAGCAGCCCTCATAGTGCTGTGCTTTGTAGTGGGAGCTAGAAAGGTGTTGATCACACACCAGTGTTTTGGCTACGGCTGAGCAGTGCTCACACAGCATCCATGCTGTCTCTCCAACATTCCCCCCTCACCAGTAGGCTGGGGGGGGCAAGAGATTGGGAGGGGACACAGCCAGGACAGCTGACCCAAACTGACCAAAAGGATATTCCATACCATATGATGTCCGCTCAGCAATCAAAACTAAAGGAAGAAGGAAGTGGGGAGCACTTGTTATTTATGACATCTGTCTTCCAGAGCAACCGCTACCCCTGCTGAAGCCCTGCTTCCCAGGAAGTGGCCGGACATCACCTGCTGATGGGAAGGAGAGAATAAATCTTTTGTTTTCCCTTGCTTCCACATGCAGCCTTTGCTTTTGCTGTATTAAACTGCCTTTATCTTGACCCACGAGTTTTTTTCTTATTTTCTCCCTCTGTGTCCTGCTGAGGAGGTGAGTGATAGAGTGGCTTGGTGGCACCTGGCATCCAGCCAAGGTCAACCCACCACAGTCCTTTTTTGGTGCTCAACGTGGGGCTCGACAACAGCAGTTTTGTGTTAAGTGTGCTATAGCTGTAGTAGCTATTAAGTGGCAAGCTCCTGTGTGGGTCACGGAGTTTGGCGGTTGCACTGCTTATCTCTTTATTTTGCTGAGCTTGGGAACATGCTTATACAAATAATGGCTACATGCTTTGCTCTGACATTAATGGCCTTACTGTGCTGGGGGAGCTATTTTGTGCGGAGGATGAAGGAACTTGGGAACATGCTAGTACAAACAATGGCTGTGTGCTTTGCCCTGGCATTGATGGCCTTGCTGTGCTGGAGCAGCTATCTTGCTGAGAAGATGAGGGAATACATCTCCCTTTCCCTACCCAGGGCTGATGTGGATGGTTTTATTACGCAGGCTCCAAGGTCCTTGTTCACCCTTATGTGAGCTGTTTAATACTAATAATTAATACTGTTGGCATATTATGGGTTTTGTGGAATCTGTTCTCGTCCTGACGTAAGAGAAGGCAACTTTTGGGTAAAGCAATACTGAAATGTGCCCTGAAGTGGCCGGGTCCCTGCGTGGCAGGGTGTGAGGAAGGATCTGGGCAGATTCCTAGGATGGTTATCACCTCCCATAACCTGGGACTTTACACCTGAACAGGCAAGCAACCCTGGCAAACTGACACGCCACCTGATAGAAGGGTACCTTGCCTATCCCAAAGAAAACCAGCAGCTTCTAGCACTGTACTGGGGCCTGACATGTGCCTATCGAGCCACAGTTCAGTACTCTCACAGGACTGTGGTTGAGACAGAGACCCAAACTGCATCTGAGGACACCATGGTTGAGATAGGGACCCAAACAACAACAACTACAGTAATTGCCCCAGTGGTAAAAAAGAAAGAGTTGACAAGGAGAACAATGGGTCCATATCATCGATTAGTAAGGGAGGAGGAAGAAGAGGAAAGGTTTGATCAAGAAGCCAGTCTTTCAACAAGGAAATTGGAGGAAGGAATGACAGAATTCAGACAGGAAGTGGCAACTACCCAGTCCCTGACCTCATCAGAACTTAGAGACATGCGGAAAGATTACAGCCACCAGCCAGGCAAGTGGATTGCTGCCTGGTTGCTCCGATGCTGGGATAATGGGGCTGACAGTCAGCAACTGGAAGGTACGGAAGCCCAACAGCTGCAATCCCTTGCTAGAAACCAGGGAATTGAGAGAGGAATTGGAAAAGAGGCGGCAATTCGCAGTCTCTGGAGACATCTCCTCTCAAGTGTGAGGGCAAAGATCTTGTCAACTCCCCAGGAAAGTGGACTACTGCAGACAAAGGCATCCAGTACCTGAGAGAATTAGCTGGAAGTCATTTACAACGATCTGGATGATGATGAGGTCTCCAAAGATCCACAGGATGTTCTGTGCACGTGGGCCATGGGGAGGAAGGTGATTAAAAGTGCTCCAGTGTCATATGCTAACAGCTTGGCAGCTATGTATTGCCCGGACATGGATACGCCAACTGTGGAGAGAGTGTCTTCTCAGCTCCAAAACTTTGAAGAAAATCTCTGGGCCTTCTCATCCCCAGGGGGCAGTGCCTCGGCTGTCAAGAAATCAGTCCTCTCCTGCCCCAGTCAGAGGGAAAGGGAGCCCCAGGCGCGTGCCACGTGGCACACTCTGGCTTCTCCTGCGTGACGGGGAGGACATGAGGAAGTGGGATGGTGTGGAATTTGGATAATGAGGTGGAACCAAGAACCATTAAGACTGCCCTTGCTATCTCTTGTGCGACCTGGGGGAGTGGAGACTCGCCTGGCTAACACAGGGTGCAGATAAGGAGGGGGCCCTGTGGAGACAGGACAGCCCTGCTTGTGGTCAGCAAAGACAGCAAAATAACAGGAGTCTTCAAAAGGCTTCGTGGCCGATAACTGACCTTTGCCTCATGACCAGTGGAATACGTATTACAACTCACACCCTGCATATGCTAATGAAGATTATAGAGATCACGCTAAACATATATGACTATAGCACTCATCTCTCCACCCAAATCATGCTACACATCACATATGGGGGGGGGAACCTCGTACTTTTGGGGATAAAAGATGGAGAAAATGATTGTTAAAGTGGGAGAGAAGAACCTCAATACCTGACAGACCAGTTGATGGGCTGCATTCTCTTCCTCCACCCCAGGCAGGGACGCCTCTCTGGGTAAGCGCTGCGCCTCTCACCCTCTGGGTGAAAGTTATCCCTGGGTTCTTGTATCAGTATCAAGTTTGCTAGCAATATTAACCTCAATTAGTAGCACTATTGTAGTTAGTGAATTTATCAACAGCAATCTCGAATCTGTTTCTGTCGCTTTCAATAAAATAACTAATTCCGATTTTTGTGCATCTGCTTAGTGCAAGTCCTTTCGCTGGGGCTCTGATAAACAAATCAGTGGACGTCCTGGGACTCTGACAAATTTCGAAACTGCATGCCTTTTAACACGACAGATGGTGAACCCACCTTTATGCTGGAAGCCCGTGTACATGAACCGAGAAGGAAGACAGCTGTTAAGAACAGGCCACCCAAAAAGGCTGTCAGTGTAGTTGGTGCAGAGGCACAAGAAGGCAATCAGCGATCTCCCAGACATAGAAGGACTGAGATCACCTCCCTTGATCCTGGTGAGGGGACTTCTGGTCTGGCACAGCAAGGGTCAGACAGTGAATACTCTGACGAGGAACAGGAATAGAGGGTCCCTGCCTTCTGCCAGGAAGAGGAAAGGGATGACCGGGTATACTGGACTGTGTGGATTCGATGGCCTGGCACATCAGACGCACAGAAGTATAAGACTTTGGTAGACCCTGGTGCACAGTGTACACTGGTTCCATCAGGGTATAGGGGCACAGAACCCATCTAAATGTCTGGAGTGTCAAGGGGATGCCAAGAATTGTCTGTATTGGAGGCTGAGGTGACCTTAACAGGAGACAAGCGGGAAAAGCACCCCATTGAGACTGGCTCAGAGACCCCTTGTATCCTTGGCATAGACTGCCTCAGGAGAGGTACTTCAAGGACCCAAAGGGGTACCAATGGGCTTTTGGTGTAGCCACTGTGAACACAGAGAAGATCCAACAGATATCTACCCTGCCTGGCCTCTTGGAAGATCCCTTCGTTGTGGGACTGCTGCGAGCTGAAAAGCAGCAGGTGCCAATTGCTACCAGGACAGTGCACCAACAGCAATATCGCACAAACCAAGATTCCCTGGCTCCCATTCATGAGCTGATTCATCAACTGGAGAGTCAAGGAGTGATCAGCAAGACTCACTAACTTCTTAATAGTCCCATATGGCCAGTGCAAAAGTCTAAAGGAGGGTGGAGGTTAACAGTAGACTATCGTGGCCTGAACGGAGTGACGTCACCACTGAGTGCTGCTGTAACAGACATGTTTGAGCTCCAATATGAACTGGAGTCAAACACAGCCAAGTGGTATGCTACAATTGACATTGCCAACACATTTTTCTCAGTTCCTTTGGTAGCAGAATGCAGGCCACACTTTGCTTTCACATGAAGGGGTGTCCAATACACCTACAATCCACTGCCCCAGGGCTGGAAGCACAGCCCTACCATTTGTCATGGATTAATACAAACTGCACTGGGAAAGGGTGATGCCCCTGAATATCTACAATATATCCATGATATCATCATGTGGGACAACAAGGCAGAAGAAGTGTTGAGAAGGGAAAAAGAATTAATTCAGATTCTTCTGGAAGCTGGTTTCACCATAAAGAAAAGCAGGGTCAAGGGACCTGCACAGGAGATTCAGTTTTTGGGAACAAATTGGCAGGATGGATGCCATCATGTGCCTATGGAAGTGGTCAACAAGACAGTAACTATGACGCCACCAGCTAACAAGAAGGAAACACAAGCTTTCTGGAGAATACATATTCCAGGTTACAGTCAGCTTGTGAGCCCTCTCTATTGAGTAACCCAAAAGAAGAACTATTCTGAGTGGGGCCTTGAGCAACAGCAAGCCTTTGAGCAGATCAAACAGTACATAGCTCATGCAGTGGCTCTTGGGCCTATTCAGACAGGACCAGATGTGCAAAATGTACTCTACACAGCAGCGAGGGAGCATGGTCTCACCTTGAGCCTCTGGCAAAAAACATCAGGAGAAACCCAAGGTCGACCATTTTGGAGCCAGGGGTATCAAGGCACAGAAGCCCACAACACCGTGACAGAAAAAGAGATATTAGCAGCATATGAGGGGGTTTGAGCTGTTTCAGAAGTTGTTAGTATAGAAACACACCTCTTGGCACCGTGATTGTCCATACTACACTGGATCACAGAATCACTAAGGTTGGAAAAGACCTGTAAGATCATCAAGTCCAACCATCAGCCCAACACCAGCATGCCCATTAAACCATGTCCCGCAATGCCACGTCCACACGTTCATTGAACACCTCCAGAGAGGGTGACTCCACCACCCTGGGCAGCTTATTCCAGTGTCTCACCACTCTCTCAGTAAAGACATTTTTCCTAATATCCAGCCTAAATCTCCCCTGGTGCAACTTGAGGCCATTTCCTCTTGTCCTGTCGCTAGTCACTTGGGAGAAGAGACCAACACCCACCTCTCTGCAACCCCCTTTCAGGTAGTTGTAGAGAGCGATAAGGTCTCCCCTCAGCCTCCTCTTCTCCAGGCTGAACAACCCCAGTTCCTACAGCCACTCCTCATAAGACTTGTGCTCCAGACCCCTCACCAGCTTCGTCGCCCTTCTCTGGACACGCTCCAGCACCTCAATGTCCTTCTTGTAGTGAGGGGCCCAAAACTGAACACAGGATTTGAGGTGCCGCCGCACCAGCGCCAAGTACAGGGGCACAATCACCTCCCTCGTCCTGCTGGCCACACCATTTCTGATACAGGCCAGGATGCCGTTGGCCTTCTTGGCCACCTGGGCACACTGCTGGCTCATCTTCAGCCGGCTGTCAATCAACACCCCCACGTCCTTTTCTGCAGCGCAGATTTCCAGCCACTCTTCCCCAAGCCTGTAGCGTTGCATGGGGTTGTTGTGGCCAAAGTGCAGGACCCGGCACTTGGCCTTGTTGAACCTCATACAGTTGGCCTGGGCCCATCCATCCAGCCTGTCCAGATCCCTCTGCAGAGCCTTCCTACCCTCAAGCAGATCAACACTCCCTCCCAACCTGGTGTCGTTTGCAAACGTACTGAAGGAGCACTCAATCCCTCATCCAGAACACCAATAAAGATATTAAACAAGACCAGCCCCAAAACTGAGCCCTGGGGGACACCGCTTGTGACCGGATGCCAACTGGATTTGACTCCATTCACCACGACTCTCTGGGCTCAGCCGTCCAGCCAGTTTTTTACCCAGCGAAGAGTGCACATGCCTAAGCTACAAGACGCCAGCTTCTCCAGGAGAATACTGTGGGAGATGGTGTCGAAGGCTTTGCTGAAGTCCAGGTAGACAACATCCACAGCCTTTCCCTCACCCACTAGGCGGGTCACCTGGTCATAGAAGGAGATCAGGTTGGTCAAGCAGGACCTGCCCTTCATGAACCCGTGCTGGCTGGGCCTGATCCCTTGGTTGTCCTGCACGTGCCCTGTGAGCGCCCTCAAGATGAACCTCTCCATAGTCTTCCCCAGCACCAAGGTCAGGCTGACAGGCCTGTAGTTCCCCGGATCCTCCTTCCGGCCCTTCTTGTAGATGGGCGTCACGTTGGAAAGCCTCCAGTCATCTGGGACCTCCCCTGTTAACCAGGACTGTTGATAAATGATGGAGAGTGGCTTGGCAAGCTCCTCCGCCAGCTCCCTCAGCACCCTTGGGTGGATGCCATCAGGCCCCATAGACTTGTGAGTGTCCAGGTGGCATAGCAGGTCGTTAACTGCTTCCTCCTGGATCATGGGGAGTTTATTTTGATCTCCACCCTTTTCTTCCAGCTCAGGGAACTGGATTCCCTGAGGATACCTGGTCTGGCTATTAAAGACTGAGGCAAAGAAGGCATTAAGTACCTCAGCCTTTTCCTCATCCTTGGTGATGATATTCCCTCCCATGTCCAGTAAAGGATGGAGTTTCTCCTTGGCTCTCTTTTTGTTGTTAATGTATTTGTAAAAAAAATTTTTGTTATCCCTTACGACCGTGGCCAGATGGAGCTCTAGCTGGGCTTTTGCGTTTCTAATTCCCTGTCTGCATGACCTAACCAGGTCCTTGTACTCTTCTTCAGTTGCCTGCCCCTTCTTCCAAAGGTGATAAACTCTCCTTTTTCTCCCTGAGTCCCAGCAAAAGCTCCCAGTTCAGCCAGGCCAGTCGTCTTCCCCACCGGCTCTTCTTATGGCACATGGGGACTGCCTGCTCCCGCGCCTTTAAGATTTCCTTCTTGAAGAAGGTCCAGCCTTCCTGGACCCCTTTGCTCTTCAGGACTGTCTCCCAAGGGACCCTCTCAACCACTGTCCTGAACAGGCCAAAGTCTGCCCTCCGGAAGTCCATGGTAGTGGTATTGCTGACCCCCCGCCTTACTTCGCCAAGAATTGAGAACTCTATCATTTCATGGTCACTAAGCCCAAGACGGCCTCTGACCATCACTTCTCCCACCAGTCCTTCTCTGTTTGTAAACAGCAGATCAAGTGGGGCACCTCCCCTGCTAGGCTCCCTTACCAGCTGTGTCAGGAAGTTAGCCTACACACACTCCAGGAACCTCCGGGACTGTTTCCTCTCTGCTGTGTTATACTTCCAGCAGACGTCCGGTAAGTTGAAGTCCCCCACAAGAACAAGGGCTTGCAATTGTGAGACTTCTGGCAGTCGCTTGTAGAATGCTTCGTCCGCCTCTTCATCCTGTTTGGGTGGTCTATAACAGACACCCAGCAGGATATCTGCCTTGTTTGCCTTCCCCATCATCCTTACCCATAAGCACTCAACTTTGTCTTCACAATCGTTGAGCTCTATACAATCAACACACACCCTAAACATCACCTCTGTACATCACGCAATCAGTGCCACATGGAGTAAGTGGAGAGCGTTGATCACGCAACGAGCTCGACTGGGGAAACCCAAACGTCCTGGAAGAGATCATGTACTGGCCAGAAGGCAGAGATTTGGGAGCATTGCCAATGGTGGTTTGTGCCCAAGAGGAGCCGAGAGGCACCACCATATAATGAGTTATCAGAAGATGAAAGGCGTTATGTTTTGCTTGCTGATGGATCCTGTGCGGTAGGAAACCATCGGAAGTGGAAAGCTGTTGTGTGGAGTCCCACACAACAAGTCATTGAGGCCACTGAAGGAGAAGGTGAGTCAAGTCAGTTTGCAGAAGCCATCCAACTAGGCCTAGAGATTGCTGAATGAGAAAAGTGGCCAGTACTCTATACTGACTCCTGGATGGTGGCTAATGCCCTGTGGGGTGGCTACAGCAGTGGAAGAAGACCAGTTGGCAGCACAGGGGTAAACATCTGGGCTGCTGCATTGTAGCAGGATATCACTGCCCAGGTAGAAAACATGGCTCTAAAGGTATGTCATGTACATGCTCACACGCCCAAAAGCCACACCACTGAAGAACACCAAAACAATGAACAGGTAGACAAGGCTGCCAAAATTGAAGTAGCTCAAGTGGACCTGGACTGGGAGCGTAAGGGTGAGCTACTTGTAACTCAATGGGCCCACAAAACATCGGGACATCTAAGAAGAGATGCAACATACAGATGGGCTTGTGATTGAGGAGTGGGCTTGACCATGGAGGCCATCAGACAGGTCACTCATGAATAGGAAACATGTGCTGCAATCAAGCGATCCACATGAGTAAAATCTCCCTGGAACAGAGGGCGGTGGCTGGGTTTTTGATATGGCGAGGCCTGGCAAATTGACTATATTGGACCACTGCCATGAACACACCAAGGCAAGCACTACATACTCACCATGGTGGAAGCAACTACTGGTTGGCTAGAAACACACCCTGTAAACCATGTACTGCCCGAAACACTAGGACTCATTTCCAAAATAACCTTATAAACTCTTGGGCAAAGAAACACAGCATTGAGTGGGTGTATCACATGCCCTATCACCCACAAGCCTCTGGAAAGACTGAGAGATGTAATGGACTGTTAAAGACTATGTTGAGAGCATTGGGCACTGGGGCATGGAAGCACCGGGATACAAATTCAGCAGAAGCCACTTGAGTCGTTAACACCAGAGGATCTGCTAACCATCCTGGTCCTGCCCAAACAAAACCCCTACATACTGTGGGAGGAGATGAGGTCCCCAAAGTGCATATAGGCAAGCAGCTGGGGAAGGCGGTGCAGATTGCTCCTCCCATGGGAAAAGGCAAACCTATTCATGGGATTGTCTTCGCTCAAGGACCTGGGTGTATGTGGTGGGTAATGCAGAAGGATGGGGAGACCCAGTGTATGCCTCAAGAAAATTTAACCTTGGGGAAAAATAATCTGTGATGTGAGTTGTATGTTGTAGGAAGTAATGTAGCAGGAATGGCCTGAACTGAACTGACAAAGAGCGAGTTTTACAAGGGCAGGCAAGAGATTGGGAGGCGACACAGCCAGGACAGCTGACCCAAACTGACCAAAAGGATATTCCATACCATATGATGTCCGCTCAGCAATCAAAACTAAAGGAAGAAGGAAGTGGGGAGCACTTGTTATTTATGACATGTGCCTTCCGGAGCAACCACTACCCCTACTGAAGCCCTGCTTCCCAGGAAGTGGCCGGACATCACCTGCTGATGGGAAGGAGAGAATAAATCTTTTGTTTTCCCTTGCTTCCACATGCAGCCTTTGCTTTTGCTGTATTAAACTGCCTTTATCTTGACCCATGAGTTTTTTTTCTTATTTTCTCCCTCTGTGTCCTGCTGAGGAGGTGAGTGATAGAGCAGCTTGGTGGCACCTGGCATCCAGCCAAGGTCAACCCACCACAGTAAGTCAGACTTACACTTTGCTTTATATTCATAGAGTAGAAAAGGAAAACAAGTGTTGTTTTCTTTTCTCCTGTTCCCAGTTTCTTAGCACTGAGTTATTGAATAGAACCACCTCTGTCATCTGTCTAGACTGGTTTATCACTCAAATGCTTTAGTCTACCATGTTCAGGTAGATGATGTCCAGAAAGTTTTTAAAGCTGACAGGTCTGACTTCCTCTATAACAATGACAAGATAATAACATTAGAATAAAGGAAACATTGGTAGATTACAACCGTATCCGTCAAACATCTTTATTTTAAAGAAAATCATGTAGAAGGTATTTCTAGTTGTATTGGGTTTGCATGGCAAGGTTTTGGTAACAGGAGGGCTACAAGGGTGGCTTCTGTGAGAAGCTGCTAGAAGCTTCCCCTATGTCGAACAGAGCCAATGCCAGTCAGCTCCAAGATGGACCCACCACTGGCCAAGGCTGAGCCCATCAGCGACAGTGGTAGCACCTCTGGGATAACATATTTAAGAAGGGGGAAAAAAAAGCCCTGCGCAACAGCAGCAGAGAGAGGAGTGAGAATATGTGAGAGGAACAACTCTGCAGTCAGTGAGGTCAGTGAAGAAGGAGGGGGAGGAGGTGCTCCAGGCGCCGGAGCAGAGATTCCCCTGCAGCCCGTGGTGCAGACCATGGTGAGGCAGGCTGTCCTCCTGCAGCCCATGGAGGTCCACGGTGGAGCAGATATCCACCTGCAGCCCGTGGAGGACCCCACGCCAGAGCAGGTGGATGCCCAAAGGAGGCTGTGACCCCATGGGAAGCCCACACTGGAGGAGGCTCCTGCCAGGACCTACAGACCTGTGGAGAGAGGAGCCCATGCTGGACAGGTTTTCTGGCAGGACTTGTGACCCTATGGGGGACCCACGCTGGAGCAGTCTGTTCCTGAAGGACTGCACCCCCTGGAAAGGGACCCATGCTGGAGCAGCTAGTGAAAAACTGCAGCCTGTGGGAAGGACCCATGTCAGAGAAGTTTGTGGAGGACTGTCTCCCATGGGAGGGACCCCACACTAGAGCAGGGTAAGAGTGTGAGAAGTCGTCCCCCTGAGGAACAAGGAGCAGCAGAAACAATGTGTGATGTGACCGCAACCCCCATTCCCTGTCTCCCTGTGCTGCTGCAAGGGCAAGAGATAGAGAATTCGAGTAAAGTTAAGCCTGGGAAGAAGGGAGGGGTGGAGTGAAGGTGTTTTAAGATGAAGTTTTTATTCTCTCATTACCCTACTCTGATTTGATTGGCAATAAAATAAATTAATTTTTTCCCAAGTCAAGTCTGTTTTGCCCACGATGGTAATTTGTAAGTGATCTCTCTGTCCTTATCTCGACCCATGAGCCTTTTGTTGTATTTCTCTCTCCCCTGCCCAGCTGAGGAGGGGAGTGATAGAGCTGCTTTGGAGGGCACCTGGCATCCAGCCAGGGTTAACCCACCACACTAGTCCATGACCATTATCCGCCTTGGCTGCTATCTTTTTCAAGAGCTTCAGCATCAAACCTGATTTAAGCCTGAGGCTACATGCTGTTCACTGCAATTATCTAGCGCAATATACATAATGACTAGCATGAACACAGATCCATATCTTAAAGCAAGAATTTCAGCTACTTGCTTTAACACAGATACTATGTAGTAGCCTCAATTATTGCATGTATGTGTCCTCATTCAGAAAAAAATTAACTTGATAAACAAGCAGCAGAGACTGACTGTCAAAGAAATATGTAACACATCAGCCAATGGCAATACCATTTGTACTTAATCTTATGTTCCAAATTTACCACTGACTTAATTCTGAGCAGTACCTTGGCAAAATAGCTGTATAAAATACAACCTAAATTTGTAAAGCTATTAAGCAAGTAAGCAGCTTTTCAGTTTCTTGTAATATTAGTTTCCTTTTCGAGTTTCCTCTAAGGCAGTCAAGAAACACACCTACTGATGTGATCTGTGTTATTGTCTGTTAAATCAGATCCATAATTGCCAGTAAAATACACACGAGTGCACTTGCAGTACAAGCTGTTCCATATTCATCTTCCTACACCCTACTGCCTTTTATTTGTAGTTTTAGTTTTCATATGTGGTAGTTCATTAGACACAAGCAAAATACCCTGAGCAGATTGAAGATTTGCAGTAACAGCCATCTTCCACGGCAGAATTGTACTGGTATTCTGTCAAGGATGAAATTCAACAACCTACCATAAACACAAGTATTCCCTAGTAAGACTACAGAATCTGGCCTGAATCCTCTGAGAGTAAGAGATTATAAAATCCAGGACGGTGCCAGATGTGGTTTCTAACTTGAACCAAAGCAGCATACATAAAAACATGCATACACAAAACCAAAGCAGCACACACAGAAGGCCATACAATCTCTGGAAATGTAGCACTTTACGGTTGCTGAAACCACGATCATCTACGCCCTGTAAAACTCTAAACCTGGAATGAGACACTTTATAAGCAATATGACTTCAGCACTGCTAAAATGCCATGTTGGAGGCATGCACCACAACACTTAAACTATACTTCTTATTTGAAGAGATAAGAATATGTTTGCAAATATAAGAAAGTTATATAAAAGTAATTTACATTACTAAAACAGAACTAGACATTTACTTTTATTGTAAGCCTTATTAAATCAAATACCCATTTATTTAACATTCACAATGTTCTGTGAACTGTATCATCAAGCCTCCCTCACAATTACAGCTATTATATTTTATACAGAAAACACTGATTAATCTCCAAAATCTGTGTGTGATGTCATATTTCAAGATTAATACAAATTTTTTGTATACCGCTAGGCTTCTTATGGTCAGTAATTACTGTTTCTCAGAAATATTAACATGTGCACCTGTAAGTTACATTTAAATTTACACAGCTGCCATTCTTATCCAATCTCTTGCACTTATTCTAGGGAAAAAATATATTAAATATAAATTGAGAAAATTCTGTACATTTCCTTATGCCAAATGCTAGAAAGGAGCGGCATAAAACAAGAAAAAATGCCAGTAACATTTCTTATAGTTTGTGTTGGACTATACTTAAAATAAATTTGTAGTTATCATCATTCATTAATGTGAAAATACTAATATTTACATTTAAGTGAATAATTAGGCAGCTCAACCTTCCTGTTAAAGTATATCAGCAGCAATGGAACTCAAAACAGAGACAGCTTTTTCCCCAGACAACTCACAACAAAGCCATAGCAGTCATCAGTACACAGATTAACAGTGCTTATGAACAGATACCTCTTCAGTCAAGAGATTCATGACTTGATTCAGTTGAAGTGTTTTTAACATGATTTTCTAAGTTAGCTGCCCTGTATTTTTATTATTTAATAGAGATTAAAAACCACTTCACTTATTGTTTATTCTCCTACATAACAACCCCAGTCAAAGTAGAACAAAAGTAATAAAGCAGAACAGCATTATACTAAAACAAACTTTTTAAAAAACAGTTTTCAGTTCAAGAGCAAATTCTCAGCTACCTACTTAAGAGTACAGCTCAAAGCAACATTCATGTGAAGTTACTAATAAACTTCACTTTACATTTATACTGAATTACTGTTAGCAAGATATTGGAAAGGTTATGAAGTGAGACAACTCAAAGACACACATATAAGAACTTGTAAAACATTATTTACATATGTAAAACTAAGACTACCCTGAACTGAGTTACTTGCTAACTCTGTATTTAACAGCTAGGCATTTTGTCTTCAACTTCCATTGTTACCAATTCTTAGAAACATAATGCACTTGTTTTAGAAATTAAATTACATTCTAAAACCTTAAAGCAGTAATAATTTACTGGAGCTTAAGTACTGGGAACATTCAGTTAATTAATATGTTTGCACATGTATCGCAAGTACTCTTGTGAAAAGTCTTCTTTTCAAACTCACTTCAAACCCTGGTAACTTCCACAATTTTTGTCCTATAATAACAGAAAATGCAGGATGCCAATCCCAATATATTCTGAAAAATATAGAATGGGATATGTTAGATTGTTTCTATAAGATCCATGAACAAAAATGATCACTTGTCACATTAATCTAGCTACAATTTATTTCTAGCACTACAATTGAGCAGACTTGTTATTGAGATACTTCCTCATGATATGGTAGAATATGAATCTAGTAAATAAGTTACAACCTACGGATTGAAAAAGGATTAAGAGATCATAATAAAGCAATAATAATTTTGTTTTGGGAAGTGTCACAGCAAAGCACAGGTGCTGTGATACATTGTGATGAAACTGTGCTGTGCCACATTTTCCTCCACAGGCTGAAGTGGAAGGCAGAGCGGCTATGGCCCAGGGGATGAGCTAGAAGTGATCTCAATAGCAATCTGAAAGCCCATTGCCTTGTCCCCTATAAAAGTAGTATTTTTAGTGGTTCACAGTGAAAGATTAAAAACAAAAAAATCACCTATCACTTAAACACAAAAGATAGCCTCCTTTTAGCACCAATATCTGCCTCTTGCATTTTATATCCTGAATATAGTTGTATAAAAAAATTGAAAAGGTGCCATTGAACTTTCAAATCACACACACACTCAAGCTGGTCTGAACTGAAATTAAATGAAGAACCACATTTTCATTACCATAAATATTTTTGCCTTTACCTACAGGAAAAAGCACTGAAGACTGAAACACTGAACTTCATTCTTGGTCTTCAGCCCAAACACCTCTTCAACACAGAAAACAAGGAAAAAACTATAAACAGAGATGTCTACCATACCAGTCAACATTAAACTGTGTATAATGTACCTTATAAAGTGTTCAATCTCAAGCCTTAAGGCACTCTGCACCCAAAAAAATCAGAAATTCAGAGTATTTCAAACTGACTTTGCTACATTCCCAAACCAAATCACAGTCATCAATCTGGATAATCCTGACATCCTCAAAATGCTAAAATATTCTACTGAGCCTGATTACCAAAATGGTGAGCAGACTCTACTCCTCTACAGCAGCAGCTGACTGCCATGCACAAATGCTTAGTACTTCCCTGGCTGCAACTTCAAGATTACATAAGACTTGCTCTTACACCAACACCGTTTACTAGCCAATACGTACAGAAGTGATCTGGTAACATTTCTGTATCTTCCACAACCACGTTATGCCAATGCTGCAGTCTTCTTCAACCACTAACCCAAGGGTAACTTCTTCTTTACCACTGTCCAAGTAGTATGATTCTGTTATGTCTAAGGCAGGCTCTCTTGACCTCAAAACTGAAAAATACTTTTTTAGATAGCAATGCAGAGCACATTTACCACACAACTGTCAGTACCAAGCCATGGGAAAGATTCTCATATACAGAATGCAATACTTAGCAATCATTTCACACTGGCCATAACCTTTTAAAATGCCTTTTTCCGTAGTGCACAAATATGTATCTTATACATGCACTGGCCAATAGCCACCCTGTAGGAAAAGTGTTTGACTGCCAGTTTTAAGAGTGGAAGTGTTAACTAGACTTCAGCCAAAAGAACAGAAGTAC
Source organism: Gavia stellata (assembly GCF_030936135.1). Taxonomy (NCBI): domain Eukaryota; kingdom Metazoa; phylum Chordata; class Aves; order Gaviiformes; family Gaviidae; genus Gavia; species Gavia stellata. The sequence continues at coordinate 68,393,597 of NC_082637.1, forward strand.
AAAAGTTAAGAAAACTAAAATACCATTAATAATACTGAGCGTCTGCCTTCTCTGAAACATTAATACAACAGTTTCAGAAGATAATCCAGAGCTGAACAGATCTTTGTCTTTTTCAAAAATGACCTCAAATGAAAGACTAAAATCTAACAATGGATACCCCTTGTTGCTAGAGACAGGGACTGTAGTAACAGCCTGTTCTTAGCAAAACAGCAGCATTGCAGACACAAGTTCTACTAAGGCAGGTTCAGCAGCAGGAGCCACCTGCCATTCTTTTGTTCCACTTGTCAGATGTGTAAGTACCAGAGAGACTTCATTCACTTGTAAAGACTCTCAGCCGTTATGATTAATGACCCACAGATTTATTGAGATGTTAGAAAAATCAGACAATAAAAGTAAAATAGTTTTTATGCTCTTCAACACATAGTACGTAACTTCTTTAATATGTACACAGACTCCTTATTGCAAAAGGGAACTGAACCATACTGTAAATACTCACCTGTCAAAGAAACAAAGCATTTTAAAATTTTTCACTAATAAGGTTTTTAAATTGAAACAAACCCACATTAAAAAAACTCTCAATTTTACTGCTCAATACTCAGATTGAGCCAGCAGTTACTGATTTTTCCACCCCTCTAGTCCCTCCTAATAGGAAAGCACACCGAATTTAGTTGCAGTTAAATCATGGGCACAGCACATGAAATACATCTACAGCTCAACTTCTTCCCATAAGAAGAAAGATTGATAGCATAGAAGATGAATTAAAAAAAATCAGTAAGAAATACAAAACTGTTTTCTATTAATTCCAAAAGTCTGAGTGTAATTTCAGGTAAGAATTCAGCTACAGTTTTATTTGCAGTACTGCACTTACAATGCATCGGTTTTTCTTATCATTCATACTTGGATTTTGAGAAAAAATACTTTTAACTAAAATTTTGTTAGAATGAAAGACATTTTTAATTCCATCTGTAGGTTGCTCATTCAGTTGACTAGAAATTTCTGCATACTGACTAAATGACCTCAAACTTCATGAGGAGAGAATGCTCACAGTTACTGAATGACAGAATTTTGGCAGAAAAGAGACAGCAATTGTCATAAAGTCTGTATCGGTATACAAAACATAAATGAAAGCTAAATAATGATGTGACTAAAATAAGCCGCATCTTTAAACTAATTTAAGAACTATTTAATAAGTTTTAGATCCATTCCCCTGAATAACTAAAAAATTTTCAAAAAACCCCAAAAGTACATAAGTGTTTCCTGTTTAAGAAAGATTCTTCACATTTTTTCCCCTGACAAACACCTACATGCTACTGTACATTCACAGGCATGTTCAGCAAAAAGCATATTTAAGAGTAAAGTTACAGATTATAAGCCTTCTTTATAAGCAGGTTCTCTCCAAAGGAATACAGTTTTGAAATGTTAATGCTTTTTCACGCAATTCAAAAGTACTTTTTATTAAATACAAAGAATAAGTACTCTCAGTTCAAAAGTCTTGTGATAGATGTGCAGTTTTTATACACATTTCATGTCTATTTTTCCCTTGTGCTTTCAGGGAGCAGAACTATAAAAGATCCCCCAAATTTTTTTCACTCAAGCACGTCTTCCAACTTCATGGCATTCAAGAAGCAGAACAGTGAAAGCCTTATCACAAAAATTAGGTCATTAGAAAAGAAAGAAAAAGGGATATTATAAGAATAAGTAAGTAGACTTGTAGTAGACAAATACTGGCTGGAGATAAGGGGATACCAAGAAAACATACGATTTCAAAATGCTACTCCTTCCACCAAGGGCACTTACAAGATCAAAGGAAGCACTAAGATGCTCTGTTCCAAAGGGTTAGAACGTAAGATAATCTGTTGCCCCATAACATTTTCTTTACTTGTTTTCAAGAAAATAATCTCATTTTCTTCCAGAACTGTTCATTCACATCTTAATGCCTCTTCCTCCTCCCCATGCTATCCCCAAATAAACTGGGATTTCACAGGGGCTACAGGTATTTTGTCCCTTAAGATTCAGGTTATTTCACACTAAGCATGAATCTGTCTGTAGCATAACCTGTGGAATTAATAGTTCTTATTTGTGAAAAATGAAGTCTTGATTACAGGAAATAATGGCTTTGCTTACAAAACTGGGAAAGAAACGGAGTACTATTCCCTTTTCACCAGTTGTTTCTGAAACCATTTTTTAGTAGTCACTTGCTATTGATACACGTGTATGCATGTATACATGAGGAGAAGAAGTGGAAAGGCTATTTAATAGAATTAAATGCAAAATAAGCAGTCCACACTCACGTATAAAACTATCAGCCAAATTACAAGAAGTTTTGTGTGAATAAACAAAAACAGCTAAGGAAAATATTACTTCATCATGATTAAGAAAGCATGCAAACATGGATTTTCAGAAGCCAGAAAGCCCCAGACAACTGGAACTGCTAGTACAGTGAGTAATTACTTAGAGAAACCTCCTATCTGCTCACAACTACTATGCTTCAAATTTCTTCCAGCAATAACATCTATTTTTATACATCCTACAAATGGACTCTTCCGCCACTTGCACAATGAAGACCACTACCTTCAATTTACTCTCTCTGACAAACGTACAACCACTGCCCATAAAGCAACATTATCTATATGGATAAATCTGGCATAAGTTTTTTTACTATCTCCTGTTCTATGTAGGAAGAATTAGCTGCTTCCTGAATTTATCACTTGGTCCATCAACTTTCCACCACTATGTTTTCCAACTGTTCATGTGACACAATGTATTAAATCTACACTTGACAGTAAACACGTATGTCATGAAAAATCAGTAAAGTAAAACAAATTACCTCAGATTACACAAGGACAGAAATTATACAATTCTGCAACTCTTTTTCTAAAAGAATCTTAGGCTGCATAATTTCCTTGGTTTGAGGGCACAACTCCTGCAAAGGTGGGAAAAGTGCTGCAGAAAGACAAGGCATCAGCAATTTTCTTTAACTTATCTCTGAGAAGATGGCAGCATGAATATTACTTTCTTCATGTTGAGTCTTTCCCACAAAACCCATTAAAATGGTCTCAAGTGGGGTGCCTGAGAAAGTCAGACAACACTTAAAGGAGCTTACAGGGTTCTACATCGCTGGAAGAGGCTTTCACTTTGGAATAAAAGCAGGTTACTTCAAAAACAGAGGAGGTCTATAACAAGGTTCTTCAAAATATCGAAGACGGATAGTAACTTATCAGCTTTATCTTCTTGTTTTCTTACCAAAGGTCTCCTCATCTTCATACAAAGAATTAGAGAGATCATTCTCCCTTTCAGTACCTCAATAAGGCAACAGAGAAAGTGATAAAGTTGTTACAACCAACAAAAAGGTTTACAAAGACTGAATGATATCCAAAGTAAAGCAGACTAAACTTTCACTTGCATACATTCTTACATTAAACACAGTATCCTAATCTTACTCAGTAAACAAAAAAGGTAAACAAATTTATATTTGCCAAGACATTTTTCCCAAGAAATATCCCTGTAAGGGTTCCTACCCTGAGAAGCACTGCTTATTTTCTGCAGTCTGAACTAGCAATTACAGCTTTATTCTTCTCTCCATGACACAGCTCCTTTGCTATTTTAGATAGTTACACCCTGGTTTTCACATCTGAGTACTGTCTCTAACTTGTGGGTTGCCATGTCTCATTAGTTAAGCAGTTAAGATCTCTGCTTTCCACTTATCAGCTATTTCACAATGCTAGTCTAGCATATGCTGGCAATTTACAACTACTTAGAAAAAAACAGACGTTATACCTTGATGACTTTCTCCAATTAGCAAGCATGTAAGACTCAACATTTTGACTAGACATTCTACAACTTAATTTTCCATCTCTGAATAGGAATAGACAATGTCATGTCTTGCAAAGAGTTATCTCTAAAGGTTCCTGGTTGCAGAGCATTCATACTAGAGCATCAAAAAAGTTCTATATGAATTGAAAATACTGGCAAGTATGTTTCCCTAGAGAGTCTCTAAAGAAGAGCAGAAGATTCTGAAAACTACCTAACTAGAGAAACACTATCCAGTCTATGCATCAATGAACATATCATCCTGAATTTCTGAAAGTTAAAGTAGTATTTAAAAAGTATTAAAATTCATCATAACACATACATTCACTGCAACAAGATGAAAAGTGGTATGGGCACATTCATTTTGTATTCCCTGACTTTCGGAGATGACTTTTCAGCTTAAGTAGTATTTTACTGTAGTTCAAACATAACTTTAAAATCACCATTTCAAAACCCAAGCTGCTTTTGATGGAAAAAGAAAACGAGTGTGTATGTAGAAAACCACCATTAGTAGTCCATTTTAGACAATAAACTTCTACATTAGTAAAAAATGGAAAAAGTAACTAATTCCTTGACCTCTGAAAAAGTATTCTAGTAATTAAAGGAACATTTTCAATGAAAAGATATCATAAGATTTTTTTCCTACAGTATAACTGATTCAGGGAAGATTTGTACTCACTTTCTTAGTTTAAGAAGCTTCACATCTTGCTAACTGACTATATACAGTTTTGTGAAAGGCATAAAAATATGTTCTAAGTTTTAGGTATTGCTCACCTATACAAGCAAAAGGTCCCCTCTTATGAGTGGACCATCATAAGAGTATTTTTGGGTGTAAAAGCACCAAGGGGAGTGAAATGAGAAATTCAAGTATTTAAGACTTATTAATTAGCCTTAGGATTTAATAGAGACATTTTAAATAGTAGAACAAGCGAGTCTTACAATACTAGGTAAATTTATACATTAATCCACTGACTCAAGGGGCTTTTTTCTGGTTTAAGTAACTAGGGACACTTTATTAAATAGATTTATACCCCTAAATCAGAAAACTTCTGTGAAAAATTGATCCTGGATTACATCAAAGTAAAATGCATGACACTGCTTTTTACCTCCAGATCCTAGCTGCTTGTAGAATCTGTATTCCAAATGTAGCTGTGGTGCTCTCGACTTCATTGGCTCCTGATTTAAAAACAAAAACAACATTTAAAACAAAGCCTCTCTGCTAAAGCTTAAAAACTAATACACTAACCTACTACCAGCCAAACTAACCCTACTGCTTCCAAGCCACATGGAAAGTTTGAATGTTACTTCTGAAATGACTGGCAATTAAGAAACTAAGAAACCTAAACCTCTGTCAGATGAGACTAGAGCATATAGGGACATTTATATCTTGCATTGCTCCAGGGGACTGGGATCCAACATGCAAACCCAATCACAGACCCACAATGGAATAGCTAAAAAATAATTTGTCTCTCCAAAGCATGTGGGTGATGTGTCTTGCAGCTCTCAAAAGGTGGCATTGATATGCAGCCTAACAGTTCGAAAAAGCTGTCCACACACCTGCTATACATGATAGATGTATCTCTATCCAAAAAAAGTTTTATCCTAGGATCTTGACAAAAAAATACCAAATCCTTCCACCAAATAGTAACAGTTTAAGAGAAGTTAAGTAGCACCATTCTAAACTATAAATTTTAATCAAAAAAGCACCAGAATAAGTTTGTAGTTTAAATCCTTCTTTTCCCGATGTAATTCACCTAAGTTAATGAAATCTTAGTTCTGTGTTCTACGTACTAATGTGGCATGGTCTCATAGAATAAAGTGACATGAGATCAAGCACAGGAACACACAAGCAGCCTAAATGAAAGCCTAGTAAATGTACTTTATTATAAGATTCTTAAAGTTATTTCCTCGAACATCTTTTAGACGATATGCCCAGTTTCTTGTGGTATGTAACATCTTCCAATGTATCAGTGATAATCTGGACATTAACTGTGTATTATTCCTACACAGGCTGTTCCTACTGGAGTCGTAGCATATAATTAGTAAGACTGTTAATACACTTATTGGCAATAACTAATACTGCTGAATGTCAATTTTCAGGAGAAGTTTGGGCAAGGTGCTCGTCTCTTTCCTCCTTCTTTCCTCCTCCTTCTCCAGAAGCTAACAGTTTATTAACCTGTGTTGTTTCCCAGTGGTGCATCCAGGCCATAGAAACCATGACCAATGTGCAATCATGAGAAACTTAGTTCTCTTCCTCAACCCATCTCCCTCCAACACTCAGATGTTTCAAATTGCTGCTACTGCAACTGCCAAAGTCCCTGTCAGGGAACATTTATGCATTTGATTTTGCCAGTATGCCAAAGGTTGAGGACCAAAAGTAAAAAGGGGCCAATGTAAGAGTTTATACAAAAAACAAATAGAATTTCATATATGCTTTTCATGCTCCAGAGCATTCATCCCAGCTGAACACTAGAATTCTTTGCAAGGAACTGAGCAAGAACTTTCTAAAACAAGAAGGTGTTGATCCCTCACAAACTGAAGTACCCAGCAAGACTGAGCTACCAAAAGGTCCTACATACAGTTTGAGAAGAACACATGAAATTTATTGTCAAGTATTACTGGCAAATATCCCTTAACAAAACACTTCACTGTAAACGTAGGCCTAAGCAAATCAGTGCAATATCAACCTTTAGTACTCAGCTTTCAGAGGTGTAAGTAAATCCACTATGAAGCATGTTACTGAAACATTTCAACCTTTTACAAAAGCACACAGGTTTAGCTACTAGTTTTCCTGTGGTAGCATCACACAAGTCTGTTAGGTACAATATACACCACTCTCTACATGGTCTCTAATTAAAGCATGTAATTCTGCCTGCTAAGAGGAAAATATTTCGGTCCATAAAACTCTGCATGCCTGCTGAATAGACTAAGAAAAGACACTGGCTAATGGGCAGTTTGATTTTGTTCAATAATACAGTTTTGCCTTAATTGATAGTACATTAACAACTTAATCATGCCACTTCCATTCTAAAGGGCTTTGAGAAAAGAGACAGTTTACTTACTATAATCATAAGGGTAGAAATTTTCAAGAACTCTGATGTTAACCCGAAGCACAATATAAACATTCAGCTATCACCTACTTTTCATGTTTTCAGTAATCCAGGGAGAACTCCACTCCTACTCAGTACATCTTGTCTCTGCTTCACATTTTCTTAAGCAACAGCAAATAAAAGCTATTTTCAGGAAAAAAATTCTTCAAGGGGTAGGGCTCTTGTTACAGGAAAAGATCAGTCTATTAAACAGAGCTGCACTTGATTTGGATTTACTACAGCCTTCTAGAGAGGTTCTGAAATTATATCATTCTAGACCGCAAGAATTCTTTAAAAACAAAAATTAAGAAAAAAAACATTCCAGCCTTGGAATCAACTGCAATCTTCTTTCCACACACCCCCCCCCCACTTAAGATTTAAAGGATTAAAGTCTTAACAGTTGAATGATTAATGAATTAAAGATTACACATTAAAAGCTGCAATGACTACCTCATAACTTGCTAGCTTTTACACAAAGACAGAAAGTATAAGTGACTTATTTCCAGAAGCAGCTCAAGCAGAAATTCCTTTAGTTGGTATTTGGTTAGTGGTTAAGTATCCTGCAGAGGAGATAAGTTTGGGCAATGGAGAAATTTGCCAAAGGGAAAGGGAAGAAGAATAAAGGAGAAGGAAGAGTTAAACAGGGAATAGGAGACTTATTACATGACTCTCCACTTAAAAGTAGTAAATCTAACAATAAATGAAGAGGTAAGCAGGAAAGGTACAGTTCATGTATACCAAATGGTTATTGCTGAAGAACTACCAGATCACAAGATACCAATTTGTGTACTAATAGACTAGCAGAAACATACATACACGATTAGACAGTGCACAAGTTACAAAGCCCAGTTCTTAAGAGTCTCATTCCAGTTCTTAAAAAGGTCCGTTCTACCTTTCCAACTTGAATATCTGCCCAACCAGAACAGGCCATAATGAAAGAAGCCAGATTAAGAGTAAAATCCTGGAACTCTAGCCATTTTACCAGAATAAATATGCATTTACATATAAACTTTATACATGACCCCCAAGCCTGACACAGAAAAATCAAGTGTTTAAACCATTTCCTCACACAAACAAGTCCTGAAGTTGCCAGAAGCATCATAAACAAGAACATACTTGTGTAATTTTGTCCACAAGGGAAATATTAATTCAACACAAAAAGCAAGTCAAAATTTTATTTATAATATCCATTTACTTTTAAAATCAGAAGCACTCCTGCAAGCTGCTGTATAAATGCAGCCATTATAACTCATACTCTTGACAGAAACCCACACAATCCTCCTGCTCTAGAGTATACAGTTACCATTTATACACAAAACACCTGGCATAAGAGATGTCTTGCTGCTCACAAGAAAACAGTAAGTCAACAATGGAATGCTACCATAAGGAATACAAATACAATTTTAGGATACTGCAGGAGAAATATTACCAAAACTGTACCTGCCAAGGGTTACTGCCCAAACTAAAATATATACATAATTCAAGTAATCCCATTCAGAAGGGCTAAACTTGAACAACAACAGGTGCAAACCAGAGAGGAAATTAAGAGTGCCTCATCTAGGATAACAAAACAAAGACTGAGCATAGGCCTAATGACTGCTCTCAAAACACAAAGGGAATAAGTGCCAGAGATAGGGAAAACCTGTTAGGTTTACATTTTAAAAGGGAAAGGATGATATACCATGAGCAAGTACAACCTACCTAACTGTTAGAATAAAGTCCTGGCACTGTCTCCAATAGGGGAAGAAAAACAGCAAAAAGGCAAAATTCAACTAAATCCTACAATTTGATGCACCTGCTTTTAACAGACCCAACCCTTCCAGTTTGGAAACAAATTCAAAAGAGCTGAAAGATACTGAAAAAAAAAGAGAACCATATTAAAAAGAACCCACTAGTTCTACCTGCTAACAAACATATTTTTACCTTACAATGATGATGCAAGCTCCAGTGTTGATTTTCACTATGATTCCTTCCATCTGCTGTTTATCACTAAGACACTATAGCTTTTCATACCACTAATGTAAGAGGTCAACTCGAATAGTTAACCACATATTCAGAGTTCTTTAAGTACTAGTAGCGAATTACAGACATACTTTACCACACTGGTTCTTTACTGACTTAAGTTATTCAGTAATGATACTTCAAGCTTTTTGCACAGCTGTAAGATTGAGTAACTTGGAAACAAAGTAAAAGTTGCCACTGAACAATATTTTTGAAAGTTAAAATGGCTTGAAATAGTAGCTAACTACAGGAATTCTCAGACCATTTTGAAGTTTTACCAGATATACAGAATAAGTTCAAGATATTTTAAAACAAAATTAAATCTGGTATAATGCACACACGATAACCCTCAAAACTGCACCTAATGTTGCTCTTCCAAACCATAACTTTCATGTTTTTAAATTCATAACTACACCTGAAGTAAATATTTTTCTAAGTGAGGATAGTGATACAAATATTTTTCAGGAGTTTATTATACACATTTGTAATGCTTTTTAGATTCCCCATCTGAAGCCATGTATTTCTGTTTCCATAGTTCATGCTTCACTTTATGGAACCAGAAATTCACCATACTATACTATGAAAAACATTCTGTCCTACTGCAGCAACAAGAGATTAATGGAAGTCCTATAATTCCTTCAATGACAAAAAGGAAACAACTGAATTTCATCTTGAAATACTTTGGTTACAAAAACAGTCATTTACCAAGAAGGTAAAAATACCCAGAAGCAAAACATGAAGTAAACTGAGTAGGTTCTGACAAAAGATACAGAAAAAGCAGAACAATGACATATTAACAAAATATCCAAGTTTACCATGTTTCTAAGTGAAGGTAAAATTTTATACATCGTTGCAAATAAAACATGTCTACCATAACAGATATGCAAATACCAATGATTACAGATGAAAAACCGTTTGGGGCAGGAATAAGGCTGTTAAAATATAGGCAGTCTGCAGAATTTCTGGAGGTTCTCTGTAAGTCACCTGATGTGAGATGCACATTAAATTTGGTGTTCTTCTACCTGTTGCACAAAAAAGGATTCTACTAGGAAGACTGCTGAGCTTATCCTTGAAGCTGCAGTCAATCATCATCAACTTCACAAACAAACATAGATTTAGCTCTGAGAATAGTGACAACAATTAACACTGGTTTTATTCAATATGGCCAAAGCATATAATTGTATCTATCACCAACTGCTTTCATCTAGTCAGTTGAAAACATATAAGGCTATTAAGGATTTCAATTAAGGAAATCAAACCATTACATACGAAAGGAAAATTCTCATTAGTTTCTCATCCCAAATCCTTAAAGAAAATTAACTTACCAGCTTAATTGCCATATATTCATTTGTGTATAAATTTTTTCCTTGAAAAAAGAAAAAAAACAACAATGTAAGACATTGGCTTTCCTGTTCAAATAAAATGCCATTTAAAGCTCAAGAAAGTCTTTGAAACATTTTTGATCTAATGTGCTACATGTTCTTAAAGCAACTTAGAAATGTGGCTTTATTAGTCTGATACCATACTTTAAAGACAACTTTGTTCTTGAATAGTGTACGAAAGAACTGGCAGTTTCATTGCAAGAGAGTTTCAACTATTCCACCACGTTTGCAAAATTTTTATACACTGGAAAAGCTTGAAAATTGGTAGATTACTGTAAGTGGAATGTGATATTCAACATTTTCGTATTTATTGCTGAAAACTATTTAAAATTTATTTTTAAATTATCATATGGTTTTGGAACACAAGACACTAATTAAAGTTAGAATTAACTAGGGCTATTTTTCTTCTCAATTCTGTAATTTACTAAGCTTAATGTTTGGACAAACAGGGCAAGAATATTACTGAGTTAAATGCCTACACCATTTGAAAAATACATCTGCTGCTTTAAAGTGATTCCGTAACTGGATAAGCATATTTCAACAAGCATTACTTCAAATTGTATGCAAGAACTAAAATATTAAACAAGCTTTATAAGTGTAAAATTAAAAAATAGCAACTGAAGTTGTCATTTCCAACACTTCTTGTTTCTCTACAGTCTTCAAATGAGTTTAGTGTGTATTATTTTTAATGACAATCCCACTTTTTTCTCTGTTGTATTACTCAGGTCTGAATTTCCCATGTTTAGCTCAGTTTTGATACAGAAATCCAACAGGGAAAAGACATGGATCAAGACAACAAGGTTCCCTGCGAAGACAGTTACATTTATAGTCAAAGACTATGATCTCAGCTGTAATCCTTATTTTTTAAAAAAGAGTACTCTTGCAAAGCTGAGAAAAGATGTATTAAAGTCACATGTCTGTTAAGGGATCAACTTTACAAAAAGCAAGTTACTTGAAGGCTGTACAATAATAAACACAGAATCAGTATGGGCAGCATGACCTAATCTGACCACCAAAAGAATGGATAATTCCAAGATCTATCCAGGGACTACAGTAGAAATCCAGGCACCCTAAAGAGTTATTTCTTATCTTACAAACATTTGAGTTACATTTTTGGCAAAAAGTGTACTTTGTTTGAAGTTGTTTCTGTGTCTTTGCATGCTATCACAGTCTAGAAGACGTTAAAAGAAACTCTTGCAGGGGCCCTGTTCATTCAGTTTATTAGGTATATAAATCAGCTACTAGAGTAGCTAACAAATCCAGTTACAGTTAAGTGACTGGATATTGGATTCCAGTAGCCAAATACCATAATGACAGGTTTATCATTCTGAAGAAACATCAGAAGGGACATTACAGCTTTCCATGTGGTGATTCAAGACAACCGTCTCTTTAAAATATGGAAGACAGCAGATTTGACACCACTGTTGACATATCTCTAAGCACAGAACATGTATTGCATAATGCATCACATGCAGCAGCAATAAACCTTTTACTACCCCATCAGTTTAACTTAACTGTAACTCAGAAGAACCTTAAGATTAATAGCTCAATATTAAAAACAATTTAGTCCTTTGCAATTCAGTGGTTGCACATTACAGACACTCATTTGCTACATATGGCCAATTTACCATTTGATCCACAAGCCATTACAGAAGTCTGGCCATTCCTTTCTTCTCAGATAGAAGAACTACAGTGGCTACTGGTTTATAACTGAATTTTTATCTCCTGAAGTGCAACTTCACCGCTCTATAACTACTTTATTCCTCCTTTAAGTGTTTAAGACGCAACCCTAAGACACATGCTCAAAACATATTCCAGTCTGCAGAAGTACATAAAACAAATTAAGCGCTTGTGTATATCTTTGTAGGAGGGATGCCCACTTTAAGTTACTTGCTACTGTAGTAATGTAAATGCAGTAATGTAAATGCAAAAGTAACAAATTTAAATCAGAATCTGTAATACCAATCTTAAGTCCTGCTTTCAGTAACTTACATTTAAAACATCTTACCCCACAATTAACAATAAATAAGGATTTGAAATATCTACTGTATATGCAAAAAAGCAAACATTGACAAGAGAAACCCTGCACTTGTCCTGATGGCTGTCACAGGACAATACACTACACTATTACCTTCCTTCTACTTCTTTTACTTGTTTGTTCTATTTTATTTCAGTACTACCAGACTTTAAGACTTAACTACTTTAATATTGTATTTAGAATGAAGTAGATGGATTTCACTCTGGATCTGCTGCAAGCAAATGAGTTAATCTGATATTGATCTGAAATAATCAACTCTCTACATTGTGACCTCTCCAAGATATCAGACAGGAAAAAGTTTAACTTGATTAGTATACTGTTGCCTTCAGTAGTAAATGTGACTAATTATACCAGTTTCATTTAGTTCATGGAGACATTTAAAAGAAAAATCATCAAAGCCAGTTTAGCAAAGTTTAGGACAAGTTGAAGACAGTTTCAGCTTGACTTGTGAACTGCAGAGGCACATATGTAACACTGTAAAGGTCAAAATATATCAATCTTGTTTATTTATTAACCTCTTAATGCTGGAGCTCTGACCTAGTCTCAATGTTATCTTTTATCCCTCTACAGTATTTATATACTAAACTCATTTACATTCTGACTCAGACTAGATAAGGCCCCTTGAAACCATTATATTAAAGACATGTTTCACACACATGCACACACACGTTATTTTATGCAAGCAGTGTATTAAAAACATTGTCTGAAGGACAATGAGTAGTAGTTCTACCAGAGGCAGAAGATCAGCTGAAATACAACACCCAGATATCCCACCCTACTCTCAAATACCCTACTTTCGAACCTCTCTCTCTCTAAACCTTCAAGCAGTGCATTAACTCAAGCCTTCCAGGAATACTGGAATAAATTCTTGCCATTAAGTGTCAAGCTATATTTGTTAACACACACAGCATTCCCAGACCATGAAAAACCTGGCTAATCATGTTGTCATTATGGAAATTTAAGTCCCCCAAACTAAATATATACTCATCCAAAAGCACACACCAATCATTTCTTCTCTATTTTAATAAATGGTAAAATTTCCAGCTTTGCTGCTCAAATTCTTGAAAATTCCACAGCTCCTTCTCACAGAATCACTAAGGTTGGAAAAGACCTGTAAGATCATCAAGTCCAACCATCAACCCAACACCAGCATGCCCACTAAACCATGCCGTGCAATGCTATGTCCACATGTTCCTTGAACACCTCCAAGGAGGGTGACTCCACCACCTCCCTGGGCAGGCTGTTTCAGTGCTTCACCACTCTCTCAGTAAAGACATTTTCCCTAATATCCAGCCTAAATCTTCCCTGGTGCAACTTGAGGCCATCTCCTCTTGTCCTGTCACTCGTCACTTCGGAGAAGAGGCCAACACCCACCTCTCTGCAACCCCCTTTCAGGTAGTTGTAGAGAGTGATAAGGTCTCCCCTCAGCCTCCTCTTCTCCAGACTAAACAACCCCAGTTCCCTCAGCCGCTCCTCATCAGACTTGTGCTCCAGACCCCTCACCAGCTTCGTCGCCCTTCTCTGGACACGCTCCAGCACCTCAATGTCCTTCTTGTAGTGAGGGGCCCAAAACTGAACACAGGATTCGAGGTGTGGCCGCACCAGTGCCAAGTACAGGGGCACAATCACCTCCCTGCTCCTGCTGGCCACACTATATCTGATACAGGCCAGGATGCCATTGGCCTTCTTGGCCACCTGGGCACACTGTTGACTCATATTCAGCCGGCTGTCCATCAACACCCCCAGGTCCTTTTCCATGGGGCAGCTTTCCAGACACTCTTCCCCAAGCCTGTAGCATTGCATGGGGTTGTTGTGACCAAAGTGCAGGACCCAGCACCCGGACCCCTCTGTCCTTTCCTCACCATTTGTTTTTCCTCCATCTGTCCAGCAGGGAACTAAGTGACTGAATTACCCACCTCCCAGATTCTCTCTACAGATCAATTCTCACTGCCCCTGTCTAACAGCAGCTCACTGTTTAGCTTCACTACACTGATGCTGATGGAAAGCAAACCAAGGAATCCAAGGTTTGCTGCTATTAAAAACACTATAGTGCCTGCTACACTGTCTCCAAGACCATAGTACTATAAGCCAGACCTACAAGATGAGGATGTGTTTCACATGCACTTAGCTGCAAATCCATCTGAATAAACTGCTTCAGGAAGCCAGGAAAGGTAGCAAAATACAATAACCATGAAGTAACTTCCAGCATCTTGGAAGAGACAACTGACTGAATTTAGGATACGCTGCACACAGCCACAAAACATTTTTAGTCCCAGAAAGTCTCCCACTACAGAGATTCTTAATATGCGATAGAGCTCGCACTGGCCAGGGTCAAGCCACAAAAGATGTGCCAGGCAAATTTAACCTATCTGAAGCTTGAAAGTAGTTTGCAAAGCTGTATGGTGTGTTCATGTAGACATTTTCATGCCTAGACTGCAAACAATGACCTTGAATAACATAAACTGAAATAAAGAAACAAGGCTCTTACCTAACCGTAGTTCTCCAAAATTACCGCATCCGATTTTTTTGCCAACTCTGAAGTTAGGTCCAACCATTAACACTCCAGGATTTGAAGAACCAGTTCCACGTGGATTATGGCCTGGCCTCCCACTAGGCCATGCCATTCTTTCATCTGGCTTGTCCTTGTCCTTCTTTTTATTATCCATGTCAAGTGTACGGTATTCCACTTTGATTTCTTCCTCTTTTTAAAAAGTCAGTATAAGCAAACTCCAATTGGACAATGTGAGAACGAAAACATCACTAGTGAAGTGCCCAGCTGGTTACTGTCAGTAAGCAGTCAACAGCAGCATGTTCATCCCATTTGTGAAGCCTTGGTAGTATCTGTAGTAAAAATATATCTCCAGAATGCACAACACCAGTAATACTTACTAGTATTTACAGGAATTCTGTTAAAGAAAAAACAAAGTTATTCAATACAGTAAGATTCTTGTATAAAATTACCTCTCCCTTCAACTAGTCACACAATTAAGCTATAATTAATTATATTTGCTTTACAGACCCACTATGAAAAGCACTATTGTAAAGTCAAAGCCTCTGATTTTAGCATGTAATAGCAAGAGGTATTGCTGTGACTGAAGTGAGCTAAAAAATCTCAAGGCTTAATGCAACAGAAATTTTCCAAAGAAAACCCCCACCTATAGAACTACTCCCTGACTAGAAAGACACACTTAAAAGTAGATATTTAGACACTCATTCCATCTTATGCCAGCTCTGCAAAAGAAAGCTTATTATTTCTGGGTTTTTTCCCTCCAGTAGTATCTGTTGATTTAAGGAAATGCTCAAACTGCACAGTTATTGAAGTTATAGAAAGATATTCAAACCTGAAATGATTCCATTACCTTTTCTGAATTATAATTTCTGAGATGCACGATTTATAAATTCATGGGAAGTACATTTCATTTCTTTCAGTAACTCCTAGAGTCTGGAAATAAAATGTATTTACTTATTCTTCCCTGCCCCATTTAATTATGTCATAAACTTGCTTCCCCACTCCTCTTGTCTTATTCTTCCCTGACCCATTTAATTATGCCATAAACTTGCTTCCCCACTCCTCTTGTCCACCATTTAGCATCATTGCCCAGACATTAATTCCAACATGGATTTCAGCACAAACATAATGTTAGCTTACTACCGCAATAAAGAATCCCAAGAAAACTTTCATTTTTATCTTGCCCATAAAAATGGTGGATATTGTTTTCTGTTTGACAACAGTGGTTTAAAAACCCAAAATTCAGAAGATAGTTGGCTACTACATAGCCAAAATTCCAGGGTGAGTTAAATATCTGTTCAAAATTATTTTGCTCCATTTGCATCAACATTGGGAATATACTGCAGTAAAAGAAAACATCCTGTGAAAAAACAATCTATTTCATCTGCTACAACCTATTTTCAAGATAGTCATCAGGAGCTTATTTTAAACACTTTGACCTGAAGACACTTAGATTTCTTAATTTAACTTTGGGAGAAATGGGTTTATTATTCACATCATAGCTTATTACAACATCATAAAAATCAAAAAGCCAGTAGAGAAAAGATATCGAAGAATATGAACAACCACCCAAATAACTGCATCTGCTGTATCATGAATATTCATAGCATGGTCATAACTAGATGATATTTAAAAATCACTACCCAACAGCTGACTAACCTATCACCTGAACAACGAAGCACATGAAAATTTGTTTGGCGAAGAAACATGATCACCTTACTAGGAAAGGGGGAATGAAAGACTTGTTCTGAAAACAATTAAAAAATGCAAATGCAGGGTCAAGTCCAAGTAGACTTGCTTAATGAAAGGGAAAAGGAATTCAGCAGTGAGTAATGAATGCAGTGGTGTGGTATGGTATAGACACAGGCATTTAAGAGAAAAACACAAGCACATTTGACTACAACATAATCCTGCAGGTTCAAGCACCACCACTAGATAACCCTGAAGTCACTTTCCAAACCACAGATCACAGAGGAATAGATTCAGTGGTAAGCAATACGTAATTTTTCCTCACTCGCTGTGCTACAAAACCTAAGGAAAAAATAAGAAAACTAGAAATGAAGTTCTACCTCAACACACTCCAAGAGCACCATTAAGTACTTAGAAAGAAGGTCGATACATGTGATGCAGCAGAACACAAAAATTTTAAGTACCAAAGAAAAAAGACTTATGTTCCATATCTTACTGGTTCTCCAGTAAGAAATAACAAGATAAACAATCCTAGAATTTTTAGTGCTAATACACCGGCTTCACGGCAAATAGAAGCAATACACCTAAGCATGGCATATTACTGCCATCACCAAAGAGTAAAAAAGCATAGACAGTTATTAACACAATGCTTTGGTAACCTCAGTAGCAGTGGAAGGCCAAACTTCCTGACACTATTTTCCACATACCAAAATCTTCATACTACCAAGTGCTGAAAGCCACATCTTGGAACACTGATAGGCTAGAAAGGCACTAATAGTTCTTACCAGTGATACCAACAGAGCACTAGGACTACAGAAGGGCCTGGGTATGCAGGCAAACCTGAAGAAATCCAAATCTGATTTCAGAGTTAATAGGATTCTTAGCTTACAAGTTTTCCATAGCTTACCTGTTGACACATACGCAATATCTAATCACACATCAAATGAGTTTAAAATTGTATTCTTCTAATGCATCACAACTTAATTTTAGGACAAAACAGTTTCATTTTGTCATTTATTTCCAATTTCCCCCTTTTGTCTTTGTATTTAACTATTATCTGAGTACAGCATGTAGCCTTGCTAATGGAGCAGAAAACTTAGCTATAACAGACTGTGTTCTGAGGGTGCTTAGAGGTAAGCCATGATGCATCTGGAGCATGGAATAACAAGCTGGCAACATGAGGACAAAGAGCACCAGAAATTCAGTAGCAGCACTATGGCAATGGTGATGTCTAAAGAAAACAGTTGGGAGCCAAAGAAAGTTCATCATCACAGGAAAAGCTTCCATCTCACACTGTTTCACATTGTACAGAAATAAAACAGTACCACAGAAGCCAAGCTGGGAGCTCAAGGGCAGATTATTTAGTATTTATGCAAAGCATATTAGCTGCTCTGTGTGCACACTTGTCCAGATGAAGCCTAGTAGTTAACAAGACACTGAAGCTTTGCCAGTGAGAAACTAATTTGCACAATACATGTTTTTTTTAAACACATCTATAACCATATGAAGATCTTTAATTTGGAAAGTCCAAATAATAACCAAGCCCACCCCTTAATAGTATTAAGTTACCAGAGATGATGACTTGCAATACATGTAGAATATTCATTTTAAAAATATGCTATCTGCACACCCAAATACCTCTTTCTGCAATTTAACAGTCTAATATTTTAGATACCAGTTTATTAGGCACTAATGCAACAGACTTTCTCAAGTCAGTTTACACTAATACTACAGGCGTCATCAAGAGAACTTATTCCTGATTACTCAATACACACAACCTCAGAAAAATGTCTTATTATATAACATTGCACACTTAAAAGAGCATCTGGTTTGATATTTGTTTAAGCAATTTATGATATGTAAGTTAATTTATTAATTGAAATAGCCAATCTGGAATAGAATCCTGACAAAGAAACTATTGCGAGTATTTTTTAACTCCAGTTTTCAC
Source organism: Gavia stellata (assembly GCF_030936135.1). NCBI lineage: Eukaryota > Metazoa > Chordata > Aves > Gaviiformes > Gaviidae > Gavia > Gavia stellata. The sequence goes on from NC_082637.1 coordinate 68,412,063, forward strand.
TCTGAAATGGAAGTTACAGCAGTTTAAGTTTTAATTAGTTGCAAAACCTGAGCTAACTAATTAGAAATCTCTTTTTGCCTTTTTTTTTTTCTTTAAATATGTTGCAAGAGGCCTACCCAGCAGCGCTCTTACTCCCCCTCCTCAAAAGGGCAGTGGGAAGAAAATAAGGTGAAAAAAACTCGTGGGTCAAGATCAAGGGATCTCAGGGAGACCACTCACCAATTATGGTCACAGGCAAAACAGACTTGACTTGGGCAAGATTAATTTATTGCCAATTAAAATAGGGTAAGATGGTGAGAAACAAATACAAAGCTAAAAACACAGGAGGCACCACCACCTCCACTTCTGGGCTCAGCTGTGCCCTGCAGTGTGCCCAGCACAGGGCAGACCTGGCCCTTCCTCACAGAGGCCCCTGCAGCCCCCCTGGCAGCACCTAGACACAGACACCCAGTCCATTTACAAAAGCAACACTCATGTCTTTCAAATTTGTGAAATTCCAAACACTATAGGTGAGTAACTGCTTTTTTAAAGCAGCAAGTGCTTCCAGGAGAAATAGCCTACCACACACTTTTCAATTTAAGAAAACACTGCTTCCGAATTTTGTGTCCACACACAGACCAACCACACAAGCTGTTTGCCAGATGTCATTTTAAAAACTGGGAATGCAGTGATAGAAAAGTTACAATGGATTCAAGGGATAAAGATAAGCTTGAGCATAAGCTTCAGTATTTATCAAGTAGATTAGTGTCATGGTTTAACCCCAGACAGCAACTAAGCACCACAGCTGCTCGCTCGCTCTCCCACAGTGCAATGAGGGAGAGAATCAGAAGCATAAAACTGAGAAAACTCATGGGTTGAGACAAAGACAGTTTAATAGGGAAAGCAAACACTGCACATGCAAGCAAAGCAAAAGAAGGAATTCATTCACCACTTCCCATGGGCAGGCAGGTGTTCAGCCACCTCCAGGAAAGCAGGGCTCCATCACGCATAACGGTTACTTGGGAACACAAATGCCATCACTCTGAAAATCCCCACTTCCTTCTTCCCCCAGCTTTATATGCTGAGCATGACATCATATGGTATGGAATATGCCTTTGGTCAGTTGGGGTTGGCTGTCCTGGCTGTGTCCCCTCCCAACTCCTTGTGCACCCCCAGCCTGCTCGCTGGTGGGGTGGGGTGAGAAGCTGAAAAGGCCTTGATGCTGTCTAAGCAATGCTCAGCAATAACAAAAATATCCCTCTATTATCAACACTGTTTCCAGAACAAATCCAAAACACAGCCCCATACTAGCTACTATGAAGAAAATTAACTCCATCCCAGCCAAAACCAGCACAATTAGTTTTGTAAATGGTGCTAGCATTTTGATAGCAAATCACAAAGCACGAAGAAAACTAATAAAACACTTTAGAGTAAGTAGTAAATAAACTGATTACTGAATTCCTTCCTAAAAAAAATTCTCGTAATATTTAAGTAATGCTTTATTGAACTTTATACTGACATTTAAGGCAACAATGCATGAAACCAAATACATCATTAACAACAAAGATTTCAGTTTCCAAAAACGCATCTATTATATGGATGACCCTATTATATGGTAACTTATGGCCCCCCTCTTCTGCTGTTGAACCAACAGATATTCTAGTTACATTACGGGTATGCTTTTTTCTTTATAAACTGAAATTACCACCTTTTATCAGATTCCTGCTAAACAAACATTGGAAACCCCATACATTTTTCACACACTACGTGTCAGAAGGAATACACAGACCACTCCTGTCAGTTTCTCCAGGACACACGTGTTCTCTTACAATACTTCCTAATGAAATAATCTGCAGTGAATTTGAAATACACTTTCTTCATATTGAAGCTCCTGTACAACATTGTATGAAGTATTTACCTTAGAAATACAAAAGACATTCATGGTTTTGTCTACTTACACTGCACTTACCTATGACAGAGCTATACTGTTGATGGCAGTATCTTTTCTTCAACATAATGCTCACATTCCAGAGGAAAAGCACTAAAAGGCAAAGATATATACATGTTGCATTTGCAACTACTTGGGCATGCAAAAACTTCTGATACAGATGCAAGTAAATCACAAGTTAGGGGAATTGCATTAGTTTTCCTGGACTGTTAAGGAAGATCCAGCAGATTTTTTTCAAAGACTCAACACAGTTTGCAGGGTTCAGAAGTCAGACACCATTCAAAAGTGTGCATCATCTAAAGTGAAAAAATAACACATACAGTGTAAGCATTTAAATTATTTGCTAAATCCTTTTCTTGCCATGTGCTAGTTATATGGGCTATATTCTCCTCACATGCAATCTGCCTGAAAAATGCACCATCCTCAATTCACAGCTTGATTTTCTGTTTAATTTTCATTTTTTGATCTCTGCCTACATAAATGAGCACACTTGACCCATAAGCTTCAGCCAGACATCAGGGAATATTGTTAGGATTTAAATAAGCATTCTTGCTCAAAAAATATGATTAAATATCAGCATAATGGCAAACACACCACCAAAGCCAAGTTAAGAACGCAGTGTCATGGAAGTGAAATGATTATTGATGTTGAAGTATGAAGAGGAAGAGAAGGCAAAGGAAGCGATGAAAAAAGTCAAAATGGTATTACATAGCAGGAAAGCCATTAGCTCTTCATTAGAAATTAGATTTACAATCCATATAGATAGAGACTAAAAGGTGAAATGAGACTGGAAGACCTGTAAGAACGCAGTCAGAGTAACTGAGATACTAAACCAACATCAGCTAATAGAGGTTTTATTTGATGGAATTTAATAGACATTCCCAAGCACCATAAAGAGACTGCCTGAAAAGCAAGAAGAGTGGTAAAGACAAGGAAGAAGAGTGAAGACAATAGCTGGATACATGTTTCAGTTGACTGATAGGAGTCATACACCTAAGGCCTGAAGAAAAGTAAAAGGAATCTCAGGCTCAGTTTTAGAAACAGAAATTAAAATCGATGGCAAAAGACAACCAGGCTACCAGTCCATGTCAACACATGACTTCAATACAGAACATACAGCCAAATTAACTAAATTAAATATAAACTTAGCCACAAGACTATAGTAATACCATCCCGAAACAAAACCCCAATTTGCAATGAAGAAGCACATGAGGACAACTGCATTTGTTGGGTCCATAAAGAATTAACTATTTCTGCCAGTACTAGCTTTGCCACATTTGATGTAAGAAGTCAAAGGCAAAAACTTACTAGCTTGGATTCACCAACGCATTGGCGTAGCTAAACTGCTAACTCTGAAACTACAGTAGTTAATCCCAGCTCAGGAGGGTTTGCTAAATTCTCTGCTCCAATAAATGAACATGCTATAATTCACCTATATGCATTATCACTTGCAAACTTATGTGCACTTGACCTCACAACTTCAGTAATGTTCTTTCTGAATTAAAATAGGTGATTAAATATTTCAACAAAGCCAAGTCAAGGACTAAATGGACCATTCCCTAAACCTCTACTGTCTAAAAGTCAGATGAGCAATTTTGTGTATTTGAGGAGGACAGGCAGACAATTATTTCCTTGAAGGGACATTTTTACTCTACAGAGTATGTTTTACACATGGATGATTCGCACACAAAGCTTGCTTACTTAACAGACAAGGAGATTCCAACTCGGAAAATCCAGCCAGTTTGAAATGTTTGTTTTGCACTCGCTGCTGCATAAAATTCTACACAAAGCAACTGAATGAGTTTTAATGGAACTATACAGGTGCGTAAACAAAAATGATCCTTCAATTCACCACTATACTCAAACTATTTTTTATTTAAATTGATATTGTGCAGTTGTATAATCCTGAAGAACTCAGCTAAGAATGCATACAAAACTAGACATATATAAATTAAAATTAAGCAAATATCTCACTTCTAAGTGACTTCACTGTGGGAAAATGTCAGTATTTTTCCTCTAACAAATAGATTATGATCTCTAAACGATTTATACTTAAAGAGTATTTGCCTAAACATCTAAAGAAAACTGTTTACAGGCACTGAAGAAAAACACTGTTATTATATACATGGTGAATAAATGGGTGAGTTAGAAAAACACATTCAGGCTCTATTCTATCTTCTCTTCCATTACACACTCAGTATACTCAACAGCTTTGCTGCTGTTGTTCCCAGTTCAAACATCACCCAAAACAACTCTTAATATATTAAGCAAACATATGCTGCTACAGGAAATCTGTGAAGCAAAACAATGTTTACCTAAACCTACATTGCAGAAATTTTCCTTTAAATCCTCTTAATCTTTTCCTCTTTGATTCAGCATTCAAAATCTAACAGAGCAGTGCAAAACCAGCTATAAGGAAAAAAACATAATTACACAAAGCCACAAAAATTTGATCAAATCTAATCATATTCGAACTAAAAGTCTCCTTTTTCAAGTGCCCTGGAAACAACTGCCAGTTCTTTAGGTTGCACCACTACCAAAGATCACACACACCCACTCAAAGACAGTTTCTTTCACATCTACTGGTAAAAAAAATCTAAGCCCCAATTGGGCTGGCAATTTTAAAACACCATTGAGTTTTAGTATCACACAACTACTTCCAATTTCTTGCACAGCCACATTCGCGTAAAAACATCCCATACAAAGTTTGCTTTAGGGTCAAAGTCAAATTATTGCCAGAAAGTGGCCGGCTGCTAAAATTCAAATTCTAATACAGGGATTGGCACACAGGAAGAAGTGACACCTAGAAACATTTTAGACATCCCTAGATTACAGAGGTTATATCTACACATCTTTCTAGATGTCAGTTGAAAACGTCCCAATTAACACTACCAAAAACTATATGCCACGTAAGAACCCTAGTCTGCAGCAATAGAGACTATCTAGGACCCTATGTAAGGCAGGGTGAAAGACTAAATCTTTTAAGCACCTTCTTTATTCATATATCTCTCCAATGGCTGCAGCAGCAGCACCACTGTAATTACATGCAAGTTGACACATTCTGAGGTATATGTCATAACAACGTTCACATTCAATTGTGCAAGTCACCTTTAAAATAAAAACTTACTAGCTACTTCATTCCTTTTTCATGTTCAGATTTAATCTTAATAAACCTCCTAAGAGAACAGTAAAGCTGCTAAATAAAACATTCATTGTCCAGAAGTGACAAAGTTAAATGAAACATGTAACCATAACTGCTCCCCTCGATATCATATGCATTACCTTTCAGAGTTTAATTACAAGATCCTATATTACTGCTAGTATCAGTATACTAAAATCTTTCTCTAGTTTTAAAAAAGCATACAGAAGCACAAGAGCTAGGGAGGAAAAGATTCCATGAAACAAAAGAAAAGATGGTAAAGAAACACCTTTGGTTTAAGCACAAAGCATTTAAAATTCACCCAGGCTCCTACTAATTTAATACATCTTCAGTTTTTCTCACCCCTCAAGCTTCTTTGTTCACATACTTCTACTCCCAGGGTCCCATGGCTTTTGGCACTGACATTAATCTAGCAGCAAAGCTTCTCCTCAAACCTTCTGGAAGAGTGCAGAGAAAGTTTCTAGTGTCTCTGCCACAGATTTCCAAGAGCCTTCCTCTAACATCACACATAGTAAGTGAATTATTCTGTAAAAACTAAGTAGACCTTATTTCAGATGGAGAACAGTCACATTCCATTTCCAATATTCATTTGAACACTACAAATACATTTGGACCACAGATAGAGTAACATGGAATTTTAGTCAGCAAAACTCCTTTAGAAGTATTTAACAGTAGAAAAACTGCAATTCATACTACAAGTCTGAAATCAAGCTCAGAATGAGAGCTTCGTTGTGAGGTAATCAACACACAATTCAAGTATCTAATCAATATTCTCGTATTGTTTGTACATCTCATGGAAATATAAGCTGTTCTTTCTAGACCAGCTTTAAGATGACTGCATCATTACCATATACATGTCTCCATGCAACACAGAACACCTGTGAAATTTCAAATCCACAGCAAAAAGGTTCACAATTGAAGAGCCTTTCAAAGTTTAGGACAGCAGTTTCTAACCTCCAAAAACTCTTGGGATAGAATTAAAATTGGAAAATATCTCTAAATTTATATATGATTTAGCAAGATTCATTATTTACTTAAAATGAAAAATAAATCCACTCTTTAATCATTAAATATTTAACTATTTTCAATGTAGTCCACTGAGAGAAATTCAAACCTTCATGTGATCTTCATGTGACCCAAAAAAGTAGAGATGCTATTCCAACAATGGATATTACAAATAAATTTGTCTATAGCTTTATTTTTTGTACAAATAGATGCTTATAATATTGGTATCAACACTTTGATAGATACTTCCTTTCAACACTAATTTGAGCCTGAAAAGAAAAATACTTTCATATACAAACTCCAAAATAAAAACAGATGTTAAAAATTTCATTTCATAACTCAATTAAATGTAACCAATCTGATTTGACTTAAGAATATTATTTCATAATTTTCCAGACTTCAGAAGCAGAAAAAAGACAAAATCATTAGCATCTCAGTCAAAACTAAAGACAAAATGAGAGTGCTGAAATATTCAGTACATAGAACTTCAACAGATTCTACATAATCATGACACAAGCTTTGAAAAACAAAAAAATTTCCAAACAAATTTTTCCCAACACAATTTCTCTCTCCAGCTATCAATAACCTGTATTGAAATTGCTAATTAGTGTATCATGTTACATTTCTTAGGTGTTCGCTAAATGTAACCTCAACATAATGAAAACTCATTCATCAGTAACTCATTTTGTTTACAACAATATAATCCACTTGCTATACATGGGGAATTTCAGTCTAACTTTTGCAAGTCTAATGCAATCTAATTTTCCAGTTTTTTTTAATTCTTTTAACATAAAAAAATCGAAATACAGCTTGGTATTATCTGCCCTTTCCTTTCCAGCACACCTCAAGGTTCATCATAGTCTTAAATGAATCAACTAACATCTGAAAATGTTTTATTCTCCCATTTCTTAGGAACTTATTCTGACTTCAGTCAAGTAAACAACTACCTTGGAAACACTGTAAAAGGAACATGCAAATCCTCTGAAGCAACACCATTCTCCCCCAAAAAAGACAACGTTTTGCAGCAGATGTGAACTAACCCAAGAAACAAGGATGAACTTTTTCAGTTTCACATAAGAGGACTGGTGTCTCTACGTGAATAAGATGAGAAACATACGGAACACACAAGAAGTGACGGTGCACCTGAATTAGATCTTCAGCAGCATCCACATTGAGGTCATCAAAAACCACTGTTCACATTCTTTCCCAGCCAGCTTGCCTTTCAAAACACTGAAGACCAGATTCCATATTTGCTACATTTATTCCACAAAGAATAAATATATTAGGGAGTTGGAAATCCTTCCTGGAGTTTCAGCAGCAAAGGGGGAAAACGAGCAAAGCAACAACTACTTCTTGATCACGTCCAGATCAAACTCTTAGGACTTTAGAAGATATATGTGTTTATTTAAGAAAGCAAACATAATACCCCAATTTCAAAGGCAAATGAAATCTCCTTATAACAGATCATGCAGGAGATCAGATGTGCAGTTTATTTCTCAGTATACAAGGCCTCAATACATTTTATTTTGATTTGTGCTCTTCAGCACTCCAAGGCAACTAACATCACAAATGCATTTAAATACTGTTTGCACTACCAGCACTTTCAAAAATGCAGTGTTTGTATCTGAAGTACCTTCTATGTTACCACTTCTGTCTTTTTTACACCAAAGTTTAAGTTTTACACAGATTCTTCTATTCACTTTCTATGACTATCTTAGACAACTGTACTGTTCAGGCAGCATCCTGTCTCTTTCTGCTTCTACCTTCTATAATATCAACCCATTCTAGATTAACAGAACAGTTTTGCAAAGCAAAACAAGAGCAGAATTTATGAATTGTGGTATGCAAATGAGATTATCAGCACTCCTATAAAGTACTTTTTTAAAAAAGATCTATTTATTTACTTTTACAGATTTATAAGATTCTCCCCATAAACATTAAGTTTTATGTAACTGAATGCAAGTCTACATACACACAGCCTCAGTCCACAAACACATACAAACAAGATTCACTCAAATAAGGAGCCTAACTGAAAATGTCAAGGTAAGTCTGAGTGGCTTTCTCATGAATAAAAATTGATACAGCTAAGCCTTCTAAAAAGGCAGGTTTTCCTGTCAAGTTGTATGTGTACAAAAATAATCCAAAATTGCATTTCCCTCTTACAGTATCAATTGCCACACATTATTTTCAATGAATATAATTAGTTCAAGATTCTAGAATGAGCTTTTAAATTTGCACGTATGTAGCTATTCCCCTAGGGAAAGTTCATCAGCAAACCGCATATGGCCACATATAATCCTTCTTTAATACACAAAACCTAACAGGAAAAACAGCTTTATTTATTAACACATTTAATTAAATCTTCCTCCATACAAAAACTAACCAAAAAATATACCTTATCTTTATTGAAGCTTGTTTAAAAAGTACATTCTAGATAAGCTACTCTAATTTTTCTTGTACCAAGGTTTAAAGTCACATGAAGAAATCTGAGGGCTATACCCAAACTTTAGTACCTCATCTGTACATTTAATTTTGTCACTTGAAAGACTACTACCTAACCAACAATAATGCAGCCTTCTCTACCATCCAGCTGCCAGTTCTCATCAAACTACTGTCACATCAGAAGACACATACAGTACTCAGGGTGACTCTAACTCAATACAATTTTTCTCCAAATGACAGACTGGACTAACTATATAACAATTAAGATCCCCAAGCAATCTCTTCATCTCCATAAACTTAAAATTAACCTCAACTGAAGACTGCTGTTTTCTGTTCAGTGGATAAACATTTATATTTTCCCACTGACCTGGAAGAAAAGTTTGGCCATAATCCACAAATCACACTTCATTATAGGCTTTCACCACAAAATCCCACGAACTTAATTTTCGGATTCCATGTAAATTAATGCATTTACTTGGTTAAAATTTTTGTGCATGCATCCTTCGCGCAGGATCATATAATCATAATTTTAGAGTAACAGTTGAAAGTCAGTTTTCAGAAAGGCATGGTATAATACAAGGAATAATTAAAAAAATCTAGTAATGACAGTATTACGCTTATTTACTAAAGAGCAGAGAAAGGAGGTAACTGATGGTTACGCAGCATTCCAGTAATTTGGTTTTCACTTTTCCAACACCAGGCTCCCCACACACTTAAATGGACTATACTGTCCACAGCTGACAGAAAGCTAATGCTGAGCTAGCTGATGCTACATAATAGATGCTTCAATTTTCTACATACAGCATTGTACCATCAGTACTCAACTGCTATAGCAGAACAGCTGAAAGGTATAGATTAGCTTAAAGCTAGGCGAAAGAAACTGTAAAGTTGAACACATCTAGAAGTTGGAAAACAAAGCAAGGCTAGCATTACATTTCATCTAACACCATAACTATGTCTGAAGACAAAATTAAGCACAACAGTGAAGCACTCCAATGCTATGTGGAAAAAACATTTTCTAAGAGTCCAAGAGACACTAATTCTGTTTTCAGGTTAGAACTTGGATAGGATAAATTACATAGTGTGCTCTAGCATTCCACAGTGATTGTGAACAGCAGTTTTCAGGATGAAGTCTCTTTAGTTCACTGAGACCAATTCCTCCTGGCGCTTGTCTTTAATTACATGGTCATATTCTACTCTAAGAACTTAGAGGGGAACCAAATTCAAGTTAAATGATTTTAACTCTGGACTTTTTCAACTTGCAACTGCAGTCACAAACATTAACTACTGTGCTACACTCCTGAAAAACAAGCCTAGAAAATAAGACATCACATGCTCACGCCTGACAGATCATGATTTGATCCCATAAAACAGTGATCTATCAACAGTAGTATTGAGCATTATTCCTTTTTATGAGGCCAGACCTCCAGAGGCAGGTTTCTTAAGATTCACAGGCTTTGACAACACAGAACTACTGAGAGTGTGTTTTAGTACCTCTGTCTTTCCTCATTCCGACCTCTCCTCTCAACTGTTCCCAAATCACTTGGGTTTTTTTCCCCCTATAGCTCTCCTTCTACCTTAGTTCAATTACAACTGTACTAAACTGCAGCTCAAAGCATGCCCTTCCGTATGTGGCCAGTATGGATACATGCACTGGCATCTGAGAAGTAGGAAATACTCCTTTGTCCCCCAGCTCAGACAAATCCCAGGTCACAGCCCTAGTCACCCACTCACTGTTGAAGTCATGTGTTTCCTCCTTTTCCAGGGTAGAAGCGAAGAAAACACAGAAATCAGAAGCTGGAAGGTCACTTCATGTTAAATTCCAGTGCCCAGCAGCACAGCAATCTCCCATCAACACGACAGAGCAGGTTCCAGAAAAGTTTTGTTCCATTCATGCATCCCAGAATTGAACATGGTCAGGACGTAATTTTTGTAGAATTTCTTCCAAACTGTCAGCTCTGTGGGACTATTATAAATGGTGTTTCCAAAAGCCTTAGACCTCAGCAAAACTTGGCTCAGTAACAATGAAGAGAACGATAAACCACCCCAACAAAACTCTAGTACGTGCTTTAACTTAACCATACCAGAACTTACCAGTAACTTGGTTAGTTGGATGAGAGTTTTTCTTTGGTTTTTTTTTTTTCCTCCCCCCATATTGGTAGGCCTTTCCCTATGTTCCTTTTCCAAATCAGTCAAGTGGTTTAATACAAACTATTCCTATTTCTGTTTGAGGCAGAAACTAGTACAAAAGACTTCAGACTTAATTTGACAATGTTTTTGCCACTGAAAATACACAACCTTGCAACAGGTGTTCATCATATATGTTCCTGCCAACTCTGCACATAAGGATAGGGATAACCCACAGTACAGGAAAATATCTCCAAGCTAACTTTTGCAGCTATGAATCTGTCAAGGTTTTTTGACAATAACAAACTACATGGCAATCAAATAATTCTGCGGTTTTAGTAGTCCTCATAAATTAGTTAGGTACCTTCCACAGCAATGAATTTCAAGTACTTTACTATCAGATATACTTGCAACTCTCCCCTCACATGCGTGGCTTTCACTGCAATGTGTACCTAAAATGTCTTTATTCAAATGAAACTACAGCATTATATTCTCAAAAAGGCTTCTATAAAGTTTTCTTCTTGCTTTGGAAGTTTAATATGGAATAAAATGTTAGAGATAAAAAGCTTCAAACACCACACCCATTAGAACCATGCTTGCCACCTTCATACTGAACACATAAGATGCAGTGACATGAATTTAAAGAAAAAAAATTAGGCACAGTTAAGATCTTAAATTCATCATTAGTCATCTTAAATAAAACATACTTAAACCAACGACTTCCTACAAAACTCAGAGGAAAAAACAAGTCTCCCAAGGTTTTATACAAAACCAAATACTGCATATGAAATCATACGGTGTAAGTGAAAAGTTCTGAGAACAAAATAACCTGTATGCTACTGACATCAGTTTTGCCAAGGTCTGATGGCAGTTAACTAAGTACACCAACTTCAATTTAAACAAAATTCTCATACACTAAAATGAGAAAGTGTCAGTATCTTGATGCAGGCACTGTGTAGTAAAATCTTAATTTACTACCTAGGGAGACTAAGGTAGATTCAGACTAAGCAAATTGTTCCTCAAAAGCAACGTTAGTTAAGCTTAGCTCTCTACAGGTTCAACGTCCATACAGCCTCATTGCAGTAACTTCAGCTTGTTGGATATCTTCCATGTTTCCACATGCCACAGCCTCCCTCTGTTACATCTTGAGCATGCCTTTTCCCAAAACCCTTAGTTTCTCCCTACAATAAAACTCTTACCTTCACTTCTCACTCAGAGAAGAAGAGAAATGCACTGTTGCTTGCCCAGTACTACAAGTTGCAAGCTGAACAGCTCTCAGGCTACTACCACGCAGAACAGGTAACATCCCTCCTTCACTGTGGATAGTTAACAAATATCTACTGTATCTAAATTGTCTTTTATGAATTTTATAGGAATGTATCTTTAGAGACATAAAAATCTAAGCTTTGTTGAAACTGCCCAACAAGTTCCACATTTGTATAGGCAGCAGATGAGAGAACTGCAGATCAAAAACACCTCATTTCCTTGAAAAATAGACTTTTTTTCAGAAGAATATTCTAAATACAATCAACAGATCTTACTTAGAGCTCAAAGTCAGAAAATTAAAAGCAAACATTAAAGGAGCATTTCTGGAAGGCAAAGACAGTTATCTCTCAGTCTGGCAAAAGCTTAAGAGTGAATTTAGCCATTCTGTCTTCCTGCTGTCTGTTGGTGAAATTCTTCTCTGCCTGTTTACTGTTACCTGTAAACTCAAGTTTCATCATTTATCATCTCTCTAGATTTAGAAATGCCTCAGCTTACTGGCAGCAAATGTTAAACAGAAATAAAAACATCAACACTGAGCAACCTGCTCCTGGAATACTGTAAGAAATGAATGAGTAGCAATTGTTTGAGGAAATCTTCCACAGAAAGAGAAAGGAAGAACATTTTATACTGAACTTGTTTTCAGAAGACAGTGTTTGCAAGGCACAAGCAAAAAAATGCTAGTGGTCGAGGTTAGAGTGGAACTTATCTCCCATGACCCTTAGAGCAATCATGTCCCTGACTGCAATCTCTACACTATTACATCATCTTCCTAAGATTACTGCAGAATAAGATATCTGTATTTATATGGACATTATCTACATTTAAACTGACATCAACAATATCAATAATATCTGAAATTAATTATGTACTTCATTTTAAGCTACTGGAACGCCTCTAAAGCAATACTGAATACCTTTGTAAGATTGCTTTATATCATTACATTAAAAAGTTGTTGGAACATGAAAAGTCTTTCATGTCTTTCCATACAGAAATGCAAGCTGCTTCATTTAAGTCCAAATACAAAGACATAAAATGGAAAATGTTTAGTGCCTTAAATACAGAAAGGTAATCAAGAGATTTTTCTACACAGAACAAAACAATTTTTAAATATGACTTTCTTCTAGGCAGCAAAGGTGTGTCCTACCCTGGACTAAACCACATGTTCCAGCATCACAAAGGTAATCTGCTAAGGAGCCCATACTTCTGAAGCACAACAGTATTTTTCTACAAAAATGCAACTTTCCAAACATAACAGATGTACATTTATGAGGTAATGAGCACCTCAAGCCCAAAGACAAACTGACCCAAAAAGAACAGGTTTAAGGCTACAATACCGACAATCTAAGGCTGAAATCTTGTTTTGAAAAATGCACTTAGACAATATAATCGGTCAGCATGATGGTTCTCTTCTCCTGCTGCTCCTGTTGCTTACTTTAGACCAGCCTCAGCACTCAAACACCTCTATAAAACCATTAGACTCACTAACCTAGTAGAAAGTTCACACACTCAACAGTAACTTGCCACTGAACAGAAGCCGAATCAACTCGGTGAACGATACAAGAGACAGATGTAGATCAAGAGTGGAGGTACAAAACTGCACAGCCAGGAAAGGGGCAGGGGAAGAAATACCTCGTAGTAGAGAGGATGACCTTCCCAACAGCCAGTGACATAATTTCAATGATTGTTGTTTCACAGTAGGTTTAGCGCATCTCTTAAAAAACAGCATACTTGTTCTCAGTGACCTCCACAGGCTAACTGCTACCCAAACATCACCATTAGCCATGGTTCTGTTTGAAACTGTTCTATCTACTTTCTATTATTGTACATGGTTTACTGAATAAACAGCATGGCACCTCAAGAATTACTCAAAGAATAAACACAGAGACTAAAAGAAAGTGTGACAAACCACATACTTTAAACTGGAATCTAGGCCCTGCGTGTAATAAAACATCTCTGTATTGTTGTATTACTGAAGAGGATATTATCCTCAATTATTGTAGTCTGCATTCTGTCTTAATCAAAAATAACATAATTTAAACATGTGGTTGAAGAGTATAAATTCCCACACAGGCAATTACATCCATGTAATCTAGAAAAAAATCCCTTCTAGGAAAGTGACATTAAATTACTAACAGATTTTAGTTAAGTAAAGCAGTTATTAAAAAAGTCTTGGTACATTAAAAGTTAAACAGGCTAGTAAGCTTACAGGGAAGATCATAAAGCATAGGAAAACACTGTTGTAATTACATTAGCGATGTTCTACACGAAGTCAGATTAAGTAATAAACCTATTTGAAGTATGCAGATCTTACCTGTGTGTTTGTCGTGGACTTCTGCAACCTGCAGTTATCTGAGTAAACATTTTTGCAAAGACAGTTCTGCCTTATTAGTATGTCTCCTCCCTTTCCTAACTCCACTGCACAAGGCAACAGAATACTAGACACACAAATAGCATCTTTCCACACCTACAGGGTACACTTATTTTGTATAAAATACCCCTCTTTGAACAGCCAAAATTGGATATTATCTATCTCCTATTACAAAGCTTTCCTAAAATGTAGGCTGAGCTTTTACATGTAGCTATACTCAAAAACACCTGATGAAAGAATAAACAAGAGACAGAAGAGTGGTTGAGGGGTAACTACAGTGAAATGTGTTCAAACAAAAACACTCTATGTAACAGATGAAGGATAACGCAGTTCAATAAACATCATAGGAGAATGCACTGGTAAACACGTTTGTAATATTCTGAAAGTGTTGCGTATTTACTATTTACAAATATTATCTGCACCTTTTCTTAGAAAGAACCCGCCTACTCATTCATTTAAGGTAATGAATATATCTTTTGAACACTAGAACTAAATATAACAGGTGAGCTAAATCTTATCAAAATAAATTCATGTATATTTTTGGAACATAGCCAAGTACTTTACTACTACCTAAGAGTTTCAGAACTTCCTTTGAAAGTACTGCTTTCAGAAAGCTCTTCAAGTAACTAAAATCCAAACCAATTCTACAGAGTAGACTGGTGTGTAATGTCTCCTCTTCTACATTTTCCCTACGTCAAAGAGGAGACATTATATTATAAGTGGCTTACCTAAGGTCGTAGGGAGGGATAGATGGTCCAGTCACTGTCTTCATCTGTAATCACCAGCCTAGCTTTTAACTACTTTCTTACTAGTCTGCTTTTATTTATGCAACTATTTAGCTTAAACACATACATTGTTCTTCACTGAACTATTTCAGCTGCGGCCTGCAAACCCCTTGAACTCCAGTGACTATGTACTCAGAACTACGGCCAGAAAAACAAGCTCAGCAGCAGCAGGCTTGATTTCATTGCATCAATGGTTCTGCAGCAGCATTGAGGAAGCATTAAAATGCCTGCATAGTGAAAAAAAAAGTTCATATTAAGGATTGCCAGAAAGTATATGACAATTAGGTAAAAGTTACTTTTTTACCTTTTAATAGATCAGGGAAAACAGTTACACAGAAGTCTCAAAACACTTGAATGAATGTTAAAGGCCCAGAAGCAAAGCAAACAACACGTTACAATTCTTATGCTTTTGCCTACTCTTCCAGGGTACACTAGTTGCTCCTTGGGAATATACCATCCCATTTTCATTTCTAATTAACTCCCAAGTATCATGATCAGTTTAAGCTCATCTAACCACTGCCAAAAAGCATTGTCTCACTCTTCCCCTAAGCACTGTGTTGCTCTTTTGCTCATACAAGTGTGGGTTGGGTATGTAGGATTGACTGAAAACTCTTGCAGTTAGTTTCCAGTTGAATCAGTGAGCTCAAACTGTGAAGAAGCAGCACCCCAAACTTCTTTACAACTTTGTTCCTCCTGTAGTTTGTGTGTGCCTTCAGTTGCATTATTACTTTTGTGTATGCCATTCTAAAACAATCAATTAAAAGTAAACAGAAAAACCAAAGGAACAAGAAGTAGCTATATGTTTTGCTTATAACAAACTGAGAAACCTGTTAGCTGGTATGACTTATTAAGAAGAGTTAGGTAGAAATATTTAATACAGCTGATCAGCACCCTGTTCTTTAGAAAGTTGGGGTTTGTAATTACAAGATACTGGAGAAAAGTAACCACTGCCACTTCCCTATTCCTCACATTTCATCTATTGTTGTCTCAAAGTCATAACTAAACTAAATTAATCTTAAACACCAGGAGACTTCCTAATATTTCATTAAAACACAATTTTAAGACAAAAGTAAAGATGTTACAAATACACGTAACTTTGCTATTTCTAATCACAGAACAACTTAGCATAGTCACTACTGAAGCATAAACAATCCTATTTTCATAGGACACAGTTGGCGGATGCAGTTGGGACATTAGGTCTTGATACACTGCATCAGCTTTAAAACTGTATTTAACCTAGTTATAAGACTATTAAAAACTGAAAAATTACACAGGAAGTAAATTCAGTCTTGTTAGTTGTACACAAATAAACTGGATGAGGAAAAACTCTTTTGCAGGTTCTGTGACAACTTTTTTTTTTTAGGGAAGAACAACTTCAGAAAGGTTATTAAGACAGAGCCTGCAAATCTTCCAAACAAACAGGTTTCATCTCCTAACTCTGAATAACTTTATCATGATCACACTGAAAAAAACCCTACAGAAAATGCGATATACCATTGTATCAGAACTGGTATTCTAGATTCTGAAATTAATTTACATTTTATAAGCAAATACATCTATTTGATTCAGAAGTACAGTAGCAAGACAAAAAGATTCATTTCATTAGCTGGAAGTCATTCTCAGCTGATGAATTAGTCTGCTGTTTGCCAGGTAATTTCTCTGTTTCTGGCCAGCACAACAAAACAACACTTATTTCCATTGCAAATACTGTTTCACTTGTTGAAACTTCTCTGTTCAAAAGAAACTGACAAAAGGATGTTGAGGTCTGTAGAAGACACTAAAATATAGTTAAAGAAACCTCTATCTCATCTTTTCCCTCTAAAAGGAAAATTGCATTGCTCCCATCTTGGATTTTAACATCCCAACACAGCTCAGGATAAAAATGGATCTACTAGACATTTATTAGCATTCAGAAAAGGTGTGAGTCTACAGTGCAGATAAGTTGCATATCCCTACAAGTAGCCATAACCCGGGCAGCAACACTTAATATGCTTAACAGTGTGGTTCACTTATGATCATACTTAAGAACATGCAAATAAAGTATAATTTTGCACAGTATATATTTATAACTATATATGTACTTACAAAAGACCTCACATACAAAATGCATTAAGAAAAAAAAAATCTTTTATTATATTCCAACTCGTTTTACATGTAACATGTCAATTCAACACCCATTAAGGGTTTGCCAGCAAAGTCAACAGGGAAGCCTGAAAATAAGCTCTGTAGAAGTTTCACAGCAAATCACATGAAATATCACTCTGAAGAGATTTTAATGAAGCAAACTTAAAACCACTATATTCAGAGTGTGTTTGTAAATAACTTCAAAAAAAAAAAAAAAAAGCACTGACAGCTCAGTTTACCTCTAATCTACTAATCAAGCCAATACAAATGCACTCCAGCAACCTGCTTCTACAGAACAGGAAAACGAACTTACTCACTTGTTCCTACAAAAACAGCTCAATGCTCGGTCAGACTAACCACGGCCAGCACCACCGAAATCGGCGATTAGCCAGGAAACCAGACAAGCCGGCGGGAAGACTTCTTCAGGAGAGGGCAGGCGGAGGTCTCACAGCCACAGCTTTTGCCACCCAGGGGAGACGCTACAGGAACGCGAGGGGCCCTTCCACCGCCAGCCGTGGGTCGCGTCCCCTCGTTCCGCGCGGCCGGCACCGCCACGGCCCGCACTGCGAGGCATTCACTCCCTCCCGCCCCCCACCCGCAGGAAGGGGCGCAGCGCGGACCCGCCGCGGCCCCGGGACAGACGGTGCCTCTCCCCGCCCCCGACCCAGGCGACCCCGCCGCCTGCAACCGCCGCCGCGCGCGCCCGCACGTAGGGGGCTCTGCCCCCTCCACCCCGCGGCTACCAGAGGAAGGGGGAGGGAGCCGGTAAAGGCCTCAGCCGAAGGGCGTGCTGCGGCCGCCACAACCGACGCCCCTCCGAAAGGCGGCCAGGGACAGCTACCTACCGGCTCCCCGGAGCAGCAGGAGCCGCTGCGGAGGGGCTGAGGGCAGCCGGTTCCGCCGTGTGACAGGGAAGGAGGCTCGGCGCCCGGCCGGCAGAGTCGGCGGCGAGCCCTTCACTTCTGGCCACTGCGCCCTGACCCTGCCCTGCGAGCTGCGAGATGGGGCCGGCCAGGGAGGGCGCAGCCGGAGCGATACTCAGAGGCGGAGGGGGAGCGGCAGCGGCACGCAGCACCGGCCACTTCGAACCGCAGCAGTAGCCCCGGGCGGGCGGGCCGTGCCTCCGCCCGGATGCGGAGGGGGCGCGTGGGCGGGGCCTCTCGAAGCGGGGGGAGAGGGAGCGTTCGGCCAAGGGCGATCGGCGCCTCTCACCCTTCGAGCGGGAGATTGACAGGGCCTGCCGGCCACTCGGGAGGCGAGGAGCCAACGCCAGGCCACGGGAGGAAGCGGGGCTCGCTGGTGGGCAGAGGAGGTAGCCAATGAGGGAGGGCTGGGCGTGGCAGCGCGAGTGGGGCGGGACTGAGCCGTGGAGCGGGCGCTGGGTCTCGTTGCCGCTCGGTCCCTCGCCAGTGCTCAGGGGAGGATAACGGTCAGCCCGCGCCGGGCGGGGACGGGCGGCAGCGCCCGAAGGGGTCCGGCTGGGGAACGGCGCTTGGGTGCGCTTTGGGCACCGGCAGGCATCTGACTGCCGGTCCCCGGCCGCGCCGGCCCCGCGGCTTCCCCTCAAAACTTAGAGATCCGGTTCAAAGGAGGCGGGGGCGGCGGGGGCGGGCTGAGCCCGGCGCGCGGTGAGCCCCTCCGCCTCAGCTGCTCAAATCCTTCGCCTTCAGCCTCGGTGGGCTGATGCGCTTTCCCGCTCTCCTTGGCAGGGGCAAATGTAGCTGCTTAAAATGGGAAGGGCTGGCTTCCAGCCATTGCCCTGTGCCCGCGCGCGGCCGCCTCAGTGCGGACCACAGCCGCGGCGCGCCTGGAAATACAGCTCGCCTTAACCTTTCACTGGGCACCCGTCCCCGAAACGGCAATATCCTTTGACGTCGGACTGCTCACATGTGGTAGTTTCTCCAAAATGCTGTTACCCGTCTTGCAGTCCCCACGTTTGATAGGGATAACAATGCTTGTTTGGCACTGTAGTTACGGATGTGTGACATGACATGCTGCGAGCTTCGCTCAGGCCTCCGGCGTTCCCCGTGTATCCGTGCAGGAAACGGGGAAATCAGAACCCCACTGCCGCTTGATGGCTGTGAGAACTACCATGTAGGTTAAGGTTAAATGTTTAACATGTAAATGTTAAAAAGTAGACTAATAAATGCTATGTAATAGACTTTGTGCCAACACTTGTGCAAAAGAAAAGATCTTTAGGCCCTTTTCTTGTTCTCCAATCAGGAGAGAGTAGCATTTAGGCCACTGAGGGTCTAAGGTTTTAAGTAAAAGCCTTTTTTTTTCATCTGAAAACTTACAAATAGCTTTGAAAGTTTATTAACGGCGTATTTTACAGTCATTTTAAATATGGAGGAGGGAGGATGCAAAGGATAAGTGTTGGAGCTTCTGACAGATTTTGAGTATTGCTTGCCCAAATAATTCTTTAGGGAAAGTTTGCATCTTTCCAGAACCTTCTAGAAATCTTTGCAGAACAAAGAATTAAAAACAATATAGCTGCAAGAGACTTTAAGAAGTCATACGCTCAGTTTTCTTTCCCCCAACTGTACATTTCCTAGTCTCAGTAGACATTTAATTACTTTTGCCAAAAAACCTCCATAGGCAATCTGTGCTGTTACTCCCATTAAGAAATATTTTGCTGATGTTTAGCTGTGAACTTGTAACTTAAGCCCATTGATAATTGTCCTGTATTCATGCTAAGTATTTTGTGGTGTGCTGGTAAGGCAGACCTCAGTAACGTCATTGTCATTCATTCGCAGAAATGTGTAAACTCCTTGTTTACCACACGGAGTGCAAATTCACCTTCAGAACATCTAACTTTCTTCCAGCAATTCACCTGGTCTTCTCTAGCATCATACAGGATGCAGTCTTGGCACAATGTAGAGAGGTTTGTGCTGTTTTTCACTCAAAGCTTCCCCTCTGTAAAAGATGGTTTTATCGAAGAGGAGTGAGCATGTACTTATTTCCAATCAGTATTGCAGGATCCTGTCATTTAAGCATTCCAGTCTTACAAGCAACTCAGCAGAGACAAAAACAAGTCTTGCATTACTGTGGTTCCAGATTTGTTCTGTAGAATCAGTCCTCAAACTTTCTATCAACTACCAGAAATGGACACATTCTCACTAATACTAATATTTTCTTTCCTGACCTTTTCTAAACAGACTGTCATAACTTAACAACAAGTGCAGACTTATTTTTTTATGTAAAAGCTGTAGGGTATTTTTCCAGTTAAGTTATGATTTCTGACTTTAAAGAAAAATGCAATTCATTGGCCTTAAGTTCAACTCAACAGATAACTTAATAACCTGTAATTGTAGGATTTAGGTGAAGAACGTAAAGCAAAAGGGAAAGATGTCTTCCACATCTCAGAATTTTAAACAAAAAGTGCATCTGTTTGGGGTGGTTAGGTTTAGGTTTAGGTCAGTTAGGCTGCAGTGGTGAAGAAAGGATAATTGCTACGTGTAGAATGTGTTTCTACTCTTATTAAGAACAACACAGGCATACCATGCCGTATGTGAAGTACATAAAATAGGAAAGGAATGCTGTGGGTTCAACTTTATAATGTGATTTATATTGCAATCTACATGCATGAATACTGTTCCAAGTGAAGGAAAAAGTATTTCGAGTGTTTAATCCTCAACGGCACGTTATTGCCTTTATGGAATCCTTTGAAAATTCTTGCATACAGAGCAAAATAACATGGCTTGCCAGATACCATGCCTCTTATCTTTCCAAAGATTTTTATTTTTAAAAAGTACTTCCTCATAAAGTTGACAAGATACTTCATCACCTGTGAAATTTCAACTTTCATTTTAATACTGTTTTGCACTGAGATTTCAACAGCTGTTTCCAGAAGCCTACAAAATTTCATTTATGAGGTGTTTTTCTGATGAAGTTATTCCTCCATAACATGTTAAAATATTTAATTACTAGACACTAGTAAATTAAGAGTTTGCACTAAAAAAACCCCACAGGCATAACTTCTGGCTTTTAAGTATTACAGTTCAGATTTCCCTTAACAACAGCTCTTCCAGTTTGTTAAGATCTTTGTTCTTTTCACACATGTGGAAGAAAGAATCATGATTCCTCCTTCCATCCAATGTTTTAAATTCATATTCAGTTCTAAATATTGGTCTTTTCCCCCCTGTCATATGACTTGAGCCAGTCAAGCTCATTTAGAATGATTGCTCTCACTGTGCTATCTCAATCACAGTCTTTTCAAATTTCTGCCATTCAGGATCCTGTAACTTAATCCATGTACCTAAGAAGATCTCAAGACCTAAAAATAGAGCTAATCAGGCAGTAATATAAGCTGCTGCAGTAAATTAATGCTTTCTTACGGATCATGTAAATTCTGTTTGACTGACCTTAAGCTTAACTTTTCTGTTCTAGACTAAGACTTCCCAGTGTGTGATAATTACTGCAACATAGTAAACTACGGAGTCATGAGGCAGCACTCAGCCAGCTTTTAGCCCTATGTGGAGAGGCAGTGGAGGGAATCCGTTCCTAGCTGCTGTAAATGTGTGCCTACAAACAGAGAAAACAAACAACACTGGGTACTTTTCATTTGTTCTAAAGTTCACACAGTTTGGCAGCACTCATTGTTTGTGAAGGAGAAAGCCTTACCTGGCTGGACTCAGCAGTATGCGTTGCAGATCGGGGTTAAGGTACGCTTACTTGTAGGTTCCAAAATTTCAGGACGACAAGAAGCCTTTTATAGTCCTCTTCTGAATGTAGAGAACACAATAAGGAACCTAGGCCTGTTAACACCATATGAGAGAAAGGTGGGGCTTGCCTTCTGCTGTGCATAACTGGCGCCCAGAAAAGAAGCGGGAACTCGTGCAATTGCTGGTGTAGTGCTGTCATTGCTAATGATGGTGGCAAAAAGCATGCCTAGTTTGAGAATCCCTGTAATACCTCATCCTCATACATCATACAACATTAAGCAGTTGACAGAATGTCATAGACCCACTTCAACCAATAGTAATCACTTTGTCATTTATCCAAGGGGTTGAACAGAAGTTACGTATTTTTTCACTTAGGTGATAGTGATAGTCAAAGCTCGAAGTTTAGGGAAAAGAAAAATGGATAGAAAGATTTCTGCAAAACTTTTAAGAGGTATTTGAAAACGTTTTCTGCCCCATAAGCACTTTCAAAGTTAAGCTTCCCGTTAACTGTTGAAAATAACACTAGATCCTTGTGTTAGAATATTTAGAAATAAAGGTATTGATTTTATTATAAAGCTGCTTCTTTATCTTCATTCTATGATTCCAAGTGTAATAAATTTCATTTAAAGCTGATACAGACTTTTACAAATGGAGCTTTCTTTTATTAATATAAAGAGGGGGTGTTTTAGAGTAACTTTGTCAGTAGTATAAACTTCCTTAGATTCTCTTTACCCCATTTTCTGTTTTCAGTATGTTTTAGAAATGTCTCCATAACTCTGCAAGTTGAATTAAAAAAAACCAGAAGAAATACTGCTATGATGTAAACATTTTCAGTATTTTTCGGGCACTGCACCTTTGTGTTTATTTTCCTCTCTTAATGTAATAGTCAGGGAGTACAAATAAACTATTTGGGTGTTTCAAACTATTCCGCAATATTTCCACTTCCTTTCTTAACAGCAATTAGTCAAGTTCCAGGGTTTTTGAAATGCTGTATTTGCTAATATATCATGAACTACGCTATAAATTGTACTTGTTTTTTATGCCAGCTGCTAAATGATTCACAATCCGGCATCACCAATATTTGTAGTTCTTCCTAGTCCTTTCCCTTGAAGAGGAGCAATGAAGAGTCCTTTGCCTGAATCTAGATTTTTACCCTTCTTACCCCCAATACCCTGCCCTCAAATCCTGTTCTCTAGTATATGAATTGTTTATATTCTACCTTAGAAAATCAGTAGTGAACTAGTCACAAAGCACTAATTCTTAGCACACAAAGAGTACTAACAAGTCAACTCCTCTGCAATGCAAAATTCACGTTTTCCAACCATTGTTCTAACTGCTGTTCCTCAGTAACTGACTCACCCACTCTGCTCCCTAATCACTTCCAGAATAGGTTATGTGAACAACAAAGCAAAAACAAGAAGGTTTATTAGAAGCAACTGATAAAAATGCAGAATAAACTTTTTTTTTCTGTAGACACTTCTGCCTCCCTCTCATCTTCTCCTAGAGCTGGTGCTCTTTCCCACATGTCAGATGATGGTCTTCAGTGTTTTCCAAAGGAAATCCCTCTACTGTCTGTATTCTTTCTGCTTCCCATGAAACTCTCTTGGTCTGAGAGATTAAAAAAAAAAAGTTTCATAATAGCACAAAATTAATTTGTGTGCTATTGTATTGAGTATGGTCAAAGGTCACCAAATATAGTAGGAAATAATTTAAATGGAAAGTATGTAGGGGAACAGAACTGTACTCAGATGAGGGCACTCATTAATTAGCTTGCTGAATCACTGCAGCTCTTTCCCAAAGCCAATTATTTTTCTTTCAATGTCATATAACATTATCAAGAATATCCTGTTATTTATTAGGAGATCATATATTCTGTAATCTCCATAAACCAGATTTCTTGCATACGTCAAGGGCTCCCTCCATTTCAACACAAACGCCTCCTGTGTGCCACCTTTCCTTAGGAATCTTTTGGAGTTTGTTTCTGCCATTTATTCTGTGTATACCCTGATTTTAACTATCCAAAATCACAAAGGTTCCTTTTGTCCTTTACCCTTACATATGAAAAGCTATGCCATTTGTGTTCCTTATTTATATTCTGGGAGTCATTTTCCAGCCTCGTTCTACAGAGTGCAAGAACATACCCATTTTGCCCTTTCATTAATGGAAAATGGTGAAGGTGCTCGAGTCTGTCACTTTAATAAACAAGCAAAACAGATTCTACAGGTTTTCCATTTTCCCCTTTTTGGCTTTCCAGCTGTCTACCCAATCAATAGCATTCTGCCCATTGACACCAAAAAATTTTCCTGAAATTGAGGAACTGATCAGATACAGAGCTACATGGCATAATTATGGATGTGCTACCTAGATCAAGTTGGTTTTGTATAGTAGAAGCTAGAGAATCCGCTGAAGATTTGTGTCCCATTATACTGGCTCTTACGAAAATGGTTGGGAATGCTTATTTCTCATTAACATGTTAAACAGAAGCAAATCATATCCATCATCACCTACGTCTTGCTTTCCTATTGGAAATAACTAGTTTTACAGTAGTCAAAATCATATTTAGCTTTGTAATGCTTTTGTTTGGTTTTTCAGATATAAAAATTGCACTGGATTGATCACTCTATTTTATGTTTTCTCTGAAAGTTGAGGTCAATTAACTATATTTCACAGACAGGAAATCAAGGCAGAATCTGGCCCTAAAAAAATAACTTTGCTGCTAACTCACATTCAAAAGAGATTCTCTTGGCTTTATTTATGTTTCTATCTATGCTATTGATTTCTTAACAGTTAATTCCACTAGTTATGAAATAGAAAGCTTTGAACTTTTATTTTATTTGAACATTAAACCTAAAGAAGCCCTATGTGTCTTTTTACGATATGAGTATTAAATTTCTGGAAATTGGATTCACATGGATTTGGAGGGCAAAATAAGATTTCCTGCTCCATCCAGAAATAGAAACCATTTATACTGTCAGGTGGAGCATAAGGGATGAGGTACTAACTGGTTGGCTTCCTTAACATCACTGCCTTTTCATTAATTCAATAAAAGTCTGGTTTTAAGGGCTCCTTATGTGCTCTATGTTACTGCTATTATATAATTTTCTCCTGAAACTCACTCATTATGTACTGAAAACATGACTATTTCCACAGAACTTGTCGTCTTTATTCATGAAAAGTAATAGTATAGTCAGTAAAATGCTAAGCTCAGGGGATAATGATTATTATGACAAGGTCAAGGACATTTCTATGAACTGCTTTTCTGTGAAAATCCTTACATTTGTAATCTACAAATTCTGGCAGTTGCTATATTAAAAAATTGGATTGTGTGGGAAGGGTAGAGAGATAAATACAATGAAGCTTTTTTTTACAAATAGTTTGCTATACATAAATTATTAGACATTCTGGCAGTTGCTATATTAAAAAATTGGATTGTGTGGGAAGGGTAGAGAGATAAATACAATGAAGCTTTTTTTTACAAATAGTTTGCTATGCATAAATTATTAGACATTCTATTAAAGGGGGGGGGGGGGGGGGGGGGGGAGGCATGTCCCAGGAATTTAGGTATTACTTTAATCAATTAAATTGAAGAGAGTATTTCTTGTCAATCCAGTATCGTATAAGCAAATTTCTAGTTCTACGGATCACGTTTTATCCTTACTTATATTCTGTCTCTAAAGGTTGCAAAGGTAAAATATATCCTGATTTATATTCCTACACGAGCAAGTAAGACATTGGAATATAACTGGCTTGAAGCAGCTAGTGGATCCCTGAATGGACTGGCTCATATATTTCCTAATAGTCCCTCCTTTGCTTTCTGAAGACGAAGATGTATCACTGCCCAGAGGTATCATCACAGGCTTCTCATTTTCATCTGAAAAAAGGTTCACTTTGACAAAACTTCCCCATTCTGCTAGGAAAATTACTTTGATAAGATACATTTTCACTGCTTTGTATTCATAGCAATCCCATCTGAAGAAACAGCAACAAAAAGATAACACCAGACTGACTTAAAGACATACTGAGGGATTTCCGCTGGAACCGGCAAGACTGGAAGCCCGCAGCATCTTTGGAAACAAGCTCTAGGCCTTTACATGGGAAGAAATGGAACCAGCGTTCCACAGCTACCTCGTTATTTGTTCAAAGGGCCTGAAACATCACTGCCCAAGGATTAGTGACAACATAGCAATCACATATGAGACTGCCCCTACGTACTTTCCTAGTTGCTGATTACTTTCAGGTCAGGGAATTCCTTTGTTTTTTCTGTTTAGTAACGCTCAACAGATTTCCTTTTCAATACTAGTCCAGGCTGCACCTGAACTAATGTCAAGTTTTTGCATTGACAACATCCTGTGATGAGAAGATTCACAGAAAACTTAGCTGCTGTCTGCAGAATTTTGCTTGTTTTGAACTTGGCTCCTCCTGGCCTTGGCTCTTTTGTTAGAAGTCCTGCTGAACTGATGCCGCCAGTGATTTTGCAGCCTCTGCCACAGCCCTTACTAAACTGCCTTTTTTTCCAGACTAAAAAATCCTACCTTATTCAGTTGTTCCTTGAAAAGAAGCTGTTCTATGCTTTGGTCATCCTTGTTACCCTTTGCTGAATCTTTTCTAGTTCCAATACATCTTTTCTGAGATAAGGTGACCAGAACGATCCCCCTGTCTTATTTCATATTGCTTTTCAAATAATTCCTAACATCCGATTTTCTTTTTTGGCCTCTATAGAGCATTAAGCTGAAGCTTTGCACAGATGTTTCATAAACTAAAGTCCAGCTCCTGCACAGTTATGATCCACCCACCATTTTATATGTGAAGCTAGGATTGTTTTTCCCTATGTCCATCACTTCACATTTGTCTGTCTTGAAGTTCATCTGGCATTTCAACTGCTATGTGATTTGGTCTTATAAGATGCAGTGTTGTCCAGGAAGTTTTATCATTAGATCATCTTAAAAATCAGATTGGTACACATTTCTAAGATACATTTAAAACATAGATCAATCTTGGGTTTGTAGCTATCTTTTGTTTTTAAAAAGTGAAATGGCATTATAAGATGAAAAAGTGAATGACAAGACATTTCTCTTAAGAAAACTGGCAACTCCTTCATTTTAAGTTTGGTACAGGAAGACAA
Source organism: Gavia stellata (assembly GCF_030936135.1). NCBI lineage: Eukaryota > Metazoa > Chordata > Aves > Gaviiformes > Gaviidae > Gavia > Gavia stellata. Next base: position 68,439,053 of record NC_082637.1, read on the forward strand.
TGTACCACTGAAGATTTATCTCTGTGCATCTGACTCAAAAAAATTTACTCTTTTCAAAGAGTAAGCAATGTACTCTTTTCAAAACACTGCATAGAAGTTAATTTTTTCCATTCAAATTGGCCATAAGTTCATATCTTTGTTTTTCCACATGGCAAAAGAATACCCCACGGTGTAGTTTTAGGTAGAATCCACACTGCATAAAGGCATTGAATCCCAGCTCCACTACATACCTTAAGTTGCAAACAAGAGTATATGAATGTCCACTCTACGGACAGTAGAACATAGAAGCTATCTAGTAGGATGTGGTTCTCTAAGCTTTTTGAAGTTGTTGAACTTGAGGAATAATGAAAATAAGTGTTAGGACAAAGAAAATACAGGAAATATTTTCTGCTGGGAGGAGAGAGAGAGGGGAGGAAGGAAATGCTTTAAGGGGTCTGGATCAACTTACTTTTGTTGTGAGAAAAGCATGGCTCATCTGTTCTTAGTGTAGTTAATAAAAGCTCTGGCAGTATGAAATGTATGTATTCTACTTCTTTCCCCCAGAATCAGAAATAGCAGAAGGAAAAAAAAGAAGTGTAAGGGTCTGAGTTACCAAGGCATCACTGAAGTTCACAAAATCAAAACAAGGAACTATATGAATAACCACACGAGCTAGATTGAATACTGTACACTCCTGAATTAAACACAATGAACTATTCATATGCCTGAACAATTCCTCCAGACTCCAGAGGAAAGGTAATGAAGAAAAAGACTTGTAATCTATCAACACCTATCTGTAGCTGAAAATATATGTCAAAGGAAAAAAAGTGGATGACTTTAAAGGACTACCCCAGGCCTTGAAAAGGTGTCAGAGGTAACATCCTTCTCTTTTAATATTTTCTAATACTTCCAGTATCCATTTGTGTGGCTCTCTCCTGGGGTGTGACATCCTCCAAGTTTTATGGTCTAATCCACTTTACGGCTGTTTATTCCTAACATAAATCCTGCAGAAATAATTTCACAACTTTCCTTCCAGTTGTAGTTTTAGTAACATTTACAATTACCTGTCAATAATGCTGTATTTTTCAGCAATATCAGTTTAAATGTGCTGAGTTAACTTTCCATTGTAATTTCTCTACTGCTATTTCTACTACAGTAATTTCATGGACTAGAGCCTTGTAGAGATATAATTTGGAATGTATGAAAAATTTATTATGTGTTCCTACCAAGCCATAGGCTATAGCACTGCTTGTGGTATATGCTACATTGTATATTGATAAATGTGTATTTTACATTTCTCCTGATAGCTTTATTTTTGCTATTATTATTCAAATTACATAAACTTCCATATACTCTACACAAATTCTATTTCCATAGAGTGAATTCTCAGTTATTTCACTAGTTACATGCCTCTTATTTTTTCTCTGGCAAAGCTAACATAGGTGGATCCATAAGAATTTGTAGAAATTATGAAGTCTTTTCTTATTCTTGCTATTCAGTTAATATGCTATCCATTCTCAGACAGCCCACTGTAAAAAATTTTATAGTAATTCTTAGTCGACTACTTTCTCAGTCATTTAGATCATTGTGCCAAAAAAAAAAAAAAACCCACACCAAAAAAAACAGCTCAGCAATTACAGCAAAGAGAAATATTTTTTGTGTCCACACACAATATTGCCAAATTTAAATAGTGTTGCTTACCGAGTGTATTTTTAACATTCAACCAAAGGATAAAAGAATGGAACATCCATCTGAACATACTATTCAAAGGAATAATTTCTCCCCCTCAGCTTTGTAGCCTTTTTAGAAAAATATGCTCGCATTTTATCCAAATTTCTCTAACACTGTTTTTTCACTTCTGATAAATTTGTTCCTTATTATCACCTATACTCATGTAATTTCTTGAAACCATAAAATAATTAAATCCTGAAATCATCAATTTTAAATTGTCAATACATGTATTGTAGGCATCTGACAATTAGACACAGTTAAATTAAAAAATAATGCTCTAAGAGGCTCTTAGAAGTCATAATTTCCAACCCCCTGTTTCAAGACTATACCAACATTAATTCAAGCAGATGCTCATCTAATCTTTTCTTAAAAGATTTCCAGTGGCCATGTAATTGGGAATATAGGCCAAAAATCACTCTTGCCTTTAGTACTATGTCAATCTATACATTCAATACTGTTGAAAAATTAGGGACCATCAAGAAAAAGCTTCATTTTCTTCATGGGGATGATATTTTTATTGTTATGTTTCTTCCCAGCTGTACTGGAAAAGGATAGACATGTAAGTTTAGAAAAAGTGTATAATCAATAGTTGCAGCTGAATACTGACAAAGCTTGAACTGAAAGAAATTAATTAATGTCCTAGTCTAAAACCCTTTTAAAGTCAATGGAGAAACTGTTGAAATTTGAAATGCTATCAAGTATTGGAGTGTATGGAAATGTAATTAATTTATTAGAGTAATTTTATATTTAAATGTAAGCAGCCGAAAGATATGGTTGTAAAGGCCTAATTACAAATACATATAAAATCAAAAATGTTCCAAAACAGCAAGTAGTAGAAGCACATGGGTAAGTGTAAACTCAGCAATCCAGGAACAAAAGGAAAAGACAAGACAAAGTGCTGCCAATCAACTTCTTTTTACCTCTGCACAGTATTACATTAAAAAAATACATGGTGTGGATAGGGTTAACCTCCAGGGAAATTATGAAAAAATAATTACGTTCACTTACCTCTCTAATAATGTAATCCGCCTTTCACTTGAAAACTAATTATTTTTATTTGTGTAGAATTATTTTTCTCCAGGAATATATATGATTGTTTTCTTTTGTCATGGAATGAGAATGTCAAATAGTCATCAGGTATCATTTCCTCTCTCAGTATACCAGTCTTTGAGGTCTGGAGGACATACATTTCTCTACTATGTAGAATGACAGCAAGCCAACTGTAAGTTATACACATTCTCACTATTGAGAATAAGTCATGCAAAAAATTTAAGACCTGAACACTCTCAAGCATGTGAATAGCTTTTCTTCCACATGAATTATCCTGTTGACTTCAGTAGGACTGCTTACATTTTTCAGGCTCGGCAGGATGAGGATTATAATTTTTTTCAAGTTAAAAAATAACTTAATAAGATAAAACCAAGGCAGAAATTTGTTAGCGTTAAGGTAAAACTTATCAAATTATCCCCAGAATACAATACAGTGAAAACCCACTGCAAATAAACCAGATTTAAATAGGCAGGTATCCAGGAAAATGAAACATTTTAAAATTACTGCTTTTCCAGTTTTAGTATCATCTCACAAGTCAAGATTCTCCAGCATATCTTTTGTTGTCAGAGCATGCTTCTCACTAACATACACTTCTGCCTTTGATTCGGAGGTATTCATGTGATGTTGTGCAACGTCTCGGGTGGAGTCCACCACCCATCAGTGCCAATGGGAATTGTGCCCTTGACTTCAGTCCCAGAAATTCCTATTTGGAGTCCTGGTTACATGCAAGTAAAAGCCAAATTATTCTATTCAAGTGATCCATCCTTAATGTGAGGGTGATTCATATTTTAAAACAGATAAAGCAAAAGTACATGGTGTTGGTACTCTATCACACTCCATGCTCTTCCTGGTAATATACAGCACCAGTAAGACAGTTTTCATCACATTCTTTGGATGAATAAACTAGGAAAAAAACAAATCAATCTGCAAAATTCCTGCTTTTTTTAAAAAATATTTCTAGTAATATATCAGTATTTTCAGTGGATTGCTACAAATCTAAAACTGATTAAAAAAATAAGAACCCCTGGAAAGAGGTCTGCTTCCATGATTTAACACTCTCTCATTTCAACAATACAAGTAAAGTTTTCAATCACTTTAGAACATGCTTTTAGATGTTACTTTAATTTACACTGCTAGGTCATTCACATAACATTTTACCATTAAAATCTTATCCAAGAAAAGGACGAGAACCAGCACATCCTAGAAATACTTTCTGAATTAGCGACTAGTGGAAGCTTCTAGAATTCCAAGTAAATACATTAAGTTCTTAAATAAATACTTTTTTTCAGACACTGAGGCCTTATTGATTTTCTGCAGAGATATTTTTGGGGCTTGGAAATATTAACATACAGCAGAAGGTATTAACTTGCAAATTCATACAGTATATTTATTCACCCTGGAGGTGGAATGATATGGAAGTCATCTTCTTACAACTCTATATATTACTAAAAATGTATGTCTTGGGAGCAGTGTCCTTTGCAATCTAGTTATTCTGGTTGCATTCCAGTATAATCCCAATTGAGTCATTCTAATTTTTTCAAGGTTATTTAGAGGATGTAAAAGAATAAATACAGGCACTGCTGAATTTTGTTTATCTGGAACTGTAAGTGAATATTATTGATTTTTACACATCACTTTTAAAACCTAATAGCATTCAGATTCAAGGCAGTGGCAAAACTAAAATCCCTTATATCAGTAGTGTACTAACGAGATAGGAAAAAAAGTAAAATATTCCAAAATAAATTATATAGTTTAGTCTTTGGACACTGCCCAATTTAAGTAAAGGATTTAAGACTTTGAAATGTTTCTCTGATACTGCTGTGAAAGCAAGAGTAGAAGGGAAGAATCCAGGCTAGATCACTTTAAAGGCATTAGAATGCACTAGCAAGACAAAGTTCTTAGGTTTTCAAGTGTAAATTCTCTGGAGTGGGAAAAATATGCAACATGCAGGATATTCAGTAATATGCTGTTCTATAATAACATAAAATTAAACACTGTCATTTGCATTAAGTAGTCTCCAACACTTATCCCATCCTTACAGTTAAGTGAGGATTCTTGTCAGAAGAGTGCTATGCCTGACAGACAGTTGATAATTGATTTACCTTGGTAGTGAAGAAGAGAGCAAGAGACATTTTTCTCCTTTAATATGTCAACATTTTGTACAAAGGAACCTGATCCTTCTTTGGAGAATCTAGGAATTAATACTAGTAAAAAATAACTATGGTTGATTTACAATTATTCTACAGTAGCTCTGAGTGTGTGCATTCTCATGCTGTATTAGATGCTGTTCAACACTGTAAATATTTAGCTAGTTAATATTCATGGCCATTTTATAATGAATAATAATTACAATGACCACATTTTACACTTCCATCTCATGTAGTTCCAATAATAATAGTATTTGCTTTCTAACAATGGTGAAAGAAGGAGGCCTCAGACAAAAAAGTAATCTAACCAACATCTCTATAGTTTGTAGAAATACATAGGCAGAGAATGCAAACTTCTGATAAATTGTATTATACCTATGGAAACATTCCGTGTTTTTAGACTAGGCATTTCATCTAAGCAGTTTACCTCAATTTTATTTTTCTCACTAAAAATAAGTTTAGCAGAAGCCATTTGCAGTATGGTTCAACGTCACTTTATGTATTAGAGAATATGTTCCAAAAACATCTCAGAATGGCTCACATGTATTGTGAATTTATTTATTAGGAGCTTTTTAAATTAATAATATTGCCTTAAATGGGCATGGCATAATGAAGTAAGATTAAATTAATTAATTTAAACCTAATTATCCCTAAAATATATCCTTTTTTCACCCCGCTGAATTGCTACTGGTAGTCTAGAGAACAGTAATTTTAGTTTACTGAAATGAAAGATCAGGTGAAGATTGGCCACTGGATTCAGCAACAGTTGATGGTGTTGCAATTCCTATAAATATGTATTTAGAGAAGAAAATTAGCATTCTGATCAGTGGAGGAAAGCACTCACCCCTGTAACAATTTTAACAATATTGTTCAAACTAAGTGCAGGCCATAATGTATGTTATGAAAGTTGCTTTTGTGGTACTTATGAGGTACAACTCTTACTATCCCCTTTTAAAAACTATGCTGAAATATTTGTTTACATTCCCTCTCTCACCCTCCAGCCTGAATATAAAACCAGATGTATCCAGATCCCTTATGAATTCCTAAATTATCAATAGGTTTAAATCAACTGAACATCCACATACATCATCTCTGGTGTGTATACACACTACAGATGTAGTTTACAAGTCCAGAAGCTGATAATATCTTATTTGTAAAAACTAATCTTTCAATAAAAATCTGTTTCAGTGTTATATTAATTATATGAGAAATAACATATCTGACAGACATTAAGAGACATGATACTGTAGATGCACATTTTACAATTACATGAAGATCACTGAAAATAAAGAGCTATGTGTTCATATTCTTTTGCTTCAGTTTCCTGTAATATTTCTTGAAGACTGAGAGGATGATGAAATTCTAATAACTAATACCAGAAAAAATATTAAAAACAATGTAAAAAAGAGAAGCTTCTTTGTTTCCCTCTGAGAAGTATTGTAATCCATTGTCAGAAATCCTAAGGACAGATGAAAAGCTTTTCACAGAGAACACTATTGAGCGTAACTCCAGGAAGAATCAAAGCAGAAGGCTATACATGGCACATTTACCTAAGCAGAATTTCTGGCTGCTAGCTCATGAGGGACAGCTATGGTTTTTTCAAAAATACTCCACCCTCATGAAAAATCAAAGGGGAACTTTTTTTAACAAGACTAGGGAAAAAAAATTGTGTCCACATTGCATGTTGTCTGTAGTTCTTTTTAATAGCCACTTTAAATGTGGGTAGCACCTCTGGCACTATCAGGCTGGTGAACTTTCTAGTGGCATAAAGTGAACTTATGCTTGCATCCAGTGTACAAGCTAATTTGCCACCAGTGTTGGACCACTGTACTGATACTTAATAAAAAGCTGATCATGCAATGCAGCAAATAGTCTGGCCTTTTCGGCATTTGGTTTTTACACACTGCACAAAATTTCAAAAGTCATTTAGCTTGTCAAACAGAAGACAGTTACTTCATTGCTGTATATTCTGTTGCATTTCCACTCTTCTAATCCATACCAACACAGTAAGAAGTCTTTGAGACATGTCAAAGTGGGCAACTGAGTCAAGCTTCTGGTTTGTGTCCTTATAGACTGGCTTCATTGAACACAAATGTGTTGAGCTCCAAAGGCAAGGTCAGGAACAAGATCAATTTTCCTCCTTGGGTATCTCATGGGGGATTACACTCCATGTCCCTCAATGGAGTGAAAGCCTTTGATTCTGCCTTACTGGTGAGGGAAGATGTGCAAAACTTCTGGGGATGGTGGTGAAATTAATATGCACATAAGGGTTTTATATCTTTGGAGCACTCCATGTAGAAATATAAAAAAGCTCAATGGATGAGGCAAGCCAGATAAAATACTTTTTTCTCCCTGAGTTCAAGTTGTAATGCTGAGAACCCATGTAGCACACAGCCTCTAGTGGCCCACGTGGAACTGTTTTCAGCCTCAGGCAGGATCATATTGCCAGATTTTTTTAAACATGTCAGAAAAATGCAAACACAAGATGATATATTAATGGTTATTCATTATATGGTATTCTCTTCCCTCTGAATTGGTTATAACTAGTGCTATAATGCAACACTTAACATGGGTGCTAGTATAAAAGTTTTTGGATATTATGCTGTGTTATGTTCTTAGAATAACACATAAAATCCAGTGCAGCCCATTAATAGTCACTAATAGTATTTGGGAACCTTTCATAAAATCTAATAGAGATAATAGAGAATTTCTAGCAAAATGCTACTTTACTGAAAATCAAAAATTATTTTCCAAACACCAATGAAAAATATTTTTTTCTTAAATAAATATTTTTAAAAGTTGTAATATACTACTTATTATGTCATTTGCATTGCTTATTATGTCATTTGCATTGCAAACTTTATGGCTAACTAAAATTGTCTCTGCAGTGCTATTCAGGAAGATACTCATTTCACATCCCAAATTGTTTTGTAACGTTCATGCGTGTTGTTGAATTGCTTCTAATTTTCACAGTACATCTAGTAGTATGACAGCACTTCGTGAAGGTTCCTGAATGCAAATTGTGTGTTACGTTGTAATGTACTGCCAGATGCAATAATTTATGCAAGGCCTATTGAAAAAGACTATCATGCACGCAAGCCATATAGGTCTGTCTTGATTTCCAGTCTCAAACAGACCTGCAGACAGCCTGTGCTTTCTTGTTTTATGGCATCTGCAACAAATAAAAGAATAACAACAGCAGTCATGGTTCCACTGCTTTAGAAAATGTGTTTCTTGAGAACTGATTGACAATGTTTTAACAGTTTTCCCTCAAAATCATAGTTGTTTTTCCAAAATGGTTGATTCCATTCAACCTGAACTGTTCTTTTATCATCAAACATCCAGGAAAAGTTAGTAACAGATATTCAAAAAACTTACTGCATTCATACCTAATGAATATTTTTAAAATGCAGAATGGCTTTTAAATAGGTGTAAAATAATTATGGTGCAGTGTTGTTCTGAGTAGAATACAGTTAGCCTGGAACAATTCCTACAAATTTAACTAAAGTTGGACCAGAATTTTAGAAACTTTCTTGTAAGATTACTGGGAAAAGAACCTTCCAGCACTATCACAGATGTAGTGTAAGACAGCTTGATACAAAATATGAAAATGAGAAATCCAAGAGAGCATTAGGAAAAACTACAATACCAAACCAGTGAAAAATAATATTTATAATATCTTCTAGTCAATTTATGCACAACAGCCTGTACAATGTGAGTAATTACCTAATGTTGTTTCCTTTTTAAAGGTGAGGCAACTCAGGCACGTATTTTCAAAAGTTTCTGGCTTGTGGATAGTTGAACAATTCCAACTGAAATAGATGATAATTCTGAGTTCGCAGTACTACTGAAAAATCAGGAATGACGTATTTTAAATTAGATAATCCAGAAAGCAAGATGCACTAAATATGTCATTTCTGAAAATGTGTCCGTGTACGATGCCAGCTGTGCTCCAAGAGGTTCAGCCTTAAAGCTCAAGCTAAAATGGAAACAGTTCCAGCTTAAACCACTAGAGTCGGTACTGATGGCATTAATAGAAGCAAGTACTGGGTTCCTGTGGTTTTATCTCGCAAGCACTGAATTACCGAAGTGAAACTATGGCATAATATACATTTCTCGTGCATTAATTTTCTATGCTTTCATTATGCTAAAAAGTTGCAAAAATAAACTACCTTTTTGCCATTACTTAATTCTCAAGTGATGAATAAAATCCTTATTCTTCTTTAACATGGTGCTGTGGCAGATTAAACTTGGTTGGCTGCCAGATATCCACCCAGCTGCTCTGTCACTCTCCCTCCTAACCAGGACAGGGGGAAAAAGTCAGGTAGAAAAGCTAATGGGTCAAGGTAAAGACAGGAAGATCACTTACCAACTACCATCACGGGCAAAACAGACTTGACTTGGGGACGATGGAACAGATCCTCCTGGAAGCTATATCAACGCATATGGATGATAGGCAGGTGATTAGAGACAGCCAACATAGCTTGACCAAGAGCAAATCGTGCCTAACTAATCTAGCAGCCTTCTGTGATGGAGTGACTACACTGGTGGATAAGCAAGAGCAACATATGTCATCTGCCTTGACTTCTGTAAGGCCTTTGACGCTGTCTCACAAAACATCCTTGCCACTAATTTGGAGAGATACGTGTTTGATGGATGGACTATTCAATGGATAAGGAATCAGCTAGATGGATGCATCCAAAGTGTTGCAGTCAATGGCGGCATCTCCAAATGAAGATCAGTAACAAGGGGTGTCCCTCAGGGGTCCATAATGGGATGAGTACTGTCCAGTATCTTTATTAATGACATAGACAGTGGGCTTGAGTGCACCCTCAGCAAATTTGTGGATGACACCAAGCTGCGTGGTGCAGTTGGATGCCATCCAGAGGGACCTTGACAGGCCTGAGGAGTCAGCCCATGTGAACCTCATGAAGTTCAACAAGGCCAAGTGGGAGGTCCTGCACACGGGTCGGGGCAACCCCCGCTATCAGTACAGGCTGGGGGATGAATGGATTGAGAGCAGCCCTGCAGAGAAGGACTTGGGGATACTAGTGGTTGAAAAGCTGGACATGAGCTGGCAATGTGCATTCGCAGCCCAGAAAGCCAGCTGTATCCTGGGCTGCATCAAAAGAAGCCTGGCCAGCAGGATGAGGGAGGTGATTCTCCACTTCTACTCCACTCTTGTGATGCCAGGAGGCTTTGGAAGAGTTTAATAACAAACTGCGTAAGATACTAACAGAAAAAAATGTTTCTAGCATGAAAAAATAGTACTATTAAACTGGTTGGGTCACTTCAGAGCAAAATATGCACTTTATAATTTCATACAAACAAAACTAGGAACTTAGACATATGCATGTGTTAAGGCAAAGGGAATACTCATTTTATAAAATTATCTTAAAAATAATTCAGCTTTAGCATCTGTTACTGCTTTAGCATTTATCATGAACTCATCTTAAACTCCTGACCCCAAATTCACCTCAACCTTGTCAGAATCAATGGGGCTGCAGTAATGTTTTATGGTTTGCTCAATCATTAGAAAACTACGCATTAATTACGTTCATCCTGCTCTTCAAAATCATAGACTGAGGAATTACTGTTACATATTGTAAAATATCATACTAATTAATAATATTAATAGTTTAATACAGCTTTTGGCTAAGGATGCCAAACCCAGTCCAAATTTCTTATAGATTTCTTTAACACCTAAAGTAGTAAATTAAAGATATCTATATTGACAACATTCTCTTAGCTGTCTTTTTATACAACAACGTTTATACTTCATTTTAAAATACCAGTGTTGAGAAAAGAATCTTTCTTGAGTGTATCCTTTCCGGAGTGATTCAGACTTCTTGTATCATAAACCCGAGGACCAAACTACAAATATTTCCTTCTTATTAGATAATGTACATGTGGAATGCTTCTTATACAGGTCTAATTTGGAGACTGTTCAACACGGTAGAAAGGAATCAATTAACATAGTGAACACTAAACTGGCTTCTAAATCTGTATATTACATAATAATAACATAGAAACAGGATTAAACCTCTGAGCCACTGTGCCTACGTGCCTACCTGCTGCTCTTGGAGCACCAAGAGCCCCGGGTACTCCCTGGATCAGGGGTCAAGGAGTGCAGATGGGCACTGGCAAGGCAGGACAGGGTGTTTCCCATGCTCCCTGGTCCAGCCACTGAGCTTTATGAACAGGACGAGCAGAGCAGGAGATGACTGCAAGGACTTCATGTCACAGCAGGACTTTGGATGGTGTCCTCTGCTCACAAGAGCCCTGGGGAGGGAGGGTGGCTTGCAGAAGGAGTGCCCGAGCCCTGTGCTGAAGGGGGTCTCCCTCGGTCCTAGCGGGGAGGGGCTCTGCTGGACTGCTCCAGGCTGAGAGCACAGGCAACGTTGCCCTCAGCTAATGAGCTACCTGGCTGCTTGTGGCAGAGCAGGAGAAGCCCCTGGCCAGGGCCAGGCTGTGACCTGACTCTTGGCTCTGCCGTGGTGATGCCAGGAGCCTGCTGCCCAGGGTCCCAGGGAGGAAGCCCAGCAGGCTGTCCCAGCTGTGCCCAGTGCATGGCCACCAAGGGCAGGGACAGCCCCTGGCCCTGGGCACAGGGACCACCTGGGGGACAGCATCCCAAAGGCCTTCCTCCTGTGTGGCCCTCCATGGTGACATGGGGGGTCCTTCATGTCCATCTCACAGTGCCACCACCCGGCAACACAGCTGTCACCATGCCCAGGGAGGATAAAAGGGGCATCCTCCCATGCCCCACTGCCAGGCTGCGCCATCGGGACAGAGCTGGCTGGAGGCCGACACCTTTGAGGGGTCAGTGGGATTAACTGGAGGGGCTGAGGGGGGAAGACTCGAGGCTGGACGAGGCTGCTGGAGGTTCTCTGCCGCAGTCGCAGCTCCTGGCAGGACCACGTTCAAAGCTGCATCTGCTGAATGGAAATCCTGCTTCATCCTTCCTTTGGGGAATGGAGACAAGCTCCTGGCCAGAGGAGAAGCACCACAAACACCTGGAGGTGCCCAAGGCTGTCAGGCCTTTTCAGCTGGATAGCAGAGGCAAAGGTTGGCTTGGTGGCCTGCCAAGACCATGGGAACGTGTTCTCGGTGCTCGAGGAGCACTGCAGAGCTCACCGTCCTCATCTGCTGTGGAGCCAGTGGCAGCGGCACTAAGCAATGGACTGCAAAGAGGTTGCAAGGGGCGTCAGAGCCAGCACCTTCCCCCAGTGCCTTGGAGCATCCAGTGGTGTCCTGCCGGGCATGGGAAGGATTCTCATCCCCAAGGTCGATCCAGCCGGGGGCTTTTTGCCACTCTCGGAAGCCGCTGAGATGGATCAGGGTTGCAGGAGGGAAGGGCTTGGGCAGTGGTGGCATCCCTGTTAGGTGTGCCCACCCCGTGGGGCCGGGAGGCAGGTCTTGCTCACATCCTGAGGGAAGAGCGGATCGCCAGCTCTGGGGTCAGGAAGGAATTTTTCCCCCCGGGGCAGACTGGCATTTGTCCCTGGGGGTTTTTCACCTTCCTCTGCAGCATTGAGCACAGCCCCTTGCCAGGGCTCCTCTGGGCCATTTTGGGTAAGTACCCGTCCACTCTTCTCGCAGCACGAAGACACCACGAGTACCCTGGATCTGTCAGGAGCTGCCACTTTTCAGCTGTCCCTGAATGCAATACAAGTGCTGTTTTCTCCCTGAAGTGCGTTCGTGTCACGTGTGTGCTGGTCTCGGCCTGGGAGCCTTGTCCTGCAGCTGTGCTGGCAGCAAGGGCATGTACGCTCAGCCCATGGGCCTGGCAGTGCCCTGGCAGAGCCGGGAGGGTTGGCTGGTTGCCCAAGCCTAGCCTGGGTCAAGGTGTCTCGGCAGCCGGAGTGCAAGGCGTGTTCAGCCACTGCCTCCTGGACACTCACGCTCAGCCTCAGGGATGCACTGAGAGCTGCCTCCAGCACCTGGTGCTCCGCACACCCTCGTTTCTTCCCATCCAGGTCTGCGTAGGCACTCACATGGTGCACCAGGGCTGGGGGCAAAGTCCTGCTGCACATCACATACTTGCCCCGCTTTGTGCTCCACAATCCCAGCTCTGCCCTGAGACGCTCCCCTCCCGTGCCACTCGCAGCTTGTGGGGGAGTAGAGTGGGAAACAAGAAGGAGGCCTCCCCACGACTTCCCCATTCTGGAGCACTCAAGATGGTGTTTGTGGAATGGGGACAAGTGGGACCCTCCACCAACATGAGCCTGACCCCATCTTTGCAGCTCAGTGCGAGGTGGCAGTTGGCAAAAGGGCTGGCCTGCCTTTCAGGACAGCTGTTCTTTCGAAGGACCAAGGTCTCAGATGGGTCCACCGCATGAAGCCTCAATGCAGCGGCACGAGCTGTGGTCTGTTGCTTGAAGCGTTGCAGTGAAGTGCAGCAGCCCCCCATGTGCCAGAGGTGCTGGCTGCCCTCTCCTGCAGAAGCCCAGGCCATGGCCATTGCTCGGAAGCTGGCTCTGCAGAGGTGCGAGGCAGGACAGGGTTACTGGTGATGAGCTCTGGGACAGCACGATGAGGTTCGAGTGACTGCACTAGTGAGGGCTTTCCCTCTGCTCCACAACGCAGCAAATACAGTGGAGCTCATTTCAAATGGTTGGACGCTGATGCCCGCAGTGTGAGGAATAAACAAGAGGAACTGGAAGCTTTGGCTCAGTCCCAGAGCTACGACAACGTTGGCCTGAGTGAGACTTGGTGGGAAGAGTCCTGTGATGGAAGGTTATAGGCACTTCAGGGGAGACAGGCAGGGCAGAGGTGTAGGGGTAGCGCTCTTTGTAAAGGAGGGGTTGGACTGTACAGTGCTTGCAGTTGGGGGAAACATGGTTGAGAGCCTCTGGGTAAGGGTTAGGGGAAAAGCTAATAAAGCAGGTGGTGGTGTGGGAGTTGGCTATAGATCACCCAGCCAGGAGGATGACGCTGATGTATCAGTCTATAAGGAATTAATCCCTCCCTCTAAATCAGTTGCTCTTGTCCTTATGGGCGACTTCAACTTCCCAGATGTTAACTGGAGCTGTCACACAGCAGACACAAAGAGGTCCAGGAAATTTCTGAAGCACGTTGAAGATAACTTTCTGGAACAGGTATTAAGGGAACGGGGAGGGAGGTGCTGATCTCATTTCTCTGGTGTCCGGTGATGGGGTGCAAGGGAATGGCTTAATGTCAGGGGAAGGTCAGACTGGATATTAGGAAAAAGTTCTTCACTAAGAGGGTGGTCAAGCACTGCAGCAAGCTCCCCAGGGAAGCGGTCAGGGCCCCAAGGCTGTTGGTGTTCAACAAGCAAATGGTTTGTGTTTTGGTTGCCCTGTCAGGACTTGGACTCAATGATCCTCATGGGTGCCTTCCAGCTGAGGATATTCTGTGATTCAATATCCTATATTTAACTGCCTTGTAAGTACTTTTCACTCAAACGATAACTTACATAAACTTTGCGAGGGAGGAGGAATGAGTCTATTCATTTTTATAATAGTTGCAATTTTTTTACATCATTTTGGTGATTTAGAAATTTAAAAAGCAGTTAACTTGTGACCTGCACAACAATTATAATAAAAAGGAAACAATGTATATAACACAGCATATGCTGTCTAGTATCTAATGAACTTCACAATACCTTATAATTAGCTCAAAAAGCAACTTTTCATAGACAATACTATATTCTGGATAGGACACCATAATGGAATGTGGAAAAGAGGATTAAATTCATGGCTTTATCATTCCTATGCATCCCTGGGCAAGTCATTCAATCCTTCTATTACACAGTCATCCATCTCCATAATGGGATTAAAAATCCTGTCTCTAACTCTCTGGTCATCTGGTCCATGTAAGACCAGATGCTAACTCACCCTGGCACAGAGTGACCAGTTACATTGGTATTTTGTGTGAGGAGATGCATACAAATGCAAGTATAGACTACTACTTGCTAGACTATAAACTCCCTGGGACTTAGACTGTCTTTTTCTGTGTATCCCTGTCCATGATCTATACAGATCACTACAATGAAGTCATGCTGCCTTAAGGATAAGCTTTAGCACACTTTCAGTATTCTGGTCTTTGGAGTTAGAACATTCATACCTGTTATTTTTTGTTAAATAGATGTTATATACATATTCTCCATGCTCTGTTCTTCATACCAAATAGCAAAGACTAGTTTCTAATTTAATCCTCTGTAAAGACTTATTATACACATACACAGGCATTTGAAAGCAGTTCCTAGAGTGTGACTTGCATCACTTTATTTTAGTGTCATAATCACCAACATGTATTTTACATTCTTTTGGACTTTTTCTATGTATCCGAGTACCCCAGAATATTAATGAATTTGTCAAGAATATTATGTTGTGCATCTGCACAGATAGAATTTTAGAAATCAGGTATTTATGGGAAGGAATATAATCCCTGAGTCAGAAAGGTGACTGAGTGCCAGCAATCTTTGATTAATGTCATTCCCTCAGGGCAGAACAGCACTAGTGCTTCTTGTCACAAGTAGTTTATCAAAACTACATGACTACATATTCCCACTGATTTGTTAACTATTACACCTACTCTGAATCTTCTGCTTACCTCCTTAAATTTACATTGCTGCTTGTGATAGAGAAATTGGGAAAGAAAGTTGTTGCACTGAACATACTTCTTTTCCTTTTTCTTTTCTTCACTAACGTCTGAAGAATACTTAGTGTGTAACCGTAGTACAGACAAGCTGATCCAAACTCCTGTGCTCTGTCCAAGTCTCTCTCAGTCCATGCTCTCTTTTGTTGGAACTGCTTCTGCCTACTCTTAATCTATCAAGTATAAATAAACTAATTAGATGCGTACATCCCATTATCAACAGTGGATGTGGTAGCAACCCAAACTGGCATACCAGATCCAAGTGACTTTTTCTTAAAATGCTCTAAAAAGTATCTCGTTTTAGCATCTTTGCTGTCACTGACCACAGACTGAAGAATTATTTTGATGGCTTTGTCCTTAATTTCTGCTTTCTTATATTACACAGCATGTTCAGCTTCACAAATGGTCTCTCTGAAAAAGAAAGATAACGTCTTGATTTATGTTAAGACCAGCAAGGCCTAGTGTATAGATATAAGAACTAAGACTCAGGAGATGAAGGTTCTTAGTTTTTCACTGACCTGCCAAGTTATGCAAGCCAAAATGATACCATTCTCTTTGGATAAATGACAAAAATCTACTGTGTTTGCTGTTCAAATACAACCTGAACTGTGCAGATGACCTTTCTGCTTACAGAGATGTAGGAGTGACCTTTCTGCTTACAGAGATGTAGGAGTATGTCCCTAGTCACTTGGGACAAGATCCAAAATCCACTAAAGGTATCCCTTCAAAGAAACCTTCTCACTGACTCGCATGGGTTCTGAATTAGGCACTTAGTTTAACTTCATGTTTAAGTTTAATGTATTAGTGCACTCAAGATGCAAGGAGTTTCCTGGGAATGAATGAGTGATGAGGTGAAACTGATGATATAAGAGATTCCTGTCATCATTAATCATTAGGAAATGCCATTTGCTGAAATTATTTCAGTTTAAATTTCAGTCACAGTGTAATAACCTTTAAGATGTCTTACCTCTAGACAAGTACGTCAAAACTTTGAAAAATGTAAACATCTGTAAGAATACCAGAGCACTGAAAAATATAGCCCGTGAAATATGCTCACTTCTACTGAGTCTTTTTTTTTTTTCCCCCCCGAAACATTGACTGAAAGTTTTCCATCTTCCAAATAATTAGGGTTTGGCAATTCTTGATTCTTCAGTATTAGCAATACTTACCAGGTGAGCAGTGAGCAGCCAAATGACAGGAGATCACGTGACAGAAGACCATCAGGAATTTATCCACTGCTGGCTTTTTTAGATTTTAAAAGCCATTAGCCATCTTCAGTCTTAGGAATTCCTGTCACAGACATTTTCACGCAGAATCTGACCTGATACGTTTACTGAAAAGATCTGGAAAGAAACAGGAACAATCTGGTAAGTTACATGAACAGTCCTAGAAATGTCACAGCACAGGCACACTTAATGGAGATCCAGAATATATTCTGATATTCTTCAGGATGCTCTTATTTTTTATCATAGAGTTCTAGGTAGTCCTAGACTTGAGAGAGGAACAAAGCCATTGCTTTTGTACTTAGTTTGGGAATATCCACTGTATACTTTGCATTCATTTCTTATACATGTAACTGTCCATTTCCTTTTCAAACCCAATTCTTCTAACAGTTTTCTAGTTTTCATTGATAGCACTATTCATGAATACAGTTTATGTGAATGAGGCATCACAATAAACTTTCCAGTGACATTTACACCATTTGGTTACATGTACTACAGCTGTCAGTGGAGAAAGAAATAATCGTTTCCTACTTATTCTAAAGGAAAATATTTCATGATTCAGTTCTCCCTTTTCCAGAAGAATAAAGGCTATTGCTCTTCTAATTCAATCTTTAAAAAGAGCCTTCGGCTGCCTCTCTTCTTAAATTAAATTTCCTCTGTTTAAATGATGTTTTTGCTCTTCCTGAACATACCAGTCATGCACCGAGTATCAGTGATTCCAATTCTAACTTTTGCCTTAAAGACATTATTTTAAATTTTAAACAAACAAAATATTTAAGAGTACTTCCAAAGTATTCTGAAGTGTAACCAATAGACCACAAGAAGAGTAACTCAAGTTACCCTCTTAGAACACACATTACACTTACATGCAGTTTAAATCCCTACTACAAAGGAATACAGCTATTTACCACACTTTGCATAAACAATCTGCAAATGTTAAGAGATGCAAGACAGGTTAAATAAGAACTAAATAAATGATCCTAAAAGTCAATTAATAGCTACCCTAAGGTTATTCATTAATTAATTCAGAAACAAATATGATGCATTTTGAACTGAAAATGCTGGAAATAACATGAAGTTAAAAGCACCAGTAATTTTTTAAATTGGGATGACATTCATAGAACCCCCTCCAACACAAATGGTGAATGAAACAATACTAGCTTCCAAGCAGAGAGATCTTCAGGACTAAGCTACCATGAAACAAGATGCCTGAACGGAGAGAATAATGCATCACTGTTTGAATTGTATATGACCTGTTCTTAGCTATGCACATCATGATGCTATTCTAGCCTGTTAGAGGTGGCAGGGGGGAATCTCTGAAGATATCACAACATGCTGTGAAACCTCACTAATACCATACTACAGCTGACTGACTGCTCATCTGATCTGTAACAGGAAAGACAACATTCCCAATTTGAGCAAACTAACAGAAGGCATGCTTGATGAGAAAGGACTGATTGCCTTGAGTGGGGTGAACCTGCCAGTGATATAGAATACTTACCAATTTCATCACCTTCTAGCCTTATTTGAAAGCTCATCCCCCTGGCATTTTTAATATAAGCATATATTATTAAAAATAATTCCAAAAAAACATTGACTGTATATATTCTTATTAAGGAGAGGGCCAAACATCTAAGACATGCTAGTTGTAATATTCAGTGCCTTAATTTGGCTTGGCTAGTTGAATGATGAAAGCCATGTAGGAACAGATACCTAACATGTAGATAAACAGAACGATCAAAGATGTAATTTTAGCAGGAATAACTCCATCTTCTTTGTTGTAAATTTAGTCAGAAATGCAGCAAATACAAATCTTTTGATGTTAATAGAAATAAATTTTACAGTACTTATTTAAGAGAATAAAGTAAAGAAGGCAGAGTAAGTAGCCTTGTAAAATGAGGGATAACTTAATATATGGAGACAAAATTAACATGTGATATGAATGGGAAGTGAAGCTGGGACTGAAAAAATAGTGTGCGAAGGAAAATTAGTTAATAATTATGAAGAACTGTTATAGCTTTATAGCCTCTAAAACAAGAAGATAAAACCAACTAATTTTGACTAAAGCATTTAATAATGGCAGTCATAATTTATTAATTCAATAATTACTTCAACCATTGGCTGTACGAAGAAAATTTCATAAGCGATGCTAACTTAAATATTGTACCTAATAGTCACTACTTGATTTGCTTTTATAAGCTACCTTATCATTTCTATTTACATAATTTTATTTATACTGTTCCCTTAGAGACATGGGATAAGTGAAAATAGTAATGAAGCACAAGATACTGGACAAGCTCTATCTTCTTCATGGAAATTGGATTATAAGTTGACAAATGAATCTTGAAAGTGCTACAGTTCTAATTCAATTGCTGAAAGAGAAGCATACTGACGTTGATTTGCCTAATGTGCATTAAACAATTAAACTCAGAAAATGGAAAACCACATTGACTTTCATATAATGTTTCATATAGTGTTACAGAAACTGACTGCAGTTGAAACACAGGCTGTTTTATGAATAAAAAACTTTGATTATTCTTAGTGATGATTTTTTGACTGTTATATGTTGGGTTTTTTAAACGTATATTTTTCAGATACATTAAAAACCATCTCACAAATTATTAAAAAGGAGTGTGCTGCATAGCAATAACATTTAAAATCTTATTAATACAAACATTCTTTTTATATTGTTCTGTTTAGATGCCACTCCAACTCTAATATAATTATTTAAGTCTGAAAGTCATTAGGTTGTCCCAGTTTGGTGTCAAAAAATGCCTTTACAAAAAGGCATAAAAAATTTCAAGAAAGCAGATTTTACTGAACTGAAAGATTTCTTTGGGAAACATGTTTATTAGAAAAGTGGTTTAGGAGAGTTCATAGCTCCTTAAAGAAACTCGTTAAGAATGTACATGCAAAGTATTCCAGTGCAACAAATGAGAATAATAGTTCTAGATAAATTAGCTCTTCAATGATTTAGGCTAATTACTAAGGAGGAGTATAAGAAGCAGGCAAAAATAGAAGACAGTATTAGAATCATAGTATAATTTAGGTTGGAAAAGGCCCTTAAGATCATTGAGTCCAACCATTAACCTAACACTGCCAACTCCACCACTAAACCATGGCCCTAACTGCCACATCTACAGGTCTTTTAAATACCTCCAGAGACGGTGACTCTACCACTTCCCTGGGCAGCCTGTTCCAATGCTTGACAACCCTTTTGGTGAAGAAATTTTTCCCAACATCCAATTTAAACCTCCCCTGGTGGAACTTGAGGCCATTTCCTCTTGCTCTATCACTTGCTGCTTGGGAGAGGAGACCGACACCCACCTCTCCACAACCCCCTTTCAGGTCGTTGTAGAGAGCTATAAGGTCTCCCCTCAGCCTCCTCTTCTCCAGACTAAACAACCCCAGTTCCCTCAGCCGCTCGACATAAGACTTGTGCTCCAGACCCCTCACCAGCTTCGTCGCCCTTCTCTGGACACGCTCCAGCACCTCAATGTCCTTCTTGTAGTGAGGGGCCCAAAACTGAACACAGTATTTGAGGTCACACCTCACCAGTGTTGAGTGTAGGGGGATGACCACTTCCATAGTCCTGCTGGCCACACTATTTCTGATACAAGCCAGGATGCTATTGGCCTTCTTGGCCACCTGGGCACACTGCTGGCCCATATTCAGTCCAAGGTAGCAGTTCTGCTGACCCCACTCCTTACTTTTCTGAGAATCAAAAACACTGTAATTTCATGATCACTATGCCCGAGACAGCCTCCAACCATCACATCACCCACAAGTCCTTCTCTGTTCACAAACAACAGGTCCAGCAAGGCACCTTCCCTAGTTGGCTCACTCACCAACCGTGTCAGGAAGTTATCTTCCACACACTCCAGGAACCTCCTAGGCTGTTTCCCCTCCACTGTATTGTATTTCCAGCAGATATCTGGCAAGTTGAAGTCCCCCATGAGAACAAGGGCTAGCAATTGTGAGACTTCTCCCTGCTACTCACAGAATATTTCATCTACCTCTTTATCCTGGTTGGGGGCTCTATAAGAGATTCCCACCATGCTATCTGCCTTGTTGGCCTTTCTCCTGATTCTTACCCATAAACACTCGACCCTTTCATCACCGTTGTCAAGCTCTAGACAGTCAAAACACTCCCTAACATACAGGCTTACTTTACTGCTTCTCCTTCCTTGCCTATCCCTTGTGAAGAATTTATAGCCATCCATTGCAGCACTCCAGTTGTGTAATCATCCCACCATGCTTCTGTGATGGCAACTATATCATAGTTTTCCTGCTGCACAACGGCTTCCAACTCCTCCTGTTTGTTGCCCGTGCTGCCTGCATTGGCATAGATGCACTTCAGTTGAGCTATTGATCCTGCCACCTCTTTTAGGGGAGAAGCCCTAATTCCTATGTGACTGTTTTCAGGTGCTTCCATCCTTTCTAACACTTCAACAACCCTTGCGTCTCTGCTGCCGTCTCTCCGGCCTTTCCTGAAACTCTCCATTTCCAACCCAGAACACAGACGAATGACGCAACGCAGCCAGACACAGCCTAAGCGGGGAAGCCGCGCGCCCCAGCCCGCTCCACCGGCGGCAGCTGACGGGGGCGGGGCGGGGCCAGTGCGGAGGGGGCGGGGCCAACGCGTAGGGGAGGGGCCAAGGCGGGGGGCGGGGCCGAGGCGTCCTGCGCCGGAAGCGGCGCGCTGTGCGGCAGGCGGGGCCGCTGTTGCTAGGCGGAAGTGCGGCGGCGGGCGGCGGTTGGCGTTTAAAGGCGCCGAGGCGGTAAAAGGGCGGCGAGTGGCGGCAGGATAGGAGGGTCGGTGGGGCTCCCGTTCCCTCCTCCGCTCCGCCTCGGGAGCGGCTGCGCTTCCCGCCCCCCCGCCCCAGCAGCCCCCGGGCGGAGCGGGGAGATGGTCTCCAGAGCCACCGATCGGCTGCTGATCGTCGTCTCCGTCCTGGAAGGTAAACGGTGGGGCGGGAGGGGTCGCGGCCTGCCGGCTGCTGGTCGTCGTCTCCGTCCTGGACGGAAAAAGGGGGGTGGTCGCTGCTTCCGGATGTGTTTTCTCTGTGGAGTGAGCTGGATAAGCCAAGCGGTATTTAATAAGCTGGTTATAGTAATAAAGCTATGGATGTACCTGTCTTAAAACCGGGATGGACTACCCCCAGTTTGTTGCTGGAGGTATTTACCCAAAATATTATTTAAAATTAATGATGAAAGCATCCTTCCTTTCTTA
This sequence comes from Gavia stellata, assembly GCF_030936135.1. Lineage (NCBI taxonomy): Eukaryota > Metazoa > Chordata > Aves > Gaviiformes > Gaviidae > Gavia > Gavia stellata. The sequence goes on from NC_082637.1 coordinate 68,461,039, forward strand.
AGAAAATTTCTGTCTTTTTGCATTGCAAAACTCACCTAGCCTGTGTTGTCGTTCAAACTCCATATCGCTGCCCTTTCCAGTGGATGCTGAGAATCGTTTGCCACCGTTGCCTCTGAATCAAGCCTGTGTGTGGGCAAAGACAGCCCGGCATCCTATTAGCACTCTCTTTCTGTAGCGACAGACAGCAGTACCACTAGCCCTTCTTTACGGGCTGTGGAGGCTCACCTTTCGCTGGCTGGCTGTAGAGTCTTTTCAGCTGGGCCCCACTTTTAGGAAAGCTTTGGACCAAAACATTGGAGTCCAGACGATGTCTTTACAATGATCAGGATTGTTTCATGTGTCTGCACCTCTTTTTTTTTAAGTAGTGTTCTGGTGTTTCTATTCCCTACTAGCAATCTACTGTAAGCTTTTTTTTGTGTTGACTCAAATCCCTAGCTAATCGTTCTTCATCTTGTACTTCTACAGATTATGCTTACTGAGGTGTAATTAGCATGCCAGTGTGGGGTGTTTGTTTGGGTGTTTTTTTCTGTTTTGGGTTATTTCACATTTTTTTGGCTGCATGCTTTCTCTTTGTCAGATAAATCCTATTATTTTTCTGTCCATTTATGTAGTTTTCCCAGGTAGCTTTATAATAAGATCCTGTCCTCCGACATGCACGTAGCACCACCCTGCCCTGTGATACCTGCAAATTTTAAGTGTTCACTTCATTTTGTCATTTAAATTATTAATCAGAATACGGGATGATGCTGAACCCCAGGACAAATCCTGTAGCACTCTAGGCACTCTCCTAATCTAGTAGTAATTTTTTTTTTTTTCAACAACTTGTAGTTGGAAAACCACCTTCCACTGCTTTCATTAGGTTGTGTTTTGCTGCTTTGGTGTGGGACAGTGGTAAAATCTGCAGTAGAGGCGAAACATTCAATCTCTGTCTCTCACCTGTTCACTTGATCTATTTCCAATCATAGATTTCTCAAAATTAGATCACACTAGTTGCCTAGTTTCTTTCTGTCTTTGTTCCTTATTACTTAATGTCTTGCTATTTCTGGATGCTTCACAAATAGTCTGTTTCATGTTATGTTCTTCTTTCTTACTTCTGTATACTGGGAAGACCTGGGTTTTTTTACTATGAAGAACATACCTTTAGAGTAAGCACAGGGAAGATGGTACAGGAAATGTGTTTTTGTGTAATTGGTTTATGGCATAAATCTGAGCTCTCACTTTTTTAGTGATGGCACGTGGCAATTACACTCTTTTACAGGGCGCTATTTTCCAAAACGGCCCAAGCACATGCTTATAGTGGAAGCCAAGTTTGATGGTGAACAGCTGGCTACTGATCCTGTAGAGCATACCGATCAGCCAGAATTTGCTACTGAATTGGCTTGGGAACTTGATAGGAAAGCACTTCATCAGCACAGGTAACGTTTGAAAGTTGAGTCTAATTTGGAGGTAAAATTTAATTTTCTTGTCTTTACAGCCACTGAAATACAATTTTTGTGTTACTGTCATCTGAATTTTTTTTAGGAACTTTCTTTTAGCTGTACACTGATCTACCATAATGTTGCCTCAACAAACAAAAGTAGTATGTGGCAAGATAAGTGACGTTTAAAAATTCTAAAGGATATGTTTCTACACTACTGGAAAAAAACCCAAGAGCTTACAGCAAATTAATAATGCTATAGTTCAAGCATTGGATTCAAGCTTTCTTATGTATACTGTGACACAGAATTAACTTAACTTTGAGCCTGAAAAGACTTCATAAAATATTTTTGAAAATGTCAAATAGAAGAGCTGAGAAATTTAATAAAGTTTCCATAACTGTAATTTGGTTTTGACTGATAGATTATGATATTACCTCCATATTTTCAAAGGCCATATTACCTTTGATGGGAGAAAACCACCTAAGTTGTTCCTTATGCTAGATACTTTATCTATGCCTCTAATTATTGTTAGGTGCTTTGCACAAAGATCTTTTGCATAAGTCCTATTTTTAAGATACCCTCACAAATGAAATTCCAGTTTCATGTGAGGTGCAGTGCTTATTTCTTGTTCGTGGATGAGATTGAATTTATTTGTCACTAACATCTTTTTAATAGCAGTTGAGGCTCTGTGAGACTGCAGTACAATCCTCTTACAAAATTAATCCACTTGTTCATTCTTTCACTTACTGATGAATTTTTAGACGTTCAATATAAACTCAGTTTCTGCCCTACTAAAACTAGTTATGTAACACAAATCTTGTATCATTGGTATGCTTGAAAATTATGCATTATTTCTGTGAACTAATTGCAGAGGTAACTTATACATTTTTGAATTTTAACTGAGTTGTTCTTTCAGGCTGCAGCGTACACCTATCAAACTCCAGTGTTTTGCATTGGATCCTGTATCTTCAGCTAAAGAGAATATAGGCTATATTGTACTTGATTTAAGGGCTGTGCAGGAGAAGAAACAGGTATGTTATAGGGTACAAAGCTTTTAAAATTTATGTTTTGATATCAAACTCCAGTGTTTTGCATTGGATCCTGTATCTTCAGCTAAAGAGAATATAGGCTATATTGTACTTGATTTAAGGGCTGTGCAGGAGAAGAAACAGGTATGTTATAGGGTACAAAGCTTTTAAAATTTATGTTTTGATAACAGTACTGTTACATATAGTAGAATTTGAATTAAGGCACAGGCATAACTTTTGAGTCTTGTTTTGGAGTATGACCCCCAGCTGATCATGTACTTTTTTAGAGGAGATATGTCTTGACTCTGTATAAGAACGTGGGCAAGTGAAAATAATTTTGTACTAGCCTTGCTCTTCTGATTTTGAGATTTAGAACACTTAGAAGCAATACTTTTAAGCAATTCCATGATTTAATAATCTGAAAAAAATTATCAAAGCAATTGATATTGAGCAATTGAATTGAGTCTCCATCATCAAATCAAGTCTTAAGGTTTTTTGTAGTAGGCCTCTGCGGAAGATGTGTTAGGTGATCAGAAGTTCTAGCTGCTTAACACAGCATAGAGTAAACATATGTAATTATTTATATAAGTTTAATGAATCAAAATTCTATGTGTTTGACCAAAATATAACTCTGATATGGGTCATGACAGGACCCTGGTGTCTTATTTTGACATCACACTACTTAAGGATTTGTGATCCATATAACTTACTGTACACGTTCAGTTGAGAACATGAAGATTTTATCTTCTAATTAAAGATTTATGGCATACTTTTCTTGGTAACTTGTTTACTGTACAAATCGGTTGAAAAAGAGTATGTTCAGCTAGTCTTCCAGGAATCATTCTATAGACTCTTTAGTATAATAGTGCACTCCAAAAAGACCGAACTTCTGGAAATAAAACCGAAGGTATATTTCTGTACATGGAAGTAGAAATGCTAGAGCAAGTCTAATTTTTCTGTCATATTGTTTTCCTGGGTTTTTTAAATGCTTTTGGTTTTTATTTTTGTTTTTAATTATGTAGGCACCAAAATGGTATCCTCTGCTTAGTAACAAGTACACTAAATTTAAATCTGAAATACAAGTAGGTGTTGTGTTGGAGACTGATTCAAAAGCACTGGTCGATGGTTTTAAAGCAAAGGAGGCACCCCCTAGAGAAGGGAAGGGTAAGTAACATCAGAATATCACTCACTTTGAATTAAAAATGTTCCTGTGCCAGATGAACGTATCAGTTGTTGAAAATGTGTTGGTTTAAGTCTCAAGAGAATTTTAATTTCATAGCATTTCCAATGCAAATCCTTTGCAGCTGATTAATGTACCTTGTGGTAATAACTTTACAAGGATGCTTTACTGTGGTCACTGCGTGACTTTCAGGTGGACAGAGTTGCAAACCAACTGATGTTTAAAATCAGAATCAGGGACTCATAGTTGACTCCTGTGGGCATTTTGCTCATATGTCAGGGCTTTAGAAAGTTCTCTAATGAAAGAAATAAGAAAGGAGCTTCTTTACAGAACACAGTTTCAGTAGTTTGGGCTTGGGATTATAAAGTAGGGCAGTATTTCATTTGTTGGGTAGGCTGTTTCTCTTTTCTGATGGGTTTTTCATCTAATCAAAATCATTTAGTACTTAAGTCATGTTCTGTTGATAAGGTTTTGTAGTAACATCTACTTTCACTGTTGGACTCATTCCACTTCTGGATTCCCTTGTACATTCCTCTCAAAAGCAATTAGTGAAATGCGTCGAAAAATCTATCAGAACTCAAATATTCATGCTAGTAGGAGTCTTTATGTGCTGTGCTTTTCAGTAATTTTTTTATCTGTGATTTTTTTAATGCAAGTTGGTAGTTTAAAAAAAACAAAACCAAAAGCAAACCCTTAGGAACCTGATTAAAAAAAAAAGACCCCACAAAACAAAAACAGATTTACCTCTCCTGTCATCCCCCCCCCAAAAGCCTATTTACTTAATTTCTAAAAACTGAGCCTCTGTTACAACTAGTGGATTTCCTCCTACTTACTTTACAATACTTCGTGTTCTTGCCCTACGGGTAACTTTTTCCTAATTCTAAATTCATCATCTGCTTATGATCTGTGGCTGTTGTTCTGTAAAACCAAAGTGGTCAGTGGCAGTAAGAGTTTTACAGGGTTTCTGGCCCAGCCTTCGACTTGGCTGCATTGCAAGAGTGGTTAAGGCAGTACTGAAGTTCCAGTGTAATCGCTTAGCTTACACCATACTTTCAGGTTCACAGCAAAGCACAGGGAATTTTGCATACTGGTAAGTTTGTGGAGGAGGCAAGGAACTACTGCAAATAATGTGTTAATTTGCACTTCCCTTGCGGTCTTTCTGCCCTCAAGCTCTCCTCCCCCTCATGACAGTGGCAGAAAATACAAGAAATCCCTTCTGCCTTCACCCGGCACTGTCTTCAACTTCATGCTTTCTGTGGAAAAATTGATACAAACAAGTTTGCCAGCTCTTCCCTTTCTTCTGTCATCTCAAGATTATTCAATACCATATTTAGGCAATGGAGGAAAATAAATATGTAGATTTTCACAGGTTTAAAGTTAATATTCCAATCACTGGGTATGACAAAGCTAGACTACCCAGTTCTAGTCTAGTCAGATAAGGAGATGTTTTCCTTTTAGGATTCATACACTTCAGTGGTTTTTTGTTTTGTTTTTTTTTGGTTCACTGACCTAAGTGATCTAAAGCTTCCAGTGTTTGAAATGGAGCCTTTTATTTCACAACCAAAAGTGCTGTGTAATTATTACTATTTGGTGTAACCTGAGGTGCTTTGAAATGTATTAAATTACTGGCACTATAGAGTAGAAGCTAGTAAACCAGAATACAAACAGTATTTTATGCACTGAAGACTTCAGATGAAAAATCTTCAAATGAAGCATTCCAAAGGCCTGTGGAATGAGACATCATTCTTCTGTCAACAATTGAACAGGTTGTCATATGTAGTTACTGTCTTACTTTTCCTTTAATGAGTAAAATAAGGAAATGGCACGGTAGACTCTGACCTAATGAAATAAAGTTCCAGTCACTGTAACATTAAATAAAAATATGCACTAGCATTCTGTCTGTTCAAAACAATGTCTGTGCCCACTGAATCGAAATTAATTTCAGAATTTTTTGTAGCTATACCTAAGTACACTTAGGGACCTTTTTGTGTTGAAATGCTTTGGAACCAAGCATCAGGATGTTTAATTATTGTACATGTGGCAAGAAAAATTGCAAATAAAGGTAAAACTACAATTACCTACAAGATTCCTGCAGCAATTAATAAGGTCAGAAGTTACTCAATTTTTTTCTTCTCTCTTAGCATCTGCCCTTCTTTCTGGACTGGACCCTAAAAGTATTGTACCAGTCTTGAATGAAGAAGAGGGCTATCATCAGATTGGATCAGCAGAGTATTGCAGAGACTACTTTGTCTTGTCTGTAACCATTGTGTTCGCCACACAGTTGGAACTGGTTTGTTTCCTTGCTATGTGTAGTTTCTAAGAAGTGCTATCCTACGTTTGTATTTTTGCCCTCCTGTGCCTTATTTCTAGTTAGGATTTTTTTATTGTCTTGTTAATTCCTTGCAATAAATAGCCTTGTCCCATACTGAATTAATATACATTAATTTGAATTTTTAAACTTTATGTAGTGCTTACATGTCAAATTACAGATGAAAGATCAGAATTCTTTTGGAGCACTAAAATTGCATTTACTTTATATTATGCACTTTTATGAAATGCATGCATTTATATTACAATATAGTATAAAAGTATGTGTATGGATAATATCAGTCTCCAATGTGGTGCCCATGTGCTGAAGTTCAAAAAAGACGAAATACCTTTCAGCTCCGTAAGATATATGAAACAGTAGAGTTTATATATTGCCTAAGGGTAGGACTTACTAGCTTGGATGAAGTGCCATGCTAATGTGATTATTTCAGCTTTAGACCTCAGCTGCTGTGTTTATGCTGTACCACACTTGATACATGCTGTCTGATTTCAAAAATATTGGTATGCCCAAGTTATTGTGAAAGTCATGATTCCAAGCCATTGTGATTTTAATTGATCTGTAACTCATACTGTTAAACTCTCCTCCATCTTGTTATCTTTTTTCAGAGAAAATAGTTTTCCATGTCAGAATTACAGTGTCTTGTGAAGTAAATTTACTGTGATCACTCTGGGGTAGCTTGTGCCTTTTTAGGCATTGAACTCACAGGTGCAGTGGCTACGGGATGAAGTAACTGTTTCTGGCTGTTCCAGTCTTTCATTCAGTCACTTTAGATATAATAGCTTATTATACAACTTATCTGCATTGTTTATTTACACTATAAATATTTTGTGGAGGCACTGCTTATTTCTAAATATTTTTGCAGTGCTTGACATCATTGAATATATGATGCCAGTTGCAGCCCTTGGTGCTGGTAAATCTTAAAGTTAATTCAAAATGGGTCATTTTGCAAGTTACTGGTATGCTTGTAAAGGAAGTTTTTTAATTCCGTTTGAGTCTTAATATAAAAGCTTTCTTTTTATTTTATGTGTGTAGCACAAGCTAGGATTTAGGTCAGCTGCTCGGTAGTTTGAGATCACTTTAAGCTCTTTAATTTCCAAGCTAATGCTTAAGGATTACTGATAACGGTACCTTAATGAAAGAGATATATTCTTCTTTTCTGCATCTTTTTTTAGTTAGTTCCTAGTACTATGAAGCTTCCTGAACGACAGCCTGAGTTTTTTTTCTACTACACATTACTGGGTAATGATGTCACCAATGAACCTTTCACTGATTTAATTAATCCAAACTTTGAGCCAGAAAGAGCTTCAGTTCGAATACGTAGTACAGCTGATGTTCTTCAAGTTTATCTTTGTGCACAGTCAAAATTACAGGTAAGCTGTTTCTTCTCAAATGTGAATGAAAATAAGTAATGAAAATTAAATAGAATGTATCTCGGGCTGAAACTGGAAATAATTTCTTTTTCCAAAACTAGATTTTATTACAGTATTTTGGTTCAAATAAAGTTGATTATCTTGCTGATGAGGGAAACGCTAGCAGCAAGTTTCCCAGCTCAGATGGAGTGCAGTCTCTTTCGTACAGTCGCTATAGTAAGCTGGGTTACATGTTATGGTAAAAGGTATTGGTGAAACAGGATATTCCCAAAGACCTAATGTGGCATTATCAGAGCTCTGAGCTCTGGGACCTGCTCTGCAATCAAACCATCTGCAACCCACAGTCTTGTTTTGTGCTGCCTGTGATACCTCACCCACAGCAGCTGCTCAGGTCACTCTTGCCTAAGTTCTAAAATCACTGTCCTCAGCACTCTTTGAATAATAAGGCTTTTTCCCACTCCTTAGTGAAATACTATTTTTAAATACACTACACCCATATTTGGGCTGTTATGGGATATTGTGTATCTTTAGCTATGCCTTTAAATGGGGGACATGGTTTAGTGGTGGAGTAGGCAGTGTTAGGTTTATGGTTGGGCTCAGTTATCTTAAGGGTCTTTTCCAGCCTAAATGATTCTATGATTCTAAATATTGAGTAGCATTGAAAGTGTTTATGGCAATCTGTGTCTGGCCCACACTTAAGAACCTTAGCTGGTAAGTAAGACAGCGTTAGTTATACAAAGTGAGTCTTGGATCTGGACCCATTTAAAGTTATTTTTCTTTAAACTTGTACAGACCATTCTAGTATTGTTATCCAGGTTAGTTTAAGAATGTTTCTGTTTAAATCTTACCTTGTTTCAGATTTTTTTGTCTCAACTTTAAATTTAATTTTTCTAATGACAGTTTTTGGAGAAGATATGCACTGTTGTGTTTGGAATTTCATCTTAGTCTATGGTCTTGAAACAAAGTATTTACTATAACATATAATATATGTACACATACAGAGAATTATGCGTGGCTTTGTCATATTAAAGAATGACTATTTGAAAAAGACCTGTCATGAGGTCAGATACACATCTTGATTTACAGTTTTCTTTTTCTGACTTCTTACTCAGCTTCTTAAAATTTAGGATATAGGATCAGAGCACTGTATTCTGATCCTTTAATATTGAATATATTTTTTCCGAAAATTAATACTTTGGCAGCTAACACCTTTTACAACTAGACTTGGGGGGGGTGTATATATAGTATATGATCGTATTTGTGTGTGTGTGTACATATATATATATACACACACCCCTAGGTGTGTATATTGGCAGCTGATCCCTTTTAGCATTAAAGTAATCATTAAGTCCAATAAATATTGAGTATCAGAATATGCTGTTCTGATCTGCTAAAACAGAAGTGAAGTGACTCTTTATTTGGGAAAGAGCAGGTTGGTATGTAAGTTTCAAAGAGTAACTTTCACAGAGAAAATAAATTACCTTACAGTGTGTGTTTTTAAAGATCCATCTTTTACTTAAGTGTATAAATATTAAGCTGTGGAAGGAAGAAAGAGTTGAGTCAAGTTTTGAAAAAGGTATAATGATTCTTACCAGGAATTAAGAACACAGTCCCTTAATTCCAAAAATCCTTGCTATTTAAGTAGTGTCTAAATATATGCACAAAAGCTGAGCTTTCAAATAACTTTTTTCTTTACCTTGCAGTCATGCATTTTATGTGCCTGTGCATTAAGGGCAAGAGTTTGTGCTGTGTTTAGAAGGCAGACTATTGAATTTGTCCTTCAGAAGGGATGATATGACAGGTCCTCAGAAGGGCAGTGCAGTGATCTGCTACTCTGCTAGCACTGGGCATATCCTACCTGCTCATACTGGAATTTCATAGCTGTTCTTATACTCCTCAAAGCACTTGCTCTCAGTATACAGGGACTCGACTAGAGATGATGACTTTAATTTGTTGTATTTATGCTACTTTAGTAAAGGGTGAACAGGCAGTTTGAGTAGAAATGCACATGGCAGTTACTTTCTAGCACTTTTTTATGTATACAGATCCATCTTTGCTGTGGGGACCAGTCTCTTGGGAGCACTGAAATACCCCTGTCTGGACTACTGAAGGAGGGAAATGTGGAGATTGATCAACACCCTGTGGGAATAGAAGGAGCATTTGTCCTCGTTCCACCAAATAGAGCTAAACAGAAACTGCCACAGTTTCCTTTGGATAGGGCTCCTACTGTTGGGGTATCTGTAATTCTGCAAAGGGAGAGCTTGAGTGCCCAGGTATGGCTTACTCATTTATTGTTGGTTTAGACACTGTTGCACAGTTTCATGTTAAAAATTGGGATTTCTAGGTCATATTTGACAGTTAAGTATGTAAAAGAAAACCTGAAAGAATAAGTTGCTTTATATGAATAATCCTTCCATTGCTTCATTTTTCGATGTCAGAAAAGTAATCTCAACCTATAAAAATGTTGTAGACAGAATTTCTCAGTGCAAGCCATGATCAATAAGAAAACTGTATCACTTCATTCAGCCTTTGATTCCCTTAAATGCTCCAACCGAACCTAAAGAGACCCAGGAGAAAGTTCTTTCACCTATTAGTGGAAAAACAGAGGGCCTGCAACAGAGGTCCCAGAATGTCCTGTCTCAAGCTGACCACTCTCAAGCTGATCACTCTTCTTCAACAGAAGATGAAGCAACAGGAAGTGAAGTTGAAAGTCTTAAGTTTGAAAAAGGCATGAAACTAAAGAAAAAGGGTATGTGGTATATATAATTTTTTTCTCCAGTTGTCAAGTGTGGTCTTGGATCATGTACTAATCATTTGTGCTGATAAATTTCAGGCAAGTAAGAATTATTTACATAAAACAAGTAACAGGAGGAGAATAAATATTGTAATTTGAACATGGTGGTTGTTGAAAGCACTTGGAATATCCAGATTGGGGATTTGATGGTGTATAGATAACAAGAGACATGGATGGTCATCAGCTTGAAAAATAATAACAGAAATGTTTGGAATTTCCTGAATTTGAGCATGGGAAGGTTCAGTGCAATACCCATGAAGAAACTGACTTGCTCAGTGAGGAGATGAAATGGTCTAATGTTCACATTTATTAACTAGAAAGGCAGGGAAAATATAGTATTTTTTAAGATTTCTAATGGATTTACTATGTGAATAATAAATTGTGAAAACCAGCATTCATACTGTACAGACTCCTGGACAAAACCAAGCAACTGTTTTTGTTTGTTTTTATATTATCCTTTTGTAGGGATTTGATAGCCCACATGGCCTTCTGAGACTTCCCTTGTTTTGTTTTTGATTTGAAAACTGGGTTGGGGAGAAGTTGAAGAGAAGTTGAATAGAGATGGCAGAGGAAGAAATGCTATGATATAGTAAAGCTCAGAGGAAAGAATGTTAGCTTGCTTAACATTACTGAACATGCATCTTCCTAAGAGATGATTTATTCATAAATCGAATGATTATTTTTCTAATGATATTTGTATTACTGTTCTTTTGGTCCTAAAGACACCCAGTTCTGTAGAGGAAAATCTGTGTCCTAGAACGTGCTCTCAGGATTTGTCTGCTAATTCAGCCAAACTTTCTTTTAATCCTAACTGATCTTATCTAAGCAAGGATTAAGTCCTCTATATGGAAGGCAACAAGAAAAAGTATTGTGAACCCAGCAACTAGTGTGAATCTGTGGTTAAGAAATCCAGGATTGTGCTTTTTTATGAATAGTAATAATAATTTTATAACTCTGTTTCGGTAAGATGTAAAACATGTCATTTCGCGTTTATCTTTCAGGGCTGGTGGCTGAGTCTTGCCAAGAGGTTAACAAACAGTATATTGAAGAGCTTCCAGTTTTCAAATCAGAGGGCAGAGCAAAGTCACCTCTATTGTCAGATCTGCAAAATTCCAGTAATGCAAGATTTACTGTGTTTAGTACATTGAATGAAATCTGAATATAGTAGCAACTTAAATGAATTTTAACAGTAGGCTCTTTGTTCACTTGTCTGTGACAGCCTTAAACTTCTATTCAGCTATTGCATTGCAGCAGGCAGTCTAGTGACATTTTACATGAATGACTGAAAATTATTTCGTTCCTACCTTGTGCTGACTAGCTGATGTAGAAATATTATTGAATTTTTTTTTGTATTGTTACTGTTAATCCAAATAAAACACTCAAGCAGGAAAAAAAGGAAGTCAATGCTAGCAATGATGTATTTCTTTACAAATTACGAAAATGGAAACATTTTAGATAATTATGAAGGAAGAGGATCAGAACAGCTTGCATTTATAAAAGACAGTTGAGTTCTTCTCTGACAGTTTCTTTGCACTATCTTAAATGTTTTCGGCCGATACCTTTTGGAGACCCTGTCTGTAAAACTGGTAGTTTGACCTGTTATCCTTTGAAGGCAGTACTGGGTCCCAGCGTAAGGACTTGAGAAGCCTAGATGCGATTGGACAGGCACTCACTGTAGCTTCTTCCTAAATTATAAAATGGATGTCACAGTAGGTGGGTTCTGATCAAAGGGCTTAAGCAGATATACTTTACAGACCTAGCTAGAGCATTTTAGTTTATTTAAATATAGTTAAACCTCAGCTTGGGACCAATAGTTAATGCTTCCTTAACTGAGCACTGCAGTTGACCTGGTGCTCTGTCTTTTTCAGTCCCAAACTAAAGAAGTTAGTTAATTCAAAGCAAACTAAGCTACTACAAATGATTTTTTTTATAAGCCCTCCTCCTCTGCATGCCCTCCAGTTGGCTGGGAACAATATGTAAACTGTTGAAACTGAAGTCTTATAGCATTCCTCTGAAGAATTTAATATCTTGGATCTTAGACTAAGCTTTTCTTCAGTGAGATAAACTTATGTAGCTTTGAAGATTAATAAAAAAGGAAAAAAAATTACAGAATCTTTTAAGATTTGAAGTATACTGGGTTTTTTGGTGGTTTTCTTAGAAGCAGTAACATACAAATAGATTGGCTATTTTTCATGTTATTAGCTTATATTACAAGGAATTTAAATGTCTTGGGGAAGCAAGCTATCTGTACTTGCATTTAAAATGTGAGACTTATCTTAAATATATTTTGTTATTTTGAGCAGAACAAATTATTAAAATGTGCATAAATTCTCTTCTCTGTCAGCTGATAATGTTCCGGTAGCTGCATCTCAACCCAGTCCTGTGGGTGCATCCAGTTCTTCTGAGCCTGTGTCAGCACACAAAATTGTCATTCCAGCAGCCTCTCACCATTTTTGCTTTTCAATAGATTTACGAAGTATACGTGGTCTGGAGGTTGGTTTTCCAATAAATTGCATTTTAAGGTATGATTTATCTTTGTTGATATTATTCTTGGTAACAATACCTTTCTTTTCAATGCAAAGCCTTCATAATCTGAATGATTGTTGGCAATATGCTGCCTGATGCCTTTTTGCCTTTATGTAGCTGACTTTCAGTAGCAAAATACTTTAGTGATGAGCCAGATGAACATTCTAAATATCTGAGCATTACAGCATTAAAGATAGTATGTACAACTTCACCTGCACTGTAATTTTTATTAAATCTCACTTGAATATCTGAGCTCAGACAATACAGATCATCACTCAGTCCTTAGAGGAAAAGGAGGATTACTTGTCTTCTTATTTCTGGCTGCCTTTCCAGCTGATCGAAGGAGTGATTTCTGTAGCTTTCCATGTCTCCACCAAGAATTCCTTGTAGTCTTTTAGTAAAAGACAGATCACCTGGTTTGTGTGTGACAGTGAATCTAAAGGAAGCTCATTCTAGTCTTAAAGTGAAAAACCAGTGTAGTAAATACATTCTGAGAGGTAGTATCAGGGTTTTTTGATAGTCTTTGCATACAGTAAGCAAACCTTACTAGGGAGAAGTAGCATCTTTTGTTACATTAATTTGTGGAATTACGAAAAAGACAAGCAAAAGTAGAAAACTACCAGTGCTAGTTTGGAGCAATTGCTTGGAGATTAGTTTGTTACTGATGTCAGCATGAAAGAGAAGTATGGGAGCACTTTTGGAGAATATGCAGAAGTTAGCTGGCAGGTGAATGCTAAGTTGGAGGAGTAAGAATTAAAAAGTTGAAGGACCAGTTAAGATTTAAGGGTATTGAAACCAGTATCTGTATGCAGGTTTGGGTTTGTTTTTTTTTTAATATTGCTGTTGAAGAGAGAAACTTCCTTTTATCACCTTGTTTTGTTTTAGGTTTTCCTTAGAGTTTAGAACCAAGAATTCATAGATACAGGGATGATTTTTTAAAAAAAAAACAATTCTACCTGTGGAATATTAGTGGCATGTGCCAATATTGATGGCATGTGTGAATGCAGTGGTTCATAGCAGTTTTTACAGTTTGCCTTCTAGTTTCCATTAGAGCCCTTTTGGTGCACATGATGAAGCATATCTTTAAATGGTGATTTGGTTTGAAAGGGTTCAATATTTGTGGCTGTGGAGGTGCATCTGCATTTGCTTTGCATTTGTTGTTCTGACAGTTTGGTTCAGTACAGTTTTAACTGGTCACCAGGAAATCTATTTGTGTTAATGATTCTTGGAGTTCAAGCTTTGTTTGAACTAGGGTGAAAAGTTGGAGTTGAGGTGAGGGGGGGGGAATATTTTAAAATACAACTAATAGAGATTGCATCATTAATGGTTTTCTGTGTAGGCTGTATTATTAAATAGGATGGGGAAAACAACATACAATGGATGGAATTTTGTCACATAAAAGCTTTTTCACATAACAGTCCAAAAATGAATTTGCTTCAGAACAGGTGACAACAGAGATTTTGCTGTTTAATGCACTTCAATTTTTACAGTCATTGGTGAATATGGCAAGAAATCGAAGAGGAGAAACATCCAAACACATAAATGCTAAGGGAAGTTGCAGGGTAAAAAACTGCATTTTCACTGTATATTGGGAGCATTATTTCATTCAGGTCTAAACAAGCTCTTTAAATTGTTTTGCACAAGCAGTTGAAGTATGGAATTTTATAAGTGGCAGCATTTGATGCAGCATTTATTTTATTAGTAACTTAGCTGACCGCTGGCATCGTCAATTTTAGCAAAGCAAAGTTCAAGAGATTCTTGGCCTCCCCTTTGTTGTAGTTTATCATACACTGAATTATGATAGTAGAGTAGTTTCAGGCCACATTGTAAATCATATTGGTAAAATGATTCGACTTTCCTTTTTGTGAATTAAACTGTGTGACTTAAACTAAATTCTGCAAATGTGACGGAAATTTTCAAATGGTTCTGACACTGCATACATGTGCTTGTTAGGCCAGTCTTAGCTGTAAATATAGATACAAATGTTTTTAAGTAGCAATCTACATCTGAATGTAATATTCCTTTATTCTATTTCTCTGCTCACTTTTACATAATGATTGCAGAATTTTCAAAGATTAATTCATATGGTTGTGAACATACAGGTTATTAAAGTTTTTTTGTCAAGATAACAGCAAATATAAGTGAAGCTGGTTCAGTGCTGAAGTAAATGAAAACATGAATATTTGAGAACTAAGTTCTATTGTTGGATGTATTTGTGCAAATTTAGCTAACTTTAATACAAGTCGTGCTTCAGTAAAAGATGTCTAAACTGGTTTTCTTGAAGGAGAAGGTATAGGAAAAAAGTATTAAATTATGATTTGATTATTTTTGTTATTGTTATTAGGTACTCGTATCCATTTTTCGGCAGTGCAGCACCTATTATGACAAGCCCACCTGTAGAAGTCAGAAAGAACATGGAAGTCTTTCTTCCACAGTCCTACTGTGCATTTGACTTTGCAACTAGACCTCATCAGCTTCAGGATACATTCTTCAGGTGATAACTTGCATTCTTTTTATCTTAATTACACTTTTTCTGTTTTTCATTGTAAATGCAGTCACAAGTTAAATTTTTACTTAAGATCATCAGTCTGAGAATTTAGTAAAGAATCCAAGTGCTAATGCCAATGAATATTTAATACAGTGCTCTTCCAGTTTCTCTATTACTTACATTTAAAGACAGGGACTCTAAAATTCTTGCTTTTATCTCCTGACTACTTGTGCAGGGATCATTGCTTACAGGAACAAGTGCTGTTGCTGTAAGTTGTTAAATTAAAGGTTGATAGCATAGTTTTAACAAAGCAGTACTTCAAATGAAATAAGTTATTTATTTTTCTTTTTAATACACGACGGCTATGCAGTATTTTTGAAAATACAGCAAGTACTTAGGAAGCTGAGTACAGTGAGGGCTGTGGCACAGTTTTCCCAGTAGTCCCACCAGCTTTCAATAACTGATTAAGATGTGGAATAAAGAAACATCAAAATAGTCTTTTTTTGAAAGAAGAGGTGTAGGAGAAGTATTCTGTGAGTGGCAGTGACTGAAATTTATTTATAGGTATTTGTAAATTAGGATGATCTAGGTCTGTTAAGATTATTCAGTCAATCACTTTCACTGCAGCATTGTTCTTCCTATAATTGGAGAAAGGAATGATAGTCTGACCAAAGTTACTAAGTGATGGAGAAGATACAAAGTCATTTAGTCTCATTCCTCTGTGTGTAAGGAATTGTTTGACAATTGTGACTATCACTGATTTGGGAAGTTACTTTTAGAACATGAGATCCTTTTCCCAAATGAATAGGAATGCTTCCTCTTTTGTGTTGATGCCTGACACTAAAATCACTACTTTGTTTCAGATTACCTCTGCTGGTTGAATTGTGGCACAAGGATAAAACAGCTAAAGACTTACTTCTAGGGGTGGCAAGACTTCAGCTTTCAAATGTTTTGGCTTCAGAAAAAACCCGTTTTTTGGGTGGTAATGGTGAACAATGCTGGCGTCAGACTTACAATGAAACAGTCAGTGTCACAGCAGCACAAGGGTAAAACTATTTTAAAAAATTACTTTGTAGCAAGTTTTGAAGAATTGTTTGTTTAGTATTTCCCTGAAAAAGGACAAGCTCTTGTTTACCTTTTTGAATAGGTAAACAGGATGCAGAGTATTGCAATATGCGGGTGGGAATGGGCATCCAAGAGATAAAAATTTAAATTGCCACAGGCATATTGTGCAACCCCACACCACTGCCAGAGTCATTGTAATAAACCTTTATATAATCATGATCTTGAGTAAGCTTCGCAGACACCTTAAAGAAATAAATAATTGGAAAAAGTGTTATTGAGGCACTTTCCTAAGTTACTTAACAAATACAAGAAACTGCTGATATTCCAGAAAATAGTTAAGACTTTTTGTCTATAGTATGCTTTTAGATGCAACTGAATTCAGTGAATGTTAGGAGGACAGACATAGCCATAGAGTGGAGAGGTTTACTATTTCAGGATTATACTCTCTTATAATAGAAGGAGTTTGAGCTTCTGTACATCAGAAGGAGCAGTGTTATTAGTTAATACTGTGTCTGAAGATAAATGTTCATTTACATAAAGAAGTGATGTTCTTTTTTTAGGTATATGAAGAAACTTAATTTATAGTTACTTCTGTTCTGTGTCCTTGTTGAAGGTGTGAACTGTGCTAGCAATCAGTGTCTAGACCCTCATCTTTTTCTGTGTGATAATGAACTTGATTATGCCTTTAGAAATAAATATAATAGCTGTTAAGACTGAGGTCAGTTTTCAACCTTTAATCCTAGTAATAATTAAATATCCTAATTAATAATCCTAATCAGTAATTAAAACATGCTATATTTAACACGCAGGAAACTTCGGGTTACTGACAAAGACTGATACCCTCCCTCCTCGCAAATTGATAAAAAATTGGTCTCTGATTTTGTTTAAACTTTTCTGTGTGAGAGCCAGCATTGCCTGATTCTGTGGAGAGTTACTTTATGATCTCACTGTACATTAAGGTTCACACTTTCAGCAATAAGTTTGTTAAAATGAAACCTGGTTTTGCACAAAACCTTAATAACCACTAGATGGCATTCTCAAAATGTAATCAGGTCTCTGCATTTTGCTGTGCTGATAGTTTTCTAGCTTTGCTGTTGTTGGTGTAATGTTCTTTTTACAGTCGTGTTAAACTGACTTAATTACTCAGATTTCTGATGTCCACTACCTTGAATCTTGTTTTGTTTTTAATCAGCGACTGATAGAAAGTTGTAAGAATTTAATCCACTAATTTATGTTAATTTATGTGAAGTACGAATGTTTGGTGGGGTTTTTCACCTTGCAAATAACTGTGTAGAAGATTGCACCTTTGTAAAAATATTTTAGTGTTGTCTCTATATTTGCTGGAGGAGAATTTCTGTGAAAACTACAGCCATGGTTAATTCCTGCAGCCTTTTGTTGCGAATTGCCTCATACCGGATTCTGCAGCTTCTAGGCTTCAAGTGATTGTGTAATTGCCTTTGCATTATTGAGTAGTTATAACTGAAATTATAGTTTTCTTTTCTACAAAGTACAGGTCTATATTGCAGTGTACTTTCATGTTAGACTAGTGATAACTTTCAGTTACATGATTTGTGCATATTCCTTCTCTTAATATCTTTCCATGCAGAAAACTACCTTTGTTTACTACATTTTGTTTATGATTAGAGATAGTCAGAGACAAACTGTTTTATCTAAGCAGAAACTGCAAGTAATTTCAAAGTAGTTTATTAACATATTGGTTATCTAGACATTTTTTCACTGTAGAAGAGCAGATAGATATTTTACCTATAAGTGGATTTAAAGTTGTCAGTTCTCTGTGCTGAGATACATATGATATTCTAAGAGACTTATTATACTGTGGATAACTAGAAAGTTACTGTTAACATGTAAAAAAGCAATTTATTGAGTATCTTAGAACAAAGTCAGCAGCAATACCTGTATTCAACAGGTATATTAGAAAGATTTAAGACTGCAGGTAAAATTTTGGATCATTCTCTTGTTACAGGGATGTGTTGATTATAGTAAGCTGTTAGCTAAATAGGTTCCCAATGCCAAGTTGTCTGTTAAAGTCAGAAAGCTTACTGTAGATGTATAAATTAGTCCCTAAGTTAAAACCATATACATGGGAGAGCATGTTTGGGCTCTCACATAGGCAACTGTTTAGAGTCTCTGAGCTTACATGGAACCTTTTAGCATTTAACTTTGCTGGTTTGTGTGTTGTCGTACAACTCACTTTCTGTATTTTTAAGACAGTTTTCATTAAAATAACATTCTAATGCTATTTATAGGTCAGGCAACAGAATAGCAGAGCTTTTGTATGCTATCACTTTGGAAGACTATGGGCTTGTGAAAATGCAAGAAGTTCTGGTGTCAGATTCTTCTCAAGTAAATATTACATAAATCTTATCATTTTTCCTTGAACATTTCTCTGAAAAGTTGTGTTTCCAGTTAAAAATACACTGTTATTATATCAGTGTGTAGGTTCTGGTCAACAGCGGCATGTCCCTCAGACTCAGCCTCGTTGTGCCCCAGAAAACCATCCAGAACCTCGAGAAACTCTTGAATACAAAGCAGCACTGGAGTTAGAAATGTGGAAGGAAATGCAAGAGGACATTTTTGAAAATCAGGTTTTTACTTTCTGTTTATTTCCTAAACTGCATGACTGCCAGAGAAGCTTTAACAGAATTGGTGAGAGGAATATTAACTGCATTTTTCTTAAACTTTGCCACTGTTTCAAATAAGAACTAAATTTTCGCGTATAGACTATTAAAACTTCAGATACATGCAAATATCTTCTATACTCTTAAGGAAGAAGGTTAATTCTTTTCTGTTAAGTGGCTGAAATAGGTGCTGGTAGTGAAATACAGAATACCCCCTTCACAATTTCCCCTTACTGTTTATGAAGTACAGTAGATAATCAAGATTCAGATTATTGGTATTAAATATTAACACTGCATTTCTTTCTTCTCAGTCAAAATCCATTGCTGTGTTTCTACCCTTGAAGTCATTCTCTGTATTCTTAGTCACATGCTTCTTTTAAAAAAAAAAAAAAAAACTGGGAATCTAGTGCCTATTTGTTAGGATATTTTTCTCAAACTTGGGCTTACTTTGCATTTTGTACTTAAGGGTAAGAAATATCTTTCACTATCAGAATCATACATTGAGTTATGTAAGTCAGTGTGCTAAACTTAGTTTTTAATTCTTTTACTTCAAGGCTTAGTTCTGCTAGTACTCTGTCCTTTAATGTTGCACTTCCAACAGCTTTGATTGGTTCTCTGATTTGGGGATTTTGTTCCTTTTTTGGCTTTTAAAAGCTTAAAAAGAAGGAAATGGTCCATATGCAAGCACTTGCAGAAGAATGGAAGAAAAGAGATAGAGAGAGAGAAGCATTAGTGAAGAAAAAGGTAAGGAAACTTGTTCTTATACTTGCTGAAAGTCTCATTATAAATTTCACTATAAAATTTGACAAGATATTTTGTAACTATAACATAGAACAAAGGGTCTGTGATTAGTCTTCACACCCACAGGTATGCATGTATCTAGTTAGAAATCCTTTAGGTTAGCTAACTTTCTTTGGGGGCTTTTTAATTTTAATTGCTTTTCACTTGCGTGGTCAAAAAGCACTTCTGCAGTCCAGCTGTGCATGGTAACCTGTTAGCCTTTATTGTATTAGAAAGAAAAGCTCTCCATTGTGATTTCATCTTTAAGAGCTGGAGATTTGTTTTATATGTAAATTTCCAAACAAAAATTGTTATTATTTTATATAATAGCAAAAGTAAATACTTCGCCTACCTAAAACTTCATTTTTATTGCAAGGAAAAAAGCCTTTTTTTCTTCTTTTAGGTAGCAGAATATACTGTTTTGGAAGAACAACTTCAGAAAACCCTGAGAGATCTAGATAAGCGAGAACGACAGCTTTTTAGTGCTGAATCAGAGGTAAAAAGTGTTTAGTCATTTTAAACAATGCAATTGCATGAGCTATTTCTGCAAGGCTTGAGTTTTCATATGGAGGCAATTGTGACCTGCGTATAAGAACTGAAATAGCCACATTCATACTGATACATAGAGGAACACTAATAATTTAAGCCAAGTTTTGTTAAAACTACACTCTTCTACTAAAATGGAAATTCAGTTAAATTTTAAATGGATTGGTAGAATTATAGAACTGTAAATTTTCTATTATTAACAGAACTAGAGTGTCAGTGGAGACGTTTATATAACATTAGCATATCTCAATTTTAAGTTTAGTACTGTCAGGTGAACCTTCTACATGTGTAGAAGAGTGCCTTACTTCAAACAGTAATTGCTAGATTAACCATTGAAATAGGAGAAGGTGACAAGGAGAGCTGGGAGAAACTGTAATTTTCCAGTTTTTGTTATCCAGCAATTTGACAGAGTTCCTATTTCATATTTTTTTATAGTGACAGGGCCAAAGAAGATGTGGGAGAAGCCAGTAGCTACCACTGTTTCTAGATCTCACTGAATACCCCCAAGATGAGGAAATGGGATGTGAGTGCTCAGGGAAGCTAGTTGTATGAAAAGAGAAAGAAAGAAAATAAACTGCCTATTTTTGTATTTCAGAACAAACTCAGTTACATAGGTAAACTGCTGTGGTGATTTAGCAGTCCAACAAACTCTCTTTCCTCTTGTAGCTCAGATTCATCTTTTTATTATATCAATCCCTCCTGTGCTTGTGAACAAGATTAAGAAAGCTCCCAACACATGGCCTGGCTGGTTGAGCCTGTGTCTTGTTCTGTACTCAGGCTCTCTATACCCCTCAAGATGCAGTTTGTGCAGTAAATAGTGTCTGACTTTACCTTTAACATTTGTGCGAAAAACCTGGTGATTAGGATTGGCCGAATGCATTTCAGTCTGAGTAAAAGTATTTATTTTGAATCTCATACATGTTTGTCTCAACTTGCTCTAAATTTAGTGAGATTGGGATCTGAGGGTTTAGAGATAATAAAAATCAGCGGATTCCAAAAGCATCTAGGCAAAATGATGTAGGGTTCATTTAGCAATTACACAGTTTGAGAAATGGGCCCTTTGGAGAGATGTCTATTCAGCAAGCAGTTTATCTGAGCCAGTAACATCTTTAAAGTTCAAACGTGTCAAGGACTGTTTCCCTGTTTAGCTCAATGAGAAATTGTCTCAATATGCTCAGTTTGAAGAGTGTAGTTGTACTGATCTAAAGGCATCTTGGCTGTAGCTGTGACTTCACTGTTTGCACAGTGAAGGGGTGTATTTAGCTTTTTAGTTTGTAGTAGAAAGGTGGATATAAAATCTGCCTTTAGCAGTCCCAGGTAGAAAGTACAATAGAGACACAGAACTCCATTTTTACAATAGTCAAGCAAGAGTGTATATGTAAACCAAATACAGCAATTTGCAGTCATTACTTAAACTGAAAGCCAATAAAAGAGTATATAGCAAACAAATAGATAACCATGGAATTTCTATTGTTTAATTTTTAAAACAGGTAACAATTTTTTTTTGTCATGGATAGTAGTGACAGTTGTAAGAAAGACTCTTAAAGATCTTGCATCTATGGATTAATATAAATATGTCTCACTTCTAAGCTTCAAAGAGTAAAGAAGGAGTTGCAAGCAGAGCATGAACGAAATCTGCAGGAGCTACAGGATTCTGTGCGGCGAGCCAGAGAAGAATGTGCACACCAGGTTGAGCTAGAAAGGTCAAAAATCAAACAGCTGGAGGAAGACAAGCTTCGCTTACAGCAGCAGGTAAGTACACTTAAATTTTCTGCATCAACCATTTACTTATTTAAGTAAGTATTTCTTAAAATAAGTGTACTAAGTTGAGCAATGATTTTGAGGCAAGCACATTCTGACAACTCTAATAAATATTGTATCTCCATTGCTCAGTAAGCTACGTGCTGGGATCCATCTCTGTCAGTCTTGCTCAGTAGCAGGGCCAGTTTGCAATGCAGTGGTTATAATTTATATTTTTTCAACACTGAAAATCAAACTGCAATTACAAGCATACATTACATGTAGAACCTGAATTGCAGTATACTTTTCAGTAACTTAATAAATAGTTAGCAATCAACATCTAGCAAAACATCTAAGTAGCTTGGCCATGCAGTTCGTTTTATTCTTCCATTGCAAAAGAGTATTTCTATTATCCTTATTGGAGCGGGGGGGATTATCTTGATGTTGTGATCTTCTATTCTGAAAGTAGTAGTTTCATTAAACTGAGAAAATTTAGACCACATTCTTTTGTCCTGTAAGCTAGCTTTTGCACTAAACGACAAGGCTAGTCTAGCTATTTTTCTTGACTGTTAAAACATACTGTAAAATTCTAAAAGTATTAGCTTTTTTGAGCAGTTACAATATTAGATGCTTAATTTGTTGTTAAGTAGATTAAATCTTAGTGATGTGTAAGTGTGTTTCAAAGTACTTAGTTTATGTAGATTAATTACTTTGGTGCTTTTCATTTCTGGTATGTGATAGTGATAATCCCACAACAGCTTTGACTGATTGAAGAACTGTATCAGCCAAAGGCCTATTTTTGTATTAGGAAGAGTTGTGCTGGGGTTTTGTGGGTTTTTTAGTTTAATATTAAACACTGATACTAACCTACTTCTTTTAGCGTCAGCATGTTAACCACAGTACAGTGAACTTTTTAAATATAGCCAATACAAAAATTGCTACTAATCTAGAAGATGCTAATCTTGGCTATTCTACTTTAACAATCATTGAATTGAGATGAGCAGTTTCAAACTGCAGAACGCAATCCACTTCGAAGTGATGAGTGGACCACTTCTGCATCGTAGAAGTGTTGGCAGCTACCAATGCTGTGTCAGTCCAGACAAGACAGCCAATAGTTCTTCAGGCTCAAGCGGCCAAATGCCACCACATAGGAGTCATCTTCCAAATTCGTTCTTTTGACTCCCACTGGCTTTTTTAGCCAGGTTGCAATACCATCACAATCACTTTATTTTTCCTATTCAAAACAGACATACGGTATCAGATCAAAGATCCAGTTAGCTCAGCATTCTGTTGCAATGGTTGAATTTAGAGCACAAGAAAATAAGAAGTGGGACAAGGGGAAAATACAATTTTGGTATATCCAGCAATATCATCAAGAGTTACATGTACCCTCAGCCAGAGAGAGCATTTCATATTTACTATCAGTCAGTGAAAGTATGCTTCATGAACTCATCTGATCCCTTTTAAGAAGTATTTCTAGTTTTAGCATTGCAACATCCTGTGGCAGTGAGTTCTAAAATTTAATTATGTGTTGTATATTTAAAAACTCCTTTTTGTTCATTTTAAGCTTGTTGCTTAATAATTATGAAGAATCCTTTAATGCCTGTGCTACATACTGTTCCTGAGTGCTTAGGTGTCTGTCATACTGTCTCTCTTCCAAACACGAGCCCTGTTATGTTCTGTCTTTGTATGAAGGCCATTCCTTCCAGCTGATCATCCTGGCTGTCTTCCTCTGTGCTGTTCCTGCTATTTTGAATCTCACTCGTGTTTCAATATGAGATGGTTGTTACTGCATATTCTGCCTAAGACAAGCTTTTTTGTTTTGCTTTGCTGGGGGTGAGGTGGGGGTTTGTTTGTTTCTTTTGGAGTCTCAGTGTAGGAGGATTTCCTTTGTAATGTGCACAAGCAGAAAGTTCCTGTTGCTACCAGTTCTGATGGGCCTCTTTTTTTACCTTTTTGGGTGTGGGGTTTTTGTTTGAGCATTTTGGGTTTTTTATCAAGGAATGTTCTGGAATAAATTATTATAGTCCTAAACCATATGGTTTGACTTATTCCTTACCTTTTAAGGAGACATGTCAATACACAATTTTCACACTTGAATTAGAGTTCTCTAAATATATGAAAAGTGACTGCAGTGAACTACATTTTTGTATGCCTCCTTAGGAAGCATCTTTGCTTTCTTACATCAGTTCTATAAAAGTAATAAATACAAAAAGCAAAAATCTGGGAGAAAAATAAAGGTGACCCAATTAGGAGATCCAGAGAATTAAAATATTGATGTACTAATAGGAGAAGTCATAGGCTTTGAAACAGAAATTAATTCTCTGAAGCATTTTCACCTAGTATTCTAAACTGTTGGATATAATTCATGGACATACTTGCATTAACTAGTTAGACATAAATGCAAGTGCAGCATTTGGGATCATATTCTGTGATGGAATATATCATTTCAATCAGGTATATTAAGGTACTTACAGTTGAATAATATTTAACATAAGAAGAATATAAGCTACTCTTAGAAAATATCTTATAAAAAATTCTTAGTATTTTTAATATGGTATAATGAAAAAAGCTGTTAAACATTTGACTTGCTTAGTTTCTTTGCAGCAAAGTAATTGTGTATTGGCATTGTTTTTCAAAATTTTTTTGAAAAGCAAAGCTTTCTTCTTATATCTTCATGAAACTGTGGAATTACACAGTGAGGGCAGAGGTACATAGCATTAAGTCATTAGTCACTGAAGTCTTTCTACTTCAGCCTTTCTTCTAAATCATTATTTGGCTGTACAAGTATCAGTTGTTTCCTCTTCCAGACATTCCTAAACAAGTTATGCTGGTAAAATTGAGTAAGTAATAAAACTTCATATAGTGGGTAACACTGTTGGCTTCTTTAAAAGATGTGTGTAAATCTAAATAGTTTTTCTGTGTTTCTTCTGCAAGTTGTTTTAGAAATGTGAACAGCAATGTTTATAAATCTTGATCTTCTGTATATGAGGACAGACTTTCTTTCCAGTACTGGGAAAAGATCCTCTTTAAAATTCTTCCTATTAAAACATTGCTGTATGCTGTCATCAAGAAATCATTAATTATGAATGTGTAGCTTTCAGTGTCTGTTTTGTATCAGATAATTGACAGTAAGATGTTTGTTCCAGGGACTAAGGAATAACTTAAGTTCTGTATCCTAATTCTTTGTCTGTGAATGAAGTTTTTCGGTTAATTTGCATTGTTTCTTGATATCCTTAATGTAGCTTTATGAAGCAGAAAATAAGTATAAAATTTTGGAGAAGGAGTTCCAGCAGTACAAAGAACAGCAAAGTTGCAAACCAGAAATCCAGCTACAATCGGAAATAAATCTTCTCACTTTAGAAAAGGTATACTGGATTTTTCTAGTCTTTAAAAACTGTCACAATGGTCCATTCACTGATAAGGGAGATACAGAATAATCATGCATGATTGGTTAATTTGTCCATTTTGGTTTGCTTTTTCCAGCAGTTTTTTCAGACTTTAAATATTAAGACAAATAAGGCCAACAGTGGCTTTACTTCTATAGAGGAAGAAGTAGTGTTAGAGGCTAAGGCAGGAAAAAAACTAACCCATATATTTAAATTGCTACCATTGTGATTTATGCTGGGGACTCTGAGCGTTCTGTTTATAGAACTAAATAAAGATGAAGATTTTCTTGTGAGGATTGATTTAGACTGGTATTCCATTATGTACATTGGTTTTTTATTAAGTACTTCTGAAAAGAGACTGTGTTACTTATCAGTTGAATGGAATCACTGTCATAAGTTGATTTCTTAGAAACTGTATGTGCCTTCAGTAGAGGATATTTTACTTAATTAAAACCACAGATATGGGCATTATTTTCTCAGAATTGTTGTGAAGTTTTAGTCAAATTGTTGACCATATATGCTGAAAGAAATTGTACCAGGCTTCTTGGCATGAAATGCACTCAGTTATATGGCCAGTCTACATGTTACTGTATGCTTGAATAACTTCTTCTAATAATGCAAGCAAATGATTCAATGTTCCTGTCTGTACAGGCTTTATAAACTCCTAGCTTAAATTTTATGTTAGATTTCCTGTATTTGTTAGATTTTTTAAAAAAAAATAAGTGCTTTAAGATCTTCACAAATGTAATGGTAAATAATTTTTGTCGTAATAAAAGAATATCTTAATTGTTAATTAAAAATGCTTCGTTTTTCAGGTTACTGTGTTCTGTGTGCTTCATAACTGTTTTCATTTGCTTTTTAATATTAATTTTCTTTGCACAGAATGCAGTGAATTTTTAGTGTAACATTTTTTAAAGATTATTTAGATTTAATTTAGATGAAAGATTCACATGCGATACATAGGTTTTAAAGAACTGTTTGAACAGATGTCTATTTCAGAGAAAAGAATGTAGCACATATCTGCCATCAGCTGCAGGAAAGAAAAAAAATCTACACACCTTTTAAAGGCAAGATTTATCCATCAGTGTTTCTGTTAAATTAGTGTTTATAATCTTACTTTGAAAAAAAAAAAAACAAAAACAAGGGGGGGCAGTTGCTAATTTGAGTATCTTAAATGTAAAGGTTATGTCAGCAGATTTAGTGCTAAAAACTAATCTTTTCCTTATTTGTATAGACAGCTATCCAATAAAAATAAGGCTATATTTTAAACAAGAAAATGTTCATGTGCCATAATATTTACATTATATTATATAACAGCTTTAGATGATGTTGTATGTTACACTACATAAACACTTTTCTTAAACCAGACCCTTTGTATATATACATCTTTCAGTGATTGTTACTGCTGTTATTGCTTCAGCTGATAGGATTTTAATTGCTTTTAGGTTGAACTTGAAAGAAAGTTGGAGTCAGCTACCAAGTCAAAGCTTCACTACAAACAACAGTGGACAAGGGCTTTGAAAGAACTTGCAAGGTTAAAACAGGTATGCAGGTTTTCGTTTGTTGTATGAGACAACCAAGTTAATGTAGTGTTGGAAGTTAATTACAATTACTGTTAACTACTGGTAGTTTTCATTTTATGTGTGTTTGTCTTAGCGAAATTACAGCTCTGGGCTATGTTTATTACAAAAATGGGAACAGCAAAACTGATTTGAGTTTGACGTTGAACTCAGAAAAGACCAAGGCTCAGGTCTGCAGAGAAGGTTGGCATAGCTAAAAGGAGGCATGATTCAAAAAAGGAAAGTTTCATTAGTCTCATTCCCAATAATGCTCAGTCAGCACTTCCAGAGAAAATACTTTGTTCCTGTCCCAACTGTCTTGGTCAGTTACAGTCCTAACTGTTCTGTATTTTTAACTGTAAAATGAATGAAGAGTAAAGATGAGAAAAAAATCTTAGCTTTTAGAAAGAATGGTTTAATGTTTGCTGAACGCTGTAAAATGAAGTAAACTTGAAGAAAAGTTAAACTGGAAGTGAAACTTTTTTCTCCTGCTTTTGGAAATCCTAATCTCATCCTAATGTGACATGCTTTTTTACTGCTGCGTTTTAACGGAGCTCATGTGTGTATGTGTGTATATATATTCATGCACATATGACTTGAAAATACTCTGCAGGAGTAGCAGCTTCATCCTCACTGAATCCATATGCCTCTGTGGTTTTCATGTTTGTCTGTCTTTCATGAATTACAGTAAACATTAGCTAAACAGTATAATTAAGAATGGCAAGTGTTTCCATTGGCCCTGACAAACAAATTATTAAATCATTAATCCCTGTTGCTGAACGAACCTTGACATAGATACAAAGCTTCAGAATACAAGTTTAGTAGAAGGTTTTTATTACCTGTATTCACACCTACTTCCTGCTTGAGGAAAAATGTTGGGTTTTTTAAGGATTATAGTTCCTACTTCATTCCTACTGTTAGAGTATTCAGTTTTTGGAGAGTAAGAAGCTAAGCCCACCCTTTCCTAATTGATAATTACTTTTTTAATCTGTATTTCTTTTTGAAGAGAGTGAATGTGCTGTATAATCACTATTAGTAATTAAAAATTCATCTTTATTTGCTGTCTTCAAATTGGTCCTTTTTTGCCTAGTGATAAAAGGAGTCACGAATTCTCTTCAATTTCTGTAACATCTATGCTTGACAAGATGATAGAAGGAAGAATATAAGTCTTTTCTCTGATTAAGATCTCTTCAGCAGCCATGATATGTCCACGCTATTTTTTTCTTACTGCCATATTTAAAAATTCCTATAGAATAAAAAAGATTAACACTAGTATATATCACTGTCAAGTTTTTATTATAAACTTCATCACCATAGACCTGACGGTCTGAATTTAGTAACATATGTAGATCGTTTCAGCTGACCCTCTTGCTGAGAGTCTGAACCATAAAATCAGTTGGCATGTACAGTGAATACTTAAAACTTCTCTACTGCAGAACAAACCCTTTCAAGGTAGTTTCTTGTGTTTTTTATATTCCTGTGCTTCATCTTATACTTAGTCTATTGATAAAGGATTTAAGTGACTTTAAAGAGTCAAATAAAAGTTGAAGCAGAGCTGATCAAAAACCATTTACTGTGTTTTAAATATAAATTTGGAAACTGTTGCTTCAGGAATTCTAGATTCGCTTTAGTTCAGATGATTTGTGCAATTGTGCATAGTTCGCCCAATTTCTTGTTTAAATTGGATTAGTACCATGTTAATTTTGCATTGCCTCTGGTGAATAGCCACAGGGCTGTAATCTGTGCCAGTAATTTGTCACACCAAAGCTCTCTAGAGAGCTATACAAAACATTTGTGTAGTGAGGATTAGACGCTGAAAGCCATATCTTAGATTGTTAATAAATGTTAATGACAAAACCCAGCTGGTAAGTCTTGGAAATGAGATCTAATGCTTTGTGCCCATTGCCAAAACAATGTTTAAACAGAGATTTCCATTACTCAAAGGTGACCTAGTACAGTCAATTTGTGAATTAAAGAAGCATAATCTACAGGCTAAGCATTTAGTAAAATGCTCTTCTGATTTGCAACCATAAAAGTCAATGTTTCCTTAATTAAGAAGTTTCCTTTTGCTTTGGAACTAGTTCTTAGCACACATCTGTGATGGTTTTATATTTTGCAGAATATGAGATATGTACTACATAACTTAGAAAAGTATGGGACTGTTAATAGAAAATGCTCTATACTTCTCCATGTCTATGATTTTGAATGCTAAACACAGTGCCAGTGGTAACCAAAAAAACCCTAAAGTACATGAGAACACATATACATCATGCTTACCTGTGCTTAACAAAATACAGAAGTTAGCTGAATTTAAAGACAGTTTGCAAAGCTGAGTGAAAATAGACTTCACCCAGCTTAGTCTTCTTCCCTCTTTGTCACTCAGTGCAAGTCTGTATTAATATGTCATTTATTATACCCCTGTTTAGCTTTAGGAAGACAAATATGTCAACAAGTTAGCTATGTATCTATGGACCCAGGTAGATTTTATCATTTCCAGAAGTTTCAAAAACTGTCTTTCAAAGTTTGACTGGGAGATCTCAATGCTACACAAATGAGACTTCCATAGTTTTTATGTATGTGAGCATTATTTCTGAGAGCAATCAAACCATTTCCACAAAATGCTTACAGAGATCTTAAAGGATAAATTCATACCTGTCTGAGTGCAAGAAACAATGCCTCAAAACAAAAATCAAAGCTGGCAGGTATTATATTTTCAGCAGTTGATAATCTCTGTTATAATCCAGAAAACAAAAACCTCAAAATGTACATGCATATGTTTTTCAGTGTTCTGGGAGAAATATTTAAGTTTTTTAATGTGTTTGCGCCCTACAGAGCTGTTAAAACCAGCACTGATGCATTTGTTTAAAACAGCATAGCCTGTATTGGCTGGCTGACATTCACTCTATCTTGTCCAGTGTCTTGCTTATCCACTCAGTAATTAATTTGATTAATTTACAAGTAATTTAGCCAAGGATGGGATGTAAATCTTTGTTTAAAAAAAAAGGCACAAAAAAAAAAAAACAGTTGGAGGTCCAAGCCTTGGTTAAAAACTGTGTCTTGAAACCATCCAGGCCCTCCTACTGACTTGTCAGCTCTGGGTTATTTTCAGAAAACTTTACTTGAGTTTCTTAGCCTCAATCGTAAGTTTTTCCCACAGACTTGCATGGTATGTGTGAGTGGGAGAGTGAATAGTGGCTGCTATTTAGCCATTGTTTAGTCTAGTGTATGTATGTTTACATCTCCCTTTTGGATTTATAGGCAGCTATGGCAAAATAAAGATTGTGCTTCCTTGATTGAAGAGCCTCTTAACTAGAGCACCTGGCGGCATACAGGGATTCTTTCATGACCTGATTATAATTGAAATTTTGCGGGTTTTTTATTGCTGGTTAATTTTTATTTAATGCTGATATTCCTGTAGTACCATAGGCTTCAAAACATGATTGAAGTTCCCACCATGCAAGCTCCTAAAACAGTATTCCGTGTCTCAAGCACTACATTAGAGATGCAAACTAATGAAAAGAAATAGTAAAACATTGAAGTAAATTATCTGATAAGTAGTAT
Organism: Gavia stellata; assembly: GCF_030936135.1. Taxonomy (NCBI): domain Eukaryota; kingdom Metazoa; phylum Chordata; class Aves; order Gaviiformes; family Gaviidae; genus Gavia; species Gavia stellata. The sequence continues at coordinate 68,491,451 of NC_082637.1, forward strand.
GTGGCTTTGTTTGGATTGGATTTGTTTTGTTTGTGGGGATGTAAGAGGAGGATGGCAAAATATCAAATTATTAAGAGAAAGGAATATCGGTGATAAGTTTTACTGAGGGGGGGGAAGAAAAGAAAATGAGCAAAAGGAGTAACATCACTAGCACTGCTGAGAAAGTAGTGTAGGAGAAGGTACCTGGGCCAACTAAGAGTATATTGCAAAAATAATTTTCAGAGTAATTTAAACATGATACTCTTGGTTCATCTGTCACTGCCTCACTATGGGATAGTGGCTGATGATGACTAGTTGGTGATGCAAGAGTAAGGTTTCCAAGTGTTCTGAGTTTCTGGTGGGTCTTACCTTCTATCCACAAAGCAACTGATGATTCTGGAGTGTTCCCTTACCTGAAATTTAAAAATGCAAAATTCCAGAAGTTTAAAATACTAACAGTTCTTACTGAGGCTTAAAACAGCCTGACTGGCTACAATAAGCAGTTGGGAATAAATCTGAAATGTTCGTTATTTCAGGATATATTATTGGAGCATATTCTCTTTGAAAATGTTAAGTATGTTACAAAGTCTTGACTGAGAATTTCAAGTATGAGTTTATGTGTATAAGCTTGTGTGCACTGAGGTACACTTAAAAATACTTTGTGTTCAATTATAACTTAGTTTTTAAGTATACACAGAATAAAATGAAGATGTTAAAGTGGGTTTAGAAATGCTGGACTTTGCTTTATTAGTACCGTAAATGTGCAAAAGTGTTTTATTAATAATGTTTTTTCATTTTGGAAGATCTCATAGTAAATTCTGAAACATTTCAAGTATTACTATGCAGTAGGGTTCGGTTCCTTCTCTGGTTAAAAAAAAAAAGTGCTTGTTGCCCAATGGATTGTTAAACTGTGGAAAAAGTGGATTTAATACCTGAATGTCTCTGAAGTGGCACCAGTTACATCACTGTGACTAATAAGAAATCCTTCCTTCTCTTTCATCGTAACAAAATACAGTCTTTTTATGGCCCCTCAACATATAGCAATTGCATATCATTTAAGACACAATCAGCATACCTCACTTCTTATCAAACTACTGTTGTAAATTCTTTGCCATCTTCTTGTATTGATGGATTATTGGGAAATGGGTTTCTGTTGCTCTGCTATGAATGGTATACATAGAGCAAGTACATACATACATACGCACCCTACAAATTGTTATGACAGACTTTTAAAGGGGTCAAAAACTAACGTTGGGAAAGACATATGAAAATCAGAGTACAAAGTATGTAACTTGAATTACACACGGGATCATCATAAATGAATCTGCAAAATCCCTTCTTACTTGTTTTCATGTCGTTTTTCCCCAAGTTGAACAGTGTTAAACTGAATGCTAGGGAAACCTTACTGCAGAAAATGTTAATTTTTTTAAATTTAATATTATTGTATTTAAATGTCATTATTCAGGGTTATGGTATGGCACACATCAGGAATTCCTGACTTCCACTGTTAGAGGACTAAAATCAATCTCATCTTTTCCCTCACCCCTCCCAAACAAGGAAATGACAAATATTTGTCATGTTTACATCACAATTATATTAGTAATCAAATTGAATTTCTAATCACATTTCTCTGAAAGGAAGTCCTACCCAACATTAACTTCTAGACTGATAAGAGTTTTTCTCGTCTATGGAGAAAAGGAGAATTTAGCACTCTCTATATTCAAACTTACTTCCATAGAAATCTAGGGATATTATCCTGAGCAATGAGCACGCTCACTAGCGATACTGACTTTTTAAATTTTTTTTTTCATAGACATTTTTCCCAGGGAAAAACATCAAAAGGAATAGGAACTGAACAAAGGATTCTTCAGGAAAGCCTTGCTTTTCCTACATCTCTCTGTGGTTTTTGCATCATTCTCTTTTTTCTCCTTTTCTTGGTTTTATTAAACATCACTAGAGATGTTTCTTAATCAAAAAAACTTATGGTTCTGAAACTAACTACTTCAGTGAGGGCATAAAGGACCAAGGTATTAAATGAGATCCCTTCTGATCAATAGTAAAGCGTTAGGAATATTCTTTCTTCCTGGCCTGATTGAGCTTTGGAGCTTTTTCTATTAACCTTTGGTATAAGTACTTCTAATGTATACTTTTTTGAGTTTAAGATGCCTTTTTTGCTATCAGTTTGCCATTGTGAGCATGTTGCTGAACCGCAGGAACTTCTGGATCATTGAACTTCCCTGCCTCAAATAGTAACGTATCGACTTGTCATGTAACTTGTACTCCCACATGCTTTTTATGGCCCGCACGCAGTTATGTGTTTCCTCTGAAACTGCAACTGTAAGAAGACTTTCAAAATCTTTCCTTATAGATCTGAGTAATACACTCCGCAAACTGAAGGACTGGATTAGAAGACTTCTGTTCAGGGTAGTCACAGCTATTTGATTTGTGTGTATTGTGTCTCATTATAATCTGTTTCATTAGTAGCAGGGATGTCATCTCCTGCTGGTGTTTTATAGTCTTGCTGTGCTATTAATAAGTGCTACTCTGTTTTGCATTAGTTTTCTAATATTTATGTTTCGGGTGATGTTTGCACAACATACCTTCAAAAAAATTCTCTCACAGAATTATTCAAATACACAAATTTGCAAGACTTTTGTTAATACCCCAGCTTCCCATAACAGTAGTCCTGGTTTAAAATGGGACAATTAGAACATGAATAAACTGAACTGCAGAGCAAGGAGATTTTTTACCCAAAGTTAATCCTTTCCTCACCATCTGCAACAATGCATTGGACTGAAGCTAATCATATCTACAAATCGGCATACGTGGAAAGGCTAGAAAAAGAGATAATGGCAGTAAAAGTCCCCTCTTATGTAAAAGATTTAGATTTTTGACATCATCTGAGGCAAAGATGTCAGCCTCATCCTCCACAGTAATGAGGGGGTTTTTCCTATAGATGAGGCAGTTTGCTTGTAAGCTGCATTCTTACATATTTTTTGTGTAGCCTCCAAGATTTTTACCAGTGTTAAATAATGTCAACAGGAAAACCAGGTTGTACTAGATGAATTAATTCCAAAAACAGAACTTGGATATGCAGGCTGTACTGTAACTGTTACAGAGATGTATGGAAAGTTTCTGTAGACTTGTTGTCTGATCAGGAAAAGTAGCTAGTCACCATACTAAATTACTGGATTCTTTACTTGTAGGGACAGACAAGTAGAAATTTCTAGACTTGTTCTACATGTACAGGGCAACAGCTCCTCTCCTGAGGCTAAGCGAACTTTACAAAGGAAATTTAACATATTCAAAATTTTAGGTCTCATGTTTGCCTTAAGGTATCAACCTCAACTTCTTTTTCCTGAAACACAGCAATATTTTAACTTGCTTTATTTTGAAAAGGGTTTAATGTAGGAGATCTAATGAGACCACCAAGAACAGTGATGGTGTCAAAGTAGTAAATATTACCCTGTCCTCATACTCCTAGATTTTGGGTAATTGAGATAATCAGATTTGCTGTCTATTTATTTACTTGTACTATAACTAAAGTTGTACTGATTTTATACCAACCTATCTGAGACTAGTTCATGCTCAGCATTTTATCTTACTACCTGCATTTAGCAAAGCAAACAATTCCAGGTAAGTCCAGCTATCAAAATAGTTAAGATAATTCCATTCTTCCTCATAGCCCATTGTATACTTGAAAGTTGGCTTTACTGTCTGGTTTCTGTTGCCTGTCCAGATATTTGGAAACCAGAGAATACCATGTGATATTTGCTGGGACTTTATTAAAAAAAAAGCCACCCTCTCTTTTCATTATTAAATACTTCAACAGTAATGCTTGATTGGTAGCACTTTTCAAAATACAGACACCTACCTTAATTCAAAACATTCAGTGATTAAGAAGCTCCTCACATATTTGGTATATTGTTAAAGTGATTGATTTACACTGTTTTAATAACTTGAATCATGTCTCTAGTTGGAATTTACCTAGTTTTGACTTTCAGCCAGTGCTTTTCATTGGTGGAAAAAACCAAACTGGCCACTGATGTGAAATATCAATCCAGCCCATACAGAGGCCAGCAGTGGATGCACAAGACCTAGAAACCCAGCATGGGTATCTTTGAATATCCTACAGCTGCCCTCTGTCAATTTGTTAAGTACATCATGAGCCAGTGGTTGCATTCACATCAGTGAATGTGTTCTTAATTTATCTGTTTCCTTTTCAAACTAATTCATGTTTTTGTCTCCATATTATCCTACTCTTTCACATCCACTTTTTCCCCACTGAATAATTTTGTATCGGCACCAAACTGCTTATTCCAGAATGATATATTCATAAGTGAGGAAGTCAAAGAGCAGATTCTTGTGGAGTCCACTGTTACTTTCTTGCTGTTGTGGAAATGATCAATTGCTATCCTTTCTCTGATCTTCTAAACCCTGAGTAATCTGAGAGGACTTTCTCTGTGACAGCTTCGTTTTGTGTTTGGTTGTAGGTGGTCTCTTTGGTGTGGTGTTTTGTTATTTTGGGGGTGGGGTGGGGTTTAAGACTAGTTGGAAGTGTGACTTTACTACAAAAGATGCATTCATTTTTCCTGGTGTCCCCATACGTCCTGGTTTGGTTTTTGTTATGGTTTCAACCAGTTTGGCCACTGTGGAAGTAAGTCCTGCTGGTAGTTCCTGGATATTCCTAAGGCCTCTCTTTTTAAGAAAGAATAAAATAAAAAATGGGGAAATAGTTATTCCTGTGGTGTCAACATCGGTTTTAGTGACTGATTACACCTCCAGTTAGTCTTGCGACTTTGTGTTTGAATTTCTGAGAACTCTTGAAAACTCTTGGGTAAATATCAGCTGGCTGTAGTGACTTGTTAATATTTGCTATATGTATTTGTAAACTCCTGTTGTAAAACCTATTCTACCAATCTGAGACTGTTCTTCAAACCTGTCCCGCATAAAAAAAGGGATACTCTCACATGGGAATGTTCTTCTGCAATGAACTCTTGTTGGGGAAGGAAGGGCTACGACCTTATCTTCCCCAGTGCTTTTTTTATGTCAGTCATCTTTCAGCTGTAGACTCTTTGGCAGGAGTGCTGCTTCTGGTTTTATTGTTAGTATGGATCCCTTTAACAAGTTGTTCTTCAGGCTTTTTGGCCTGTCTCACTGCAGTTCTAACATCTCATTTGCCTGGCTGGTGTATTGGATCTAGGATAAAATTTGGGGTTACAATATGCTATGATTTCTTGTGAAGTACTTCTCTATTGCATTGCCTGTTCACATTAACAATTAGAGTCTTTGTTTATACCAATTCCTTGTGAAATTCAGATTTTCTTATCCCTTATTGATCATCAACAGGGAGTGCTTAAGATGCTGGGAACTGAAATTCAGGAAACTGCCTGACTAGACTCTTCCAAATATTATTAGGTTGATTGTATAACCAATACACTCACACATCAAACAAAATTATCTTTTTTTTACCCCTATAATAAATATAAAACTGATTGTATTAACCATCAAATATTTCAGATGAAAGCAATGTCAAAATTACAAAGGTAACCTTACACTTCACAATATGTCTAGATCCAGGATGTTTGTGTAACCTCCTGCCTTATTTTTTAACTACAGGAAGAAATGCCATTTTACCTCAGGTCTTCTGTCTCATTCAGAGTGTAAGACTGACTGTATTGAGTTAGTGCACAAGGTCAAATGGAAAATGACTGGGAGGAAAACAAGTGGAGAAAGGACCGCACTTCTCATTAAGACACTTAATGTCACAAAGTGGTAGTGGAGTCAAACCCTAGTTTTGTTACAGTGTCTGTATAGAGCTTAAAAAAATAAATAGAACCAAGTAAACTTTTAGAATTAATAGAATAATTGGATTAAATCCACAGAGTAAGTTATCTAGGCTTTAGCATAGAGCTAGACAAATGTAAAAGGAAACCTCACCAGAGTTTTATTTTCAAGGCCTTTTTTAACTACAAACTGCAATTTCAAAAAGTAGTTCTTGAAGCTTTGACACTAGGCACTATGGGGCTGATGAAGGATTCTGCAGCTATTTAGCATTTTTCTGGATTTTATTTCTTAAAGTTATAATTTAAAATACTGTGTAGTGAAGGAATAAATCTCAGGATCTTGAGCAGTTCCACAAGTATAAATTCTATGTTTACCAGGTTAAGCCAGAGTTTGTAAAATGCTTTGTAACATTTTTGCTCTTTTGTTAATTGGAAGGTATCTGACTGGATTTCAGCTGATCCAGCCTGGACAGGTTTACTGCAATTGTGATAGTCACTGGTCTTACTTCATTATAGATATCAACAGCTAAGACATTCTGTTTAACTCCTGCTTTTCCTGCTGGAGACTTAATTGTCATTACTTCATTCCTGAAGTTTTGCTCATGTCCCTATAATTAGCACTTCACATGTAATCACGTAGTCAACTGAGTTATGTCTTCACCCCTTCCCACATTAGCGTGAACAAGAAAACGCAATGGCTCACCTCAAAAAGCAGCAACAAGAGCTGGAGCACATGAGGCTGCGCTATTTGGCAGCAGAAGAAAAAGAGCTGGGGAAAACAGACCGACAAGAGCTGGAGGATATCAGAAATGAACTTAACAGGTAAAAAAGCATTTGTAAGCTTTTTTCCCCTCCCCTCTCTTTTCTTGCCATCTGCCTCAAAATAGAAGAAGGTTCGGTTAAATCAAGATTATAATTGGCTGTCAGTCCGGTGAAAGAATACAGTTTAGTGTCCCTTAGGTAAAGATTGCACGTTTATAAAGTGCAACACTACTGCAGTATAGAAAATCTATGTTTAAGGCCACTGTACCCTGTATTTTTATGTTATGGTCATAGTTTTACAGCACCAGGCTTTTATTTATTTTAAACCTTCAGTTCTAAGGATAATTGTTGCATAACAAAAAGAAAGAGGCATGTACTATTCTTGTTTTGAATACATTAAAATTTTAAATCTATCTAATGTTGTCCTCCAAAAACTGGCTGAAGTAGTTCTGTATGTTGAACCCTTTTAATTTGAGTGCTGTTTGCATTGTCAAAATAGGAGTCTTGGTAGCAAGTATTAGAGTTACATATGCATATAGAAAAGGTATTTTTTAGAATTTAAGTATTATATTAACATTTCTTTTACTTATAGCTGTTTCTCCTTAGAGAGAGGATAATCTGTTACCTTTTATAGATTTCTTTATTTTACTAACTACTTCAGTAGATAAGTAACTTAAGAGACTTAATATGAAAATAATCAGAGCAGTTTTTAATATATATCCTCTGATTCTTTCCATTTTATTAATATCAGGCTAAAGCAACAAGAAGAGAGAAAGCAATTGCAAGATGTTAGAGATAATTCTGCTGGTAGAGTGGATAGTCTTCATTCTAGAAAATTAAATGAGAATGTGGATGATTATCTTTCTCGTCTGATAGAAGAGAGGGATACCCTGTTGAGAACAGGAGTATATAATCATGAAGACCATATTGTAAGTGAACTTGATCGTCAAATCAGAGAAGCTATTGCGAAAAAGGAACATCACTAAATAAAAGCGTACAAAAAGTTTTTTAAAACAGCCAAAATTTCAACAGTGAGGGATTTTTATAAACCTGTACTACTTACTCTGCAAAATATGTAAGGTCATGCTTAATTTTGCACCCTATTGTTAGCTCTTTTTGAAGTCAATGTAAATATTTGGAACATGTGAAGTTAAGCACAGTTGTAAGTTTTACGGGAGCGATGGCTGTTTTTTAATATTTTTATAATCGTGTGTATATATATGTAAATATATTTATCTTGTGTACTTTCTTCTGAAATGTTTTCTACCTCTTTTTTCATCACCCTGGCTAGGTTTATTTGTAGTATTTTTCTAAGTTCTAAGATTTTTGATCAATACTGTCATAATTTCTTTCAATTTTTAAAAAGACGTCTTCAGCTATACTAGGGAGAAGTGACATCAGCTGTTTTCCCAGACAGAACTCTTAATTCTGAACTGAAGTGCAGCACTGACCAAATGTCACTTTTTCTACTGAATCGCAAGGTGATCAGTTTTTGCTTCTCCAACTATAGTTAAGATAACTAAGTTCTGTAGTAAAAGACAAGGTTTTGGCAGGGTGAGGGAACTCTCAAACCTTATGAAACTTAAACTGAATCAATTAAGTAACTAGCCTGATTGTACAGGATGAAAATCCCTTTGCCCTAGCAGTTTTGCACATAGGCCTGTAAGGGTGAACCCAGGAGGGTAAAGACCTAGTTCAGAAATATACGTGCATTCTTACATCCATCCCTAATGAGGAAAGATACTTGAAGCACTAATTCAGTAAATTTATACACTGTAAATTCTGAACACATACATAAAAATAGAGCTTTTCTAAGTAAAGATGTTTTCCTTAATCAAGACCTAACCACTTTGCAGTTACTTAACATATATTTCAAAGCATGTTATCTCGTTACCACTTAAATTGTATGTAAGGTTTTGTTTGATTGTAGAAGTATGAATAGGGTGCAGTCTCAAGTTGTTAATTGCGAGAAGAAAAATCCACAAGAAATGTTAGTTTGTGCATCATCACAGTTGAAAAAGTTTTGGTTTCCAGCCTTCATTCTATTTCAGTAATTTTAAAATCATTTGTGTGGATCTAGCTAATAATGTTAGCTTACAACACTGTCCTTTCAATAGGGATTTTTGTCTGTCCTGTAGGTGCAAATGTTTCTTTACTTGAATGTCAAGTACTGAAAACACCTTAGGATTTGTTCCTTTTAGAATGAACGAAGATACCAATGCAAAAATTCCTTTATTTTTTACATAAAATCAGTGGACTTCCATGGACATGGCTATATGTGTGTGGCCTTCCTGTTCTGTATGGTATTAATTGTAAATTTTTTTTTTATATTGTATCTGGCTTTGCCTGTAGGTGCATTGTTTTTCCTCCTCCCTAGCATGGGCCTATCTCCTGTTAAATAAACTATTAGTTTAGGCTCCTTAGAAAAGTTTTAAACAAGCTGTATAAACATAGAGATCATATTCTGTGAGGAATTATCACTTACCAGTACCAGACTTTGTAAGAAATGCTTTTGTAATACTTCACACACTCTACTGTATTTTTCAAATTACTGTGCTTAGAGAGATCCCTCTCCACTAGCAAGGCAAATAACACCTTCATAAATCCAATACAAATCCATGAAAAGTAATTCTACAAGTTTTTTTTACATCATAGCTTTGTCATATCACTGATACATGATCATATGCAATTATAAATGAATCGGGGAGCTTCTGTCTTGTCAGGAAGACTTACTTGCTCACGCTGTTTTTCTTCAAATGCTTGCTCATTTGCTAGAAGTGTAGTTTGTTCTTCAAACGCTGGAGGGTGCCTTAGACTTGAAGATCACAAAGGTTGTGTTAACTGAATTTTTGTAACTGATGACTTCTTTGAACTATTCTATGACTTTTCAGGTGTGTTACTTTTAAATAAAATTCAAATTTTAAGTAAGTATTAAGGATTTTGTGTTTACTTTTTGACTATGCATTTGAACAAAAATTTTTTGTTTACTGTTTCTGTTAATATGACAGTCTTTAGTGCTTGAGTCCATAAAATTGACAAGTTCATTTTCAAAGTTAATTTCACTTTTTAATTTCTAATTGAGTCTTTTGCATGGTGTTAAGAAAATGGCAGTAATGTTGCTGTGAAATTTAAAAAGAAACTACTCGGGTGAGTTTTCTTTCTAGTAAATCAAAGTATTGAGTAGAATAAAAGGTATAACACTTATTTTTTTTAAAACATCTGTAAGCCTGATAATTTAAGCTATTTCGGTCCATTTTGTTATTTGAAATATCACTATTTCCAAGGTGAGAAGCATGAGTTTTGTGATTATTAAAAAACTTATTTAGCATTTCTGTTATAGTCATTACCTTTCATTTTCATTATATTAGAATAAAAAGATGAATGATACTTCAAGCTTAATGTTTCAATTTCATTTTTTTCCAGCACAATTTGTCTATGTGCTTCAGTCAGAAGTACTCTAGAAAAAAATCTGTATTTGTAGGAGATACCTGTAGCAGAGATGAGCTCAATGTTACTCTTTTTTAACATGTTTTTATGTTGAGTTCCATTTGCCTTTTTATTGCCTCAAAGTCATTTTAAAGTTTATAGCTATTTAATGGAAAGACCAAATACCATTATTTCTAATCAAAAATCTTTTAAAAATTTTGTCTTAATCTCTCTTCATGGCAAAAGAAGTGTCATTTGAAACAGATGCATGAGATAACAAGCTTATTTTAATTTACTCAGCATAAAAAGACTGCTGGAAATGAAACCTGTGTTTACTGGTTCAGTCCTGATTCCATACGCCTTACAAAAGGGGGTGGGAAGAGGAGTGACAGCTAGGCCCTCCTGGCATTCTGGCAAACTCCTGCTATTGATCTTAATGCACCCAGATTTCACTAGGGAAGCTGATGGAATTATTTCAAAACAAGTACTCTTACCAATATGTTTCTGTGAACCCAAATGCCCATAAAAATTAGTAAATGCGGGGGGGGGGGGGGGGGGGGGGGGCGGCTGTTCCATGGCCAAATCAATTCCAGCTTTCATCTGCCTTATGATTCAGACCCAGAACTTGCAGTTGGCTTCAATTATAGCCTGTATTTGTCCAACCCAGTCTTTTAAAGGAAAAGCATTAGCCCATCTAAAAATGAGGGCTTTTACAAACACTGTTCTTTTTTGTGATTATCTTCAGCCAGAGGATCCTGTCCTGTCTCTGTAGGTACTAATCTTGCAGTGGTGAGGACTTGCTGTTGCCTAACTTTACTACCAAAGAGTTGCCTCAAATTGCTTTGTACAGGTTTAAAAGTAAGGCAGCAAATCTGGTTGTAGGATGTTTATACACCTTGATATGGAGCATTAGCTAAGATTTTGAGAACTGTTCTGAAGAAATGGACCTCTTTCCTCTGTTAATTGTTAGACTGTTTATTGGCAAAATTGTCTCTAAATTCTTACTTAAGAAGTGGAATGCATAATGAAAAAATATGACAAATTATTTTTAAAATAAAAGGCAGCACTGTCTTGCTTTGTATTGGGATTATTTAAATACATAGTTACATTATTGATCTTTCCAGTATATTGTTTTTTGGGGTGAAGTTATAACCACTGTTTCTATAATATTATAGCAGTTATCCAGCACTTTTAACACTAACACACTTTCAAAACTGCTATTGCAGAGAAGAAGCAATGTTATGTCTGGCACTGAGCTTTCAAATATTCAATCCCTAGTTCTCCTTCACTGCAGTTTAAATGCTTCTCCCTTCCATCCACCAAGATAAACCTTAATGCACAACTAAAGACAGAAGTCCTTTATCATACCTTCTAAGTGCTACTGCAGTATTTATACCAGTTATTACATATTTATGCAATTATTTATTTTGCTACTACTGTGCCTAAATGATCATGACCTGTGTCAAGTCTTGGATAGGAAGCACTAGCCCTGCTATTGTTCAAGACAGAACTGTAGAAAGGCGGCTGCATACTTAGATCTCATTTCATTTGTTTCTCCAGGGGGTTGTATTAGTAGTGTTTTCATTAGAAATGTTTTTACAGATGTCGGCTATCCAGATATGAAGTCTCTGTGGTGGAGAAGCAGTCAGGAGTTTGGCATTCAGAACAGAAAGAAAAAAGTCAACTTTGAGAGACTAATTTATAGAAAAATAATTTACTGACTTTCTGATGTATAAATGTACAGTAACCCCATAGCGGCTTTAACGCAGAGTAATTGAATTCTTGCAAGTACAGTTTCTTCAAGTTAAGAATAGAAAGTAACGCTACAGCCTGTCGTTCCCCATCACTGAAGACTAAAATAGTCCCCATTAATAATGCTTCTGGAAAAGTGACACCCACTACTATGTAGTCCAGTACTCTTTTTTTCCAAGTGAAATACTTGTAGTAGCTTGACAGCATTTTAAACAATTTATGTATTACTACAAAAAGTTTTGTTCTAACAATATACATAGAGAGTAGATGATTATGGAAGTGTAGTGTTACTGAGTGTTTGACCAAAGGGTTTTCATGCACTTACTGAGATATAACTGCATTGACAAAATAATACGGCATCAAAATTTAGAGTGGTTTTACTGGGGCAGATGGAGTCTAGTAGAACAGCCTGCAGCCTAATACTGTTTCAACAGTTACTGTACATTGCTTAAGCTTTAACTGTACTATGAAAAAAACCTCTAAAAATTGTTGTTGGAAGACTATGACTTACTGTGATTATCATAAGTTTTGTTTTACAAATACAAATGTAAATAGGGCAGAAAAATCATTGGGTTTTGAGTTGAGCAGGCATTCAAGCTAATGTTTTGTAGGATTTAGGTTTAAGTGGTAATAGTAAGTCTTCAGTATTTTTGTATTTGCTTAATAGCTTAGCATAAGTGAGGGGGATTTTTGTTTTGGTTGGTTTTTTTACTTCTGGAGATACAGAAAATAATTTTATTGATCTTGTTAAGAGACATTGTTTGTACAGGACACCAGACCATCAGTATGTTTGCCTCAGAAGGCTATTTTTGGCAACAAGATTAATATTGTAAAAAAATAGATCATCCAGATCAGGGCTGAAAGGCAGCATAAGCTGTTATTTGCTTTATAATCAGAGGGGCACTTGTGAAGTTTGTGTCCCATCCATACCAGGCATGAAGTTGACATGATGCTTCTCATCCAAATAAGACAACTTAATGGTTTGTTCTTATAGCCAGCATTTTAAGGCAATACTGCAGGTATGTTTTCATTAATATTAATACGTATTTGCTGTAAACCACAGAGCCTACCTGCTTCTCCAGGAACCGTTCAGGCAATGTAGGGGATAAGTTATTTGGCCTATGAAATATTTTTGATGCTTGTATAGCAATGTTTTTTACTGCAGTTTTCCTGAATGTGGATGCATATGATTTTTTAGCTTATTGTTTTATCCTGACTTTTCTGATAGACCCATCTTTTCAGTGCAATAATTGGATTAATAACCCAAAATAAATGAAAAAATTAAGCAGAATGTCAAAAAGCAATACCACACCGCTACCACAAGGAATTGGTAGGTATATCTCCATGAGAGGGCATTGCTATTTGTGGAAAAACTTGCACACCTCAGCAACATGCTTATGTGCCTCTACAGTGAGTTTTACCCGTCCCATCCTACTACATCTTGCAGAATAGATATTTTTTTTTTTACTCCATGATTGTATCTTATTGCAGATATACAGCAGATCATTAAAATGGTCTTAGTTTTACCTGAGAATGAACATTTTTATGCTACTGATTCTGATTTCATTTACTTATATCATCATCAATGCAGGTGGCTTGTAATAGCCTAAGCAGAAATAGGTAGGCTTAGCAAGAGAACGTCTTAGAAAGCATTCTCTCTAACACTGCGTAAGGGAAAAGCAATGCTTTGCCATCCTGACCAAAAGCTTGTGTTGCAGTACTTGGTGCAACACGGCAAAATCTCTCCTGAGTCACTCATGAAGGGGCTCCCACTGGTAGGCTGAGGGTTGGGCACAAGTCTGTGGTTTCTCTGCCCATCTTGGTTATAGGGGTGTTGAGTGATCTTGCACAGGGCTCTGGGCCTCCACTTCCTATCAGCAAAATGAGAATAATGTGGGAAAAGCTTTTCAGTGTAAGTGGTTCACAGACTGCTTTAAACTCAGACTATTTGTGCTGGATAGGGTTGTCTTAATGCCGTAAAAGGGGTAGTTACTAGCTTCTACAGGGATGCTTCTCCAGCAAGCGAGTACAAGCTATTTACTGATTGATCTACCAAAAAGGAACAGAGTTATCTTCTTTCATTCTTCTGGCTAATTACCAATTCATCCAAAAGCTTTCAAAAAAGCAAAAATACTTCAATCCTTATGTATAACTCTCTAATTTCTAGGGAAATTAAGGGAGTCCAAGGCTGCAGCTTTCCAATAAAGGCTAGGTTAATCTTCTTAAGAGGTGAATTAAATAAAATCACTTAGTGAGGGCAGAAAAAAAGGCAAAATATCTGAAGTTTTGGCCCTGTCCCGAACAAGTCTGTATGTGGAATGGGGCAGTACTGTTTACTTTTGTCTCTCTGAGTAAGATGAAGGTGCTTCCTCATTATACTGATGCTTTGATGATAGCTAGTTAATGCGTGGTTGTTACAGCTGTTTGGAAAAGAAAAGGTCAAGCATTGTTTGCTATACTCCATCTATTGAGCAAATAAGTAATTGCGAGGGTTTTAGTGAAAACTTTTACAGGAAAATAATTTTGTTACTTATTTGTATTGAAATACTAATAAAAGCAAATCCCTATTATCGTAACAAACATGACAGATACTGTTGGAAATGAGTCTTAAAGGTGGGGAGAGGCTCTTAGTGAAGTAACTCTCAAATGCTGTGAAACCAATTGGCTGCTGCTGAGCAGGACACTCGTGCCCCTGTGCCAAATGTGGCTGTGCCCACGAGCTGGTCACGAATTCTCCATCCAGGTCTGGAGCTCAGCACAAATATTCACGGCTACCGGCCCACAGAGAGCAGTGGGAGGAGAAAGAGGAGGAAGCAGCAGCTTTGCTCCACTGCACTTGCCATCACAGGGAAAAGACGCTATTGCTGCTGCTCACAGAACTTAAACCTCTCCCTGTAGAGCAACAAATACCCAGTTTTTTGCCAGAGTGGACTCTTGCCCCCCCCCTTCTTTTTTTCCTTTTCCTGTTATCACATGTGCATGTGACAAAGAGAATAGCAGATTTCACCAGCAAACAAATAAATTGGGGTGGTTTGTTTACAGTAAATAATAAAAAAAGTTTCATAATCAAATATGCAGAGAAATTACATATTACTTTATATACTTTATATTGAAAGCAATCTTGATCAGATAATTTTTTTTAAAAAAGCAGCATCTACAGGAAATAAGTTTTTCCTTTTTTTTTAAAGATTGCTTTTGGGCATACTCAAGCAGTCTTTCACAAAGAGCTAAGGGAGTTTTTGAATTTTCTTTTTTACTCTTCCTTTCATGCTCATTGAATAAGTCATTCACAACATCTGTACCATCACTCCTGGAAATATCCCACCACTATAAAAGGAAAGTATCTTAGCTCAAATGAATGCCTGTAGAGTTACAAAAAAAAAAAAAAAAAAAAAAAATGACTGGCCGTGTCTTTATTTTGCTTGCTGCTTACTTTACCACTCAAGTTTCAGATAAAAACACATTTCATGCTTTATGGAATGCAATCTGTTACAGAGCACGGACAACATACCAACTTGTGTACCGCAAAATAACAAGCTTCTATGAGTACAGGCAGGACTGCTGTTTATACTGCCAGATTCAAACTTTTAGTTAGATAATTTTGGCAGTGAAAGCACCCAGCCTGTTACTTATACACCAGTTAATCCTGACTTAGAAACAAATGAAAGTCCATTTAGGGCCTCTAAAATCTTAGCTTAACTTTTATACTGTGGTAAGAGATGATTTAGGGTATGTCACGTTAAAGACTAAGTCTTAAAATCTTTCTTCTGTGTCAAGCATTAGGTCTTTAAATGCTAACACTGTGTTTTTACACAAAAGTTTAAGAATGAATACTGAGTCGAACTACAAAGCAACTTGTAGTGGCCTCAGCTCAAAATTTGTTCTATTTAAGCTCCCAAAAGAAGAAAAAAACCAGGCATTTAGTGTTATCTGCTTTTTTAACACAGGAACAAGGGCTACGATGAAGAATAGCCGTACGAAGTAAACAGACTACCCCTATGCGGTTTGAACATATGTATATGTGTATTTAAATACGCTGATGAAAGAAGGAACATGGTTAACGGAATCCACCCAGGTTTTCTTAAGGCAGAGAGACGTGCTTTATCTTACAGCACTTTCTTGATTTTCTTCTGTGGCACAGAGCAGTATTTCAGTGGCTTGGCATCCAGGTTACATAATGTCATTTTAATAAGAAGAAACACAATTGTCTTTGGGGACACGAAAGGCAACGTGTAACCTGGTTCACCATATCTTCCGTTTCTGATTCTCTTATGCTTATAAAATAAAACCAACCAAACGAAATCCCAACATCATTTGGGGGTTGCCTTATGGAGATTTCTGAAATCTTGCATTTATTCATCTAAGTCTCATAAATACATATTTTTAAAATATCACAAGCTCGCCTCCCTTTTCTAGCTCCATTTTTGTTATCACATTATCTGTTTTAATGGCTATTAAGCTACAATGTCCGTACCTTATCTTTGTCAGTTAATGTATCTAATTCCACCATCCCAGAGGGAATAAACCTGAAGCTAAAACCTGCAATATATTAAAGAATCAAGAACGCTTATGCAGAACAAACAGAGGATTTAGCTTGGATAAACAGCAGAGAGCCTAGTGTCTTTTATGTCCAGAGCTCAGGACTGGAAGAAGAAAATGACTATAAATCATCCCTGTGAAACAACATAACATAAATGTTGTATGTTTATTTAAAACTTTATACAATCATTTATCTGGGCTATAGCTCAGTTTCAAAAAGTGCTCTGCTGTAATGAGGTACTGAGACTAGCAGTGATCAAGAGTAAAATGATACATAGTCTTCAAGCAGAATTTGTTATGGGAAGAATGGAAAGCACTTAAGCAGACACCAAGTATCTATAGCTAGTAGATCAAGCGGGAGGATAATGCAATAATAACAAAAGCTTTGATAAATTTTTTCCTGTTTCTCTTCAAAATATCACATTTCTTGTAACATGACATTGTTTTGAGAGCTAAGCAGCCAGCAATTTATGCCTTAATTTTCACACTTGAATAAAGGCTGATTTGTTGTCAACGTCCGAGGTATGACATGTTGCTCCACCAGACTTAAATTAAAAAAACAGGCCAAGTCTTCATCTGGGCTTGCATTCCAGGGAGAAGTGCTCTTTAAAATATGCTGCTGTTTTTTTCTTGCTTATAGCAAACACCCCTGTGAATTCATAACTAGTAATTGCTAATTTTTTTATTAACAGGAAATTGAAGAGCCACTGATGATATATGTACTGTCTAAGGAGACCAACAAAAAAATATCATGCAGCTTTTACTGCAGAAGGAGTTTTTTCCCCCAAGTACTTTGCACCCTGGAATGTCAAGAGAGGAGCCTTAAGTGTCCCAGAAGATGTCAGCTTTTAGACCCTGGGGTGCCCAAGCACCCATCAGGTGCCGGGACAGGGTTTAGCCATGATGTCCCAATTGCAAATGTGCCCAGCCAGGACTGATTCAACTTTCATTGTGTGTGGGCACGCTCTTGCACACAGCAATTCCCACCGCAGTATTTTTCACCTACTGTTCCAATGTCATTCAGGCAGATCTTCCTCTGTGGAAATGTGTGCTGTGACACAGGAGATCCCACCCAACGCTTGGGAAAGCGTCTTTGGCAGTGGCAGCTTCTGCCGTGACTGCAGGCACCATCCCTCTCCCCAGCTGCTGCATGCAAAGATTTTCAATGCTGCCTAACAAATAACCCATCGCTTTGACAGTGCATTTAGGTCGCAAGCTCTCTGATTTTTTATGACTTCCAGAGCTGATCTGTTGGCAACTTAAAGCTAAGCTGCTCTGTGTCACCAAAAGCAGTATTATTTCAGTTAGCAGGACTGCAGATTTGTTAGTCATTCAAGAATTAACCATAAAAAAAATAGTAAATCCAGCCACACCATTTGCACCTTGATTTTTTTTTTAAATTTTATTTTATGGCCCATGAAGGCCTGTAGAGATGGGGCTGACTGAAGCACTGTATCTGCTGACAAGAACATCAGAGGTGAAATCTTCTCTCTCTTTCTGTTTCCCCTCCGCAGTTGACAGCGCCCTGTAAAACAGTGCTGTAAAGAGCACAGGCTCATAAATACTTCCATGCCTATGCAGCTCCGGATGTTTTCAAGCAAATATATTTATTATGTCAATAACGATAAAAAAAAGATGACTTATTCAATAATTCATAATGGTTTCAGAGCTGCTGGAGGCTAGGACGACTCACTTTACTTTAGATAACTTATAAATGTAGATTATTTCCATGACAGACTGAAATTACTTTCTGGTGAATATTTATTTGAGCTTTAATTTTCTTATTAACCCAGTATGTTCTAGAAAAGAAGATGATGGTGCTACTGTCCTCCACATGCTGCTCTCCCAGATGCAAATAACAAAATCTCTGAGACATGTTTTGTGGAAGCGAGGTCTTAAATGTTTCTTCATGCCATCCACACTAGAGCAAACTGTTGACATTTTTTTTGGTAGCTGAAACCATTTTGTCAGTGCGGGATCTGGGTGTAAACAAGCACCTCTCCAAGGAATAGGGAGGGCTGGGTTTCTGCCCTCCCCATGGGAGCTACTGCCCAAACCCCGTACCAGCCCTTGCAAAATGCACCCTGGGTGCCCAGGATAGAGCATCCCCACAGCTGGAGCATCCTTGGCGGCCGAGGCACCCAAGGGAGGGCAGGGACAGGAAGGGGCTCCCCTCTGGGGGCAGTTGGGAGACAGGATGGTGTGCCAGGCGCCGGGGGTGGTGCAGGGGAGCCCCATCCCTACGCTGAAATATCTTCCAGAGAGCAAAAGCCAGGCAGTGAGAGCCTGGGGGAAGGGACAGGAGGCAGCAGGAGGAGGAGGGACCCCCACATCCAAACACTGGGCCCACGTCCCTAAGGCAGGCTGGTTTCCTTCTCTTTTTCCCTAGGTAAAATACCAAATTCAAGATACTCTGTTAAGCACGTATCTATATCCCAACAACGCCAACATTTTAAGTGAGCGCTGTTGTGATGGTGCTTGAACACTGAAGAAAGCATTTATTGTACACAAAAAAAGATACAGGCAGCAAGTTTAGGATAGCTTTTCTAGCTTCTTGTTGTTCAAAGTTAATTTTTACAAGCTAACAGGTTTTGAGTTTATTAACAAAGTGTTTATATTGAATGGGAAGCATATATTCTATCATTCTTAAACATGAAATTGCTTTATTAGTTTAATTTAGCACACGCAAAAATATGCACCCGCGGGAATCCACGTATACAGACCCGGTTAAAAATAAACCTTGCGCTAACACCAATAAAAGCTAGCAACAAATATTTGAAAACTTGAACTCTGTACAAATATGCAAGAAAGCCACGTGGACCCTGGTCGGAGCCAGTTTCTAGGCGGAGACGGGTGACAGCAGAGCGTGCCCGAGGCCGCGCACCCCCGGCCGGAGCCGCTGGTCCCGCAGCCGCGCAGCGGCACCGCCGTCCGCGGGGCTCCGCAGCGCGGGTGCGGAGGGCCCGCAGCGGGCGTCCTCCCCGCCGGCAGCCGCGCTGCGCGCTGAGGGCTCTCCTCCCCGGCCCGCCACGCTGCTCGCCCCGACGGCCCGGCTCCCCGCACCAGCACAGACAGAGCACCCTCTCACTTTAATCGCTTAAGAAGTTTCTTATGATACGCTACTAAATATTTAGTTGTGCAGAGGACAGCTTGTCACAGACAGCTTTGTGGCTAATGTATACAAATGCTGGTATGGCGCTGGCTTCCTCCCTGCGTACACAGAGATACACACACACTGACCACAGCCTAAATAAGCTGATTTATTTGTTTCAGTTATTTGATAAGTGCATCATACCTCAAACCCTAGGAAACCACTTTAGGAGGATTATAAGTTTTATGATGTGAAAAGATTACCCTGAGTGTGCTAAGCAAAGTTTATATTCGGAGACTGTGCAGGAGGTGAGGCATTCACAGAGGCTGGGGAAAGAGGGCTTGATAGATAGAAAGGGGATTTTCTTTGTTGCTGCACCTCCAGTTGGATTTTTTTTTTTTTTCTCTTTTCTTCTGTTGCAAGAGTGGCCCCAGCGAGCCCCCCAGTTGTTAACCTTGTGACTCTCCTCTGCCTTCCACTCAGCAGCAGGAATTTCGGGATCTGCACTTTTTTAAAATAAGGAGCAATCAGTTCACTGGCAAATGAAGGGAAGGGAGGGGAGAGGCTCCGGGTTACCTGCAAGGGGGAGCTGCGAGGCTCCTCCCGAAATGGAGATGCAGGGAGGGCGGCTCAGCCCAGCTTCCCCCGGGGCTCCATGAGCACATCACCCCGAAGCGCATCACCCCAGGGAGGCTGGTGCACACAGGGCACCTGCAGAGGCACTGGCTGCTCGCTCAGGCTTTGGGGGGGCTGCATCACCACCCTGCCCCGGGGCAGGGACCAGCACCTACCAGCTGAGGGTCCAGAGGGGTCAGCAGAGAAGTGCAGAGCTGGGACCATGGCTTTGCTCGTGGCTTTGAACTGACGCTGCTGTCCTCACAGCATGTGGCTTTGCTGGGCTTGAAACTTGTGTCGTGACATGGCAGAGAGGGGAAGGCAATCTAGCCTTTTTACCCTTGTTTAATGTTTGACACACGCTCAGGGAATGATTATAAATAGGAGGAAGGTTAATGGAGCAAAATACCTAATGTATGTTTCCACCCCTCCTTTTTAAGGAATGGACTTACACAGCGAATGTTTGATATTGTACTCTAATGATGTCCTCCTATTAACAGGGCAATGTGGAGGTAACAGAGAAAAGAAAACAGCAACAGAAGGGGAGACAGTGCCTACAGAGTCACAGATGTCTGCTGATCTTGGAGGTCTTTGCTCAGGTGTTGGGGCAGCACCCAGGCAGGGTGCCTGAGGGTTTTGTTTTCCCACAAAGTGCACCAGGTCCTGCCCAACCCCGTCCCCTCCACCACAGCCGCAGCACAGCAGGGGCCCCGGCCCCGGGGCCCCCGTCACCCCCTCCCCAGCCTCCCCCCACCACACGCTCGGGCGCTGCTGCCCCACAGAACTCCATTAAAAAATGCACTCGCACCCGGCGCCGCGGGGCCCGCAGGGCTCTACTGTTACTAGAAAGGCATTTATATTATATTCTGTCTCCTGCGTCTTTCATAAGGGAGTTTTTATGTGTCACCAGAAAATACTGGGTAACACACTTTATTAGCCTCATGATACTGCAGCCCATCAATACTTGTCGAGGCCTGATGAGATCATGCTACGATTGTTAATCAGAGCGAAGGAAGGAGGTGGAGGAGTGGGTAATACCTTTAGGAAAGAATCAGTTAGAGAGAACAGTACTGCAGGTAAGCATGCAATGTGTTTTTCAGTATAAAACACAGGCAGCTGATCAGCCCATCACTGAAGTTTAAACCTAACTTTCATGTAATATCAGACATGCCTTTTTTCAAGGAGAGAAGAAATACCACATTAGTAGAACATGCTTGTGATCAGTGAGTGGATCTTTCAACCACTATCAGCCTCCGTAAGACCCGTTACTTAGGAAAGCACTTAAGTGCACAGCTGGCTTTAAACATATCGAGTGTTGCTGGGACAGTCATTTACTCTTCGTTAGGCTAAAAGGTTTTGGCTTCAAGAGATTGCCCGGCATGGCTCAGCATTGATTACTCATGTGGAAGGGTGGTCTTGCCTCAGGTTTTTCCTTTTCAGCGAGGAACTGTTTGCTGGGGAAGGAAGTGATTAGTTTTGACTACTTTGCATCTTCTCCTTAAAAACTCAGAGCAGGGGCTGACCCTGCCGCCGAAGTGATGCTGAGTGTCGCATGGGTGAGGTGAGGGATGAAGTGAGACCGGCGCTGCCACGCGGCGATCACCAGGATGCATTTGGCGGTGTGGCTCCAGCTGACGTTTGGTTTTCAAAGCCCACTACTGTTGCTTTGTGCTGATAGTGCGCAGTTCCTCTCTGCTGTATTTTTGCATCCCACCCAGGGTCAGAGGAGGATAAGGTTTTTATGACAGAGAAGTGGAGGTCAAGTGATTAAATGACTTTTTCTCAGACTGCAACAGAAGTCAATAGCTGAAGTACCGATGTCTCATCCCCCCAGATGTTTGAGTTCCTAGGAGGCCTCTTTAGACTGTGGTCAGTGGGAAAAGCCCAAGATTCTTTGGTGACACCCTGGGTGAAAACTGTATCATTTACAGAACCTGTTTTGCACACCAAGCTGAGCGTGAAACACAATGTTCAGTGGTTTACATCCTTCAAAGTAATGCAGGCCAGACTGATGACAGATGCCAGGCTGTTTGCTCAGTGCTACCAGCCTAGGTAGCACTTTCGCTGGTTTAAGAAGTACAAATATCTGCATCTTAGACTCTCCTTGCTGGGTTGGTGCCATGCAGAGAATTTCAGGGAAAAAATGAGGAAAGAATGGGATCAGACCCTGGTAACTCATACTGGCAGGGTGCTTGCAGCACATCTCCCTGTACACATCCAAGGATAGAAACAGGACTTTATTTTGTATGGCTGGGACCAGTAGCTGCCTTTCATCAGTGCAATGTTCAGTCTTTCGATACGAAAAAACCTAAAAATCCTATTGCATTGTTGTCAGTACAGCAAGGTCCTCCTCTATTAATTTGGGTCTTAGGGACATCACATTGTGAAACAAATGTGCTAAACAGGCCTAGCAGAACAACTGCAGAGGAGAGAAATAAGCCATACACACTAATACCTCCTTATAGGATAGCTCTCACAGCCAAAGGGACCCACCTGAATGATTTCAGAGAGTCCTCAGAGTTATTTTAAGGAATTCTCATAGAAAACCCTTGATGTGAGCTACATCAGCACTTCTGGGAGATTCCCTAGGGACTTTTGGCAGAAGGTACCTCATCCGCATTTAATAAGGTCTCTATCTTCACGGCACAGTGAATGTGCTCTTATGAATGTTAGATACAGCACCAAACTAGGGTCTTTCATTAGAGGGGAGGAGTAGGTTTTGCAAAGCACATTTCCCCTGGTTTAAACTAAATGCATGAGCTCAGTGAGTACAAAGAGAAGCAGGAAATCTCAAAAAGATTCCAAGTGAAAAAAAGTCAGAAAGCAGCAATCAAGAATCAGCAGATGCTGTTACAAGCCAAACATAATTAGTTTCACTGAAAAGCACTTGCCTGTATTCCTGAGTGAGGGAATAGAAATAAGTGCATCTCAATGAGATGCAAATATGTTTCCCTGTGACCTCTAGGAGCTGCTTATCCTGCTGGGTATCTGTATTTCTGTGCTGCTCTGAAACGGACTGGGACTATACATTTAACAATAGCAACCTACTTCCAGGGCTTTCCTGAAACAGAGGTAGTGCCAAAACCTCTCCTGTGCAAGTCCTGACGTAAGTGATGACTGCACTGGGTACAGGGACAACAAAGCTGTTTAAAAGCATGAATTTACTGCCCATTGATTAGCACAATTCCTGCAGGCCCCATGAAATTCTTTTAAATGGATATCAGATACAAGAACAAAGCTGAGAAATCAAATACAAATCTGCTTTGCTCAGGGCAAAGTCCTGTGTTCATAGTTTACTCCTATTCCTTGTAGAACTATTCCACTTAACAGTGCATCTGATAAACAGGAAAAAAAAGCACTAAATACACAAGTTTTGGTGGAATATTTGAGTCCAGAAGGGACCATTAGATCATGCAACCTCATTTTTGTGTATCGGAGGGCTTTATATTTCATCCAGCTATGCCTGGATGGGGCCCAGTAGCCTCTTTGGACGGAGAACACTTGCCTTGGCTAAAGCACATCTTCCAGAAAGACTCTCAAGCTTAATTTGAGGCTGTCGGTTTGGGCTCTAAGCATCCTGCTCACATGCAGATCCTACGTATCTCTGCCAGGATGATGGGAGGAGAGCTCCTCAGATCTTCTGACAGGGCCAGATCCTGAAACAGCCAGCAAGAGGCAGAAAATTTTTCTAAACCCATTTGCAAACAATTTTTGCTAAACACTTCCGTAAACCTTCTGGGCTCTGTAATTCAACACTGGCGTTGAGCTCCAGCCTTTTATTGGCGGTGTATCTTGGCTTGATCTCATGCTTCCAATACTGGAAGCCAAGTTTTGAAAATTAAACTGTTCGGTTGACTACGGGTTAGATACACTCTTGATCCAAGTACAGCAGTTCTTGAATCTGTTTGCACTGATTTACAGTGAAAACAGTCTTTCAATGGCTCTTTGCAGTTTTTCCTCTTTTTCTATCAGAAAAAGAAATAAAATCAGTTCCTTTAAACTGCTTTGCTTTCTGTTGAATTCTGGAGTTCTTACGGACATACGTGGCTCTGACCATTGTAAGACTGATGTTTCCAGAGCTTGTAGGTAATTCCTATTTCCACCGCTCCCCCCCCCCCCCGCCCCGATCAATCTTATGGCAAATGGGTATTTCATATGAATAAACAGTGATGGAAAAATTTGAGAATGTGCAATGGTCATAAAGAACTAGGATTACATGCAACAAAAGTGATAGCTGTATACTTTAAAATTCTCCTAAATCAGATAATGATGGAAAGAGTAAGGAGCGAAGACTTCCTCCGTATTTGTAGGAAGCTATCCCTCCTAATCAGGGCAGTGAAGAGGCATAACACAATTTTTTATTTAAAACTTGCAATTTATTTGTCATGGGCAAGAGAACCTGGTGAGATGGGTTTTTAGTTTAGCTTAGTTTTATTTTAATTCACAGGAATCCTCACACAATTTTATTTTATCATCTCTGGACCTCATGTGACACCTCCCTCAGGTGCCTCCATGTGTTCTGTCATTGCCATACAGTGACATTTGCTTTTCATCTTGTCCTTCTCTCAGCCAAGAGGCCACCACTTTGCTCCCAGCCCTCGAGGCTGCTGAGTGTCCTGGCACCAAATACAACAAATGGGACTTCCTGTGCCCTTAAAATAAAATGCAGACAAGAGGCAAATGATGAAAGATTTGCCACCTGTGTCATGGGGTAAGAGTAAGTTAAGTCAAATAAAAGTTATACGTATGTACAAAATCTGTATATGCCCTTCTGGGGTTTTTTACTGGCTTGTGTTACTCTCTTCATTTTTGTTTGTCTAATAATACAACAGCCTGTTAGTTTAAAGCTAACTTAGGAAACTATGTAGCATCAGGGACTCATAACTTTTTATACTTCTGGGAACTTGCCGGGGCACTCAAAGTGTTCCCACAATAAGGTGGACAAAGTGTTTGCTGGTGAGACATCACATGGCAACTTTGAGATGCCTGTCACTCATCATGCCGGTTTTCTATTTTTTCCTAACAATTCATTGTATCTCTTGGGAAAGTTACTGTACCTTAGAAAACTGTTGTGAGGGTAGAATGAGATTATTTGGTCTGGTAAATGGAAACATGATGTTCTGACCACTTTCCCCACCCAAAATACCAAAGAAGCACAGCACAGCTCTCCACAGTCAATCATCCTCATCAATCAGACAGGTCCTGCTCTGCTTTGCACTCATTTAAACCAGGATGTGTTTGCATTTCTCATTAATTTGTCAACTTCCATTTGGGAAGCATTCTTGTACAATCAATGGAAGTCAGTAGGTAAACCTAAATATCTGCAGAGGCTATGCCTAATGAGATCATTCTGGCAGCTGTTAACAGTAGATGTCACAGGGACAGGAATCCATCCTTGGAAAAAATGGATACAAGTACGAGCACAAAGGTACGCACACTCCTCACACACTCACACACCCCTTCTCTCTTCTGCTCCGCAGAAACCCTGTGCCTACATGGGTACGTGTGGACACAATGCACAAGCAATGCAAGAATGACGCCGAAGCTGAATTTTAACTTCCACATATGAATAAAACTAATGGTACTATTTAAATACAATAAAAACATGCAGAGTTGCATTGCCAAGTTGTGCAAGGTCACATTGCAATGTGTCGGCTGTAAAGATTTCTAAGGAGCCTGTTTTCTTGAGTAATAGCAGTTGGAGAAATGCACTTATCTGAAGAATGAGACTGTTATAGGTTTCTGTAAATCAAACCTTAGCCAAAGAGCAGTTCCTTAATATCCATTTTCCACTTCACCACTTTGACTATGGCACACACACTGGGCTATATCCTGCTCAGCTCACATAAGTAGTCCACTCGAATCAGTGCTGGCACGACTGGCGCTGTGTAAACGGAGAAGATAGGTTGAGTCACTCCATGTGAGTAGGAGGGTTTGATTTCTGCACATGACTGTTGGTAGTAGTGTGCCCGGGCACAAGTCCCATGCGAGGGGAGAGCCAGTTTTGGGATGAGTCCTACCAATCACAAAGTTCTCTGCTGGGTGGGCTCGAGCTGTGCAGGGTTGTTGTCAAATCGAGCTGATGGGAGGTGATGTAAAGCTGACGGATTGAAGTGTAGAAAGCAGTGGGTCCACAGCTACCACCTTTTGGGGTTTTTATTACCTCTCCTACACCCTCAGGCGATGCACCCCGTTAACGGGTGCCCTTGTGGTGATCACAGGGGTGATCACTGAAAGCCCTTCAGATTGCTTCTGAGATGGGTGGAAGTTTTTTCCCTTAAACTTTTCACTCGCGTTTGTCAGTACCAGGGAAACAAGGCTCCCATCCAGTCCAGCACAGCTTCTTGCCACAGGTGCGCATGGAACCAGCTCAGCTTCCTCCAGTTTGGGGAATACTGGGGCACGTTAAACAGAGCCACTTCGGGAAACCCCCTCCTGTACAGAGCTACCACAAGAAGAGGTACATGGCAGCTGGGAGGTGGTGCAGCAGGGTCTGACCTGAGCCCCCGCAGCCCCCCGCAGCCGGGGAGTGGGAACGGGCTCCCGGCACCGTGCTGCTGCCTGACACGGCACATAACGCGCCTTGGGCTGCCTTTAGTGACTGCACAGCTGGCCTGCCTATAGGCTAGCGAGCAACCTGAGCATCTGTAAAGTGTTTTTTACAGATTCTATTAAATACTGTTATTCACAGGAAGCCTTAGAAAAATCTAACGCTGCATTCACTTCTAAGATATAATAGATGTAAAGTCTTTTTTTTAAATCATTTTAATGCGATCATTTGTTGGGCCTTAGGGTAAAATTACATTTCACAGCTCCCTTGTTCCCATGCTATGGTAAAAAAGAGATTGATGTCTGAAATTTCAACTGTATTTGTCTTACAAATTTGTCCGACTCCCTGGAGAATAATTGTCTCATATCATTTGAAGGCTGGTAATTCCTTTGGAATGACCTCTGTGTTATAATTACAGCAAGAGTACTAGCATGTAGCTAGGCAAAGTGAAAGTTAATGTTCTTGGTTTCTAGCTTTGTTATTTTTATTAAACTGTTCCCCTTTAAAAGAAATACCTGGAGATATGGACTCTTACTCAAGAGGGCTTTTTGCAGATAACGCAAAATGTCTTTTTTCCTGCAAAACACTTATGTGCATTAACAATTATCTGAAGGTTGCAATGTCATTTGTGCATTTCTGGAATATATTAGCAGAATTGGGGACTTTAACATGTCCTGTGCCTCAGGATTATTTATTTTATCCCACTTCAAATGTTTTGAAATTTTCTGAATATCTATTCAGCCATGGTTTATGTCGTTTTTCGATCATGATATGGGATTGAACCGAGAATAACCTAAATATACCTTCTCCTTAGGCAAGAAAATCCTGTGGAGCTGGGAAGAAATCTAGAGAAAATACTGAGCAGATCAAAAGGCATATAAAATAAGGCGTGTACTTGCAGTCGTAACGAAAAAGGTGAAGCAATTTGACGTACAGCTTTGTCCTATTTGTGCTGGACTCTGTGGACCACGGGATAAAGTGCTTCCTCAGTATGAGCAGTGCTGGGGCTGCGTGAGGGGGTGCAGAGAGAAAGCCCTCCCTGCAGCTGTGGGGGCACTTTCACTGCCACGCAGGCACAGGGATGTAGAATTACTGTTACCATTATAACGATTTACATGTTCAAATCCTGTCTGCCTCAGCAAAGTGATAAATACCTCAAAATATTGTCCATTATAGGGTCTATTCTATTCTTGATTTACAAGGTCAATTACCTATACTAACCTCTGTTAATGGTGGTGGGAATTTATTTTATAAATCTTCAGCGCACCCAGAAAGGACACGGGAGTTAATCTGGCGTGATTCTTCTCTCTAGGAGCATGACCAGCATCTTACTTCCTTTAACTGTAGTTTTTACGCATATTTTTTGGTGATATTTGAAGGTAAAAACGCAGTTTGGTGAGTTGGATGGGGCTGCATGCTTCATTTAAAAAGTAAGCATAGACTCTGCTTAACACATTTACTGCATTATAGTTCTAAAATGGGAACATTTATCAATTGTTATAATAATATCTGAGATATTATTGGTATTTTTTTAGACTCTGCCCACTGTGAAACCATGATATCTTATAGTGGACATTCTTAATTTATTAGTGGATAGGTTTTTGTATGCATTATGGCCTTAGACCAGCCCAGTTACAACACTGTCAGTGCTCTGAATATTGGAGCTCTCAAACATTAGACAGGCCCATCTTCACTATTAAATGATACATATCTGTAACTGTTTAATAATGACTTAAAAAAAGTAATACTCCACCTATTTTTCCTTTGTACTTTCTGAACAACGTCCTTGTTCAATGTCCTTGAACAATGTCTTCCTTTGTCCAATGAGCAAAAATTCAGAATTGAGACTTCTGAAACTGGCTGATCAATCTGACCCTGTGCTTGTAGGCAGCAAGAAGGTCTTGATCCAGGTTTCAGCAGCTGGGTCCATCTCTATTTTTTCCTCTGTATTTTCTGATGAACCTAGAGGGTTATGCCTGGCTTCCAAGCTAGCAATGGCAATACATAATTTCACATTTTTTGGCTGATTTAAAGCATACATGGTTTTTGTTAACTTAGGACAGGAGAGCTCAAATTTTTGTCATAAATGGCCTAGAACATTCACAAGCTTATAGGCACAAAGTCACAAAAAAAAAAAAGCTTCCCAAAGCCCTTTTAGTTAAATGACTTGATATATTTGTAAAGCAGTCTTGCATGGAGGCAGCCTGGTGACAGAATTAGAGGAAAATGAGAAACTTTGTTGAAGCGTAATGAGAATTAATGTTTTGGCCATTGCGTTTGATGGATATGTTGGAAAAATAGTTAAAGTGCTTGCTGTGTTAATGTCAGCTGACATAACAATTGTTTCCAGAGAACCAGACTTCTGAATCCTCATATAAAGCACTGGGGAACTTGAACAACACAAAAGAATGTAAGGTTTGGAGGGAAAGGGGGCAGGGGAAGGAAAGAAAAACATTATATAAGTTTAGCTCTTCCAGCTCATTTTTCCCCATTGAAATAATGAACATAAGGGTGTCTTAGCAACAATCCAAGCCAAGTTTGGAGAGAGCTTCAAGACTGCTGTCTTGAGTGTAAGAACCATCCCGCACACTTACTTTACCAAGCTGCACCAAAAGAGTCTTTAATCCATGCCTATAGTCCTACATTGCAATGAAAACTGGTTTACATGGTGAAAAGTAATAAGGACCTTGGAAGAAATGAATCCCTTGACTAGCTGAAGACTGAGCTTGGGGGAACCAAAAGCAGTGAGAAGAGGCTGGTGCTGTGCGTGCACAGCAGGGAGGCAGAAAGGCATCCCTGACCTTTTTGTGCAGCACAAACCCGCCGCTGTCCTGCTTGGTGGAGATGGACAAGGCAAGCAGATCCCTCAGCGGTTACAGCATTCCCCTCGAGCCTCGGGGGCAAACACCCCATTACCCTGAAGTTTTCAGTCCTCATCCACACTGGAGTGTGCTTCAGTACCCTGGCACCAGCCATTCCCCAGGGGCCCCTAAGGGCTCCCACAAATCTCACACCCTTTGTGAACGCCTTTCTGTAAGCAAATGCGTTTTTTTTTTCCCTAAGCGCATCATAGAGTTCAAGATGCTACAGAACAACTTTATTTGGTCTGGATCAACTGGTGTTTCAGCTGGCAACTGCCCACAGAAGTCCTCTGCCATAGTTATCACGTTGCATGCACTCACTAATCTCCCTGTATAAAATAATGGGCAGAATATGCATAACATTACCAGTTTTTCACAAGTGCAAAGCCCAGAAGAACTCAAAAATCACCAGGGAAAAAAGCTTACAGCACTGGGGTAAATTGGAAGACACATCTAACTATTACTGTGCCAACACCAAAAAACAATAACTTTTCGTTGTGAGGAAAGATGCATTCATTCTCACACCACGTGTGCACAAAAACATCCTAATTGTTTCCCATAGACTGGAGACTTATTAGTGGGAAATGCAGGAAAATATATCATCTCTATCTTCTCTTCCTCCCTACACATTTTGCTGAAGCCACATAGGAGCCTCCATGTCATTTCTTTGGAAGCGTTTGTGTATCATGGCAGTGGGGGGATCTAAAACACATATTTTGTGCAAAGAGGAGCTTTGTAACTCTTGCATCAACTTCAGCACTCAGCTTTTGTGATCCAGCACAGCTGAGAAGGGGGTTTTGATGGGATGACCCTTGGTTCCCACCCACTACTTGGGCTGTGATGTGCGAGACTGTTCTTCCAGTTTATTGCAGTGGCCTCCAGAGGCAGCTGTGAATCACTGTGAAGTAGAAAATGTCCTTGCTGCATGTTTTTTGAAAGGCCTGACCCAGTGAGGGCAGGTCTTCCCTTATAGACTTAAAGTTTAGGTTTTAAAGCTTTCCTGGTCCTCAGACATGGGAACCCTATAGGCTGTTACACTCCCAGCATACATGCTGCTTGCATATGATGTCCTTCCATCAGTTTTAAAGTAGTCGGTTTCATTCTTGAAATTGCTTAAATAGCCACAGCCGGATTTTCACAAGATAATGGTTCTGATTAGCCCCAACTGCATATATGTTTCTTTGATCATGGAAAATGTTAGCCATTTCTAAGTCCCATTGCAAATCTCATCTTAGAGGGGTTCACCTGCCCTGTCTGTAGCGTGTCCATCTCTTCTCATGCGGGAAACATGAGGAAAACATGAGTCTGTGTCCCTGAGTGGGAAACAGATGGAAAACATGAGTCTGTGTCCTTGTGTGGGAAAGAGACTGATGGAAGACCAAACTCTACAGTAGCCTTGCAGTGATTCCACTTACCAAGAGTGGAGGATCATTCCTGCTTGGCAAAGGCCCTGCTGATCATCACACTGCCCGCGTTTGCTTCTATGCTGCGTGTTTGGTACAGATTGAATGAGCAAGACACAGCCATGCTCGTACCCCTGATCCCTCTTTCAGAGGGGTGGTGGTGGCTGTGACATTGTTAGACTCTGAGGCTGTGAGTTCCCCAGGCTCCCATCAGAGACTCTCTGGAGGGAGAAGTTCAGAAACAATTCAGAAATTATAGACCAGCTCATAGAGCTATCATAAAGCTTTCATCAGTCAATAAAACAGGCTTTTCTTTTCATAAAAAATGACTCAAACTTTTTTGTCTTATAAAAAGAATATTGATGCTGGAACCCTGAAAACTTTGTCTGAACTTTTATTCTCTCTGCTTCTCTTTTCATTTCCTGTTTTTCTTTTCTTTGTATGTGGTGCATGCTTTCATGAGAACTTTAATGCTTTTTGATCCACTTATGGGTGAGGTGCCTCAAATAACACCTCCATGTTGCCTATCTCCAATTTCCACCAGCAGGTTGCCAGGCAGCAGTGACCTCCTAGAAGCTGTGAGAAGGATGTCTTCATCAGGCCTCTGTTTCCTCCAAAGGAGAGGAAGAACATGAGATTGGGTGGGCAGAAAAATTGCACTTCAAACTCCTCTAGCATTTTCAAGGCCTCTGGAAAGGGCAGCATGAGTAGTGCGTACACTGAATGATCTTCTTGCTGGCTTTGCAAGAAAAACATCCTTTCTGTGTAGCACTTGCACCGATACCACCACAAGGTGCTTCTGTCAGGCTCCAGCCAACACACAGAACAGGTGCCATAATTTCCCGTTTCAACTGATTTTTCCTTTCCAGGTGGAAACCAGAAGCTGATTGCCACTCCTGGCTGAACCCCACCTTGCCTCGCGCTGCAGCCTGCAGAAGCGCTGGTGATGTCGCTGCTGAGACTGAAGCCCCAGCACTGACCACAGGGTGCATACATGGTGGCTGTCTTATTATATGAAGGCGTTGTTATTCAGGAAATATTTAGCTGTATTTTCCCAATATTTGTATGCTGGCTAAGCTCTTTGCAATTTAAATCTTTGTTGTAGATAGAAAGCCAGTGTTTATATCTGCTTGTGTTATACCTGGCGGTCGGGTGTCTGCTACTAATTGCAGACATTCAAAAACTAATACAGGAAATAATTATAGAAAAGAATTACAGATATTTTCCTCAAAGTGGTGCTGCATAGGTAAGGCAGAGAGCATCTGTTATATACTCATTTAGCATCTGTTGATACCACGGGTATTTCATGCACAAATGCTACTCTGAGTTTTGCTCACATAAATATTTTGGGACTATCTGTCAAGAAGATATCTGGAGAAATCAGTATTGGTCCACAAACAGGAAAAAAAAAAAAAAAAAGAGACAAATTCATCACATAACTTATTCAGAATGAATAATTTGGCCCACTCCATCTCTATCTCCACACAGGCAATACTGCACAGCAACTGACAGCTCTGGGAGTGATGACAGTCAGGGAATCAGCTCTCTACAGCATTGTCCTCCTCCCATGACTCAAACTTTTACAATTTAATAGTAAAGGATTTTAAATTATTGCTGGGCAGTTGATTGAAAGTTGCTGTACCTGTTTTCAAAACGTTGTAAGTAAAAATTGATGTGATTTTGAAAATGGAAAACTATTGTATGAAACTCTTTAGCACCAAGAGAGCTTCCTGGACTATGGCCATAAGCTGCATTTGTTCAAGTCAATTTTGCATTAATCAGTGTGCCTGGAAGATTACGTCTTATGGTTTTTTATTTAGTGGGTCATATATTTTAAAAAGTGCCTTTAAGTGTTTTGATGAAACACATTAAAAATCCACTGTAATGCCTAGGTGGCTGACAGCGTTAATATATAGCAGGTACATTTGCCTGTGCAGTTTAAATAATCTGGAGGAGATGCTTTATTATTTATTTTTAAATTTTATCCCCAAAGATCCAAAATATCTGAAAATCAAATTTATGGTACTTGTTTCCAATACCTTCAAAAATACTAACGAATGCTTTCCAGTCACTCAACCACAAAATCAGACTTTTAAACAAAGTTTTCCAACTAGAAATTATATAAATGATCTGCTGTCCTTTTGCTCCACCAGGAGAGCATGAAAACTAGCTGAGGCAGTCTTTTTGTTACCTATAGAGCACACAGGCAAAGAGTACTCTAAAATTCAGCAAAAATGCAAAAGTCAGACCATAGCGGATTCTAATTTTCTAAATACTCACAGGTCTGATGCTTTTTCTATGTCCTGTCTAAACATTTTTGGTCACAAAATACAGCTGAACTTCTCACAGCAGCAAGACTTCATCTGGACTTTCTAGTCTTCATGAAGAAATCGTGCTGTCGTGGACGGTCCTGCTGTCAGCAGAAGCACACTGCAGTCTCACCTCCGCTCCTGGGTGCAAAGGTGAGTACACATGTGAACAAAGGTTTTGGGGTTCAACCCTCCATTTCAAAATTAAGGTAAGCACGTGTGGGCAGAGGCATGTCCTCCTGAATAAGCAAAAGACAAGCACGGAGGGCAATGCAGCGTGCACATGCTGCTTTAGCCAGAAAAAACTCCCCGCACCTCACATTGTCATGGGCTGGCGGTACATCGCCGCAGCTCTACTGTGCCCTGGCTGCGGAGGAAAGAGCTCCCTCCCTCACCCCGACCGAGAAGAAAGTAAATTTTCTGCCCTAAGCAGCAAGCTGCAGAGGCATGAACGGACCTCTGGAGAGGGCCTTGGAGGTGGCATCTCTTGGGGCACGGCAGGGCTGTGTGAGCAGGTGAGAGGAGCAGAAGAAAAGCAGAAGCAGCAATGGGAAGAGATGTGTACTTCAATCATCATTTACCAGAAACCCCGATGGTTGTTTTTTCTGGGGCTCTTCAAAAATTTTTTTTTAAAAACCCCGACATTTTCTCAGGCAGAAGACCAGCCCCAGGTCCTGCAGTGAGAGCTGCCTTGTTCATGTCCCAGAATTGCCTGTCTGCTGAGCTGAGCTCCTGCAGGGAGGAAGCCTTCTCCTGCGATGGGGCCACCATGGCAGGAAGAAAGGATGGCTGTCGGAATTCACACATGCTTGAGGCCAGGAGGGAGGGACCCAGGCTGTGAATATGAATATTCACAAAAGGTATACCCACAGCTAAATGCGAAGGGACCGGCTTCAGGTCAGTCTAGGTTTTGAGCACAGATTTTGTTTCATTGCTAGTCTATCCAAACTAATTTGTCCATCTCTAGTAATTTTGCCCAGTGGGCCCCGTCTCACAGCTTTTAGTCTTTATTCAGGCTATATGCCCATTGACCTCAGTAAGAGCTGTGCCAGGATAAAGATTGAATGAGGACCGCAGGATTCAGGCTGAATATCTTGAATACCATTTAGATATGATTTCCTACATAAAAATCTCAATTTTTCTTTAAGTAAAACCATAGAGAAGGAGGAGGATGATACCAGCTTTAGTGACATGATTCAAAATAATCACTTCTCAAATGTATGTGTGAGGTGGAAAATAGGAAATGAACCTTTTGAAAGAAATACAGTCTACGTAACGCGCTGGGAGTGGTCAATGGGTAAACAAGTTCTGGCGGCAGTGAAGTTATGTGAATACACAGGAATTATTTAGTACTTTCCCCCAACTATGAGCAGGACCACACAAATACAGGCCTGTCACAAATATATATGTAGGCAATGATGACTCCAATTCATTACATTTAGTGGGATTCCGTGTGTTTTGCTGGGCTGCTGACCTACTGAAACAGAATTTAAATGCACTGGGGTGCATTTTTTAAATTACAGAGGAAATATGAGAGAAGCCTTTAAAAGGCTTTGCATGTACAGCCAAGTCCACCCTTGGTGTAACTCTCGGAGTCCACGCTTCCACTAAGCTTGAGTCAAGCGCTGGGACTGGAGCAGACGTGTTCGCTGACTGCTGTCCTATGGAAGTCGTACAGCAGGTTTTAAAGCTTTTCTCTAGCCATGCTTGAGTTACTCTTATTTTGCATTATGGTGCAGTTTCGTATCACTTCCCATGCCCAGCAGCTGTCAGAGCCTTTGCTGAGCTTGGTCACCATTTGTTAAAAACAGAGGGAGTCTGTAGTGGCTCGCACAGGGTGGGATGGGAGAAAAGATGAGAGAGCTGCAGACAGGGTCTTCGAAGAAACCGAATGTGAGAGCTGGAGGCCTAATAAGCTTGAGCTCCCTTATCTTGGCCAGCTCTGAGGTTGAAACTTGTGGAGTTTTCTTGGCCTTCCATCTAGGTCTGACCTATCCTCTGAGAGTATGTGGATATTTTTGGCTTTTTAGAATATACTGCACAGATCACAGATCAGAAAAATTACATCTGGCAAAAACCTTACCTCATTTAGCCTGTCTGCCTGCCTGTGAAGGATAGTTCCCTGGAGTCTGTTTTTGTAGTATTCATAACACAATCTAGAAGTAGTGAAAAGGGGAAAGTTTGTCCAGAGAAGTCTGCCGTTTAAGGGAAGGGGTTGATTTGGGTTTTTTTCAGTTGTTGTTGATGTTTTATTTTGTCTGGATGAAACACACTAGAATTTAGACAGCTCTCCAGCACCTCTCTGTATACCTAGGCACAAGACAAGTTTTCCATGGCTATTTATTTCTCTGATAGCCTGTGTTTTAGACAGATCTGAGGCAGCTGCTAACCACCATCTGAGCTGATTTTCATCTGAGGTAGGAATTAAAGACTCCTGCATGACATGTGAATAATGCAACAAAATAGAGGCTGTAATTTAGTATTTGCACTGCAGTAGCACTTCCCAGTTCATCAAAATACATATACACACATGAACAGTCTCCAAAACAAACCTATAGCAATAACATGGCAACAGCAGTTCAGAGACCATAATGTAAAAAAAAAAAAAACAAACCCCACCAAAAAACTTAAAACAACTTCCAAAGTGCCTGCAGATGCTTCTAGCTTGATTGCTTCTAGATCACTCAGGCACCACAGGAATGCAGCAGCGCTTCAGGTGGACTCCCACAGTGCCTGCCCAGAAAGGGGGATTGTAGGTGATAGACATCCCTTTGGGAGCCTGGTTGCGGTGGGTGCTTTCTCCCTGCTTTCGTCTACCATGTGGAGTTTGCACACTCAGCCCTCTGGATCCTGCCTGGCAAATGGGTGGGTTAGAAAACAGCACACCCTTAGTCTGACTGG
This sequence comes from Gavia stellata, assembly GCF_030936135.1. NCBI lineage: Eukaryota > Metazoa > Chordata > Aves > Gaviiformes > Gaviidae > Gavia > Gavia stellata. The sequence goes on from NC_082637.1 coordinate 68,527,425, forward strand.
GGATGAAGAGGGGAGAGATTTATGCAACCACTGTCATGCCCTCAGAGAATTGTATTAAACTTCCCTTTCGCTAGGTCAAAACCTAGAAAAACTGCGAAAAATAACACCTATATTTCTCTTATTCAGAATCATCATTCCAAAGGATGATATAACATTTTACAAATTGCATGAGCCCTGTGTTGTAGTTGTTTTTTAACAGGTCTGACTCTGCTTCATTAACTGGCTGCTTCTGGCATAACACTTTCACCCATCAAATTTACCTGTTCTTAGCTGCCTTGAAAGAAACTCCAAATTATGAGGAGTAGTTAATACTGCTCTCTGTACCACATCTGGTATTGCTTAAGGTTATGCATAATCTCTTAGCAAAGTCACTTTCCTTTCTGCAGTACAAAATAAATGAAATATATTGATTATAATTTGTTTCCACTCCCTTTTATCTTTTTTTAAATCAAAACTTGGAAGAAAATATTCAAAAAGTGTTTTTCTGTAGTTTTTTTCTTAGTTTCTGTAGCAAACAAATTTATATGAAAAGTAACCTTGAATGAAGGCAAAAGGATAAGTTTTGATGTGGTTTTGCCAAAAGCATGTTTTCCCTTATGAAAATCCTCTAACAATCTCAAAATATTGGATAGAGATCTTACAGTTAGGGCACAGAAAATAAATCCAAGCATCCCTCAGAGTCCTGTAGCATTATGAACCAATCTAATGTTGCTGTTGGAGTTATCAGATGATTTTGTAAAGCGTGTGCATAGCTTTCAATAAGGTGGACTAAAGGCCCTGAGTCAGGAAAAGTTGTGTTACCGACAAATGAGTGCAGCTGCGTAACTCTGAGAATGTAAAAAAACTCGATGAAGTCAGTGGGAATTACCTTGTTCCTAAAAGAGGGCCTGCAAGGCAAAACTAATGAGTGACAAAAGTTCCTTCTGTCCTATGACCCTCGATAACTGTTTGACCCTGGAAAAGAAAAAAAGTTTGCTTATTAAAGTACTGGCTTTATGTTACTTTCCATTTGGAATTAGTTGTACTTAATATCTTTCGTCCTCTGGCATTGTAGAGCTAAAAATAAGAAGACCCTTCCAATGATAAGCCTTAGCCTAACCTGAGGGACCTGGTAACACTACTGAGCTCCCAGGTCAGGTATCTGCAGCAGTGATCCATCTGACCCTGAAGTGCAATGTGGTCCAGACATTTAAGGCCTCTTTTTCCCTTCTTCATCCCTCTCCTTTAGATTTTCTGCCTCTGCACATTCCAGCCACATCCCTGGTCTGGATAAAGAATGGGGCTAAAACTGTGGCATGTGCCATGCAGGGCACATATCCCTGACACAGCCTGAAGGAATATTTTAAACTCTAGTAAGTTAATGAAAGCTTTGAACTGGGTTTTAAATTATTTTCTTCCGTCACATTAGCTTTAGAAGAATTTCCCTAATGGTACACCTTCCTCACTCTTTCCACATACGGAAGAACTTTCTTGCAGCCCACTGCCTACACTTTTCAATGGTGTTCTCCAAACTTTTTCCATTTCTATTTCTTAATCCGTTTCCTATTTCTTATTTCTCCCTTTCCAAAAGAAGCACTTCTCTTGCATCAGATTCACCCTATCACCAGCTCTCCTTTCCCTCCTTCCTGCCATGTTTTGTTCTGTGAGCAGATCCTCAGCTGGACCTTGGGATTAGGAGAGGGAGAGAGTGACTGACACAGTCTTTCACACTGACGATGGTATTTGAATGTTCTTTGTGCAGTTTGGGCAGCAAATGAGAGTAAGCAAAAGAAACAGTAAAATGCTACAAAAATGGGAACTGTATCTTCTCAATTAATTCCTTTGCTTCTGTCTTCCTCAGTGAATCAGTCTGGAGAAAGGAGGCTGAAGGGAGACCTCATCGCTCTCTACAATTATTTGAAAGGAGGTTGCAGAGAGGTGGGTGTTGGTCTCTTCTCCCAAGTGACTAGTGACAGGACAAGAGGAAATGGCCTCAAGTTGCGCCAGGGGAGGTTCAGGCTGAATATTAGGAAAAATTTCTTTACTGAGAGAGTGGTGAAGCACTGGAACAGGCTGCCCAGGGAGGTGGTGGAGTCACCATCACTGGAGGAGTTCCAGGAACATGTGGATGAGGCATTGCAGGTCATGGTTTAGTGCGCATGGTGGTGTTGGGTTGATGGTTGGACTTGATGATCTTACAGGTCTTTTCCAACTTTAATGATTCTGTGATTATGTGATTCTGTAATATGAGCCTTAGTAACCTTATTATGAGGTGGGGTTATTTGAGAACAGCTTTTCTGGCAAGAACAAATAACACTGTTGGGATGCAGCTATACTATTCCTTGGCCTCATGGCTGGTGATTTTCCATTTCTAGTGATACATCCAAGACTTGCCTATTTTGATCACCAGTTCACTTTAATAGAGAGAATCACAAACACTTCTAACATTTTATTTTCATGGAGAACAGTTTCTTAATCTTGTTAATTTTATCTGAAAAAGAAATATAAGCAGTGAATAAGACCCAAATGTCTTTCCAGACTACCGTCATGGAATGACAAGTAGGAGCATCCAGTACAGAGGGTCTGTGCCTTCCTTTCCACAGTGAAACTGCATACACTTCATGGATAGAAGACATTTAAGCGCCACCAGCATTACCCTGCAGTTTGTTGTATTTGCAGTACCACAGGATGATGCATTCGGAAGTATCTGCAAGGAACCAAGAATTATCAAGAGGATTTCACAGAAGAAACCGAATTATTTAAAGGAGCAGCTGAAATGTATTTCTGTTCTGAATGTCCCCTAGAGCCTGGCTAGTAGGGACATTCAACCCATAAATATGGACTAAACTCTATTTTCATAATTGATTTGCAGTTCATCTCTAAGTGCTGAGGAGGCCAGGTGGTTCAACAGAGACTGCAGCTTGATTCCTGTACAATAAAGAGTCTGTGCATACTGCACTCGGGCAAGTTATACCATGGACAGTTGAGGCTGATAGGAATCCATGTAATAATTCTCACGCCGTCATTTTTGAACATTAGTGACTTACAGGCCCTGATCTTGGTTCTGAATTTGCCTTCATTTTCATTGATTTTGTGGTATATCTCATGCACATTGCAGTAAATTACCGAGATCATAAATGATGACTCATGAAGCTGAGAGTGAAGTCAATGCCATTGGGGTGAAAGAAATTAATGGATGCTGTTGGACAATATTTGTGCTTTTCTGTATCTGTTGTTTGAACCTTCTCATTGCACATGGGCCTCGGGAAGACTGGGGGTGTGATCACAAAAAATATCTCTATGGCTCAGAGTTCTCTTGCACCTCAGTAAATGCACAGGTGACTGAGGAAAGGAAAGATACCAGGGATTTTAGTAATTTTTTAATAGTTTCTGTTTCTTAGGTAACAACATGATGCTGGCCCAGTAATTGTGGGATTGCCCTCCTTACAGGAGTAGGCCAGCAGAAATTGAGATAGCATTATGTAAGGCAGTTATAAACTTCAATAGTAACAATAATAAGGTTGATCTTTATGTAGAACATGTTTCCCCTTTGTCTTCGGGGGAGACGGGGGAAAGGAATCATTACTGTCATTATATTTATTGACAGTACTGCTGAAGCACTCTTCATACTGCCCAAATGCCTGGCATTATCTTTCTTCAGGGTGCTAAGTCACTCACAGCAAACAATAGTGGATCCTTTGAGAAATACTTTCCATATTGCGTAATACACAACTTGGGAAAAACGCTTCACTAACTTCAACCACGGTATGTTTTTTAAGGAGGAAAATGTAATTTAACTGGGGGTAAAGGAGCTTGCATGGACCAACTATAATAAAGGGCTCTTTGATAGAATTAAACCAGTGATATTTGCTGGCCATCCGAAGGCTGCCTGTTACTACAGACACCACAGAACAACATCATTAGTTTTATGATGTGCAGCAATACAGATTGCATTGATTTGCAGTTTGGTGACTGCAAAGTAAATATCAGTGTTTGGATGGCTGAGCGCTGCACTGACACAGATACAAGACTGACTGCTGGAGTCAGGGCTTGCCAGCATGAATGTGACATGAATCTTTCATAATCCTCATCACAGCAAGAGCCCCTACCAGAAATGATGCCCAGTTGCCTCCTGCCAATGACAGTGTCCCTGTTCTAACAGAATACTGGGTTTTTAAGCATTGCGAGATCAGTCATAAGGCTCTTTCTTACACATGTGTGTACCCAGCAGAAGCAAGACATGAAAGTAACTCCAAGGACAAAAATATTTAAGCAGAAAGACTGTTTCTTCTGAGCAGGAACAATACCTGAAAGAAGCAGATTGGGAACTGAAATTATACCATTCCTTGCTGCTTTCAGTATTTTGATGTTGCCACCATTGCAGTGGTCAACAGTGAAACAGCACCTGAATGGGAAAGTGCTTGGTCACACAGTGACCCTCTGATCAAATACAATGCAAAGTGCAGCTCCTGGGATTTCCAAGATTTCTAAGCCATATAGAAGAAGCATTGTTATAGAAAACTTGCCAAATCTATAGGGCCTTTTAAATTCTCAAATAAGAATCCTAAGAAATTTATGACTGTGTTGCTAGATGTGGAGGCCAAGTAAACTCACAATGTTGATCTTAGTTGTGTTTAAATTTCTCCTGCCTTCTGGCACTTTGAGCCGTAGTGGAAAGAAATCATTTACTCCTAGCAGCATTAAGCATTTGGAAACACAGGGGTACCATGGAAGAGCATTATGAACATAAATTATGTCACACAAGTGGTCCCAGAACTGGTGGTGGGTACGTTTCCTCTCAGACACTGCAGATCTGTAGTGACATGGGTTGGCACAGAAAACAAAACAGCCCCTGAATGAAATGTGGAGCCAGCCCCCAGCTTACCAGCTTTCTGCATCAGGCTGCATTCATTTAAAACACTGTTGCAAGCAAAAAAGTAAACAGAAAGCCTGAGCTTCCAAACCTTGCAGTTCCTTGCGAAAACACGATTGTCTTTGTTAGATGATTGGTATTTAAAGGCATTCTTTGTTTATCTGTACATACAAGTCCATTTTAAATGTGGTCAAGTTTGGGATGGAATGCAGTATGTGGGCTTTCTCTTCCTGTGCTTTTAATTGCTCTGCAAGTTTCATGTTTAGGAAAGAATCTAGCCAGCTCGGCACCCCGTTAGGGATCAGAGCTTACCGAGTACTCGCAGAGCCCCCGGAGCAGCAAGGGTGCAATCGCCTTCTCCAAGGCAGCATGTGCTGGATGGAACCTCTTGGAACAGAACAGAAGTCATCCGTCTCCTTTGGAAAGGTTTTGGTTAGAAGAAGCTTATTTTTCATTCCTTTACGGAGCATTTAATTTTAAACATAGGGTAAAGACTGTCAAAAAGTCCCAAGTACTACTGTGTGTAAGAACAGCAGCCAGATGATCTATCATGTGGAAGATTACCTTGATTTAATGCAAGACGAAATGCAGTATGTTGAACCCAGAGACAAATGAAGCACTTATCTGAAAAGTAATTTTAATGAAAAAATTATGTGTGATATATACATATTCTTCTGGTGAAGCTTATTAGAGTTAGACATTAAGATTTCCTGGTAGAAAATTTTCTTCTTGTTTTTATGAACACTCAACTTTATCACCTTCTTCCCTTCCATTTCCATTTTCTTTTGACTTATGAAAAGTTTGGATCTTTTGAAGAAGAAAGACTTAATAAAGATCAGGGAGAGAGAGAGAATGAAAATTAATGCCTGTATGTGTACCTGTACATATATAGGGAAGAGAGCTTGTACTTGTCATCCACAAGTTATGTAGCTCAGCAAGTCTGTATGCTACAGGAGACACTTATTAAGAAAAATGTTTTAGACAAAAAGAGTATAAAAATCATCATAGGTTTTGATTGCTTAAATCTGACCTAGATCTTTAGTAAACTGGGATTAATTTACTTGTGTTTCAAAGCCATCTCTTAAAGTTGTTATAAATCGTACTACATTTCCAAGAATAAAAGTAGTGAAAACATTTATTTCCATGCAATCAGGCTTTTTTTCCCTGTTCCTTTTTTTTCCTTTCATTTATTTTCTTTTTCATACCCCAACAAAAAAAGATATTTTAGCTTGAAAAGGCACGCTTATCTTTCCTTGTTACAAACTCTTGTTCTTGTACTACTCACAAGACCTCAGTAACACAATCTTACACAAGAAAAATTCTCTTTACTCTGACCAAAATTTCATGTGATTCTCTCCAGAAAAGACTCATTGCTGAAGTTTTATTTTTAAATGAAATAAGATCTAGTGTTTTTCTTTGTTTTAGTAGAGTATGCTAAAAATCTTCAGTAGCATGGATTGTTATTATTAGTTTATCCTATTTCTGAGAATCAGTTTATTAAAATACATGATTATGGTTAGGCAGAATCACAGATACATTTTATTTTATATTGAAATTGAATAATCTTGCTGAAAGTTCTCTGCATGCATCTAAGAATATGATGCCTGCAAAAATAAGCTAGTGAGGAAAGAAAAGGGTTTGGTGACGCTGTGTTTATTGTTCAATAAATCACAGTCACTATAAGTGACCTGCTGACTTCAAGTTCTCTAGGTCAAGGAACCCTTTGCTATTCTGCAACTTCACCTCTTTGCTGAGCCTCTTAATCAAAAGTGTAAAGCCAGAAAGAACATCAAACAATCAAGAGCTGGATGATTGCATTGGTTATTTTAAATGACTACAGCTATGGTTGTGACAGATTTGGGGATAGATTGCATCGTCTGAGCCTTACTAAAAGCAGGTTGAATAGGTTGAGCATTTTGTGGAAAGCCACCCACCCCCCCAAATATTTAAATGAAGCCATCACTCCAAGGTACTTTGACAGACAATTAATTTACTACATATGTAAAAGCTGCAGGGATTAAAAAAAAATCCAGTGTAGTGACATCTCTGCTTTGCCCTAACATAAATGAATGATAATTTTTAACGGCTTTACTATATTAACCTCTATTTGGTGTGCTATTTTTTTAAGGCTTTTCTCCTAATTCAACCTGGTAATTTTATTGATTCTTGTGATTTTACCTGTGCTGTTAATGACACATCCAAAGGTGAGAGGGATACAAACCAAATTATGGCACACAGAAGTGAAGATTAACCATATGTAAACAGTGATGCAGATTCCCTTTCTCTTCTGCAATTTCTGAAATGTGTGGTTTTGATGATAGTAAACACCACAACAGAAAGCAAGAATTAGGCAGATAAAACCAAAACGAACAACTGGGTCATTACCATGGGGTTGCTTAACTTGGTTTTAGTTAATGTGCTAATAATAGAAAGGAGGCTATGCTGTCCTTTACTGGGATGGAAGCAGATCTGGGAAGTTCTACATCTGAAGGCAATCTAGAAGCATACCGAAGTAGCCGTGAGTCTGCCATGGGATTTTGAGGGCAAAGAGCCCTTGGCTGCTGGCAGAAAGGGAGCTAGCCAGCAGCCTTGTTCAACACAGGAAAATCCTGAACCAGAAAGGTACCGGCAAACCAAAGAGAGAGAAGAGAAAAGCTACACATGGCTTAAAATTCTTCCACAATCTACAGTATGACTTGTTAATACATATGATAAACTGCACAATTCAGTACCTTCATTAGGACTTGACTTGGGGTGAGTTAAGACCATATGACCATGCAAGACTGAAAGAGATAGATGATCTTTGCAGTCACAGTAAAAAGTAAACAACAATTTAAAAATCAACAATGTTACTAAGATTACACAGAAGAATCAACCATTAGACACTATGGAGAGCCGTGATTTGTAGTATACAAATGGTCATAATTTTTTGCTGTGGTAATTAGACCTAGACAGGAAGCATCTCTCAAAATACTTCTTGGATGAAAAGTTGCTCTTGAAGAAGAGGAGTCATGCACAAAGCAGTCCATTTTATGGAGTCTTTTTTTAAATTTTTTTTTCCTTAACATTTATGAAAGAAACATCTCTTTTTTTTTTTTTTTTATTTTCACTTCAAGGAAACCCTTTACTTTTCTAGAGAATAAATTCTGGGAGGGAAAAATGAAAAAGAATCTGAACAATCTTTATTCAAAATGCACACTTGGAAGAAGATCTTTCTCTAGGAGCTCTACTTTTAGCATAGAGCAAAGAAAAACTAGTAAGATGGAAGGCAGACAAAATATGCTTCTAAATTTCCTTCAGAACTTAAACTTCCCAGATCTGCTTACCTCCCATTAAAGAACAGTGCAGCCTCCTTTCTATCATTAGCTCATTAAACAAAAACAAGTTAAACAACCCGATGGTAATGAATCAGGTACTGTTTTCAGTTGTATCTGCTTCCCTATTCATGGAACGTATATCTTCACCACATAAGCAGTTTCAAAAACTGAGTTGGGAGTTACATGGTGTTCTTATCACTGACTGATCAGACACTACTGCAGCATTTCATTGTGCAGAACTATGGTGCAGTATTACAGCAATATATTATCCCCTTCTTGAAGATCGTATGTGTAAGCAGAAGAAATTGGCTTTTTATGTTTTAAAGAAAAAAAAGATAAAGTGAAGAAAGACTCAGACAAACTTACAGACATTACAAGTATGGCTCAGGGCATGCATTTAATTGTGCTCTTTTTTTACTTGATAGAAAGTATTTTCTGTATGAAAATTTTAATTTACTGGCTATCTAATTACTTTTTATGCCATGGGAAAAAACAGAAAACAATTGCCCCAATAGAAGGCTAATGGAAAAGAAAAAGCTAAATAGCTTCCAGAAGAATATTTGATCACTAGTAGTGTGTGTGCTGTAGGCCAAAATGCTCTTTGCTCCCTAAAAAAAAATAATTCCAGGCTGAAGCCTCTGCGTGAGTATTATAGTTTGACTCATTCTACTGAGGCTGAGATTATAGAAAATAAATGTATTTCTGTGATTGTTGTGCCAGTATAAACAAATATAGGTTCTTTCCTTAGTCATTTGCAAGCTTATTTGGAGAAACTCTAGAGATGAGGAGAATGATTGAATGCAGTAATGTCAGAGGGGAGGAGAAAAATAAAAGTATAATAGATGGAAATGATGAGAGCCAAGATGGGAGGGGGAGAAGACTAAAGATTGGAAAAAGTTTAAATCCATGCGGAAGTACTGGTAAGAATCATCTGCTGTGGTTGGTGGAGAAGACGACATTTGGGAGAAAGTTAGAGTGATCTAGCTATGGCTACAAAGAATGGCCTAGGATTCACTAATATGGCTTTCCAAGACTGTGGGTGTCTCTCAAGTTGTGTTATCTGTAATAAAAATAAAATTTGAAAAAAAAAAATTAGGTTTGTCAATGCAGTCTTCAAAGGTGAGACCTACTGAGTTGAGTGCAAAGGTTTTGATACCTTTTATGATAGACTGTATGTTCCTCTTCCTTCCCCATGTCCTTGGCCTAATTCCAGTCGTGTTTGGAGATCTAGGTCTTCTAGAGCATTGGTTTATTGATGGCCTTACTTATGTGGATGGGAAACCACTTGTGACTGTGTCTTCTTAGTTGGTTTTATGCCTATGGAAATGATTCATATTTAGAGCAAAGAGGCTACCTATGGCTGTCTCTTCACTAGCTGGTCAGGGATCTACCTCAGGATGGCCACCAGAAAGTACTGAGGAGGAAGATGAAACCGAAACCCCCATCCAGTGCAGTGGCTTGCACAGATCTTACTCTTAGGCACCTAATTATTGGTGTACATTGGTTGGTGTGTGCTTCTATTTCACCAGACAACTGGGTATGTAAGCACCCTGCATTATCAGTCTAGTCCAAAAGGCTATCAGATCCCTTGCAACCTTGGAAGATGGGATTCACCAAGTTTGGTGCCAAAATGTTTTGCTGACCATCCCTTAGCAAGTAGGAAAAGAAGTGAGTCTGACTCTGGGAGACTGGGCATTCTCCCAGATATTAATGGAGGTTAGAGTGCAGCCTCAACATCTGTGTGTCATCAGTTCAAGTATAGCTTGGGTTTGTGGTATTAAGAAGTCACTGGACTTGTTTTAGCTGGCAGAAGCTCAGTGGTGCCAAGGAAACTATCTAAGTAATGTGTGCATTGACTTGGAAGCTGCTGATTTCTATATATTTGGGAGCAAGTGCCCAGTTTATTAGAATAAAAATACCCCAACAAGCAAACAACAGAACTGATGCTGTCTTGCTCTGCTGGTCTCTTGTACTTCAATAGTGCATTGATTCTTCCTCAGATCTCAGTGAACACATACAGGGACAAAAGTAAGAAGGCAGCAAAGTCCTAGCCCTCAGTCCAGCTAAAAAAGTTCAGTAAATGAATGAAAAGAAAAATATTAGCAGACGTGAGCCTCACCCCTTCTAAATCATGCACTCGAAGAGTTGCAAGGAGGTGGACCCCAGGACTCTTTTGTATTGTAGATTGGGCCATCAGCCAAAGGACTTCTCCACCCACCATCCCCTTTAGATATTTGTGTCTCATTAGCTCATGACAGATTACATGGGTTTGGTGATATAATCTCATACAGCGTGACTCAATACAATTTCTTGTTATAAAGAATTTTCCTTGGATGTATAGAATCTTGCCTCGAATGATTGACTATCCCTGCTACTTGCAAACCAGCAGGCAGTCTGCTAGCCAATTTACCTGAGTATTTTCTCAAGTACAGTAGTTTTGCACAATTATTCTACCGTGGTGGTTCTGGTGCTTATGTAAAAGGTCATATAACATGAAAAATGACAGAAACTGACATATTTTTCTCATACTGAAGTGGTATTTTTTCAAGTGGAACAAGGGGTGACTTAGTGAACTAATCACTGCTCTTTGACATACACAATGGCAGGTAAATAATGTTAAAAAAGGCACTGAGGGTCCCTTGCAGTGGAGCATGGCTAGTGCTTTTAGCTTTGGTTTTAGAATGATTTTTAAAAAATGAGCTTAGACATCACATCAACCAGAGTTTTGAAATTCTGCCTTAGTCCACTAGATGGTGATCCTTGTAAATCAGGATTCAGGTAACTAAACAAGGCTCAGGCCATCAACCATAAAAAACCCACACTCTAGTATGCAGAATAGAAAAACGTGGTTACAACATGGCACGATTTGCATCATAAACCTATACAAACAAATTCCAATACATGGTTGAGAAATTGCTTGAGCATATGACTGCACTACACCCTCAGCATTATGTCAATAGGAGTATTGGGACACAGTCACCATGAAATCCGAACTTGATTTCGCTCTCTTCTCACTGCAAATCAGTTTGCAACATCTAGGCTGCTAACCCCTTTTGGAAGCTCATAATGAAAACTATAGCAAGGCACTGTGATTATTTGAAGCTGCCTTCAATGCACACGCATTTAAGCATATTTGATTTTCTGCATAGCATGCACAAAATTCCATATGTAATCTTAACATAAAAAAAGGCTTAGGATATGATAATAGAAATGTTTTATTAATCAAATATATTTACATTTCTTTGTCTTCTTTTTAAATGTGTGCCTGTTATTTTCATTTAAACACAATGTAATCTTTACAGTTGATATCACAAGAATACAGCTACATGCATGACTTAATTGGTCCTTGGCAGTAAAAAAGATGCAATTTTATGATGTTTAAAAAATGCAAGCAAGCTGTTTACCTTTCTAATTACAGTGCATTTTTATTTTTATTACAACAGAGAACCCCTTCAGCATACTCTACATCTATTGGGTGGATTTATGCACCTTTTCAGATTGGCTTGATGATGTCAAAACTTCCAGAATCTAGACAAAATATGAAAAAAAGACTTCATGCAGTCCCAGAATATTTTATTTTCTGGAATCTTATCCACAGAATGGAACAGAAGAGTGGTCTAATTGTAATTTAAAAAAAAAATCATAGCAATTGATGACTCTCAAAAGCAATGAGGACTTACTTTTGGACTTTCACCTGTTTATTCATCTGAAAGCACATCATTTCATCAGCTATAAGACAGCATCACATAGCTTAATGTCACCACACAAATAATAAATAGTAATTAAAAGGAGAGATGATGTTACCAAAAGAAAAGATATACACATCATTGCTTGTAAGTTTCTAGTATGTAATGTGCCATAATTATTACATTATTCTCAACTCAGCTTTCCTTCATGGGAAGACAATCAAATTGTATTAAAAAAGATCATATTTGGGGTCCGTAACTGCAGATTATAAAGGACCTAATGTCTTTCTGAAAGGAATAACTCTATGAATGCATAAAATTTAATTCCACACTGAAAAAAATCACAACTAGGCACAATTTTTAAATATGTCTTCCAACGTGTTCAGGGTAGGACAAAAAATAAAAAGAACAAGCTTGTATTTATTTATCAGACTACAAAACCGAGATGCCAAGTGCTTCAGAAATTCTGAAATGGCAGGCATATAATCACTACATTTAAAGATAATTGTACTACTCTTACTGCTTCATTTTACTGTGTGCAAACACATACTGTATTCATAATAGACGTAAATGTATGGTTGTTCTGTCAAAACATGAACAAAAACTCAATCAGCATTTGGGAAGTGCAGACAGGAACTAGATTCTGTTTAGTCCAAACCTAGGATGTATTTTAGCTTGTCCATGTTAGTTTTACATTTGCTAGATTGTAACAGAATGCCAAATGTTGTACTCAAGAAAAACCCACTATGAAGTCATTTTTATGCTGCCAAATTTGTTGTGAAAGTGCCATGTGTAAAATAATACAATAACTGAAATTGTGCTTAGGCATCTGGCACAACATAGTGATTTACACAAGAAAGAATTATTTGGAAGAAAAAAAGTAAGTTCTGCAGAAATCCTACTCTGGTGCATTTTTTAAAAAATCTAGTAAAATCTTGAAATAATTGATCTTTACTTCACGCCCGTTCAGGAGAATATTTAGACACATGTTTAATTAAAAACATATGAGTAATCCTATCTATATTCAGCAGGGAACTTGCAATATCTGTAAGTACATACTTACGTGCTATTTGCATTACAGGATTCAAATATAAATCCCTTTCTGCAAGAGGCTGAGTGCTCTGCAGTACCACTAACCACATCCCTGAACAGGAGACCACAGTTAGATAATGCAACAGCATTATCATGGTCAGTGATCTAACAGATAGCTCACATTTGCTTTTCAGAGCATGACATATCTCTTTTCCCACTTACTCTATCTATAAATTTCTGCTTTTTTTTTTTTTTTTTTTTGGTAAGAATATCTATTTGCTTGCAGAACTGATCTACAACTGCTGTTCAAATGTTAACTAAAAGCTGGTGCCCCACCAATATGTTACTTTACATTAAGTCTCTTAAATAAGGGAAGGTGTGAACTACCAGGTGTGAGGGTCTGAAAGGTTTAAGATCGGATTTTGTTTTTTTCTGTTTCATCAGCCTTGCTAGGAACAAAACAATGTTCAAATAGTCACCTTTAAGTTACAATTCTTCCTACCCAGCTTCCCATGCTTCTTTGAACCTAAAAAACAAACAAACAAACACTTTTATATAGTAGCTAAGAATCTCTCATAGCTTGGAGGATAAAATCAGGCAAGTGACGACAGAATTGTTCACTCCCCCTATCTCTGCACTGAGAAACAGAGCTGAAAAACTCATAGGGCTGAAGCCCCTTTACGAGATAATCTGGTACTTGCTAGAACAATGATTAAAAAATCTTTTTTTTCCACAGTGTGTTACATTTTTAATGGCCAAACACAAATACAGTAACTCCTGAAGTAATTCCCTGCAAAGCTTTGGAAACTCCAGATTCTGCAGTGTAGTTTCTGCAATGTAATAAAGGAACATCCTGAAGTAAGGATGTCTTAGCTTTTAAATTCCTTTTAAATGTATTTGAATTTAACTGCATGCTCTTTTCCTGCTTGAGCTCTTTGCAGAATTCATAAATTATCTGAACCTGTTATTAAATTTGTAGCTGATTCTGTCTAGCCCTTTACAGAATTGGATACTTAATTCTATACATATTTAAAATCATCCCCATAAATGTTTTTAAAATATTTAATATAATCAACTGAGCCCTTATGAGCCACCCAGCACTTCAGTTTTGGTGCAAAACTGAATTAATCTGTTTTAATCCCCATAAACTCCACAAATTTGTTTTGCAGTTTTACCTTATGTGATATAGCATGACCTCAGAACTGTTTAGGTTTTGCTTCTCGTTGTTGTGG